>NW_027362768.1:210685923-213346253 GCF_046119375.1 Phyllobates terribilis
ACGCTAACCCTAGTTGTCCTGACGCTAACCCTAGTTGTCCTGACGCTAACCCTACTTGTCCTGACGCTAACCCTAGTTGTCCTGACGCTAACCAGAGTTGTCCTGACGCTAACCCTAGTTGTTCTGACGCTAACCCTAGTTGTCCTGACGCTAACCCGAGTTGTCCTGACGCTAACCCGAGTTGTCGTGACGCTAACCCTAGTTGTCCTGACGCTAACCCGAGTTGTCCTGACGCTAACCCGAGTTGTCCTGACGCTAACCCGAGTTGTCCTGACGCTAACCCGAGTTGTCCTGACGCTAACTCGAGTTGTCCTGACGCTAACCCGAGTTGTCCTGACGCTAACCCGAGTTGTCCTGACGCTAACCCTAGTTGTCCTGACGCTAACCCTAGTTGTCCTGACGGTAACCCTAGTTGTCCTGACGCTAACCCTACTTGTCCTGACGCTAACCCTAGTTGTCCTGACGCTAACCCGAGTTTTCCTGACGCTAACCCTAGTTGTCCTGACGCTAACCCAAGTTGTCCTGACGCTAACCCGAGTTGTCCTGACGCTAACCTGAGTTGTCCTGACGCTAACCCTAGTTGTCCTGATACTAACCCTAGTTGTCCTAACGCTAACCCGAGTTGTCCTGACGCTAACCCTAGTTGTCCTGACGCTAACCCTACTTGTCCTGATGCTAACCCTACTTGTCCTGACGCTAACCCTAGTTGTCCTGACGCTAACTCTAGTTGTCCTGACGCTAACCCTACTTGTCCTGATGCTAACCCTACTTGTCCTGACGCTAACCCTACTTGTCCTGATGCTAACCCTAGTTGTCCTGACGCTAACCCTACTTGTCCTGACGCTAACCCTAGTTGTCCTGACGCTAACCCTAGTTGTCCTGACGCTAACCCTACTTGTCCAGACGCTAACCCTAGTTGTCCTGACGCTAACCCTAGTTATCCTGACGGTAACCCTACTTGTCCTGACGCTAACCCTACTTGTCCTGACGCTAACCCTACTTGTCCTGACGCTAACCCTAGTTGTCCTGACGCTAACCCTACTTGTCCTGACGCTAACCCTAGTTGTCCTGACGCTAACCCTAGTTGTCCTGACGATAACCCTAGTTGTCCTGACGCTAACCCTAGTTGTCCTGACGCTAACCCTAGTTGTCCTGACGCTAACCCGAGTTGTCCTGACGCTAACCCGAGTAGTAGTGACGCTAACCCGAGTTGTCCTGACGCTAACCCTAGTTGTCCTGATGCTAACCCTAGTTGTCCTGACGCTAACCCTACTTGTCCTGACGCTAACCCTAGTTGTCCTGACGCTAACCCTAGTTGTCCTGACGCTAACCCTAGTTGTCCTGACGCTAACCCTACTTGTCCTGACGCTAACCCTACTTGTCCTGACGCTAACCCTAGTTGTCCTGACGCTAACCCTACTTGTCCTGACGCTAACCCTAGTTGTCCTGACGCTAACCCTAGTTGTCCTGACGCTAACCCTAGTTGTCCTGACGCTAACCCTAGTTGTCCTGACGCTAACCCTAGCTGTCCTGACGCTAACCCTACTTGTACTGACGCTAACCCTAGTTGTCCTGACGCTATCCCTAGTTGTCGTGACGCTAACCCTAGTTGTCCTGACGCTACCATTAGTTATCCTGACGCTAACCCTAGTTGTCCTGACGCTAACCCTAGTTGTCCTGACGCTAACCCTACTTGTCCTGACGCTAACCCTACTTGTCCTGATGCTAACCCTAGTTGTCCTGACGCTAAACCTAGTTGTCCTGACGCTAACCCTAGTTGTACTGACGCTAACCCTACTTGTCCTGACGCTAACCCTACTTGTCCTGACGCTAACCCTAGTTGTCCTGACGCTAACCCTAGTTGTCCTGACGCTAACCCTACTTGTCCTGACGCTAACCCTACTTGTCCTGACGCTAACCCTAGTTGTCCTGACGCTAACCCTACTTGTCCTGACGCTAACCCTAGTTGTCCTGACGCTAACCCTAGTTGTCCTGACGCTAACCCTACTTGTCCAGACGCTAACCCTAGTTGTCCTGACGCTAACTCTAGTTGTCCTGATGCTAACCCTAGTTGTCCTGACGCTAACCCTAGTTGTCCTGACGCTAACCCTAGTTGTACTGACGTTAACCCTAGTTGTCCTGACGCTAACCCTAGTTGTCCTGACGCTAACCCTAGTTGTCCTGACGCTAACCCTAGTTGTCCTGACGCTAACCCTTGATGTCCTGACGCTAACCCTACTTGTCCTGACGCTAACCCTGGTTGTTCTGACGCTAACCCTACTTGTCCTGATGCTAACCCTACTTGTCCTGACGCTAACCCTAGTTGTCCTGACGCTAACCCTAGTTGTCCTGACGCTAACCCTAGCTGTCCTGACGCTAACCCTACTTGTCCTGACGCTAACCCTAGTTGTCCTGACGCTATCCCTAGTTGTCGTGACGCTAACCCTAGTTGTCCTGACGCTACCATTAGTTATCCTGACGCTAACCCTAGTTGTCCTGACGCTAACCCTAGTTGTCCTGACGCTAACCCTACTTGTCCTGACGCTAACCCTACTTGTCCTGATGCTAACCCTAGTTGTCCTGACGCTAACCCTAGTTGTCCTGACGCTAACCCTAGTTGTACTGACGCTAACCCTAGTTGTCCTGACGCTAACCCTAGTTGTCCTGACGCTAACCCTACTTGTCCTGACGCTAACCCTAGTTGTCCTGACGCTAACCCTAGTTGTCCTGACGCTAACCATACTTGTCCTGACGCTAACCCTAGTTGTCCTGACGCTAACCCTAGTTGTCCTGACGCTAACCCTACTTGTCCTGACGCTAACCCTAGTTGTCCTGACGCTAACCCTAGTTGTCCTGACGCTAACCCTAGTTGTCCTGACGCTAACACTACTTGTCCTGACGCTAACCCTAGTTGTCCTGATGCTAACCCTAGTTGTCCTGACGCTAACCCTACTTGTCCTGACGCTAACCCTACTTGTCCTGACGCTAACCCTAGTTGTCCTGACACTAACCCTAGTTGTCCTGACGCTAACCCTAGTTGTCCTGACGCTAACCCTAGTCGTCCTGACGCTAACCCTAGTCGTCCTGACGCTAACCCTAGTTGTCCTGATGCTAACCCTAGTTGTCCTGACGCTAACCCTAGTTGTACTGACGTTAACCCTAGTTGTCCTGACGCTAACCCTAGTTGTCCTGACGCTAACCCTAGTTGTCCGGACGCTAACCCTAGTTGTCCTGACGCTAACCCTAGCTGTCCTAACGCTAACCCTAGTTGTCCTGACGCTAACCCTAGTTGTCCTGATGCTAACCCTACTTGTCCTGACGCTAACCCTAGTTGTCCTGACGCTAACCCTAGTTGTCCTGACGCTAACCCTACTTGTCCTGACGCTAACCCTAGTTGTCCTGACGCTAACCAGAGTTGTCCTGACGCTAACCCTAGTTGTTCTGACGCTAACCCTAGTTGTCCTGACGCTAACCCGAGTTGTCCTGACGCTAACCCGAGTTGTCGTGACGCTAACCCTAGTTGTCCTGACGCTAACCCGAGTTGTCCTGACGCTAACCCGAGTTGTCCTGACGCTAACCCGAGTTGTCCTGACGCTAACTCGAGTTGTCCTGACGCTAACCCGAGTTGTCCTGACGCTAACCCGAGTTGTCCTGACGCTAACCCTAGTTGTCCTGACGCTAACCCTAGTTGTCCTGACGGTAACCCTAGTTGTCCTGACGCTAACCCTACTTGTCCTGACGCTAACCCTAGTTGTCCTGACGCTAACCCGAGTTTTCCTGACGCTAACCCTAGTTGTCCTGACGCTAACCCAAGTTGTCCTGACGCTAACCCGAGTTGTCCTGACGCTAACCTGAGTTGTCCTGACGCTAACCCTAGTTGTCCTGATACTAACCCTAGTTGTCCTAACGCTAACCCGAGTTGTCCTGACGCTAACCCTAGTTGTCCTGACGCTAACCCTACTTGTCCTGATGCTAACCCTACTTGTCCTGACGCTAACCCTAGTTGTCCTGACGCTAACTCTAGTTGTCCTGACGCTAACCCTACTTGTCCTGATGCTAACCCTACTTGTCCTGACGCTAACCCTACTTGTCCTGATGCTAACCCTAGTTGTCCTGACGCTAACCCTACTTGTCCTGACGCTAACCCTAGTTGTCCTGACGCTAACCCTAGTTGTCCTGACGCTAACCCTACTTGTCCAGACGCTAACCCTAGTTGTCCTGACGCTAACCCTAGTTATCCTGACGGTAACCCTACTTGTCCTGACGCTAACCCTACTTGTCCTGACGCTAACCCTACTTGTCCTGACGCTAACCCTAGTTGTCCTGACGCTAACCCTACTTGTCCTGACGCTAACCCTAGTTGTCCTGACGCTAACCCTAGTTGTCCTGACGATAACCCTAGTTGTCCTGACGCTAACCCTAGTTGTCCTGACGCTAACCCTAGTTGTCCTGACGCTAACCCGAGTTGTCCTGACGCTAACCCGAGTTGTCCTGACGCTAACCCGAGTAGTAGTGACGCTAACCAGAGTTGTCCTGACGCTAACCCTAGTTGTCCTGATGCTAACCCTAGTTGTCCTGACGCTAACCCTACTTGTCCTGACGCTAACCCTAGTTGTCCTGACGCTAACCCTAGTTGTCCTGACGCTAACCCTACTTGTCCTGACGCTAACCCTACTTGTCCTGACGCTAACCCTACTTGTCCTGACGCTAACCCTAGTTGTCCTGACGCTAACCCTACTTGTCCTGACGCTAACCCTAGTTGTCCTGACGCTAACCCTAGTTGTCCTGACGCTAACCCTAGTTGTCCTGATGCTAACCCTAGTTGTCCTGACGCTAACCCTAGCTGTCCTGACGCTAACCCTACTTGTCCTGACGCTAACCCTAGTTGTCCTGACGCTATCCCTAGTTGTCGTGACGCTAACCCTAGTTGTCCTGACGCTACCATTAGTTATCCTGACGCTAACCCTAGTTGTCCTGACGCTAACCCTAGTTGTCCTGACGCTAACCCTACTTGTCCTGACGCTAACCCTACTTGTCCTGATGCTAACCCTAGTTGTCCTGACGCTAACCCTAGTTGTCCTGACGCTAACCCTAGTTGTACTGACGCTAACCCTAGTTGTCCTGACGCTAACCCTAGTTGTCCTGACGCTTACCCTACTTGTCCTGACGCTAACCCTAGTTGTCCTGACGCTAACCCTAGTTGTCCTGATGCTAACCATACTTGTCCTGACGCTAACCCTAGTTGTCCTGACGCTAACCCTAGTTGTCCTGACGCTAACCCTACTTGTCCTGACGCTAACCCTAGTTGTCCTGACGCTAACCCTAGTTGTCCTGACGCTAACCCTAGTTGTCCTGACGCTAACACTACTTGTCCTGACGCTAACCCTAGTTGTCCTGATGCTAACCCTAGTTGTCCTGACGCTAACCCTACTTGTCCTGACGCTAACCCTACTTGTCCTGACGCTAACCCTAGTTGTCCTGACACTAACCCTAGTTGTCCTGACGCTAACCCTAGTTGTCCTGACGCTAACCCTAGTCGTCCTGACGCTAACCCTAGTCGTCCTGACGCTAACCCTAGTCGTCCTGACGCTAACCCTAGTCGTCCTGACGCTAACCCTACTTGTCCTGACGCTAACCCTACTTTTCCTGACGCTAACCCTACTTGTCCTGACGCTAACCCTACTTGTCCTGACGCTAACCCTAGTTGTCCTGACGCTAACTCTAGTTGTCCTGACGCTAACCCTAGTTGTCCTGACGCTAACCCTAGTTGTCCTGACGCTAACCCTAGTTGTCCTGATGCTAACCCTAGTTGTCCTGACGCTAACCCTAGTTGTACTGACGTTAACCCTAGTTGTCCTGACGCTAACCCTAGTTGTCCTGACGCTAACCCTAGTTGTCCGGACGCTAACCCTAGTTGTCCTGACGCTAACCCTAGCTGTCCTAACGCTAACCCTAGTTGTCCTGACGCTAACCCTAGTTGTCCTGATGCTAACCCTACTTGTCCTGACGCTAACCCTAGTTGTCCTGACGCTAACCCTAGTTGTCCTGACGCTAACCCTACTTGTCCTGACGCTAACCCTAGTTGTCCTGACGCTAACCAGAGTTGTCCTGACGCTAACCCTAGTTGTTCTGACGCTAACCCTAGTTGTCCTGACGCTAACCCGAGTTGTCCTGACGCTAACCCGAGTTGTCGTGACGCTAACCCTAGTTGTCCTGACGCTAACCCGAGTTGTCCTGACGCTAACCCGAGTTGTCCTGACGCTAACCCGAGTTGTCCTGACGCTAACTCGAGTTGTCCTGACGCTAACCCGAGTTGTCCTGACGCTAACCCGAGTTGTCCTGACGCTAACCCTAGTTGTCCTGACGCTAACCCTAGTTGTCCTGACGGTAACCCTAGTTGTCCTGACGCTAACCCTACTTGTCCTGACGCTAACCCTAGTTGTCCTGACGCTAACCCGAGTTTTCCTGACGCTAACCCTAGTTGTCCTGACGCTAACCCAAGTTGTCCTGACGCTAACCCGAGTTGTCCTGACGCTAACCTGAGTTGTCCTGACGCTAACCCTAGTTGTCCTGATACTAACCCTAGTTGTCCTAACGCTAACCCGAGTTGTCCTGACGCTAACCCTAGTTGTCCTGACGCTAACCCTACTTGTCCTGATGCTAACCCTACTTGTCCTGACGCTAACCCTAGTTGTCCTGACGCTAACTCTAGTTGTCCTGACGCTAACCCTACTTGTCCTGATGCTAACCCTACTTGTCCTGACGCTAACCCTACTTGTCCTGATGCTAACCCTAGTTGTCCTGACGCTAACCCTACTTGTCCTGACGCTAACCCTAGTTGTCCTGACGCTAACCCTAGTTGTCCTGACGCTAACCCTACTTGTCCAGACGCTAACCCTAGTTGTCCTGACGCTAACCCTAGTTATCCTGACGGTAACCCTACTTGTCCTGACGCTAACCCTACTTGTCCTGACGCTAACCCTACTTGTCCTGACGCTAACCCTAGTTGTCCTGACGCTAACCCTACTTGTCCTGACGCTAACCCTAGTTGTCCTGACGCTAACCCTAGTTGTCCTGACGATAACCCTAGTTGTCCTGACGCTAACCCTAGTTGTCCTGACGCTAACCCTAGTTGTCCTGACGCTAACCCGAGTTGTCCTGACGCTAACCCGAGTTGTCCTGACGCTAACCCGAGTAGTAGTGACGCTAACCCGAGTTGTCCTGACGCTAACCCTAGTTGTCCTGATGCTAACCCTAGTTGTCCTGACGCTAACCCTACTTGTCCTGACGCTAACCCTAGTTGTCCTGACGCTAACCCTAGTTGTCCTGACGCTAACCCTAGTTGTCCTGACGCTAACCCTACTTGTCCTGACGCTAACCCTACTTGTCCTGACGCTAACCCTAGTTGTCCTGACGCTAACCCTACTTGTCCTGACGCTAACCCTAGTTGTCCTGACGCTAACCCTAGTTGTCCTGACGCTAACCCTACTTGTCCTGACGCTAACCCTAGTTGTCCTGACGCTAACCCTACTTGTCCTGACGCTAACCCTACTTGTAGTGATGCTAACCCTACTTGTCCTGACGCTAACCCTAGTTGTCCTGACGCTAACCCTAGTTGTCCTGACGCTAACCCGAGTAGTCCTGACGCTAACCCTAGTTGTCCTGACGCTAACCCGAGTTGTCCTGACGCTAACCCGATTTGTCCTGACGCTAACCCGAGTTGTCCTGACGCTAACCCTAGTTGTCCTGACGCTAACCCGAGTTGTCCTGACGCTAACCCGAGTTGTCCTGACGCTAACCCTAGTTGTCCTGACGCTAACCCGATTTGTCGTGACGCTAACCCTAGTTGTCCTTACGCTAACCCTAGTTGTCCTGACGTTAACCCTAGTTGTCGTGACGCTAACCCTAGTTGTCCTGACGCTAACGCTAGTTGTCCTGACCCTAACCCTAGTTGTCCTGACGCTAACCCTTGTTGTCATGACGCTAACCCTAGATGTCCTGACGCTAACCCTAGTTGTCCTGACGCTAACCCTAGTGGTCCTGACGCTAACCCTAGGTGTCCTGACGCTAACCCTAGTTGTCCTGACGCTAACCCTAGTTGTCCTGATGCTAACCCTAGTTGTCCTGATGTAACCCTAGTTGTCCTGACGCTAACCCTAGTTGTCCTGACGCTAACCCTACTTTTCCTGACGCTAACCCTACTTGTCCTGACGCTAACCCTACTTGTCCTGACGCTAACCCTAGTTGTCCTGACGCTAACCCTAGTTGTCCTGACGCTAACTCTAGTTGTCCTGACGCTAACCCTAGTTGTCCTGACGCTAACCCTAGTTGTCCTGACGCTAACCCTAGTTGTCCTGATGCTAACCCTAGTTGTCGTGACGCTAACCCTAGTTGTCCTGACGCTAACCCTAGTTGTCGTGACCCTAACCCTAGTTGTCCTGACGCTAACGCTAGTTGTCCTGACCCTAACCCCAGTTGTCCTGACGCTAACCCTAGTTGTCATGACGCTAACCCTAGTTGTCCTGACGCTAACCCTAGTTGTCCTCACGCTAACCCTAGTGGTCCTGACGCTAACCCTAGGTGTCCTGACGCTAACCCTAGTTGTCCTGACGCTAACCCTAGTTGTCCTGACGCTAACCCTAGTTGTCCTGATGTAACCCTAGTTGTCCTGACGCTAACCCTAGTTGTCCTGACGCTAACCCTACTTTTCCTGACGCTAACCCTACTTGTCCTGACGCTAACCCTACTTGTCCTGACGCTAACCCTAGTTGTCCTGACGCTAACCCTAGTTGTCCTGACGCTAACTCTAGTTGTCCTGACGCTAACCCTAGTTGTCCTGAAGCTAACCCTAGTTGTCCTGACGCTAACCCTAGTTGTCCTGACGCTAACCCTAGTTGTCCTGATGCTAACCCTAGTTGTCCTGACGCTAACCCTAGTTGAACTGACGTTAACCCTAGTTGTCCTGACGCTAACCCTAGTTGTCCTGACGCTAACCCTAGTTGTCCTGACGCTAACCCTAGTTGTCCTAACGCTAACCCTAGTTGTCCTGACGCTAACCCTAGTTGTCCTGACGCTAACCCTAGTTGTCCTGACGCTAACCCTAGTTGTCCTGACGCTAACCCTTGATGTCCTGACGCTAACCCTACTTGTCCTGACGCTAACCCTGGTTGTTCTGACGCTAACCCTACTTGTCCTGACGCTAACCCTACTTGTCCTGACGCTAACCCTAGTTGTCCTGACGCTAACCCTAGTTGTCCTGACGCTAACCCTAGCTGTCCTGACGCTAACCCTACTTGTCCTGACGCTAACCCTAGTTGTCCTGACGCTATCCCTAGTTGTCGTGACGCTAACCCTAGTTGTCCTGACGCTACCATTAGTTATACTGACGCTAACCCTAGTTGTCCTGACGCTAACCCTAGTTGTCCTGACGCTAACCCTACTTGTCCTGACGCTAACCCTACTTGTCCTGACGCTAACCTGAGTTGTCCTGACGCTAACCCTAGTTGTCCTGATACTAACCCTAGTTGTCCTAACGCTAACCCGAGTTGTCCTGACGCTAACCCTAGTTGTCCTGACGCTAACCCTACTTGTCCTGATGCTAACCCTACTTGTCCTGACGCTAACCCTAGTTGTCCTGACGCTAACTCTAGTTGTCCTGACGCTAACCCTACTTGTCCTGATGCTAACCCTACTTGTCCTGACGCTAACCCTACTTGTCCTGATGCTAACCCTAGTTGTCCTGACGCTAACCCTACTTGTCCTGACGCTAACCCTAGTTGTCCTGACGCTAACCCTAGTTGTCCTGACGCTAACCCTACTTGTCCAGACGCTAACCCTAGTTGTCCTGACGCTAACCCTAGTTATCCTGACGGTAACCCTACTTGTCCTGACGCTAACCCTACTTGTCCTGACGCTAACCCTACTTGTCCTGACGCTAACCCTAGTTGTCCTGACGCTAACCCTACTTGTCCTGACGCTAACCCTAGTTGTCCTGACGCTAACCCTAGTTGTCCTGACGATAACCCTAGTTGTCCTGACGCTAACCCTAGTTGTCCTGACGCTAACCCTAGTTGTCCTGACGCTAACCCGAGTTGTCCTGACGCTAACCCGAGTTGTCCTGACGCTAACCCGAGTAGTAGTGACGCTAACCCGAGTTGTCCTGACGCTAACCCTAGTTGTCCTGATGCTAACCCTAGTTGTCCTGACGCTAACCCTACTTGTCCTGACGCTAACCTTAGTTGTCCTGACGCTAACCCTAGTTGTCCTGACGCTAACCCTAGTTGTCCTGACGCTAACCCTACTTGTCCTGACGCTAACCCTACTTGTCCTGACGCTAACCCTAGTTGTCCTGACGCTAACCCTACTTGTCCTGACGCTAACCCTAGTTGTCCTGACGCTAACCCTAGTTGTCCTGACGCTAACCCTACTTGTCCTGACGCTAACCCTAGTTGTCCTGACGCTAACCCTACTTGTCCTGACGCTAACCCTACTTGTAGTGACGCTAACCCTACTTGTCCTGACGCTAACCCTAGTTGTCCTGACGCTAACCCTAGTTGTCCTGACGCTAACCCGAGTAGTCCTGACGCTAACCCTAGTTGTCCTGACGCTAACCCGAGTTGTCCTGACGCTAACCCGATTTGTCCTGACGCTAACCCGAGTTGTCCTGACGCTAACCCTAGTTGTCCTGACGCTAACCCGAGTTGTCCTGACGTTAACCCGAGTTGTCCTGACGCTAACCCGAGTTGTCCTGACGCTAACCCGAGTTGTCCTGACGCTAACCCTAGTTGTCCTGACGCTAACCCGATTTGTCGTGACGCTAACCCTAGTTGTCCTTACGCTAACCCTAGTTGTCCTGACGTTAACCCTAGTTGTCGTGACGCTAACCCTAGTTGTCCTGACGCTAACGCTAGTTGTCCTGACCCTAACCCTAGTTGTCCTGACGCTAACCCTTATTGTCATGACGCTAACCCTAGTTGTCCTGACGCTAACCCTAGTTGTCCTGACGCTAACCCTAGTGGTCCTGACGCTAACCCTAGGTGTCCTGACGCTAACCCTAGTTGTCCTGACGCTAACCCTAGTTGTCCTGATGCTAACCCTAGTTGTCCTGATGTAACCCTAGTTGTCCTGACGCTAACCCTAGTTGTCCTGACGCTAACCCTACTTTTCCTGACGCTAACCCTACTTGTCCTGACGCTAACCCTACTTGTCCTGACTCTAACCCTAGTTGTCCTGACGCTAACCCTAGTTGTCCTGACGCTAACTCTAGTTGTCCTGACGCTAACCCTAGTTGTCCTGACGCTAACCCTAGTTGTCCTGACGCTAACCCTAGTTGTCCTGATGCTAACCCTAGTTGTCGTGACGCTAACCCTAGTTGTCCTGACGCTAACCCTAGTTGTCGTGACCCTAACCCCAGTTGTCCTGACGCTAACCCTAGTTGTCATGACGCTAACCCTAGTTGTCCTGACGCTAACCCTAGTTGTCCTCACGCTAACCCTAGTGGTCCTGACGCTAACCCTAGGTGTCCTGACGCTAACCCTAGTTGTCCTGACGCTAACCCTAGTTGTCCTGACGCTAACCCTAGTTGTCCTGATGTAACCCTAGTTGTCCTGACGCTAACCCTAGTTGTCCTGACGCTAACCCTACTTTTCCTGACGCTAACCCTACTTGTCCTGACGCTAACCCTACTTGTCCTGACGCTAACCCTAGTTGTCCTGACGCTAACCCTAGTTGTCCTGACGCTAACTCTAGTTGTCCTGACGCTAACCCTAGTTGTCCTGAAGCTAACCCTAGTTGTCCTGACGCTAACCCTAGTTGTCCTGACGCTAACCCTAGTTGTCCTGATGCTAACCCTAGTTGTCCTGACGCTAACCCTAGTTGAACTGACGTTAACCCTAGTTGTCCTGACGCTAACCCTAGTTGTCCTGACGCTAACCCTAGTTGTCCTGACGCTAACCCTAGTTGTCCTAACGCTAACCCTAGTTGTCCTGACGCTAACCCTAGTTGTCCTGACGCTAACCCTAGTTGTCCTGACGCTAACCCTAGTTGTCCTGACGCTAACCCTTGATGTCCTGACGCTAACCCTACTTGTCCTGACGCTAACCCTGGTTGTTCTGACGCTAACCCTACTTGTCCTGACGCTAACCCTACTTGTCCTGACGCTAACCCTAGTTGTCCTGACGCTAACCCTAGTTGTCCTGACGCTAACCCTAGCTGTCCTGACGCTAACCCTACTTGTCCTGACGCTAACCCTAGTTGTCCTGACGCTATCCCTAGTTGTCGTGACGCTAACCCTAGTTGTCCTGACGCTACCATTAGTTATACTGACGCTAACCCTAGTTGTCCTGACGCTAACCCTAGTTGTCCTGACGCTAACCCTACTTGTCCTGACGCTAACCCTACTTGTCCTGACGCTAACCCTAGTTGTCCTGACGCTAACCCTAGTTGTCCTGACGCTAACCCTAGTTGTACTGACGCTAACCCTAGTTGTCCTGACGCTAACCCTAGTTGTCCTGACGCTAACCCTACTTGTCCTGACGCTAACCCTACTTGTCCTGACGCTAACCCTAGTTGTCCTGACGCTAACCCTAGTTGTCCTGACGCTAACCATACTTGTCCTGACGCTAACCCTAGTTGTCCTGACGCTAACCCTAGTTGTCCTGACGCTAACCCTACTTGTCCTGACGCTAACCCTAGTTGTCCTGACGCTAACCCTAGTTGTCCTGACGCTAACCCTAGTTGTCCTGACGCTAACACTACTTGTCCTGACGCTAACCCTAGTTGTCCTGATGCTAACCCTAGTTGTCCTGACGCTAACCCTACTTGTCCTGACGCTAACCCTACTTGTCCTGACGCTAACCCTAGTTGTCCTGACACTAACCCTAGTTGTCCTGACGCTAACCCTAGTTGTCCTGACGCTAACCCTAGTCGTCCTGACGCTAACCCTAGTCGTCCTGACGCTAACCCTAGTCATCCTGACGCTAACCCTACTTGTCCTGACGCTAACCCGACTTTTCCTGACGCTAACCCTACTTGTCCTGACGCTAACCCTACTTGTCCTGACGCTAACCCTAGTTGTCCTGACGCTAACTCTAGTTGTCCTGACGCTAACCCTAGTTGTCCTGACGCTAACCCTAGTTGTCCTGACGCTAACCCTAGTTGTGCTGATGCTAACCCTAGTTGTCCTGACGCTAACCCTAGTTGTACTGACGTTAACCCTAGTTGTCCTGACGCTAACCCTAGTTGTCCTGACGCTAACCCTAGTTGTCCTGACGCTAACCCTAGCTGTCCTAACGCTAACCCTAGTTGTCCTGACGCTAACCCTAGTTGTCCTGATGCTAACCCTACTTGTCCTGACGCTAACCCTAGTTGTCCTGACGCTAACCCTAGTTGTCCTGACGCTAACCCTACTTGTCCTGACGCTAACCCTAGTTGTCCTGACGCTAACCCGAGTTGTCCTGACGCTAACCTTAGTTGTTCTGACGCTAACCCTAGTTGTCCTGACGCTAACCCGAGTTGTCCTGACGCTAACCCGAGTTGTCGTGACGCTAACCCTAGTTGTCCTGACGCTAACCCGAGTTGTCCTGACGCTAACCCGAGTTGTCCTGACGCTAACCCGAGTTGTCCTGACGCTAACTCGAGTTGTCCTGACGCTAACCCGAGTTGTCCTGACGCTAACCCGAGTTGTCCTGACGCTAACCCTAGTTGTCCTGTCGCTAACCCTAGTTGTCCTGACGGTAACCCTAGTTGTCCTGACGCTAACCCTACTTGTCCTGACGCTAACCCTAGTTGTCCTGACGCTAACCCGAGTTGTCCTGATGCTAACCCTAGTTGTCCTGACGCTAACCCTAGTTGTCCTGACGCTAACCCGAGTTGTCCTGACGCTAACCTGAGTTGTCCTGACGCTAACCCTAGTTGTCCTGATGCTAACCCTAGTTGTCCTAACGCTAACCCGAGTTGTCCTGACGCTAACCCTAGTTGTCCTGACGCTAACCCTACTTGTCCTGACGCTAACCCTACTTGTCCTGACGCTAACCCTAGTTGTCCTGACGCTAACCCTAGTTGTCCTGACGCTAACCCTAGTTGTCCTGACGCTAACCCTTGATGTCCTGACGCTAACCCTACTTGTCCTGACGCTAACCCTGGTTGTTCTGACGCTAACCCTACTTGTCCTGACGCTAACCCTACTTGTCCTGACGCTAACCCTAGTTGTCCTGACGCTAACCCTAGTTGTCCTGACGCTAACCCTAGCTGTCCTGACGCTAACCCTACTTGTCCTGACGCTAACCTAGTTGTCCTGACGCTATCCCTAGTTGTCGTGACGCTAACCCTAGTTGTCCTGACGCTACCATTAGTTATACTGACGCTAACCCTAGTTGTCCTGACGCTAACCCTAGTTGTCCTGACGCTAACCCTACTTGTCCTGACGCTAACCCTACTTGTCCTGACGCTAACCCTAGTTGTCCTGACGCTAACCCTAGTTGTCCTGACGCTAACCCTAGTTGTACTGACGCTAACCCTAGTTGTCCTGACGCTAACCCTAGTTGTCCTGACGCTAACCCTACTTGTCCTGACGCTAACCCTACTTGTCCTGACGCTAACCCTAGTTGTCCTGACGCTAACCCTAGTTGTCCTGACGCTAACCATACTTGTCCTGACGCTAACCCTAGTTGTCCTGACGCTAACCCTAGTTGTCCTGACGCTAACCCTACTTGTCCTGACGCTAACCCTAGTTGTCCTGACGCTAACCCTAGTTGTCCTGACGCTAACCCTAGTTGTCCTGACGCTAACACTACTTGTCCTGACGCTAACCCTAGTTGTCCTGATGCTAACCCTAGTTGTCCTGACGCTAACCCTAGTTGTCCTGACGCTAACCCTACTTGTCCTGACGCTAACCCTAGTTGTCCTGACGCTAACCCTAGTCGTCCTGACGCTAACCCTAGTCGTCCTGACGCTAACCCTAGTCGTCCTGACGCTAACCCTAGTCATCCTGACGCTAACCCTACTTGTCCTGACGCTAACCCTACTTTTCCTGACGCTAACCCTACTTGTCCTGACGCTAACCCTACTTGTCCTGACGCTAACCCTAGTTGTCCTGACGCTAACTCTAGTTGTCCTGACGCTAACCCTAGTTGTCCTGACGCTAACCCTAGTTGTCCTGATGCTAACCCTAGTTGTCCTGACGCTAACCCTAGTTGTACTGACGTTAACCCTAGTTGTCCTGACGCTAACCCTAGTTGTCCTGACGCTAACCCTAGTTGTCCTGACGCTAACCCTAGTTGTCCTGACGCTAACCCTAGCTGTCCTAACGCTAACCCTAGTTGTCCTGACGCTAACCCTAGTTGTCCTGATGCTAACCCTACTTGTCCTGACGCTAACCCTAGTTGTCCTGACGCTAACCCTACTTGTCCTGACGCTAACCCTAGTTGTCCTGACGCTAACCCGAGTTGTCCTGACGCTAACCCTAGTTGTTCTGACGCTAACCCTAGTTGTCCTGACGCTAACCCGAGTTGTCCTGACGCTAACCCGAGTTGTCGTGACGCTAACCCTAGTTGTCCTGACGCTAACCCGAGTTGTCCTGACGCTAACCCGAGTTGTCCTGACGCTAACCCGAGTTGTCCTGACGCTAACCCTAGTTGTCCTGACGCTAACCCTAGTTGTCCTGACGGTAACCCTAGTTGTCCTGACGCTAACCCTACTTGTCCTGACGCTAACCCTAGTTGTCCTGACGCTAACCCGAGTTGTCCTGACGCTAACCCTAGTTGTCCTGACGCTAACCCTAGTTGTCCTGACGCTAACCCGAGTTGTCCTGACGCTAACCTGAGTTGTCCTGACGCTAACCCTAGTTGTCCTGATGCTAACCCTAGTTGTCCTAACGCTAACCCGAGTTGTCCTGACGCTAACCCTAGTTGTCCTGACGCTAACCCTACTTGTCCTGACGCTAACCCTACTTGTCCTGACGCTAACCCTAGTTGTCCTGACGCTAACCCTAGTTGTCCTGACACTAACCCTACTTGTCCTGATGCTAACCCTACTTGTCCTGACGCTAACCCTACTTGTCCTGATGCTAACCCTAGTTGTCCTGACGCTAACCCTACTTGTCCTGACGATAACCCTAGTTGTCCTGACGCTAACCCTAGTTGTCCTGACGCTAACCCTACTTGTCCAGACGCTAACCCTAGTTGTCCTGACGCTAACCCTAGTTATCCTGACGGTAACCCTACTTGTCCTGACGCTAACCCTACTTGTCCTGACGCTAACCCTACTTGTCCTGACGCTAACCCTAGTTGTCCTGACGCTAACCCTACTTGTCCTGACGCTAACCCTAGTTGTCCTGACGCTAACCCTAGTTGTCCTGACGATAACCCTAGTTGTCCTGACGCTAACCCTAGTTGTCCTGACGCTAACCCGAGTTGTCCTGACGCTAACCCGAGTTGTCCTGACGCTAACCCGAGTAGTCCTGACGCTAACCCGAGTTGTCCTGACGCTAACCCTAGTTGTCCTGATGCTAACCCTAGTTGTCCTGACGCTAACCCTACTTGTCCTGACGCTAACCCTAGTTGTCCTGACGCTAACCCTAGTTGTCCTGACGCTAACCCTAGTTGTCCTGACGCTAACCCTACTTGTCCTGACGCTAACCCTACTTGTCCTGATGCTAACCCTAGTTGTCCTGACGCTAACCCTACTTGTCCTGACGCTAACCCTAGTTGTCCTGACGCTAACCCTAGTTGTCCTGACGCTAACCCTACTTGTCCTGACGCTAACCCTAGTTGTCCTGACGCTAACCCTACTTGTCCTGACGCTAACCCTACTTGTAGTGACGCTAACCCTACTTGTCCTGACGCTAACCCTAGTTGTCCTGACGCTAACCCTAGTTGTCCTGACGCTAACCCGAGTAGTCCTGACGCTAACCATAGTTGTCCTGACGCTAACCCGAGTTGTCCTGACGCTAACCCTAGTTGTCCTGACGCTAACCCGAGTTGTCCTGACGTTAACCCGAGTTGTCCTGACGCTAACCCGAGTTGTCCTGACGCTAACCCGAGTTGTCCTGACGCTAACCCTAGTTGTCCTGACGCTAACCCGATTTGTCGTGACGCTAACCCTAGTTGTCCTGACGCTAACCCTAGTTGTCCTGACGCTAACCCTAGTTGTCGTGACGCTAACCCTAGTTGTCCTGACGCTAACGCTAGTTGTCCTGACCCTAACCCTAGTTGTCCTGACGCTAACCCTAGTTGTCATGACGCTAACCCTAGTTGTCCTGACGCTAACCCTAGTTGTCCTGACGCTAACCCTAGTGGTCCTGACGCTAACCCTAGGTGTCCTGACGCTAACCCTAGGTGTCCTGACGCTAACCCTAGTTGTCCTGACGCTAACCCTAGTTGTCCTGATGCTAACCCTAGTTGTCCTGATGTAACCCTAGTTGTCCTGACGCTAACCCTAGTTGTCCTGACGCTAACCCTACTTTTCCTGACTCTAACCCTACTTGTCCTGACGCTAACCCTACTTGTCCTGACGCTAACCCTAGTTGTCCTGACGCTAACCCTAGTTGTCCTGACGCTAACTCTAGTTGTCCTGACGCTAACCCTAGTTGTCCTGACGCTAACCCTAGTTGTCCTGACGCTAACCCTAGTTGTCCTGACGCTAACCCTAGTTGTCCTGATGCTAACCCTAGTTGTCCTGACGCTAACCCTAGTTGAACTGACGTTAACCCTAGTTGTCCTGACGCTAACCCTAGTTGTCCTGACGCTAACCCTAGTTGTCCTGACGCTAACCCTAGTTGTCCTAACGCTAACCCTAGTTGTCCTGACGCTAACCCTAGTTGTCCTGATGCTAACCCTACTTGTCCTGACGCTAACCCTAGTTGTCCTGACGCTAACCCTAGTTGTCCTGACGCTAACCCTACTTGTCCTGACGCTAACCCTAGTTGTCCTGACGCTAACCCTAGTTGTCCTGACGCTAACCCTACTTTTCCTGACGCTAACCCTACTTGTCCTGACGCTAACCCTACTTGTCCTGACGCTAACCCTACTTGTCCTGACGCTAACCCTAGTTGTCCTGACGCTAACCCTACTTGTCCTGACGCTAACCCTAGTTGTCCTGACGCTAACCCTAGTTATCCTGACGCTAACCCTACTTGTCCTGACGCTAACCCTAGTTGTCCTGACGCTAACCCTACTTGTCCTGACGCTAACCCTACTTATCCTGACGCTAACCCTACTTGTCCTGACGCTAACCCTAGTTGTCCTGACGCTAACCCTAGTTGTCCTGACGCTAACCCGAGTAGTCCTGACGCTAACCCTAGTTGTCCTGACGCTAACCCGAGTTGTCCTGACGCTAACCCGATTTGTCCTGACGCTAACCCGAGTTGTCCTGACGCTAACCCTAGTTGTCCTGACGCTAACCCGAGTTGTCCTGACGTTAACCCGAGTTGTCCTGACGCTAACCCGAGTTGTCCTGACGCTAACCCGAGTTGTCCTGACGCTAACCCTAGTTGTCCTGACGCTAACCCTAGTTGTCCTGACGCTAACCCGATTTGTCGTGACGCTAACCCTAGTTGTCCTGACGCTAACCCTAGTTGTCCTGACGCTAACCCTAGTTGTCCTGACGCTAACCCTAGTTGTCCTGACGCTAACCCTAGTGGTCGTGACGCTAACCCTAGGTGTCCTGACGCTAACCCTAGTTGTCCTGACGCTAACCCTAGTTGTCCTGACGCTAACCCTAGTTGTCCTGATGCTAACCCTAGTTGTCCTGACGCTAACCCTAGTTGTCCTGACGCTAACCCTAGTTGTCCAGACGCTAACCCTACTTTTCCTGACGCTAACCCTACTTGTCCTGACGCTAACCCTAGTTGTCCTGACGCTAACCCTAGTTGTACTGACGCTAACTCTAGTTGTCCTGACGCTAACCCTAGTTGTCCTGACGCTAACCCTAGTTGTCCTGACGCTAACCCTAGTTGTCCTGATGCTAACCCTAGTTGTCCTGACGCTAACCCTAGTTGAACTGACGTTAACCCTAGTTGTCCTGACGCTAACCCTAGTTGTCCTGACGCTAACCCTAGTTGTCCTGACGCTAAACCTAGTTGTCCTAACGCTAACTCTAGTTGTCCTGACGCTAACCCTAGTTGTCCTGATGCTAACCCTACTTGTCCTGACGCTAACCCGAGTTGTCCTGACGCTAACCCTAGTTGTCCTGACGCTAACCCGAGTTGTCCTGACGTTAACCCGAGTTGTCCTGACGCTAACCCGAGTTGTCCTGACGCTAACCCGAGTTGTCCTGACGCTAACCCTAGTTGTCCTGACGCTAACCCGATTTGTCGTGACGCTAACCCTAGTTGTCCTGACGCTAACCCTAGTTGTCCTGACGCTAACCCTAGTTGTCGTGACGCTAACCCTAGTTGTCCTGACGCTAACGCTAGTTGTCCTGACCCTAACCCTAGTTGTCCTGACGCTAACCCTAGTTGTCATGACGCTAACCCTAGTTGTCCTGACGCTAACCCTAGTTGTCCTGACGCTAACCCTAGTGGTCCTGACGCTAACCCTAGGTGTCCTGACGCTAACCCTAGGTGTCCTGACGCTAACCCTAGTTGTCCTGACGCTAACCCTAGTTGTCCTGATGCTAACCCTAGTTGTCCTGATGTAACCCTAGTTGTCCTGACGCTAACCCTAGTTGTCCTGACGCTAACCCTACTTTTCCTGACTCTAACCCTACTTGTCCTGACGCTAACCCTACTTGTCCTGACGCTAACCCTAGTTGTCCTGACGCTAACCCTAGTTGTCCTGACGCTAACTCTAGTTGTCCTGACGCTAACCCTAGTTGTCCTGACGCTAACCCTAGTTGTCCTGACGCTAACCCTAGTTGTCCTGACGCTAACCCTAGTTGTCCTGATGCTAACCCTAGTTGTCCTGACGCTAACCCTAGTTGAACTGACGTTAACCCTAGTTGTCCTGACGCTAACCCTAGTTGTCCTGACGCTAACCCTAGTTGTCCTGACGCTAACCCTAGTTGTCCTAACGCTAACCCTAGTTGTCCTGACGCTAACCCTAGTTGTCCTGATGCTAACCCTACTTGTCCTGACGCTAACCCTAGTTGTCCTGACGCTAACCCTAGTTGTCCTGACGCTAACCCTACTTGTCCTGACGCTAACCCTAGTTGTCCTGACGCTAACCCTAGTTGTCCTGACGCTAACCCTACTTTTCCTGACGCTAACCCTACTTGTCCTGACGCTAACCCTACTTGTCCTGACGCTAACCCTACTTGTCCTGACGCTAACCCTAGTTGTCCTGACGCTAACCCTACTTGTCCTGACGCTAACCCTAGTTGTCCTGACGCTAACCCTAGTTATCCTGACGCTAACCCTACTTGTCCTGACGCTAACCCTAGTTGTCCTGACGCTAACCCTACTTGTCCTGACGCTAACCCTACTTATCCTGACGCTAACCCTACTTGTCCTGACGCTAACCCTAGTTGTCCTGACGCTAACCCTAGTTGTCCTGACGCTAACCCGAGTAGTCCTGACGCTAACCCTAGTTGTCCTGACGCTAACCCGAGTTGTCCTGACGCTAACCCGATTTGTCCTGACGCTAACCCGAGTTGTCCTGACGCTAACCCTAGTTGTCCTGACGCTAACCCGAGTTGTCCTGACGTTAACCCGAGTTGTCCTGACGCTAACCCGAGTTGTCCTGACGCTAACCCGAGTTGTCCTGACGCTAACCCTAGTTGTCCTGACGCTAACCCTAGTTGTCCTGACGCTAACCCGATTTGTCGTGACGCTAACCCTAGTTGTCCTGACGCTAACCCTAGTTGTCCTGACGCTAACCCTAGTTGTCCTGACGCTAACCCTAGTTGTCCTGACGCTAACCCTAGTGGTCGTGACGCTAACCCTAGGTGTCCTGACGCTAACCCTAGTTGTCCTGACGCTAACCCTAGTTGTCCTGACGCTAACCCTAGTTGTCCTGATGCTAACCCTAGTTGTCCTGACGCTAACCCTAGTTGTCCTGACGCTAAACCTAGTTGTCCAGACGCTAACCCTACTTTTCCTGACGCTAACCCTACTTGTCCTGACGCTAACCCTAGTTGTCCTGACGCTAACCCTAGTTGTACTGACGCTAACTCTAGTTGTCCTGACGCTAACCCTAGTTGTCCTGACGCTAACCCTAGTTGTCCTGACGCTAACCCTAGTTGTCCTGATGCTAACCCTAGTTGTCCTGACGCTAACCCTAGTTGAACTGACGTTAACCCTAGTTGTCCTGACGCTAACCCTAGTTGTCCTGACGCTAACCCTAGTTGTCCTGACGCTAAACCTAGTTGTCCTAACGCTAACTCTAGTTGTCCTGACGCTAACCCTAGTTGTCCTGATGCTAACCCTACTTGTCCTGACGCTAACCCTAGTTGTCCTGACGCTAACCCTAGTTGTCCTGACGCTAACCCTACTTGTCCTGACGCTAACCCTAGTTGTCCTGACGCTAACCCTAGTTGTCCTGACGCTAACCCTACTTTTCCTAACGCTAACCCTACTTGTCCTGACGCTAACCCTACTTGTCCTGACGCTAACCCTAGTTGTCCTGACGCTAACCCTAGCTGTCCTGACGCTAACTCTAGTTGTCCTGACGCTAACCCTAGTTGTCCTGACGCTAACCCTAGTTGTCCTAACGCTAACCCTACTTGTCCTGACGCTAACCCTACTTGTCCTGACGCTAACCCTAGTTGTCCTGACGCTAACCCTAGTTGTCCTGACGCTAACCCTACTTGTCCTGACGCTAACCCTAGTTGTCCTGACGCTAACCCTAGTTGTCCTGACGCTAAGCCTACTTGTCCTGACGCTAACCCTAGTTGTCCTGACGCTAACCCTAGTTGTCCTGACGCTAACCCTACTTGTCCTGACGCTAACCCTACTTTTCCTGACGCTAACCCTACTTGTCCTGACGCTAACCCTACTTGTCCTGACGCTAACCCTAGTTGTCCTGACGCTAACCCTACTTGTCCTGACGCTAACCCTAGTTGTCCTGACGCTAACTCTAGTTGTCCTGATGCTAACCCTAGTTGTCCTGACGCTAACCCTAGTTGTCCTGACGCTAACCCTAGTTGTCCTGACGCTAACCCTAGTTGTCCTGATGCTAACCCTAGTTGTCCTGACGCTAACCCTAGTTGTACTGACGTTAACCCTAGCTGTCCTGACGCTAGCCCTAGTTGTCCTGACGCTAACCCTAGTTGTCCTGACGCTAAACCTAGTTGTCCTAACGCTAACCCCAGTTGTCCTGACGCTAACCCTAGTTGTCCTGATGCTAACCCTACTTGTCCTGACGCTAACCCTAGTTGTCCTGACGCTAACCCTAGTTGTCCTGACGCTAACCCTACTTGTCCTGACGCTAACCCTAGTTGTCCTGACGCTAACCCGAGTTGTCCTGACGCTAACCCTAGTTGTCCTGACGCTAACCCTAGTTGTCCTGACGCTAACCCGAGTTGTCCTGACGCTAACCCGAGTTGACCTGACGCTAACCCTAGTTGTCCTGACGCTAACCCTAGTTGTCCTGACGCTAACCCTACTTGTCCTGACGCTAACCCTAGTTGTCCTGACGCTAACCCTACTTGTCCTGACGCTAACCCTACTTGTCCTGACGCTAACCCTAGTTGTCCTGACGCTAACCCTACTTGTCCTGACGCTAACCCTAGTTGTCCTGACGCTAACCCTAGTTGTCCTGACGCTAACCCTACTTGTCCAGACGCTAACCCTACTTGTCCTGACGCTAACCCTAGTTATCCTGACGGTAACCCTACTTGTCCTGACGCTAACCCTAGTTGTCCTGACGCTAACCCTGGTTGTCCTGACGATAACCCTAGTTGTCCTGACGCTAACCCTAGTTGTCCTGACGCTAACCCTAGTTGTCCTGACGCTAACCCTAGTTGTCCTGACGCTAACCCTAGTTGTCCTGACGCTAACCCGAGTTGACCTGACGCTAACCTGAGTTGTCCTGACGCTAACCCGAGTTGTCCTGACGCTAACCCTAGTTGTCCTGACGCTAACCCTAGTTGTCCTGACGCTAACCCTAGTTGTCCTGACGATAACCCTAGTTGTCCTTACGCTAACCCTAGTTGTCCTGACGCTAACCCTAGTTGTCCTGACGCCAACCCTAGTTGTCCTGACGCTAACCCTACTTGTCCTGACGCTAACCCTACTTGTCCTGACGCTAACCCTACTTGTCCTGACGCTAACCCTAGTTGTCCTGACGCTAACCCTAGTTGTCCTGACGCTAACCCTACTTGTCCTGACGCTAACCCTACTTGTCCTGACGCTAACCCTAGTTGTCCTGACGCTAACCCTACTTGTCCTGATGCTAACCCTAGTTGTCCTGACGCTAACCCTAGTTGTCCTGACGCTAACCCTACTTGTCCTGACGCTAACCCTACTTGTCCTGACGCTAACCCTACTTGTCCTGACGCTAACCCTACTTGTCCTGACGCTAACCCTACTTGTCCTGACGCTAACCCTACTTGTCCTGACGCTAACCCTAGTTGTCCTGACGGTAACCCGAGTAGTGCTGACGCTAACCCTAGTTGTCCTGACGCTAACCCGAGTTGTCCTGACGCTAACCCGATTTGTCCTGACGCTAACCCGAGTTGTCCTGACGCTAACCCTAGTTGTCCTGACGCTAACCCGAGTTGTCCTGACGTTAACCCGAGTTGCCCTGACGCTAACCCGAGTTGTCCTGACTCTAACCCTAGTTGTCCTGACGCTAACCCTAGTTGTCCTGACGCTAACCCGATTTGTCGTGACGCTAACCCTAGTTGTCCTGACGCTAACCCTAGTTGTCCTGACGCTAACCCTAGTTGTCGTGACGCTAACCCTAGTTGTCCTGACGCTAACCCTAGTTGTCCTGACGCTAACCCTAGTTGTCCTGACGCTAACGCTAGTTGTCCTGACGCTAACCCTAGTTGTCCTGACGCTAACCCTAGTTGTCGTGACGCTAACCCTAGTTGTCGTGACGCTAACCCTAGTTGTCCTGACGCTAACCCTAGTTGTCCTGACGCTAACCCTAGTTGTCGTGACGCTAACCCTAGGTGTCCTGACGCTAACCCTAGCTGTCGTGACGCTAACCCTAGTTGTCCTGACGCTAACCCTAGTTGTCCTGACGCTAACCCTAGTTGTCCTGACGCTAACCCTAGTATTCCTGACGCTAACCCTACTTTTCCTGACGCTAACCCTACTTGTCCTGTCGCTAACCCTACTTGTCCTGACGCTAACCCTAGTTGTCCTGATGCTAACCCTAGTTGTCCTGACGCTAACTCTAGTTGTCCTGACGCTAACCCTAGTTGTCCTGACGCTAACCCTAGTTGTCCTGACGCTAACCCTAGTTGTCCTGACGCTAACCCTAGTTGTCCTGACGCTAACCCTAGTTGTCCTGACGCTAACCCTAGTTGTACTGACGTTAACCCTAGTTGTCCTGACGCTAACCCTAGTTGTCCTGACGCTAACCCTAGTTGTCCTGACGCTAACCCTAGTTGTCCTGATGCTAACCCTAGTTGTCCTAACGCTAACCCTAGTTGTCCTGACGCTAACCCTAGTTGTCCTGATGCTAACCCTACTTGTCCTGACGCTAACCCTAGTTGTCCTGACGCTAACCCTAGTTGTCCTGACGCTAACCCTACTTGTCCTGACGCTAACCCTAGTTGTCCTGACGCAAACCCTAGTTGTCCTGACGCTAACCCTAGTTGTCCTGACGCTAACCATACTTGTCCTGACGCTAACCCTAGTTGTCCTGACGCTAACCCTAGTTGTCCTGACGCTAACCCTACTTGTCCTGACGCTAACCCTAGTTGTCCTGACGCTAACCCTAGTTGTCCTGATGCTAACCCTAGTTGTCCTGACGCTAACCCTAGTTGTCCTGACGCTAACCATAGTTGTCCTGACGCTAACCCTAGTTGTCCTGACGCTAACCCTAGTTGTCCTGACGCTAGCCCTAGTTTTCCTGATGCTAACCCTAGTTGTCCTGACGCTAACCCTAGTTGTCCTGACGCTAACCCTAGTTGTCCTGACGCTAACCCTAGCTGTCCTGACGCTAACCCTAGTTGTCCTGACGCTAACCCTAGTTGTCCTGACGCTAACCCTACTTGTCCTGACGCTAACCCTACTTGTCCTGACGCTAACCCTAGTTGTCCTGACGCTAACCCTAGTTGTCCTGACGCTAACCCGAGTTGTCCTGACGCTAACCCTAGTTGTCCTGACGCTAACCCGAGTTGTCCTGACGTTAACCCGAGTTGCCCTGACGCTAACCCGAGTTGTACTGACTCTAACCCTAGTTGTCCTGACGCTAACCCTAGTTGTCCTGACGCTAACCCGATTTGTCGTGACGCTAACCCTAGTTGTCCTGACGCTAACCCTAGTTGTCCTGACGCTAACCCTAGTTGTCGTGACGCTAACCCTAGTTGTCCTGACGCTAACCCTAGTTGTCCTGACGCTAACCCTAGTTGTCCTGACGCTAACGCTAGTTGTCCTGACGCTAACCCTAGTTGTCCTGACGCTAACCCTAGTTGTCGTGACGCTAACCCTAGTTGTCGTGACGCTAACCCTAGTTGTCCTGACGCTAACCCTAGTTGTCCTGACGCTAACCCTAGTTGTCGTGACGCTAACCCTAGGTGTCCTGACGCTAACCCTAGCTGTCGTGACGCTAACCCTAGTTGTCCTGACGCTAACCCTAGTTGTCCTGACGCTAACCCTAGTTGTCCTGACGCTAACCCTAGTATTCCTGACGCTAACCCTAGTTGTCCTGACGCTAACCCTAGTATTCCTGACGCTAACCCTACTTTTCCTGACGCTAACCCTACTTGTCCTGTCGCTAACCCTACTTGTCCTGACGCTAACCCTAGTTGTCCTGATGCTAACCCTAGTTGTCCTGACGCTAACTCTAGTTGTCCTGACGCTAACCCTAGTTGTCCTGACGCTAACCCTAGTTGTCCTGACGCTAACCCTAGTTGTCCTGACGCTAACCCTAGTTGTCCTGACGCTAACCCTAGTTGTACTGACGTTAACCCTAGTTGTCCTGACGCTAACCCTAGTTGTCCTGACGCTAACCCTAGTTGTCCTGACGCTAACCCTAGTTGTCCTGATGCTAACCCTAGTTGTCCTAACGCTAACCCTAGTTGTCCTGACGCTAACCCTAGTTGTCCTGATGCTAACCCTACTTGTCCTGACGCTAACCCTAGTTGTCCTGACGCTAACCCTAGTTGTCCTGACGCTAACCCTACTTGTCCTGACGCTAACCCTAGTTGTCCTGACGCAAACCCTAGTTGTCCTGACGCTAACCCTAGTTGTCCTGACGCTAACCATACTTGTCCTGACGCTAACCCTAGTTGTCCTGACGCTAACCCTAGTTGTCCTGACGCTAACCCTACTTGTCCTGACGCTAACCCTAGTTGTCCTGACGCTAACCCTAGTTGTCCTGATGCTAACCCTAGTTGTCCTGACGCTAACCCTAGTTGTCCTGACGCTAACCATAGTTGTCCTGACGCTAACCCTAGTTGTCCTGACGCTAACCCTAGTTGTCCTGACGCTAGCCCTAGTTTTCCTGATGCTAACCCTAGTTGTCCTGACGCTAACCCTAGTTGTCCTGACGCTAACCCTAGTTGTCCTGACGCTAACCCTAGCTGTCCTGACGCTAACCCTAGTTGTCCTGACGCTAACCCTAGTTGTCCTGACGCTAACCCTACTTGTCCTGACGCTAACCCTACTTGTCCTGACGCTAACCCTAGTTGTCCTGACGCTAACCCTAGTTGTCCTGACGCTAACCCGAGTTGTCCTGACGCTAACCCTAGTTGTCCTGACACTATTCCGAGTTGTCCTGACGCTAACCCGAGTTGTCGTGACGCTAACCCTAGTTGTGCTGACGCTAACCCGAGTTGTCCTGATGCTAACCCGAGTTGTCCTGACGCTAACCCGAGTTGTCCTGACGCTAACTCGAGTTGTCCTGACGCTAACCCTAGTTGTCCTGACGCTAACCCGAGTTGTCCTGACGATAACCCTAGTTGTCCTGACGGTAACCCTAGTTGTCCTGACGCTAACCCTAGTTGTCCTGACGCTAACCCTACTTGTCCTGACGCTAACCCTACTTGTCCTGACGCTAACCCTAGTTGTCCTGACGCTAACCCGAGTTGTCCTGACGCTAACCCTAGTTGTCCTGACGCTAACCCTAGTTGTCCTGACGCTAACCCGAGTTGTCCTGACGCTAACCCGAGTTGTCCTGACGCTAACCCTAGTTGTCCTGATGCTAACCCTAGTTGTCCTGACGCTAACCCGAGTTGTCCTGACGCTAACCCTAGTTGTCCTGACGCTAACCCTACTTGTCCTGACGCTAACCCTAGTTGCCCTGACGCTAACCCTACTTGTCCTGATGCTAACCCTAGTTGTCCTGACGCTAACCCTACTTGTCCTGACGCTAACCCTACTTGTCCTGACGCTAACCCTACTTGTCCTGACGCTAACCCTAGTTGTCCTGACGCTAACCCTACTTGTCCTGACGCTAACCCTAGTTGTCCTGACGCTAACCCTAGTTGTCCTGACGCTAACCCTACTTGTCCTGACGCTAACCCTAGTTGTCCTGACGCTAACCCTAGTTATCCTGACGGTAACCCTACTTGTCCTGACGCTAACCCTACTTGTCCTGACGCTAACCCTACTTGTCCTGACGCTAACCCTAGTTGTCCTGACGCTAACCCTACTTGTCCTGACGCTAACCCTAGTTGTCCTGACGATAACCCTAGTTGTCCTGACGCTAACCCTAGTTGTCCTGACGCTAACCCTAGTTGTCCTGACGCTAACCCGAGTTGACCTGACGCTAACCCGAGTTGTCCTGACGCTAACCCAAGTTGTCCTGACGCTAACCCGAGTTGTCCTGACGCTAACCCGAGTTGTCCTGACGCTAACCATAGGTGTCCTGATGCTAACCCGAGTTGTCCTGACGCTAACCCTAGTTGTCCTGACGCTAACCCTAGTTGTCCTGACGCTAACCCTAGTTGTCCTGACGATAACCCTAGTTGTTCTGACGCTAACCCTAGTTGTCCTGACGCTAACCCTAGTTGTCCTGACGCTAACCCTAGTTGTCCTGACGCTAACCCTACTTGTCCTGACGCTAACCCTACTTGTCCTGACGCTAACCCTAGTTGTCCTGACGCCAACCCTAGTTGTCCTTACGCTAACCCTACTTGTCCTGACGCTAACCCTAGTTGTCCTGATGCTAACCCTAGTTGTCCTGACACTAACCCGAGTTGTCCTGACGCTAACCCTAGTTGTCCTGACGCTAACCCTACTTGTCCTGACGCTAACCCTACTTGTCCTGACGCTAACCCTAGTTGTCCTGACGCTAACCCTACTTGTCCTGACGCTAACCCGAGTTGTCCTGACGCTAACCCTAGTTGTCCTGACGCTAACCCTAGTTGTCCTGACGCTAACCCGAGTTGTCCTGACGCTAACCCGAGTTGTCCTGACGCTAACCCTAGTTGTCCTGATGCTAACCCTAGTTGTCCTGACGCTAACCCGAGTTGTCCTGACGCTAACCCTAGTTGTCCTGACGCTAACCCTACTTGTCCTGACGCTAACCCTAGTTGCCCTGACGCTAACCTTACTTGTCCTGACGCTAACCCTAGTTGTCCTGATGCTAACCCTACTTGTCCTGACGCTAACCCTACTTGTCCTGATGCTAACCCTAGTTGTCCTGACGCTAACCCTACTTGTCCTGACGCTAACCCTAGTTGTCCTGACGCTAACCCTACTTGTCCTGACGCTAACCCTAGTTGTCCTGACGCTAACCCTAGTTGTCCTGACGCTAACCCTACTTGTCCTGACGCTAACCCTAGTTGTCCTGACGCTAACCCTAGTTATCCTGACGGTAACCCTACTTGTCCTGACGCTAACCCTACTTGTCCTGACGCTAACCCTACTTGTCCTGACGCTAACCCTAGTTGTCCTGACGCTAACCCTACTTGTCCTGACGCTAACCCTAGTTGTCCTCACAATAACCCTAGTTGTCCTGACGCTAACCCTAGTTGTCCTGACGCTAACCCTAGTTGTCCTGACGCTAACCCTAGTTGTCCTGACGCTAACCCGAGTTGACCTGACGCTAACCCGAGTTGTCCTGACGCTAACCCGAGTTGTCCTGACGCTAACCCGAGTTGTCCTGACGCTAACCCGAGTTGTCCTGACGCTAACCCTAGGTGTCCTGACGCTAACCCTAGTTGTCCTGACGATAACCCTAGTTGTCCTGACGCTAACCCTAGTTGTCCTGACGCAAACCCTAGTTGTCCTGACGCTAACCCTAGTTGTCCTCACGCTAACCCTACTTGTCCTGACGCTAACCTTACTTGTCCTGACGCTAACCCTAGTTGTCCTGACGCCAACCCTAGTTGTCCTTACGCTAACCCTACTTGTCCTGACGCTAACCCTAGTTGTCCTGATGCTAACCCTAGTTGTCCTGACTCTAACCCGAGTTGTCCTGACGCTAACCCTAGTTGTCCTGACGCTAACCCTACTTGTCCTGACGCTAACCCTACTTGTCCTGACGCTAACCCTACTTGTCCTGACGCTAACCCTACTTGTCCTGACGCTAACCCTACTTGTCCTGACGCTAACCCTACTTGTCCTGACGCTAACCCTAGTTGTCCTGACGCTAACCCTACTTGTCCTGACGCTAACCCTAGTTGTCCTGATGCTAACCCGAGTTGACCTGACGCTAACCCGAGTTGTTCTGACGCTAACCCGAGTTGTCCTGACGCTAACCCGAGTTGTCCTGACGCTAACCCGAGTAGTCCTGACGCTAACCCTAGTTGTCCTGACGCTAACCCGAGTTGTCCTGACGCTAACCCTAGTTGTCCTGACGCTAACCCTAGTTGTCCTGACGATAACCCTAGTTGTCCTGACGCTAACCCTAGTTGTCCTGACGCTAACCCTAGTTGTCCTGACGCTAACCCTAGTTGTCCTGACGCTAACCCTACTTGTCCTGACGCTAACCCTACTTGTCCTGACGCTAACCCTAGTTGTCCTGATGCTAACCCTACTTGTCCTGACGCTAACCCTACTTGTCCTGACGCTAACCCTAGTTGTCCTGACGCTAACCCTACTTGTTCTGACGCTAACCCTAGTTGTCCTGACGCTAACCCTAGTTGTCCTGACGCTAACCCTACTTGTCCTGACGCTAACCCTAGTTGTCCTGACGCTAACCCTACTTGTCCTGACGCTAACCCTACTTGACCTGACGCTAACCCTACTTGTCCTGACGCTAACCCTAGTTGTCCTGACGCTAACCCTAGTTGTCCTGACGCTAACGCTAGTTGTCCTGACGCTAACCCTAGTTGTCCTGACGCTAACCCTAGTTGTCGTGATGCTAACCCTAGTTGTCGTGACGCTAACCCTAGTTGTCCTGATGCTAACTCTAGTTGTCGTGACGCTAACCCTAGTTGTCCTGACGCTAACCCTAGTTGTCCTGACGCTAACCCTAGTTGTCCTGACGCTAACCCTAATTGTCCTGACGCTAACCCTAGTTGTCCTGACGCTAACCCTAGTTGTCCTGACGCTAACCCTAGCTGTCGTGACGCTAACCCTAGTTGTCCTGACGCTAACCCTAGTTGTCCTGACGCTAACCCTAGTTGTCCTGACGCTAACCCGATTTGTTCTGACGCTAACCCGAGTTGTCCTGACGCTAACCCTAGTTGTCCTACGCTAACCCGATTTGTCCTGACGCTAACCCGAGTTGTCCTGACGCTAACCCTAGTTGTCCTGACGCTAACCCTAGTTGTCCTGACGCTAACCCTACTTGTCCTGACGCTAACCCTACTTGTCCTGACGCTAACCCTAGTTGTCCTGACGCCAACCCTACTTGTCCTTACGCTAACCCTACTTGTCCTGACGCTAACCCTAGTTGTCCTGATGCTAACCCTAGTTGTCCTGACGCTAACCCGAGTTGTCCTGACGCTAACCCTAGTTGTCCTGACGCTAACCCTACTTGTCCTGACGCTAACCCTACTTGTCCTGACGCTAACCCTACTTGTCCTGACGCTAACCCTACTTGTCCTGACGCTAACCCTACTTGTCCTGACGCTAACCCTACTTGTCCTGACGCTAACCCGAGTTGTCCTGACGCTAACCCTAGTTGTCCTGACGCTAACCCTAGTTGTCCTGACGCTAACCCGAGTTGTCCTGACGCTAACCCGAGTTGTCCTGACGCTAACCCTAGTTGTCCTGATGCTAACCCTAGTTGTCCTGACGCTAACCCGAGTTGTCCTGACGCTAACCCTAGTTGTCCTGACGCTAACCCTACTTGTCCTGACGCTAACCCTAGTTGCCCTGACGCTAACCCTACTTGTCCTGATGCTAACCCTAGTTGTCCTGACGCTAACCCTACTTGTCCTGACGCTAACCCTACTTGTCCTGACGCTAACCCTACTTGTCCTGACGCTAACCCTAGTTGTCCTGACGCTAACCCTAGTTGTCCTGACGCTAACCCTAGTTGTCCTGACGCTAACCATAGTTGTCCTGACGCTAACCCTACTTGTCCTGACACTATTCCGAGTTGTCCTGACGCTAACCCGAGTTGTCGTGACGCTAACCCTAGTTGTGCTGACGCTAACCCGAGTTGTCCTGATGCTAACCCGAGTTGTCCTGACGCTAACCCGAGTTGTCCTGACGCTAACTCGAGTTGTCCTGACGCAAACCCTAGTTGTCCTGACGCTAACCCGAGTTGTCCTGACGATAACCCTAGTTGTCCTGACGGTAACCCTAGTTGTCCTGACGCTAACCCTAGTTGTCCTGACGCTAACCCTACTTGTCCTGACGCTAACCCTACTTGTCCTGACGCTAACCCTAGTTGTCCTGACGCTAACCCGAGTTGTCCTGACGCTAACCCTAGTTGTCCTGACGCTAACCCTAGTTGTCCTGACGCTAACCCGAGTTGTCCTGACGCTAACCCGAGTTGTCCTGACGCTAACCCTAGTTGTCCTGATGCTAACCCTAGTTGTCCTGACGCTAACCCGAGTTGTCCTGACGCTAACCCTAGTTGTCCTGACGCTAACCCTACTTGTCCTGACGCTAACCCTAGTTGCCCTGACGCTAACCCTACTTGTCCTGATGCTAACCCTAGTTGTCCTGACGCTAACCCTACTTGTCCTGACGCTAACCCTACTTGTCCTGACGCTAACCCTACTTGTCCTGACGCTAACCCTAGTTGTCCTGACGCTAACCCTACTTGTCCTGACGCTAACCCTAGTTGTCCTGACGCTAACCCTAGTTGTCCTGACGCTAACCCTACTTGTCCTGACGCTAACCCTAGTTGTCCTGACGCTAACCCTAGTTATCCTGACGGTAACCCTACTTGTCCTGACGCTAACCCTACTTGTCCTGACGCTAACCCTACTTGTCCTGACGCTAACCCTAGTTGTCCTGACGCTAACCCTACTTGTCCTGACGCTAACCCTAGTTGTCCTGACGATAACCCTAGTTGTCCTGACGCTAACCCTAGTTGTCCTGACGCTAACCCTAGTTGTCCTGACGCTAACCCGAGTTGACCTGACGCTAACCCGAGTTGTCCTGACGCTAACCCAAGTTGTCCTGACGCTAACCCGAGTTGTCCTGACGCTAACCCGAGTTGTCCTGATGCTAACCATAGGTGTCCTGATGCTAACCCGAGTTGTCCTGACGCTAACAATAGTTGTCCTGACGCTAACCCTAGTTGTCCTGACGCTAACCCTAGTTGTCCTGACGATAACCCTAGTTGTTCTGACGCTAACCCTAGTTGTCCTGACGCTAACCCTAGTTGTCCTGACGCTAACCCTAGTTGTCCTGACGCTAACCCTACTTGTCCTGACGCTAACCCTACTTGTCCTGACGCTAACCCTAGTTGTCCTGACGCCAACCCTAGTTGTCCTTACGCTAACCCTACTTGTCCTGACGCTAACCCTAGTTGTCCTGATGCTAACCCTAGTTGTCCTGACACTAACCCGAGTTGTCCTGACGCTAACCCTAGTTGTCCTGACGCTAACCCTACTTGTCCTGACGCTAACCCTACTTGTCCTGACGCTAACCCTAGTTGTCCTGACGCTAACCCTACTTGTCCTGACGCTAACCCGAGTTGTCCTGACGCTAACCCTAGTTGTCCTGACGCTAACCCTAGTTGTCCTGACGCTAACCCGAGTTGTCCTGACGCTAACCCGAGTTGTCCTGACGCTAACCCTAGTTGTCCTGATGCTAACCCTAGTTGTCCTGACGCTAACCCGAGTTGTCCTGACGCTAACCCTAGTTGTCCTGACGCTAACCCTACTTGTCCTGACGCTAACCCTAGTTGCCCTGACGCTAACCTTACTTGTCCTGACGCTAACCCTAGTTGTCCTGACGCTAACCCTACTTGTCCTGACGCTAACCCTACTTGTCCTGATGCTAACCCTAGTTGTCCTGACGCTAACCCTACTTGTCCTGACGCTAACCCTAGTTGTCCTGACGCTAACCCTACTTGTCCTGACGCTAACCCTAGTTGTCCTGACGCTAACCCTAGTTGTCCTGACGCTAACCCTACTTGTCCTGACGCTAACCCTAGTTGTCCTGACGCTAACCCTAGTTATCCTGACGGTAACCCTACTTGTCCTGACGCTAACCCTACTTGTCCTGACGCTAACCCTACTTGTCCTGACGCTAACCCTAGTTGTCCTGACGCTAACCCTACTTGTCCTGACGCTAACCCTAGTTGTCCTCACAATAACCCTAGTTGTCCTGACGCTAACCCTAGTTGTCCTGACGCTAACCCTAGTTGTCCTGACGCTAACCCTAGTTGTCCTGACGCTAACCCGAGTTGACCTGACGCTAACCCGAGTTGTCCTGACGCTAACCCGAGTTGTCCTGACGCTAACCCGAGTTGTCCTGACGCTAACCCGAGTTGTCCTGACGCTAACCCTAGGTGTCCTGACGCTAACCCTAGTTGTCCTGACGATAACCCTAGTTGTCCTGACGCTAACCCTAGTTGTCCTGACGCAAACCCTAGTTGTCCTGACGCTAACCCTAGTTGTCCTCACGCTAACCCTACTTGTCCTGACGCTAACCTTACTTGTCCTGACGCTAACCCTAGTTGTCCTGACGCCAACCCTAGTTGTCCTTACGCTAACCCTACTTGTCCTGACGCTAACCCTAGTTGTCCTGATGCTAACCCTAGTTGTCCTGACGCTAACCCGAGTTGTCCTGACGCTAACCCTAGTTGTCCTGACGCTAACCCTACTTGTCCTGACGCTAACCCTACTTGTCCTGACGCTAACCCTACTTGTCCTGACGCTAACCCTACTTGTCCTGACGCTAACCCTACTTGTCCTGACGCTAACCCTACTTGTCCTGACGCTAACCCTAGTTGTCCTGACGCTAACCCTACTTGTCCTGACGCTAACCCTAGTTGTCCTGATGCTAACCCGAGTTGACCTGACGCTAACCCGAGTTGTTCTGACGCTAACCCGAGTTGTCCTGACGCTAACCCGAGTTGTCCTGACGCTAACCCGAGTAGTCCTGACGCTAACCCTAGTTGTCCTGACGCTAACCCGAGTTGTCCTGACGCTAACCCTAGTTGTCCTGACGCTAACCCTAGTTGTCCTGACGATAACCCTAGTTGTCCTGACGCTAACCCTAGTTGTCCTGACGCTAACCCTAGTTGTCCTGACGCTAACCCTAGTTGTCCTGACGCTAACCCTACTTGTCCTGACGCTAACCCTACTTGTCCTGACGCTAACCCTAGTTGTCCTGATGCTAACCCTACTTGTCCTGACGCTAACCCTACTTGTCCTGACGCTAACCCTAGTTGTCCTGACGCTAACCCTACTTGTCCTGACGCTAACCCTAGTTGTCCTGACGCTAACCCTAGTTGTCCTGACTCTAACCCTACTTGTCCTGACGCTAACCCTAGTTGTCCTGACGCTAACCCTACTTGTCCTGACGCTAACCCTACTTGACCTGACGCTAACCCTACTTGTCCTGACGCTAACCCTAGTTGTCCTGACGCTAACCCTAGTTGTCCTGACGCTAACGCTAGTTGTCCTGACGCTAACCCTAGTTGTCCTGACGCTAACCCTAGTTGTCGTGATGCTAACCCTAGTTGTCGTGACGCTAACCCTAGTTGTCCTGATGCTAACTCTAGTTGTCGTGACGCTAACCCTAGTTGTCCTGACGCTAACCCTAGTTGTCCTGACGCTAACCCTAGTTGTCCTGACGCTAACCCTAATTGTCCTGACGCTAACCCTAGTTGTCCTGACGCTAACCCTAGTTGTCCTGACGCTAACCCTAGCTGTCGTGACGCTAACCCTAGTTGTCCTGACGCTAACCCTAGTTGTCCTGACGCTAACCCTAGTTGTCCTGACGCTAACCCGATTTGTTCTGACGCTAACCCGAGTTGTCCTGACGCTAACCCTAGTTGTCCTACGCTAACCCGATTTGTCCTGACGCTAACCCGAGTTGTCCTGACGCTAACCCTAGTTGTCCTGACGCTAACCCTAGTTGTCCTGACGCTAACCCTACTTGTCCTGACGCTAACCCTACTTGTCCTGACGCTAACCCTAGTTGTCCTGACTCCAACCCTACTTGTCCTTACGCTAACCCTACTTGTCCTGACGCTAACCCTAGTTGTCCTGATGCTAACCCTAGTTGTCCTGACGCTAACCCGAGTTGTCCTGACGCTAACCCTAGTTGTCCTGACGCTAACCCTACTTGTCCTGACGCTAACCCTACTTGTCCTGACGCTAACCCTACTTGTCCTGACGCTAACCCTACTTGTCCTGACGCTAACCCTACTTGTCCTGACGCTAACCCTACTTGTCCTGACGCTAACCCGAGTTGTCCTGACGCTAACCCTAGTTGTCCTGACGCTAACCCTAGTTGTCCTGACGCTAACCCGAGTTGTCCTGACGCTAACCCGAGTTGTCCTGACGCTAACCCTAGTTGTCCTGATGCTAACCCTAGTTGTCCTGACGCTAACCCGAGTTGTCCTGACGCTAACCCTAGTTGTCCTGACGCTAACCCTACTTGTCCTGACGCTAACCCTAGTTGCCCTGACGCTAACCCTACTTGTCCTGATGCTAACCCTAGTTGTCCTGACGCTAACCCTACTTGTCCTGACGCTAACCCTACTTGTCCTGACGCTAACCCTACTTGTCCTGACGCTAACCCTAGTTGTCCTGACGCTAACCCTAGTTGTCCTGACGCTAACCCTAGTTGTCCTGACGCTAACCATAGTTGTCCTGACGCTAACCCTACTTGTCCTGACGCTAACCCTAGTTGTCCTGACGCTAACCCTAGTTATCCTGACGGTAACCCTACTTGTCCTGACGCTAACCCTACTTGTCCTGACGCTAACCCTACTTGTCCTGACGCTAACCCTAGTTGTCCTGACGCTAACCCTACTTGTCCTGACGCTAACCCTAGTTGTCCTGACGATAACCCTAGTTGTCCTGACGCTAACCCTAGTTGTCCTGACGCTAACCCTAGTTGTCCTGACGCTAACCCTAGTTGTCCTGACGCTAACCCGAGTTGTCCTGACGCTAACCCGAGTTGACCTGACGCTAACCCGAGTTGTCCTGACGCTAACCCGAGTTGTCCTGACGCTAACCCGAGTTGTCCTGACGCTAACCCGAGTTGTCCTGACGCTAACCCTAGGTGTCCTGACGCTAACCCTAGTTGTCCTGACGATAACCCTAGTTGTCCTGACGCTAACCCTAGTTGTCCTGATGCTAACCCTAGTTGTCCTGACGCTAACCCTAGTTGTCCTGACGCTAACCCTACTTGTCCTGACGCTAACCTTACTTGTCCTGACGCTAACCCTAGTTGTCCTGACGCCAACCCTAGTTGTCCTTACGCTAACCCTACTTGTCCTGACGCTAACCCTAGTTGTCCTGATGCTAACCCTAGTTGTCCTGACGCTAACCCGAGTTGTCCTGACGCTAACCCTACTTGTCCTGACGCTAACCCTACTTGTCCTGACGCTAACCCTACTTGTCCTGACGCTAACCCTACTTGTCCTGACGCTAACCCTACTTGTCCTGACGCTAACCCTACTTGTCCTGACGCTAACCCTAGTTGTCCTGACGCTAACCCTACTTGTCCTGACGCTAACCCTAGTTGTCCTGACGCTAACCCGAGTTGACCTGACGCTAACCCGAGTTGTTCTGACGCTAACCCGAGTTGTCCTGACGCTAACCCGAGTTGTCCTGACGCTAACCCGAGTTGTCCTGACGCTAACCCGAGTAGTCCTGACGCTAACCCTAGTTGTCCTGACGCTAACCCGAGTTGTCCTGACGCTAACCCTAGTTGTCCTGACGCTAACCCGAGTTGTCCTGACGCTAACCCTAGGTGTCCTGACGCTAACCCTAGTTGTCCTGACGATAACCCTAGTTGTCCTGACGCTAACCCTAGTTGTCCTGATGCTAACCCTAGTTGTCCTGACGCTAACCCTAGTTGTCCTGACGCTAACCCTACTTGTCCTGACGCTAACCTTACTTGTCCTGACGCTAACCCTAGTTGTCCTGACGCCAACCCTAGTTGTCCTTACGCTAACCCTACTTGTCCTGACGCTAACCCTAGTTGTCCTGATGCTAACCCTAGTTGTCCTGACGCTAACCCGAGTTGTCCTGACGCTAACCCTACTTGTCCTGACGCTAACCCTACTTGTCCTGACGCTAACCCTACTTGTCCTGACGCTAACCCTACTTGTCCTGACGCTAACCCTACTTGTCCTGACGCTAACCCTACTTGTCCTGACGCTAACCCTAGTTGTCCTGACGCTAACCCTACTTGTCCTGACGCTAACCCTAGTTGTCCTGACGCTAACCCGAGTTGACCTGACGCTAACCCGAGTTGTTCTGACGCTAACCCGAGTTGTCCTGACGCTAACCCGAGTTGTCCTGACGCTAACCCGAGTTGTCCTGACGCTAACCCGAGTAGTCCTGACGCTAACCCTAGTTGTCCTGACGCTAACCCGAGTTGTCCTGACGCTAACCCTAGTTGTCCAGACGCTAACCCTAGTTGTCCTGACGATAACCCTAGTTGTCCTGACGCTAACCCTAGTTGTCCTGACGCTAACCCTAGTTGTCCTGACGCTAACCCTAGTTGTCCTGACGCTAACCCTACTTGTCCTGACGCTAACCCTACTTGTCCTGACGCTAACCCTAGTTGTCCTGATGCTAACCCTACTTGTCCTGACGCTAACCCTACTTGTCCTGACGCTAACCCTAGTTGTCCTGACGCTAACCCTACTTGTCCTGACGCTAACCCTAGTTGTCCTGACGCTAACCCTAGTTGTCCTGACGCTAACCCTACTTGTCCTGACGCTAACCCTAGTTGTCCTGACGCTAACCCTACTTGTCCTGATGCTAACCCTACTTGACCTGACGCTAACCCTACTTGTCCTGACGCTAACCCTAGTTGTCCTGACGCTAACCCTAGTTGTCCTGACGCTAACGCTAGTTGTCCTGACGCTAACCCTAGTTGTCCTGACGCTAACCCTAGTTGTCGTGATGCTAACCCTAGTTGTCGTGACGCTAACCCTAGTTGTCCTGATGCTAACTCTAGTTTTCGTGACGCTAACCCTAGTTGTCCTGACGCTAACCCTAGTTGTCCTGACGCTAACCCTAGTTGTCCTGACGCTAACCCTAGTTGTCCTGACGCTAACCATAATTGTCCTGACGCTAACCCTAGTTGTCCTGACGCTAACCCTAGTTGTCCTGACGCTAACCCTAGCTGTCGTGACGCTAACCCTAGTTGTCCTGACGCTAACCCTAGTTGTCCTGACGCTAACCCTAGTTGTCCTGACGCTAACCCGATTTGTTCTGACGCTAACCCGAGTTGTCCTGACGCTAACCCTACTTGTCCTGACGCTAACCCTAGTTGTCCTGACGCTAACCCGAGTTGTCCTGACGCTAACCCGAGTAGTCCTGACGCTAACCCTAGTTGTCCTGACGCTAACCCGAGTTGTCCTGACGCTAACCCTAGTTGTCCTGACGCTAACCCTAGTTGTCCTGACGATAACCCTAGTTGTCCTGACGCTAACCCTAGTTGTCCTGACGCTAACCCTAGTTGTCCTGACGCTAACCCTAGTTGTCCTGACGCTAACCCTACTTGTCCTGACGCTAACCCTACTTGTCCTGACGCTAACCCTAGTTGTCCTGATGCTAACCCTACTTGTCCTGACGCTAACCCTACTTGTCCTGACGCTAACCCTAGTTGTCCTGACGCTAACCCTACTTGTCCTGACGCTAACCCTAGTTGTCCTGACGCTAACCCTAGTTGTCCTGACGCTAACCCTACTTGTCCTGACGCTAACCCTAGTTGTCCTGACGCTAACCCTACTTGTCCTGACGCTAACCCTACTTGACCTGACGCTAACCCTACTTGTCCTGACGCTAACCCTAGTTGTCCTGACGCTAACCCTAGTTGTCCTGACGCTAACGCTAGTTGTCCTGACGCTAACCCTAGTTGTCCTGACGCTAACCCTAGTTGTCGTGATGCTAACCCTAGTTGTCGTGACGCTAACCCTAGTTGTCCTGATGCTAACTCTAGTTGTCGTGACGCTAACCCTAGTTGTCCTGACGCTAACCCTAGTTGTCCTGACGCTAACCCTAGTTGTCCTGACGCTAACCCTAATTGTCCTGACGCTAACCCTAGTTGTCCTGACGCTAACCCTAGTTGTCCTGACGCTAACCCTAGCTGTCGTGACGCTAACCCTAGTTGTCCTGACGCTAACCCTAGTTGTCCTGACGCTAACCCTAGTTGTCCTGACGCTAACCCGATTTGTTCTGACGCTAACCCGAGTTGTCCTGACGCTAACCCTAGTTGTCCTACGCTAACCCGATTTGTCCTGACGCTAACCCGAGTTGTCCTGACGCTAACCCTAGTTGTCCTGACGCTAACCCTAGTTGTCCTGACGCTAACCCTACTTGTCCTGACGCTAACCCTACTTGTCCTGACGCTAACCCTAGTTGTCCTGACGCCAACCCTACTTGTCCTTACGCTAACCCTACTTGTCCTGACGCTAACCCTAGTTGTCCTGATGCTAACCCTAGTTGTCCTGACGCTAACCCGAGTTGTCCTGACGCTAACCCTAGTTGTCCTGACGCTAACCCTACTTGTCCTGACGCTAACCCTACTTGTCCTGACGCTAACCCTACTTGTCCTGACGCTAACCCTACTTGTCCTGACGCTAACCCTACTTGTCCTGACGCTAACCCTACTTGTCCTGACGCTAACCCGAGTTGTCCTGACGCTAACCCTAGTTGTCCTGACGCTAACCCTAGTTGTCCTGACGCTAACCCGAGTTGTCCTGACGCTAACCCGAGTTTTCCTGACGCTAACCCTAGTTGTCCTGATGCTAACCCTAGTTGTCCTGACGCTAACCCGAGTTGTCCTGACGCTAACCCTAGTTGTCCTGACGCTAACCCTACTTGTCCTGACGCTAACCCTAGTTGCCCTGACGCTAACCCTACTTGTCCTGATGCTAACCCTAGTTGTCCTGACGCTAACCCTACTTGTCCTGACGCTAACCCTACTTGTCCTGACGCTAACCCTACTTGTCCTGACGCTAACCCTAGTTGTCCTGACGCTAACCCTAGTTGTCCTGACGCTAACCCTAGTTGTCCTGACGCTAACCATAGTTGTCCTGACGCTAACCCTACTTGTCCTGACGCTAACCCTAGTTGTCCTGACGCTAACCCTAGTTATCCTGACGGTAACCCTACTTGTCCTGACGCTAACCCTACTTGTCCTGACGCTAACCCTACTTGTCCTGACGCTAACCCTAGTTGTCCTGACGCTAACCCTACTTGTCCTGACGCTAACCCTAGTTGTCCTGACGATAACCCTAGTTGTCCTGACGCTAACCCTAGTTGTCCTGACGCTAACCCTAGTTGTCCTGACGCTAACCCTAGTTGTCCTGACGCTAACCCGAGTTGTCCTGACGCTAACCCGAGTTGACCTGACGCTAACCCGAGTTGTCCTGACGCTAACCCGAGTTGTCCTGACGCTAACCCGAGTTGTCCTGACGCTAACCCGAGTTGTCCTGACGCTAACCCTAGGTGTCCTGACGCTAACCCTAGTTGTCCTGACGATAACCCTAGTTGTCCTGACGCTAACCCTAGTTGTCCTGATGCTAACCCTAGTTGTCCTGACGCTAACCCTAGTTGTCCTGACGCTAACCCTACTTGTCCTGACGCTAACCTTACTTGTCCTGACGCTAACCCTAGTTGTCCTGACGCCAACCCTAGTTGTCCTTACGCTAACCCTACTTGTCCTGACGCTAACCCTAGTTGTCCTGATGCTAACCCTAGTTGTCCTGACGCTAACCCGAGTTGTCCTGACGCTAACCCTACTTGTCCTGACGCTAACCCTACTTGTCCTGACGCTAACCCTACTTGTCCTGACGCTAACCCTACTTGTCCTGACGCTAACCCTACTTGTCCTGACGCTAACCCTACTTGTCCTGACGCTAACCCTAGTTGTCCTGACGCTAACCCTACTTGTCCTGACGCTAACCCTAGTTGTCCTGACGCTAACCCGAGTTGACCTGACGCTAACCCGAGTTGTTCTGACGCTAACCCGAGTTGTCCTGACGCTAACCCGAGTTGTCCTGACGCTAACCCGAGTTGTCCTGACGCTAACCCGAGTAGTCCTGACGCTAACCCTAGTTGTCCTGACGCTAACCCGAGTTGTCCTGACGCTAACCCTAGTTGTCCAGACGCTAACCCTAGTTGTCCTGACGATAACCCTAGTTGTCCTGACGCTAACCCTAGTTGTCCTGACGCTAACCCTAGTTGTCCTGACGCTAACCCTAGTTGTCCTGACGCTAACCCTACTTGTCCTGACGCTAACCCTACTTGTCCTGACGCTAACCCTAGTTGTCCTGATGCTAACCCTACTTGTCCTGACGCTAACCCTACTTGTCCTGACGCTAACCCTAGTTGTCCTGACGCTAACCCTACTTGTCCTGACGCTAACCCTAGTTGTCCTGACGCTAACCCTAGTTGTCCTGACGCTAACCCTACTTGTCCTGACGCTAACCCTAGTTGTCCTGACGCTAACCCTACTTGTCCTGATGCTAACCCTACTTGACCTGACGCTAACCCTACTTGTCCTGACGCTAACCCTAGTTGTCCTGACGCTAACCCTAGTTGTCCTGACGCTAACGCTAGTTGTCCTGACGCTAACCCTAGTTGTCCTGACGCTAACCCTAGTTGTCGTGATGCTAACCCTAGTTGTCGTGACGCTAACCCTAGTTGTCCTGATGCTAACTCTAGTTTTCGTGACGCTAACCCTAGTTGTCCTGACGCTAACCCTAGTTGTCCTGACGCTAACCCTAGTTGTCCTGACGCTAACCCTAGTTGTCCTGACGCTAACCATAATTGTCCTGACGCTAACCCTAGTTGTCCTGACGCTAACCCTAGTTGTCCTGACGCTAACCCTAGCTGTCGTGACGCTAACCCTAGTTGTCCTGACGCTAACCCTAGTTGTCCTGACGCTAACCCTAGTTGTCCTGACGCTAACCCGATTTGTTCTGACGCTAACCCGAGTTGTCCTGACGCTAACCCTAGTTGTCCTACGCTAACCCGATTTGTCCTGACGCTAACCCGAGTTGTCCTGACGCTAACCCGAGTTGTCCTGACGCTAACCCGAGTTGTCCTGACGCTAACCCGAGTTGTCCTGACGCTAACCCTAGTTGTCCTGACGCTAACCCTAGTTGTCCTGACGCTAACCCTAGTTGTCGTGACGCTAACCCTAGTTGTCCTGAAGCTAACCCTAGTTGTCCTGACGCTAACCCTAGTTGTCGTGACGCTAACCCTAGTTGTCCTGACGCTAACCCTAGTTGTCGTGACGCTAACCCTAGTTGTCCTGACGCTAACCCTAGTTGTCGTGACGCTAACCCTAGTTGTCCTGACGCTAACCCTAGTTGTCCTGACGCTAACCCTAGTTGTCCTGACGCTAACCCTAGTTGTCGTGACGCTAACCCTAGTTGTCGTGACGCTAACCCTAGTTGTCGTGACGCTAACCCTAGTTGTCCTGACGCTAACCCTAGTTGTCGTGACGCTAACCCTAGTTGTCCTGACGCTAACCCTAGTTGTCCTGACGCTAACCCTAGTTGTCCTGACGCTAACCCTAGTTGTCGTGACGCTAACCCTAGTTGTCGTGACGCTAACCCTAGTTGTCCTGATGCTAACCCTAGTTGTCGTGACGCTAACCCTAGTTGTCCTGACGCTAACCCTAGTTGTCGTGACGCTAACCCTAGTTGTCCTGACGCTAACCCTAGTTGTCCTGACGCTAACCCTAGTTGTCCTGACGCTAACCCTAGTTGTCCTGACGGTAACCCTAGTTGTCCTGACGCTAAACCTAGTTGTCCTGACGCTAACCCTAGTTGTCCTGACGCTAACCCTAGTTGTCGTGACGCTAACCCTAGTTGGCGTGACGCTAACCCTAGTTGGCCTGACGCTAACCCTAGTTGTCGTGACGCTAACCCTAGTTGTCCTGACGCTAACCCTAGTTGTCCTGACGCTAACCCTAGTTGTCGTGACGCTAACCCTAGTTGTCCTGACGCTAACCCTAGTTGTCCTGATGCTAACCCTAGTTGTCCTGACGCTAACCCTAGTTGTCCTGACGCTAACCCTAGTTGTCCTGACGCTAACCCTAGTTGTCCTGACGCTAACCCTACTTGTCCTGACGCTAACCCTAGTTGTCCTGACGCTAACCCTACTTGTCCTGACGCTAACCCTAGTTGTCCTGACGCTAACCTTACTTGTCCTGACGCTAATCCTAGTTGTCCTGACGCTAACCCTAGTTGTCCTGACGCTAACCCTAGTTGTCGTGACGCTAACACTAGTTGTCCTGACGCTAACCCTAGTTGTCCTGACGCTAACCCTAGTTGTCCTGACGCTAACCCTAGTTGTCCTGACGCTAACCCTACTTGTCCTGACGCTAACCCTAGTTGTCCTGACGCTAACCCTAGTTGTCCTGACGCTAACCCTAGTTGTCCTGACGCTAACCCTAGTTGTCGTGACGCTAACCCTAGTTGTCCTGACGCTAACCCTAGTTGTCCTGACGCTAACCCTAGTTGTCCTGACGCTAACCCTAGTTGTCGTGACGCTAACCCTAGTTGTCCTGACGCTAACCCTAGTTGTCGTGACGCTAACCCTAGTTGTCCTGACGCTAACCCTAGTTGTCCTGACGCTAACCCTAGTTGTCCTGACGCTAACCCTAGTTGTCCTGACGCTAACCCTAGTTGTCCTGACGCTAACCCTAGTTGTCGTGACGCTAACCCTAGTTGTCCTGACGCTAACCCTAGTTGTCCTGACGCTAACCCTAGTTGTCCTGACGCTAACCCTACTTGTCCTGACGCTAACCCTAGTTGTCGTGACGCTAACCCTACTTGTCCTGACGCTAACCCTACTTGTCCTGACGCTAACCCTACTTGTCCTGACGCTAACCCTAGTTGTCCTGACGCTAACCCTAGTTGTCGTGACGCTAACCCTAGTTGTCCTGACGCTAACCCTAGTTGTTGTGACGCTAACCCTAGTTGTCCTGACGCTAACCCTAGTTGTCCTGACGCTAAACCTAGTTGTCCTGACGCTAACCCTAGTTGTCTGGACGCTAACCCTAGTTGTCCCGACGCTAACCCTAGTTGTCCCGACGCTAACCCTAGTTGTCCCGACGCTAACCCTAGTTGTCCTGACGCTAAACCTAGTTGTCCTGATGCTAACCCTTGTTGTCCTGACGCTAACCCTAGTTGTCCTGACGCTAACCCTAGTTGTCCTGACGCTAACCCTAGTTGTCCTGATGCTAACCCTAGTTGTCCTGACGGTAACCCTAGTTGTCCTGACGCTAACCCTAGTTGTCCTGACGCTAACCCTAGTTGTCCTGACGCTAACCCTAGTTGTCGTGACGCTAACCCTAGTTGTCCTGACGCTAACCCTAGTTGTCCTGACGCTAACCCTAGTTGTCCCGACGCTAACCCTAGTTGTCCTGAAGCTAACCTTAGTTGTCCTGACGCTAACCCTAGTTGTCCTGACGCTAACCCTAGTTGTCCCGATGCTAACCCTAGTTGTCCCGACGCTAACCCTAGTTGTCCTGACGCAAACCCTAGTTGTCCTGACGCTAACCCTACTTGTCCTGATGCTAACCCTAGTTGTCCTGACGCTAACCCTACTTGTCCTGACGCTAACCCTACTTGTCCTGACGTTAACCCTAGTTGTCCTGACGCTAACCCTACTTGTCCTGACGCTAACCCTAGTTGTCCTGACGCTAACCCTAGTTGTCCTGACGCTAACCCTAGTTGTCGTGACGCTAACCCTAGTTGTCCTGACGCTAACCCTAGTTGTCCTGACGCTAACCCTAGTTATCCTGACGCTAACCCTACTTGTCCTGATGCTAACCCTAGTTGTCCTGACGCTAACCCTAGTTGTCCTGACGCTAACCCTAGTTGTCCTGACGCTAACCCTAGTTGTCCTGACGCTAACCCTAGTTGTCGTGACACTAACCCTAGTTGTCGTGAGGCTAACCCTAGTTGTCCTGACGCTAACCCTAGTTGTCGTGACGCTAACCCTAGTTGTCCTGACGCTAACCCTAGTTGTTGTGACGCTAACCCTAGTTGTCCTGACGCTAACCCTAGTTGTCCTGACGCTAACCCTAGTTGTCCTGACGCTAACCCTAGTTGTCCGGACGCTAACCCTAGTTGTCCCGACTCTAACCCTAGTTGTCCCGACGCTAACCCTAGTTGTCCCGACGCTAACCCTAGTTGTCCTGACGCTAAACCTAGTTGTCCTGATGCTAACCCTAGTTGTCCTGACGCTAACCCTAGTTGTCGTGACGCTAACCCTAGTTGTCCTGACGCTAACCCTAGTTGTCCTGACGCTAACCCTAGTTGTCCTGACGCTAACCCTACTTGTCCTGACGCTAACCCTAGTTGTCGTGACGCTAACCCTACTTGTCCTGACGCTAACCCTACTTGTCCTGACGCTAACCCTACTTGTCCTGACGCTAACCCTAGTTGTCCTGACGCTAACCCTAGTTGTCGTGACGCTAACCCTAGTTGTCCTGACGCTAACCCTAGTTGTTGTGACGCTAACCCTAGTTGTCCTGACGCTAACCCTAGTTGTCCTGACGCTAACCCTAGTTGTCCTGACGCTAACCCTAGTTGTCCTGACGCTAACCCTAGTTGTCTGGACGCTAACCCTAGTTGTCCCGACGCTAACCCTAGTTGTCCCGACGCTAACCCTAGTTGTCCTGACGCTAAACCTAGTTGTCCTGATGCTAACCCTAGTTGTCCTGACGCTAACCCTAGTTGTCCTGACGCTAACCCTAGTTGTCCTGACGCTAACCCTAGTTGTCCTGATGCTAACCCTAGTTGTCCTGACGGTAACCCTAGTTGTCCTGACGCTAACCCTAGTTGTCCTGACGCTAACCCTAGTTGTCCTGACGCTAACCCTAGTTGTCGTGACGCTAACCCTAGTTGTCCTGACGCTAACCCTAGTTTTCCTGACGCTAACCCTAGTTGTCCCGACGCTAACCCTAGTTGTCCTGAAGCTAACCTTAGTTGTCCTGACGCTAACCCTAGTTGTCCTGACGCTAACCCTAGTTGTCCCGATGCTAACCCTAGTTGTCCCGACGCTAACCCTAGTTGTCCTGACGCAAACCCTAGTTGTCCTGACGCTAACCCTACTTGTCCTGATGCTAACCCTAGTTGTCCTGACGCTAACCCTACTTGTCCTGACGCTAACCCTACTTGTCCTGACGTTAACCCTAGTTGTCCTGACGCTAACCCTACTTGTCCTGACGCTAACCCTAGTTGTCCTGACGCTAACCCTAGTTGTCCTGACGCTAACCCTAGTTGTCGTGACGCTAACCCTAGTTGTCCTGACGCTAACCCTAGTTGTCCTGACGCTAACCCTAGTTATCCTGACGCTAACCCTACTTGTCCTGATGCTAACCCTAGTTGTCCTGACGCTAACCCTAGTTGTCCTGACGCTAACCCTAGTTGTCGTGACGCTAACCCTAGTTGTCGTGACGCTAACCCTAGTTGTCCTGACGCTAACCCTAGTTGTCCTGACGCTAACCCTAGTTGTCGTGACACTAACCCTAGTTGTCGTGAGGCTAACCCTAGTTGTCCTGACGCTAACCCTAGTTGTCGTGACGCTAACCCTAGTTGTCCTGACGCTAACCCTAGTTGTTGTGACGCTAACCCTAGTTGTCCTGACGCTAACCCTAGTTGTCCTGATGCTAACCCTAGTTGTCCTGACGCTAACCCTAGTTGTCCTGACGCTAACCCTAGTTGTCCGGACGCTAACCCTAGTTGTCCCGACTCTAACCCTAGTTGTCCCGACGCTAACCCTAGTTGTCCCGACGCTAACCCTAGTTGTCCTGACGCTAAACCTAGTTGTCCTGATGCTAACCCTAGTTGTCCTGACGCTAACCCTAGTTGTCCTGACGCTAACCCTAGTTGTCCTGACGCTAACCCTAGTTGTCCTGACGTTAACCCTAGTTGTCCTGACGCTAACCCTAGTTGTCCTGACGCTAACCCTAGTTGTCCTGACGCTAACCCTAGTTTTCCTGACGCTAACCCTAGTTGTCCTGACGCTAACCCTAGTTGTCCTGACGCTAACCCTAGTTGTCCCGACGCTAACCCTAGTTGTCCTGACGCTAACCCTAGTTGTCCTGACGCTAACCCTAGTTGTCCTGACGCTAACCCTAGTTGTCCCGATGCTAACCCTAGTTGTCCCGACGCTAACCCTAGTTGTCCTGACGCTAACCCTAGTTGTCCTGACATTAACCCTAGTTGTCCTGACGCTAACCCTAGTTGTCCTGACGCTAACCCTAGTTGTCCTGACGATAACCCTAGTTGTCCTGACGCTAACCCTAGTTGTCCCGACGCTAACCCTAGTTGTCCTGACGCTAACCCTAGTTGTCCTGACGCTAACCCTAGTTGTCCCGATGCTAACCCTAGTTGTCCCGACGCTAACCCTAGTTGTCCTGACGCTAACCCTAGTTGTCCTGACGTTAACCCTAGTTGTCCTGACGCTAACCCTAGTTGTCCTGACGCTAACCCTAGTTGTCCTGACGCTAACCCTAGTTGTCCTGATGCTAACCCTAGTTGTCGTGACGCTAACCCTAGTTGTCCTGATGCTAACCCTAGTTGTCCTGACGCTAACCCTAGTTGTCGTGACGCTAACCCTAGGTGTCCTGACGCTAACCCTAGGTGTCCTGACGCTAACCCTAGTTGTCGTGACGCTAACCCTAGTTGTCCTGACGCAAACCCTAGTTGTCCTGACGCTAACCCTAGTTGTCCTGACGCTAACCCTACTTGTCCTGACGCTAACCCTAGTTGTCCTGACGCTAACCCTACTTGTCCTGACGCTAACCCTAGTTGTCCTGACGCTAACCCTACTTGTCCTGACGCTAACCCTAGTTGTCGTGACGCTAACCCTAGTTGTCCTGACGCTAACCCTAGTTGTCGTGACGCTAACCCTAGTTGTCCTGACGCTAACCCTAGTTGTCCTGACGCTAACCCTACTTGTCCTGACGCTAACCCTAGTTGTCCTGACGCTAACCCTAGTTGTCCTGACGCTAACCCTAGTTGTCCTGATGCTAACCCTAGTTGTCGTGACGCTAACCCTAGTTGTCCTGACGCTAACCCTAGTTGTCGTGATACTAACCCTAGTTGTCGTGAGGCTAACCCTAGTTGTCCTGACGCTAACCCTAGTTGTCCTGACGCTAACCCTAGTTGTCCTGACGCTAACCCTAGTTGTCCTGACGCTAACCCTAGTTGTCGTGACGCTAACCCTAGTTGTCCTGACGCTAACCCTAGTTGTCCTGACGCTAACCCTAGTTGTCCTGACGCTAACCCTAGTTGTCGTGACGCTAACCCTAGTTGTCCTGACGCTAACCCTAGTTGTCGTGACGCAAACCCTAGTTGTCCTGACGCTAACCCTACTTGTCCTGATGCTAACCCTAGTTGTCCTGACGCTAACCCTACTTGTCCTGACGCTAACCCTACTTGTCCTGACGCTAACCCTATTTGTCCTGACGCTAACCTTACTTGTCCTGACGCTAACCCTAGTAGTCCTGACGCTAACCCTAGTTGTCCTGACGCTAACCCTAGTTGTCGTGACGCTAACCCTAGTTGTCCTGACGCTAACCCTAGTTGTCGTGACGCTAACCCTAGTTGTCCTGACGCTAACCCTAGTTGTCCTGACGCTAACCCTAGTTGTCCTGACGCTAACCCTAGTTGTCGTGACGCTAACCCTAGTTGTCCTGACGCTAACCCTAGTTGTCCTGACGCTAACCCTAGTTGTCCTGACGCTAACCCTAGTTGTCGTGACACTAACCCTAGTTGTCGTGAGGCTAACCCTAGTTGTCCTGACGCTAACCCTAGTTGTCCTGACGCTAACCCTAGTTGTCCTGACGCTAACCCTAGTTGTCCTGACGCTAACCATAGTTGTCGTGACGCTAACCTTAGTTGTCCTGACGCTAACCCTAGTTGTCCTGACGCTAACCCTAGTTGTCCTGACGCTAACCCTAGTTGTTGTGACGCTAACCCTAGTTGTCCTGACGCTAACCCTAGTTGTCCTGACGCTAACCCTAGTTGTCGTGACGCTAACCCTAGTTGTCGTGACGCTAACCCTAGTTGTCCCGACTCTAACCCTAGTTGTCGTGACGCTAACCCTAGTTGTCCTGACGCTAACCCTAGTTGTCCTGACGCTAACCCTAGTTGTCCTGACGCTAACCCTAGTTGTCGTGACGCTAACCCTAGTTGTCCTGACGCTAACCCTAGTTGTCCTGACGCTAACCCTAGTTGTCCTGACGCTAACCCTAGTTGTCGTGACACTAACCCTAGTTGTCGTGAGGCTAACCCTAGTTGTCCTGACGCTAACCCTAGTTGTCCTGACGCTAACCCTAGTTGTCCTGACGCTAACCCTAGTTGTCGTGACGCTAACCTTAGTTGTCCTGACGCTAACCCTAGTTGTCCTGACGCTAACCCTAGTTGTCCTGACGCTAACCCTAGTTGTCGTGACGCTAACCCTAGAGGTCCTGACGCTAACCCTAGTTGTCATGACGCTAACCTTAGTTGTCCTGACGCTAACCCTAGTTGTCCTGACGCTAACCCTAGTTGTCCTGACGCTAACCCTAGTTGTCGTGACGCTAACCCTAGTTGTCCTGATGCTAACCCTAGTTGTCGTGACACTAACCCTAGTTGTCCTGACGCTAACCCTAGTTGTCCTGACGCTAACCCTAGTTGTCCTGACGCTAACCCTAGTTGTCCTGACGCTAACCCTACTTGTCCTGACGCTAACCCTAGTTGTCCTGACGCTAACCCTACTTGTCCTGACGCTAACCCTACTTGTCCTGACGCTAACCCTACTTGTCCTGACGCTAACCCTAGTTGTCCTGACGCTAACCCTAGTTGTCGTGACGCTAAACCTAGTTGTCCTGACGCTAACCCTAGTTGTCCTGACGCTAACCCTAGTTGTCCTGACGCTAACCCTACTTGTCCTGACGCTAACCCTAGTTGTCCTGACGCTAACCCTAGTTGTCCTGACGCTAACCCTAGTTGTCGTGACGCTAACCCTAGTTGTCCTGACGCTAACCCTAGTTGTCCTGACGCTAACCCTAGTTGTCGTGACGCTAACCCTAGTTGTCGTGAGGCTAACCCTAGTTGTCCTGACGCTAACCCTAGTTGTCGTGACGCTAACCCTAGTTGTCCTGACGCTAACCCTAGTTGTTGTGACGCTAACCCTAGTTGTCCTGACGCTAACCCTAGTTGTCCTGACGCTAACCCTAGTTGTCCTGACGCTAACCCTAGTTGTCCTGACGCTAAGCCTAGTTGTCCGGACGCTAACCCTAGTTGTCCCGACGCTAACCCTAGTTGTCCCGACGCTAACCCTAGTTGTCCCGACGCTAACCCTAGTTGTCCTGACGCTAACCCTAGTTGTCCTGACGCTAACCCTAGTTGTCCTGATGCTAACCCTAGTTGTCCTGACGGTAACCCTAGTTGTCCTGACGCTAACCCTAGTTGTCCTGACGCTAACCCTAGTTGTCCTGACGCTAACCCTAGTTGTCGTGACGCTAACCCTAGTTGTCCTGACGCTAACCCTAGTTGTCCCGACGCTAACCCTAGTTGTCCTGAAGCTAACCCTAGTTGTCCTGACGCTAACCCTAGTTGTCCTGACGCTAACCCTAGTTGTCCCGATGCTAACCCTAGTTGTCCCGACGCTAACCCTAGTTGTCCTGACGCAAACCCTAGTTGTCCTGACGCTAACCCTACTTGTCCTGATGCTAACCCTAGTTGTCCTGACGCTAACCCTACTTGTCCTGACGCTAACCCTACTTGTCCCGACGCTAACCCTAGTTGTCCCGACGCTAACCCTAGTTGTCCTGACATTAACCCTAGTTGTCCTGACGCTAACCCTAGTTGTCCTGACGCTAACCCTAGTTGTCCTGACGATAACCCTAGTTGTCCTGACGCTAACCCTAGTTGTCCCGACGCTAACCCTAGTTGTCCTGACGCTAACCCTAGTTGTCCTGACGCTAACCCTAGTTGTCCCGATGCTAACCCTAGTTGTCCCGACGCTAACCCTAGTTGTCCTGACGCTAACCCTAGTTGTCCTGACGTTAACCCTAGTTGTCCTGACGCTAACCCTAGTTGTCCTGACGCTAACCCTAGTTGTCCTGACGCTAACCCTAGTTGTCCTGATGCTAACCCTAGTTGTCGTGACGCTAACCCTAGTTGTCCTGATGCTAACCCTAGTTGTCCTGACGCTAACCCTAGTTGTCGTGACGCTAACCCTAGGTGTCCTGACGCTAACCCTAGGTGTCCTGACGCTAACCCTAGTTGTCGTGACGCTAACCCTAGTTGTCCTGACGCAAACCCTAGTTGTCCTGACGCTAACCCTAGTTGTCCTGACGCTAACCCTACTTGTCCTGACGCTAACCCTAGTTGTCCTGACGCTAACCCTACTTGTCCTGACGCTAACCCTAGTTGTCCTGACGCTAACCCTACTTGTCCTGACGCTAACCCTAGTTGTCGTGACGCTAACCCTAGTTGTCCTGACGCTAACCCTAGTTGTCGTGACGCTAACCCTAGTTGTCCTGACGCTAACCCTAGTTGTCCTGACGCTAACCCTACTTGTCCTGACGCTAACCCTAGTTGTCCTGACGCTAACCCTAGTTGTCCTGACGCTAACCCTAGTTGTCCTGATGCTAACCCTAGTTGTCGTGACGCTAACCCTAGTTGTCCTGACGCTAACCCTAGTTGTCGTGATACTAACCCTAGTTGTCGTGAGGCTAACCCTAGTTGTCCTGACGCTAACCCTAGTTGTCCTGACGCTAACCCTAGTTGTCCTGACGCTAACCCTAGTTGTCCTGACGCTAACCCTAGTTGTCGTGACGCTAACCCTAGTTGTCCTGACGCTAACCCTAGTTGTCCTGACGCTAACCCTAGTTGTCCTGACGCTAACCCTAGTTGTCGTGACGCTAACCCTAGTTGTCCTGACGCTAACCCTAGTTGTCGTGACGCAAACCCTAGTTGTCCTGACGCTAACCCTACTTGTCCTGATGCTAACCCTAGTTGTCCTGACGCTAACCCTACTTGTCCTGACGCTAACCCTACTTGTCCTGACGCTAACCCTATTTGTCCTGACGCTAACCTTACTTGTCCTGACGCTAACCCTAGTAGTCCTGACGCTAACCCTAGTTGTCCTGACGCTAACCCTAGTTGTCGTGACGCTAACCCTAGTTGTCCTGACGCTAACCCTAGTTGTCGTGACGCTAACCCTAGTTGTCCTGACGCTAACCCTAGTTGTCCTGACGCTAACCCTAGTTGTCCTGACGCTAACCCTAGTTGTCGTGACGCTAACCCTAGTTGTCCTGACGCTAACCCTAGTTGTCCTGACGCTAACCCTAGTTGTCCTGACGCTAACCCTAGTTGTCGTGACACTAACCCTAGTTGTCGTGAGGCTAACCCTAGTTGTCCTGACGCTAACCCTAGTTGTCCTGACGCTAACCCTAGTTGTCCTGACGCTAACCCTAGTTGTCCTGACGCTAACCATAGTTGTCGTGACGCTAACCTTAGTTGTCCTGACGCTAACCCTAGTTGTCCTGACGCTAACCCTAGTTGTCCTGACGCTAACCCTAGTTGTTGTGACGCTAACCCTAGTTGTCCTGACGCTAACCCTAGTTGTCCTGACGCTAACCCTAGTTGTCGTGACGCTAACCCTAGTTGTCGTGACGCTAACCCTAGTTGTCCCGACTCTAACCCTAGTTGTCGTGACGCTAACCCTAGTTGTCCTGACGCTAACCCTAGTTGTCCTGACGCTAACCCTAGTTGTCCTGACGCTAACCCTAGTTGTCGTGACGCTAACCCTAGTTGTCCTGACGCTAACCCTAGTTGTCCTGACGCTAACCCTAGTTGTCCTGACGCTAACCCTAGTTGTCGTGACACTAACCCTAGTTGTCGTGAGGCTAACCCTAGTTGTCCTGACGCTAACCCTAGTTGTCCTGACGCTAACCCTAGTTGTCCTGACGCTAACCCTAGTTGTCGTGACGCTAACCTTAGTTGTCCTGACGCTAACCCTAGTTGTCCTGACGCTAACCCTAGTTGTCCTGACGCTAACCCTAGTTGTCGTGACGCTAACCCTAGAGGTCCTGACGCTAACCCTAGTTGTCATGACGCTAACCTTAGTTGTCCTGACGCTAACCCTAGTTGTCCTGACGCTAACCCTAGTTGTCCTGACGCTAACCCTAGTTGTCGTGACGCTAACCCTAGTTGTCCTGATGCTAACCCTAGTTGTCGTGACACTAACCCTAGTTGTCCTGACGCTAACCCTAGTTGTCCTGACGCTAACCCTAGTTGTCCTGACGCTAACCCTAGTTGTCCTGACGCTAACCCTACTTGTCCTGACGCTAACCCTAGTTGTCCTGACGCTAACCCTACTTGTCCTGACGCTAACCCTACTTGTCCTGACGCTAACCCTACTTGTCCTGACGCTAACCCTAGTTGTCCTGACGCTAACCCTAGTTGTCGTGACGCTAAACCTAGTTGTCCTGACGCTAACCCTAGTTGTCCTGACGCTAACCCTAGTTGTCCTGACGCTAACCCTACTTGTCCTGACGCTAACCCTAGTTGTCCTGACGCTAACCCTAGTTGTCCTGACGCTAACCCTAGTTGTCGTGACGCTAACCCTAGTTGTCCTGACGCTAACCCTAGTTGTCCTGACGCTAACCCTAGTTGTCGTGACGCTAACCCTAGTTGTCGTGAGGCTAACCCTAGTTGTCCTGACGCTAACCCTAGTTGTCGTGACGCTAACCCTAGTTGTCCTGACGCTAACCCTAGTTGTTGTGACGCTAACCCTAGTTGTCCTGACGCTAACCCTAGTTGTCCTGACGCTAACCCTAGTTGTCCTGACGCTAACCCTAGTTGTCCTGACGCTAAGCCTAGTTGTCCGGACGCTAACCCTAGTTGTCCCGACGCTAACCCTAGTTGTCCCGACGCTAACCCTAGTTGTCCCGACGCTAACCCTAGTTGTCCTGACGCTAACCCTAGTTGTCCTGACGCTAACCCTAGTTGTCCTGATGCTAACCCTAGTTGTCCTGACGGTAACCCTAGTTGTCCTGACGCTAACCCTAGTTGTCCTGACGCTAACCCTAGTTGTCCTGACGCTAACCCTAGTTGTCGTGACGCTAACCCTAGTTGTCCTGACGCTAACCCTAGTTGTCCCGACGCTAACCCTAGTTGTCCTGAAGCTAACCCTAGTTGTCCTGACGCTAACCCTAGTTGTCCTGACGCTAACCCTAGTTGTCCCGATGCTAACCCTAGTTGTCCCGACGCTAACCCTAGTTGTCCTGACGCAAACCCTAGTTGTCCTGACGCTAACCCTACTTGTCCTGATGCTAACCCTAGTTGTCCTGACGCTAACCCTACTTGTCCTGACGCTAACCCTACTTGTCCTGACGCTAACCCTAGTTGTCCTGACGCTAACCCTACTTGTCCTGACGCTAACCCTACTTGTCCTGACGCTAACCCTAGTTGTCCTGACGCTAACCCTAGTTGTCGTGACGCTAACCCTAGTTGTCCTGACGCTAACCCTAGTTGTCGTGACGCTAACCCGAGTTGTCCTGACGCTAACCCTAGTTGTCCTGACGCTAACCCTAGTTGTCCTGACGCTAACCCTAGTTGTCCTGACGCTAACCCTAGTTGTCGTGACACTAACCCTAGTTGTCGTGAGGCTAACCCTAGTTGTCCTGACGCTAACCCTAGTTGTCGTGACGCTAACCCTAGTTGTCCTGACGCTAACCCTAGTTGTTGTGACGCTAACCCTAGTTGTCCTGACGCTAACCCTAGTTGTCCTGACGCTAACCCTAGTTGTCGTGACGCTAACCCTAGTTGTCGTGACGCTAACCCTAGTTGTCCCGACTCTAACCCTAGTTGTCCCGACGCTAACCCTAGTTGTCCCGACGCTAACCCTAGTTGTCCTGACGCTAAACCTAGTTGTCCTGATGCTAACCCTAGTTGTCCTGACGCTAACCCTAGTTGTCCTGACGCTAACCCTAGTTGTCCTGACGCTAACCCTAGTTGTCCTGACGCTAACCCTAGTTGTCCTGATGCTAACCCTAGTTGTCCTGACATTAACCCTAGTTGTCCTGACGCTAACCCTAGTTGTCCTGACGCTAACCATAGTTGTCCTGACGCTAACCCTAGTTGTCCTGACGCTAACCCTAGTTGTCCTGACGCTAACCCTAGTTGTCCCGACGCTAACCCTAGTTGTCCTGACGCTAACCCTAGTTGTCCTGACGCTAACCCTAGTTGTCCTGACGCTAACCCTAGTTGTCCCGATGCTAACCCTAGTTGTCCTGACGCTAACCCTAGTTGTCCTGACGCTAACCATACTTGGCCTGAAGCTAACCCTAGTTGTCCTGACGCTAACCCTAGTTGTCTTGACGCTAACCCTAGTTGTCCTGACGCTAACCCTAGTTGTCCTGACGCTAACCCTACTTGTCCTGACGCTAACCCTAGTTGTCCTGACGCTAACCCTAGTTGTCCTGACGCTAACCCTAGTTGTCCTGACGCTAACCCTACTTGTCCTGATGCTAACCCTAGTTGTCCTGATGCTAACCCTAGTTGTCCTGACACTAACCCTAGTTGTCCTGACGCTAACCCTAGTTGTCCTGACGCTAACCCTACTTGTCCTGACGCTAACCCTAGTTGTCCTGACGCTAACCCTAGTTGTCCTGACGCTAACCCTACTTGTCCTGCGCTAACCCTACTTGTCCTGCGCTAACCCTAGTTGTCCTGACGCTAACCCTACTTGTCCTGACGATAACCCTACTTGTCCTGACGCTAACCCTAGTTGTCCTGACGCTAACCCAAGTTGTCCTGACGCTAACCCTAGTTGTCCTGACGCTAACCCTACTTGTCCTGACGCTAACCCTAGTTGTCCCGACGCTAACCCTAGTTGTCCTGACGCTAACCCTAGTTGTCCTGACGCTAACCCTAGTTGTCCTGACGCTAACCCTAGTTGTCCCGATGCTAACCCTAGTTGTCCCGACGCTAACCCTAGTTGTCCTGACGCTAACCCTAGTTGTCCTGATGCTAACCCTAGTTGTCGTGACGCTAACCCTAGTTGTCCTGACGCTAACCCTAGTTGTCGTGACACTAACCCTAGTTGTCGTGAGGCTAACCCTAGTTGTCCTGACGCTAACCCTACTTGTCCTGACGCTAACCCTAGTTGTCCTGACGCTAACCCTACTTGTCCTGACGCTAACCCTACTTGTCCTGACGCTAACCCTACTTGTCCTGACGCTAACCCTAGTTGTCCTGACGCTAACCCTAGTTGTCGTGACGCTAAACCTAGTTGTCCTGACGCTAACCCTAGTTGTCCTGACGCTAACCCTAGTTGTCCTGACGCTAACCCTACTTGTCCTGACGCTAACCCTAGTTGTCCTGACGCTAACCCTAGTTGTCCTGACGCTAACCCTAGTTGTCGTGACGCTAACCCTAGTTGTCCTGACGCTAACCCTAGTTGTCCTGACGCTAACCCTAGTTGTCGTGACGCTAACCCTAGTTGTCGTGAGGCTAACCCTAGTTGTCCTGACGCTAACCCTAGTTGTCGTGACGCTAACCCTAGTTGTCCTGACGCTAACCCTAGTTGTTGTGACGCTAACCCTAGTTGTCCTGACGCTAACCCTAGTTGTCCTGACGCTAACCCTAGTTGTCCTGACGCTAACCCTAGTTGTCCTGACGCTAAGCCTAGTTGTCCGGACGCTAACCCTAGTTGTCCCGACGCTAACCCTAGTTGTCCCGACGCTAACCCTAGTTGTCCCGACGCTAACCCTAGTTGTCCTGACGCTAACCCTAGTTGTCCTGACGCTAACCCTAGTTGTCCTGATGCTAACCCTAGTTGTCCTGACGGTAACCCTAGTTGTCCTGACGCTAACCCTAGTTGTCCTGACGCTAACCCTAGTTGTCCTGACGCTAACCCTAGTTGTCGTGACGCTAACCCTAGTTGTCCTGACGCTAACCCTAGTTGTCCCGACGCTAACCCTAGTTGTCCTGAAGCTAACCCTAGTTGTCCTGACGCTAACCCTAGTTGTCCTGACGCTAACCCTAGTTGTCCCGATGCTAACCCTAGTTGTCCCGACGCTAACCCTAGTTGTCCTGACGCAAACCCTAGTTGTCCTGACGCTAACCCTACTTGTCCTGATGCTAACCCTAGTTGTCCTGACGCTAACCCTACTTGTCCTGACGCTAACCCTACTTGTCCTGACGCTAACCCTAGTTGTCCTGACGCTAACCCTACTTGTCCTGACGCTAACCCTAGTTGTCCTGACGCTTACCCTAGTTGTCCTGACGCTAACCCTAGTTGTCGTGACGCTAACCCTAGTTGTCCTGACGCTAACCCTAGTTGTCGTGACGCTAACCCTAGTTGTCCTGACGCTAACCCTAGTTGTCCTGACGCTAACCCTAGTTGTCCTGACGCTAACCCTAGTTGTCCTGACGCTAACCCTAGTTGTCCTGACGCTAACCCTAGTTGTCCTGACGCTAACCCTAGTTGTCGTGACACTAACCCTAGTTGTCGTGAGGCTAACCCTAGTTGTCCTGACGCTAACCCTAGTTGTCGTGACGCTAACCCTAGTTGTCCTGACGCTAACCCTAGTTGTTGTGACGCTAACCCTAGTTGTCCTGACGCTAACCCTAGTTGTCCTGACGCTAACCCTAGTTGTCGTGACGCTAACCCTAGTTGTCGTGACGCTAACCCTAGTTGTCCCGACTCTAACCCTAGTTGTCCCGACGCTAACCCTAGTTGTCCCGACGCTAACCCTAGTTGTCCTGACGCTAAACCTAGTTGTCCTGATGCTAACCCTAGTTGTCCTGACGCTAACCCTAGTTGTCCTGACGCTAACCCTAGTTGTCCTGACGCTAACCCTAGTTGTCCTGACGCTAACCCTAGTTGTCCTGATGCTAACCCTAGTTGTCCTGACATTAACCCTAGTTGTCCTGACGCTAACCCTAGTTGTCCTGACGCTAACCATAGTTGTCCTGACGCTAACCCTAGTTGTCCTGACGCTAACCCTAGTTGTCCTGACGCTAACCCTAGTTGTCCCGACGGTAACCCTAGTTGTCCTGACGCTAACCCTAGTTGTCCTGACGCTAACCATACTTGGCCTGAAGCTAACCCTAGTTGTCCTGACGCTAACCCTAGTTGTCCTGACGCTAACCCTAGTTGTCTTGACGCTAACCCTAGTTGTCCTGACGCTAACCCTAGTTGTCCTGACGCTAACCCTACTTGTCCTGACGCTAACCCTAGTTGTCCTGACGCTAACCCTAGTTGTCCTGACGCTAACCCTAGTTGTCCTGACGCTAACCCTACTTGTCCTGAAGCTAACCCTAGTTGTCCTGATGCTAACCCTAGTTGTCCTGACACTAACCCTAGTTGTCCTGACGCTAACCCTAGTTGTCCTGACGCTAACCCTACTTGTCCTGACGCTAACCCTAGTTGTCCTGACGCTAACCCTAGTTGTCCTGACGCTAACCCTACTTGTCATGCGCTAACCCTAGTTGTCCTGACGCTAACCCTACTTGTCCTGACGATAACCCTACTTGTCCTGACGCTAACCCTAGTTGTCCTGACGCTAACCCAAGTTGTCCTGACGCTAACCCTAGTTGTCCTGACGCTAACCCTACTTGTCCTGACGCTAACCCTAGTTGTCCCGACGCTAACCCTAGTTGTCCTGACGCTAACCCTAGTTGTCCTGACGCTAACCCTAGTTGTCCCGATGCTAACCCTAGTTGTCCCGACGATAACCCTAGTTGTCCTGACGCTAACCCTAGTTGTCCTGATGCTAACCCTAGTTGTCGTGACGCTAACCCTAGTTGTCCTGACGCTAACCCTAGTTGTCGTGACACTAACCCTAGTTGTCGTGAGGCTAACCCTAGTTGTCCTGACGCTAACCCTAGTTGTCCTGACGCTAACCCTAGTTGTCCTGACGCTAACCCTAGTTGTCCTGACGCTAACCCTAGTTGTCGTGACGCTAACCCTAGTTGTCCTGACGCTAACCCTAGTTGTCCTGACGCTAACCCTAGTTGTCCTGACGCTAACCCTAGTTGTCGTGACGCTAACCCTAGAGGTCCTGACGCTAACCCTAGTTGTCGTGACGCTAACCTTAGTTGTCCTGACGCTAACCCTAGTTGTCCTGACGCTAACCCTAGTTGTCCTGACGCTAACCCTAGTTGTCGTGACGCTAACCCTAGTTGTCCTGATGCTAACCCTAGTTGTCGTGACACTAACCCTAGTTGTCCTGACGCTAACCCTAGTTGTCCTGACGCTAACCCTAGTTGTCCTGACGCTAACCCTAGTTGTCCTGACGCTAACCCTACTTGTCCTGACGCTAACCCTAGTTGTCCTGACGCTAACCCTACTTGTCCTGACGCTAACCCTACTTGTCCTGACGCTAACCCTAGTTGTCCTGACGCTAACCCTACTTGTCCTGACGCTAACCCTACTTGTCCTGACGCTAACCCTAGTTGTCCTGACGCTAACCCTAGTTGTCGTGACGCTAAACCTAGTTGTCCTGACGCTAACCCTAGTTGTCCTGACGCTAACCCTAGTTGTCCTGACGCTAACCCTACTTGTCCTGACGCTAACCCTAGTTGTCCTGACGCTAACCCTAGTTGTCCTGACGCTAACCCTAGTTGTCGTGACGCTAACCCTAGTTGTCCTGACGCTAACCCTAGTTGTCCTGACGCTAACCCTAGTTGTCGTGACGCTAACCCTAGTTGTCGTGAGGCTAACCCTAGTTGTCCTGACGCTAACCCTAGTTGTCGTGACGCTAACCCTAGTTGTCCTGACGCTAACCCTAGTTGTTGTGACGCTAACCCTAGTTGTCCTGACGCTAACCCTAGTTGTCCTGACGCTAACCCTAGTTGTCCTGACGCTAACCCTAGTTGTCCTGACGCTAAGCCTAGTTGTCCGGACGCTAACCCTAGTTGTCCCGACGCTAACCCTAGTTGTCCCGACGCTAACCCTAGTTGTCCCGACGCTAACCCTAGTTGTCCTGACGCTAACCCTAGTTGTCCTGACGCTAACCCTAGTTGTCCTGACGCTAACCCTACTTGTCCTGACGCTAACCCTAGTTGTCCTGACGCTAACCCTAGTTGTCCTGACGCTAACCCTAGTTGTCGTGACGCTAACCCTAGTTGTCCTGACGCTAACCCTAGTTGTCCCGACGCTAACCCTAGTTGTCCCGACGCTAACCCTAGTTGTCCTGACGCTAACCCTAGTTGTCCTGACGCTAACCCTAGTTGTCCTGATGCTAACCCTAGTTGTCCTGACGGTAACCCTAGTTGTCCTGACGCTAACCCTAGTTGTCCTGACGCTAACCCTAGTTGTCCTGACGCTAACCCTAGTTGTCGTGACGCTAACCCTAGTTGTCCTGACGCTAACCCTAGTTGTCCCGACGCTAACCCTAGTTGTCCTGAAGCTAACCCTAGTTGTCCTGACGCTAACCCTAGTTGTCCTGACGCTAACCCTAGTTGTCCCTATGCTAACCCTAGTTGTCCCGACGCTAACGCTAGTTGTCCTGACGCAAACCCTAGTTGTCCTGACGCTAACCCTACTTGTCCTGATGCTAACCCTAGTTGTCCTGACGCTAACCCTACTTGTCCTGACGCTAACCCTACTTGTCCTGACGCTAACCCTAGTTGTCCTGACGCTAACCCTACTTGTCCTGACGCTAACCCTAGTTGTCCTGACGCTAACCCTAGTTGTCCTGACGCTAACCCTAGTTGTCGTGACGCTAACCCTAGTTGTCCTGACGCTAACCCTAGTTGTCGTGACGCTAACCCTAGTTGTCCTGACGCTAACCCTAGTTGTCCTGACGCTAACCCTAGTTGTCCTGACGCTAACCCTAGTTGTCCTGACGCTAACCCTAGTTGTCGTGACGCTAACCCTAGTTGTCCTGACGCTAACCCTAGTTGTCCTGACGCTAACCCTAGTTGTCCTGACGCTAACCCTAGTTGTCGTGACACTAACCCTAGTTGTCGTGAGGCTAACCCTAGTTGTCCTGACGCTAACCCTAGTTGTCGTGACGCTAACCCTAGTTGTCCTGACGCTAACCCTAGTTGTTGTGACGCTAACCCTAGTTGTCCTGACGCTAACCCTAGTTGTCCTGACGCTAACCCTAGTTGTCCTGACGCTAACCCTAGTTGTCCGGACGCTAACCCTAGTTGTCCCGACTCTAACCCTAGTTGTCCCGACGCTAACCCTAGTTGTCCTGACGCTAACCCTAGTTGTCCTGACGCTAACCCTAGTTGTCCTGACGCTAACCCTAGTTGTCCTGACGCTAAGCCTAGTTGTCCGGACGCTAACCCTAGTTGTCCCGACGCTAACCCTAGTTGTCCCGACGCTAACCCTAGTTGTCCCGACGCTAACCCTAGTTGTCCTGACGCTAACCCTAGTTGTCCTGACGCTAACCCTAGTTGTCCTGACGCTAACCCTACTTGTCCTGACGCTAACCCTAGTTGTCCTGACGCTAACCCTAGTTGTCCTGACGCTAACCCTAGTTGTCGTGACGCTAACCCTAGTTGTCCTGACGCTAACCCTAGTTGTCCCGACGCTAACCCTAGTTGTCCCGACGCTAACCCTAGTTGTCCTGACGCTAACCATAGTTGTCCTGACGCTAACCCTAGTTGTCCTGATGCTAACCCTAGTTGTCCTGACGGTAACCCTAGTTGTCCTGACGCTAACCCTAGTTGTCCTGACGCTAACCCTAGTTGTCCTGACGCTAACCCTAGTTGTCGTGACGCTAACCCTAGTTGTCCTGACGCTAACCCTAGTTGTCCCGACGCTAACCCTAGTTGTCCTGAAGCTAACCCTAGTTGTCCTGACGCTAACCCTAGTTGTCCTGACGCTAACCCTAGTTGTCCCGATGCTAACCCTAGTTGTCCCGACGCTAACGCTAGTTGTCCTGACGCAAACCCTAGTTGTCCTGACGCTAACCCTACTTGTCCTGATGCTAACCCTAGTTGTCCTGACGCTAACCCTACTTGTCCTGACGCTAACCCTACTTGTCCTGACGCTAACCCTAGTTGTCCTGACGCTAACCCTACTTGTCCTGACGCTAACCCTAGTTGTCCTGACGCTAACCCTAGTTGTCCTGACGCTAACCCTAGTTGTCGTGACGCTAACCCTAGTTGTCCTGACGCTAACCCTAGTTGTCGTGACGCTAACCCTAGTTGTCCTGACGCTAACCCTAGTTGTCCTGACGCTAACCCTAGTTGTCCTGACGCTAACCCTAGTTGTCCTGACGCTAACCCTAGTTGTCGTGACGCTAACCCTAGTTGTCCTGACGCTAACCCTAGTTGTCCTGACGCTAACCCTAGTTGTCGTGACACTAACCCTAGTTGTCGTGAGGCTAACCCTAGTTGTCCTGACGCTAACCCTAGTTGTCGTGACGCTAACCCTAGTTGTCCTGACGCTAACCCTAGTTGTTGTGACGCTAACCCTAGTTGTCCTGACGCTAACCCTAGTTGTCCTGACGCTAACCCTAGTTGTCCTGACGCTAACCCTAGTTGTCCGGACGCTAACCCTAGTTGTCCCGACTCTAACCCTAGTTGTCCCGACGCTAACCCTAGTTGTCCCGACGCTAACCCTAGTTGTCCTGACGCTAAACCTAGTTGTCCTGATGCTAACCCTAGTTGTCCTGACGCTAACCCTAGTTGTCCTGACGCTAACCCTAGTTGTCCTGACGCTAACCCTAGTTGTCCTGACGCTAACCCTAGTTGTCCTGATGCTAACCCTAGTTGTCCTGACGCTAACCCTAGTTGTCCTGACGCTAACCCTAGTTGTCCTGACGCTAACCCTAGTTGTCCTGACGCTAACCCTAGTTGTCCTGACGCTAACCCTAGTTGTCCCGACGCTAACCCTAGTTGTCCTGACGCTAACCCTAGTTGTCCTGACGCTAACCCTAGTTGTCCTGACGCTAACCCTAGTTGTCCCGATGCTAACCCTAGTTGTCCTGACGCTAACCCTAGTTGTTCTGACGCTAACCCTACTTGTCCTGAAGCTAACCCTAGTTGTCCTGACGCTAACCCTAGTTGTCCTGACGCTAACCCTAGTTGTCTTGACGCTAACCCTAGTTGTCCTGACGCTAACCCTAGTTGTCCTGACGCTAACCCTACTTGTCCTGACGCTAACCCTAGTTGTCCTGACGCTAACCCTAGTTGTCCTGACGCTAACCCTAGTTGTCCTGACGCTAACCCTACTTGTCCTGATGCTAACCCTACTTGTCCTGATGCTAACCCTAGTTGTCCTGACACTAACCCTAGTTGTCCTGACGCTAACCCTAGTTGTCCTGACGCTAACCCTACTTGTCCTGACGCTAACCCTAGTTGTCCTGACGCTAACCCTAGTTGTCCTGACGCTAACCCTACTTGTCCTGCGCTAACCCTAGTTGTCCTGACGCTAACCCTACTTGTCCTGACGATAACCCTACTTGTCCTGACGCTAACCCTAGTTGTCCTGACGCTAACCCTAGTTGTCCTGACGCTAACCCTAGTTGTCCTGACGCTAACCCTACTTGTCCTGACGCTAACCCTACTTGTCCTGACGCTAACCATAGTTGTCCTGACGCTAACCCTAGTTGTCCTGACGCTAACCCTAGTTGTCCTGACGCTAACCCTAGTTGTTCTGATGCCTACCCTAGTTGTCCTGACGCCAACCCTAGTTGTCCTGACGCCAACCCTAGTTGTCCTGACGCTAACCCTAGTTGTCCTGACGCCAACCCTAGTTGTCCTGACTCTAACCCTAGTTGTCCTGACGCTAACCCTAGTTGTCCTAATGCTAACCCTAGTTGTCCTGACGCTAACCCTAGTTGTCCTGACGCCAACCCTAGTTGTCCTGACGCTAACCCTACTTGTCCTGACGCTAACCCTACTTGTCCTGACGCTAACCCTACTTGTCCTGATGCTAACCATAGTTGTCCTGACGCTAACCCTAGTTGTCCTGACGCCAACCCTAGTTGTCTTGACGCCAACCCTAGTTGTCCTGACGCTAACCCTAGTTGTCCTGACGCCAACCCTAGTTGTCCTGACGCCAACCCTAGTTGTCCTGACTCTAACCCTAGTTGTTCTGACGCTAACCCTAGTTGTCCTGACGCTAGCCCTACTTGTCCTGACGCTAACCCTAGTTGTCCTGACGCCAACCCTAGTTGTCCTGACGCTAACCCTACTTGTCCTGACGCTAACCCTACTTGTCCTGACGCTAACCCTACTTGTCCTGACGCTAACCATAGTTGCCCTGACGCTAACCCTAGTTGTCCTGACGCCAACCCTAGTTGTCCTGACGCCAACCCTACTTGTCCTGACGCTAACCCTACTTGTCCTGACGCTAACCCTACTTGTCCTGACGCTAACCATAGTTGTCCTGACGCCTACCCTAGTTGTCCTGACGCCAACCCTAGTTGTCCTGACGCCAACCCTAGTTGTCCTGACGCTAACCCTAGTTGTCCTGATGCCAACCCTAGTTGTCCTGACGCTAACCCTACTTGTCCTGACGCTAACCCTACTTGTCCTGACGCTAACCATAGTTGTCCTGACGCTAACCCTAGTTGTCCTGACGCTAACCCTAGTTGTCCTGACGCTAACCCTACTTGTCCTGACGCTAACCCTACTTGTCCTGACGCTAACCCTACTTGTAATGACGCTAACCATAGTTGTCCTGACGCCTACCCTAGTTGTCCTGACGCCAACCCTAGTTGTCCTGACGCTAACCCTAGTTGTCCTGACGCTAACCCTAGTTGTCCTGACGCTAACCCTACTTGTCCTGACGCTAACCCTACTTGTCCTGACGCTAACCATAGTTGTCCTGATGCTAACCCTAGTTGTCCTGACGCTAACCCTAGTTGTCCTGACGCTAACCCTAGTTGTCCTGACGCTAACCCTAGTTGTCCTGACGCTAACCCTAGTTGTCCTGACGCTAACCCTACTTGTCCTGACGCTAACCCTACTTGTCCTGACGCTAACCCTACTTGTAATGACGCTAACCATAGTTGTCCTGACGCCTACCCTAGTTGTCCTGACGCCAACCCTAGTTGTCCTGACGCTAACCCTAGTTGTCCTGACGCTAACCCTAGTTGTCCTGACGCTAACCCTACTTGTCCTGACGCTAACCCTACTTGTCCTGACGCTAACCATAGTTGTCCTGATGCTAACCCTAGTTGTCCTGACGCTAACCCTAGTTGTCCTGACGCTAACCCTAGTTGTTCTGACGCCTACCCTAGTTGTCCTGATGCCAACCCTAGTTGTCCTGACGCCAACCCTAGTTGTCCTGACGCTAACCCTAGTTGTCCTGACGCCAACCCTAGTTGTCCTGATGCCAACCGTAGTTGTCCTGACTCTAACCCTAGTTGTCCTGACGCTAACCCTAGTTGTCCTGACGCTAACCCTAGTTGTCCTGACGCTAACCCTAGTTGTCCTGACGCCAACCCTAGTTGTCCTGACGCTAACCCTACTTGTCCTGACGCTAACCCTACTTGTCCTGACTCTAACCCTACTTGTCCTGACGCTAACCATAGTTGTCCTGATGCTAACCCTAGTTGTCCTGACGCTAACCCTAGTTGTTCTGACGCCTACCCTAGTTGTCCTGACGCCAACCCTAGTTGTCCTGACGCTAACCCTAGTTGTCCTGACGCCAACCCTAGTTGTCCTGACGCTAACCATAGTTGTCCTGACGCTAACCGTAGTTGTCCTGACGCTAACCCTAGTTGTCCTGACGCCTACCCTAGTTGTCCTGACGCCAACCCTAGTTGTCCTGACGCCAACCCTAGTTGTCCTGACGCTAACCCTAGTTGTCCTGACGCCAACCCTAGTTGTCCTGACGCTAACCCTACTTGTCCTGACGCTAACCCTACTTGTCCTGACGCTAACCCTACTTGTCCTGACGCTAACCATAGTTGTCCTGACGCTAACCCTAGTTGTCCTGACGCTAACCCTAGTTGTCCTGACGCTAACCCTAGTTGTTCTGATGCCTACCCTAGTTGTCCTGACGCCAACCCTAGTTGTCCTGACGTCAACCCTAGTTGTCCTGACGCTAACCCTAGTTGTCCTGACGCCAACCCTAGTTGTCCTGACGCCAACCCTAGTTGTCCTGACTCTAACCCTAGTTGTCCTGACGCTAACCCTAGTTGTCCTGACGCTAACCCTAGTTGTCCTGACGCTAACCCTAGTTGTCCTGACGCCAACCCTAGTTGTCCTGACGCTAACCCTACTTGTCCTGACGCTAACCCTACTTGTCCTGACGCTAACCCTACTTGTCCTGACGCTAACCATAGTTGTCCTGACGCTAACCCTAGTTGTCCTGACGCTAACCCTAGTTGTCCTGACGCTAACCCTAGTTGTCCTGACGCTAACCCTACTTGTCCTGACGCTAACCCTACTTGTAATGACGCTAACCATAGTTGTACTGAGGCTAACCCTAGTTGTCCTGACGCCTACCCTAGTTGTCCTGACGCCAACCCTAGTTGTCCTGATGCCAACCCTAGTTGTCCTGACGCTAACCCTAGTTGTCCTGACGCCAAACCTAGTTGTCCTGACGCTAACCCTACTTGTCCTGACGCTAACCCTACTTGTCCTGACGCTAACCCTACTTGTCCTGACGCTAACCATAGTTGTCCTGACGCTAACCCTAGTTGTCCTGACGCTAACCCTAGTTGTCCTGACGCTAACCCTAGTTGTTCTGATGCCTACCCTAGTTGTCCTGACGCCAACCCTAGTTGTCCTGACGCCAACCCTAGTTGTCCTGACGCTAACCCTAGTTGTCCTGACGCCAACCCTAGTTGTCCTGATGCCAACCCTAGTTGTCCTGACGCTAACCCTAGTTGTCCTGACGCTAACCCTAGTTGTCCTGACGCCAACCCTAGTTGTCCTGACGCTAACCCTACTTGTCCTGACGCTAACCCTACTTGTCCTGACGCTAACCATAGTTGTCCTGACGCTAACCCTAGTTGTCCTGACGCTAACCCTAGTTGTCCTGACGCTAACCCTAGTTGTCGTGACGCTAACCCTAGTTGTCCTGACGCTAACCCTAGTTGTCCTGACGCTAACTCTAGTTGTCCTGACGCTAACCCTAGTTGTCCTGACGCTAACCCTAGTTGTCGTGACGCTAACCCTAGTTGTCCTGACGCTAACCCTAGTTGTCCTGACGCTAACCCTAGTTGTCCTGACGCTAACCCTAGTTGTCCTGACGCTAACGCTAGTTGTCCTGACGCTAACCCTAGTTGTCCTGACGCTAACCCTAGTTGTCGTGACGCTTACCCTAGTTGTCCTGACGCTAACCCTACTTGTCCTGACGCTAACCCTAGTTGTCCTGACGCTAACCCTAGTTGTCCTGACGCTAACCCTAGTTGTCCTGACGCTAACCCTACTTGTCCTGACGCTAACCCTACTTGTCCTGACGCTAACCCTACTTGTCCTGACGCTAACCCTAGTTGTCCTGACGCTTACCCGAGTAGTCCTGACGCTAACCCTAGTTGTCCTGACGCTAACCCGAGTTGTCCTGACGCTAACCCGATTTGTCCTGACGCTAACCCGAGTTGTCCTGACGCTAACCCTAGTTGTCCTGACGCTAACCCGAGTTGTCCTGACGTTAACCCAAGTTGTCCTGACGCTAACCCGAGTTGTCCTGAAGCTAACCCTAGGTGTCCTGACGCTAACCCTAGTTGTCCTGACGCTAACCCGAGTTGTCCTGACGCTAACCCGAGTTGTCGTGACGCTAACCCTAGTTGTCCTGACGCTAACCCGAGTTGTCCTGACGCTAACCCGAGTTGTCCTGACGCTAACCCGAGTTGTCCTGACGCTAACCCTAGTTGTCCTGACGCTAACCCGAGTTGTCCTGACGCTAACCCTAGTTGTCCTGACGCTAACCCTAGTTGTCCTGACGCTAACCCTAGTTGTCCTGACGCTAACCCTACTTGTCCTGACGCTAACCCTACTTGTCCTGACGCTAACCCTACTTGTCCTGACGCTAACCCTAGTTGTCCTGACGCTAACCCTAGTTGTCCTGACGCTAACCCGAGTAGTCCTGACGCTAACCCTAGTTGTCCTGACGCTAACCCGAGTTGTCCTGACGCTAACCCGATTTGTCCTGACGCTAACCCGAATTGTCCTGACGCTAACCCTAGTTGTCCTGACGCTAACCCGAGTGGTCCTGACGTTAACCCGAGTTGTCCTGACGCTAACCCGAGTTGTCCTGACGCTAACCCTAGTTGTCCTGACGCTAACCCTAGTTGTCCTGACGCTAACCCGAGTTGTCCTGACGCTAACCCGAGTTGTCGTGACGCTAACCCTGGTTGTCCTGACGCTGACCCGAGTTGTCCTGACGCTAACCCGAGTTGTCCTGACGCTAACCCGAGTTGTCCTGACGCTAACCCGAGTTGTCCTGACGCTAACCCTAGTTGTCCTGACGCTAACCCGAGTTGTCCTGACGATAACCCTAGTTGTACTGACGCTAACCCTAGTTGTCCTGACGCTAACCCTAGTTGTCCTGACGCTAACCCTACTTGTCCTGACGCTAACCCTAGTTGTCCTGACGCTAACCCGAGTTGTCCTGACGCTAACCCTAGTTGTCCTGACGCTAACCCTAGTTGTCCTGACGCTATCCCGAGTTGTCCTGACGCTAACCCGAGTTGTCCTGACGCTAACCCTAGTTGTCCTGATGCTAACCCTAGTTGTCCTGACGCTAACCCGAGTTGTCCTGACGCTAACCCTAGTTGTCCTGTCGCTAACCCTACTTGTCCTGATGCTAACCCTACTTGTCCTGACGCTAACCCTACTTGTCCTGACGCTAACCCTAGTTGTCCTGACGCTAACCCTAGTTGTCCTGACGCTAACCCTACTTGTCCTGACGCTAACCCTACTTGTCCTGACGCTAACCCTAGTTGTCCTGACGCTAAACCTACTTGTCCTGATGCTAACCCTAGTTGTCCTGACGCTAACCCTAGTTGTCCTGACGCTAACCCTACTTGTCCTGATGCTAACCCTACTTGTCCTGACGCTAACCCTAGTTGTCCTGACGCTAACCCTAGTTATCCTGACGGTAACCCTACTTGTCCTGACGCTAACCCTAGTTGTCCTGACGCTAACCTGAGTTGTCCTGACGCTAACCCTACTTGTCCTGACGCTAACCCTAGTTGTCCTGACGCTAACCCTAGTTGTCCTGACGCTAACCCTAGTTGTCCTGACGCTAACCCTAGTTGTCCTGACGCTAACCCTACTTGTAATGACGCTAACCATAGTTGTACTGAGGCTAACCCTAGTTGTCCTGACGCCTACCCTAGTTGTCCTGACGCCAACCCTAGTTGTCCTGATGCCAACCCTAGTTGTCCTGACGCTAACCCTAGTTGTCCTGACGCCAAACCTAGTTGTCCTGACGCTAACCCTACTTGTCCTGACGCTAACCCTACTTGTCCTGACGCTAACCCTACTTGTCCTGACGCTAACCATAGTTGTCCTGACGCTAACCCTAGTTGTCCTGACGCTAACCCTAGTTGTCCTGACGCTAACCCTAGTTGTTCTGATGCCTACCCTAGTTGTCCTGACGCCAACCCTAGTTGTCCTGACGCCAACCCTAGTTGTCCTGACGCTAACCCTAGTTGTCCTGACGCCAACCCTAGTTGTCCTGATGCCAACCCTAGTTGTCCTGACGCTAACCCTAGTTGTCCTGACTCTAACCCTAGTTGTCCTGACGCCAACCCTAGTTGTCCTGACGCTAACCCTACTTGTCCTGACGCTAACCCTACTTGTCCTGACGCTAACCATAGTTGTCCTGACGCTAACCCTAGTTGTCCTGACGCTAACCCTAGTTGTCCTGACGCTAACCCTAGTTGTTCTGACGCCTACCCTAGTTGTCCTGACGCCAACCCTAGTTGTCCTGACGCCAACCCTAGTTGTCCTGACGCTAACCCTAGTTGTCCTGATGCCAACCCTAGTTGTCCTGACGCCAACCCTAGTTGTCCTGACGCTAACCCTAGTTGTCCTGACGCTAACCCTAGTTGTCCTGACGCTAACCCTAGTTGTCCTGACGCTAACCCTAGTTGTCCTGACGCTAACCCTAGTTGTCCTGACGCTAACCCTAGTTGTCCTGACGCTAACCCTACTTGTCCTGACGCTAACCCTACTTGTCCTGACGCTAACTCTACTTATCCTGACGCTAACCCTACTTGTCCTGACGCTAACCCTAGTTGTCCTGACGCTAAACCTAGTTGTCCTGATGCTAACCCTACTTGTCCTGACGCTAACCCTAGTTGTCCTGACGCTAACCCTACTTGTCTTGACGCTAACCCTAGTTGTCCTGATGCCAACCCTAGTTGTCCTGACGCTAAACCTAGTTGTCCTGACGCTAACCCTACTTGTCCTGACGCTAACCCTACTTGTCCTGACGCTAACCCTAGTTGTCCTGACGCTAACCCTAGTTGTCTTGATGCTAATCCTAGTTGTCCTGACGCTAACCCTAGTTGTCTTGATGCTAATCCTAGTTGTCCTGAGGCTAACCCGAGTTGTCCTGACGCTAACCCGAGTAGTCCTGACGCTAACCCTAGTTGTCCTGACGCTAACCCGAGTTGTCCTGACGCTAACCCGAGTTGTCCTGACGCTAACCCGAGTAGTCCTGACGCTAACCCTAGTTGTCCTGACGCTAACCCGAGTTGTCCTAACGCTAACCCTAGTTGTCCTGACGCTAACCCTAGTTGTCCTGACGCTAACTCTAGTTGTCCTGACGCTAACCCTAGTTCTCCTGACGCTAACCCTAGTTGTCGTGACGCTAACCCTAGTTGTCCTGACGCTAACCCTAGTTGTCCTGACGCTAACCCTAGTTGTCCTGACGCTAACCCTAGTTGTCCTGACGCTAACGCTAGTTGTCCTGACGCTAACCCTAGTTGTCCTGACGCTAACCCTAGTTGTCGTGACGCTAACCCTAGTTGTCCTGACGCTAACCCTACTTGTCCTGACGCTAACCCTAGTTGTCCTGACGCTAACCCTAGTTGTCCTGACGCTAACCCTACTTGTCCTGACGCTAACCCTACTTGTCCTGACGCTAACCCTACTTGTCCTGACGCTAACCCTAGTTGTCCTGACGCTTACCCGAGTAGTCCTGACGCTAACCCTAGTTGTCCTGACGCTAACCCGAGTTGTCCTGACGCTAACCCGATTTGTCCTGACGTAAACCCGAGTTGTCCTGACGCTAACCCTAGTTGTCCTGACGCTAACCCGAGTTGTCCTGACGTTAACCCGAGTTGTCCTGACGCTAACCCGAGTTGTCCTGAAGCTAACCCTAGGTGTCCTGACGCTAACCCTAGTTGTCCTGACGCTAACCCGAGTTGTCCTGACGCTAACCCGAGTTGTCGTGACGCTAACCCTAGTTGTCCTGACGCTAACCCGAGTTGTCCTGACGCTAACCCGAGTTGTCCTGACGCTAACCCGAGTTGTCCTGACGCTAACCCTAGTTGTCCTGACGCTAACCCGAGTTGTCCTGACGATAACCCTAGTTGTCCTGACGCTAACCCTAGTTGTCCTGACGCTAACCCTAGTTGTCCTGACGCTAACCCTAGTTGTCCTGACGCTAACCCTACTTGTCCTGACGCTAACCCTACTTGTCCTGACGCTAACCCTACTTGTCCTGACGCTAACCCTAGTTGTCCTGACGCTAACCCTAGTTGTCCTGACGCTAACCCGAGTAGTCCTGACGCTAACCCTAGTTGTCCTGACGCTAACCCGAGTTGTCCTGACGCTAACCCGATTTGTCCTGACGCTAACCCGAATTGTCCTGACGCTAACCCTAGTTGTCCTGACGCTAACCCGAGTTGTCCTGACGTTAACCCGAGTTGTCCTGACGCTAACCCGAGTTGTCCTGACGCTAACCCTAGTTGTCCTGACGCTAACCCTAGTTGTCCTGACGCTAACCCGAGTTGTCCTGACGCTAACCCGAGTTGTCGTGACGCTAACCCTGGTTGTCCTGACGCTGACCCGAGTTGTCCTGACGCTAACCCGAGTTGTCCTGACGCTAACCCGAGTTGTCCTGACGCTAACCCGAGTTGTCCTGACGCTAACCCTAGTTGTCCTGACGCTAACCCGAGTTGTCCTGACGATAACCCTAGTTGTCCTGACGCTAACCCTAGTTGTCCTGACGCTAACCCTAGTTGTCCTGACGCTAACCCTACTTGTCCTGACGCTAACCCTAGTTGTCCTGACGCTAACCCGAGTTGTCCTGACGCTAACCCTAGTTGTCCTGACGCTAACCCTAGTTGTCCTGACGCTATCCCGAGTTGTCCTGACGCTAACCCGAGTTGTCCTGACGCTAACCCTAGTTGTCCTGATGCTAACCCTAGTTGTCCTGACGCTAACCCGAGTTGTCCTGACGCTAACCCTAGTTGTCCTGACGCTAACCCTACTTGTCCTGATGCTAACCCTACTTGTCCTGACGCTAACCCTACTTGTCCTGACGCTAACCCTAGTTGTCCTGACGCTAACCCTAGTTGTCCTGACGCTAACCCTACTTGTCCTGACGCTAACCCTACTTGTCCTGACGCTAACCCTAGTTGTCCTGACGCTAACCCTACTTGTCCTGACGCTAACCCTAGTTGTCCTGACGCTAACCCTAGTTGTCCTGACGCTAACCCTACTTGTCCTGATGCTAACCCTACTTGTCCTGACGCTAACCCTAGTTGTCCTGACGCTAACCCTAGTTATCCTGACGGTAACCCTACTTGTCCTGACGCTAACCCTAGTTGTCCTGACGCTAACCTGAGTTGTCCTGACGCTAACCCTACTTGTCCTGACGCTAACCCTAGTTGTCCTGACGCTAACCCTAGTTGTCCTGACGCTAACCCTAGTTGTCCTGACGCTAACACTACTTGTCGTGACGCTAACCCTAGTTGTCCTGACGCTAAACCTAGTTGTCCTGACGCTAACCCTACTTGTCCTGACGCTAACCCTACTTGTCCTGACGCTAACCCTAGTTGTCCTGACGCTAACCCTAGTTGTCTTGATGCTAATCCTAGTTGTCCTGACGCTAACCCTAGTTGTCTTGATGCTAATCCTAGTTGTCCTGACGCTAACCCGAGTTGTCCTGACGCTAACCCGAGTAGTCCTGACGCTAACCCTAGTTGTCCTGACGATAACCCTAGTTGTCCTGACGCTAACCCTAGTTGTCCTGACGCTAACCCTAGTTGTCCTGACGCTAACTCTAGTTGTCCTGACGCTAACCCTAGTTGTCCTGACGCTAACCCTAGTTGTCGTGACGCTAACCCGAGTTGTCCTGACGCTAACCCTACTTGTCCTGACGCTAACCCTAGTTGTCCTGACGCTAACCCTACTTGTCCTGACGCTAACCCTACTTGTCCTGACGCTAACCCTACTTGTCCTGACGCTAACCCTAGTTGTCCTGACGCTAACCCGAGTAGTCCTGATGCTAACCCTAGTTGTCCTGACGCTAACCCGAGTTGTCCTGACGCTAACCCGATTTGTCCTGACGCTAACCCGAGTTGTCCTGACGCTAACCCTAGTTGTCCTGACGCTAACCTGAGTTGTCCTGACGTTAACCCGAGTTGTCCTGACGCTAACCCGAGTTGTCCTGATGCTAACCCTAGTTGTCCTGACGCTAACCCTAGTTGTCCTGACGCTAACCCGAGTTGTCCTGACGCTAACCCGAGTTGTCGTGACGCTAACCCTAGTTGTCCTGACGCTAACCCGAGTTGTCCTGACGCTAACCCGAGTTGTCCTGACGCTAACCCGAGTTGTCCTGACGCTAACCCGAGTTGTCCTGACGCTAACAATAGTTGTCCTGACGCTAACCCGAGTTGTCCTGACGATAACCTTAGTTGTCCTGACGCTAACCCTAGTTGTCCTGACGCTAACCCTAGTTGTCCTGACGCTAACCCTAGTTGTCCTGACGCTAACCCTACTTGTCCTGACGCTAACCCTACTTGTCCTGACGCTAACCCTAGTTGTCCTGACGCTAACCCGAGTTGTCCTGACGCTAACCCTAGTTGTCCTGACGCTAACCCTAGTTGTCCTGATGCTAACCCGAGTTGTCCTGACGCTAACCCGAGTTGTCCTGACGCTAACCCTAGTTGTCCTGATGCTAACCCTAGTTGTCCTGACGCTAACCCGAGTTGTCCTGACCCTAACCCTAGTTGTCCTGACGCTAACTCTACTTGTCCTGACGCTAAACCTACTTGTCCTGACGCTAACCCTACTTGTCCTGACGCTAACCCTAGTTGTCCTGACGCTAACCCTACTTGTCCTGACGCTAACCCTACTTGTCCTGACGCTAACCCTACTTGTCCTGACGCTAACCCTACTTGTCCTGACGCTAACCCTAGTTGTCCTGACGCTAACCCTACTTGTCCTGACGCTAACCCTAGTTGTCCTGACGCTAACCCTAGTTGTCCTGACGATAACCCTAGTTGTCCTGACGCTAACCCTAGTTGTCCTGACGCTAACCCTAGTTGTCCTGACGCTAACCCTAGTTGTCCTGACGCTAACCCGAGTTGTCCTGACGCTAACCCGAGTTGTCCTGACGCTAACCCGAGTTGTCCTGACGCTAACCCGAGTTGTCCTGACGCTAACCCGAGTAGTCCTGACGCTAACCCTAGTTGTCCTGACGCTAACCCTACTTGTCCTGACGCTAACCCTACTTGTCCTGACGCTAACCCTACTTGTCCTGATGCTAACCCTACTTGTCCTGACGCTAACCCTAGTTGTCCTGACGCTAACCCGAGTAGTCCTGATGCTAACCCTAGTTGTCCTGACGCTAACCCGAGTTGTCCTGACGCTAACCCGATTTGTCCTGACGCTAACCCGAGTTGTCCTGACGCTAACCCTAGTTGTCCTGACGCTAACCTGAGTTGTCCTGACGTTAACCCGAGTTGTCCTGACGCTAACCCGAGTTGTCCTGATGCTAACCCTAGTTGTCCTGACGCTAACCCTAGTTGTCCTGACGCTAACCCGAGTTGTCCTGACGCTAACCCGAGTTGTCGTGACGCTAACCCTAGTTGTCCTGACGCTAACCCGAGTTGTCCTGACGCTAACCCGAGTTGTCCTGACGCTAACCCGAGTTGTCCTGACGCTAACAATAGTTGTCCTGACGCTAACCCGAGTTGTCCTGACGATAACCCTAGTTGTCCTGACGCTAACCCTAGTTGTCCTGACGCTAACCCTAGTTGTCCTGACGCTAACCCTATTTGTCCTGACGCTAACCCTACTTGTCCTGACGCTAACCCTACTTGTCCTGACGCTAACCCTAGTTGTCCTGACGCTAACCCGAGTTGTCCTGACGCTAACCCTAGTTGTCCTGACGCTAACCCTAGTTGTCCTGATGCTAACCCGAGTTGTCCTGACGCTAACCCGAGTTGTCCTGACGCTAACCCTAGTTGTCCTGATGCTAACCCTAGTTGTCCTGACGCTAACCCGAGTTGTCCTGACCCTAACCCTAGTTGTCCTGACGCTAACTCTACTTGTCCTGACGCTAAACCTACTTGTCCTGACGCTAACCCTACTTGTCCTGACGCTAACCCTAGTTGTCCTGACGCTAACCCTACTTGTCCTGACGCTAACCCTACTTGTCCTGACGCTAACCCTACTTGTCCTGACGCTAACCCTACTTGTCCTGACGCTAACCCTAGTTGTCCTGACGCTAACCCTACTTGTCCTGACGCTAACCCTAGTTGTCCTGACGCTAACCCTAGTTGTCCTGACGATAACCCTAGTTGTCCTGACGCTAACCCTAGTTGTCCTGACGCTAACCCTAGTTGTCCTGACGCTAACCCTAGTTGTCCTGACGCTAACCCGAGTTGTCCTGACGCTAACCCGAGTTGTCCTGACGCTAACCCGAGTTGTCCTGACGCTAACCCGAGTTGTCCTGACGCTAACCCGAGTAGTCCTGACGCTAACCCTAGTTGTCCTGACGCTAACCCGAGTTGTCCTGATGCTAATCCGAGTTGTCCTGACGCTAACCCGAGTTGTCCTGACGCTAACCCGAGTAGTCCTGACGCTAACCCTAGTTGTCCTGACGCTAACCCGAGTTGTCCTGACGCTAACCCTAGTTGTCCTGACGCTAACCCTAGTTGTCCTGACGCTAACCCTAGTTGTCCTGACGCTAACTCTAGTTGTCCTGACGCTAACCCTAGTTGTCCTGACGCTAACCCTAGTTGTCGTGACGCTAGCCCTAGTTGTCCTGACGCTAACCCTAGTTGTCCTGACGCTAACTCTAGTTGTCCTGACGCTAACCCTAGTTGTCCTGACGCTAACCCGAGTTGTCCTGACGCTAACCCGAGTTGTCCTGACGCTAACCCGAGTTGTCCTGACGCTAACCCGAGTTGTCCTGACGCTAACCCGAGTTGTCCTGACGCTAACCCGAGTTGTCCTGACGCTAACCCGAGATGTCGTGACGCTAACCCTAGTTGTCCTGACGCTAACCCGAGTTGTCCTGACGCTAACCCGAGTTGTCCTGACGCTAACCCGAGTTGTCCTGACGCTAACCCGAGTTGTCCTGACGCTAACAATAGTTGTCCTGACGCTAACCCGAGTTGTCCTGACGATAACCCTAGTTGTCCTGACGCTAACCCTAGTTGTCCTGACGCTAACCCTAGTTGTCCTGACGCTAACCCTAGTTGTCCTGACGCTAACCCTACTTGTCCTGACGCTAACCCTACTTGTCCTGACGCTAACCCTAGTTGTCCTGACGCTAACCCGAGTTGTCCTGACGCTAACCCTAGTTGTCCTGACGCTAACCCTAGTTGTCCTGATGCTAACCCGAGTTGTCCTGACGCTAACCCGAGTTGTCCTGACGCTAACCCTAGTTGTCCTGATGCTAACCCTAGTTGTCCTGACGCTAACCCGAGTTGTCCTGACCCTAACCCTAGTTGTCCTGACGCTAACTCTACTTGTCCTGACGCTAAACCTACTTGTCCTGACCCTAACCCTACTTGTCCTGACGCTAACCCTAGTTGTCCTGACGCTAACCCTACTTGTCCTGACGCTAACCCTACTTGTCCTGACGCTAACCCTACTTGTCCTGACGCTAACCCTACTTGTCCTGACGCTAACCCTAGTTGTCCTGACGCTAACCCTACTTGTCCTGACGCTAACCCTAGTTGTCCTGACGCTAACCCTAGTTGTCCTGACGATAACCCTAGTTGTCCTGACGCTAACCCTAGTTGTCCTGACGCTAACCCTAGTTGTCCTGACGCTAACCCTAGTTGTCCTGACGCTAACCCGAGTTGTCCTGACGCTAACCCGAGTTGTCCTGACGCTAACCCGAGTTGTCCTGACGCTAACCCGAGTTGTCCTGACGCTAACCCGAGTAGTCCTGACGCTAACCCTAGTTGTCCTGACGCTAACCCTAGTTGTCCTGACGCTAACCCGAGTTGTCCTGATGCTAATCCGAGTTGTCCTGACGCTAACCCGAGTTGTCCTGACGCTAACCCGAGTAGTCCTGACGCTAACCCTAGTTGTCCTGACGCTAACCCGAGTTGTCCTGACGCTAACCCTAGTTGTCCTGACGCTAACCCTAGTTGTCCTGACGCTAACTCTAGTTGTCCTGACGCTAACCCTAGTTGTCCTGACGCTAACCCTAGTTGTCGTGACGCTAGCCCTAGTTGTCCTGACGCTAACCCTAGTTGTCCTGACGCTAACTCTAGTTGTCCTGACGCTAACCCTAGTTGTCCTGACGCTAACCCGAGTTGTCCTGACGCTAACCCGAGTTGTCCTGACGCTAACCCGAGTTGTCCTGACGCTAACCCGAGTTGTCCTGACGCTAACCCGAGTTGTCCTGACGCTAACCCGAGTTGTCGTGACGCTAACCCTAGTTGTCCTGACGCTAACCCGAGTTGTCCTGACGCTAACCCGAGTTGTCCTGACGCTAACCCGAGTTGTCCTGACGCTAACCCGAGTTGTCCTGACGCTAACAATAGTTGTCCTGACGCTAACCCGAGTTGTCCTGACGATAACCCTAGTTGTCCTGACGCTAACCCTAGTTGTCCTGACTCTAACCCTAGTTGTCCTGACGCTAACCCTAGTTGTCCTGACGCTAACCCTACTTGTCCTGACGCTAACCCTACTTGTCCTGACGCTAACCCTAGTTGTCCTGACGCTAACCCGAGTTGTCCTGACGCTAACCCTAGTTGTCCTGACGCTAACCCTAGTTGTCCTGATGCTAACCCGAGTTGTCCTGACGCTAACCCGAGTTGTCCTGACGCTAACCCTAGTTGTCCTGATGCTAACCCTAGTTGTCCTGACGCTAACCCGAGTTGTCCTGACCCTAACCCTAGTTGTCCTGACGCTAACTCTACTTGTCCTGACGCTAAACCTACTTGTCCTGACGCTAACCCTACTTGTCCTGACGCTAACCCTAGTTGTCCTGACGCTAACCCTACTTGTCCTGACGCTAACCCTACTTGTCCTGACGCTAACCCTACTTGTCCTGACGCTAACCCTAGTTGTCCTGACGCTAACCCTACTTGTCCTGACGCTAACCCTAGTTGTCCTGACGCTAACCCTAGTTGTCCTGACGATAACCCTAGTTGTCCTGACGCTAACCCTAGTTGTCCTGACGCTAACCCTAGTTGTCCTGACGCTAACCCTAGTTGTCCTGACGCTAACCCGAGTTGTCCTGACGCTAACCCGAGTTGTCCTGACGCTAACCCGAGTTGTCCTGACGCTAACCCGAGTTGTCCTGACGCTAACCCGAGTAGTCCTGACGCTAACCCTAGTTGTCCTGACGCTAACCCGAGTTGTCCTGATGCTAATCCGAGTTGTCCTGACGCTAACCCGAGTTGTCCTGACGCTAACCCGAGTAGTCCTGAGCTAACCCTAGTTGTCCTGACGCTAACCCGAGTTGTCCTGACGCTAACCCTAGTTGTCCTGACGCTAACCCTAGTTGTCCTGACGCTAACCCTAGTTGTCCTGACGCTAACTCTAGTTGTCCTGACGCTAACCCTAGTTGTCCTGACGCTAACCCTAGTTGTCGTGACGCTAGCCCTAGTTGTCCTGACGCTAACCCTAGTTGTCCTGACGCTAACTCTAGTTGTCCTGACGCTAACCCTAGTTGTCCTGACGCTAACCCGAGTTGTCCTGACGCTAACCCGAGTTGTCCTGACGCTAACCCGAGTTGTCCTGACGCTAACCCGAGTTGTCCTGACGCTAACCCGAGTTGTCCTGACGCTAACCCGAGTAGTCCTGACGCTAACCCGAGTTGTCCTGACGCTAACCCGAGTTGTCCTGACGCTAACCCGAGTAGTCCTGACGCTAACCCGAGTTGTCCTGACGCTAACCCGAGTTGTCCTGACGCTAACCCGAGTTGTCCTGACGCTAACCCGAGTAGTCCTGACGCTAACCCTAGTTGTCCTGACGCTAACCCGAGTTGTCCTGATGCTAATCCGAGTTGTCCTGACGCTAACCCGAGTTGTCCTGACGCTAACCCGAGTAGTCCTGACGCTAACCCTAGTTGTCCTGACGCTAACCCGAGTTGTCCTGACGCTAACCCTAGTTGTCCTGACGCTAACCCTAGTTGTCCTGACGCTAACCCTAGTTGTCCTGACGCTAACTCTAGTTGTCCTGACGCTAACCCTAGTTGTCCTGACGCTAACCCTAGTTGTCGTGACGTTAGCCCTAGTTGTCCTGACGCTAACCCTAGTTGTCCTGACGCTAACTCTAGTTGTCCTGACGCTAACCCTAGTTGTCCTGACGCTAACCCGAGTTGTCCTGACGCTAACCCGAGTTGTCCTGACGCTAACCCGAGTTGTCCTGACGCTAACCCGAGTTGTCCTGACGCTAACCCGAGTAGTCCTGACGCTAACCCGAGTAGTCCTGACGCTAACCCGAGTTGTCCTGACGCTAACCCGAGTTGTCCTGACGCTAACCCGAGTAGTCCTGACGCTAACCCTAGTTGTCCTGACGCTAACCCAAGTTGTCCTGACGCTAACCCTAGTTGTCCTGACGATAACCCTAGTTGTCCTGACGCTAACCCTAGTTGTCCTGACGCTAACCCTAGTTGTCCTGACGCTAACTCTAGTTGTCCTGACGCTAACCCTAGTTGTCCTGACGCTAACCCTAGTTGTCGTGACGCTAACCCTAGTTGTCCTGACGCTAACCCTAGTTGTCCTGACTAGAGATGAGCGGTGTTCGACTAGAACTGTTCACCAATCTCAAATTCGAGCTGTTTTGGGCGGTGTTCGAGTTGTTCGACGAACCCGAACGATTTGCAAAAAATTCGGCTGTTCGAGGTTATGTTCGATAACTGTTCGTGCACCAAAAGCGTGTCCTGCATGGCTGGCGCTATTTAGAGCACCAATCATGCAGGGATTGTCTGCCACTCACTGTAATGCCACAGCCATGGTGGTTGTGGCATTACAGTGATTGCCCAAATCGATGGGAACAGTGCCAACAGTGAAACATGAAAAGCCGGCAATTCAGCAGCGGCATACACCGGTACCCGACAATTTAGAACCGAAAGAATAGAGCTTCACACATAGATTAGATAGATAGAAACATGTCAGTCACATATATATGAAGTACAGTGACAGTGTTGCTTACTGTACTTGTCATTTAGTGTAAAGGATTTATCAAAAAAAATAATAGTGTTTTCATGCACCGTCTCTTTAAAAAAGCCGGCCGGCAATTCAGCTGCGGTACCCGACAATTTATAACAGACAGAATAGAGCATCATACATAGATTAGATAGATAGAAACATGTCAGCCACATATATACGAAGTACAGTGACAGTGTTGGTTACTGTACTTGTCATTTAGTATTAAAATAAAGGATTTATTATTAAAAAAATTGGCGTGGGGTTCCCCTTAATTTTAGGCTCTAGCGGAGGTTAAGCAGACGGCTGGGGCAGATGTTTGAAGCCTGGGAAGGGGGTAATACCCACGGAGCTTCCCAGGCTACTAATATCAGCCCCCAGCTGAATACATAGCCTTTACTAGCTATTAAAATGGGGGACCCCCCCAAAAAAATGACGTGGGGTCCCCCCTAATTTAATAGCTAGCAAAGGCTAGGCAGACAGCTGGGGGCTGATATTAATAGCCCAGGAAGGGAGCCATGAATATTGGCCCCCTCCCAGGCTAGAAACACCAGCCGTCAGCCGCCCCAGAAATGGCGCATCCATAGGATGCGCCAATTCTGGTACTTAGCCTCGCTCTTCCACGCTGCCCTGGTGCGGTGGCAGGGGGTAATAGGGTTGGGGTTGATGTCAGCTTATAATGCCAGCTGACATCAAGCCCAGGTTAGTAATGGAGAGGCGTCTATAAGACACCCCCATTACTAACCCCATAGTCAAAGTTAAAAAAAACACAAACACCCAGAATAAAGTCCTTTAATTGAAATAAAGACACAATCCTTTATTGTTCTAAATTAAACCATACTTACCGTCACGCCCATTCCAGCTGAAGCCAACGATCTCCTGTAATAAAAATAAAATAATAAAGCAACCTCATCCTTACCTTTCCATGGTTCCCACGACAGCTTCAGCTCTGCTACATCGAGATGACAGGCTGGACCGCAGCAGAACGCTGCCATCCAGCCTCTCATCCCGCAGACACTGAGAAGCGCAGGCTTGCTTGCGCTGCTCAGCGTCTCTCTGTGACGACATCCAGATGAGCCGAGTTCATGTCCAATGAACTCGGCTCACCTCATGCACGTCACTGACAGCGTGGGAAAATTCTCACGCTGAAGCGGTGAGTGCAGGAGAATTCTCCCACGCTGTCAGTGACGTGCATAAGGTGAGCTCATGTCCAATGAACTCAGCTCACCTCCTGCACGTCACTGACAGTGTGGGAGAATTCTCCTGCACTCAGCGCTTCAGCGTGAGAATTCTCCCGCTGAAGCGCTGAGCGCAGGAGAGTTTTCCCACGCTGTCAGTGACGTGCATAAGGTGAGCTCATGTCCAATGAACTCAGCTCACCTCCTGCACGTCACTGACAGCGTGGGAGAATTCTCCTGCACTCAGCGCTTCAGTGTGAGAATTCTCCCACGCTGAAGCGCTGAGTGCAGGAGAATTTTCCCACGCTGTCAGTGACGTGCATGAGGTGAGCCGAGTTCATTGGACATTAACTCGGCTCATCTGGATGCCCTCACAGAGAGACACTGTGGAGCGCAAGCAAGCCTGCGCTTCTCAGTGTCTGCGGGATGACAGGCTGGATGGCAGCGTTCTGCTGCGGTCCAGCCTGTCATCTCGATGTAGCAGAGCTGAAGCTGTCATGGGAACCATCGAAAGGTAAGGATGATGTTGCTTTATTATTTTTCTTTTATTTCAGGAGATCGTTGGCTTCAGCTGGAATGGGCGTGATGGTAAGTATGGTTTAATTTAGAACAATAAAGAATTGTGTGTTTATTTCAATTAAAGGACTTTATTCTGGGTGTTGTGTTTTTTTAAATACTTTACTAGAAATTCATGGTGGTCATGTCTAATATTGGCGTGACCCCATGAATTTCGGGCTTAGGGCCAGCTGATAATGCCAAGCTGGCCCTAACCCCTTTATTACCCAGTGAGCCACCGCATCAGGGCCCTGGATGAGTTGGGTACAGCGCCAGAAGATGGCGCTTCTATGAACGCGCCATCTTCCGGGGTGGCTGCGGACTGCAATTTGCAGCGGGGGTGGCCCAGAAAGCTTGGGCCTCCCTGTGCTGCGGATTCCAGCCCCCAGCTGCCTAGTTGTACCTGGCTGGACACAAAAACAGGGCGAAGCCCCACGTCAATTTTCTTTAAATTATTTCATGAAATAATTAAGAAAAAAAGGGCTTCCCTATATTGTTGTGTCCGGCCAGGTACAAATAGGCAGCTGGTGGTTGGGGGCAGCCCGTTCCTGCCTGCTGTACCTGGCTGGACACAAATATAGTGCGAAGCCCCACGTCAATTTTTTTTAAATTATTTCATGAATTTCCTGAAATAATTTAAAAAAATTGAAGTGGGGCTTCGCACTATATTTGTGTCCAGCCAGGTACAGCAGGCAGGAACGGGCTGCCCCCATCCACTAGCTGCCTATTTGTACCTGGCCGGACACAACAATATAGGGAAGCCCTTTTTTTCTTAATTATTTCATGAATTTCATGAAATAATTAAAAAAAAAGTACGTGGGGCTTCGCCCTATTTTTGTGTCCAGCCAGGTACAACTAGGCAGCTGGGGGCTGGAATCTGCAGCGCAGGGAGGCCCAAGCTTTCTGGGCCCCCCCCCGCTACAAATTGCAGTCCGCAGCCGCCCCGGAAAATGGCGCGTTCATAGAAGCGCCATCTTCTGGCGCTGTACCCAACTCATCCAGGGCCCTGGTGCGGTGGCTCACTGGGTAATAAAGGGGTTAGGGCCAGCTTGGTATTATCAGCTGGCCCCAAGCCCAAAATTCATGGGGTCACGCCAGTATTAGACATGACCGCCATGAATTTCTAGTAAAGTATTTAAAAAAAACACAACACCCAGAATAAAGTCCTTTAATTGAAATAAAGACACAATTCTTTATTGTTCTAAATTAAACCATACTTACCATCACACCCATTCCAGCTGAAGCCAACGATCTCCTGCAATAAAAGAAAAATAATAAACCAACCTCATCCTTACCTTTCCATGGTTCCCACGACAGCTTCAGCTCTGCTACATCGAGATGACTGGCTGGACCGCAGCAGAACGCTGCCATCCAGTCTGTCATCCCGCAGACACTGAGAAGCGCAGGCATGCTTGCGCTCCTCACTGTCTCGCTGTGACGGCATCCAGATGAGCCGAGGTCATGTCCAATGAACTCGGCTCACCTCATGCACGTCACTGACAGCGTGGGAAAATTCTCACGCTGAAGTGCTGAGTGCAGGAGAATTCTCCCACGCTGTCAGTGATGTGCATGAGGTGAGCTCATGTCCAATGAACTCAGCTCACCTCCTGCACGTCACTGACAGCGTGGGAAAATTCTCCTGCAATCAGCGCTTCAGCGTGAGAATTTTCCCACGCTGTCAGTGACGTGCATGAGGTGAGCCGAGTTCATTGGACATGAACTCGGCTCATCTGGATGTCGTCACAGAGAGACGCTGAGCAGCGCAAGCAAGCCTGCGCTTCTCAGTGTCTGCGGGATGAGAGGCTGGATGGCAGCGTTCTGCTGCGGTCCAGCCTGTCATCTCGATGTAGCAGAGCTGAAGCTGTCGTGGGAACCATGGAAAGGTAAGGATGAGGTTGCTTTATTATTTTTCTTTTATTGCAGGAGATCGTTGGCTTCAGCTGGAATGGGCGTGATGGTAAGTATGGTTTAATTTAGAACAATAAAGGATTGTGTCTTTATTTCAATTAAAGGACTTTATTCTGGGTGTTTGTGTTTTTTTTAACTTTGACTATGGGGTTAGTAATGGGGGTGTCTTATAGACGCCTCTCCATTACTAACCTGGGCTTGATGTCAGCTGGCATTATAAGCTGACATCAACCCCAACCCTATTACCCCCTGCCACCGCACCAGGGCAGCGTGGAAGAGCGAGGCTAAGTGCCAGAATTGGCGCATCCTATGAATGCGCCATTTCTGGGGCGGCTGACGGCTGGTGTTTCTAGCCTGGGAGGGGGCCAATATTCATGGCTCCCTTCCTGGGCTATTAATATCAGCCCCCAGCTGTCTGCCTAGCCTTTGCTAGCTATTAAATTAGGGGGGACCCCACGTCATTTTTTTTGGGGGGTCCCCCATTTTAATAGCTAGTAAAGGCTATGTATTCAGCTGGGGGCTGATATTAGTAGCCTGGGAAGCTCCGTGGGTATTACCCCCTTCCCAGGCTTCAAACATCTGCCCCAGCCGTCTGCTTAACCTCTTCTAGAGCCTAAAATTAAGGGGAACCCCACGCCAATTTTTTTAATAATAAATCCTTTATTTTAATACTAAATGACAAGTACAGTAACCAACACTATCACTGTACTTCATATATATGTGACTGACATGTTTCTATCTATCTAATCTATGTGTGAAGCTCTATCTTTCTGTTCTAAATTGTCGGGTACCGCTGCTGAATTGCCGGCCGGCTTTTTTAAAGAGACAGTGCATGAAAACACTATTATTTTTTTAAATAAATCCTTTACACTAAATGACAAGTACAGTAAGCAACACTATCACTGTACTTATTATATATGTGACTGACATGTTTCTATCTATCTAATCTATGTGTGAAGCTCTATTCTGTCTGTTATAAATTGTCGGGTACAGATGCTGAATTGCCGGCCGGCTTTTTTAAAGAGACGGTGCATGAAAACACTAATATTTTTTTTAATAAATCCTTTACACTAAATGACAAGTGCAGTAACCAACACTGTCACTGTGCTTCTTATATGTGTGACTGACATGTTTCTATCTATCTAATCTATGTGTGATGCTCTATTCCTTCTTGTCTAAATTGTCGGGTACCGGTGTATGCCGCTGCTGAATTTGCCGGCCGGCTTTTTTAAAGAGAGCGTCTTCTGAGCAGTTTGTCAGCTTTTGGACACCTTTGCAGGTGTTTTCTATGTGTTTCTATGTGTTTTTGTTTGCCTGCCATTGGTTTTAACGGTGTTCGACGGTGTTCTAAGGTGTTCGACGAACAGTTCGACGAACAGTTCCTCGAACATCCCGGTGTTCGACGAACCGAACCGAACCCGAACACTACGGGGGTGGCTCAACACTAGTCCTGACGCTAACCCTAGTTGTCCTGACGCTAACCCTAGTTGTCCTGACGCTAACCCTAGTTGTCCTGACGCTAACGCTAGTTGTCCTGACGCTAACCCTAGTTGTCCTGACGCTAACCCTAGTTGTCGTGACGCTAACCCTAGTTGTCTTGACGCTAACCCTACTTGTCCTGACGCTAACCCTAGTTGTCCTGACGCTAACCCTACTTGTCCTGACGCTAACCCTACTTGTCCTGACGCTAACCCTACTTGTCCTGACGCTAACCCTAGTTGTCCTGACGCTAACCCGAGTAGTCCTGACGCTAACCCTAGTTGTCCTGACGCTAACCCGAGTTGTCCTGACGCTAACCCGATTTGTCCTGACGCTAACCCGAGTTGTCCTGACGCTAACCCGAGTTGTCCTGACGCTAACCCGAGTTGTCCTGACGTTAACCCGAGTTGTCCTGACGCTAACCCGAGTTGTCCTGACGCTAACCCGAGTTGTCCTGACGCTAACCCTAGCTGTCCTGACGCTAACCCTAGTTGTCCTGACGCTAAGCCGATTTGTCGTGACGCTAACCCTAGTTGTCCTGACGCTAACCCTAGTTGTCGTGACGCTAACCCTAGTTGTCCTGACGCTAACCCTAGTTGTCCTGACGCTAACGCTAGTTGTCCTGACGCTAACCCTAGTTGTCCTGACGCTAACCCTAGTTGTCGTGACGCTAACCCTAGTTGTCGTGACGCTAACCCTAGTTGTCCTGACGCTAACCCTAGTTGTCCTGACGCTAACCCTAGTTGTCGTGACGCTAACCCTAGTTGTCCTGACGCTAACCCTAGTTGTCCTGACGCTAACCCTAGTTGTCCTGACGCTAACCCTAGTTGTCCTGACGCTAACTCTAGTTGTCCTGACGCTAACCCTAGTTGTCCTGACGCTAACCCTAGTTGTCCTGACGCTAACCCTAGTTGTCCTGATGCTAACCCTAGTTGTCCTGACGGTAACCCTAGTTGTCCTGACGCTAACCCTAGTTGTCCTTACGCTAACCCTAGTTGTCCTGACGCTAACCCTAGTTGTTGTGACGCTAACCCTAGTTGTCCTGACTCTAACCCTAGTTGTGCTGACGCTAACCCTACTTGTCCTGACGCTAACCCTAGTTGTCCTGATGCTAACCCTAGTTGTCCTGACGCTAACCCTACTTGTCCTGACGCTAACCCTACTTGTCCTGACGCTAACCCTAGTTGTCCTGACGCTAACCCTAGTTGTCCTGACGCTAACCCTAGTTGTCGTGACGCTAACCCTAGTTGTCCTGACGCTAACCCTAGTTGTCGTGACGCTAACCCTAGTTGTCCTGACGCTAACCCTAGTTGTCCGGACGCTAACCCTAGTTGTCCTGACGCTAACCCTGGTTGTCCTGACGCTAACCCTAGTTGTCGTGACGCTAACCCTAGTTGTCCTGACGCTAACCCTAGTTGTCCTGACGCTAACCCTAGTTGTCCTGACGCTAACCCTAGTTGTCGTGACGCTAACCCTAGTTGTCCTGACGCTAACCCTAGTTGTCCTGACGCTAACCCTAGTTGTCGTGACGCTAACCCTAGTTGTCGTGACGCTAACCCTAGTTGTCCTGACGCTAACCCTAGTTGTCCTGACGCTAACCCTAGTTGTCCTGACGCTAACCCTAGTTGTCCTGACGCTAACTCTAGTTGTCCTGATGCTAACCCTAGTTGTCCTGACGCTAACCCTAGTTGTCCTGACGCTAACCCTAGTTGTCCTGATGCTAACCCTAGTTGTCCTGACGGTAACCCTAGTTGTCCTGACGCTAACCCTAGTTGTCCTTACGCTAACCCTAGTTGTCCTGACGCTAACCGTAGTTGTTGTGACGCTAACCCTAGTTGTCCTGACGCTAACCCTAGTTGTCCTGACGCTAACCCTAGTTGTCCTGACGCTAACCCTACTTGTCCTGACGCTAACCCTAGTTGTCCTGATGCTAACCCTAGTTGTCCTGACGCTAACCCTATTTGTCCTGACGCTAACCCTACTTGTCCTGACGCTAACCCTAGTTGTCCTGACGCTAACCCTAGTTGTCCTGACGCTAACCCTAGTTGTCGTGACGCTAACCCTAGTTGTCCTGACGCTAACCCTAGTTGTCGTGACGCTAACCCTAGTTGTCCTGACGCTAACCCTAGTTGTCCTGACGCTAACCCTAGTTGTCCTGACGCTAACCCTAGTTGTCGTGACGCTAAACCTAGTTGTCCTGACGCTAACCCTAGTTGTACTGACGCTAACCCTAGTTGTCCTGACGCTAACCCTAGTTGTCCTGACGCTAACTCTAGTTGTCCTGACGCTAACCCTAGTTGTCCTGACGCTAACCCTAGTTGTCCTGGCGCTAACCCTAGTTGTCCTGATGCTAACCCTAGTTGTCCTGACGGTAACCCTAGTTGTCCTGACGCTAACCCTAGTTGTCCTTACGCTAACCCTAGTTGTCCTGACGCTAACCCTAGTTGTTGTGACGCTAACCCTAGTTGTCCTGACGCTAACCCTAGTTGTCCTGACGCTAACTCTAGTTGTCCTGACGCTAACCCGAGTTGTCCTGACGCTAACCCGATTTGTCCTGACGCTAACCCGAGTTGTCCTGACGCTAACCCGAGTTGTCCTGACGCTAACCCGAGTTGTCCTGACGCTAACCCGAGTTGTCCTGACGCTAACACGAGTTGTCCTGACGCTAACCCGAGTAGTCCTGACGCTAACCCGAGTAGTCCTGACGCTAACCCGAGTTGTCCTGACGCTAACCCGAGTTGTCCTGACGCTAACCCGAGTAGTCCTGACGCTAACCCGAGTTGTCCTGACGCTAACCCGAGTTGTCCTGACGCTAACCCGAGTTGTCCTGACGCTAACCTGAGTAGTCCTGACGCTAACCCTAGTTGTCCTGACGCTAACCCGAGTTGTCCTGATGCTAATCCGAGTTGTCCTGACGCTAACCCGAGTTGTCCTGACGCTAACCCGAGTAGTCCTGACGCTAACCCTAGTTGTCCTGATGCTAACCCGAGTTGTCCTGACGCTAACCCTAGTTGTCCTGACGCTAACCCTAGTTGTCCTGACGCTAACCCTAGTTGTCCTGACGCTAACTCTAGTTGTCCTGACGCTAACCCTAGTTGTCCTGACGCTAACCCTAGTTGTCGTGACGCTAGCCCTAGTTGTCCTGACGCTAACCCTAGTTGTCCTGACGCTAACTCTAGTTGTCCTGACGCTAACCCTAGCTGTCCTGACGCTAACCCGAGTTGTCCTGACGCTAACCCGAGTTGTCCTGACGCTAACCCGAGTTGTCCTGACGCTAACCCGAGTTGTCCTGACGCTAACCCGAGTTGTCCTGACGCTAACCCGAGTAGTCCTGACGCTAACCCGAGTAGTCCTGACGCTAACCCGAGTTGTCCTGACGCTAACCCGAGTTGTCCTGACGCTAACCCGAGTAGTCCTGACGCTAACCCTAGTTGTCCTGACGCTAACCCGAGTTGTCCTGACGCTAACCCTAGTTGTCCTGACGATAACCCTAGTTGTCCTGACGCTAACCCTAGTTGTCCTGACGCTAACCCTAGTTGTCCTGACGCTAACTCTAGTTGTCCTGACGCTAACCCTAGTTGTCCTGACGCTAACCCTAGTTGTCGTGACGCTAACCCTAGTTGTCATGACGCTAACCCTAGTTGTCCTGACTAGAGATGAGCGGTGTTCGACTAGAACTGTTCGCCAATCTCAAATTCGAGCTGTTTTGGGCGGTGTTCGAGTTGTTCGACGAACCCGAACGATTTGCAAAAAATTCGGCTGTTCGAGGTTATGTTCGATAACTGTTCGTGCACCAAAAGCGTGTCCTGCATGGCTGGCGCTATTTAGAGCACCAATCATGCAGGGATTGTCTGCCACTCACTGTAATGCCACAGCCATGGTGGTTGTGGCATTACAGTGATTGCCCAAATCGATGGGAACAGTGCCAACAGTGAAACATGAAAAGCCGGCAATTCAGCAGCGGCATACACCGGTACCCGACAATTTAGAACCGAAAGAATAGAGCTTCACACATAGATTAGATAGATAGAAACATGTCAGTCACATATATATGAAGTACAGTGACAGTGTTGCTTACTGTACTTGTCATTTAGTGTAAAGGATTTATCAAAAAAAATAATAGTGTTTTCATGCACCGTCTCTTTAAAAAAGCCGGCCGGCAATTCAGCTGCGGTACCCGACAATTTATAACAGACAGAATAGAGCATCATACATAGATTAGATAGATAGAAACATGTCAGCCACATATATACGAAGTACAGTGACAGTGTTGGTTACTGTACTTGTCATTTAGTATTAAAATAAAGGATTTATTATTAAAAAAATTGGCGTGGGGTTCCCCTTAATTTTAGGCTCTAGCGGAGGTTAAGCAGACGGCTGGGGCAGATGTTTGAAGCCTGGGAAGGGGGTAATACCCACGGAGCTTCCCAGGCTACTAATATCAGCCCCCAGCTGAATACATAGCCTTTACTAGCTATTAAAATGGGGGACCCCCCCAAAAAAATGACGTGGGGTCCCCCCTAATTTAATAGCTAGCAAAGGCTAGGCAGACAGCTGGGGGCTGATATTAATAGCCCAGGAAGGGAGCCATGAATATTGGCCCCCTCCCAGGCTAGAAACACCAGCCGTCAGCCGCCCCAGAAATGGCGCATCCATAGGATGCGCCAATTCTGGTACTTAGCCTCGCTCTTCCACGCTGCCCTGGTGCGGTGGCAGGGGGTAATAGGGTTGGGGTTGATGTCAGCTTATAATGCCAGCTGACATCAAGCCCAGGTTAGTAATGGAGAGGCGTCTATAAGACACCCCCATTACTAACCCCATAGTCAAAGTTAAAAAAAACACAAACACCCAGAATAAAGTCCTTTAATTGAAATAAAGACACAATCCTTTATTGTTCTAAATTAAACCATACTTACCGTCACGCCCATTCCAGCTGAAGCCAACGATCTCCTGTAATAAAAATAAAATAATAAAGCAACCTCATCCTTACCTTTCCATGGTTCCCACGACAGCTTCAGCTCTGCTACATCGAGATGACAGGCTGGACCGCAGCAGAACGCTGCCATCCAGCCTCTCATCCCGCAGACACTGAGAAGCGCAGGCTTGCTTGCGCTGCTCAGCGTCTCTCTGTGACGACATCCAGATGAGCCGAGTTCATGTCCAATGAACTCGGCTCACCTCATGCACGTCACTGACAGCGTGGGAAAATTCTCACGCTGAAGCGGTGAGTGCAGGAGAATTCTCCCACGCTGTCAGTGACGTGCATAAGGTGAGCTCATGTCCAATGAACTCAGCTCACCTCCTGCACGTCACTGACAGCGTGGGAGAATTCTCCTGCACTCAGCGCTTCAGCGTGAGAATTCTCCCGCTGAAGCGCTGAGCGCAGGAGAGTTTTCCCACGCTGTCAGTGACGTGCATAAGGTGAGCTCATGTCCAATGAACTCAGCTCACCTCCTGCACGTCACTGACAGCGTGGGAGAATTCTCCTGCACTCAGCGCTTCAGTGTGAGAATTCTCCCACGCTGAAGCGCTGAGTGCAGGAGAATTTTCCCACGCTGTCAGTGACGTGCATGAGGTGAGCCGAGTTCATTGGACATTAACTCGGCTCATCTGGATGCCCTCACAGAGAGACACTGTGGAGCGCAAGCAAGCCTGCGCTTCTCAGTGTCTGCGGGATGACAGGCTGGATGGCAGCGTTCTGCTGCGGTCCAGCCTGTCATCTCGATGTAGCAGAGCTGAAGCTGTCATGGGAACCATCGAAAGGTAAGGATGATGTTGCTTTATTATTTTTCTTTTATTTCAGGAGATCGTTGGCTTCAGCTGGAATGGGCGTGATGGTAAGTATGGTTTAATTTAGAACAATAAAGAATTGTGTGTTTATTTCAATTAAAGGACTTTATTCTGGGTGTTGTGTTTTTTTAAATACTTTACTAGAAATTCATGGTGGTCATGTCGAATATTGGCGTGACCCCATGAATTTCGGGCTTAGGGCCAGCTGATAATGCCAAGCTGGCCCTAACCCCTTTATTACCCAGTGAGCCACCGCATCAGGGCCCTGGATGAGTTGGGTACAGCGCCAGAAGATGGCGCTTCTATGAACGCGCCATCTTCCGGGGTGGCTGCGGACTGCAATTTGCAGCGGGGGTGGCCCAGAAAGCTTGGGCCTCCCTGTGCTGCGGATTCCAGCCCCCAGCTGCCTAGTTGTACCTGGCTGGACACAAAAACAGGGCGAAGCCCCACGTCAATTTTCTTTAAATTATTTCATGAAATAATTAAGAAAAAAAGGGCTTCCCTATATTGTTGTGTCCAGCCAGGTACAAATAGGCAGCTGGTGGTTGGGGGCAGCCCGTTCCTGCCTGCTGTACCTGGCTGGACACAAATATAGTGCGAAGCCCCACGTCAATTTTTTTTAAATTATTTCATGAATTTCCTGAAATAATTTAAAAAAATTGAAGTGGGGCTTCGCACTATATTTGTGTCCAGCCAGGTACAGCAGGCAGGAACGGGCTGCCCCCATCCACTAGCTGCCTATTTGTACCTGGCCGGACACAACAATATAGGGAAGCCCTTTTTTTCTTAATTATTTCATGAATTTCATGAAATAATTAAAAAAAAAGTACGTGGGGCTTCGCCCTATTTTTGTGTCCAGCCAGGTACAACTAGGCAGCTGGGGGCTGGAATCTGCAGCGCAGGGAGGCCCAAGCTTTCTGGGCCCCCCCCCGCTACAAATTGCAGTCCGCAGCCGCCCCGGAAAATGGCGCGTTCATAGAAGCGCCATCTTCTGGCGCTGTACCCAACTCATCCAGGGCCCTGGTGCGGTGGCTCACTGGGTAATAAAGGGGTTAGGGCCAGCTTGGTATTATCAGCTGGCCCCAAGCCCAAAATTCATGGGGTCACGCCAGTATTAGACATGACCGCCATGAATTTCTAGTAAAGTATTTAAAAAAAACACAACACCCAGAATAAAGTCCTTTAATTGAAATAAAGACACAATTCTTTATTGTTCTAAATTAAACCATACTTACCATCACACCCATTCCAGCTGAAGCCAACGATCTCCTGCAATAAAAGAAAAATAATAAACCAACCTCATCCTTACCTTTCCATGGTTCCCACGACAGCTTCAGCTCTGCTACATCGAGATGACTGGCTGGACCGCAGCAGAACGCTGCCATCCAGTCTGTCATCCCGCAGACACTGAGAAGCGCAGGCATGCTTGCGCTCCTCACTGTCTCGCTGTGACGGCATCCAGATGAGCCGAGGTCATGTCCAATGAACTCGGCTCACCTCATGCACGTCACTGACAGCGTGGGAAAATTCTCACGCTGAAGTGCTGAGTGCAGGAGAATTCTCCCACGCTGTCAGTGATGTGCATGAGGTGAGCTCATGTCCAATGAACTCAGCTCACCTCCTGCACGTCACTGACAGCGTGGGAAAATTCTCCTGCAATCAGCGCTTCAGCGTGAGAATTTTCCCACGCTGTCAGTGACGTGCATGAGGTGAGCCGAGTTCATTGGACATGAACTCGGCTCATCTGGATGTCGTCACAGAGAGACGCTGAGCAGCGCAAGCAAGCCTGCGCTTCTCAGTGTCTGCGGGATGAGAGGCTGGATGGCAGCGTTCTGCTGCGGTCCAGCCTGTCATCTCGATGTAGCAGAGCTGAAGCTGTCGTGGGAACCATGGAAAGGTAAGGATGAGGTTGCTTTATTATTTTTCTTTTATTGCAGGAGATCGTTGGCTTCAGCTGGAATGGGCGTGATGGTAAGTATGGTTTAATTTAGAACAATAAAGGATTGTGTCTTTATTTCAATTAAAGGACTTTATTCTGGGTGTTTGTGTTTTTTTTAACTTTGACTATGGGGTTAGTAATGGGGGTGTCTTATAGACGCCTCTCCATTACTAACCTGGGCTTGATGTCAGCTGGCATTATAAGCTGACATCAACCCCAACCCTATTACCCCCTGCCACCGCACCAGGGCAGCGTGGAAGAGCGAGGCTAAGTGCCAGAATTGGCGCATCCTATGAATGCGCCATTTCTGGGGCGGCTGACGGCTGGTGTTTCTAGCCTGGGAGGGGGCCAATATTCATGGCTCCCTTCCTGGGCTATTAATATCAGCCCCCAGCTGTCTGCCTAGCCTTTGCTAGCTATTAAATTAGGGGGGACCCCACGTCATTTTTTTTGGGGGGTCCCCCATTTTAATAGCTAGTAAAGGCTATGTATTCAGCTGGGGGCTGATATTAGTAGCCTGGGAAGCTCCGTGGGTATTACCCCCTTCCCAGGCTTCAAACATCTGCCCCAGCCGTCTGCTTAACCTCTTCTAGAGCCTAAAATTAAGGGGAACCCCACGCCAATTTTTTTAATAATAAATCCTTTATTTTAATACTAAATGACAAGTACAGTAACCAACACTATCACTGTACTTCATATATATGTGACTGACATGTTTCTATCTATCTAATCTATGTGTGAAGCTCTATCTTTCTGTTCTAAATTGTCGGGTACCGCTGCTGAATTGCCGGCCGGCTTTTTTAAAGAGACAGTGCATGAAAACACTATTATTTTTTTAAATAAATCCTTTACACTAAATGACAAGTACAGTAAGCAACACTATCACTGTACTTATTATATATGTGACTGACATGTTTCTATCTATCTAATCTATGTGTGAAGCTCTATTCTGTCTGTTATAAATTGTCGGGTACAGATGCTGAATTGCCGGCCGGCTTTTTTAAAGAGACGGTGCATGAAAACACTAATATTTTTTTTAATAAATCCTTTACACTAAATGACAAGTGCAGTAACCAACACTGTCACTGTGCTTCTTATATGTGTGACTGACATGTTTCTATCTATCTAATCTATGTGTGATGCTCTATTCCTTCTTGTCTAAATTGTCGGGTACCGGTGTATGCCGCTGCTGAATTTGCCGGCCGGCTTTTTTAAAGAGAGCGTCTTCTGAGCAGTTTGTCAGCTTTTGGACACCTTTGCAGGTGTTTTCTATGTGTTTCTATGTGTTTTTGTTTGCCTGCCATTGGTTTTAACGGTGTTCGATGGTGTTCTAAGGTGTTCGACGAACAGTTCGACGAACAGTTCCTCGAACATCCCGGTGTTCGACGAACCGAACCGAACCCGAACACTACGGGGGTGGCTCAACACTAGTCCTGACGCTAACCCTAGTTGTCCTGACGCTAACCCTAGTTGTCCTGACGCTAACCCTAGTTGTCCTGACGCTAACGCTAGTTGTCCTGACGCTAACCCTAGTTGTCCTGACGCTAACCCTAGTTGTCGTGACGCTAACCCTAGTTGTCTTGACGCTAACCCTACTTGTCCTGACGCTAACCCTAGTTGTCCTGACGCTAACCCTACTTGTCCTGACGCTAACCCTACTTGTCCTGACGCTAACCCTACTTGTCCTGACGCTAACCCTAGTTGTCCTGACGCTAACCCGAGTAGTCCTGACGCTAACCCTAGTTGTCCTGACGCTAACCCGAGTTGTCCTGACGCTAACCCGATTTGTCCTGACGCTAACCCGAGTTGTCCTGACGCTAACCCGAGTTGTCCTGACGCTAACCCGAGTTGTCCTGACGTTAACCCGAGTTGTCCTGACGCTAACCCGAGTTGTCCTGACGCTAACCCGAGTTGTCCTGACGCTAACCCTAGCTGTCCTGACGCTAACCCTAGTTGTCCTGACGCTAAGCCGATTTGTCGTGACGCTAACCCTAGTTGTCCTGACGCTAACCCTAGTTGTCGTGACGCTAACCCTAGTTGTCCTGACGCTAACCCTAGTTGTCCTGACGCTAACGCTAGTTGTCCTGACGCTAACCCTAGTTGTCCTGACGCTAACCCTAGTTGTCGTGACGCTAACCCTAGTTGTCGTGACGCTAACCCTAGTTGTCCTGACGCTAACCCTAGTTGTCCTGACGCTAACCCTAGTTGTCGTGACGCTAACCCTAGTTGTCCTGACGCTAACCCTAGTTGTCCTGACGCTAACCCTAGTTGTCCTGACGCTAACCCTAGTTGTCCTGACGCTAACTCTAGTTGTCCTGACGCTAACCCTAGTTGTCCTGACGCTAACCCTAGTTGTCCTGATGCTAACCCTAGTTGTCCTGACGGTAACCCTAGTTGTCCTGACGCTAACCCTAGTTGTCCTTACGCTAACCCTAGTTGTCCTGACGCTAACCCTAGTTGTTGTGACGCTAACCCTAGTTGTCCTGACTCTAACCCTAGTTGTCCTGACGCTAACCCTACTTGTCCTGACGCTAACCCTAGTTGTCCTGATGCTAACCCTAGTTGTCCTGACGCTAACCCTACTTGTCCTGACGCTAACCCTACTTGTCCTGACGCTAACCCTAGTTGTCCTGACGCTAACCCTAGTTGTCCTGACGCTAACCCTAGTTGTCGTGACGCTAACCCTAGTTGTCCTGACGCTAACCCTAGTTGTCGTGACGCTAACCCTAGTTGTCCTGACGCTAACCCTAGTTGTCCGGACGCTAACCCTAGTTGTCCTGACGCTAACCCTGGTTGTCCTGACGCTAACCCTAGTTGTCGTGACGCTAACCCTAGTTGTCCTGACGCTAACCCTAGTTGTCCTGACGCTAACCCTAGTTGTCCTGACGCTAACCCTAGTTGTCGTGACGCTAACCCTAGTTGTCCTGACGCTAACCCTAGTTGTCCTGACGCTAACCCTAGTTGTCGTGACGCTAACCCTAGTTGTCGTGACGCTAACCCTAGTTGTCCTGACGCTAACCCTAGTTGTCCTGATGCTAACCCTAGTTGTCCTGACGCTAACCCTAGTTGTCCTGACGCTAACTCTAGTTGTCCTGATGCTAACCCTAGTTGTCCTGACGCTAACCCTAGTTGTCCTGACGCTAACCCTAGTTGTCCTGATGCTAACCCTAGTTGTCCTGACGGTAACCCTAGTTGTCCTGACGCTAACCCTAGTTGTCCTTACGCTAACCCTAGTTGTCCTGACGCTAACCGTAGTTGTTGTGACGCTAACCCTAGTTGTCCTGACGCTAACCCTAGTTGTCCTGACGCTAACCCTAGTTGTCCTGACGCTAACCCTACTTGTCCTGACGCTAACCCTAGTTGTCCTGATGCTAACCCTAGTTGTCCTGACGCTAACCCTATTTGTCCTGACGCTAACCCTACTTGTCCTGACGCTAACCCTAGTTGTCCTGACGCTAACCCTAGTTGTCCTGACGCTAACCCTAGTTGTCGTGACGCTAACCCTAGTTGTCCTGACGCTAACCCTAGTTGTCGTGACGCTAACCCTAGTTGTCCTGACGCTAACCCTAGTTGTCCTGACGCTAACCCTAGTTGTCCTGACGCTAACCCTAGTTGTCGTGACGCTAAACCTAGTTGTCCTGACGCTAACCCTAGTTGTACTGACGCTAACCCTAGTTTTCCTGACGCTAACCCTAGTTGTCCTGACGCTAACTCTAGTTGTCCTGACGCTAACCCTAGTTGTCCTGACGCTAACCCTAGTTGTCCTGGCGCTAACCCTAGTTGTCCTGATGCTAACCCTAGTTGTCCTGACGGTAACCCTAGTTGTCCTGACGCTAACCCTAGTTGTCCTTACGCTAACCCTAGTTGTCCTGACGCTAACCCTAGTTGTTGTGACGCTAACCCTAGTTGTCCTGACGCTAACCCTAGTTGTCCTGACGCTAACTCTAGTTGTCCTGACGCTAACCCGAGTTGTCCTGACGCTAACCCGATTTGTCCTGACGCTAACCCGAGTTGTCCTGACGCTAACCCGAGTTGTCCTGACGCTAACCCGAGTTGTCCTGACGTTAACCCGAGTTGTCCTGACGCTAACCCGAGTTGTCCTGACGCTAACCCGAGTTGTCCTGACGCTAACCCTAGCTGTCCTGACGCTAACCCTAGTTGTCCTGACGCTAAGCCGATTTGTCGTGACGCTAACCCTAGTTGTCCTGACGCTAACCCTAGTTGTCGTGACGCTAACCCTAGTTGTCCTGACGCTAACCCTAGTTGTCCTGACGCTAACGCTAGTTGTCCTGACGCTAACCCTAGTTGTCCTGACGCTAACCCTAGTTGTCGTGACGCTAACCCTAGTTGTCGTGACGCTAACCCTAGTTGTCCTGACGCTAACCCTAGTTGTCCTGACGCTAACCCTAGTTGTCGTGACGCTAACCCTAGGTGTCCTGACGCTAACCCTAGTTGTCGTGACGCTAACCCTAGTTGTCCTGACGCTAACCCTAGTTGTCCTGACGCTAACCCTAGTTGTCGTGACGCTAACCCTAGTTGTCCTGACGCTAACCCTAGTTGTCGTGACGCTAACCCTAGTTGTCCTGACGCTAACCCTAGATGTTCTGACGCTAACCCTAGTTGTCGTGACGCTAACCCTAGTTGTCCTGACGCTAACCCTAGTTGTCCTGACGCTAACCCTAGTTGTCCTGACGCTAACCCTAGTTGTCCTGACGCTAACCCTAGTTGTCCTGACGCTAACTCTAGTTGTCCTGACGCTAACCCTAGTTGTCCTGACGCTAACCCTAGTTGTCCTGACGCTAACCCTAGTTGTCCTGATGCTAACCCTAGTTGTCCTGACAGTAACCCTAGTTGTCCTGACGCTAACCCTAGTTGTCCTTACGCTAACCCTAGTTGTCCTGACGCTAACCCTAGTTGTTGTGACGCTAACCCTAGTTGTCCTGACGCTAACCCTAGTTGTCCTGACGCTAACCCTAGTTGTCCTGACGCTAACCCTACTTGTCCTGACGCTAACCCTAGTTGTCCTGATGCTAACCCTAGTTGTCCTGACGCTAACCCTACTTGTCCTGACGCTAACCCTACTTGTCCTGACGCTAACCCTAGTTGTCCTGACGCTAACCCTAGTTGTCCTGACGCTAACCCTAGTTGTCGTGACGCTAACCCTAGTTGTCCTGACGCTAACCCTAGTTGTCGTGACGCTAACCCTAGTTGTCCTGACGCTAACCCTAGTTGTCCTGACGCTAACCCTAGTTGTCCTGACGCTAACCCTGGTTGTCCTGACGCTAACCCTAGTTGTCGTGACGCTAACCCTAGTTGTCCTGACGCTAACCCTAGTTGTCCTGACGCTAACCCTAGTTGTCCTGACGCTAACCCTAGTTGTCGTGACGCTAACCCTAGTTGTCGTGACGCTAACCCTAGTTGTCGTGACGCTAACCCTAGTTGTCCTGACGCTAACCCTAGTTGTCCTGATGCTAACCCTAGTTGTCCTGACGCTAACTCTAGTTGTCCTGATGCTAACCCTAGTTGTCCTGACGCTAACCCTAGTTGTCCTGACGCTAACCCTAGTTGTCCTGATGCTAACCCTAGTTGTCCTGACGGTAACCCTAGTTGTCCTGACGCTAACCCTAGTTGTCCTTACGCTAACCCTAGTTGTCCTGACGCTAACCGTAGTTGTTGTGACGCTAACCCTAGTTGTCCTGACGCTAACCCTAGTTGTCCTGACGCTAACCCTAGTTGTCCTGACGCTAACCCTACTTGTCCTGACGCTAACCCTAGTTGTCCTGATGCTAACCCTAGTTGTCCTGACGCTAACCCTATTTGTCCTGACGCCAACCCTACTTGTCCTGACGCTAACCCTAGTTGTCCTGACGCTAACCCTAGTTGTCCTGACGCTAACCCTAGTTGTCGTGACGCTAACCCTAGTTGTCCTGACGCTAACCCTAGTTGTCGTGACGCTAACCCTAGTTGTCCTGACGCTAACCCTAGTTGTCCTGACGCTAACCCTAGTTGTCCTGACGCTAACCCTAGTTGTCCTGACGCTAACCCTAGTTGTTGTGACGCTAAACCTAGTTGTCCTGACGCTAACCCGAGTTGTCCTGACGCTAACCCGAGTTGTCCTGACGTTAACCCGAGTTGTCCTGACGCTAACCCGAGTTGTCCTGACGCTAACCCGAGTTGTCCTGACGCTAACCCTAGCTGTCCTGACGCTAACCCTAGTTGTCCTGACGCTAAGCCGATTTGTCGTGACGCTAACCCTAGTTGTCCTGACGCTAACCCTAGTTGTCGTGACGCTAACCCTACTTGTCCTGACGCTAACGCTAGTTGTCCTGACGCTAACCCTAGTTGTCCTGACGCTAACCCTAGTTGTCGTGACGCTAACCCTAGTTGTCGTGACGCTAACCCTAGTTGTCCTGACGCTAACCCTAGTTGTCCTGACGCTAACCCTAGTTGTCGTGACGCTAACCCTAGGTGTCCTGACGCTAACCCTAGTTGTCGTGACGCTAACCCTAGTTGTCCTGACGCTAACCCTAGTTGTCCTGACGCTAACCCTAGTTGTCGTGACGCTAACCCTAGTTGTCCTGACGCTAACCCTAGTTGTCGAGACGCTAACCCTAGTTGTCCTGACGCTAACCCTAGTTGTCCTGACGCTAACCCTAGTTGTCGTGACGCTAACCCTAGTTGTCCTGACGCTAACCCTAGTTGTCCTGACGCTAACCCTAGTTGTCCTGACGCTAACCCTAGTTGTCCTGACGCTAACTCTAGTTGTCCTGACGCTAACCCTAGTTGTCCTGACGCTAACCCTAGTTGTCCTGACGCTAACCCTAGTTGTCCTGATGCTAACCCTAGTTGTCTTGACGGTAACCCTAGTTGTCCTGACGCTAACCCTAGTTGTCCTTAAGCTAACCCTAGTTGTCCTGACGCTAACCCTAGTTGTTGTGACGCTAACCCTAGTTGTCCTGACGCTAACCCTAGTTGTCCTGACGCTAACCCTACTTGTCCTGACGCTAACCCTAGTTGTCCTGATGCTAACCCTAGTTGTCCTGACGCTAACCCTACTTGTCCTGACGCTAACCCTACTTGTCCTGACGCTAACCCTAGTTGTCCTGACGCTAACCCTAGTTGTCCTGACGCTAACCCTAGTTGTCGTGACGCTAACCCTAGTTGTCCTGACGCTAACCCTAGTTGTCGTGACGCTAACCCTAGTTGTCCTGACGCTAACCCTAGTTGTCCTGACGCTAACCCTAGTTGTCCGGACGCTAACCCTGGTTGTCCTGACGCTAACCCTAGTTGTCGTGACGCTAACCCTAGTTGTCCTGACGCTAACCCTAGTTGTCCTGACGCTAACCCTAGTTGTCCTGACGCTAACCCTAGTTGTCGTGACGCTAACCCTAGTTGTCCTGACGCTAACCCTAGTTGTCCTGACGCTAACCCTAGTTGTCGTGACGCTAACCCTAGTTGTCGTGACGCTAACCCTAGTTGTCGTGACGCTAACCCTAGTTGTCCTGACGCTAACCCTAGTTGTCCTGACGCTAACCCTAGTTGTCCTGACGCTAACTCTAGTTGTCCTGATGCTAACCCTAGTTGTCCTGACGCTAACCCTAGTTGTCCTGGCGCTAACCCTAGTTGTCCTGATGCTAACCCTAGTTGTCCTGACGGTAACCCTAGTTGTCCTGACGCTAACCCTAGTTGTCCTTACGCTAACCCTAGTTGTCCTGACGCTAACCCTAGTTGTTGTGACGCTAACCCTAGTTGTCCTGACGCTAACCCTAGTTGTCCTGACGCTAACTCTAGTTGTCCTGACGCTAACCCGAGTTGTCCTGACGCTAACCCGATTTGTCCTGACGCTAACCCGAGTTGTCCTGACGCTAACCCAAGTTGTCCTGACGCTAACCCGAGTTGTCCTGACGTTAACCCGAGTTGTCCTGACGCTAACCCGAGTTGTCCTGACGCTAACCCGAGTTGTCCTGACGCTAACCCTAGCTGTCCTGACGCTAACCCTAGTTGTCCTGACGCTAAGCCGATTTGTCGTGACGCTAACCCTAGTTGTCCTGACGCTAACCCTAGTTGTCGTGACGCTAACCCTAGTTGTCCTGACGCTAACCCTAGTTGTCCTGACGCTAACGCTAGTTGTCCTGACGCTAACCCTAGTTGTCCTGACGCTAACCCTAGTTGTCGTGACGCTAACCCTAGTTGTCGTGACGCTAACCCTAGTTGTCCTGACGCTAACCCTAGTTGTCCTGACGCTAACCCTAGTTGTCATGACGCTAACCCTAGGTGTCCTGACGCTAACCCTAGTTGTCGTGACGCTAACCCTAGTTGTCCTGACGCTAACCCTAGTTGTCCTGACGCTAACCCTAGTTGTCGTGACGCTAACCCTAGTTGTCCTGACGCTAACCCTAGTTGTCGTGACGCTAACCCTAGTTGTCCTGACGCTAACCCTAGATGTCCTGACGCTAACCCTAGTTGTCGTGACGCTAACCCTAGTTGTCCTGACGCTAACCCTAGTTGTCCTGACGCTAACCCTAGTTGTCCTGACGCTAACTCTAGTTGTCCTGACGCTAAACCTAGTTGTCCTGACGCTAACCCTAGTTGTCCTGACGCTAACCCTAGTTGTCCTGATGCTAACCCTAGTTGTCCTGACGGTAACCGTAGTTGTCCTGACGCTAACCCTAGTTGTCCTTACGCTAACCCTAGTTGTCCTGACGCTAACCCTAGTTGTTGTGACGCTAACCCTAGTTGTCCTGACGCTAACCCTAGTTGTCCTGACGCTAACCCTAGTTGTCCTGACGCTAACCCTAGTTGTCGTGACGCTAACCCTAGTTGTCGTGACGCTAACCCTAGTTGTCGTGACGCTAACCCTAGTTGTCCTGACGCTAACCCTAGTTGTCCTGACGCTAACCCTAGTTGTCCTGACGCTAACTCTAGTTGTCCTGATGCTAACCCTAGTTGTCCTGACGCTAACCCTAGTTGTCCTGACGCTAACCCTAGTTGTCCTGATGCTAACCCTAGTTGTCCTGACGGTAACCCTAGTTGTCCTGACGCTAACCCTAGTTGTCCTGACGCTAACCCTAGTTGTCCTTACGCTAACCCTAGTTGTCCTGACGCTAACCGTAGTTGTTGTGACGCTAACCCTAGTTGTCCTGACGCTAACCCTAGTTGTCCTGACGCTAACCCTAGTTGTCCTGACGCTAACCCTACTTGTCCTGACGCTAACCCTAGTTGTCCTGATGCTAACCCTAGTTGTCCTGACGCTAACCCTATTTGTCCTGACGCTAACCCTACTTGTCCTGACGCTAACCCTAGTTGTCCTGACGCTAACCCTAGTTGTCCTGACGCTAACCCTAGTTGTCGTGACGCTAACCCTAGTTGTCCTGACGCTAACCCTAGTTGTCGTGACGCTAACCCTAGTTGTCCTGACGCTAACCCTAGTTGTCCTGACGCTAACCCTAGTTGTCCTGACGCTAACCCTAGTTGTCCTGACGCTAACCCTAGTTGTTGTGACGCTAAACCTAGTTGTCCTGACGCTAACCCTAGTTGTCCTGACGCTAACCCTAGTTGTCCTGACGCTAACCCTAGTTGTCCTGACGCTAACTCTAGTTGTCCTGACGCTAACCCTAGTTGTCCTGACGCTAACCCTAGTTGTCCTGACGCTAACCCTAGTTGTCCTGATGCTAACCCTAGTTGTCCTGACGGTAACCCTAGTTGTCCTGACGCTAACCCTAGTTGTCCTTACGCTAACCCTAGTTGTCCTGACGCTAACCCTAGTTGTTGTGACGCTAACCCTAGTTGTCCTGACGCTAACCCTACTTGTCCTGACGCTAACCCTAGTTGTCCTGATGCTAACCCTAGTTGTCCTGACGCTAACTCTAGTTGTCCTGACGCTAACCCTAGTTGTCCTGACGCTAACCCTAGTTGTCCTGACGCTAACCCTAGTTGTCCTGACGCTAACCCGAGTTGACATGACGCTAACCCGAGTTGTCCTGACGCTAACCCGAGTTGTCCTGACGCTAACCCGAGTTGTCCTGACGCTAACCCGAGTAGTCCTGACGCTAACCCTAGTTGTCCTGACGCTAACCCGAGTTGTCCTGACGCTAACGCGAGTTGTCCTGACGCTAACTTGAGTTGTCCTGACGCTAACCCGAGTAGTCCTGACGCTAACCCTAGTTGTCCTGACGCTAACCCTAGTTGTTCTGACGATAACCCTAGTTGTCCTGACGCTAACCCTAGTTGTCCTGACGCTAACCATAGTTGTCCTGACGCTAACTCTAGTTGTCCTGACGCTAACCCTAGTTGTCCTGACGCTAACCCTAGTTGTCGTGACGCTAACCCTAGTTGTCCTGACGCTAACCCTAGTTGTCCTGACGCTAACCCTAGTTGTCCTGACGCTAACCCTAGTTGTCCTGACGCTAACGCTAGTTGTCCTGACGCTAACCCTAGTTGTCCTGACGCTAAGCCTAGTTGTCGTGACGCTAACCCTAGTTGTCCTGACGCTAACCCTACTTGTCCTGACGCTAACCCTAGTTGTCCTGACGCTAACCCTACTTGTCCTGACGCTAACCCTAGTTGTCCTGACGCTAACCCGAGTAGTCCTGACGCTAACCCTAGTTGTCCTGACGCTAACCCGAGTTGTCCTGACGCTAACCCGATTTGTCCTGACGCTAACCCGAGTTGTCCTGACGCTAACCCTAGTTGTCCTGACGCTAACCCGAGTTGTCCTGACGTTAACCCGAGTTGTCCTGACGCTAACTCGAGTTGTCCTGACGCTAACCCTAGCTGTCCTGACGCTAACCCTAGTTGTCCTGACGCTAACCCGATTTGTTGTGACGCTAACCCTAGTTGTCCTGATGCTAACCCTAGTTGTCGTGACGCTAACCTTAGTTGTCCTGACGCTAACCCTAGTTGTCCTGACGCTAACGCTAGTTGTCCTGACGCTAACCCTAGTTGTCCTGACGCTAACCCTAGTTGTCGTGACGCTAACCCTAGTTGTCGTGACGCTAACCCTAGTTGTCCTGACGCTAACCCTAGTTGTCCTGACGCTAACCCTAGTTGTCGTGACGCTAACCCTAGGTGTCCTGACGCTAACCCTAGTTGTCGTGACGCTAACCCTAGTTGTCCTGACGCTAACCCTAGTTGTCCTGACGCTAACCCTAGTTGTCCTGACGCTAACCCTAGTTGTCCTGACGCTAACCCTAGTTGTCCTGACGCTAACCCTAGCTGTCCTGACGCTAACCCTAGTTGTCCTGACGCTAACCCTAGTTGTCGTGACGCTAACCCTAGTTGTCCTGACGCTAACCCTAGTTGTCGTGACACTAACCCTAGTTGTCCTGACGCTAACCCTAGTTGTCCTGACGCTAACCCTAGTTGTCCTGACGCTAACCCTAGTTGTTGTGACGCTAACCCTAGTTGTCCTGACGCTAACCCTAGTTGTCCTGACGCTAACTCTAGTTGTTCTGACGCTAACCCTAGTTGTCCTGACGCTAACCCTAGTTGTCCTGACGCTAACCCTAGTTGTCCTGATGCTAACCCTAGTTGTCCTGACGGTAACCCTAGTTGTCCTCACGCTAACCCTAGTTGTCCTTACGCTAACCCTAGTTGTCCTGACGCTAACCCTAGTTGTTATGACGCTAACCCTAGTTGTCCTGACGCTAACCCTAGTTGTCCTGACGCTAACCCTAGTTGTCCTGACGCTAACCCTACTTGTCCTGACGCTAAACCTAGTTGTCCTGATGCTAACCCTAGTTGTCCTGACGCTAACCCTACTTGTCCTGACGCTAACCCTACTTGTCCTGACGCTAACCCTAGTTGTCCTGATGCTAACCCTAGTTGTCCTGACGCTAACCCTACTTGTCCTGACGCTAACCCTACTTGTCCTGACGCTAACCCTAGTTGTCCTGATGCTAACCCTAGTTGTCCTGACGCTAAGCCTAGTTGTCCTGACGCTAACACTACTTGTCCTGACGCTAACCCTAGTTGTCCTGACGCTAACCCTAGTTGTCCTGACGCTAACCCTACCTGTCCTGACGCTAACCCTAGTTGTCCTGACGCTAACCCTAGTTGTCCTGAGGCTAACCCTAGTTGTCCTGACGCTAACCCTAGTTGTCCTGACGCTAACCCTAGTTGTCCTGACGCTAACCCTAGTCGTCCTGACGCTAACCCTAGTCGTCCTGACGCTAACCCTAGTCGTCCTGATGCTAACCCTAGTCGTCCTGACGCTAACCCTACTTGTCCTGACGCTAACCCTACTTGTCCTGACGCTAACCCTACTTGTCCTGACGCTAACCCTAGTTGTCCTGACGCTCACCCTAGTTGTCCTGACGCTAACTCTAGTTGTCCTGATGCTAACCCTAGTTGTCCTGACGCTAACCCTAGTTGTCCTGATGCTAACCCTAGTTGTCCTGACGCTAACCCTAGTTGTACTGACGTTAATCCTAGTTGTCCTGACGCTAACCCTAGTTGTCCTGATGCTAACCCTAGTTGTCCTGACGCTAACCCTAGTTGTCCTGACGCTAACCCTAGTTGTCCTGACGCTAACCCTTGATGTCCTGACGCTAACCCTACTTGTCCTGACGCTAACCCTGGTTGTTCTGACGCTAACCCTACTTGTCCTGACGCTAACCCTAGTTGTCCTGACGCTAACCCTAGTTGTCCTGACGCTAACCCTAGTTGACCTGACGCTAACCCTAGTTGTCCTGACGCTAACCCTAGTTGTCCTGACGCTAACCCTAGCTGTCCTGACGCTAACCCTACTTGTCCTGACGCTAACCCTAGTTGTCCTGACGCTATCCCTAGTTGTCGTGACGCTAACCCTAGTGGTCCTGACGCTAACCCTAGTTATCCTGACGCTAACCCTAGTTGTCCTGACGCTAACCCTAGTTGTCCTGACGCTAACCCTACTTGTCCTGACGCTAACCCTACTTGTCCTGATGCTAACCCTACTTGTCCTGACGCTAACCCTAGTTGTCCTGACGCTAACCCTAGTTGTCCTGACGCTAACCCTAGTTGTACTGACGCTAACCCTAGTTGTCCTGACGCTAACCCTAGTTGTCCTGACGCTAACCCTACTTGTCCTGACGCTAACCCTACTTGTCCTGACGCTAACCCTAGTTGTCCTGATGCTAACCCTACTTGTCCTGACGCTATCCATACTTGTCCTGACGCTAACCCTAGTTGTCCTGACGCTAACCCTAGTTGTCCTGACGCTAACCCTACTTGTCCTGACGCTAACCCTAGTTGTCCTGACGCTAACCCTACTTGTCCTGACGCTAACCCTAGTTGTCCTGACGCTAACCCTAGTTGTCCTGACGCTAACACTACTTGTCCTGACGCTAACCCTAGTTGTCCTGATGCTAACCCTAGTTGTCCTGACGCTAACCCGAGTTGTCCTGATGCTAAACCTAGTTGTCCTGACGCTAACCCTAGTTGTCCTGACGCTAACCTGAGTTGTCCTGACGCTAACCCGAGTTGTCGTGACGCTAACCCTAGTTGTCCTGACGCTAACCCGAGTTGTCCTGACGCTAACCCGAGTTGTCCTGACGCTAACCCGAGTTGTCCTGATGCTAACTCGAGTTGTCCTGACGCTAACCCGAGTTGTCCTGACGCTAACCCGAGTTTTCCTGACGCTAACCCTAGTTGTCCTGACGCTAACCCTAGTTGTCCTGACGCTAACCCTACTTGTCCTGACGCTAACCCTACTTGTCCTGACGCTAACCCTAGTTGTCCTGACGCTAACCCGAGTTGTCCTGACGCTAACCCTAGTTGTCCTGACGCTAACCCTAGTTGTCCTGACGCTAACCTGAGTTGTCCTGACGCTAACCCGAGTTGTCCTGACGCTAACCCTAGTTGTCCTGATGCTAACCCTAGTTGTCCTGACGCTAACCCGAGTTGTCCTGATGCTAACCCTAGTTGTCCTGACGCTAACCCTACATGTCCTGACGCTAACCCTACTTGTCCTGACGCTAACCCTAGTTGTCCTGACGCTAACCCTAGTTGTCCTGACGCTAACCCTACTTGTCCTGATGCTAACCCTACTTGTCCTGACGCTAACCCTACTTGTCCTGACGCTAACCCTAGTTGTCCTGACGCTAACCCTACTTGTCCTGACGCTAACCCTAGTTGTCCTGACGCTAACCCTAGTTGTCCTGACGCTAACCCTACTTGTCCAGACGCTAACCCTAGTTGTCCTGACGCTAACTCTAGTTGTCCTGATGCTAACCCTAGTTGTCCTGACGCTAACCCTAGTTGTCCTGACGCTAACCCTAGTTGTCCTGACGCTAACCCTAGTTGTCCTGACGCTAACTCTAGTTGTCCTGATGCTAACCCTAGTTGTCCTGACGCTAACCCTAGTTGTCCTGACGCTAACCCTAGTTGTCCTGACGCTAACCCTAGTTGTACAGACGTTAATCCTAGTTGTCCTGACGCTAACCCTAGTTGTCCTGATGCTAACCCTAGTTGTCCTGACGCTAACCCTAGTTGTCCTGACGCTAACCCTAGTTGTCCTGACGCTAACCCTTGATGTCCTGACGCTAACCCTACTTGTCCTGACGCTAACCCTGGTTGTTCTGACGCTAACCCTACTTGTCCTGACGCTAACCCTAGTTGTCCTGACGCTAACCCTAGTTGTCCTGACGCTAACCCTAGTTGTCCTGACGCTAACCCTAGTTGACCTGACGCTAACCCTAGTTGTCCTGACGCTAACCCTAGTTGTCCTGACGCTAACCCTAGCTGTCCTGACGCTAACCCTACTTGTCCTGACGCTAACCCTAGTTGTCCTGACGCTATCCCTAGTTGTCGTGACGCTAACCCTAGTTGTCCTGACGCTAACCCTAGTTATCCTGACGCTAACCCTAGTTGTCCTGACGCTAACCCTAGTTGTCCTGACGCTAACCCTACTTGTCCTGACGCTAACCCTACTTGTCCTGACGCTAACCCTACTTGTCCTGACGCTAACCCTAGTTGACCTGACGCTAACCCTAGTTGTCCTGACGCTAACCCTAGTTGTACTGACGCTAACCCTAGTTGTCCTGATGCTAACCCTAGTTGTCCTGACGCTAACCCTAGTTGTCCTGACGCTAACCCTACTTGTCCTGACGCTAACCCTACTTGTCCTGACGCTAACCCTAGTTGTCCTGATGCTGACCCTACTTGTCCTGACGCTATCCATACTTGTCCTGACGCTAACCCTAGTTGTCCTGACGCTAACCCTAGTTGTCCTGACGCTAACCCTACTTGTCCTGACGCTAACCCTAGTTGTCCTGACGCTAACCCTACTTGTCCTGACGCTAACCCTAGTTGTCCTGACGCTAACCCTAGTTGTCCTGACGCTAACACTACTTGTCCTGACGCTAACCCTAGTTGTCCTGATGCTAACCCTAGTTGTCCTGACGCTAACCCTACTTGTCCTGACGCTAACCCTACTTGTCCTAACGCTAACCCTAGTTGTCCTGACGCTAACCCTAGTTGTCCTGACGCTAACCCTAGTTGTCCTGACGCTAACCCTAGTCGTCCTGACGCTAACCCTAGTCGTCCTGACGCTAACCCTAGTTGTCCTGACTCTAACCCTACTTGTCCTGACGCTAACCCTACTTTTCCTGACGCTAACCCTACTTGTCCTAACGCTAACCCTACTTGTCCTGACGCTAACCTTAGTTGTCCTGACGCTAACCCTAGTTGTCCTGATGCTAACCCTAGTTGTCCTGACGCTAACCCTAGTTGTACTGACGCTAACCCTAGTTGTCCTGACGCTAACCCTAGTTGTCCTGATGCTAACCCTAGTTGTCCTGACGCTAACCCTAGTTGTCCTGACGCTAACCCTAGTTGTCCTGATGCTAACCCTAGTTGTCCTGACGCTAACCCTAGTTGTACTGACGTTAACCCTAGTTGTCCTGACGCTAACCCTAGTTGTCCTGACGCTAACCCTAGTTGTCCTGACGCTAACCCTAGTTGTCCTGACGCTAACCCTAGTTGTCCTGATGCTAACCCTAGTTGTCCTGACGCTAACCCTAGTTGTACTGACGTTAACCCTAGTTGTCCTGACGCTAACCCTAGTTGTCCTGACGCTAACCCTAGTTGTCCTGACGCTAACCCTACTTTTCCTGACGCTAACCCTACTTGTCCTAACGCTAACCCTACTTGTCCTGACGCTAACCCTAGTTGTCCTGACGCTAACCCTAGTTGTCCTGATGCTAACCCTAGTTGTCCTGACGCTAACCCTAGTTGTACTGACGCTAACCCTAGTTGTCCTGACGCTAACCCTAGTTGTCCTGATGCTAACCCTAGTTGTCCTGACGCTAACCCTAGTTGTCCTGACGCTAACCCTAGTTGTCCTGATGCTAACCCTAGTTGTCCTGACGCTAACCCTAGTTGTACTGACGTTAACCCTAGTTGTCCTGACGCTAACCCTAGTTGTCCTGACGCTAACCCTAGTTGTCCTGACGCTAACCCTAGTTGTCCTGATGCTAACCCTAGTTGTCCTGACGCTAACCCTAGTTGTACTGACGTTAACCCTAGTTGTCCTGACGCTAACCCTAGTTGTCCTGACGCTAACCCTAGTTGTCCTGACGCTAACCCTAGTTGTCCTGACGCTAACCCTAGTTGTCCTAACGCTAACCCTAGTTGTCCTGACGCTAACCCTAGTTGTCCTGATGCTAACCCTACTTGTCCTGACGCTAACCCTAGTTGTCCTGACGCTAACCCTAGTTGTCCTGACGCTAACCCTACTTTTCCTGACGCTAACCCTAGTTGTCCTGACGCTAACCCGAGTTGTCCTGACGCTAAACCTAGTTGTCCTGACGCTAACCCTAGTTGTCCTGACGCTAACCTGAGTTGTCCTGACGCTAACCCGAGTTGTCGTGACGCTAACCCTAGTTGTCCTGACGCTAACCCGAGTTGTCTTGACGCTAACCCGAGTTGTCCTGACGCTAACTCGAGTTGTCCTGACGCTAACCCGAGTTGTCCTGACTCTAACCCGAGTTTTCCTGACGCTAACCCTAGTTGTCCTGACGCTAACCCTAGTTGTCCTGACGCTAACCCTACTTGTCCTGACGCTAACCCTACTTGTCCTGACGCTAACCCTAGTTGTCCTGACGCTATCCCGAGTTGTCCTGACGCTAACAATAGTTGGCCTGACGCTAACCCTAGTTGTCCTGACGCTAACCTGAGTTGTCCTGACGCTAACCCGAGTTGTCCTGACGCTAACCCTAGTTGTCCTGATGCTAACCCTAGTTGTCCTGACGCTAACCCGAGTTGTCCTGATGCTATACCCTAGTTGTCCTGACGCTAACCCTACATGTCCTGACGCTAACCCTACTTGTCCTGACGCTAACCCTAGTTGTCCTGACGCTAACCCTAGTTGTCCTGACGCTAACCCTACTTGTCCTGATGCTAACCCTACTTGTCCTGACGCTAACCCTACTTGTCCTGACGCTAACCCTAGTTGTCCTGACGCTAACCCTACTTGTCCTGACGCTAACCCTAGTTGTCCTGACGCTAACCCTAGTTGTCCTGACGCTAACCCTACTTGTCCAGACGCTAACCCTAGTTGTCCTGACGCTAACTCTAGTTGTCCTGATGCTAACCCTAGTTGTCCTGACGCTAACCCTAGTTGTCCTGACGCTAACCCTAGTTGTCCTGACGCTAACCCTAGTTGTACTGACGTTAACCCTAGTTGTCCTGACGCTAACCATAGTTGTCCTGACGATAACCCTAGTTGTCCTGACGCTAACCCTAGTTGTCCTGACGCTAACCCTAGTTGTCCTGACGCTAACACTTGATGTCCTGACGCTAACCCTACTTGTCCTGACGCTAACCCTGGTTGTTCTGAAGCTAACCCTACTTGTCCTGACGCTAACCCTACTTGTCCTGACGCTAAGCCTAGTTGTCCTGACGCTAACCCTACTTGTCCTGACGCTAACCCTAGTTGTCCTGACGCTAACCCTACTTGTCCTGACGCTAACCCTACTTGTCCTGACGCTAACCCTAGTTGTCCTGACGCTAACACTACTTGTCCTGACGCTAACCCTAGTTGTCCTGATGCTAACCCTAGTTGTCCTGACGCTAACCCTACTTGTCCTGACGCTAACCCTACTTGTCCTAACGCTAACCCTAGTTGTCCTGACGCTAACCCTAGTTGTCCTGACGCTAACCCTAGTTGTCCTGACGCTAACCCTAGTCGTCCTGACGCTAACCCTAGTCGTCCTGACGCTAACCCTAGTTGTCCTGACTCTAACCCTACTTGTCCTGACGCTAACCCTACTTTTCCTGACGCTAACCCTACTTGTCCTGACGCTAACCCTACTTGTCCTGACGCTAACCCTAGTTGTCCTGACGCTAACCCTAGTTGTCCTGACGCTAACCCTAGTTGTCCTGACGCTAACCCGAGTTGTCCTGATGCTATACCCTAGTTGTCCTGACGCTAACCCTACATGTCCTGACGCTAACCCTACTTGTCCTGACGCTAACCCTAGTTGTCCTGACGCTAACCCTAGTTGTCCTGACGCTAACCCTACTTGTCCTGATGCTAACCCTACTTGTCCTGACGCTAACCCTACTTGTCCTGACGCTAACCCTAGTTGTCCTGACGCTAACCCTACTTGTCCTGACGCTAACCCTAGTTGTCCTGACGCTAACCCTAGTTGTCCTGACGCTAACCCTACTTGTCCAGACGCTAACCCTAGTTGTCCTGACGCTAACCCTACTTGTCCTGACGCTAACCCTACTTGTCCTGACGCTAACCCTACTTGTCCTGACGCTAACCCTGGTTGTTCTGAAGCTAACCCTACTTGTCCTGACGCTAACCCTACTTGTCCTGACGCTAAGCCTAGTTGTCCTGACGCTAACCCTACTTGTCCTGACGCTAACCCTAGTTGTCCTGACGCTAACCCTACTTGTCCTGACGCTAACCCTACTTGTCCTGACGCTAACCCTAGTTGTCCTGACGCTAACACTACTTGTCCTGACGCTAACCCTAGTTGTCCTGATGCTAACCCTAGTTGTCCTGACGCTAACCCTACTTGTCCTGACGCTAACCCTACTTGTCCTAACGCTAACCCTAGTTGTCCTGACGCTAACCCTAGTTGTCCTGACGCTAACCCTAGTTGTCCTGACGCTAACCCTAGTCGTCCTGACGCTAACCCTAGTCGTCCTGACGCTAACCCTAGTTGTCCTGACTCTAACCCTACTTGTCCTGACGCTAACCCTACTTTTCCTGACGCTAACCCTACTTGTCCTGACGCTAACCCTACTTGTCCTGACGCTAACCCTAGTTGTCCTGACGCTAACCCTAGTTGTCCTGACGCTAACCCTAGTTGTCCTGACGCTAACCCGAGTTGTCCTGATGCTATACCCTAGTTGTCCTGACGCTAACCCTACATGTCCTGACGCTAACCCTACTTGTCCTGACGCTAACCCTAGTTGTCCTGACGCTAACCCTAGTTGTCCTGACGCTAACCCTACTTGTCCTGATGCTAACCCTACTTGTCCTGACGCTAACCCTACTTGTCCTGACGCTAACCCTAGTTGTCCTGACGCTAACCCTACTTGTCCTGACGCTAACCCTAGTTGTCCTGACGCTAACCCTAGTTGTCCTGACGCTAACCCTACTTGTCCAGACGCTAACCCTAGTTGTCCTGACGCTAACTCTAGTTGTCCTGATGCTAACCCTAGTTGTCCTGACGCTAACCCTAGTTGTCCTGACGCTAACCCTAGTTGTCCTGACGCTAACCCTAGTTGTACTGACGTTAACCCTAGTTGTCCTGACGCTAACCATAGTTGTCCTGACGATAACCCTAGTTGTCCTGACGCTAACCCTAGTTGTCCTGACGCTAACCCTAGTTGTCCTGACGCTAACACTTGATGTCCTGACGCTAACCCTACTTGTCCTGACGCTAACCCTGGTTGTTCTGAAGCTAACCCTACTTGTCCTGACGCTAACCCTACTTGTCCTGACGCTAAGCCTAGTTGTCCTGACGCTAACCCTACTTGTCCTGACGCTAACCCTAGTTGTCCTGACGCTAACCCTACTTGTCCTGACGCTAACCCTACTTGTCCTGACGCTAACCCTAGTTGTCCTGACGCTAACACTACTTGTCCTGACGCTAACCCTAGTTGTCCTGATGCTAACCCTAGTTGTCCTGACGCTAACCCTACTTGTCCTGACGCTAACCCTACTTGTCCTAACGCTAACCCTAGTTGTCCTGACGCTAACCCTAGTTGTCCTGACGCTAACCCTAGTTGTCCTGACGCTAACCCTAGTCGTCCTGACGCTAACCCTAGTCGTCCTGACGCTAACCCTAGTTGTCCTGACTCTAACCCTACTTGTCCTGACGCTAACCCTACTTTTCCTGACGCTAACCCTACTTGTCCTGACGCTAACCCTACTTGTCCTGACGCTAACCCTAGTTGTCCTGACGCTAACCCTAGTTGTCCTGACGCTAACCCTAGTTGTCCTGACGCTAACTCTAGTTGTCCTGACGCTAACCCTAGTTGTCCTGACGCTAACCCTAGTTGTCCTGATGCTAACCCTAGTTGTCCTGATGCTAACCCTAGTTGTCCTGACGCTAACCCTAGTTGTACTGACGTTAACCCTAGTTGTCCTGACGCTAACCCTAGTTGTCCTGACGCTAACCCTAGTTGTCCTGACGCTAACCCTAGTTGTCCTGACGCGAACCCTAGTTGTCCTAACGCTAACCCTAGTTGTCCTGACGCTAACCCTAGTTGTCCTGATGCTAACCCTACTTGTCCTGACGCTAACCCTAGTTGTCCTGACGCTAACCCTAGTTGTCCTAACGCTAACCCTACTTGTCCTGACGCTAACCCTAGTTGTCCTGACGCTAACCCGAGTTGTCCTGACGCTAACCCTAGTTGTCCTGACGCTAACCCTAGTTGTCCTGACGCTAACCTGAGTTGTCCTGACGCTAACCCGAGTTGTCGTGACGCTAACCCTAGTTGTCCTGACGCTAACCCGAGTTGTCCTGACGCTAACCCGAGTTGTCCTGACGCTAACCCGAGTTGTCCTGACGCTAACTCGAGTTGTCCTGACGCTAACCCGAGTTGTCCTGACGCTAACCCGAGTTGTCCTGACGCTAACCCTAGTTGTCCTGACGCTAACCCTAGTTGTCCTGACGCTAACCCTACTTGTCCTGACGCTAACCCTACTTGTCCTGACGCTAACCCTAGTTGTCCTGACGATATCCCGAGTTGTCCTGATGCTAACCCTAGTTGTCCTGACGCTAACCCTAGTTGTCCTGACGCTAACCTGAGTTGTCCTGACGCTAACCCGAGTTGTCCTGACGCTAACCCTAGTTGTCCTGATGCTAACCCTAGTTGTCCTGACGCTAACCCGAGTTGTCCTGACGCTAACCCTAGTTGTCCTGACGCTAACCCTACATGTCCTGACGCTAACCCTACTTGTCCTGACGCTAACCCTACTTGTCCTGACGCTAACCCTAGTTGTCCTGACGCTAACCCTAGTTGTCCTGACGCTAACCCTACTTGTCCTGATGCTAACCCTACTTGTCCTGACGCTAACCCTAGTTGTCCTGACGCTATCCCGAGTTGTCCTGATGCTAACCCTACTTGTCCTGACGCTAACCCTAGTTGTCCTGACGCTAACCCTAGTTGTCCTGACGCTAACCCTACTTGTCCAGACGCTAACCGTAGTTGTCCTGACGCTATCTCTAGTTGTCCTGATGCTAACCCTAGTTGTCCTGACGCTAACCCTAGTTGTCCTGACGCTAACCCTAGTTGTACTGACGTTAACCCTAGTTGTACTGACGCTAACCCTAGTTGTCCTGACGCTAACCCTAGTTGTCCTGACGCTAAACCTAGTTGTCCTGACGCTAACCCTCGATGTCCTGACGCTAACCCTAGTTGTCCTGACGCTAACCCTGGTTGTTCTGACGCTAACCCTACTTGTCCTGACGCTAACCCTACTTGTCCTGACGCTAACCCTAGTTGTCCTGACGCTAACCCTAGTTGTCCTGACGCTAACCCTAGCTGTCCTGACGCTAACCCTACTTGTCCTGACGCTAACCCTAGTTGTCCTGACGCTATCCCTAGTTGTCGTGACGCTAACCCTAGTTGTCCTGACGCTACCATTAGTTATCCTGACGCTAACCCTAGTTGTCCTGACGCTAACCCTACTTGTCCTGACGCTAACCCTACTTGTCCTGATGCTAACCCTAGTTGTCCTGACGCTAACCCTAGTTGTCCTGACGCTAACCCTAGTTGTACTGACGCTAACCCTGGTTGTCCTGACGCTAACCCTAGTTGTCCTGACGCTAACCCTACTTGTCCTGACGCTAACCCTACTTGTCCTGACGCTAACCCTAGTTGTCCTGACGCTAACCCTAGTTGTCCTGACGCTAACCATACTTGTCCTGACGCTAACCCTAGTTGTCCTGACGCTAACCCTAGTTGTCCTGACGCTAACCCTAGTTGTCCTGACGCTAACCCTAGTTGTCCTGACGCTAACCCTAGTTGTCCTGACGCTAACACTACTTGTCCTGACGCTAACCCTAGTTGTCCTGATGCTAACCCTAGTTGTCCTGACGCTAACCCTACTTGTCCTGACGCTAACCCTACTTGTCCTGACGCTAACCCTAGTTGTCCTGACACTAACCCTAGTTGTCCTGACGCTAACCCTAGTTGTCCTGACGCTAACCCTAGTCGTCCTGACGCTAACCCTAGTCGTCCTGACGCTAACCCTAGTCGTCCTGACGCTAACCCTAGTCGTCCTGACGCTAACCCTACTTGTCCTGACGCTAACCCTACTTTTCCTGACGCTAACCCTACTTGTCCTGACGCTAACCCTACTTGTCCTGACGCTAACCCTAGTTGTCCTGACGCTAACTCTAGTTGTCCTGACGCTAACCCTAGTTGTCCTGACGCTAACCCTAGTTGTCCTGACGCTAACCCTAGTTGTCCTGATGCTAACCCTAGTTGTCCTGACGCTAACCCTAGTTGTCCTGATGCTAACCCTACCTGTCCTGACGCTAACCCTAGTTGTCGTGACGCTAACCCTAGTTGTCCTGACGCTAACCCGAGTTGTCCTGACGCTAACCCGAGTTGTCCTGACGCTAACTCGAGTTGTCCTGACGCTAACTCGAGTTGTCCTGACGCTAACCCGAGTTGTCCTGACGCTAACCCGAGTTTTCCTGACGCTAACCCTAGTTGTCCTGACGCTAACCCTAGTTGTCCTGACGCTAACCCTAGTTGTCCTGACGCTAACCCTAGTTGTCCTGACGCTAACCCTAGTTGTCCTGACGCTAACCCTACTTGTCCTGACGCTAACCCTACTTGTCCTGACGCTAACCCTAGTTGTCCTGACGCTATCCCGAGTTGTCCTGACGCTAACCCTAGTTGTCCTGACGCTAACCCTAGTTGTCCTGACGCTAACCTGAGTTGTCCTGACGCTAACCCGAGTTGTCCTGACGCTAACCCTAGTTGTCCTGATGCTAACCCTAGTTGTCCTGACGCTAACCCGAGTTGTCCTGATGCTAACCCTAGTTGTCCTGACGCTAACCCTACATGTCCTGACGCTAATCCTACTTGTCCTGACGCTAACCCTACTTGTCCTGACGCTAACCCTAGTTGTCCTGACGCTAACCCTAGTTGTCCTGACGCTAACCCTACTTGTCCTGATGCTAACCCTACTTGTCCTGACGCTAACCCTACTTGTCCTGACGCTAACCCTAGTTGTCCTGACGCTAACCCTACTTGTCCTGACGCTAACCCTAGTTGTCCTGACGCTAACCCTAGTTGTCCTGACGCTAACCCTACTTGTCCAGACGCTAACCCTAGTTGTCCTGACGCTAACTCTAGTTGTCCTGATGCTAACCCTAGTTGTCCTGACGCTAACCCTAGTTGTCCTGACGCTAACCCTAGTTGTCCTGACGCTAACCCTAGTTGTACTGACGTTAACCCTAGTTGTCCTGACGCTAACCCTAGTTGTCCTGACGCTAACCCTAGTTGTCCTGACGCTAACCCTAGTTGTCCTGACGCTAACCCTTGATGTCCTGACGCTAACCCTACTTGTCCTGACGCTAACCCTGGTTGTTCTGACGCTAACCCTACTTGTCCTGACGCTAACCCTACTTGTCCTGACGCTAACCCTAGTTGTCCTGACGCTAACCCTACTTGTCCTGACGCTAACCCTAGTTGTCCTGACGCTAACCCTACTTGTCCTGACGCTAACCCTAGTTGTCCTGACGCTAACCCTAGTTGTCCTGACGCTAACACTACTTGTCCTGACGCTAACCCTAGCTGTCCTGATGCTAACCCTAGTTGTCCTGACGCTAACCCTACTTGTCCTGACGCTAACCCTACTTGTCCTAACGCTAACCCTAGTTGTCCTGACGCTAACCCTAGTTGTCCTGACGCTAACCCTAGTTGTCCTGACGCTAACCCTAGTTGTCCTGACGCTAACCCTAGTCGTCCTGACGCTAACCCTAGTCGTCCTGACGCTAACCCTAGTTGTCCTGACTCTAACCCTACTTGTCCTGACGCTAACCCTACTTTTCCTGACGCTAACCCTACTTGTCCTGACGCTAACCCTACTTGTCCTGACGCTAACCCTAGTTGTCCTGACGCTAACTCTAGTTGTCCTGACGCTAACCCTAGTTGTCCTGACGCTAACTCTAGTTGTCCTGACGCTAACCCTAGTTGTCCTGACGCTAACCCTAGTTGTCCTGACGCTAACTCTAGTTGTCCTGATGCTAACCCTAGTTGTCCTGACGCTAACCCTAGTTGTACTGACGTTAACCCTAGTTGTCCTGACGCTAACCCTAGTTGTCTTGACGCTAACCCTAGTTGTCCTGACGCTAACCCTAGTTGTCCTGACGCTAACCCTAGTTGTCCTAACGCTAACCCTACTTGTCCTGACGCTAACCCTAGTTGTCCTGACGCTAACCCTAGTTGTCCTGACGCTAACCCTACTTGTCCTGACGCTAACCCTAGTTGTCCTGACGCTAACCCGAGTTGTCCTGACGCTAACCCTAGTTGTCCTGACGCTAACCCTAGTTGTCCTGATGCTAACCTGAGTTGTCCTGACGCTAACCCGAGTTGTCGTGACGCTAACGCTAGTTGTTCTGACGCTAACCCGAGTTATCCTGACGCTAACCCGAGTTGTCCTGACGCTAACCCGAGTTGTCCTGACGCTAACTCTAGTTGTCCTGACGCTAACCCTAGTTGTCCTGACGCTAACCCTACTTGTCCTGACGCTAACCCTACTTGTCCTGACGCTAACCCTAGTTGTCCTGACGATATCCCGAGTTGTCCTGATGCTAACCCTAGTTGTCCTGACGCTAACCCTAGTTGTCCTGACGCTAACCTGAGTTGTCCTGACGCTAACCCGAGTTGTCCTGACGCTAACCCTAGTTGTCCTGATGCTAACCCTAGTTGTCCTGACGCTAACCCGAGTTGTCCTGACGCTAACCCTAGTTGTCCTGACGCTAACCCTACATGTCCTGACGCTAACCCTACTTGTCCTGACGCTAACCCTACTTGTCCTGACGCTAACCCTAGTTGTCCTGACGCTAACCCTAGTTGTCCTGACGCTAACCCTACTTGTCCTGATGCTAACCCTACTTGTCCTGACGCTAACCCTAGTTGTCCTGACGCTATCCCGAGTTGTCCTGATGCTAACCCTACTTGTCCTGACGCTAACCCTAGTTGTCCTGACGCTAACCCTAGTTGTCCTGACGCTAACCCTACTTGTCCAGACGCTAACCGTAGTTGTCCTGACGCTATCTCTAGTTGTCCTGATGCTAACCCTAGTTGTCCTGACGCTAACCCTAGTTGTCCTGACGCTAACCCTAGTTGTCCTGACGCTAACCCTAGTTGTACTGACGTTAACCCTAGTTGTACTGACGCTAACCCTAGTTGTCCTGACGCTAACCCTAGTTGTCCTGACGCTAACCCTAGTTGTCCTGACGCTAACCCTCGATGTCCTGACGCTAACCCTAGTTGTCCTGACGCTAACCCTGGTTGTTCTGACGCTAACCCTACTTGTCCTGACGCTAACCCTACTTGTCCTGACGCTAACCCTAGTTGTCCTGACGCTAACCCTAGTTGTCCTGACGCTAACCCTAGCTGTCCTGACGCTAACCCTACTTGTCCTGACGCTAACCCTAGTTGTCCTGACGCTATCCCTAGTTGTCGTGACGCTAACCCTAGTTGTCCTGACGCTACCATTAGTTATCCTGACGCTAACCCTAGTTGTCCTGACGCTAACCCTACTTGTCCTGACGCTAACCCTACTTGTCCTGATGCTAACCCTAGTTGTCCTGACGCTAACCCTAGTTGTCCTGACGCTAACCCTAGTTGTACTGACGCTAACCCTGGTTGTCCTGACGCTAACCCTAGTTGTCCTGACGCTAACCCTACTTGTCCTGACGCTAACCCTACTTGTCCTGACGCTAACCCTAGTTGTCCTGACGCTAACCCTAGTTGTCCTGACGCTAACCATACTTGTCCTGACGCTAACCCTAGTTGTCCTGACGCTAACCCTAGTTGTCCTGACGCTAACCCTAGTTGTCCTGACGCTAACCCTAGTTGTCCTGACGCTAACCCTAGTTGTCCTGACGCTAACACTACTTGTCCTGACGCTAACCCTAGTTGTCCTGATGCTAACCCTAGTTGTCCTGACGCTAACCCTACTTGTCCTGACGCTAACCCTACTTGTCCTGACGCTAACCCTAGTTGTCCTGACACAAACCCTAGTTGTCCTGACGCTAACCCTAGTTGTCCTGACGCTAACCCTAGTCGTCCTGACGCTAACCCTAGTCGTCCTGACGCTAACCCTAGTCGTCCTGACGCTAACCCTAGTCGTCCTGACGCTAACCCTACTTGTCCTGACGCTAACCCTACTTTTCCTGACGCTAACCCTACTTGTCCTGACGCTAACCCTACTTGTCCTGACGCTAACCCTAGTTGTCCTGACGCTAACTCTAGTTGTCCTGACGCTAACCCTAGTTGTCCTGACGCTAACCCTAGTTGTCCTGACGCTAACCCTAGTTGTCCTGATGCTAACCCTAGTTGTCCTGACGCTAACCCTAGTTGTACTGACGTTAACCCTAGTTGTCCTGACGCTAACCCTAGTTGTCCTGACGCTAACCCTAGTTGTCCTGACGCTAACCCTAGCTGTCCTAACGCTAACCCTAGTTGTCCTGACGCTAACCCTAGTTGTCCTGATGCTAACCCTACCTGTCCTGACGCTAACCCTAGTTGTCGTGACGCTAACCCTAGTTGTCCTGACGCTAACCCGAGTTGTCCTGACGCTAACTCGAGTTGTCCTGACGCTAACTCGAGTTGTCCTGACGCTAACCCGAGTTGTCCTGACGCTAACCCGAGTTTTCCTGACGCTAACCCTAGTTGTCCTGACGCTAACCCTAGTTGTCCTGACGCTAACCCTAGTTGTCCTGACGCTAACCCTAGTTGTCCTGACGCTAACCCTAGTTGTCCTGACGCTAACCCTACTTGTCCTGACGCTAACCCTACTTGTCCTGACGCTAACCCTAGTTGTCCTGACGCTATCCCGAGTTGTCCTGACGCTAACCCTAGTTGTCCTGACGCTAACCCTAGTTGTCCTGACGCTAACCTGAGTTGTCCTGACGCTAACCCGAGTTGTCCTGACGCTAACCCTAGTTGTCCTGATGCTAACCCTAGTTGTCCTGACGCTAACCCGAGTTGTCCTGATGCTAACCCTAGTTGTCCTGACGCTAACCCTACATGTCCTGACGCTAACCCTACTTGTCCTGACGCTAACCCTACTTGTCCTGACGCTAACCCTAGTTGTCCTGACGCTAACCCTAGTTGTCCTGACGCTAACCCTACTTGTCCTGATGCTAACCCTACTTGTCCTAACGCTAACCCTACTTGTCCTGACGCTAACCCTAGTTGTCCTGACGCTAACCCTACTTGTCCTGACGCTAACCCTACTTGTCCTGACGCTAACCCTAGTTGTCCTGACGCTAACCCTACTTGTCCAGACGCTAACCCTAGTTGTCCTGACGCTAACTCTAGTTGTCCTGATGCTAACCCTAGTTGTCCTGACGCTAACCCTAGTTGTCCTGACGCTAACCCTAGTTGTCCTGACGCTAACCCTAGTTGTACTGACGTTAACCCTAGTTGTCCTGACGCTAACCCTAGTTGTCCTGACGCTAACCCTAGTTGTCCTGACGCTAACCCTAGTTGTCCTGACGCTAACCCTTGATGTCCTGACGCTAACCCTACTTGTCCTGATGCTAACCCTGGTTGTTCTGACGCTAACCCTACTTGTCCTGACGCTAACCCTACTTGTCCTGACGCTAACCCTAGTTGTCCTGACGCTAACCCTACTTGTCCTGACGCTAACCCTAGTTGTCCTGACGCTAACCCTACTTGTCCTGACGCTAACCCTAGTTGTCCTGACGCTAACCCTAGTTGTCCTGACGCTAACACTACTTGTCCTGACGCTAACCCTAGCTGTCCTGATGCTAACCCTAGTTGTCCTGACGCTAACCCTACTTGTCCTGACGCTAACCCTACTTGTCCTAACGCTAACCCTAGTTGTCCTGACGCTAACCCTAGTTGTCCTGACGCTAACCCTAGTTGTCCTGACGCTAACCCTAGTCGTCCTGACGCTAACCCTAGTCGTCCTGACGCTAACCCTAGTTGTCCTGACTCTAACCCTACTTGTCCTGACGCTAACCCTACTTTTCCTGACGCTAACCCTACTTGTCCTGACGCTAACCCTACTTGTCCTGACGCTAACCCTAGTTGTCCTGACGCTAACTCTAGTTGTCCTGACGCTAACCCTAGTTGTCCTGACGCTAACTCTAGTTGTCCTGACGCTAACCCTAGTTGTCCTGACGCTAACCCTAGTTGTCCTGACGCTAACCCTAGTTGTCCTGATGCTAACCCTAGTTGTCCTGACGCTAACCCTAGTTGTACTGACGTTAACCCTAGTTGTCCTGACGCTAACCCTAGTTGTCTTGACGCTAACCCTAGTTGTCCTAACGCTAACCCTAGTTGTCCTGACGCTAACCCTAGTTGTCCTAACGCTAACCCTACTTGTCCTGACGCTAACCCTAGTTGTCCTGACGCTAACCCTAGTTGTCCTGACGCTAACCCTACTTGTCCTGACGCTAACCCTAGTTGTCCTGACGCTAACCCGAGTTGTCCTGACGCTAACCCTAGTTGTCCTGACGCTAACCCTAGTTGTCCTGATGCTAACCTGAGTTGTCCTGACGCTAACCCGAGTTGTCGTGACGCTAACCCTAGTTGTTCTGACGCTAACCCGAGCTATCCTGACGCTAACCCGAGTTGTCCTGACGCTAACCCGAGTTGTCCTGACGCTAACTCGAGTTGTCCTGACGCTAACCCGAGTTGTCCTGACGCTAACCCGAGTTGTCCTGACGCTAACCCTAGTTGTCCTGACGCTAACCCTAGTTGTCCTGACGCTAACCCTAGTTGTCCTGACGCTAACCCTACTTGTCCTGACGCTAACCCTACTTGTCCTGACGCTAACCCTAGTTGTCCTGACGCTATCCCGAGTTGTCCTGACGCTAACCCTAGTTGTCCTGACGCTAACCCTAGTTGTCCTGACGCTAACCTGAGTTGTCCTGACGCTAACCCGAGTTGTCCTGACGCTAACCCTAGTTGTCCTGATGCTAACCCTAGTTGTCCTGACGCTAACCCGAGTTGTCCTGACGCTAACCCTAGTTGTCCTGATGCTAACCCTACATGTCCTGACGCTAACCCTACTTGTCCTGATGCTAACCCTACTTGTCCTGACGCTAACCCTAGTTGTCCTGACGCTAACCCTACTTGTCCTGATGCTAACCCTAATTGTCCTGACGCTAACCCTACTTGTCCTGACGCTAACCCTAGTTGTCCTGACGCTAACCCTACTTGTCCTGACGCTAACCCTAGTTGTCCTGACGCTAACCCTAGTTGTCCTGACGCTAACCCTACTTGTCCAGACGCTAACCCTAGTTGTCCTGACGCTAACTCTAGTTGTCCTGATGCTAACCCTAGTTGTCCTGACGCTAACCCTAGTTGTCCTGACGCTAACCCTAGTTGTCCTGACGCTAACCCTAGTTGTACTGACATTAACCCTAGTTGTCCTGACGCTAACCCTAGTTGTCCTGACGCTAACCCTAGTTGTCCTGACGCTAACCCTAGTTGTCCTGACGCTAACCCTTGATGTCCTGACGCTAACCCTACTTGTCCTGACGCTAACCCTGGTTGTTCTGACGCTAACCCTACTTGTCCTGACGCTAACCCTACTTGTCCTGACGCTAACCCTAGTTGTCCTGACGCTAACCCTAGTTGTCCTGACGCTAACCCTAGCGGTCCTGACGCTAACCCTACTTGTCCTGACGCTAACCCTAGTTGTCCTGACGCTATCCCTAGTTGTCGTGACGCTAACCCTAGTTGTCCTGACGCTACCATTAGTTATCCTGACGCTAACCCTAGTTGTCCTGACGCTAACCCTAGTTGTCCTGACGCTAACCCTACTTGTCCTGACGCTAACCCTACTTGTCCTGACGCTAACCCTAGTTGTCCTGACGCTAACCCTAGTTGTCCTGACGCTAACCCTAGTTGTACTGACGCTAACCCTAGTTGTCCTGACGCTATCCCAAGTTGTCGTGACGCTAACCCTAGTTGTCCTGACGCTACCATTAGTTATCCTGACGCTAACCCTAGTTGTCCTGACGCTAACCCTAGTTGTCCTGACGCTAACCCTACTTGTCCTGACGCTAACCCTACTTGTCCTGACGCTAACCCTAGTTGTCCTGACGCTAACCCTAGTTGTCCTGACGCTAACCCTAGTTGTACTGACGCTAACCCTAGTTGTCCTGACGCTAACCCTAGTTGTCCTGACGCTAACCCTACTTGTCCTGACGCTAACCCTACTTGTCCTGACGCTAACCCTAGTTGTCCTGACGCTAACCCTAGTTTTCCTGATGCTAACCATACTTGTCCTGACGCTAACCCTAGTTGTCCTGACGCTAACCCTACTTGTCCTGACGCTAACCCTAGTTGTCCTGACGCTAACCCTAGTTGTCCTGACGCTAACCCTAGTTGTCCTGACGCTAACACTACTTGTCCTGACGCTAACCCTAGTTGTCCTGATGCTAACCCTAGTTGTCCTGACGCTAACCCTACTTGTCCTGACGCTAACCCTACTTGTCCTGACGCTAACCCTAGTTGTCCTGACACTAACCCTAGTTGTCCTGACGCTAACCCTAGTCGTCCTGACGCTAACCCTAGTCGTCCTGACGCTAACCCTAGTCGTCCTGACGCTAACCCTACTTGTCCTGACGCTAACCCTACTTTTCCTGACGCTAACCCTACTTGTCCTGACGCTAACCCTACTTGTCCTGACGCTAACCCTAGTTGTCCTGACGCTAACTCTAGTTGTCCTGACGCTAACCCTAGTTGTCCTGACGCTAACCCTAGTTGTCCTGACGCTAACCCTAGTTGTCCTGATGCTAACCCTAGTTGTACTGACGTTAACCCTAGTTGTCCTGACGCTAACCCTAGTTGTCCTGACGCTAACCCTAGTTGTCCTGACGCTAACCCTAGCAGTCCTAACGCTAACCCTAGTTGTCCTGACGCTAACCCTAGTTGTCCTGATGCTAACCCTACTTGTCCTGACGCTAACCCTAGTTGTCCTGACGCTAACCCTAGTTGTCCTGACGCTAACCCTAGCAGTCCTAACGCTAACCCTAGTTGTCCTGACGCTAACCCTAGTTGTCCTGATGCTAACCCTACTTGTCCTGACGCTAACCCTAGTTGTCCTGACGCTAACCCTAGTTGTCCTGACGCTAACCCGAGTTGTCCTGACGCTAACCCTAGTTGTTCTGACGCTAACCCTAGTTGTCCTGACGCTAACCCGAGTTGTCCTGACGCTAACCCGAGTTGTCGTGACGCTAACCCTAGTTGTCCTGACGCTAACCCGAGTTGTCCTGACGCTAACCCGAGTTGTCCTGACGCTAACCCGAGTTGTCCTGACGCTAACTCGAGTTGTCCTGACGCTAACCCGAGTTGTCCTGACGCTAACCCGAGTTGTCCTGACGCTAACCCTAGTTGTCCTGACGCTAACCCTAGTTGTCCTGACGGTAACCCTAGTTGTCCTGACGCTAACCCTACTTGTCCTGACGCTAACCCTAGTTGTCCTGACGCTAACCCGAGTTGTCCTGACGCTAACCCTAGTTGTCCTGACGCTAACCCTAGTTGTCCTGACGCTAACCCGAGTTGTCCTGACGCTAACCTGAGTTGTCCTGACGCTAACCCTAGTTGTCCTGATGCTAACCCTAGTTGTCCTAACGCTAACCCGAGTTGTCCTGACGCTAACCCTAGTTGTCCTGACGCTAACCCTACTTGTCCTGACGCTAACCCTACTTGTCCTGACGCTAACCCTAGTTGTCCTGACGCTAACCCTAGTTGTCCTGACGCTAACCCTACTTGTCCTGATGCTAACCCTACTTGTCCTGACGCTAACCCTACTTGTCCTGATGCTAACCCTAGTTGTCCTGACGCTAACCCTACTTGTCCTGACGCTAACCCTAGTTGTCCTGACGCTAACCCTAGTTGTCCTGACGCTAACCCTACTTGTCCAGACGCTAACCCTAGTTGTCCTGACGCTAACCCTAGTTATCCTGACGGTAACCCTACTTGTCCTGACGCTAACCCTACTTGTCCTGACGCTAACCCTACTTGTCCTGACGCTAACCCTAGTTGTCCTGACGCTAACCCTACTTGTAGTGACGCTAACCCAAGTTGTCCTGACGCTAACCCTAGTTGTCCTGACGATAACCCTAGTTGTCCTGACGCTAACCCTAGTTGTCCTGACGCTAACCCGAGTTGTCCTGACGCTAACCCGAGTTGTCCTGACGCTAACCCGAGTAGTCCTGACGCTAACCCGAGTTGTCCTGACGCTAACCCTAGTTGTCCTGATGCTAACCCTAGTTGTCCTGACGCTAACCCTACTTGTCCTGACGCTAACCCTAGTTGTCCTGACGCTAACCCTAGTTGTCCTGACGCTAACCCTAGTTGTCCTGACGCTAACCCTACTTGTCCTGACGCTAACCCTACTTGTCCTGACGCTAACCCTAGTTGTCCTGACGCTAACCCTACTTGTCCTGACGCTAACCCTAGTTGTCCTGACGCTAACCCTACTTGTCCTGACGCTAACCCTAGTTGTCCTGACGCTAACCCTACTTGTCCTGACGCTAACCCTACTTGTAGTGACGCTAACCCTACTTGTCCTGACGCTAACCCTAGTTGTCCTGACGCTAACCCTAGTTGTCCTGACGCTAACCCGAGTAGTCCTGACGCTAACCCTAGTTGTCCTGACGCTAACCCGAGTTGTCCTGACGCTAACCCGATTTGTCCTGACGCTAACCCGAGTTGTCCTGACGCTAACCCTAGTTGTCCTGACGCTAACCCGAGTTGTCCTGACGTTAACCCGAGTTGTCCTGACGCTAACCCGAGTTGTCCTGACGCTAACCCGAGTTGTCCTGACGCTAACCCTAGTTGTCCTGACGCTAACCCGATTTGTCGTGACGCTAACCCTAGTTGTCCTGACGCTAACCCTAGTTGTCCTGACGCTAACCCTAGTTGTCCTGACGCTAACGCTAGTTGTCCTGACCCTAACCCTAGTTGTCCTGACGCTAACCCTAGTTGTCCTGACGCTAACCCTAGTTGTCCTGACGCTAACCCTAGTGGTCCTGACGCTAACCCTAGGTGTCCTGACGCTAACCCTAGTTGTCCTGACGCTAACCCTAGTTGTCCTGATGTAACCCTAGTTGTCCTGACGCTAACCCTAGTTGTCCTGACGCTAACCCTACTTTTCCTGACGCTAACCCTACTTGTCCTGACGCTAACCCTACTTGTCCTGACGCTAACCCTAGTTGTCCTGACGCTAACCCTAGTTGTCCTGACTCTAACTCTAGTTGTCCTGACGCTAACCCTAGTTGTCCTGACGCTAACCCTAGTTGTCCTGACGCTAACCCTAGTTGTCCTGACGCTAACCCTAGTTGTCCTGATGCTAACCCTAGTTGTCCTGACGCTAACCCTAGTTGAACTGACGTTAACCCTAGTTGTCCTGACGCTAACCCTAGTTGTCCTGACGCTAACCCTAGTTGTCCTGACGCTAACCCTAGTTGTCCTAATGCTAACCCTAGTTGTCCTGACGCTAACCCTAGTTGTCCTGATGCTAACCCTACTTGTCCTGACGCTAACCCTAGTTGTCCTGACGCTAACTCTAGTTTTCCTGACGCTAACCCTACTTGTCCTGACGCTAACCCTACTTGTCCTGACGCTAACCCTAGTTGTCCTAACGCTAACCCTAGTTGTCCTGACGCTAACCCTAGTTGTCCTGATGCTAACCCTAGTTGTCCTGACGCTAACCCTAGTTGAACTGACGTTAACCCTAGTTGTCCTGACGCTAACCCTAGTTGTCCTGACGCTAACCCTAGTTGTCCTAACGCTAACCCTAGTTGTCCTGACGCTAACCCTAGTTGTCCTGATGCTAACCCTACTTGTCCTGACGCTAACCCTAGTTGTCCTGACGCTAACTCTAGTTGTCCTGACGCTAACCCTACTTGTCCTGACGCTAACCCTAGTTGTCCTGATGCTAACCCTAGTTGTCCTGACGCTAACCCTACTTTTCCTGACGCTAACCCTACTTGTCCTGACGCTAACCCTACTTGTCCTGACGCTAACCCTACTTGTCCTGACGCTAACCCTAGTTGTCCTGACGCTAACCCTACTTGTCCTGACGCTAACCCTAGTTGTCCTGACGCTAACCCTAGTTGTCCGGACGCTAACCCTACTTGTCCTGACGCTAACCCTAGTTGTCCTGACGCTAACCCTACTTGTCCTGACGCTAACCCTACTTGTCCTGACGCTAACCCTACTTGTCCTGACGCTAACCCTAGTTGTCCTGACGCTAACCCTAGTTGTCCTGACGCTAACCCTAGTTGTCCTGACGCTAACCCGAGTTGTCCTGACGCTAACCCGATTTGTCCTGACGCTAACCCGAGTTGTCCTGACGCTAACCCTAGTTGTCCTGACGCTAACCCGAGTTGTCCTGACGTTAACCCGAGTTGTCCTGACGCTAACCCGAGTTGTCCTGACGCTAACCCGAGTTGTCCTGACGCTAACCCTAGTTGTCCTGACGCTAACCCGATTTGTCGTGACGCTAACCCTAGTTGTCCTGACGCTAACCCTAGTTGTCCTGACGCTAACCCTAGTTGTCGTGACGCTAACCCTAGTTGTCCTGACGCTAACGCTAGTTGTCCTGACGCTAACCCTACTTGTCCTAACGCTAACCCTAGTTGTCCTGACGCTAACCCTAGTTGTCCTGATGCTAACCCTACTTGTCCTGACGCTAACCCTAGTTGTCCTGACGCTAACCCTAGTTGTCCTGACGCTAACCCTACTTGTCCTGACGCTAACCCTAGTTGTCCTGACGCTAACCCGAGTTGTCCTGACGCTAACCCTAGTTGTTCTGACGCTAACCCTAGTTGTCCTGACGCTAACCCGAGTTGTCCTGACGCTAACCCGAGTTGTCGTGACGCTAACCCTAGTTGTCCTGACGCTAACCCGAGTTGTCCTGACGCTAACCCGAGTTGTCCTGACGCTAACCCGAGTTGTCCTGACGCTAACTCGAGTTGTCCTGACGCTAACCCGAGTTGTCCTGACGCTAACCCGAGTTGTCCTGACGCTAACCCTAGTTGTCCTGACGCTAACCCTAGTTGTCCTGACGGTAACCCTAGTTGTCCTGACGCTAACCCTACTTGTCCTGACGCTAACCCTAGTTGTCCTGACGCTAACCCGAGTTGTCCTGACGCTAACCCTAGTTGTCCTGACGCTAACCCTAGTTGTCCTGACGCTAACCCGAGTTGTCCTGACGCTAACCTGAGTTGTCCTGACGCTAACCCTAGTTGTCCTGATGCTAACCCTAGTTGTCCTAACGCTAACCCGAGTTGTCCTGACGCTAACCCTAGTTGTCCTGACGCTAACCCTACTTGTCCTGACGCTAACCCTACTTGTCCTGACGCTAACCCTAGTTGTCCTGACGCTAACCCTAGTTGTCCTGACGCTAACCCTACTTGTCCTGATGCTAACCCTACTTGTCCTGACGCTAACCCTACTTGTCCTGATGCTAACCCTAGTTGTCCTGACGCTAACCCTACTTGTCCTGACGCTAACCCTAGTTGTCCTGACGCTAACCCTAGTTGTCCTGACGCTAACCCTACTTGTCCAGACGCTAACCCTAGTTGTCCTGACGCTAACCCTAGTTATCCTGACGGTAACCCTACTTGTCCTGACGCTAACCCTACTTGTCCTGACGCTAACCCTACTTGTCCTGACGCTAACCCTAGTTGTCCTGACGCTAACCCTACTTGTAGTGACGCTAACCCAAGTTGTCCTGACGCTAACCCTAGTTGTCCTGACGATAACCCTAGTTGTCCTGACGCTAACCCTAGTTGTCCTGACGCTAACCCGAGTTGTCCTGACGCTAACCCGAGTTGTCCTGACGCTAACCCGAGTAGTCCTGACGCTAACCCGAGTTGTCCTGACGCTAACCCTAGTTGTCCTGATGCTAACCCTAGTTGTCCTGACGCTAACCCTACTTGTCCTGACGCTAACCCTAGTTGTCCTGACGCTAACCCTAGTTGTCCTGACGCTAACCCTAGTTGTCCTGACGCTAACCCTACTTGTCCTGACGCTAACCCTACTTGTCCTGACGCTAACCCTAGTTGTCCTGACGCTAACCCTACTTGTCCTGACGCTAACCCTAGTTGTCCTGACGCTAACCCTACTTGTCCTGACGCTAACCCTAGTTGTCCTGACGCTAACCCTACTTGTCCTGACGCTAACCCTACTTGTAGTGACGCTAACCCTACTTGTCCTGACGCTAACCCTAGTTGTCCTGACGCTAACCCTAGTTGTCCTGACGCTAACCCGAGTAGTCCTGACGCTAACCCTAGTTGTCCTGACGCTAACCCGAGTTGTCCTGACGCTAACCCGATTTGTCCTGACGCTAACCCGAGTTGTCCTGACGCTAACCCTAGTTGTCCTGACGCTAACCCGAGTTGTCCTGACGTTAACCCGAGTTGTCCTGACGCTAACCCGAGTTGTCCTGACGCTAACCCGAGTTGTCCTGACGCTAACCCTAGTTGTCCTGACGCTAACCCGATTTGTCGTGACGCTAACCCTAGTTGTCCTGACGCTAACCCTAGTTGTCCTGACGCTAACCCTAGTTGTCCTGACGCTAACGCTAGTTGTCCTGACCCTAACCCTAGTTGTCCTGACGCTAACCCTAGTTGTCCTGACGCTAACCCTAGTTGTCCTGACGCTAACCCTAGTGGTCCTGACGCTAACCCTAGGTGTCCTGACGCTAACCCTAGTTGTCCTGACGCTAACCCTAGTTGTCCTGATGTAACCCTAGTTGTCCTGACGCTAACCCTAGTTGTCCTGACGCTAACCCTACTTTTCCTGACGCTAACCCTACTTGTCCTGACGCTAACCCTACTTGTCCTGACGCTAACCCTAGTTGTCCTGACGCTAACCCTAGTTGTCCTGACTCTAACTCTAGTTGTCCTGACGCTAACCCTAGTTGTCCTGACGCTAACCCTAGTTGTCCTGACGCTAACCCTAGTTGTCCTGACGCTAACCCTAGTTGTCCTGATGCTAACCCTAGTTGTCCTGACGCTAACCCTAGTTGAACTGACGTTAACCCTAGTTGTCCTGACGCTAACCCTAGTTGTCCTGACGCTAACCCTAGTTGTCCTGACGCTAACCCTAGTTGTCCTAATGCTAACCCTAGTTGTCCTGACGCTAACCCTAGTTGTCCTGATGCTAACCCTACTTGTCCTGACGCTAACCCTAGTTGTCCTGACGCTAACTCTAGTTTTCCTGACGCTAACCCTACTTGTCCTGACGCTAACCCTACTTGTCCTGACGCTAACCCTAGTTGTCCTGACGCTAACCCGAGTTGTCCTGACGCTAACCCTAGTTGTTCTGACGCTAACCCGAGTTGTCCTGACGCTAACCCGAGTTGTCCTGACGCTAACCCGAGTTGTCGTGACGCTAACCCTAGTTGTCCTGACGCTAACCCGAGTTGTCCTGACGCTAACCCGAGTTGTCCTGACGCTAACCCGAGTTGTCCTGACGCTAACTCGAGTTGTCCTGACGCTAACCCGAGTTGTCCTGACGCTAACCCGAGTTGTCCTGACGCTAACCCTAGTTGTCCTGACGCTAACCCTAGTTGTCCTGACGGTAACCCTAGTTGTCCTGACGCTAACCCTACTTGTCCTGACGCTAACCCTAGTTGTCCTGACGCTAACCCGAGTTGTCCTGACGCTAACCCTAGTTGTCCTGACGCTAACCCTAGTTGTCCTGACGCTAACCCGAGTTGTCCTGACGCTAACCTGAGTTGTCCTGACGCTAACCCTAGTTGTCCTGATGCTAACCCTAGTTGTCCTAACGCTAACCCGAGTTGTCCTGACGCTAACCCTAGTTGTCCTGACGCTAACCCTACTTGTCCTGACGCTAACCCTACTTGTCCTGACGCTAACCCTAGTTGTCCTGACGCTAACCCTAGTTGTCCTGACGCTAACCCTACTTGTCCTGATGCTAACCCTACTTGTCCTGACGCTAACCCTACTTGTCCTGATGCTAACCCTAGTTGTCCTGACGCTAACCCTACTTGTCCTGACGCTAACCCTAGTTGTCCTGACGCTAACCCTAGTTGTCCTGACGCTAACCCTACTTGTCCAGACGCTAACCCTAGTTGTCCTGACGCTAACCCTAGTTATCCTGACGGTAACCCTACTTGTCCTGACGCTAACCCTACTTGTCCTGACGCTAACCCTACTTGTCCTGACGCTAACCCTAGTTGTCCTGACGCTAACCCTACTTGTAGTGACGCTAACCCTAGTTGTCCTGACGCTAACCCTAGTTGTCCTGACGATAACCCTAGTTGTCCTGACGCTAACCCTAGTTGTCCTGACGCTAACCCGAGTTGTCCTGACGCTAACCCGAGTTGTCCTGACGCTAACCCGAGTAGTCCTGACGCTAACCCGAGTTGTCCTGACGCTAACCCTAGTTGTCCTGATGCTAACCCTAGTTGTCCTGACGCTAACCCTACTTGTCCTGACGCTAACCCTAGTTGTCCTGACGCTAACCCTAGTTGTCCTGACGCTAACCCTAGTTGTCCTGACGCTAACCCTACTTGTCCTGACGCTAACCCTACTTGTCCTGACGCTAACCCTAGTTGTCCTGACGCTAACCCTACTTGTCCTGACGCTAACCCTAGTTGTCCTGACGCTAACCCTACTTGTCCTGACGCTAACCCTATTTGTCCTGACGCTAACCCTACTTGTCCTGACGCTAACCCTACTTGTAGTGACGCTAACCCTACTTGTCCTGACGCTAACCCTAGTTGTCCTGACGCTAACCCTAGTTGTCCTGACGCTAACCCGAGTAATCCTGACGCTAACCCTAGTTGTCCTGACGCTAACCCGAGTTGTCCTGACGCTAACCCGATTTGTCCTGACGCTAACCCGAGTTGTCCTGACGCTAACCCTAGTTGTCCTGACGCTAACCCGAGTTGTCCTGACGTTAACCCGAGTTGTCCTGACGCTAACCCGAGTTGTCCTGACGCTAACCCGAGTTGTCCTGACGCTAACCCTAGTTGTCCTGACGCTAACCCGATTTGTCGTGACGCTAACCCTAGTTGTCCTGACGCTAACCCTAGTTGTCCTGACGCTAACCCTAGTTGTCCTGACGCTAACGCTAGTTGTCCTGACCCTAACCCTAGTTGTCCTGACGCTAACCCTAGTTGTCCTGACGCTAACCCTAGTTGTCCTGACGCTAACCCTAGTGGTCCTGACGCTAACCCTAGGTGTCCTGACGCTAACCCTAGTTGTCCTGACGCTAACCCTAGTTGTCCTGATGTAACCCTAGTTGTCCTGACGCAAACCCTAGTTGTCCTGACGCTAACCCTACTTTTCCTGACGCTAACCCTACTTGTCCTGACGCTAACCCTACTTGTCCTGACGCTAACCCTAGTTGTCCTGACGCTAACTCTAGTTGTCCTGACGCTAACCCTAGTTGTCCTGACGCTAACCCTAGTTGTCCTGACGCTAACCCTAGTTGTCCTGATGCTAACCCTAGTTGTCCTGACGCTAACCCTAGTTGAACTGACGTTAACCCTAGTTGTCCTGACGCTAACCCTAGTTGTCCTGACGCTAACCCTAGTTGTCCTAACGCTAACCCTAGTTGTCCTGACGCTAACCCTAGTTGTCCTGATGCTAACCCTACTTGTCCTGACGCTAACCCTAGTTGTCCTGACGCTAACTCTAGTTGTCCTGACGCTAACCCTACTTGTCCTGACGCTAACCCTAGTTGTCCTGATGCTAACCCTAGTTGTCCTGACGCTAACCCTACTTTTCCTGACGCTAACCCTACTTGTCCTGACGCTAACCCTACTTGTCCTGACGCTAACCCTACTTGTCCTGACGCTAACCCTAGTTGTCCTGACGCTAACCCTACTTGTCCTGACGCTAACCCTAGTTGTCCTGACGCTAACCCTAGTTGTCCGGACGCTAACCCTACTTGTCCTGACGCTAACCCTAGTTGTCCTGACGCTAACCCTACTTGTCCTGACGCTAACCCTACTTGTCCTGACGCTAACCCTACTTGTCCTGACGCTAACCCTAGTTGTCCTGACGCTAACCCTAGTTGTCCTGACGCTAACCCTAGTTGTCCTGACGCTAACCCGAGTTGTCCTGACGCTAACCCGATTTGTCCTGACGCTAACCCGAGTTGTCCTGACGCTAACCCTAGTTGTCCTGACGCTAACCCGAGTTGTCCTGACGTTAACCCGAGTTGTCCTGACGCTAACCCGAGTTGTCCTGACGCTAACCCGAGTTGTCCTGACGCTAACCCTAGTTGTCCTGACGCTAACCCGATTTGTCGTGACGCTAACCCTAGTTGTCCTGACGCTAACCCTAGTTGTCCTGACGCTAACCCTAGTTGTCGTGACGCTAACCCTAGTTGTCCTGACGCTAACGCTAGTTGTCCTGACGCTAACCCTAGTTGTCCTGACGCTAACCCTAGTTGTCGTGACGCTAACCCTAGTTGTCCTGACGCTAACCCTAGTTGTCCTGACGCTAACCCTAGTGGTCGTGACGCTAACCCTAGGTGTCCTGACGCTAACCATAGTTGTCCTGACGCTAACCCTAGTTGTCCTGACGCTAACCCTAGTTGTCCTGATGCTAACCCTAGTTGTCCTGACGCTAACCCTAGTTGTCCTGACGCTAACCCTAGTTGTCCTGACGCTAACCCTACTTTTCCTGACGCTAACCCTACTTGTCCTGACGCTAACCCTACTTGTCCTGACGCTAACCCTAGTTGTCCTGACGCTAACCCTAGTTGTCCTGACGCTAACTCTAGTTGTCCTGACGCTAACCCTAGTTGTCCTGACGCTAAACCTAGTTGTCCTGACGCTAACCCTAGTTGTCCTGACGCTAACCCTAGTTGTCCTGACGCTAACCCTAGTTGAACTGACGTTAACCCTAGTTGTCCTGTCGCTAACCCTAGTTGTCCTGACGCTAACCCTAGTTGTCCTGACGCTAAACCTAGTTGTCCTAACGCTAACCCTAGTTGTCCTGACGCTAACCCTAGTTGTCCTGATGCTAACCCTACTTGTCCTGACGCTAACCCTAGTTGTCCTGACGCTAACCCTAGTTGTCCTGACGCTAACCCTACTTGTCCTGACGCTAACCCTAGTTGTCCTGACGCTAACCCTAGTTGTCCTGACGCTAACCCTACTTTTCCTGACGCTAACCCTACTTGTCCTGACGCTAACCCTAGTTGTCCTGACGCTAACCCTAGTTGTCCTGACGCTAACCCTAGTTGTCCTGACGCTAACTCTAGTTGTCCTGACGCTAACCCTAGTTGTCCTGACGCTAACCCTAGTTGTCCTGACGCTAACCCTAGTTGTCCTGACGCTAACCCTAGTTGTCCTGACGCTAAAAGTAGTTGTACTGACGTTAACCCTAGTTGTCCTGATGCTAACCCTAGTTGTCCTGACGCTAACCCTAGTTGTCCTGACGCTAACCCTATTTGTCCTAACGCTAACCCTAGTTGTCCTGACGCTAACCCTAGTTGTCCTGATGCTAACCCTACTTGTCCTGACGCTAACCCTAGTTGTCCTGACGCTAACCCTAGTTGTCCTGACGCTAACCCTACTTGTCCTGACGCTAACCCGAGTTGTCGTGACGCTAACCCGAGTTGTCGTGACGCTAACCCGAGTTGTCGTGACGCTAACCCGAGTTGTCCTGACTCTAACCCGAGTTGTCCTGACGCTAACTCGAGTTGTCCTGACGCTAACCCGAGTTGTCCTGACGCTAACCCTAGTTGTCCTGACGCTAACCCGAGTTGTCCTGACGCTAACCCGAGTTATCCTGACGCTAACCCTAGTTGTCCTGATGCTAACCCTAGTTGTCCTGACGCTAACCCGAGTTGTCCTGACGCTAACCCTAGTTGTCCTGACGCTAACCCTACATGTCCTGAGGCTAACCCTACTTGTCCTGACGCTAACCCTACTTGTCCTGACGCTAACCCTACTTGTCCTGACGCTAACCCTACTTGTCCTGACGCTAACCCTACTTGTCCTGACGCTAACCCTACTTGTCCTGACGCTAACCCTACTTGTCCTGACGCTAACCCTAGTTGTCCTGACGCTAACCCTAGTTGTCCTGACGCTAACCCTAGTTGTCCTGACGCTAAACCTACTTATCCAGACGCTAACCCTAGTTGTCCTGACGCTAACCCTAGTTATCCTGACGGTAACCCTACTTGTCCTGACGCTAACCCTAGTTGTCCTGACGCTAACCCTAGTTGTCCTGACGATAACCCTAGTTGTCCTGACGCTAACCCTAGTTGTCCTGACGCTAACCCTAGTTGTCCTGACGCTAACCCGAGTTGACCTGACGCTAACCCGAGTTGTCCTGACGCTAACCCGAGTTGTCCTGACGCTAACCCGAGTTGTCCTGACGCTAACCCGAGTTGTCCTGACGCTAACCCTAGTTGTACTGACGTTAACCCTAGTTGTCCTGACGCTAGCCCTAGTTGTCCTGACGCTAACCCTAGTTGTCCTGACGCTAACCCTAGTTGTCCTGACGCTAAACCTAGTTGTCCTAACGCTAACCCCAGTTGTCCTGACGCTAACCCTAGTTGTCCTGATGCTAACCCTACTTGTCCTGACGCTAACCCTAGTTGTCCTGACGCTAACCCTAGTTGTCCTGACGCTAACCCTAGTTGTCTTGACGCTAACCCTAGTTGTCCTGACGCTAACCCGAGTTGTCCTGACGCTAACCCTAGTTGTCCTGACGCTAACCCTAGTTGCCCTGACGCTAACCCGAGTTGTCCTGACGCTAACCCGAGTTGTCGTGACGCTAACCCTAGTTGTCCTGACGCTAACCCGAGTTGTCCTGACGCTAACCCGAGTTGTCCTGACGCTAACTCGAGTTGTCCTGACGCTAACCCGAGTTGTCCTGACGCTAACCCTAGTTGTCCTGACGCTAACCCGAGTTGTCCTGACGCTAACCCGAGTTATCCTGACGCTAACCCTAGTTGTCCTGATGCTAACCCTAGTTGTCCTGACGCTAACCCGAGTTGTCCTGACGCTAACCCTAGTTGTCCTGACGCTAACCCTACATGTCCTGACGCTAACCCTACTTGTCCTGACGCTAACCCTACTTGTCCTGACGCTAACCCTACTTGTCCTGACGCTAACCCTAGTTGTCCTGACGCTAACCCTACTTGTCCTGACGCTAACCCTACTTGTCCTGACGCTAACCCTACTTGTCCTGACGCTAACCCTAGTTGTCCTGACGCTAACCCTACTTGTCCTGACGCTAACCCTAGTTGTCCTGACGCTAACCCTAGTTGTCCTGACGCTAACCCTACTTGTCCACACGCTAACCCTAGTTGTCCTGACGCTAACCCTAGTTATCCTGACGGTAACCCTACTTGTCCTGACGCTAACCCTAGTTGTCCTGACGCTAACCCTAGTTGTCCTGACGATAACCCTAGTTGTCCTGACGCTAACCCTAGTTGTCCTGACGCTAACCCTAGTTGTCCTGACGCTAACCCTAGTTGTCCTGACGCTAACCCGAGTTGACCTGACGCTAACCCGAGTTGTCCTGACGCTAACCCGAGTTGTCCTGACGCTAACCCGAGTTGTCCTGACGCTAACCCTAGTTGTCCTGACGCTAACCCTAGTTGTCCTGACGATAACCCTAGTTGTCCTTACGCTAACCCTAGTTGTCCTGACGCTAACCCTAGTTGTCCTGACGCCAACACTAGTTGTCCTGACGCTAACCCTACTTGTCCTGATGCTAACCCTACTTGTCCTGACGCTAACCCTAGTTGTCCTGACGCTAACCCTAGTTGTCCTAACGCTAACCAGAGTTGTCCTGACGCTAACCCTACTTGTCCTGACGCTAACCCTACTTGTCCTGACGCTAACCCTACTTGTCCTGACGCTAACCCTAGTTGTCCTGTCGCTAACCCTACTTGTCCTGATGCTAACCCTAGTTGTCCTGACGCTAACCCTAGTTGTCCTGACGCTAACCCTACTTGTCCTGACGCTAACCCTAGTTGTCCTGACGCTAACCCTACTTGTCCTGACGCTAACCCTACTTGTCCTGACGCTAACCCTACTTGTCCTGACGCTAACCCTAGTTGTCCTGACGGTAACCCGAGTAGTCCTGACGCTAACCCTAGTTGTCCTGACGCTAACCCGAGTTGTCCTGACGCTAACCCGATTTGTCCTGACGCTAACCCGAGTTGTCCTGACGCTAACCCTAGTTGTCCTGACGCTAACCCGAGTTGTCCTGACGTTAACCCGAGTTGTCCTGACGCTAACCCGAGTTGCCCTGACGCTAACCCGAGTTGTCCTGACTCTAACCCCAGTTGTCCTGACGCTAACCCTAGTTGTCCTGACGCTAACCCGATTTGTCGTGACGCTAACCCTAGTTGTCCTGACGCTAACCCTAGTTGTCCTGACGCTAACCCTAGTTGTCGTGACGCTAACCCTAGTTGTCCTGACGCTAACCCTAGTTGTCCTGACGCTAACCCTAGTTGTCCTGACGCTAACGCTAGTTGTCCTGATGCTAACCCTAGTTGTCCTGACGCTAACCCTAGTTGTCGTGACGCTAACCCTAGTTGTCGTGACGCTAACCCTAGTTGTCCTGACGCTAACCCTAGTTGTCGTGACGCTAACCCTAGGTGTCCTGACGCTAACCCTAGTTGTCGTGACGCTAACCCTAGTTGTCCTGACGCTAACCCTAGTTGTCCTGATGCTAACCCTAGTTGTCCTGACGCTAACCCTAGTATTCCTGACGCTAACCCTACTTTTCCTGACGCTAACCCTACTTGTCCTGACGCTAACCCTACTTGTCCTGACGCTAACCCTAGTTGTCCTGATGCTAACCCTAGTTGTCCTGATGCTAACTCTAGTTGTCCTGACGCTAACCCTAGTTGTCCTGACGCTAACCCTAGTTGTCCTGACGCTAACCCTAGTTGTCCTGACGCTAACCCTAGTTGTCCTGACGCTAACCCTAGTTGTACTGACGCTAACCCTAGTTGTACTGACGTTAACCCTAGTTGTCCTGACGCTAACCCTAGTTGTCCTGACGCTAACCCTAGTTGTCCTGACGCTAACCCTAGTTGTCCTGATGCTAACCCTAGTTGTCCTAACGCTAACCCTAGTTGTCCTGACGCTAACCCTAGTTGTCCTGATGCTAACCCTACTTGTCCTGACGCTAACCCTAGTTGTCCTGACGCTAACCCTAGTTGTCCTGACGCTAACCCTACTTGTCCTGACGCTAACCCTAGTTGTCCTGACGCAAACCCTAGTTGTCCTGACGCTAACCCTAGTTGTCCTGACGCTAACCATACTTGTCCTGATGCTAACCCTAGTTGTCCTGACGCTAACCCTAGTTGTCCTGACGCTAACCCTACTTGTCCTGACGCTAACCCTAGTTGTCCTGACGCTAACCCTAGTTGTCCTGATGCTAACCCTAGTTGTCCTGTCGCTAACCCTAGTTGTCCTGACGCTAACCATAGTTGTCCTGACGCTAACCCTAGTTGTCCTGACGCTAACCCTAGTTGTCCTGACGCTAACCCTAGTTGTCCTGACGCTAACCCTAGTTGTCCTGACGCTAAACCTAGTTGTCCTGACGCTAACCCGAGTTGTCCTGACGCTAACCCTAGTTGTCCTGACCCTATTCCGAGTTGTCCTGACGCTAACCCGAGTTGTCGTGACGCTAACCCTAGTTGTGCTGACGCTAACCCGAGTTGTCCTGACGCTAACCCGAGTTGTCCTGACGCTAACCCTAGTTGTCCTGACGCTAACCCGAGTTGTCCTGACGTTAACCCTAGTTGTCCTGACGCTAACCCTAGTTGTCCTGATGCTAACCCTAGTTGTCCTGACGCTAACCCGAGTTGTCGTGACGCTAACCCTAGTTGTGCTGACGCTAACCCGAGTTGTCCTGACGCTAACCCGAGTTGTCCTGACGCTAACCCGAGTTGTCCTGACGCTAACTCGAGTTGTCCTGACGCTAACCCTAGTTGTCCTGACGCTAACCCGAGTTGTCCTGACGATAACCCTAGTTGTCCTGACGGTAACCCTAGTTGTCCTGACGCTAACCCTAGTTGTCCTGACGCTAACCCTACTTGTCCTGACGCTAACCCTACTTGTCCTGACGCTAACCCTAGTTGTCCTGACGCTAACCCGAGTTGTCCTGACGCTAACCCTAGTTGTCCTGACGCTAACCCTAGTTGTCCTGACGCTAACCCGAGTTGTCCTGACGCTAACCCTAGTTGTCCTGACGCTAACCCTAGTTGTCCTGATGCTAACCCTAGTTGTCCTGACGCTAACCCGAGTTGTCCTGACGCTAACCCTAGTTGTCCTGACGCTAACCCTACTTGTCCTGACGCTAACCCTAGTTGCCCTGACGCTAACCCTACTTGTCCTGATGCTAACCCTAGTTGTCCTGACGCTAACCCTACTTGTCCTGACGCTAACCCTAATTGTCGTGACGCTAACCCGAGTTGTCCTGACGCTAACCCTAGTTGTCCTGACGCTAACCCTAGTTGTCCTGACGCTAACCCGAGTTGTCCTGACGCTAACCCTAGTTGTCCTGACGCTAACCCTAGTTGTCCTGATGCTAACCCTAGTTGTCCTGACGCTAACCCGAGTTGTCCTGACGCTAACCCTAGTTGTCCTGACGCTAACCCTACTTGTCCTGACGCTAACCCTAGTTGCCCTGACGCTAACCCTACTTGTCCTGATGCTAACCCTAGTTGTCCTGACCCTAACCCTATTTGTCATGATGCTAACCCTACTTGTCCTGACGCTAACCCTACTTGTCCTGACGCTAACCCTAGTTGTCCTGACGCTAACCCTACTTGTCCTGACGCTAACCCTAGTTGTCCTGACGCTAACCCTAGTTGTCCTGACGCTAACCCTACTTGTCCTGACGCTAACCCTAGTTGTCCTGACGCTAACCCAAGTTATCCTGACGGTAACCCTACTTGTCCTGACGCTAACCCTACTTGTCCTGACGCTAACCCTACTTGTCCTGACGCTAACCCTAGTTGTCCTGACGCTAACCCTACTTGTCCTGACGCTAACCCTAGTTGTCCTGACGCTAACCCTAGTTGTCCTGACGCTAACCCTAGTTGTCCTGACGCAAACCCTAGTTGTCCTGACGCTAACCCTAGTTGTCCTGACGCTAACCCGAGTTGACCTGACGCTAACCCGAGTTGTCCTGACGCTAACCCAAGTTGTCCTGACGCTAACCCGAGTTGTCCTGACGCTAACCCGAGTTGTCCTGACGCTAACCCTAGGTGTCCTGATGCTAACCCGAGTTGTCCTGACGCTAACCCTAGTTGTCCTGACGCTAACCCTAGTTGTCCTGACGCTAACCCTAGTTGTCCTGACGATAACCCTAGTTGTCCTGACGCTAACCCTAGTTGTCCTGACGCTAACCCTAGTTGTCCTGACGCTAACCCTAGTTGTCCTGACGCTAACCCTACTTGTCCTGACGCTAACCCTACTTGTCCTGACGCTAACCCTAGTTGTCCTGACGCCAACCCTAGTTGTCCTTACGCTAACCCTACTTGTCCTGACGCTAACCCTAGTTGTCCTGATGCTAACCCTAGCTGTCCTGACGCTAACCCGAGTTGTCCTGACGCTAACCCTAGTTGTCCTGACGCTAACCCTACTTGTCCTGACGCTAACCCTACTTGTCCTGACCCTAACCCTACTTGTCCTGACGCTAACCCTAGTTGTCCTGACGCTAACCCTAGTTGTCCTGACGATAACCCTAGTTGTCCTGACGCTAACCCTAGTTGTCCTGACGCTAACCCTAGTTGTCCTGACGCTAACCCTAGTTGTCCTGACGCTAACCCGAGTTGACCTGACGCTAACCCGAGTTGTCCTGACGCTAACCCGAGTTGTCCTGACGCTAACCCGAGTTGTCCTGACGCTAACCCTAGTTGTCCTGACGCTAACCCTAGTTGTCCTGACGATAACCCTAGTTGTCCTTACGCTAACCCTAGTTGTCCTGACGCTAACCCTAGTTGTCCTGACGCCAACCCTAGTTGTCCTGACGCTAACCCTACTTGTCCTGATGCTAACCCTACTTGTCCTGACGCTAACCCTAGTTGTCCTAACGCTAACCAGAGTTGTCCTGACGCTAACCCTACTTGTCCTGACGCTAACCCTACTTGTCCTGACGCTAACCCTACTTGTCCTGACGCTAACCCTAGTTGTCCTGACGCTAACCCTACTTGTCCTGATGCTAACCCTAGTTGTCCTGACGCTAACCCTAGTTGTCCTGACGCTAACCCTACTTGTCCTGACGCTAACCCTAGTTGTCCTGACGCTAACCCTACTTGTCCTGACGCTAACCCTACTTGTCCTGACGCTAACCCTACTTGTCCTGACGCTAACCCTAGTTGTCCTGACGGTAACCCGAGTAGTCCTGACGCTAACCCTAGTTGTCCTGACGCTAACCCGAGTTGTCCTGACGCTAACCCGATTTGTCCTGACGCTAACCCGAGTTGTCCTGACGCTAACCCTAGTTGTCCTGACGCTAACCCGAGTTGTCCTGACGTTAACCCGAGTTGTCCTGACGCTAACCCGAGTTGCCCTGACGCTAACCCGAGTTGTCCTGACTCTAACCCCAGTTGTCCTGACGCTAACCCTAGTTGTCCTGACGCTAACCCGATTTGTCGTGATGCTAACCCTAGTTGTCCTGACGCTAACCCTAGTTGTCCTGACGCTAACCCTAGTTGTCGTGACGCTAACCCTAGTTGTCCTGACGCTAACCCTAGTTGTCCTGACGCTAACCCTAGTTGTCCTGACGCTAACGCTAGTTGTCCTGATGCTAACCCTAGTTGTCCTGACGCTAACCCTAGTTGTCGTGACGCTAACCCTAGTTGTCGTGACGCTAACCCTAGTTGTCCTGACGCTAACCCTAGTTGTCGTGACGCTAACCCTAGGTGTCCTGACGCTAACCCTAGTTGTCGTGACGCTAACCCTAGTTGTCCTGACGCTAACCCTAGTTGTCCTGATGCTAACCCTAGTTGTCCTGACGCTAACCCTAGTATTCCTGACGCTAACCCTACTTTTCCTGACGCTAACCCTACTTGTCCTGACGCTAACCCTACTTGTCCTGACGCTAACCCTAGTTGTCCTGATGCTAACCCTAGTTGTCCTGATGCTAACTCTAGTTGTCCTGACGCTAACCCTAGTTGTCCTGACGCTAACCCTAGTTGTCCTGACGCTAACCCTAGTTGTCCTGACGCTAACCCTAGTTGTCCTGACGCTAACCCTAGTTGTCCTGACGCTAACCCTAGTTGTACTGACGTTAACCCTAGTTGTCCTGACGCTAACCCTAGTTGTCCTGACGCTAACCCTAGTTGTCCTGACGCTAACCCTAGTTGTCCTGATGCTAACCCTAGTTGTCCTAACGCTAACCCTAGTTGTCCTGACGCTAACCCTAGTTGTCCTGACGCTAACCCTAGTTGTCCTGACGCTAACCATACTTGTCCTGATGCTAACCCTAGTTGTCCTGACGCTAACCCTAGTTGTCCTGACGCTAACCCTACTTGTCCTGACGCTAACCCTAGTTGTCCTGACGCTAACCCTAGTTGTCCTGATGCTAACCCTAGTTGTCCTGTCGCTAACCCTAGTTGTCCTGACGCTAACCATAGTTGTCCTGACGCTAACCCTAGTTGTCCTGACGCTAACCCTAGTTGTCCTGACGCTAGCCCTAGTTTTCCTGATGCTAACCCTAGTTGTCCTGACGCTAACCCTAGTTGTCCTGACGCTAACCCTAGTTGTCCTGACGCTAACCCTAGTTGTCCTGACGCTAACCCTAGTTGTCCTGACGCTAACCCTAGCTGTCCTGACGCTAACCCTAGTTGTCCTGACGCTAACCCTAGTTGTCCTGACGCTAACCCTACTTGTCCTGACGCTAACCCTACTTGTCCTGACGCTAACCCTAGTTGTCCTGACGCTAACCCTAGTTGTCCTGACGCTAACCCTAGTTGTCCTGACGCTAAACCTAGTTGTCCTGACGCTAACCCGAGTTGTCCTGACGCTAACCCTAGTTGTCCTGACCCTATTCCGAGTTGTCCTGACGCTAACCCGAGTTGTCGTGACGCTAACCCTAGTTGTGCTGACGCTAACCCGAGTTGTCCTGACGCTAACCCGAGTTGTCCTGACGCTAACCCTAGTTGTCCTGACGCTAACCCGAGTTGTCCTGACGCTAACCCTAGTTGTCCTGACGCTAACCCTAGTTGTCCTGATGCTAACCCTAGTTGTCCTGACGCTAACCCGAGTTGTCGTGACGCTAACCCTAGTTGTGCTGACGCTAACCCGAGTTGTCCTGACGCTAACCCGAGTTGTCCTGACGCTAACCCGAGTTGTCCTGACGCTAACTCGAGTTGTCCTGACGCTAACCCTAGTTGTCCTGACGCTAACCCGAGTTGTCCTGACGATAACCCTAGTTGTCCTGACGGTAACCCTAGTTGTCCTGACGCTAACCCTAGTTGTCCTGACGCTAACCCTACTTGTCCTGACGCTAACCCTACTTGTCCTGACGCTAACCCTAGTTGTCCTGACGCTAACCCGAGTTGTCCTGACGCTAACCCTAGTTGTCCTGACGCTAACCCTAGTTGTCCTGACGCTAACCCGAGTTGTCCTGACGCTAACCCTAGTTGTCCTGACGCTAACCCTAGTTGTCCTGATGCTAACCCTAGTTGTCCTGACGCTAACCCGAGTTGTCCTGACGCTAACCCTAGTTGTCCTGACGCTAACCCTACTTGTCCTGACGCTAACCCTAGTTGCCCTGACGCTAACCCTACTTGTCCTGATGCTAACCCTAGTTGTCCTGACGCTAACCCTACTTGTCCTGACGCTAACCCTAATTGTCGTGACGCTAACCCGAGTTGTCCTGACGCTAACCCTAGTTGTCCTGACGCTAACCCTAGTTGTCCTGACGCTAACCCGAGTTGTCCTGACGCTAACCCTAGTTGTCCTGACGCTAACCCTAGTTGTCCTGATGCTAACCCTAGTTGTCCTGACGCTAACCCGAGTTGTCCTGACGCTAACCCTAGTTGTCCTGACGCTAACCCTACTTGTCCTGACGCTAACCCTAGTTGCCCTGACGCTAACCCTACTTGTCCTGATGCTAACCCTAGTTGTCCTGACCCTAACCCTATTTGTCATGATGCTAACCCTACTTGTCCTGACGCTAACCCTACTTGTCCTGACGCTAACCCTAGTTGTCCTGACGCTAACCCTACTTGTCCTGACGCTAACCCTACTTGTCCTGACGCTAACCCTAGTTGTCCTGACGCTAACCCTACTTGTCCTGACGCTAACCCTAGTTGTCCTGACGCTAACCCTAGTTGTCCTGACGCAAACCCTAGTTGTCCTGACGCTAACCCTAGTTGTCCTGACGCTAACCCGAGTTGACCTGACGCTAACCCGAGTTGTCCTGACGCTAACCCAAGTTGTCCTGACGCTAACCCGAGTTGTCCTGACGCTAACCCGAGTTGTCCTGACGCTAACCCTAGGTGTACTGATGCTAACCCGAGTTGTCCTGACGCTAACCCTAGTTGTCCTGACGCTAACCCTAGTTGTCCTGACGCTAACCCTAGTTGTCCTGACGATAACCCTCGTTGTCCTGACGCTAACCCTAGTTGTCCTGACGCTAACCCTAGTTGTCCTGACGCTAACCCTAGTTGTCCTGACGCTAACCCTACTTGTCCTGACGCTAACCCTACTTGTCCTGACGCTAACCCTAGTTGTCCTGACGCCAACCCTAGTTGTCCTTACGCTAACCCTACTTGTCCTGACGCTAACCCTAGTTGTCCTGATGCTAACCCTAGCTGTCCTGACGCTAACCCGAGTTGTCCTGACGCTAACCCTAGTTGTCCTGACGCTAACCCTACTTGTCCTGACGCTAACCCTACTTGTCCTGACCCTAACCCTACTTGTCCTGACGCTAACCCTAGTTGTCCTGACGCTAACCCTACTTGTCCTGACGCTAACCCGAGTTGTCCTGACGCTAACCCTAGTTGTCCTGACGCTAACCCTAGTTGTCCTGACGCTAACCCGAGTTGTCCTGACGCTAACCCGAGTTGTCCTGACGCTAACCCTAGTTGTCCTGATGCTAACCCTAGTTGTCCTGATGCTAACCCTAGTTGTCCTGACGCTAACCCGAGTTGTCCTGACGCTAACCCTAGTTGTCCTGACGCTAACCCTACTTGTCCTGACGCTAACCCTAGTTGCCCTGACGCTAACCCTACTTGTCCTGATGCTAACCCTAGTTGTCCTGACCCTAACCCTATTTGTCATGACGCTAACCCTACTTGTCCTGACGCTAACCCTACTTGTCCTGACGCTAACCCTAGTTGTCCTGACGCTAACCCTACTTGTCCTGACGCTAACCCTAGTTGTCCTGACGCTAACCCTAGTTGTCCTGACGCTAACCCTACTTGTCCTGACGATAACCCTAGTTGTCCTGACGCTAACCCTAGTTATCCTGACGGTAACCCTACTTGTCCTGACGCTAACCCTACTTGTCCTGACGCTAACCCTACTTGTCCTGACGCTAACCCTAGTTGTCCTGACGCTAACCCTACTTGTCCTGACGCTAACCCTAGTTGTCCTGACGCTAACCCTAGTTGTCCTGACGCAAACCCTAGTTGTCCTGACGCTAACCCTAGTTGTCCTGACGCTAACCCTAGTTGTCCTGACGCTAACCCTAGTTGTCCTGACGCTAACCCTAGTTGTCCTGACGCTAACCCTAGTTGTCCTGATGCTAACCCTAGTTGTCCTGACGATAACCCTAGTTGTCCTGACGCTAACCCTAGTTGTCCTGACGCTAACCCTAGTTGTCGTGACGCTAACCCTAGTTGTCCTGACGCTAACCCTAGTTGTCCTGACGCTATCCCTAGTTGTCCTGACGCTAACCCTAGTTGTCCTGACGCTAACCCTAGTTGTCCTGACGCTAACCCTAGTTGTCCTGACGCTAACCCTAGTTGTCGTGACGCTAACCCTAGTTGTCCTGATGCTAACCCTAGTTGTCCTGACGCTAACCCTAGTTGTCGTGACGCTAACCCTAGGTGTCCTGACGCTAACCCTAGTTGTCGTGACGCTAACCCTAGTTGTCCTGACGCAAACCCTAGTTGTCCTGACGCTAACCCTAGTTGTCCTGACGCTAACCCTAGTTGTCCTGACGCTAACCCTAGTTGTCCTGACGCTAACCCTAGTTGTCCTGACGCTAACCCTACTTGTCCTGACGCTAACCCTACTTGTCCTGACGCTAACCCTACTAGTCCTGACGCTAACCCTAGTTGTCCTGACGCTAACCCTAGTTGTCCTGACGCTAACCCTAGTTGTCGTGACGCTAACCCTAGTTGTCCTGACGCTAACCCTAGTTGTCCTGACGCTAACCCTAGTTGTCCTGACGCTAACCCTAGTTGTCCTGACGCTAACCCTAGTTGTCGTGACACTAACCCTAGTTGTCGTGAGGCTAACCCTAGTTGTCCTGACGCTAACCCTAGTTGTCGTGACGCTAACCCTAGTTGTCCTGACGCTAACCCTAGTTGTTGTGACGCTAACCCTAGTTGTCCTGACGCTAACCCTAGTTGTCCTGACGCTAACCCTAGTTGTCCTGACGCTAACCCTAGTTGTCCTGACGCTAACCCTAGTTGTCCTGACCCTAACCCTAGTTGTCCTGACGCTAACCCTAGTTGTCGTGAACCTAACCCTAGTTGTCCTGACGCTAACCGTAGTTGTCGTGACGCTAACCCTAGTTGTCCTGACGCTAACCCTAGTTGTCCTGACGCTAACAGTAGTTGTCCTGACGCTAACCCTAGTTGTCCTGACGCTAACCCTACTTGTCCTGACGCTAACCCTAGTTGTCCTGACTCTAACCCTACTTGTCCTGACGCTAACCCTACTTGTCCTGACGCTAACCCTAGTTGTCCTGACGCTAACCCTAGTTGTCCTGACGCTAACCCTAGTTGTCGTGACGCTAAACCTAGTTGTCCTGACGCTAACCCTAGTTGTCCTGACGCTAACCCTAGTTGTCCTGACGCTAACCCTAGTTGTCCTGACGCTAACCCTACTTGTCCTGACGCTAACCCTAGTTGTCCTGACGCTATCCCTAGTTGTCCTGACGCTAACCCTAGTTGTCGTGACGCTAACCCTAGTTGTCCTGACGCTAACCCTAGTTGTCCTGACGCTAACCCTAGTTGTCATGACGCTAACCCTAGTTGTCGTGAGGCTAACCCTAGTTGTCCTGACGCTAACCCTAGTTGTCGTGACGCTAACCCTAGTTGTCCTGACGCTAACCCTAGTTGTTGTGACGCTAACCCTAGTTGTCCTGACGCTAACCCTAGTTGTCCTGACGCTAACCCTAGTTGTCCTGACGCTAACCCTAGTTGTCTGGACGCTAACCCTAGTTGTCCCGACGCTAACCCTAGTTGTCCCGACGCTAACCCTAGTTGTCCCGACGCTAACCCTAGTTGTCCTGACGCTAAACCTAGTTGTCCTGATGCTAACCCTAGTTGTCCTGACGCTAACCCTAGTTGTCCTGACGCTAACCCTAGTTGTCCTGACGCTAACCCTAGTTGTCCTGATGCTAACCCTAGTTGTCCTGACGGTAACCCTAGTTGTCCTGACGCTAACCCTAGTTGTCCTGACGCTAACCCTAGTTGTCCTGACGCTAACCCTAGTTGTCCCGATGCTAACCCTAGTTGTCCCGACGCTAACCCTAGTTGTCCTGACGCAAACCCTAGTTGTCCTGACGCTAACCCTACTTGTCCTGATGCTAACCCTAGTTGTCCTGACGCTAACCCTACTTGTCCTGACGCTAACCCTACTTGTCCTGACGCTAACCCTAGTTGTCGTGACGCTAACCCTAGTTGTCCTGACGCTAACCCTAGTTGTCCTGACGCTAACCCTAGTTGTCCTGACGCTAACCCTACTTGTCCTGATGCTAACCCTAGTTGTCCTGACGCTAACCCTAGTTGTCCTGACGCTAACCCTAGTTGTCGTGACGCTAACCCTAGTTGTCCTGACGCTAACCCTAGTTGTCCTGACGCTAACCCTAGTTGTCCTGACGCTAACCCTAGTTGTGACACTAACCCTAGTTGTCGTGAGGCTAACCCTAGCTGTCCTGACGCTAACCCTAGTTGTCGTGACGCTAACCCTAGTTGTCCTGACGCTAACCCTAGTTGTTGTGACGCTAACCCTAGTTGTCCTGACGCTAACCCTAGTTGTCCTGACGCTAACCCTAGTTGTCCTGACGCTAACCCTAGTTGTCCTGACGCTAACCCTAGTTGTCCTGACGCTAACCCTAGTTGTCCGGACGCTAACCCTAGTTGTCCCGACTCTAACCCTAGTTGTCCCGACGCTAACCCTAGTTGTCCCGCCGCTAACCCTAGTTGTCCTGACGCTAAACCTAGTTGTCCTGATGCTAACCCTAGTTGTCCTGACGCTAACCCTAGTTGTCCTGACGCTAACCCTAGTTGTCCCGACGCTAACCCTAGTTGTCCCGACGCTAACCCTAGTTGTCCTGACGCTAACCTTAGTTGTCCCGATGCTAACCCTAGTTGTCCCGACGCTAACCCTAGTTATCCTGACGCTAACCCTAGTTGTCCTGACATTAACCCTAGTTGTCCTGACGCTAACCCTAGTTGTCCTGACGCTAACCCTAGTTGTCCTGACGATAACCCTAGTTGTCCTGACGCTAACCCTAGTTGTCCCGACGCTAACCCTAGTTGTCCTGACGCTAACCCTAGTTGTCCTGACGCTAACCCTAGTTGTCCTGACGCTAACCCTAGTTGTCCCGATGCTAACCCTAGTTGTCTCGACGCTAACCCTAGTTGTCCTGACGCTAACCCTAGTTGTCCTGACATTAACCCTAGTTGTCCTGACGCTAACCCTAGTTGTCCTGATGCTAACCCTAGTTGTCCTGACGATAACCCTAGTTGTCCTGACGCTAACCCTAGTTGTCCTGACGCTAACCCTAGTTGTCGTGACGCTAACCCTAGTTGTCCTGACGCTAACCCTAGTTGTCCTGACGCTATCCCTAGTTGTCCTGACGCTAACCCTAGTTGTCCTGACGCTAACCCTAGTTGTCCTGACGCTAACCCTAGTTGTCCTGACGCTAACCCTAGTTGTCGTGACGCTAACCCTAGTTGTCCTGATGCTAACCCTAGTTGTCCTGACGCTAACCCTAGTTGTCCTGACGCTAACCCTACTTGTCCTGACGCTAACCCTAGTTGTCCTGACACTAACCCTAGTTGTCGTGAGGCTAACCCTAGTTGTCCTGATTCTAACCCTAGTTGTCGTGACGCTAACCCTAGTTGTCCTGACGCTAACCCTAGTTGTCGTGACGCTAACCCTAGTTGTCCTGACGCTAACCCTAGTTGTTGTGACGCTAACCCTAGTTGTCCTGACGCTAACCCTAGTTGTCCTGACGCTAACCCTAGTTGTCCTGACGCTAACCCTAGTTGTCTGGACGCTAACCCTAGTTGTCCCGACGCTAACCCTAGTTGTCCCGACGCTAACCCTAGTTGTCCCGACGCTAACCCTAGTTGTCCTGACGCTAAACCTAGTTGTCCTGATGCTAACCCTAGTTGTCCTGACGCTAACCCTAGTTGTCCTGACGCTAACCCTAGTTGTCCTGATGCTAACCCTAGTTGTCCTGACGGTAACCCTAGTTGTCCTGACGCTAACCCTAGTTGTCCTGACGCTAACCCTAGTTGTCCTGACGCTAACCCTAGTTGTCCCGATGCTAACCCTAGTTGTCCCGACGCTAACCCTAGTTGTCCTGACGCAAACCCTAGTTGTCCTGACGCTAACCCTACTTGTCCTGATGCTAACCCTAGTTGTCCTGACGCTAACCCTACTTGTCCTGACGCTAACCCTACTTGTCCTGACGCTAACCCTAGTTGTCGTGACGCTAACCCTAGTTGTCCTGACGCTAACCCTAGTTGTCCTGACGCTAACCCTAGTTGTCCTGACGCTAACCCTACTTGTCCTGATGCTAACCCTAGTTGTCCTGACGCTAACCCTAGTTGTCCTGACGCTAACCCTAGTTGTCGTGACGCTAACCCTACTTGTCCTGATGCTAACCCTAGTTGTCCTGACGCTAACCCTAGTTGTCCTGACGCTAACCCTAGTTGTCGTGACACTAACCCTAGTTGTCGTGAGGCTAACCCTAGTTGTCCTGACGCTAACCCTAGTTGTCGTGACGCTAACCCTAGTTGTCCTGACGCTAACCCTAGTTGTTGTGACGCTAACCCTAGTTGTCCTGACGCTAACCCTAGTTGTCCTGACGCTAACCCTAGTTGTCCTGACGCTAACCCTAGTTGTCCTGACGCTAACCCTAGTTGTCCTGACGCTAACCCTAGTTGTCCGGACGCTAACCCTAGTTGTCCCGACTCTAACCCTAGTTGTCCCGACGCTAACCCTAGTTGTCCCGACGCTAACCCTAGTTGTCCTGACGCTAAACCTAGTTGTCCTGATGCTAACCCTAGTTGTCCTGACGCTAACCCTAGTTGTCCTGACGCTAACCCTAGTTGTCCTGACGCTAACCCTAGTTGTCCTGACGCTAACCCTAGTTGTCCTGATGCTAACCCTAGTTGTCCTGACGTTAACCCTAGTTGTCCTGACGCTAACCCTAGTTGTCCTGACGCTAACCCTAGTTGTCCTGACGCTAACCCTAGTTGTCCTGATGCTAACCCTAGTTGTCGTGACGCTAACCCTAGTTGTCCTGACGCTAACCCTAGTTGTCGTGACACTAACCCTAGTTGTCGTGAGGCTAACCCTAGTTGTCCTGACGCTAACCCTAGTTGTCCTGACGCTAACCCTAGTTGTCCTGACGCTAACCCTAGTTGTCCTGACGCTAACCCTAGTTGTCCTGACGCTAACCCTAGTTGTCGTGACGCTAACTCTAGTTGTCCTGACGCTAACCCTAGTTGTCGTGACGCTAACCCTAGTTGTCCTGACGCTAACCCTAGTTGTCCTGACGCTAACCCTAGTTGTCCTGACGCTAACCCTAGTTGTCGTGACGCTAACCCTAGTTGTCCTGACGCTAACCCTAGTTGTCGTGACGCTAACCCTAGTTGTCCTGACGCTAACCCTAGTTGTCCTGACGCTAACCCTAGTTGTCCTGACGCTAACCCTACTTGTCCTGATGCTAACCCTAGTTGTCCTGACGCTAACCCTACTTGTCCTGACGCTAACCCTACTTGTCCTGACGCTAACCCTAGTTGTCCTGACGCTAACCCTAGTTGTCGTGACGCTAACCCTAGTTGTCCTGACGCTAACCCTAGTTGTTGTGACGCTAACCCTAGTTGTCCTGACGCTAACCCTAGTTGTCCTGACGCTAACCCTAGTTGTCCTGACGCTAACCCTAGTTGTCCTGACGCTAACCCTAGTTGTCCGGACGCTAACCCTAGTTGTCCCGACGCTAACCCTAGTTGTCCCGACGCTAACCCTAGTTGTCCTGACGCTAAACCTAGTTGTCCTGATGCTAACCCTAGTTGTCCTGACGCTAACCCTAGTTGTCCTGACGCTAACCCTAGTTGTCCTGACGCTAACATTAGTTGTCCTGACGCTAACCCTAGTTGTCCTGACGCTAACCCTAGTTGTCGTGACGCTAACCCTAGTTGTCCTGACGCTAACCCTAGTTGTCCTGACGCTAACCCTAGTTGTCCCGACGCTAACCCTAGTTGTCCTGAAGCTAACCCTAGTTGTCCTGACGCTAAACCTAGTTGTCCTGATGCTAACCCTAGTTGTCCCGATGCTAACCTTAGTTGTCCCGACGCTAACCCTAGTTGTCCTGACGCAAACCCTAGTTGTCCTGACGCTAACCCTACTTGTCCTGATGCTAACCCTAGTTGTCCTGACGCTAACCCTACTTGTCCTGACGCTAACCCTACTTGTCCTGACGCTAACCCTAGTTGTCCTGACGCTAACCCTACTTGTCCTGACGCTAACCCTAGTTGTCCTGACGCTAACCCTAGTTGTCCTGACGCTAACCCTAGTTGTCGTGACGCTAACCCTAGTTGTCCTGACGCTAACCCTAGTTGTCCTGACGCTAACCCTACTTGTCCTGATGCTAACCCTAGTTGTCCTGACGCTAACCCTAGTTGTCCTGACGCTAACCCTAGTTGTCCTGACGCTAACCCTAGTTGTCGTGACGCTAACCCTAGTTGTCCTGATGCTAACCCTAGTTGTCCTGACGCTAACCCTAGTTGTCGTGACACTAACCCTAGTTGTCGTGAGGCTAACCCTAGTTGTCCTGACGCTAACCCTAGTTGTCGTGACGCTAACCCTAGTTGTCCTGACGCTAACCCTAGTTGTCCTGACGCTAACCCTACTTGTCCTGACGCTAACCCTAGTTGTCCTGACGCTAACCCTACTTGTCCTGACGCTAACCCTACTTGTCCTGACGCTAACCCTACTTGTCCTGACGCTAACCCTAGTTGTCCTGACGCTAACCCTAGTTGTCGTGACGCTAAACCTAGTTGTCCTGACGCTAACCCTAGTTGTCCTGACGCTAACCCTAGTTGTCCTGACGCTAACCCTAGTTGTCCTGACGCTAACCCTACTTGTCCTGACGCTAACCCTAGTTGTCCTGACGCTAACCCTAGTTGTCGTGAGGCTAACCCTAGTTGTCCTGATTCTAACCCTAGTTGTCGTGACGCTAACCCTAGTTGTCCTGACGCTAACCCTAGTTATTGTGACGCTAACCCTAGTTGTCCTGACGCTAACCCTAGTTGTCCTGACGCTAACCCTAGTTGTCCTGACGCTAACCCTAGTTGTCCTGACGCTAACCCTAGTTGTCCGGACGCTAACCCTAGTTGTCCCGACGCTAACCCTAGTTGTCCCGACGCTAACCCTAGTTGTTCTGATGCTAACCCTAGTTGTCCTGACGCTAACCCTAGTTGTCCTGACGCTAACCCTAGTTGTCCTGACGCTAACCCTAGTTGTCCTGACGCTAACCCTAGTTGTCGTGACGCTAACCCTAGTTGTCCTGACGCTAACCCTAGTTGTCCTGACGCTAACCCTAGTTGTCCCGACGCTAACCCTAGTTGTCCTGAAGCTAACCCTAGTTGTCCTGACGCTAAACCTAGTTGTCCTGATGCTAACCCTAGTTGTCCCGATGCTAACCCTAGTTGTCCCGACGCTAACCCTAGTTGTCCTGACGCAAACCCTAGTTGTCCTGACGCTAACCCTACTTGTCCTGATGCTAACCCTAGTTGTCCTGACGCTAACCCTACTTGTCCTGACGCTAACCCTACTTGTCCTGACGCTAACCCTAGTTGTCCTGACGCTAACCCTACTTGTCCTGACGCTAACCCTAGTTGTCCTGACGCTAACCCTAGTTGTCCTGACGCTAACCCTAGTTGTCGTGACGCTAACCCTAGTTGTCCTGACGCTAACCCTAGTTGTCCTGACGCTAACCCTAGTTGTCCTGACGCTAACCCTACTTGTCCTGATGCTAACCCTAGTTGTCCTGACGCTAACCCTAGTTGTCCTGACGCTAACCCTAGTTGTCCTGACGCTAACCCTAGTTGTCCTGATGCTAACCCTAGTTGTCGTGACGCTAACCCTCGTTGTCCTGACGCTAACCCTAGTTGTCCTGACGCTATCCCTAGTTGTCCTGACGCTAACCCTAGTTGTCCTGACGCTAACCCTAGTTGTCCTGACGCTAACCCTAGTTGTCCTGACGCTAACCCTAGTTGTCGTGACGCTAACCCTAGTTGTCCTGATGCTAACCCTAGTTGTCCTGACGCTAACCCTAGTTATCGTGACGCTAACCCTAGGTGTCCTGACGCTAACCCTTGTTGTCGTGACGCTAACCATAGTTGTCCTGACGCAAACCCTAGTTGTCCTGACGCTAACCCTAGTTGTCCTGACGCTAACCCTACTTGTCCTGACGCTAACCCTAGTTGTCCTGACGCTAACCCTAGTTGTCCTGACGCTAACCCTACTTGTCCTGACGCTAACCCTAGTTGTCCTGACGCTAACCCTAGTTGTCCTGACGCTAACCCTACTTGTCCTGACGCTAACCCTAGTTGTCCTGACGCTAACCCTAGTTGTCCTGACGCTAACCCTAGTTGTCCTGATGCTAACCCTAGTTGTCGTGACGCTAACCCTAGTTGTCCTGACGCTAACCCTAGTTGTCGTGACACTAACCCTAGTTGTCGTGAGGCTAACCCTAGTTGTCCTGACGCTAACCCTAGTTGTCCTGACGCTAACCCTAGTTGTCCTGACGCTAACCCTAGTTGTCCTGACGCTAACCCTAGTTGTCGTGACGCTAACCCTAGTTGTCCTGACGCTAACCCTAGTTGTCCTGACGCTAACCCTAGTTGTCGTGACGCTAACCCTAGTTGTCCTGACGCTAACCCTAGTTGTCGTGACGCTAACCCTAGTTGTCCTGACGCTAACCCTAGTTGTCCTGACGCTAACCCTAGTTGTCCTGACGCTAACCCTAGTTGTCGTGACGCTAACCCTAGTTGTCCTGACGCTAACCCTAGTTGTCGTGACGCTAACCCTAGTTGTCCTGACGCTAACCCTAGTTGTCCTGACGCTAACCCTAGTTGTCCTGACGCTAACCCTACTTGTCCTGATGCTAACCCTAGTTGTCCTGACGCTAACCCTACTTGTCCTGACGCTAACCCTAGTTGTCCTGACGCTAACCCTAGTTGTCGTGACGCTAACCCTAGTTGTCCTGACGCTAACCCTAGTTGTTGTGACGCTAACCCTAGTTGTCCTGACGCTAACCCTAGTTGTCCTGACGCTAACCCTAGTTGTCCTGACGCTAACCCTAGTTGTCCTGACGCTAACCCTAGTTGTCCGGACGCTAACCCTAGTTGTCGTGACGCTAAACCTAGTTGTCCTGACGCTAACCCTAGTTGTCCTGACGCTAACCCTAGTTGTCCTGACGCTAACCCTAGTTGTCCTGACGCTAACCCTACTTGTCCTGACGCTAACCCTAGTTGTCCTGACGCTAACCCTAGTTGTCGTGAGGCTAACCCTAGTTGTCCTGATTCTAACCCTAGTTGTCGTGACGCTAACCCTAGTTGTCCTGACGCTAACCCTAGTTATTGTGACGCTAACCCTAGTTGTCCTGACGCTAACCCTAGTTGTCCTGACGCTAACCCTAGTTGTCCTGACGCTAACCCTAGTTGTCCTGACGCTAACCCTAGTTGTCCGGACGCTAACCCTAGTTGTCCCGACGCTAACCCTAGTTGTCCCGACGCTAACCCTAGTTGTTCTGATGCTAACCCTAGTTGTCCTGACGCTAACCCTAGTTGTCCTGACGCTAACCCTAGTTGTCCTGACGCTAACCCTAGTTGTCCTGACGCTAACCCTAGTTGTCCTGACGCTAACCCTAGTTGTCGTGACGCTAACCCTAGTTGTCCTGACGCTAACCCTAGTTGTCCTGACGCTAACCCTAGTTGTCCCGACGCTAACCCTAGTTGTCCTGAAGCTAACCCTAGTTGTCCTGACGCTAAACCTAGTTGTCCTGATGCTAACCCTAGTTGTCCCGATGCTAACCCTAGTTGTCCCGACGCTAACCCTAGTTGTCCTGACGCAAACCCTAGTTGTCCTGACGCTAACCCTACTTGTCCTGATGCTAACCCTAGTTGTCCTGACGCTAACCCTACTTGTCCTGACGCTAACCCTACTTGTCCTGACGCTAACCCTAGTTGTCCTGACGCTAACCCTACTTGTCCTGACGCTAACCCTAGTTGTCCTGACGCTAACCCTAGTTGTCCTGACGCTAACCCTAGTTGTCGTGACGCTAACCCTAGTTGTCCTGACGCTAACCCTAGTTGTCCTGACGCTAACCCTAGTTGTCCTGACGCTAACCCTACTTGTCCTGATGCTAACCCTAGTTGTCCTGACGCTAACCCTAGTTGTCCTGACGCTAACCCTAGTTGTCCTGACGCTAACCCTAGTTGTCCTGATGCTAACCCTAGTTGTCGTGACGCTAACCCTCGTTGTCCTGACGCTAACCCTAGTTGTCCTGACGCTATCCCTAGTTGTCCTGACGCTAACCCTAGTTGTCCTGACGCTAACCCTAGTTGTCCTGACGCTAACCCTAGTTGTCCTGACGCTAACCCTAGTTGTCGTGACGCTAACCCTAGTTGTCCTGATGCTAACCCTAGTTGTCCTGACGCTAACCCTAGTTATCGTGACGCTAACCCTAGGTGTCCTGACGCTAACCCTTGTTGTCGTGACGCTAACCATAGTTGTCCTGACGCAAACCCTAGTTGTCCTGACGCTAACCCTAGTTGTCCTGACGCTAACCCTACTTGTCCTGACGCTAACCCTAGTTGTCCTGACGCTAACCCTACTTGTCCTGACGCTAACCCTAGTTGTCCTGACGCTAACCCTAGTTGTCCTGACGCTAACCCTAGTTGTCGTGACGCTAACCCTAGTTGTCCTGACGCTAACCCTAGTTGTCCTGACGCTAACCCTACTTGTCCTGACGCTAACCCTAGTTGTCCTGACGCTAACCCTAGTTGTCCTGACGCTAACCCTAGTTGTCCTGATGCTAACCCTAGTTGTCGTGACGCTAACCCTAGTTGTCCTGACGCTAACCCTAGTTGTCGTGACACTAACCCTAGTTGTCGTGAGGCTAACCCTAGTTGTCCTGACGCTAACCCTAGTTGTCCTGACGCTAACCCTAGTTGTCCTGACGCTAACCCTAGTTGTCCTGACGCTAACCCTAGTTGTCGTGACACTAACCCTAGTTGTCCTGACGCTAACCCTAGTTGTCCTGACGCTAACCCTAGTTGTCGTGACGCTAACCCTAGTTGTCCTGACGCTAACCCTAGTTGTCGTGACGCTAACCCTAGTTGTCCTGACGCTAACCCTAGTTGTCCTGACGCTAACCCTAGTTGTCGTGACGCTAACCCTAGTTGTCCTGACGCTAACCCTAGTTGTCGTGACGCTAACCCTAGTTGTCCTGACGCTAACCCTAGTTGTCCTGACGCTAACCCTAGTTGTCCTGACGCTAACCCTACTTGTCCTGATGCTAACCCTAGTTGTCCTGACGCTAACCCTACTTGTCCTGACGCTAACCCTACTTGTCCTGACGCTAACCCTAGTTGTCCTGACGCTAACCCTAGTTGTCGTGACGCTAACCCTAGTTGTCCTGACGCTAACCCTAGTTGTTGTGACGCTAACCCTAGTTGTCCTGACGCTAACCCTAGTTGTCCTGACGCTAACCCTAGTTGTACTGACGCTAACCCTAGTTGTCCTGACGCTAACCCTAGTTGTCCGGACGCTAACCCTAGTTGTCCCGACGCTAACCCTAGTTGTCCCGACGCTAACTCTAGTTGTCCTGACGCTAAACCTAGTTGTCCTGATGCTAACCCTAGTTGTCCTGACGCTAACCCTAGTTGTCCTGACGCTAACCCTAGTTGTCCTGACGCTAACATTAGTTGTCCTGACGCTAACCCTAGTTGTCCTGACGCTAACCCTAGTTGTCGTGACGCTAACCCTAGTTGTCCTGACGCTAACCCTAGTTGTCCTGACGCTAACCCTAGTTGTCCCGACGCTAACCCTAGTTGTCCTGAAGCTAACCCTAGTTGTCCTGACGCTAAACCTAGTTGTCCTGATGCTAACCCTAGTTGTCCCGATGCTAACCCTAGTTGTCCCGACGCTAACCCTAGTTGTCCTGACGCAAACCCTAGTTGTCCTGATGCTAACCCTACTTGTCCTGATGCTAACCCTAGTTGTCCTGACGCTAACCCTACTTGTCCTGACGCTAACCCTACTTGTCCTGACGCTAACCCTAGTTGTCCTGACGCTAACCCTACTTGTCCTGACGCTAACCCTAGTTGTCCTGACGCTAACCCTAGTTGTCCTGACGCTAACCCTAGTTGTCGTGACGCTAACCCTAGTTGTCCTGACGCTAACCCTAGTTGTCCTGACGCTAACCCTAGTTGTCGTGACACTAACCCTAGTTGTCGTGAGGCTAACCCTAGTTGTCCTGACGCTAACCCTAGTTGTCGTGACGCTAACCCTAGTTGTCCTGACGCTAACCCTAGTTGTTGTGACGCTAACCCTAGTTGTCCTGACGCTAACCCTAGTTGTCCTGATGCTAACCCTAGTTGTCCTGACGCTAACCCTAGTTGTCCGGACGCTAACCCTAGTTGTCCCGACTCTAACCCTAGTTGTCCCGACGCTAACCCTAGTTGTCCCGACGCTAACCCTAGTTGTCCTGACGCTAAACCTAGTTGTCCTGATGCTAACCCTAGTTGTCCTGACGCTAACCCTAGTTGTCCTGACGCTAACCCTAGTTGTCCTGACGCTAACCCTAGTTGTCCTGATGCTAACCCTAGTTGTCCTGACGTTAACCCTAGTTGTCCTGACGCTAACCCTACTTGTCCTGACGCTAACGCTAGTTGTCCTGACGCTAACCCTAGTTGTCCTGACGCTAACCCTAGTTGTCGTGACGCTAACCCTAGTTGTCCTGACGCTAACCCTATTTGTCCTGACGCTAACCCTACTTGTCCTGACGCTAACCCTAGTTGTCCTGACGCTAACCCTAGTTGTTCTGACGCTAACCCTAGTTGTCCTGATGCTAACCCTAGTTGTCGTGACGCTAACCCTAGTTGTCCTGACGCTAACCCTAGTTGTCGTGACACTAACCCTAGTTGTCGTGAGGCTAATCCTAGTTGTCCTGACGCTAACCCTAGTTGTCCTGACGCTAACCCTAGTTGTCCTGACGCTAACCCTAGTTGTCCTGACGCTAACCCTAGTTGTCGTGACGCTAACCCTAGTTGTCCTGACGCTAACCCTAGTTGTCGTGACGCTAACCCTAGTTGTCCTGACGCTAACCCTAGTTGTCGTGACGCTAACCCTAGTTGTCCTGACGCTAACCCTAGTTGTCCTGACGCTAACCCTAGTTGTCCTGATGCTAACCCTAGTTGTCGTGACGCTAACCCTAGTTGTCCTGACGCTAACCCTAGTTGTCGTGACGCTAACCCTAGTTGTCCTGACGCTAACCCTAGTTGTCCTGACGCTAACCCTAGTTGTCCTGACGCTAACCCTACTTGTCCTGACGCTAACCCTAGTTGTCCTGACGCTAACCCTACTTGTCCTGACGCTAACCCTACTTGTCCTGACGCTAACCCTAGTTGTCCTGACGCTAACCCTAGTTGTCGTGACGCTAACCCTAGTTGTCCTGACGCTAACCCTAGTTGTTGTGACGCTAACCCTAGTTGTCCTGACGCTAACCCTAGTTGTCCTGACGCTAACCCTAGTTGTCCTGACGCTAACCCTAGTTGTCCTGACGCTAACCCTAGTTGTCCGGACGCTAACCCTAGTTGTCCCGACGCTAACCCTAGTTGTCCCGACGCTAACCCTAGTTGTCCTGACGCTAAACCTAGTTGTCCTGATGCTAACCCTAGTTGTCCTGACGCTAACCCTAGTTGTCCTGACGCTAACCCTAGTTGTCCTGACGCTAACATTAGTTGTCCTGACGCTAACCCTAGTTGTCCTGACGCTAACCCTAGTTGTCGTGACGCTAACCCTAGTTGTCCTGACGCTAACCCTAGTTGTCCTGACGCTAACCCTAGTTGTCCCGACGCTAACCTTAGTTGTCCTGAAGCTAACCCTAGTTGTCCTGACGCTAAACCTAGTTGTCCTGATGCTAACCCTAGTTGTCCCGATGCTAACCCTAGTTGTCCCGACGCTAACCCTAGTTGTCCTGACGCAAACCCTAGTTGTCCTGACGCTAACCCTACTTGTCCTGACGCTAACCTTAGTTGTCCTGACGCTAACCCTACTTGTCCTGACGCTAACCCTAGTTGTCCTGACGCTAACCCTAGTTGTCCTGACGCTAACCCTAGTTGTCCTGACGATAACCCTAGTTGTCCTGACGCTAACCCTAGTTGTCCCGACGCTAACCCTAGTTGTCCTGACGCTAACCCTAGTTGTCCTGACGCTAACCCTAGTTGTCCCGATGCTAACCCTAGTTGTCCCGACGCTAACCCTAGTTGTCCTGACGCTAACCCTAGTTGTCCTGACATTAACCCTAGTTGTCCTGACGCTAACCCTAGTTGTCCTGACGCTAACCCTAGTTGTCCTGACGATAACCCTAGTTGTCCTGACGCTAACCCTAGTTGTCCTGACGCTAACCCTAGTTGTCGTGACGCTAACCCTAGTTGTCCTGACGCTAACCCTAGTTGTCCTGACGCTAACCCTAGTTGTCCTGACGCTATCCCTAGTTGTCCTGACGCTAACCCTAGTTGTCCTGACGCTAACCCTAGTTGTCCTGACTCTAACCCTAGTTGTCCTGACGCTAACCCTAGTTGTCCTGATGCTAACTCTAGTTGTCCTGACGCTAACCCTAGTTGTCGTGACGCTAACCCTAGGTGTCCTGACGCTAACCCTAGTTGTCGTGACGCTAACCCTAGTTGTCCTGACGCAAACCCTAGTTGTCCTGACGCTAACCCTAGTTGTCCTGACGCTAACCCTACTTGTCCTGACGCTAACCCTAGTTGTCCCGATGCTAACCCTAGTTGTCCCGACGCTAACCCTAGTTGTCCTGACGCTAACCCTAGTTGTCCTGACATTAACCCTAGTTGTCCTGACGTTAACCCTAGTTGTCCTGACGCTAACCCTAGTTGTCCTGACGATAACCCTAGTTGTCCTGACGCTAACCCTAGTTGTCCTGAAGCTAACCCTAGTTGTCGTGACGCTAACCCTAGTTGTCCTGACGCTAACCCTAGTTGTCCTGACGCTAACCCTAGTTGTCCTGACGCTATCCCTAGTTGTCCTGACGCTAACCCTAGTTGTCCTGACGCTAACCCTAGTTGTCCTGACTCTAACCCTAGTTGTCCTGATGCTAACCCTAGTTGTCCTGATGCTAACCCTAGTTGTCCTGACGCTAACCCTAGTTGTCGTGACGCTAACCCTAGGTGTCCTGACGCTAACCCTAGTTGTCCGGACGCTAACCCTAGTTGTCCCGACTCTAACCCTAGTTGTCCCGACGCTAACCCTAGTTGTCCCGACGCTAACCCTAGTTGTCCTGACGCTAAACCTAGTTGTCCTGATGCTAACCCTAGTTGTTCTGACGCTAACCCTAGTTGTCCTGACGCTAACCCTAGTTGTCCTGACGCTAACCCTAGTTGTCCTGATGCTAACCCTAGTTGTCCTGACGTTAACCCTAGTTGTCCTGACGCTAACCCTAGTTGTCCTGACGCTAACCCTAGTTGTCCTGACGCTAACCCTAGGTGTCCTGACGCTAACCCTAGTTGTCCCGACGCTAACCCTAGTTGTCCTGACGCTAACCCTAGTTGTCCTGACGCTAACCCTAGTTGTCCTGACGCTAACCCTAGTTGTCCCGATGCTAACCCTAGTTGTCCTGACGCTAACCCTAGTTGTCCTGACGCTAACCCTAGTTGTCCTGACATTAACCCTAGTTGTCCTGACACTAACCCTAGTTGTCCTGACGCTAACCCTAGTTGTCCTGACGATAACCCTAGTTGTCCTGACGCTAACCCTAGTTGTCCCGACGCTAACCCTAGTTGTCCTGACGCTAACCCTAGTTGTCCTGACGCTAACCCTAGTTGTCCTGACGCTAACCCTAGTTGTCCCGATGCTAACCCTAGTTGTCCCGACGCTAACCCTAGTTGTCCTGACGCTAACCCTAGTTGTCCTGACATTAACCCTAGTTGTCCTGACGCTAACCCTAGTTGTCCTGACGCTAACCCTAGTTGTCCTGACGATAACCCTAGTTGTCCTGACGCTAACCCTAGTTGTCCTGACGCTAACCCTAGTTGTCGTGACGCTAACCCTAGTTGTCCTGACGCTAACCCTAGTTGTCCTGACGCTAACCCTAGTTGTCCTGACGCTAACCCTAGTTGTCCTGACGCTAACCCTAGTTGTCCTGACATTAACCCTAGTTGTCCTGACGCTAACCCTAGTTGTCCTGACGCTAACCCTAGTTGTCCTGACGATAACCCTAGTTGTCCTGACGCTAACCCTAGTTGTCCTGACGCTAACCCTAGTTGTCGTGACGCTAACCCTAGTTGTCCTGACGCTAACCCTAGTTGTCCTGACGCTATCCCTAGTTGTCCTGACGCTAACCCTAGTTGTCCTGACGCTAAACCTAGTTGTCCTGACTCTAACCCTAGTTGTCCTGACGCTAACCCTAGTTGTCCTGATGCTAACCCTAGTTGTCCTGACGCTAACCCTAGTTGTCGTGACGCTAACCCTAGTTGTCCTGACGCAAACCCTAGTTGTCCTGACGCTAACCCTAGTTGTCCTGACGCTAACCCTACTTGTCCTGACGCTAACCCTAGTTGTCCCGATGCTAACCCTAGTTGTCCCGACGCTAACCCTAGTTGTCCTGACGCTAACCCTAGTTGTCCTGACATTAACCCTAGTTGTCCTGACGCTAACCCTAGTTGTCCTGACGCTAACCCTAGTTGTCCTGACGATAACCCTAGTTGTCCTGACGCTAACCCTAGTTGTCCTGACGCTAACCCTAGTTGTCGTGACGCTAACCCTAGTTGTCCTGACGCTAACCCTAGTTGTCCTGACGCTAACCCTAGTTGTCCTGACGCTATCCCTAGTTGTCCTGACGCTAACCCTAGTTGTCCTGACGCTAACCCTAGTTGTCCTGACTCTAACCCTAGTTGTCCTGACGCTAACCCTAGTTGTCCTGATGCTAACCCTAGTTGTCCTGACGCTAACCCTAGTTGTCGTGACGCTAACCCTAGGTGTCCTGACGCTAACCCTAGTTGTCCGGACGCTAACCCTAGTTGTCCCGACTCTAACCCTAGTTGTCCCGACGCTAACCCTAGTTGTCCCGACGCTAACCCTAGTTGTCCTGACGCTAAACCTAGTTGTCCTGATGCTAACCCTAGTTGTCCTGACGCTAACCCTAGTTGTCCTGACGCTAACCCTAGTTGTCCTGATGCTAACCCTAGTTGTCCTGACGTTAACCCTAGTTGTCCTGACGCTAACCCTAGTTGTCCTGACGCTAACCCTAGTTGTCCTGACGCTAACCCTAGTTGTCCTGACGCTAACCCTAGTTGTCCCGACGCTAACCCTAGTTGTCCTGACGCTAACCCTAGTTGTCCTGATGCTAACCCTAGTTGTCCTGACGCTAACCCTAGTTGTCCCGATGCTAACCCTAGTTGTCCTGACGCTAACCCTAGTTGTCCTGACGCTAACCCTAGTTGTCCTGACATTAACCCTAGTTGTCCTGACGCTAACCCTAGTTGTCCTGACGCTAACCCTAGTTGTCCTGACGATAACCCTAGTTGTCCTGACGCTAACCCTAGTTGTCCCGACGCTAACCCTAGTTGTCCTGACGCTAACCCTAGTTGTCCTGACGCTAACCCTAGTTGTCCTGACGCTAACCCTAGTTGTCCCGATGCTAACCCTAGTTGTCCCGACGCTAACCCTAGTTGTCCTGACGCTAACCCTAGTTGTCCTGACATTAACCCTAGTTGTCCTGACGCTAACCCTAGTTGTCCTGACGCTAACCCTAGTTGTCCTGACGATAACCCTAGTTGTCCTGACGCTAACCCTAGTTGTCCTGACGCTAACCCTAGTTGTCGTGACGCTAACCCTAGTTGTCCTGACGCTAACCCTAGTTGTCCTGACGCTAACTCTAGTTGTCCTGACGCTATCCCTAGTTGTCCTGACGCTAACCCTAGTTGTCCTGACGCTAACCCTAGTTGTCCTGACTCTAACCCTAGTTGTCCTGACGCTTACCCTAGTTGTCCTGATGCTAACCCTAGTTGTCCTGACGCTAACCCTAGTTGTCGTGACGCTGACCCTAGGTGTCCTGACGCTAACCCTAGTTGTCGTGACGCTAACCCTAGTTGTCCTGACGCAAACCCTAGTTGTCCTGACGCTAACCCTAGTTGTCCTGACGCTAACCCTACTTGTCCTGACGCTAACCCTAGTTGTCCTGACGCTAACCCTACTTGTCCTGACGCTAACCCTAGTTGTCCTGACGCTAACCCTACTTGTCCTGACGCTAACCCTAGTTGTCCTGACGCTAACCCTAGTTGTCCTGACGCTAACCCTAGTTGTCGTGACGCTAACCCTAGTTGTCCTGACGCTAACCCTAGTTGTCCTGACGCTAACCCTAGTTGTCCTGACGCTAACCCTACTTGTCCTGAAGCTAACCCTAGTTGTCCTGACGCTAACCCTAGTTGTCCTGACGCTAACCCTAGTTGTCCTGATGCTAACCCTAGTTGTCGTGACGCTAACCCTAGTTGTCCTGACGCTAACCCTAGTTGTCGTGACACTAACCCTAGTTGTCGTGAGGCTAACCCTAGTTGTCCTGACGCTAACCCTAGTTGTCGTGACGCTAACCCTAGTTGTCCTGACGCTAACCCTAGTTGTTGTGACGCTAACCCTAGTTGTCCTGACGCTAACCCTAGTTGTCCTGACGCTAACCCTAGTTGTCCTGACGCTAACCCTAGTTGTCCGGACGCTAACCCTAGTTGTCCTGACGCTAACCCTAGTTGTCCCGATGCTAACCCTAGTTGTCCTGACGCTAAACCTAGATGTCCTGACGCTAATCCTAGTTGTCCTGACGCTAACCCTAGTTGTCCTGACGCTAACCCTAGTTGTCCTGACGCTAACCCTAGTTGTCCTGACGCTAACCCTAGTTGTCCTGATGCTAACCCTAGTTGTCCTGACGGTAACCCTAGTTGTCCTGTCGCTAACCCTAGTTGTCCTGACGCTAACCCTAGTTGTCCTGACGCTAACCCTAGTTGTCCTGACGCTAACCCTAGTTGTCCCGACGCTAACCCTAGTTGTCCTGACGCTAACCCTAGTTGTCCTGACGCTAACCCTAGTTGTCCCGATGCTAACCCTAGTTGTCCCGACGCTAACCCTAGTTGTCCTGACGCAAACCCTAGTTGTCCTGACGCTAACCCTAGTTGTCCTGATGCTATCCCTAGTTGTCCTGACGTTAACCCTAGTTGTCATGACGCTAACCCTAGTTGTCCTGACGCTAACCCTAGTTGTCCTGACGATAACCCTAGTTGTCCTGACGCTAACCCTAGTTGTCCTGACGCTAACCCTAGTTGTCGTGACGCTAACCCTAGTTGTCCTGACGCTAACCCTAGTTGTCCTGATGCTAATCCTAGTTGTCCTGACGCTATCCCTAGTTGTCCTGACGCTAACCCTAGTTGTCCTGACGCTAACCCTAGTTGTCCTGACGCTAACCCTAGTTGTCGTGACGCTAACCCTAGTTGTCCTGACGCTAACCCTAGTTGTCCTGACGCTAACCCTAGTTGTCGTGACTCTAACCCTAGGTGTCCTGACGCTAACCCTAGTTGTCGTGACTCTAACCCTAGTTGTCCTGACGCTAACCCTAGTTGTCCTGACGCTAACCATAGTTGTCCTGACGCTAACCCTAGTTGTCCTGACGCTAACCCTAGTTGTCCTGACGCTAACCCTAGTTGTCGTGATGCTAACCCTAGTTGTCCTGACGCTAACCCTAGTTGTCCTGACGCTAACCCTAGTTGTCGTGACTCTAACCCTAGTTGTCCTGACGCTAACCCTAGTTGTCCTGACGCTAACCCTAGTTGTCCTGATGCTAACCCTAGTTGTCCTGACGGTAACCCTAGTTGTCCTGTCGCTAACCCTAGTTGTCCTGACGCTAACCCTAGTTGTCCTGACGCTAACCCTAGTTGTCCTGACGCTAACCCTAGTTGTCCCGACGCTAACCCTAGTTGTCCTGACGCTAACCCTAGTTGTCCTGACGCTAACCCTAGTTGTCCCGATGCTAACCCTAGTTGTCCCGACGCTAACCCTAGTTGTCCTGACGCAAACCCTAGTTGTCCTGACGCTAACCCTAGTTGTCCTGATGCTATCCCTAGTTGTCCTGACGTTAACCCTAGTTGTCATGACGCTAACCCTAGTTGTCCTGACGCTAACCCTAGTTGTCCTGACGATAACCCTAGTTGTCCTGACGCTAACCCTAGTTGTCCTGACGCTAACCATAGTTGTCGTGACGCTAACCCTAGTTGTCCTGACGCTAACCCTAGTTGTCCTGATGCTAATCCTAGTTGTCCTGACGCTATCCCTAGTTGTCCTGACGCTAACCCTAGTTGTCCTGACGCTAACCCTAGTTGTCCTGACGCTAACCCTAGTTGTCGTGACGCTAACCCTAGTTGTCCTGACGCTAACCCTAGTTGTCCTGACGCTAACCCTAGTTGTCGTGACTCTAACCCTAGGTGTCCTGACGCTAACCCTAGTTGTCGTGACTCTAACCCTAGTTGTCCTGACGCTAACCCTAGTTGTCCTGACGCTAACCATAGTTGTCCTGACGCTAACCCTAGTTGTCCTGACGCTAACCCTAGTTGTCCTGACGCTAACCCTAGTTGTCGTGATGCTAACCCTAGTTGTCCTGACGCTAACCCTAGTTGTCCTGACGCTAACCCTAGTTGTCGTGACTCTAACCCTAGTTGTCCTGACGCTAACCCTAGTTGTCGTGACGATAACCCAAGTTGTCCTGACGCTAACCCTAGTTGTCCTGACGCTAACCCTAGTTGTCCTGACGCTAACCCTAGTTGTCCTGACGCTAACCCTAGTTGTCGTGACGCTAACCCTACTTGTCGTGACGCTAACCCTACTTGTCCTGACGCTAGCCCTAGTTGTCCTGACGCTAAACCTAGTTGTCCTGACGCTAACCCTAGTTGTCCTGACGCTAACCCTAGTTGTCCTGACGCTAACCCTAGTTGTCCTGAAGCTAACCCTAGTTGTCCTGACGCTAACCCTAGTTGTCATGACGCTAACCCTAGTTGTCCTGACGCTAACCCTAGTTGTCCTGACGCTAACCCTAGTTGTCGTGACGCTAACCCTAGTTGTCCTGACGCTAACCCTAGTTGTTCTGACGCTAACCCTAGTTGTCCTGACGCTAACCCTACTTGTCCTGATGCTAACCCTAGTTGTCCTGACGCTAACCCTAGTTGTCCTGACGCTAACCCTAGTTGTCGTGACGCTAACCCTAGTTGTCCTGACGCTAACCCTAGTTGTCCTGACGCTAACCCTAGTTGTCGTGACACTAACCCTAGTTGTCGTGAGGCTAACCCTAGTTGTCCTGACGCTAACCCTAGTTGTCGTGACGCTAACCCTAGTTGTCCTGACGCTAACCCTAGTTGTTGTGACGCTAACCCTAGTTGTCCTGACGCTAACCCTAGTTGTCCTGACGCTAACCCTAGTTGTCCTGACGCTAACCCTAGTTGTCCCGACTCTAACCCTAGTTGTCCCGACGCTAACCCTACTTGTCCCGACGCTAACCCTAGTTGTCCTGACGCTAAACCTAGTTGTCCTGATGCTAACCCTAGTTGTCCTGACGCTAACCCTAGTTGTCCTGACGCTAACCCTAGTTGTCCTGACATTAACCCTAGTTGTCCTGACGCTAACCCTAGTTGTCCTGACGCTAACCCTAGTTGTCCTGACGATAACCCTAGTTGTCCTGACGCTAAACCTAGTTGTCCTGATGCTAACCCTAGTTGTCCTGACGCTAACCCTAGTTGTCCTGACGCTAACCCTAGTTGTCCTGACGCTAACCCTAGTTGTCCTGACGCTAACCCTAGTTGTCCGGACGCTAACCCTAGTTGTCCCGACTCTAACCCTAGTTGTCCCGACGCTAACCCTACTTGTCCCGACGCTAACCCTAGTTGTCCTGACGCTAAACCTAGTTGTCCTGATGCTAACCCTAGTTGTCCTGACGCTAACCCTAGTTGTCCTGACGCTAACCCTAGTTGTCCTGACATTAACCCTAGTTGTCCTGACGCTAACCCTAGTTGTCCTGACGCTAACCCTAGTTGTCCTGACGATAACCCTAGTTGTCCTGACGCTAACCCTAGTTGTCCTGACGCTAACCCTAGTTGTCGTGACGCTAACCCTAGTTGTCCTGACGCTAACCCTAGTTGTCCTGACGCTAACCCTAGTTGTCCTGACGCTATCCCTAGTTGTCCTGACGCTAACCCTAGTTGTCCTGACGCTAACCCTAGTTGTCCTGACTCTAACCCTAGTTGTCCTGACGCTAACCCTAGTTGTCCTGATGCTAACCCTAGTTGTCCTGACGCTAACCCTAGCTGTCGTGACGCTAACCCTAGGTGTCCTGACGCTAACCCTAGTTGTCGTGACGCTAACCCTAGTTGTCCTGACGCAAACCCTAGTTGTCCTGACGCTAACCCTAGTTGTCCTGACGCTAACCCTACTTGTCCTGACGCTAACCCTAGTTGTCCTGACGCTAACCCTACTTGTCCTGACGCTAACCCTAGTTGTCCTGACGCTAACCCTAGTTGTCCTGACGCTAACCCTAGTTGTCGTGACGCTAACCCTAGTTGTCCTGACGCTAACCCTAGTTGTCCTGACGCTAACCCTAGTTGTCCTGACGCTAACCCTACTTGTCCTGAAGCTAACCCTAGTTGTCCTGACGCTAACCCTAGTTGTCCTGACGCTAACCCTAGTTGTCCTGATGCTAACCCTAGTTGTCGTGACGCTAACCCTAGTTGTCCTGACGCTAACCCTAGTTGTCGTGACACTAACCCTAGTTGTCGTGAGGCTAACCCTAGTTGTCCTGACGCTAACCCTAGTTGTCGTGACGCTAACCCTAGTTGTCCTGATGCTAACCCTAGTTGTTGTGACGCTAACCCTAGTTGTCCTGACGCTAACCCTAGTTGTCCTGATGCTAACCCTAGTTGTCCTGACGCTAACCCTAGTTGTCCTGACGCTAACCCTAGTTGTCCGGACGCTAACCCTAGTTGTCCCGACGCTAACCCTAGTTGTCCCGACGCTAACCCTAGTTGTCCTGACGCTAAACCTAGATGTCCTGACGCTAACCCTAGTTGTCCTGACGCTAACCCTAGTTGTCCTGACGCTAACCCTAGTTGTCCTGACGCTAACCCTAGTTGTCCTGACGCTAACCCTAGTTGTCCTGATGCTAACCCTAGTTGTCCTGACGGTAACCCTAGTTGTCCTGTCGCTAACCCTAGTTGTCCTGACGCTAACCCTAGTTGTCCTGACGCTAACCCTAGTTGTCCTGACGCTAACCCTAGTTGTCCCGATGCTAACCCTAGTTGTCCTGACGCTAACCCTAGTTGTCCTGACGCTAACCCTAGTTGTCCTGACGCTAACCCTAGTTGTCCCGATGCTAACCCTAGTTGTCCCGACGCTAACCCTAGTTGTCCTGACGCAAACCCTAGTTGTCCTGACGCTAACCCTAGTTGTCCTGACGCTAACCCTAGTTGTCCTGACGTTAACCCTAGTTGTCATGACGCTAACCCTAGTTGTCCTGACGCTAACCCTAGTTGTCCTGACGATAACCCTAGTTGTCCTGACGCTAACCCTAGTTGTCCTGACGCTAACCCTAGTTGTCCTGATGCTAATCCTAGTTGTCCTGACGCTATCCCTAGTTGTCCTGACGCTAACCCTAGTTGTCCTGACGCTAACCCTAGTTGTCCTGACGCTAACCCTAGTTGTCGTGACGCTAACCCTAGTTGTCCTGACGCTAACCCTAGTTGTCCTGACGCTAACCCTAGTTGTCGTGACTCTAACCCTAGGTGTCCTGACGCTAACCCTAGTTGTCGTGACGCTAACCCTAGTTGTCCTGACGCTAACCCTAGTTGTCCTGACGCTAACCCTAGTTGTCCTGACGCTAACCCTAGTTGTCCTGACGCTAACCCTAGTTGTCGTGATGCTAACCCTAGTTGTCCTGACGCTAACCCTAGTTGTCCTGACGCTAACCCTAGTTGTCGTGACTCTAACCCTAGTTGTCCTGACGCTATCCCTAGTTGTCGTGACGCTAACCCAAGTTGTCCTGACGCTAACCCTAGTTGTCCTGACGCTAACCCTAGTTGTCCTGACGCTAACCCTAGTTGTCCTGACGCTAACCCTAGTTGTCGTGACGCTAACCCTAGTTGTCGTGACGCTAACCCTAGTTGTCCTGACGCTAACCCTAGTTGTCCTGACGCTAAACCTAGTTGTCCTGACGCTAACCCTAGTTGTCCTGACGCTAACCCTAGTTGTCCTGACGCTAACCCTAGTTGTCCTGAAGCTAACCCTAGTTGTCCTGACGCTAACCCTAGTTGTCATGACGCTAACCCTAGTTGTCCTGACGCTAACCCTAGTTGTCCTGACGCTAACGCTAGTGGTCGTGACGCTAACCCTAGTTGTCCTGACGCTAACCCTAGTTGTTCTGACGCTAACCCTAGTTGTCCTGACGCTAACCCTACTTGTCCTGATGCTAACCCTAGTTGTCCTGACGCTAACCCTAGTTGTCCTGACGCTAACCCTAGTTGTCGTGACGCTAACCCTAGTTGTCCTGACGCTAACCCTAGTTGTCCTGACGCTAACCCTAGTTGTCGTGACACTAACCCTAGTTGTCGTGAGGCTAACCCTAGTTGTCCTGACGCTAACCCTAGTTGTCGTGACGCTAACCCTAGTTGTCCTGACGCTAACCCTAGTTGTTGTGACGCTAACCCTAGTTTTCCTGACGCTAACCCTAGTTGTCCTGACGCTAACCCTAGTTGTCCTGACGCTAACCCTAGTTGTCCTGACGCTAACCCTAGTTGTCCGGACGCTAACCCTAGTTGTCCCGACTCTAACCCTAGTTGTCCCGACGCTAACCCTACTTGTCCCGACGCTAACCCTAGTTGTCCTGACGCTAAACCTAGTTGTCCTGATGCTAACCCTAGTTGTCCTGACGCTAACCCTAGTTGTCCTGACGCTAACCCTAGTTGTCCTGACGCTAACCCTAGTTGTCCTGACGCTAACCCTAGTTGTCCCGACGCTAACCCTAGTTGTCCTGACGCTAACCCTAGTTGTCCTGACGCTAACCCTAGTTGTCCCGATGCTAACCCTAGTTGTCCCGACGCTAACCCTAGTTGTCCTGACGCAAACCCTAGTTGTCCTGACGCTAACCCTAGTTGTCCTGATGCTATCCCTAGTTGTCCTGACGTTAACCCTAGTTGTCATGACGCTAACCCTAGTTGTCCTGACGCTAACCCTAGTTGTCCTGACGATAACCCTAGTTGTCCTGACGCTAACCCTAGTTGTCCTGACGCTAACCCTAGTTGTCGTGACGCTAACCCTAGTTGTCCTGACGCTAACCCTAGTTGTCCTGATGCTAATCCTAGTTGTCCTGACGCTATCCCTAGTTGTCCTGACGCTAACCCTAGTTGTCCTGACGCTAACCCTAGTTGTCCTGACGCTAACCCTAGTTGTCGTGACGCTAACCCTAGTTGTCCTGACGCTAACCCTAGTTGTCCTGACGCTAACCCTAGTTGTCGTGACTCTAACCCTAGGTGTCCTGACGCTAACCCTAGTTGTCGTGACTCTAACCCTAGTTGTCCTGACGCTAACCCTAGTTGTCCTGACGCTAACCATAGTTGTCCTGACGCTAACCCTAGTTGTCCTGACGCTAACCCTAGTTGTCCTGACGCTAACCCTAGTTGTCGTGATGCTAACCCTAGTTGTCCTGACGCTAACCCTAGTTGTCCTGACGCTAACCCTAGTTGTCGTGACTCTAACCCTAGTTGTCCTGACGCTAACCCTAGTTGTCGTGACGATAACCCAAGTTGTCCTGACGCTAACCCTAGTTGTCCTGACGCTAACCCTAGTTGTCCTGACGCTAACCCTAGTTGTCCTGACGCTAACCCTAGTTGTCGTGACGCTAACCCTAGTTGTCGTGACGCTAACCCTACTTGTCCTGACGCTAGCCCTAGTTGTCCTGACGCTAAACCTAGTTGTCCTGACGCTAACCCTAGTTGTCCTGACGCTAACCCTAGTTGTCCTGACGCTAACCCTAGTTGTCCTGAAGCTAACCCTAGTTGTCCTGACGCTAACCCTAGTTGTCATGACGCTAACCCTAGTTGTCCTGACGCTAACCCTAGTTGTCCTGACGCTAACCCTAGTTGTCGTGACGCTAACCCTAGTTGTCCTGACGCTAACCCTAGTTGTTCTGACGCTAACCCTAGTTGTCCTGACGCTAACCCTACTTGTCCTGATGCTAACCCTAGTTGTCCTGACGCTAACCCTAGTTGTCCTGACGCTAACCCTAGTTGTCGTGACGCTAACCCTAGTTGTCCTGACGCTAACCCTAGTTGTCCTGACGCTAACCCTAGTTGTCGTGACACTAACCCTAGTTGTCGTGAGGCTAACCCTAGTTGTCCTGACGCTAACCCTAGTTGTCGTGACGCTAACCCTAGTTGTCCTGACGCTAACCCTAGTTGTTGTGACGCTAACCCTAGTTGTCCTGACGCTAACCCTAGTTGTCCTGACGCTAATCCTAGTTGTCCTGACGCTAACCCTAGTTGTCCCGACTCTAACCCTAGTTGTCCCGACGCTAACCCTACTTGTCCCGACGCTAACCCTAGTTGTCCTGACGCTAAACCTAGTTGTCCTGATGCTAACCCTAGTTGTCCTGACGCTAACCCTAGTTGTCCTGACGCTAACCCTAGTTGTCCTGACATTAACCCTAGTTGTCCTGACGCTAACCCTAGTTGTCCTGACGCTAACCCTAGTTGTCCTGACGATAACCCTAGTTGTCCTGACGCTAAACCTAGTTGTCCTGATGCTAACCCTAGTTGTCCTGACGCTAACCCTAGTTGTCCTGACGCTAACCCTAGTTGTCCTGACGCTAACCCTAGTTGTCCTGACGCTAACCCTAGTTGTCCGGACGCTAACCCTAGTTGTCCCGACTCTAACCCTAGTTGTCCCGACGCTAACCCTACTTGTCCCGACGCTAACCCTAGTTGTCCTGACGCTAAACCTAGTTGTCCTGATGCTAACCCTAGTTGTCCTGACGCTAACCCTAGTTGTCCTGACGCTAACCCTAGTTGTCCTGACATTAACCCTAGTTGTCCTGACGCTAACCCTAGTTGTCCTGACGCTAACCCTAGTTGTCCTGACGATAACCCTAGTTGTCCTGACGCTAACCCTAGTTGTCCTGACGCTAACCCTAGTTGTCGTGACGCTAACCCTAGTTGTCCTGACGCTAACCCTAGTTGTCCTGACGCTAACCCTAGTTGTCCTGACGCTATCCCTAGTTGTCCTGACGCTAACCCTAGTTGTCCTGACGCTAACCCTAGTTGTCCTGACTCTAACCCTAGTTGTCCTGACGCTAACCCTAGTTGTCCTGATGCTAACCCTAGTTGTCCTGACGCTAACCCTAGCTGTCGTGACGCTAACCCTAGGTGTCCTGACGCTAACCCTAGTTGTCGTGACGCTAACCCTAGTTGTCCTGACGCAAACCCTAGTTGTCCTGACGCTAACCCTAGTTGTCCTGACGCTAACCCTACTTGTCCTGACGCTAACCCTAGTTGTCCTGACGCTAACCCTACTTGTCCTGACGCTAACCCTAGTTGTCCTGACGCTAACCCTAGTTGTCCTGACGCTAACCCTAGTTGTCGTGACGCTAACCCTAGTTGTCCTGACGCTAACCCTAGTTGTCCTGACGCTAACCCTAGTTGTCCTGACGCTAACCCTACTTGTCCTGAAGCTAACCCTAGTTGTCCTGACGCTAACCCTAGTTGTCCTGACGCTAACCCTAGTTGTCCTGATGCTAACCCTAGTTGTCGTGACGCTAACCCTAGTTGTCCTGACGCTAACCCTAGTTGTCGTGACACTAACCCTAGTTGTCGTGAGGCTAACCCTAGTTGTCCTGACGCTAACCCTAGTTGTCGTGACGCTAACCCTAGTTGTCCTGATGCTAACCCTAGTTGTTGTGACGCTAACCCTAGTTGTCCTGACGCTAACCCTAGTTGTCCTGATGCTAACCCTAGTTGTCCTGACGCTAACCCTAGTTGTCCTGACGCTAACCCTAGTTGTCCGGACGCTAACCCTAGTTGTCCCGACGCTAACCCTAGTTGTCCCGACGCTAACCCTAGTTGTCCTGACGCTAAACCTAGATGTCCTGACGCTAACCCTAGTTGTCCTGACGCTAACCCTAGTTGTCCTGACGCTAACCCTAGTTGTCCTGACGCTAACCCTAGTTGTCCTGACGCTAACCCTAGTTGTCCTGATGCTAACCCTAGTTGTCCTGACGGTAACCCTAGTTGTCCTGTCGCTAACCCTAGTTGTCCTGACGCTAACCCTAGTTGTCCTGACGCTAACCCTAGTTGTCCTGACGCTAACCCTAGTTGTCCCGATGCTAACCCTAGTTGTCCTGACGCTAACCCTAGTTGTCCTGACGCTAACCCTAGTTGTCCTGACGCTAACCCTAGTTGTCCCGATGCTAACCCTAGTTGTCCCGACGCTAACCCTAGTTGTCCTGATGCAAACCCTAGTTGTCCTGACGCTAACCCTAGTTGTCCTGACGCTAACCCTAGTTGTCCTGACGTTAACCCTAGTTGTCATGACGCTAACCCTAGTTGTCCTGACGCTAACCCTAGTTGTCCTGACGATAACCCTAGTTGTCCTGACGCTAACCCTAGTTGTCCTGACGCTAACCCTAGTTGTCCTGATGCTAATCCTAGTTGTCCTGACGCTATCCCTAGTTGTCCTGACGCTAACCCTAGTTGTCCTGACGCTAACCCTAGTTGTCCTGACGCTAACCCTAGTTGTCGTGACGCTAACCCTAGTTGTCCTGACGCTAACCCTAGTTGTCCTGACGCTAACCCTAGTTGTCGTGACTCTAACCCTAGGTGTCCTGACGCTAACCCTAGTTGTCGTGACGCTAACCCTAGTTGTCCTGACGCTAACCCTAGTTGTCCTGACGCTAACCCTAGTTGTCCTGACGCTAACCCTAGTTGTCCTGACGCTAACCCTAGTTGTCCTGACGCTAACCCTAGTTGTCGTGATGCTAACCCTAGTTGTCCTGACGCTAACCCTAGTTGTCCTGACGCTAACCCTAGTTGTCGTGACTCTAACCCTAGTTGTCCTGACGCTATCCCTAGTTGTCGTGACGCTAACCCAAGTTGTCCTGACGCTAACCCTAGTTGTCCTGACGCTAACCCTAGTTGTCCTGACGCTAACCCTAGTTGTCCTGACGCTAACCCTAGTTGTCGTGACGCTAACCCTAGTTGTCGTGACGCTAACCCTAGTTGTCCTGACGCTAACCCTAGTTGTCCTGACGCTAAACCTAGTTGTCCTGACGCTAACCCTAGTTGTCCTGACGCTAACCCTAGTTGTCCTGACGCTAACCCTAGTTGTCCTGAAGCTAACCCTAGTTGTCCTGACGCTAACCCTAGTTGTCATGACGCTAACCCTAGTTGTCCTGACGCTAACCCTAGTTGTCCTGACGCTAACGCTAGTGGTCGTGACGCTAACCCTAGTTGTCCTGACGCTAACCCTAGTTGTTCTGACGCTAACCCTAGTTGTCCTGACGCTAACCCTACTTGTCCTGATGCTAACCCTAGTTGTCCTGACGCTAACCCTAGTTGTCCTGACGCTAACCCTAGTTGTCGTGACGCTAACCCTAGTTGTCCTGACGCTAACCCTAGTTGTCCTGACGCTAACCCTAGTTGTCGTGACACTAACCCTAGTTGTCGTGAGGCTAACCCTAGTTGTCCTGACGCTAACCCTAGTTGTCGTGACGCTAACCCTAGTTGTCCTGACGCTAACCCTAGTTGTTGTGACGCTAACCCTAGTTTTCCTGACGCTAACCCTAGTTGTCCTGACGCTAACCCTAGTTGTCCTGACGCTAACCCTAGTTGTCCTGACGCTAACCCTAGTTGTCCGGACGCTAACCCTAGTTGTCCCGACTCTAACCCTAGTTGTCCCGACGCTAACCCTACTTGTCCCGACGCTAACCCTAGTTGTCCTGACGCTAAACCTAGTTGTCCTGATGCTAACCCTAGTTGTCCTGACGCTAACCCTAGTTGTCCTGACGCTAACCCTAGTTGTCCTGATGCTAACCCTAGTTGTCCTGACGTTAACCCTAGTTGTCCTGACGCTAACCCTAGTTGTCCTGACGCTAACCCTAGTTGTCCTGACGCTAACCCTAGTTGTCCCGACGCTAACCCTAGTTGTCCTGACGCTAACCCTAGTTGTCCTGACGCTAACCCTAGTTGTCCTGACGCTAACCCTAGTTGTCCCGATGCTAACCCTAGTTGTCCCGACGCTAACCCTAGTTGTCCTGACGCTAACCCTAGTTGTCCTGACATTAACCCTAGTTGTCCTGACGCTAACCCTAGTTGTCCTGACGCTAACCCTAGTTGTCCTGACGATAACCCTAGTTGTCCTGACGCTAACCCTAGTTGTCCCGACGCTAACCCTAGTTGTCCTGACGCTAACCCTAGTTGTCCTGACGCTAACCCTAGTTGTCCTGACGCTAACCCTAGTTGTCCCGATGCTAACCCTAGTTGTCCCGACGCTAACCCTAGTTGTCCTGACGCTAACCCTAGTTGTCCTGACATTAACCCTAGTTGTCCTGACGCTAACCCTAGTTGTCCTGACGCTAACCCTAGTTGTCCTGACGATAACCCTAGTTGTCCTGACGCTAACCCTGGTTGTCCTGACGCTAACCCTAGTTGTCCTGACGCTAACCCTAGTTGTCCTGACGCTAACCCTAGTTGTCCTGACGCTAACCCTAGTTGTCCTGACGCTATCCCTAGTTGTCCTGACGCTAACCCTAGTTGTCCTGACGCTAACCCTAGTTGTCCTGACTCTAACCCTAGTTGTCCTGACGCTAACCCTAGTTGTCCTGATGCTAACCCTAGTTGTCGTGACGCTAACCCTAGGTGTCCTGACGCTAACCCTAGTTGTCGTGACGCTAACCCTAGTTGTCCTGACGCAAACCCTAGTTGTCCTGACGCTAACCCTAGTTGTCCTGACGCTAACCCTACTTGTCCTGACGCTAACCCTAGTTGTCCTGACGCTAACCCTACTTGTCCTGACGCTAACCCTAGTTGTCCTGACGCTAACCCTACTTGTCCTGACGCTAACCCTAGTTGTCCTGACGCTAACCCTAGTTGTCCTGACGCTAACCCTAGTTGTCGTGACGCTAACCCTAGTTGTCCTGACGCTAACCCTAGTTGTCCTGACGCTAACCCTAGTTGTCCTGACGCTAACCCTAGTTGTCCTGACGCTAACCCTAGTTGTCCTGACGCTAACCCTAGTTGTCCTGACGCTAACCCTAGTTGTCCTGATGCTAACCCTAGTTGTCGTGACGCTAACCCTAGTTGTCCTGACGCTAACCCTAGTTGTCGTGACGCTAACCCTAGTTGTCCTGACGCTAACCCTAGTTGTCCTGACGCTAACCCTAGTTGTCCTGACGCTAACCCTACTTGTCCTGACGCTAACCCTAGTTGTCCTGACGCTAACCCTAGTTGTCCTGACGCTAACCCTAGTTGTCCTGATGCTAACCCTAGTTGTCGTGACGCTAACCCTAGTTGTCCTGACGCTAACCCTAGTTGTCCTGACGCTAACCCTAGTTGTCGTGACACTAACCCTAGTTGTCGTGAGGCTAACCCTAGTTGTCCTGACGCTAACCCTAGTTGTCGTGACGCTAACCCTAGTTGTCCTGACGCTAACCCTAGTTGTTGTGACGCTAACCCTAGTTGTCCTGACGCTAACCCTAGTTGTCCTGACGCTAACCCTAGTTGTCCTGACGCTAACCCTAGTTGTCCGGACGCTAACCCTAGTTGTCCCGACGCTAACCCTAGTTGTCCCGACGCTAACCCTAGTTGTCCCGACGCTAACCCTAGTTGTCCTGACGCTAAACCTAGATGTCCTGACGCTAACCCTAGTTGTCCTGACGCTAACCCTAGTTGTCCTGACGCTAACCCTAGTTGTCCTGACGCTAACCCTAGTTGTCCTGACGCTAACCCTAGTTGTCCTGATGCTAACCCTAGTTGTCCTGACGGTAACCCTAGTTGTCCTGTCGCTAACCCTAGTTGTCCTGACGCTAACCCTAGTTGTCCTGACGCTAACCCTAGTTGTCCTGACGCTAACCCTAGTTGTCCCGACGCTAACCCTAGTTGTCCTGACGCTAACCCTAGTTGTCCTGACGCTAACCCTAGTTGTCCTGACGCTAACCCTAGTTGTCCCGATGCTAACCCTAGTTGTCCCGACGCTAACCCTAGTTGTCCTGACGCAAACCCTAGTTGTCCTGACGCTAACCCTAGTTGTCCTGACGCTAACCCTAGTTGTCCTGACGTTAACCCTAGTTGTCCTGACGCTAACCCTAGTTGTCCTGACGTTAACCCTAGTTGTCCTGACGCTAACCCTAGGTGTCCTGACGCTAACCCTAGTTGTCGTGACGCTAACCCTAGATGTCCTGACGCTAACCCTAGTTGTACTGACGCTAACCCTAGTTGTCCTGACGCTAACCCTAGTTGTCCTGATGCTAACCCTAGTTGTCGTGACGCTAACCCTAGGTGTCCTGACGCTAACCCTAGTTGTCGTGACGCTAACCCTAGTTGTCCTGACGCAAACCCTAGTTGTCCTGACGCTAACCCTAGTTGTCCTGACGCTAACCCTACTTGTCCTGACGCTAACCCTAGTTGTCCTGACGCTAACCCTACTTGTCCTGACGCTAACCCTAGTTGTCCTGACGCTAACCCTACTTGTCCTGACGCTAACCCTAGTTGTCCTGACGCTAACCCTAGTTGTCCTGACGCTAACCCTAGTTGTCCTGACGCTAACCCTAGTTGTCCCGATGCTAACCCTAGTTGTCCCGACGCTAACCCTAGTTGTCCTGACGCAAACCCTAGTTGTCCTGACGCTAACCCTAGTTGTCCTGACGCTAACCCTAGTTGTCCTGACGTTAACCCTAGTTGTCCTGACGCTAACCCTAGTTGTCCTGACGTTAACCCTAGTTGTCCTGAAGCTAACCCTAGGTGTCCTGACGCTAACCCTAGTTGTCGTGACGCTAACCCTAGATGTCCTGACGCTAACCCTAGTTGTACTGACGCTAACCCTAGTTGTCCTGACGCTAACCCTAGTTGTCCTGATGCTAACCCTAGTTGTCGTGACGCTAACCCTAGGTGTCCTGACGCTAACCCTAGTTGTCGTGACGCTAACCCTAGTTGTCCTGACGCAAACCCTAGTTGTCCTGACGCTAACCCTAGTTGTCCTGACGCTAACCCTACTTGTCCTGACGCTAACCCTAGTTGTCCTGACGCTAACCCTACTTGTCCTGACGCTAACCCTAGTTGTCCTGACGCTAACCCTACTTGTCCTGACGCTAACCCTAGTTGTCCTGACGCTAACCCTAGTTGTCCTGACGCTAACCCTAGTTGTCGTGACGCTAACCCTAGTTGTCCTGACGCTAACCCTAGTTGTCCTGACGCTAACCATAGTTGTCCTGACGCTAACCCTAGTTGTCCTGACGCTAACCCTAGTTGTCCTGACGCTAACCCTAGTTGTCCTGACGCTAACCCTAGTTGTCCTGACGCTAACCCTAGTTGTCCTGATGCTAACCCTAGTTGTCGTGACGCTAACCCTAGTTGTCCTGACGCTAACCCTAGTTGTCCTGACGCTAACCCTAGTTGTCGTGACGCTAACCCTAGTTGTCCTGACGCTAACCCTAGTTGTCCTGACGCTAACCCTACTTGTCCTGACGCTAACCCTAGTTGTCCTGACGCTAACCCTAGTTGTCCTGACGCTAACCCTAGTTGTCCTGATGCTAACCCTAGTTGTCGTGACGCTAACCCTAGTTGTCCTGACGCTAACCCTAGTTGTCCTGACGCTAACCCTAGTTGTCGTGACACTAACCCTAGTTGTCGTGAGGCTAACCCTAGTTGTCCTGACGCTAACCCTAGTTGTCGTGATGCTAACCCTAGTTGTCCTGACGCTAACCCTAGTTGTTGTGACGCTAACCCTAGTTGTCCTGACGCTAACCCTAGTTGTCCTGACGCTAACCCTAGTTGTCCTGACGCTAACCCTAGTTGTCCTGACGCTAACCCTAGTTGTCCGGACGCTAACCCTAGTTGTCCCGACGCTAACCCTAGTTGTCCCGACGCTAACCCTAGTTGTCCCGACGCTAACCCTAGTTGTCCTGACGCTAAACCTAGATGTCCTGACGCTAACCCTAGTTGTCCTGACGCTAACCCTAGTTGTCCTGACGCTAACCCTAGTTGTCCTGACGCTAACCCTAGTTGTCCTGACGCTAACCCTAGTTGTCCTGATGCTAACCCTAGTTGTCCTGACGGTAACCCTAGTTGTCCTGTCGCTAACCCTAGTTGTCCTGACGCTAACCCTAGTTGTCCTGACGCTAACCCTAGTTGTCCTGACGCTAACCCTAGTTGTCCCGACGCTAACCCTAGTTGTCCTGACGCTAACCCTAGTTGTCCTGACGCTAACCCTAGTTGTCCTGACGCTAACCCTAGTTGTCCCGATGCTAACCCTAGTTGTCCCGACGCTAACCCTAGTTGTCCTGACGCAAACCCTAGTTGTCCTGACGCTAACCCTAGTTGTCCTGACGCTAACCCTAGTTGTCCTGACGTTAACCCTAGTTGTCCTGACGCTAACCCTAGTTGTCCTGACGTTAACCCTAGTTGTCCTGACGCTAACCCTAGGTGTCCTGACGCTAACCCTAGTTGTCGTGACGCTAACCCTAGATGTCCTGACGCTAACCCTAGTTGTCCTGACGCTAACCCTAGTTGTCCTGACGCTAACCCTAGTTGTCCTGACGCTAACCCTAGTTGTCCTGACGCTAACCCTAGTTGTCGTGATGCTAACCCTAGTTGTCCTGACGCTAACCCTAGTTGTCCTGACGCTAACCCTAGTTGTCGTGACTCTAACCCTAGTTGTCTTGACGCTAACCCTAGTTGTCGTGACGCTAACCCAAGTTGTCCTGACGCTAACCCTAGTTGTCCTGACGCTAACCCTAGTTGTCCTGACGCTAACCCTAGTTGTCCTGACGCTAACCCTAGTTGTCGTGACGCTAACCCTAGTTGTCGTGACGCTAACCCTAGTTGTCCTGACGCTAACCCTAGTTGTCCTGACGCTAAACCTAGTTGTCCTGACGCTAACCCTAGTTGTCCTGACGCTAACCCTAGTTGTCCTGACGCTAACCCTAGTTGTCCTGAAGCTAACCCTAGTTGTCCTGACGCTAACCCTAGTTGTCATGACGCTAACCCTAGTTGTCCTAACGCTAACCCTAGTTGTCCTGACGCTAACCCTAGTTGTCGTGACGCTAACCCTAGTTGTCCTGACGCTAACCCTAGTTGTTCTGACGCTAACCCTAGTTGTGCTGACGCTAAACCTAGTTGTCCTGACGCTAACCCTAGTTGTCCTGACGCTAACCCTAGCTGTCCTGACGCTAACCCTAGTTGTCGTGACGCTAACCCTAGTTGTCGTGACGCTAACCCTAGTTGTCCTGACGCTAACCCTAGTTGTCGTGACGCTAACCCTAGTTGTCCTGACGCTAACCCTAGTTGTTCTGACGCTAACCCGAGTTGTCCTGACGCTAACCCTAGTTGTCCTGACGCTAAGCCTAGTTGTCCTGACGCTAACCCTAGTTGTCCTGACGCTAACTCTAGTAGTCCTAACGCTAACCCTAGTTGTCCTGACGCTAACCCTAGTTGTCCCGACGCTAACCCTAGTTGTCCCGACGCTAACCCTAGTTGTCCTGACGCTAACCCTAGTTGTCCTGACGCTAACCCTAGTTGTCCTGACGCTAACCCTAGTTGTCCTGACGCTAACCCTAGTTGTCCTGACGCTAACCCTAGTTGTCATGACGCTAACCCTAGTTGTCCTGACGCTAACCCTAGTTGTCCTGACGCTAACCCTAGCTGTCCTGACGCTAACCCTAGTTGTCGTGACGCTAACCCTAGTTGTCGTGACGCTAACCCTAGTTGTCCTGACGCTAACCCTAGTTGTCGTGACGCTAACCCTAGTTGTCCTGACGCTAACCCTAGTTGTTGTGACGCTAACCCGAGTTGTCCTGACGCTAACCCTAGTTGTCCTGACGCTAAGCCTAGTTGTCCTGACGCTAACCCTAGTTGTCCTGACGCTAACTCTAGTAGTCCTAACGCTAACCCTAGTTGTCCTGACGCTAACCCTAGTTGTCCCGACGCTAACCCTAGTTGTCCCGACGCTAACCCTAGTTGTCCTGACGCTAACCCTAGTTGTCCTGACGCTAACCCTAGTTGTCCTGACGCTAACCCTAGTTGTCCTGACGCTAACCCTAGTTGTCATGACGCTAACCCTAGTTGTCCTGACGCTAACCCTAGTTGTCCTGACGCTAACCCTACTTGTCGTGACGCTAACCCTAGTTGTCCTGACGCTAACCCTAGTTGTTCTGACGCTAACCCTAGTTGTCCTGACGCTAAACCTAGTTGTCCTGACGCTAACCCTAGTTGTCCTGACGCTAACCCTAGCTGTCCTGACGCTAACACTAGTTGTCGTGACGCTAACCCTAGTTGTCGTGACGCTAACCCTAGTTGTCCTGACGCTAACCCTAGTTGTCGTGACGCTAACCCTAGTTGTCCTGACGCTAACCCTAGTTGTTGTGACGCTAACCCTAGTTGTCCTGACGCTAACCCTAGTTGTCCTGACGCTAAGCCTAGTTGTCCTGACGCTAACCCTAGTTGTCCTGACGCTAACTCTAGTTGTCCTAACGCTAACCCTAGTTGTCCTGACGCTAACCCTAGTTGTCCCGACGCTAACCCTAGTTGTCCCGACGCTAACCCTAGTTGTCCTGACGCTAACCCTAGTTGTCCTGACGCTAACCCTAGTTGACCTGACGCTAACCCTAGTTGTCCTGACGCTAACCCTAGATGTCCTGACGCTAACCCTAGTTGTCCTGACGCTATCCCTAGTTGTCCTGACGCTAACCCTAGTTGTCCTGACGCTAACCCTAGTTGTCCTGACGCTAAACCTAGTTGTCCTGACGCTAACCCTAGTTGTACTAACGCTAACCCTAGTTGTCGTGACGCTAACCCTAGTTGTCGTGACGCTAACCCTAGTTGTCCTGACGCTAACCCTAGTTGTCCTGACGCTAACCCTAGTTGTCATGACGCTAACCATAGTTGTCCTGACGCTAACCCTAGTTGTCGTGACGCTAACCCTAGTTGTCCTGACGCTAACCCTAGTTGTCCTGACGCTAACCCTAGTTGTCGTGACGCTAACCCTAGTTGTCCTGACGCTAACCCTAGTTGTCCTGACGCTAACCCTAGTTGTCCTGACGCTAACCCTAGTTGTCGTGACGCTAACCCTAGTTGTCGTGACGCTAACCCTAGTTGTCCTGACGCTAACCCTAGTTGTCCTGACGCTAACCCTAGTTGTCGTGACGCTAACCCTAGTTGTCCTGACGCTAACCCTAGTTGTCGTGACGCTAACCCTAGTTGTCCTGACGCTAACCCTAGTTGTCGTGACGCTAACCCTAGTTGTCCTGACGCTAACCCTAGTTGTCCTGACGCTAACCATATTTGTCGTGACGCTAACCCTAGTTGTCCTGACGTTAACCCTAGTTGTGATGCTAACCTTAGTTGTCCTGACGCTAACCCTAGTTGTCCTGATGCTAACCCTAGTTGTCCTGACGCTAACCCTAGTTGTCCTGATGCTAACCCTACTTGTCCTGACGCTAACCCTAGTTGTCCTGACGCTAACCCTACTTGTCCTGACGCTAACCCTATTTGTCCTGATGCTAACCCTAGTTGTCCTGACGCTAACCCTAGTTGTCCTGACGCTAACCCTTTTTGTCCTGACTCTAACCCTAGTTGTCCTGACGCTAACCCTAGTTGTCCTGATGCTAACCCTAGTTGTCCTGACGCTAACCCTAGTTGTTCTGACGCTAACCCTAGTTGTCCTGACGCTAACCCTAGTTGTCCTGACGCTAACCCTAGTTGTCCTGGCGCTAACCCTAGTTGTCCTGGCGCTAACCTTAGTTGTCCTGACGCTAACCCTAGTTGTCCTGGTGCTAACCCTAGTTGTCCTGGCGCTAACCCTAGTTGTCCTGGCGCTAACCCTAGTTGTCCTGGCGCTAACCCTAGTTGTCCTGGCGCTAACCTTAGTTGTCCTGGCGCTAACCCTAGTTGTCCTGGCGCTAACCCTAGCTGTCCTGACGCTAACCCTAGTTGTCGTGACGCTAACCCTAGTTGTCCTGACGCTAACCCTAGTTGTCGTGACGCTAACCCTAGTTGTCCTGACGCTAACCCTAGTTGTCCTGACGCTAACCCTAGTTGTCGTGACGCTAACCCTAGTTGTCCTGACGCTAACCCTAGTTGTCCTGACGCTAACCCTAGTTGTCGTGACGCTAACCCTAGTTGTCCTGACGCTAACCCTAGTTGTCGTGACGCTAACCCTAGTTGTCCTGACGCTAACCCCAGTTGTCGTGACGCTAACCCTAGTTGTCCTGACGCTAACCCTAGTTGTCCTGACGCTAACCCTAGTTGTCGTGACGCTAACCCTAGTTGTCCTGACGCTAACCCTAGTTGTGACGCTAACCCTAGTTGTCCTGACGCTAACCCTAGTTGTCCTGATGCTAACCCTAGTTGTCCTGACGCTAACCCTAGTTGTCGTGACTCTAACCCTAGTTGTCCTGACGCTAACCCTAGTTGTCGTGACGCTAACCCAAGTTGTCCTGACGCTAACCCTAGTTGTCCTGACGCTAACCCTAGTTGTCCTGACGCTAACCCTAGTTGTCCTGACGCTAACCCTAGTTGTCGTGACGCTAACCCTAGTTGTCGTGACGCTAACCCTAGTTGTCCTGACGCTAACCCTAGTTGTCCTGACGCTAAACCTAGTTGTCCTGACGCTAACCCTAGTTGTCCTGACGCTAACCCTAGTTGTCCTGACGCTAACCCTAGTTGTCCTGAAGCTAACCCTAGTTGTCCTGACGCTAACCCTAGTTGTCATGACGCTAACCCTAGTTGTCCTGACGCTAACCCTAGTTGTCCTGACGCTAACCCTAGTTGTCGTGACGCTAACCCTAGTTGTCCTGACGCTAACCCTAGTTGTTCTGACGCTAACCCTAGTTGTGCTGACGCTAAACCTAGTTGTCCTGACGCTAACCCTAGTTGTCCTGACGCTAACCCTAGTTGTCGTGACGCTAACCCTAGTTGTCGTGACGCTAACCCTAGTTGTCGTGACGCTAAACCTAGTTGTCCTGACGCTAACCCTAGCTGTCCTGACGCTAACCCTAGTTGTCGTGACGCTAACCCTAGTTGTCGTGACGCTAACCCTAGTTGTCCTGACGCTAACCCTAGTTGTCGTGACGCTAACCCTAGTTGTCCTGACGCTAACCCTAGTTGTTGTGACGCTAACCCTAGTTGTCCTGACGCTAACCCTAGTTGTCCTGACGCTAAGCCTAGTTGTCCTGACGCTAACCCTAGTTGTCCTGACGCTAACTCTAGTTGTCCTAACGCTAACCCTAGTTGTCCTGACGCTAACCCTAGTTGTCCCGACGCTAACCCTAGTTGTCCCGACGCTAACCCTAGTTGTCCTGACGCTAACCCTAGTTGTCCTGACGCTAACCCTAGTTGTCCTGACGCTAACCCTAGTTGTCCTGACGCTAACCCTAGTTGTCATGACGCTAACCCTAGTTGTCCTGACGCTAACCCTAGTTGTCCTGACGCTAACCCTAGTTGTCGTGACGCTAACCCTAGTTGTCCTGACGCTAACCCTAGTTGTTCTGACGCTAACCCTAGTTGTCCTGATGCTAAACCTAGTTGTCCTGACGCTAACCCTAGTTGTCCTGACGCTAACCCTAGCTGTCCTGACGCTAACCCTAGTTGTCGTGACGCTAACCCTAGTTGTCGTGACGCTAACCCTAGTTGTCCTGACGCTAACCCTAGTTGTCGTGACGCTAACCCTAGTTGTCCTGACGCTAACCCTAGTTGTTGTGACGCTAACCCTAGTTGTCCTGACGCTAACCCTAGTTGTCCTGACGCTAAGCCTAGTTGTCCTGACGCTAACCCTAGTTGTCCTGACGCTAACTCTAGTTGTCCTAACGCTAACCCTAGTTGTCCTGACGCTAACCCTAGTTGTCCCGACGCTAACCCTAGTTGTCCCGACGCTAACCCTAGTTGTCCTGACGCTAACCCTAGTTGTCCTGACGCTAACCCTAGTTGTCCTGACGCTAACCCTAGATGTCCTGACGCTAACCCTAGTTGTCCTGACGCTATCCCTAGTTGTCCTGACGCTAACCCTAGTTGTCCTGACGCTAACCCTAGTTGTCCTGACGCTAAACCTAGTTGTCCTGACGCTAACCCTAGTTGTCCTGACGCTAACCCTAGTTGTCCTGACGCTAACCCTAGTTGTCGTGACGCTAACCCTAGTTGTCGTGACGCTAACCCTAGTTGTCCTGACGCTAACCCTAGTTGTCCTGACGCTAACCCTAGTTGTCGTGACGCTAACCATAGTTGACCTGACGCTAACCCTAGTTGTCGTGACGCTAACCCTAGTTGTCCTGACGCTAACCCTAGTTGTCCTGACGCTAACCCTAGTTGTCGTGACGCTAACCCTAGTTGTCCTGACGCTAACCCTAGTTGTCCTGACGCTAACCCTAGTTGTCGTGACGCTAACCCTAGTTGTCCTGACGCTAACCCTAGTTGTCCTGACGCTAACCCTAGTTGTCGTGACGCTAACCCTAGTTGTCCTGACGCTAACCCTAGTTGTCGTGACGCTAACCCTAGTTGTCCTGACGCTAACCCCAGTTGTCGTGACGCTAACCCTAGTTGTCCTGACGCTAACCCTAGTTGTCCTGACGCTAACCCTAGTTGTCGTGACGCTAACCCTAGTTGTCCTGACGCTAACCCTAGTTGTGACGCTAACCCTAGTTGTCCTGACGCTAACCCTAGTTGTCCTGATGCTAACCCTAGTTGTCCTGACGCTAACCCTAGTTGTCGTGACGCTAACCCTAGTTGTCCTGAGGCTAACCCTACTTGTCCTGACGCTAACCCTAGTTGTCCTGACGCTAACCCTAGTTGTCCTGACGCTAACCCTAGTTGTCGTGACGCTAACCCTAGTTGTCCTGACGCCAACCCTAGTTGTCGTGACGCTAACCCTAGTTGTCCTGACGCTAACCCTAGTTGTCCTGACGCTAACCCTAGTTGTCCTGACGCTAACCCTAGTTGTCGTGACGCTAACCCTAGGTGTCCTGACGCTAACCCTAGTTGTCGTGACGCTAACCCTAGTTGTCCTGACGCTAACCCTAGTTGTCCTGACGCTAACCCTAGTTGTCCTGACGCTAACCCTAGTTGTCGTGACGCTAACCCTAGTTGTCGTGACGCTAACCCTAGTTGTCCTGACGCTAACCCTAGTTGTCGTGACGCTAACCCTAGTTGTCCTGACGCTAACCCTAGTTGTCCTGACGCTAACCCTAGTTGTCGTGACGCTAACCCTAGTTGTCCTGACGCTAACCCTAGTTGTGACGCTAACCCTAGTTGTCCTGACGCTAACCCTAGTTGTCCTGACGCTAACCCTAGTTGTCCTGATGCTAACCCTACTTGTCCTGACGCTAACCCTAGTTGTCCTGACGCTAACCCTACTTGTCCTGACGCTAACCCTATTTGTCCTGACGCTAACCCTAGTTGTCCTGACGCTAACCCTAGTTGTCCTGACGCTAAACCTAGTTGTCCTGACTCTAACCCTAGTTGTCCTGACGCTAACCCTAGTTGTCCTGTTGCTAACCCTAGTTGTCCTGACGCTAACCCTAGTTGTTCTGACGCTAACCCTAGTTGTCCTGACGCTAACCCTAGTTGTCCTGACGCTAACCCTAGTTGTCCTGGCGCTAACCCTAGTTGTCCTGGCGCTAACCCTAGTTGTCCTGACGCTAACCCTAGTTGTCCTGGTGCTAACCCTAGTTGTCCTGGCGCTAACCCTAGTTGTCCTGGCGCTAACCCTAGTTGTCCTGGCGCTAACCTTAGTTGTCCTGGCGCTAACCCTAGTTGTCCTGGCGCTAACCCTAGTTGTCCTGACGCTAACCCTAGTTGTCGTGAAGTTAACCCTAGTTGTCCTGACGCTAACCCTAGTTGTCGTGACGCTAACCCTAGTTGTCCTGACGCTAACCCTAGTTGTCGTGACGCTAACCCTAGTTGTCCTGACGCTAACCCTAGTTGTCCTGATGCTAACCCTAGTTGTCGTGACGATAACCCTAGTTGTCCTGACGCTAACCCTAGTTGTCGTGACGCTAACCCTAGTTGTCCTGATGCTAACCCCAGTTGTCGTGACGCTAACCCTAGTTGTCCTGACGCTAACCCTAGTTGTCCTGACGCTAACCCTAGTTGTCCTGACGCTAACCCTAGTTGTCGTGACGCTAACCCTAGTTGTCCTGACGCTAACCCTAGTTGTGACGCTAACCCTAGTTGTCCTGACGCTAACCCTAGTTGTCCTGATGCTATCCCTAGTTGTCCTGACGCTAACCCTAGTTGTCGTGACGCTAACCCTAGTTGTCCTGACGCTAACCCTACTTGTCCTGACGCTAACCCTAGTTGTCCTGACGCTAACCCTAGTTGTCCTGACGCTAACCCTAGTTGTCGTGACGCTAACCCTAGTTGTCCCGACGCCAACCCTAGTTGTCGTGACGCTAACCCTAGTTGTCCTGACGCTAACCCTAGTTGTCCTGACTCTAACCCTAGTTGTCCTGACGCTAACCATAGTTGTCGTGACGCTAACCCTGGTTGTCCTGACGTTAACCCTAGTTGTGACGCTAACCCTAGTTGTCCTGACGCTAACCCTAGTTGTCCTGATGCTAACCCTAGTTGTCCTGACGCTAACCCTAGTTGTCCTGATGCTAACCCTACTTGTCCTGAAGCTAACCCTAGTTGTCCTGACGCTAACCCTACTTGTCCTGACGCTAACCCTATTTGTCCTGACGCTAACCCTAGTTGTCCTGACGCTAACCCTAGTTGTCCTGACGCTAACCCTAGTTGTCCTGACTCTAACCCTAGTTGTCCTGACGCTAACCCTAGTTGTCCTGATGCTAACCCTAGTTGTCCTGACGCTAACCCTAGTTGTTCTGACGCTAACCCTAGTTGTCCTGACGCTAACCCTAGTTGTCCTGACGCTAACCCTAGTTGTCCTGGCGCTAACCCTAGTTGTCCTGGCGCTAACCCTAGTTGTCCTGACGCTAACCCTAGTTGTCCTGGTGCTAACCCTAGTTGTCCTGGCGCTAACCCTAGTTGTCCTGGCGCTAACCCTAGTTGTCCTGGCGCTAACCCTAGTTGTCCTGGCGCTAACCTTAGTTGTCCTGGCGCTAACCCTAGTTGTCCTGGCGCTAACCCTAGCTGTCCTGACGCTAACCCTAGTTGTCGTGACGCTAACCCTAGTTGTCCTGACGCTAACCCTAGTTGTCGTGACGCTAACCCTAGTTGTCCTGACGCTAACCCTAGTTGTCCTGACGCTAACCCTAGTTGTCGTGACGCTAACCCTAGTTGTCCTGACGCTAACCCTAGTTGTCCTGACGCTAACCCTAGTTGTCGTGACGCTAACCCTAGTTGTCCTGACGCTAACCCTAGTTGTCGTGACGCTAACCCTAGTTGTCCTGACGCTAACCCCAGTTGTCGTGACGCTAACCCTAGTTGTCCTGACGCTAACCCTAGTTGTCCTGACGCTAACCCTAGTTGTCGTGACGCTAACCCTAGTTGTCCTGACGCTAACCCTAGTTGTGACGCTAACCCTAGTTGTCCTGACGCTAACCCTAGTTGTCCTGATGCTAACCCTAGTTGTCCTGACGCTAACCCTAGTTGTCGTGACGCTAACCCTAGTTGTCCTGACGCTAACCCTACTTGTCCTGACGCTAACCCTAGTTGTCCTGACGCTAACCCTAGTTGTCCTGACTCTAACCCTAGTTGTCGTGACGCTAACCCTAGTTGTCCTGACGCCAACCCTAGTTGTCGTGACGCTAACCCTAGTTGTCCTGACGCTAACCCTAGTTGTCCTGACGCTAACCCTAGTTGTCCTGACGCTAACCCTAGTTGTCGTGACGCTAACCCTAGTTGTCGTGACGCTAACCCTAGTTGTCCTGACGCTAACCCTAGTTGTCCTGACGCTAACCCTAGTTGTCGTGACGCTAACCCTAGTTGTCCTGACGCTAACCCTAGTTGTCGTGACGCTAACCCTAGTTGTCCTGACGCTAACCCCAGTTGTCGTGACGCTAACCCTAGTTGTCCTGACGCTAACCCTAGTTGTCCTGACGCTAACCCTAGTTGTCGTGACGCTAACCCTAGTTGTCCTGACGCTAACCCTAGTTGTGACGCTAACCCTAGTTGTCCTGACGCTAACCCTAGTTGTCCTGATGCTAACCCTAGTTGTCCTGACGCTAACCCTAGTTGTCGTGACGCTAACCCTAGTTGTCCTGACGCTAACCCTACTTGTCCTGACGCTAACCCTAGTTGTCCTGACGCTAACCCTAGTTGTCCTGACGCTAACCCTAGTTGTCGTGACGCTAACCCTAGTTGTCCTGACGCCAACCCTAGTTGTCGTGACGCTAACCCTAGTTGTCCTGACGCTAACCCTAGTTGTCCTGACGCTAACCCTAGTTGTCCTGACGCTAACCCTAGTTGTCGTGACGCTAACCCTAGGTGTCCTGACGCTAACCCTAGTTGTCGTGACGCTAACCCTAGTTGTCCTGACGCTAACCCTAGTTGTCCTGACGCTAACCCTAGTTGTCCTGACGCTAACCCTAGTTGTCGTGACGCTAACCCTAGTTGTCCTGACGCTAACCCTAGTTGTCGTGACGCTAACCCTAGTTGTCCTGACGCTAACCCTAGTTGTCGTGACGCTAACCCTAGTTGTCCTGACGCTAACCCTAGTTGTCCTGACGCTAACCCTCGTTGTCGTGACGCTAACCCTAGTTGTCCTGACGCTAACCCTAGTTGTGACGCTAACCCTAGTTGTCCTGATGCTAACCCTAGTTGTCCTGACGCTAACCCTAGTTGTCCTGATGCTAACCCTACTTGTCCTGACGCTAACCCTAGTTGTCCTGACGCTAACCCTACTTGTCCTGACGCTAACCCTATTTGTCCTGACGCTAACCCTAGTTGTCCTGACGCTAACCCTAGTTGTCCTGACGCTAACCCTAGTTGTCCTGACGCTAACCCTAGTTGTCCTGTTGCTAACCCTAGTTGTCCTGACGCTAACCCTAGTTGTTCTGACGCTAACCCTAGTTGTCCTGACGCTAACCCTAGTTGTCCTGACGCTAACCCTAGTTGTCCTGGCGCTAACCCTAGTTGTCCTGGCGCTAACCCTAGTTGTCCTGACGCTAACCCTAGTTGTCCTGGTGCTAACCCTAGTTGTCCTGGCGCTAACCCTAGTTGTCCTGGCGCTAACCCTAGTTGTCCTGGCGCTAACCTTAGTTGTCCTGGCGCTAACCCTAGTTGTCCTGGCGCTAACCCTAGTTGTCCTGACGCTAACCCTAGTTGTCGTGACGCTAACCCTAGTTGTCCTGACGCTAACCCTAGTTGTCGTGACGCTAACCCTAGTTGTCCTGACGCTAACCCTAGTTGTCGTGACGCTAACCCTAGTTGTCCTGACGCTAACCCTAGTTGTCCTGATGCTAACCCTAGTTGTCGTGACGATAACCCTAGTTGTCCTGACGCTAACCCTAGTTGTCGTGACGCTAACCCTAGTTGTCCTGATGCTAACCCCAGTTGTCGTGACGCTAACCCTAGTTGTCCTGACGCTAACCCTAGTTGTCCTGACGCTAACCCTAGTTGTCCTGACGCTAACCCTAGTTGTCCTGACGCTAACCCTAGTTGTGACGCTAACCCTAGTTGTCCTGACGCTAACCCTAGTTGTCCTGATGCTAACCCTAGTTGTCCTGACGCTAACCCTAGTTGTCGTGACGCTAACCCTAGTTGTCCTGACGCTAACCCTACTTGTCCTGACGCTAACCCTAGTTGTCCTGACGCTAACCCTAGTTGTCCTGACGCTAACCCTAGTTGTCCCGACGCCAACCCTAGTTGTCGTGACGCTAACCCTAGTTGTCCTGACGCTAACCCTAGTTGTCCTGACGCTAACCCTAGTTGTCCTGACGCTAACCCTAGTTGTCGTGACGCTAACCCTAGGTGTCCTGACGCTAACCCTAGTTGTCGTGACGCTAACCCTAGTTGTCCTGACGCTAACCCTAGTTGTCCTGACGCTAACCCTAGTTGTCCTGACGCTAACCCTAGTTGTCGTGATGCTAACCCTAGTTGTCCTGACGCTAACCCTAGTTGTCGTGACGCTAACCCTAGTTGTCCTGACGCTAACCCTAGTTGTCGTGACGCTAACCCTAGTTGTCCTGACGCTAACCCTAGTTGTCCTGACGCTAACCCTAGTTGTCCTGACGCTAACCCTAGTTGTCGTGATGCTAACCCTAGTTGTCCTGACGCTAACCCTAGTTGTCGTGACGCTAACCCTAGTTGTCCTGACGCTAACCCTAGTTGTCCTGATGCTAAACCTAGTTGTCCTGACGCTAACCCTAGTTGTCCTGATGCTAACCCTAGTTGTCCTGACGCTAACCCTAGTTGTCCTGACGCTAACCCTAGTTGTCCTGAAGCTAACCCTAGTTGTCCTGACGCTAACCCTAGTTGTCCTGACGCTAACCCTAGTTGTCCTGACGCTAACCGTAGTTGTCCTGACGCTAACCCTAGTTGTCCTGACGCTAACCCTAGTTGTCCTGACGCTAACCCTAGTTGTCCAGACGCTAACCCTAGTTGTCCCGACGCTAACCCTAGTTGTCCCGACGCTAACCCTAGTTGTCCTGACGCTAACCCTAGTTGTCCTGACGCTAACACTAGTTGTCCTGACGCTAACCCTAGTTGTCCTGACGCTAACCCTAGTTGTCGTGACGCTAACCCTAGCTGTCCTGACGCTAACCCTAGTTGTCGTGACAATAACCCTAGTTGTCGTGACGCTAACCCTAGTTGTCCTGACGCTAACCCTAGTTGTCGTGACGCTAACCCTAGTTGTCCTGACGCTAACCCTAGTTGTTGTGACGCTAACCCTAGTTGTCCTGACGCTAACCCTAGTTGTCCTGATGCTAACCCTAGTTGTCCTGACGCTAACCCTAGTTGTCCTAACGCTAACCCTAGTTGTCCTGACGCTAACCCTAGTTGTCCCGACGCTAACCCTAGTTGTCCCGACGCTAACCCTAGTTGTCCTGACGCTAACCCTAGTTGTCCTGACGCTAACCCTAGTTGTCCTGACGCTAACCCTAGTTGTCCTGACGCTAACCCTAGTTGTACTGACGCTAACCCTATTTGTCCTGACGGAAACCCTAGTTGTCCTGACGCTAACCCTAGTTGTCCTGACGCTAACCCTAGTTGTCCTGATGCTAACCCTAGTTGTCGTGACGCTAACCCTAGTTGTCGTGACGCTAACCCTAGTTGTCCTGACGCTAACCCTAGTTGTCCTGACGCTAACCCTAGTTTTCCTGACGCTAACCCTAGTTGTCCCGACGCTAACCCTAGTTGTCCCGACGCTAACCCTAGTTGTCCTGACGCTAACCCTAGTTGTCCTGACGCTATCCCTAGTTGTCCTGACGCTAACCCTAGTTGTCCTGACGCTAAACCTAGTTGTCCTGACGCTAACCCTAGTTGTCCTGACGCTAACCCTAGTTGTCCTGACGCTAACCCTAGTTGTCGTGACGCTAACCCTAGTTGTCGTGACGCTAACCCTAGTTGTCCTGACGCTAACCCTAGTTGTCCTGACGCTAACCCTAGTTGTCGTGACGCTAACCCTAGTTGTCCTGACGCTAACCCTAGTTGTCGTGACGCTAACCCTAGTTGTCCTGACGCTAACCCTAGTTGTCGTGACTCTAACCCTAGTTGTCCTGACGCTAACCCTAGTTGTCCTGATGCTAACCCTAGTTGTCGTGACGCTAACCCTAGTTGTCCTGACGCTAACCCTAGTTGTCGTGACGCTAACCCTAGTTGTCCTGACGCTAACCCTAGTTGTCGTGACGCTAACCCTAGTTGTCCTGACGCTAACCCTAGTTGTCCTGACGCTATCCCTAGTTGTCCTGACGCTAACCCTAGTTGTCGTGACGCTAACCCTAGTTGTCCTGACGCTAACCCTAGTTGTGACGCTAACCCTAGTTGTCCTGACGCTAACCCTAGTTGTCCTGACGCTAACCCTACTTGTCCTGACGCTAACCCTACTTGTCCTGACGCTAACCCTAGTTGTCCTGACTCTAACCCTAGTTGTCCTGACGCTAACCCTAGTTGTCCTGACGCTAACCCTAGTTGTCCTGACGCTAACCCTAGTTGTCCTGACGCTATCCCTAGTTGTCCTGACGCTAACCCTAGTTGTCCTGACGCTAAACCTAGTTGTCCTGACGCTAACCCTAGTTGTCCTGACGCTAACCCTAGTTGTCCTGACTCTAACCCTAGTTGTCCTGACGCTAACCCTAATTGTCCTGACGCTAACCCTAGTTGTCGTGACGCTAACCCTAGTTGTCCTGACGCTAACCCTAGTTGTCGTGACGCTAACCCTAGTTGTCCTGACGCTAACCCTAGTTGTCGTGACGCTAACCCTAGTTGTCGTGACGCTAACCCTAGTTGTCCTGACGCTAACCCTAGTTGTCCTGACGCTATTCCTAGTTGTCCTGACGCTATTCCTAGTTGTCCTGACGCTAACCCTAGTTGTCGTGACGCTAACCCTAGTTGTCCTGACGCTAACCCTAGTTGTCGTGACGCTAACCCTAGTTGTCCTGACGCTAACCCTAGTTGTGACGCTAACCCTAGTTGTCCTGACGCTAACCCTAGTTGTCCTGACGCTAACCCTACTTGTCCTGACGCTAACCCTACTTGTCCTGACGCTAACCCTAGTTGTCCTGACTCTAACCCTAGTTGTCCTGACGCTAACCCTAGTTGTCCTGACGCTAACCCTAGTTGTCCTGACGCTAACCCTAGTTGTCCTGACGCTATCCCTAGTTGTCCTGACGCTAACCCTAGTTGTCCTGACGCTAAACCTAGTTGTCCTGACGCTAACCCTAGTTGTCCTGACGCTAACCCTAGTTGTCGTGACGCTAACCCTAGTTGTCCTGACGCTAACCCTAGTTGTCCTGACGCTAACCCTAGTTGTCGTGACGCTAACCCTAGTTGTCCTGACGCTAACCCTAGTTGTCGTGACGCTAACCCTAGTTGTCCTGACGCTAACCCTAGTTGTCGTGACGCTAACCCTAGTTGTCCTGACGCTAACCCTAGTTGTCCTGGCGCTAACCCTAGTTGTCCTGGCGCTAACCTTAGTTGTCCTGGCGCTAACCCTAGTTGTCCTGGCGCTAACCCTAGTTGTCCTGACGCTAACCCTAGTTGTCGTGACGCTAACCCTAGTTGTCCTGACGCTAACCCTAGTTGTCGTGACGCTAACCCTAGTTGTCCTGACGCTAACCCTAGTTGTCGTGACGCTAACCCTAGTTGTCCTGACGCTAACCCTAGTTGTCCTGATGCTAACCCTAGTTGTCGTGACGATAACCCTAGTTGTCCTGACGCTAACCCTAGTTGTCGTGACGCTAACCCTAGTTGTCCTGATGCTAACCCCAGTTGTCGTGACGCTAACCCTAGTTGTCCTGACGCTAACCCTAGTTGTCCTGACGCTAACCCTAGTTGTCCTGACGCTAACCCTAGTTGTCCTGACGCTAACCCTAGTTGTGACGCTAACCCTAGTTGTCCTGACGCTAACCCTAGTTGTCCTGATGCTAACCCTAGTTGTCCTGACGCTAACCCTAGTTGTCGTGACGCTAACCCTAGTTGTCCTGACGCTAACCCTACTTGTCCTGACGCTAACCCTAGTTGTCCTGACGCTAACCCTAGTTGTCCTGACGCTAACCCTAGTTGTCCCGACGCCAACCCTAGTTGTCGTGACGCTAACCCTAGTTGTCCTGACGCTAACCCTAGTTGTCCTGACGCTAACCCTAGTTGTCCTGACGCTAACCCTAGTTGTCGTGACGCTAACCCTAGGTGTCCTGACGCTAACCCTAGTTGTCGTGACGCTAACCCTAGTTGTCCTGACGCTAACCCTAGTTGTCCTGACGCTAACCCTAGTTGTCCTGACGCTAACCCTAGTTGTCGTGATGCTAACCCTAGTTGTCCTGACGCTAACCCTAGTTGTCGTGACGCTAACCCTAGTTGTCCTGACGCTAACCCTAGTTGTCGTGACGCTAACCCTAGTTGTCCTGACGCTAACCCTAGTTGTCCTGACGCTAACCCTAGTTGTCCTGACGCTAACCCTAGTTGTCGTGATGCTAACCCTAGTTGTCCTGACGCTAACCCTAGTTGTCGTGACGCTAACCCTAGTTGTCCTGACGCTAACCCTAGTTGTCCTGATGCTAAACCTAGTTGTCCTGACGCTAACCCTAGTTGTCCTGATGCTAACCCTAGTTGTCCTGACGCTAACCCTAGTTGTCCTGACGCTAACCCTAGTTGTCCTGAAGCTAACCCTAGTTGTCCTGACGCTAACCCTAGTTGTCCTGACGCTAACCCTAGTTGTCCTGACGCTAACCATAGTTGTCCTGACGCTAACCCTAGTTGTCCTGACGCTAACCCTAGTTGTCGTGACGCTAACCCTAGTTGTCGTGACGCTAACCCTAGTTGTCCTGATGCTAACCCTAGTTGTTCTGACGCTAACCCTAGTTGTCCTGACGCTAACCCTAGTTGTCCTGACGCTAACCCTAGTTGTCGTGACGCTAACCCTAGTTGTCCTGACGCTAACCCTAGTTGTCCTGACGCTAACCCTAGTTGTCGTGACGCTAACCCTAGTTGTCGTGACGCTAACCCTAGTTGTCCTGACGCTAACCCTAGTTGTCCTGACGCTAACCCTAGTTGTCCTGACGCTAACCCTAGTTGTCCAGACGCTAACCCTAGTTGTCCCGACGCTAACCCTAGTTGTCCCGACGCTAACCCTAGTTGTCCTGACGCTAACCCTAGTTGTCCTGACGCTAACACTAGTTGTCCTGACGCTAACCCTAGTTGTCCTGACGCTAACCCTAGTTGTCGTGACGCTAACCCTAGCTGTCCTGACGCTAACCCTAGTTGTCGTGACAATAACCCTAGTTGTCGTGACGCTAACCCTAGTTGTCCTGACGCTAACCCTAGTTGTCGTGACGCTAACCCTAGTTGTCCTGACGCTAACCCTAGTTGTTGTGACGCTAACCCTAGTTGTCCTGACGCTAACCCTAGTTGTCCTGATGCTAACCCTAGTTGTCCTGACGCTAACCCTAGTTGTCCTAACGCTAACCCTAGTTGTCCTGACGCTAACCCTAGTTGTCCCGACGCTAACCCTAGTTGTCCCGACGCTAACCCTAGTTGTCCTGACGCTAACCCTAGTTGTCCTGACGCTAACCCTAGTTGTCCTGACGCTAACCCTAGTTGTCCTGACGCTAACCCTAGTTGTACTGACGCTAACCCTATTTGTCCTGACGGAAACCCTAGTTGTCCTGACGCTAACCCTAGTTGTCCTGACGCTAACCCTAGTTGTCCTGATGCTAACCCTAGTTGTCGTGACGCTAACCCTAGTTGTCGTGACGCTAACCCTAGTTGTCCTGACGCTAACCCTAGTTGTCCTGACGCTAACCCTAGTTTTCCTGACGCTAACCCTAGTTGTCCCGACGCTAACCCTAGTTGTCCCGACGCTAACCCTAGTTGTCCTGACGCTAACCCTAGTTGTCCTGACGCTATCCCTAGTTGTCCTGACGCTAACCCTAGTTGTCCTGACGCTAAACCTAGTTGTCCTGACGCTAACCCTAGTTGTCCTGACGCTAACCCTAGTTGTCCTGACGCTAACCCTAGTTGTCGTGACGCTAACCCTAGTTGTCGTGACGCTAACCCTAGTTGTCCTGACGCTAACCCTAGTTGTCCTGACGCTAACCCTAGTTGTCGTGACGCTAACCCTAGTTGTCCTGACGCTAACCCTAGTTGTCGTGACGCTAACCCTAGTTGTCCTGACGCTAACCCTAGTTGTCGTGACTCTAACCCTAGTTGTCCTGACGCTAACCCTAGTTGTCCTGATGCTAACCCTAGTTGTCGTGACGCTAACCCTTGTTGTCCTGACGCTAACCCTAGTTGTCGTGACGCTAACCCTAGTTGTCCTGACGCTAACCCTAGTTGTCGTGACGCTAACCCTAGTTGTCCTGACGCTAACCCTAGTTGTCCTGACGCTATCCCTAGTTGTCCTGACGCTAACCCTAGTTGTCGTGACGCTAACCCTAGTTGTCCTGACGCTAACCCTAGTTGTGACGCTAACCCTAGTTGTCCTGACGCTAACCCTAGTTGTCCTGACGCTAACCCTACTTGTCCTGACGCTAACCCTACTTGTCCTGACGCTAACCCTAGTTGTCCTGACTCTAACCCTAGTTGTCCTGACGCTAACCCTAGTTGTCCTGACGCTAACCCTAGTTGTCCTGACGCTAACCCTAGTTGTCCTGACGCTATCCCTAGTTGTCCTGACGCTAACCCTAGTTGTCCTGACGCTAAACCTAGTTGTCCTGACGCTAACCCTAGTTGTCCTGACGCTAACCCTAGTTGTCCTGACTCTAACCCTAGTTGTCCTGACGCTAACCCTAATTGTCCTGACGCTAACCCTAGTTGTCGTGACGCTAACCCTAGTTGTCCTGACGCTAACCCTAGTTGTCGTGACGCTAACCCTAGTTGTCCTGACGCTAACCCTAGTTGTCGTGACGCTAACCCTAGTTGTCGTGACGCTAACCCTAGTTGTCCTGACGCTAACCCTAGTTGTCCTGACGCTATTCCTAGTTGTCCTGACGCTATTCCTAGTTGTCCTGACGCTAACCCTAGTTGTCGTGACGCTAACCCTAGTTGTCCTGACGCTAACCCTAGTTGTCGTGACGCTAACCCTAGTTGTCCTGACGCTAACCCTAGTTGTGACGCTAACCCTAGTTGTCCTGACGCTAACCCTAGTTGTCCTGACGCTAACCCTACTTGTCCTGACGCTAACCCTACTTGTCCTGACGCTAACCCTAGTTGTCCTGACTCTAACCCTAGTTGTCCTGACGCTAACCCTAGTTGTCCTGACGCTAACCCTAGTTGTCCTGACGCTAACCCTAGTTGTCCTGACGCTATCCCTAGTTGTCCTGACGCTAACCCTAGTTGTCCTGACGCTAAACCTAGTTGTCCTGACGCTAACCCTAGTTGTCCTGACGCTAACCCTAGTTGTCGTGACGCTAACCCTAGTTGTCCTGACGCTAACCCTAGTTGTCCTGACGCTAACCCTAGTTGTCGTGACGCTAACCCTAGTTGTCCTGACGCTAACCCTAGTTGTCGTGACGCTAACCCTAGTTGTCCTGACGCTAACCCTAGTTGTCGTGACGCTAACCCTAGTTGTCCTGACGCTAACCCTAGTTGTCCTGACGCTATTCCTAGTTGTCCTGATGCTAACCCTAGTTGTCGTGACGCTAACCCTAGTTGTCCTGACGCTAACCCTAGTTGTGACGCTAACCCTAGTTGTCCTGACGCTAACCCTAGTTGTCCTGACGCTAACCCTACTTGTCCTGACGCTAACCCTAGTTGTCCTGACGCTAACCCTACTTGTCCTGACGCTAACCCTAGTTGTCCTGACTCTAACCCTAGTTGTCCTGACGCTAACCCTAGTTGTCCTGACGCTAACCCTAGTTGTTCTGACGCTAACCCTAGTTGTCCTGACGCTAACCCTAGTTGTCCTGACGCTAACCCTAGTTGTCCTGGCGCTAACCCTAGTTGTCCTGACGCTAACCCTAGTTGTCATGGTGCTAACCCTAGTTGTCCTGGCGCTAACCCTAGTTGTCCTGGCGCTAACCCTAGTTGTCCTGGCGCTAACCCTAGTTGTCCTGACGCTAAACCTAGTTGTCCTGACGCTAACCCTAGTTGTCCTGACGCTAACCCTAGTTGTCCTGACGCTAACCCTAGTTGTCGTGACGCTAACCCTAGTTGTCGTGACGCTAACCCTAGTTGTCCTGACGCTAACCCTAGTTGTCGTGACGCTAACCCTAGTTGTCCTGACGCTAACCCTAGTTGTCGTGACGCTAACCCTAGTTGTCCTGACGATAACCCTAGTTGTCCTGACGCTAACCCTAGTTGTCGTGACGCTAACCCTAGTTGTCCTGACGCTAACCCTAGTTGTCCTGACACTAACCCTAGTTGTCGTGACGCTAACCCTAGTTGTCCTGACGCTAACCCTAGTTGTCGTGACGCTAACCCTAGTTGTCCTGACGCTAACCCTAGTTGTCGTGACGCTAACCCTAGTTGTCCTGACGCTAACCCTAGTTGTCCTGACGCTATTCCTAGTTGTCCTGACGCTAACCCTAGTTGTCGTGACGCTAACCCTAGTTGTCCTGACGCTAACCCTAGTTGTGACGCTAACCCTAGTTGTCCTGACGCTAACCCTAGTTGTCCTGACGCTAACCCTAGTTGTCCTGACGCTAACCCTACTTGTCCTGACGCTAACCCTAGTTGTCCTGACGCTAACCCTACTTGTCCTGACGCTAACCCTAGTTGTCCTGACTCTAACCCTAGTTGTCCTGACGCTAACCCTAGTTGTCCTGACGCTAACCCTAGTTGTTCTGACGCTAACCCTAGTTGTCCTGACGCTAACCCTAGTTGTCCTGACGCTAACCCTAGTTGTCCTGGCGCTAACCCTAGTTGTCCTTGCGCTAACCCTAGTTGTCCTGACGCTAACCCTAGTTGTCCTGGTGCTAACCCTAGTTGTCGTGACGCTAACCCTAGTTGTCCTGACGCTAACCCTAGTTGTCCTCACGCTAACCCTAGTTGTCGTGACGCTAACCCTAGTTGTCCTGACGCTAACCCTAGTTGTCCTGACGCTAACCCTAGTTGTCCTGACGCTAACCCTAGTTGTCGTGATGCTAACCCTAGTTGTCCTGACGCTAACCCTAGTTGTCGTGACGCTAACCCTAGTTGTCCTGACGCTAACCCTAGTTGTCGTGACGCTAACCCTAGTTGTCCTGACGCTAACCCTAGTTGTCCTGACGCTAACCCTAGTTGTCGTGATGCTAACCCTAGTTGTCCTGACGCTAACCCTAGTTGTCGTGACGCTAACCCTAGTTGTCCTGACGCTAACCCTAGTTGTCCTGATGCTAAACCTAGTTGTCCTGACGCTAACCCTAGTTGTCCTGATGCTAACCCTAGTTGTCCTGACGCTAACCCTAGTTGTCCTGACGCTAACCCTAGTTGTCCTGAAGCTAACCCTAGTTGTCCTGACGCTAACCCTAGTTGTCCTGACGCTAACCCTAGTTGTCCTGACGCTAACCCTAGTTGTCCTGACGCTAACCCTAGTTCTCGTGACGCTAACCCTAGTTGTCGTGACGCTAACCCTAGTTGTCCTGACGCTAACCCTAGTTGTTCTGACGCTAACCCTAGTTGTCCTGACGCTAACCCTAGTTGTCCTGACGCTAACCCTAGTTGTCGTGACGCTAACCCTAGTTGTCCTGACGCTAACCCTAGTTGTCCTGACGCTAACCCTAGTTGTCCTGACGCTAACCCTAGTTGTCGTGACGCTAACCCTAGTTGTCCTGACGCTAACCCTAGTTGTCCTGACGCTAACCCTAGTTGTCCTGACGCTAACCCTAGTTGTCCAGACGCTAACCCTAGTTGTCCCGACGCTAACCCTAGTTGTCCCGACGCTAACCCTAGTTGTCCCGACGCTAACCCTAGTTGTCCTGACGCTAACCCTAGTTGTCCTGACGCTAACACTAGTTGTCTTGACGCTAACCCTAGTTGTCCTGACGCTAACCCTAGTTGTCGTGACGCTAACCCTAGCTGTCCTGACGCTAACCCTAGTTGTCGTGACAATAACCCTAGTTGTCGTGACGCTAACCCTAGTTGTCCTGACGCTAACCCTAGTTGTCGTGACGCTAACCCTAGTTGTCCTGACGCTAACCCTAGTTGTCGTGACGCTAACCCTAGTTGTCCTGACGCTAACCCTAGTTGTCCTGACGCTAACCCTAGTTGTCCTAACGCTAACCCTAGTTGTCCTGACGCTAACCCTAGTTGTCCCGACGCTAACCCTAGTTGTCCCGACGCTAACCCTAGTTGTCCTGACGCTAACCCTAGTTGTCCTGACGCTAACCCTAGTTGTCCTGACGCTAACCCTAGTTGTACTGACGCTAACCCTATTTGTCCTGACGGAAACCCTAGTTGTCCTGACGCTAACCCTAGTTGTCCTGACGCTAACCCTAGTTGTCCTGATGCTAACCCTAGTTGTCGTGACGCTAACCCTAGTTGTCGTGACGCTAACCCTAGTTGTCCTGACGCTAACCCTAGTTGTCCTGACGCTAACCCTAGTTTTCCTGACGCTAACCCTAGTTGTCCCGACGCTAACCCTAGTTGTCCCGACGCTAACCCTAGTTGTCCTGACGCTAACCCTAGTTGTCCTGACGCTAACCCTAGTTGTCCTGACGCTATCCCTAGTTGTCCTGACGCTAACCCTAGTTGTCCTGACGCTAAACCTAGTTGTCCTGACGCTAACCCTAGTTGTCCTGACGCTAACCCTAGTTGTCCTGACGCTAACCCTAGTTGTCGTGACGCTAACCCTAGTTGTCGTGACGCTAACCCTAGTTGTCCTGACGCTAACCCTAGTTGTCGTGACGCTAACCCTAGTTGTCCTGACGCTAACCCTAGTTGTCGTGACGCTAACCCTAGTTGTCCTGACGCTAACCCTAGTTGTCCTGACGCTAACCCTAGTTGTCGTGACGCTAACCCTAGTTGTCCTGACGCTAACCCTAGTTGTCCTGACGCTAACCCTAGTTGTCGTGACGCTAACCCTAGTTGTCCTGACGCTAACCCTAGTTGTCGTGACGCTAACCCTAGTTGTCCTGACGCTAACCCTAGTTGTCGTGACGCTAACCCTAGTTGTCCTGACGCTAACCCTAGTTGTGACGCTAACCCTAGTTGTCCTGACGCTAACCCTAGTTGTCCTGACGCTAACCCTAGTTGTCCTGATGCTCACCCTACTTGTCCTGACGCTAACCCTAGTTGTCCTGACGCTAACCCTACTTGTCCTGACGCTAACCCTAGTTGTCCTGACTCTAACCCTAGTTGTCCTGACGCTAACCCTAGTTGTCCTGTTGCTAACCCTAGTTGTCCTGACGCTAACCCTAGTTGTTCTGACTCTAACCCTAGTTGTCCTGACGCTAACCCTAGTTGTCCTGACGCTAACCCTAGTTGTCGTGACGCTAACCCTAGTTGTCGTGACGCTAACCCTAGTTGTCCTGACGCTAACCCTAGTTGTCCTGGTGCTAACCCTAGTTGTCCTGACGCTAACCCTAGTTGTCGTGACGCTAACCCTAGTTGTCCTGACGCTAACCCTAGTTGTCCTGACGCTAACCCTAGTTGTCGTGACGCTAACCCTAGTTGTCCTGACGCTAACCCTAGTTGTCCTGACGCTAACCCTAGTTGTCCTGACGCTAACCCTAGTTGTCGTGACGCTAACCCTAGTTGTCCTGACGCTAACCCTAGTTGTCCTGACGCTAACCCTAGTTGTCCTGACGCTAACCCTAGTTGTCGTGACGCTAACCCTAGTTGTCGTGACGCTAACCCTAGTTGTCCTGACGCTAACCCTAGTTGTCCTGACGCTAACCCTAGTTGTCCAGACGCTAACCCTAGTTGTCCCGACGCTAACCCTAGTTGTCCCGACGCTAACCCTAGTTGTCCCGACGCTAACCCTAGTTGTCCTGACGCTAACCCTAGTTGTCCTGACGCTAACACTAGTTGTCCCGACGCTAACCCTAGTTGTCCTGACGCTAACCCTAGTTGTCGTGACGCTAACCCTAGCTGTCCTGACGCTAACCCTAGTTGTCGTGACAATAACCCTAGTTGTCGTGACGCTAACACTAGTTGTCCTGACGCTAACCATAGTTGTCGTGACGCTAACCCTAGTTGTCCTGACGCTAACCCTAGTTGTTGTGACGCTAACCCTAGTTGTCCTGACGCTAACCCTAGTTGTCCCGACGCTAACCCTAGTTGTCCCGACGCTAACCCTAGTTGTCCTGACGCTAACCCTAGTTGTCCTGACGCTAACCCTAGTTGTCCTGACGCTAACCCTAGTTGTCCTGACGCTAACCCTAGTTGTACTGACGCTAACCCTATTTGTCCTGACGGAAACCCTAGTTGTCCTGACGCTAACCCTAGTTGTCATGACGCTAACCCTAGTTGTCCTGATGCTAACCCTAGTTGTCGTGACGCTAACCCTAGTTGTAGTGACGCTAACCCTAGTTGTCCTGACGCTAACCCTAGTTGTCCTGACGCTAACCCTAGTTGTCCTGACGCTAACCCTAGTTGTTCTGACGCTAACCCTAGTTGTCCTGACGCTAACCCTAGTTGTCCTGACGCTAACCCTAGTTGTCGTGACGCTAACCCTAGTTGTCGTGACGCTAACCCTAGTTGTCCTGACGCTAACCCTAGTTGTCCTGGTGCTAACCCTAGTTGTCCTGACGCTAACCCTAGTTGTCGTGACGCTAACCCTAGTTGTCCTGACGCTAACCCTAGTTGTCCTGACGCTAACCCTAGTTGTCGTGACGCTAACCCTAGTTGTCCTGACGCTAACCCTAGTTGTCCTGACGCTAACCCTAGTTGTCGTGACGCTAACCCTAGTTGTCCTGACGCTAACCCTAGTTGTCGTGACGCTAACCCTAGTTGTCCTGACGCTAACCCTAGTTGTCGTGACGCTAACCCTAGTTGTCCTGACGCTAACCCTAGTTGTCCTGACGCTATTCTTAGTTGTCCTGACGCTAACCCTAGTTGTCGTGACGCTAACCCTAGTTGTCCTGACTCTAACCCTAGTTGTGACGCTAACCCTAGTTGTCCTGACGCTAACCCTAGTTGTCCTGACGCTAACCCTAGTTGTCCTGACGCTAACCCTAGTTGTCCTGACGCTAACCCTACTTGTCCTGACGCTAACCCTAGTTGTCCTGACTCTAACCCTAGTTGTCCTGACGCTAACCCTAGTTGTCCTGACGCTAACCCTAGTTGTTCTGACGCTAACCCTAGTTGTCCTGACGCTAACCCTAGTTGTCCTGACGCTAACCCTAGTTGTCCTGGCGCTAACCCTAGTTGTCCTTGCGCTAACCCTAGTTGTCCTGACGGTAACCCTAGTTGTCCTGGTGCTAACCCTAGTTGTCCTGGCGCTAACCCTAGTTGTCCTGGCGCTAACCCTAGTTGTCCTGGCGCTAACCCTAGTTGTCCTGGCGCTAACCCTAGTTGTCCTGGCGCTAACCTTAGTTGTCCTGGCGCTAACCCTAGTTGTCCTGGCGCTAACCCTAGTTGTCCTGACGCTAACCCTAGTTGTCGTGACGCTAACCCTAGTTGTCCTGACGCTAACCCTAGTTGTCGTGACGCTAACCCTAGTTGTCCTGACGCTAACCCTAGTTGTCCTCACGCTAACCCTAGTTGTCGTGACGCTAACCCTAGTTGTCCTGACGCTAACCCTAGTTGTCCTGACGCTAACCCTAGTTGTCCTGACGCTAACCCTAGTTGTCGTGATGCTAACCCTAGTTGTCCTGACGCTAACCCTAGTTGTCCTGGCGCTAACCCTAGTTGTCCTGGCGCTAACCCTAGTTGTCCTGGCGCTAACCCTAGTTGTCCTGGCGCTAACCCTAGTTGTCCTGGCGCTAACCTTAGTTGTCCTGGCGCTAACCCTAGTTGTCCTGGCGCTAACCCTAGTTGTCCTGACGCTAACCCTAGTTGTCGTGACGCTAACCCTAGTTGTCCTGACGCTAACCCTAGTTGTCATGACGCTAACCCTAGTTGTCCTGACGGAAACCCTAGTTGTCCTGACGCTAACCCTACTTGTCCTGACGCTAACCCTAGTTGTCCTGATGCTAACCCTAGTTGTCGTGACGCTAACCCTAGTTGTAGTGACGCTAACCCTAGTTGTCCTGACGCTAACCCTAGTTGTCCTGACGCTAACCCTAGTTGTCCTGACGCTAACCCTAGTTGTTCTGGCGCTAACCCTAGTTGTCCTGGTGCTAACCCTAGTTGTCCTGGCGCTAACCCTAGTTGTCCTGGCGCTAACCTTAGTTGTCCTGGCGCTAACCCTAGTTGTCCTGACGCTAACCCTAGTTGTCGTGACGCTAACCCTAGTTGTCCTGACGCTAACCCTAGTTGTCCTGACGCTAACCCTAGTTGTCGTGACGCTAACCCTAGTTGTCCTGATGCTAACCCTAGTTGTCGTGACGCTAACCCTAGTTGTCCTGACGCTAACCCTAGTTGTCGTGACGCTAACCCTAGTTGTCCTGACGCTAACCCTAGTTGTCCTGACGCTATTCCTAGTTGTCCTGACGCTAACCCTAGTTGTCGTGACGCTAACCCTAGTTGTCCTGACTCTAACCCTAGTTGTGACGCTAACCCTAGTTGTCCTGACGCTAACCCTAGTTGTCCTGACGCTAACCCTAGTTGTCCTGACGCTAACCCTAGTTGTCCTGACGCTAACCCTACTTGTCCTGACGCTAACCCTAGTTGTCCTGACTCTAACCCTAGTTGTCCTGACGCTAACCCTAGTTGTCCTGACGCTAACCCTAGTTGTTCTGACGCTAACCCTAGTTGTCCTGACGCTAACCCTAGTTGTCCTGACGCTAACCCTAGTTGTCCTGGCGCTAACCCTAGTTGTCCTTGCGCTAACCCTAGTTGTCCTGACGCTAACCCTAGTTGTCCTGGTGCTAACCCTAGTTGTCCTGGCGCTAACCCTAGTTGTCCTGGCGCTAACCCTAGTTGTCCTGGCGCTAACCCTAGTTGTCCTGGCGCTAACCCTAGTTGTCCTGGCGCTAACCTTAGTTGTCCTGGCGCTAACCCTAGTTGTCCTGGCGCTAACCCTAGTTGTCCTGACGCTAACCCTAGTTGTCGTGACGCTAACCCTAGTTGTCCTGACGCTAACCCTAGTTGTCGTGACGCTAACCCTAGTTGTCCTGACGCTAACCCTAGTTGTCCTCACGCTAACCCTAGTTGTCGTGACGCTAACCCTAGTTGTCCTGACGCTAACCCTAGTTGTCCTGACGCTAACCCTAGTTGTCCTGACGCTAACCCTAGTTGTCGTGATGCTAACCCTAGTTGTCCTGACGCTAACCCTAGTTGTCCTGGCGCTAACCCTAGTTGTCCTGGCGCTAACCCTAGTTGTCCTGGCGCTAACCCTAGTTGTCCTGGCGCTAACCTTAGTTGTCCTGGCGCTAACCCTAGTTGTCCTGGTGCTAACCCTAGTTGTCCTGACGCTAACCCTAGTTGTCGTGACGCTAACCCTAGTTGTCCTGACGCTAACCCTAGTTGTCATGACGCTAACCCTAGTTGTCCTGACGCTAACCCTAGTTGTCCTCACGCTAACCCTAGTTGTCGTGACGCTAACCCTAGTTGTCCTGACGCTAACCCTAGTTGTCCTGACGCTAACCCTAGTTGTCCTGACGCTAACCCTAGTTGTCCTGACGCTAACCCTAGTTGTCGTGATGCTAACCCTAGTTGTCCTGACGCTAACCCTAGTTGTCGTGAAGCTAACCCTAGTTGTCCTGACGCTAACCCTAGTTGTCCTGACGCTAACCCTAGTTGTCCTGACGCTAACCCTAGTTGTCCTGACGCTAACCCTAGTTGTCCTGACGCTAACCCTAGTAGTCGTGATGCTAACCCTAGTTGTCCTGACGCTAACCCTAGTTGTCGTGACGCTAACCCTAGTTGTCCTGACGCTAACCCTAGTTGTCCTGACGCTAAACCTAGTTGTCCTGACGCTAACCCTAGTTGTCCTGATGCTAACCCTAGTTGTCCTGACGCTAACCCTAGTTGTCCTGACGCTAACCCTAGTTGTCCTGAAGCTAACCCTAGTTGTCCTGACGCTAACCCTAGTTGTCCTGACGCTAACCCTAGTTGTCCTGACGCTAACCATAGTTGTCCTGACGCTAACCCTAGTTGTCCTGACGCTAACCCTAGTTGTCGTGACGCTAACCCTAGTTGTCGTGACGCTAACCCTAGTTGTCCTGACGCTAACCCTAGTTGTTCTGACGCTAACCCTAGTTGTCCTGACGCTAACCCTAGTTGTCCTGACGCTAACCCTAGTTGTCGTGACGCTAACCCTAGTTGTCCTGACGCTAACCCTAGTTGTCCTGATGCTAACCCTAGTTGTCCTGACGCTAACCCTAGTTGTCGTGACGCTAACCCTAGTTGTCGTGACGCTAACCCTAGTTGTCCTGACGCTAACCCTAGTTGTCCTGACGCTAACCCTAGTTGTCCAGACGCTAACCCTAGTTGTCCCGACGCTAACCCTAGTTGTCCCGACGCTAACCCTAGTTGTCCCGACGCTAACCCTAGTTGTCCTGACGCTAACCCTAGTTGTCCTGACGCTAACACTAGTTGTCCTGACGCTAACCCTAGTTGTCCTGACGCTAACCCTAGTTGTCGTGACGCTAACCCTAGCTGTCCTGACGCTAACCCTAGTTGTCGTGACAATAACCCTAGTTGTCGTGACGCTAACCCTAGTTGTCCTGGCGCTAACCCTAGTTGTCGTGACGCTAACCCTAGTTGTCCTGACGCTAACCCTAGTTGTTGTGACGATAACCCTAGTTGTCCTGACGCTAACCCTAGTTGTCCTGACGCTAACCCTAGTTGTCCTAACGCTAACCCTAGTTGTCCTGACGCTAACCCTAGTTGTCCCGACGCTAACACTAGTTGTCCCGACGCTAACCCTAGTTGTCCTGACGCTAACCCTAGTTGTCCTGACGCTAACCCTAGTTGTCCTGACGCTAACCCTAGTTGTCCTGACGCTAACCCTAGTTGTACTGACGCTAACCCTATTTGTCCTGACGGAAACCCTAGTTGTCCTGACGCTAACCCTAGTTGTCCTGACGCTAACCCTAGTTGTCCTGATGCTAACCCTAGTTGTCGTGACGCTAACCCTAGTTGTCGTGACGCTAACCCTAGTTGTCCTGACGCTAACCCTAGTTGTCCTGACGCTAACCCTAGTTTTCCTGACGCTAACCCTAGTTGTCCCGACGCTAACCCTAGTTGTCCCGACGCTAACCCTAGTTGTCCTGACGCTAACCCTAGTTGTCCTGACGCTAACCCTAGTTGTCCTGACGCTATCCCTAGTTGTCCTGACGCTAACCCTAGTTGTCCTGACGCTAAACCTAGTTGTCCTGACGCTAACCCTAGTTGTCCTGACGCTAACCCTAGTTGTCCTGACGCTAACCCTAGTTGTCGTGACGCTAACCCTAGTTGTCGTGACGCTAACCCTAGTTGTCCTGACGCTAACCCTAGTTGTCCTGACGCTAACCCTAGTTGTCGTGACGCTAACCCTAGTTGTCCTGACGCTAACCCTAGTTGTCGTGACGCTAACCCTAGTTGTCCTGACGCTAACCCTAGTTGTCCTGACGCTAACCCTAGTTGTCGTGACGCTAACCCTAGTTGTCCTGACGCTAACCCTAGTTGTCCTGACGCTAACCCTAGTTGTCGTGACGCTAACCCTAGTTGTCGTGACGCTAACCCTAGTTGTCGTGACGCTAACCCTAGTTGTCCTGACGCTAACCCTAGTTGTCGTGACGCTAACCCTAGTTGTCCTGACGCTAACCCTAGTTGTGACGCTAACCCTAGTTGTCCTGACGCTAACCCTAGTTGTCCTGACGCTAACCCTAGTTGTCGTGACGCTAACCCTAGTTGTCCTGACGCTAACCCTAGTTGTCCTGATGCTAAACCTAGTTGTCCTGACGCTAACCCTAGTTGTCCTGATGCTAACCCTAGTTGTCCTGACGCTAACCCTAGTTGTCCTGACGCTAACCCTAGTTGTCCTGAAGCTAACCCTAGTTGTCCTGACGCTAACCCTAGTTGTCCTGACGCTAACCCTAGTTGTCCTGACGCTAACCATAGTTGTCCTGACGCTAACCCTAGTTGTCCTGACGCTAACCCTAGTTGTCGTGACGCTAACCCTAGTTGTCGTGACGCTAACCCTAGTTGTCCTGACGCTAACCCTAGTTGTTCTGACGCTAACCCTAGTTGTCCTGACGCTAACCCTAGTTGTCCTGACGCTAACCCTAGTTGTCGTGACGCTAACCCTAGTTGTCCTGACGCTAACCCTAGTTGTCCTGACGCTAACCCTAGTTGTCCTGACGCTAACCCTAGTTGTCGTGACGCTAACCCTAGTTGTCGTGACGCTAACCCTAGTTGTCCTGACGCTAACCCTAGTTGTCCTGACGCTAACCCTAGTTGTCCTGACGCTAACCCTAGTTGTCCAGACGCTAACCCTAGTTGTCCCGACGCTAACCCTAGTTGTCCCGACGCTAACCCTAGTTGTCCCGACGCTAACCCTAGTTGTCCTGACGCTAACCCTAGTTGTCCTGACGCTAACACTAGTTGTCCTGACGCTAACCCTAGTTGTCCTGACGCTAACCCTAGTTGTCGTGACGCTAACCCTAGCTGTCCTGACGCTAACCCTAGTTGTCGTGACAATAACCCTAGTTGTCGTGACGCTAACCCTAGTTGTCCTGACGCTAACCCTAGTTGTCGTGACGCTAACCCTAGTTGTCCTGACGCTAACCCTAGTTGTTGTGACGATAACCCTAGTTGTCCTGACGCTAACCCTAGTTGTCCTGACGCTAACCCTAGTTGTCCTAACGCTAACCCTAGTTGTCCTGACGCTAACCCTAGTTGTCCCGACGCTAACCCTAGTTGTCCCGACGCTAACCCTAGTTGTCCTGACGCTAACCCTAGTTGTCCTGACGCTAACCCTAGTTGTCCTGACGCTAACCCTAGTTGTACTGACGCTAACCCTATTTGTCCTGACGGAAACCCTAGTTGTCCTGACGCTAACCCTAGTTGTCCTGACGCTAACCCTAGTTGTCCTGATGCTAACCCTAGTTGTCGTGACGCTAACCCTAGTTGTCGTGACGCTAACCCTAGTTGTCCTGACGCTAACCCTAGTTGTCCTGACGCTAACCCTAGTTTTCCTGACGCTAACCCTAGTTGTCCCGACGCTAACCCTAGTTGTCCCGACGCTAACCCTAGTTGTCCTGACGCTAACCCTAGTTGTCCTGACGCTAACCCTAGTTGTCCTGACGCTATCCCTAGTTGTCCTGACGCTAACCCTAGTTGTCCTGACGCTAAACCTAGTTGTCCTGACGCTAACCCTAGTTGTCCTGACGCTAACCCTAGTTGTCCTGACGCTAACCCTAGTTGTCGTGACGCTAACCCTAGTTGCCGTGACGCTAACCCTAGTTGTCCTGACGCTAACCCTAGTTGTCCTGACGCTAACCCTAGTTGTCGTGACGCTAACCCTAGTTGTCCTGACGCTAACCCTAGTTGTCGTGACGCTAACCCTAGTTGTCCTGACGCTAACCCTAGTTGTCCTGACGCTAACCCTAGTTGTCGTGACGCTAACCCTAGTTGTCCTGACGCTAACCCTAGTTGTCCTGACGCTAACCCTAGTTGTCGTGACGCTAACCCTAGTTGTCGTGACGCTAACCCTAGTTGTCGTCACGCTAACCCTAGTTGTCCTGACGCTAACCCTAGTTGTCGTGACGCTAACCCTAGTTGTCCTGACGCTAACCCTAGTTGTGACGCTAACCCTAGTTGTCCTGACGCTAACCCTAGTTGTCCTGACGCTAACCCTAGTTGTCCTGATGCTAACCCTACTTGTCCTGACGCTAACCCTAGTTGTCCTGAAGCTAACCCTACTTGTCCTGACGCTAACCCTATTTGTCCTGACGCTAACCCTAGTTGTCCTGACGCTAACCCTAGTTGTCCTGACGCTAACCCTAGTTGTCCTGACTCTAACCCTAGTTGTCCTGACGCTAACCCTAGTTGTCCTGTTGCTAACCCTAGTTGTCCTGACGCTAACCCTAGTTGTTCTGACGCTAACCCTAGTTGTCCTGACGCTAACCCTAGTTGTCCTGACGCTAACCCTAGTTGTCCTGGCGCTAACCCTAGTTGTCCTGGCGCTAACCCTAGTTGTCCTGACGCTAACCCTAGTTGTCCTGGTGCTAACCCTAGTTGTCCTGGCGCTAACCCTAGTTGTCCTGGCGCTAACCCTAGTTGTCCTGGCGCTAACCCTAGTTGTCCTGGCGCTAACCTTAGTTGTCGTGACGCTAACCCTAGTTGTCCTGACGCTAACCCTAGTTGTCCTGACGCTAACCCTAGTTGTCCTGACGCTAACCGTAGTTGTGACGCTAACCCTAGTTGTCCTGACGCTAACCCTAGTTGTCCTGATGCTAACCCTAGTTGTCCTGACGCTAACCCTAGTTGTCTTGACGCTAACCCTAGTTGTCCTGACGCTAACCCTACTTGTCCTGACGCTAACCCTAGTTGTCCTGACGCTAACCCTAGTTGTCCTGACGCTAACCCTAGTTGTCCTGACGCTAACCCTAGTTGTCGTGACGCTAACCCTAGTTGTCCCGACGCCAACCCTAGTTGTCGTGACGCTAACCCTAGTTGTCCTGACGCTAACCCTAGTTGTCCTGACGCTAACCCTAGTTGTCCTGACGCTAACCCTAGTTGTCGTGACGCTAACCCTAGTTGTCCTGACGCTAACCCTAGTTGTCCTGACTCTAACCCTAGTTGTCCTGACGCTAACCCTAGTTGTCCTGTTGCTAACCCTAGTTGTCCTGACGCTAACCATACTTGTTCTGACGCTAACCCTAGTTGTCCTGACGCTAACCCTAGTTGTCCTGACGCTAACCCTAGTTGTCCTGGCGCTAACCCTAGTTGTCCTGGCGCTAACCCTAGTTGTCCTGACGCTAACCCTAGTTGTCCTGGTGCTAACCCTAGTTGTCCTGGCGCTAACCCTAGTTGTCCTGGCGCTAACCCTAGTTGTCCTGGCGCTAACCCTAGTTGTCCTGGCGCTAACCTTAGTTGTCCTGGCGCTAACCCTAGTTGTCCTGGCGCTAACCCTAGTTGTCCTGACGCTAACCCTAGTTGTCGTGACGCTAACCCTAGTTGTCCTGACGCTAACCCTAGTTGTCGTGACGCTAACCCTAGTTGTCCTGACGCTAACCCTAGTTGTCGTGACGCTAACCCTAGTTGTCCTGACGCTAACCCTAGTTGTCCTGATGCTAACCCTAGTTGTCGTGACGATAACCCTAGTTGTCCTGACGCTAACCCTAGTTGTCGTGACGCTAACCCTAGTTGTCCTGATGCTAACCCCAGTTGTCGTGACGCTAACCCTAGTTGTCCTGACGCTAACCCTAGTTGTCCTGACGCTAACCCTAGTTGTGACGCTAACCCTAGTTGTCCTGACGCTAACCCTAGTTGTCCTGATGCTAACCCTAGTTGTCCTGACGCTAACCCTAGTTGTCTTGACGCTAACCCTAGTTGTCCTGACGCTAACCCTACTTGTCCTGACGCTAACCCTAGTTGTCCTGACGCTAACCCTAGTTGTCCTGACGCTAACCCTAGTTGTCGTGACGCTAACCTTAGTTGTCCCGACGCCAACCCTAGTTGTCGTGACGCTAACCCTAGTTGTCCTGACGCTAACCCTAGTTGTCCTGACGCTAACCCTAGTTGTCCTGACGCTAACCCTAGTTGTCGTGACGCTAACCCTAGGTGTCCTGACGCTAACCCTAGTTGTCGTGACGCTAACCCTAGTTGTCCTGACGCTAACCCTAGTTGTCCTGACGCTAACCCTAGTTGTCCTGACGCTAACCCTAGTTGTCGTGATGCTAACCCTTGTTGTCCTGACGCTAACCCTAGTTGTCGTGACGCTAACCCTAGTTGTCCTGACGCTAACCCTAGTTGTCGTGACGCTAACCCTAGTTGTCCTGACGCTAACCCTAGTTGTCCTGACGCTAACCCTAGTTGTCGTGATGCTAACCCTAGTTGTCCTGACGCTAACCCTAGTTGTCGTGACGCTAACCCTAGTTGTCCTGACGCTAACCCTAGTTGTCCTGATGCTAAACCTAGTTGTCCTGACGCTAACCCTAGTTGTCCTGATGCTAACCCTAGTTGTCCTGACGCTAACCCTAGTTGTCCTGACGCTAACCCTAGTTGTCCTGAAGCTAACCCTAGTTGTCCTGACGCTAACCCTAGTTGTCCTGACGCTAACCCTAGTTGTCCTGACGGTAACCATAGTTGTCCTGACGCTAACCCTAGTTGTCCTGACGCTAACCCTAGTTGTCGTGACGCTAACCCTAGTTGTCGTGACGCTAACCCTAGTTGTCCTGACGCTAACCCTAGTTGTCCTGACGCTAACCCTAGTTGTCCTGACGCTAACCCTAGTTGTCGTGACGCTAACCCTAGTTGTCCTGACGCTAACCCTAGTTGTCCTGTCGCTAACCCTAGTTGTCCTGACGCTAACCCTAGTTGTCGTGACGCTAACCCTAGTTGTCGTGACGCTAACCCTAGTTGTCCTGACGCTAACCCTAGTTGTCCTAACGCTAACCCTAGTTGTCCTGACGCTAACCCTAGTTGTCCAGACGCTAACCCTAGTTGTCCCGACGCTAACCCTAGTTGTCCCGACGCTAACCCTAGTTGTCCCGACGCTAACCCTAGTTGTCCTGACGCTAACCCTAGTTGTCCTGACGCTAACACTAGTTGTCCTGACGCTAACCCTAGTTGTCCTGACGCTAACCCTAGTTGTCGTGACGCTAACCCTAGTTGTCCTGACGCTAACCCTAGTTGTCGTGACGCTAACCCTAGTTGTCCTGACGCTAACCCTAGTTGTTGTGACGCTAACCCTAGTTGTCCTGACGCTAACCCTAGTTGTCCTGACGCTAACCCTAGTTGTCCTGACGCTAACCCTAGTTGTCCTAACGCTAACCCTAGTTGTCCTGACGCTAACCCTAGTTGTCCCGACGCTAACCCTAGTTGTCCCGACGCTAACCCTAGTTATCCTGACGCTAACCCTAGTTGTCCTGACGCTAACCCTAGTTGTCCTGACGCTAACCCTAGTTGTCCTGACGCTAACCCTAGTTGTACTGACGCTAAACCTATTTGTCCTGACGGAAACCCTAGTTGTCCTGACGCTAACCCTAGTTGTCCTGACGCTATCCCTAGTTGTCCTGACGCTAACCCTAGTTGTCCTGACGCTAAACCTAGTTGTCCTGACGCTAACCCTAGTTGTCCTGACGCTAACCCTAGTTGTCCTGACGCTAACCCTAGTTGTCGTGACGCTAACCCTAGTTGTCGTGACGCTAACCCTAGTTGTCCTGACGCTAACCCTAGTTGTCCTGACGCTAACCCTAGTTGTCGTGACGCTAACCCTAGTTGTCCTGACGCTAACCCTAGTTGTCGTGACGCTAACCCTAGTTGTCCTGACGCTAACCCTAGTTGTCCTGACGCTAACCCTAGTTGTCGTGACGCTAACCCTAGTTGTCCTGACGCTAACCCTAGTTGTCCTGACGCTAACCCTAGTTGTCGTGACGCTAACCCTAGTTGTCCTGACGCTAACCCTAGTTGTCGTGACGCTAACCCTAGTTGTCCTGACGCTAACCCTAGTTGTCGTGACGCTAACCCTAGTTGTCCTGACGCTAACCCTAGTTGTCCTGACGCTATCCCTAGTTGTCCTGACGCTAACCCTAGTTGTCGTGACGCTAACCCTAGTTGTCCTGACGCTAACCCTAGTTGTGACGCTAACCCTAGTTGTCCTGACGCTAACCCTAGTTGTCCTGACGCTAACCCTACTTGTCCTGACGCTAACCCTAGTTGTCCTGACTCTAACCCTAGTTGTCCTGACGCTAACCCTAGTTGTCCTGACGCTAACCCTAGTTGTCCTGACGCTAACCCTAGTTGTCCTGACGCTATCCCTAGTTGTCCTGACGCTAACCCTAGTTGTCCTGACGCTAAACCTAGTTGTCCTGACGCTAACCCTAGTTGTCCTGACGCTAACCCTAGTTGTCCTGACGCTAACCCTAGTTGTCGTGACGCTAACCCTAGTTGTCGTGACGCTAACCCTAGTTGTCCTGACGCTAACCCTAGTTGTCGTGACGCTAACCCTAGTTGTCCTGACGCTAACCCTAGTTGTCGTGACGCTAACCCTAGTTGTCCTGACGCTAACCCTAGTTGTCCTGACGCTAACCCTAGTTGTCGTGACGCTAACCCTAGTTGTCCTGACGCTAACCCTAGTTGTCGTGACGCTAACCCTACTTGTCCTGACGCTAACCCTAGTTGTCCTGACTCTAACCCTAGTTGTCCTGACGCTAACCCTAGTTGTCCTGACGCTAACCCTAGTTGTTCTGACGCTAACCCTAGTTGTCCTGACGCTAACCCTAGTTATCCTGGCGCTAACCCTAGTTGTCCTGGCGCTAACCCTAGTTGTCCTGGCGCTAACCCTAGTTGTCCTGGCGCTAACCCTAGTTGTCCTGGCGCTAACGTTAGTTGTCCTGGCGCTAACCCTAGTTGTCCTGGCGCTAACCCTAGTTGTCCTGACGCTAACCCTAGTTGTCGTGACGCTAACCCTAGTTGTCCTGACGCTAACCCTAGTTGTCGTGACGCTAACCCTAGTTGTCCTGACGCTAACCCTAGTTGTCCTCACGCTAACCCTAGTTGTCGTGACGCTAACCCTAGTTGTCCTGACGCTAACCCTAGTTGTCCTGACGCTAACCCTAGTTGTCCTGACGCTAACCCTAGTTGTCGTGATGCTAACCCTAGTTGTCCTGACGCTAACCCTAGTTGTCCTGGCGCTAACCCTAGTTGTCCTGGCGCTAACCCTAGTTGTCCTGGCGCTAACCCTAGTTGTCCTGGCGCTAACCTTAGTTGTCCTGGCGCTAACCCTAGTTGTCCTGGCGCTAACCCTAGTTGTCCTGACGCTAACCCTAGTTGTCGTGACGCTAACCCTAGTTGTCGTGACGCTAACCCTAGTTGTCCTGACGCTAACCCTAGTTGTCCTCACGCTAACCCTAGTTGTCGTGACGCTAACCCTAGTTGTCCTGACGCTAACCCTAGTTGTCCTGACGCTAACCCTAGTTGTCCTGACGCTAACCCTAGTTGTCGTGATGCTAACCCTAGTTGTCCTGACGCTAACCCTAGTTGTCGTGACGCTAACCCTAGTTGTCCTGACGCTAACCCTAGTTGTCGTGACGCTAACCCTAGTTGTCCTGACGCTAACCCTAGTTGTCCTGACGCTAACCCTAGTTGTCCTGACGCTAACCCTAGTTGTCGTGATGCTAACCCTAGTTGTCCTGACGCTAACCCTAGTTGTCGTGACGCTAACCCTAGTTGTCCTGACGCTAACCCTAGTTGTCCTGATGCTAAACCTAGTTGTCCTGACGCTAACCCTAGTTGTCCTGATGCTAACCCTAGTTGTCCTGACCCTAACCCTAGTTGTCCTGACGCTAACCCTAGTTGTCCTGAAGCTAACCCTAGTTGTCCTGACGCTAACCCTAGTTGTCCTGACGCTAACCCTAGTTGTCCTGACGCTAACCCTAGTTGTCGTGACGCTATCCCTAGTTGTCGAGACGCTAACCCTAGTTGTCCTGACGCTAACCCTAGTTGTTCTGACGCTAACCCTAGTTGTCCTGACGCTAACCCTAGTTGTCCTGACGCTAACCCTAGTTGTCGTGACGCTAACCCTAGTTGTCGTGACGCTAACCCTAGTTGTCCTGACGCTAACCCTAGTTGTCCTGACGCTAACCCTAGTTGTCGTGACGCTAACCCTAGTTGTCCTGACGCTAACCCTAGTTGTCCTGACGCTAACCCTAGTTGTCCTGACGCTAACCCTAGTTGTCCAGACGCTAACCCTAGTTGTCCCGACGCTAACCCTAGTTGTCCCGACGCTAACCCTAGTTGTCCCGACGCTAACCCTAGTTGTCCTGACGCTAACCCTAGTTGTCCTGACGCTAACACTAGTTGTCCTGACGCTAACCCTAGTTGTCCTGACGCTAACCCTAGTTGTCGTGACGCTAACCCTAGCTGTCCTGACGCTAACCCTAGTTGTCGTGACAATAACCCTAGTTGTCGTGACGCTAACCCTAGTTGTCCTGACGCTAACCCTAGTTGTCGTGACGCTAACCCTAGTTGTCCTGACGCTAACCCTAGTTGTTGTGACGCTAACCCTAGTTGTCCTGACGCTAACCCTAGTTGTCCTGACGCTAACCCTAGTTGTCCTGACGCTAACCCTAGTTGTCCTAACGCTAACCCTAGTTGTCCTGACGCTAACCCTAGTTGTCCCGACGCTAACCCTAGTTGTCCCGACGCTAACCCTAGTTGTCCTGACGCTAACCCTAGTTGTCCTGACGCTAACCCTAGTTGTCCTGACGCTAACCCTAGTTGTCCTGACGCTAACCCTAGTTGTACTGACGCTAACCCTATTTGTCCTGACGGAAACCCTAGTTGTCCTGACGCTAACACTAGTTGTCCTGACGCTAACCCTAGTTGTCCTGATGCTAACCCTAGTTGTCGTGACGCTAACCCTAGTTGTCGTGACGCTAACCCTAGTTGTCCTGACGCTAACCCTAGTTGTCCTGACGCTAACCCTAGTTTTCCTGACGCTAACCCTAGTTGTCCCGACGCTAACCCTAGTTGTCCCGACGCTAACCCTAGCTGTCCTGACGCTAACCCTAGTTGTCCTGACGCTAACCCTAGTTGTCCTGACGCTATCCCTAGTTGTCCTGACGCTAACCCTAGTTGTCCTGACGCTAAACCTAGTTGTCCTGACGCTAACCCTAGTTGTCCTGACGCTAACCCTAGTTGTCCTGACGCTAACCCTAGTTGTCGTGACGCTAACCCTAGTTGTCGTGACGCTAACCCTAGTTGTCCTGACGCTAACCCTAGTTGTCCTGACGCTAACCCTAGTTGTCGTGACGCTAACCCTAGTTGTCCTGACGCTAACCCTAGTTGTCGTGACGCTAACCCTAGTTGTCCTGACGCTAACCCTAGTTGTCCTGACGCTAACCCTAGTTGTCGTGACGCTAACCCTAGTTGTCCTGACGCTAACCCTAGTTGTCCTGACGCTAACCCTAGTTGTCGTGACGCTAACCCTAGTTGTCCTGACGCTAACCCTAGTTGTCGTGACGCTAACCCTAGTTGTCGTGACGCTAACCCTAGTTGTCGTGACGCTAACCCTAGTTGTCCTGACGCTAACCCTAGTTGTCCTGACGCTATCCCTAGTTGTCCTGACGCTAACCCTAGTTGTCGTGACGCTAACCCTAGTTGTCCTGACGCTAACCCTAGTTGTGACGCTAACCCTAGTTGTCCTGACGCTAACCCTAGTTGTCCTGACGCTAACCCAACTTGTCCTGACGCTAACCCTACTTGTCCTGACGCTAACCCTAGTTGTCCTGACTCTAACCCTAGTTGTCCTGACGCTAACCCTAGTTGTCCTGACGCTAAACCTAGTTGTCCTGACGCTAACCCTAGTTGTCCTGACGCTAACCCTAGTTGTCCTGACGCTAACCCTAGTTGTCGTGACGCTAACCCTATTTGTCGTGACGCTAACCCTAGTTGTCCTGGCGCTAACCCTAGTTGTCCCGACGCTAACCCTAGTTGTCCTGACGCTAACCCTAGTTGTCCTGACGCTAACCCTAGTTGTCCTGACGCTAACCCTAGTTGTCCTGACGCTAACCCTAGTTGTACTGACGCTAACCCTATTTGTCCTGACGGAAACCCTAGTTGTCCTGACGCTAACACTAGTTGTCCTGACGCTAACCCTAGTTGTCCTGATGCTAACCCTAGTTGTCGTGACGCTAACCCTAGTTGTCGTGACGCTAACCCTAGTTGTCCTGACGCTAACCCTAGTTGTCCTGACGCTAACCCTAGTTTTCCTGACGCTAACCCTAGTTGTCCCGACGCTAACCCTAGTTGTCCCGACGCTAACCCTAGCTGTCCTGACGCTAACCCTAGTTGTCCTGACGCTAACCCTAGTTGTCCTGACGCTATCCCTAGTTGTCCTGACGCTAACCCTAGTTGTCCTGACGCTAAACCTAGTTGTCCTGACGCTAACCCTAGTTGTCCTGACGCTAACCCTAGTTGTCCTGACGCTAACCCTAGTTGTCGTGACGCTAACCCTAGTTGTCGTGACGCTAACCCTAGTTGTCCTGACGCTAACCCTAGTTGTCCTGACGCTAACCCTAGTTGTCGTGACGCTAACCCTAGTTGTCCTGACGCTAACCCTAGTTGTCGTGACGCTAACCCTAGTTGTCCTGACGCTAACCCTAGTTGTCCTGACGCTAACCCTAGTTGTCGTGACGCTAACCCTAGTTGTCCTGACGCTAACCCTAGTTGTCCTGACGCTAACCCTAGTTGTCGTGACGCTAACCCTAGTTGTCCTGACGCTAACCCTAGTTGTCGTGACGCTAACCCTAGTTGTCGTGACGCTAACCCTAGTTGTCGTGACGCTAACCCTAGTTGTCCTGACGCTAACCCTAGTTGTCCTGACGCTATCCCTAGTTGTCCTGACGCTAACCCTAGTTGTCGTGACGCTAACCCTAGTTGTCCTGACGCTAACCCTAGTTGTGACGCTAACCCTAGTTGTCCTGACGCTAACCCTAGTTGTCCTGACGCTAACCCAACTTGTCCTGACGCTAACCCTACTTGTCCTGACGCTAACCCTAGTTGTCCTGACTCTAACCCTAGTTGTCCTGACGCTAACCCTAGTTGTCCTGACGCTAAACCTAGTTGTCCTGACGCTAACCCTAGTTGTCCTGACGCTAACCCTAGTTGTCCTGACGCTAACCCTAGTTGTCGTGACGCTAACCCTATTTGTCGTGACGCTAACCCTAGTTGTCCTGGCGCTAACCCTAGTTGTCCTGGCGCTAACCCTAGTTGTCCTGGCGCTAACCCTAGTTGTCCTGGCGCTAACCTTAGTTGTCCTGGCGCTAACCCTAGTTGTCCTGGCGCTAACCCTAGTTGTCCTGACGCTAACCCTAGTTGTCGTGACGCTAACCCTAGTTGTCCTGACGCTAACCCTAGTTGTCGTGACGCTAACCCTAGTTGTCCTGACGCTAACCCTAGTTGTCCTCACGCTAACCCTAGTTGTCGTGACGCTAACCCTAGTTGTCCTGGCGCTAACCTTAGTTGTCCTGGCGCTAACCCTAGTTGTCCTGGCGCTAACCCTAGTTGTCCTGACGCTAACCCTAGTTGTCGTGACGCTAACCCTAGTTGTCCTGACGCTAACCCTAGTTGTCGTGACGCTAACCCTAGTTGTCCTGACGCTAACCCTAGTTGTCCTCACGCTAACCCTAGTTGTCGTGACGCTAACCCTAGTTGTCCTGACGCTAACCCTAGTTGTCCTGACGCTAACCCTAGTTGTCCTGACGCTAACCCTAGTTGTCGTGATGCTAACCCTAGTTGTCCTGACGCTAACCCTAGTTGTCGTGACGCTAACCCTAGTTGTCCTGACGCTAACCCTAGTTGTCGTGACGCTAACCCTAGTTGTCCTGACGCTAACCCTAGTTGTCCTGACGCTAACCCTAGTTGTCCTGACGCTAACCCTAGTTGTCGTGATGCTAACCCTAGTTGTCCTGACGCTAACCCTAGTTGTCGTGACGCTAACCCTAGTTGTCCTGACGCTAACCCTAGTTGTCCTGATGCTAAACCTAGTTGTCCTGACGCTAACCCTAGTTGTCCTGATGCTAACCCTAGTTGTCCTGACGCTAACCCTAGTTGTCCTGACGCTAACCCTAGTTGTCCTGAAGCTAACCCTAGTTGTCCTGACGCTAACCCTAGTTGTCCTGACGCTAACCCTAGTTGTCCTGACGCTAACCATAGTTGTCCTGACGCTAACCCTAGTTGTCCTGACGCTATCCCTAGTTGTCGAGACGCTAACCCTAGTTGTCCTGACGCTAACCCTAGTTGTTCTGACGCTAACCCTAGTTGTCCTGACGCTAACCCTAGTTGTCCTGACGCTAACCCTAGTTGTCGTGACGCTAACCCTAGTTGTCCTGACGCTAACCCTAGTTGTCCTGACGCTAACCCTAGTTGTCCTGACGCTAACCCTAGTTGTTGTGACGCTAACCCTAGTTGTCCTGACGCTAACCCTAGTTGTCCTGACGCTAACCCTAGTTGTCCAGACGCTAACCCTAGTTGTCCCGACGCTAACCCTAGTTGTCCCGACGCTAACCCTAGTTGTCCCGACGCTAACCCTAGTTGTCCTGACGCTAACCCTAGTTGTCCTGACGCTAACACTAGTTGTCCTGACGCTAACCCTAGTTGTCCTGACGCTAACCCTAGTTGTCGTGACGCTAACCCTAGCTGTCCTGACGCTAACCCTAGTTGTCATGACAATAACCCTAGTTGTCGTGACGCTAACCCTAGTTGTCCTGACGCTAACCCTAGTTGTCGTGACGCTAACCCTAGTTGTCCTGACGCTAACCCTAGTTGTCGTGACGCTAACCCTAGTTGTCCTGACGCTAACCCTAGTTGTCCTGACGCTAACCCTAGTTGTCCTGACGCTAACCCTAGTTGTCCTAACGCTAACCCTAGTTGTCCTGACGCTAACCCTAGTTGTCCCGACGCTAACCCTAGTTGTCCCGACGCTAACCCTAGTTGTCCTGACGCTAACCCTAGTTGTCCTGACGCTAACCCTAGTTGTCCTGACGCTAACCCTAGTTGTCCTGACGCTAACCCTAGTTGTACTGACGCTAACCCTATTTGTCCTGACGGAAACCCTAGTTGTCCTGACGCTAACACTAGTTGTCCTGACGCTAACCCTAGTTGTCCTGATGCTAACCCTAGTTGTCGTGACGCTAACCCTAGTTGTCGTGACGCTAACCCTAGTTGTCCTGACGCTAACCCTAGTTGTCCTGACGCTAACCCTAGTTTTCCTGACGCTAACCCTAGTTGTCCCGACGCTAACCCTAGTTGTCCCGACGCTAACCCTAGTTGTCCTGACGCTAACCCTAGTTGTCCTGACGCTAACCCTAGTTGTCCTGACGCTATCCCTAGTTGTCCTGACGCTAACCCTAGTTGTCCTGACGCTAAACCTAGTTGTCCTGACGCTAACCCTAGTTGTCCTGACGCTAACCCTAGTTGTCCTGACGCTAACCCTAGTTGTCGTGACGCTAACCCTAGTTGTCGTGACGCTAACCCTAGTTGTCCTGACGCTAACCCTAGTTGTCCTGACGCTAACCCTAGTTGTCGTGACGCTAACCCTAGTTGTCCTGACGCTAACCCTAGTTGTCGTGACGCTAACCCTAGTTGTCCTGACGCTAACCCTAGTTGTGACGCTAACCCTAGTTGTCCTGACGCTAACCCTAGTTGTCCTGACGCTAACCCTACTTGTCCTGACGCTAACCCTACTTGTCCTGACGCTAACCCTAGTTGTCCTGACTCTAACCCTAGTTGTCCTGACGCTAACCCTAGTTGTCCTGACGCTAACCCTAGTTGTCCTGACGCTAACCCTAGTTGTCCTGACGCTATCCCTAGTTGTCCTGACGCTAACCCTAGTTGTCCTGACGCTAAACCTAGTTGTCCTGACGCTAACCCTAGTTGTCCTGACGCTAACCCTAGTTGTCCTGACGCTAACCCTAGTTGTCGTGACGCTAACCCTAGTTGTCGTGACGCTAACCCTAGTTGTCCTGACGCTAACCCTAGTTGTCGTGACGCTAACCCTAGTTGTCCTGACGCTAACCCTAGTTGTCGTGACGCTAACCCTAGTTGTCCTGACGCTAACCCTAGTTGTCCTGACGCTAACCCTAGTTGTCGTGACGCTAACCCTAGTTGTCCTGACGCTAACCCTAGTTGTCCTGACGCTAACCCTAGTTGTCGTGACGCTAACCCTAGTTGTCCTGACGCTAACCCTAGTTGTCGTGACGCTAACCCTAGTTGTCCTGACGCTAACCCTAGTTGTCCTGACGCTATTCCTAGTTGTCCTGACGCTAACCCTAGTTGTCGTGACGCTAACCCTAGTTGTCCTGACGCTAACCCTAGTTGTGACGCTAACCCTAGTTGTCCTGACGCTAACCCTAGTTGTCCTGACGCTAACCCTAGTTGTCCTGACGCTAACCCTACTTGTCCTGACGCTAACCCTAGTTGTCCTGACGCTAACCCTACTTGTCCTGACGCTAACCCTAGTTGTCCTGACTCTAACCCTAGTTGTCCTGACGCTAACCCTAGTTGTCCTGACGCTAACCCTAGTTGTTCTGACGCTAACCCTAGTTGTCCTGACGCTAACCCTAGTTGTCCTGACGCTAACCCTAGTTGTCCTGGCGCTAACCCTAGTTGTCCTGGCGCTAACCCTAGTTGTCCTGGCGCTAACCCTAGTTGTCCTGGCGCTAACCCTAGTTGTCCTGGCGCTAACCTTAGTTGTCCTGGCGCTAACCCTAGTTGTCCTGGCGCTAACCCTAGTTGTCCTGACGCTAACCCTAGTTGTCGTGACGCTAACCCTAGTTGTCCTGACGCTAACCCTAGTTGTCGTGACGCTAACCCTAGTTGTCCTGACGCTAACCGTAGTTGTCGTGACGCTAACCCTAGTTGTCCTGACGCTAACCCTAGTTGTCCTGACGCTAACCTTAGTTGTCGTGACGCTAACCCTAGTTGTCCTGACGCTAACCCTAGTTGTCGTGACGCTAACCCTAGTTGTCCTGACGCTAACCCCAGTTGTCGTGACGCTTACCCTAGTTGTCCTGACGCTAACCCTAGTTGTCCTGACGCTAACCCTAGTTGTCCTGACGCTAACCCTAGTTGTCGTGACGCTAACCCTAGTTGTCCTGACGCTAACCCTAGTTGTGACGCTAACCCTAGTTGTCCTGACGCTAACCCTAGTTGTCCTGATGCTAACCCTAGTTGTCCTGACGCTAACCCTAGTTGTCGTGACGCTATCCCTAGTTGTCCTGACGCTTACCCTACTTGTCCTGACGCTAACCCTAGTTGTCCTGACGCTAACCCTAGTTGTCCTGACGCTAACCCTAGTTGTCGTGACGCTAACCCTAGTTGTCCTGACGCCAACCCTAGTTGTCCTGACGCTAACCCTAGTTGTCCTGACGCTAACCCTAGTTGTCCTGACGCTAACCCTAGTTGTCGTGATGCTAACCCTAGGTGTCCTGATGCTAACCCTAGTTGTCGTGACGCTAACCCTAGTTGTCCTGACGCTAACCCTAGTTGTCCTGATGCTAACCCTAGTTGTCCTGACGCTAACCCTAGTTGTCGTGATGCTAACCCTAGTTGTCCTGACTCTAACCCTAGTTGTCCTGACGCTAACCCTAGTTGTCGTGACGCTAACCCTAGTTGTCCTGACGCTAACCCTAGTTGTCGTGACGCTAACCCTAGTTGTCCTGACGCTAACCCTAGTTGTCCTGACGCTAACCCTAGTTGTCGTGACGCTAACCCTAGTTGTCCTGACGCTAACCCTACTTGTCCTGATGCTAAACCTAGTTGTCCTGACGCTAACCCTAGTTGTCTTGACGCTAACCCTAGTTGTCCTGACGCTAACCCTAGTTGTCCTGAAGCTAACCCTAGTTGTCCTGACGCTAACCCTAGTTGTCCTGACGCTAACCCTAGTTGTCCTGACGCTAACCCTAGTTGTCCTGATGCTAAACCTAGTTGTCCTGACGCTAACCCTAGTTGTCCTGACGCTAACCCTAGTTGTCCTGATGCTAAACCTAGTTGTCCTGACGCTAACCCTAGTTGTCCTGATGCTAACCCTAGTTGTCCTGACGCTAACCCTAGTTGTCCTGACGCTAACCCTAGTTGTCGTGAAGCTAACCCTAGTTGTCCTGACGCTAACCCTAGTTGTCCTGACGCTAACCCTAGTTGTCCTGACGCTAACCCTAGTTGTCCTGACGCTAACCCTAGTTGTCGTGACGCTAACCCTAGTTGTCGTGACGCTAACCCTAGTTGTCGTGACGCTAACCCTAGTTGTTCTGACGCTAACCCTAGTTGTCCTGACGCTAACCCTAGTTGTCCTGACGCTAACCCTAGTTGTCGTGACGCTAACCCTAGTTGTCCTGACGCTAACCCTAGTTGTCCTGAGGCTAACCCTAGTTGTCGTGACGCTAACCCTAGTTGTCGTGACGCTAACCCTAGTTGTCCTGACGCTATCCCTAGTTGTCCTGACGCTAACCCTAGTTGTCCTGACGCTAAACCTAGTTGTCCTGACGCTAACCCTAGTTGTCCTGACGCTAACCCTAGTTGTCGTGACGCTAACCCTAGTTGTCGTGACGCTAACCCTAGTTGTCCTGACGCTAACCCTAGTTGTCCTGACGCTAACCCTAGTTGTCGTGACGCTAACCCTAGTTGTCCTGACGCTAACCCTAGTTGTCGTGACGCTAACCCTAGTTGTCCTGACGCTAACCCTAGTTGTCCTGACGCTAACCCTAGTTGTCGTGACGCTAACCCTAGTTGTCCTGACGCTAACCCTAGTTGTCCTGACGCTAACCCTAGTTGTCGTGACGCTAACCCTAGTTGTCCTGACGCTAACCCTAGTTGTCGTGATGCTAACCCTAGTTGTCCTGACGCTAACCCTACTTGTCGTGACACGATAACCCTAGTTGTCCTGACGCTAACCCTAGTTGTCCTGACGCTATCCCTAGTTGTCCTGACGCTAACCCTAGTTGTCGTGACGCTAACCCTAGTTGTCCTGACGCTTACCCTAGTTGTGACGCTAACCCTAGTTGTCCTGACGCTAACCCTAGTTGTCCTGACGCTAACCCTACTTGTCCTGACGCTAACCCTAGTTGTCCTGACGCTAACCCTACTTGTCCTGACACTAACCCTAGTTGTCCTGACTCTAACCCTAGTTGTCCTGACGCTAACCCTAGTTATCCTGACGCTAACCCTAGTTGTCCTGACGCTAACCCTAGTTGTCCTGACGCTATCCCTAGTTGTCCTGACGCTAACCCTAGTTGTCCTGACGCTAAACCTTGTTGTCCTGACGCTAACCCTAGTTGTCCTGACGCTAACCCTAGTTGTCCTGACGCTAACCATAGTTGTCGTGACGCTAACCCTAGTTGTCGTGACGCTAACCCTAGTTGTCCTGACGCTAACCCTAGTTGTCGTGACGCTAACCCTAGTTGTCCTGACGCTAACCCTAGTTGTCGTGACGCTAACCCTAGTTGTCCTGACGCTAACCCTAGTTGTCCTGACGCTAACCCTAGTTGTCGTGAAGCTAACCCTAGTTGTCCTGACGCTAACCCTAGTTGTCCTGACGCTAACCCTAGTTGTCGTGACGCTAACCCTAGTTGTCCTGACGCTAACCCTAGTTGTCGTGACGCTAACCCTAGTTGTCCTGACGCTAACCCTAGTTGTCGTGACGCTAACCCTAGTTGTCCTGACGCTAACCCTAGTTGTCCTGACGCTATTCCTAGTTGTCCTGACGCTAACCCTAGTTGTCGTGACGCTAACCCTAGTTGTCCTGACGCTAACCCTAGTTGTGACGCTAACCCTAGTTGTCCTGACGCTAACCCTAGTTGTCCTGACGCTAACCCTAGTTGTCCTGACGCTAACCCTTCTTGTCCTGACGCTAACCCTAGTTGTCCTGACGCTAACCCTACTTGTCCTGACGCTAACCCTAGTTGTCCTGACTCTAACCCTAGTTGTCCTGACGCTAACCCTAGTTGTCCTGACGCTAACCCTAGTTGTTCTGACGCTAACCCTAGTTGTCCTGAGCTAACCCTAGTTGTCCTGACGCTAACCCTAGTTGTCCTGGCGCTAACCCTAGTTGTCCTGGCGCTAACCCTAGTTGTCCTGACGCTAACCCTAGTTGTCCTGGTGCTAACCCTAGTTGTCCTGGCGCTAACCCTAGTTGTCCTGGCGCTAACCCTAGTTGTCCTGGCGCTAACCCTAGTTGTCCTGGCGCTAACCTTAGTTGTCCTGGCGCTAACCCTAGTTGTACTGGCGCTAACCCTAGTTGTCCTGACGCTAACCCTAGTTGTCGTGACGCTAACCCTAGTTGTCCTGACGCTAACCCTAGTTGTCCTGACGCTAACCCTAGTTGTACTGACGCTAACCCTAGTTGTCCTCACGCTAACCCTCGTTGTCGTGACCCTAACCCTAGTTGTCCTGACGCTAACCCTAGTTGTCCTGACGCTAACCTTAGTTGTCGTGACGCTAACCCTAGTTGTCCTGACGCTAACCCTAGTTGTCGTGACGCTAACCCTAGTTGTCCTGACGCTAACCCCAGTTGTCGTGACGCTAACCCTAGTTGTCCTGACGCTAACCCTAGTTGTCGTGACGCTAACCCTAGTTGTCCTGACGCTAACCCTAGTTGTCGTGACGCTAACCCTAGTTGTCCTGACGCTAACCCTAGTTGTCCTGACGCTAACCCTAGTTGTCCTGACGCTAACCCTAGTTGTCGTGACGCTAACCCTAGTTGTCGTGACGCTAACCCTAGTTGTCCTGACGCTAACCCTACTTGTCCTGATGCTAAACCTAGTTGTCCTGACGCTAACCCTAGTTGTCTTGACGCTAACCCTAGTTGTCCTGACGCTAACCCTAGTTGTCCTGAAGCTAACCCTAGTTGTGCTGACGCTAACCCTAGTTGTCCTGACGCTAACCCTAGTTGTCCTGACGCTAACCCTAGTTGTCCTGACGCTAACCCTAGTTGTCCTGATGCTAAACCTAGTTGTCCTGACACTAACCCTAGTTGTCCTGACGCTAACCCTAGTTGTCCTGTTGCTAAACCTAGTTGTCCTGACGCTAACCCTAGTTGTCCTGATGCTAACCCTAGTTGTCCTGACGCTAACCCTAGTTGTCCTGACGCTAACCCTAGTTGTCGTGAAGCTAACCCTAGTTGTCCTGACGCTAACCCTAGTTGTCCTGACGCTAACCCTAGTTGTCCTGACGCTAACCCTAGTTGTCCTGACGCTAACCCTAGTTGTCGTGACGCTAACCCTAGTTGTCGTGACGCTAACCCTAGTTGTCGTGACGCTAACCCTAGTTGTTCTGACGCTAACCCTAGTTGTCCTGACGCTAACCCTAGTTGTCCTGACGCTAACCCTAGTTGTCCTGACGCTAACCCTAGTTGTCGTGACGCTAACCCTAGTTGTCCTGACGCTAACCCTAGTTGTCGTGACGCTAACCCTAGTTGTCCTGACGCTAACCCTAGTTGTCGTGACGCTAACCCTAGTTGTCGTGACGCTAACCCTAGTTGTCCTGACGCTAACCCTAGTTGTCCTGACGCTAACCCTAGTTGTCCTGACGCTAACCCTAGTTGTCGTGACGCTAACCCTAGTTGTCCTGACGCTAACCCTAGTTGTCGTGACGCTAACCCTAGTTGTCCTGACGCTAACCCTAGTTGTCGTGACGCTAACCCTAGTTGTCGTGACGCTAACCCTAGTTGTCCTGACGCTAACCCTAGTTGTCCTGACGCTAACCCTAGTTGTCGTGACGCTAACCCTAGTTGTCCTGACGCTAACCCTAGTTGTCGTGACGCTAACCCTAGTTGTCCTGACGCTAACCCTAGTTGTCCTGACGCTAACCCTAGTTGTCGTGACGCTAACCCTAGTTGTCCTGACGCTAACCCTAGTTGTCCTGACGCTAACCCTAGTTGTCGTGACGCTAACCCTAGTTGTCCTGACGCTAACCCTAGTTGTCGTGATGCTAACCCTAGTTGTCCTGACGCTAACCCTAGTTGTCGTGACACGCTAACCCTAGTTGTCCTGACGCTAACCCTAGTTGTCCTGACGCTATCCCTAGTTGTCCTGACGCTAACCCTAGTTGTCGTGACGCTAACCCTAGTTGTCCTGACGCTAACCCTAGTTGTGACGCTAACCCTAGTTGTCCTGACGCTAACCCTAGTTGTCCTGACGCTAACCCTAGTTGTCCTGACGCTAACCCTACTTGTCCTGACGCTAACCCTAGTTGTCCTGACGCTAACCCTACTTGTCCTGACGCTAACCCTAGTTGTCCTGACTCTAACCCTAGTTGTCCTGACGCTAACCCTAGTTATCCTGACGCTAACCCTAGTTGTCCTGACGCTAACCCTAGTTGTCCTGACGCTATCCCTAGTTGTCCTGACGCTAACCCTAGTTGTCCTGACGCTAAACCTAGTTGTCCTGACGCTAACCCTAGTTGTCCTGACGCTAACCCTAGTTGTCCTGACGCTAACCCTAGTTGTCGTGACGCTAACCCTAGTTGTCGTGACGCTAACCCTAGTTGTCCTGACGCTAACCCTAGTTGTCGTGACGCTAACCCTAGTTGTCCTGACGCTAACCCTAGTTGTCGTGACGCTAACCCTAGTTGTCCTGACGCTAACCCTAGTTGTCCTGACGCTAACCCTAGTTGTCGTGAAGCTAACCCTAGTTGTCCTGACGCTAACCCTAGTTGTCCTGACGCTAACCCTAGTTGTCGTGACGCTAACCCTAGTTGTCCTGACGCTAACCCTAGTTGTCGTGACGCTAACCCTAGTTGTCCTGACGCTAACCCTAGTTGTCGTGACGCTAACCCTAGTTGTCCTGACGCTAACCCTAGTTGTCCTGACGCTATTCCTAGTTGTCCTGACGCTAACCCTAGTTGTCGTGACGCTAACCCTAGTTGTCCTGACGCTAACCCTAGTTGTGACGCTAACCCTAGTTGTCCTGACGCTAACCCTAGTTGTCCTGACGCTAACCCTAGTTGTCCTGACGCTAACCCTACTTGTCCTGACGCTAACCCTAGTTGTCCTGACGCTAACCCTACTTGTCCTGACGCTAACCCTAGTTGTCCTGACGCTAACCCTAGTTGTCCTGACGCTAACCCTAGTTGTCCTGACGCTATCCCTAGTTGTCCTGACGCTAACCCTAGTTGTCCTGACGCTAAACCTAGTTGTCCTGACGCTAACCCTAGTTGTCCTGACGCTAACCCTAGTTGTCCTGACGCTAACCCTAGTTGTCGTGACGCTAACCCTAGTTGTCGTGACGCTAACCCTAGTTGTCCTGACGCTAACCCTAGTTGTCGTGACGCTAACCCTAGTTGTCCTGACGCTAACCCTAGTTGTCGTGACGCTAACCCTAGTTGTCCTGACGCTAACCCTAGTTGTCCTGACGCTAACCCTAGTTGTCGTGACGCTAACCCTAGTTGTCCTGACGCTAACCCTAGTTGTCCTGACGCTAACCCTAGTTGTCGTGACGCTAACCCTAGTTGTCCTGACGCTAACCCTAGTTGTCGTGACGCTAACCCTAGTTGTCCTGACGCTAACCCTAGTTGTCGTGACGCTAACCCTAGTTGTCCTGACGCTAACCCTAGTTGTCCTGACGCTATTCCTAGTTGTCCTGACGCTAACCCTAGTTGTCGTGACGCTAACCCTAGTTGTCCTGACGCTAACCCTAGTTGTGACGCTAACCCTAGTTGTCCTGACGCTAACCCTAGTTGTCCTGACGCTAACCCTAGTTGTCCTGACGCTAACCTTACTTGTCCTGACGCTAACCCTAGTTGTCCTGACGCTAACCCTACTTGTCCTGACGCTAACCCTAGTTGTCCTGACTCTAACCCTAGTTGTCCTGACGCTAACCCTAGTTGTCCTGACGCTAACCCTAGTTGTTCTGACGCTAACCCTAGTTGTCCTGACGCTAACCCTAGTTGTCCTGACGCTAACCCTAGTTGTCCTGGCGCTAACCCTAGTTGTCCTGGCGCTAACCCTAGTTGTCCTGACGCTAACCCTAGTTGTCCTGGTGCTAACCCTAGTTGTCCTGGCGCTAACCCTAGTTGTCCTGGCGCTAACCCTAGTTGTCCTGGCGCTAACCCTAGTTGTCCTGGCGCTAACCCTAGTTGTCCTGGCGCTAACCTTAGTTGTCCTGGCGCTAACCCTAGTTGTCCTGGCGCTAACCCTAGTTGTCCTGACGCTAACCCTAGTTGTCGTGACGCTAACCCTAGTTGTCCTGACGCTAACCCTAGTTGTCGTGACGCTAACCCTAGTTGTCCTGACGCTAACCCTAGTTGTCCTCACGCTAACCGTAGTTGTCGTGACGCTAACCCTAGTTGTCCTGACGCTAACCCTAGTTGTCCTGACGCTAACCTTAGTTGTCGTGACGCTAACCCTAGTTGTCCTGACGCTAACCCTAGTTGTCGTGACGCTAACCCTAGTTGTCCTGACGCTAACCCCAGTTGTCGTGACCCTTACCCTAGTTGTCCTGACGCTAACCCTAGTTGTCCTGACGCTAACCCTAGTTGTCGTGACGCTAACCCTAGTTGTCCTGACGCTAACCCTAGTTGTCGTGACGCTAACCCTAGTTGTCCTGACGCTAACCCTAGTTGTCGTGACGCTAACCCTAGTTGTCCTGACGCTAACCCTAGTTGTCCTGACGCTAACCCTAGTTGTCGTGACGCTAACCCTAGTTGTCCTGACGCTAACCCTAGTTGTCCTGACGCTAACCCTAGTTGTCGTGACGCTAACCCTAGTTGTCCTGACGCTAACCCTAGTTGTCGTGACGCTAACCCTAGTTGTCCTGACGCTAACCCTAGTTGTCGTGACGCTAACCCTAGTTGTCCTGACGCTAACCCTAGTTGTCCTGACGCTATTCCTAGTTGTCCTGACGCTAACCCTAGTTGTCGTGACGCTAACCCTAGTTGTCCTGACGCTAACCCTAGTTGTGACGCTAACCCTAGTTGTCCTGACGCTAACCCTAGTTGTCCTGACGCTAACCCTAGTTGTCCTGACGCTAACCCTACTTGTCCTGACGCTAACCCTAGTTGTCCTGACGCTAACCCTACTTGTCCTGACGCTAACCCTAGTTGTCCTGACTCTAACCCTAGTTGTCCTGACGCTAACCCTAGTTGTCCTGACGCTAACCCTAGTTGTTCTGACGCTAACCCTAGTTGTCCTGACGCTAACCCTAGTTGTCCTGACGCTAACCCTAGTTGTCCTGGCGCTAACCCTAGTTGTCCTGGCGCTAACCCTAGTTGTCCTGACGCTAACCCTAGTTGTCCTGGTGCTAACCCTAGTTGTCCTGGCGCTAACCCTAGTTGTCCTGGCGCTAACCCTAGTTGTCCTGGCGCTAACCCTAGTTGTCCTGGCGCTAACCCTAGTTGTCCTGGCGCTAACCTTAGTTGTCCTGGCGCTAACCCTAGTTGTCCTGGCGCTAACCCTAGTTGTCCTGACGCTAACCCTAGTTGTCGTGACGCTAACCCTAGTTGTCCTGACGCTAACCCTAGTTGTCCTGACGCTAACCCTAGTTGTCCTCACGCTAACCGTAGTTGTCGTGACGCTAACCCTAGTTGTCCTGACGCTAACCCTAGTTGTCCTGACGCTAACCTTAGTTGTCGTGACGCTAACCCTAGTTGTCCTGACGCTAACCCTAGTTGTCGTGACGCTAACCCTAGTTGTCCTGACGCTAACCCCAGTTGTCGTGACGCTTACCCTAGTTGTCCTGACGCTAACCCTAGTTGTCCTGACGCTAACCCTAGTTGTCCTGACGCTAACCCTAGTTGTCGTGATGCTAACCCTAGTTGTCCTGACGCTAACCCTAGTTGTGACGCTAACCCTAGTTGTCCTGACGCTAACCCTAGTTGTCCTGATGCTAACCCTAGTTGTCCTGACGCTAACCCTAGTTGTCGTGACGCTATCCCTAGTTGTCCTGACGCTTACCCTACTTGTCCTGACGCTAACCCTAGTTGTCCTGACGCTAACCCTAGTTGTCCTGACGCTAACCCTAGTTGTCGTGACGCTAACCCTAGTTGTCCTGACGCCAACCCTAGTTGTCCTGACGCTAACCCTAGTTGTCCTGACGCTAACCCTAGTTGTCCTGACGCTAACCCTAGTTGTCGTGATGCTAACCCTAGGTGTCCTGATGCTAACCCTAGTTGTCGTGACGCTAACCCTAGTTGTCCTGACGCTAACCCTAGTTGTCCTGATGCTAACCCTAGTTGTCCTGACGCTAACCCTAGTTGTCGTGATGCTAACCCTAGTTGTCCTGACTCTAACCCTAGTTGTCCTGACGCTAACCCTAGTTGTCGTGACGCTAACCCTAGTTGTCCTGACGCTAACCCTAGTTGTCGTGACGCTAACCCTAGTTGTCCTGACGCTAACCCTAGTTGTCCTGACGCTAACCCTAGTTGTCGTGACGCTAACCCTAGTTGTCGTGACGCTAACCCTAGTTGTCCTGACGCTAACCCTACTTGTCCTGATGCTAAACCTAGTTGTCCTGACGCTAACCCTAGTTGTCTTGACGCTAACCCTAGTTGTCCTGACGCTAACCCTAGTTGTCCTGAAGCTAACCCTAGTTGTCCTGACGCTAACCCTAGTTGTCCTGACGCTAACCCTAGTTGTCCTGACGCTAACCCTAGTTGTCCTGACGCTAACCCTAGTTGTCCTGATGCTAAACCTAGTTGTCCTGACGCTATCCCTAGTTGTCCTGACGCTAACCCTAGTTGTCCTGATGCTAAACCTAGTTGTCCTGACGCTAACCCTAGTTGTCCTGATGCTAACCCTAGTTGTCCTGACGCTAACCCTAGTTGTCCTGACGCTAACCCTAGTTGTCGTGAAGCTAACCCTAGTTGTCCTGACGCTAACCCTAGTTGTCCTGACGCTAACCCTAGTTGTCCTGACGCTAACCCTAGTTGTCGTGACGCTAACCCTAGTTGTCGTGACGCTAACCCTAGTTGTCGTGACGCTAACCCTAGTTGTTCTGACGTTAACCCTAGTTGTCCTGACGCTAACCCTAGTTGTCCTGACGCTAACCCTAGTTGTCCTGACGCTAACCCTAGTTGTCCTGACGCTAACCCTAGTTGTCCTGACGCTAACCCTAGTTGTCGTGACGCTAACCCTAGTTGTCCTGACGCTAACCCTAGTTGTTGTGACGCTAACTCTAGTTGTCCTGACGCTAACCCTAGTTGTCCTGACGCTAACCCTAGTTGTCCCGACGCTAACACTAGTTGTCCTGACGCTAACCCTAGTTGTCCTGACGCTAACCCTAGTTGTCCTGACGCTAACCCTAGTTGTCCTGACGCTAACCCTATTTGTCCTGACGGTAACCCTAGTTGTCCTGACGCTAACCCTAGTTGTCCTGACGCTAACCCTAGTTGTCCTGACGCTAACCCTAGTTGTCGTGACGCTAACCCTAGTTGTCGTGACGCTAACCCTAGTTGTCCTGACGCTAACCCTAGTTGTCCTGACGCTAACCCTAGTTGTCGTGACGCTAACCCTAGTTGTCGTGACGCTAACCCTAGTTGTCCTGACGCTATCCCTAGTTGTCCTGACGCTAACCCTAGTTGTCCTGACGCTAAACCTAGTTGTCCTGACGCTAACCCTAGTTGTCCTGACGCTAACCCTAGTTGTCGTGACGCTAACCCTAGTTGTCGTGACGCTAACCCTAGTTGTCCTGACGCTAACCCTAGTTGTCCTGACGCTAACCCTAGTTGTCGTGACGCTAACCCTAGTTGTCCTGACGCTAACCCTAGTTGTCGTGACGCTAACCCTAGTTGTCCTGACGCTAACCCTAGTTGTCCTGACGCTAACCCTAGTTGTCGTGACGCTAACCCTAGTTGTCCTGACGCTAACCCTAGTTGTCCTGACGCTAACCCTAGTTGTCGTGACGCTAACCCTAGTTGTCCTGACGCTAACCCTAGTTGTCGTGATGCTAACCCTAGTTGTCCTGACGCTAACCCTACTTGTCGTGACACGCTAACCCTAGTTGTCCTGACGCTAACCCTAGTTGTCCTGACGCTATCCCTAGTTGTCCTGACGCTAACCCTAGTTGTCGTGACGCTAACCCTAGTTGTCCTGACGCTTACCCTAGTTGTGACGCTAACCCTAGTTGTCCTGACGCTAACCCTAGTTGTCCTGACGCTAACCCTAGTTGTCCTGACGCTAACCCTACTTGTCCTGACGCTAACCCTAGTTGTCCTGACGCTAACCCTACTTGTCCTGACGCTAACCCTAGTTGTCCTGACTCTAACCCTAGTTGTCCTGACGCTAACCCTAGTTATCCTGACGCTAACCCTAGTTGTCCTGACGCTAACCCTAGTTGTCCTGACGCTATCCCTAGTTGTCCTGACGCTAACCCTAGTTGTCCTGACGCTAAACCTAGTTGTCCTGACGCTAACCCTAGTTGTCCTGACGCTAACCCTAGTTGTCCTGACGCTAACCCTAGTTGTCGTGACGCTAACCCTAGTTGTCGTGACGCTAACCCTAGTTGTCCTGACGCTAACCCTAGTTGTCGTGACGCTAACCCTAGTTGTCCTGACGCTAACCCTAGTTGTCGTGACGCTAACCCTAGTTGTCCTGACGCTAACCCTAGTTGTCCTGACGCTAACCCTAGTTGTCGTGAAGCTAACCCTAGTTGTCCTGACGCTAACCCTAGTTGTCCTGACGCTAACCCTAGTTGTCGTGACGCTAACCCTAGTTGTCCTGACGCTAACCCTAGTTGTCGTGACGCTAACCCTAGTTGTCCTGACGCTAACCCTAGTTGTCGTGACGCTAACCCTAGTTGTCCTGACGCTAACCCTAGTTGTCCTGACGCTATTCCTAGTTGTCCTGACGCTAACCCTAGTTGTCGTGACGCTAACCCTAGTTGTCCTGACGCTAACCCTAGTTGTGACGCTAACCCTAGTTGTCCTGACGCTAACCCTAGTTGTCCTGACGCTAACCCTAGTTGTCCTGACGCTAACCCTACTTGTCCTGACGCTAACCCTAGTTGTCCTGACGCTAACCCTACTTGTCCTGACGCTAACCCTAGTTGTCCTGACTCTAACCCTAGTTGTCCTGACGCTAACCCTAGTTGTCCTGACGCTATCCCTAGTTGTTCTGACGCTAACCCTAGTTGTCCTGAGCTAACCCTAGTTGTCCTGACGCTAACCCTAGTTGTCCTGGCGCTAACCCTAGTTGTCCTGGCGCTAACCCTAGTTGTCCTGACGCTAACCCTAGTTGTCCTGGTGCTAACCCTAGTTGTCCTGGCGCTAACCCTAGTTGTCCTGGCGCTAACCCTAGTTGTCCTGGCGCTAACCCTAGTTGTCCTGGCGCTAACCTTAGTTGTCCTGGCGCTAACCCTAGTTGTACTGGCGCTAACCCTAGTTGTCCTGACGCTAACCCTAGTTGTCGTGACGCTAACCCTAGTTGTCCTGACGCTAACCCTAGTTGTCCTGACGCTAACCCTAGTTGTCCTGACGCTAACCCTAGTTGTCCTCACGCTAACCCTCGTTGTCGTGACGCTAACCCTAGTTGTCCTGACGCTAACCCTAGTTGTCCTGACGCTAACCTTAGTTGTCGTGACGCTAACCCTAGTTGTCCTGACGCTAACCCTAGTTGTCGTGACGCTAACCCTAGTTGTCCTGACGCTAACCCCAGTTGTCGTGACGCTAACCCTAGTTGTCCTGACGCTAACCCTAGTTGTCGTGACGCTAACCCTAGTTGTCCTGACGCTAACCCTAGTTGTCGTGACGCTAACCCTAGTTGTCCTGACGCTAACCCTAGTTGTCCTGACGCTAACCCTAGTTGTCCTGACGCTAACCCTAGTTGTCGTGACGCTAACCCTAGTTGTCGTGACGCTAACCCTAGTTGTCCTGACGCTAACCCTACTTGTCCTGATGCTAAACCTAGTTGTCCTGACGCTAACCCTAGTTGTCTTGACGCTAACCCTAGTTGTCCTGACGCTAACCCTAGTTGTCCTGAAGCTAACCCTAGTTGTCCTGACGCTAACCCTAGTTGTCCTGACGCTAACCCTAGTTGTCCTGACGCTAACCCTAGTTGTCCTGACGCTAACCCTAGTTGTCCTGATGCTAAACCTAGTTGTCCTGACACTAACCCTAGTTGTCCTGACGCTAACCCTAGTTGTCCTGTTGCTAAACCTAGTTGTCCTGACGCTAACCCTAGTTGTCCTGATGCTAACCCTAGTTGTCCTGACGCTAACCCTAGTTGTCCTGACGCTAACCCTAGTTGTCGTGAAGCTAACCCTAGTTGTCCTGACGCTAACCCTAGTTGTCCTGACGCTAACCCTAGTTGTCCTGACGCTAACCCTAGTTGTCCTGACGCTAACCCTAGTTGTCGTGACGCTAACCCTAGTTGTCGTGACGCTAACCCTAGTTGTCGTGACGCTAACCCTAGTTGTTCTGACGCTAACCCTAGTTGTCCTGACGCTAACCCTAGTTGTCCTGACGCTAACCCTAGTTGTCCTGACGCTAACCCTAGTTGTCGTGACGCTAACCCTAGTTGTCCTGAAGCTAACCCTAGTTGTCGTGACGCTAACCCTAGTTGTCCTGACGCTAACCCTAGTTGTCGTGACGCTAACCCTAGTTGTCGTGACGCTAACCCTAGTTGTCCTGACGCTAACCCTAGTTGTCCTGACGCTAACCCTAGTTGTCCTGACGCTAACCCTAGTTGTCGTGACGCTAACCCTAGTTGTCCTGACGCTAACCCTAGTTGTCGTGACGCTAACCCTAGTTGTCCTGACGCTAACCCTAGTTGTCGTGACGCTAACCCTAGTTGTCGTGACGCTAACCCTAGTTGTCCTGACGCTAACCCTAGTTGTCCTGACGCTAACCCTAGTTGTCGTGACGCTAACCCTAGTTGTCCTGACGCTAACCCTAGTTGTCGTGACGCTAACCCTAGTTGTCCTGACGCTAACCCTAGTTGTCCTGACGCTAACCCTAGTTGTCGTGACGCTAACCCTAGTTGTCCTGACGCTAACCCTAGTTGTCCTGACGCTAACCCTAGTTGTCGTGACGCTAACCCTAGTTGTCCTGACGCTAACCCTAGTTGTCGTGATGCTAACCCTAGTTGTCCTGACGCTAACCCTAGTTGTCGTGACACGCTAACCCTAGTTGTCCTGACGCTAACCCTAGTTGTCCTGACGCTATCCCTAGTTGTCCTGACGCTAACCCTAGTTGTCGTGACGCTAACCCTAGTTGTCCTGACGCTAACCCTAGTTGTGACGCTAACCCTAGTTGTCCTGACGCTAACCCTAGTTGTCCTGACGCTAACCCTAGTTGTCCTGACGCTAACCCTACTTGTCCTGACGCTAACCCTAGTTGTCCTGACGCTAACCCTACTTGTCCTGACGCTAACCCTAGTTGTCCTGACTCTAACCCTAGTTGTCCTGACGCTAACCCTAGTTATCCTGACGCTAACCCTAGTTGTCCTGACGCTAACCCTAGTTGTCCTGACGCTATCCCTAGTTGTCCTGACGCTAACCCTAGTTGTCCTGACGCTAAACCTAGTTGTCCTGACGCTAACCCTAGTTGTCCTGACGCTAACCCTAGTTGTCCTGACGCTAACCCTAGTTGTCGTGACGCTAACCCTAGTTGTCCTGACGCTAACCCTAGTTGTCCTGACGCTAACCCTAGTTGTCGTGAAGCTAACCCTAGTTGTCCTGACGCTAACCCTAGTTGTCCTGACGCTAACCCTAGTTGTCGTGACGCTAACCCTAGTTGTCCTGACGCTAACCCTAGTTGTCGTGACGCTAACCCTAGTTGTCCTGACGCTAACCCTAGTTGTCCTGACGCTAACCCTAGTTGTTCTGACGCTATTCCTAGTTGTCCTGACGCTAACCCTAGTTGTCGTGACGCTAACCCTAGTTGTCCTGACGCTAACCCTAGTTGTGACGCTAACCCTAGATGTCCTGACGCTAACCCTAGTTGTCCTGACGCTAACCCTAGTTGTCCTGACGCTAACCCTACTTGTCCTGACGCTAACCCTAGTTGTCCTGACGCTAACCCTACTTGTCCTGACGCTAACCCTAGTTGTCCTGACTCTAACCCTAGTTGTCCTGACGCTAACCCTAGTTGTCCTGACGCTAACCCTAGTTGTTCTGACGCTAACCCTAGTTGTCCTGAGCTAACCCTAGTTGTCCTGACGCTAACCCTAGTTGTCCTGGCGCTAACCCTAGTTGTCCTGGCGCTAACCCTAGTTGTCCTGACGCTAACCCTAGTTGTCCTGGTGCTAACCCTAGTTGTCCTGGCGCTAACCCTAGTTGTCCTGGCGCTAACCCTAGTTGTCCTGGCGCTAACCCTAGTTGTCCTGGCGCTAACCTTAGTTGTCCTGGCGCTAACCCTAGTTGTACTGGCGCTAACCCTAGTTGTCCTGACGCTAACCCTAGTTGTCGTGACGCTAACCCTAGTTGTCCTGACGCTAACCCTAGTTGTCCTGACGCTAACCCTAGTTGTCCTGACGCTAACCCTAGTTGTCCTCACGCTAACCCTCGTTGTCGTGACGCTAACCCTAGTTGTCCTGACGCTAACCCTAGTTGTCCTGACGCTAGCCTTAGTTGTCGTGACGCTAACCCTAGTTGTCCTGACGCTAACCCTAGTTGTCGTTACGCTAACCCTAGTTGTCCTGACGCTAACCCCAGTTGTCGTGACGCTAACCCTAGTTGTCCTGACGCTAACCCTAGTTGTCCTGACGCTAACCCTACTTGTCCTGACGCTAACCCTAGTTGTCCTGACGCTAACCCTACTTGTCCTGACGCTAACCCTAGTTGTCCTGACTCTAACCCTAGTTGTCCTGACGCTAACCCTAGTTATCCTGACGCTAACCCTAGTTGTCCTGACGCTAACCCTAGTTGTCCTGACGCTATCCCTAGTTGTCCTGACGCTAACCCTAGTTGTCCTGACGCTAAACCTAGTTGTCCTGACGCTAACCCTAGTTGTCCTGACGCTAACCCTAGTTGTCCTGACGCTAACCCTAGTTGTCGTGACGCTAACCCTAGTTGTCGTGACGCTAACCCTAGTTGTCCTGACGCTAACCCTAGTTGTCGTGACGCTAACCCTAGTTGTCCTGACGCTAACCCTAGTTGTCGTGACGCTAACCCTAGTTGTCCTGACGCTAACCCTAGTTGTCCTGACGCTAACCCTAGTTGTCGTGAAGCTAACCCTAGTTGTCCTGACGCTAACCCTAGTTGTCCTGACGCTAACCCTAGTTGTCGTGACGCTAACCCTAGTTGTCCTGACGCTAACCCTAGTTGTCGTGACGCTAACCCTAGTTGTCCTGACGCTAACCCTAGTTGTCGTGACGCTAACCCTAGTTGTCCTGACGCTAACCCTAGTTGTCCTGACGCTATTCCTAGTTGTCCTGACGCTAACCCTAGTTGTCGTGACGCTAACCCTAGTTGTCCTGACGCTAACCCTAGTTGTGACGCTAACCCTAGTTGTCCTGACGCTAACCCTAGTTGTCCTGACGCTAACCCTAGTTGTCCTGACGCTAACCCTACTTGTCCTGACGCTAACCCTAGTTGTCCTGACGCTAACCCTACTTGTCCTGACGCTAACCCTAGTTGTCCTGACTCTAACCCTAGTTGTCCTGACGCTAACCCTAGTTGTCCTGACGCTAACCCTAGTTGTTCTGACGCTAACCCTAGTTGTCCTGAGCTAACCCTTGTTGTCCTGACGCTAACCCTAGTTGTCCTGGCGCTAACCCTAGTTGTCCTGGCGCTAACCCTAGTTGTCCTGACGCTAACCCTAGTTGTCCTGGTGCTAACCCTAGTTGTCCTGGCGCTAACCCTAGTTGTCCTGGCGCTAACCCTAGTTGTCCTGGCGCTAACCCTAGTTGTCCTGGCGCTAACCTTAGTTGTCCTGGCGCTAACCCTAGTTGTACTGGCGCTAACCCTAGTTGTCCTGACGCTAACCCTAGTTGTCGTGACGCTAACCCTAGTTGTCCTGACGCTAACCCTAGTTGTCCTGACGCTAACCCTAGTTGTCCTCACGCTAACCCTCGTTGTCGTGACGCTAACCCTAGTTGTCCTGACGCTAACCCTAGTTGTCCTGACGCTAACCTTAGTTGTCGTGACGCTAACCCTAGTTGTCCTGACGCTAACCCTAGTTGTCGTTACGCTAACCCTAGTTGTCCTGACGCTAACCCCAGTTGTCGTGACGCTAACCCTAGTTGTCCTGACGCTAACCCTAGTTGTCGTGACGCTAACCCTAGTTGTCCTGACGCTAACCCTAGTTGTCGTGACGCTAACCCTAGTTGTCCTGACGCTAACCCTAGTTGTCCTGACGCTAACCCTAGTTGTCCTGACGCTAACCCTAGTTGTCGTGACGCTAACCCTAGTTGTCGTGACGCTAACCCTAGTTGTCCTGACGCTAACCCTACTTGTCCTGATGCTAAACCTAGTTGTCCTGACGCTAACCCTAGTTGTCTTGACGCTAACCCTAGTTGTCCTGACGCTAACCCTAGTTGTCCTGACGCTAACCCTAGTTGTCCTGACGCTAACCCTAGTTGTCCTGACGCTAACCCTAGTTGTCCTGACGCTAACCCTAGTTGTCCTGATGCTAAACCTAGTTGTCCTGACACTAACCCTAGTTGTCCTGACGCTAACCCTAGTTGTCCTGTTGCTAAACCTAGTTGTCCTGACGCAAACCCTAGTTGTCCTGATGCTAACCCTAGTTGTCGTGACGCTAACCCTAGTTGTCCTGACGCTAACCCTAGTTGTCGTGACGCTAACCCTAGTTGTCCTGACGCTAACCCTAGTTGTCGTGACGCTAACCCTAGTTGTCCTGACGCTAACCCTAGTTGTCCTGACGCTATCCCTAGTTGTCCTGACGCTAACCCTAGTTGTCCTGACGCTAAACCTAGTTGTCCTGACGCTAACCCTAGTTGTCCTGACGCTAACCCTAGTTGTCCTGACGCTAACCCTAGTTGTCGTGACGCTAACCCTAGTTGTCCTGACGCTAACCCTAGTTGTCCTGACGCTATCCCTAGTTGTCCTGACGCTAACCCTAGTTGTCCTGACGCTAAACCTAGTTGTCCTGACGCTAACCCTAGTTGTCCTGACGCTAACCCTAGTTGTCCTGACGCTAACCCTAGTTGTCGTGACGCTAACCCTAGTTGTCGTGACGCTAACCCTAGTTGTCCTGACGCTAACCCTAGTTGTCGTGACGCTAACCCTAGTTGTCCTGACGCTAACCCTAGTTGTCGTGACGCTAACCCTAGTTGTCCTGACGCTAACCCTAGTTGTCCTGACGCTAACCCTAGTTGTCGTGAAGCTAACCCTAGTTGTCCTGACGCTAACCCTAGTTGTCCTGACGCTAACCCTAGTTGTCGTGACGCTAACCCTAGTTGTCCTGACGCTAACCCTAGTTGTCGTGACGCTAACCCTAGTTGTCCTGACGCTAACCCTAGTTGTCCTGACGCTATCCCTAGTTGTCCTGACGCTAACCCTAGTTGTCCTGACGCTAAACCTAGTTGTCCTGACGCTAACCCTAGTTGTCCTGACGCTAACCCTAGTTGTCCTGACGCTAACCCTAGTTGTCGTGACGCTAACCCTAGTTGTCCTGACGCTAACCCTAGTTGTCCTGACGCTATCCCTAGTTGTCCTGACGCTAACCCTAGTTGTCCTGACGCTAAACCTAGTTGTCCTGACGCTAACCCTAGTTGTCCTGACGCTAACCCTAGTTGTCCTGACGCTAACCCTAGTTGTCGTGACGCTAACCCTAGTTGTCGTGACGCTAACCCTAGTTGTCCTGACGCTAACCCTAGTTGTCGTGACGCTAACCCTAGTTGTCCTGACGCTAACCCTAGTTGTCGTGACGCTAACCCTAGTTGTCCTGACGCTAACCCTAGTTGTCCTGACGCTAACCCTAGTTGTCGTGAAGCTAACCCTAGTTGTCCTGACGCTAACCCTAGTTGTCCTGACGCTAACCCTAGTTGTCGTGACGCTAACCCTAGTTGTCCTGACGCTAACCCTAGTTGTCGTGACGCTAACCCTAGTTGTCCTGACGCTAACCCTAGTTGTCGTGACGCTAACCCTAGTTGTCCTGACGCTAACCCTAGTTGTCCTGACGCTATTCCTAGTTGTCCTGACGCTAACCCTAGTTGTCGTGACGCTAACCCTAGTTGTCCTGACGCTAACCCTAGTTGTGACGCTAACCCTAGTTGTCCTGACGCTAACCCTAGTTGTCCTGACGCTAACCCTAGTTGTCCTGACGCTAACCCTACTTGTCCTGACGCTAACCCTATTTGTCCTGACGCTAACCCTACTTGTCCTGACGCTAACCCTAGTTGTCCTGACTCTAACCCTAGTTGTCCTGACGCTAACCCTAGTTGTCCTGACGCTAACCCTAGTTGTTCTGACGCTAACCCTAGTTGTCCTGAGCTAACCCTAGTTGTCCTGATGCTAACCCTAGTTGTCCTGGCGCTAACCCTAGTTGTCCTGGCGCTAACCCTAGTTGTCCTGACGCTAACCCTAGTTGTCCTGGTGCTAACCCTAGTTGTCCTGGCGCTAACCCTAGTTGTCCTGGCGCTAACCCTAGTTGTCCTGGCGCTAACCCTAGTTGTCCTGGCGCTAACCTTAGTTGTCCTGGCGCTAACCCTAGTTGTACTGGCGCTAACCCTACTTGTCCTGACGCTAACCCTAGTTGTCGTGACGCTAACCCTAGTTGTCCTGACGCTAACCCTAGTTGTCCTGACGCTAACCCTAGTTGTCCTGACGCTAACCCTAGTTGTCATCACGCTAACCCTCGTTGTCGTGACGCTAACCCTAGTTGTCCTGACGCTAACCCTAGTTGTCCTGACGCTAACCTTAGTTGTCGTGACGCTAACCCTAGTTGTCCTGACGCTAACCCTAGTTGTCGTTACGCTAACCCTAGTTGTCCTGACGCTAACCCCAGTTGTCGTGACGCTAACCCTAGTTGTCCTGACGCTAACCCTAGTTGTCGTGACGCTAACCCTAGTTGTCCTGACGCTAACCCTAGTTGTCGTGACGCTAACCCTAGTTGTCCTGACGCTAACCCTAGTTGTCCTGACGCTAACCCTAGTTGTCCTGACGCTAACCCTAGTTGTCGTGACGCTAACCCTAGTTGTCGTGACGCTAACCCTAGTTGTCCTGACGCTAACCCTACTTGTCCTGATGCTAAACCTAGTTGTCCTGACGCTAACCCTAGTTGTCTTGACGCTAACCCTAGTTGTCCTGACGCTAACCCTAGTTGTCCTGAAGCTAACCCTAGTTGTCCTGACGCTAACCCTAGTTGTCCTGACGCTAACCCTAGTTGTCCTGACGCTAACCCTAGTTGTCCTGACGCTAACCCTAGTTGTCCTGATGCTAAACCTAGTTGTCCTGACACTAACCCTAGTTGTCCTGACGCTAACCCTAGTTGTCCTGTTGCTAAACCTAGTTGTCCTGACGCTAACCCTAGTTGTCCTGACGCTAACCCTAGTTGTGACGCTAACCCTAGTTGTCCTGACGCTAACCCTAGTTGTCCTGACGCTAACCCTACTTGTGCTGACGCTAACCCTATTTGTCCTGACGCTAACCCTACTTGTCCTGACGCTAACCCTAGTTGTCCTGACTCTAACCCTAGTTGTCCTGACGCTAACCCTAGTTGTCCTGACGCTAACCCTAGTTGTTCTGACGCTAACCCTAGTTGTCCTGAGCTAACCCTAGTTGTCCTGATGCTAACCCTAGTTGTCCTGGCGCTAACCCTAGTTGTCCTGGCGCTAACCCTAGTTGTCCTGACGCTAACCCTAGTTGTCCTGGTGCTAACCCTAGTTGTCCTGGCGCTAACCCTAGTTGTCCTGGCGCTAACCCTAGTTGTCCTGGCGCTAACCCTAGTTGTCCTGGCGCTAACCTTAGTTGTCCTGGCGCTAACCCTAGTTGTACTGGCGCTAACCCTACTTGTCCTGACGCTAACCCTAGTTGTCGTGACGCTAACCCTAGTTGTCCTGACGCTAACCCTAGTTGTCCTGACGCTAACCCTAGTTGTCCTGACGCTAACCCTAGTTGTCCTCACGCTAACCCTCGTTGTCGTGACGCTAACCCTAGTTGTCCTGACGCTAACCCTAGTTGTCCTGACGCTAACCTTAGTTGTCGTGACGCTAACCCTAGTTGTCCTGACGCTAACCCTAGTTGTCGTTACGCTAACCCTAGTTGTCCTGACGCTAACCCCAGTTGTCGTGACGCTAACCCTAGTTGTCCTGACGCTAACCCTAGTTGTCGTGACGCTAACCCTAGTTGTCCTGACGCTAACCCTAGTTGTCGTGACGCTAACCCTAGTTGTCCTGACGCTAACCCTAGTTGTCCTGACGCTAACCCTAGTTGTCCTGACGCTAACCCTAGTTGTCGTGACGCTAACCCTAGTTGTCGTGACGCTAACCCTAGTTGTCCTGACGCTAACCCTACTTGTCCTGATGCTAAACCTAGTTGTCCTGACGCTAACCCTAGTTGTCTTGACGCTAACCCTAGTTGTCCTGACGCTAACCCTAGTTGTCCTGAAGCTAACCCTAGTTGTCCTGACGCTAACCCTAGTTGTCCTGACGCTAACCCTAGTTGTTCTGACGCTAACCCTAGTTGTCCTGACGCTAACCCTAGTTGTCCTGATGCTAAACCTAGTTGTCCTGACACTAACCCTAGTTGTCCTGACGCTAACCCTAGTTGTCCTGTTGCTAAACCTAGTTGTCCTGACGCTAACCCTAGTTGTCCTGATGCTAACCCTAGTTGTCCTGACGCTAACCCTAGTTGTCCTGACGCTAACCCTAGTTGTCGTGAAGCTAACCCTAGTTGTCCTGACGCTAACCCTAGTTGTCCTGACGCTAACCCTAGTTGTCCTGACGCTAACCCTAGTTGTCGTGACGCTAACCCTAGTTGTCGTGACGCTAACCCTAGTTGTCGTGACGCTAACCCTAGTTGTTCTGACGCTAACCCTAGTTGTCCTGACGCTAACCCTAGTTGTCCTGACGCTAACCCTAGTTGTCCTGACGCTAACCCTAGTTGTCGTGACGCTAACCCTAGTTGTCCTGACGCTAACCCTAGTTGTCGTGACGCTAACCCTAGTTGTCCTGACGCTAACCCTAGTTGTTGTGACGCTAACTCTAGTTGTCCTGACGCTAACCCTAGTTGTCCTGACGCTAACCCTAGTTGTCCTGACGCTAACCCTAGTTGTCCCGACGCTAACACTAGTTGTCCTGACGCTAACCCTAGTTGTCCTGACGCTAACCCTAGTTGTCCTGACGCTAACCCTAGTTGTCCTGACGCTAACCCTATTTGTCCTGACGGTAACCCTAGTTGTCCTGACGCTAACCCTAGTTGTCCTGACGCTAACCCTAGTTGTCCTGACGCTAACCCTAGTTGTCGTGACGCTTACCCTAGTTGTCGTGACGCTAACCCTAGTTGTCCTGACGCTAACCCTAGTTGTCCTGACGCTAACCCTAGTTGTCGTGACGCTAACCCTAGTTGTCGTGACGCTAACCCTAGTTGTCCTGACGCTATCCCTAGTTGTCCTGACGCTAACCCTAGTTGTCCTGACGCTAAACCTAGTTGTCCTGACGCTAACCCTAGTTGTCCTGACGCTAACCCTAGTTGTCGTGACGCTAACCCTAGTTGTCGTGACGCTAACCCTAGTTGTCCTGACGCTAACCCTAGTTGTCCTGACGCTAACCCTAGTTGTCGTGACGCTAACCCTAGTTGTCCTGACGCTAACCCTAGTTGTCGTGACGCTAACCCTAGTTGTCCTGACGCTAACCCTAGTTGTCCTGACGCTAACCCTAGTTGTCGTGACGCTAACCCTAGTTGTCCTGACGCTAACCCTAGTTGTCCTGACGCTAACCCTAGTTGTCGTGACGCTAACCCTAGTTGTCCTGACGCTAACCCTAGTTGTCGTGACGCTAACCCTAGTTGTCCTGACGCTAACCCTAGTTGTCCTGACGCTAACCCTAGTTGTCGTGACGCTAACCCTAGTTGTCCTGACGCTAACCCTAGTTGTCCTGACGCTAACCCTAGTTGTCGTGACGCTAACCCTAGTTGTCCTGACGCTAACCCTAGTTGTCATGACGCTAACCCTAGTTGTCCTGACGCTAACCCTAGTTGTGACGCTAACCCTAGTAGTCCTGACGCTAACCCTAGTTGTCCTGACGCTATCCCTAGTTGTCCTGACGCTAACCCTAGTTTTCGTGACGCTAACCCTAGTTGTCCTGACGCTAACCCTAGTTGTCGTGACGCTAACCCTAGTTGTCCTGACGCTAACCCTAGTTGTCGTGACGCTAACCCTAGTTGTCCTGACGCTAACCCTAGTTGTCGTGACGCTAACCCTAGTTGTCCTGACGCTAACCCTAGTTGTCCTGACGCTAACCCTAGTTGTCGTGACGCTAACCCTAGTTGTCGTGACGCTAACCCTAGTTGTCCTGACGCTAACCCTACTTGTCCTGATGCTAAACCTAGTTGTCCTGACGCTAACCCTAGTTGTCTTGACGCTAACCCTAGTTGTCCTGACGCTAACCCTAGTTGTCCTGAAGCTAACCCTAGTTGTCCTGACGCTAACCCTAGTTGTCCTGACGCTAACCCTAGTTGTCCTGACGCTAACCCTAGTTGTCCTGACGCTAACCCTAGTTGTCCTGATGCTAAACCTAGTTGTCCTGACACTAACCCTAGTTGTCCTGACGCTAACCCTAGTTGTCCTGTTGCTAAACCTAGTTGTCCTGACGCTAACCCTAGTTGTCCTGATGCTAACCCTAGTTGTCCTGACGCTAACCCTAGTTGTCCTGACGCTAACCCTAGTTGTCGTGAAGCTAACCCTAGTTGTCCTGACGCTAACCCTAGTTGTACTGACGCTAACCCTAGTTGTCCTGACGCTAACCCTAGTTGTCCTGACGCTAACCCTAGTTGTCGTGACGCTAACCCTAGTTGTCGTGACGCTAACCCTAGTTGTCGTGACGCTAACCCTAGTTGTTCTGACGCTAACCCTAGTTGTCCTGACGCTAACCCTAGTTGTCCTGACGCTAACCCTAGTTGTCCTGACGCTAACCCTAGTTGTCGTGACGCTAACCCTAGTTGTCCTGACGCTAACCCTAGTTGTCGTGACGCTAACCCTAGTTGTCCTGACGCTAACCCTAGTTGTTGTGACGCTAACTCTAGTTGTCCTGACGCTAACCCTAGTTGTCCTGACGCTAACCCTAGTTGTCCTGACGCTAACCCTAGTTGTCCCGACGCTAACACTAGTTGTCCTGACGCTAACCCTAGTTGTCCTGACGCTAACCCTAGTTGTCCTGACGCTAACCCTAGTTGTCCTGACGCTAACCCTATTTGTCCTGACGGTAACCCTAGTTGTCCTGACGCTAACCCTAGTTGTCCTGACGCTAACCCTAGTTGTCGTGACGCTTACCCTAGTTGTCGTGACGCTAACCCTAGTTGTCCTGACGCTAACCCTAGTTGTCCTGACGCTAACCCTAGTTGTCGTGACGCTAACCCTAGTTGTCGTGACGCTAACCCTAGTTGTCCTGACGCTATCCCTAGTTGTCCTGACGCTAACCCTAGTTGTCCTGACGCTAAACCTAGTTGTCCTGACGCTAACCCTAGTTGTCCTGACGCTAACCCTAGTTGTCGTGACGCTAACCCTAGTTGTCGTGACGCTAACCCTAGTTGTCCTGACGCTAACCCTAGTTGTCCTGACGCTAACCCTAGTTGTCGTGACGCTAACCCTAGTTGTCCTGACGCTAACCCTAGTTGTCGTGACGCTAACCCTAGTTGTCCTGACGCTAACCCTAGTTGTCCTGACGCTAACCCTAGTTGTCGTGACGCTAACCCTAGTTGTCCTGACGCTAACCCTAGTTGTCCTGACGCTAACCCTAGTTGTCGTGACGCTAACCCTAGTTGTCCTGACGCTAACCCTAGTTGTCGTGACGCTAACCCTAGTTGTCCTGACGCTAACCCTAGTTGTCCTGACGCTAACCCTAGTTGTCGTGACGCTAACCCTAGTTGTCCTGACGCTAACCCTAGTTGTCGTGACGCTAACCCTAGTTGTCCTGACGCTAACCCTAGTTGTCCTGACGCTATCCCTAGTTGTCCTGACGCTAACCCTAGTTGTCGTGACGCTAACCCTAGTTGTCCTGACGCTAACCCTAGTTGTGACGCTAACCCTAGTTGTCCTGACGCTAACCCTAGTTGTCCTGACGCTAACCCTAGTTGTCCTGACGCTAACCCTACTTGTCCTGACGCTAACCCTAGTTGTCCTGACGCTAACCCTACTTGTCCTGACGCTAACCCTAGTTGTCCTGACTCTAACCCTAGTTGTCCTGACGCTAACCCTAGTTATCCTGACGCTAACCCTAGTTGTCCTGACGCTAACCCTAGTTGTCCTGACGCTATCCCTAGTTGTCCTGACGCTAACCCTAGTTGTCCTGACGCTAAACCTAGTTGTCCTGACGCTAACCCTAGTTGTCCTGACGCTAACCCTAGTTGTCCTGACGCTAACCCTAGTTGTCGTGACGCTAACCCTAGTTGTCGTGACGCTAACCCTAGTTGTCCTGACGCTAACCCTAGTTGTCGTGACGCTAACCCTAGTTGTCCTGACGCTAACCCTAGTTGTCGTGACGCTAACCCTAGTTGTCCTGACGCTAACCCTAGTTGTCCTGACGCTAACCCTAGTTGTCGTGAAGCTAACCCTAGTTGTCCTGACGCTAACCCTAGTTGTCCTGACGCTAACCCTAGTTGTCGTGACGCTAACCCTAGTTGTCCTGACGCTAACCCTAGTTGTCGTGACGCTAACCCTAGTTGTCCTGACGCTAACCCTAGTTGTCGTGACGCTAACCCTAGTTGTCCTGACGCTAACCCTAGTTGTCCTGACGCTATTCCTAGTTGTCCTGACGCTAACCCTAGTTGTCGTGACGCTAACCCTAGTTGTCCTGACGCTAACCCTAGTTGTGACGCTAACCCTAGTTGTCCTGACGCTAACCCTAGTTGTCCTGACGCTATCCCTAGTTGTCCTGACGCTAACCCTACTTGTCCTGACGCTAACCCTAGTTGTCCTGACGCTAACCCTACTTGTCCTGACGCTAACCCTAGTTGTCCTGACTCTAACCCTAGTTGTCCTGACGCTAACCCTAGTTGTCCTGACGCTAACCCTAGTTGTTCTGACGCTAACCCTAGTTGTCCTGACGCTAACCCTAGTTGTCCTGGCGCTAACCCTAGTTGTCCTGGCGCTAACCCTAGTTGTCCTGACGCTAACCCTAGTTGTCCTGGTGCTAACCCTAGTTGTCCTGGCGCTAACCCTAGTTGTCCTGGCGCTAACCCTAGTTGTCCTGGCGCTAACCCTAGTTGTCCTGGCGCTAACCTTAGTTGTCCTGGCGCTAACCCTAGTTGTACTGGCGCTAACCCTAGTTGTCCTGACGCTAACCCTAGTTGTCGTGACGCTAACCCTAGTTGTCCTGACGCTAACCCTAGTTGTCCTGACGCTAACCTTAGTTGTCGTGACGCTAACCCTAGTTGTCCTGACGCTAACCCTAGTTGTCCTGACGCTAACCCCAGTTGTCGTGACGCTAACCCTAGTTGTCCTGACGCTAACCCTAGTTGTCCTGACGCTAACCCTAGTTGTCCTGACGCTAACCCTAGTTGTCGTGACGCTAACCCTAGTTGTCCTGACGCTAACCCTAGTTGTGACGCTAACCCTAGTTGTCCTGACGCTAACCCTAGTTGTCCTGATGCTAACCCTAGTTGTCCTGACGCTAACCCTAGTTGTCGTGACGCTAACCCTAGTTGTCCTGACGCTTACCCTACTTGTCCTGACGCTAACCCTAGTTGTCCTGACGCTAACCCTAGTTGTCCTGACGCTAACCCTAGTTGTCGTGACGCTAACCCTAGTTGTCCTGACGCTAACCCTAGTTGTCCTGACGCTAACCCTAGTTGTCCTGACGCTAACCCTAGTTGTCCTGACGCTAACCCTAGTTGTCGTGACGCTAACACTAGGTGTCCTGACGCTAACCCTAGTTGTCGTGACGCTAACCCTAGTTGTCCTGACGCTAACCCTAGTTGTCCTGACGCTAACCCTAGTTGTCCTGACGCTAACCCTAGTTGTCGTGATGCTAACCCTAGTTGTCCTGACGCTAACCCTAGTTGTCCTGACGCTAACCCTAGTTGTCGTGACGCTAACCCTAGTTGTCCTGACGCTAACCCTAGTTGTCGTGACGCTAACCCTAGTTGTCCTGACGCTAACCCTAGTTGTCCTGACGCTAACCCTAGTTGTCCTGACGCTAACCCTAGTTGTCCTGACGCTAACCCTAGTTGTCGTGACGCTAACCCTAGTTGTCGTGACGCTAACCCTAGTTGTCGTGACGCTAACCCTAGTTGTCCTGATGCTAAACCTAGTTGTCCTGACGCTAACCCTAGTTGTCTTGACGCTAACCCTAGTTGTCCTGACGCTAACCCTAGTTGTCCTGATGCTAAACCTAGTTGTCCTGACGCTAACCCTAGTTGTCTTGACGCTAACCCTAGTTGTCCTGACGCTAACGCTAGTTGTCCTGATGCTAACCCTAGTTGTCCTGACGCTAACCCTAGTTGTCCTGACGCTAACCCTAGTTGTCGTGAAGCTAACCCTAGTTGTCCTGACGCTAACCCTAGTTGTCCTGACGCTAACCCTAGTTGTCGTGACGCTAACCCTAGTTGTCGTGACGCTAACCCTAGTTGTCGTGACGCTAACCCTAGTTGTTCTGACGCTAACCCTAGTTGTCCTGACGCTAACCCTACTTGTCCTGACGCTAACCCTAGTTGTCCTGACGCTAACCCTAGTTGTCGTGACGCTAACCCTAGTTGTCCTGACGCTAACCCTAGTTGTCGTGACGCTAACCCTAGTTGTCCTGACGCTAACCCTAGTTGTTGTGACGCTAACTCTAGTTGTCCTGACGCTAACCCTAGTTGTCCTGACGCTAACCCTAGTTGTCCTGACGCTAACCCTAGTTGTCCCGACGCTAACACTAGTTGTCCTGACGCTAACCCTAGTTGTCGTGACGCTAACCCTAGTTGTCCTGACGCTATCCCTAGTTGTCCTGACGCTAACCCTAGTTGTCCTGACGCTAAACCTAGTTGTCCTGACGCTAACCCTAGTTGTCCTGACGCTAACCCTAGTTGTCGTGACGCTAACCCTAGTTGTCGTGACGCTAACCCTAGTTGTCCTGACGCTAACCCTAGTTGTCCTGACGCTAACCCTAGTTGTCGTGACGCTAACCCTAGTTGTCCTGACGCTAACCCTAGTTGTCGTGACGCTAACCCTAGTTGTCCTGACGCTAACCCTAGTTGTACTGATGCTAACCCTAGTTGTCGTGACGCTAACCCTAGTTGTCCTGACGCTAACCCTAGTTGTCCTGACGCTAACCCTAGTTGTCGTGACGCTAACCCTAGTTGTCCTGACGCTAACCCTAGTTGTCGTGACGCTAACCCTAGTTGTCCTGACGCTAACCCTAGTTGTCGTGACGCTAACCCTAGTTCTCCTGACGCTAACCCTAGTTGTCCTGACGCTATCCCTAGTTGTCCTGACGCTATCCCTAGTTGTCCTGACGCTAACCCTAGTTGTCGTGACGCTAACCCTAGTTGTCCTGACGCTAACCCTAGTTGTGACGCTAACCCTAGTTGTCCTGACGCTCACCCTAGTTGTCCTGACGCTAACCCTAGTTGTCCTGACGCTAACCCTACTTGTCCTGACGCTAACCCTAGTTGTCCTGACGCTAACCCTAGTTGTCCTGACGCTAACCCTAGTTGTCCTGACTCTAACCCTAGTTGTCCTGACGCTAACCCTAGTTGTCCTGACGCTAACCCTAGTTGTCCTGACGCTATCCCTAGTTGTCCTGACGCTAACCCTAGTTGTCCTGACGCTAAACCTAGTTGTCCTGACGCTAACCCTAGTTGTCCTGACGCTAACCCTAGTTGTCCTGACGCTAACCCTAGTTGTCGTGACGCTAACCCTAGTTGTCGTGACGCTAACCCTAGTTGTCCTGACGCTAACCCTAGTTGTCGTGACGCTAACCCTAGTTGTCCTGACGCTAACCTTAGTTGTCGTGACGCTAACCCTAGTTGTCCTGACGCTAACCCTAGTTGTCCTGACGCTAACCCTAATTGTCGTGACGCTAACCCTAGTTGTCCTGACGCTCACCCTTGTTGTCCTGACGCTAACCCTAGTTGTCGTGACGCTAACCCTAGTTGTCCTGACGCTAACCCTAGTTGTCGTGACGCTAACCCTAGTTGTCCTGACGCTAACCCTAGTTGTCGTGACGCTAACCCTAGTTGTCCTGACGCTAACCCTAGTTGTCCTGACGCTATTCCTAGTTGTCCTGACGCTAACCCTAGTTGTCGTGACGCTAACCCTAGTTGTCCTGACGTTAACCCTAGTTGTGACGCTAACCCTAGTTGTCCTGACGCTAACCCTAGTTGTCCTGACGCTAACCCTAGTTGTCCTGACGCTAACCCTACTTGTCCTGACACTAACCCTACTTGTCCTGACGCTAACCCTACTTGTCCTGACGCTAACCCTAGTTGTCCTGACTCTAACCCTAGTTGTCCTGACGCTAACCCTAGTTGTCCTGACGCTAACCCTAGTTGTTCTGATGCTAACCCCAGTTGTCCTGACGCTAACCCTAGTTGTCCTGACGCTAACCCTAGTTGTCCTGGCGCTAACCCTAGTTGTCCTGGCGCTAACCCTAGTTGTCCTGACGCTAACCCTAGTTGTCCTGGTGCTAACCCTAGTTGTCCTGGCGCTAACCCTAGTTGTCCTGGCGCTAACCCTAGTTGTCCTGGCGCTAACCCTAGTTGTCCTGGCGCTAACCTTAGTTGTCCTGGCGCTAACCCTAGTTGTCCTGGCGCTAACCCTAGTTGTCCTGACGCTAACCCTAGTTGTCGTGACGCTAACCCTAGTTGTCCTGACGCTAACCCTAGTTGTCGTGACGCTAACCCTAGTTGTCCTGACGCTAACCCTAGTTGTCCTCACGCTAACCCTAGTTGTCGTGACGCTAACCCTAGTTGTCCTGACGCTAACCCTAGTTGTCCTGACGCTAACCTTAGTTGTCGTGACGCTAACCCTAGTTGTCCTGACGCTCACCCTAGTTGTCGTGACGCTAACCCTAGTTGTCCTGACGCTAACCCCAGTTGTCGTGACGCTAACCCTAGTTGTCCTGACGCTAACCCTAGTTGTCCTGACGCTAACCCTAGTTGTCCTGACGCTAACCCTAGTTGTGACGCTAACCCTAGTTGTCCTGACGCTAACCCTAGTTGTCCTGATGCTAACCCTAGTTGTCCTGACGCTAACCCTAGTTGTCGTGACGCTAACCCTAGTTGTCCTGACGCTTACCCTACTTGTCCTGACGCTAACCCTAGTTGTCCTGACGCTAACCCTAGTTGTCCAGACGCTAACCCTAGTTGTCGTGACGCTAACCCTAGTTGTCCTGACGCCAACCCTAGTTGTCCTGACGCTAACCCTAGTTGTCCTGACGCTAACCCTAGTTGTCCTGACGCTAACCCTAGTTGTCCTGACGCTAACCCTAGTTGTCGTGACGCTAACCCTAGGTGTCCTGACGCTAACCCTAGTTGTCGTGACGCTAACCCTAGTTGTCCTGACGCTAACCCTAGTTGTCCTGACGCTAACCCTAGTTGTCCTGACGCTAACCCTAGTTGTCGTGATGCTAACCCTAGTTGTCCTGACGCTAGCCCTAGTTGTCCTGACGCTAACCCTAGTTGTCGTGACGCTAACCCTAGTTGTCCTGACGCTAACCCTAGTTGTCGTGACGCTAACCCTAGTTGTCCTGACGCTAACCCTAGTTGTCCTGACGCTAACCCTAGTTGTCCTGACGCTAACCCTAGTTGTCGTGACGCTAACCCTAGTTGTCGTGACGCTAACCCTAGTTGTCCTGACGCTAACCCTAGTTGTCCTGATGCTAAACCTAGTTGTCCTGAAGCTAACCCTAGTTGTCTTGACGCTAACCCTAGTTGTCCTGACGCTAACCCTAGTTGTCCTGAAGCTAACCCTAGTTGTCCTGACGCTAACCCTAGTTGTCCTGACGCTAACCCTAGTTGTCCTGACGCTAACCCTAGTTGTCCTGATGCTAAACCTAGTTGTCCTGACGCTAACCCTAGTTGTCCTGACGCTAACCCTAGTTGTCCTGATGCTAAACCTAGTTGTCCTGACGCTAACCCTAGTTGTCCTGATGCTAACCCTAGTTGTCCTGACGCTAACCCTAGTTGTCCTGACGCTAACCCTAGTTGTCGTGAAGCTAACCCTAGTTGTCCTGACGCTAACCCTAGTTGTCCTGACGCTAACCCTAGTTGTCGTGACGCTAACCCTAGTTGTCGTGACGCTAACCCTAGTTGTCGTGACGCTACCCCTAGTTGTCCTGACGCTAACCCTAGTTGTCCTGACGCTAACCCTAGTTGTCGTGACGCTAACCCTAGTTGTCGTGACGCTAACCCTAGTTGTCCTGACGCTAACCCTAGTTGTCGTGACGCTAACCCTAGTTGTCCTGAAGCTAACCCTAGTTGTTGTGACGCTAACTCTAGTTGTCCTGACGCTAACCCTAGTTGTCCTGACGCTAACCCTAGTTGTACTGACGCTAACCCTAGTTGTCCCGACGCTAACACTAGTTGTCCTGACGCTAACCCTAGTTGTCCTGACGCTAACCCTAGTTGTCCTGACGCTAACCCTAGTTGTCCTGACGCTAACCCTATTTCTCCTGACGGTAACCCTAGTTGTCCTGACGCTAACCCTAGTTGTCCTGACGCTAACCCTAGTTGTCCTGACGCTAACCCTAGTTGTCGTGACGCTAACCCTAGTTGTCGTGACGCTAACCCTAGTTGTCCTGACGCTAACCCTAGTTGTCCTGACGCTAACCCTAGTTGTCCTGACGCTAACCCTAGTTGTCCTGACGCTAACCCTAGTTGTCCTGATGCTAAACCTAGTTGTCCTGACGCTAACCCTAGTTGTCCTGATGCTAACCCTAGTTGTCCTGACGCTAACCCTAGTTGTCCTGACGCTAACCCTAGTTCTTGTGAAGCTAACCCTAGTTGTCCTGACGCTAACCCTAGTTGTCCTGACGCTAACCCTAGTTGTCCTGATGCTAACCCTAGTTCTCGTGAAGCTAACCCTAGTTGTCCTGACGCTAACCCTAGTTGTCCTGACGCTAACCCTAGTTGTCCTGACGCTAACCCTAGTTGTCCTGACTCTAACCCTAGTTGTCCTGACGCTAACCCTAGTTGTCCTGACGCTAACCCTAGTTGTCCTGACGCTAACCCTACTTGTCCTGACGCTAACCCTAGTTGTCCTGACGCTAACCCTACTTGTCCTGACGCTAACCCTAGTTGTCCTGACTCTAACCCTAGTTGTCCTGACGCTAACCCTAGTTGTCCTGACGCTAACCCTAGTTGTCCTGACGCTGACCCTAGTTGTTCTGACGCTAACCCTAGTTGTCCTGACGCTAACCCTAGTTGTCCTGACGCTAACCCTAGTTGTCCTGGCGCTAACCCTAGTTGTCCTGTCGCTAACCCTATTTGTCCTGACGCTGACCCTAGTTGTCCTGGTGCTAACCCTAGTTGTCCTGGCGCTAACCCTAGTTGTCCTGGCGCTAACCCTAGTTGTCCTGGCACTAACCCTAGTTGTCCTGGCGCTAACCTTAGTTGTCCTGGCGCTAACCCTAGTTGTCCTGATGCTAACCCTAGTTGTCGTGACGCTAACCCTAGTTGTCCTGACGCTAACCCTAGTTGTCGTGACGCTAACCCTAGTTGTCCTGACGCCAATCCTAGTTGTCCTGACGCTAACCCTAGTTGTCCTGACGCTAACCCTAGTTGTCCTGACGCTAACCCTAGTTGTCCTGACGCTAACCCTAGTTGTCGTGACGCTAACCCTAGGTGTCCTGACGCTAACCCTAGTTGTCGTGACGCTAACCCTAGTTGTCCTGACGCCAACCCTAGTTGTCCTGACGCTAACCCTAGTTGTCCTGACGCTAACCCTAGTTGTCCTGACGCTAACCCTAGTTGTCCTGACGCTAACCCTAGTTGTCCTGATGCTAACCCTAGTTCTCGTGAAGCTAACCCTAGTTGTCCTGACGCTAACCCTAGTTGTCCTGACGCTAACCCTAGTTGTCCTGACGCTAACCCTAGTTGTCCTGACTCTAACCCTAGTTGTCCTGACGCTAACCCTAGTTGTCCTGACGCTAACCCTAGTTGTCCTGACGCTAACCCTACTTGTCCTGACGCTAACCCTAGTTGTCCTGACGCTAACCCTACTTGTCCTGACGCTAACCCTAGTTGTCCTGACTCTAACCCTAGTTGTCCTGACGCTAACCCTAGTTGTCCTGACGCTAACCCTAGTTGTCCTGACGCTGACCCTAGTTGTTCTGACGCTAACCCTAGTTGTCCTGACGCTAACCCTAGTTGTCCTGACGCTAACCCTAGTTGTCCTGGCGCTAACCCTAGTTGTCCTGTCGCTAACCCTATTTGTCCTGACGCTGACCCTAGTTGTCCTGGTGCTAACCCTAGTTGTCCTGGCGCTAACCCTAGTTGTCCTGGCGCTAACCCTAGTTGTCCTGGCACTAACCCTAGTTGTCCTGGCGCTAACCTTAGTTGTCCTGGCGCTAACCCTAGTTGTCCTGATGCTAACCCTAGTTGTCGTGACGCTAACCCTAGTTGTCCTGACGCTAACCCTAGTTGTCGTGACGCTAACCCTAGTTGTCCTGACGCCAATCCTAGTTGTCCTGACGCTAACCCTAGTTGTCCTGACGCTAACCCTAGTTGTCCTGACGCTAACCCTAGTTGTCCTGACGCTAACCCTAGTTGTCGTGACGCTAACCCTAGGTGTCCTGACGCTAACCCTAGTTGTCGTGACGCTAACCCTAGTTGTCCTGACGCCAACCCTAGTTGTCCTGACGCTAACCCTAGTTGTCCTGACGCTAACCCTAGTTGTCCTGACGCTAACCCTATTTGTCCTGACGCTAACCCTAGTTGTCGTGACGCTAACCCTAGGTGTCCTGACGCTAACCCTAGTTGTCGTGACGCTAACCCTAGTTGTCCTGACGCTAACCCTAGTTGTCCTGACGCTAACCCTAGTTGTCCTGACGCTAACCCTAGTTGTCGTGATGCTAACCCTAGTTGTCCTGACGCTAACCTAGTTGTCCTGACGCTAACCCTAGTTGTCGTGACGCTAACCCTAGTTGTCCTGACGCTAACCCTAGTTGTCGTGACGCTAACCCTAGTTGTCCTGACGCTAACCCTAGTTGTCCTGACGCTAACCCTAGTTGTCCTGACGCTAACCCTAGTTGTTGTGACGCTAACCCTAGTTGTCGTGACGCTAACCCTAGTTGTCGTGACGCTAACCCTAGTTGTCCTGACGCTAACCCTAGTTGTCCTGATGCTAAACCTAGTTGTCCTGACGCTAACCCTAGTTGTCTTGACGCTAACCCTAGTTGTCCTGATGCTAACCCTAGTTGTCCTGAAGCTAACCCTAGTTGTCCTGACGCTAACCCTAGTTGTCCTGACGCCAACCCTAGTTGTCCTGACGCTAACCCTAGTTGTCCTGACGCTAACCCTAGTTGTCCTGATGCTAAACCTAGTTGTCCTGACGCTAACCCTAGTTGTCCTGACGCTAACCCTAGTTGTCCTGATGCTAAACCTAGTTGTCCTGACGCTAACCCTAGTTGTCCTGATGCTAACCCTAGTTGTCCTGACGCTAACCCTAGTTGTCCTGACGCTAACCCTAGTTGTCGTGAAGCTAACCCTAGTTGTCCTGACGCTAACCCTAGTTGTCCTGACGCTAACCCTAGTTGTCCTGACGCTAACCCTAGTTGTCGTGACGCTAACCCTAGTTGTCGTGACGCTAACCCTAGTTGTTCTGACGCTAACCCTAGTTGTCCTGACGCTAACCCTAGTTGTCGTGACGCTAACCCTAGTTGTCCTGACGCTAACCCTAGTTGTCGTGACGCTAACCCTAGTTGTCCTGACGCTAACCCTAGTTGTCGTGACGCTAACCCTAGTTGTCCTGACGCTAACCCTAGTTGTTGTGACGCTAACTCTAGTTGTCCTGACGCTAACCCTAGTTGTCCTGACGCTAACCCTAGTTGTCCTGACGCTAACCCTAGTTGTCCCGACGCTAACACTAGTTGTCCTGACGCTAACCCTAGTTGTCCTGACGCTAACCCTAGTTGTCCTGACGCTAACCCTAGTTGTCCTGACGCTAACCCTATTTGTCCTGACGGTAACCCTAGTTGTCTTGACGCTAACCCTAGTTGTCCTGACGCTAACCCTAGTTGTCCTGACGCTAACCCTAGTTGTCGTGACGCTAACCCTAGTTGTCGTGACGCTAACCCTAGTTGTCCTGACGCTAACCCTAGTTGTCCTGACGCTAACCCTAGTTGTCCTGACGCTAACCCTAGTTGTCGTGACGCTAACCCTAGTTGTCGTGACGCTATCCCTAGTTGTCCTGACGCTAACCTTAGTTGTCCTGACGCTAAACCTAGTTGTCCTGACGCTAACCCTAGTTGTCCTGACGCTAACCCTAGTTGTCCTGACGCTAACCCTAGTTGTCGTGACGCTAACCCTAGTTGTTGTGACGCTAACCCTAGTTGTCCTGACGCTAACCCTAGTTGTCGTGACGCTAACCCTAGTTGTCCTGACGCTAACCCTAGTTGTCGTGACGCTAACCCTAGTTGTCCTGACGCTAACCCTAGTTGTCCTGACGCTAACCCTAGTTGTCGTGACGCTAACCCTAGTTGTCCTGACGCTAACCCTAGTTGTCCTGACGCTAACCCTAGTTGTCGTGACGCTAACCCTAGTTGTCCTGACGCTAACCCTAGTTGTTGTGACGCTAACGCTAGTTGTCCTGACGCTAACCCTAGTTGTCGTGACGCTAACCCTAGTTGTCCTGACGCTAACCCTAGTTGTCCTGACGCTATCCCTAGTTGTCCTGACGCTAACCCTAGTTGTCGTGACGCTAACCCTAGTTGTCCTGACGCTAACCCTAGTTGTGACGCTAACCCTAGTTGTCCTGACGCTAACCCTAGTTGTCCTGACGCTAACCCTACTTGTCCTGACGCTAACCCTAGTTGTCCTGACGCTAACCCTAGTTGTCCTGACGCTAACCCTAGTTGTCCTGACTCTAACCCTAGTTGTCCTGACGCTAACCCTAGTTGTCCTGACGCTAACCCTAGTTGTCCTGACGCTATCCCTAGTTGTCCTGACGCTAACCCTAGTTGTCCTGACGCTAAACCTAGTTGTCCTGACGCTAACCCTAGTTGTCCTGACGCTAACCCTAGTTGTCCTGACGCTAACCCTAGTTGTCGTGACGCTAACCCTAGTTGTCGTGACGTTAACCCTAGTTGTCCTGACGCTAACCCTAGTTGTCGTGACGCTAACCCTAGTTGTCCTGACGCTAACCCTAGTTGTCGTGACGCTAACCCTAGTTGTCCTGACGCTAACCCTAGTTGTCCTGACGCTAACGCTAGTTGTCGTGACGCTAACCCTAGTTGTCCTGACACTAACCCTAGTTGTCCTGACGCTAACCCTAGTTGTCGTGACGCTAACCCTAGTTGTCCTGACGCTAACCCTAGTTGTCGTGACGCTAACCCTAGTTGTCCTTACGCTAACCCTAGTTGTCGTGACGCTAACCCTAGTTGTCCTGACGCTAACCCTAGTTGTCCTGACGCTATTCCTAGTTGTCCTGACGCTAACCCTAGTTGTCGTGACGCTAACCCTAGTTGTCCTGACGCTAACCCTAGTTGTGACGCTAACCCTAGTTGTCCTGACGCTAACCCTAGTTGTCCTGACGCTAACCCTAGTTGTCCTGACGCTAACCCTACTTGTCCTGACGCTAACCCTAGTTGTCCTGACGCTAACCCTACTTGTCCTGACGCTAACCCTAGTTGTCCTGACTCTAACCCTAGTTGTCCTGACGCTAACCCTAGTTGTCCTGACGCTAACCCTAGTTGTTCTGACGCTAACCCTAGTTGTTCTGACGCTAACCCTAGTTGTCCTGACGCTAACCCTAGTTGTCCTGACGCTAACCCTAGTTGTCCTGGCGCTAACCCTAGTTGTCCTGGCGCTAACCCTAGTTGTCCTGACGCTAACCCTAGTTGTCGTGACGCTAACCCTAGTTGTCCTGACGCTAACCCTAGTTGTCCTGACGCTAACGCTAGTTGTCGTGACGCTAACCCTAGTTGTCCTGACGCTAACCCTAGTTGTCCTGACGCTAACCCTAGTTGTCGTGACGCTAACCCTAGTTGTCCTGACGCTAACCCTAGTTGTCGTGACGCTAACCCTAGTTGTCCTGACGCTAACCCTAGTTCTCGTGACGCTAACCCTAGTTGTCCTGACGCTAACCCTAGTTGTCCTGACGCTATTCCTAGTTGTCCTGACGCTAACCCTAGTTGTCGTGACGCTAACCCTAGTTGTCCTGACGCTAACCCTAGTTGTGACGCTAACCCTAGTTGTCCTGACGCTAACCCTAGTTGTCCTGACGCTAACCCTAGTTGTCCTGACGCTAACCCTACTTGTCCTGACGCTAACCCTAGTTGTCCTGACGCTAACCCTACTTGTCCTGACGCTAACCCTAGTTGTCCTGACTCTAACCCTAGTTGTCCTGACGCTAACCCTAGTTGTCCTGACGCTAACCCTAGTTGTTCTGACGCTAACCCTAGTTGTTCTGACGCTAACCCTAGTTGTCCTGACGCTAACCCTAGTTGTCCTGACGCTAACCCTAGTTGTCCTGGCGCTAACCCTAGTTGTCCTGGCGCTAACCCTAGTTGTCCTGACGCTAACCCTAGTTGTCCTGGTGCTAACCCTAGTTGTCCTGGCGCTAACTCTAGTTGTCCTTCCGCTAACCCTAGTTGTCCTGGCGCTAACCCTAGTTGTCCTGGCGCTAACCCTAGTTGTCCTGGCGCTAACCTTAGTTGTCCTGGCGCTAACCCTAGTTGTCCTGGCGCTAACCCTAGTTGTCCTGACGCTAACCCTAGTTGTCGTGACGCTAACCCTAGTTGTCCTGACGCTAACCCTAGTTGTCGTGACGCTAACCCTAGTTGTCCTGACGCTAACCCTAGTTGTCGTGACGCTAACCCTAGTTGTCCTGACGCTAACCCTAGTTGTCCTCACGCTAACCCTAGTTGTCCTGACGCTAACCCTAGTTGTCCTGACGCTAACCCTAGTTGTTCTGACGCTAACCCTAGTTGTTCTGACGCTAACCCTAGTTGTCCTGACGCTAACCCTAGTTGTCCTGGCGCTAACCCTAGTTGTCCTGGCGCTAACCCTAGTTGTCCTGACGCTAACCCTAGTTGTCGTGACGCTAACCCTAGTTGTCCTGACGCTAACCCTAGTTGTCCTGACGCTAACGCTAGTTGTCGTGACGCTAACCCTAGTTGTCCTGACGCTAACCCTAGTTGTCCTGACGCTAACCCTAGTTGTCGTGACGCTAACCCTAGTTGTCCTGACGCTAACCCTAGTTGTCGTGACGCTAACCCTAGTTGTCCTGACGCTAACCCTAGTTCTCGTGACGCTAACCCTAGTTGTCCTGACGCTAACCCTAGTTGTCCTGACGCTATTCCTAGTTGTCCTGACGCTAACCCTAGTTGTCGTGACGCTAACCCTAGTTGTCCTGACGCTAACCCTAGTTGTCGTGACGCTAACCCTAGTTGTCCTGACGCTAACCCTAGTTGTCCTGACGCTAACCCTAGTTGTTCTGACGCTAACCCTAGTTGTTCTGACGCTAACCCTAGTTGTCCTGACGCTAACCCTAGTTGTCCTGACGCTAACCCTAGTTGTCCTGGCGCTAACCCTAGTTGTCCTGGCGCTAACCCTAGTTGTCCTGACGCTAACCCTAGTTGTCCTGGTGCTAACCCTAGTTGTCCTGGCGCTAACTCTAGTTGTCCTTCCGCTAACCCTAGTTGTCCTGGCGCTAACCCTAGTTGTCCTGGCGCTAACCCTAGTTGTCCTGGCGCTAACCTTAGTTGTCCTGGCGCTAACCCTAGTTGTCCTGGCGCTAACCCTAGTTGTCCTGACGCTAACCCTAGTTGTCGTGACGCTAACCCTAGTTGTCCTGACGCTAACCCTAGTTGTCGTGACGCTAACCCTAGTTGTCCTGACGCTAACCCTAGTTGTCCTCACGCTAACCCTAGTTGTCGTGACGCTAACCCTAGTTGTCCTGACGCTAACCCTAGTTGTCCTGACGCTAACCTTAGTTGTCGTGACGCTAACCCTAGTTGTCCTGACGCTAACCCTAGTTGTCGTGACGCTAACCCTAGTTGTCCTGACGCTAACCCCAGTTGTCGTGACGCTAACCCTAGTTGTCCTGACGCTAACCCTAGTTGTCCTGACGCTAACCCTAGTTGTCCTGACGCTAACCCTAGTTGTCATGACGCCAACCTTAGTTGTCGTGACGCTAACCCTAGTTGTCCTGACGCTAACCCTAGTTGTCGTGACGCTAACCCTAGTTGTCCTGACGCTAACCCCAGTTGTCGTGACGCTAACCCTAGTTGTCCTGACGCTAACCCTAGTTGTCCTGACGCTAACCCTAGTTGTCCTGACGCTAACCTTAGTTGTCGTGACGCTAACCCTAGTTGTCCTGACGCTAACCCTAGTTGTCGTGACGCTAACCCTAGTTGTCCTGACGCTAACCCCAGTTGTCGTGACGCTAACCCTGGTTGTCCTGACGCTAACCCTAGTTGTCCTGACGCTAACCCTAGTTGTGACGCTAACCCTAGTTGTCCTGACGCTAACCCTAGTTGTCCTGATGCTAACCCTAGTTGTCCTGACGCTAACCCTAGTTGTCGTGACGCTAACCCTAGTTGTCCTGACGCTTACCCTACTTGTCCTGACGCTAACCCTAGTTGTCCTGACGCTAACCCTAGTTGTCCAGACGCTAACCCTAGTTGTCGTGACGCTAACCCTAGTTGTCCTGACGCCAACCCTAGTTGTCCTGACGCTAACCCTAGTTGTCCTGACGCTAACCCTAGTTGTCCTGACGCTAACCCTAGTTGTCCTGACGCTAACCCTAGTTGTCGTGACGCTAACCCTAGGTGTCCTGACGCTAACCCTAGTTGTCGTGACGCTAACCCTAGTTGTCCTGACGCTAACCCTAGTTGTCCTGACGCTAACCCTAGTTGTCGTGATGCTAACCCTAGTTGTCCTGACGCTAACCCTAGTTGTCCTGACGCTAACCCTAGTTGTCGTGACGCTAACCCTAGTTGTCCTGACGCTAACCCTAGTTGTCATGACGCTAACCCTAGTTGTCCTGACGCTAACCCTAGTTGTCCTGACGCTAACCCTAGTTGTCCTGACGCTAACCCTAGTTGTCCTGACGCTAACCCTAGTTGTCGTGACGCTAACCCTAGTTGTCGTGACGCTAACCCTAGTTGTCCTGACGCTAACCCTAGTTGACCTGATGCTAAACCTAGTTGTCCTGACGCTAACCCTAGTTGTCTTGACGCTAACCCTAGTTGTCCTGACGCTAACCCTAGTTGTCCTGAAGCTAACCCTAGTTGTCCTGACGCTAACCCTAGTTGTCCTGACGCTAACCCTAGTTGTCCTGACTCTAACCCTAGTTGCCCTGACGCTAACCCTAGTTGTCCTGATGCTAAACCTAGTTGTCCTGACGCTAACCCTAGTTGTCCTGACGCTAACCCTAGTTGTCCTGATGCTAAACCTAGTTGTCCTGACGCTAACCCTAGTTGTCCTGATGCTAACCCTAGTTGTCCTGACGCTAACCCTAGTTGTCCTGACGCTAACCCTAGTTGTCGTGAAGCTAAGCCTAGTTGTCCTGACGCTAACCCTAGTTGTCCTGACGCTAACCCTAGTTGTCTTGACGCTAACCCTAGTTGTCGTGACGCTAACCCTAGTTGTCCTGACGCTAACCCTTGTTGTGACGCTAACCCTAGTTGTCCTGACGCTAACCCTAGTTGTCCTGACGCTAACCCTAGTTGTCCTGACGCTAACCCTACTTGTCCTGACGCTAACCCTAGTTGTCCTGACGCTAACCCTAGTTGTCCTGACGCTAACCCTTGTTGTCCTGACTCTAACCCTACTTGTCCTGACGCTAACCCTAGTTGTCCTGACGCTATCCCTAGTTGTCCTGACGCTAACCCTAGTTGTCCTGACGCTAAACCTAGTTGTCCTGACGCTAACCCTAGTTGTCCTGACGCTAACCCTAGTTGTCCTGACGCTAACCCTAGTTGTCGTGACGCTAACCCTAGTTGTCGTGACGCTAACCCTAGTTGTCCTGACGCTAACCCTAGTTGTCGTGACGCTAACCCTAGTTGTCCTGACGCTAACCCTAGTTGTCGTGACGCTAACCCTAGTTGTCCTGACGCTAACCCTAGTTGTCCTGACGCTAACCCTAGTTGTCGTGACGCTAACCCTAGTTGTCCTGACGCTAACCCTAGTTGTCCTGACGCTAACCCTAGTTGTCGTGACGCTAACCCTAGTTGTCCTGACTCTAACCCTAGTTGTCGTGACGCTAACCCTAGTTGTCCTGACGCTAACCCTAGTTGTCGTGAAGCTAACCCTAGTTGTCCTGACGCTAACCCTAGTTGTCCTGACGCTATTCCTAGTTGTCCTGACGTTAACCCTAGTTGTCGTGACGCTAACCCTAGTTGTCCTGACGCTAACCCTAGTTGTGAAGCTAACCCTAGTTGTCCTGACGCTAACCCTAGTTGTCGTGACGCTAACCCTAGTTGTCCTGACGCTAACCCTAATTGTGACGCTAACCCTAGTTGTCCTGACGCTAACCCTACTTGTCCTGACGCTAACCCTAGTTGTCCTGACGCTAACCCTACTTGTCCTGACGCTAACCCTAGTTGTCCTGACTCTAACCCTAGTTGTCCTGACGCTAACCCTAGTTGTCCTGACGCTAACCCTAGTTGTTCTGACGCTAACCCTAGTTGTCCTGACGCTAACCCTAGTTGTCCTGACGCTAACCCTAGTTGTCCTGGCGCTAACCCTAGTTGTCCTGGCGCTAACCCTAGTTGTCCTGACGCTAACCCTAGTTGTCCTGGTGCTAACCCTAGTTGTCCTGGCGCTAACCCTAGTTGTCCTGGCGCTAACCCTAGTTGTCCTGGCGCTAACCCTAGTTGTCCTGGCGCTAATCTTAGTTGTCCTGGCGCTAACCCTAGTTATCCTGGCGCTAACCCTAGTTGTCCTGACGCTAACAATAGTTGTCGTGACGCTAACCCTAGTTGTCCTGACGCTAACCCTAGTTGTCGTGACGCTAACCCTAGTTGTCCTGACGCTAACCCTAGTTGTCCTCACGCTAACCCTAGTTGTCGTGACGCTAACCCTAGTTGTCCTGACGCTAACCCTAGTTGTCCTGACGCTAACCTTAGTTGTCGTGACGCTAACCCTAGTTGTCCTGACGCTAACCCTAGTTGTCGTGACGCTAACCCTAGTTGTCCTGACGCTAACCCCAGTTGTCGTGACGCTAACCCTAGTTGTCCTGACGCTAACCCTAGTTGTCCTGACGCTAACCCTAGTTGTGACGCTAACCCTAGTTGTCCTGACGCTAACCCTAGTTGTCCTGATGCTAACCCTAGTTGTCCTGACGCTAACCCTAGTTGTCGTGACGCTAACCCTAGTTGTCCTGACGCTTACCCTACTTGTCCTGACGCTAACCCTAGTTGTCCTGACGCTAACCCTAGTTGTCCAGACGCTAACCCTAGTTGTCGTGACGCTAACCCTAGTTGTCCTGACGCCAACCCTAGTTGTCCTGACGCTAACCCTAGTTGTCCTGACGCTAACCCTAGTTGTCCTGACGCTAACCCTAGTTGTCCTGATGCTAACCCTAGTTGTCGTGACGCTAACCCTAGGTGTCCTGACGCTAACCCTAGTTGTCGTGACGCTAACCCTAGTTGTCCTGACGCTAACCCTAGTTGTCCTGACGCTAACCCTAGTTGTCCTGACGCTAACCCTAGTTGTCGTGATGCTAACCCTAGTTGTCCTGACGCTAACCCTAGTTGTCCTGACGCTAACCCTAGTTGTCGTGACGCTAACCCTAGTTGTCCTGACGCTAACCCTAGTTGTCGTGACGCTAACCCTAGTTGTCCTGACGCTAACCCTAGTTGTCCTGACGCTAACCCTAGTTGTCCTGACGCTAACCCTAGTTGTCCTGACGCTAACCCTAGTTGTCGTGACGCTAACCCTAGTTGTCGTGACGCTAACCCTAGTTGTCCTGACGCTAACCCTAGTTGACCTGATGCTAAACCTAGTTGTCCTGACGCTAACCCTAGTTGTCTTGACGCTAACCCTAGTTGTCCTGACGCTAACCCTAGTTGTCCTGAAGCTAACCCTAGTTGTCCTGACGCTAACCCTAGTTGTCCTGACGCTAACCCTAGTTGTCCTGACGCTAACCCTAGTTGTCCTGAGGCTAACCCTAGTTGTCCTGATGCTAAACCTAGTTGTCCTGACGCTAACCTTAGTTGTCCTGACGCTAACCCTAGTTGTCCTGATGCTAAACCTAGTTGTCCTGACGCTAACCCTAGTTGTCCTGATGCTAACCCTAGTTGTCCTGACGCTAACCCTAGTTGTCCTGACGCTAACCCTAGTTGTCGTGAAGCTAACCCTAGTTGTCCTGACGCTAACCCTAGTTGTCCTGACGCTAACCCTAGTTGTCCTGACGCTAACCCTAGTTGTCGTGACGCTAACCCTAGTTGTCGTGACGCTAACCCTAGTTGTCCTGACGCTAACCCTAGTTGTCCTGACGCTAACCCTAGTTGTCGTGACGCTAACCCTAGTTGTCCTGACGCTAACCCTAGTTGTTGTGATGCTAACTCTAGTTGTCCTGACGCTAACCCTAGTTGTCCTGACGCTAACCCTAGTTGTCCTGACGCTAACCCTAGTTGTCCTGACGCTAACACTAGTTGTCCTGACGCTAACCCTAGTTGTCCTGACGCTAACCCTAGTTGTCCTGACGCTAACCCTATTTGTCCTGACGGTAACCCTAGTTGTCCTGACGCTAACCCTAGTTGTCCTGACGCTAACCCTAGTTGTCCTGACGCTAACCCTAGTTGTCCTGACGCTAACCCTAGTTGTCGTGACGCTAACCCTAGTTGTCGTGACGCTAACCCTAGTTGTCCTGACGCTAACCCTAGTTGTCCTGACGCTAACCCTAGTTGTCCTGACGCTAACCCTAGTTGTCCTGACGCTAACCCTAGTTGTCCTGACGCTAACCCTAGTTGTCCTGATGCTAAACCTAGTTGTCCTGACGCTAACCCTAGTTGTCCTGATGCTAACCCTAGTTGTCCTGACGCTAACCCTAGTTGTCCTGACGCTAACCCTAGTTCTCGTGAAGCTAACCCTAGTTGTCCTGACGCTAACCCTAGTTGTCCTGACGCTAACCCTAGTTGTCCTGACGCTAACCCTAGTTCTCGTGAAGCTAACCCTAGTTGTCCTGACGCTAACCCTAGTTGTCCTGACGCTAACCCTATTTGTCCTGACGCTAACCCTAGTTGTCCTGACGCTAACCCTACTTGTCCTGACGCTAACCCTAGTTGTCCTGACGCTAACCCTACTTGTCCTGACGCTAACCCTAGTTGTCCTGACTCTAACCCTAGTTGTCCTGACGCTAACCCTAGTTGTCCTGACGCTAACCCTAGTTGTCCTGACGCTAACCCTAGTTGTTCTGACGCTAACCCTAGTTGTCCTGACGCTAACCCTAGTTGTCCTGACGCTAACCCTAGTTGTCCTGGCGCTAACCCTAGTTGTCCTGGCGCTAACCCTATTTGTCCTGACGCTAACCCTAGTTGTCCTGGTGCTAACCCTAGTTGTCCTGGCGCTAACCCTAGTTGTCCTGGAGCTAACCCTAGTTGTCCTGGCGCTAACCCTAGTTGTCCTGGCGCTAACCCTAGTTGTCCTGGCGCTAACCTTAGTTGTCCTGGCGCTAACCCTAGTTGTCCTGATGCTAACCCTAGTTGTCGTGACGCTAACCCTAGTTGTCCTGACGCTAACCCGAGTTGTCGTGACGCTAACCCTAGTTGTCCTGACGCTAACCCTAGTTGTCCTGACGCTAACCCTAGTTGTCCTGACGCTAACCCTAGTTGTCGTGACGCTAACCCTAGGTGTCCTGACGCTAACCCTAGTTGTCGTGACGCTAACCCTAGTTGTCCTGACGCTAACCCTAGTTGTCCTGACGCTAACCCTAGTTGTCCTGACGCTAACCCTAGTTGTCGTGATGCTAACCCTAGTTGTCCTGACGCTAACCCTAGTTGTCCTGACGCTAACCCTAGTTGTCGTGACGCTAACCCTAGTTGTCCTGACGCTAACCCTAGTTGTCGTGACGCTAACCCTAGTTGTCCTGACGCTAACCCTAGTTGTCCTGACGCTAACCCTAGTTGTCGTGACGCTAACCCTAGTTGTCGTGACGCTAACCCTAGTTGTCCTGACGCTAACCCTAGTTGTCCTGATGCTAAACCTAGTTGTCCTGACGCTAACCCTAGTTGTCTTGACGCTAACCCTAGTTGTCCTGACGCTAACCCTAGTTGTCCTGAAGCTAACCCTAGTTGTCCTGACGCTAACCCTAGTTGTCCTGACGCTAACCCTAGTTGTCCTGATGCTAAACCTAGTTGTCCTGACGCTAACCCTAGTTGTCCTGACGCTAACCCTAGTTGTCCTGATGCTAAACCTAGTTGTCCTGACGCTAACCCTAGTTGTCCTGATGCTAACCCTAGTTGTCCTGACGCTAACCCTAGTTGTCCTGACGCTAACCCTAGTTGTCGTGAAGCTAACCCTAGTTGTCCTGACGCTAACCCTAGTTGTCCTGACGCTAACCCTAATTGTCCTGACGCTAACCCTAGTTGTCCTGACGCTAACCCTAGTTGTCGTGATGCTAACCCTAGTTGTCGTGACGCTAACCCTAGTTGTCGTGACGCTAACCCTAGTTGTCCTGACGCTAACCCTAGTTGTCCTGACGCTAACCCTAGTTGTCCTGACGCTAACCCTAGTTGTCGTGACGCTAACCCTAGTTGTCGTGACGCTAACCCTAGTTGTCCTGACGCTAACCCTAGTTGTCGTGACGCTAACCCTAGTTGTCCTGACGCTAACCCTAGTTGTTGTGACGCTAACTCTAGTTGTCCTGACGCTAACCCTAGTTGTCCTGACGCTAACCCTAGTTGTCCTGATGCTAACACTAGTTGTCCTGACGCTAACCCTAGTTGTCCTGACGCTAACCCTATTTGTCCTGACGGTAACCCTAGTTGTCCTGACGCTAACCCTAGTTGTCCTGACGCTAACCCTAGTTGTCCTGACGCTAACCCTAGTTGTCCTGACGCTAACCCTAGTTGTCCTGACGCTAACCCTAGTTGTCCTGACGCTAACCCTAGTTGTCCTGATGCTAAACCTAGTTGTCCTGACGCTAACCCTAGTTGTCCTGATGCTAACCCTAGTTGTCCTGACGCTAACCCTAGTTGTCCTGACGCTAACCCTAGTTCTCGTGAAGCTAACCCTAGTTGTCCTGACGCTAACCCTAGTTGTCCTGACGCTAACCCTAGTTGTCCTGACGCTAACCCTAGTTGTCCTGACGCTAACCCTAGTTGTCGTGACGCTAACCCTAGTTGTCCTGACGCTAACCCTAGTTGTCCTGACGCTAACCCTAGTTGTCCTGACGCTAACCCTAGTTGTCCTGACGCTATCCCTACTTGTCCTGACGCTAACCCTAGTTGTCCTGACGCTAACCCTACTTGTCCTGACGCTAGCCCTAGTTGTCCTGACTCTAACCCTAGTTGTCCTGACGCTAACCCTAGTTGTCCTGACGCTAACCCTAGTTGTCCTGACGCTAACCCTAGTTGTCCTGGCGCTAACCCTAGTTGTCCTGGCGCTAACCCTATTTGTCCTGACGCTAACCCTAGTTGTCGTGGTGCTAACCCTAGTTGTCCTGGCGCTAACCCTAGTTGTCCTGGCGCTAACCCTAGTTGTCCTGGCGCTAACCCTAGTTGTCCTGGTGCTAACCCTAGTTGTCCTGACGCTAACCCTAGTTGTCCTGACGCTAACCCTAGTTCTCGTGAAGCTAACCCTAGTTGTCCTGACGCTAACCCTAGTTGTCCTGACGCTAACCCTAGTTGTCCTGACGCTAACCCTAGTTGTCGTGACGCTAACCCTAGTTGTCCTGACGCTAACCCTAGTTGTCCTGACTCTAACCCTAGTTGTCCTGACGCTAACCCTAGTTGTCCTGACGCTATCCCTACTTGTCCTGACGCTAACCCTAGTTGTCCTGACGCTAACCCTACTTGTCCTGACGCTAGCCCTAGTTGTCCTGACTCTAACCCTAGTTGTCCTGACGCTAACCCTAGTTGTCCTGACGCTAACCCTAGTTGTCCTGACGCTAACCCTAGTTGTTCTGACGCTAACCCTAGTTGTCCTGACGCTAACCCTAGTTGTCCTGACGCTAACCCTAGTTGTCCTGGCGCTAACCCTAGTTGTCCTGGCGCTAACCCTATTTGTCCTGACGCTAACCCTAGTTGTCCTGGTGCTAACCCTAGTTGTCCTGGCGCTAACCCTAGTTGTCCTGGCGCTAACCCTAGTTGTCCTGGTGCTAACCCTAGTTGTCCTGGTGCTAACCCTAGTTGTCCTGATGCTAACCCTAGTTGTCGTGACGCTAACCCTAGTTGTCCTGACGCTAACCCTAGTTGTCGTGACGCTAACCCTAGTTGTCCTGACGCTAACCCTAGTTGTCCTCACGCTAACCCTAGTTGTCGTGACGCTAACCCTAGTTGTCCTGACGCTAACCCTAGTTGTCCTGACGCTAACCTTAGTTGTCGTGACGCTAACCCTAGTTGTCCTGACGCTAACCCTAGCTGTCGTGACGCTAACCCTAGTTGTCCTGACGCTAACCCCAGTTGTCGTGACGCTAACCCTAGTTGTCCTGACGCTAACCCTAGTTGTCCTGACGCTAACCCTAGTTGTCCTGACGCCAACCATAGTTGTCCTGACGCTAACCCTAGTTGTCCTGACGCTAACCCTAGTTGTCCTGACGCTAACCCTAGTTGTCCTGACGCTAACCCTAGTTGTCGTGACGCTAACCCTAGGTGTCCTGACGCTAACCCTAGTTGTCGTGACACTAACCCTAGTTGTCCTGACGCTAACCCTAGTTGTCCTGACGCTAACCCTAGTTGTCCTGACGCTAACCCGAGTTGTCGTGACGCTAACCCTAGTTGTCCTGACGCTAACCCTAGTTGTCCTGACGCTAACCCTAGTTGTCCTGACGCTAACCCTAGTTGTCGTGACGCTAACCCTAGGTGTCCTGACGCTAACCCTAGTTGTCGTGACGCTAACCCTAGTTGTCCTGACGCTAACCCTAGTTGTCCTGACGCTAACCCTAGTTGTCCTGACGCTAACCCTAGTTGTCGTGATGCTAACCCTAGTTGTCCTGACGCTAACCCTAGTTGTCCTGACGCTAACCCTAGTTGTCGTGACGCTAACCCTAGTTGTCCTGACGCTAACCCTAGTTGTCGTGACGCTAACCCTAGTTGTCCTGACGCTAACCCTAGTTGTCCTGACGCTAACCCTAGTTGTCGTGACGCTAACCCTAGTTGTCGTGACGCTAACCCTAGTTGTCCTGACGCTAACCCTAGTTGTCCTGATGCTAAACCTAGTTGTCCTGACGCTAACCCTAGTTGTCTTGATGCTAACCCTAGTTGTCCTGACGCTAACCCTAGTTGTCCTGAAGCTAACCCTAGTTGTCCTGACGCTAACCCTAGTTGTCCTGACGCTAACCCTAGTTGTCCTGATGCTAAACCTAGTTGTCCTGACGCTAACCCTAGTTGTCCTGACGCTAACCCTAGTTGTCCTGATGCTAAACCTAGTTGTCCTGACGCTAACCCTAGTTGTCCTGATGCTAACCCTAGTTGTCCTGACGCTAACCCTAGTTGTCCTGACGCTAACCCTAGTTGTCGTGAAGCTAACCCTAGTTGTCCTGACGCTAACCCTAGTTGTCCTGACGCTAACCCTAATTGTCCTGACGCTAACCCTAGTTGTCCTGACGCTAACCCTAGTTGTCGTGATGCTAACCCTAGTTGTCGTGACGCTAACCCTAGTTGTCGTGACGCTAACCCTAGTTGTCCTGACGCTAACCCTAGTTGTCCTGACGCTAACCCTAGTTGTCGTGACGCTAACCCTAGTTGTCGTGACGCTAACCCTAGTTGTCCTGACGCTAACCCTAGTTGTCGTGACGCTAACCCTAGTTGTCCTGACGCTAACCCTAGTTGTTGTGACGCTAACTCTAGTTGTCCTGACGCTAACCCTAGTTGTCCTGACGCTAACCCTAGTTGTCCTGATGCTAACACTAGTTGTCCTGACGCTAACCCTAGTTGTCCTGACGCTAACCCTATTTGTCCTGACGGTAACCCTAGTTGTCCTGACGCTAACCCTAGTTGTCCTGACGCTAACCCTAGTTGTCCTGACGCTAACCCTAGTTGTCGTGACGCTAACCCTAGTTGTCCTGACGCTAACCCTAGTTGTCCTGACGCTAACCCTAGTTGTCCTGACGCTAACCCTAGTTGTCCTGATGCTAAACCTAGTTGTCCTGACGCTAACCCTAGTTGTCCTGATGCTAACCCTAGTTGTCCTGACGCTAACCCTAGTTGTCCTGACGCTAACCCTAGTTCTCGTGAAGCTAACCCTAGTTGTCCTGACGCTAACCCTAGTTGTCCTGACGCTAACCCTAGTTGTCCTGACGCTAACCCTAGTTGTCGTGACGCTAACCCTAGTTGTCCTGACGCTAACCCTAGTTGTCCTGACGCTAACCCTAGTTGTCCTGACGCTAACCCTAGTTGTCCTGACGCTATCCCTACTTGTCCTGACGCTAACCCTAGTTGTCCTGACGCTAACCCTACTTGTCCTGACGCTAGCCCTAGTTGTCCTGACTCTAACCCTAGTTGTCCTGACGCTAACCCTAGTTGTCCTGACGCTAACCCTAGTTGTCCTGACGCTAACCCTAGTTGTCCTGGCGCTAACCCTAGTTGTCCTGGCGCTAACCCTATTTGTCCTGACGCTAACCCTAGTTGTCCTGGTGCTAACCCTAGTTGTCCTGGCGCTAACCCTAGTTGTCCTGGCGCTAACCCTAGTTGTCCTGGCGCTAACCCTAGTTGTCCTGGTGCTAACCCTAGTTGTCCTGACGCTAACCCTAGTTGTCCTGACGCTAACCCTAGTTCTCGTGAAGCTAACCCTAGTTGTCCTGACGCTAACCCTAGTTGTCCTGACGCTAACCCTAGTTGTCCTGACGCTAACCCTAGTTGTCGTGACGCTAACCCTAGTTGTCCTGACGCTAACCCTAGTTGTCCTGACTCTAACCCTAGTTGTCCTGACGCTAACCCTAGTTGTCCTGACGCTATCCCTACTTGTCCTGACGCTAACCCTAGTTGTCCTGACGCTAACCCTACTTGTCCTGACGCTAGCCCTAGTTGTCCTGACTCTAACCCTAGTTGTCCTGACGCTAACCCTAGTTGTCCTGACGCTAACCCTAGTTGTCCTGACGCTAACCCTAGTTGTTCTGACGCTAACCCTAGTTGTCCTGACGCTAACCCTAGCTGTCCTGACGCTAACCCTAGTTGTCCTGGCGCTAACCCTAGTTGTCCTGGCGCTAACCCTATTTGTCCTGACGCTAACCCTAGTTGTCCTGGTGCTAACCCTAGTTGTCCTGGCGCTAACCCTAGTTGTCCTGGCGCTAACCCTAGTTGTCCTGGCGCTAACCCTAGTTGTCCTGGTGCTAACCCTAGTTGTCCTGGTGCTAACCCTAGTTGTCCTGATGCTAACCCTAGTTGTCGTGACGCTAACCCTAGTTGTCCTGACGCTAACCCTAGTTGTCGTGACGCTAACCCTAGTTGTCCTGACGCTAACCCTAGTTGTCCTCACGCTAACCCTAGTTGTCGTGACGCTAACCCTAGTTGTCCTGACGCTAACCCTAGTTGTCCTGACGCTAACCTTAGTTGTTGTGACGCTAACCCTAGTTGTCCTGACGCTAACCCTAGCTGTCGTGACGCTAACCCTAGTTGTCCTGACGCTAACCCCAGTTGTCGTGACGCTAACCCTAGTTGTCCTGACGCTAACCCTAGTTGTCCTGACGCTAACCCTAGTTGTCCTGACGCTAACCCTAGTTGTCGTGACGCTAACCCTAGTTGTCCTGACGCTAACCCTAGTTGTGACGCTAACCCTAGTTGTCCTGACGCTAACCCTAGTTGTCCTGATGCTAACCCTAGTTGTCCTGACGCTAACCCTAGTTGTCGTGACGCTAACGCTAGTTGTCCTGACGCTTGCCCTACTTGTCCTGACGCTAACCCTAGTTGTCCTGACGCTAACCCTAGTTGTCCTGACGCTAACCCTAGTTGTCCTGACGCCAACCATAGTTGTCCTGACGCTAACCCTAGTTGTCCTGACGCTAACCCTAGTTGTCCTGACGCTAACCCTAGTTGTCCTGACGCTAACCCTAGTTGTCGTGACGCTAACCCTAGGTGTCCTGACGCTAACCCTAGTTGTCGTGACACTAACCCTAGTTGTCCTGACGCTAACCCTAGTTGTCCTGACGCTAACCCTAGTTGTCCTGACGCTAACCCTAGTTGTCGTGATGCTAACCCTAGTTGTCCTGACGCTAACCCTAGTTGTCGTGACGCTAACCCTAGTTGTCCTGACGCTAACCCTAGTTGTCGTGACGCTAACCCTATTTGTCCTGACGCTAACCCTAGTTGTCCTGACGCTAACCCTAGTTGTCCTGACGCTAACCCTAGTTGTCGTGACGCTAACCCTAGTTGTCGTGACGCTAACCCTAGTTGTCCTGACGCTAACCCTAGTTGTCCTGATGCTAAACCTAGTTGTCCTGACGCTAACCCTAGTTGTCTTGACGCTAACCGTAGTTGTCCTGACGCTAACCCTAGTTGTCCTGAAGCTAACCCTAGTTGTTCTGACGCTAACCCTAGTTGTCCTGACGCTAACCCTAGTTGTCCTGACGCTAACCCTAGTTGTCCTGGCGCTAACCCTAGTTGTCCTGGCGCTAACCCTATTTGTCCTGACGCTAACCCTAGTTGTCCTGGTGCTAACCCTAGTTGTCCTGGCGCTAACCCTAGTTGTCCTGGCGCTAACCCTAGTTGTCCTGGCGCTAACCCTAGTTGTCCTGGCGCTAACCTTAGTTGTCCTGGTGCTAACCCTAGTTGTCCTGGCGCTAACCCTAGTTGTCCTGATGCTAACCCTAGTTGTCGTGACGCTAACCCTAGTTGTCCTGACGCTAACCCTAGTTGTCGTGACGCTAACCCTAGTTGTCCTGACGCTAACCCTAGTTGTCCTCACGCTAACCCTAGTTGTCGTGACGCTAACCCTAGTTGTCCTGACGCTAACCCTAGTTGTCCTGACGCTAACCTTAGTTGTCGTGACGCTAACCCTAGTTGTCCTGACGCTAACCCTAGTTGTCGTGACGCTAACCCTAGTTGTCCTGACGCTAACCCCAGTTGTCGTGACGCTAACCCTAGTTGTCCTGACGCTAACCCTAGTTGTCCTGACGCTAACCCTAGTTGTCCTGACGCTAACCCTAGTTGTCGTGACGCTAACCCTAGTTGTCCTGACGCTAACCCTAGTTGTGACGCTAACCCTAGTTGTCCTGACGCTAACCCTAGTTGTCCTGATGCTAACCCTAGTTGTACTGACGCTAACCCTAGTTGTCGTGACGCTAACCCTAGTTGTCCTGACGCTTACCCTACTTGTCCTGACGCTAACCCTAGTTGTCCTGACGCTAACCCTAGTTGTCCTGACGCTAACCCTAGTTGTCGTGACGCTAACCCTAGTTGTCCTGACGCCAACCCTAGTTGTCCTGACGCTAACCCTAGTTGTCCTGACGCTAACCCTAGTTGTCCTGACGCTAACCCTAGTTGTCGTGACGCTAACCCTAGGTGTCCTGACGCTAACCCTAGTTGTCGTGACGCTAACCCTAGTTGTCCTGACGCTAACCCTAGTTGTCCTGACGCTAACCCTAGTTGTCCTGACGCTAACCCTAGTTGTCGTGATGCTAACCCTAGTTGTCCTGACGCTAACCCTAGTTGTCCTGACGCTAACCCTAGTTGTCGTGACGCTAACCCTAGTTGTCCTGACGCTAACCCTAGTTGTCGTGACGCTAACCCTAGTTGTCCTGACGCTAACCCTAGTTGTCCTGACGCTAACCCTAGTTGTCCTGACGCTAACCCTAGTTGTCGTGACGCTAACCCTAGTTGTCCTGACGCTAACCCTAGTTGTCCTGATGCTAAACCTAGTTGTCCTGACGCTAACCCTAGTTGTCTTGACGCTAACCCTAGTTGTCCTGACGCTAACCCTAGTTGTCCTGAAGCTAACCCTAGTTGTCCTGATGCTAACCCTAGTTGTCCTGACGCTAACCCTAGTTGTCCTGAAGCTAACCCTAGTTGTCCTGACGCTAACCCTAGTTGTTCTGACGCTAACCCTAGTTGTCCTGACGCTAACCCTAGTTGTCGTGACGCTAACCCTAGTTGTCGTGACGCTAACCCTAGTTGTCCTGATGCTAACCCTAGTTGTCCTGACGCTAACCCTAGTTGTCCTGACGCTAACCCTAGTTGTCCTGACGCTAACCCTAGTTGTCTTGATGCTAAACCTAGTTGTCCTGACGCTAACCCTAGTTGTCCTGATGCTAACCCTAGTTGTCCTGACGCTAACCCTAGTTGTCCTGACGCTAACCCTAGTTGTCGTGCAGCTAACCCTAGTTGTCCTGACGCTAACCCTAGTTGTCCTGACGCTAACCCTAGTTGTCCTGACGCTAACCCTAGTTGTCGTGACGCTAACCCTAGTTGTCGTGACGCTAACCCTAGTTGTTCTGACGATAACCCTAGTTGTCCTGACGCTAACCCTAGTTGTCCTGACGCTAACCCTAGTTGTCCTGACGCTAACCCTAGTTGTCGTGACGCTAACCCTAGTTGTCCTGACGCTAACCCTAGTTGTCGTGACGCTAACCCTAGTTGTCCTGACGCTAACCCTAGTTGTTGTGACGCTAACTCTAGTTGTCCTGACGCTAACCCTAGTTGTCCTGACGCTAACCCTAGTTGTCCTGACGCTAACCCTAGTTGTCCCGACGCTAACCCTAGTTGTCCCGACGCTAACACTAGTTGTCCTGACGCTAACCCTAGTTGTCCTGACGCTAACCCTAGTTGTCCTGACGCTAACCCTAGTTGTCCTGACGCTAACCCTATTTGTCCTGACGGTAACCCTAGTTGTCCTGACGCTAACCCTAGTTGTCCTGACGCTAACCCTAGTTGTCCTGACGCTAACCCTAGTTGTCCTGACGCTAACCCTAGTTGTCGTGACGCTAACCCTAGTTGTCGTGACGCTAACCCTAGTTGTCGTGACGCTAACCCTAGTTGTCCTGACGCTAACCCTAGTTGTCCTGACGCTAACCCTAGTTGTCCTGACGCTAACCCTAGTTGTCCTGATGCTAAACCTAGTTGTCCTGACGCTAACCCTAGTTGTCCTGATGCTAACCCTAGTTGTCCTGACGCTAACCCTAGTTGTCCTGACGCTAACCCTAGTTGTCGTGAAGCTAACCCTAGTTGTCCTGACGCTAACCCTAGTTGTCCTGACGCTAACCCTAGTTGTCCTGACGCTAACCCTAGTTGTCGTGACGCTAACCCTAGTTGTCGTGACGCTAACCCTAGTTGTCCTGACGCTAACCCTAGTTGTTCTGACGCTAACCCTAGTTGTCCTGACGCTAACCCTAGTTGTCCTGACGCTAACCCTAGTTGTCCTGACGCTAACCCTAGTTGTCGTGACGCTAACCCTAGTTGTCCTGACGCTAACCCTAGTTGTCGTGACGCTAACCCTAGTTGTCCTGACGCTAACCCTAGTTGTCCTGACGCTAACCCTAGTTGTCCTGACGCTAACCCTAGTTGTCCCGACGCTAACCCTAGTTGTCCCGACGCAAACCCTAGTTGTCCTGACGCTAACCCTAGTTGTCCTGACGCTAACCCTAGTTGTCCTGACGCTAACCCTATTTGTCCTGACGGTAACCCTAGTTGTCCTGACGCTAACCCTAGTTGTCCTGACGCTAACCCTAGTTGTCCTGACGCTAACCCTAGTTGTCGTGACGCTAACCCTAGTTGTCGTGACGCTAACCCTAGTTGTCCTGACGCTAACCCTAGTTGTCCTGACGCTAACCCTAGTTGTCCTGACTCTAACCCTAGTTGTCCAGACGCTAACCCTAGTTGTCCCGACGCTAACCCTAGTTGTCCCGACGCTAACCCTAGTTGTCCCGACGCTAACCCTAGTTGTCCTGACGCTAACCCTAGTTGTCCTGATGCTAACCCTAGTTGTCCTGACGCTAACCCTAGTTGTCCTGACGCTAACCCTAGATGTCCTGACGCTAACCCTAGTTGTCCTGACGCTAAACCTAGTTGTCCTGACGCTAACCCTAGTTGTCCTGACGCTAACCCTAGTTGTCCTGACGCTAACCCTAGTTGTCGTGATGCTAACCCTAGTTGTCCTGACGCTAACCCTAGTTGTCGTGACGCTAACCCTAGTTGTCCTGACGCTAACCCTAGTTGTCGTGACGCTAACCCTAGTTGTCCTGACGCTAACCCTAGTTGTCCTGACGCTAACCCTAGTTGTCGTGACGCTAACCCTAGTTGTCCTGACGCTAACCCTAGTTGTCCTGACGCTAACCCTAGTTGTCGTGACGCTAACCCTAGTTGTCCTGACGCTAACCCTAGTTGTCGTGACGCTAACCCTAGTTGTCCTGACGCTAACCCTAGTTGTCGTGACGCTAACCCTAGTTGTCCTGACGCTAACCCTAGTTGTCCTGACGCTAACCCTAGTTGTCCTGACGCTAACCCTAGTTGTCGTGACACTAACCCTAGTTGTCCTGACGCTAACCCTAGTTGTGACGCTAACCCTAGTTGTCCTGACGCTAACCCTAGTTGTCCTGATGCTAACCCTAGTTGTCCTGACGCTAACCCTAGTTGTCGTGACGCTAACCCTAGTTGTCCTGACCCTAACCCTACTTGTCCTGACGCTAACCCTAGTTGTCCTGACGCTAACCCTACTTGTCCTGACGCTAACCCTAGTTGTCCTGACGCTAACCCTAGTTGTCCTGACGCTAACCCTAGTTGTCCTGACTCTAACCCTAGTTGTCCTGACGCTAACCCTAGTTGTCCTGATGCTAACCCTAGTTGTCCTGACGCTAACCCTAGTTGTTCTGACGCTAACCCTAGTTGTCCTGACGCTAACCCTAGTTGTCCTGACGCTAACCCTAGTTGTCCTGGCGCTAACCCTAGTTGTCCTGACACTAACCCTAGTTGTCCTGGTGCTAACCCTAGTTGTCCTGGCGCTAACCCTAGTTGTCCTGGCGCTAACCCTAGTTGTCCTGGCTCTAACCCTAGTTGTCCTATCGCTAACCCTAGTTGTCCTGGCGCTAAACTTAGTTGTCCTGGCGCTAACCCTAGTTGTCCTGACGCTAACCCTAGTTGTCGTGACGCTAACCCTAGTTGTCCTGACGCTAACCCTAGTTGTCGTGACGCTAACCCTAGTTGTCCTGACGCTAACCCTAGTTGTCGTGACGCTAACCCTAGTTGTCCTGATGCTAACCCTAGTTGTGACGCTAACCCTAGTTGTCCTGACGCTAACCCTAGTTGTCCTGATGCTAACCCTAGTTGTCCTGACGCTAACCCTAGTTGTCGTGACGCTAACCCTAGTTGTCCTGACACTAACCCTACTTGTCCTGACGCTAACCCTAGTTGTCCTGACGCTAACCCTACTTGTCCTGACGCTAACCCTAGTTGTCCTGACGCTAACCCTAGTTGTCCTGACGCTAACCCTAGTTGTCCTGACGTTAACCCTAGTTGTCCTGACGCTAACCCTAGTTGTCCTGACGCTAACCCTAGTTGTCCTGACTCTAACCCTAGTTGTCCTGATGCTAACCCTAGTTGTCCTGACGCTAACCCTTGTTGTTCTGACGCTAACCCTAGTTGTCCTGACGCTAACCCTAGTTGTCCTGACGCTAACCCTAGTTGTCCTGGCGCTAACCCTAGTTGTCCTGACGCTAACCCTAGTTGTCCTGGTGCTAACCCTAGTTGTCCTGGCGCTAACCCTAGTTGTCCTGGCGCTAACCCTAGTTGTCCTGGCGCTAACCCTAGTTGTCCTGGCGCTAACCTTAGTTGTCCTGGCGCTAACCCTAGTTGTCCTGGCGCTAACCCTAGTTGTCCTGGCGCTAACCCTAGTTGTCCTGGCGGTAACCCTAGTTGCTCTGGCGCTAACCCTAGTTGTCCTGGCGCTAACCCTAGTTGTCCTGGCGCTAACCCTAGTTGTAATGGCGCTAACCCTAGTTGTACTGGCGCTAACCCTAGTTGTCCTGGCGCTAACCCTAGTAGTCCTGGCGCTAACCCTAGTTGTCCTGACGCTAACCCTAGTTGTCGTGACGCTAACCCTAGTTGTCCTGACGCTAACCCTAGTTGTCCTGACGCTAACCCTAATTGTCGTGACGCTAACCCTAGTTGTCCTGACGCTAACCCTAGTTGTCGTGACGCTAACCCTAGTTGTCCTGACGCTAACCCTAGTTGTCCTGACGCTAACCCTAGTTGTCCTGACGCTAACCCTAGTTGTCCTGACGCTAACCCTCTTTGTCCTGATGCTAACGCTAGTTGTCGTGACGCTAACCCTAGTTGTCCTGACGCTAACCCTAGTTGTCATGACGCTAACCCTAGTTGTCCTGACGCTAACCCTAGTTGTAATGGCGCTAACCCTAGTTGTCCTGGCGCTAACCCTAGTTGTCCTGGCGCTAACCCTAGTTGTAATGGCGCTAACCCTAGTTGTACTGGCGCTAACCCTAGCTGTCCTGGCGCTAACCCTAGTAGTCCTGGCGCTAACCCTAGTTGTCCTGGCGCTAACCCTAGTTGTCCTGGCGCTAACCCTAGTTGTCCTGATGCTAACCCTAGTTGTCCTGACGCTAACCCTAGTTGTCCTGACGCTAACCCTAGTTGTCCTGACGCTAACCCTAATTGTCGTGACGCTAACCCTAGTTGTCCTGACGCTAACCCTAGTTGTCCTGACGCTAACCCTAGTTGTCCTGACGCTAACCCTAGTTGTCCTGACGCTAACCCTAGTTGTCCTGACGCTAACCCTCTTTGTCCTGATGCTAACGCTAGTTGTCGTGACGCTAACCCTAGTTGTCCTGACGCTAACCCTAGTTGTCATGACGCTAACCCTAGTTGTCCTGACGCTAACCCTAGTTGTCGTGACGCTAACCCTAGTTGTCCTGACGCTAACCCTAGTTGTCCTGACGCTAACCCTAGTTGTCCTGACGCTAACCCTAGTTGTCTTGACGCTAACCCTAGTTGTCCTGACGCTAACCCTAGTTGTCCTGACGCTAACCCTAGTTGTCGTGACGCTAACCCTAGTTGTCCTAACGCTAACCCTAGTTGTCGTGACGCTAACCCTAGTTGTCCTGACGCTAACCCTAGTTGTCGTGACGCTAACCCTAGTTGTCCTGACGCTAACCCTACTTGTCCTGATGCTAACCCTAGCTGTCCTGACGCTAACCCTAGCTGTCTTGACGCTAACCCTAGTTGTCCTGACGCTAACCCTAGTTGTCCTGACGCTAACCCTAGTTGTCCTGACGCTAACCCTAGTTGTTCTGACTCTAACCCTAGTTGTCCTGACGCTAACCCTAGTTGTCCTGACGCTAACCCAAGTTGTCCTGACGCTAACCCTAGTTGTCCTGACGCTAACCCTAGTTGTCCTAACGCTAACCCTACCTGTCCTGACGCTAACCCTAGTTGTCCTGATGCTAACCCTAGTTGTCCTGACGCTAACCCTAGTTGTCCTGATGCTAAACCTACTTGTCCTGACGCTAACCCTAGTTGTCCTGACGCTAACCCTAGTTGTCCTGACGCTAACCCTAGTTGTCCTGACGCTAACCCTAGTTGTCCTGATGCTAACCCTAGTTGTCCTGACGGTAACCCTAGTTGTCCTGACGCTAACCCTAGTTGTCCTGACGCTAACCCTAGTTGTCCTGATGCTAACCCTAGTTGTCCTGACGCTAACCCTAGTTGTCCTGACGCTAACCCTACTTGTCCTGACGCTAACCCGAGTTGTCCTGACGCTAACCCTAGTTGTCCTGACGCTAACTCTACTTGTCCTGATGCTAACCCTAGTTGTACTGACTCTAACCCTAGTTGTCCTGACGCTAACCCTAGTTGTCCTGACGCTAACCCTACTTGTCCTGACGCTAACCCGAGTTGTCCTGACGCTAACCCTAGTTGTCCTGACGCTAACTCTACTTGTCCTGATGCTAACCCTAGTTGTACTGACTCTAACCCTAGCTGTCCTGACGCTAACCCTAGCTGTCTTGACGCTAACCCTAGTTGTCCTGACGCTAACCCTAGTTGTCCTGACGCTAACCCTAGTTGTCCTGACGCTAACCCAAGTTGTCCTGACGCTAACCCTAGTTGTCCTGACGCTAACCCTAGTTGTCCTGACGCTAAACCTACCTGTCCTGACGCTAACCCTACTTGTCCTGACGCTAACCCTAGTTGTCCTGACGCTAACCCTAGTTGTCCTGATGCTAAACCTACTTGTCCTGACGCTAACCCTAGTTGTCCTGACGCTAACCCTAGTTGTCCTGACGCTAACCCTAGTTGTCCTGACGCTAACCCTACTTGTCCTGACGCTAACCCGAGTTGTCCTGACGCTAACCCTAGTTGTCCTGACGCTAACTCTACATGTCCTGATGCTAACCCTAGTTGTACTGACTCTAACCCTAGTTGTCCTGACGCTAACCCTAGTTGTCCTGATGCTAACCCTACTTGTCCTGACGCTTACCCGAGTTGTCCTGACTCTAACCCTAGTTGTCCTGACGCTAACTCTACTTGTCCTGATGCTAACCCTAGTTGTACTGACTCTAACCCTAGCTGTCCTGACGCTAACCCTAGCTGTCTTGACGCTAACCCTAGTTGTCCTGACGCTAACCCTAGTTGTCCTGACGCTAACCCTAGTTGTCCTGACGCTAACCCAAGTTGTCCTGACGCTAACCCTAGTTGTCCTGACGCTAACCCTAGTTGTCCTGATGCTAAACCTACTTGTCCTGACGCTAACCCTAGTTGTCCTGATGCTAACCCTAGTTGTCCTGACGCTAACCCTAGTTGTCCTGACGCTAACCCTAGTTGTCCTGACGCTAACCCTAGTTGTCCTGACGCTAACCCTAGTTGTCCTGATGCTAACCCTAGTTGTCCTGACGCTAACCCTAGTTGTCCTGACGCTAACCCTAGTTGTCCTGACGCTAACCATAGTTGTCCTGACGCTAACCCTAGTTGTCCTGACGCTAACCCTACCTGTCCTGACGCTAACCCTAGTTGTCCTGACGCTAACCCTAGTTGTCCTGACGCTAACCCTAGTTGTCCTGATGCTAAACCTACTTGTCCTGACGCTAACCCTAGTTGTCCTGACGCTAACCCTAGTTGTCCTGACGCTAACCCTAGTTGTCCTGACGCTAATCCCAGTTGTCCTAACGCTAACCCTAGTTGTCCTGACGCTAACCCTACTTGTCCTGACGCTAACACTAGTTGTCCTGACGCTAACCCTAGTTGTCCTGACGCTAACCGTAGTTGTCCTGACGCTAACCCAAGTTGTCCTGATGCTAACCCTAGTTGTCCTGATGCTAACCCTAGTTGTCCTGACACTAACCCTACCTGTCCTGACGCTAACCCTACTTGTCCTGACGCTAACCCTAGTTGTCCTGACGCTAACCCTAGTTGTCCTGTTGCTAAACCTACTTGTCCTGACGCTAACCCTAGTTGTCCTGACGCTAACCCTAGTTGTCCTGACGCTAACCCTAGTTGTCCTGACGCTAACCCTAGTTGTCCTGACGGTAACCCTAGTTGTCCTGACGCTAACCCTAGTTGTCCTGACGCTAACCCTAGTTGTCCTGACGCTAACCCTAGTTGTCCTGATGCTAACCCTAGTTGTCCTGATGCTAACCCTAGTTGTCCTGACTCTAACCCTAGTTGTCTTGACGCTAACCCTAGTTGTCCTGACGCTAACCCTAGTTGTCCTGACGCTAACCCTAGTTGTCCTGACGCTAACCCTACTTGTCCTGACGCTAACCCGAGTTGTCCTGACGCTAACCCTAGTTGTCCTGACGCTAACTCTACTTGTCCTGATGCTAACCCTAGTTGTACTGACTCTAACCCTAGTTGTCCTGACGCTAACCCTAGTTGTCCTGACGCTAACCCTACTTGTCCCGACGCTAACCCGAGTTGTCCTGACGCTAACCCTAGTTGTCCTGACGCTAACTCTACTTGTCCTGATGCTAACCCTAGTTGTACTTACTCTAAGCCTAGTTGTCCTGACGCTAACCCTAGTTGTCCTGACGCTAACCCTAGTTGTCCTGACGCTAACCCTAGTTGTCCTGATGCTAACCCTAGTTGTCCTGACGCTAACCCTACTTGTCCTGACGCTAACCCGAGTAGTCCTGACGCTAACCCTAGTTGTCCTGACGCTAACCCTACTTGTCCTGATGCTAACCCTAGTTGTCCTGACGCTAACCCTAGTTGTCCTGACGCTAACCCTAGTTGTCCTGACGCTAACCCTAGTTGTCCTGGCGCTAACCCTAGTTGTCCTGGCTCTAACCCTAGTTGTCCTGGCGCTAACCCTAGTTGTCCTGGCGCTAACCCTAGTTGTCCTGACGCTAACCCTACTTGTCCTGATGCTAACCCTACTTGTCCTGACGCTAACCCTAGTTGTCCTGACGCTAACCCTAGTTGTCCTGACGCTTACCCGAGTTGCCCTGACGCTAACTCTAGTTGTCCTGACGCTAACCCTACTTGTCCTGACGCTAACCCTAGTTGTCCTGACGCTAACCCTAGTTGTCCTGACGCTAAGCCTAGTTGTCCTGACGCTAACCCTAGTTGTCCTCACGCTAACTCTACTTGTCCTGACGCTAACCCTATTTGTCCTGACGCTAACCCTAGTTGTCCTGAAGCTAACCCTAGTTGTCCTGACGCTAACCCTACTTGTCCTGACGCCAACCCTAGTTGTCCTGACGCTAACCCTAGTTGTCCTGACACTAACCCTAGTTGTCCTGACGCTAACCCTAGATGTCCTGACGCTAACCCTAGTTGTCTTGACGCTAACCCTACTTGTCCTGACGCTAACCCTACTTGTCCTGACGCTAACCCTAGTTGTCCTGACGCTAACCCTAGTTGTCCTGACGCTAACCGTAGCTGTCCTGACGCTAACCCTAGTTGTCCTGACGCTAACCCTAGTTGTCCTGACGCTAACCCTAGTTGTCCTAACGCTAACCCTACTTGTCCTGACGCTAACCCTAGTTGTCCTGACGCTAACCCTACTTGTCCTGACGCTAACCCTAGTTGTCCTGACGCTAACCCTAGTTGTCCTGACGCTAACCCTACTTGTCCTGACGCTAACCCTACTTGTCCTGACGCTAACCCTAGTTGTCCTGACGCTAACCCTACTTGTCCTGACGCTAACCCTAGTTGTCCTGACGCTAACCCTAGTTGTCCTGACGCTAACCCTACTTGTCCTGACGCTAACCCTACTTGTCCTGACGCTAACCCTAGTTGTCCTGACGCTAACCCTACTTGTCCTGACGCTAACCATACTTGTCCTGACGCTAACAGTAGTTGTCCTAACGCTAACCCTACTTGTCCTGACGCTAACCCTAGTTGTCCTGACGCTAACCCTAGTTGTCCTGACGCTAACCCTACTTGTCCTGACGCTAACCCTAGTTGTCCTGACGCTAACCCTAGTTGTCCTGACGCTAACTCTACTTGTCCTGATGCTAACCCTAGTTGTACTGACTCTAACCCTAGTTGTCCTGACGCTAACCCTAGTTGTCCTGGCGCTAACCCTAGTTGTCCTGGCGCTAACCCTAGTTGTCCTGGCGCTAACCCTAGTTGTCCTGGTGGTAACCCTAGTTGTCCTGGCGATAACCCTAGTTGTCCTGGCGCTAACCCTAGTTGTCCTGGCGCTAACCCTAGTTGTCCTGGCGCTAACCCTAGTTGTAATGGCGCTAACCCTAGTTGTCCTGGCGCTAACCCTAGTTGTCCTGGCGCTAACCCTAGTTGTCCTGGCGCTAACCCTAGTTGTCCTGACGCTAACCCTAGTTGTCCTGACGCTAACCCTAGTTGTCCTGACGCTAACCCTAGTTGTCCTGACGCTAACCCTAGTTGTCCTGACGCTAACCTTAGTTGTCCTGACGCTAACCCTAGTTGTCCTGACGCTTACCCTAGTTGTCCTGACGCTAACCCTAGTTGTCCTGACGCTAACCCTACTTGTCCTGACGCTAACCCGAGTTGTCCTGATGCTAACCCTAGTTGTCCTGACGCTAACTCTACTTGTCCTGATGCTAACCCTAGTTGTACTGACTCTAACCCTAGTTGTCCTGACGCTAACCCTAGTTGTCCTGACGCTAACCCTACTTGTCCTGACGCTAACCCGAGTTGTCCTGACGCTAACCCTAGTTGTCCTGACGCTAACTCTACTTGTCCTGATGCTAACACTAGTTGTACTGACTCTAAGCCTAGTTGTCCTGACGCTAACCCTAGTTGTCCTGACGCTAACCCTAGTTGTCCTGACGCTAACCCTAGTTGTCCTGATGCTAACCCTAGTTGTCCTGACGCTAACCCTACTTGTCCTGACGCTAACCCGAGTAGTCCTGACGCTAACCCTAGTTGTCCTGACGCTAACCCTACTTGTCCTGATGCTAACCCTAGTTGTCCTGACGCTAACCCTAGTTGTCCTGACGCTAACCCTAGTTGTCCTGACGCTAACCCTAGTTGTCCTGGCGCTAACCCTAGTTGTCCTGGCTCTAACCCTAGTTGTCCTGGCGCTAACCCTAGTTGTCCTGGCGCTAACCCTAGTTGTCCTGACGCTAACCCTACTTGTCCTGATGCTAACCCTACTTGTCCTGACGCTAACCCTAGTTGTCCTGACGCTAACCCTAGTTGTCCTGACGCTTACCCGAGTTGCCCTGACGCTAACTCTAGTTGTCCTGACGCTAACCCTACTTGTCCTGACGCTAACCCTAGTTGTCCTGACGCTAACCCTAGTTGTCCTGACGCTAAGCCTAGTTGTCCTGACGCTAACCCTAGTTGTCCTCACGCTAACTCTACTTGTCCTGACGCTAACCCTATTTGTCCTGACGCTAACCCTAGTTGTCCTGAAGCTAACCCTAGTTGTCTTGACGCTAACCCTACTTGTCCTGACGCTAACCCTACTTGTCCTGACGCTAACCCTAGTTGTCCTGACGCTAACCCTAGTTGTCCTGACGCTAACCGTAGCTGTCCTGACGCTAACCCTAGTTGTCCTGACGCTAACCCTAGTTGTCCTGACGCTAACCCTAGTTGTCCTGACGCTAACCCTACTTGTCCTGACGCTAACCCTAGTTGTCCTGACGCTAACCCTACTTGTCCTGACGCTAACCCTAGTTGTCCTGACGCTAACCCTAGTTGTCCTGACGCTAACCCTACTTGTCCTGACGCTAACCCTACTTGTCCTGACGCTAACCCTAGTTGTCCTGACGCTAACCCTACTTGTCCTGACGCTAACCCTAGTTGTCCTGACGCTAACCCTAGTTGTCCTGACGCTAACCCTACTTGTCCTGACGCTAACCCTACTTGTCCTGACGCTAACCCTAGTTGTCCTGACGCTAACCCTACTTGTCCTGACGCTAACCCTACTTGTCCTGACGCTAACAGTAGTTGTCCTAACGCTAACCCTACTTGTCCTGACGCTAACCCTAGTTGTCCTGACGCTAACCCTAGTTGTCCTGACGCTAACCCTACTTGTCCTGACGCTAACCCTAGTTGTCCTGACGCTAACCCTAGTTGTCCTGACGCTAACTCTACTTGTCCTGATGCTAACCCTAGTTGTACTGACTCTAACCCTAGTTGTCCTGACGCTAACCCTAGTTGTCCTGGCGCTAACCCTAGTTGTCCTGGCGCTAACCCTAGTTGTCCTGGCGCTAACCCTAGTTGTCCTGGTGGTAACCCTAGTTGTCCTGGCGATAACCCTAGTTGTCCTGGCGCTAACCCTAGTTGTCCTGGCGCTAACCCTAGTTGTCCTGGCGATAACCCTAGTTGTAATGGCGCTAACCCTAGTTGTCCTGGCGCTAACCCTAGTTGTCCTGGCGCTAACCCTAGTTGTCCTGGCGCTAACCCTAGTTGTCCTGACGCTAACCCTAGTTGTCCTGACGCTAACCCTAGTTGTCCTGACGCTAACCCTAGTTGTCCTGACGCTAACCCTAGTTGTCCTGACGCTTACCCTAGTTGTCCTGACGCTAACCCTAGTTGTCCTGACGCTAACCCTAGTTGTCCTGACGCTAACCCTAGTTGTCCTGATGCTAACCCTAGTTGTCCTGGCGCTAACCCTAGTTGTCCTGGCGCTAACCCTAGTTGTCCTGACGCTAACCCTAGTTGTCCTGGCGCTAACCCTAGTTGTCCTGGGGCTAACCCTAGTTGTAATGGCGCTAACCCTAGTTGTCCTGGCGCTAACCCTAGTTGTCCTGACGCTAACCCTAGTTGTCCTGACGGTAACCCTAGTTGTCCTGACGCTAACCCTAGTTGTCCTGACGCTAACCCTAGTTGTCCTGACGCTAACCCTAGTTGTCCTGACGCTAACCCTACTTGTCCTGACGCTAACCCGGGTTGTCCTGACGCTAACCCTAGTTGTCCTGACGCTAACTCTACTTGTCCTGATGCTAACTCTAGTTGTACTGACTCTAACCCTAGTTGTCCTGACGCTAACCCTAGTTGTCCTGATGCTAACCCTACTTGTCCTGACGCTAACCCGAGTTATCCTGACGCTAACCCTAGTTGTCCTGACGCTAACTCTACTTGTCCTGATGCTAACCCTAGTTGTACTGACTCTAAGCCTAGTTGTCCTGACGCTAACCCTAGTTGTCCTGACGCTAACCCTAGTTGTCCTGACGCTAACCCTAGTTGTCCTGATGCTAACCCTAGTTGTCCTGACGCTAACCCTACTTGTCCTGACGCTAATCCGAGTAGTCCTGACGCTAACCCTAGTTGTCCTGACGCTAACCCTACTTTTCCTGATGCTAACCCTAGTTGTTCTGACGCTAACCCTAGTTGTCCTGACGCTAACCCTAGTTGTCCTGACGCTAACCCTAGTTGTCCTGACGCTAACTCTACTTGTCCTGATGCTAACCCTAGTTGTACTGACTCTAACCCTAGTTGTCCTGACGCTAACCCTAGTTGTCCTGGCGCTAACCCTAGTTGTCCTGGCGCTAACCCTAGTTGTCCTGGCGCTAACCCTAGTTGTCCTGGTGGTAACCCTAGTTGTCCTGGCGATAACCCTAGTTGTCCTGGCGCTAACCCTAGTTGTCCTGGCGCTAACCCTAGTTGTCCTGGCGCTAACCCTAGTTGTAATGGCGCTAACCCTAGTTGTCCTGGCGCTAACCCTAGTTGTCCTGGCGCTAACCCTAGTTGTCCTGGCGCTAACCCTAGTTGTCCTGACGCTAACCCTAGTTGTCCTGACGCTAACCCTAGTTGTCCTGACGCTAACTCTAGTTGTCCTGACGCTAACCCTACTTGTCCTGACGCTAACCCTAGTTGTCCTGACGCTAACCCTAGTTGTCCTGACGCTAAGCCTAGTTGTCCTGACGCTAACCCTAGTTGTCCTCACGCTAACTCTACTTGTCCTGACGCTAACCCTATTTGTCCTGACGCTAACCCTAGTTGTCCTGAAGCTAACCCTAGTTGTCTTGACGCTAACCCTACTTGTCCTGACGCTAACCCTACTTGTCCTGACGCTAACCCTAGTTGTCCTGACGCTAACCCTAGTTGTCCTGACGCTAACCGTAGCTGTCCTGACGCTAACCCTAGTTGTCCTGACGCTAACCCTAGTTGTCCTGACGCTAACCCTAGTTGTCCTGACGCTAACCCTAGTTGTCCTGACGCTAACCCTACTTGTCCTGACGCTAACCCTAGTTGTCCTGACGCTAACCCTACTTGTCCTGACGCTAACCCTAGTTGTCCTGACGCTAACCCTAGTTGTCCTGACGCTAACCCTACTTGTCCTGACGCTAACCCTACTTGTCCTGACGCTAACCCTAGTTGTCCTGACGCTAACCCTACTTGTCCTGACGCTAACCCTAGTTGTCCTGACGCTAACCCTAGTTGTCCTGACGCTAACCCTACTTGTCCTGACGCTAACCCTACTTGTCCTGACGCTAACCCTAGTTGTCCTGACGCTAACCCTACTTGTCCTGACGCTAACCCTACTTGTCCTGACGCTAACAGTAGTTGTCCTAACGCTAACCCTACTTGTCCTGACGCTAACCCTAGTTGTCCTGACGCTAACCCTAGTTGTCCTGACGCTAACCCTACTTGTCCTGACGCTAACCCTAGTTGTCCTGACGCTAACCCTAGTTGTCCTGACGCTAACTCTACTTGTCCTGATGCTAACCCTAGTTGTACTGACTCTAACCCTAGTTGTCCTGACGCTAACCCTAGTTGTCCTGGCGCTAACCCTAGTTGTCCTGGCGCTAACCCTAGTTGTCCTGGCGCTAACCCTAGTTGTCCTGGTGGTAACCCTAGTTGTCCTGGCGATAACCCTAGTTGTCCTGGCGCTAACCCTAGTTGTCCTGGCGCTAACCCTAGTTGTCCTGGCGCTAACCCTAGTTGTAATGGCGCTAACCCTAGTTGTCCTGGCGCTAACCCTAGTTGTCCTGGCGCTAACCCTAGTTGTCCTGGCGCTAACCCTAGTTGTCCTGACGCTAACCCTAGTTGTCCTGACGCTAACCCTAGTTGTCCTGACGCTAACCCTAGTTGTCCTGACGCTAACCCTAGTTGTCCTGACGCTTACCCTAGTTGTCCTGACGCTAACCCTAGTTGTCCTGACGCTAACCCTAGTTGTCCTGACGCTAACCCTAGTTGTCCTGACGCTAACCCTACTTGTCCTGACGCTAACCCTAGTTGTCCTGACGCTAACCCTACTTGTCCTGACGCTAACCCTAGTTGTCCTGACGCTAACCCTAGTTGTCCTGACGCTAACCCTATTTGTCCTGACGCTAACCCTACTTGTCCTGACGCTAACCCTAGTTGTCCTGACGCTAACCCTACTTGTCCTGACGCTAACCCTAGTTGTCCTGACGCTAACCCTAGTTGTCCTGACGCTAACCCTACTTGTCCTGACGCTAACCCTACTTGTCCTGACGCTAACCCTAGTTGTCCTGACGCTAACCCTACTTGTCCTGACGCTAACCCTACTTGTCCTGACGCTAACAGTAGTTGTCCTAACGCTAACCCTACTTGTCCTGACGCTAACCCTAGTTGTCCTGACGCTAACCCTAGTTGTCCTGACGCTAACCCTACTTGTCCTGACGCTAACCCTAGTTGTCCTGACGCTAACCCTAGTTGTCCTGACGCTAACTCTACTTGTCCTGATGCTAACCCTAGTTGTACTGACTCTAACCCTAGTTGTCCTGACGCTAACCCTAGTTGTCCTGGCGCTAACCCTAGTTGTCCTGGCGCTAACCCTAGTTGTCCTGGCGCTAACCCTAGTTGTCCTGGTGGTAACCCTAGTTGTCCTGGCGATAACCCTAGTTGTCCTGGCGCTAACCCTAGTTGTCCTGGCGCTAACCCTAGTTGTCCTGGCGCTAACCCTAGTTGTAATGGCGCTAACCCTAGTTGTCCTGGCGCTAACCCTAGTTGTCCTGGCGCTAACCCTAGTTGTCCTGGCGCTAACCCTAGTTGTCCTGACGCTAACCCTAGTTGTCCTGACGCTAACCCTAGTTGTCCTGACGCTAACCCTAGTTGTCCTGACGCTAACCCTAGTTGTCCTGACGCTTACCCTAGTTGTCCTGACGCTAACCCTAGTTGTCCTGACGCTAACCCTAGTTGTCCTGACGCTAACCCTAGTTGTCCTGATGCTAACCCTAGTTGTCCTGGCGCTAACCCTAGTTGTCCTGGCGCTAACCCTAGTTGTCCTGACGCTAACCCTAGTTGTCCTGGCGCTAACCCTAGTTGTCCTGGGGCTAACCCTAGTTGTAATGGCGCTAACCCTAGTTGTCCTGGCGCTAACCCTAGTTGTCCTGACGCTAACCCTAGTTGTCCTGACGGTAACCCTAGTTGTCCTGACGCTAACCCTAGTTGTCCTGACGCTAACCCTAGTTGTCCTGACGCTAACCCTAGTTGTCCTGACGCTAACCCTAGTTGTCCTGACGCTAACCCTACTTGTCCTGACGCTAACCCGGGTTGTCCTGACGCTAACCCTAGTTGTCCTGACGCTAACTCTACTTGTCCTGATGCTAACTCTAGTTGTACTGACTCTAACCCTAGTTGTCCTGACGCTAACCCTAGTTGTCCTGATGCTAACCCTACTTGTCCTGACGCTAACCCGAGTTATCCTGACGCTAACCCTAGTTGTCCTGACGCTAACTCTACTTGTCCTGATGCTAACCCTAGTTGTACTGACTCTAAGCCTAGTTGTCCTGACGCTAACCCTAGTTGTCCTGACGCTAACCCTAGTTGTCCTGACGCTAACGCTAGTTGTCCTGATGCTAACCCTAGTTGTCCTGACGCTAACCCTACTTGTCCTGACGCTAATCCGAGTAGTCCTGACGCTAACCCTAGTTGTCCTGACGCTAACCCTACTTTTCCTGATGCTAACCCTAGTTGTCCTGACGCTAACCCTAGTTGCCCTGACGCTAACCCTAGTTGTCCTGACGCTAACCCTAGTTGTCCTGACGCTAACTCTACTTGTCCTGATGCTAACCCTAGTTGTACTGACTCTAACCCTAGTTGTCCTGACGCTAACCCTAGTTGTCCTGGCGCTAACCCTAGTTGTCCTGGCGCTAACCCTAGTTGTCCTGGCGCTAACCCTAGTTGTCCTGGTGGTAACCCTAGTTGTCCTGGCGATAACCCTAGTTGTCCTGGCGCTAACCCTAGTTGTCCTGGCGCTAACCCTAGTTGTCCTGGCGCTAACCCTAGTTGTAATGGCGCTAACCCTAGTTGTCCTGGCGCTAACCCTAGTTGTCCTGGCGCTAACCCTAGTTGTCCTGGCGCTAACCCTAGTTGTCCTGACGCTAACCCTAGTTGTCCTGACGCTAACCCTAGTTGTCCTGACGCTAACTCTAGTTGTCCTGACGCTAACCCTACTTGTCCTGACGCTAACCCTAGTTGTCCTGACGCTAACCCTAGTTGTCCTGACGCTAAGCCTAGTTGTCCTGACGCTAACCCTAGTTGTCCTCACGCTAACTCTACTTGTCCTGACGCTAACCCTATTTGTCCTGACGCTAACCCTAGTTGTCCTGAAGCTAACCCTAGTTGTCTTGACGCTAACCCTACTTGTCCTGACGCTAACCCTACTTGTCCTGACGCTAACCCTAGTTGTCCTGACGCTAACCCTAGTTGTCCTGACGCTAACCGTAGCTGTCCTGACGCTAACCCTAGTTGTCCTGACGCTAACCCTAGTTGTCCTGACGCTAACCCTAGTTGTCCTGACGCTAACCCTACTTGTCCTGACGCTAACCCTAGTTGTCCTGACGCTAACCCTTCTTGTCCTGACGCTAACCCTAGTTGTCCTGACGCTAACCCTAGTTGTCCTGACGCTAACCCTACTTGTCCTGACGCTAACCCTACTTGTCCTGACGCTAACCCTAGTTGTCCTGACGCTAACCCTACTTGTCCTGACGCTAACCCTAGTTGTCCTGACGCTAACCCTAGTTGTCCTGACGCTAACCCTACTTGTCCTGACGCTAACCCTACTTGTCCTGACGCTAACCCTAGTTGTCCTGACGCTAACCCTACTTGTCCTGACGCTAACCCTACTTGTCCTGACGCTAACAGTAGTTGTCCTAACGCTAACCCTACTTGTCCTGACGCTAACCCTAGTTGTCCTGACGCTAACCCTAGTTGTCCTGACGCTAACCCTACTTGTCCTGACGCTAACCCTAGTTGTCCTGACGCTAACCCTAGTTGTCCTGACGCTAACTCTACTTGTCCTGATGCTAACCCTAGTTGTACTGACTCTAACCCTAGTTGTCCTGACGCTAACCCTAGTTGTCCTGGCGCTAACCCTAGTTGTCCTGGCGCTAACCCTAGTTGTCCTGGCGCTAACCCTAGTTGTCCTGGTGGTAACCCTAGTTGTCCTGGCGATAACCCTAGTTGTCCTGGCGCTAACCCTAGTTGTCCTGGCGCTAACCCTAGTTGTCCTGGCGCTAACCCTAGTTGTAATGGCACTAACCCTAGTTGTCCTGGCGCTAACCCTAGTTGTCCTGGCGCTAACCCTAGTTGTCCTGGCGCTAACCCTAGTTGTCCTGACGCTAACCCTAGTTGTCCTGACGCTAACCCTAGTTGTCCTGACGCTAACCCTAGTTGTCCTGACGCTAACCCTAGTTGTCCTGACGCTTACCCTAGTTGTCCTGACGCTAACCCTAGTTGTCCTGACGCTAACCCTAGTTGTCCTGACGCTAACCCTAGTTGTCCTGATGCTAACCCTAGTTGTCCTGGCGCTAACCCTAGTTGTCCTGGCGCTAACCCTAGTTGTCCTGACGCTAACCCTAGTTGTCCTGGCGCTAACCCTAGTTGTCCTGGCGCTAACCCTAGTTGTCCTGGGGCTAACCCTAGTTGTAATGGCGCTAACCCTAGTTGTCCTGGCGCTAACCCTAGTTGTCCTGGCGCTAACCCTAGTTGTCCTGACGCTAACCCTAGTTGTCCTGACGGTAACCCTAGTTGTCCTGACGCTAACCCTAGTTGTCCTGACGCTAACCCTAGTTGTCCTGACGCTAACCCTAGTTGTCCTGACGCTAACCCTACTTGTCCTGACGCTAACCCGAGTTGTCCTGACGCTAACCCTAGTTGTCCTGACGCTAACTCTACTTGTCCTGATGCTAACTCTAGTTGTACTGACTCTAACCCTAGTTGTCCTGACGCTAACCCTAGTTGTCCTGATGCTAACCCTACTTGTCCTGACGCTAACCCGAGTTATCCTGACGCTAACCCTAGTTGTCCTGACGCTAACTCTACTTGTCCTGATGCTAACCCTAGTTGTACTGACTCTAAGCCTAGTTGTCCTGACGCTAACCCTAGTTGTCCTGACGCTAACCCTAGTTGTCCTGACGCTAACCCTAGTTGTCCTGATGCTAACCCTAGTTGTCCTGACGCTAACCCTACTTGTCCTGACGCTAATCCGAGTAGTCCTGACGCTAACCCTAGTTGTCCTGACGCTAACCCTACTTTTCCTGATGCTAACCCTAGTTGTCCTGACGCTAACCCTAGTTGTCCTGACGCTAACCCTAGTTGTCCTGACGCTAACCCTAGTTGTCCTGACGCTAACTCTACTTGTCCTGATGCTAACCCTAGTTGTACTGACTCTAACCCTAGTTGTCCTGACGCTAACCCTAGTTGTCCTGGCGCTAACCCTAGTTGTCCTGGCGCTAACCCTAGTTGTCCTGGCGCTAACCCTAGTTGTCCTGGTGGTAACCCTAGTTGTCCTGGCGATAACCCTAGTTGTCCTGGCGCTAACCCTTGTTGTCCTGGCGCTAACCCTAGTTGTCCTGGCGCTAACCCTAGTTGTAATGGCGCTAACCCTAGTTGTCCTGGCGCTAACCCTAGTTGTCCTGGCGCTAACCCTAGTTGTCCTGGCGCTAACCCTAGTTGTCCTGACGCTAACCCTAGTTGTCCTGACGCTAACCCTAGTTGTCCTGACGCTAACCCTAGTTGTCCTGACGCTAACCCTAGTTGTCCTGACGCTAACCTTAGTTGTCCTGACGCTAACCCTAGTTGTCCTGACGCTTACCCTAGTTGTCCTGACGCTAACCCTAGTTGTCCTGACGCTAACCCTAGTTGTCCTGACGCTAACCCTAGTTGTCCTGGCGCTAACCCTAGTTGTCCTGGCGCTAACCCTAGTTGTCCTGACGCTAACCCTAGTTGTCCTGGCGCTAACCCTAGTTGTCCTGGCGCTAACCCTAGTTGTCCTGGCGCTAACCCTAGTTGTCCTGGGGCTAACCCTAGTTGTAATGGCGCTAACCCTAGTTGTCCTGGCGCTAACCCTAGTTGTCCTGGCGCTAACCCTAGTTGTCCTGACGCTAACCCTAGTTGTCCTGACGGTAACCCTAGTTGTCCTGACGCTAACCCTAGTTGTCCTGACGCTAACCCTAGTTGTCCTGACGCTAACCCTAGTTGTCCTGATGCTAACCCTACTTGTCCTGACGCTAACCAGAGTTGTCCTGACGCTAACCCTAGTTGTCCTGACGCTAACTCTACTTGTCCTGATGCTAACCCTAGTTGTACTGACTCTAAGCCTAGTTGTCCTGACGCTAACCCTACTTGTCCTGACGCTAACCCGAGTAGTCCTGACGCTAACCCTAGTTGTCCTGACGCTAACCCTACTTGTCCTGATGCTAACCCTAGTTGTCCTGACGCTAACCCTAGTTGTCCTGACGCTAACCCTAGTTGTCCTGACGCTAACCCTAGTTGTCCTGGCGCTAACCCTAGTTGTCCTGGCTCTAGCCCTAGTTGTCCTGGCGCTAACTCTAGTTGTCCTGGCGCTAACCCTAGTTGTCCTGACGCTAACCCTACTTGTCCTGATGCTAACCCTACTTGTCCTGACGCTAACCCTAGTTGTCCTGACGCTAACCCTAGTTGTCCTGACGCTAACCCTAGTTGTCCTGACGCTAACCCTAGTTGTCCTGACGCTAAACCGCGTTGTCCTGACGCTAACTCTAGTTGTCCTGACGCTAACCCTACTTGTCCTGACGCTAACCCTAGTTGTCCTGACGCTAACCCTAGTTGTCCTGACGCTAACCCTAGTTGTCCTGACGCTAACCCTAGTTGTCCTGACGCTAACCCTAGTTGTCCTCACGCTAACTCTACTTGTCCTCACGCTAACCCTATTTGTCCTGACGCTAACCCTAGTTGTCCTGAAGCTGACCCTAGATGTCCTGACGCTAACCCTACTTGTCCTGACGCCAACCCTAGTTGTCCTGACGCTAACCCTAGTTGTCCTGACGCTAACCCTAGTTGTCCTGACGCTAACCCTAGATGTCCTGACGCTAACCCTAGTTGTCTTGACGCTAACCCTACTTGTCCTGACGCTAACCCTACTTGTCCTGACGCTAACCCTAGTTGTCCTGACGCTAACCCTAGTTGTCCTGACGCTAACCGTAGTTGTCCTGACGCTAACCCTAGTTGTCCTGACGCTAACCCTAGTTGTCCTGACGCTAACCCTAGTTGTCCTGACGCTAACCCTACTTGTCCTGACGCTAACCCTACTTGTCCTGACGCTAACCCTAGTTGTCCTGACGCTAACCCTACTTGTCCTGACGCTAACCCTACTTGTCCTGACGCTATCCCTAGTTGTCCTGACGCTAACCCTACTTGTCCTGACGCTAACCCTAGTTGTCCTGACGCTAACCCTAGTTGTCCTGACGCTAACTCTACTTGTCCTGACGCCAACCCTAGTTGTCCTGACGCTAACTCTACATGTCCTGATGCTAACCCTAGTTGTACTGACTCTAACCCTAGTTGTCCTGACGCTAACCCTAGTTGTCCTGATGCTAACCCTACTTGTCCTGACGCTTACCCGAGTTGTCCTGACTCTAACCCTAGTTGTCCTGACGCTAACTCTACTTGTCCTGATGCTAACCCTAGTTGTACTGACTCTAACCCTAGCTGTCCTGACGCTAACCCTAGCTGTCTTGACGCTAACCCTAGTTGTCCTGACGCTAACCCTAGTTGTCCTGACGCTAACCCTAGTTGTCCTGACGCTAACCCAAGTTGTCCTGACGCTAACCCTAGTTGTCCTGACGCTAACCCTAGTTGTCCTGATGCTAAACTTACTTGTCCTGACGCTAACCCTAGTTGTCCTGACGCTAACCCTAGTTGTCCTGACGCTAACCCTAGTTGTCCTGAAGCTAACCCTAGATGTCCTGACGCTAACCCTACTTGTCCTGACGCCAACCCTAGTTGTCCTGACGCTAACCCTAGTTGTCCTGACGCTAACCCTAGTTGTCCTGACGCTAACCCTAGATGTCCTGACGCTAACCCTAGTTGTCTTGACGCTAACCCTACTTGTCCTGACGCTAACCCTACTTGTCCTGACGCTAACCCTAGTTGTCCTGACGCTAACCCTAGTTGTCCTGACGCTAACCGTAGTTGTCCTGACGCTAACCCTAGTTGTCCTGACGCTAACCCTAGTTGTCCTGACGCTAACCCTAGTTGTCCTGACGCTAACCCTACTTGTCCTGACGCTAACCCTACTTGTCCTGACGCTAACCCTAGTTGTCCTGACGCTAACCCTACTTGTCCTGACGCTAAACCTACTTGTCCTGACGCTATCCCTAGTTGTCCTGACGCTAACCCTACTTGTCCTGACGCTAACCCTAGTTGTCCTGACGCTAACCCTAGTTGTCCTGACGCTAACCCTACTTGTCCTGACGCCAACCCTAGTTGTCCTGACGCTAACTCTACATGTCTTGATGCTAACCCTAGTTGTACTGACTCTAACCCTAGTTGTCCTGACGCTAACCCTAGTTGTCCTGATGCTAACCCTACTTGTCCTGACGCTTACCCGAGTTGTCCTGACTCTAACCCTAGTTGTCCTGACGCTAACTCTACTTGTCCTGATGCTAACCCTAGTTGTACTGACTCTAACCCTAGCTGTCCTGACGCTAACCCTAGCTGTCTTGACGCTAACCCTAGTTGTCCTGACGCTAACCCTAGTTGTCCTGACGCTAACCCTAGTTGTCCTGACGCTAACCCAAGTTGTCCTGACGCTAACCCTAGTTGTCCTGACGCTAACCCTAGTTGTCCTGATGCTAAACTTACTTGTCCTGACGCTAACCCTAGTTGTCCTGACGCTAACCCTAGTTGTCCTGACGCTAACCCTAGTTGTCCTGACGCTAACCCTAGTTGTCCTGACGCTAACCCTAGTTGTCCTGATGCTAACCCTAGTTGTCCTGACGCTAACCCTAGTTGTCCTGACGCTAACCCTAGTTGTCCTGACGCTAACCATAGTTGTCCTGACGCTAACCCTAGTTGTCCTGACGCTAACCCTACCTGTCCTGACGCTAACCCTAGTTGTCCTGACGCTAACCCTAGTTGTCCTGACGCTAACCCTAGTTGTCCTGATGCTAAACCTACTTGTCCTGACGCTAACCCTAGTTGTCCTGACTCTAACCCTAGTTGTCCTGACGCTAACCCTAGTTGTCCTGACGCTAACCCTAGTTGTCCTGACGCTAATCATAGTTGTCCTAACGCTAACCCTAGTTGTCCTGACGCTAACCCTACTTGTCCTGACGCTAACCCTAGTTGTCCTGACGCTAACCCTAGTTGTCCTGACGCTAACCCTAGTTGTCCTGACGCTAACCCAAGTTGTCCTGATGCTAACCCTAGTTGTCCTGATGCTAACCCTAGTTGTCCTGACACTAACCCTACCTGTCCTGACGCTAACCCTACTTGTCCTGACGCTAACCCTAGTTGTCCTGACGCTAACCCTAGTTGTCCTGTTGCTAAACCTACTTGTCCTGACGCTAACCCTAGTTGTCCTGACGCTAACCCTAGTTGTCCTGACGCTAACCCTAGTTGTCCTGACGGTAACCCTAGTTGTCCTGACGCTAACCCTAGTTGTCCTGACGCTAACCCTAGTTGTCCTGACGCTAACCCTAGTTGTCCTGATGCTAACCCTAGTTGTCCTGATGCTAACCCTAGTTGTCCTGACTCTAACCCTAGTTGTCTTGACGCTAACCCTAGTTGTCCTGACGCTAACCCTAGTTGTCCTGACGCTAACCCTAGTTGTCCTGACGCTAACCCTACTTGTCCTGACGCTAACCCGAGTTGTCCTGACGCTAACCCTAGTTGTCCTGACGCTAACTCTACTTGCCCTGATGCTAACCCTAGTTGTACTGACGCTAACTCTACTTGTCCTGATGCTAACCCTAGTTGTCCTGACGCTAACCCTAGTTGTCCTGACGCTAACCCTACTTGTCCTGACGCTAACCCGAGTTGTCCTGACGCTAACCCTAGTTGTCCTGACGCTAACTCTACTTGTCCTGATGCTAACCCTAGTTGTACTGACTCTAAGCCTAGTTGTCCTGACGCTAACCCTAGTTGTCCTGACGCTAACCCTAGTTGTCCTGACGCTAACCCTAGTTGTCCTGATGCTAACCCTAGTTGTCCTGACGCTAACCCTACTTGTCCTGACGCTAACCCGAGTAGTCCTGACGCTAACCCTAGTTGTCCTGACGCTAACCCTACTTGTCCTGATGCTAACCCTAGTTGTCCTGACGCTAACCCTAGTTGTCCTGACGCTAACCCTAGTTGTCCTGACGCTAACCCTAGTTGTCCTGGCGCTAACCCTAGTTGTCCTGGCTCTAACCCTAGTTGTCCTGGCGCTAACCCTAGTTGTCCTGGCGCTAACCCTAGTTGTCCTGACGCTAACCCTACTTGTCCTGATGCTAACCCTACTTGTCCTGACGCTAACCCTAGTTGTCCTGACGCTAACCCTAGTTGTCCTGACGCTAACCCGAGTTGCCCTGACGCTAACTCTAGTTGTCCTGACGCTAACCCTACTTGTCCTGACGCTAACCCTAGTTTTCCTGACGCTAACCCTAGTTGTCCTGACGCTAACCCTAGTTGTCCTGACGCTAACCCTAGTTGTCCTCATGCTAACTCTACTTGTCCTGACGCTAACCCTATTTGTCCTGACGCTAACCCTAGTTGTCCTGAAGCTAACCCTAGTTGTCCTGACGCTAACCCTACTTGTCCTGACGCCAACCCTAGTTGTCCTGACGCTAACCCTAGTTGTCCTGACGCTAACCCTAGTTGTCCTGACGCTAACCCTAGATGTCCTGACGCTAACCCTAGTTGTCTTGACGCTAACCCTACTTGTCCTGACGCTAACCCTACTTGTCCTGACGCTAACCCTAGTTGTCCTGACGTTAACCCTAGTTGTCCTGACGCTAACCGTAGCTGTCCTGACGCTAACCCTAGTTGTCCTGACGCTAACCCTAGTTGTCCTGACGCTAACCCTACTTGTCCTGACGCTAACCCTACTTGTCCTGACGCTAACCCTAGTTGTCCTAACGCTAACCCTACTTGTCCTGACGCTAACCCTAGTTGTCCTGACGCTAACCCTAGTTGTCCTGACGCTAACCCTACTTGTCCTGACGCTAACCCTAGTTGTCCTGACGCTAACCCTAGTTGTCCTGACGCTAACTCTACTTGTCCTGATGCTAACCCTAGTTGTACTGACTCTAACCCTAGTTGTCCTGACGCTAACCCTAGTTGTCCTGGCGCTAACCCTAGTTGTCCTGGCGCTAACCCTAGTTGTCCTGGCGCTAACCCTAGTTGTCCTGGTGGTAACCCTAGTTGTCCTGGCGATAACCCTAGTTGTCCTGGCGCTAACCCTAGTTGTCCTGGCGCTAACCCTAGTTGTCCTGGCGCTAACCCTAGTTGTAATGGCGCTAACCCTAGTTGTCCTGGCGCTAACCCTAGTTGTCCTGGCGCTAACCCTAGTTGTCCTGGCGCTAACCCTAGTTGTCCTGACGCTAACCCTAGTTGTCCTGACGCTAACCCTAGTTGTCCTGACGCTAACCCTAGTTGTCCTGACGCTAACCCTAGTTGTCCTGACGCTAACCTTAGTTGTCCTGACGCTAACCCTAGTTGTCCTGACGCTAACCCTAGTTGTCCTGACGCTAACCCTAGTTGTCCTGACGCTAACCCTAGTTGTCCTGATGCTACCCCTAGTTGTCCTGGCGCTAACCCTAGTTGTCCTGGCGCTAACCCTAGTTGTCCTGACGCTAACCCTAGTTGTCCTGGCGCTAACCCTAGTTGTCCTGGCGCTAACCCTAGTTGTTCTGGCGCTAACCCTAGTTGTCCTTGGGCTAACCCTAGTTGTAATGGCGCTAACCCTAGTTGTCCTGGCGCTAACCCTAGTTGTCCTGGCGCTAACCCTAGTTGTCCTGACGCTAACCCTAGTTGTCCTGACGGTAACCCTAGTTGTCCTGACGCTAACCCTAGTTGTCCTGACGCTAACCCTAGTTGTCCTGACGCTAACCCTAGTTGTCCTGACGCTAACCCTACTTGTCCTGACGCTAACCCGAGTTGTCCTGACGCTAACCCTAGTTGTCCTGACGCTAACTCTACTTGTCCTGATGCTAACTCTAGTTGTACTGACTCTAACCCTAGTTGTCCTGACGCTAACCCTAGTTGTCCTGATGCTAACCCTACTTGTCCTGACGCTAACCCGAGTTGTCCTGACGCTAACCCTAGTTGTCCTGACGCTAACTCTACTTGTCCTGATGCTAACCCTAGTTGTACTGACTCTAAGCCTAGTTGTCCTGACGCTAACCCTAGTTGTCCTGACGCTAACCCTAATTGTCCTGACGCTAACCCTAGTTGTCCTGATGCTAACCCTAGTTGTCCTGACGCTAACCCTACTTGTCCTGACGCTAACCCGAGTAGTCCTGACGCTAACCCTAGTTGTCCTGACGCTAACCCTACTTGTCCTGATGCTAACCCTAGTTGTCCTGACGCTAACCCTAGTTGTCCTGACGCTAACCCTAGTTGTCCTGGCGCTAACCGTAGTTGTCCTGGCTCTAACCCTAGTTGTCCTGGCGCTAACCCTAGTTGTCCTGGCGCTAACCCTAGTTGTCCTGACGCTAACCCTACTTGTCCTGATGCTAACCCTACTTGTCCTGACGCTAACCCTAGTTGTCCTGACGCTAACCCTAGTTGTCCTGACGCTAACCCTACTTGTCCTGACGCTAACCCTAGTTGTCCTGACGCTAACCCTACTTGTCCTGACGCTAACCCTAGTTGTCCTGACGCTAACCCTAGTTGTCCTGACGCTAACCCTACTTGTCCTGACGCTAACCCTAGTTGTCCTGACGCTAAGCCTACTTGTCCTGACGCTAACCCTAGTTGTCCTGGCGCTAACCCTAGTTGTCCTGACGCTAACCCTAGTTGTCCTGGCGCTAACCCTAGTTGTCCTGGCGCTAACCCTAGTTGTTCTGGCGCTAACCCTAGTTGTCCTTGGGCTAACCCTAGTTGTAATGGCGCTAACCCTAGTTGTCCTGGCGCTAACCCTAGTTGTCCTGGCGCTAACCCTAGTTGTCCTGACGCTAACCCTAGTTGTCCTGACGGTAACCCTAGTTGTCCTGACGCTAACCCTAGTTGTCCTGACGCTAACCCTAGTTGTCCTGACGCTAACCCTACTTGTCCTGACGCTAACCCGAGTTGTCCTGACGCTAACCCTAGTTGTCCTGACGCTAACTCTACTTGTCCTGATGCTAACTCTAGTTGTACTGACTCTAACCCTAGTTGTCCTGACGCTAACCCTAGTTGTCCTGATGCTAACCCTACTTGTCCTGACGCTAACCCGAGTTGTCCTGACGCTAACCCTAGTTGTCCTGACGCTAACTCTACTTGTCCTGATGCTAACCCTAGTTGTACTGACTCTAAGCCTAGTTGTCCTGACGCTAACCCTAGTTGTCCTGACGCTAACCCTAATTGTCCTGACGCTAACCCTAGTTGTCCTGATGCTAACCCTAGTTGTCCTGACGCTAACCCTACTTGTCCTGACGCTAACCCGAGTAGTCCTGACGCTAACCCTAGTTGTCCTGACGCTAACCCTACTTGTCCTGATGCTAACCCTAGTTGTCCTGACGCTAACCCTAGTTGTCCTGACGCTAACCCTAGTTGTCCTGGCGCTAACCCTAGTTGTCCTGGCTCTAACCCTAGTTGTCCTGGCGCTAACCCTAGTTGTCCTGGCGCTAACCCTAGTTGTCCTGACGCTAACCCTACTTGTCCTGATGCTAACCCTACTTGTCCTGACGCTAACCCTAGTTGTCCTGACGCTAACCCTAGTTGTCCTGACGCTAACCCTACTTGTCCTGACGCTAACCCTAGTTGTCCTGACGCTAACCCTACTTGTCCTGACGCTAACCCTAGTTGTCCTGACGCTAACCCTAGTTGTCCTGACGCTAACCCTACTTGTCCTGACGCTAACCCTAGTTGTCCTGACGCTAAGCCTACTTGTCCTGACGCTAACCCTAGTTGTCCTGACGCTAACCCTAGTTGTCCTGACGCTAACCCTACTTGTCCTGACGCTAACCCTACTTGTCCTGACGCTAACCCTAGTTGTCCTGACGCTAACCCTACTTGTCCTGACGCTAACCCTACTTGTCCTGACGCTAACCCTAGTTGTCCTGACGCTAACCCTACTTGTCCTGACGCTAACCCTACTTGTCCTGACGCTAACCCTAGTTGTCCTGACGCTAACCCTACTTGTCCTGACGCTAACCCTAGTTGTCCTGACGCTAACCCTAGTTGTCCTGACGCTAACTCTACTTGTCCTGATGCTAACCCTAGTTGTACTGACTCTAACATTAGTTGTCCTGACGCTAACCCTAGTTGTCCTGGCGCTAACCCTAGTTGTCCTGGCGCTAACCCTAGTTGTCCTGGCGCTAACCCTAGTTGTCCTGGTGGTAACCCTAGTTGTCCTGGCGATAACCCTAGTTGTCCTGGCGCTAACCCTAGTTGTCCTGGCGCTAACCCTAGTTGTCCTGGCGCTAACCCTAGTTGTAATGGCGCTAACCCTAGTTGTCCTGGCGCTAACCCTAGTTGTCCTGGAGCTAACCCTAGTTGTCCTGGCGCTAACCCTAGTTGTCCTGACGCTAACCCTAGTTGTCCTGACGCTAACCCTAGTTGTCCTGACGCTAACCCTAGTTGTCCTGACGCTAACCTTAGTTGTCCTGACGCTAACCCTAGTTGTCCTGACGCTTACCCTAGTTGTCCTGACGCTAACCCTAGTTGTCCTGACGCTAACCCTAGTTGTCCTGATGCTAACCCTAGTTGTCCTGGCGCTAACCCTAGTTGTCCTGGCGCTAACCCTAGTTGTCCTGACGCTAACCCTAGTTGTCCTGGCGCTAACCCTAGTTGTCCTGGCGCTAACCCTAGTTGTCCTGGCGCTAACCCTAGTTGTCCTGGGGCTAACCCTAGTTGTAATGGCGCTAACCCTAGTTGTCCTGGCGCTAACCCTAGTTGTCCTGGCGCTAACCCTAGTTGTCCTGACGCTAACCCTAGTTGTCCTGACGGTAACCCTAGTTGTCCTGACGCTAACCCTAGTTGTCCTGACGCTAACCCTAGTTGTCCTGACGCTAACCCTAGTTGTCATGACGCTAACCCTAGTTGTCCTGACGCTAACCCTACTTGTCCTGACGCTAACCCGAGTTGTCCTGACGCTAACCCTAGTTGTCCTGACGCTAACTCTACTTGTCCTGATGCTAACTCTAGTTGTACTGACTCTAACCCTAGTTGTCCTGACGCTAACCCTAGTTGTCCTGATGCTAACCCTACTTGTCCTGACGCTAACCCGAGTTGTCCTGACGCTAACCCTAGTTGTCCTGACGCTAACTCTACTTGTCCTGATGCTAACCCTAGTTGTACTGACTCTAAGCCTAGTTGTCCTGACGCTAACCCTAGTTGTCCTGACGCTAACCCTAGTTGTCCTGACGCTAACCCTAGTTGTCCTGATGCTAACCCTAGTTGTCCTGACGCTAACCCTACTTGTCCTGACGCTAACCCGAGTAGTCCTGACGCTAACCCTAGTTGTCCTGACGCTAACCCTACTTGTCCTGATGCTAACCCTAGTTGTCCTGACGCTAACCCTAGTTGTCCTGACGCTAACCCTAGTTGTCCTGACGCTAACCCTAGTTGTCCTGGCGCTAACCCTAGTTGTCCTGGCTCTAACCCTAGTTGTCCTGGCGCTAACCCTAGTTGTCCTGGCGCTAACCCTAGTTGTCCTGACGCTAACCCTACTTGTCCTGATGCTAACCCTACTTGTCCTGACGCTAACCCTAGTTGTCCTGACGCTAACCCTAGTTGTCCTGACGCTAACCCTAGTTGTCCTGACGCTAACCCTAGTTGTCCTGACGCTAACCCGCGTTGTCCTGACGCTAACTCTAGTTGTCCTGACGCTAACCCTACTTGTCCTGACGCTAACCCTAGTTGTCCTGACGCTAACCCTAGTTGTCCTGACGCTGACCCTAGTTGTCCTGACGCTAACCCTAGTTGTCCTGACGCTAACCCTAGTTGTCCTCACGCTAACTCTACTTGTCCTGACGCTAACCCTATTTGTCCTGACGCTAACCCTAGTTGTCCTGAAGCTAACCCTAGATGTCCTGACGCTAACCCTAGATGTCCTGACGCTAACCCTAGTTGTCTTGACGCTAACCCTACTTGTCCTGACGCTAACCCTACTTGTCCTGACGCTAACCCTAGTTGTCCTGACGCTAACCCTAGTTGTCCTGACGCTAACCGTAGTTGTCCTGACGCTAACCCTAGTTGTCCTGACGCTAACCCTAGTTGTCCTGACGCTAACCCTAGTTGTCCTGACGCTAACCCTACTTGTCCTGACGCTAACCCTACTTGTCCTGACGCTAACCCTAGTTGTCCTGACGCTAACCCTACTTGTCCTGACGCTAACCCTAGTTGTCCTGACGCTAACCCTAGTTGTCCTGACGCTAACCCTACTTGTCCTGACGCTAACCCTACTTGTCCTGACGCTAACCCTAGTTGTCCTGACGCTAACCCTACTTGTCCTGACGCTAACCCTAGTTGTCCTGACGCTAACCCTAGTTGTCCTGACGCTAACCCTACTTGTCCTGACGCTAACCCTAGTTGTCCTGACGCTAACCCTAGTTGTCCTGACGCTAACCTTAGTTGTCCTGATGCTAATCCTAGTCGTCCTGACGCTTACCCTAGTTGTCCTGAAGCTAACCCTAGTTGTCCTGACGCTAACCCTAGTTGTCCTGACGCTAACCCTAGTTGTCCTGATGCTAACCCTAGTTGTCCTGGCGCTAACCCTAGTTGTCCTGGCGCTAACCCTAGTTGTCCTGATGCTAACCCTAGTTGTCCTGGCGCTAACCCTAGTTGTCCTGGCGCTAACCCTAGTTGTCCTGGCGCTAACCTTAGTTGTCCTGGGGCTAACCCTAGTTGTAATGGCGCTAACCCTAGTTGTCCTGGCGCTAACCCTAGTTGTCCTGGCGCTAACAATAGTTGTCCTGACGCTAACCCTAGTTGTCCTGACGCTAACCCTAGTTGTCCTGACGCTAACCCTAGTTGTCCTGGCGCTAACCCTAGTTGTCCTGGCGCTAACCCTAGTTGTCCTGACGCTAACCCTACTTGTCCTGACGCTAACCCTAGTTGTCCTGACGCTAACCCTACTTGTCCTGACGCTAACCCTAGTTGTCCTGACGCTAACCCTAGTTGTCCTGACGCTAACCCTACTTGTCCTGACGCTAACCCTACTTGTCCTGACGCTAACCCTAGTTGTCCTGACGCTAACCCTACTTGTCCTGACGCTAACCCTACTTGTCCTGACGCTATCCCTAGTTGTCCTGACGCTAACCCTACTTGTCCTGACGCTAACCCTAGTTGTCCTGACGCTAACCCTAGTTGTCCTGACGCTAACCCTACTTGTCCTGACGCTAACCCTAGTTGTCCTGACGCTAACCCTAGTTGTCCTGACGCTAACTCTACTTGTCCTGATGCTAACCCTAGTTGTACTGACTCTAACCCTAGTTGTCCTGACGCTAACCCTAGTTGTCCTGGCGCTAACCCTAGTTGTCCTGGCGCTAACCCTAGTTGTCCTGGCGCTAACCCTAGTTGTCCTGGTGGTAACCCTAGTTGTCCTGGCGATAACCCTAGTTGTCCTGGCGCTAACCCTAGTTGTCCTGGCGCTAACCCTAGTTGTCCTGGCGCTAACCCTAGTTGTAATGGCGCTAACCCTAGTTGTCCTGGCGCTAACCCTAGTTGTCCTGGCGCTAACCCTAGTTGTCCTGGCGCTAACCCTAGTTGTCCTGACGCTAACCCTAGTTTTCCTGGCGCTAACCCTAGTTGTCCTGACGCTAACCCTAGTTGTCCTGACGCTAACCCTAGCTGTCCTGACGCTAACCTTAGTTGTCCTGACGCTAACCCTAGTTGTCCTGACGCTTACCCTAGTTGTCCTGACGCTAACCCTAGTTGTCCTGACGCTAACCCTAGTTGTCCTGACGCTAACCCTAGTTGTCCTGATGCTAACCCTAGTTGTCCTGGCGCTAACCCTAGTTGTCCTGGCGCTAACCCTAGTTGTCCTGACGCTAACTCTAGTTGTCCTGGCGCTAACCCTAGTTGTCCTGGCGCTAACCCTAGTTGTCCTGGCGCTAACCCTAGTTGTCCTGGGGCTAACCCTAGTTGTAATGGCGCTAACCCTAGTTGTCCTGGCGCTAACCCTAGTTGTCCTGGCGCTAACCCTAGTTGTCCTGACGCTAACCCTAGTTGTCCTGACGGTAACCCTAGTTGTCCTGACGCTAACCCTAGTTGTCCTGACGCTAACCCTAGTTGTCCTGATGCTAACCCTACTTGTCCTGACGCTAACCCGAGTTGTCCTGAAGCTAACCCTAGTTGTCCTGATGCTAACTCTACTTGTCCTGATGCTAACCCTAGTTGTACTGACTCTAAGCCTAGTTGTCCTGACGCTAACCCTAGTTGTCCTGACGCTAACCCTAGTTGTCCTGACGCTAACCCTAGTTGTCCTGATGCTAACCCTAGTTGTAATGACGCTAACCCTACTTGTCCTGACGCTAACCCGAGTAGTCCTGACGCTAACCCTAGTTGTCCTGACGCTAACCCTACTTGTCCTCATGCTAACCCTAGTTGTCCTGACGCTAACCCTAGTTGTCCTGACGCTAACCCTAGTTGTCCTGACGCTAACCCTAGTTGTCCTGGCGCTAACCCTAGTTGTCCTGGCTCTAACCCTAGTTGTCCTGGCGCTAACCCTAGTTGTCCTGGCGCTAACCCTAGTTGTCCTGACGCTAACCCTACTTGTCCTGATGCTAACCCTACTTGTCCTGACGCTAACCCTAGTTGTCCTGACGCTAACCCTAGTTGTCCTGACGCTAACCCTAGTTGTCCTGACGCTAACCCTTTTTGTCCTGACGCTAACCCGCGTTGTCCTGACGCTAACTCTAGTTGTCCTGACGCTAACCCTACTTGTCCTGACGCTAACCCTACTTGTCCTGACGCTAACCCTAGTTGTCCTGACGCTAACCCTAGTTGTCCTGACGCTAACCCTAGTTGTCCTGACGCTAACCCTAGTTGTCCTCACGCTAACTCTACTTGTCCTGACGCTAACCCTATTTGTCCTGACGCTAACCCTAGTTGTCCTGACGCCAACCCTAGTTGTCCTGACGCTAACCCTAGTTGTCCTGACGCTAACCCTAGTTGTCCTGACGCTAACCCTAGATGTCCTGACGCTAACCCTAGTTGTCTTGACGCTTACCCTAGTTGTCCTGACGCTTACCCTAGTTGTCCTGACGCTAACCCTAGTTGTCTTGACGCTAACCCTAGTTGTCCTGATGCTAACCCCAGTTGTCCTGGCGCTAACCCTAGTTGTCCTGGCGCTAACCCTAGTTGTCCTGACGCTAACCCTAGTTGTCCTGGCGCTAACCCTAGTTGTCCTGGCGCTAACCCTAGTTTTCCTGGCGCTAACCCTAGTTGTCCTGGGGCTAACCCTAGTTGTAATGGCGCTAACCCTAGTTGTCCTGGCGCTAACCCTAGTTGTCCTGGCGCTAACCCTAGCTGTCCTGACGCTAACCCTAGTTGTCCTGACGCTAACCCTAGTTGTCCTGACGCTAACCCTAGTTGTCCTGGCGCTAACCCTAGTTGTCCTGGCGCTAACCCTAGTTGTCCTGACGCTAACCCTACTTGTCCTGACGCTAACCCTACTTGTCCTGACGCTAACCCTAGTTGTCCTGACGCTAACCCTACTTGTCCTGACGCTAACCCTAGTTGTCCTGACGCTAACCCTAGTTGTCCTGACGCTAACCCTACTTGTCCTGACGCTAACCCTACTTGTCCTGACGCTAACCCTAGTTGTCCTGACGTTAACCCTACTTGTCCTGACGCTAACCCTACTTGTCCTGACGCTAACCCTAGTTGTCCTGACGCTAACCCTACTTGTCCTGACGCTAACCCTAGTTGTCCTGACGCTAACCCTAGTTGTCCTGACGCTAACCCTACTTGTCCTGACGCTAACCCTAGTTGTCCTGACACTAACCCTAGTTGTCCTGACGCTAACCCTAGTTGTCCTGACGCTAACCCTAGTTGTCCTGACGCTAACCCTAGTTGTCCTGACGCTAACCCGCGTTGTCCTGACGCTAACTCTAGTTGTCCTGACGCTAACCCTACTTGTCCTGACGCTAACCCTAGTTGTCCTGAAGCTAACCCTAGTTGTCCTGACGCTGACCCTAGTTGTCCTGACGCTAACCCTAGTTGTCCTGACGCTAACCCTAGTTGTCCTCACGCTAACTCTACTTGTCCTGACGCTAACCCTATTTGTCCTGACGCTAACCCTAGTTGTCCTGAAGCTAACCCTAGATGTCCTGACGCTAACCCTAGATGTCCTGACGCTAACCCTAGTTGTCTTGATGCTAACCCTACTTGTCCTGACGCTAACCCTACTTGTCCTGACGCTAACCCTACTTGTCCTGACGCTAACCCTAGTTGTCCTGACGCTAACCGTAGTTGTCCTGACGCTAACCCTAGTTGTCCTGACGCTAACCCTAGTTGTCCTGACGCTAACCCTAGTTGTCCTGACGCTAACCCTAGTTGTCCTGACGCTAACCCTACTTGTCCTGACGCTAACCCTACTTGTCCTGACGCTAACCCTAGTTGTCCTGACGCTAACCCTACTTGTCCTGACGCTAACCCTAGTTGTCCTGACGCTAACCCTAGTTGTCCTGACGCTAACCCTACTTGTCCTGACGCTAACCCTACTTGTCCTGACGCTAACCCTAGTTGTCCTGACGCTAACCCTACTTGTCCTGACGCTAACCCTACTTGTCCTGACGCTAACCCTAGTTGTCCTGGCGCTAACCCTAGTTGTCCTGGCGCTAACCCTAGTTGTCCTGACGCTAACCCTACTTGTCCTGATGCTAACCCTACTTGTCCTGACGCTAACCCTAGTTGTCCTGACGCTAACCCTAGTTGTCCTGACGCTAACCCTAGTTGTCCTGACGCTAACCCTTTTTGTCCTGACGCTAACCCGCGTTGTCCTGACGCTAACTCTAGTTGTCCTGACGCTAACCCTACTTGTCCTGACGGTAACCCTACTTGTCCTGACGCTAACCCTAGTTGTCCTGACGCTAACCCTAGTTGTCCTGACGCTAACCCTAGTTGTCCTCACGCTAACTCTACTTGTCCTGACTCTAACCCTATTTGTCCTGACGCTAACCCTAGTTGTCCTGAAGCTAACCCTAGATGTCCTGACGCTAACCCTACTTGTCCTGACGCCAACCCTAGTTGTCCTGACGCTAACCCTAGTTGTCCTGACGCTAACCCTAGTTGTCCTGACGCTAACCCTAGATGTCCTGACGCTAACCCTAGTTGTCTTGACGCTTACCCTAGTTGTCCTGACGCTTACCCTAGTTGTCCTGACGCTAACCCTAGTTGTCCTGACGCTAACCCTAGTTGTCCTGATGCTAACTCCAGTTGTCCTGGCGCTAACCCTAGTTGTCCTGGCACTAACCCTAGTTGTCCTGACGCTAACCCTAGTTGTCCTGGCGCTAACCCTAGTTGTCCTGGCGCTAACCCTAGTTTTCCTGGCGCTAACCCTAATTGTCCTGGGGCTAACCCTAGTTGTAATGGCGCTAACCCTAGTTGTCCTGGCGCTAACCCTAGTTGTCCTGGCGCTAACCCTAGTTGTCCTGACGCTAACCCTAGTTGTCCTGACGCTAACCCTAGTTGTCCTGACGCTAACCCTAGTTGTCCTGGCGATAACCCTAGTTGTCCTGGCGCTAACCCTAGTTGTCCTGACGCTAACCCTACTTGTCCTGACGCTAACCCTACTTGTCCTGACGCTAACCCTAGTTGTCCTGACGCTAACCCTACTTGTCCTGACGCTAACCCTAGTTGTCCTGACGCTAACCCTAGTTGTCCTGACGCTAACCCTACTTGTCCTGACGCTAACCCTACTTGTCCTGACGCTAACCCTAGTTGTCCTGACGCTAACCCTACTTGTCCTGACGCTAACCCTACTTGTCCTGACGCTAACCCTAGTTGTCCTGACGCTAACCCTACTTGTCCTGACGCTAACCCTAGTTGTCCTGACGCTAACCCTAGTTGTCCTGACGCTAACCCAACTTGTCCTGACGCTAACCCTAGTTGTCCTGACACTAACCCTAGTTGTCCTGACGCTAACTCTACTTGTCCTGGTGGTAACCCTAGTTGTCCTGGCGATAACCCTAGTTGTCCTGGCGCTAACCCTAGTTGTCCTGGCGCTAACCCTACTTGTCCTGACGCTAACCCTACTTGTCCTGTCGCTAACCCTAGTTGTCCTGACGCTAACCCTACTTGTCCTGACGCTAACCCTACTTGTCCTGACGCTAACCCTAGTTGTCCTGACGCTAACCCTACTTGTCCTGACGCTAACCCTAGTTGTCCTGACGCTAACCCTAGTTGTCCTGACGCTAACCCTACTTGTCCTGACGCTAACCCTAGTTGTCCTGACACTAACCCTAGTTGTCCTGACGCTAACTCTACTTGTCCTGATGCTAACCCTAGTTGTACTGACTCTAACCCTAGTTGTCCTGATGCTAACCCTAGTTGTCCTGGCGCTAACCCTAGTTGTCCTGGCGCTAACCCTAGTTGTCCTGGCGCTAACCCTAGTTGTCCTGGTGGTAACCCTAGTTGTCCTGGCGATAACCCTAGTTGTCCTGGCGATAACCCTAGTTGTCCTGGCGCTAACCCTAGTTGTCCTGGCGCTAACCCTAGTTGTCCTGGCGCTAACCCTAGTTGTAATGGCGCTAACCCTAGTTGTCCTGGCGCTAACCCTAGTTGTCCTGGCGCTAACCCAAGTTGTCCTGGCGCTAACCCTAGTTGTCCTGATGCTAACCCTAGTTGTCCTGGCGCTAACCCTAGTTGTCCTGACGCTAACCCTCCTTGTCCTGATGCTAACCCTAGTTGTCCTGACGCTAACCTTAGTTGTCCTGACGCTAACCCTAGTTGTAATGGCGCTAACCCTAGTTGTCCTGGCGCTAACCCTAGTTGTCCTGGCGCTAACCCAAGTTGTCCTGGCGCTAACCCTAGTTGTCCTGACGCTAACCCTAGTTGTCCTGGCGCTAACCCTAGTTGTCCTGACGCTAACCCTACTTGTCCTGACGCTAACCCTAGTTGTCCTGACGCTAACCTTAGTTGTCCTGACGCTAACCCTAGTTGTCCTGACGCTTACCCTAGTTGTCCTGACGCTAACCCTAGTTGTCCTGACGCTAACCCTAGTTGTCCTGACGCTAACCCTAGTTGTCCTGATGCTAACCCTAGTTGTCCTGGCGCTAACCCTAGTTGTCCTGGCGCTAACCCTAGTTGTCCTGACGCTAACCCTAGTTGTCCTGGCGCTAACCCTAGTTGTCCTGGCGCTAACCCTAGTTGTCCTGGCGCTAACCCTAGTTGTCCTGGGGCTAACCCTAGTTGTAATGGCGCTAACCCTAGTTGTCCTGGCGCTAACCCTAGTTGTCCTGGCGCTAACCCTAGTTGTCCTGACGCTAACCCTAGTTGTCCTGACGGTAACCCTAGTTGTCCTGACGCTAACCCTAGTTGTCCTGAAGCTAACCCTAGTTGTCCTGACGCTAACCCTAGTTGTCCTGACGCTAACCCTAGTTGTCCTGACGCTAATCCTACTTGTCCTGACGCTAACCCGAGTTGTCCTGACGCTAACCCTAGTTGTCCTGACGCTAACTCTACTTGTCCTGATGCTAACTCTAGTTGTACTGACTCTAACCCTAGTTGTCCTGACGCTAACCCTAGTTGTCCTGATGCTAACCCTACTTGTCCTGACGCTAACCCGAGTTGTCCTGAAGCTAACCCTAGTTGTCCTGACGCTAACTCTACTTGTCCTGATGCTAACCCTAGTTGTACTGACTCTAAGCCTAGTTGTCCTGACGCTAACCCTAGTTGTCCTGACGCTAACCCTAGTTGTCCTGACGCTAACCCTAGTTGTCCTGATGCTAACCCTAGTTGTCCTGACGCTAACCCTACTTGTCCTGACGCTAACCCGAGTAGTCCTGACGCTAACCCTAGTTGTCCTGACGCTAACCCTACTTGTCCTCATGCTAACCCTAGTTGTCCTGACGCTAACCCTAGTTGTCCTGACGCTAACCCTAGTTGTCCTGGCGCTAACCTTAGTTGTCCTGACGCTAACCCTAGTTGTAATGGCGCTAACCCTAGTTGTCCTGGCGCTAACCCTAGTTGTCCTGGCGCTAACCCAAGTTGTCCTGGCGCTAACCCTAGTTGTCCTGACGCTAACCCTAGTTGTCCTGGCGCTAACCCTAGTTGTCCTGACGCTAACCCTACTTGTCCTGACGCTAACCCTAGTTGTCCTGACGCTAACCTTAGTTGTCCTGACGCTAACCCTAGTTGTCCTGACGCTTACCCTAGTTGTCCTGACGCTAACCCTAGTTGTCCTGACGCTAACCCTAGTTGTCCTGACGCTAACCCTAGTTGTCCTGATGCTAACCCTAGTTGTCCTGGCGCTAACCCTAGTTGTCCTGACGCTAACCCTAGTTGTCCTGGCGCTAACCCTAGTTGTCCTGGCTCTAACCCTAGTTGTCCTGGCGCTAACCCTAGTTGTCCTGGCGCTAACCCTAGTTGTCCTGACGCTAACCCTACTTGTCCTGATGCTAACCCTACTTGTCCTGACGCTAACCCTAGTTGTCCTGACGCTAACCCTAGTTGTCCTGACGCTAACCCTAGTTGTCCTGACGCTAACCCTAGTTGTCCTGACGCTAACCCTTTTTGTCCTGACGCTAACCCGCGTTGTCCTGACGCTAACTCTAGTTGTCCTGACGCTAACCCTACTTGTCCTGACGCTAACCCTACTTGTCCTGACGCTAACCCTAGTTGTCCTGACGCTAACCCTAGTTGTCCTGACGCTAACCCTAGTTGTCCTGACGCTAACCCTAGTTGTCCTCACGCTAACTCTACTTGTCCTGACGCTAACCCTATTTGTCCTGACGCTAACCCTAGTTGTCCTGACGCCAACCCTAGTTGTCCTGACGCTAACCCTAGTTGTCCTGACGCTAACCCTAGTTGTCCTGACGCTAACCCTAGATGTCCTGACGCTAACCCTAGTTGTCTTGACGCTTACCCTAGTTGTCCTGACGCTTACCCTAGTTGTCCTGACGCTAACCCTAGTTGTCTTGACGCTAACCCTAGTTGTCCTGATGCTAACCCCAGTTGTCCTGGCGCTAACCCTAGTTGTCCTGGCGCTAACCCTAGTTGTCCTGACGCTAACCCTAGTTGTCCTGGCGCTAACCCTAGTTGTCCTGGCGCTAACCCTAGTTTTCCTGGCGCTAACCCTAGTTGTCCTGGGGCTAACCCTAGTTGTAATGGCGCTAACCCTAGTTGTCCTGGCGCTAACCCTAGTTGTCCTGGCGCTAACCCTAGCTGTCCTGACGCTAACCCTAGTTGTCCTGACGCTAACCCTAGTTGTCCTGACGCTAACCCTAGTTGTCCTGGCGCTAACCCTAGTTGTCCTGGCGCTAACCCTAGTTGTCCTGACGCTAACCCTACTTGTCCTGACGCTAACCCTACTTGTCCTGACGCTAACCCTAGTTGTCCTGACGCTAACCCTACTTGTCCTGACGCTAACCCTAGTTGTCCTGACGCTAACCCTAGTTGTCCTGACGCTAACCCTACTTGTCCTGACGCTAACCCTACTTGTCCTGACGCTAACCCTAGTTGTCCTGACGTTAACCCTACTTGTCCTGACGCTAACCCTACTTGTCCTGACGCTAACCCTAGTTGTCCTGACGCTAACCCTACTTGTCCTGACGCTAACCCTAGTTGTCCTGACGCTAACCCTAGTTGTCCTGACGCTAACCCTACTTGTCCTGACGCTAACCCTAGTTGTCCTGACACTAACCCTAGTTGTCCTGACGCTAACCCTAGTTGTCCTGACGCTAACCCTAGTTGTCCTGACGCTAACCCTAGTTGTCCTGACGCTAACCCGCGTTGTCCTGACGCTAACTCTAGTTGTCCTGACGCTAACCCTACTTGTCCTGACGCTAACCCTAGTTGTCCTGAAGCTAACCCTAGTTGTCCTGACGCTGACCCTAGTTGTCCTGACGCTAACCCTAGTTGTCCTGACGCTAACACTAGTTGTCCTCACGCTAACTCTACTTGTCCTGACGCTAACCCTATTTGTCCTGACGCTAACCCTAGTTGTCCTGAAGCTAACCCTAGATGTCCTGACGCTAACCCTAGATGTCCTGACGCTAACCCTAGTTGTCTTGATGCTAACCCTACTTGTCCTGACGCTAACCCTACTTGTCCTGACGCTAACCCTACTTGTCCTGACGCTAACCCTAGTTGTCCTGACGCTAACCGTAGTTGTCCTGACGCTAACCCTAGTTGTCCTGACGCTAACCCTAGTTGTCCTGACGCTAACCCTAGTTGTCCTGACGCTAACCCTACTTGTCCTGACGCTAACCCTACTTGTCCTGACGCTAACCCTAGTTGTCCTGACGCTAACCCTACTTGTCCTGACGCTAACCCTAGTTGTCCTGACGCTAACCCTAGTTGTCCTGACGCTAACCCTACTTGTCCTGACGCTAACCCTACTTGTCCTGACGCTAACCCTAGTTGTCCTGACGCTAACCCTACTTGTCCTGACGCTAACCCTACTTGACCTGACGCTAACCCTAGTTGTCCTGGCGCTAACCCTAGTTGTCCTGGCGCTAACCCTAGTTGTCCTGACGCTAACCCTACTTGTCCTGATGCTAACCCTACTTGTCCTGACGCTAACCCTAGTTGTCCTGACGCTAACCCTAGTTGTCCTGACGCTAACCCTAGTTGTCCTGACGCTAACCCTTTTTGTCCTGACGCTAACCCGCGTTGTCCTGACGCTAACTCTAGTTGTCCTGACGCTAACCCTACTTGTCCTGACGGTAACCCTACTTGTCCTGACGCTAACCCTAGTTGTCCTGACGCTAACCCTAGTTGTCCTGACGCTAACCCTAGTTGTCCTCACGCTAACTCTACTTGTCCTGACTCTAACCCTATTTGTCCTGACGCTAACCCTAGTTGTCCTGAAGCTAACCCTAGATGTCCTGACGCTAACCCTACTTGTCCTGACGCCAACCCTAGTTGTCCTGACGCTAACCCTAGTTGTCCTGACGCTAACCCTAGTTGTCCTGACGCTAACCCTAGATGTCCTGACGCTAACCCTAGTTGTCTTGACGCTTACCCTAGTTGTCCTGACGCTTACCCTAGTTGTCCTGACGCTAACCCTAGTTGTCCTGACGCTAACCCTAGTTGTCCTGATGCTAACTCCAGTTGTCCTGGCGCTAACCCTAGTTGTCCTGGCACTAACCCTAGTTGTCCTGACGCTAACCCTAGTTGTCCTGGCGCTAACCCTAGTTGTCCTGGCGCTAACCCTAGTTTTCCTGGCGCTAACCCTAATTGTCCTGGGGCTAACCCTAGTTGTAATGGCGCTAACCCTAGTTGTCCTGGCGCTAACCCTAGTTGTCCTGGCGCTAACCCTAGTTGTCCTGACGCTAACCCTAGTTGTCCTGACGCTAACCCTAGTTGTCCTGACGCTAACCCTAGTTGTCCTGGCGATAACCCTAGTTGTCCTGGCGCTAACCCTAGTTGTCCTGACGCTAACCCTACTTGTCCTGACGCTAACCCTACTTGTCCTGACGCTAACCCTAGTTGTCCTGACGCTAACCCTACTTGTCCTGACGCTAACCCTAGTTGTCCTGACGCTAACCCTAGTTGTCCTGACGCTAACCCTACTTGTCCTGACGCTAACCCTACTTGTCCTGACGCTAACCCTAGTTGTCCTGACGCTAACCCTACTTGTCCTGACGCTAACCCTACTTGTCCTGACGCTAACCCTAGTTGTCCTGACGCTAACCCTACTTGTCCTGACGCTAACCCTAGTTGTCCTGACGCTAACCCTAGTTGTCCTGACGCTAACCCAACTTGTCCTGACGCTAACCCTAGTTGTCCTGACACTAACCCTAGTTGTCCTGACGCTAACTCTACTTGTCCTGGTGGTAACCCTAGTTGTCCTGGCGATAACCCTAGTTGTCCTGGCGCTAACCCTAGTTGTCCTGGCGCTAACCCTACTTGTCCTGACGCTAACCCTACTTGTCCTGTCGCTAACCCTAGTTGTCCTGACGCTAACCCTACTTGTCCTGACGCTAACCCTACTTGTCCTGACGCTAACCCTAGTTGTCCTGACGCTAACCCTACTTGTCCTGACGCTAACCCTAGTTGTCCTGACGCTAACCCTAGTTGTCCTGACGCTAACCCTACTTGTCCTGACGCTAACCCTAGTTGTCCTGACACTAACCCTAGTTGTCCTGACGCTAACTCTACTTGTCCTGATGCTAACCCTAGTTGTACTGACTCTAACCCTAGTTGTCCTGACGCTAACCCTAGTTGTCCTGGCGCTAACCCTAGTTGTCCTGGCGCTAACCCTAGTTGTCCTGGCGCTAACCCTAGTTGTCCTGGTGGTAACCCTAGTTGTCCTGGCGATAACCCTAGTTGTCCTGGCGATAACCCTAGTTGTCCTGGCGCTAACCCTAGTTGTCCTGGCGCTAACCCTAGTTGTCCTGGCGCTAACCCTAGTTGTAATGGCGCTAACCCTAGTTGTCCTGGCGCTAACCCTAGTTGTCCTGGCGCTAACCCAAGTTGTCCTGGCGCTAACCCTAGTTGTCCTGATGCTAACCCTAGTTGTCCTGGCGCTAACCCTAGTTGTCCTGACGCTAACCCTACTTGTCCTGATGCTAACCCTAGTTGTCCTGACGCTAACCTTAGTTGTCCTGACGCTAACCCTAGTTGTAATGGCGCTAACCCTACTTGTCCTGGCGCTAACCCTAGTTGTCCTGGCGCTAACCCAAGTTGTCCTGGCGCTAACCCTAGTTGTCCTGACGCTAACCCTAGTTGTCCTGGCGCTAACCCTAGTTGTCCTGACGCTAACCCTACTTGTCCTGACGCTAACCCTAGTTGTCCTGACGCTAACCTTAGTTGTCCTGACGCTAACCCTAGTTGTCCTGACGCTTACCCTAGTTGTCCTGACGCTAACCCTAGTTGTCCTGACGCTAACCCTAGTTGTCCTGACGCTAACCCTAGTTGTCCTGATGCTAACCCTAGTTGTCCTGGCGCTAACCCTAGTTGTCCTGGCGCTAACCCTAGTTGTCCTGACGCTAACCCTAGTTGTCCTGGCGCTAACCCTAGTTGTCCTGGCGCTAACCCTAGTTGTCCTGGCGCTAACCCTAGTTGTCCTGGGGCTAACCCTAGTTGTAATGGCGCTAACCCTAGTTGTCCTGGCGCTAACCCTAGTTGTCCTGGCGCTAACCCTAGTTGTCCTGACGCTAACCCTAGTTGTCCTGACGGTAACCCTAGTTGTCCTGACGCTAACCCTAGTTGTCCTGAAGCTAACCCTAGTTGTCCTGACGCTAACCCTAGTTGTCCTGACGCTAACCCTAGTTGTCCTGACGCTAATCCTACTTGTCCTGACGCTAACCCGAGTTGTCCTGACGCTAACCCTAGTTGTCCTGACGCTAACTCTACTTGTCCTGATGCTAACTCTAGTTGTACTGACTCTAACCCTAGTTGTCCTGACGCTAACCCTAGTTGTCCTGATGCTAACCCTACTTGTCCTGACGCTAACCCGAGTTGTCCTGAAGCTAACCCTAGTTGTCCTGACGCTAACTCTACTTGTCCTGATGCTAACCCTAGTTGTACTGACTCTAAGCCTAGTTGTCCTGACGCTAACCCTAGTTGTCCTGACGCTAACCCTAGTTGTCCTGACGCTAACCCTAGTTGTCCTGATGCTAACCCTAGTTGTCCTGACGCTAACCCTACTTGTCCTGACGCTAACCCGAGTAGTCCTGACGCTAACCCTAGTTGTCCTGACGCTAACCCTACTTGTCCTCATGCTAACCCTAGTTGTCCTGACGCTAACCCTAGTTGTCCTGACGCTAACCCTAGTTGTCCTGGCGCTAACCTTAGTTGTCCTGACGCTAACCCTAGTTGTAATGGCGCTAACCCTAGTTGTCCTGGCGCTAACCCTAGTTGTCCTGGCGCTAACCCAAGTTGTCCTGGCGCTAACCCTAGTTGTCCTGACGCTAACCCTAGTTGTCCTGGCGCTAACCCTAGTTGTCCTGACGCTAACCCTACTTGTCCTGACGCTAACCCTAGTTGTCCTGACGCTAACCTTAGTTGTCCTGACGCTAACCCTAGTTGTCCTGACGCTTACCCTAGTTGTCCTGACGCTAACCCTAGTTGTCCTGACGCTAACCCTAGTTGTCCTGACGCTAACCCTAGTTGTCCTGATGCTAACCCTAGTTGTCCTGGCGCTAACCCTAGTTGTCCTGGCGCTAACCCTAGTTGTCCTGACGCTAACCCTAGTTGTCCTGGCGCTAACCCTAGTTGTCCTGGCGCTAACCCTAGTTGTCCTGGCGCTAACCCTAGTTGTCCTGGGGCTAACCCTAGTTGTAATGGCGCTAACCCTAGTTGTCCTGGCGCTAACCCTAGTTGTCCTGGCGCTAACCCTAGTTGTCCTGACGCTAACCCTAGTTGTCCTGACGGTAACCCTAGTTGTCCTGACGCTAACCCTAGTTGTCCTGAAGCTAACCCTAGTTGTCCTGACGCTAACCCTAGTTGTCCTGACGCTAACCCTAGTTGTCCTGACGCTAATCCTACTTGTCCTGACGCTAACCCGAGTTGTCCTGACGCTAACCCTAGTTGTCCTGACGCTAACTCTACTTGTCCTGATGCTAACTCTAGTTGTACTGACTCTAACCCTAGTTGTCCTGACGCTAACCCTAGTTGTCCTGATGCTAACCCTACTTGTCCTGACGCTAACCCGAGTTGTCCTGAAGCTAACCCTAGTTGTCCTGACGCTAACTCTACTTGTCCTGATGCTAACCCTAGTTGTACTGACTCTAAGCCTAGTTGTCCTGACGCTAACCCTAGTTGTCCTGACGCTAACCCTAGTTGTCCTGACGCTAACCCTAGTTGTCCTGATGCTAACCCTAGTTGTCCTGACGCTAACCCTACTTGTCCTGACGCTAACCCGAGTAGTCCTGACGCTAACCCTAGTTGTCCTGACGCTAACCCTACTTGTCCTCATGCTAACCCTAGTTGTCCTGACGCTAACCCTAGTTGTCCTGACGCTAACCCTAGTTGTCCTGGTGCTAACCTTAGTTGTCCTGACGCTAACCCTAGTTGTAATGGCGCTAACCCTAGTTGTCCTGGCGCTAACCCTAGTTGTCCTGGCGCTAACCCAAGTTGTCCTGGCGCTAACCCTAGTTGTCCTGACGCTAACCCTAGTTGTCCTGGCGCTAACCCTAGTTGTCCTGACGCTAACCCTACTTGTCCTGACGCTAACCCTAGTTGTCCTGACGCTAACCTTAGTTGTCCTGACGCTAACCCTAGTTGTCCTGACGCTTACCCTAGTTGTCCTGACGCTAACCCTAGTTGTCCTGACGCTAACCCTAGTTGTCCTGACGCTAACCCTAGTTGTCCTGATGCTAACCCTAGTTGTCCTGGCGCTAACCCTAGTTGTCCTGGCGCTAACCCTAGTTGTCCTGACGCTAACCCTAGTTGTCCTGGCGCTAACCCTAGTTGTCCTGGCGCTAACCCTAGTTGTCCTGGCGCTAACCCTAGTTGTCCTGGGGCTAACCCTAGTTGTAATGGCGCTAACCCTAGTTGTCCTGGCGCTAACCCTAGTTGTCCTGGCGCTAACCCTAGTTGTCCTGACGCTAACCCTAGTTGTCCTGACGGTAACCCTAGTTGTCCTGACGCTAACCCTAGTTGTCCTGAAGCTAACCCTAGTTGTCCTGACGCTAACCCTAGTTGTCCTGACGCTAACCCTAGTTGTCCTGACGCTAACCCTACTTGTCCTGACGCTAACCCGAGTTGTCCTGACGCTAACCCTAGTTGTCCTGACGCTAACTCTACTTGTCCTGATGCTAACTCTAGTTGTACTGACTCTAACCCTAGTTGTCCTGACGCTAACCCTAGTTGTCCTGATGCTAACCCTACTTGTCCTGACGCTAACCCGAGTTGTCCTGAAGCTAACCCTAGTTGTCCTGACGCTAACTCTACTTGTCCTGATGCTAACCCTAGTTGTACTGACTCTAAGCCTAGTTGTCCTGACGCTAACCCTAGTTGTCCTGACGCTAACCCTAGTTGTCCTGACGCTAACCCTAGTTGTCCTGATGCTAACCCTAGTTGTCCTGACGCTAACCCTACTTGTCCTGACGCTAACCCGAGTAGTCCTGACGCTAACCCTAGTTGTCCTGACGCTAACCCTACTTGTCCTCATGCTAACCCTAGTTGTCCTGACGCTAACCCTAGTTGTCCTGACGCTAACCCTAGTTGTCCTGGCGCTAACCCTAGTTGTCCTGGCTCTAACCCTAGTTGTCCTGGCGCTAACCCTAGTTGTCCTGGCGCTAACCCTAGTTGTCCTGACGCTAACCCTACTTGTCCTGATGCTAACCCTACTTGTCCTGACGCTAACCCTAGTTGGCCTGACGCTAACCCTAGTTGTCCTGACGCTAACCCTAGTTGTCCTGACGCTAACCCGCGTTGTCCTGACGCTAACTCTAGTTGTCCTGACGCTAACCCTACTTGTCCTGACGCTAACCCTAGTTGTCCTGACGCTAACCCTAGTTGTCCTGACGCTAACCCTAGTTGTCCTGACGCTAACCCTAGTTGTCCTGACGCTAACCCTAGTTGTCCTCACGCTAACTCTACTTGTCCTGACGCTAACCCTATTTGTCCTGACGCTAACCCTAGTTGTCCTGAAGCTAACCCTAGATGTCCTGACGCTAACCCTACTTGTCCTGACGCCAACCCTAGTTGTCCTGACGCTAACCCTAGTTGTCCTGACGCTAACCCTAGTTGTCCTGACGCTAACCCTAGATGTCCTGACGCTAACCCTAGTTGTCTTGACGCTAACCCTACTTGTCCTGACGCTAACCCTACTTGTCCTGACGCTAACCCTAGTTGTCCTGACGCTAACCCTAGTTGTCCTGACGCTAACCGTAGTTGTCCTGACGCTAACCCTAGTTGTCCTGACGCTAACCCTAGTTGTCCTGACGCTAACCCTAGTTGTCCTGACGCTAACCCTAGTTGTCCTGACGCTAACCCTAGTTGTCCTGACGCTAACCCTACTTGTCCTGACGCTAACCCGAGTTGTCCTGACGCTAACCCTAGTTGTCCTGACGCTAACTCTACTTGTCCTGATGCTAACTCTAGTTGTACTGACTCTAACCCTAGTTGTCCTGACGCTAACCCTAGTTGTCCTGATGCTAACCCTACTTGTCCTGACGCTAACCCGAGTTGTCCTGAAGCTAACCCTAGTTGTCCTGACGCTAACTCTACTTGTCCTGATGCTAACCCTAGTTGTACTGACTCTAAGCCTAGTTGTCCTGACGCTAACCCTAGTTGTCCTGACGCTAACCCTAGTTGTCCTGACGCTAACCCTAGTTGTCCTGATGCTAACCCTAGTTGTCCTGACGCTAACCCTACTTGTCCTGACGCTAACCCGAGTAGTCCTGACGCTAACCCTAGTTGTCCTGACGCTAACCCTACTTGTCCTCATGCTAACCCTAGTTGTCCTGACGCTAACCCTAGTTGTCCTGACGCTAACCCTAGTTGTCCTGGCGCTAACCCTAGTTGTCCTGGCTCTAACCCTAGTTGTCCTGGCGCTAACCCTAGTTGTCCTGGCGCTAACCCTAGTTGTCCTGACGCTAACCCTACTTGTCCTGATGCTAACCCTACTTGTCCTGACGCTAACCCTAGTTGGCCTGACGCTAACCCTAGTTGTCCTGACGCTAACCCTAGTTGTCCTGACGCTAACCCTAGTTGTCCTGACGCTAACCCGCGTTGTCCTGACGCTAACTCTAGTTGTCCTGACGCTAACCCTACTTGTCCTGACGCTAACCCTAGTTGTCCTGACGCTAACCCTAGTTGTCCTGACGCTAACCCTAGTTGTCCTGACGCTAACCCTAGTTGTCCTGACGCTAACCCTAGTTGTCCTCACGCTAACTCTACTTGTCCTGACGCTAACCCTATTTGTCCTGACGCTAACCCTAGTTGTCCTGAAGCTAACCCTAGATGTCCTGACGCTAACCCTACTTGTCCTGACGCCAACCCTAGTTGTCCTGACGCTAACCCTAGTTGTCCTGACGCTAACCCTAGTTGTCCTGATGCTAACCCTAGATGTCCTGACGCTAACCCTAGTTGTCTTGACGCTAACCCTACTTGTCCTGACGCTAACCCTACTTGTCCTGACGCTAACCCTAGTTGTCCTGACGCTAACCCTAGTTGTCCTGACGCTAACCGTAGTTGTCCTGACGCTAACCCTAGTTGTCCTGACGCTAACCCTAGTTGTCCTGACGCTAACCCTAGTTGTCCTGACGCTAACCCTAGTTGTCCTGACGATAACCCTACTTGTCCTGACGCTAACCCTAGTTGTCCTGACGCTAACCCTACTTGTCCTGACGCTAACCCTAGTTGTCCTGACGCTAACCCTAGTTGTCCTGACGCTAACCCTACTAGTCCTGACGCTAACCCTACTTGTCCTGACGCTAACCCTAGTTGTCCTGACGCTAACCCTACTTGTCCTGACACTAACCCTAGTTGTCCTGATGCTAACCCTAGTTGTCCTGACGCTAACCCTACTTGTCCTGACGCTAACCCTAGTTGTCCTGACGCTAACCCTACTTGTCCTGACGCTAACCCTAGTTGTCCTGACGCTAACCCTACTTGTCCTGACGCTAACCCTAGTTGTCCTGACGCTAACCCTAGTTGTCCTGACGCTAACCGTAGTTGTCCTGACGCTAACCCTAGTTGTCCTGACGCTAACCCTAGTTGTCCTGACGCTAACCCTAGTTGTCCTGACGCTAACCCTAGTTGTCCTGACGCTAACCCTACTTGTCCTGACGCTAACCCTAGTTGTCCTGACGCTAACCCTAGTTGTCCTGACGCTAACCCTACTTGTCCTGACGCTAACCCTAGTTGTCCTGACGCTAACCCTAGTTGTCCTGACGCTAACCCTACTTGTCCTGACGCTAACCCTACTTGTCCTGACGCTAACCCTAGTTGTCCTGACGTTAACCCTACTTGTCCTGACACTAACCCTAGTTGTCCTGATGCTAACCCTAGTTGTCCTGACGCTAACCCTACTTGTCCTGACGCTAACCCTAGTTGTCCTGATGCTAACCCTACTTGTCCTGACGCTAACCCTAGTTGTCCTGACGCTAACCCTAGTTGTCCTGACGCTAACCCTAGTTGTCCTGACGCTAACCCTTTTTGTCCTGACGCTAACCCGCGTTGTCCTGACGCTAACTCTAGTTGTCCTGACGCTAACCCTACTTGTCCTGACGCTAACCCTACTTGTCCTGACGCTAACCCTAGTTGTCCTGACGCTAACCCTAGTTGTCCTGACGCTAACCCTAGTTGTCCTGACGCTAACCCTAGTTGTCCTCACGCTAACTCTACTTGTCCTGACGCTAACCCTATTTGTCCTGACGCTAACCCTAGTTGTCCTGAAGCTAACCCTAGATGTCCTGACGTTAACCCTACTTGTCCTGACGCCAACCCTAGTTGTCCTGACGCTAACCCTAGTTGTCCTGACGCTAACCCTAGTTGTCCTGACGCTAACCCTAGATGTCCTGACGCTAACCCTAGTTGTCTTGACGCTTACCCTAGTTGTCCTGACGCTTACCCTAGTTGTCCTGACGCTAACCCTAGTTGTCCTGACGCTAACCCTAGTTGTCCTGATGCTAACCCCAGTTGTCCTGGCGCTAACCCTAGTTGTCCTGGCGCTAACCCTAGTTGTCCTGACGCTAACCCTAGTTGTCCTGGCGCTAACCCTAGTTGTCCTGGCGCTAACCCTAGTTTTCCTGGCGCTAACCCTAGTTGTCCTGGGGCTAACCCTAGTTGTAATGGCGCTAACCCTAGTTGTCCTGGCGCTAACCCTAGTTGTCCTGGCGCTAACCCTAGTTGTCCTGACGCTAACCCTAGTTGTCCTGACGCTAACCCTAGTTGTCCTGGCGCTAACCCTAGTTGTCCTGGCGCTAACCCTAGTTGTCCTGACACTAACCCTACTTGTCCTGACGCTAACCCTACTTGTCCTGACGCTAACCCTAGTTGTCCTGACGCTAACCCTACTTGTCCTGACGCTAACCCTAGTTGTCCTGACGCTAACCCTAGTTGTCCTGATGCTAACCCTACTTGTCCTGACGCTAACCCTACTTGTCCTGACGCTAACCCTACTTGTCCTGACGCTAACCCTAGTTGTCCTGACGCTAACCCTACTTGTCCTGACGCTAACCCTAGTTGTCCTGACGCTAACCATAGTTGTCCTGACGCTAACCCTACTTGTCCTGACGCTAACCCTAGTTGTCCTGACGCTAACCCTAGTTGTCCTGACGCTAACTCTACTTGTCCTGATGCTAACCCTAGTTGTACTGACTCTAACCCTAGTTGTCCTGACGCTAACCCTAGTTGTCCTGGCGCTAACCCTAGTTGTCCTGGCGCTAACCCTAGTTGTCCTGGCGCTAACCCTAGTTGTCCTGGTGGTAACCCTAGTTGTCCTGGCGATAACCCTAATTGTCCTGGCGCTAACCCTAGTTGTCCTGGCGCTAACCCTAGTTGTCCTGGCGCTAACCCTAGTTGTAATGGCGCTAACCCTAGTTGTCCTGGCGCTAACCCTAGTTGTCCTGGCGCTAACCCTAGTTGTCCTGACGCTAACCCTAGTTGTCCTGGCGCTAACCCTAGTTGTCCTGACGCTAACCCTACTTGTCCTGACGCTAACCCTAGTTGTCCTGACGCTAACCTTAGTTGTCCTGACGCTAACCCTAGTTGTCCTGACGCTTACCCTAGTTGTCCTGACGCTAACCCTAGTTGTCCTGACGCTAACCCTAGTTGTCCTGACGCTAACCCTAGTTGTCCTGATGCTAACCCTAGTTGTCCTGGCGCTAACCCTAGTTGTCCTGGCGCTAACCCTAGTTGTCCTGACGCTAACCCTAGTTGTCCTGGCGCTAACCCTAGTTGTCCTGGCGCTAACCCTAGTTGTCCTGGCGCTAACCCTAGTTGTCCTGGGGCTAACCCTAGTTGTAATGGCGCTAACCCTAGTTGTCCTGGCGCTAACCCTAGTTGTCCTGGCGCTAACCCTAGTTGTCCTGACGCTAACCCTAGTTGTCCTGACGGTAACCCTAGTTGTCCTGACGCTAACCCTAGTTGTCCTGACGCTAACCCTAGTTGTCCTGACGCTAACCCTAGTTGTCCTGACGCTAACCCTAGTTGTCCTGACGCTAACCCTACTTGTCCTGACGCTAACCCGAGTTGTCCTGACGCTAACCCTAGTTGTCCTGACGCTAACTCTACTTGTCCTGATGCTAACTCTAGTTGTACTGACTCTAACCCTAGTTGTCCTGACGCTAACCCTAGTTGTCCTGATGCTAACCCTACTTGTCCTGACGCTAACCCGAGTTGTCCTGAAGCTAACCCTAGTTGTCCTGACGCTAACTCTACTTGTCCTGATGCTAACCCTAGTTGTACTGACTCTAAGCCTAGTTGTCCTGACGCTAACCCTAGTTGTCCTGACGCTAACCCTAGTTGTCCTGACGCTAACCCTAGTTGTCCTGATGCTAACCCTAGTTGTCCTGACGCTAACCCTACTTGTCCTGACGCTAACCCGAGTAGTCCTGACGCTAACCCTAGTTGTCCTGACGCTAACCCTACTTGTCCTCATGCTAACCCTAGTTGTCCTGACGCTAACCCTAGTTGTCCTGACGCTAACCCTAGTTGTCCTGGCGCTAACCCTAGTTGTCCTGGCTCTAACCCTAGTTGTCCTGGCGCTAACCCTAGTTGTCCTGGCGCTAACCCTAGTTGTCCTGACGCTAACCCTACTTGTCCTGATGCTAACCCTACTTGTCCTGACGCTAACCCTAGTTGGCCTGACGCTAACCCTAGTTGTCCTGACGCTAACCCTAGTTGTCCTGACGCTAACCCTAGTTGTCCTGACGCTAACCCGCGTTGTCCTGACGCTAACTCTAGTTGTCCTGACGCTAACCCTACTTGTCCTGACGCTAACCCTAGTTGTCCTGACGCTAACCCTAGTTGTCCTGACGCTAACCCTAGTTGTCCTGACGCTAACCCTAGTTGTCCTGACGCTAACCCTAGTTGTCCTCACGCTAACTCTAGATGTCCTGACGCTAACCCTAGTTGTCTTGACGCTAACCCTACTTGTCCTGACGCTAACCCTACTTGTCCTGACGCTAACCCTAGTTGTCCTGACGCTAACCCTAGTTGTCCTGACGCTAACCGTAGTTGTCCTGACGCTAACCCTAGTTGTCCTGACGCTAACCCTAGTTGTCCTGACGCTAACCCTAGTTGTCCTGACGCTAACCCTAGTTGTCCTGACGCTAACCCTACTTGTCCTGACGCTAACCCTAGTTGTCCTGACGCTAACCCTACTTGTCCTGACGCTAACCCTAGTTGTCCTGACGCTAACCCTAGTTGTCCTGACGCTAACCCTACTTGTCCTGACGCTAACCCTACTTGTCCTGACGCTAACCCTAGTTGTCCTGACGCTAACCCTACTTGTCCTGACACTAACCCTAGTTGTCCTGATGCTAACCCTAGTTGTCCTGACGCTAACCCTACTTGTCCTGACGCTAACCCTAGTTGTCCTGACGCTAACCCTACTTGTCCTGACGCTAACCCTAGTTGTCCTGACGCTAACCCTAGTTGTCCTGACGCTAACCCTACTTGTCCTGACGCTAACCCTAGTTGTCCTGACGCTAACCCTAGTTGTCCTGACGCTAACCTTAGTTGTCCTGACGCTAATCCTAGTTGTCCTGACGCTTACCCTAGTTGTCCTGACGCTAACCCTAGTTGTCCTGACGCTAACCCTAGTTGTCCTGACGCTAACCCTAGTTGTCCTGATGCTAACCCTAGTTGTCCTGGCGCTAACCCTAGTTGTCCTGGCGCTAACCCTAGTTGTCCTGACGCTAACCCTAGTTGTCCTGGCGCTAACCCTAGTTGTCCTGGCGCTAACCCTAGTTGTCCTGGCGCTAACCCTAGTTGTTCTGGGGCTAACCCTAGTTGTAAGGGCGCTAACCCTAGTTGTCCTGGCGCTAACCCTAGTTGTCCTGGCGCTAACCCTAGATGTCCTGATGCTAACCCTAGTTGTCCTGACGCTAACCCTAGTTGTCATGACGCTAACCCTAGTTGTCCTGGCGCTAACCCTAGTTGTCCTGACGCTAACCCTAGTTGTCCTAACGCTAACCCTAGTTGTCCTGACGCTAACCCTAGTTGTCCTGGCGCTAACCCTAGTTGTCCTGACGCTAACCCTAGTTGTCCTGACGCTAACCCTAGTTGTCCTGGCGCTAACCCTAGTTGTCCTGACGCTAACCCTAGTTGTCCGGACTCTAACCCTAGTTGTCCTGACGCTAACCCTAGTTGTCCTGATGCTAACCCTAGTTGTCCTGACGCTAACCCTAGTTGTTCTGACGCTAACCCTAGTTGTCCTGACGCTAACCTTAGTTGTCCTGATGCTAACCCTAGTTGTCCTGACGCTTACCCTAGTTGTCCTGACTCTAACCCTAGTTGTCCTGACGCTAACCCTAGTTGTCCTGACGCTAACCCTAGTTGTCCTGGCGCTAACCCTAGTTGTCCTGGCGCTAACCCTAGTTGTCCTGACGCTAACCCTAGTTGTCCTGGCGCTAACCCTAGTTGTCCTGGCGGTAACCCTAGTTGTCCTGGCGCTAACCCTAGTTGTCCTGGCGCTAACCCTAGTTGTCCTGGCGCTAACCCTAGTTGTCCTGGCGCTATCCATAGTTGTCCTGGCGCTAACCCTAGTTGTCCTGGCGCTAACCCTAGTTGTCCTGGCGCTAACCCTAGCTGTCCTGGCGCTAACCCTAGTTGTCCTGACGCTAACTCTACTTGTCCTGATGCTAACTCTAGTTGTACTGACTCTAACCCTAGTTGTCCTGACGCTAACCCTAGTTGTCCTGATGCTTACCCTACTTGTCCTGACGCTAACCCGAGTTGTCCTGACGCTAACCCTAGTTGTCCTGACGCTAACTCTACTTGTCCTGACGCTAACCCTAGTTGTACTGACTCTAAGCCTAGTTGTCCTGACGCTAACCCTACTTGTCCTGACGCTAACCCGAGTAGTCCTGACGCTAACCCTAGTTGTCCTGACGCTAACCCTACTTGTCCTGATGCTAACCCTAGTTGTCCTGACGCTAACCCTAGTTGTCCTGACGCTAACCCTAGTTGTCCTGACGCTAACCCTAGTTGTCCTGGCGCTAACCCTAGTTGTCCTGGCTCTAACCCTAGTTGTCCTGGCGCTAACCCTAGTTGTCCTGGCGCTAACCCTAGTTGTCCTGACGCTAACCCTACTTGTCCTGATGCTAACCCTACTTGTCCTGACGCTAACCCTAGTTGTCCTGACGCTAACCCTAGTTGTCCTGACGCTAACCCTAGTTGTCCTGACGCTAACCCTAGTTGTCCTGACGCTAACCCGCGTTTTCCTGACGCTAACTCTAGTTGTCCTGACGCTAACCCTACTTGTCCTGACGCTAACCCGAGTTGTCCTGACGCTAACCCTAGTTGTCCTGACGCTAACTCTACTTGTCCTGACGCTAACCCTAGTTGTACTGACTCTAAGCCTAGTTGTCCTGACGCTAACCCTACTTGTCCTGACGCTAACCCGAGTAGTCCTGACGCTAACCCTAGTTGTCCTGACGCTAACCCTACTTGTCCTGATGCTAACCCTAGTTGTCCTGACGCTAACCCTAGTTGTCCTGACGCTAACCCTAGTTGTCCTGACGCTAACCCTAGTTGTCCTGGCGCTAACCCTAGTTGTCCTGGCTCTAACCCTAGTTGTCCTGGCGCTAACCCTAGTTGTCCTGGCGCTAACCCTAGTTGTCCTGACGCTAACCCTACTTGTCCTGATGCTAACCCTACTTGTCCTGACGCTAACCCTAGTTGTCCTGACGCTAACCCTAGTTGTCCTGACGCTAACCCTAGTTGTCCTGACGCTAACCCTAGTTGTCCTGACGCTAACCCGCGTTTTCCTGACGCTAACTCTAGTTGTCCTGACGCTAACCCTACTTGTCCTGACGCTAACCCTAGTTGTCCTGACGCTAACCCTAGTTGTCCTGACGCTAACCCTAGTTGTCCTGACGCTAACCCTAGTTGTCCTGATGCTAACCCTAGTTGTCCTGACGCTAACCCTACTTGTCCTGACGCTAACCCGAGTAGTCCTGACGCTAACCCTAGTTGTCCTGACGCTAACCCTACTTGTCCTGATGCTAACCCTAGTTGTCCTGACGCTAACCCTAGTTGTCCTGACGCTAACCCTAGTTGTCCTGACGCTAACCCTAGTTGTCCTGGCGCTAACCCTAGTTGTCCTGGCTCTAACCCTAGTTGTCCTGGCGCTAACCCTAGTTGTCCTGGCGCTAACCCTAGTTGTCCTGACGCTAACCCTACTTGTCCTGATGCTAACCCTACTTGTCCTGACGCTAACCCTAGTTGTCCTGACGCTAACCCTAGTTGTCCTGACGCTAACCCTAGTTGTCCTGACGCTAACCCTAGTTGTCCTGACGCTAACCCGCGTTTTCCTGACGCTAACTCTAGTTGTCCTGACGCTAACCCTACTTGTCCTGACGCTAACCCTAGTTGTCCTGACGCTAACCCTAGTTGTCCTGACGCTAACCCTAGTTGTCCTGACGCTAACCCTAGTTGTCCTGACGCTAACCCTAGTTGTCCTCACGCTAACTCTACTTGTCCTGACGCTAACCCTATTTGTCCTGACGCTAACCCTAGTTGTCCTGAAGCTAACCCTAGATGTCCTGACGCTAACCCTACTTGTCCTGACGCCAACCCTAGTTGTCCTGACGCTAACCCTAGTTGTCCTGACGCTAACCCTAGTTGTCCTGACGCTAACCCTAGATGTCCTGACGCTAACCCTAGTTGTCTTGACGCTAACCCTACTTGTCCTGACGCTAACCCTACTTGTCCTGACGCTAACCCTACTTGTCCTGACGCTAACCCTAGTTGTCCTGACGCTAACCGTAGTTGTCCTGACGCTAACCCTAGTTGTCCTGACGCTAACCCTAGTTGTCCTGACGCTAACCCTACTTGTCGTGACGCTAACCCTACTTGTCCTGACGCTAACCCTACTTGTCCTGACGCTAACCCTAGTTGTCCTGACGCTAACCCTACTTGTCCTGACGCTAACCCTAGTTGTCCTGACGCTAACCCTAGTTGTCCTGACGCTAACCCTACTTGTCCTGACGCTAACCCTACTTGTCCTGACGCTAACCCTAGTTGTCCTGACGCTAACCCTACTTGTCCTGACACTAACCCTAGTTGTCCTGACGCTAACCCTAGTTGTCCTGACGCTAACCCTACTTGTCCTGACGCTAACCCTAGTTGTCCTGACGCTAACCCTACTTGTCCTGACGCTAACCCTAGTTGTCCTGACGCTAACCCTAGTTGTCCTGACGCTAACCCTACTTGTCCTGACGCTAACCCTAGTTGTCCTGACGCTAACCCTAGTTGTCCTGACGCTAACCTTAGTTGTCCTGACGCTAATCCTAGTTGTCCTGACGCTTACCCTAGTTGTCCTGACGCTAACCCTAGTTGTCCTGACGCTAACCCTAGTTGTCCTGACGCTATCCCTAGTTGTCCTGATGCTAACCCTAGTTGTCCTGGCGCTAACCCTAGTTGTCCTGGCGCTAACCCTAGTTGTCCTGACGCTAACCCTAGTTGTCCTGGCGCTAACCCTAGTTGTCCTGGCGCTAACCCTAGTTGTCCTGGCGCTAACCCTAGTTGTCCTGGGGCTAACCCTAGTTGTAATGGCGCTAACCCTAGTTGTCCTGGCGCTAACCCTAGTTGTCCTGGCGCTAACCCTAGTTGTCCTGACGCTAACCCTAGTTGTCCTGACGCTAACCCTAGTTGTCCTGACGCTAACCCTAGTTGTCCTGGCGCTAACCCTAGTTGTCCTGGCGCTAACCCTAGTTGTCCTGACGCTAACCCTACTTGTCCTGACGCTAACCCTACTTGTCCTGACGCTAACCCTAGTTGTCCTGACGCTAACCCTACTTGTCCTGACGCTAACCCTAGTTGTCCTGACGCTAACCCTACTTGTCCTGACGCTAACCCTACTTGTCCTGACGCTAACCCTACTTGTCCTGACGCTAACCCTACTTGTCCTGGCGCTAACCCTAGTTGTCCTGGCGCTATCCATAGTTGTCCTGGCGCTAACCCTAGTTGTCCTGGCGCTAACCCTAGTTGTCCTGGCGCTAACCCTAGCTGTCCTGGCGCTAACCCTAGTTGTCCTGACGCTAACTCTACTTGTCCTGATGCTAACTCTAGTTGTACTGACTCTAACCCTAGTTGTCCTGACGCTAACCCTAGTTGTCCTGATGCTTACCCTACTTGTCCTGACGCTAACCCGAGTTGTCCTGACGCTAACCCTAGTTGTCCTGACGCTAACTCTACTTGTCCTGACGCTAACCCTAGTTGTACTGACTCTAAGCCTAGTTGTCCTGACGCTAACCCTACTTGTCCTGACGCTAACCCGAGTAGTCCTGACGCTAACCCTAGTTGTCCTGACGCTAACCCTACTTGTCCTGATGCTAACCCTAGTTGTCCTGACGCTAACCCTAGTTGTCCTGACGCTAACCCTAGTTGTCCTGACGCTAACCCTAGTTGTCCTGGCGCTAACCCTAGTTGTCCTGGCTCTAACCCTAGTTGTCCTGGCGCTAACCCTAGTTGTCCTGGCGCTAACCCTAGTTGTCCTGACGCTAACCCTACTTGTCCTGATGCTAACCCTACTTGTCCTGACGCTAACCCTAGTTGTCCTGACGCTAACCCTAGTTGTCCTGACGCTAACCCTAGTTGTCCTGACGCTAACCCTAGTTGTCCTGACGCTAACCCGCGTTTTCCTGACGCTAACTCTAGTTGTCCTGACGCTAACCCTACTTGTCCTGACGCTAACCCTAGTTGTCCTGACGCTAACCCTAGTTGTCCTGACGCTAACCCTAGTTGTCCTGACGCTAACCCTAGTTGTCCTGATGCTAACCCTAGTTGTCCTGACGCTAACCCTACTTGTCCTGACGCTAACCCGAGTAGTCCTGACGCTAACCCTAGTTGTCCTGACGCTAACCCTACTTGTCCTGATGCTAACCCTAGTTGTCCTGACGCTAACCCTAGTTGTCCTGACGCTAACCCTAGTTGTCCTGACGCTAACCCTAGTTGTCCTGGCGCTAACCCTAGTTGTCCTGGCTCTAACCCTAGTTGTCCTGGCGCTAACCCTAGTTGTCCTGGCGCTAACCCTAGTTGTCCTGACGCTAACCCTACTTGTCCTGATGCTAACCCTACTTGTCCTGACGCTAACCCTAGTTGTCCTGACGCTAACCCTAGTTGTCCTGACGCTAACCCTAGTTGTCCTGACGCTAACCCTAGTTGTCCTGACGCTAACCCGCGTTTTCCTGACGCTAACTCTAGTTGTCCTGACGCTAACCCTACTTGTCCTGACGCTAACCCTAGTTGTCCTGACGCTAACCCTAGTTGTCCTGACGCTAACCCTAGTTGTCCTGACGCTAACCCTAGTTGTCCTGACGCTAACCCTAGTTGTCCTCACGCGAACTCTACTTGTCCTGACGCTAACCCTATTTGTCCTGACGCTAACCCTAGTTGTCCTGAAGCTAACCCTAGATGTCCTGACGCTAACCCTACTTGTCCTGACGCCAACCCTAGTTGTCCTGACGCTAACCGTAGTTGTCCTGACGCTAACCCTAGTTGTCCTGACGCTAACCCTAGATGTCCTGACGCTAACCCTAGTTGTCTTGACGCTAACCCTACTTGTCCTGACGCTAACCCTACTTGTCCTGACGCTAACCCTACTTGTCCTGACGCTAACCCTAGTTGTCCTGACGCTAACCGTAGTTGTCCTGACGCTAACCCTAGTTGTCCTGACGCTAACCCTAGTTGTCCTGACGCTAACCCTACTTGTCGTGACGCTAACCCTACTTGTCCTGACGCTAACCCTACTTGTCCTGACGCTAACCCTAGTTGTCCTGACGCTAACCCTACTTGTCCTGACGCTAACCCTAGTTGTCCTGACGCTAACCCTAGTTGTCCTGACGCTAACCCTACTTGTCCTGACGCTAACCCTACTTGTCCTGACGCTAACCCTAGTTGTCCTGACGCTAACCCTACTTGTCCTGACACTAACCCTAGTTGTCCTGACGCTAACCCTAGTTGTCCTGACGCTAACCCTACTTGTCCTGACGCTAACCCTAGTTGTCCTGACGCTAACCCTACTTGTCCTGACGCTAACCCTAGTTGTCCTGACGCTAACCCTAGTTGTCCTGACGCTAACCCTACTTGTCCTGACGCTAACCCTAGTTGTCCTGACGCTAACCCTAGTTGTCCTGACGCTAACCTTAGTTGTCCTGACGCTAATCCTAGTTGTCCTGACGCTTACCCTAGTTGTCCTGACGCTAACCCTAGTTGTCCTGACGCTAACCCTAGTTGTCCTGACGCTATCCCTAGTTGTCCTGATGCTAACCCTAGTTGTCCTGGCGCTAACCCTAGTTGTCCTGGCGCTAACCCTAGTTGTCCTGACGCTAACCCTAGTTGTCCTGGCGCTAACCCTAGTTGTCCTGGCGCTAACCCTAGTTGTCCTGGCGCTAACCCTAGTTGTCCTGGGGCTAACCCTAGTTGTAATGGCGCTAACCCTAGTTGTCCTGGCGCTAACCCTAGTTGTCCTGGCGCTAACCCTAGTTGTCCTGACGCTAACCCTAGTTGTCCTGACGCTAACCCTAGTTGTCCTGACGCTAACCCTAGTTGTCCTGGCGCTAACCCTAGTTGTCCTGGCGCTAACCCTAGTTGTCCTGACGCTAACCCTACTTGTCCTGACGCTAACCCTACTTGTCCTGACGCTAACCCTAGTTGTCCTGACGCTAACCCTACTTGTCCTGACGCTAACCCTAGTTGTCCTGACGCTAACCCTAGTTGTCCTGACGCTAACCCTACTTGTCCTGACGCTAACCCTACTTGTCCTGACGCTAACCCTAGTTGTCCTGACGCTAACCCTACTTGTCCTGACGCTAACCCTACTTGTCCTGACGCTAACCCTAGTTGTCCTGACGCTAACCCTACTTGTCCTGACGCTAACCCTAGTTGTCCTGACGCTAACCCTAGTTGTCCTGACGCTAACCCTACTTGTCCTGACGCTAACCCTAGTTGTCCTGACGCTAACCCTAGTTGTCCTGACGCTAACTCTACTTGTCCTGATGCTAACCCTAGTTGTACTGACTCTAACCCTAGTTGTCCTGACGCTAACCCTAGTTGTCCTGGCGCTAACCCTAGTTGTCCTGGCGCTAACCCTAGTTGTCCTGGCGCTAACCCTAGTTGTCCTGGTGGTAACCCTAGTTGTCCTGGCGATAACCCTAGTTGTCCTGGCGCTAACCCTAGTTGTCCTGGCGCTAACCCTAGTTGTCCTGGCGCTAACCCTAGTTGTAATGGCGCTAACCCTACTTGTCCTGACGCTAACCCTAGTTGTCCTGACGCTAACCCTACTTGTCCTGACGCTAACCCTAGTTGTCCTGACGCTAACCCTAGTTGTCCTGACGCTAACCCTACTTGTCCTGACGCTAACCCTAGTTGTCCTGACGCTAACCCTAGTTGTCCTGACGCTAACCTTAGTTGTCCTGACGCTAATCCTAGTTGTCCTGACGCTTACCCTAGTTGTCCTGACGCTAACCCTAGTTGTCCTGACGCTAACCCTAGTTGTCCTGACGCTATCCCTAGTTGTCCTGATGCTAACCCTAGTTGTCCTGGCGCTAACCCTAGTTGTCCTGGCGCTAACCCTAGTTGTCCTGACGCTAACCCTAGTTGTCCTGGCGCTAACCCTAGTTGTCCTGGCGCTAACCCTAGTTGTCCTGGCGCTAACCCTAGTTGTCCTGGGGCTAACCCTAGTTGTAATGGCGCTAACCCTAGTTGTCCTGGCGCTAACCCTAGTTGTCCTGGCGCTAACCCTAGTTGTCCTGACGCTAACCCTAGTTGTCCTGACGCTAACCCTAGTTGTCCTGACGCTAACCCTAGTTGTCCTGGCGCTAACCCTAGTTGTCCTGGCGCTAACCCTAGTTGTCCTGACGCTAACCCTACTTGTCCTGACGCTAACCCTACTTGTCCTGACGCTAACCCTAGTTGTCCTGACGCTAACCCTACTTGTCCTGACGCTAACCCTAGTTGTCCTGACGCTAACCCTAGTTGTCCTGACGCTAACCCTACTTGTCCTGACGCTAACCCTACTTGTCCTGACGCTAACCCTAGTTGTCCTGACGCTAACCCTACTTGTCCTGACGCTAACCCTACTTGTCCTGACGCTAACCCTAGTTGTCCTGACGCTAACCCTACTTGTCCTGACGCTAACCCTAGTTGTCCTGACGCTAACCCTAGTTGTCCTGACGCTAACCCTACTTGTCCTGACGCTAACCCTAGTTGTCCTGACGCTAACCCTAGTTGTCCTGACGCTAACTCTACTTGTCCTGATGCTAACCCTAGTTGTACTGACTCTAACCCTAGTTGTCCTGACGCTAACCCTAGTTGTCCTGGCGCTAACCCTAGTTGTCCTGGCGCTAACCCTAGTTGTCCTGGCGCTAACCCTAGTTGTCCTGGTGGTAACCCTAGTTGTCCTGGCGATAACCCTAGTTGTCCTGGCGCTAACCCTAGTTGTCCTGGCGCTAACCCTAGTTGTCCTGGCGCTAACCCTAGTTGTAATGGCGCTAACCCTAGTTGTCCTGGCGCTAACCCTAGTTGTCCTGGCGCTAACCCTAGTTGTCCTGGCGCTAACCCTAGTTGTCCTGACGCTAACCCTAGTTGTCCTGGCGCTAACCCTAGTTGTCCTGACGCTAACCCTAGTTGTCCTGACGCTAACCCTAGTTGTCCTGACGCTAACCTTAGTTGTCCTGACGCTAACCTTAGTTGTCCTGACGCTTACCCTAGTTGTCCTGACGCTAACCCTAGTTGTCCTGACGCTAACCCTAGTTGTCCTGACGCTAACCCTAGTTGTCCTGATGCTAACCCTAGTTGTCCTGGCGCTAACCCTAGTTGTCCTGGCGCTAACCCTAGTTGTCCTGACGCTAACCCTAGTTGTCCTGGCGCTAACCCTAGTTGTCCTGGCGCTAACCCTAGTTGTCCTGGCGCTAACCCTAGTTGTCTTGGGGCTAACCCTAGTTGTAATGGCGCTAACCCTAGTTGTCCTGGCGCTAACCCTAGTTGTCCTGGCGCTAACCCTAGTTGTCCTGATGCTAACCCTAGTTGTCCTGACGGTAACCCTAGTTGTCCTGACGCTAACCCTAGTTGTCCTGACGCTAACCCTAGTTGTCCTGACGCTAACCCTAGTTGTCCTGACTCTAACCCTACTTGTCCTGACGCTAACCCGAGTTGTCCTGACGCTAACCCTAGTTGTCCTGACGCTAACTCTACTTGTCCTGATGCTAACTCTAGTTGTACTGACTCTAACCCTAGTTGTCCTGACGCTAACCCTAGTTGTCCTGATGCTAACCCTACTTGTCCTGACGCTAACCCGAGTTGTCCTGACGCTAACCCTAGTTGTCCTGACGCTAACTCTACTTGTCCTGATGCTAACCCTAGTTGTACTGACTCTAAGCCTAGTTGTCCTGACGCTAACCCTAGTTGTCCTGACGCTAACCCTAGTTGTCCTGACGCTAACCCTAGTTGTCCTGATGCTAACCCTAGTTGTCCTGACGCTAACCCTACTTGTCCTGACGCTAACCCGAGTAGTCCTGATGCTAACCCTAGTTGTCCTGACGCTAACCCTACTTGTCCTCATGCTAACCCTAGTTGTCCTGACGCTAACCCTAGTTGTCCTGACGCTAACCCTAGTTGTCCTGGCGCTAACCCTAGTTGTCCTGGCTCTAACCCTAGTTGTCCTGGCGCTAACCCTAGTTGTCCTGGCGCTAACCCTAGTTGTCCTGATGCTAACCCTACTTGTCCTGATGCTAACCCTACTTGTCCTGACGCTAACCCTAGATGTCCTGACGCTAACCCTAGTTGTCCTGACGCTAACCCTAGTTGTCCTGACGCTAACCCGCGTTGTCCTGACGCTAACTCTAGTTGTCCTGACGCTAACCCTACTTGTCCTGACGCTAACCCTAGTTGTCCTGACGCTAACCCTAGTTGTCCTGACGCTAACCCTAGTTGTCCTGACGCTAACCCTAGTTGTCCTGACGCTAACCCTAGTTGTCCTCACGCTAACTCTACTTGTCCTGACGCTAACCCTATTTGTCCTGACGCTAACCCTAGTTGTCCTGAAGCTAACCCTAGATGTCCTGACGCTAACCCTACTTGTCCTGACGCCAACCCTAGTTGTCCTGACGCTAACCCTAGTTGTCCTGACGCTAACCCTAGTTGTCCTTACGCTAACCCTAGATGTCCTGACGCTAACCCTAGTTGTCTTGACGCTAACCCTACTTGTCCTGACGCTAACCCTAGTTGTCCTGACGCTAACCCTAGTTGTCCTGACGCTAACCGTAGTTGTCCTGACGCTAACCCTAGTTGTCCTGACGCTAACCCTAGTTGTCCTGACGCTAACCCTAGTTGTCCTGACGCTAACCCTAGTTGTCCTGACGCTAACCCTACTTGTCCTGACGCTAACCCTAGTTGTCCTGACGCTAACCCTACTTGTCCTGACGCTAACCCTAGTTGTCGTGACGCTAACCCTAGTTGTCCTGACGCTAACCCTACTTGTCCTGACGCTAACCCTACTTGTCCTGACGCTAACCCTAGTTGTCCTGACGCTAACCCTACTTGTCCTGACACTAACCCTAGTTGTCCTGACGCTAACCCTAGTTGTCCTGACGCTAACCCTACTTGTCCTGACGCTAACCCTAGTTGTCCTGACGCTAACCCTACTTGTCCTGACGCTAACCCTAGTTGTCCTGACGCTAACCCTAGTTGTCCTGACGCTAACCCTACTTGTCCTGACGCTAACCCTAGTTGTCCTGACGCTAACCCTAGTTGTCCTGACGCTAACCTTAGTTGTCCTGACGCTAATCCTAGTTGTCCTGACGCTTACCCTAGTTGTCCTGACGCTAACCCTAGTTGTCCTGACGCTAACCCTAGTTGTCCTGACGCTAACCCTAGTTGTCCTGATGCTAACCCTAGTTGTCCTGGCGCTAACCCTAGTTGTCCTGGCGCTAACCCTAGTTGTCCTGACGCTAACCCTAGTTGTCCTGGCGCTAACCCTTGTTGTCCTGGCGCTAACCCTAGTTGTCCTGGGGCTAACCCTAGTTGTAATGGCGCTAACCCTAGTTGTCCTGGCGCTAACCCTAGTTGTCCTGGCGCTAACCCTAGTTGTCCTGATGCTAACCCTAGTTGTCCTGACGCTAACCCTAGTTGTCATGACGCTAACCCTAGTTGTCCTGGCGCTAACCCTAGTTGTCCTGACGCTAACCCTAGTTGTCCTGACGCTAACCCTAGTTGTCCTAACGCTAACCCTAGTTGTCCTGACGCTAACCCTAGTTGTCCTGGCGCTAACCCTAGTTGTCCTGCCGCTAACCCTAGTTGTCCTGACGCTAACCCTAGTTGTCCTGGCGCTAACCCTAGTTGTCCTGACGCTAACCCTAGTTGTCCGGACTCTAACCCTAGTTGTCCTGACGCTAACCCTAGTTGTCCTGATGCTAACCCTAGTTGTCCTGACGCTAACCCTAGTTGTTCTGACGCTAACCCTAGTTGTCCTGACGCTAACCTTAGTTGTCCTGATGCTAACCCTAGTTGTCCTGACGCTAACCCTAGTTGTCCTCACGCTAACTCTACTTGTCCTGACGCTAACCCTATTTGTCCTGACGCTAACCCTAGTTGTCCTGAAGCTAACCCTAGATGTCCTGACGCTAACCCTACTTGTCCTGACGCCAACCCTAGTTGTCCTGACGCTAACCCTAGTTGTCCTGACGCTAACCCTAGTTGTCCTGACGCTAACCCTAGATGTCCTGACGCTAACCCTAGTTGTCTTGACGCTAACCCTACTTGTCCTGACGCTAACCCTAGTTGTCCTGACGCTAACCCTAGTTGTCCTGACGCTAACCGTAGTTGTCCTGACGCTAACCCTAGTTGTCCTGACGCTAACCCTAGTTGTCCTGACGCTAACCCTAGTTGTCCTGACGCTAACCCTAGTTGTCCTGACGCTAACCCTACTTGTCCTGACGCTAACCCTAGTTGTCCTGACGCTAACCCTACTTGTCCTGACGCTAACCCTAGTTGTCGTGACGCTAACCCTAGTTGTCCTGACGCTAACCCTACTTGTCCTGACGCTAACCCTACTTGTCCTGACGCTAACCCTAGTTGTCCTGACGCTAACCCTACTTGTCCTGACACTAACCCTAGTTGTCCTGACGCTAACCCTAGTTGTCCTGACGCTAACCCTACTTGTCCTGACGCTAACCCTAGTTGTCCTGACGCTAACCCTACTTGTCCTGACGCTAACCCTAGTTGTCCTGACGCTAACCCTAGTTGTCCTGACGCTAACCCTACTTGTCCTGACGCTAACCCTAGTTGTCCTGACGCTAACCCTAGTTGTCCTGACGCTAACCTTAGTTGTCCTGACGCTAATCCTAGTTGTCCTGACGCTTACCCTAGTTGTCCTGACGCTAACCCTAGTTGTCCTGACGCTAACCCTAGTTGTCCTGACGCTAACCCTAGTTGTCCTGATGCTAACCCTAGTTGTCCTGGCGCTAACCCTAGTTGTCCTGGCGCTAACCCTAGTTGTCCTGACGCTAACCCTAGTTGTCCTGGCGCTAACCCTAGTTGTCCTGGCGCTAACCCTAGTTGTCCTGGGGCTAACCCTAGTTGTAATGGCGCTAACCCTAGTTGTCCTGGCGCTAACCCTAGTTGTCCTGGCGCTAACCCTAGTTGTCCTGATGCTAACCCTAGTTGTCCTGACGCTAACCCTAGTTGTCATGACGCTAACCCTAGTTGTCCTGGCGCTAACCCTAGTTGTCCTGACGCTAACCCTAGTTGTCCTGACGCTAACCCTAGTTGTCCTAACGCTAACCCTAGTTGTCCTGACGCTAACCCTAGTTGTCCTGGCGCTAACCCTAGTTGTCCTGCCGCTAACCCTAGTTGTCCTGACGCTAACCCTAGTTGTCCTGGCGCTAACCCTAGTTGTCCTGACGCTAACCCTAGTTGTCCGGACTCTAACCCTAGTTGTCCTGACGCTAACCCTAGTTGTTCTGACGCTAACCCTAGTTGTCCTGACGCTAACCTTAGTTGTCCTGATGCTAACCCTAGTTGTCCTGACGCTTACCTTAGTTGTCCTGACGCTAACCCTAGTTGTCCTGACGCTAACCCTAGTTGTCCTGACGCTAACCCTAGCTGTCCTGGCGCTAACCCTAGTTGTCCTGGCGCTAACCCTAGTTGTCCTGACGCTAACCCTAGTTGTCCTGGCGCTAACCCTAGTTGTCCTGGCGGTAACCCTAGTTGTCCTGGCGCTAACCCTAGTTGTCCTGGCGCTAACCCTAGTTGTCCTGGCGCTAACCCTAGTTGTCCTGGCGCTATCCATAGTTGTCCTGGCGCTAACCCTAGTTGTCCTGGCGCTAACCCTAGTTGTCCTGGCGCTAACCCTAGCTGTCCTGGCGCTAACCCTAGTTGTCCTGACGCTAACCCTAGTTGTCCTGACGCTAACCCTAGTTGTCCTGACGCTAACCCTAGTTGTCCTGATGCTAACCCTATCTGTCCTGATGCTAACCCTAGTTGTCCTGACGCTAACCCTAGTTGTCCTGACGCTAACCCTAGTTGTCCTGACGCTAACCCTAGTTGTCCGGACTCTAACCCTAGTTGTCCTGACGCTAACCCTAGTTGTCCTGATGCTAACCCTAGTTGTCCTGATGCTAACCCTAGTTGTCCTGACGCTAACCCTAGTTGTCCTGACGCTAACCCTAGTTGTCCTGACGCTAACCCTACTTGTCCTGACGCTAACCCGAGTTGTCCTGACGCTAACCCTAGTTGTCCTGACGCTAACCCTACTTGTCCTGACGCTAACCCTAGTTGTCCTGAGGCTAACCCTAGTTGTCCTGACGCTAACCCTAGTTGTCCTGATGCTAACCCTAGTTGTCCTGACGCTAACCCTAGTTGTCCTGGCGCTAACCCTAGTTGTCCTGGCGCTAACCCTAGTTGTCCTGACGCTAACCCTACTTGTCCTGATGCTAACCCTACTTGTCCTGACGCTAACCCTACTTGTCCTGACGCTAACCCAAGTTGTCCTGATGCTAACCCTAGTTGTCCTGACGCTAACCCTAGTTGTCCTGACGCTAACCCTAGTTGTCCTGACGCTAACCCTAGTTGTCCTGATGCTAACCCTACTTGTCCTGACGCTAACCCGAGTTGTCCTGACGCTAACCCTAGTTGTCCTGACGCTAACCCTAGTTGTCCTGACGCTAACCCTACTTGTCCTGACGCTAACCCGAGTTGTCCTGACGCTAACCCTAGTTGTCCTGACGCTAACTCTACTTCTCCTGATGCTAACCCTAGTTGTACTGACTCTAACCCTATTTGTCCTGACGCTAACCCTAGTTGTCCTGACGCTAACCCTACTTGTCCTGACGCTAACCCGAGTTGTCCTGACGCTAACCCTAGTTGTCCTGACGCTAACTCTACTTGTCCTGATGCTAACCCTACTTGTCCTGACGCTAACCCTACTTGTCCTGACGCTAACCCAAGTTGTCCTGACGCTAACCCTAGTTGTCCTGACGCTAACCCTAGTTGTCCTGACGCTAACCCTAGTTGTCCTGACGCTAACCCTACTTGTCCTGACGCTAACCCGAGTTGTCCTGACGCTAACCCTAGTTGTCCTGACGCTAACCCTAGTTGTGCTGACGCTAACCCTACTTGTCCTGACGCTAACCCGAGTTGTCCTGACGCTAACCCTAGTTGTCCTGATGCTAACTCTACTTGTCCTGATGCTAACCCTAGTTGTACTGACTCTAACCCTATTTGTCCTGACGCTAACCCTAGTTGTCCTGACGCTAACCCTACTTGTCCTGACGCTAACCCGAGTTGTCCTGACGCTAACCCTAGTTGTCCTGACGCTAACTCTACTTGTCCTGATGCTAACCCTAGTTGTACTGACTCTAACCCTAGTTGTCCTGACGCTAACCCTAGTTGTCCTGACGCTAACCCTAGTTGTCCTGACGCTAACCCAAGTTGTCCTGACGCTAACCCTAGTTGTCCTGACGCTAACTCTACTTGTCCTGATGCTAACCTAGTTGTACTGACTCTAACCCTATTTGTCCTGACGCTAACCCTAGTTGTCCTGACGCTAACGCTACTTGTCCTGACGCTAACCCGAGTTGTCCTGACGCTAACCCTAGTTGTCCTGACGCTAACTCTACTTGTCCTGATGCTAACCCTACTTGTCCAGACGCTAACCCTACTTGTCCTGACGCTAACCCAAGTTGTCCTGACGCTAACCCTAGTTGTCCTGACGCTAACCCTAGTTGTCCTGATGCTAACCCTAGTTGTCCTGACGCTAACCCTACTTGTCCTGACGCTAACCCGAGTTGTCCTGATGCTAACCCTAGTTGTCCTGACGCTAACCCTAGTTGTCCTGACGCTAACCCTACTTGTCCTGACGCTAACCCGAGTTGTCCTGACGCTAACCCTAGTTGTCCTGACGCTAACTCTACTTGTCCTGATGCTAACCCTAGTTGTACTGACTCTAACCCTATTTGTCCTGACGCTAACCCTAGTTGTCCTGACGCTAACCCTACTTGTCCTGACGCTAACCCGAGTTGTCCTGATGCTAACCCTAGTTGTCCTGACGCTAACTCTACTTGTCCTGATGCTAACCCTAGTTGTACTGACTCTAACCCTAGTTGTCCTGACGCTAACCCTAGTTGTCCTGACGCTAACCCTAGTTGTCCTGACGCTAACCCAAGTTGTCCTGACGCTAACCCTAGTTGTCCTGACGCTAACCCTAGTTGTCCTGACGCTAACCCTACCTGTCCTGATGCTAACCCTAGTTGTCCTGACGCTAACCCTAGTTGTCCTGACGCTAACCCTAGTTGTCCTGATGCTAAACCTACTTGTCCTGACGCTAACCCTAGTTGTCCTGACGCTAACCCTAGTTGTCCTGACGCTAACCCTAGTTGTCCTGACGCTAACCCTAGTTGTCCTGATGCTAACCCTAGTTGTCCTGACGCTAACCCTAGTTGTCCTGACGCTAACCCTAGTTGTCCTGACGCTAACCCTAGTTGTCCTGACTCTAACCCTACTTGTCCTGACGCTAACCCGAGTTGTCCTGACGCTAACCCTAGTTGTCCTGACGCTAACTCTACTTGTCCTGATGCTAACCCTAGTTGTACTGACTCTAACCCTAGTTGTCCTGACGCTAACCCTAGTTGTCCTGACGCTAACCCTACTTGTCCTGACGCTAACCCGAGTTGTCCTGACGCTAACCCTAGTTGTCCTGACGCTAACCTTACTTGTCCTGACGCTAACCCGAGTTGTCCTGACGCTAACCCTAGTTGTCCTGACGCTAACTCTACTTGTCCTCATGCTAACCCTAGTTGTACTGACTCTAACCCTAGTTTTCCTGACGCTAACCCTAGTTGTCCTGACGCTAACCCTAGTTGTCCTGACGCTAACCCTAGTTGTCCTGACGCTAACCCTACTTGTCCTGATGCTAACCCGAGTTGTCCTGACGCTAACCCTAGTTGTCCTGACGCTAACCCTACTTGTCCTGACGCTAACCCGAGTTGTCCTGACGCTAACCCTAGTTGTCCTGACGCTAACCCTACTTGTCCTGACGCTAACCCTAGTTGTCCTGACGCTAACCCTAGTTGTCCTGACGCTAACCCTAGTTGTCCTGATGCTAACCCTAGTTGTCCTGACGCTAACCCTAGTTGTCCTGACGCTAACCCTAGTTGTCCTGATGCTAAACCTACTTGTCCTGACGCTAACCCTAGTTGTCCTGACGCTAACCCTAGTTGTCCTGACGCTAACCCTAGTTGTCCTGACGCTAACCCTAGTTGTCCTGACGCTAACTCTACTTGTCCTGATGCTAACCCTAGTTGTACTGACTCTAACCCTAGTTGTCCTGACGCTAACCCTAGTTGTCCTGACGCTAACCCTACTTGTCCTGACGCTAACCCGAGTTGTCCTGATGCTAACCCTAGTTGTCCTGACGCTAACTCTACTTGTCCTGATGCTAACCCTAGTTGTACTGACTCTAACCCTAGTTGTCCTGACGCTAACCCTAGTTGTCCTACGCTAACCCTAGTTGTCCTGACGCTAACCCTAGTTGTCCTGACGCTAACCCTAGTTGTCCTGACGCTAACCCTACTTGTCCTGACGCTAACCCGAGTTGTCCTGACGCTAACCCTAGTTGTCCTGACGCTAACCCTACTTGTCCTGACGCTAACCCTAGTTGTCCTGAGGCTAACCCTAGTTGTCCTGACGCTAACCCTAGTTGTCCTGATGCTAACCCTAGTTGTCCTGACGCTAACCCTAGTTGTCCTGGCGCTAACCCTAGTTGTCCTGGCGCTAACCCTAGTTGTCCTGACGCTAACCCTACTTGTCCTGATGCTAACCCTACTTGTCCTGACGCTAACCCTACTTGTCCTGACGCTAACCCAAGTTGTCCTGATGCTAACCCTAGTTGTCCTGACGCTAACCCTAGTTGTCCTGACGCTAACCCTAGTTGTCCTGACGCTAACCCTAGTTGTCCTGATGCTAACCCTACTTGTCCTGACGCTAACCCGAGTTGTCCTGACGCTAACCCTAGTTGTCCTGACGCTAACCCTAGTTGTCCTGACGCTAACCCTACTTGTCCTGACGCTAACCCGAGTTGTCCTGACGCTAACCCTAGTTGTCCTGACGCTAACTCTACTTGTCCTGATGCTAACCCTAGTTGTACTGACTCTAACCCTATTTGTCCTGACGCTAACCCTAGTTGTCCTGACGCTAACCCTACTTGTCCTGACGCTAACCCGAGTTGTCCTGACGCTAACCCTAGTTGTCCTGACGCTAACTCTACTTGTCCTGATGCTAACCCTACTTGTCCTGACGCTAACCCTACTTGTCCTGACGCTAACCCAAGTTGTCCTGACGCTAACCCTAGTTGTCCTGACGCTAACCCTAGTTGTCCTGACGCTAACCCTACTTGTCCTGACGCTAACCCGAGTTGTCCTGACGCTAACCCTAGTTGTCCTGACGCTAACCCTAGTTGTCCTGACGCTAACCCTAGTTGTCCTGACGCTAACCCTACTTGTCCTGACGCTAACCCGAGTTGTCCTGACGCTAACCCTAGTTGTCCTGACGCTAACTCTACTTGTCCTGATGCTAACCCTAATTGAACTGACTCTAACCCTATTTGTCCTGACGCTAACCCTAGTTGTCCTGACGCTAACCCTACTTGTCCTGACGCTAACCCGAGTTGTCCTGACGCTAACCCTAGTTGTCCTGACGCTAACTCTACTTGTCCTGATGCTAACCCTACTTGTCCTGACGCTAACCCTACTTGTCCTGACGCTAACCCAAGTTGTCCTGACGCTAACCCTAGTTGTCCTGACGCTAACCCTAGTTGTCCTGACGCTAACCCTACTTGTCCTGACGCTAACCCGAGTTGTCCTGACGCTAACCCTAGTTGTCCTGACGCTAACCCTAGTTGTCCTGACGCTAACCCTAGTTGTCCTGACGCTAACCCTACTTGTCCTGACGCTAACCCGAGTTGTCCTGACGCTAACCCTAGTTGTCCTGACGCTAACTCTACTTGTCCTGATGCTAACCCTAATTGAACTGACTCTAACCCTATTTGTCCTGACGCTAACCCTAGTTGTCCTGACGCTAACCCTACTTGTCCTGACGCTAACCCGAGTTGTCCTGACGCTAACCCTAGTTGTCCTGACGCTAACTCTACTTGTCCTGATGCTAACCCTAGTTGTACTGACTCTAACCCTAGTTGTCCTGACGCTAACCCTAGTTGTCCTGACGCTAACCCTAGTTGTCCTGACGCTAACCCAAGTTGTCCTGACGCTAACCCTAGTTGTCCTGACGCTAACTCTACTTGTCCTGATGCTAACCCTAGTTGTACTGACTCTAACACTATTTGTCCTGACGCTAACCCTAGTTGTCCTGATGCTAACCCTACTTGTCCTGACGCTAACCCGAGTTGTCCTGACGCTAACCCTAGTTGTCCTGACGCTAACTCTACTTGTCCTGATGCTAACCCTACTTGTCCAGACGCTAACCCTACTTGTCCTGACGCTAACCCAAGTTGTCCTGACGCTAACCCTAGTTGTCCTGACGCTAACCCTAGTTGTCCTGACGCTAACCCTAGTTGTCCTGACGCTAACCCTACTTGTCCTGACGCTAACCCGAGTTGTCCTGATGCTAACCCTAGTTGTCCTGACGCTAACCCTAGTTGTTCTGACGCTAACCCTACTTGTCCTGACGCTAACCCGAGTTGTCCTGACGCTAACCCTAGTTGTCCTGACGCTAACTCTACTTGTCCTGATGCTAACCCTAGTTGTACTGACTCTAACCCTATTTGTCCTGACGCTAACCCTAGTTGTCCTGACGCTAACCCTACTTGTCCTGACGCTAACCCGAGTTGTCCTGATGCTAACCCTAGTTGTCCTGACGCTAACTCTACTTGTCCTGATGCTAACCCTAGTTGTACTGACTCTAACCCTAGTTGTCCTGACGCTAACCCTAGTTGTCCTGACGCTAACCCTAGTTGTCCTGACGCTAACCCTAGTTGTCCTGACGCTAACCCTAGTTGTCCTGACGCTAACCCTACCTGTCCTGATGCTAACCCTAGTTGTCCTGACGCTAACCCTAGTTGTCCTGACGCTAACCCTAGTTGTCCTGATGCTAAACCTACTTGTCCTGACGCTAACCCTAGTTGTCCTGACGCTAACCCTAGTTGTCCTGACGCTAACCCTAGTTGTCCTGACGCTAACCCTAGTTGTCCTGACGCTAACCCTAGTTGTCCTGATGCTAACCCTAGTTGTCCTGACGCTAACCCTAGTTGTCCTGACGCTAACCCTAGTTGTCCTGACGCTAACCCTAGTTGTCCTGACTCTAACCCTACTTGTCCTGACGCTAACCCGAGTTGTCCTGACGCTAACCCTAGTTGTCCTGACGCTAACTCTACTTGTCCTGATGCTAACCCTAGTTGTACTGACTCTAACCCTAGTTGTCCTGACGCTAACCCTAGTTGTCCTGACGCTAACCCTACTTGTCCTGACGCTAACCCGAGTTGTCCTGACGCTAACCCTAGTTGTCCTGACGCTAACTCTACTTGTCCTCATGCTAACCCTAGTTGTACTGACTCTAACCCTAGTTGTCCTGACGCTAACCCTAGTTGTCCTGACGCTAACCCTAGTTGTCCTGACGCTAACCCTACTTGTCCTGACGCTAACCCGAGTTGTCCTGACGCTAACCCTAGTTGTCCTGACGCTAACCCTACTTGTCCTGACGCTAACCCGAGTTGTCCTGACGCTAACCCTAGTTGTCCTGACGCTAACTCTACTTGTCCTCATGCTAACCCTAGTTGTACTGACTCTAACCCTAGTTTTCCTGACGCTAACCCTAGTTGTCCTGACGCTAACCCTAGTTGTATTGACGCTAACCCTAGTTGTCCTGAGGCTAACCCTACTTGTCCTGATGCTAACCCGAGTTGTCCTGACGCTAACCCTAGTTGTCCTGACGCTAACCCTACTTGTCCTGACGCTAACCCCAGTTGTCCTGACGCTAACCCTAGTTGTCCTGACGCTAACCCTACTTGTCCTGACGCTAACCCTAGTTGTCCTGACGCTAACCCTAGTTGTCCTGACGCTAACCCTAGTTGTCCTGATGCTAACCCTAGTTGTCCTGACGCTAACCCTAGTTGTCCTGGCGCTAACCCTAGTTGTCCTGGCCCTAACCCTAGTTGTCCTGACGCTAACCCTACTTGTCCTGACGCTAACCCTACTTGTCCTGACGCTAACCCTACTTGTCCTGACGCTAACCCAAGTTGTCCTGACGCTAACCCTAGTTGTCCTGACGCTAACCCTAGTTGTCCTGACGCTAACCCTAGTTGTCCTGACGCTAACCCTACTTGTCCTGACGCTAACCCGAGTTGTCCTGACGCTAACCCTAGTTGTCCTGACGCTAACCCTACTTGTCCTGACGCTAACCCTAGTTGTCCAGACGCTAACCCTAGTTGTCCTGACGCTAACCCTAGTTGTCCTGACGCTAACACTAGTTGTCCTGATGCTAACCCTAGTTGTCCTGACGCTAACCCTAGTTGTCCTGACGCTAACCCTAGTTGTCCTCACGCTAACTCTACTTGTCCTGACGCTAACCCTACTTGTCCTGACGCTAACCCTAGTTGTCCTGACGCTAACCCTAGTTGTCCTGACGCTAACCCTACTTTGTCCTGACGCCAACCCTAGTTGTCCTGACGCTAACCCTAGTTGTCCTGACGCTAACCCTAGTTGTCCTGACTCTAACCCTAGATGTCCTGACGCTAACCGTAGTTGTCCTGACGCTAACCCTACTTGTCCTGACGCTAACCCAAGTTGTCCTGATGCTAACCCTAGTTGTCCTGACGCTAACCCTAGTTGTCCTGACGCTAACCCTAGTTGTCCTGACGCTAACCCTAGTTGTCCTGATGCTAACCCTACTTGTCCTGACGCTAACCCGAGTTGTCCTGACGCTAACCCTAGTTGTCCTGACGCTAACCCTAGTTGTCCTGACGCTAACCCTACTTGTCCTGACGCTAACCCGAGATGTCCTGACGCTAACCCTAGTTGTCCTGACGCTAACTCTACTTGTCCTGATGCTAACCCTAGTTGTACTGACTCTAACCCTATTTGTCCTGACGCTAACCCTAGTTGTCCTGACGCTAACCCTACTTGTCCTGACGCTAACCCGAGTTGTCCTGACGCTAACCCTAGTTGTCCTGACGCTAACTCTACTTGTCCTGATGCTAACCCTACTTGTCCTGACGCTAACCCTACTTGTCCTGACGCTAACCCAAGTTGTCCTGACGCTAACCCTAGTTGTCCTGACGCTAACCCTAGTTGTCCTGACGCTAACCCTAGTTGTCCTGACGCTAACCCTACTTGTCCTGACGCTAACCCGAGTTGTCCTGACGCTAACCCTAGTTGTCCTGACGCTAACCCTAGTTGTCCTGACGCTAACCCTAGTTGTCCTGATGCTAACCCTACTTGTCCTGACGCTAACCCGAGTTGTCCTGACGCTAACCCTAGTTGTCCTGACGCTAACTCTACTTGTCCTGATGCTAACCCTAGTTGAACTGACTCTAACCCTATTTGTCCTGACGCTAACCCTAGTTGTCCTGACGCTAACCCTACTTGTCCTGACGCTAACCCGAGTTGTCCTGACGCTAACCCTAGTTGTCTTGACGCTAACTCTACTTGTCCTGATGCTAACCCTAGTTGTACTGACTCTAACCCTAGTTGTCCTGACGCTAACCCTAGTTGTCCTGACGCTAACCCTAGTTGTCCTGACGCTAACCCTAGTTGTCCTGACGCTAACCCAAGTTGTCCTGACGCTAACCCTAGTTGTCCTGACGCTAACTCTACTTGTCCTGATGCTAACCCTAGTTGTACTGACTCTAACACTATTTGTCCTGACGCTAACCCTAGTTGTCCTGATGCTAACCCTACTTGTCCTGACGCTAACCCGAGTTGTCCTGACGCTAACCCTAGTTGTCCTGACGCTAACTCTACTTGTCCTGATGCTAACCCTACTTGTCCAGACGCTAACCCTACTTGTCCTGACGCTAACCCAAGTTGTCCTGACGCTAACCCTAGTTGTCCTGACGCTAACCCTAGTTGTCCTGACGCTAACCCTAGTTGTCCTGACGCTAACCCTACTTGTCCTGACGCTAACCCGAGTTGTCCTGATGCTAACCCTAGTTGTCCTGACGCTAACCCTAGTTGTTCTGACGCTAACCCTACTTGTCCTGACGCTAATCCGAGTTGTCCTGACGCTAACCCTAGTTGTCCTGACGCTAACTCTACTTGTCCTGATGCTAACCCTAGTTGTACTGACTCTAACCCTATTTGTCCTGACGCTAACCCTAGTTGTCCTGACGCTAACCCTACTTGTCCTGACGCTAACCCGAGTTGTCCTGATGCTAACCCTAGTTGTCCTGACGCTAACTCTACTTGTCCTGATGCTAACCCTAGTTGTACTGACTCTAACCCTAGTTGTCCTGACGCTAACCCTAGTTGTCCTGACGCTAACCCTAGTTGTCCTGACGCTAACCCTAGTTGTCCTGACGCTAACCCTAGTTGTCCTGACGCTAACCCTAGTTGTCCTGACGCTAACCCTACCTGTCCTGATGCTAACCCTAGTTGTCCTGACGCTAACCCTAGTTGTCCTGACGCTAACCCTAGTTGTCCTGATGCTAAACCTACTTGTCCTGACGCTAACCCTAGTTGTCCTGACGCTAACCCTAGTTGTCCTGACGCTAACCCTAGTTGTCCTGACGCTAACCCTAGTTGTCCTGACGCTAACCCTAGTTGTCCTGATGCTAACCCTAGTTGTCCTGACGCTAACCCTAGTTGTCCTGACGCTAACCCTAGTTGTCCTGACGCTAACCCTAGTTGTCCTGACTCTAACCCTACTTGTCCTGACGCTAACCCGAGTTGTCCTGACGCTAACCCTAGTTGTCCTGACGCTAACTCTACTTGTCCTGATGCTAACCCTAGTTGTACTGACTCTAACCCTAGTTGTCCTGACGCTAACCCTAGTTGTCCTGACGCTAACCCTACTTGTCCTGACGCTAACCCGAGTTGTCCTGACGCTAACCCTAGTTGTCCTGACGCTAACTCTACTTGTCCTCATGCTAACCCTAGTTGTACTGACTCTAACCCTAGTTGTCCTGACGCTAACCCTAGTTGTCCTGACGCTAACCCTACTTGTCCTGACGCTAACCCGAGTTGTCCTGACGCTAACCCTAGTTGTCCTGACGCTAACCCTACTTGTCCTGACGCTAACCCGAGTTGTCCTGACGCTAACCCTAGTTGTCCTGACGCTAACTCTACTTGTCCTCATGCTAACCCTAGTTGTACTGACTCTAACCCTAGTTTTCCTGACGCTAACCCTAGTTGTCCTGACGCTAACCCTAGTTGTCCTGACGCTAACCCTAGTTGTCCTGAGGCTAACCCTACTTGTCCTGATGCTAACCCGAGTTGTCCTGACGCTAACCCTAGTTGTCCTGACGCTAACCCTACTTGTCCTGACGCTAACCCCAGTTGTCCTGACGCTAACCCTAGTTGTCCTGACGCTAACCCTACTTGTCCTGACGCTAACCCTAGTTGTCCTGACGCTAACCCTAGTTGTCCTGATGCTAACCCTAGTTGTCCTGATGCTAACCCTAGTTGTCCTGACGCTAACCCTAGTTGTCCTGGCGCTAACCCTAGTTGTCCTGGCCCTAACCCTAGTTGTCCTGACGCTAACCCTACTTGTCCTGACGCTAACCCTACTTGTCCTGACGCTAACCCTACTTGTCCTGACGCTAACCCAAGTTGTCCTGACGCTAACCCTAGTTGTCCTGACGCTAACCCTAGTTGTCCTGACGCTAACCCTAGTTGTCCTGACGCTAACCCTACTTGTCCTGACGCTAACCCGAGTTGTCCTGACGCTAACCCTAGTTGTCCTGACGCTAACCCTACTTGTCCTGACGCTAACCCTAGTTGTCCAGACGCTAACCCTAGTTGTCCTGACGCTAACCCTAGTTGTCCTGACGCTAACACTAGTTGTCCTGATGCTAACCCTAGTTGTCCTGACGCTAACCCTAGTTGTCCTGACGCTAACCCTAGTTGTCCTCACGCTAACTCTACTTGTCCTGACGCTAACCCTACTTGTCCTGACGCTAACCCTAGTTGTCCTGACGCTAACCCTAGTTGTCCTGACGCTAACCCTACTTTGTCCTGACGCCAACCCTAGTTGTCCTGACGCTAACCCTAGTTGTCCTGACGCTAACCCTAGTTGTCCTGACTCTAACCCTAGATGTCCTGACGCTAACCGTAGTTGTCCTGACGCTAACCCTACTTGTCCTGACGCCAACCCTAGTTGTCCTGACGCTAACCCTAGTTGTCCTGACGCTAACCCTAGTTGTCCTGACGCTAACCCTAGTTGTCCTGACGCTAACCCTAGTTGTCCTGACGCTATCCCTAGTTGTCCTGATGCTAAACCTACTTGTCCTGACGCTAACCCTAGTTGTCCTGACGCTAACCCTAGTTGTCCTGACGCTAACCCTAGTTGTCCTGACGCTAACCCTAGTTGTCCTGACGCTAACCCTAGTTGTCCTGACGCTAACCCTACTTGTCCTGACGCTAACCCGAGTTGTCCTGACGCTAACCCTAGTTGTCCTGACGCTAACTCTACTTGTCCTGATGCTAACCCTAGTTGTACTGACTCTAACCCTATTTGTCCTGACGCTAACCCTAGTTGTCCTGACGCTAACCCTACTTGTCCTGACGCTAACCCGAGTTGTCCTGATGCTAACCCTAGTTGTCCTGACGCTAACTCTACTTGTCCTGATGCTAACCCTAGTTGTACTGACTCTAACCCTAGTTGTCCTGACGCTAACCCTAGTTGTCCTGACGCTAACCCAAGTTGTCCTGACGCTAACCCTAGTTGTCCTGACGCTAACCCTAGTTGTCCTGACGCTAACCCTACCTGTCCTGATGCTAACCCTAGTTGTCCTGACGCTAACCCTAGTTGTCCTGACGCTAACCCTAGTTGTCCTGATGCTAAACCTACTTGTCCTGACGCTAACCCTAGTTGTCCTGACGCTAACCCTAGTTGTCCTGACGCTAACCCTAGTTGTCCTGACGCTAACCCTAGTTGTCCTGACGCTAACCCTAGTTGTCCTGACGCTAACCCTAGTTTTCCTGATGCTAACTCTACTTGTCCTGATGCTAACCCTAGTTGTACTGACTCTAACCCTAGTTGTCCTGACGCTAACCCTAGTTGTCCTGACGCTAACCCTACTTGTCCTGACGCTAACCCGAGTTGTCCTGATGCTAACCCTAGTTGTCCTGACGCTAACTCTACTTGTCCTGATGCTAACCCTAGTTATACTGACTCTAACCCTAGTTGTCCTGACGCTAACCCTAGTTGTCCTACGCTAACCCTAGTTGTCCTGACGCTAACCCTAGTTGTCCTGACGCTAACCCTAGTTGTCCTGACGCTAACCCTACTTGTCCTGACGCTAACCCGAGTTGTCCTGACGCTAACCCTAGTTGTCCTGACGCTAACCCTACTTGTCCTGACGCTAACCCTAGTTGTCCTGAGGCTAACCCTAGTTGTCCTGACGCTAACCCTAGTTGTCCTGATGCTAACCCTAGTTGTCCTGACGCTAAACCTAGTTGTCCTGGCGCTAACCCTAGTTGTCCTGGCGCTAACCCTAGTTGTCCTGGCGCTAACCCTAGTTGTCCTGACGCTAACCCTACTTGTCCTGATGCTAACCCTACTTGTCCTGACGCTAACCCTACTTGTCCTGACGCTAACCCAAGTTGTCCTGACGCTAACCCTAGTTGTCCTGACGCTAACCCTAGTTGTCCTGACGCTAACCCTAGTTGTCCTGACGCTAACCCTAGTTGTCCTGATGCTAACCCTACTTGTCCTGACGCTAACCCGAGTTGTCCTGACGCTAACCCTAGTTGTCCTGACGCTAACCCTAGTTGTCCTGACGCTAACCCTACTTGTCCTGACGCTAACCCGAGTTGTCCTGACGCTAACCCTAGTTGTCCTGACGCTAACTCTACTTGTCCTGATGCTAACCCTAGTTGTACTGACTCTAACCCTATTTGTCCTGACGCTAACCCTACTTGTCCTGACGCTAACCCGAGTTGTCCTGACGCTAACCCTAGTTGTCCTGACGCTAACTCTACTTGTCCTGATGCTAACCCTACTTGTCCTGACGCTAACCCTACTTGTCCTGACGCTAACCCAAGTTGTCCTGACGCTAACCCTAGTTGTCCTGACGCTAACCCTAGTTGTCCTGATGCTAACCCTAGTTGTCCTGACGCTAACCCTACTTGTCCTGACGCTAACCCGAGTTGTCCTGACGCTAACCCTAGTTGTCCTGACGCTAACCCTAGTTGTCCTGACGCTAACCCTACTTGTCCTGACGCTAACCCGAGTTGTCCTGACGCTAACCCTAGTTGTCCTGACGCTAACTCTACTTGTCCTGATGCTAACCCTAGTTGTACTGACTCTAACCCTATTTGTCCTGACGCTAACCCTAGTTGTCCTGACGCTATCCCTACTTGTCCTGACGCTAACCCGAGTTGTCCTGACGCTAACCCTAGTTGTCCTGACGCTAACTCTACTTGTCCTGACGCTAACCCTAGTTGTACTGACTCTAACCCTAGTTGTCCTGACGCTAACCCTAGTTGTCCTGACGCTAACCCTAGTTGTCCTGACGCTAACCCAAGTTGTCCTGATGCTAACCCTAGTTGTCCTGACGCTAACTCTACTTGTCCTGATGCTAACCCTAGTTGTACTGACTCTAACCCTATTTGTCCTGACGCTAACCCTAGTTGTCCTGACGCTAACCCTACTTGTCCTGACGCTAACCCGAGTTGTCCTGACGCTAACCCTAGTTGTCCTGACGCTAACTCTACTTGTCCTGATGCTAACCCTACTTGTCCAGACGCTAACCCTACTTGTCCTGACGCTAACCCAAGTTGTCCTGACGCTAACCCTAGTTGTCCTGACGCTAACCCTAGTTGTCCTGACGCTAACCCTAGTTGTCCTGACGCTAACCCTACTTGTCCTGACGCTAACCCGAGTTGTCCTGATGCTAACCCTAGTTGTCCTGACGCTAACCCTAGTTGTCCTGACGCTAACCCTACTTGTCCTGACGCTAACCCGAGTTGTCCTGACGCTAACCCTAGTTGTCCTGACGCTAACTCTACTTGTCCTGATGCTAACCCTAGTTGTACTGACTCTAACCCTATTTGTCCTGACGCTAACCCTAGTTGTCCTGACGCTAACCCTACTTGTCCTGACGCTAACCCGAGTTGTCCTGATGCTAACCCTAGTTGTCCTGACGCTAACTCTACTTGTCCTGATGCTAACCCTAGTTGTACTGACTCTAACCCTAGTTGTCCTGACGCTAACCCTAGTTGTCCTGACGCTAACCCTAGTTGTCCTGACGCTAACCCAAGTTGTCCTGACGCTAACCCTAGTTGTCCTGACGCTAACCCTAGTTGTCCTGACGCTAACCCTACCTGTCCTGATGCTAACCCTAGTTGTCCTGACGCTAACCCTAGTTGTCCTGACGCTAACCCTAGTTGTCCTAATGCTAAACCTACTTGTCCTGACGCTAACCCTAGTTGTCCTGACGCTAACCCTAGTTGTCCTGACGCTAACCCTAGTTGTCCTGACGCTAACCCTAGTTGTCCTGACGCTAACCCTAGTTGTCCTGATGCTAACCCTAGTTGTCCTGACGCTAACCCTAGTTGTCCTGACGCTAACCCTAGTTGTCCTGACGCTAACCCTAGTTGTCCTGACTCTAACCCTACTTGTCCTGACGCTAACCCGAGTTGTCCTGACGCTAACCCTAGTTGTCCTGACGCTAACTCTACTTGTCCTGATGCTAACCCTAGTTGTACTGACTCTAACCCTAGTTGTCCTGACGCTAACCCTAGTTGTCCTGACGCTAACCCTACTTGTCCTGACGCTAACCCGAGTTGTCCTGACGCTAACCCTAGTTGTCCTGACGCTAACTCTACTTGTCCTCATGCTAACCCTAGTTGTACTGACTCTAACCCTAGTTGTCCTGACGCTAACCCTAGTTGTCCTGACGCTAACCCTAGTTGTCCTGACGCTAACCCTAGTTGTCCTGACGCTAACCCTACTTGTCCTGACGCTAACCCGAGTTGTCCTGACGCTAACCCTAGTTGTCCTGACGCTAACCCGAGTTGTCCTGACGCTAACCCGAGTTGTCCTGACGCTAACCCTAGTTGTCCTGACGCTAACCCTACTTGTCCTGACGCTAACCCTAGTTGTCCTGACGCTAACCCTAGTTGTCCTGACGCTAACCCTAGTTGTCCTGACGCTAACACTAGTTGTCCTGATGCTAACCCTAGTTGTCCTGACGCTAACCCTAGTTGTCCTGACGCTAACCCTAGTTGTCCTCACGCTAACTCTACTTGTCCTGACGCTAACCCTACTTGTCCTGACGCTAACCCTAGTTGTCCTGACGCTAACCCTAGTTGTCCTGACGCTAACCCTACTTGTCCTGACGCCAACCCTAGTTGTCCTGACGCTAACCCTAGTTGTCCTGACGCTAACCCTAGTTGTCCTGACGCTAACCCTAGATGTCCTGACGCTAACCGTAGTTGTCCTGACGCTAACCCTACTTGTCCTGACGCTAAACCTAGTTGTCCTGATGCTAACCCTAGTTGTCCTGACGCTAACCCTAGTTGTCCTGACGCTAACCCTGGTTGTCCTGATGCTAACCCTAGCTGTCCTGATGCTAACCCTAGTTGTCCTGGCGCTAACCCTAGTTGTCCTGACGCTAACCCTAGTTGTCCTGGCGCTAACCCTAGTTGTCCTGGCGCTAACCCTAGTTGTCCTGGCGCTAACCCTAGTTGTCCTGGCGCTAACCCTAGTTGTCCTGGCGCTAACCCTAGTTGTCCTGGCGCTAACCCTAGTTGTAGTGGCGCTAACCCTAGTTGTCCTGGCGCTAACCCTAGTTGTCCTGATGCTAACCCTAGTTGTCCTGACGCTAACCCTAGTTGTCCTCACGCTAACCCTAGTTGTCCTGACGCTAACCCTAGTTGTCCTGACGCTAACCCTAGTTGTCCTGACGCTAACCTTAGTTGTCCTGTCGCTAACCCTAGTTGTCCTGACGCTTACCCTAGTTGTCCTGACGCTAACCCTAGTTGTCCTGACGCTAACCCTAGTTGTCCTGACGCTAACCCTAGTTGTCCTGGCGCTAACCCTAGTTGTCCTGACGCTAACCCTAGTTGTCCTGACGCTAACCCTAGTTGTCCTGGCGCTAACCCTAGTTGTCCTGGCGGTAACCCTAGTTGTCCTGGCGCTAACCCTAGTTGTCCTGGCGCTAACCCTAGTTGTCCTGGTGCTAACCCTAGTTGTCCTGGCGCTAACCCTAGTTGTCCTGGCGCTAACACTAGTTGTCCTGGCGCTAACCCTAGTTGTCCTGGCGCTAACCCTAGTTGTCCTGGCGCTAACCCTAGTTGTCCTGGGGCTAACCCTAGTTGTCCTGGCGCTAACCCTAGTTGTCCTGGCGCTAACCCTAGTTGTCCTGATGCTAAGCCTAGTTGTCCTGGCGCTAACCCTAGTTGTCCTGACGCTAACCCTAGTTCTCCTGACGCTAACCCTAGTTGTCCTGACGCTAACCCAAGTTGTCCTGACGCTAACCCTAGTTGTCCTGACGCTAACCCTAGTTGTCCTGACGCTAACCCTACCTGTCCTGACGCTAACCCTAGTTGTCCTGACGCTAACCCTAGTTGTCCTGACGCTAACCCTAGTTGTCCTGATGCTAAACCTACTTGTCCTGACGCTAACCCTAGTTGTCCTGACGCTAACCCTAGTTGTCCTGACGCTAACCCTAGTTGTCCTGACGCTAATACTAGTTGTCCTGACGCTAACCCTAGTTGTCCTGGCGCTAACCCTAGTTGTCCTGGCGCTAACCCTAGTTGTCCTGGCGCTAACCCTAGTTGTCCTGGCGCTAACCCTAGTTGTCCTGGTGCTAACCCTAGTTGTCCTGGCGCTAACACTAGTTGTCCTGGCGCTAACCCTAGTTGTCCTGGCGCTAACCCTAGTTGTCCTGGGGCTAACCCTAGTTGTAATGGCGCTTACCCTAGTTGTCCTGGCGCTAACCCTAGTTGTCCTGGCGCTAACCCTAGTTGTCCTGGTGCTAACCCTAGTTGTCCTGGCGCTAACCCTAGTTGTCCTGGTGCTAACCCTAGTTGTCCTGGCGCTAACCCTAGTTGTCCTTTCGCTAACCCTAGTTGTCCTGGCGCTAACCCTAGTTGTCCTGGGGCTAACCCTAGTTGTCCTGGCGCTAACCCTAGTTGTCCTGGCGCTAACCCTAGTTGTCCTGATGCTAAGCCTAGTTGTCCTGGCGCTAACCCTAGTTGTCCTGACGCTAACCCTAGTTGTCCTGACGCTAACCCTAGTTGTCCTGACGCTAACCCAAGTTGTCCTGACGCTAACCCTAGTTGTCCTGACGCTAACCCTAGTTGTCCTGACGCTAACCCTACCTGTCCTGACGCTAACCCTAGTTGTCCTGACGCTAACCCTAGTTGTCCTGACGCTAACCCTAGTTGTCCTGATGCTAAACCTACTTGTCCTGACGCTAACCCTAGTTGTCCTGACGCTAACCCTAGTTGTCCTGACGCTAATACTAGTTGTCCTGACGCTAACCCTAGTTGTCCTGGCGCTAACCCTAGTTGTCCTGGCGCTAACCCTAGTTGTCCTGGCGCTAACCCTAGTTGTCCTGGCGCTAACCCTAGTTGTCTTGGCGCTAACCCTAGTTGTCCTGGTGCTAACCCTAGTTGTCCTGGCGCTAACCCTAGTTGTCCTGGCGCTAACCCTAGTTGTCCTGGCGCTAACCCTAGTTGTCCTGGGGCTAACCCTAGTTGTAATGGCGCTAACCCTAGTTGTCCTGGCGCTAACCCTAGTTGTCCTGGCGCTAACCCTAGTTGTCCTGGCGCTAACCCTAGTTGTCCTGATGCTAAGCCTAGTTGTCCTGGCGCTAACCCTAGTTGTCCTGACGCTAACCCTAGTTGTCCTGATGCTAACCCTAGTTGTCCTGACGCTAACCCTAGTTGTCCTGACGCTAACCCAAGTTGTCCTGACGCTAACCCTAGTTGTCCTGACGCTAACCCTAGTTGTCCTGACGCTAACCCTACCTGTCCTGACGCTAACCCTAGTTGTCCTGACGCTAACCCTAGTTGTCCTGGCGCTAACCCTAGTTGTCCCGACGCTAACCCTAGTTGTCCTGACGCTAACCCTAGTTGTCCTGACGCTAACCCTACTTGTCCTGACGCTAACCCGAGTTGTCCTGACGCTAACCCTAGTTGTCCTGACGCTAAGCCTAGTTGTCCTGATGCTAACCCTACTTGTCCTGACGCTAACCCTAGTTGTCCTGACGCTAACCCTAGTTGTCCTGACGCTAACCCTAGTTGTCCTGGCTCTAACCCTAGTTGTCCTGGCTCTAACCCTAGTTGTCCTGGCTCTAACCCTAGTTGTCCTGGCGCTAACCCTAGTTGTCCTGACGCTAACCCTACTTGTCCTGACGGTAACCCTACTTGTCCTGACGCTAACCCTACTTGTCCTGACGCTAACCCTACTTGTCCTGACGCTAACCCTAATTGTCCTGACGCTAACCCTAGTTGTCCTGACGCTAACCCTACTTGTCCTGACGCTAACCCGAGTTGTCCTGACGCTAAACCTAGTTGTCCTGACGCTAACCCTACTTGTCCTGACGCTAACCCTAGTTGTCCTGACGCTAACCCTAGTTGTCCTGACGCTAACACTAGTTGTCCTGACGCTAACCCTAGTTGTCCTGACGCTAACCCTAGTTGTCCTCACGCTAACTCTACTTGTCCTGACGCTAACCCTACTTGTCCTGACGCTAACCCTAGTTGTCCTGACGCTAACCGTAGTTGTCCTGACGCTAACCCTAGTTGTCCTGACGCTAACCCTACTTGTCCTGACGCTAACCCTAGTTGTCCTGATGCTAACCCTAGTTGTCCTGACGCTAACCCTAGTTGTCCTGACGCTAACCCTAGTTGTCCTGATGCTAACCCTAGCTGTCCTGATGCTAACCCTAGTTGTCCTGGCGCTAACCCTAGTTGTCCTGACGCTAACCCTAGTTGTCCTGGCGCTAACCCTAGTTGTCCTGGCGCTAACCCTAGTTGTCCTGGCGCTAACCCTAGTTGTCCTGGCGCTAACCCTAGTTGTCCTGGCGCTAACCCTAGTTGTCCTGGCGCTAACCCTAGTTGTAGTGGCGCTAACCCTAGTTGTCCTGGCGCTAACCCTAGTTGTCCTGGCGCTAACCCTAGTTGTCCTAGCGCTAACCCTAGTTGTCCTGACGCTAACCCTAGTTGTCCTGACGCTAACCCTAGCTGTCCTGACGCTAACCCTTGTTGTCCTGATGCTAAGCCTATTTGTCCTGACGCTAACCCTAGTTGTCCTGACGCTAACCCTAGTTGTCCTGACGCTAACCCTAGTTGTCCTGACGCTAACCCTAGTTGTCCTGACGCTAACCCAAGTTGTCCTGACGCTAACCCTAGTTGTCCTGACGCTAACCCTAGTTGTCCTGACGCTAACCCTACCTGTCCTGAAGCTAACCCTAGTTGTCCTGACGCTAACCCTAGTTGTCCTGACGCTAACCCTAGTTGTCCTGATGCTAAACCTACTTGTCCTGACGCTAACCCTAGTTGTCCTGACGCTAACCCTAGTTGTCCTGACGCTAATACTAGTTGTCCTGACGCTAACCCTAGTTGTCCTGACGGTAACCCTAGTTGTCCTGATGCTAACCCTAGTTGTCCTGACGCTAACCCTAGTTGTCCTGACGCTAACCCTAGTTGTCCTGACGCTAACCCTAGTTGTCCTGACGCTAACCCTACTTGTCCTGACGCTAACCCGAGTTGTCCTGACGCTAACCCTAGTTGTCCTGACGCTAACCCTACTTGTCCTGACGCTAACCCGAGTTGTCCTGACGCTAACCCTACTTGTCCTGACGCTAACCCTAGTTGTCCTGACGCTAACCCTAGTTGTCCTGACGCTAACCCTAGTTGTCCTGACGCTAACCCTAGTTGTCCTGGCTCTAACCCTAGTTGTCCTGGCTCTAACCCTAGTTGTCCTGGCGCTAACCCTAGTTGTCCTGACGCTAACCCTACTTGTCCTGATGCTAACCCTACTTGTCCTGACGCTAACCCTACTTGTCCTGACGCTAACCCTACTTGTCCTGACGCTAACCCTACTTGTCCTGACGCTAACCCTAGTTGTCCTGACGCTAACCCTAGTTGTCCTGACGCTAACCCTACTTGTCCTGACGCTAACCCGAGTTGTCCTGACGCTAACCCTACTTGTCCTGACGCTAACCCTAGTTGTCCTGACGCTAACCCTAGTTGTCCTGACGCTAACCCTAGTTGTCCTGGCGCTAACCCTAGTTGTCCTGGCGCTAACCCTAGTTGTCCCGACGCTAACCCTAGTTGTCCTGTCGCTAACCCTAGTTGTCCTGAAGCTAACCCTACTTGTCCTGATGCTAACCCGAGTTGTCCTGACGCTAACCCTAGTTGTCCTGACGCTAACCCTAGTTGTCCTGATGCTAACCCTACTTGTCCTGACGCTAACCCTAGTTGTCCTGACGCTAACCCTAGTTGTCCTGACGCTAACCCTAGTTGTCCTGGCTCTAACCCTAGTTGTCCTGGCTCTAACCCTAGTTGTCCTGGCGCTAACCCTAGTTGTCCTGACGCTAACCCTACTTGTCCTGACGGTAACCCTACTTGTCCTGACGCTAACCCTACTTGTCCTGACGCTAACCCTACTTGTCCTGACGCTAACCCTAGTTGTCCTGACGCTAACCCTACTTGTCCTGACGCTAACCCGAGTTGTCCTGACGCTAAACCTAGTTGTCCTGACGCTAACCCTACTTGTCCTGACGCTAACCCTAGTTGTCCTGACGCTAACCCTAGTTGTCCTGACGCTAACCCTAGTTGTCCTGACGCTAACACTAGTTGTCCTGACGCTAACCCTAGTTGTCCTGACGCTAACCCTAGTTGTCCTCACGCTAACTCTACTTGTCCTGACGCTAACCCTACTTGTCCTGACGCTAACCCTAGTTGTCCTGACGCTAACCGTAGTTGTCCTGACGCTAACCCTACTTGTCCTGACGCTAACCCTAGTTGTCCTGATGCTAACCCTAGTTGTCCTGGCGCTAACCCTAGTTGTCCTGGCGCTAACCCTAGTTGTCCTGACGCTAACCCTAGTTGTCCTGACGCTAACCCTAGTTGTCCTGACGCTAACCCTACTTGTCCTGACGCTAACCCTAGTTGTCCTGACGCTAACCCTACTTATCCTGACGCTAACCCGAGTTGTCCTGACGCTAACCCTACTTGTCCTGACGCTAACCCTAGTTGTCCTGACGCTAACCCTAGTTGTCCTGACGCTAACCCTAGTTGTCCTGACGCTAACCCTAGTTGTCCTGGCTCTAACCCTAGTTGTCCTGGCTCTAACCCTAGTTGTCCTGGCGCTAACCCTAGTTGTCCTGACGCTAACCCTACTTGTCCTGACGCTAACCCTACTTGTCCTGACGCTAACCCTACTTGTCCTGACGCTAACCCTACTTGTCCTGACGCTAACCCTAGTTGTCCTGACGCTAACCCTAGTTGTCCTGACGCTAACCCTACTTGTCCTGACGCTAACCCGAGTTGTTCTGACGCTAACCCTAGTTGTCCTGACGCTAACCCTACTTATCCTGACGCTAACCCTAGTTGTCCTGACGCTAACCCTAGTTGTCCTGACGCTAACCCTAGTTGTCCTGGCGCTAACCCTAGTTGTCCTGGCGCTAACCCTAGTTGTCCCGACGCTAACCCTAGTTGTCCTGACGCTAACCCTAGTTGTCCTGACGCTAACCCTACTTGTCCTGACGCTAACCCGAGTTGTCCTGACGCTAACCCTAGTTGTCCTGACGCTAACCCTAGTTGTCCTGATGCTAACCCTACTTGTCCTGACGCTAACCCTAGTTGTCCTGACGCTAACCCTACTTGTCCTGACGCTAACCCTAGTTGTCCTGGCTCTAACCCTAGTTGTCCTGGCTCTAACCCTAGTTGTCCTGGCGCTAACCCTAGTTGTCCTGACGCTAACCCTACTTGTCCTGACGGTAACCCTACTTGTCCTGACGCTAACCCTACTTGTCCTGACGCTAACCCTACTTGTCCTGACGCTAACCCTAGTTGTCCTGACGCTAACCCTAGTTGTCCTGACGCTAACCCTACTTGTCCTGACGCTAACCCGAGTTGTCCTGACGCTAAACCTAGTTGTCCTGACGCTAACCCTACTTGTCCTGACGCTAACCCTAGTTGTCCTGACGCTAACCCTAGTTGTCCTGACGCTAACACTAGTTGTCCTGACGCTAACCCTAGTTGTCCTGACGCTAACCCTAGTTGTCCTCACGCTAACTCTACTTGTCCTGACGCTAACCCTACTTGTCCTGACGCTAACCCTAGTTGTCCTGACGCTAACCGTAGTTGTCCTGACGCTAACCCTAGTTGTCCTGACGCTAACCCTACTTGTCCTGACGATAACCCTAGTTGTCCTGATGCTAACCCTAGTTGTCCTGACGCTAACCCTAGTTGTCCTGACGCTAACCCTAGTTGTCCTGATGCTAACCCTAGCTGTCCTGATGCTAACCCTAGTTGTCCTGGCGCTAACCCTAGTTGTCCTGACGCTAACCCTAGTTGTCCTGGCGCTAACCCTAGTTGTCCTGGCGCTAACCCTAGTTGTCCTGGCGCTAACCCTAGTTGTCCTGGCGCTAACCCTAGTTGTCCTGGCGCTAACCCTAGTTGTCCTGGCGCTAACCCTAGTTGTAGTGGCGCTAACCCTAGTTGTCCTGGCGCTAACCCTAGTTGTCCTGGCGCTAACCCTAGTTGTCCTGGCGCTAACCCTAGTTGTCCTGACGCTAACCCTAGTTGTCCTGACGCTAACCCTAGTTGTCCTGACGCTAACCCTAGTTGTCCTGATGCTAAGCCTATTTGTCCTGACGCTAACCCTAGTTGTCCTGACGCTAACCCTAGTTGTCCTGACGCTAACCCTAGTTGTCCTGACGCTAACCCTAGTTGTCCTGACGCTAACCCAAGTTGTCCTGACGCTAACCCTAGTTGTCCTGACGCTAACCCTAGTTGTCCTGACGCTAACCCTACCTGTCCTGACGCTAACCCTAGTTGTCCTGACGCTAACCCTAGTTGTCCTGACGCTAACCCTAGTTGTCCTGATGCTAAACCTACTTGTCCTGACGCTAACCCTAGTTGTCCTGACGCTAACCCTAGTTGTCCTGACGCTACCCCTAGTTGTCCTGACGCTAATACTAGTTGTCCTGACGCTAACCCTAGTTGTCCTGACGGTAACCCTAGTTGTCCTGATGCTAACCCTAGTTGTCCTGACGCTAACCCTAGTTGTCCTGACGCTAACCCTAGTTGTCCTGACGCTAACCCTACTTGTCCTGACGCTAACCCGAGTTGTCCTGACGCTAACCCTAGTTGTCCTGACGCTAACCCTACTTGTCCTGACGCTAACCCGAGTTGTCCTGACGCTAACCCTACTTGTCCTGACGCTAACCCTAGTTGTCCTGACGCTAACCCTAGTTGTCCTGACGCTAACCCTAGTTGTCCTGACGCTAACCCTAGTTGTCCTGGCTCTAACCCTAGTTGTCCTGGCTCTAACCCTAGTTGTCCTGGCGCTAACCCTAGTTGTCCTGACGCTAACCCTACTTGTCCTGATGCTAACCCTACTTGTCCTGACGCTAACCCTACTTGTCCTGACGCTAACCCTACTTGTCCTGACGCTAACCCTACTTGTCCTGACGCTAACCCTAGTTGTCCTGACGCTAACCCTAGTTGTCCTGACGCTAACCCTACTTGTCCTGACGCTAACCCGAGTTGTCCTGACGCTAACCCTAGTTGTCCTGACGCTAACCCTACTTGTCCTGACGCTAACCCTAGTTGTCCTGACGCTAACCCTAGTTGTCCTGACGCTAACCCTAGTTGTCCTGGCGCTAACCCTAGTTGTCCTGGCGCTAACCCTAGTTGTCCCGACGCTAACCCTAGTTGTCCTGTCGCTAACCCTAGTTGTCCTGACGCTAACCCTACTTGTCCTGACGCTAACCCGAGTTGTCCTGACGCTAACCCTAGTTGTCCTGACGCTAACCCTAGTTGTCCTGATGCTAACCCTACTTGTCCTGACGCTAACCCTAGTTGTCCTGACGCTAACCCTAGTTGTCCTGACGCTAACCCTAGTTGTCCTGGCTCTAACCCTAGTTGTCCTGGCTCTAACCCTAGTTGTCCTGGCGCTAACCCTAGTTGTCCTGACGCTAACCCTACTTGTCCTGACGGTAACCCTACTTGTCCTGACGCTAACCCTACTTGTCCTGACGCTAACCCTACTTGTCCTGACGCTAACCCTACTTGTCCTGACGCTAACCCTAGTTGTCCTGACGCTAACCCTACTTGTCCTGACGCTAACCCGAGTTGTCCTGACGCTAAACCTAGTTGTCCTGACGCTGACCCTACTTGTCCTGACGCTAACCCTAGTTGTCCTGACGCTAACCCTAGTTGTCCTGACGCTAACCCTAGTTGTCCTGACGCTAACACTAGTTGTCCTGACGCTAACCCTAGTTGTCCTGACGCTAACCCTAGTTGTCCTCACGCTAACTCTACTTGTCCTCACGCTAACTCTACTTGTCCTGACGCTAACCCTACTTGTCCTGACGCTAACCCTAGTTGTCCTGACGCTAACCGTAGTTGTCCTGACGCTAACCCTACTTGTCCTGACGCTAACCCTAGTTGTCCTGATGCTAACCCTAGTTGTCCTGACGCTAACCCTAGTTGTCCTGACGCTAACCCTAGTTGTCCTGATGCTAACCCTAGCTGTCCTGATGCTAACCCTAGTTGTCCTGGCGCTAACCCTAGTTGTCCTGACGCTAACCCTAGTTGTCCTGGCGCTAACCCTAGTTGTCCTGGCGCTAACCCTAGTTGTCCTGGCGCTAACCCTAATTGTCCTGGCGCTAACCCTAGTTGTCCTGGCGCTAACCCTAGTTGTAGTGGCGCTAACCCTAGTTGTCCTGGCGCTAACCCTAGTTGTCCTGGCGCTAACCCTAGTTGTCCTGGCGCTAACCCTAGTTGTCCTGACGCTAACCCTAGTTGTCCTGACGCTAACCCTAGTTGTCCTGACGCTAACCCTAGTTGTCCTGATGCTAAGCCTAGTTGTCCTGGCGCTAACCCTAGTTGTCCTGACGCTAACCCTAGTTGTCCTGACGCTAACCCTAGTTGTCCTGACGCTAACCCTAGTTGTCCTGACGCTAACCCAAGTTGTCCTGACGCTAACCCTAGTTGTCCTGACGCTAACCCTAGTTGTCCTGACGCTAACCCTACCTGTCCTGACGCTAACCCTAGTTGTCCTGACGCTAACCCTAGTTGTCCTGACGCTAACCCTAGTTGTCCTGTTGCTAAACCTACTTGTCCTGACGCTAACCCTAGTTGTCATGACGCTAACCCTAGTTGTCCTGACGCTACCCCTAGTTGTCCTGACGCTAATACTAGTTGTCCTGACGCTAACCCTAGTTGTCCTGACGGTAACCCTAGTTGTCCTGATGCTAACCCTAGTTGTACTGACGCTAACCCTAGTTGTCCTGACGCTAACCCTAGTTGTCCTGACGCTAACCCTAGTTGTCCTGACGCTAACCCTACTTGTCCTGACGCTAACCCGAGTTGTCCTGACGCTAACCCTAGTTGTCCTGACGCTAACCCTAGTTGTCCTGACGCTAACCCTAGTTGTCCTGACGCTAACCCTAGTTGTCCTGACGCTAACCCTAGTTGTCCTGGCTCTAACCCTAGTTGTCCTGGCTCTAACCCTAGTTGTCCTGCCGCTAACCCTAGTTGTCCTGACGCTAACCCTACTTGTCCTGATGCTAACCCTACTTGTCCTGACGCTAACCCTACTTGTCCTGACGCTAACCCTACTTGTCCTGACGCTAACCCTAGTTGTCCTGACGCTAACCCTAGTTGTCCTGACGCTAACCCTACTTGTCCTGACGCTAACCCGAGTTGTCCTGACGCTAACCCTACTTGTCCTGACGCTAACCCTACTTGTCCTGACGCTAACCCTAGTTGTCCTGACGCTACCCTAGTTGTCCTGATGCTAACCCTAGTTGTCCTGGCGCTAACCCTAGTTGCCCTGGCGCTAACCCTAGTTGTCCTGACGCTAACCCTAGTTGTCCTGACGCTAACCCTAGTTGTCCTGACGCTAACCCTACTTGTCCTGACGCTAACCCTAGTTGTCCTGACGCTAACCCTACTTGTCCTGACGCTAACCCGAGTTGTCCTGACGCTAACCCTACTTGTCCTGACGCTAACCCTAGTTGTCCTGACGCTAACCCTAGTTGTCCTGACGCTAACCCTAGTTGTCCTGACGCTAACCCTAGTTGTCCTGGCTCTAACCCTAGTTGTCCTGGCTCTAACCCTAGTTGTCCTGGCGCTAACCCTAGTTGTCCTGACGCTAACCCTACTTGTCCTGATGCTAACCCTACTTGTCCTGACGCTAACCCTACTTGTCCTGACGCTAACCCTACTTGTCCTGACGCTAACCCTAGTTGTCCTGACGCTAACCCTACTTGTCCTGACGCTAACCCGAGTTGTCCTGACGCTAACCCTAGTTGTCCTGACGCTAACCCTACTTGTCCTGACGCTAACCCTAGTTGTCCTGACGCTAACCCTAGTTGTCCTGACGCTAACCCTAGTTGTCCTGGCGCTAACCCTAGTTGTCCTGGCACTAACCCTAGTTGTCCCGACGCTAACCCTAGTTGTCCTGACGCTAACCCTAGTTTTCCTGACGCTAACCCTACTTGTCCTGACGCTAACCCGAGTTGTCCTGACGCTAACCCTAGTTGTCCTGACGCTAACCCTAGTTGTCCTGATGCTAACCCTACTTGTCCTGACGCTAACCCTAGTTGTCCTGACGCTAACCCTAGTTGTCCTGACGCTAACCCTAGTTGTCCTGACGCTAACCCTAGTTGTCCTGACGCTAACCCTAGTTGTCCTGACGCTAACCCTACTTGTCCTGACGCTAACCCTACTTGTCCTGACGCTAACCCTAGTTGTCCTGACGCTAACCCTACTTGTCCTGACGCTAACCCTAGTTGTACTGACGCTAACCCTAGTTGTCCTGACGCTAACCCTAGTTGTCCTGACGCTAACCTTAGTTGTCCTGACGCTAACCCTAGTTGTCCTGACGCTAACCCTAGTTGTCCTGACGCTAACCCTAGTTGTCCTGACGCTAACCCTACTTGTCCTGGCGCTAACCCTACTTGTCCTAACGCTAACCCTACTTGTCCTGACGCTAACCCTACTTGTCCTGACGCTAACACTAGTTGTCCTGACGCTAACCCTAGTTGTCCTGACTCTAACCCTAGTTGTCCTGACGCTAACCCTAGTTGTCCTGACGCTAACCCTAGTTGTCATGACGCTAACCCTACTTGTCCTGACGCTAACCCTAGTTGTCCTGACGCTAACCCTAGTTGTCCTGACGCTAACCCTAGTTGTCCTGACGCTAACCCAAGTTGTCCTGACGCTAACCCTACTTGTCCTGACGCTAACCCTACTTGTCCTGACGCTAACCCTAGTTGTCCTGACGCTAACCCTAGTTGTCCTGACGCTAACCCTAGTTGTCCTTACGCTAACCCTAGTTGTCCTGACGCTAACCCTAGTTGTCCTGACGCTGACCCTAGTTGTCCTGACGCTAACCCTAGTTGTCCTGACGCTAACCCTAGTTGTCCTGACGCTAACCCTAGTTGTCCTGACGCTAACCCTACTTGTCCTGACGCTAACCCTAGTTGTCCTGACGCTAACCCTAGTTGTCCTGACGCTAACCCTAGTTGTCCTGACGCTAACCGTAGTTGTCCTGACGCTAACCCTAGTTGTCCTGACGCTAACCTTAGTTGTCCTGACGCTAACCCTAGTTGTCCTGACGCTAACCCTAGTTGTCCTGACGCTAACCCTACTTGTCCTGGCGCTAACCCTACTTGTCCTGACGCTAACCCTACTTGTCCTGACGCTAACCCTAGTTGTCCTGACGCTAACCCTAGTTGTCCTGACGCTAACCCTATTTGTCCTGACGCTAAACCTACTTGTTCTGACGCTAACCCTAGTTGTCCTGACGCTAACCCTAGTTGTCCTGACGCTAACCCTAGTTGTCCTGACGCTAACCCGAGTTGTCCTGACGCTAACCCGAGTTGTCCTGACGCTAACCCTAGTTGTCCTGACGCTAACCCTAGTTGTCCTGACTCTACCCCTAGTTGTCCTGATGCTAACCCTAGTTGTCCTGACGCTAACCCTACTTGTCCTGACGCTAACCCTACTTGTCCTGACGCTAACCCTACTTGTCCTGACGCTAACCCTAGTTGTCCTGACGCTAACCCTACTTGTCCTGACGCTAACCCTACTTGTCCTGACGCTAACCCTAGTTGTCCTGACGCTAACCCTAGTTGTCCTGACGCTAACCCTAGTTGTCCTGACTCTAACCCTGCTTGTCCTGACGCTAACCCTACTTGTCCTGACGCTAACCCTAGTTGTCCTGACGCTAACCCTACTTGTCCTGACGCTAACCCTAGTTGTCCTGACGCTAACCCTAGTTGTCCTGACGCTAACCCTAGTTGTCCTGACGCTAACCCTAGTTGTCCTGACGCTAACCCTAGTTGTCCTGACGCTAACCGTATTTGTCCTGACGCTAACCCTAGTTGTCCTGACGCTAACCTTAGTTGTCCTGACGCTAACCCTAGTTGTCCTGACGCTAACCCTAGTTGTCCTGACGCTAACCCTACTTGTCCTGGCGCTAACCCTACTTGTCCTGACGCTAACCCTACTTGTCCTGACGCTAACCCTAGTTGTCCTGACGCTAACCCTAGTTGTCCTGACGCTAACCCTATTTGTCCTGACGCTAAACCTACTTGTTCTGACGCTAACCCTAGTTGTCCTGACGCTAACCCTAGTTGTCCTGACGCTAACCCTAGTTGTCCTGACGCTAACCCTAGTTGTCCTGACGCTAACCCGAGTTGTCCTGACGCTAACCCTAGTTGTCCTGACGCTAACCCTAGTTGTCCTGACTCTACCCCTAGTTGTCCTGATGCTAACCCTAGTTGTCCTGACGCTAACCCTACTTGTCCTGACGCTAACCCTACTTGTCCTGACGCTAACCCTACTTGTCCTGACGCTAACCCTAGTTGTCCTGACGCTAACCCTACTTGTCCTGACGCTAACCCTACTTGTCCTGACGCTAACCCTAGTTGTCCTGACGCTAACCCTAGTTGTCCTGACGCTAACCCTAGTTGTCCTGACTCTAACCCTGCTTGTCCTGACGCTAACCCTACTTGTCCTGACGCTAACCCTAGTTGTCCTGACGCTAACCCTACTTGTCCTGACGCTAACCCTAGTTGTCCTGACTCTAACCCTAGTTGTCCTGACGCTAACCCTAGTTGTCCTGACGCTAACCCTAGTTGTCCTGACGCTAACCCTAGTTGTCCTGACGCTAACCCTAGTTGTCCTGACGCTAACCCTAGTTGTCCTGATGCTAACCGTAGTTGTCTTGATGCTAAGCCTAGTTGTCCTGACGCTAACCCTAGTTGTCCTGACGCTAACCCTAGTTGTCCTGACGCTAACCCTAGTTGTCCTGACGCTAACCCCACTTGTCCTGATGCTAACCCTAGTTGTCCTGACGCTAACCCTACTTGTCCTGACGCTAACCGTAGTTGTCCTGACGCTAACCCTAGTTGTCCTGACGCTAACCCTGCTTGTCCTGACGCTAACCCTAGTTGTCCTGACGCTAACCCTACTTGTCCTGATGCTAACCCTAGTTGTCCTGACGCTAACCCTAGTTGTCCTGACGCTAACCCTAGTTTTCCTGACGCTAACCCTAGTTGTCCTGACGCTAACCCTAGTTGTCTTGACGCTAACCCTACTTGTCCTGACGCTAACCCTAGTTGTCCTGACGCTAACCCTAGTTGTCCTGACGCTAACCCTACTTGTCCTGACGCTAACCCTAGTTGTCCTGACGCTAACCCTAGTTGTCCTGACGCTAACCCTAGTTGTCTTGACGCTAACCCTAGCTGTCCTGATGCTAACCCTAGTTGTCCTGACGCTAACCCTAGTTGTCCTGACGCTAACCCTAGTTGTCCTGACGCTAACCCTACTTGTCCTGACGCTAACCCTACTTGTCCTGACGCTAACCCTAGTTGTCCTGACGCTAACCCTAGTTGTCCTGACGCTAACCCTAGTTGTCCTGACGCTAACCCTAGTTGTCCTGACGCTAACCCTAGTTGTCCTGACGCTAACCCTACTTGTCCTGACGCTAACCCTTCTTGTCCTGACGCTAACCCTAGTTGTCCTGACGCTAACCCTAGTTGTCCTGACGCTAACCCTAGTTGTCCTGACGCTAACCCTAGTTGTCCTGATGCTAACCCTAGTTGTCTTGATGCTAACCCTAGTTGTCCTGACGCTAACCCTAGTTGTCCTGACGCTAACCCTAGTTGTCCTGACGCTAACCCTACTTGTCCTGACGCTAACCGTAGTTGTCCTGACGCTAACCCTAGTTGTCCTGACGCTAACCCTACTTGTCCTGACGCTAACCCTAGTTGTCCTGATGCTAACCCTACTTGTCCGGACGCTAACCCTAGTTGTCCTGACGCTAACCCTAGTTGTCCTGACGCTAACCCTAGTTTTCCTGACGCTAACCCTAGTTGTCCTGACGCTAACCCTAGTTGTCTTGACGCTAACCCTACTTGTCCTGACGCTAACCCTAGTTGTCCTGACGCTAACCCTAGTTGTCCTGACGCTAACCCTACTTGTCCTGACGCTAACCCTAGTTGTCCTGACGCTAACCCTAGTTGTCCTGACGCTAACCCTAGCTGTCCTGATGCTAACCCTAGTTGTCCTGACGCTAACCCTAGTTGTCCTGACGCTAACTCTAGTTGTCCTGACGCTAACCCTACTTGTCCTGACGCTAACCCTAGTTGTCCTGACGCTAACCCTAGTTGTCCTGACGCTAACCCTAGTTGTCCTGACGCTAACCCTACTTGTCCTGACGCTAACCCTAGTTGTCCTGACGCTAACCCTACTTGTCCTGACGCTAACCCTACTTGTCCTGACGCTAACCCTACTTGTCCTGACGCTAACCCTAGTTGTCCTGACGCTAACCCTACTTGTCCTGACGCTAACCCTACTTGTCCTGACGCTAACCCTACTTGTCCTGACGCTAACCCTACTTGTCCTGACGCTAACCCTACTTGTCCTGACGCTAACCCTACTTGTCCTGAAGCTAACCCTAGTTGTCCTGAAGCTAACCCTAGTTGTCCTGACGCTAACCCTAGTTGTCCTGACGCTAACCCTAGTTGTCCTGATGCTAACCCTACTTGTCCTGACGCTAACCCTACTTGTCCTGACGCTAACCCTACTTGTCCTGACGCTAACCCTAGTTGTCCTGACGCTAACCCTAGTTGTCCTGACGCTAACCCTAGTTGTCCTGACGCTAACCCTACTTATCCTGACGCTAACCCTAGTTGTCCTGACGCTAATCCTAGTTGTCCTGACGCTAACCCTAGTTGTCCTGACGCTAAACCTAGTTGTCCTGACGCTAACTCTACTTGTCCTGACGCTAACCCTAGTTGTCCTGACGCTAACCCTACTTGTCCTGACGCTAACCCTACTTGTCCTGACGCTAACCCTAGTTGTCCTGACGCTAACCCTAGTTGTCCTGACGCTAACCCTAGTTGTCCTGACGCTAACCCTACTTGTCCTGACGCTAACCCTACTTGTCCTGACGCTAACCCTACTTGTCCTGACGCTAACCCTAGTTGTCCTGACGCTAACCCTAGTTGTCCTGACGCTAACCCTATTTGTACTGACGCTAACCCTAGTTGTCCTGACGCTAACCCTAGTTGTCCTGACGCTAACCCTAGCTGTCCTGACGCTAACCCTACTTGTCCTGATGCTAACCCTAGTTGTCCTGACGCTAACCCTAGCTGTCCTGACGCTAACCCTAGTTGTCCTGACGCTAACCCTAGTTGTCCTGACGCTAACCCTAGTTGTCCTGACGCTAACCCTAGTTGTCCTGACGCTAACCCTAGTTGTCCTGACGCTAACCCTAGTTGTCCTGACGCTAACCCTAGTTGTCCTGACGCTAACCCTACTTGTCCTAACGCTAACCCTACTTGTCCTAACGCTAACCCTACTTGTCCTGACGCTAACACTAGTTGTCCTGACGCTAACACTAGTTGTCCTGACGCTAACCCTAGTTGTCCTGATGCTAACCCTAGTTGTCCTGACGCTAACCCTACTTGTCCTGACGCTAACCCTAGTTGTCCTGACGCTAACCCTACTTGTCCTGACGCTAACCCTAGTTGTCCTGAGCTAACCCTAGTTGTCCTGACGCTAACCCTAGTTGTCCTGACGCTAACCCTACTTGTCCTGACGCTAACCCTACTTGTCCTGACGCTAACCCTAGTTGTCCTGACGCTAACCCTAGTTGTCCTGACGCTAACCCTATTTGTACTGACGCTAACCCTAGTTGTCCTGACGCTAACCCTAGTTGTCCTGACGCTAACCCTAGCTGTCCTGACGCTAACCCTACTTGTCCTGATGCTAACCCTAGTTGTCCTGACGCTAACCCTAGTTGTCCTGACGCTAACCCTAGTTGTCCTGACGCTAACCCTAGTTGTCCTGACGCTAACCCTAGTTGTCCTGACGCTAACCCTAGTTGTCCTGACGCTAACCCTAGTTGTCCTGACGCTAACCCTACTTGTCCTAACGCTAACCCTACTTGTCCTAACGCTAACCCTACTTGTCCTGACGCTAACACTAGTTGTCCTGACGCTAACACTAGTTGTCCTGACGCTAACCCTAGTTGTCCTGATGCTAACCCTAGTTGTCCTGACGCTAACCCTACTTGTCCTGACGCTAACCCTAGTTGTCCTGACGCTAACCCTACTTGTCCTGACGCTAACCCTAGTTGTCCTGACGCTAACCCTACTTGTCCTGACGCTAACCCTAGTTGTCCTGACGCTAACCCTAGTTGTCCTGACTCTAACCCTACTTGTCCTGACGCTAACCCTACTTGTCCTGACGCTAACCCTAGTTGTCCTGATGCTAACCCTAGTTGTCTTGACGCTAACCCTAGTTGTCTTGACGCTAACCCTACTTGTCCTGACGCTAACCCTAGTTGTCCTGACGCTAACCCTACTTGTCCTGACGCTAACCCTAGTTGTCCTGACGCTAACCCTAGTTGTCCTGACGCTAACCCTAGTTGTCTTGACGCTAACCCTAGCTGTCCTGACGCTAACCCTACTTGTCCTGACGCTAACCCTAGTTGTCCTGACGCTAACCCTAGTTGTCCTGACGCTAACCCTACTTGTCCTGACGCTAACCCTAGTTGTCCTGACGCTAACCCTAGTTGTCCTGACGCTAACCCTACTTGTCCTGACGCTAACCCTAGTTGTCCTGACGCTAACCCTACTTGTCCTGACGCTAACCCTACTTGTCCTGACGCTAACCCTAGTTGTCCTGACGCTAACCCTAGTTGTCCTGACGCTAACCCTACTTGTCCTGACGCTAACCATAGTTGTCCTGACGCTAACCCTACTTGTCCTGACGCTAACCCTACTTGTCCTGACGCTAACCCTAGTTGTCCTGACGCTAACCCTACTTGTCCTGAAGCTAACCCTAGTTGTCCTGACGCTAACCCTAGTTGTCCTGACGCTAGCCCTAGTTGTCCTGACGCTAACCCTAGTTGTCCTGAAGCTAACCCTACATGTCCTGACGCTAACCCTAGTTGTCCTGACGCTAACCCTAGTTGTCCTGACGCTAACCCTACTTGTCCTGACGCTAACCCTACTTGTCCTGACGCTAACCCTAGTTGTCCTGGCGCTAACCCTAGTTGTCCTGGCGCTAACCCTAGTTGTCCTGGCGCTAACCCTAGTTGTCCTGGCGCTAACCCGAGTTGTCCTGGCGCTAACCCTAGTTGTCCTGACGCTAACCTTAGTTGTCCTGGCGCTAACCCTAGTTTTCCTGGCGCTAACCCTAGTTGTCCTGGCGCTAACCCTAGTTGTCCTGGTGCTAACCCTAGTTGTCCTGACGCTAACCCTATTTGTCCTGACGCTAACCCTAGTTGTCCTGATGCTAACCCTAGTTGTCCTGACGCTAACCCGAGTTGTCCTGACGCTAACCCTAGTTGTCCTGACGCTAACCCTAGTTGTCCTGACGCTAAACCGAGTTGTCCTGACGCTAACCCGAGTTGTCCTGACGCTAACCCGAGTTGTCCTGACGCTAACCCTAGTTGTCCTGACGCTAACCCGAGTTGTCCTGACGCTAACCCGAGTTGTCCTGACGCTAACCCGAGTTGTCCTGACGCTAACCCGAGTTGCCCTGACGCTAACCCGAGTTGTCCTGATGCTAACCCTAGTTGTCCTGACGCTAACCCGAGTTGTCCTGACGCTAACCCTAGTTGTCCTGGCGCTAACCCGAGTTGTCCTGGCGCTAACCCTAGTTGTCCTGACGCTAACCCTAGTTGTCCTGGCGCTAACCCTAGTTGGCCTGGCCCTAACCCTAGTTGTCCTGGCGCTAACCCTAGTTGTCCTGACGCTAACCCTAGTTGTCCTGACGCTAACCCTAGTTGTCCTGACGCTAACCCTAGTTGTCCTGACGCTAACCCGAGTTGTCCTGACGCTAACCCGAGTTGTCCTGACGCTAACCCTAGTTGTCCTGACGCTAACCCTAGTTGTCCTGACGCTAACCCGAGTTGTCCTGACGCTAACCCGAGTTGTCCTGACGCTAACCCGAGTTGTCCTGACGCTAACCCGAGTTGTCCTGACACTAACCCGAGTTGTCCTGACGCTAACCCGAGTTGTCCTGACGCTAACCCTAGTTGTCCTGACGCTAACCCGAGTTGTCCTGACGCTAAAACGAGTTGTCCTGACGCTAACCCGAGTTGTCCTGACGCTAACCCTACTTGTCCTGACGCTAACCCTAGTTGTCCTGACGCTAACCCTAGTTGTCCTGACGCTAACCCTAGTTTTCCTGACGCTAACCCTAGTTTTCCTGGCGCTAACCCTAGTTGTCCTGGCGCTAACCCTAGTTGTCCTGGCGCTAACCCTAGTTGTCCTGGCGCTAACCCTAGTTGTCCTGACGCTAACCCTAGTTGTCCTGACGCTAACCCGAGTTGTCCTGACGCTAACCCGAGTTGTCCTAACGCTAACCCTAGTTGTCCTGATGCTAACCCTAGTTGTCCTGACGCTAACCCTAGTTGTCCTGACGCTAACCCTAGTTGTCCTGACGCTAACCCTACTTGTCCTGACGCTAACCCTAGTTGTCCTGACGCTAACCCTAGTTGTCCTGACGCTAACCCTATTTGTCCTGACGCTAAACCTACTTGTCCTGACGCTAACCCTAGTTGTCCTGACGCTAACCCTAGTTGTCCTGACGCTAACCCTAGTTGTCCTGACGCTAACCCTGGTTGTCCTGACGCTAACCCTGGTTGTCCTGACGCTAACCCTACTTGTCCTGATGCTAACCCTAGTTGTCCTGACGCTAACCCTAGTTGTCCTGACGCTAACCCTATTTGTCCTGACGCTAAACCTACTTGTCCTGACGCTAACCCGAGTTGTCCTGACGCTAACCCGAGTTGTCCTGACGCTAACCCGAGTTGTCCTGACGCTAACCCGAGTTGTCCTGACGCTAACCCTACTTGTCCTGACGCTAACCCTAGTTGTCCTGACGCTAACCCGAGTTGTCCTGACGCTAACCCTACTTGTCCTGACGCTAACCCTACTTGTCCTGACGCTAACCCTAGTTGTCCTGACGCTAACCCTAGTTGTCCTGACGCTAACCCTACTTGTCCTGACGCTAACCCTAGTTTTCCTGGCGCTAACCCTAGTTGTCCTGGCGCTAACCCTAGTTGTCCTGGCGCTAACCCTAGTTGTCCTGACGCTAACCCTAGTTGTCCTGACGCTAACCCTACTTGTCCTGACGCTAACCCTGCTTGTCCTGACGCTAACCCTAGTTGTCCTGACGCTAACCCTACTTGTCCTGACGCTAACCCTGCTTGTCCTGACGCTAACCCTAGTTGTCCTGACGCTAACCCTAGTTGTCCTGGCGCTAACCCTAGTTGTCCTGACGCTAACCCTAGTTGTCCTGACGCTAACCCTAGTTGTCCTGGCGCTAACCCTAGTTGTCCTGGCGCTAACCCTAGTTGTCCTGACGCTAACCCTAGTTGTCCTGACGCTAACCCTACTTGTCCTGACGCTAACCCTGCTTGTCCTGACGCTAACCCTAGTTGTCCTGACGCTAACCCTACTTGTCCTGACGCTAACCCTGCTTGTCCTGACGCTAACCCTAGTTGTCCTGACGCTAACCCTAGTTGTCCTGGCGCTAACCCTAGTTGTCCTGGCGCTAACCCTAGTTGTCCTGACGCTAACCCGAGTTGTCCTGACGCTAACCCGAGTTGTCCTGACGCTAACCCGAGTTGTCCTGACTCTAACCCGAGTTGTCCTGACGCTAACCCGAGTTGTCCTGACGCTAACCCTAGTTGTCCTGACGCTAACCCGAGTTGTCCTGACGCTAACCCGAGATGTCCTGACGCTAACCCGAGTTGTCCTGACGCTAACCCTAGTTGTCCTGACGCTAACCCTAGTTGTCCTGACGCTAACCCGAGTTGTCCTGACGCTAACCCTAGTTGTCCTGACGCTAACCCTAGTTGTCCTGACGCTAACCCTAGTTGTCCTGGCGCTAACCCTAGTTGTCCTGGCGCTAACCCTAGTTGTCCTGACGCTAACCCTAGTTGTCCTGGCGCTAACCCTAGTTATCCTGGCGCTAACCCTAGTTGTCCTGACGCTAACCCTAGTTGTCCTGACGCTAACCCGAGTTGTCCTGACGCTAACCCTAGTTGTCCTGACGCTAACCTTAGTTGTCCTGACGCTAACCCGAGTTGTCCTGACGCTAACCCGAGTTGTCCTGACGCTAACCCGAGTTGTCCTGACGCTAACCCGAGTTGTCCTGACGCTAACCCTAGTTGTCCTGACGCTAACCCGAGTTGTCCTGACGCTAACCCTAGTTGTCCTGACGCTAACCCTAGTTGTCCTGACGCTAAACCGAGTTGTCCTGACGCTAACCCGAGTTGTCCTGACGCTAACCCGAGTTGTCCTGACGCTAACCCTAGTTGTCCTGACGCTAACCCGAGTTGTCCTGACGCTAACCCGAGTTGTCCTGACGCTAACCCGAGTTGTCCTGACGCTAACCCGAGTTGCCCTGACGCTAACCCGAGTTGTCCTGATGCTAACCCTAGTTGTCCTGACGCTAACCCGAGTTGTCCTGACGCTAACCCTAGTTGTCCTGGCGCTAACCCGAGTTGTCCTGGCGCTAACCCTAGTTGTCCTGACGCTAACCCTAGTTGTCCTGGCGCTAACCCTAGTTGTCCTGGCCCTAATCCTAGTTGTCCTGGCGCTAACCCTAGTTGTCCTGACGCTAACCCTAGTTGTCCTGACGCTAACCCTAGTTGTCCTGACGCTAACCCTAGTTGTCCTGACGCTAACCCGAGTTGTCCTGACGCTAACCCGAGTTGTCCTGACGCTAACCCTAGTTGTCCTGACGCTAACCCTAGTTGTCCTGACGCTAACCCTAGTTGTCCTGACGCTAACCCGAGTTGTCCTGACGCTAACCCGAGTTGTCCTGACGCTAACCCGAGTTGTCCTGACACTAACCCGAGTTGTCCTGACGCTAACCCGAGTTGTCCTGACGCTAACCCTAGTTGTCCTGACGCTAACCCGAGTTGTCCTGACGCTAAAACGAGTTGTCCTGACGCTAACCCGAGTTGTCCTGACGCTAACCCTACTTGTCCTGACGCTAACCCTAGTTGTCCTGACGCTAACCCTAGTTGTCCTGACGCTAACCCTAGTTTTCCTGACGCTAACCCTAGTTTTCCTGGCGCTAACCCTAGTTGTCCTGGCGCTAACCCTAGTTGTCCTGGCGCTAACCCTAGTTGTCCTGGCGCTAACCCTAGTTGTCCTGACGCTAACCCTAGTTGTCCTGACGCTAACCCGAGTTGTCCTGACGCTAACCCGAGTTGTCCTAACGCTAACCCTAGTTGTCCTGATGCTAACCCTAGTTGTCCTGACGCTAACCCTAGTTGTCCTGACGCTAACCCTAGTTGTCCTGACGCTAACCCTACTTGTTCTGACGCTAACCCTAGTTGTCCTGACGCTAACCCTAGTTGTCCTGACGCTAACCCTATTTGTCCTGACGCTAAACCTACTTGTCCTGACGCTAACCCTAGTTGTCCTGACGCTAACCCTAGTTGTCCTGACGCTAACCCTAGTTGTCCTGACGCTAACCCTGGTTGTCCTGACGCTAACCCTGGTTGTCCTGACGCTAACCCTACTTGTCCTGATGCTAACCCTAGTTGTCCTGACGCTAACCCTAGTTGTCCTGACACTAACCCTATTTGTCCTGACGCTAAACCTACTTGTCCTGACGCTAACCCGAGTTGTCCTGACGCTAACCCGAGTTGTCCTGACGCTAACCCGAGTTGTCCTGACGCTAACCCGAGTTGTCCTGACGCTAACCCGAGTTGTCCTGACGCTAACCCTAGTTGTCCTGACGCTAACCCGAGTTGTCCTGACGCTAACCCTACTTGTCCTGACGCTAACCCTACTTGTCCTGACGCTAACCCTAGTTGTCCTGACGCTAACCCTAGTTGTCCTGACGCTAACCCTACTTGTCCTGACGCTAACCCTAGTTTTCCTGGCGCTAACCCTAGTTGTCCTGGCGCTAACCCTAGTTGTCCTGGCGCTAACCCTAGTTGTCCTGACGCTAACCCTAGTTGTCCTGACGCTAACCCTACTTGTCCTGACGCTAACCCTGCTTGTCCTGACGCTAACCCTAGTTGTCCTGACGCTAACCCTACTTGTCCTGACGCTAACCCTGCTTGTCCTGACGCTAACCCTAGTTGTCCTGACGCTAACCCTAGTTGTCCTGGCGCTAACCCTAGTTGTCCTGACGCTAACCCTAGTTGTCCTGACGCTAACCCTAGTTGTCCTGGCGCTAACCCTAGTTGTCCTGGCGCTAACCCTAGTTGTCCTGACGCTAACCCTAGTTGTCCTGACGCTAACCCTACTTGTCCTGACGCTAACCCTGCTTGTCCTGACGCTAACCCTAGTTGTCCTGACGCTAACCCTACTTGTCCTGACGCTAACCCTGCTTGTCCTGACGCTAACCCTAGTTGTCCTGACGCTAACCCTAGTTGTCCTGGCGCTAACCCTAGTTGTCCTGGCGCTAACCCTAGTTGTCCTGACGCTAACCCTAGTTGTCCTGACGCTAACCCGAGTTGTCCTGACGCTAACCCGAGTTGTCCTGACGCTAACCCGAGTTGTCCTGACGCTAACCCGAGTTGTCCTGACGCTAACCCGAGTTGTCCTGACGCTAACCCTAGTTGTCCTGACGCTAACCCGAGTTGTCCTGACGCTAACCCGAGATGTCCTGACGCTAACCCGAGTTGTCCTGACGCTAACCCTAGTTGTCCTGACGCTAACCCTAGTTGTCCTGACGCTAACCCGAGTTGTCCTGACGCTAACCCTAGTTGTCCTGACGCTAACCCTAGTTGTCCTGACGCTAACCCTAGTTGTCCTGGCGCTAACCCTAGTTGTCCTGGCGCTAACCCTAGTTGTCCTGACGCTAACCCTAGTTGTCCTGGCGCTAACCCTAGTTATCCTGGCGCTAACCCTAGTTGTCCTGACGCTAACCCTAGTTGTCCTGACGCTAACCCGAGTTGTCCTGACGCTAACCCTAGTTGTCCTGACGCTAACCTTAGTTGTCCTGACGCTAACCCGAGTTGTCCTGACGCTAACCCGAGTTGTCCTGACGCTAACCCGAGTTGTCCTGACGCTAACCCGAGTTGTCCTGACGCTAACCCTAGTTGTCCTGACGCTAACCCTAGTTGTCCTGACGCTAACCCTAGTTGTCCTGACGCTAACCCTAGTTGTCCTGACGCTAACCCTAGTTGTCCTGACGCTAACCCTAGTTGTCCTGACGCTAACCCTAGTTGTCCTGGCGCTAACCCTAGTTGTCCTGACGCTAACCCTAGTTGTCCTGACGCTAACCCTAGTTGTCCTGGCGCTAACCCTAGTTGTCCTGACGCTAACCCTAGTTGTCCTGACGCTAACCCTAGTTGTCCTGACGCTAATCCTAGTTGTCCTGGCGCTAACCCTAGTTGTCCTGGCGCTAACCCTAGTTGTCCTGACGCTAACCCTAGTTGTCCTGACGCTAACCCTAGTTGTCCTGGCGCTAACCCTAGTTGTCCTGACGCTAACCCTAGTTGTCCTGACGCTAACCCTAATTGTCCTGACGCTAACCCTAGTTGTCCTGACGCTAACCCTAGTTGTCCTGACGCTAGCCCTAGTTGTCCTGACGCTAGCCCTAGTTGTCCTGACGCTAACCCTAGTTGTCCTGACGCTAACCCTAGTTGTCCTGACGCTAACCCTAGTTGTCCTGACGCTAACCCTAGTTGTCCTGACGCTAACCCTAGTTGTCCTGACGCTAACCCTAGTTGTCCTGACGCTAACCCTAGTTGTCCTGGCGCTAACCCTAGTTGTCCTGACGCTAACCCTAGTTGTCCTGACGCTAACCCTAGTTGTCCTGACGCTAACCCTAGTTGTCCTGAAGCTAACCCTAGTTGTCCTGACGCTAACCCTAGTTGTCCTGACGCTAACCCTAGTTGTCCTGACGCTAACCCTAGTTGTCCTGGCGCTAACCCTAGTTGTCCTGACGCTAACCCTAGTTGTCCTGACGCTAACCCTAGTTGTCCTGATGCTAACCCTAGTTGTCCTGGCGCTAACCCTAGTTGTCCTGACGCTAACCCTAGTTGTCCTGACGCTATCCCTAGTTGTCCTGACGCTAACCCTAGTTGTCCTGGCGCTAACCCTAGTTGTCCTGACGCTAACCCTAGTTGTCCTGACGCTAGCCCTAGTTGTCCTGACGCTAGCCCTAGTTGTCCTGACGCTAACCCTAGTTGTCCTGACGCTAACCCTAGTTGTCCTGACGCTAACCCTAGTTGTCCTGACGCTAACCCTAGTTGTCCTGACGCTAACCCTAGTTGTCCTGGCGCTAACCCTAGTTGTCCTGACGCTAACCCTAGTTGTCCTGACGCTAACCCTAGTTGTCCTGACGCTAACCCTAGTTGTCCTGGCGCTAACCCTAGTTGTCCTGGCGCTAACCCTAGTTGTCCTGACGCTAACCCTAGTTGTCCTGACGCTAACCCTAGTTGTCCTGAAGCTAACCCTAGTTGTCCTGACGCTAACCCTAGTTGTCCTGACGCTAACCCTAGTTGTCCTGACGCTAACCCTAGTTGTCCTGGCGCTAACCCTAGTTGTCCTGACGCTAACCCTAGTTGTCCTGACGCTAACCCTAGTTGTCCTGACGCTAACCCTAGTTGTCCTGACGCTAACCCTAGTTGTCCTGGCGCTAACCCTAGTTGTCCTGACGCTAACCCTAGTTGTCCTGACGCTAACCCTAGTTGTCCTGACGCTAACCCTAGTTGTCCTGACGCTAACCCTAGTTGTCCTGGCGCTAACCCTAGTTGTCCTGACGCTAACCCTAGTTGTCCTGACGCTAACCCTAGTTGTCCTGACGCTAACCCTAGTTGTCCTGGCGCTAACCCTAGTTGTCCTGACGCTAACCCTAGTTGTCCTGACGCTAGCCCTAGTTGTCCTGACGCTAGCCCTAGTTGTCCTGACGCTAACCCTAGTTGTCCTGACGCTAACCCTAGTTGTCCTGACGCTAACCCTAGTTGTCCTGACGCTAACCCTAGTTGTCCTGACGCTAACCCTAGTTGTCCTGGCGCTAACCCTAGTTGTCCTGACGCTAACCCTAGTTGTCCTGACGCTAACCCTAGTTGTCCTGACGCTAACCCTAGTTGTCCTGATGCTAACCCTAGTTGTCCTGGCGCTAACCCTAGTTGTTCTGACGCTAACCCTAGTTGTCCTGACGCTAACCCTAGTTGTCCTGAAGCTAACCCTAGTTGTCCTGACGCTAACCCTAGTTGTCCTGACGCTAACCCTAGTTGTCCTGACGCTAACCCTAGTTGTCCTGGCGCTAACCCTAGTTGTCCTGACGCTAACCCTAGTTGTCCTGACGCTAACCCTAGTTGTCCTGACGCTAACCCTAGTTGTCCTGACGCTAACCCTAGTTGTCCTGGCGCTAACCCTAGTTGTCCTGACGCTAACCCTAGTTGTCCTGACGCTAACCCTAGTTGTTCTGGCGCTAACCCTAGTTGTCCTGACGCTAACCCTAGTTGTCCTGACGCTAACCCTAGTTGTCCTGACGCTAACCCTAGGTGTCCTGACGCTAACCCTAGTTGTCCTGACGCTAACCCTAGGTGTCCTGACGCTAACCCTAGCTGTCCTGACGCTAACCCTAGTTGTCCTGACGCTAACCCTAGTTGTCCTGACGCTAACCCTAGTTGTCCTGACGCTAACCCTAGTTGTCCTGGCGCTAACCCTAGTTGTCCTGACGCTAACCCTAGTTGTCCTGACGCTAACCCTAGTTGTCCTGACGCTAACCCCAGTTGTCCTGGCGCTAACCCTAGTTGTCCTGACGCTAACCCTAGTTGTCCTGGCGCTAACCCTAGTTGTCCTGACGCTAACCATAGTTGTCCTGACGCTAACCCTAGTTGTCCTGACGCTAACCCTAGTTGTCCTGGCGCTAACCCTAGTTGTCCTGATGCTAACCCTAGTTGTCCTGACGCTAACGCTAATTGTCCTGACGCTAACCCTAGTTGTCCTGACGCTAACCCTAGTTGTCCTGACGCTAACCCTAGTTGTCCTGACGCTAGCCCTAGTTGTCCTGACGCTAGCCCTAGTTGTCCTGACGCTAGCCCTAGTTGTCCTGACGCTAACCCTAGTTGTCCTGACGCTAACCCGAGTTGTCCTGACGCTAACCCTAGTTGTCCTGACGCTAACCCGAGTTGTCCTGACGCTAACCCTAGTTGTCCTGAGGCTAACCCTAGTTGTCCTGACGCTAACCCTAGTTGTCCTGACGCTAACCCTATTTGTCCTGACGCTAACCCTAGTTGTCCTGACGCTAACCCTAGTTGTCCTGACGCTAACCCTAGTTGTCCTGACGCTAACCCTTGTTGTCCTGACGCTAACCCTAGTTGTCCTGACGCTAACCCTAGTTGTCCTGACGCTAACCCTAGTTGTCCTGACGCTAACCCTAGTTGTCGTGACGCTAACCCTAGTTGTCCTGACGCTAACCCTAGTTGTCCTGACGCTATCCCTAGTTGTCCTGACGCTAACCCTAGTTGTCCTGACGCTAACCCTTGTTGTCCTGACGCTAACCCTAGTTGTCCTGACGCTAACCCTAGTTGTCCTGACGCTAACCCTAGTTGTCCTGACGCTAACCCTAGTCGTCCTGACGCTAACCCTAGTCGTCCTGACGCTAACCCTAGTCGTCCTGACGCTAACCCTAGTCGTCCTGACGCTAACCCTAGTCGTCCTGACGCTAACCCTAGTCGTCCTGGCGCTAACCCTAGTCGTCCTGGCGCTAACCCTAGTCGTCCTGACGCTAACCCTAGTCGTCCTGACGCTAAACCTAGTTGTCCTGACGCTAACCCTAGTCGTCCTAGCTGTAATGGTACATCGTTTTCCCTGTCCTGCATTTCTGTATAAAATGTCATGATGTGATGTCAATACCCATGCTCTTTCCCAGATCTTTGTTCCTCAACCATAATTTAAATTGGGCTTGTGTCAACACCGTTAGAGGACTCCCCATTGTTCTCTTAAGCAGGGGGAGAACTCACAGTACACATCTTTATAGACACATCGGAGCCATGCCATTGACTAAACCATCGACTAGGAGGGGGGAAACCTCTCCTCCCCTACCCTTGGGCTGTTCCCGGTAGCCCAAGACAATGGACTTATGCGTGACCAGTGTTGTGTTGGGAGATCTCTGGAGGAAGAAGTTGTCACGGCTCTTAGCTGCGGCAAGACCTCACGCCCGTCGGTGATTGTGGACTTATTATGAACCTTAGGAATAACATGGATTTTTGATTTGGTATGCTGCCTGCCTTAATAAATCCCATTGGATTTTTCTTAGTCCGGTGGTCTCTTCTTGCTCTGCCGCATACCCCATCACAAACTGGTTGGCAGCGGTGGGATCAGAGCAGAAGGAATGGAGGACAACGGCCCATCAACTGCTGGAACCAGAGCCTCAGAGTACAAGAACTGGACTGTGGTGAGCTTACAAACAAAGGCCCGTGAACTGGGGGTCAGCTACAAGGGCCTCTCAAAGGAGCAGCTAACTGAGGCTTTGGAAGGAGTTCACCTGCAAGAGGACGCTGAGGAAGCACCTCCACTGCCAATGGAGGAAAGGCGACAGGCAGAGGTAAATACCCAAAAATGTCAGTGGGCTGTGTGGTACGAGGAGGAGATGACAATGATGGGAGAGGAGGTCGCCATAGACTATAAGATGGAGGTCATGCGAGGAGCTAAGGAGATGGCATTGCTGGAGAGGCAGATAGCTTTGGAAGCAGCTAGAAGCACCAGACAGACTGTAACCCAAGCACCCACCATGAGGGAACTCCCCAGAGTGTCCCGCAAAGATTTCAAGCCATTCAAGGAGGCTGCAGGTGACATTGAGGGCTTCTTCCAGGACTTTGAGCTTCAGTGTTGATTAATGGAAGTCCCAGAAAGGGAGCGAGTCCGGCATCTGGTGGGGCTCTTAGAGGGTGGAGCTGCCACAGCCTATAGAGCTATGGACCCTCGGGGGGACTGTGAGTATGCAGACGTTAAACGGACTATTCTGGAACACTACGCTGTTACCGCAGACACTTATAGGACCCAGTTTCGTACTTTGGCCTGTGATGAGGAGGTGTCCTTCAAGATGTATGCCCACAGACTCAAACAAATATGTCATCGCTGGCTGGAGGGAGAGGAGGCCTTAACTTGGGGGGCCTTCCTCCAGGTCATCTTGAAAGAGCAGTTTTACTTCAAGTGTCCCGCTGAGATCCGAGAATGGGTGCGTGAAAGGAGACCAGCCACGGTGGAGGAAGCTGCAGCTCTAGCGGATGAGGCTCTCACCATCAAGCCTCAATGGAAAAAATTACTACTCAGTGAGAAAAGAATTACCAGCCCCCCGACGATGGCGGCCCCTGGTCCTTCGGCCTCCCATACTCACCATCCCAATTGACCATCCACTGATGGTGACCTTCGTGTGACTGTGCCTCGCATTACTCCTGCTCCGCCTTCGGGACTACGACGTGGAGGAAGAGTCCCAGAGCGCAGATGTTATAGAAGTGGGCAGTCTGGGAATCTGCAATTCCAATGTCCAGGTGTTCGGAGGCAGGACAGCTACAGACCGTCTTTGCCGGTTCATTATCTACAGACACCCTCACCAGGAGAAGAGCTGGATTCAGTCCCTGACGACTTGCCAAGTGACTCCGATACCCGGGCTCCCATACCAGGAGTCTATGGGGTGCGAGCCCCAGCCACCTGTTCTTCTGACCGTCAGCACAAACATCTACAGGAGGTCGTGCTGGATGGCCAAAAGGTTGTCGGCTTCCGTGACACTGGGGCTTTTCTCACCATAGCCGATCCCCGCGTACTTCAGCCAGAAGCAATTCAAAAGGGACCAGGAATTGCCATTGAATTGGCTGGAGGCACCCAGAGATATATTCCAAGAGCGAGGGTGACCCTGGATTATGGCTTTGGGGCCAAAAAATGCGTGGTCGGTGTCATGAGCGGCCTCCCCGCAGACGTTCTTTTAGTAAATGAAGTGCGACATCTGCATTGCCACTTCGTTGGTGCGGTAACCAGAAGTCAAGCCAAGAAAGCAGCAGGATGCATACAACTCATCCATGGAAATGAGGCCACCAGAACCCCCGACACCGCCGGTGAATGATTCTTCTTGTGGGGACAATGTGAGTGATACCTGGGATAGAGTTCAGTTTCGACAAGAGGTCGATACTGACCCCACCCTAGCTAGTTTTAGAGCACAAGCTGAGACAGGGCAGTTAGGGGAGAACAGGGAAAGGATTATCCGAGAAAATGGACTTTTGTATAGGGTTAACAATGCTGCCTCCCCAGATAAGCCCTGGACTTGTAACAAACAGATGATTGTTCCTCAGAAATACAGGATTCCCCTACTACACCTTGCTCATGATATCCCTACTGCTGGCCATCAAGGCAAAACACGCACCGAGAGACGATTGACTCAAACCTTCTATTGGCCAGGGATTTCTCAGGCAGTGGCGCATTTCTGCCGAACTTGCGATATATGTCAGCATAGAGGGCGACCCGGAGATCACCCAAAGGCCCCTCTGCAACCACTCCCTATCATAGAAGAGCCATTTCAAAGAGTAGCTGTCGATATCATTGGGCCTCTAGCTAAGCCAATTAGATCAGGAAAGCAGTACATTCTCACTGTTGTGGACTACGCCACCCGATATCCGGAATCTGTGGCCTTGTCCAGTATTTCTGCAGCCAAGATGGCTGAGGCCCCGGTTACCATTTTCACCAGAGTAGGATTTCCCAGTGAGATCTTGTCGGACCAAGGCTCCCAGTCCATGTCAGAACTAGTCCAGTGTCTGTGGCGCACCTGTGGAGTACGAGCGATTCGAACTACACCGTATCATCCACAAACAAATGGACTTTGTGAACAATTTAACGGCACTCTGAAGAATATGCTGAGGGCCTTCACGGACAGAGATTCAGACTGGGAGAAGTACCTACCCCATCTCTTGTTTGCCTATCGGGAAGTTCCTCAGGAGTCCACCGGGTTTTCCCCCTTTGAACTCCTCTATGGAAGAAAGGTCCGAGGACCCTTAACTCTGCTCAATGAATACTGGGCGGGGCAAGTTGAAGATACAGGAGCCCCTGTTGTCCCTTATGTCCTAAAGCTGCGAGAAACCCTGGCTCATCTTGCTAGTTTCGCCCAGAGTCATGTGCATATGGCTCAAACCCGACAGAAGACCTGGTATGACCGTAAAGCACGCTATCGGGAGTTTGTAGAAGGACAACCGGTCGTAATGATTATTCCCCATCCACAAAAAAAATTGCAGACCACGTGGGAGGGTCCCTTCCGGGTTCTCAAGAAACTAAATGACACCAATTACCTTCTTGCTCTAGATGATCAGGGACTAAGACAAAAGACTGTCCATGTGAATATGATTAAGGAATACCACGACCGGAACCTTCCAATGATAGCAAGCTGTCGGCTAGCTTCAGAAGACGGACCCGAGGAAGAGGACTCCCTACCGGATCTTGTGGAAGCCACGAGAGCCCCGTCCACTGTGGAACAGGTTCCTCTGGGAGATCACCTGGACCCCTTACAGAAAGACCAGATGCTGGGAGTGCTTCAACAGAGACGGGCTGCTTTCTCATCTCAACCAGGTCGAACCACCCAACATCATGTAGACACTCAGGGTATCCGTCCCATACAACAGGCTCCTTACCGGGTACCTGAATCAGTTTGACATACCATGCAGCACGAACTAGAGGAGATGTTACAGCTGGGGGTAATCCAGGCCTCTCATAGCCCTTGGGCCTCTCCTGTGGTGTTAGTACCAAAGAAAGATGGGAGTACTCGATTTTGTGTGGACTACAGACGACTTAATAACCATACTGTCAGTGATCCTTACCCAATGCCCCGTATTGACGAACTTCTAGACCGAATGGCTGGATCCCGATATGTAACTACCTTAGATCTCAGTAAGGGATACTAGCAAATTCCTCTGACGAAGGAAGGGAGAGGACGGTCCGCTTTTATAACCCCCTTTGGTCTGTATGAATTTCTAAGCATGCCTTTTGGAATGAAAAATGCCCCGGCAACCTTCCAGAGAATGGTAGATCAGATCCTCCGGGGATGTGGGGACTTTGCTTGTGCCTTCTTAGATGATATCGCCGTCTTCAGCCAGACGTGGGAGGAACATCTGAATCATGTAGCCATTATTCTTGACCTGATTCTTGCAGCCGGCCTAACCATTCGACCCGATAAATGTCAATTGGGGATGGGTGAAGTCCAGTACCTAGGGCTTAGAGTAGGGGGAGAGAAGCTCTGTCCAGAACCTGCAAAAATCCAGGCTATTAGAGACTGGCCTGTACCCCAAACTAAGAAACAAGTTATGGCTTTTTTGGGCACTGCTAGCTACTACCGAAAATTTGTTTCTCATTTTAGCACTGTGGCCAAGCCTCTTACCGATCTGACCAAGAAAACGATGCCCAGGCTGGTATTCTGGACTCCAGCCTGTGAGGAGGCTTTTAACCGGCTGAAGGACGCCCTGGTTTGTGACCCTGTTCTGGCTGCTCCGGACTACAAGAGGCGATTCATTGTGCAGACGGACGCCTCTGCTTATGGATTGGGAGCTGTACTCAGCCAGGTGAATGCAGCGGGGGACGAGCACCCTGTCACCTACCTCAGCAGGAAATTGCTGGACCGGGAAGTGGCCTATGCAACTGTGGAAAAAGAATGTCTGGCTATAGTGTGGGCCCTCCGGAAACTAAAGCCGTATCTGTATGGACGAGAATTCACTGTGGTTACTGATCACAATCCCTCACTTGGCTGAACAGAGCCTCTGGGGACAATGGACGCTTACTACGATGGAGCCTGGCTCTGCAACCCTATAACTTTACAGTACAGTATAGAAGAGGCAGCCAACACCAAAATGCAGATGAACTGTCCAGGCAGGAGGAGCCCTGAGTCCGGTCAGCCCTACCTGTGTGTACTTAACAAGTGACCTGTAGAGGTCCCTCGTACGTACACAAAATTGGAGGGGAAGGAATTGTCATGGTACATCGCTTTCCCTGTCCTGCATTTCTGTATAAAATGTCATGATGTGATGTAAATACCCATGCTCTTTCCCAGATCTTTGTTCCTCAACCATAATTTAACTTCGGCTTGTGTCAACACCGCTAGAGGACTCCCCATTGGTCTCTTAAGCAGGGGGAGAACTCACAGTACACATCTTTATAGACACATCGGAGCCATGCCATGGACTAAACCAGCGACTAGGAGGGGGGAAACCTCTCCTCCCCTACACTTGGGCTGTTCCCGGTAGCCCAAGACAAAGAACTTATGCGTGACAAGTGTTGTGTTGGGAGATCTCTGGAGGAAGAAGTGTGGGGGCTCTTAGCTGCGGCAAGACCTCACGCCCGTCGGTGATTGTGGGCTTATTATGAACCTTAGGAATAACATGGATTTTTGATTTGGTATGCTGCCTGCCTTAATAAATCCCATTGGATCGTTATTAGTACGGTGGTCTCTTCTTCCTCTGCCGCATACCCCGTCACACTAGCGCTTTCCCTAGTCGTCCTAATGCTAACTCCGGTCGTCCTGACCCTAACCCTAGTCGTCCTAGTGCTAACCCTAGTTGTCCTAACGCTAACCCTGGTCATCCTAACGCTACCCCTAGTCGTCCTAGGGCTTACCCTAGTCATCCTACCCCAAACCCTAGATGTCCTAACTCAAACCCTAGTCGTCCTAGCTCTAACCCTAGTCATCCTAACGCAAATCCTAGTCATCCTAGCGCTAACCCTAATCGTCCTAACACTGAACCTGGAATTCCTAGCGCTAACCCTAGTCATCTTAACGCTAACCCTAGTCGTCCTAGCGTAAACTCAGGTCGTTCTAGCGCTAACCCTAGTTTTCCTAGCGCTAACCCTAGTCGTCCTAACGTTAACCCTAGAAGTCCTAGCGCTAACCCTAGTTGTTCTAGCGCTAACCCTAGTCATGCCAACGCTAACTCTAGTCGTCCTAACGCTAACCTTAGTCATCCTAACGCTAACCCTAGTCATCCTAGCACTATTCCTAGTGGACCTAGCGCTAATCTTAGTTGTACTAACGCTAACACTAGTCGTCCTAGTGCTAACCCTAGTCGTCCTAGCGCTAACCGTATTCATCCTAACTCTAACCCTAGTCGCCCTAGCGCGAACCCTAGTCGTCCTAGCGCTAACCATAGTCGTCCTAACTCTAACCCTAGTCATCCTAACGCTAACCCTAGTTGCTCTAGCGCTAACCCTAGTCATCCTAACGTTAACCCTAGTCATCCTAGAGCTAACCCTAGTCGTCCTAACGCTAACATTAGTCGTCCTAATGCTGACCCTGGAAGTCCTAGAGCTAACCCTAGTCGTCCTAATGCTGACCCTGGAAGTCCTATCGCTAACACTAATCGTTTTAGCGCTAACCCTTGTTTTCCTAACTCTAACCCTAGTCGCCCTAGCGCTAACCCTAGTCATCCTAGCGCTAACCCTAGTCATCCTAGCGCTAACCCTAGTCGTCCTAACTCTAACCCTAGTCATCCTAACTTCAACCCTAGTCGTCCTAATGCTAACCCTAGTCGTTCTAGCCCTAACCCTGGTCAACCTAGCGCTAACCCTAGTCATACTAATGCTAACCCTAGTCGTCCTAACGCTAACCCTAATTATCCTACCGATAACCCTAATCATCCTACCGATAACCCTAATCGTTCTAACGCTAACCCTAGTCATCCTAACGCTAACCCTAGTCGCCCAAGCCATAGCCCTAGTCGTCCTAACTTCAACCCTAGTCGTCCTAACGCTAACCCTAGTCGGTCTAGCCCTAACCCTAGTCGTTCTAGAGCTAACCCTAGTCATACTAATGCTAACCCTAGTCGTATTAACGCTAACCCTAATCGTCCTACCGATAACCATAATCGTAATAACTATAACCCTAGTCGTCCTGCCGCACACCCTAGTCGCCCTAGAGCTAACCCTAGTCGTCCTAGCGCTAACCCTAGTCGTCCTAGCGCTAACCCTAGTCATCCTAGCGCTAACCCTAGTCATCCTAATGCTAACTATGGTCATCCTAACCCTAGCTTTCCTAGTGCTAACCCTAGTCGTTCTGAGGCTAACCCTAGTCATCCTCATGCTAACCCTAGTCATCCTTGCGCTGACTCTAGTCATCCTAGCGCTAACCCTAGTGGTCCTAACTCTAACCCTAGTCATCCTAGCGCTAACCCTAGTCATCCTAGCGCTAACCCTAGTCGTCCTAACTTCAACCCTAGTCGTCCTAACGCTAACCCTAGTCGTTCTAGCCCTAACCCTAGTCGTTCTAGCCCTAACCCTAGTCATCCTAATGCTAACCCTAGTCATCCTAATGCTAACCCTAGTCGTCCTAACGCTAACCGTAATCATCCTACCGATAACCCTAATCGTTCTAACGCTAACCCTAGTCGTCCTAACGCTAACCCTTTTCGCCCTAGCCATAACCCTAGTCATCCTAACTTCAACCCTAGTCGTTCTAGCCCTAACCCTAGTCGTTCTAGCCCTAACCCTAGTCGTTCTAGCCCTAACCCTAGTCGTTCTAGAGCTAACCCTAGTCATCCTAATGCTAACCCTAGTCGTCCTACCGATAACCCTAATCGTCCTAACTCTAACCCTAGTCGTCCTAACTCTAACCCTAGTCGTCCTAACTCTAACCCTAGTCGTCCTGCCGCAAACCCTAGTCGCCCTAGAGCTAACCCTAGTCGTTCTAGAGCTAACCCTAGTCATACTAATGCTAACCCTAGTCGTCTTAACGCTAACCCTAATCGTCCTAACTCTAACCCTAGTCGTCCTGCCGCACACCCTAGTCACCCTAGAGCTAACCCTAGTCGTCCTAGCGCTAACCCTAGTCGTCCTAGCGCTAACCCTAGTCGTCCTAGCGCTAACCGTAGTCATCCTAATGCTAACTATGGTCATCCTAACCCTAGCTTTCCTAGTGCTAACCCTAGTCGTTCTGAGGCTAACCCTAGTCATCCTCATGCTAACCCTAGTCATCCTTGGGCTGACTCTAGTCATCCTAGCGCTAACCCTAGTGGTCCTAACTCTAACCCTAGTCATCCTAGCGCTAACCCTAGTCATCCTAGCGCTAACCCTAGTCGTCCTAACTTCAACCCTAGTCGTCCTAACGCTAACCCTAGTCGTTCTAGCCCTAACCCTAGTCGTTCTAGCCCTAACCCTAGTCATCCTAATGCTAACCCTAGTCATCCTAATGCTAACCCTAGTTGTCCTAACGCTAACCGTAATCATCCTACCGATAACCCTAATCGTTCTAACGCTAACTCTAGTCGTCCTAACGCTAACCCTTTTCGCCCTAGCCATAACCCTAGTCATCCTAACTTCAACCCTAGTCATTCTAGCCCTAACCCTAGTCGTTCTAGCCCTAACCCTAGTCGTTCTAGCCCTAACCCTAGTCGTTCTAGAGCTAACCCTAGTCATCCTAATGCTAACCCTAGTCGTCCTACCGATAACCCTAATCGTCCTAACTCTAACCCTAGTCGTCCTAACTCTAACCCTAGTCGTCCTAACTCTAACCCTAGTCGTCCTGCCGCAAACCCTAGTCGCCCTAGAGCTAACCATAGTCGTTCTAGAGCTAACCCTAGTCATAATAATGCTAACCCTAGTCGTCTTAACGCTAACCCTAATCGTCCTAACTCTAACCCTAGTCGTCCTGCCGCACACCCTAGTCGCCCTAGAGCTAACCCTAGTCGTCCTAGCGCTAACCCTAGTCGTCCTAGCGCTAACCCTAGTCGTCCTAGCGCTAACCCTAGTCATCCTAGCGCTAACCCTAGTCATCCTAATGCTAACTATGGTCTTCCTAACCCTAACCCTAGCTTTCCTAGTGCTAACCCTAGTCGTTCTGAGGCTAACCCTAGTCATCCTCATGCTAACCCTAGTCATCCTAGGGCTGACTCTAGTCGTCCTAGCGCTAACCCTAGTGGTCCTAACTCTAACCCTAGTCGTCCTAGCGCTAACCCTAGTCGTCCTAGCACTAACCTTAGTCATCCTGACGCTAACCCTAGTGATCCTAGCGCTAAGCCTAGTCGTCCTAACACTGACCATGGAATTCCTAGTGCTAACCCTAGTCGCCCTAGCGCCAACTCTAGTAGTTCTAGCGCTAAACCTAGTTTTCCTAGCACTAACCCTAGTCATCCTAATGCTAACCCTAGAAGTCCTAGTGCTAACCCTAGTTGTTCTAGCGCTAACCCTAGTCGTCGTAACGCTAACCTTACTCGTCCTAACGCTTACCCTAGTCGTCCTAACACTAACCCTAGTGGTTCTAGCGCTAATGTTAGTCATCCAAACACTAACACTAGGCGTCCTAACCCTAATCGTCCTAACTCTAACCCTAGTCGTCCTAACTCTAACCCTAGTCGTCCTGCCGCAAACCCTAGTCGCCCTAGAGCTAACCCTAGTCGTTCTAGAGCTAACCCTAGTCATACTAATGCTAACCCTAGTCGTCCTAGCGCTAACCCTAGTCAACCTAGCGCTAACCCTAGCCATCCTAATGCTGACCCTAGTCGTCCTAACGCTAACCCTAATCGTCCTACCGATAACCCTAGTCGCCCTAACTTCAACCCTAGTCGTTCTAGCCCTAACCCTAGTCATTCTAGCCCTAACCCTAGTCGTTCTAGCCCTAACCCTAGTCGTTCTAGCCCTAACCCTAGTCGTTCTAAAGCTAACCCTAGTCATCCTAATGCTAACCCTAGTCATTCTAATGCTAACCCTAGTCGTCCTACCGATAACCCTAATCGTCCTACCGATAACCCTAATCGTCCTAACTCTAACCCTAGTCGTCCTGCCGCAAACCCTAGTCGTCCTAGCGCTAACCCTAGTCGTCCTAGCGCTAACCCTAGTCGTCCTAGCGCTAACTCTAGTCGTCCTAGCGCTAACCCTAGTCATCCTAGCGCTAACCCTAGTCATCCTAATGCTAACTATGGTCTTCCTAACCCTAACCTTAGCTTTCCTAGTGCTAACCCTAGTCGTTCTGAGGCTAACCCTAGTCATCCTCATGCTAACCCTAGTCATCCTAGGGCTGACTCTAGTCGTCCTAGCGCTAACCCTAGTGGTCCTAACTCTAACCCTAGTCGTCCTAGCGCTAACCCTAGTCGTCCTAGCTCTAACCTTAGTCATCCTGACGCTAACCCTAGTGATCCTAGCGCTAAGCCTAGTCGTCCTAACACTGACCCTGGAATTCCGAGTGCTAACCCTAGTCGCCCTAGCGCCAACTCTAGTAGTTCTAGCGCTAAACCTAGTTTTCCTAGCACTAACTCTAGTCATCCTAATGCTAACCCTAGAAGTCCTAGCGCTAACCCTACTTGTTCTAGCGCTAACCCTAGTCGTCGTAACGCTAACCTTACTCGTCCTAACGCTTACCCTAGTCGTCCTAACACTAACCCTAGTGGTTCTAGCGCTAATGTTAGTCATCCAAACACTAACACTAGGCGTCCTAACCCTAATCGTCCTAACTCTAACCCTAGTCGTCCTAACTCTAACCCTAGTCGTCCTAACTCTAACCCTAGTCGTCCTGCCGCAAACCCTAGTCGCCCTAGAGCTAACCCTAGTCGTTCTAGAGCTAACCCTAGTCATAGTAATGCTAACCCTAGTCGTCTTAACGCTAACCCTAATCGTCCTAACTCTAACCCTAGTCGTCCTGCCGCACACCCTAGTCGCCCTAGAGCTAACCCTAGTCGTCCTAGCGCTAACCCTAGTCGTCCTAGCGCTAACCCTAGTCATCCTAGCGCTAACCCTAGTCGTCCTAGCTCTAACCTTAGTCATCCTGACGCTAACCCTAGTGATCCTAGCGCTAAGCCTAGTCGTCCTAACACTGACCCTGGAATTCCTAGTGCTAACCCTAGTCGCCCTAGCGCCAACTCTAGTAGTTCTAGCGCTAAACCTAGTTTTCCTAGCACTAACCCTAGTCATCCCAATGCTAACCCTAGAAGTCCTAGTGCTAACCCTAGTTGTTCTAGCGCTAACCCTAGTCGTCGTAACGCTAACCTTACTCGTCCTAACGCTTACCCTAGTCGTCCTAACACTAACCCTAGTGGTTCTAGCGCTAATGTTAGTCATCCAAACACTAACACTAGGCGTCCTAACCCTAATCGTCCTAACTCTAACCCTAGTCGTCCTAACTCTAACCCTAGTCGTCCTAACTCTAACCCTAGTCGTCCTGCCGCAAACCCTAGTCGCCCTAGAGCTAACCCTAGTCGTTCTAGAGCTAACCCTAGTCATACTAATGCTAACCCTAGTCGTCCTAGCGCTAACCCTAGTCATCCTAGCGCTAACCCTAGTCATCCTAATGCTAACTATGGTCATCCTAACCCTAGCTTTCCTAGTGCTAACCCTAGTCGTCCTAACGCTAACCCTAGTCGTTCTAGCCCTAACCCTAGTCAACCTAGCGCTAACCCTAGCCATCCTAATGCTGACCCTAGTCGTCCTAACGCTAACCCTAATCGTCCTACCGATAACCCTAGTCGCCCTAACTTCAACCCTAGTCGTTCAAGCCCTAACCCTAGTCATTCTAGCCCTAACCCTAGTCGTTCTAGCCCTAACCCTAGTCGTTCTAGCCCTAACCCTAGTCGTTCTAAAGCTAACCCTAGTCATCCTAATGCTAACCCTAGTCATTCTAATGCTAACCCTAGTCGTCCTACCGATAACCCTAATCGTCCTACCGATAACCCTAATCGTCCTAACTCTAACCCTAGTCGTCCTGCCGCAAACCCTAGTCGTCCTAGCGCTAACCCTAGTCGTCCTAGCGCTAACCCTAGTCGTCCTAGCGCTAACTCTAGTCGTCCTAGCGCTAACCCTAGTCATCCTAGCGCTAACCCTAGTCATCCTAATGCTAACTATGGTCTTCCTAACCCTAACCCTAGCTTTCCTAGTGCTAACCCTAGTCGTTCTGAGGCTAACCCTAGTCATCCTCATGCTAACCCTAGTCATCCTAGGGCTGACTCTAGTCGTCCTAGCGCTAACCCTAGTGGTCCTAACTCTAACCCTAGTCGTCCTAGCGCTAACCCTAGTCGTCCTAGCTCTAACCTTAGTCATCCTGACGCTAACCCTAGTGATCCTAGCGCTAAGCCTAGTCGTCCTAACACTGACCCTGGAATTCCTAGTGCTAACCCTAGTCGCCCTAGCGCCAACTCTAGTAGTTCTAGCGCTAAACCTAGTTTTCCTAGCACTAACCCTAGTCATCCTAATGCTAACCCTAGAAGTCCTAGCGCTAACCCTAGTTGTTCTAGCGCTAACCCTAGTCGTCGTAACGCTAACCTTACTCATCCTAACGCTTACCCTAGTCGTCCTAACACTAACCCTAGTGGTTCTAGCGCTAATGTTAGTCATCCAAACACTAACACTAGGCGTCCTAACCCTAATCGTCCTAACTCTAACCCTAGTCGTCCTAACTCTAACCCTAGTCGTCCTAACTCTAACCCTAGTCGTCCTGCCGCAAACCCTAGTCGCCCTAGAGCTAACCCTAGTCGTTCTAGAGCTAACCCTAGTCATAGTAATGCTAACCCTAGTCGTCTTAACGCTAACCCTAATCGTCCTAACTCTAACCCTAGTCGTCCTGCCGCACGCCCTAGTCGCCCTAGAGCTAACCCTAGTCGTCCTTGCGCTAACCCTAGTCGTCCTAGCGCTAACCCTAGTCATCCTAGCGCTAACCCTAGTCATCCTAATGCTAACTATGGTCATCCTAACCCTAGCTTTCCTAGTGCTAACCCTAGTCGTCCTAACGCTAACCCTAGTCGTTCTAGCCCTAACCCTAGTCAACCTAGCGCTAACCCTAGCCATCCTAATGCTGACCCTAGTCGTCCTAACGCTAACCCTAATCGTCCTACCGATAACCCTAGTCGCCCTAACTTCAACCCTAGTCGTTCTAGCCCTAACCCTAGTCGTTCTAGCCCTAACCCTAGTCGTTCTAGCCCTAACCCTAGTCGTTCTAGAGCTAACCCTAGTCATCCTAATGCTAACCCTAGTCATTCTAATGCTAACCCTAGTCGTCCTACCGATAACCCTAATCGTCCTACCGATAACCCTAATCGTCCTAACTCTAACCCTAGTCGTCCTGCCGCAAACCCTAGTCGTCCTAGCGCTAACCCTAGTCGTCCTAGCGCTAACCCTAGTCGTCCTAGCGCTAACCCTTGTCGTCCTAGCGCTAACCCTAGTCATCCTAGCGCTAACCCTAGTCATCCTAATGCTAACTATGGTGTTCCTAACCCTAACCCTAGCTTTCCTAGTGCTAACCCTAGTCGTTCTGAGGCTAACCCTAGTCATCCTCATGCTAACCCTAGTCATCCTAGGGCTGACTCTAGTCGTCCTAGCGCTAACCCTAGTGGTCCTAACTCTAACCCTAGTCGTCCTAGTGCTAACCCTAGTCGTCCTAGCTCTAACCTTAGTCATCCTGACGCTAACCCTAGTGATCCTAGCGCTAAGCCTAGTCGTCCTAACACTGACCCTGGAATTCCTAGTGCTAACCCTAGTCGCCCTAGCGCCAACTCTAGTAGTTCTAGCGCTAAACCTAGTTTTCCTAGCACTAACCCTAGTCATCCTAATGCTAACCCTAGAAGTCCTAGCGCTAACCCTAGTTGTTCTAGCGCTAACCCTAGTCATCGTAACGCTAACCTTACTCGTCCTAACGCTTACCCTAGTCGTCCTAACACTAACCCTAGTGGTTCTAGCGCTAATGTTAGTCATCCAAACACTAACACTAGGCGTCCTAGCGTCCTAGCTCTAACCGTAGTCATCCTAACTCCAATCCTAGTCACAATAGCGCTAACCCTAGTCGTCCTAGCGCTAACCACAGTCGTCCTAACTCTGACCCTAGTCGTCCTAGCGCTAACCCTAGTCATCCTAGCGCTAACCTTAATCGTACTAGCGCTATACCTAGTCATCCTAACGCCAACCCTAGTCGTCCTAGAGCTAACCCTAGTCGTCCTAAGGCTAACCGTAGAAGTCCTAGCGCTAACCCTAGTTGATTAGCACTAACCCTAGTCGTCCTAGCTCTAACCCTAGTTGTCCTAATGATAACCCTAGTCATCCTAACTCTAACCCTAATCGTCCTGCTGCTAACCCTATCGCCCTAGAGCTAACCCTACTCGTCCTAGCGTTAACCCTAGTCGTCCTAGCGCTAACCTTAGTTGTCCTAGCGCTACACCGAGTCATCCTAACACTAACCCTAGTCGTCCCAGAGCTAACCCTAGTCGTCCTAGCGCTAACCCTAGTCATCCTAACGCTGACCCTGATAGTCCTAGCGCTAACTCTAATTGTTTTAGCGCTAACCCTAGTTGTTCTAGCACTGACCCTAGTCTTGCTACCTCTAACCCTAGTCATCCTAACTTCAACCCTAGTCATCCTATCGCTAACCCTAGTCATTCTAGCCCTAACCCTAGTCATCCTAGCGCTAACTCTAGTCGTCCTAATGCTAACCCTATTCGTCCTAGCGCTAACCCTATTCGTCCTACCGATAACCCTAACCGTCCTGCCGCTAACCCTAGTCATCCTGCCGCTAACCCTAGTCGCCCTAGAGCTAACCCTAGTCGTCCTAGTGCTAACCCTAGTCATCCTAGCGCTAACCCTACTCGTCCTAATGCTAACTATGGTCATCCTAACCCTAACCCTAGTTGTCCTAATGCTAACCCTAGTCGTCCTAAGGCTAACCCTAGTCGTCCTAACGCTGACCCTGGAGGTCCTAGCGCTAACACTAATCGTTTTAGCGCTAACCCTAGTTTTCCTAGGGTTAAACCTAGTCGTCCTAAGACTAACCGTACAAGACAAGGCGCTAACCCTAGTCGTCCTCACTCTGACCCTGGAAGTCCTATCGCTAACACTAATCGCTTTAGAGCTAACCCTAGTTGTTCTAGCACTAACCCTAGTCGTCCTAACTCTAACCCTAGTCATCCTAACTTCAACCCTAGTCGTTCTAGCCCTAACCCAAGTCGTTCTAGCCCTAACCCTAGTCATCCTAGCGCTAACCCTAGTCGTCATAATGCTAACTCTAGTCATCCTAGCGCTAACCCTTATCGTACTACCGATAACCCTAATCGTCCTAACTATAAACCCTAGTCGTCCTGCCACTATCCCTAGTCGCCCGGGAGCTAACCCTAATCGTCCTAGCGCTAACTCTAGTCATCTTAATGCTAACTATGGTTGTCCTAACCCTAAGCCTAGTTGTCCTAGTGCTAACCCTAGTTGTCCTAGTGCTAACCCTAGTCATCCTAACGCTAACCCTAGTCATCCTAACGCTAACCCTAGTCGTCCTAACGCTAACCCTAGTCATCCTAACGCTAACCCTAGTCATCCTAACGCTAACCCTAGTCATCCTAACGCTAACCCTAGTCATCCTAACGCTAGCCCTAGTCATCCTAACGCTAACCCTAGTCATCCTAACGCTAACCCTAGTCATCCTAACGCTAACCCTAGTCGTCCTAACGCTAACCCTAGTCGTCCTAACGCTAACCCTAGTCGTCCTAACGCTGACCCTAGTCGTCCTAACGCTGACCCTAGTCATCCTAACGCTAACCCTAGTCGTCCTAGCTCTAAACCTAGTCGTCCTAAGACTAACCCTAGTCATCCTGGCGCTAACCCTAGTGGTCCTAGCTCTAAACCTAGTTGTTCTAGCGATAACACTAGACGTCCTAACTAGAGATGAGCGTTGTTCTACTCGAACTGTTCGCCAATCTCAAATTCGAGCTGTTTTGGGCGGTGTTCGAGCCGTTCGGCGAACACGAACAATTTGAGAAAAATTCAGCTGTTCGAGGTTATGTTCGATAACTGTTCATGCACCAAAATCATAACTGGATTTTTTCTCAGTAATGATGAAAATTAATGTTAATACGCAGTTTGAGTGTACAGCGGGGTGGGGGGAGGGGCAGGGGATGGATCTCTGCAGGAACAATGAAGAGCTCCATTTTTTTTTTCTCTTTCCCGCATTTACAGTGGGGAGGTGCAATCTGTCAGCCTATCAGCAGCGCACACACGGAGCGAAGTGCTTTTTTTCACACAAGCAAGGGCATGTGTCATTGGCAGTGTATGTCACATGTCCTTGCCCTATAAGACCAAGCCATTTTCCCCGTCGCCACCATTTTCTCACTGCTGCAGCTGCGTGTTAGACGGCACCGCTGTTGCTGTGTGCGCTATACCTTGTTAATTTCAAGCCAATTTTCGCACAAATCTACAGATAGCTTGGGAGTAGGGAATAGTTGTGATTGCAGTCCTTTTAAGGACTAGGTTACAGCATTTCCTACGACTTTTATCAGGCAGGTCTGTGCTCTTAAATAGATAGATTGTGGGAGTAAAGACTAATTGTAATTGGAGTCCTTTTCAGGACTAGGTTACATCAGTACCTATCAGTTTTTGCCAGGCAGGTCTGTGCCAGTGCTGTGCAAGTTTTTTTCACAGCATTTGGCTGAATCTAGCAAAGCTAATCCTTTTTGGCCTATTGCAGAGTGTGTTAGTCAGTGGAGTAGCCTATCTGTGTTGCAAGATATACCACCTGTGTATAGAATACCAATTTTTTTACTGCACCTAGTGAAGTAAAATCTTTTGGGCATAGCATCATTCTATTAGTCCATCTATACTGACCTCCATCAGGTTGCAAATTGAATATAATTTTTTTCTGCATCTAGCTCTGAAAAAATATTGGGCTTCTAGCTGTGTGTGGGACTTGTTGTATTAGTCCATCTATACTGACCTCCATCAGGTTGCAAACTGAATATATTTTTTTCTGCATCTACCTCTGAAAAAATATTGGGCTTCTAGCTGTGTGTGGGACTTGTTCTATTAATCCATCTATACAGACCTCCATCAGGTTGCAAACTGAATATATTTTTTTCTGCATCTACCTCTGAAAAAATATTGGGCTTCTAGCTGTGTGTGGGACTTGTTGTATTAATCCATCTATACTGACCTCCATCAGGTTGCAAACTGAATATATTTTTTTCTGCATCTACCTCTGAAAAAATATTGGGCTTCTAGCTGTGTGTGGGACTTGTTCTATTAATCCATCTATACAGACCTCCATCAGGTTGCAAACTGAATATATTTTTTTCTGCATCTACCTCTGAAAAAATATTGGGCTTCTAGCTGTGTGTGGGACTTGTTGTATTAGTCCATCTATACTGACCTCCATCAGGTTGCAAACTGAATATATTTTTTTCTGCATCTACCTCTGAAAAAATATTGGGCTTCTAGCTGTGTGTGGGACTTGTTCTATTAATCCATCTATACAGACCTCCATCAGGTTGCAAACTGAATATATTATTTTCTGCATCTACCTCAGAAAAAATATGTGGCCTTCTAGCAGTGTGTGGGACTTTCTCTATTAGTCCATCTATACTGACCTCCATCAGGTTGCAAACTGAATATAATTTTTTTCTGCATCTACAGTACCTCTGAAAAAATATTTGGGCTTCTAGCTGTGTGTGGGACTTGTTCTATTAGTCCATCTATAATGACCTCCATCAGGTTGCAAATTGAATATAATTTTTATCTGCATCTAGCTCTGAAAAAATATTTGGCCTTCTAGCAGTGTGTGGGACTTTCTCTATTAGTCCATCTATACTGACCTCCATCAAGTTGCAAATTAAAAATAATTTTTATCTGCATCTAGCTCTGAAAAAATATTTGGCCTTCTAGCAGTGTGTGGGACTTTCTCTATTAGTCCATCTATACTGACCTCCATCAGGTTGCAAATTAAAAATAATTTTTATCTGCATCTACAGTACCTCTGAAAAAATATTTGGGCTTCTAGCTGTGTGTGGGACTTGTTCTATTAGTCCATCTATACTGACCTCCATCAGGTTGCAAATTGAATATAATTTTTATCTGCATCTAGCTCTGAAAAAATATTTGGCCTTCTAGCAGTGTGTGGGACTTTCTCTATTAGTCCATCTATACTGACCTCCATCAGGTTGCAAATTAAAAATAATTTTTATCTGCATCTACCTCTGAAAAAATATTGGGCTTCTAGCTGTGTGTGGGACTTGTTGTATTAGTCCACCTATACTGACCTCCATCAGGTTGCAAATTAAAAATAATTTTTATCTGCATCTACAGTACCTCTGAAAAAATATTTGGGCTTCTAGCTGTGTGTGGGACTTGTTCTATTAGTCCATCTATACTGACCTCCATCAGGTTGCAAATTGAATATAATTTTTATCTGCATCTAGCTCTGAAAAAATATTTGGCCTTCTATCAGTGTGTGGGACTTTCTCTATTAGTCAATCTATACTGACCTCCATCAGGTTGCAAATTAAAAATAATTTTTATCTGCATCTACAGTACCTCTGAAAAAATATTTGGGCTTCTAGCTGTGTGTGGGACTTGTTCTATTAGTCCATCTATACTGACCTCCATCAGGTTGCAAATTGAATATAATTTTTATCTGCATCTAGCTCTGAAAAAATATTTGGCTTTCTAGCAGTGTGTGGGACTTTCTCTATTAGTCCATCTATACTGACCTCCATCAGGTTGCAAATTAAAATATTTTTTATCTGCATCTAGCTCTGAAAAAATATTTGGCCTTCTAGCAGTGTGTGGGACTTTCTCTATTAGTCCATCTATACTGACCTCCATCAGGTTGCAAATTAAAAATAATTTTTATCTGCATCTACCTCTGAAAAAATATTTGGGCTTCTAGCTGTGTGTGGGACTTGTTCTATTAATCCATCTATACAGACCTCCATCAGGTTGCAAACTGAATATAATTTTTTTCTGCATCTAGCTCTGAAAAAATATTTGGCCTTCTAGCAGTGTGTGGGACTTTCCTTCTAGCAGTGTGTGTTAGTCCATCTATACTGACCTCCATCAGGTTGCAAACTGAATATATTTTTTTTCTGCATCTACCTCTGAAAAAATATTGGGCTTGTAGCTGTGTTTGGGACTTGTTCTATTAATCCATCTATACAGACCTCCATCAGGTTTCAAACTGAATAAAAAATTTTTCTGCATCTACCTCTGAAAAAATATTTGGGCTTCTAGCTGTGTGTGGGACTTGTTCTATTAGTCCATCTATACTGACCTCCATCAGGTTGCAAATTGAATATAATTTTTTTCTGCATCTAACCCAGCCAATAGTTTTGGCCTAATACCACAGTTTGGCCACTCAGCTCTGCTCGGTTCCCATCCATTGTTTTTTTGTGCAAACAACTCCAGAGTTGTGAATTAGTTAACCACCAAAATGAGTGGAAAAAGGCCTGCTGCTGGTGGAAAGGGGAATAGGCGTGTTGGGAAGGGGAAAAAAGGTTGTGTCCGTGGGGTAGGTGTTAAAGCAACAGTAACATCTGCAGAAGAAAGACCATCTTCCAGCCAATCTAAAATGTCTACTTCTTTAAGCGGACAATGTGATAAGATCCCTTTCTTACGGCCACGCCAATCGCTACAAATTCCAGATGAGGCACAAAAACAGCAGGTGCTTCAACGGATATCAAGTACTCCTTTAAGTGGGCTCTCCTCCACATCAACTTCAACATCACAAATACTCCAGTCCTCAAAGGTGTCACCCCAATCGCACTTGCTTCCTCACAGCTCCCAAATCTCCAGCTGCCCGTCTGAGTATGAGGTAGAACAGATGGTTGAGTCTGCAGAGCTGTTTACTCATACTATAGCCTGGGAATCAGAGGTCGACTCCAGCGCTTCTGTGAATCCAGACGAGGAAATGATCTGCACTGATGCCCAGAATCTTTATGAGTCGGATCCAGGACCAGACGCAGAAGGTTCTGACCATAATGTAGACAATCATTCCCAAACTGTAACTCCTGTTGGTGGAGACAATGAGGAAGACGATGATAAGACTCAAATACCTGATTGGAGCGACAACTTTAGTTTTTTGTCAGGGCAGGAACAGGTTGGCTCTGAGGACGACGGGTGTGATAACGCACAGGGTGATGATGATGAGGTTGGAGATCCCACTTACTGTCAACCCACAGTCAGCCAAGAGATGAGGTCAGCAGAGGAGGTGGAGGAAGATGCTAGTGACGACGAGGTCAGGTTGCGCCTTCCTGGACAGAGACGTAGTACTGGAAGCACGTCAACAACTGCATCCTCAAACACAACTCTGCCTCTCACCACAAGTCGTGGTGGCTCTTCAGGTCGCATGGGTGCTAAGCCTTGCATAGCCTGGGCATTTTTTCAGATCAATAAAGATGACCCAGCTCGTGTTATCTGTAACATTTGTCAGTAAAAGCTAAGTAGAGGCCAAAAAATACATAGTTTGAGTACTTCATGCATGAACCGGCACATGGACATGAAGCATAAGTTGCAGTGGGAAGCTCAGTGTGCTACAATGCGGCCTACCCGGCCGGGCCAACCACCGTCTGCCATATCTTGTGCATCCGCGGCCTCTTCATCCTCTGTGACTGGGGGGACAGCAGTCACACCTGTTTTGGGGCGCAGACCTGCCACCTCTTTACCCGCAACAGCCAGCGTGATTGGCAGGTCATCATTTTCTTTGGAGGTGGTAACACCAGCTGGTGTTGAGCGCTGTCCGACATCGATAGCACCACCTTTGGATCAAGGCAACCTAACATGTCCGCCTGCATCTTCCTCACAGACCGGCAGTTTGCCGGGGACACCCTTATCAACCCCGTCTAAGCACAATAGCCAGCCCTCGGTCCCTCAGATGTGGACAAGTAAAAGACCATTTCCTCCTAGCCATGAGAAAGCTAAGAGGTTTAATTTCACCATCTGCAAGCTCTTAGCTACAGAAATGCTGCCTTTCCGCCTGGTGGACACAGAGGATTTTCGAGACCTTATGTCCGTCGCAGTGCCCCAGTACCAGATGCCCAGTCGGCACTACTTCTCAAAGAAAGGTGTGTCTGCGCTCCACCAGCATGTCGCACACAACATCACCGCTTCTTTGAGAAACTCTGTGTGTGACAGGGTGCATTTCACCACAGACACTTGGACGAGTAGGCATGGACAGGGGCGTTACATGTCGCTGACTGGGCACTGGGTAACTATGGTGACAGCAGGACAAGGGGCTGCTGTCCAAGTCTTGCCGTCCCCACGAGTTGTGCGTCAATCCTCTTTATGTCAAAGTTCCTCCACTGCTTCTGCCTCCTCAACCTCCTCTCGGTCTTCCACCTGCACCCAAAGCCTGTCTGGTCATGCCACAAGCTTTCTAACTGCGCAGAAGGGATCCTGCACACCTCCTTACTATGCTGGCAGTAGGGCTCAACGTCATCAGGCGGTTTTTACATTGAAATGTCTGGGAAATGTGAGTCACACAGCTGAGGAGTTGTGGTCAGCTCTGGAGAACCAATTTCATGAATGGTTGTCTCCACTGGACCTGAAACCAGGGAAGGCCGTGTGCGACAATGCTGCAAACCTGGGTGCGGCCCTTCGCCGGGGCAATGTCACACACGTGCCTTGTATGGCTCACGTGTTGAACCTGGTTGTCCAGCAATTTTTAGCCCACTATCCCAGACTAGATGGCCTTCTGCAGAGGGCACGGTCGCTGTGTGCTCACTACCGCCGTAAGCATCCCACAGCTCAGCGACTTACATCTCTACAGAAGTCGTTGGGCCTGCCACTTCACCGGCTAAAATGCGATGTGCCTACCCGGTGGAATTCAACTCTGCACATGTTGCAGCGACTGTGGCAGCACCGACAAGCCCTGGTGCAATACGTTCTGACGTATAGCCTGGGCCAACGAGATCCAGAGGTGGGGCAAATCACGCTGGAGGAGTGGTCTCAGATCAGGGACCTATGCACCCTTCTGCACAGTTTTGAAATGGCGACGAAGATGTTTAGTGCTGACGATGCCATTATCAGCATGACTATTCTGGTGATTTACATGCTGGAGCACATGTTAAACAGAATTCAGAGTCAGGTGGTGGCACAAGAGGAGGTGGAGGAAGTAGAGGAGGAGGAGTTGTATGCGGAAGGGCTAACATCTGCAAGGTCCAGACGGTCGGCAGCACCAAGGCGGCAGGCATGTGAGGGTGGGGGAGATGGTTTTACCAGGGCGCATGGTAGCAGCCAAACTAGTGAGGAAGGTGCAGGAGCCCAGGAAGAAGTGGAGGACGAACTGATGGAAGACTCATCAGATGAGGGAGACCTTGATCACATTTCTGTTGTGCGAGGTTGGGGGGAGAGGACAGAGGAAGGAAGCATGATTGTTACCTCGCCACCAACACAACAGGGACTTGGTGCTCCTGGATGCGCAACACACATGAGTGCCTTCTTGCTGCACTACCTGCAACATGACCCTCGAATTGTGAGAATTAGAAATAATCCTGACTACTGGGTTGCCACACTGTTAGATCCCCGGTACAAAAGTAAATTTGCAGAAATTATTCCTGCCATAGAAAGGGATGCACGCATGCAGGAGTATCAGCAGAGACTGTTGCAGAATCTTACATGTGCTTTTCCACAAAATACCAGTGGTGCACGTAGTGAATCTCACAGTTCCAACTTGCCAACCGTGGGACCGTCAAGTGTTCAGCACTCAAACCGTAACAGAACCACAGTATCTGCTGGTAACATCAATTTTGCGGAATCATTTCACCACTTTTTTAGCCCATCCTTTGCAAGGCCACAGGAGACAAGAAGTCTGACACATAGTCAACGCCTAGAGACGATGGTACAGGAGTATCTCCAAGTAAACATTGAAGCCATGACTGTGTCACTGGACCCTTGCTCTTTTTGGGCTTCCAATCTGGATAAATGGCCGGAGCTAGCCACTTACGCCTTGGAGATCTTGTCATGCCCCGCAGCCAGCGTTCTGTCTGAACGTGTGTTCAGCGCTGCTGGTGGTGTGCTGACAGATAAGCGCACGCGGCTCTCCACTGATAATGTAGACAGACTCACGTTCATAAAGATGAACAAATCATGGATCCGAAACGACTTTTCTACCCCTGTGTCATCCTGGGGAGAGTAAAAGCTTGATGATTGGTTAAAATCACCCTACCAACCGTTTTAAGCTTTCAAATTACTAATCATGTTTATCTGTATCTTGGCTGGAAAATAATTTGGGCTTTGAAGCAGTGTGCAGCACTGATCCTATTAGGCCATCTATACTAAAGCTTCACCAGATTTAAAATTAATAATAATTTTTAGCTGCATCTAGCCCGGAAAATAATTTTGGGGCTCCGAGATGCGCAAGACACATAAGTGCCTTCTTGCTGCACTACCTGCAGCATGACCCTCATATTTTCAGAATTCGAAGTAATCATGACTACTGGGTTGCCACACTCTTAGATCCCCCAAACTTTTCGATCAACCTTTTCATTTTAATAAAGACCAAAAAAATGGTCATTTTTTAAATTATAAGCATTAGCAGGTTGTTAGAAACTGAAATCAAACAGTTTTCAACTCAAAACTTTATTCTAGGTGATGTTACATTTTCACATAGGACCCCTTGTTCGAAAGGAGCTTCTGAACTCTCTCGTCCATTGAATTTGTCAGGTTTTGGATGGTTTCTGCTTCAATTGTTTTGCATGAGGACAGAATACCCTCCCAGAGCTGTTGCTTAGATGTGAACTGCCTCCCGCCATCATAGACACTCCTTTTAATGATGCTCCAAAGGTACTGAATGGGGTAGAGGTCAGGGGAGCATGGGGGTCACACCATAAGTTTGTCCCCTTTTATGCCCATATCAGCCAGAGATGCAGATGTTTTATGTGCAGCATGAGATGGTGCATTATCATGCAAAAAAATGATCTTGCTGTGAAATACACGGTTCTTCTTCTTGAACCATGGCAGGAAGTGCTGTTTGAGAAAATCCACATACATTATGGAGTTCATCTTTAGCGCCTTCAGGGATCCTAAAGGGGCCGACAATCTCTCTCCCCATGATTCCAGCCCAAAACATTACTCCACCTCCTCCTTGTTGGCGCTGTAGCCGTGTTTGCGTGGGGTGTCCATCAACCAGCCATCCTCCACTCCATCCATCTGGACCATCGAGCGCTGCACGGCACTCATCCGTGAACAAAACAGTTTTGAAATCAGTCTTCATGTAATGTTTGGCCCACTGGAGCCATTTCTGCTTGTGTGAAGTGGATAGAGGAGGTCGACAGGACGGCGTATGCACAGCTGCAAACCTCTGAAGGACCCTGCATCTTGTTGTTTGGGGGACGTTGGAGGCACCAGCAGCTTCAAAAACTTGTCTGCTGCTATGACGAGGCTTTTTTGCCGCTGCTCTTTCAACCTGACGTAATTGCCTGCAGGAAAGAGTCCTCAATTTGCCCTTATCAGCACGCACACGTGTGTACTGTGAATCAGCTACATACTTCTTGATTGCCAAGACACTTCATCCTGATCATCGCACAATGTTGATTGTAGTCATGCCTTGACCTAAACACTCCACAATTTGTTGCTTCTCAGCAGCCGACACATCCTTTTTCTTTCCCATTTTGGAAGAAAATGTAGGCTGCTTAATAATGTGAGACAGCCTTCTTAAGTAGTCTTGCCTTTCATTGGACACACCTGCCAAACTAATTAGCACAGGTGTCTGCAATTGCTTACAGTGATATAAAGAGTCCTGACACACATCACCATCAATGAGTTTAACTGACAAACAAACAAATTCTTCCCTTATCACTCCTAAACACTTTTTGCATAATAATTTGGAACACAGTGTACATGTGCTTTTCCACAAAACACCAGTGGTTCACGTAGTGAATCTTACAGTTCTAACTTGCCAACCGTGGTCTGTATGGAGTTGTTCAATAAAGGGCCCAAAATTAAGATAACATAGATGGGAGAGGTCTCTATGAATAGGAATTCCTAAGTATTTGATACCCTGTGAGGGCCAGGCAAAGGGAAAGTTCGACTGGATGGAATCCTATATGGATTTGGGGAGGGAGACATCGAGGGCCTCAGACTTCACTGCATTGATTTTAAAATTTGACCATGTAACAAAGTGATCTATTTCAGCCATAACAGCATGGATGGATATATGTGATTGAGTGATATATACTAGGACATCATCAGCAAATAGAGAGCACTTGTACTCGGTGCCTCCCACCTCAATCCACCTAATATTGGGGTTATGGCGAATTGATGAGAGCAGGTGCTCTGTCACTAGGATGTATAAGAGAGGGGACAGAGAACATCCCTGCCTTGTCCCATTGGTGACTGTGAAAGGTGATGAAAATGTTCTGACGCGCCCCCTGGGCCTTGGGACACCCGGAGCCGGACCCTTTTTGGTGGATGCTGGTGGTTGTAGTCTCCGTGGCGGCGACCCGGTTCCGTGGCTCAGGGCGGTCAAACCAGTGGCGGAACTATGTATGTGGTTTTGATGTTTAAATGTCCGACTACGCCACCCGTGGATTGCAGTCAGAGTGAACCGCCGCTCCAGGGCAGACCGCTGAGGCTGGTGTTGTGGGTGCAGCAGAGCGTAGCATAACTCCCCACGGGAGGAGTATAGCCTCAGGGCAGTGTATGCGGAGGATGGGGGTGATGGTGCAGGGCAGCAGCAGTAATGACACGGAGTCAGTGATTCAGTCCAGGGCCTTTACTCACAGTTCTTATTATCCAGACCTCGTCTGCAGGTAATGGCTGCCCACGTCGTACTGTGCTCACCAGGTGAGGGGCTCAGACAACTCCCAGATAACTTTGGAGCGCTTCACAGGACCTCCTTTGTGTGTCCTTTGTCTGGCCTTTCTTACCACCCCTTCTGTCCGGCTGCCTCGGGCCTCCTCTTGGTAAACTTGGCGACAGTTTCCCTGACCCTATGTGGTGCCTTCCTAGCGGGTGTAGCGAGGGGCTGCGCCACATAAAATGTCACAGCCTCCTGTTTCTAGCTGAGGGTCGTTTCCTGCCTCCACTAGTTTCGGGGACCGGTCTCCCCCTTTGGCCTGACCCCTCCACGCAGGTGGATTCGGGCGTGCGGTGGCGACTCGCCCGTCCGCACCCCTGGGATCCCTTCGTTCCTCGTTCCTGGAGCCTTCTCTGCTCCTCTTCCTTCCTTCTCCCTCTTCCAGGCCTGGGCCTCTGTTACTAGGCCCGCCTCCGGAGCAGAGCTCATGCAGAGCCCCTGCTCCCTGCCACTTCTGCTCAGACTTCTCTGCACTGAACTAAGATGGTGCCCACCTTTTATACTCCCTTCTCAATGCACCCAGGAACTGCTTCCTCCCTGCTCCTGCACTACAGGGTTCCCCTTCCTCAGTGTTCCCTCCCCCCACTCCAGCCAGGGACAGGGACTGTCGTGCCCATCTCAGGGGCATATTGGTCGCCCTGCCCCACGGCAATGTGGTGTAATGCATGCAGGTGTCGGGTCCTGATCCACACTACATCCTTACCTGAGAGTGAGATATCACACCTCTGGGTGAGGTGCAATACCTCTGTAGCAACCGAGCCCTCAGGGTGCTACAGTTCCATTTATCTTCAGCCTAGGTGACGTATTGCGATACAGGGCCGTGATTTTGGCTATAAAAGACCCCTACCCCAAGCTTTTTAAGAGAATCATATATGGCGTGCCAGGAGACTCTATGGAATGCTTTCTCAGCATCCAACGAGAGTATCTAATTACAAATTTTTAACGGCATCTAGCCCAGGAAATACTTTGTGCCTAGTAGCAGTGTCTGCTAGTCAGCGGATTATCCCGGCTGTTAAGCAAGCTACACCACCTGTAGTTTGGACACTTAATTTTTTCAAAGGAAATGCTTCGGGACCACGGGATACTCAGTGAAGAGCATCAGGAGGCACCCCAAGGCATAGGGGCTGGGACTGGCAGTAGGATGCCTTGCGGTGGACAGCCGAGCTCGATCCTTATAAAAGCTTTTTAACTGCAGCAGCTTTAGTGGACGCTACTGGAGCTGGAATTACGCGGCTGCTGGCATGAGACTTGCCCTCCAATAGATCCTTGTAAATGGATTTAAAGTGTATTCATTCAAATTAGAGAGACAATTTAAATTAAAAAGCTTAGAGCTGCCTCCACCACAGGGGGGCTCGCTCGACCCACCAGCGGACAGGCACCAGTATTGGGAGAGGGGGGCTGGCCATCAGGGTTCACCGCGGCTCTGGCACAAACCCGGCGACGCGGAGGTGGCGCGGGCAGGAGCGGACTGAACGTGTCGGCTTCTCACTTTTTGGATTTTAGAAGGGCATGACATGCCTATATCTGTGTCTCCCCCTCCTTTTACTCCTCCACCTCTTTTCTTTTCGCATGACTATATGTACTTGTCACTTTTCCATGTGTTAGTTGTGTCTTCTGAGCAGTTTGTCAGCTTTTGGACACCTTTGAAGGTGTTTTCTATGTGTTTCTATATGTTTTTGTTTGCCTGCCATTGGTTTTAACGGTGTTCGAAGGTGTTCGACGAACCGAACCGAACTAGAACTCTACGGGGGTGGCTCAACACTAGTCCTAACACTAAGCTTAGTCGTCCTAACGCATACCCTATTCGTCCTAACACTAACACTTGTGGTCCTAGCGCTAATCTTAGTCATCCTAACATTAACACTAGTCGTCCTAGCGCTAACCCTAGTCGTCCTAGCACTAACCGTAGTCATCCTAACTCAAAACCTAGTCGCCATAGCGCTAACCCTAGTCGTCCTAGCGCTAACCATAGTCGTCCTAACTCTAACCCTAGACGCCCTAGCACTAACCCTAGTCATCCTAACGCTAACCCTAGTCGTCCTACCGCTTTACCTAGTCATCCTAATGCTTACCCTAGACGTCCTAGAGCTAAGCCTAGTCGTCCTAAGGCTTACCGTTGAAGTCCTAGCGCTAACTGTAGTTGTTCTAGCACTAACCCTAGTCGTCTAAGCTCTAACCCTAGTCGTTGTGACGATAACCCTAGTCGCCCAAACTCTAACCCTAGTCGTCCTGCTGCTAACCCTATAGCCCTAGAGCTAACACTACTTGTCCTAGCGTTAACCCTAGTCATCCTAGCGCTAACCCTAGTCATCCTAGCGCTAAACCTAGTTGTCCTAACGATGACCCTGGAATTCCTAGCGCTAACTCTAGTCATCCTAACGCTAACCCTGGTTGTCCCAACGCTAACCCTAGTCTTCCTAGCGCTAACTCTAGTCATTCTAGCGCTAACCCTAGTTTTCTTAGCGCTAACCCTAGACGTCCTAATGCTAACCCTACAAGTCCTAGCGCTAACCCTAGTCGTTCTAACGCTAACTGTAGTCATCCTAACTCTAACCCTAGTCGCCCTAGCGCTAACACTAGTCGTCCTAGTGCTAACCCTAGTCATTCTATCACTAACCCTAGTCGTCCTAGTGCTAACCCTAGTCATTCTATCACTAACCCTAGTCATCCTAGCGCTAACCCTAGTCGTCCTAACGCTTACCCTGGAAGTCCTAGCTCTAACTCTAGTCGTCCTAGAGCTAAACCTAGTTGTCTTAGCGCTAACACTAGTTGTCCTATTGCTAACCCTAGTCGCCATAACGCTAACCGTAGTCATCCTATCTCTAACACTAGTCGCCATAGCTCTAACCCTAGTCATCCTAGCGCTAACCATAGTCGTCCTAACTCTAACCCTAGTCATCCTAACGCTAACCCTAGTCGTCCTAGTGCTAACCTTAGTCGTCCTAGCGCTATACCTAGTCATCCTAACGCTAACCCTAGCCGTCCTAGGGCTAACCCTAGTCGTCCTAAGGCTAACCGTAGAAGTCCTAGCGCTAACCCTAGTTGTTCTAGCGCTAACCCTAGTTGTCCTAGCTCTAACCCTAGTCATCCTAACGATAACCCTAGTCGTCCTGTTGCTAACCCTATCGCCCTAGAGCTAACCCTACTCTTCCTAGTGCTAACCCTAGTCGTCCTAGCGCTGACCCTAGTCGTCCTAGGGCTAACCCTAGTTGTCCTAACGCTAACCCTAGTCGTCCTTACGCTAACCCTAGTCGTCCTAGGGCCGACTCTAGTCGTCCTAGCACTAATCTTAGAGGTCCTAGCTCTAACCCTAGTCGTCCTAGCTCTAACCCTAGTCGTCCTAGCGCTAACCCTAGTCGTCCTAGCTCTAACCCTAGTCATCCTAACGCTAACTCTGGTCGTCCAAGCGCTAACCCTAGTCATTCTAACGCTAACCCTAGTCGTTCTAACGCTAACCCTAGTCATTCTAACGCTAACCCTAGTCGTTCTAACGCTAACCCTAGTAGTTCTAACGCTAACCCTAGTCGTTCTAACGCTAACCCTAGTCGTCCTAACGCTACCACTAGTTGTCCTAGCGCTAACCCTAGTCGCCCTAATGCTAACACTAGTCATCCTAGCGCTAACCCTAGTCGTCCTAATGCTAACCCTGGAAGTCCTAGCGCTAACACTGGTCGCCCTACAGCTAACCCTAGTCATCCTAGTGCTAACACTAGTTGTCCTAATGCTAACCCTAGTCGCCCTAACGCTTACCCTAGTCATCCTAGCGCTAACCCTAGCCATCCTAGCGCTAACCCTAGTCGTCCCAACGCTAACCCTAGTCGTCCTAGAGTTAACCCTAGTCGTTTAAGCGCTAACCTTAGTTTTCCTAGTGCTAACACTAGTCATCCTAAGGCTTACCTTAGAAGTCAAAGCGCTAACCCTAGTTGTTCTAGCACTAAACCTAGTCATCCTAGCTCTAACCCTAGTCATCCTAACTTTAACCCTAGTCATCCTAATGCTAACCCTAGTCGTTCTAGTGCTAACCCTAGTCACCCTAGCGCTAACCCTAGTTGTCCTAATTCTAACCCTAGTCGTCCTATCGCTAACCCTAGTGGTTCTAACGATAACCCAGTCATCCTAACTCTAACCCTAGATGTCCAAGCGCTAACCCTAGTCATCCTAGTGCTTTCCCTAGTCGTCCTAACGCTAACTCTGGTCGTCCTGACCCTAATCCTAGTCGTTCAAGCGCTAACCCTAGTTGTTCTAATGCTAACCCTAGTCATCCTAAAACTAACCCTAGTCATGCTAGAGCTGACCCTAGTCATCCTAGCGCTAACCCTAGTGGTCATAGCTCTAACCCTAGTCATCCTAGCGCTTACCATAGTCGTCCTAGCTCTAACCCTAGTCATCCTAACATTAACCCTAGTTATCCTAGCGCTAACCCTAACCGTCCAAACGCTGACCCTGGAATTTACTAGCGCTAACCCTAGTCATCCTAACTCTAACCCTAGTCGCCCTAGCGCTAACCCTAGTCGTCCTAGAGCTAACCCTAGCTGTCCTAATGCTAACCCTAGTCGTCCTAACACTAACCCTGGAAGTCCTAGCACTAACACTAGTCGTCCCAACGCTAACCCTAGTCGTCCTAGAGCTAATGCTAGTTGTCCTAGCTCTAACCCTAGTCGTCTCAACTTTAACCCTAGTCGTCCTAAGGCTTACCTTAGAAGTTCTAGCGCTAACCCTAGTTGTTCTAGCATTAACCCTAGTCATCCTAGCTCTAACCCTAGTCGTCCTAACTTTAACCCTAGTCGTACTAACGCTAGCCCTAGTCGTTCTAGTGCTAACCCTAATCATCGTAGAGCTAACCCTAGTCGTCCTAAGGCTAACCGTAGAAGTCCTAGCGCTAACCCTAGTTGTTCTAGCTCTAACCCTAGTCGTCCTAACTCTTACCCTAGTCGTCCCAACGATAACCCTAGTCGCCCTAACTCTAACCCTAGTAGTCATGCTGCTAACCCTATCGCCCTAGAGCTAACCCTAGTCGTCCTAACACTAACTCTGGTCGTCCTGACCCTAACCCTAGTCGTCCTAGCGCTAAACCTAGTTGTCCTAACGCTAACCCTAGTCATCCTAACGCTAACCATAGTCGTCCTAGGGATGACCCTAGTCTTCCTAGCACTAACCCTAGTGGTTCTAGCTCTAACCCTAGTCGTCCTAGCGCTAAACCTAGTCATCCTAGAGCTAAACCTAGGCGTTGTAACGCTGACCCTGGAATTCCTAGCGCTAACCCTAGTTGTCCTAACGCTAACCCCAGTTGTCCCAACTCTAACCCTAGTCGTCCTAGAGCTTACTCTAGTCATCCTACCCCAAACCCTAGACATCCTAACTCTAATCCTAGTCGTCCTAGCTCTAACCCTAGTCGTCCTAACGCTAATCCTAGTCACCCTAGCGCTAACCCTAGTCGTCCTAACGCTGTACCTGGAATTCCTAGCGCTAACCCTAGTCATCTTAACGCTAACCCTAGTCGTCCTAGCGTCAACTCAGGTCGTTCTAGCGCTAACCCTAGTCGTCCTAACGTTAACCCTAGAAGTCCTAGCGCTAACCCTAGTTGTTCTAGCGCTAACCCTAGTCATCTCAACGTTAACCCTAGTCATCCTAATGCTAACCCTAGTCATCCTAACGCTAACCCTAGTTGTCCTAGCGCTAACCTTAGTCATCCTAACACTAACCCTAGTGGTCCTAGCGCTAATCTTAGTCGTCCTAACGCTAACACTAGTCATCTTAGCGCTAACCCTAGTCGTCCTAGCGCTAACTGTAGTCATCCTAACTCTAACCCTAGTCACCCTAGCGCTAACCCTAGTCATCCTAGCGTTAACCATAGTCGTCCTAACTCTAACCCTAATCGTCCTCACACTAACCCTAGTCGCTCTAGCGCTAACCCTAGTCATCCTAACGCTAACCTTAGTCATCCTAGCGCTAAGCTTAGTCATCCTAGCGCTATACCTATTCATCCTAACACTAACCCTAGTCATCCTTGAGCTAACCCTAGTCGTCCTAATGCTAACCCTAGTAGTCCTAAAGCTGACCCTGGAAGTCCTAGCTCTAACACTAATCGTTTTAGCGCTAACCCTAGTTTTCCTAGCACTAGCCCTTGTCATCCTATTGCTAACCCTAGTCATCCTAATGCTAACCTTAGTCGTTATAGCGCTAACCCTAGTCGTCCTAACGATAACCCTAGTCATCCTAATTATAACCCTAGTCTTCCTGCCGCTAACCCTAGTCGCCCTAGAGCTAACCCTAGTCGTTCTAGCGCTAACACTAGTCATCCTAATGCTAACCCTAGTCGCCCTAGCGCTAACCTAGTCATCCTAACGCTAACCCTAGTCATCCTAGCGCTAACCTTAGTCGTCCTAGCACTAAACCTAGTCATTAGTGTTGAGCGATACCTTCCAATATTGGGAAATATCGGATCGGATTGGATCGGACCGATGCCCAAAAAGTATCGGATATCGCCGATTCCGATACCTGAAACCAATGCAAGTCAATGGGACAGAAATATCGGAATGAAAATAAACCCTTTCTTTCCTTGTAGGTTAATTCTACATGAAGGAAAATAACTAACAATAATGTAGAATGTATTGTGGGAGGTGGGGGAGACAATAAAGGCATAGAGGTTTAGCCCAATCATATGGAATAGCAGGAATTAATAATTTTTTAAGACGTTCTGAGTTACGGAAATATTGACTATGTTAAGTATTTTTAGATTTTGTCAGATATTTATGTTTCACTACTTCCATGCTCTTCACCTTCTTTTTTACTTCTCCCACACTTTCTCCTTCATCATCCTCAGCATCAGCATCTTTTTCATCAACTTTTTCTTCACCTTCTTCATCTTCTTCTTCTTCACTTTCTTCATATTATTCTTTTTTTTTACATTCTTCATATTCTTCTTATTCAACTATTATTCTTCTTCATATTCTACTTCTTCATCTTCTTCATATTCTTCTTCTTCATCATATTCTTATTTGTGACAGGCATTCCTGCAGTTGTTATCTATAAAAGTTTGAACATCACACCTTTCGTTCTGCCCGTCACAAAAGATTTACAACAGGATTTGTCCGCGTTCAGTTTGGCCTGCAGCAGCAGGTCTTTTCCAGGGGCACCACGAGGAGGAACGGACTCACCCCCATACACTGCTTAGTCATCTTCTGCTTATAATTTAGATATTATCTTTTGCTCTGATTTTTAGTCTTATGCTGAATGTTCTTCCGCTTTTTGTTCTGCAGCTTTTTGTACTTCTGCTTCTTGGTTTTCTGTCTCTTGTTCTTCTGTATCTTGGTGGTTGACTTCTTCTTCTTTGTCCTCTTGGTCAACTTCTTCAGGGTCATCTTCTTGATCTTCTTCGGGGTGGTCTTCTGGGTCGTCGTCTTCAGGGTCGTCGTCATCGGGGTCGTAGTCTTCGGGGTCCTCGTCTTCTTCGGGGTGGTCTTCAGGGTCCTCATGTTCAGGGTCGTCGTCGTCGGGGTCCTCGTCTTCTTCGGGGTTGTCTTCGGGGTCGTCTTTAGGGTCCTCGTTTTCAGGGTCCTCGTTTTCAGGGTCCTCGTCTTCAGGGTCCTCGTCTTCAGGGTCCTCGTCTTCAGGGTCCTCGTCTTCGGCGTCCTCGTCTTCTTCGGGTTCGTCTTCAGGGTCCTAGTCTTCAGGGTCCTCATCTTCGCGGTCCTTGTCTTCTTCGGGGTGGTCTTCAGGGTCCTCGTCTTCAGGGTCCTCATCAGGGAGATCCAGAGTGATTACCAAGAACCATTTCAAAAAGCTTGAACTTGGAAATGTAGCAGAAGGTACAAGAAGGCTGAGGAACTGCCGAGACGCAGCTGATGGTACTGGAACCCGGATGGGTAGCAGAAGGTACAAGAGCCAATGGAACGACCGAGTACCAGCTGACGGTACTGGAACTCGGTTACTAAGCAGGAGGTACCTGTGCCAGAAAGCACTACCAAGGACCAGCAGATGTTGGTGGAACTTGGATACCGAGAAGGAGGCACCTAAGCCAAAGGCAATGCCAAGAACCAGCTGACGGTACTGGAACCCAGATGGGTAGTAGAAGGTACAAGAGCAAATGGAACTACCGAGGACCAGCTGACGGTACTGGAACCCGGATAAGTAGCAGAAGGTACAAGAGCAAATGGAACTACCGAGGACCAGCTGACGTTACTGGAACTCGATCAATGAGCAGGAGGTACCTGTGCCAGAAAGCACTACCAAAGACCAGCAGACGTTGGTGTAACTTGGATACCGAGAAGGAGGCACCTAAGCCAAAGGCACTGCCGAGAACCAGCTGATGGTACTGGAACCTGGATGGGTAGCAGAAGGTACCCATGTAAAAAAAAGTTGCAAGGCCGCGAGCCGGCCGCAGTTACCAAAACCCACAGTCCTACAGGGGGTGCTTGTCCTATTGGCACTATGGAACCAGCCTTCATTGCCAGATCCCGCAGCCCACATAGGAGTCACCTAAACTGCAGGCACCATAGAGTCGGCTAACCCGACCGCAACACGACAGTACAACGCATTGGAGGCAAAGTGACGTTGACACTACCCGGAAACAGCTGACGTGATGGAACCAGGCTGGGCAGGAGGGAGTACCCGTGCCAAAGACACTGCTGGGAATCAGCTGGCAGTGCTGGAGCCCAGGGTAAATTCTAAAAACAGAGTGGAGCCAGAGGTGTAATTGGAGCAAGTTTTAAATCAGCAGTACAGTGGATGTGGACAAAGCAGGAGAATTTGCCGGACACACAGCAGGGGATCAGCTGACGTTACTGAACCCCAATAACACTGGAGCTCAGGGATAATACTAAAAACAGAGGAGCCAGAGGTGTAATTGGAGCAACTTTAAAATCTGTAGTAGTGTGAATGTGGACAGAGAAAGAGAAATTGCCGTCTGCACAGCAGGGGAACAGCTGACGTTACTGAACCCCAATAACACGCCAGCAAGTGTTGACTGTGCAAACGGCACTTCCGAGCGCCAACTGGCGGTGTTGGAGCTCAGGGATAATACATTAAAACAGAGGAGCCAGAGGTGTAATTGGAGCAACTTTAAAATCTGTAATAGTGTGAATGTGTACAGAGCAAGAGAAATTGCCGTCCGCACAACAGGGGAACAGCTGACGTTACTGAACCCCAATAAGACGCCAGAAAGTGTTGACTGTGCAAACGGCACTTCCAAGTGCCAACTGGCGGTGTTAGAGCTCAGGGATAATACTAAAAACAGAGGAGCCAGAGGTGTAATTGGAGCAACTTTAAAATCTGTAGTAGTGTGAATGTGGACAGAGCATGAGAAATTGCCGTCCGCACAGCAGGGGAACAGCTGACGTTACTGAACCCCAATAACACGGCAGCAAGTGTTGACTGTGCAGACAGCACTTCTGAGCACCAACTGGCGGTGTTGGAGCTCAGGGATTACAGTTCAGGTGGTAGAAACATGAACACAACAGGAGACCTGGATACTGTTGCCAATCAATTATTTATTCTGGAAGAGGACTGGCAAATTCATGAGAGATCCAGGCCTTGTTCATTTTGAGAAAAGTAAGCCGGTCAACGTTATCGGAGGATAGTCGCATGCGACGGTCTGTTAGTACACCACCTGCGGCACTAAAGACGCGTTCCAATTATACACTAGCAGCAGGGCAAGCTAGCACCTCCAATGCATACTGGCTAAGCTCTGGCCATGTATCCAGCTTACAGACCCAAAACTTGAAGGGAGAAGAGCCGTCTGGGAGTACACTGAGAGGGCAAGACATGTAGTCTGTCACCATCTGACGGAAACATTGCCTCCTGCTTACTGGAGCCGTCTGTGATGGTGTAGACATTTGTGGCGGCGGGAACACAAAACTTTGCCACATTTCGGCCATACTGGTCTTGCCTTGTGCTGAGGCGCTGCTTCTGCTCCCTCTTTGTGCAGAGCTTCCTCCACTGCCTCGACGCACTGAGCTGCTTTGTAAAGCACTAGCAGCACTGCTTTCGGTTGGATTGGAGAACATGATGGAATGCACCAGTGCGTCTTGGTACTCCCGCATTTTACGCTCCCGGTTCAATGGTGTTATGAGGCTTTGTAAGTTGTCCCGGTAGCGAGGATCTAGGAGGGTGAACACCCAATAATCAGCCGTGATGAGAATGTGGGCGATGCGGCGGTCGTTTCTCAGGCACTGCAGCATGAAATCAACCATGTGCTGCAGACTGCCAACTGGCCAAGAAACGCTGTCCCCTGCTTGAGGCGTGATCTCTGCCTGCTCTGCATCACCCCACCCTCGCTCTAGATACTGACTACTAGAGCATTGTGTACCTCCCTCCTCTGGACAGATGTCTTCCTACTCCATTGACTCCTCCTCATCCTCCTCACAAAGTGCCCCTGCCTAGGCCTTTGTGAGGAACCACGTTGCGCAGACTGTAGAGAAGCAGATGGCATTTGTGACTCCTCATCCTCCGCCTCTTCCAAAACCTCATCCCTTAGTGCTTGCAGTGTTTTTTCATGCAGGCAGATAAGGGGGATAGTCATGCTGACTAGTGCATCATCTGCACTCGCCTTCCACGTGGAATAATCGAAGGCACGCAAAACGTGGCAAATGTCCTTCATAGAGGCCCACTCAGTGGTGGTGAAGTGTGAACGGCGTGTACTGCGACTTGTTTGCGCCTGCTGCAGCTGGTACTCCATTACTGTTGCCTGCTGCTCACACAACCTCTCCAACATATGTAACGTTGAATTCCACCTAGTGGGTAGGTCACATATAATGCGATGTTCCGGAATGCGTAATCGGCGCTGCAGAGCTGCAATGCGCGATCTTGCGTTGCTGGAACACCGCAAGTGAGCACACTCTATGCGGACCTTGTGAAGCAGTGCATCAAGATCCGGATAGTCCCTCAAAAAACTCTGCACGACCAAGTTGAGCACATGTGCCAGACATGGGATGTGAGTGATGTTGCCTAGGCCCAGAGCTGCCACCAGATTTCGGCCATTGTCACACACTACCATGCCTGGCTGGAGATGCGCTGGCACAAACCACACGTCGCTCTGCTGCTTGATGGCATTCCAGAGCTCCTTCACTGTGTGGCTTCGATTCCCCAAAGAAATTAATTTTAATACGGCGTGTTGACGATTGGCCACGGCTGTGCTCATATCGGTCATCATAACAGGTAACCGTTCACGGGTCGATGTGGAGATAGACCGTGACGGCTCCTGCAGCGCTGATTCAGAGGAACTGGAGTATGAGGAGGAGTCAATGTGTACAGACTGGATTCCTGCAATCCTTGGAGTTGGCAGAACACATACAGCACCACTCTCAAGATCTGTACCTGGCTCCACAACATTTACCCAATAGGCAGTGAGGGAAAGGTATCGTCCCTGTCCATGCTTACTGGTCCACGCATAGGTGGTCAGGTGGACCTTGCTACTGACGGCATTTTGTAGCGCATGTTTAATTTTTCCCTCCACATGCTGTTGCAGGGCAGGGACGGCTTGCCTGCAGAAATAAAAGCAGCTGGGCACATTGTATTGTGGGACTGCCAATGCCATAAAGTTACGGAAGGTGTCAGTCTCCACCAGCCTGAATGATAGCATTTCAAGGGCCAGTAGTTTAGCAATGCCAGCATTCAGAGCCTGTGCTTGGGGGTGGTTTGCCGAGTATGGGCGCCTTTTCTCCCATGCCTGTGCTAACGATGGCTGTAGACTGGCCTGGAAGTGTGAGGATGACAGGGAAAGTGGTGCTGTGCGTGGAATTACACGGTGTCTCTATACAACAGTGCCAGAGATTCTTCCTGTGAGGAAGCCGAACCAGCTGTGTGTGAGCTGGAGGAAGAGGCTAAAACACGAGCTGAAGAGGTGGTAGGTGGCATTGTAGGTTGGCCTAGGTCTTCAGTGTGTTTTTGTAACTCCATCACATGCTTGGTCCGCACATATTTCCACATATTTGTGGTATTGAGGTTGCTGACACTTTTCCCTCTTTTCACCTTACACAGCTTGCATTTTACAAAGCAATTGGCATCTGCAACTGTGTCAAAAAAGGACCAGGCACTGCAAGTCTTGGGAGCGCCCGCTTTGAATTTTGGAAGAGCCATGCTCCTAATGGGTGCCGAAGTGGAGGCTACAGGCAACCCTGCCCCCTCCCTCTCCCTCCTTTTTGGGCCATTTGGGGAATCTCTTCCTCAGAGCTGCTCCCACCACCCTCCTGTCCCTCACGCCATGATGGGTCAAGGACCTCATCATCTACACCACCCTCTTCAAACAACTACTTCTCCTGGGTAGTCTCGACAGCACAGTATGCACCAGAAAGTGGCACCTGAGTCTCATCATCAGATGCGTACTGAGGTGTGCTGCTGACCATAGGCACTGGCCCACCCGCCTCTTCAGATTCAGAGAGACAAAACAGTTGCGCATCACTGCATGCTACCTCTTTTCAAATTCTCGAATTCTGCTTGGCTGGCCCCCTCTTTCCAAGCCAAGAGATTCAGAGAACAGAAGTAGAGAGGGCTCCTGTCCAGGGCTCTCTGACTGCCTGGGCAATTTGGCAGGTGGTGAAGAGACAGATGGGTGCTCTTCAGTGCTCAGGACTTGAGAGGATCTGGAACTAATTGAAGTCGATGCGTTAGCTGCCATCCATTCGACAACGGCTTCAATTTGGTCCTCCCACAGCAGTGGGGTACGGCTAGCTCCTACAAAGCTGCACATAAAGGACTGTTCCCTGGTAAAACTGGGGGATGCTGAGTCACTGGTGCCCGCAGCAGGCACAGAATCCCCACGTCCTCTCCCTGCAGGCACAGAATCCTCACGTCCTCTCCCTGCAGAAACTCCACGACCACGATCATGACCACATGCCTTACTCCCTGCCTTCTTCATCTTGGTAGACTGATAAAGATAGGCAGAAAAGTACTAAGGGCTTAGTGTGCTTATTCCTGAAGAGCTGCTAACAGGTATAAGAAACACTAATTTTATAAAGTGTGGACTAGACTTTAATATGAGCTAATGTGGCCAACAGAACTGTAAAGTGGAGTGTTTGGTGAACTTTATTTTGGGTTTTTTTGTCACAAAAAGACACTGGATGTGCCCAAGGATGTAATACCGATAGTATCACAAACTTTTTATAGCTATTACAATGTAGGAAGGTAACCTACAATGCAATAGATGAGGCTACAAAAATAGGCAAATACTATTCTGGATCGGGCTCCAGGGCACAATGCTGCAGAAAGGCTCCACTAACTACTCCTATATAGTGTGTTTGGAACCAATTTAGCTGAATACAGATGGAACCACCACACTAATAGGAGAAATCAGGAAAACTTATGAATTGGCAAAAAAGGACAATGTATGAGGCCGTGACACACACTGAGGGCACTACAACCAGACGTGGCTGAAGCACACACTACAGGGTGAGCTGCACTCACACACACAGACCTTGCAGACAGCGGTGAACAGTGCAGATGCAGAGCACTGTGCACTAGCGCTGCAAGACCAAAAAAAAATTCTCTATCTAGTCCTATATAGTGTGTTTGGAACCAATTTAGCTGAATACGGATGGAACCACCACACTAATAGGAGATATCAGGAAAAATTATGAATTGTAAAAAAAGGACAATGCATGAGGCAGTGACACACACTGAGTGCACTACAACCAGACGTGGCTGAAGCACACACTACAGAGTGTGCTGCTCTCACACACACAGACCTTGCTGACAGCGGTGAACAGCACAGAGAACTGTGCACTAGCGCTGCAAGGCACAGCGATTTATAAAGTAGCTTGGGTAAAGCAGAATAGACCAAATAGGTAGCTAAAACTGTCCCTCAGAACAGCAGCGTCCTATCCCTAACTGAATTCACAGCAGAGTGAGCTCAAAATGGCGGCGGCGGCTTTTATAGTGCATCATGACATCATTTCAGCAGCCAATCACAGCCACGACATTAGTTAAGATGCCTACATGCCTAACAGGATGTTCCCACACTTCTTAGGATCCTCATTGGCTTAATAAAATGAAACAGGCTCATTGCATTCTGAGAACTTCCGATTCCGGTATACGATATTGCAAAAGTATCGGACTTAAATATCGTAATTCCGAAACTGCGAATATCGGCCGATACCCAATATTTCAGTATCGGAATGCTCAACACTACTAGTCATCCTAACGCTAACCCTAGTCGTCATATAGCTAACCCTAGTTGACCTAATGCTAACCCTAGTCGTCCTAATGCTAACCCTAGTCGTCCTAATGCTAACCCTAGTCGTCCTAATGCTAACCCTAGTCGTCCTAGCGCTAACTCTGGTCGTCCTAACCCTAACCCTAGTCGTCCTAGTGGTAACCCTAGTCGTCCTAATGCTAAACCTAGTCATCCTAACGCTAATCCTAGTCATCCTAGCGCTTACCCTAGTCATCCTAGCTCTAACCCTAGTCGTCCTAACGCTAACACTAGTCATCCTAGCGCTAACTCTAGTCGTCCTAACGCTGACCCTGGAATTCCTAGCGCTAACCATAGTAGTCTTAACGCTAACCCTAATTGTCCCAACGCTAACCCTAGTCGTTCAAGCGCTAACTCTAGTTTTCCTAGCGCTAACCCTAGTCATCCTAATGCTAACCCTAGTCGTCCTAGCGCTAATCCAAGTCATCCTAGCACTTTCCCTAGTCGTCCTAATGCTAACTCTGGTCATCCTGATCCTAACCCTAGTCATGCTAGTGCTAAACCTAGTCATCCTAACGCTAACCCTAGTCATCCTAACGCTAACCCTAGTCATCCTAGGGCTGACCCTAGTCTTCCTAGCGCTAACTCTAGTGGTTCTATCTCTTACCGTAGTCGTCCTAGCGCTAACCCTAGTCGTCCTAATGCTAACCCTAGCCATCCTAGAGCTAACCATAGTCGTGCTAATGCTGTCCCTGGAATTCCTAGTGCTAACCCTAGTCGTCCTAACGCTACCCATAGTCGTCCAAACGCTAACACTAGTCATTCTAGTGCCAACTCTGGTCGTTCTAGCGCTAACCCTAGTTTTCCTAGCGCTAGTTGTCCTAACGTTAACCCTAGAAGTCCTAGCGCTAACCCTAGTTGTTCTAGCGCTAACCCTAGTCATTTTAATGCTAACCCTAGTCGTCCTAACGCTAACCCTAGTCGTCCTAACTTTAACCTTAGTCGTTCTAACGCTAACCCTAGTCATCCTAACACTAACCCTAGTGGTCCTAGCGCTAATCTTAGTCGTCCTAACGCTAACACTAGTTGTCCTAGAGCTAATTGGAGTCATCCTAACTCTAACCCTAGTCATCCTAACGCTAACCCTAGTTGCCCTAGCGCTAACCTTAGTCATCCTAGCGCTATACCTAGTCATCCTAACACTAACCCTAGTCATCCTAGAGCTAACCCTAGTAGTCCTAACGGTAACCCTAGTAGTCCTAACGCTGACCCTGGAAGTCCTAGCGCTAACACTAATCGTTTTAGCGATAACCCTAGTTGTTCTAGCACTAACCCTAGTCGTCCTAAGACTAACCGTAGAAGACTAAGCGCTAACCCTAGTCTTCCTAACGCTGACCCTGGAAGTCCTAGCGCTATCACTAATCGTTTTAGCGCTAACCCTAATTGTTCTAGCACTAACCCTAGTCATTCTAGCGCTAACACTAGTCGTCCTAATGCTAATCCTAGTCGTCCTAGCGCTAACCCTAATCGTCCTACCGATAACCCTAATGGTCCTAACTCTAACCCTAGTCATACTGCCACTAACCCTAGTCACCCTAGAGCTAACCCTAGTCGTCCTAGCGCTAACCGTAGTCATCCTAGCGCTAACCCTAGTCGTCCTAACGCTAACTATGGTCATCCTAACCCTATCCCTAGTTGTCCTAGCGCTAACCCTAGTCGTCCTAACGCTAACCCTAGTCATCCTAACTGTAGCGTTGGCTTCCCTGCCTCCTGCCAGGCAGGGACGCTGTTCCCCTCACCTCTCCGCTCCGTGCCCGGCGTCTTCCTCCCGCTCTGCTGGCAGCGCGCGCTCCTTCCCGGCCACTGTGCTTAGGGCGCGCGCGCGCTCCCCCTCTCTTAAAGGGGCTGCGCGCGCCGTCCTAAGGAGTCCCTGGCCAATGGCCGGAGGATCTCTCCATATATAAGGCACCTCCTCCAAAATGGAGGTGCCCGAGCAATGTTGTTGCATAGCCTATCACTCTGCTTCAGCCCTCAGGTCCCGTTACCAGATACCTGCCAGTTACCTGCCAGTTACCTGCCAGTTTCCTGCTTGATACCTGACTGATACGTGTCTATCTGCTGACATTCCTGTAGTCCGACAGTCTGCCTACCAGCCCTGTCAGTCTGTCTATGGATCCGTCTGCCCGCTCACCTGGGAGCGCTCACCTGCTACCTGCCCGCTAGCCTACCTGGAGGCTCTGCCATCACGTGCTGTGACCACCTGCCTGTCCAGAGACTCTTACCCGCTCAACTGGGAGCGCTCACCTGCTACCTGCCTGCTAGCCTACCTGGAGGCTCTGCCGTCACGTGCTGTGACTACCTGCCCATCCAGAGACTCTTGCCCGCTCACCAGGGAGCGTCCACCTGCTACCTGCCTGTTAGCCTACCTGGTGGCTCAGCTATCACTTGCTGTGATCACCTGCCTGTCCAGAGACTCCTGCCCGCTCACCTGGGAGCGTCCGCCTGCTACCTGCCTGCTAGCCTACCTGGAGGCTTAGCCGTCACTTGCCGTGACCACCCGCCTGTCAAGAGACTGTCCCCGTCACTTACCGTGACCACCCGCCTGTCAAGAGACTTTCCCCGTCACTTGCCGTGACCTCCTGCCCTCCTACCCAGAGGCTGTCCCCGTCACTAGCCGTGACTGCCTGCTCGCCTTCCCTGGGAGCTACCCGCTTCCTTACAAGGACTGCCCCTTTGTATAGTTGCTCAGAGATTCCACCTCCCAGACCAGTTACACTAACGCTAACCCTACTCATCCTGGCGCTGACCCTAGTCGTCCTAGCACTAACTCTAGTGGTCCTAACTAGTGTTGAGCAATCCGATACTGAAATACCGGGTATCGGCCGATATTCGCGGTATCGGAATTCCGATACTTAATTCCGATACTTTTACAATATCGAATACCGGAATCGGAAGTTCCCATAATGCCTGCGCTCTGCAGTGTCTCTGAAGGATGACAAGCTGGGTGGCAGCCTGTCATCAGAATGCCATCCCAGTGTGAGAGAATTCTCCTGATTGTTTAAAAGCCGGTGCGCGGTAAAAAGCCGCCAGCTTTTAAACAATCACACAGCCCCATACTGCTTCCCCGCAGCCTCCCACCCCTCGCCTCCGCTCCCCTCGCCTCCTCCCATCCCGATCGTAAGTTAGGACCGGGCGGGGAGCGCAGCACCAAGGAGCGGGGAGCGAAGGACCTGGGCGGGGAAGCCGGCAGTGAAAAGACTTCACCGCCGGCTTTCCCGTTCTGTGCTGCGCTTTCCCGCCGGTTATTTCAAATGAACAGCTGAGGTATCAGGTGATGCCGATCAGCTGTTCATTTGAAGTCGCTGCGGTGCCCTCGGAGGGTTCATGTGAGTTCATGCTTGACTGCATTGCATGAACTCACATGAACTTTCCCACGGCCGCACAGGTCAGCCTCACCTCCCAGACCATCAGCCCGTCATGATTGGTATGTGCGGGTGTCTGTGCGTGTGTCTGCGAGTGTGTGTGGGGTGTCTGTGCGATGTCTGCGGGTGTGTGCGCTGTCTGTGTGATGTCTGCGAGTGTGTGCGGTGTCTGTGCGATGTCTGGGGGTGTGTGCGGTGTCTGTGCGATGTCTGGGGGTGTGTGCGGTGTCTGTGCGATGTCTGCGGGTGTGTGCGGTGTCTGTGCGATGTCTACGGGTGTGTGCGTGCAGGCAGACATAGGCCGATGTGACACTACTACTCCCATCGGCCTATGTCTGTCCCCCGTCCACTCGTGCCAGCAGGATCAGCTCGATGGGAGCAGTAGTTCCCATCAGCCTGATCCTGCTATTTAAATTGCCCTACTGTGTCCCCAATAAATTTTAAATACATGTCATTGGTGGCCAGTGGTTACCTACAATAAATTAGTTCATACATTACCTGTCCCCGCCGATCGCCACCTAAAATAAAGTAAAAAATAAAAAACTACACCTATACTCACCTAGACACCTAATTCCCCAAAGCCATCGATCTCCTGTAATAAAATATAAAATAATAAACCATAACCTTATCCTTACCCCTCCGTAATAGTCCACGAGTGTCCCACGAAGATCTCCAGTTCAGAGTAGCCACATAGAATGTGACCGCTCTGAACCGCTGCCGCCGCTAGAATGACGGGGCTGTAAAGCAGCCCCGTCATTGTATAAGCGGGTTCGCAGGAGTTCAGGCAGCGCTGCTCCGGTTAGCTGCTTTACGGCCCTGCTGTATCGTGAGAAATTCCCACGGTACAGCACTGCCGTAAAGGAGGTCTCCGGAGCTGCGCTGCCTGAATGCACTCCGGTGACCTTAGTCAATGGCTCCCGCTGCCGGGAGCGGACGTGTTCCCGGCAGCGTGAGCTTACAGCAGCCATGCACAGCTGTCACCATCTCCAGATGTGACAGCTGTGCATGGGAGATCAGTGCAGGAACGTGGACAGGTAACTATTTTTTTTTAATAAACAAAGAATTAAATAAAATGGTGTGTTTTATTTCAAATAAATTATTTTTTTTCTGGGTGTAGTGTGTTTTTTCTTTTTAACACTTTGTAGGTTAGTAATGGGGGTGTCTTATAGAAGCCCATCATTACTAACTTGGGCTTCATGGCAGCTGGCACTGACATGAACCCCAGCCCTATTACCCGCTGCCACCGCACCAGGGCAGCGTGGAAGAGCGAGTCTAAGTGCCAGAGTTGGCACATCCTATGGATGCGCCATTTCTGGGGCGACTGACGGCTGGTGTTTCTAGCCTGGGAGGGGGCCAATATTCATGGCACCCTTCCTGGGCTATTAATATCAGCCCCCAGCTGTCTGCCTAGCCTTTGCTAGCTATTAAAATAGGGGGGACCCCACGTCATTTTTTTGGGGGGTTCCCCCATTTTAATAGCTAGTAAAGGCTAGGTATTCAGCTGGGGGCTGATATTAGTAGTCTGGGAAGCTCCGTGGGTATTACCCCCTTCCCAGGCTTCAAACATCTGCCCCAGCCGTCTGCTTAACCTCCGCTAGAGACTAAAATTATGTGGGATCCTACGCCAATTTTTTTTTTAAATAAATCCTTTATTTTAACAGTAAATGACATTTGAAGAGTTAATAAAGATGCAGTCCCTAAATTATTATTTATTTTTTAATTAATTTTTCCCAAAAATTTTGACGTGGGCTTTGCCATATTTTTGTATGCCAGCCAGGTACAGCATCCAGCTTCTATGAACGCGCCATTTTCCGGGGTGGCTGCTGACTGCAATTTTCAGCGGGGGGGGGGGGCAGAAATCATGGGCCTCCCTGCGCTGCAGATTCCAGCCCCCAGCTGCCTAGTTGTACCTGGCTGGACACAAAAATAGGGAGAAGCTTCACGTATTTTTTTTTTTAATTATTTCATGAAATTCATGAAATAATTAAGAAAAAAAGGGCTTCCCTATATTGTTGTGTCCAACCAGGTACAAATAGGCAGCTGGTGGTTGGGGGCAGCCCGTTCCTGCCTACTGTACCTGGCTTGACACAAATATAGTGCGAAGCCCCACGTCAATTTTTTTTTAATTATTTCAGGAAATTCATAAAATAATTAAAAAAAATTGATGTGGGGCTTCGCCCTATATTTGTGTCCAGTCAGGTACAGCAGGCAGGAATGGGCTGCGCCCAACCACCAGCTGCCTATTTGTACCTGGTTGGACACAACAATATAGGGAAGCCCTTTTTTCTTAATTATTCCATGAATTTCATGAATTTAAAAAAAAAATACGTGGAGCTTCGCCCTATTTTTGTGTCCAGCCAGGTACAACTAGGCAGCTGGGGGCTGGAATCTGCAGCGCAGGGAGGCCCAAGTTTTCTGGGCCCCACCCGCTGCAAATTGCAGTCCGCAGCCGCCCCGGAAAATGGCGCGTTCATAGAAGCGCCATCTTCTGGCGCTGTACCCAACTCATCCAGGGCCCTGGTGCGGTGGCTCACTGGGTAATAAAGGGGTTAAGGCCAGCTTGGCATTATCAGCTGGCCCTAAGCCCGAAATTCATGGGGTCACGCCAATATTAGACATGACCACCATGAATTTCTAGTAAAGTATTTAAAAAAAACACAAACACCCAGAAAAAAGTCCTTTAATTGAAATAAAGACACAATTCTTTATTGTTCTAAATTAAACCATACTTACCGTCACGCCCATTCCAGCTGAAGCCAACGATCTCCTGCAATAAAAGTAAAATAATAAAGCAACATCATCCTTACCTTTCCATGGCTCCCACGACAGCTTCAGCTCTGCTACATCGAGAGGACAGGCTGGACCGCAGCAGAACGCTGCCATCCAGCCTGTCATCCCGCAGACACTGAGAAGCACAGGCTTGCTTGCGCTACTCAGTGTCTGGCTGTGACGGCATCCAGATGAGCCGAGGTCATGTCCAATGAACTCGGCGCACCTCATGCACGTCACTGACAGCGTGGGAGAATTCTCACGCTGAAGCGCTGAGTGCAGGAGAATTTTCCCACGCTGTCAGTGACGTGCATGAGGTGAGCTGAGTTCATTGGACATGACCTCACCTCATGTATGTCACTGACAGTGTGGGAGAATTCTCACGCTGAAGCGCTGAGTGCAGGAGAATTTTCCCACGCTGTCAGTGACGTGCATGAGGTGAGCCGAGTTCATTGTCGGCTCATCGGGATGCCGTCACAGCCAGACACTGAGGAGCGCAAGCATGCCTGCGCTTCTCAGTGTCCGCGGGATGACAGACTGGATGGCAGCGTTCTGCTGCGGTCCAGCCAGTCATCTCGATGTAGCAGAGCTGAAGCTGTCCTGGGAACCATGGAAAGGTAAGGATGAGGTTGCTTTATTATTTTTCTTTTATTGCAGGAGATCGTTGGCTTCAGCTGGAATGGGCGTGACGGTAAGTATGGTTTAATTTAGAACAATAAAGAATTGTGTCTTTATTTCAATTAAAGGACTTTTTTCTGGGTGTTTGTGTTTTTTTTAAATACTTTACTAGAAATTCATGGCGGTCATGTCTAATATTGGCGTGACCCCATGAATTTCGGGCTTAGGGCCAGCTGATAATGCCAAGCTGGCCTTAACCCCTTTATTACCCAGTGAGCCACCGCACCAGGGCCCTGGATGAGTTGGGTACAGCGCCAGAAGATGGCGCTTCTATGAACGCGCCATTTTCCGGGGCGGTTGCGGACTGCAATTTGCAGCGGGTGGGGCCCAGAAAGCTTGGGCCTCCCTGCGCTGCAGATTCCAGCCCCCAGCTGCCTAGTTGTACCTGGCTGGACACAAAAATAGGGCGAAGCACCACATATTTTTTTTTTAAATTATTTCATGAAATTCATGGAATAATTAAGAAAAATAGGGCTTCCCTATATTGTTGTGTCCGGCTAGGTACAAATAGGCAGCTGGTGGTTGGGCGCAGCCCGTTCCTGCCTACTGTACCTGACTGGACACAAATATAGGGCGAAGCCCCACATCAATTTTTTAAAATTATTTCATGAATTTCCTGAAATAATTTAAAAAAAATTGACGTGGGGCTTTGCACTATATTTGTGTCCAGCCAGGTACAGCAGGCAGGAACGGGCTGCCCCCAATCACCAGCTGCCTATTTGTACCTGGTTGGACACAACAATATAGGGAAGCCCTTTTTTTCTTAATTATTCCATGAATTCCATGAAATAATTAAAAAAAAAAAAAATGTGGGGCTTCTCCCTATTTGTGTGTCCAGCCAGGTACAACTAGGCAGCTGGGGGATGGAATCTACAGCGCAGGGAGGCCCAAGCTTTCTGCCCCCCCCCCCCGCTGAAAATTGCAGTCCGCAGCCGCCCCGGAAAATGGCGCGTTCATAGAAGCTGGATGCTGTACCTGGCTGGCATACAAAAATATGGCGAAGCCCACGTCAAAAGTTTTGGGAAAAATTAATTAAAAAATAAATAATAATTTAGGGACTGCATCTTTATTAACTCCTCAAATGTCATTTAGTGTTAAAATAAAGGATTTATTTAAAAAAAAAAATGGCGTGGGATCCCCCATAATTTTAGTCTCTAGCGGAGGTTAAGCAGACGACTGGGGCAGATGTTTGAAGCCTGGGAAGGGGGTAAAACCCACGGAGCTTCCCAGGCTACTAATATCAGCCCCCAGCTGAATACCTAGCCTTTAATAGCTATTAAAATGGGGGACCCCCCCCAAAAAAATGACGTGGGGTCACCCCTATTTTAATAGCTAGCAAAGGCTAGGCAGACAGCTGGGGGCTGATATTAATAGACCAGGAAGGGTGCCATGAATAATGGCCCCCTCCCAGGCTAGAAACACCAGCCATCAGCCGCCCCAGAAATGGCGCATCCATATGATGCGCCAATTCTGGCACTTAGCCTCGCTCTTCCACGCTGCCCTGGTGCGGTGGCAGGGGGTAATAGTGGTGGGGTTCATGTCAGCGCCAGCTGCCATGAAGCCCAGGTTAGTAATGATGGGCGTCTATAAGACACCCCCATTACTAACCTACAAAGTGTTAAAAAGAAAAAACACACTACACCCAGAAAAAAATAATTTATTTGAAATAAAAGAGACCATTTTATTTAATTCTTAGTTTACTAAAAATAATAGTTACCTGTCCACGTTCCTGCGCTGATCTCCCATACTCAGCTGTCACATCTGGAGATGGTGATAGCTGTGCATGGCTGATGTAAGCTCACACTGCCGGGAACACGTCCGCTCCCGGCAGCGGGAGCCACTGACTGAGGTCACCGGAGTGCATTCAGTCAGCGCTGCTCCGGAGACCTCCTTTACGGCAGTGCTGTACCGTGGGAATTTCTCACGATACAGCAGGGCCGTAAAGGAGCTAACCGGAGCAGCGCTGCCTGAACTCCGGTGAACCCTTACGGCCCCGTCATTCTAGCGGCGGCAGCGGTTCAGAGCGGTCACATTCTATGTGGCTTCTCTGAACTGGAGATCTTCGTGGGACACTCGTGGACTACTACGGAGGGGTAAGGATAAGGTTGTGGTTTATTATTTTATATTTTATTACAGGAGATCGATGGCTTTGGGGAATTAGGTGTCTAGGTGAGTATAGGTGTAGTTTTTTATTTTTTACTTTATTTTAGGTGGCGATCGGCGGGGACAGGTAATGTATGAACTAATTTATTGTAGGTAACCACTGGCCACCAATGACATGTATTTAAAATTTATTGGGGACACAGTAGGGCAATTTAAATAGCAGGATCAGGCTGATGGGAACTACTGCTCCCATCGAGCTGATCCTGCTGGCACGAGTGGACGGGGGACAGACATAGGCCGATGGGAGTAGTAGTGTCACATCGGCCTTTGTCTGCCTGCACGCACACACCCGCACACATCGCACAGACACCGCACACACTCGCAGACATCGCACAGACACCGCGCGCACACCCGCACACATCGCAGACACCGCGCACACACCCGCAGACACCGCACACACCCGCACACATCGCACAGACACCGCACACACCGCGCACACACCGCGCACACACCGCGCACTCACCGCACACACTCGCAGACATCGCACACACCCGCACACATCGCACAGACACCGCGCACACCCGCACACATCGCAGACATCGTACACACCCGCACACATCGGACAGACACCGCGCACACCCGCACACATCGCAGACATCGCACACACCCGCACACATCGCACAGACACCGCGCACACCCGCACATACCCACAAACATCGCACAGACACCCCGCACACACACGCAGACATCGCACACACACCCCGCACACACCCCGCACACACACGCGCACACACACTAATCATGACCGGTCTGATGGTCTGGGAGGTGAGGCTGACCTGTGCGGCCGTGGGAAAGTTCATGTGAGTTCATGCAATGCAGTCAAGCATGAACTCACATGAACCCTCTGAGGGCACCGCGGCTACTTCAAATGAACAGCTGATCGGCATCACCTGATACCTCAGCTGTTCATTTGAAATAACCGGCGGGAAAGCGCAGCACAGAACGGGAAAGCTGGCGGTGAAGTCTTTTCACTGCCGGCTTCCCCGCCCGGGTCCTTCGCTCCTTGGTGCTGCGCTCCCCGCCCGGTCCTAACTTACGATCGGGATGGGAGGTGGCGAGGGGAGCGGAGGATCGGGGTGGGAGGCTGCGGGGAAGCAGTATGGGACTGTGTGATTGTTTAAAAGCCGGCGGCTTTTTACCGCCCGCCGTCTTTTAAACAATCAGGAGAATTCTCCCACGCTGGGATGGCATTCTGATGACAGGATGGATCTCAGCTGAGCGCTGCCATCCAGCTTGTCATCCTTCAGAGACACTGCAGAGCGCAGGCATTATGGGAACTTCCGATTCCGGTATTCGATATTGTAAAAGTATCGGAATTCCGATACCGCGAATATCGGCCGATACCCGATATTTCAGTATCGGAATGCTCAACACTATTTAACAGACTTTCAGATAGGGGAAATGTCAGTGAGCGTTCCACTAAATGAGGGAATAATATGTGTGAGGGTACCCCAGGACAGTTCCAAATATGTGTGGGTAGAATATATATCCCACGGGGGTAAAATTGAAAAAAGTTGAAAAAATTTTTGTTTTGGACTTAGTCATTTTTCCTGCGTTTATCAGACATTCAGATAGGGGAAATGTCAGTGAGAGTTCCGATTTCAGTTCCAGAGCGGTTCGCCCAATGAGTCCTTGATATTTAGTCATTTTCAGCCAATTTTCTGGATTTTTGAAAATTTCACTTTTTTGTGAAAATATCCACTAAATGAGGGAATAATATGTGTGAGGGTACCCGAGGAGAGTTCCAAATGTGTGTGGGTAGAATATATATCCCACGGGGGTAAAATTGAAAAAAGTTTAAAAAATTTTTTTTTTGGACTTAGTCATTTTTCCAGTGTTTATCAGACTTTCAGATAGGGGAAATGTCAGTGAGCGCTCCGATTTCAGTTCCAGAGCGATTCGCCCAATGAGTCCTTGATATTTAGTCGTTTTCAGCCAATATTTTGGATTTTTGAAAATTTCACTTTTTTGTGAAAATATCCACTAAATGAGGGAATAATATGTGTGAGGGTACCCCAGGAGAGTTCCAAATGTGTGTGGGTAGAATATATATCCCACGGTTGTAAAATTGAAAAAAGTTGAAAAATATTTTTTTTTGGACTTAGTCATTTTTCCAGCGTTTATCAGACTTTCAGATGGGGTGAATGTCAGTGAGCATTCCGATTTCAGTTCCAGAGCGATTCGCCCAATGAGTCCTTGATATTTAGTCGTTTTCAGCCAATATTTTGGATTTTTGAAAATTTCACTTTTTTGTGAAATTATCCACTAAATGAGGGAATAATATGTGTGAGGGTACCCCAGGAGAGTTCCAAATGTGTGTGGTGTTAGGATCATTCAGCCATGGAGGGTCCTTGTTGGAGTCGGGGTATCCCCGTAACAAGAAATACACAGACACGTAGTGTATAATCAAGTACTGGGAAGCCCCTGAGCGCGTCTGCCTCTATTGGAGCTGTCCCTTTTATTTATACTAATAATCTTAGTTTGTTGTCATACATGCGCAGTAAAATGCCTTTGTTCTACAAGCAGCGAAATAATGATTCATTACAGTGGAATGTTAATAAGAAAGTTTCATAAAAAGTGTTAATTCATAGCAGTAGAAGGTTACTGAGACAGCTAAAAACAGGTTACAATCTAGTTTCCGGGCGTCAGTCCAAATGTCCAGATAAGGAAAGAATTACTTCATCTGTGTCTTACATCGTAATCTTGCGTGAAGCATCACTCCCATCATCCTCTCAGTCCCCCCTTTGATTCTTCCTTATGGACTTTTGGTAGAAAACCTGGTCCGGGAGTTCTTTTCTTTCATATTCTTGAGTCCGTGTTACAAAGCTTATTTATGCATATTAAAATAATTTTTAATCCTATTTTAAACACTACATATATGACTACTATAATTAGCACAATCTGTAATATACCTTGCAGAATTCCAGCCACCCAACCTCCAATACCCTTAAACCAGTTCTTTGGGTTGAGAAAGGAGAAGGTGTCTGACCACCAGCTATCTTTATTTTGGTCATTGTGTCTGTCATATTCATCCCACATCTGCATCAACATTGGATACACAAAAAAAGTGCTGAATATTTTATTAGGAATTCCCATTTGGACCACATGTGGCCTACCTGAAGGTCTAGGCGAGTTGTCGGCTGCTCTTTTGTATAGTGTGTGTTTAGGTACTGCTTGCATGTCTACCTGCTGATTCTAAACTATAAATGTGGCCGGTGTTAAGCGTCCTAGAGTACATGTACCTTTTATTCCTACTGGGAGCCATTTGTATGCTCCATTTCCACAAATCCAGAAGGTTCCTTCAGGCAGATCCCATATTGCAGAGTGTTGGAGCACCAACCTATGTACCAAATCTAAAAATTTAGATACATTCTGAAGTATACACCAAGGGGGTTTTTGACCTAATGGACTACAGTATCCTGCATCTGGATTTTCACAAGTCGGTGTACCTGGGTCATATGCACTTGACTCATTACATAATATATTACCTGGTATCTTTGAACATGTATCATTGTTTCCATCGGGGAATAATTGTGAATATTTCCAACCATTATTGTGTATGTATTTTTCTACTATATCAGGTTTAAAAGGTTGAGAAGAAGATACTGTGCTACTAAAACTGAGTTGTATATTTTCTGTAGGAATTAACCCTAAGTCTGTTAGTCCCGTCTTATTTCTAGGAACCCATACACCTCCTTTAAACGCTAAATATTGTAAGTTGTTTATTTTTCCGGTCATATTACCTTGCCACCAGGGAAATCCCACCCACCCCACAACTGGGATGGCAACAGTGGTGTTCCATAATCTAGAATTAACGGTTTGGTTATTTGCTAATTTGTCTGAGCAATTAGTCCATGTAAACACTTCCTCAGGGGTCATGGGTACGGCCAGGAAGGGTATGCTCGTGGCTGATATTGGAGAATGCGTACAAATCCAACAGTCTGCTATTTTCTGTCCGCCATCGAGCAGCCCGTTTACCAATGTCTCATGATGTTTTATAAATTTATTATCTGTAGGTTTTGGGGAACTTAGTTTATCCCACAGGTCTCCCTGATCTATCGTTATAGCTAACACAAGTACAATCACCACTATTTCTTTTTGCAATGGCTTGCATGTACCCATGCTGATTTTCCTTCCAATTTTACTGCAGTTGGAGTTGTCAATAACACCTGATATGGACCCTCAAATCTGGGTTCTAGCGTTCTTCTGTTATGTCTTTTTACGTAGACTTCGTCTCCTGGTTGCAGCTTGTGCGTTCCCTCAATGGAATCTGGATCTGGAATGGAAGAGAACACTAAAGAGTGTATTTTAGACACATGCTTACATAAATTTTGTACATAAGCAGTTAAGCTTTCAGTTTCTAACATTAAAGTCTGTGGGAAATACAATCCTGTATTGGCAACTCTACCAAACAATATTTCATGGGGGGTGAGTTTGCTCTTTCCCTGGGGGGTGTTTCTGACTGAATACAATGCTATTGGGAGACACTCAGTCCATGGTTTCTGTGTTTCTGCCATGGCTTTCTGTATTTTTAACTTAAGTGTTCCATTCATTCTCTCAACCTTACCAGAACTCTGTCGGTGGTAAGGGGTGTGTAGTTCACTTTTTATACACAACATTTTCATTACATTCTGAAAGATCTCTCCAGTAAAATGTGTACCTCTATCTGACTCGATCACTTCTGGGATACCATAACGGGGTACCAGTTCATGTGCTATTTTTACTGCAGTGACTTTAGCCGTGGCTGTATGAACTGGATAAGCCTCTGGCCACCCCGAAAACATGTCCACACATACCAGTACATACTTATAGTGTCCATGCTTAGGCATCTGGATGTAATCGATCTGAAGTCTCTGGAACGGATATAGTGGTCTTACATGGTGCTTCTGGGGGGTCTTAACAGTCTGTCCTGGATTGTGGGCTAAACAGATTTCACAAGAACCACATTTTGCTCGAGCTACCTGGCCGAACCCTGGGGCTAACCACTTCTGTCTGACCCTCTGTATCATACCGTTTGCAGACACATGTGTAGGTCCGTGGGCTTCACTGACCACAACAGGGTACCATGCTCGGGGGAGACAAAGCTCATCTCCTTTTCTCCATAGTCCTTCTTTTTCTTCTGCCCCCTGTTTCTGCCACTCTTCTTTTTCTTCTCTACTCACCTGCTGGTGGGCTTCTTTGAGCCGTGTAATTAAGTCAAATTCTGATACTGCACTAATAGTGTGGTCAGTTGTCAGAGGTTTTACTGCAGCTCGCTTAGCAGCCTTGTCGGCTCGGTCATTACCCCTAGCTATCTCGGTGTCGAGTCTTACATGTGCAGGTACTTTTATTACTGCTACTTGTTTGGTTGAGGCAGCTGATTCTAGGATTTGTCTAATCATTTGTCCATGTTTTACTGGTTGACCTGAAGCTGTCATGTAACCTCCAGCTCTCCATATACATCCAAAATCATGTACAATACCATATGCATATCAGTAAAAAATATTAGCGGTTTTTTCTTTTGCTAACTGTAATGCTCGTATTAGAGCTAATAGTTCAGCTTCCTGGGCTGAACAGCTGGCCTGCATTGGCTCAGCTTCAATAACATCATAATCTGATACAATGGCATAACCTGTGTGAAAGTTACCAGTTTCATCTGCATACCTACTACCATCTATATACATATGTAGGTCTGGATTGTCAAGAGGGGTGTCCTGTACATTAGGTAGCCCTTGTGTTTCTTGTTCTATACACTGTAAGCAATCATGTATTATATTGTCTTGTTCGTGGTATTGTAAAAAATTTTCATCTTCGTCTTCCTGACCTCCTTCCACTCCCCCCTTTGTCTCTAGTGGTAACAGAGTGGCTAAATTTAGAGACAATATGCGGCGAAAAGTGAGGTTTGGTGGCATTAGTAAGGAGCATTGTAATCTAAGATGTCTAGCCATTGAAATGTGTTTTGGCAATACCTGATTCAGTATGCCATGTACATCATGTGTAGTTTGTACTATTAAGGCATGGTCTAGTACTATTTCTGAGGCTTTTTCTACCAAAAGAGAGACAGCTGCTACTACTCTGACACATGATGGTGCAGCTTTGGTAACATTATCTAATTGAGCAGAATAGTATGCAACAGGTCTTTGTTTATTTTTATGTTTCTGTGTTAGTACTCCTGTAGCATGATTAGACATTTCCGCAGCCATTAATTGGAATGGTTTGGCGTAGTCTGGGATTCCCAAGGCCGGGGCTGACATGAGACCTTTCTTGAGGTCTTGAAAGGCTATGAGCGCTAATTCAGTTAACTGGAAAGGCTCGATTTTTAAACAATCATATAGAGGTTGCATAAGCTGACTAGCATGTATAACCCATTGTCTGCAGTGTGATACTATTCCCAAAAATGCTCTTAATGTTTTGTAGTTCTTGGGAGGAACAAGATCTCTAATGATTTTTAGTCTGTCGGCGGTGAGGTGCCGAATACCTTGTGAAATGCAGTGTCCTAGAAATACTACCGTAGTCATACAAAGTTGTACTTTTTTCTTGTTAACTTTACAGCCCATGTCTGCTAGAAATATTAACAACCTTATTGTGTTGCTGTTTGCGGACTCTTGAGCAGGGGCACATAACAATAGGTCATCAACATATTGGAGAATTACAACCTCATCCGTAGGTTTGAAATTTTGAAGAACTGATCTCATAGCTTCTGAGTACAAGGTAGGTGAATGTATCATACCCTGTGGTAATCTTGTCCATGCTAATTGTCTATTCTTAAATGTAAATGCAAACAGTTTGTAACAGTCTGGGTGTAATGGTACTGAAAAAAATGCATTTGATAAGTCTATGACAGAAAATACTCGTGCTGTTGCTGGGATCTGTGATAGCAACGTGTGTGGATTTGGCACAACAGGAGTAATAGGTTCCAAAATTTTATTTATCTCTCTTAGATCATGTACCATCCGGTACCTAGCAGCTGACCCCTCAGTAGATTTCTTTTTTACGGGGTACAACGGTGTATTGGCTGGTGACTTTACTTCTATCAGTACTCCAGTTTTTAGATAATCTTTTATCTGTTCTCCTATGGCGTGTTCTTGTTGGGCACTAATAGGATACTGTCTCAATTGGGGTAGTGTCACACCTGGAACAGGAGTGACTTTTACTGGAGCTATTGGCATTAGTCCTACATCGGTGTCATGTTGTGCCCATAATTTTTCTGGTACCTCAGAAAGATCTAAAATAATTTGGGTAGGGGCAGGATCTTTCTCATCCTCTAAGGCTTGGACTTTTACAATGTTTTCTAGAGACTCTTGGTCATCAGGCACCAAAATTTGGACTCTACCATCCTTTGTCTCTTATCACTCCTGCTTTTCTAACCCGAATGTCCTCCCATAGTTTCCTGTTAAACCTGTCATGCCTTGCTACCTGAAAAGTTTTGCAAACTTTCCCTAAATTCTTAGTTGCTTCTACACCACACCTTTCTTTCACGATTGTATAGACATCTTGTTCATCATTTGTGGTCTTAGTCTGTTTGTTGCCCATTTTTCCTGACTATTCTTACCTTAGGAGGCTTTTTGGGTTAGATAAAATATATTCTATATTCTACCTTTCCTCGTTACCTATTCTGTCCTAAGGAGCCAGTATCTGAAACGGTTTCTCTGGACCGTTTTGTCTGAAGTGTAGAGTAATTCTAACACACATATATATGGCAACAAGGGCAAGACCAACAATACATAAAATGAACCATACAGTCTCCATTATATATCGTGTCCCTGGAGTATTATCATTACTTCCATGGGCTCATTCTGTCAATCTCTTATCCGTCAAAAAGGAGGACAAAGGTTCGGGAGTTAAGCGTGAGCGAAGGTTTCCCCGAAAGGACACAACCTTATGACTCAGTTAGGCAATCTCCGTAATACTTATGTCATCTACCTTAGTGCGGCTTATGAGGCTATTCCCGACATCCACATCTCTTTCATACCATCCGTTTCATAACCTTCTCTGACCTCTCCTTCGGCAGATCCTACAGTATATACATGAATGACCCGAGCTATAGGTATCCTTCTCTACTAGTTCCTCAATCCCAACACAAGATATGCATGAAATTTACAGACTATCGCAGAGCAGATGTAAGAGAACTAACAGTGTCTCTTACCTGGCCAGGTTTGTCATCTGCTGTTCCGATGTCCCAATCTCAGCGGTTACTCGTGCCGGTCGATGAACTTGAAGGAATACGCAGACCTCGGGTCCCTGTTTCGGGCGCCAGGAATTGTTAGGATCATTCAGCCATGGAGGGTCCTTGTTGGAGTCGGGGTATCCCCGTAACAAGAAATACACAGACACGTAGTGTATAATCAAGTACTGGGAAGCCCCTGAGCGCGTCTGCCTCTATTGGAGCTGTCCCTTTTATTTATACTAATAATCTTAGTTTGTTGTCATACATGCGCAGTAAAATGCCTTTGTTCTACAAGCAGCGAAATAATGATTCATTACAGTGGAATGTTAATAAGAAAGTTTCATAAAAAGTGTTAATTCATAGCAGTAGAAGGTTACTGAGACAGCTAAAAACAGGTTACAATCTAGTTTCCGGGCGTCAGTCCAAATGTCCAGATAAGGAAAGAATTACTTCATCTGTGTCTTACATCGTAATCTTGCGTGAAGCATCACTCCCATCATCCTCTCAGTGGGTAGAATATATATCCCACGGGTGTAAAATTGAAAAAAGTTGAAAAAAAATTTTTTTTGGACTTAGTCATTTTTCTAGCGTTTATCAGACTTTCAGATAGGGGAAATGTCAGTGAGCGTTCCGATTTCAGTTCCAGAGCGATTCGCCCAATGAGTCCTTGATATTTAGTCGTTTTCAGCCAATATTTTGGATTTTTGAAAATTTCACTTTTTTGTGAAAATATCCACTAAATGAGGGAATAATATATGTGAGGGTACCCCAGGAGAGTTCCAAATGTGTGTGGGTAGAATATGTATCCCACGGGGGTAAAATTGAAAAAAGTTGAACATTTTTTTTTTCGGACTTAGTCATTTTTCCGGCGTTCATCAGACTTTCAGATAGGGGAAATGTCAGTGAGCGTTCCGATTTCAGTTCCAGAGCGGTTCGCCCAATGAGTCCTTGATATTTAGTCATTTTCAGCCAATTTTCTGGCTTTTTGAAAATTTCACTTTTTTGTGAAAATATCCACTAAATGAGGGAATAATATGTGTGAGGGTACCCCAGGAGTGTTCCAAATGTGTGTGGGTGGAATATATATCCCACGGGGGTAAAATTGAAAAAAGTTGAAAAAATTTTTTTTTTCGACTTAGTCATTTTTCCGCCGTTTATCAGACTTTCAGATAGGGGAAATGTCAGTGAGCGTTCCGATTTCAGTTCCACAGCGGTTCGCCCAATGAGTCCTTGATATTTAGTCGTTTTCAGCCAATTTTCTGGATTTTTTAAAATTTCACATTTTTGTGAAAATATCCACTAAATGAGGGAATAATATGTGTGAGGGTACCCCAGGAGAGTTCCAAATGTGTGTGGGTAGAATATATATCCCACGGGGGTAAAATTGAAAAAAGTTGAAAAAAAAATTTTTTTGGACTTAGTCATTTTTCCAGCGTTTATCAGACTTTCAGAAAGGGGAAATGTCAGTGAGCGTTCCGATTTCAGTTCCAGAGTGATTCGCCCAATGAGTCCTTGATATTTAGTCGTTTTCAGCCAATTTTCTGGATTTTTGAAAATCTCACTTTTCTGTGAAAATATCCACTAAATGAGGGAATAATATGTGTGAGGGTACCCCAGGAGAGTTCCAAATGTGTGTGGGTAGAATATATATCCCACGGGGGTAAAATCGAAAAAAGTTGAAAAAAAATTTTTTTTGGACTTAGTCATTTTTCCAGCGTTTATCAGACTTTCAGATAGGGGAAATGTCAGTGAGCATTCCGATTTTAGTTCCAGAGCGATTTGCCCAATGAGTCCTTGATATTTAGTCGTTTTCAGCCAATATTTTGGATTTTTGAAAATTTCACTTTTTTGTGAAAATATCCACTAAATGAGGGAATAATATGTGTGAGGGTACCCCAGGAGAGTTCCAAATGTGTGTGGGTAGAATATATATCCCACGGGGGTAAAATTGAAAAAAGTTGAAAACATTTTTTTTTTTTACTTAGTCATTTTTCCGGCGTTTATCAGACTTTTAGATAGGGGAAATGTCAGTGAGCATTCCGATTTCAGTTCCAGAGCGATTCGCCCAATGAGTCCTTGATATTTAGTCGTTTTCAGCCAATATTTTGGATTTTTGAAAATTTCACTTTTTTGTGAAAATATCCACTAAATGAGGGAATAATATGTGTGAGGGTACCCCAGGAAAGTTCCAAATGTGTCTGGGTATAATATATATCCCACGGTTGTAAAATTGAAAAAAGTTGAAAAATATTTTTTTTTGGACTTAGTCATTTTTTCCTGCGTTTATCAGACATTCAGATAGGGGAAATGTCAGTGAGAGTTCCGATTTCAGTTCCAGAGCGGTTCGCCCAATGAGTCCTTGATATTTAGTTATTTTCAGCCAATTTTCTGGATTTTTGAAAATTTCACTTTTTTGTGAAAATATCCACTAAATGAGGGAATAATATGTGTGAGGGTACCCCAGGAGAGTTCCAAATGTGTGTGGGTAGAATATATATCCCACGGGGGTAAAATTGAAAAAAGTTGAAAAAAAAATTTTTTTGGACTTAGTCATTTTTCCAGCGTTTATCAGACTTTCAGAAAGGGGAAATGTCAGTGAGCGTTCCGATTTCAGTTCCAGAGTGATTCGCCCAATGAGTCCTTGATATTTAGTCGTTTTCAGCCAATATTTTGGATTTTTGAAAATTTCACTTTTTTGTGAAAATATCCACTAAATGAGGGAATAATATGTGTGTGGGTACCCCAGAAGAGTTCCAAATGTGTGTGGGTAGAATATGTATCCCACGGGGGTAAAATTGAAAAAAGTTGAACATTTTTTTTTTCGGACTTAGTCATTTTTCCGGCGTTCATCAGACTTTCAGATAGGGGAAATGTCAGTGAGCGTTCCGATTTCAGTTCCAGAGCGGTTCGCCCAATGAGTCCTTGATATTTAGTCATTTTCAGCCAATTTTCTGGCTTTTTGAAAATTTCACTTTTTTGTGAAAATATCCACTAAATGAGGGAATAATATGTGTGAGGGTACCCCAGGAGTGTTCCAAATGTGTGTGGGTAGAATATATATCCCACGGGGGTAAAATTGAAAAAAGTTGAAAAAATTTTTTTTTTCGACTTAGTCATTTTTCCGCCGTTTATCAAACTTTCAGATAGGGGAAATGTCAGTGAGCGTTCCGATTTCAGTTCCAGAGCGGTTCGCCCAATGAGTCCTTGATATTTAGTCGTTTTCAGCCAATTTTCTGGATTTTTTAAAATTTCACATTTTTGTGAAAATATCCACTAAATGAGGGAATAATATGTGTGAGGGTACCCCAGGAGAGTTCCAAATGTGTGTGGGTAGAATATATATCCCACGGGGGTAAAATTGAAAAAAGTTGAAAAATATTTTTTTTTGGACTTAGTCATTTTTCCAGCGTTTATCAGACTTTCAGATAGAGGAAATGTCACTGAGCATTCCGATTTCAGTTCCAGAGCGATTCGCCCAATGAGTCCTCAATATTTAGTCGTTTTCAGCCAATATTTTGGATTTTTGAAAATTTCACTTTTTTGTGAAAATATCCACTAAATGAGGGAATAATATGTGTGAGGGTACCCCAGGAGAGTTCCAAATGTGTGTGGGTAGAATATATATCCCACGGGGGTAAAATTGAAAAAAGTTGAAAAAATTTTTTTTTGGACTTAGTCATTTTTCCGGCGTTTATCAGACTTTCAGATAAGGGAAATGTCAGTGAGCATTCCGATTTCAGTTCCAGAGCGGTTCGCCCAATGAGTCCTTGATATTTAGTCGTTTTCAGCCAATTTTCTGGATTTTTTAAAATTTCACATTTTTGTGAAAATATCCACTAAATGAGGGAATAATATGTGTGAGGGTACCCCAGGAGAGTTCCAAATGTGTGTGGGTAGAATATATATCCCACGGTTGTAAAATTGAAAAAAGTTGAAAAATATTTTTTTTTGGACTTAGTCATTTTTCCAGCGTTTATCAGACTTTCAAATAGGGCGAATGTCAGTGAGCGTTCCGATTTCAGTTCCAGAGTGATTCGCCCAATGAGTCCTTGATATTTAGTCGTTTTCAGCCAATTTTCTGGATTTTTGAAAATCTCACTTTTCTGTGAAAATATCCACTAAATGAGGGAATAATATGTGTGAGGGTACCCCAGGAGAGTTCCAAATGTGTGTGGGTAGAATATATATCCCACGGGGGTAAAATCGAAAAAAGTTGAAAAAAATTTTTTTTGGACTTAGTCATTTTTCCAGCGTTTATCAGACTTTCAGATAGGGGAAATGTCAGTGACCATTCCGATTTTAGTTCCAGAGCGATTTGCCCAATGAGTCCTTGATATTTAGTCGTTTTCAGCCAATATTTTGGATTTTTGAAAATTTCACTTTTTTGTGAAAATATCCACTAAATGAGGGAATAATATGTGTGAGGGTACCCCAGGAGAGTTCCAAATGTGTGTGGGTAGAATATATATCCCACGGGGGTAAAATTGAAAAAAGTTGAAAACATTTTTTTTTTTTACTTAGTCATTTTTCCGGCGTTTATCAGACTTTTAGATAGGCGAAATGTCAGTGAGCATTCCGATTTCAGTTCCAGAGCGATTCGCCCAATGAGTCCTTGATATTTAGTCGTTTTCAGCCAATATTTTGGATTTTTGAAAATTTCACTTTTTTGTGAAAATATCCACTAAATGAGGGAATAATATGTGTGAGGGTACCCCAGGAAAGTTCCAAATGTGTCTGGGTATAATATATATCCCACGGTTGTAAAATTGAAAAAAGTTGAAAATATTTTTTTTTGGACTTAGTCATTTTTTCCTGCGTTTATCAGACATTCAGATAGGGGAAATGTCAGTGAGAGTTCCGATTTCAGTTCCAGAGCGGTTCGCCCAATGAGTCCTTGATATTTAGTCGTTTTCAGCCAATATTTTGGATTTTTGAAAATTTCACTTTTTTGTGAAAATATCCACTAAATGAGGGAATAATATGTGTGAGGGTACCCCAGGAGAGTTCCAAATGTGTGTGGGTAGAATATATATCCCACGGTTGTAAAATTGAAAAAAGTTGAAAAATATTTTTTTTTGGACTCAGTCATTTTTCCAGCGTTTATCAGACTTTCAGATGGGGTGAATGTCAGTGAGCATTCCGATTTCAGTTCCAGAGCGATTCGCCCAATGAGTCCTTGATATTTAGTCGTTTTCAGCCAATATTTTGGATTTTTGAAAATTTCACTTTTTTGTGAAAATATCCACTAAATGAGGGAATAATATGTGTGAGGGTACCCCAGGAGAGTTCCAAATGTGTGTGGGTAGAATATATATCCCACGGGGGTAAAATTGAAAAAAGTTGAAAAAAAATTTTTTTTGGACTTAGTCATTTTTCTAGCGTTTATCAGACTTTCAGATAGGGGAAATGTCAGTGAGCGATACGATTTCAGTTCCAGAGCGATTCGCCCAATGAGTCCTTGATATTTAGTCGTTTTCAGCCAATATTTTGGATTTTTGAAAATTTCACTTTTTTGTGAAAATATCCACTAAATGAGGGAATAATATATGTGAGGGTACCCCAGGAAAGTTCCAAATGTGTGTGGGTAGAATATATATCCCACGGGGGTAAAATTGAAAAAAGTTGAAAAATATTTTTTTTTGGACTTAGTCATTTTTCCAGCGTTTATCAGACTTTCAGATAGAGGAAATGTCACTGAGCATTCCGATTTCAGTTCCAGAGCGATTCGCCCAATGAGTCCTCAATATTTAGTCGTTTTCAGCCAATATTTTGGATTTTTGAAAATTTCACTTTTTTGTGAAAATATCCACTAAATGAGGGAATTATATGTGTGAGGGTACCCCAGGAGAGTTCCAAATGTGTGTGGGTAGAATATATATCCCACGGGGGTAAAATTGAAAAAAGTTGAAAAATATTTTTTTTTGGACTTAGTCATTTTTCCAGCGTTTATCAGACTTTCAAATAGGGCGAATGTCAGTGAGCATTCCGATTTCAGTTCCAGAGCGATTCGCCCAATGAGTCCTTGATATTTAGTCGCTTTCAGCCAATTTTCTGGATTTTTGAAAATGTCACTTTTCTGTGAAAATATCCACTAAATGAGGGAATAATATGTGTGAGGGTACCCCAGGAGAGTTCCAAATGTGTGTGGGTAGAATATATATCCCACGGGGGTAAAATTGAAAAAAGTTGAAAAAAATTTTTTTTTGGACTTAGTCATTTTTCCAGCGTTTATCAGACTTTCAGATAGAGGAAATGTCACTGAGCGTTCCGATTTCAGTTCCAGAGCGATTCGCCCAATGAGTCCTCAATGTTTAGTCGTTTTCAGCCAATATTTTGGATTTTTGAAAATTTCACTTTTTTGTGAAAATATCCACTAAATGAGGGAATAATATGTGTGAGGGTACCCCAGGAGAGTTCCAAATGTGTGTGGGTAGAATATATATCCCACGGGGGTAAAATTGAAAAAAGTTGAAAAAAATTTTTTTTTGGGACTTAGTCATTTTTCCGGCGTTTATCAGACTTTCAGATAAGGGAAATGTCAGTGAGCATTCCGATTTCAGTTCCAGAGCGGTTCGCCCAATGAGTCCTTGATATTTAGTCGTTTTCAGCCAATTTTCTGGATTTTTGAAAATTTCACATTTTTGTGAAAATATCCACTAAATGAGGGAATAATATGTGTGAGGGTACCCCAGGAGAGTTCCAAATGTGTGTGGGTAGAATATATATCCCACGGTTGTAAAATTGAAAAAAGTTGAAAAATATTTTTTTTTGGACTTAGTCATTTTTCCAGCGTTTATCAGATTTTCAAATAGGGCGAATGTCAGTGAGCATTCCGATTTTAGTTCCAGAGCGATTCACCCAATGAGTCCTTGATATTTAGTCGCTTTCAGCCAATTTTCTGGATTTTTGAAAATCTCACTTTTCTGTGAAAATATCCACTAAATGAGGGAATAATATGTGTGAGGGTACCCCAGGAGAGTTCCAAATGTGTGTGGGTAGAATATATATCCCACGGGGGTAAAATTGAAAAAAGTTGAAAAAAATTTTTTTTTGGACTTAGTCATTTTTCCAGCGTTTATCAGACTTTCAGATAGAGGAAATGTCACTGAGCGTTCCGATTTCAGTTCCAGAGCGATTCGCCCAATGAGTCCTCAATATTTAGTCGTTTTCAGCCAATATTTTGGATTTTTGAAAATTTCACATTTTTGTGAAAATATCCACTAAATGAGGGAATAATATGTGTGAGGGTACCCCAGGAGAGTTCCAAATGTGTGTGGGTAGAATTTATATCCCACGGGGGTAAAATTGAAAAAAGTTGAAAAAAATTTTTTTTTGGGACTTAGTCATTTTTCCGGCGTTTATCAGACTTTCAGATAAGGGAAATGTCAGTGAGCATTCCGATTTTAGTTCCAGAGCGATTCACCCAATGAGTCCTTGATATTTAGTCGCTTTCAGCCAATTTTCTGGATTTTTGAAAATCTCACTTTTCTGTGAAAATATCCACTAAATGAGGGAATAATATGTGTGAGGGTACCCCAGGAGAGTTCCAAATGTGTGTGGGTAGAATATATATCCCACGGGGGTAAAATTGAAAAAAGTTGAAAAAAAATTTTTTTTGGACTTAGTCATTTTTCCAGCGTTTATCAGACTTTCAGATAGAGGAAATGTCACTGAGCATTCCGATTTCAGTTCCAGAGCGATTCGCCCAATGAGTCCTCAATATTTAGTCGTTTTCAGCCAATATTTTGGATTTTTGAAAATTTCACTTTTTTGTGAAAATATCCACTAAATGAGGGAATAATATGTGTGAGGGTACCCCAGGAGAGTTCCAAATGTGTTTGGGTAGAATATATATCCCACGGGGGTAAAATTGAAAAAAGTTGAAAAAAATTTTTTTTTGGGACTTAGTCATTTTTCCGGCGTTTATCAGACTTTCAGGTAGGGGAAATGTCAGTGAGCGTTCCGATTTCTGTTCCAGAGCGGTTCGCCCAATGAGTCCTTGATATTTAGTCGTTTTCAGCCAATTTTCTGGATTTTTGAAAATTTCACTTTTTTGTGAAAATATCCACTAAGTGAGGGAATAATATGTGTAAGGGTACCCCAGGAGAGTTCCAAATGTGTGTGGGTAGAATATATATCCCACGTGGGTAAAATTGAAAAAAGTTGAAAAAATTTTTTTTTTTGGACTTAGTCATTTTTCCGGCGTTTATCAGACTTTCAGGTAGGGGAAATGTCAGTGAGCGTTCCGATTTCTGTTCCAGAGCGGTTCGCCCAATGAGTCCTTGATATTTAGTCGTTTTCAGCCAATTTTCTGGCTTTTTGAAAATTTCACTTTTTTGTGAAAATATCCACTAAATGAGGGAATAATATGTGTGAGGGTACCCCAGGAGAGTTCCAAATGTGTGTGGGTAGAATATATATCCCACGGTTGTAAAATTGAAAAAAGTTGAAAAATATTTTTTTTTGGACTTAGTCATTTTTCCAGCGTTTATCAGACTTTCAGATAGAGGAAATGTCACTGAGCGTTCCGATTTCAGTTCCAGAGCGATTCGCCCAATGAGTCCTCAATATTTAGTCGTTTTCAGCCAATAATTTGGATTTTTGAAAATTTCACTTTTTTGTGAAAATATCCACTAAATGAGGGAATAATATGTGTGAGGGTACCCCAGGAGAGTTCCGAATGTGTGTGGGTAGAATATATATCCCACGGGGGTAAAATTGAAAAAAGTTGAAAAAATTTTTTTTTGGACTTAGTCATTTTTCCGGCGTTTATCAGACTTTCAGATAAGGGAAATGTCAGTGAGCATTCCGATTTCAGTTCCAGAGCGGTTCGCCCAATGAGTCCTTGATATTTAGTCGTTTTCAGCCAATTTTCTGGATTTTTGAAAATTTCACATTTTTGTGAAAATATCCACTAAATGAGGGAATAATATGTGTGAGGGTACCCCAGGAGAGTTCCAAATGTGTTTGGGTAGAATATATATCCCACGGGGGTAAAATTGAAAAAAGTTGAAAAAAATTTTTTTTTGGGACTTAGTCATTTTTCCAGCGTTTATCAGACTTTCAGATAGGGGAAATGTCAGTGAGCGTTCCGATTTCAGTTCCAGAGCGGTTCGCCCAATGAGTCCTTGATATTTAGTCATTTTCAGCCAATTTTCTGGATTTTTGAAAATTTCACTTTTTTGTGAAAATATCCACTAAGTGAGGGAATAATATGTGTAAGGGTACCCCAGGAGAGTTCCAAATGTGTGTGGGTAGAATATATATCCCACGTGGGTAAAATTGAAAAAAGTTGAAAAAATTTTTTTTTTTGGACTTAGTCATTTTTCCGGCGTTTATCAGACTTTCAGGTAGGGGAAATGTCAGTGAGCGTTCCGATTTCTGTTCCAGAGCGGTTCGCCCAATGAGTCCTTGATATTTAGTCGTTTTCAGCCAATTTTCTGGCTTTTTGAAAATTTCACTTTTTTGTGAAAATATCCACTAAATGAGGGAATAATATGTGTGAGGGTACCCCAGGAGAGTTCCAAATGTGTGTGGGTAGAATATATATCCCACGGTTGTAAAATTGAAAAAAGTTGAAAAATATTTTTTTTTGGACTTAGTCATTTTTCCAGCGTTTATCAGACTTTCAGATAGAGGAAATGTCACTGAGCGTTCCGATTTCAGTTCCAGAGCGATTCGCCCAATGAGTCCTCAATATTTAGTCGTTTTCAGCCAATAATTTGGATTTTTGAAAATTTCACTTTTTTGTGAAAATATCCACTAAATGAGGGAATAATATGTGTGAGGGTACCCCAGGAGAGTTCCGAATGTGTGTGGGTAGAATATATATCCCACGGGGGTAAAATTGAAAAAAGTTGAAAAAATTTTTTTTTGGACTTAGTCATTTTTCCGGCGTTTATCAGACTTTCAGATAAGGGAAATGTCAGTGAGCATTCCGATTTCAGTTCCAGAGCGGTTCGCCCAATGAGTCCTTGATATTTAGTCGTTTTCAGCCAATTTTCTGGATTTTTGAAAATTTCACATTTTTGTGAAAATATCCACTAAATGAGGGAATAATATGTGTGAGGGTACCCCAGGAGAGTTCCAAATGTGTTTGGGTAGAATATATATCCCACGGGGGTAAAATTGAAAAAAGTTGAAAAAAATTTTTTTTTGGGACTTAGTCATTTTTCCAGCGTTTATCAGACTTTCAGATAGGGGAAATGTCAGTGAGCGTTCCGATTTCAGTTCCAGAGCGGTTCGCCCAATGAGTCCTTGATATTTAGTCATTTTCAGCCAATTTTCTGGATTTTTGAAAATTTCACTTTTTTGTGAAAATATCCACTAAGTGAGGGAATAATATGTGTAAGGGTACCCCAGGAGAGTTCCAAATGTGTGTGGGTAGAATATATATCCCACGTGGGTAAAATTGAAAAAAGTTGAAAAAATTTTTTTTTTTGGACTTAGTCATTTTTCCGGCGTTTATCAGACTTTCAGGTAGGGGAAATGTCAGTGAGCGTTCCGATTTCTGTTCCAGAGCGGTTCGCCCAATGAGTCCTTGATATTTAGTCGTTTTCAGCCAATTTTCTGGCTTTTTGAAAATTTCACTTTTTTGTGAAAATATCCACTAAATGAGGGAATAATATGTGTGAGGGTACCCCAGGAGAGTTCCAAATGTGTGTGGGTAGAATATATATACCACGGGGATAAAATTGAAAAAAGTTGAAAAAAATTATTTTTTGGACTTAGTCATTTTTCCGGCGTTTATCAGACTTTCAGATAGGGGAAATGTCAGTGAGTATTCCGATTTCAGTTCCAGAGCGGTTCGCCCAATGAGTCCTTGATATTTAGTCGTTTTCAGCCAATTTTCTGGATTTTTGAAAATTTCACATTTTTGTGTAAATATCCACTAAATGAGGGAATAATATGTGTGAGGGTACCCCAGGAGAGTTCCAAATGTGTGTGAGTAGAATATATATCCCACGGGGGTAAAATTGAAAAAAGTAGAAAAAATTTTTTTTTTCGACTTAGTCATTTTTCCGGCGTTTATCAGACTTTCAGATAGGGCAAATGTCAGTGAGCGTTCCGATTTCAGTTCCAGAGCGATTTGCCCAATGAGTCCTTGATATTTAGTCGTTTTCAGCCAATATTTTGAATTTTTGAAAATCTCACTTTTCTGTGAAAATATCCACTAAATGAGGGAATAATATGTGTGAGGGTACCCCAGGAGAGTTACAAATGTGTGTGGGTAGAATATATATCCCACGGTTGTAAAATTGAAAAAAGTTGAAAAAAATTTTTTTTTGGACTTAGTCATTTTTCCGGCATTTATCTGACTTTCAGATAGGGCAAATGTCAGTGAGCGTTCCGATTTCAGTTGCAGAGCGATTCACCAAATGAGTCCTTGATATGTAGTCGTTTTCAGCCAATATTTTAGATTTTTGAAAATTTCACTTTTTTGTGTAAATATGCACTAAATGAGGGAATAATATGTGTGAGGGTACCCCAGGAGAGTTCCAAATGTGTGTGGGTAGAATATATATCCCACGGTTGTAAAATTGAAAAAAGTTGAAAAATATTTTTTTTTGGACTTAGTCATTTTTCCAGCGTTTATCAGATTTTCAAATAGGGCGAATGTCAGTGAGCATTCCGATTTTAGTTCCAGAGCGATTCGCCCAATGAGTCCTAGATATTTAGTCGCTTTCAGCCAGTTTTCTGGATTTTTGAAAATCTCACTTTTCTGTGAAAATATCCACTAAATGAGGGAATAATATGTGTGAGGGTACCCCAGGAGAGTTCCAAATGTGTGTGGGTAGAATATATATCCCACGGGGGTAAAATTGAAAAAAGTTGAAAAAAATTTTTTTTTGGACTTAGTCATTTTTCCAGCATTTATCAGACTTTCAGATAGAGGAAATGTCACTGAGCGTTCCGATTTCAGTTCCAGAGCGATTCGCCCAATGAGTCCTCAGTATTTAGTCGTTTTCAGCCAATATTTTGGATTTTTGAAAATTTCACTTTTTTGTGAAAATATCCACTAAATGAGGGAATAATATGTGTGAGGGTACCCCAGGAGAGTTCCAAATGTGTGTGGGTAGAATATATATCCCACGGGGGTAAAATTGAAAAAAGTTGAAAAATTTTTTTTTTGGACTTAGTCATTTTTCCGGCGTTTATCAGACTTTCAGATAAGGGAAATGTCAGTGAGCATTCCGATTTCAGTTCCAGAGCAATTCACCCAATGAGTCCTTGATATTTAGTCGTTTTCAGCCAATTTTCTGGATTTTTGAAAATTTCACTTTTTTGTGAGAATATCCGCTAAATGAGGGAATAATATGTGTGAGGGTACCCCAAGAGAGTTACAAATGTGTGTGGGTAGAATACATATCCCACGGGGGTAAAATTGAAAAAAGTTGAAAAAATTTTTTTTTTGGACTTAGTTATTTTTCCAGCGTTTATCAGACTTTCGGATAAGGCAAATGTCAGTGAGCATTCCGATTTCAGTTCCAGAGCGATTCGCCCAATGAGTCCTTGATATTTAGTCATTTTCAGCCAATTTTCTGGATTTTTGAAAATGTCACTTTTTTGTGAAAATATCCACTAAGTGAGGGAATAATATGTGTAAGGGTACCCCAGGAGAGTTCCAAATGTGTGTGGGTAGAATATATATCCCACGTGGGTAAAATTGAAAAAAGTTGAAAAAATTTTTTTTTTGGACTTAGTCATTTTTCCAGTGTTTATCAGACTTTCAGATAGGGGAAATGTCAGTGAGCGTTCCGATTTCAGTTCCAGAGCGGTTCGCCCAATGAGTCCTTGATATTTAGTCGTTTTCAGCCAATTTTCTGGCTTTTTGAAAATTTCACTTTTTTGTGAAAATATCCACTAAATGAGGGAATAATATGTGTGAGGGTACCCCAGGAGAGTTCCAAATGTGTGTGGGTAGAATATATATCCCACGGTTGTAAAATTGAAAAAAGTTGAAAAATATTTTTTTTTGGACTTAGTCATTTTTCCAGCGTTTATCAGACTTTCAGATAGAGGAAATGTCACTGAGCGTTCCGATTTCAGTTCCAGAGCGATTCGCCCAATGAGTCCTCAATATTTAGTCGTTTTCAGCCAATATTTTGGATTTTTGAAAATTTCACTTTTTTGTGAAAATATCCACTAAATGAGGGAATAATATGTGTGAGGGTAGCCCAGGAGAGTTCCAAATGTGTGTGGGTAGAATATATATCCCACGGGGGTAAAATTGAAAAAAGTTGAAAAAATTTTTTTTTTTGGACTTAGTCATTTTTCTAGCGTTTATCAGACTTTCAGATAGGGGAAATGTCAGTGAGCGTTCCGATTTCAGTTCCAGAGCGGTTCGCCCAATGAGTCCTTGATATTTAGTCGTTTTCAGCCAATTTTCTGGCTTTTTGAAAATTTCACTTTTTTGTGAAAATATCCACTAAATGAGGGAATAATATGTGTGAGGGTACCCCAGGAGAGTTCCAAATGTGTGTGGGTAGAATATATATCCCACGGTTGTAAAATTGAAAAAAGTTGAAAAATATTTTTTTTTGGACTTAGTCATTTTTCCAGCGTTTATCAGACTTTCAGATAGAGGAAATGTCACTGAGCGTTCCGATTTCAGTTCCAGAGCGTTTCGCCCAATGAGTCCTCAATATTTAGTCGTTTTCAGCCAATATTTTGGATTTTTGAAAATTTCACTTTTTTGTGAAAATATCCACTAAATGAGGGAATAATATGTGTGAGGGTACCCCAGGAGAGTTCCAAATGTGTGTGGGTAGAATATATATCCCACGGGGGTAAAATTGAAAAAAGTTGAAAAAATTTTTTTTTGGACTTAGTCATTTTTCCGGCGTTTATCAGACTTTCAGATAAGGGAAATGTCAGTGAGTATTCCGATTTCAGTTCCAGAGCGGTTCGCCCAATGAGTCCTTGATATTTAGTCGTTTTCAGCCAATTTTCTGGATTTTTGAAAATTTCACATTTTTGTGAAAATATCCACTAAATGAGGGAATAATATGTGTGAGGGTACCCCAGGAGAGTTCCAAATGTGTTTGGGTAGAATATATATCCCACGGGGGTAAAACTGAAAAAAGTTGAAAAAATTTTTTTTTTTGGACTTAGTCATTTTTCCGGCATTTATCAGACTTTCAGATAGGGGAAATGTCAGTGAGCGTTCCGATTTCTGTTCCAGAGCGGTTCGCCCAATGAGTCCTTGATATTTAGTCGTTTTCAGCCAATTTTCTGGCTTTTTGAAAATTTCACTTTTTTGTGAAAATATCCACTAAATGAGGGAATAATATGTGTGAGGGTACCCCAGGAGAGTTCCAAATGTGTGTGGGTAGAATATATATACCACGGGGATAAAATTGAAAAAAGTTGAAAAAAATTATTTTTTGGACTTAGTCATTTTTCCGGCGTTTATCAGACTTTCAGATAGGGGAAATGTCAGTGAGTATTCCGATTTCAGTTCCAGAGCGGTTCGCCCAATGAGTCCTTGATATTTAGTCGTTTTCAGCCAATTTTCTGGATTTTTGAAAATTTCACATTTTTGTGTAAATATCCACTAAATGAGGGAATAATATGTGTGAGGGTACCCCAGGAGAGTTCCAAATGTGTGTGAGTAGAATATATATCCCACGGGGGTAAAATTGAAAAAAGTAGAAAAAATTTTTTTTTTGGACTGAGTCATTTTTCCGGCGTTTATCAGACTTTCAGATAGGGCAAATGTCAGTGAGCGTTCCGATTTCAGTTCCAGAGCGATTTGCCCAATGAGTCCTTGATATTTAGTCGTTTTCAGCCAATATTTTGAATTTTTGAAAATCTCACTTTTCTGTGAAAATATCCACTAAATGAGGGAATAATATGTGTGAGGGTACCCCAGGAGAGTTACAAATGTGTGTGGGTAGAATATATATCCCACGGTTGTAAAATTGAAAAAAGTTGAAAAAAATTTTTTTTTGGACTTAGTCATTTTTCCGGCATTTATCTGACTTTCAGATAGGGCAAATGTCAGTGAGCGTTCCGATTTCAGTTGCAGAGCGATTCACCAAATGAGTCCTTGATATGTAGTCGTTTTCAGCCAATATTTTAGATTTTTGAAAATTTCACTTTTTTGTGTAAATATGCACTAAATGAGGGAATAATATGTGTGAGGGTACCCCAGGAGAGTTCCAAATGTGTGTGGGTAGAATATATATCCCACGGTTGTAAAATTGAAAAAAGTTGAAAAATATTTTTTTTTGGACTTAGTCATTTTTCCAGCGTTTATCAGATTTTCAAATAGGGCGAATGTCAGTGAGCATTCCGATTTTAGTTCCAGAGCGATTCGCCCAATGAGTCCTAGATATTTAGTCGCTTTCAGCCAGTTTTCTGGATTTTTGAAAATCTCACTTTTCTGTGAAAATATCCACTAAATGAGGGAATAATATGTGTGAGGGTACCCCAGGAGAGTTCCAAATGTGTGTGGGTAGAATATATATCCCACGGGGGTAAAATTGAAAAAAGTTGAAAAAAATTTTTTTTTGGACTTAGTCATTTTTCCAGCATTTATCAGACTTTCAGATAGAGGAAATGTCACTGAGCGTTCCGATTTCAGTTCCAGAGCGATTCGCCCAATGAGTCCTCAATATTTAGTCGTTTTCAGCCAATATTTTGGATTTTTGAAAATTTCACTTTTTTGTGAAAATATCCACTAAATGAGGGAATAATATGTGTGAGGGTACCCCAGGAGAGTTCCAAATGTGTGTGGGTAGAATATATATCCCACGGGGGTAAAATTGAAAAAAGTTGAAAAATTTTTTTTTTGGACTTAGTCATTTTTCCGGCGTTTATCAGACTTTCAGATAAGGGAAATGTCAGTGAGCATTCCGATTTCAGTTCCAGAGCAATTCACCCAATGAGTCCTTGATATTTAGTCGTTTTCAGCCAATTTTCTGGATTTTTGAAAATTTCACTTTTTTGTGAGAATATCCGCTAAATGAGGGAATAATATGTGTGAGGGTACCCCAAGAGAGTTACAAATGTGTGTGGGTAGAATACATATCCCACGGGGGTAAAATTGAAAAAAGTTGAAAAAATTTTTTTTTTGGACTTAGTTATTTTTCCAGCGTTTATCAGACTTTCGGATAAGGCAAATGTCAGTGAGCATTCCGATTTCAGTTCCAGAGCGATTCGCCCAATGGGTCCTTGATATTTAGTCATTTTCAGCCAATTTTCTGGATTTTTGAAAATGTCACTTTTTTGTGAAAATATCCACTAAGTGAGGGAATAATATGTGTAAGGGTACCCCAGGAGAGTTCCAAATGTGTGTGGGTAGAATATATATCCCACGTGGGTAAAATTGAAAAAAGTTGAAAAAATTTTTTTTTTGGACTTAGTCATTTTTCCAGTGTTTATCAGACTTTCAGATAGGGGAAATGTCAGTGAGCGTTCCGATTTCAGTTCCAGAGCGGTTCGCCCAATGAGTCCTTGATATTTAGTCGTTTTCAGCCAATTTTCTGGCTTTTTGAAAATTTCACTTTTTTGTGAAAATATCCACTAAATGAGGGAATAATATGTGTGAGGGTACCCCAGGAGAGTTCCAAATGTGTGTGGGTAGAATATATATCCCACGGTTGTAAAATTGAAAAAAGTTGAAAAATATTTTTTTTTGGACTTAGTCATTTTTCCAGCGTTTATCAGACTTTCAGATAGAGGAAATGTCACTGAGCGTTCCGATTTCAGTTCCAGAGCGATTCGCCCAATGAGTCCTCAATATTTAGTCGTTTTCAGCCAATATTTTGGATTTTTGAAAATTTCACTTTTTTGTGAAAATATCCACTAAATGAGGGAATAATATGTGTGAGGGTAGCCCAGGAGAGTTCCAAATGTGTGTGGGTAGAATATATATCCCACGGGGGTAAAATTGAAAAAAGTTGAAAAAATTTTTTTTTTTGGACTTAGTCATTTTTCTAGCGTTTATCAGACTTTCAGATAGGGGAAATGTCAGTGAGCGTTCCGATTTCAGTTCCAGAGCGGTTCGCCCAATGAGTCCTTGATATTTAGTCGTTTTCAGCCAATTTTCTGGCTTTTTGAAAATTTCACTTTTTTGTGAAAATATCCACTAAATGAGGGAATAATATGTGTGAGGGTACCCCAGGAGAGTTCCAAATGTGTGTGGGTAGAATATATATCCCACGGTTGTAAAATTGAAAAAAGTTGAAAAATATTTTTTTTTGGACTTAGTCATTTTTCCAGCGTTTATCAGACTTTCAGATAGAGGAAATGTCACTGAGCGTTCCGATTTCAGTTCCAGAGCGTTTCGCCCAATGAGTCCTCAATATTTAGTCGTTTTCAGCCAATATTTTGGATTTTTGAAAATTTCACTTTTTTGTGAAAATATCCACTAAATGAGGGAATAATATGTGTGAGGGTACCCCAGGAGAGTTCCAAATGTGTGTGGGTAGAATATATATCCCACGGGGGTAAAATTGAAAAAAGTTGAAAAAATTTTTTTTTGGACTTAGTCATTTTTCCGGCGTTTATCAGACTTTCAGATAAGGGAAATGTCAGTGAGCATTCCGATTTCAGTTCCAGAGCGGTTCGCCCAATGAGTCCTTGATATTTAGTCGTTTTCAGCAAATTTTCTGGATTTTTGAAAATTTCACATTTTTGTGAAAATATCCACTAAATGAGGGAATAATATGTGTGAGGGTACCCCAGGAGAGTTCCAAATGTGTTTGGGTAGAATATATATCCCACGGGGGTAAAATTGAAAAAAGTTGAAAAAATTTTTTTTTTTGGACTTAGTCATTTTTCCGGCGTTTATCAGACTTTCAGATAGGGGAAATGTCAGTGAGCGTTCCGATTTCTGTTCCAGAGCGGTTCGCCCAATGAGTCCTTGATATTTAGTCGTTTTCAGCCAATTTTCTGGCTTTTTGAAAAAATTTCACTTTTTTGTGAAAATATCCACTAAATGAGGGAATAATATGTGTGAGGGTACCCCAGGAGAGTTCCAAATGTGTGTGGGTAGAATATATATACCACGGGGATAAAATTGAAAAAAGTTGAAAAAAATTATTTTTTGGACTTAGTCATTTTTCCGGCGTTTATCAGACTTTCAGATAGGGGAAATGTCAGTGAGTATTCCGATTTCAGTTCCAGAGCGGTTCGCCCAATGAGTCCTTGATATTTAGTCGTTTTCAGCCAATTTTCTGGATTTTTGAAAATTTCACATTTTTGTGAAAATATCCACTAAATGAGGGAATAATATGTGTGAGGGTACCCCAGGAGAGTTCCAAATGTGTGTGAGTAGAATATATATCCCATGGGGGTAAAATTGAAAAAAGTAGAAAAAATTTTTTTTTTGGACTTAGTCATTTTTCCGGCGTTTATAAGACTTTCAGATAGGGCAAATGTCAGTGAGCGTTCCGATTTCAGTTGCAGAGCGATTCACCCAATGAGTCCTTGATATTTAGTCGTTTTCAGCCAATATTTTGGATTTTTGAAAATTTCACTTTTTTGTGTAAATATCCACTAAATGAGGGAATAATATGTGTGAGGGTACCCCAGGAGAGTTCCAAATGTGTGTGAGTAGAATATATATCCCACGGGGGTAAAATTGAAAAAAGTAGAAAAAATTTTTTTTTTGGACTGAGTCATTTTTCCGGCGTTTATCAGACTTTCAGATAGGGCAAATGTCAGTGAGCGTTCCGATTTCAGTTCCAGAGCGATTTGCCCAATGAGTCCTTGATATTTAGTCGTTTTCAGCCAATATTTTGAATTTTTGAAAATCTCACTTTTCTGTGAAAATATCCACTAAATGAGGGAATAATATGTGTGAGGGTACCCCAGGAGAGTTACAAATGTGTGTGGGTAGAATATATATCCCACGGGGGTAAAATTGAAAAAAGTTTAAAAAAATTTTTTTTTGGACTTAGTCATTTTTCCGGCATTTATCTGACTTTCAGATAGGGCAAATGTCAGTGAGCGTTCCGATTTCAGTTGCAGAGCGATTCACCAAATGAGTCCTTGATATGTAGTCGTTTTCACCCAATATTTTAGATTTTTCAAAATTTCACTTTTTTGTGTAAATATGCACTAAATGAGGGAATAATATGTGTGAGGGTACCCCAGGAGAGTTCCAAATGTGTGTGGGTAGAATATATATCCCACGGGGGTAAAATTGAAAAAAGTTGAAAAAAAAATTTTTTGGGACTTAGTCATTTTTCCAGCGTTTATCAGACTTTCAGATAGGGCGAATGTCAGTGAGCATTCCGATTTTAGTTCCAGAGCGATTCGCCCAATGAGTCCTTGATATTTAGTCGCTTTCAGCCAATTTTCTGGATTTTTGAAAATCTCACTTTTCTGTGAAAATATCCACTAAATGAGGGAATAATATGTGTGAGGGTACCCCAGGAGAGTTCCATATGTGTGTGGGTAGAATATATATCCCACGGGGGTAAAATTGAAAAAAGTTGAAAAAAATTTTTTTTTGGACTTAGTCATTTTTCCAGCGTTTATCAGACTTTCAGATAGAGGAAATGTCAGTGAGCGTTCCGATTTCAGTTCCAGAGCGATTCGCCCAATGAGTCCTCAATATTTAGTCGTTTTCAGCCAATATTTTGGATTTTTGAAAATTTCACTTTTTTGTGAAAATATCCACTAAATGAGGGAATAATATGTGTGAGGGTACCCCAGGAGAGTTCCAAATGTGTGTGGGTAGAATATATATCCCACGTGGGTAAAATTGAAAAAAGTTGAAAAATTTTTTTTTTGGACTTAGTCATTTTTCCGGCGTTTATCAGACTTTCAGATAAGGGAAATGTCAGTGAGCATTCCGATTTCAGTTCCAGAGCAATTCACCCAATGAGTCCTTGATATTTAGTCGTTTTCAGCCAATTTTCTGGATTTTTGAAAATTTCACTTTTTTGTGAGAATATCCGCTAAATGAGGGAATAATATGTGTGAGGGTACCCCAAGAGAGTTACAAATGTGTGTGGGTAGAATACATATCCCACGGGGGTAAAATTGAAAAAAGTTGAAAAAATTTTTTTTTTGGACTTAGTTATTTTTCCAGCGTTTATCAGACTTTCGGATAAGGCAAATGTCAGTGAGCATTCCGATTTCAGTTCCAGAGCGATTCGCCCAATGAGTCCTTGATATTTAGTCGTTTTCAGCCAATTTTCTGGATTTTTGAAAATGTCACTTTTTTGTGAAAATATCCACTAAATGACGGAATAATATGTGTGAGGGTACCCCAGGAGAGTTCAAAATGTGTGTGGGTAGAATATATATCCCACGGGTGTAAAATTGAAAAAAGTTGAAAAAAAATTTTTTTTGGACTTAGTCATTTTTCTAGCGTTTATCAGACTTTCAGATAGGGGAAATGTCAGTGAGCGTTCCGATTTCAGTTCCAGAGCGGTTCGCCAATGAGTCCTTGATATTTAGTCGTTTTCAGCCAATTTTCTGGCTTTTTGAAAATTTCACTTTTTTGTGAAAATATCCACTAAATGAGGGAATAATATGTGTGAGGGTACCCCAGGAGAGTTCCAAATGTGTGTGGGTAGAATATATATCCCACGGTTGTAAAATTGAAAAAAGTTGAAAAATATTTTTTTTTGGACTTAGTCATTTTTCCAGCGTTTATCAGACTTTCAGATAGAGGAAATGTCACTGAGCGTTCCGATTTCAGTTCCAGAGCGATTCGCCCAATGAGTCCTCAATATTTAGTCGTTTTCAGCCAATATTTTGGATTTTTGAAAATTTCACTTTTTTGTGAAAATATCCACTAAATGAGGGAATAATATGTGTGAGGGTACCCCAGGAGAGTTCCAAATGTGTTTGGGTAGAATATATATCCCACGGGGATAAAATTGAAAAAAGTTGAAAAAAATTTTTTTTTGGGACTTAGTCATTTTTCCAGCGTTTATCAGACTTTCAGATAGGGGAAATGTCAGTGAGCGTTCCGATTTCAGTTCCAGAGCGGTTCGCCCAATGAGTCCTTGATATTTAGTCATTTTCAGCCAATTTTCTGGATTTTTGAAAATTTCACTTTTTTGTGAAAATATCCACTAAGTGAGGGAATAATATGTGTAAGGGTACCCCAGGAGAGTTCCAAATGTGTGTGGGTAGAATATATATCCCACGTGGGTAAAATTGAAAAAAGTTGAAAAAAATTTTTTATTGGACTTAGTCATTTTTCCAGTGTTTATCAGACTTTCAGATAGGGGAAATGTCAGTGAGCGCTCCGATTTCAGTTCCAGAGCGATTCGCCCAATGAGTCCTTGATATTTAGTCGTTTTCAGCCAATATTTTGGATTTTTGAAAATTTCACTTTTTTGTGAAAATATCCACTAAATGAGGGAATAATATGTGTGAGGGTACCCCAGGAGAGTTCCAAATGTGTGTGAGTAGAATATATATCCCATGGGGGTAAAATTGAAAAAAGTAGAAAAAATTTTTTTTTTGGACTTAGTCATTTTTCCGGCGTTTATCAGACTTTCAGATAGGGCAAATGTCAGTGAGCGTTCCGATTTCAGTTGCAGAGCGATTCACCCAATGAGTCCTTGATATTTAGTCGTTTTCAGCCAATATTTTGGATTTTTGAAAATTTCACTTTTTTGTGTAAATGTCCACTAAATGAGGGAATAATATGTGTGAGGGTACCCCAGGAGAGTTCCAAATGTGTGTGGGTAGAAAATATATCCCACGGGGGTAAAATTGAAAAAAGTTGAAAAAATTTTTTTTTTGGACTTAGCAATTTTTCCAGCGTTTATCCAACTTTCAGATAGGGCAAATGTCAGTGAGCGTTCCGATTTCAGTTCCAGAGCGATTTGCCCAATGAGTCCTTGATATTTAGTCGTTTTCAGCCAATATTTTGAATTTTTGAAAATCTCACTTTTCTGTGAAAATATCCACTAAATGAGGGAATAATATGTGTGAGGGTACCCCAGGAGCGTTACAAATGTGTGTGGGTAGAATATATATCCCACGGGGGTAAAATTGAAAAAAGTTGAAAAAAATTTTTTTTTGGACTTAGTCATTTTTCCGGCATTTATCTGACTTTCAGATAGGGCAAATGTCAGTGAGCGTTCCGATTTCAGTTGCAGAGCGATTCACCAAATGAGTCCTTGATATGTAGTCGTTTTCAGCCAATATTTTGGATTTTTGAAAATTTCACTTTTTTGTGTAAATATCCACTAAATGAGGGAATAATATGTGTGAGGGTACCCCAGGAGAGTTCCAAATGTGTGTGGGTAGAATATATATCCCACGGTTTTAAAATTGAAAAAAGTTGAAAAATATTTTTTTTTGGACTTAGTCATTTTTCCAGCGTTTATCAGACTTTCAGATAGGGCGAATGTCAGTGAGCATTCCGATTCAAGTTCCAGAGCGATTCGCCCAATGAGTCCTTGATATTTAGTCGCTTTCAGCCAATTTTCTGGATTTTTGAAAATCTCACTTTTCTGTGAAAATATCCACTAAATGAGGGAATAATATGTGTGAGGGTACCCCAGGAGAGTTCCAAATGTGTGTGGGTAGAATATATATCCCACGGGAGTAAAATTGAAAAAAGTTGAACAAAAATTTTTTTTTGGACTTAGTCATTTTTCCAGCGTTTATCAGACTTTCAGATAAGGCAAATGTCAGTGAGCGTTCCGATTTCAGTTCCAGAGCGGTTCGCCCGATGAGTCCTTGATATTTAGTCGTTTTCAGCCAATTTTCTGGATTTTTGAAAACTCACATTTTTGTGAAAATATCCACTAAATGAGGGAATAATATGTGTGAGGGTACCCCAGGAGAGTTCCAAATGTGTGTGAGTAGAATATATATCCCATGGGGGTAAAATTGAAAAAGGTAGAAAAAATTTTTTTTTTGGACTTAGTCATTTTTCCGGTGTTTATCAGACTTTCAGATAGGGCAAATGTCAGTGAGCGTTCCGATTTCAGTTGCAGAGCGATTCACCCAATGAGTCCTTGATATTTAGTCGTTTTCAGCCAATATTTTGGATTTTTCAAAATTTCACTTTTTTGTGTAAATATGCACTAAATGAGGGAATAATATGTGTGAGGGTACCCCAGGAGAGTTCCAAATGTGTGTGGGTAGAATATATATCCCACGGGGGTAAAATTGAAAAAAGTTGAAAAAAAAATTTTTTGGGACTTAGTCATTTTTCCAGCGTTTATCAGACTTTCAGATAGGGCGAATGTCAGTGAGCATTCCGATTTTAGTTCCAGAGCGATTCGCCCAATGAGTCCTTGATATTTAGTCGCTTTCAGCCAATTTTCTGGATTTTTGAAAATCTCACTTTTCTGTGAAAATATCCACTAAATGAGGGAATAATATGTGTGAGGGTACCCCAGGAGAGTTCCATATGTGTGTGGGTAGAATATATATCCCACGGGGGTAAAATTGAAAAAAGTTGAAAAAAATTTTTTTTTGGACTTAGTCATTTTTCCAGCGTTTATCAGACTTTCAGATAGAGGAAATGTCACTGAGCGTTCCGATTTCAGTTCCAGAGCGATTCGCCCAATGAGTCCTCAATATTTATTCGTTTTCAGCCAATATTTTGGATTTTTGAAAATTTCACTTTTTTGTGAAAATATCCACTAAATGAGGGAATAATATGTGTGAGGGTACCCCAGGAGAGTTCCAAATGTGTGTGGGTAGAATATATATCCCACGGGGGTAAAATTGAAAAAAGTTGAAAAATTTTTTTTTTGGACTTAGTCATTTTTCCGGCGTTTATCAGACTTTCAGATAAGGGAAATGTCAGTGAGCATTCCGATTTCAGTTCCAGAGCAATTCACCCAATGAGTCCTTGATATTTAGTCGTTTTCAGCCAATTTTCTGGATTTTTGAAAATTTCACTTTTTTGTGAGAATATCCGCTAAATGAGGGAATAATATGTGTGAGGGTACCCCAAGAGAGTTACAAATGTGTGTGGGTAGAATACATATCCCACGGGGGTAAAATTGAAAAAAGTTGAAAAAATTTTTTTTTTGGACTTAGTTATTTTTCCAGCGTTTATCAGACTTTCGGATAAGGCAAATGTCAGTGAGCATTCCGATTTCAGTTCCAGAGCGATTCGCCCAATGAGTCCTTGATATTTAGTCATTTTCAGCCAATTTTCTGGATTTTTGAAAATGTCACTTTTTTGTGAAAATATCCACTAAATGACGGAATAATATGTGTGAGGGTACCCCAGGAGAGTTCAAAATGTGTGTGGGTAGAATATATATCCCACGGGTGTAAAATTGAAAAAAGTTGAAAAAAAATTTTTTTTGGACTTAGTCATTTTTCTAGCGTTTATCAGACTTTCAGATAGGGGAAATGTCAGTGAGCGTTCCGATTTCAGTTCCAGAGCGGTTCGCCAATGAGTCCTTGATATTTAGTCGTTTTCAGCCAATTTTCTGGCTTTTTGAAAATTTCACTTTTTTGTGAAAATATCCACTAAATGAGGGAATAATATGTGTGAGGGTACCCCAGGAGAGTTCCAAATGTGTGTGGGTAGAATATATATCCCACGGTTGTAAAATTGAAAAAAGTTGAAAAATATTTTTTTTTGGACTTAGTCATTTTTCCAGCGTTTATCAGACTTTCAGATAGAGGAAATGTCACTGAGCGTTCCGATTTCAGTTCCAGAGCGATTCGCCCAATGAGTCCTCAATATTTAGTCGTTTTCAGCCAATATTTTGGATTTTTGAAAATTTCACTTTTTTGTGAAAATATCCACTAAATGAGGGAATAATATGTGTGAGGGTACCCCAGGAGAGTTCCAAATGTGTTTGGGTAGAATATATATCCCACGGGGATAAAATTGAAAAAAGTTGCAAAAAATTTTTTTTTGGGACTTAGTCATTTTTCCAGCGTTTATCAGACTTTCAGATAGGGGAAATGTCAGTGAGCGTTCCGATTTCAGTTCCAGAGCGGTTCGCCCAATGAGTCCTTGATATTTAGTCATTTTCAGCCAATTTTCTGGATTTTTGAAAATTTCACTTTTTTGTGAAAATATCCACTAAGTGAGGGAATAATATGTGTAAGGGTACCCCAGGAGAGTTCCAAATGTGTGTGGGTAGAATATATATCCCACGTGGGTAAAATTGAAAAAAGTTGAAAAAAATTTTTTATTGGACTTAGTCATTTTTCCAGCGTTTATCAGACTTTCAGATAGGGCAAATGTCAGTGAGCATTCCGATTCAAGTTCCAGAGCGATTCGCCCAATGAGTCCTTGATATTTAGTCGCTTTCAGCCAATTTTCTGGATTTTTGAAAATCTCACTTTTCTGTGAAAATATCCACTAAATGAGGGAATAATATGTGTGAGGGTACCCCAGGAGAGTTCCAAATGTGTGTGGGTAGAATATATATCCCACGGGAGTAAAATTGAAAAAAGTTGAACAAAAATTTTTTTTTGGACTTAGTCATTTTTCCAGCGTTTATCAGACTTTCAGATAAGGCAAATGTCAGTGAGCGTTCCGATTTCAGTTCCAGAGCGGTTCGCCCGATGAGTCCTTGATATTTAGTCGTTTTCAGCCAATTTTCTGGATTTTTGAAAACTCACATTTTTGTGAAAATATCCACTAAATGAGGGAATAATATGTGTGAGGGTACCCCAGGAGAGTTCCAAATGTGTGTGAGTAGAATATATATCCCATGGGGGTAAAATTGAAAAAAGTAGAAAAAATTTTTTTTTTGGACTTAGTCATTTTTCCGGTGTTTATCAGACTTTCAGATAGGGCAAATGTCAGTGAGCGTTCCGATTTCAGTTGCAGAGCGATTCACCCAATGAGTCCTTGATATTTAGTCGTTTTCAGCCAATATTTTGGATTTTTGAAAATTTCACTTTTTTGTGTAAATGTCCACTAAATGAGGGAATAATATGTGTGAGGGTACCCCAGGAGAGTTCCAAATGTGTGTGGGTAGAATATATATACCACGGGGATAAAATTGAAAAAAGTTGAAAAAAATTTTTTTTTGGACTTAGTCATTTTTCCGGCGTTTATCAGACTTTCAGATAGGGGAAATGTCAGTGAGTATTCCGATTTCAGTTCCAGAGCGGTTCGCCCAATGAGTCCTTGATATTTAGTCGTTTTCAGCCAATTTTCTGGATTTTTGAAAATTTCACATTTTTGTGAAAATATCCACTAAATGAGGGAATAATATGTGTGAGGGTACCCCAGGAGAGTTCCAAATGTGTGTGAGTAGAATATATATCCCATGGGGGTAAAATTGAAAAAAGTAGAAAAAATTTTTTTTTTGGACTGAGTCATTTTTCCGACGTTTATCAGACTTTCAGATAGGGCAAATGTCAGTGAGTGTTCCGATTTCAGTTGCAGAGCGATTCACCCAATGAGTCCTTGATATTTAGTCGTTTTCAGCCAATATTTTGGATTTTTGAAAATTTCACTTTTTTGTGTAAATGTCCGCTAAATGAGGGAATAATATGTGTGAGGGTACCCCAGGAGAGTTCCAAATGTGTGTGGGTAGAAAATATATCCCACGGGGGTAAAATTGAAAAAAGTTGAAAAAATTTTTTTTTTGGACTTAGCAATTTTTCCAGCGTTTATCAGACTTTCAGATAGGGCAAATGTCAGTGAGCGTTCCGATTTCAGTTCCAGAGCGATTTGCCCAATGAGTCCTTGATATTTAGTCGTTTTCAGCCAATATTTTGAATTTTTGAAAATCTCACTTTTCTGTGAAAATATCCACTAAATGAGGGAATAATATGTGTGAGGGTACCCCAGGAGAGTTACAAATGTGTGTGGGTAGAATATATATCCCACGGGGGTAAAATTGAAAAAAGTTGAAAAAAATTTTTTTTTGGACTTAGTCATTTTTCCGGCATTTATCTGACTTTCAGATAGGGCAAATGTCAGTGAGCGTTCCGATTTCAGTTGCAGAGCGATTCACCAAATGAGTCCTTGATATGTAGTCGTTTTCAGCCAATATTTTGGATTTTTGAAAATTTCACTTTTTTGTGTAAATATCCACTAAATGAGGGAATAATATGTGTGAGGGTACCCCAGGAGAGTTCCAAACGTGTGTGGGTAGAATATATATCCCACGGTTGTAAAATTGAAAAAAGTTGAAAAATATTTTTTTTTGGACTTAGTCATTTTTCCAGCGTTTATCAGACTTTCAGATAGGGCGAATGTCAGTGAGCATTCCGATTCAAGTTCCAGAGCGATTCGCCCAATGAGTCCTTGATATTTAGTCGCTTTCAGCCAATTTTCTGGATTTTTGAAAATCTCACTTTTCTGTGAAAATATCCACTAAATGAGGGAATAATATGTGTGAGGGTTCCCCAGGAGAGTGCCAAATGTGTGTGGGTAGAATATGTATCCCACGGGGGTAAAATTGAAAAAAGTTGAAAAAAATATTTTTTTGGACTTAGTCATTTTTCCAGCGTTTATCAGACTTTCAGATAAGGCAAATGTCAGTGAGCGTTCCGATTTCAGTTCCAGAGCGGTTCGCCCGATGAGTCCTTGATATTTAGTCGTTTTCAGCCAATTTTCTGGATTTTTGAAAACTCACATTTTTGTGAAAATATCCACTAAATGAGGGAATAATATGTGTGAGGGTACCCCAGGAGAGTTCCAAATGTGTGTGAGTAGAATATATATCCCATGGGGGTAAAATTGAAAAAGGTAGAAAAAATTTTTTTTTTGGACTTAGTCATTTTTCCGGTGTTTATCAGACTTTCAGATAGGGCAAATGTCAGTGAGCGTTCCGATTTCAGTTGCAGAGCGATTCACCCAATGAGTCCTTGATATTTAGTCGTTTTCAGCCAATATTTTGGATTTTTCAAAATTTCACTTTTTTGTGTAAATATGCACTAAATGAGGGAATAATATGTGTGAGGGTACCCCAGGAGAGTTCCAAATGTGTGTGGGTAGAATATATATCCCACGGGGGTAAAATTGAAAAAAGTTGAAAAAAAAATTTTTTGGGACTTAGTCATTTTTCCAGCGTTTATCAGACTTTCAGATAGGGCGAATGTCAGTGAGCATTCCGATTTTAGTTCCAGAGCGATTCGCCCAATGAGTCCTTGATATTTAGTCGCTTTCAGCCAATTTTCTGGATTTTTGAAAATCTCACTTTTCTGTGAAAATATCCACTAAATGAGGGAATAATATGTGTGAGGGTACCCCAGGAGAGTTCCATATGTGTGTGGGTAGAATATATATCCCACGGGGGTAAAATTGAAAAAAGTTGAAAAAAATTTTTTTTTGGACTTAGTCATTTTTCCAGCGTTTATCAGACTTTCAGATAGAGGAAATGTCACTGAGCGTTCCGATTTCAGTTCCAGAGCGATTCGCCCAATGAGTCCTCAATATTTATTCGTTTTCAGCCAATATTTTGGATTTTTGAAAATTTCACTTTTTTGTGAAAATATCCACTAAATGAGGGAATAATATGTGTGAGGGTACCCCAGGAGAGTTCCAAATGTGTGTGGGTAGAATATATATCCCACGGGGGTAAAATTGAAAAAAGTTGAAAAATTTTTTTTTTGGACTTAGTCATTTTTCCGGCGTTTATCAGACTTTCAGATAAGGGAAATGTCAGTGAGCATTCCGATTTCAGTTCCAGAGCAATTCACCCAATGAGTCCTTGATATTTAGTCGTTTTCAGCCAATTTTCTGGATTTTTGAAAATTTCACTTTTTTGTGAGAATATCCGCTAAATGAGGGAATAATATGTGTGAGGGTACCCCAAGAGAGTTACAAATGTGTGTGGGTAGAATACATATCCCACGGGGGTAAAATTGAAAAAAGTTGAAAAAATTTTTTTTTTGGACTTAGTTATTTTTCCAGCGTTTATCAGACTTTCGGATAAGGCAAATGTCAGTGAGCATTCCGATTTCAGTTCCAGAGCGATTCGCCCAATGAGTCCTTGATATTTAGTCATTTTCAGCCAATTTTCTGGATTTTTGAAAATGTCACTTTTTTGTGAAAATATCCACTAAATGACGGAATAATATGTGTGAGGGTACCCCAGGAGAGTTCAAAATGTGTGTGGGTAGAATATATATCCCACGGGTGTAAAATTGAAAAAAGTTGAAAAAAAATTTTTTTTGGACTTAGTCATTTTTCTAGCGTTTATCAGACTTTCAGATAGGGGAAATGTCAGTGAGCGTTCCGATTTCAGTTCCAGAGCGGTTCGCCAATGAGTCCTTGATATTTAGTCGTTTTCAGCCAATTTTCTGGCTTTTTGAAAATTTCACTTTTTTGTGAAAATATCCACTAAATGAGGGAATAATATGTGTGAGGGTACCCCAGGAGAGTTCCAAATGTGTGTGGGTAGAATATATATCCCACGGTTGTAAAATTGAAAAAAGTTGAAAAATATTTTTTTTTGGACTTAGTCATTTTTCCAGCGTTTATCAGACTTTCAGATAGAGGAAATGTCACTGAGCGTTCCGATTTCAGTTCCAGAGCGATTCGCCCAATGAGTCCTCAATATTTAGTCGTTTTCAGCCAATATTTTGGATTTTTGAAAATTTCACTTTTTTGTGAAAATATCCACTAAATGAGGGAATAATATGTGTGAGGGTACCCCAGGAGAGTTCCAAATGTGTTTGGGTAGAATATATATCCCACGGGGATAAAATTGAAAAAAGTTGCAAAAAATTTTTTTTTGGGACTTAGTCATTTTTCCAGCGTTTATCAGACTTTCAGATAGGGGAAATGTCAGTGAGCGTTCCGATTTCAGTTCCAGAGCGGTTCGCCCAATGAGTCCTTGATATTTAGTCATTTTCAGCCAATTTTCTGGATTTTTGAAAATTTCACTTTTTTGTGAAAATATCCACTAAGTGAGGGAATAATATGTGTAAGGGTACCCCAGGAGAGTTCCAAATGTGTGTGGGTAGAATATATATCCCACGTGGGTAAAATTGAAAAAAGTTGAAAAAAATTTTTTATTGGACTTAGTCATTTTTCCAGCGTTTATCAGACTTTCAGATAGGGCAAATGTCAGTGAGCATTCCGATTCAAGTTCCAGAGCGATTCGCCCAATGAGTCCTTGATATTTAGTCGCTTTCAGCCAATTTTCTGGATTTTTGAAAATCTCACTTTTCTGTGAAAATATCCACTAAATGAGGGAATAATATGTGTGAGGGTACCCCAGGAGAGTTCCAAATGTGTGTGGGTAGAATATATATCCCACGGGAGTAAAATTGAAAAAAGTTGAACAAAAATTTTTTTTTGGACTTAGTCATTTTTCCAGCGTTTATCAGACTTTCAGATAAGGCAAATGTCAGTGAGCGTTCCGATTTCAGTTCCAGAGCGGTTCGCCCGATGAGTCCTTGATATTTAGTCGTTTTCAGCCAATTTTCTGGATTTTTGAAAACTCACATTTTTGTGAAAATATCCACTAAATGAGGGAATAATATGTGTGAGGGTACCCCAGGAGAGTTCCAAATGTGTGTGAGTAGAATATATATCCCATGGGGGTAAAATTGAAAAAAGTAGAAAAAATTTTTTTTTTGGACTTAGTCATTTTTCCGGTGTTTATCAGACTTTCAAATAGGGCAAATGTCAGTGAGCGTTCCGATTTCAGTTGCAGAGCGATTCACCCAATGAGTCCTTGATATTTAGTCGTTTTCAGCCAATATTTTGGATTTTTGAAAATTTCACTTTTTTGTGTAAATGTCCACTAAATGAGGGAATAATATGTGTGAGGGTACCCCAGGAGAGTTCCAAATGTGTGTGGGTAGAATATATATACCACGGGGATAAAATTGAAAAAAGTTGAAAAAAATTTTTTTTTGGACTTAGTCATTTTTCCGGCGTTTATCAGACTTTCAGATAGGGGAAATGTCAGTGAGTATTCCGATTTCAGTTCCAGAGCGGTTCGCCCAATGAGTCCTTGATATTTAGTCGTTTTCAGCCAATTTTCTGGATTTTTGAAAATTTCACATTTTTGTGAAAATATCCACTAAATGAGGGAATAATATGTGTGAGGGTACCCCAGGAGAGTTCCAAATGTGTGTGAGTAGAATATATATCCCATGGGGGTAAAATTGAAAAAAGTAGAAAAAATTTTTTTTTTGGACTGAGTCATTTTTCCGACGTTTATCAGACTTTCAGATAGGGCAAATGTCAGTGAGTGTTCCGATTTCAGTTGCAGAGCGATTCACCCAATGAGTCCTTGATATTTAGTCGTTTTCAGCCAATATTTTGGATTTTTGAAAATTTCACTTTTTTGTGTAAATGTCCGCTAAATGAGGGAATAATATGTGTGAGGGTACCCCAGGAGAGTTCCAAATGTGTGTGGGTAGAAAATATATCCCACGGGGGTAAAATTGAAAAAAGTTGAAAAAATTTTTTTTTTGGACTTAGCAATTTTTCCAGCGTTTATCAGACTTTCAGATAGGGCAAATGTCAGTGAGCGTTCCGATTTCAGTTCCAGAGCGATTTGCCCAATGAGTCCTTGATATTTAGTCGTTTTCAGCCAATATTTTGAATTTTTGAAAATCTCACTTTTCTGTGAAAATATCCACTAAATGAGGGAATAATATGTGTGAGGGTACCCCAGGAGAGTTACAAATGTGTGTGGGTAGAATATATATCCCACGGGGGTAAAATTGAAAAAAGTTGAAAAAAATTTTTTTTTGGACTTAGTCATTTTTCCGGCATTTATCTGACTTTCAGATAGGGCAAATGTCAGTGAGCGTTCCGATTTCAGTTGCAGAGCGATTCACCAAATGAGTCCTTGATATGTAGTCGTTTTCAGCCAATATTTTGGATTTTTGAAAATTTCACTTTTTTGTGTAAATATCCACTAAATGAGGGAATAATATGTGTGAGGGTACCCCAGGAGAGTTCCAAACGTGTGTGGGTAGAATATATATCCCACGGTTGTAAAATTGAAAAAAGTTGAAAAATATTTTTTTTTGGACTTAGTCATTTTTCCAGCGTTTATCAGACTTTCAGATAGGGCGAATGTCAGTGAGCATTCCGATTCAAGTTCCAGAGCGATTCGCCCAATGAGTCCTTGATATTTAGTCGCTTTCAGCCAATTTTCTGGATTTTTGAAAATCTCACTTTTCTGTGAAAATATCCACTAAATGAGGGAATAATATGTGTGAGGGTTCCCCAGGAGAGTGCCAAATGTGTGTGGGTAGAATATGTATCCCACGGGGGTAAAATTGAAAAAAGTTGAAAAAAATATTTTTTTGGACTTAGTCATTTTTCCAGCGTTTATCAGACTTTCAGATAAGGCAAATGTCAGTGAGCATTCCGATTTCAGTTCCAGAGCGATTCGCCCAATGAGTCCTTGATATTTAGTCGTTTTCAGCCAATTTTCTGGATTTTTGAAAATTTCACATTTTTGTGAAAATATCCACTAAATGAGGGAATAATATGTGTGAGGGTAACCCAGGAGAGTTCCAAATGTGTGTGGGTAGAATATATATCCCACGGCGGTAAAATTGAAAAAAGTAGAAAAAAATTTTTTTTTGGACTTAGTCATTTTTCCGGCGTTTTTCTGACTTTCAGATAGGGCAAATGTCAGTGAGCATTCCGATTTCAGTTGCAGAGCGATTCACCAAATTAGTCCTTGATATGTAGTCGTTTTCAGCCAATATTTTGGATTTTTGAAAATTTCACTTTTTTGTGTAAATATCCACTAAATGAGGGAATAATATGTGTGAGGGTACCCCAGGAGAGTTCCAAATGTGTGTGGGTAGAATATATATCCCACGGTTGTAAAATTGAAAAAACTTGAAAAATATTTTTTTTTGGACTTAGTCATTTTTCCAGCGTTTATCAGACTTTCAGATAGAGGAAATGTCAGTGAGCGTTCCGATTTCAGTTCCAGAGCGATTCGCCCAATGAGTCCTCAATATTTAGTCGTTTTCAGCCAATATTTTGGATTTTTGAAAATTTCACTTTTTTGTGAAAATATCCACTAAATGAGGGAATAATATGTGTGAGGGTTCCCCAGGAGAGTTCCAAATGTGTGTGGGTAGAATATATATCCCACGGGAGTAAAATTGAAAAAAGTTGAACAAAAATTTTTTTTTGGACTTAGTCATTTTTCCAGCGTTTATCAGACTTTCAGATAAGGCAAATGTCAGTGAGCGTTCCGATTTCAGTTCCAGAGCGGTTCGCCCGATGAGTCCTTGATATTTAGTCGTTTTCAGCCAATTTTCTGGATTTTTGAAAACACATTTTTGTGAAAATATCCACTAAATGAGGGAATAATATGTGTGAGGGGACCCCAGGAGAGTTCCAAATGTGTGTGGGTAGAATATATACAGTGCCTACAAGTAGTATTCAACCCCTTGCAGATTTAGCTTGTTTGATAAGATGCAAATAAGTTAGAGCCTTCAAACTGCAAACGAGAGTAGGATTTATGAACAGAAGCATAAATCATACAAACCAAAAAGTTGTGTTGCTCAGTTGAATTTTATTACATTTTAAACATAAAAGTGTGGGTCAATTATTGTTTAACCCTTATGTTTAATATTTTGTGGAATAACCCTTGTTTGCAATTACAGCTAATAATCGTCTTTTATAAGACCTGATCAGGCCGGCACAGGTCTGTGGAGTTATCTTGACCCACTCCTCAATGCAGATCTTCTCCAAGTTATCTAGGTTCTTTGGGTGTCTCATGTGGACTTTATTCTTGAGCTCCTTCCACAAGTTTTCAATTGGGTTAAGGTCAGGAGACTGACTAGGCCACTCCAACACCTTGACTTTTTCCCTCTTGAACCAAGCCTTGGTTTTCTTGGCTGGGTGCTTTTGGTCATTGTCTTGTTGGAAGATGAAATTACGACCCATCTTAAGATCCTTGATGGAGGAGCGGAGGTTCTTGGCCAAAATCTCCAGGTAGGCCGTGCTATCCATCTTTCCATGGATGCGGACCAGATGGCCAGGCCCCTTGGCTGAGAAACAGCCCCACAGCATGATGCTGCCACCACCATGCTTGACTGTAGGGATGGTATTCTTGGGGTCGTATGCAGTGCCATCCAGTCTCCAAACGTCACGTGTGTGGTTGGCACCAAAGATCTCGATCTTGGTCTCATCAGACCATAGAACCTTGAACCAGTCTGTCTCAGAGTCCTCCAAGTGATCATGAGAAAACTGGAGACGAGCCTTGACATGACGCTTTGAAAGTAAAGGTACCTTACGGGCTCGTCTGGAACGGAGACCATTGCGGTGGAGTACGTTACTTATGGTATTGACTGAAACCAATGTCCCCACTGCCATGAGATCTTCCCGGAGCTCCTTCCTTGTTGTCCTTGGGTTAGCCTTCACTCTTCGGACAAGCCTGGCCTCAGCATGGGAGGACACTTTCAAAGGCTGTCCAGGCCGTGGAAGGCTAACAGTAGTTCCATAAGCCTTCCACTTACGGATGATGCTCCCAACAGTGGAGACAGGTAGGCCCAACTCCTTGGAAAGGGTTTTGTACCCCTTGCCAGCCTTGTGACCCTCCACGATCTTGTCTCTGATGGCCTTGGAATGCTCCTTTGTCTTTCCCATGTTGACCATGTCTGAGTGCTGTTCACAAGTTTGGGGAGGGTCTTAAATAGTCAGAAAAGGCTGGCAAAAGAGATCTTTAATCCACACATGTGAAGCTCATTATTCTTGATGCCTGAACTACTTCTTAATACTTTAGGGGGACCAAACAGAATTCTTGTGGTTTGAGGGGTTGAATAATAAATGACACTCTAAATTAACTTTTAATGTTTTAAAAAAACAAACAAAAAAAAAAAAAAATATTTGCTGCAGAGCATTTCCCACTTCCAGGCTGATCTAAAGTACAAATGTCACAATGCCAAGTTAATTCCGCATGTGTCAACCAGCTAAATCTGCAGGGGGTTGAATACGACTTGTAGGCACTGTATCCCACGGGGGTAAAATTGAAAAAAGTTGAAAAAATTTTTTTTTGGACTTAGTCATTTTTCCGCCGTTTATCAGACTTTCAGATAGGGAAAATGTCAGTGAGCGTTCCGATTTCAGTTCCAGAGCGGTTCGCCCAATGAGTCCTTGATATTTAGTCGTTTTTAGCCAATATTTTGGATTTTTGAAAATTTCACTTTTTTGTGAAAATATCCACTAAATGAGGGAATAATATGTGTGAGGGTACCCCAGGAGAGTTCCAAATGTGTGTGGGTAGAATATATATCCCACGGGAGTAAAATTGAAAAAAGTTGAACAAAAATTTTTTTTTGGACTTAGTCATTTTTCCGGCGTTTATCAGACTTTCAGATAAGGGAAATGTCAGTGAGCATTCCGATTTCAGTTCCAGAGCGATTCGCCCAATGAGTCCTTGATATTTAGTCGTTTTCAGCCAATTTTCTGGATTTTTGAAAACTCACATTTTTGTGAAAATATCCACTAAATGAGGGAATAATATGTGTGAGGGGACCCCAGGAGAGTTCCAAATGTGTGTGGGTAGAATATATACAGTGCCTACAAGTAGTATTCAACCCCTTGCAGATTTAGCTGGTTTGATAAGATGCAAATAAGTTAGAGCCTTCAAACTGCAAACGAGAGTAGGATTTATGAACAGAAGCATAAATCATACAAACCAAAAAGTTGTGTTGCTCAGTTGAATTTTATTACATTTTAAACATAAAAGTGTGGGTCAATTATTGTTTAACCCTTATGTTTAATATTTTGTGGAATAACCCTTGTTTGCAATTACAGCTAATAATCGTCTTTTATAAGACCTGATCAGGCCGGCACAGGTCTGTGGAGTTATCTTGGCCAACTCCTCCATGCAGATCTTCTCCAAGTTATCTAGGTTCTTTGGGTGTCTCATGTGGACTTTATTCTTGAGCTCCTTCCACAAGTTTTCAATTGGGTTAAGGTCAGGAGACTGACTAGGCCACTCCAACACCTTGACTTTTTCCCTCTTGAACCAAGACTTGGTTTTCTTGGCTGGGTGCTTTTGGTCATTGTCTTGTTGGAAGATGAAATTACGACCCATCTTAAGATCCTTGATGGAGGAGCGGAGGTTCTTGGCCAAAATCTCCAGGTAGGCCGTGCTATCCATCTTTCCATGGATGCGGACCAGATGGCCAGGCCCCTTGGCTGAGAAACAGCCCCACAGCATGATGCTGCCACCACCATGCTTGACTGTAGGGATGGTATTCTTGGGGTCGTATGCAGTGCCATCCAGTCTCCAAACGTCACGTGTGTGGTTGGCACCAAAGATCTCGATCTTGGTCTCATCAAACCATAGAACCTTGAACCAGTCTGTCTCAGAGTCCTCCAAGTGATCATGAGAAAACTGTAGACGAGCCTTGACATGACGCTTTGAAAGTAAAGGTACCTTACGGGCTCGTCTGGAACGGAGACCATTGCGGTGGAGTACGTTACTTATGGTATTGACTGAAACCAATGTCCCCACTGCCATGAGATCTTCCCGGAGCTCCTTCCTTGTTGTCATTGGGTTAGCCTTCACTCTTCGGACAAGCTTGGCCTCAGCATGGGAGGACACTTTCAAAGGCTGTCCAGGCCGTGGAAGGCTAACAGTAGTTCCATAAGCCTTCCACTTACGGATTATGCTCCCAACAGTGGAGACAGGTAGGCCCAACTCCTTGGAAAGGGTTTTGTACCCCTTGCCAGCCTTGTGACCCTCCACGATCTTGTCTCTGATGGCCTTGGAATGCTCCTTTGTCTTTCCCATGTTGACCATGTCTGAGTGCTGTTCACAAGTTTGGGGAGGGTCTTAAATAGTCAGAAAAGGCTGGCAAAAGAGATCTTTAATCCACACATGTGAAGCTCATTATTCTTGATGCCTGAACTACTTCTTAATACTTTAGGGGGACCAAACAGAATTCTTGTGGTTTGAGGGGTTGAATAATAAATGACACTCTAAATTAACTTTTAACGTTTTAAAAAAACAAACAAAAAAAAAAAAAAAAACAATATTTGCTGCAGTGCATTTCCCACTTCCAGGCTGATCTAAAGTACAAATGTCACAATGCCAAGTTAATTCCGCATGTGTCAACCAGCTAAATCTGCAGGGGGTTGAATACTACTTGTAGGCACTGTATCCCACGGGGGTAAAATTGAAAAAAGTTGAAAAAATTTTTTTTTGGACTTAGTCATTTTTCCGCCGTTTATCAGACTTTCAGATAGGGGAAATGTCAGTGTGCGTTCCGATTTCAGTTCCAGAGCGGTTCGCCCAATGAGTCCTTGATATTTAGTCGTTTTCAGCCAATTTTCTGGATTTTTGAAAATTTCACATTTTTGTGAAAATATCCACTAAATGAGGGAATAATATGTGTGAGGGTACCCCAGGAGAGTTCCAAATGTGTGTGGGTAGAATATATATCCCACGGGGGTAAAATTGAAAAAAGTTGAAAAAAACATTTTTTTGGACTTAGTCATTTTTCCAGCGTTTATCAGACTTTCAGATAGGGGAAATGTCAGTGAGCGTTCCGATTTCAGTTCCAGAGCGATTCGCCCAATGAGTCCTTGATATTTAGTCGTTTTCAGCCAATATTTTGGATTTTTGAAAATTTCACTTTTTTGTGAAAATATCCACTAAATGAGGGAATAATGTGTGAGGGTACCCCAGGAGATTTCCAAATGTGTGTGGGTAGAATATATACATTGCCTACAAGTAGTATTCAACCCCTTGCAGATTTAGCTGGTTTGATAAGATGCAAATAAGTTAGAGCCTTCAAACTGCAAACGAGAGTAGGATTTATGAACAGAAGTATCAATCATACAAACCAAAAAGTTGTGTTGCTCAGTTGAATTTTATTAAATTTTAAACATAAAAGTGTGGGTCAATTATTGTTCAACCCCTATGTTTAATATTTTGTGGAATAACCCTTGTTTGCAATTACAGCTAATAATCGTCTTTTATAAGACCTGATCAGGCCGGCACAGGTCTGTGGAGTTATCTTGGCCCACTCCTCCATGCAGATCTTCTCCAAGTTATCTAGGTTCTTTGGGTGTCTCATGTGGACTTTATTCTTGAGCTCCTTACACAAGTTTTCAATTGGGTTAAGGTCAGGAGACTGACTAGGCCACTCCAACACCTTGACTTTTTCCCTCTTGAACCAGGCCTTGGTTTTCTTGGCTGTGTGCTTTTGGTCATTGTCTTGTTGGAAGATGAAATTACGACCCATCTTAAGATCCTTGATGGAGGAGCGGAGGTTCTTGGCCAAAATCTCCAGGTAGGCCGTGCTATCCATCTTTCCATGGATGCGGACCAGATGGCCAGGCCCCTTGGCTGAGAAACAGCCCCACAGCATGATGCTGCCACCACCGTGTTTGACTGTAGGGATGGTATTCTTGGGGTCGTATGCAGTGCCATCCAGTCTCCAAACCTCACGTGTGTGGTTGGCACCAAAGATCTCGATCTAGGTCTCATCAGACCATAGAACCTTGAACTAGTCTGTCTCACAGTCCTCCAAGTGATCATGAGAAAACTGTAGACGAGCCTTGACATGACGCTTTGAAAGTAAAGGTACCTTACGGGCTTGTCTGGAACGGAGACCATTGCGGTGGAGTACGTTACTTATGGTATTGACTGAAACCAATGTCCCCACTGCCATGAGATCTTCCCGGAGCTCCTTCCTTGTTGTCCTTGGGTTAGCCTTCACTCTTCGGACAAGCCTGGCCTCAGCATGGGAGGACACTTTCAAAGGCTGTCCAGGCCGTGGAAGGCTAACAGTAGTTCCATAAGCCTTCCACTTACGGATCATGCTCCCAACAGTGGAGACAGTTAGGCCCAACTCCTTGGAAAGGGTTTTGTACCCCTTGCCAGCCTTGTGACCCTCCACGATCTTGTCTCTGATGGCCTTGGAATGCTCCTTTGTCTTTCCCATGTTGACCATGTCTGAGTGCTGTTCACAAGTTTGGGGAGGGTCTTAAATAGTCAGAAAAGGCTGGCAAAAGAGATCTTTAATCCACACATGTGAAGCTCATTATTCTTGGTGCCTGAATTACTTCTTAATACTTTAGGGGGACCAAACAGAATTCTTGTGGTTTGAGGGGTTGAATAATAAATGACACTCTAAATTAACTTTTAACGTTTTAAAGAAACAAACAAAAAAAAAACAAAAAACAATATTTGCTGCAGTGCATTTCCCACTTCCAGGCTGATCTACAGTACAAATGTCACAATGCCAAGTTAATTCTGCATGTGTCAACCAGCTAAATCTGCAGGGGGTTGAATACTACTTGTAGGCACTGTATCACACGGGGGTAAAATTGAAAAAAGTAGAAAAAAATTTTTTTTTGGACTTAGTCATTTTTCCGCCGTTTATCAGACTTTCAGATAGGGGAAATGTCAGTGAGCGTTCCGATTTCAGTTCCAGAGCGATTCGCCCAATGAGTCCTTGATATTTAGTCGTTTTCAGCCAAGTTTTTGGATTTTTGAAAATTTCACTTTTTTGTGAAAATATCCACTAAATGAGCGAATAATATGTGTGAGGGTACCCCAGGAGAGTTCCAAATGTGTGAGGGTAGAATATATATCCCACGGGGGTGAAATTGAAAAAAGTTGAAAATTTTTTTTTTTTGGACTTAGTCATTTTTCCAGCGTTTATCAGACTTTCAGATAGGGCAAATGTCAGCGAGCGTTCCGATTTCAGTTCCAGAGCGATTCGCCCAATGAGTCCTTGATATTTAGTCGTTTTCAGCCAATATTTTGGATTTGTGAAAATTTCACATTTTTGTGAAAATATCCACTAAATGAGGGAATAATATGTGTGAGGGTACCCCAGGAGAGTTCCAAATGCCTGTGGGTAGAATATATATCCCACGGGGGTAAAATTGAAAAAAGTTGAAAAAATTTTTTTTTTGGACTTAGTAATTTTTCCGCCGTTTATCAGACTTTCAGATAGGGCAAATGTCAGTGAGCATTCCGATTTCAGTTCCAGAGCGATTCGCCCAATGAGTCCTTGATATTTAGTCGTTTTCAGCCAATATTTTGGATTTGTGAAAATTTCACATTTTTGTGAAAATATCCACTAAATGAGGGAATAATATGTGTGAGGGTACCCCAGGAGAGTTCCAAATGCCTGTGGGTAGAATATATATCCCACGGGGGTAAAATTGAAAAAAGTTGAAAAAATTTTTTTTTTGGACTTAGTAATTTTTCCGCCGTTTATCAGACTTTCAGATAGGGGAAATGTCAGTGAACATTCCGATTTCAGTTCCAGAGCGGTTCGCCCAATGAGTCCTTGATATTTAGTCGTTTTCAGCCAATTTTCTGGCTTTTTGAAAATTTCACTTTTTTGTGAAAATATCCACTAAATGAGTGAATAATATGTGTGAGGGTACCCCAGGAGAGTTCCAAATGTGTGTGAGTAGAATATATATCCCACGGGGGTAAAATTGAAAAAAGTTGAAAAAAATTTTTTTTTGGACTTAGTCATTTTTCCGCCGTTTATCAGACTTTCAGATAGGGGAAATGTCAGTGAGCGTTCCGATTTCAGTTCCAGAGTGGTTCGCCCAATGAGTCCTTGATATTTAGTCGTTTTCAGCCAATTTTCTGGCTTTTTGAAAATTTCACTTTTTTGTGTAAATATCCACTAAATGAGGGAATAATATGTGTGAGGGTACCCCAGGAGAGTTCCAAATGTGTGTGGGTAGAATATATATCCCACGGTTGTAAAATTGAAAAAAGTTGAAAAATATTTTTTTTTGGACTTAGTCATTTTTCCAACTTTTATCAGACTTTCAGATAGGGCGAATGTCAGTGAGCAATCCGATTTCAGTTCCAGAGCGATTCGCCCAATGAGTCCTTGATATTTAGTCGTTTTCAGCCAATATTTTGGATTTTTGAAAATTTCACTTTTTTGTGAAAATATCCACTAAATGAGGGAATAATATGTGTGAGCGTACCCCAGGAGAGTTCCAAATGTGTGTGGGTAGAAAATATATCCCACGGGGGTAAAATTGAAAAAAGTTGAAAAATATTTTTTTTTGGACTTGGTCATTTTTCCAACTTTTATCAGACTTTCAGATAGGGCAAATGTCAGTGAGCGTTCCGATTTCAGTTGCAGAGCGATTCACCCAATGAGTCCTTGATATTTAGTCGTTTTCAGCCAATATTTTGGATTTTTGAAAATTTCACTTTTTTGTGTAAATATCCACTAAATGAGGGAATAATATGTGTGAGGGTACCCCAGGAGAGTTCCAAATGTGTGTGGGTAGAATATATATCCCACGGTTGTAAAATTGAAAAAAGTTGAAAAATATTTTTTTTTGGACTTAGTCATTTTTCCAACTTTTATCAGACTTTCAGATAGGGCGAATGTCAGTGAGCAATCCGATTTCAGTTCCAGAGCGATTTGCCCAATGAGTCCTTGATATTTAGTCGTTTTCAGCCAATATTTTGGATTTTTGAAAATTTCACTTTTTTGTGAAAATATCCACTAAATGAGGGAATAATATGTGTGAGCGTACCCCAGGAGAGTTCCAAATGTGTGTGGGTAGAATATATATCCCACGGGGGTAAAATTGAAAAAAGTTGAAAAATATTTTTTTTTGGACTTGGTCATTTTTCCAACTTTTATCAGACTTTCAGATAGGGCAAATGTCAGTGAGCGTTCCGATTTCAGTTGCAGAGCGATTCACCCAATGAGTCCTTGATATTTAGTCGTTTTCAGCCAATATTTTGGATTTTTGAAAATTTCACTTTTTTGTGTAAATATCCACTAAATGAGGGAATAATATGTGTGAGGGTACCCCAGGAGAGTTCCAAATGTGTGTGGGTAGAATATATATCCCACGGTTGTAAAATTGAAAAAAGTTGAAAAATATTTTTTTTTGGACTTAGTCATTTTTCCAACTTTTATCAGACTTTCAGATAGGGCGAATGTCAGTGAGCAATCCGATTTCAGTTCCAGAGCGATTCGCCCAATGAGTCCTTGATATTTAGTCGTTTTCAGCCAATATTTTGGATTTTTGAAAATTTCACTTTTTTGTGAAAATATCCACTAAATGAGGGAATAATATGTGTGAGCGTACCCCAGGAGAGTTCCAAATGTGTGTGGGTAGAATATATATCCCACGGGGGTAAAATTGAAAAAAGTTTAAAAAATTTTTTTTTTGGACTTAGTCATTTTTCCGGCGTTTATCAGACTTTCAGATAAGGGAAATGTCAGTGAGCATTCCGATTTCAGTTCCAGAGCGATTCGCCCAATGAGTCCTTGATATTTAGTCGTTTTCAGCCAATTTTCTGGATTTTTGAAAACTCACATTTTTGTGAAAATATCCACTAAATGAGGGAATAATATGTGTGAGGGGACCCCAGGAGAGTTCCAAATGTGTGTGGGTAGAATATATACAGTGCCTACAAGTAGTATTCAACCCTTTGCAGATTTAACTGGTTTGATAAGATGCAAATAAGTTAGAGCCTTCAAACTGCAAACGAGAGTAGGATTTATGAACAGAAGCATAAATCATACAAACCAAAAAGTTGTGTTGCTCAGTTGAATTTTATTACATTTTAAACATAAAAGTGTGGGTCAATTATTGTTTAACCCTTATGTTTAATATTTTGTGGAATAACCCTTGTTTGCAATTACAGCTAATAATCGTCTTTTATAAGACCTGATCAGGCCGGCACAGGTCTGTGGAGTTATCTTGGCCAACTCCTCCATGCAGATCTTCTCCAAGTTATCTAGGTTCTTTGGGTGTCTCATGTGGACTTTATTCTTGAGCTCCTTCCACAAGTTTTCAATTGGGTTAAGGTCAGGAGACTGACTAGGCCACTCCAACACCTTGACTTTTTCCCTCTTGAACCAAGACTTGGTTTTCTTGGCTGGGTGCTTTTGGTCATTGTCTTGTTGGAAGATGAAATTACGACCCATCTTAAGATCCTTGATGGAGGAGCGGAGGTTCTTGGCCAAAATCTCCAGGTAGGCCGTGCTATCCATCTTTCCATGGATGCGGACCAGATGGCCAGGCCCCTTGGCTGAGAAACAGCCCCACAGCATGATGCTGCCACCACCATGCTTGACTGTAGGGATGGTATTCTTGGGGTCGTATGCAGTGCCATCCAGTCTCCAAACGTCACGTGTGTGGTTGGCACCAAAGATCTCGATCTTGGTCTCATCAAACCATAGAACCTTGAACCAGTCTGTCTCAGAGTCCTCCAAGTGATCATGAGAAAACTGTAGACGAGCCTTGACATGACGCTTTGAAAGTAAAGGTACCTTACGGGCTCGTCTGGAACGGAGACCATTGCGGTGGAGTACGTTACTTATGGTTTTGACTGAAACCAATGTCCCCACTGCCATGAGATCTTCCCGGAGCTCCTTCCTTGTTGTCATTGGGTTAGCCTTCACTCTTCGGACAAGCTTGGCCTCAGCATGGGAGGACACTTTCAAAGGCTGTCCAGGCCGTGGAAGGCTAACAGTAGTTCCATAAGCCTTCCACTTACGGATTATGCTCCCAACAGTGGAGACAGGTAGGCCCAACTCCTTGGAAAGGGTTTTGTACCCCTTGCCAGCCTTGTGACCCTCCACGATCTTGTCTCTGATGGCCTTGGAATGCTCCTTTGTCTTTCCCATGTTGACCATGTCTGAGTGCTGTTCACAAGTTTGGGGAGGGTCTTAAATAGTCAGAAAAGGCTGGCAAAAGAGATCTTTAATCCACACATGTGAAGCTCATTATTCTTGATGCCTGAACTACTTCTTAATACTTTAGGGGGACCAAACAGAATTCTTGTGGTTTGAGGGGTTGAATAATAAATGACACTCTAAATTAACTTTTAACGTTTTAAAAAAACAAACAAAAAAAAAAAAAAAAACAATATTTGCTGCAGTGCATTTCCCACTTCCAGGCTGATCTAAAGTACAAATGTCACAATGCCAAGTTAATTCCGCATGTGTCAACCAGCTAAATCTGCAGGGGGTTGAATACTACTTGTAGGCACTGTATCCCACGGGGGTAAAATTGAAAAAAGTTGAAAAAATTTTTTTTTGGACTTAGTCATTTTTCCGCCGTTTATCAGACTTTCAGATAGGGGAAATGTCAGTGTGCGTTCCGATTTCAGTTCCAGAGCGGTTCGCCCAATGAGTCCTTGATATTTAGTCGTTTTCAGCCAATTTTCTGGATTTTTGAAAATTTCACATTTTTGTGAAAATATCCACTAAATGAGGGAATAATATGTGTGAGGGTACCCCAGGAGAGTTCCAAATGTGTGTGGGTAGAATATATATCCCACGGGGGTAAAATTGAAAAAAGTTGAAAAAAACATTTTTTTGGACTTAGTCATTTTTCCAGCGTTTATCAGACTTTCAGATAGGGGAAATGTCAGTGAGCGTTCCGATTTCAGTTCCAGAGCGATTCGCCCAATGAGTCCTTGATATTTAGTCGTTTTCAGCCAATATTTTGGATTTTTGAAAATTTCACTTTTTTGTGAAAATATCCACTAAATGAGGGAATAATGTGTGAGGGTACCCCAGGAGATTTCCAAATGTGTGTGGGTAGAATATATACATTGCCTACAAGTAGTATTCAACCCCTTGCAGATTTAGCTGGTTTGATAAGATGCAAATAAGTTAGAGCCTTCAAACTGCAAACGAGAGTAGGATTTATGAACAGAAGTATCAATCATACAAACCAAAAAGTTGTGTTGCTCAGTTGAATTTTATTAAATTTTAAACATAAAAGTGTGGGTCAATTATTGTTCAACCCCTATGTTTAATATTTTGTGGAATAACCCTTGTTTGCAATTACAGCTAATAATCGTCTTTTATAAGACCTGATCAGGCCGGCACAGGTCTGTGGAGTTATCTTGGCCCACTCCTCCATGCAGATCTTCTCCAAGTTATCTAGGTTCTTTGGGTGTCTCATGTGGACTTTATTCTTGAGCTCCTTACACAAGTTTTCAATTGGGTTAAGGTCAGGAGACTGACTAGGCCACTCCAACACCTTGACTTTTTCCCTCTTGAACCAGGCCTTGGTTTTCTTGGCTGTGTGCTTTTGGTCATTGTCTTGTTGGAAGATGAAATTACGACCCATCTTAAGATCCTTGATGGAGGAGCGGAGGTTCTTGGCCAAAATCTCCAGGTAGGCCGTGCTATCCATCTTTCCATGGATGCGGACCAGATGGCCAGGCCCCTTGGCTGAGAAACAGCCCCACAGCATGATGCTGCCACCACCGTGTTTGACTGTAGGGATGGTATTCTTGGGGTCGTATGCAGTGCCATCCAGTCTCCAAACCTCACGTGTGTGGTTGGCACCAAAGATCTCGATCTAGGTCTCATCAGACCATAGAACCTTGAACTAGTCTGTCTCACAGTCCTCCAAGTGATCATGAGAAAACTGTAGACGAGCCTTGACATGACGCTTTGAAAGTAAAGGTACCTTACGGGCTTGTCTGGAACGGAGACCATTGCGGTGGAGTACGTTACTTATGGTATTGACTGAAACCAATGTCCCCACTGCCATGAGATCTTCCCGGAGCTCCTTCCTTGTTGTCCTTGGGTTAGCCTTCACTCTTCGGACAAGCCTGGCCTCAGCATGGGAGGACACTTTCAAAGGCTGTCCAGGCCGTGGAAGGCTAACAGTAGTTCCATAAGCCTTCCACTTACGGATCATGCTCCCAACAGTGGAGACAGTTAGGCCCAACTCCTTGGAAAGGGTTTTGTACCCCTTGCCAGCCTTGTGACCCTCCACGATCTTGTCTCTGATGGCCTTGGAATGCTCCTTTGTCTTTCCCATGTTGACCATGTCTGAGTGCTGTTCACAAGTTTGGGGAGGGTCTTAAATAGTCAGAAAAGGCTGGCAAAAGAGATCTTTAATCCACACATGTGAAGCTCATTATTCTTGGTGCCTGAATTACTTCTTAATACTTTAGGGGGACCAAACAGAATTCTTGTGGTTTGAGGGGTTGAATAATAAATGACACTCTAAATTAACTTTTAACGTTTTAAAGAAACAAACAAAAAAAAAACAAAAAACAATATTTGCTGCAGTGCATTTCCCACTTCCAGGCTGATCTACAGTACAAATGTCACAATGCCAAGTTAATTCTGCATGTGTCAACCAGCTAAATCTGCAGGGGGTTGAATACTACTTGTAGGCACTGTATCACACGGGGGTAAAATTGAAAAAAGTAGAAAAAAATTTTTTTTTGGACTTAGTCATTTTTCCGCCGTTTATCAGACTTTCAGATAGGGGAAATGTCAGTGAGCGTTCCGATTTCAGTTCCAGAGCGATTCGCCCAATGAGTCCTTGATATTTAGTCGTTTTCAGCCAAGTTTTTGGATTTTTGAAAATTTCACTTTTTTGTGAAAATATCCACTAAATGAGCGAATAATATGTGTGAGGGTACCCCAGGAGAGTTCCAAATGTGTGAGGGTAGAATATATATCCCACGGGGGTGAAATTGAAAAAAGTTGAAAATTTTTTTTTTTTGGACTTAGTCATTTTTCCAGCGTTTATCAGACTTTCAGATAGGGCAAATGTCAGCGAGCGTTCCGATTTCAGTTCCAGAGCGATTCGCCCAATGAGTCCTTGATATTTAGTCGTTTTCAGCCAATATTTTGGATTTGTGAAAATTTCACATTTTTGTGAAAATATCCACTAAATGAGGGAATAATATGTGTGAGGGTACCCCAGGAGAGTTCCAAATGCCTGTGGGTAGAATATATATCCCACGGGGGTAAAATTGAAAAAAGTTGAAAAAATTTTTTTTTTGGACTTAGTAATTTTTCCGCCGTTTATCAGACTTTCAGATAGGGCAAATGTCAGTGAGCATTCCGATTTCAGTTCCAGAGCGATTCGCCCAATGAGTCCTTGATATTTAGTCGTTTTCAGCCAATATTTTGGATTTGTGAAAATTTCACATTTTTGTGAAAATATCCACTAAATGAGGGAATAATATGTGTGAGGGTACCCCAGGAGAGTTCCAAATGCCTGTGGGTAGAATATATATCCCACGGGGGTAAAATTGAAAAAAGTTGAAAAAATTTTTTTTTTGGACTTAGTAATTTTTCCGCCGTTTATCAGACTTTCAGATAGGGGAAATGTCAGTGAACATTCCGATTTCAGTTCCAGAGCGGTTCGCCCAATGAGTCCTTGATATTTAGTCGTTTTCAGCCAATTTTCTGGCTTTTTGAAAATTTCACTTTTTTGTGAAAATATCCACTAAATGAGTGAATAATATGTGTGAGGGTACCCCAGGAGAGTTCCAAATGTGTGTGAGTAGAATATATATCCCACGGGGGTAAAATTGAAAAAAGTTGAAAAAAATTTTTTTTTGGACTTAGTCATTTTTCCGCCGTTTATCAGACTTTCAGATAGGGGAAATGTCAGTGAGCGTTCCGATTTCAGTTCCAGAGTGGTTCGCCCAATGAGTCCTTGATATTTAGTCGTTTTCAGCCAATTTTCTGGCTTTTTGAAAATTTCACTTTTTTGTGTAAATATCCACTAAATGAGGGAATAATATGTGTGAGGGTACCCCAGGAGAGTTCCAAATGTGTGTGGGTAGAATATATATCCCACGGTTGTAAAATTGAAAAAAGTTGAAAAATATTTTTTTTTGGACTTAGTCATTTTTCCAACTTTTATCAGACTTTCAGATAGGGCGAATGTCAGTGAGCAATCCGATTTCAGTTCCAGAGCGATTCGCCCAATGAGTCCTTGATATTTAGTCGTTTTCAGCCAATATTTTGGATTTTTGAAAATTTCACTTTTTTGTGAAAATATCCACTAAATGAGGGAATAATATGTGTGAGCGTACCCCAGGAGAGTTCCAAATGTGTGTGGGTAGAAAATATATCCCACGGGGGTAAAATTGAAAAAAGTTGAAAAATATTTTTTTTTGGACTTGGTCATTTTTCCAACTTTTATCAGACTTTCAGATAGGGCAAATGTCAGTGAGCGTTCCGATTTCAGTTGCAGAGCGATTCAACCAATGAGTCCTTGATATTTAGTCGTTTTCAGCCAATATTTTGGATTTTTGAAAATTTCACTTTTTTGTGTAAATATCCACTAAATGAGGGAATAATATGTGTGAGGGTACCCCAGGAGAGTTCCAAATGTGTGTGGGTAGAATATATATCCCACGGTTGTAAAATTGAAAAAAGTTGAAAAATATTTTTTTTTGGACTTAGTCATTTTTCCAACTTTTATCAGACTTTCAGATAGGGCGAATGTCAGTGAGCAATCCGATTTCAGTTCCAGAGCGATTTGCCCAATGAGTCCTTGATATTTAGTCGTTTTCAGCCAATATTTTGGATTTTTGAAAATTTCACTTTTTTGTGAAAATATCCACTAAATGAGGGAATAATATGTGTGAGCGTACCCCAGGAGAGTTCCAAATGTGTGTGGGTAGAATATATATCCCACGGGGGTAAAATTGAAAAAAGTTGAAAAATATTTTTTTTTGGACTTGGTCATTTTTCCAACTTTTATCAGACTTTCAGATAGGGCAAATGTCAGTGAGCGTTCCGATTTCAGTTGCAGAGCGATTCACCCAATGAGTCCTTGATATTTAGTCGTTTTCAGCCAATATTTTGGATTTTTGAAAATTTCACTTTTTTGTGTAAATATCCACTAAATGAGGGAATAATATGTGTGAGGGTACCCCAGGAGAGTTCCAAATGTGTGTGGGTAGAATATATATCCCACGGGGGTAAAATTGAAAAAAGTTTAAAAAATTTTTTTTTTGGACTTAGTCATTTTTCCGTCGTTTATCAGACTTTCAGATAGGGGAAATGTCAGTGAGCATTCCGATTTCAGTTCCAGAGCGGTTCGTCCAATGAGTCCTTGATATTTAGTCGTTTTCTGCCAATTTTCTGGCTTTTTGAAAATTTCACTTTTTTGTGAAAATATCCACTAAATGAGTGAATAATATGTGTGAGGGTACCCCAGGAGAGTTCCAAATGTGTGTGAGTAGAATATATATCCCACGGGGGTAAAATTGAAAAAAGTTGAAAAAATTTTTTTTTTGTACTTAGTCATTTTTCCAGCGTTTATCAGACTTTCAGATAGAGGAAATGTCAGTGAGCGTTCCGATTTCAGTTCCAGAGCGATTTTCCCAATGAGTCCTTGATATTTAGTCGTTTTCAGCCAATATTTTGGATTTTTGAAAATTTCACTTTTTTGTGAAAATAACCACTAAATGAGGAAATAATATGTGTGAGGGTACCCCAGGAGAGTTCCAAATGTGTGTGGGTAGAATATATATCCCACGGGGGTAAAATTGAAAAAAGTAGAAAAAAATTTTTTTTTGGACTTAGTCATTTTTCCGGCGTTTATCAGACTTTCAGATAGGGCAAATGTCAGTGAGCGTTCCGATTTCAGTTGCAGAGCGATTCACCCAATGAGTCTTTGATATTTAGTCGTTTTCAGCCAATATTTTGGATTTTTGAAAATTTCACTTTTTTGTGTAAATATCCACTAAATGAGGGAATAATATGTTTGAGGGTACCCCAGGAGAGTTCCAAATGTGTGTGGGTAGAATATATATCCCACGGTTGTAAAATTGAAAAAAGTTGAAAAATATTTTTTTTTGGACTTAGTCATTTTTCCAACTTTTATCAGACTTTCAGATAGGGCGAATGTCAGTGAGCAATCCGATTTCAGTTCCAGAGCGATTCGCCCAATGAGTCCTTGATATTTAGTCGTTTTCAGCCAATATTTTGGATTTTTGAAAATTTCACTTTTTTGTGAAAATATCCACTAAATGAGGGAATAATATGTGTGAGCGTACCCCAGGAGAGTTCCAAATGTGTGTGGGTAGAATATATATCCCACGGGGGTAAAATTGAAAAAAGTTGAAAAATATTTTTTTTTGGACTTGGTCATTTTTCCAACTTTTATCAGACTTTCAGATAGGGCAAATGTCAGTGAGCGTTCCGATTTCAGTTGCAGAGCGATTCACCCAATGAGTCCTTGATATTTAGTCGTTTTCAGCCAATATTTTGGATTTTTGAAAATTTCACTTTTTTGTGTAAATATCCACTAAATGAGGGAATAATATGTGTGAGGGTACCCCAGGAGAGTTCCAAATGTGTGTGGGTAGAATATATATCCCACGGTTGTAAAATTGAAAAAAGTTGAAAAATATTTTTTTTTGGACTTAGTCATTTTTCCAACTTTTATCAGACTTTCAGATAGGGCGAATGTCAGTGAGCAATCCGATTTCAGTTCCAGAGCGATTCGCCCAATGAGTCCTTGATATTTAGTCGTTTTCAGCCAATATTTTGGATTTTTGAAAATTTCACTTTTTTGTGAAAATATCAACTAAATGAGGGAATAATATGTGTGAGCGTACCCCAGGAGAGTTCCAAATGTGTGTGGGTAGAATATATATCCCACGGGGGTAAAATTGAAAAAAGTTTAAAAAATTTATTTTTTGGACTTAGTCATTTTTCCGTCGTTTATCAGACTTTCAGATAGGGGAAATGTCAGTGAGCATTCCGATTTCAGTTCCAGAGCGGTTCGTCCAATGAGTCCTTGATATTTAGTCGTTTTCAGCCAATTTTCTGGCTTTTTGAAAATTTCACTTTTTTGTGAAAATATCCACTAAATGAGTGAATAATATGTGTGAGGGTACCCCAGGAGAGTTCCAAATGTGTGTGAGTAGAATATATATCCCACGGGGGTAAAATTGAAAAAAGTTGAAAAAAATTTTTTTTTCTACTTAGTCATTTTTCCACCGTTTATCAGACTTTCAGATAGGGGAAAAGTCAGTGAGCGTTCCAATTTCAGTTCCAGAGCGGTTCGCCCAATGAGTCCTTGATATTTAGTCGTTTTCAGCCAATTTTCTGGATTTTTGAAAATTTCACATTTTTGTGAAAATATCCACTAAATGAGGGAATAATAAGTGTGAGGGTACCCCAGGAGAGTTCCAAATGTGTGTGGGTAGAATATATATCCCAAGGGGGTAAAATTGAAAAAAGTAGAAAAAATTTTTTTTTTCGACTTAGTCATTTTTCCGGTGTTTATCAGACTTTCAGATAGGGGAAATGTCAGTGAGCGTTCCGATTTCAGTTCCAGAGCGATTCGCCCAATGAGTCCTTGATATTTAGTCGTTTTCAGCCAATTTTCTGGATTTTTGAAAATCTCACTTTTCTGTGAAAATATCCACTAAATGAGGGAATAATATGTGTGAGGGTACCCCAGGAGAGTTCCAAATGTGTGTGGGTAGAATATATATCCCACGGGGGTAAAATTGAAAAAAGTTGAAAAAATTTTTTTTTGGACTTAGTCATTTTTCCAGTGTTTATCAGACTTTCAGATAGAGGAAATGTCAGTGAGCGTTCCGATTTCAGTTCCAGAGCGATTTGCCCAATGAGTCCTTGATATTTAGTCGTTTTCAGCCAATATTTTGGATTTTTGAAAATTTCACTTTTTTGTGAAAATATCCACTAAATGAGGGAATAATATGTGTGAGCGTACCCCAGGAGAGTTCCAAATGTGTGTGGGTAGAATATATATCCCACGGGGGTAAAATTGAAAAAAGTTGAAAAATATTTTTTTTTGGACTTGGTCATTTTTCCAACTTTTATCAGACTTTCAGATAGGGCAAATGTCAGTGAGCGTTCCGATTTCAGTTGCAGAGCGATTCACCCAATGAGTCCTTGATATTTAGTCGTTTTCAGCCAATATTTTGGATTTTTGAAAATTTCACTTTTTTGTGTAAATATCCACTAAATGAGGGAATAATATGTGTGAGGGTACCCCAGGAGAGTTCCAAATGTGTGTGGGTAGAATATATATCCCACGGTTGTAAAATTGAAAAAAGTTGAAAAATATTTTTTTTTGGACTTAGTCATTTTTCCAACTTTTATCAGACTTTCAGATAGGGCGAATGTCAGTGAGCAATCCGATTTCAGTTCCAGAGCGATTCGCCCAATGAGTCCTTGATATTTAGTCGTTTTCAGCCAATATTTTGGATTTTTGAAAATTTCACTTTTTTGTGAAAATATCCACTAAATGAGGGAATATTATGTGTGAGAGTACCCCAGGAGAGTTCCAAATGTGTGTGGGTAGAATATATATCCCACGGGGGTAAAATTGAAAAAAGTTTAAAAAAATTTTTTTTTGGACTTAGTCATTTTTACGTCGTTTATCAGACTTTCAGATAGGGGAAATGTCAGTGAGCATTCCGATTTCAGTTCCAGAGCGGTTCGTCCAATGAGTCCTTGATATTTAGTCGTTTTCTGCCAATTTTCTGGCTTTTTGAAAATTTCACTTTTTTGTGAAAATATCCACTAAATGAGTGAATAATATGTGTGAGGGTACCCCAGGAGAGTTCCAAATGTGTGTGAGTAGAATATATATCCCACGGGGGTAAAATTGAAAAAAGTTGAAAAAAATTTTTTTTTGTACTTAGTCATTTTTCCACCGTTTATCAGACTTTCAGATAGGGGAAATGTCAGTGAGCGTTCCAATTTCAGTTCCAGAGCGGTTCGCCCAATGAGTCCTTGATATTTAGTCGTTTTCAGCCAATTTTCTGGATTTTTGAAAATTTCACATTTTTGTGAAAATATCCACTAAATGAGGGAATAATAAGTGTGAGGGTACCCCAGGAGAGTTCCAAATGTGTGTGGGTAGAATATATATCCCAAGGGGGTAAAATTGAAAAAAGTAGAAAAAATTTTTTTTTTCGACTTAGTCATTTTTCCGGCGTTTATCAGACTTTCAGATAGGGGAAATGTCAGTGAGCGTTCCGATTTCAGTTCCAGAGCGATTCGCCCAATGAGTCCTTGATATTTAGTCGTTTTCAGCCAATTTTCTGGAATTTTGAAAATCTCACTTTTCTGTGAAAATATCCACTAAATGAGGGAATAATATGTGTGAGGGTACCCCAGGAGAGTTCCAAATGTGTGTGGGTAGAATATATATCCCACGGGGGTAAAATTGAAAAAAGTTGAAAAAATTTTTTTTTGGACTTAGTCATTTTTCCAGCGTTTATCAGACTTTCAGATAGAGGAAATGTCAGTGAGCGTTCCGATTTCAGTTCCAGAGCGATTTGCCCAATGAGTCCTTGATATTTAGTCGTTTTCAGCCAATATTTTGGATTTTTGAAAATTTCACTTTTTTGTGAAAATAACCACTAAATGAGGAAATAATATGTGTGAGGGTAACCCAGGAGAGTTCCAAATGTGTGTGGGTAGAATATATATCCCACGGGGGTAAAATTGAAAAAAGAAGAAAAAAATTTTTTTTTGGACTTAGTCATTTTTCCGGCGTTTATCAGACTTTCAGATAGGGCAAATGTCAGTGAGCGTTCCGATTTCAGTTGCAGAGCGATTCACCCAATGAGTCTTTGATATTTAGTCGTTTTCAGCCAATATTTTGGATTTTTGAAAATTTCACTTTTTTGTGTAAATATCCACTAAATGAGGGAATAATATGTTTGAGGGTACCCCAGGAGAGTTCCAAATGTGTGTGGGTAGAATATATATCCCACGGTTGTAAAATTGAAAAAAGTTGAAAAATATTTTTTTTTGGACTTAGTCATTTTTCCAACTTTTATCAGACTTTCAGATAGGGCGAATGTCAGTGAGCAATCCGATTTCAGTTCCAGAGCGATTCGCCCAATGAGTCCTTGATATTTAGTCGTTTTCAGCCAATATTTTGGATTTTTGAAAATTTCACTTTTTTGTGAAAATATCAACTAAATGAGGGAATAATATGTGTGAGCGTACCCCAGGAGAGTTCCAAATGTGTGTGGGTAGAATATATATCCCACGGGGGTAAAATTGAAAAAAGTTTAAAAAATTTATTTTTTGGACTTAGTCATTTTTCCGTCGTTTATCAGACTTTCAGATAGGGGAAATGTCAGTGAGCATTCCGATTTCAGTTCCAGAGCGGTTCGTCCAATGAGTCCTTGATATTTAGTCGTTTTCAGCCAATTTTCTGGCTTTTTGAAAATTTCACTTTTTTGTGAAAATATCCACTAAATGAGTGAATAATATGTGTGAGGGTACCCCAGGAGAGTTCCAAATGTGTGTGAGTAGAATATATATCCCACGGGGGTAAAATTGAAAAAAGTTGAAAAAAATTTTTTTTTCTACTTAGTCATTTTTCCACCGTTTATCAGACTTTCAGATAGGGGAAAAGTCAGTGAGCGTTCCAATTTCAGTTCCAGAGCGGTTCGCCCAATGAGTCCTTGATATTTAGTCGTTTTCAGCCAATTTTCTGGATTTTTGAAAATTTCACATTTTTGTGAAAATATCCACTAAATGAGGGAATAATAAGTGTGAGGGTACCCCAGGAGAGTTCCAAATGTGTGTGGGTAGAATATATATCCCAAGGGGGTAAAATTGAAAAAAGTAGAAAAAATTTTTTTTTTCGACTTAGTCATTTTTCCGGTGTTTATCAGACTTTCAGATAGGGGAAATGTCAGTGAGCGTTCCGATTTCAGTTCCAGAGCGATTCGCCCAATGAGTCCTTGATATTTAGTCGTTTTCAGCCAATTTTCTGGATTTTTGAAAATCTCACTTTTCTGTGAAAATATCCACTAAATGAGGGAATAATATGTGTGAGGGTACCCCAGGAGAGTTCCAAATGTGTGTGGGTAGAATATATATCCCACGGGGGTAAAATTGAAAAAAGTTGAAAAAATTTTTTTTTGGACTTAGTCATTTTTCCAGTGTTTATCAGACTTTCAGATAGAGGAAATGTCAGTGAGCGTTCCGATTTCAGTTCCAGAGCGATTTGCCCAATGAGTCCTTGATATTTAGTCGTTTTCAGCCAATATTTTGGATTTTTGAAAATTTCACTTTTTTGTGAAAATATCCACTAAATGAGGGAATAATATGTGTGAGCGTACCCCAGGAGAGTTCCAAATGTGTGTGGGTAGAATATATATCCCACGGGGGTAAAATTGAAAAAAGTTGAAAAATATTTTTTTTTGGACTTGGTCATTTTTCCAACTTTTATCAGACTTTCAGATAGGGCAAATGTCAGTGAGCGTTCCGATTTCAGTTGCAGAGCGATTCACCCAATGAGTCCTTGATATTTAGTCGTTTTCAGCCAATATTTTGGATTTTTGAAAATTTCACTTTTTTGTGTAAATATCCACTAAATGAGGGAATAATATGTGTGAGGGTACCCCAGGAGAGTTCCAAATGTGTGTGGGTAGAATATATATCCCACGGTTGTAAAATTGAAAAAAGTTGAAAAATATTTTTTTTTGGACTTAGTCATTTTTCCAACTTTTATCAGACTTTCAGATAGGGCGAATGTCAGTGAGCAATCCGATTTCAGTTCCAGAGCGATTCGCCCAATGAGTCCTTGATATTTAGTCGTTTTCAGCCAATATTTTGGATTTTTGAAAATTTCACTTTTTTGTGAAAATATCCACTAAATGAGGGAATATTATGTGTGAGAGTACCCCAGGAGAGTTCCAAATGTGTGTGGGTAGAATATATATCCCACGGGGGTAAAATTGAAAAAAGTTTAAAAAAATTTTTTTTTGGACTTAGTCATTTTTACGTCGTTTATCAGACTTTCAGATAGGGGAAATGTCAGTGAGCATTCCGATTTCAGTTCCAGAGCGGTTCGTCCAATGAGTCCTTGATATTTAGTCGTTTTCTGCCAATTTTCTGGCTTTTTGAAAATTTCACTTTTTTGTGAAAATATCCACTAAATGAGTGAATAATATGTGTGAGGGTACCCCAGGAGAGTTCCAAATGTGTGTGAGTAGAATATATATCCCACGGGGGTAAAATTGAAAAAAGTTGAAAAAAATTTTTTTTTGTACTTAGTCATTTTTCCACCGTTTATCAGACTTTCAGATAGGGGAAATGTCAGTGAGCGTTCCAATTTCAGTTCCAGAGCGGTTCGCCCAATGAGTCCTTGATATTTAGTCGTTTTCAGCCAATTTTCTGGATTTTTGAAAATTTCACATTTTTGTGAAAATATCCACTAAATGAGGGAATAATAAGTGTGAGGGTACCCCAGGAGAGTTCCAAATGTGTGTGGGTAGAATATATATCCCAAGGGGGTAAAATTGAAAAAAGTAGAAAAAATTTTTTTTTTCGACTTAGTCATTTTTCCGGCGTTTATCAGACTTTCAGATAGGGGAAATGTCAGTGAGCGTTCCGATTTCAGTTCCAGAGCGATTCGCCCAATGAGTCCTTGATATTTAGTCGTTTTCAGCCAATTTTCTGGAATTTTGAAAATCTCACTTTTCTGTGAAAATATCCACTAAATGAGGGAATAATATGTGTGAGGGTACCCCAGGAGAGTTCCAAATGTGTGTGGGTAGAATATATATCCCACGGGGGTAAAATTGAAAAAAGTTGAAAAAATTTTTTTTTGGACTTAGTCATTTTTCCAGCGTTTATCAGACTTTCAGATAGAGGAAATGTCAGTGAGCGTTCCGATTTCAGTTCCAGAGCGATTTGCCCAATGAGTCCTTGATATTTAGTCGTTTTCAGCCAATATTTTGGATTTTTGAAAATTTCACTTTTTTGTGAAAATAACCACTAAATGAGGAAATAATATGTGTGAGGGTAACCCAGGAGAGTTCCAAATGTGTGTGGGTAGAATATATATCCCACGGGGGTAAAATTGAAAAAAGAAGAAAAAAATTTTTTTTTGGACTTAGTCATTTTTCCGGCGTTTATCAGACTTTCAGATAGGGCAAATGTCAGTGAGCGTTCCGATTTCAGTTGCAGAGCGATTCACCCAATGAGTCTTTGATATTTAGTCGTTTTCAGCCAATATTTTGGATTTTTGAAAATTTCACTTTTTTGTGTAAATATCCACTAAATGAGGGAATAATATGTTTGAGGGTACCCCAGGAGAGTTCCAAATGTGTGTGGGTAGAATATATATCCCACGGTTGTAAAATTGAAAAAAGTTGAAAAATATTTTTTTTTGGACTTAGTCATTTTTCCAACTTTTATCAGACTTTCAGATAGGGCGAATGTCAGTGAGCAATCCGATTTCAGTTCCAGAGCGATTCGCCCAATGAGTCCTTGATATTTAGTCGTTTTCAGCCAATATTTTGGATTTTTGAAAATTTCACTTTTTTGTGAAAATATCCACTAAATGAGGGAATAATATGTGTGAGCGTACCCCAGGAGAGTTCCAAATGTGTGTGGGTAGAATATATATCCCACGGGGGTAAAATTGAAAAAAGTTGAAAACTATTTTTTTTTGGACTTAGTCATTTTTCCAGCGTTTATCAGACTTTCAGATAGAGGAAATGTCAGTGAGCGTTCCGATTTCAGTTCCAGAGCGATTTGCCCAATGAGTCCTTGATATTTAGTCGTTTTCAGCCAATATTTTGGATTTTTGAAAATTTCACTTTTTTGTGTAAATATCCACTAAATGAGGGAATAATATGTTTGAGGGTAACCCAGGAGAGTTCCAAATGTGTGTGGGTAGAATATATATCCCACGGGGGTAAAATTGAAAAAAGTTGAAAAAATTTTTTTTTGGACTTAGTCATTTTTCCGGCGTTTATCAGACTTTCAGATAGGGCAAATGTCAGTGAGCGTTCCGATTTCAGTTGCAGAGCGATTCACCCAATGAGTCTTTGATATTTAGTCGTTTTCAGCCAATATTTTGGATTTTTGAAAATTTCACTTTTTTGTGTAAATATCCACTAAATGAGGGAATAATATGTTTGAGGGTACCCCAGGAGAGTTCCAAATGTGTGTGGGTAGAATATATATCCCACGGTTGTAAAATTGAAAAAAGTTGAAAAATATTTTTTTTTGGACTTAGTCATTTTTCCAACTTTTATCAGACTTTCAGATAGGGCGAATGTCAGTGAGCATTCCGATTTCAGTTCCAGAGCGATTCGCCCAATGAGTCCTTGATATTTAGTCGCTTTCAGCCAATTTTCTGGATTTTTGAAAATCTCACTTTTCTGTGAAAATATCCACTAAATGAGGGAATAATATGTGTGAGGGTGCCCCAGGAGAGTTCCAAATGTGTGTGGGTAGAATATATATCCCACGGGGGTAAAATTGAAAAAAGTTTAAAAAAATTTTTTTTTGGACTTAGTCATTTTTCCAGCGTTTATCAGACTTTCAGATAGAGGAAATGTCAGTGAGCGTTCCGATTTCAGTTCCAGAGCGATTCGCCCAATGAGTCCTTGATATTTAGTCGTTTTCAGCCAATATTTTGGATTTTTGAAAATTTCACTTTTTTGTGAAAATAACCACTAAATGAGGGAATAATATGTGTGAGGGTACCCCAGGAGAGTTCCAAATGTGTGTGGGTAGAATATATATCCCACGGTTGTAAAATTGAAAAAAGTTGAAAACTATTTTTTTTTGGACTTAGTCATTTTTCCAGCGTTTATCAGACTTTCAGATAGGGCAAATGTCAGTGAGCGTTCCGATTTCAGTTGCAGAGCGATTCACCCAATGAGTCGTTGATATTTAGTCGTTTTCAGCCAATATTTTGGATTTTTGAAAATTTCACTTTTTTGTGTAAATATCCACTAAATGAGGGAATAATATGTTTGAGGGTACCCCAGGAGAGTTCCAAATGTGTGTGGGTAGAATATATATCCCACGGTTGTAAAATTGAAAAAAGTTGAAAAATATTTTTTTTTGGACTTAGTCATTTTTCCAACTTTTATCAGACTTTCAGATAGGGCGAATGTCAGTGAGCATTCCGATTTCAGTTCCAGAGCGATTCGCCCAATGAGTCCTTGATATTTAGTCGTTTTCAGCCAATATTTTGGATTTTTGAAAATTTCACTTTTTTGTGAAAATAACCACTAAATGAGGGAATAATATGTGTGAGGGTACCCCAGGAGAGTTCCAAATGTGTGTGGGTAGAATATATATCCCACGGTTGTAAAATTGAAAAAAGTTGAAAACTATTTTTTTTTGGACTTAGTCATTTTTCCAGCGTTTATCAGACTTTCAGATAGAGGAAATGTCAGTGAGCGTTCCGATTTCAGTTCCAGAGCGATTCGCCCAATGAATCCTTGATATTTAGTCGTTTTCAGCCAATATTTTGGATTTTTGAAAATTTCACTTTTTTGTGAAAATATCCACTAAATGTGGGAATAATATGTGTGAGGGTACCCCAGGAGAGTTCCAAATGTGTGTGGGTAGAATATATATCCCACGGGGGTAAAATTGAAAAAAGTTGAAAAAATTTTTTTTTTGGACTTAGTCATTTTTCCGGCGTTTATCAGACTTTCAGATAGGGGAAATGTCAGTGAGCGTTCCGATTTCAGTTCCAGAGCGGTTCGCCCAATGAGTCCTTGATATTTAGTAGTTTTCAGCCAATTGTCTGGATTTTTGAAAATCTCACTTTTCTGTGAAAATATCCACTAAATGAGGGAATAATATGTGTGAGGGTACCCCAGGAGAGTTCCAAATGTGTGTGGGTAGAATATATATCCCACAGGGGTAAAATTGAAAAAAGTTGAAAAATATTTTTTTTTGGACTTAGTCATTTTTCCAACTTTTATCAGACTTTCAGATAGGGCGAATGTCAGTGAGCATTCCGATTTCAGTTCCAGAGCGATTCGCCCAATGAGTCCTTGATATTTAGTCGCTTTCAGCCAATTTTCTGGATTTTTGAAAATCTCACTTTTCTGTGAAAATATCCACTAAATGAGGGAATAATATGTGTGAGGGTGCCCCAGGAGAGTTCCAAATGTGTGTGGGTAGAATATATATCCCACGGGGGTAAAATTGAAAAAAGTTTAAAAAAATTTTTTTTTGGACTTAGTCATTTTTCCAGCGTTTATCAGACTTTCAGATAGAGGAAATGTCAGTGAGCGTTCCGATTTCAGTTCCAGAGCGATTCGCCCAATGAGTCCTTGATATTTAGTCGTTTTCAGCCAATATTTTGGATTTTTGAAAATTTCACTTTTTTGTGAAAATAACCACTAAATGAGGGAATAATATGTGTGAGGGTACCCCAGGAGAGTTCCAAATGTGTGTGGGTAGAATATATATCCCACGGTTGTAAAATTGAAAAAAGTTGAAAACTATTTTTTTTTGGACTTAGTCATTTTTCCAGCGTTTATCAGACTTTCAGATAGAGGAAATGTCAGTGAGCGTTCCGATTTCAGTTCCAGAGCGATTTGCCCAATGAGTCCTTGATATTTAGTCGTTTTCAGCCAATATTTTGGATTTTTGAAAATTTCACTTTTTTGTGAAAATAACCACTAAATGAGGAAATAATATGTGTGAGGGTACCCCAGGAGAGTTCCAAATGTGTGTGGGTAGAATATATATCCCACGGGGGTAAAATTGAAAAAAGTAGAAAAAATTTTTATTTTGGACTTAGTCATTTTTCCGGCATTTTTAGTCATTTTTCAGATAGGGCAAATGTCAGTGAGCGTTCCGATTTCAGTTGCAGAGCGATTCACCCAATGAGTCGTTGATATTTAGTCGTTTTCAGCCAATATTTTGGATTTTTGAAAATTTCACTTTTTTGTGTAAATATCCACTAAATGAGGGAATAATATGTTTGAGGGTACCCCAGGAGAGTTCCAAATGTGTGTGGGTAGAATATATATCCCACGGTTGTAAAATTGAAAAAAGTTGAAAAATATTTTTTTTTGGACTTAGTCATTTTTCCAACTTTTATCAGACTTTCAGATAGGGCGAATGTCAGTGAGCATTCCGATTTCAGTTCCAGAGCGATTCGCCCAATGAGTCCTTGATATTTAGTCGCTTTCAGCCAATTTTCTGGATTTTTGAAAATATCACTTTTCTGTGAAAATATCCACTAAATGAGGGAATAATATGTGTGAGGGTGCCCCAGGAGAGTTCCAAATGTGTGTGGGTAGAATATATATCCCACGGGGGTAAAATTGAAAAAGGTTTAAAAAAATTTTTTTTTGGACTTAGTCATTTTTCCAGCGTTTATCAGACTTTCAGATAGGGTGAATGTCAGTGAGCATTCCGATTTCAGTTCCAGAGCGATTCGCCCAATGAGTCCTTGATATTTAGTCGTTTTCAGCCAATATTTTGGATTTTTGAAAATTTCACTTTTTTGTGAAAATAACCACTAAATGAGGGAATAATATGTGTGAGGGTACCCCAGGAGAGTTCCAAATGTGTGTGGGTAGAATATATATCCCACGGTTGTAAAATTGAAAAAAGTTGAAAACTATTTTTTTTTGGACTTAGTCATTTTTCCAGCGTTTATCAGACTTTCAGATAGAGGAAATGTCAGTGAGCGTTCCGATTTCAGTTCCAGAGCGATTCGCCCAATGAATCCTTGATATTTAGTCGTTTTCAGCCAATATTTTGGATTTTTGAAAATTTCACTTTTTTGTGAAAATATCCACTAAATGTGGGAATAATATGTGTGAGGGTACCCCAGGAAAGTTCCAAATGTTTGTGGGTAGAATATATATCCCACGGGGGTAAAATTGAAAAAAGTTGAAAAAATTTTTTTTTTGGACTTAGTCATTTTTCCGGCGTTTATCAGACTTTCAGATAGGGGAAATGTCAGTGAGCGTTCCGATTTCAGTTCCAGAGCGGTTCGCCCAATGAGTCCTTGATATTTAGTAGTTTTCAGCCAATTGTCTGGATTTTTGAAAATCTCACTTTTCTGTGAAAATATCCACTAAATGAGGGAATAATATGTGTGAGGGTACCCCAGGAGAGTTCCAAATGTGTGTGGGTAGAATATATATCCCACAGGGGTAAAATTGAAAAAAGTTGAAAAATATTTTTTTTTGGACTTAGTCATTTTTCCAGCGTTTATCAGACTTTCAGATAGGCGAATGTCAGTGAGCATTCCGATTTCAGTTCCAGAGGAATTCGGCCAATGAGTCCTTGATATTTAGTCGCTTTCAGCCAATTTTCTGGATTTTTGAAAATCTCACTTTTCTGTGAAAATATCCACTAAATGAGGGAATAATATGTGTGAGGGTACCCCAGGAGAGTTCCAAATGTGTGTGGGTAGAATATATATCCCACGGGGGTAAAATTGAAAAAAGTTGAAAACTATTTTTTTTTGGACTTAGTCATTTTTCCAGCGTTTATCAGACTTTCAGATAGAGGAAATGTCATTGAGCATTCCGATTTCAGTTCCAGAGCGATTCGCCGAATGAATCCTTGATATTTAGTCGTTTTCAGCCAATTTTCTGGATTTTTGAAAATCTCACTTTTCTGTGAAAATATCCACTAAATGAGGGAATAATATGTGTGAGGGTACCCCAGGAGAGTTCCAAATGTGTGTGGGTAGAATATATATCCCACGGGGGTAAAATTGAAAAAAGATGAAAAATATTTTTTTTTGGACTTAGTCATTTTTCCAGCGTTTATCAGACTTTCAGATAGGGCGAATGTCAGTGAGCATTCCGATTTCAGTTCCAGAGCGATTCGGCCAATGAATAGTGTTGAGCGATACCTTCCGATATCAGGAAATATCGTGTCGGATTGGATCGGGCCGATACCCAAAAAGTATCGGATATCGCCGATTCCGATACCGGAAACCAATGCAAGTCAATGGGACACAAATATCGGAATGAAAATAAACCCTTTCTTTCCTAGTAGGTTAATTCTACATGAAGTAAAACAACTAAGAATAATGTAGAATGACATGAAAAGCCGGCAATTCATCAGCGGCATTCACCGGTACCCTACAATTTACAACAGAAAGAATAGAGCTTCACACATAGATTAGATAGATAGAACCATGTCAGTCACATATATATGAAGTACAGTGACAGTGTTGCTTACAGAACTTGTCATTTAGTGTAAAGGATTTATTTAAAAAAATATTAGTGTTTTCGTGCACCGTCTCTTTAAAAAAGCCGGCTGGCAATTCAGCATCTGTACCCGACAATTTATAACAGACAGAATAGAGCTTCACACATAGATTAGATAGATAGAAACATGTCAGTCACATATATATGAAGTACAGTGACAGTGTTGCTTACTGTACTTGTCATTTAGTGTAAAGGATTTATTTAAAAAAATAATAGTGTTTTCATGCACCGTCTCTTTAAGAAAGCCGGCCGGCAATTCAGCAGCGGTACCCGACAATTTATAACAGACAGAATAGAGCTTCACACATAGATTAGATACATAGAAACATGTCAGTCACATATATATGAAGTACAGTGATAGTGTTGGTTACTGTACTTGTCATTTAGTGTTAAAATAAAGGATTTATTTAAAAAAAAATTGGCGTGGGGTTCTCCTTAATTTTAGGCTCTAGCGGAGGTTAAGCAGACAGCTGGGGCAAATGTTTGAAGAATGGGAAGGGGGTAATACCCACGGAGCTTCCCAGGCTACTAATATCAGCCCCCAGCTGAATACCTAGCCTTTACTAGCTATTAAAATGGGGGAACCCCCCCCAAAAAATAACGTGGGGTCACCCCTAATTTAATAGCTAGCAAAGGTTAGGCAGACAGCTGGGGGCTAATTTTAATAGCCCAGTAAGGGTGCCATGAATATTGGCCCCCTCCCAGGCTAGAAACACCAGCCGTCAGCCGCCCCAGAAATGGCGCATCCATAGGATGCGCCAATTCTGGCACTTAGCCTCGCTCTTCCCACTGCCCTGTAGCGGTGGCAGTGGGGTAATAGGGCTGGGGTTGATGTCAGCTTATAATGCCAGCTGACATCAAGCCCAGATTAGTAATGGAGAGGCGTCTATAAGACACCCCCATTACTAACCCCATAGTCAAAGTTAAAGAAAAACACAAACACCCAGAATAAAGTCCTTTAATTGAAATAAACACACAATTCTTTATTGTTCTAAATTAAACCATACTTACAGTCACGCCCATTCCAGCTGAAGCCAACGATCTCCTGCAATAAAAGTAAAATAATAAAGCAACATCATCCTTACCTTTCCATGGCTCCCACGACAGCTTCAGCTCTGCTACATCGAGATGACAGGCTGGACCGCAGCAGAACGCTGCCATCCAGCCTGTCATCCCGCAGACACTGAGAAGCGCAGGCATGCTTGCGCTCCTCAGTGTCTGGCTGTGACGGCATAAAGATGAGCCGAGGTCATGTCCAATGAACTCAGCTCACTTCATGTACGTCACTGACAGCGTGGGAGAATTCTCACGCTGAAGCGCTGAGTGCAGGAGAATTTTCCCACGCTGTCAGTGACGTGCATGAGGTGAGCTGAGTTCATTGGACATGACCTCACCTCATGTATGTTACTGACAGCGTGGGAGAATTCTCACGCTGAAGCGCTGAGTGCAGGAGAATTTTCCCACTGTGTCAGTGACGTGCATGAGGTGAGCTGAGTTCATTGGACATGACCTCGGCTCATCTTTATGCCGTCACAGCCTGACACTGAGGAGCGCAAGCATGCCTGCGCTTCTCAGTGTCTGCGAGATGACAGGCTGGATGGCAGCGTTCTGCTGCGCTCCAGCCTGTCATCTCGATGTAGCAGAGCTGAAGCTGTCGTGGGAACCATGGAAAGGTAAGGATGATGTTGCTTTATTATTTTTCTTTTATTGAAGGAGATCGTTGGCTTCAGCTGGAATGGGCGTGACTGTAAGTATGGTTTAATTTAGAACAATAAAGAATTGTGTCTTTATTTCAATTAAAGGACTTTTTTCTGGGTGTTTGTGTTTTTTTTAAATACTTTACTAGAAATTCATGGCGGTCATGTCTAATATTGGCGTGACCCCATGAATTTCGGGCTTAGGGCCAGCTGATAATGCCAAGCTGGCCTTAACCCCTTTATTACCCAGTGAGCCACCGCACCAGGGCCCTGGATGAGTTGGGTACAGCGCCAGAAGATGGCGCTTCTATGAACGCGCCATTTTCCGGGGCGGCTGCGGACTGCAATTTGCAGCGGGTGGGGCCCAGAAAGCTTGGGCCTCCCTGCGCTGGAGATTCCAGCCCCCAGCTGCCTAGTTGTACCTGGCTGGACACAAAAATAGGGCGAAGCCCCACGTCTTTTTTTTTTAAATTATTTCATGAAATTCATGGAATAATTAAGAAAAAAAGGGCTTCCCTATATTGTTGTGTCCGGCTAGGTACAAATAGGCAGCTGGTGGTTGGGGGCAGCCCGTTCCTGCCTGCTGTACCTGACTGGACACAAATATAGGGCGAAGCTCCACATCAATTTTTTTTAATTATTTCATGAATTTCCTGAAATAATTAAAAAAAAATTGACGTGGGGCTTCGCACTATATTTGTGTCCAGCCAGGTACAGCAGGCAGGAACGGGCTGCCCCCAACCACCAGCTGCCTATTTGTACCTGGTTGGACACAACAATATAGGAAAGCCCTTTTTTTCTTAATTATTTCATGAATTTCATGAAATAATTTTAAAAAAAAAATACGTGGAGCTTCTCCCTATTTTTGTGTCCAGCCAGGTACAACTAGGCAGCTGGGGGATGGAATCTGCAGCGCAGGGAGGCCCAAGCTTTCTGCCCCCCCCGCTGAAAATTGCAGTCTGCAGCCGCCCCGGAAAATGGCGCGTTCATAGAAGCTGGATGCTGTACCTGGCTCGCATACAAAAATATGGCGAAGCCCACGTCAAAAGTTTTGGGAAAAATTAATTAAAAAATAAATAATAATTTAGGGACTGCATCTTTATTAACTCCTCAAATGTCATTTAGTGTTAAAATAAAGGATTTATTTAAAAAAAAAATGGCGTGGGATCCCCCATAATTTTAGGCTCTAGCGGAGGTTAAGCAGACGGCTGGGGCAGATGTTTGAAGCCTGGGAAGGGGGTAAAACCCACGGAGCTTCCCAGGCTACTAATATCAGCCCCCAGCTGAATACCTAGCCTTTACTAGCTATTAAAATGGGGGACCCCCCCAAAAAAAATTACGTGGGGTTCCCCCTATTTTAATAGCTAGCAAAGGCTAGGCAGACAGCTGGGGGCTGATATTAATAGCCCAGGAAGGGTGCCATGAATAATGGCCCCCTCCCAGGCTAGAAACACCAGCCGTCAGCCGCCCCAGAAATGGCGCATCCAAATGATGCGCCAATTCTGGCACTTAGCCTCGCTCTTCCACGCTGCCCTGGTGCGGTGGCAGGGGGTAATAGTGGTGGGGTTCATGTCAGCGCCAGCTGCCATGAAGCCCAGGTTAGTAATGATGTGCGTCTATAAGACACCCCGATTACTAACCTACAAAGTGTTAAAAAGAAAAAACACACACTACACCCAGAAAAAAATAATTTATTTGAAATAAAACACACAATTTTATTTAATTCTTAGTTTACTAAAAATAATAGTTACCTGTCCACGTTCCTGCGCTGATCTCCCATGCACAGCTGTCACATCTGGAGATGGTGTCAGCTGTGCATGGCTGCTGTAAGATCACACTGCCGGGAACACGTCCGCTCCCGGCAGCGGGAGCCCCTGACTGAGGTCACCGGAGTGCATTCAGGCAGCGCAGCTCCGGAGACCTCCTTTACGGCAGTGCTGTACCGTGGGAATTTCTCACGATACAGCAGGGCCGTAAAGGAGCTAACCGGAGCAGCGCTGCCTGAACTCCGGCGAACCCTTACGGCCCCGTAATTCTAGCGGCGGCAGCGGTTCAGAGCGGTCACATTCTATGTGGCTGCTCTGAACTGGAGATCTTCGTGGGACACTCGTGGACTACTGCGGAGGGGTAAGGATAAGGTTGTGGTTTATTATTTTATATCTTATTACAGGAGATCGATGGCTTCGGGGAATTAGGTGTCTAGGTGAGTATAGGTGTAGTTTTTTATTTTTTACTTTATTTTAGGTGGCGATCAGCAGGGACAGGTAATGTATGAAGTAATTTATTGTAGGTAACCACTGGCCACCAATGACATGTATTTAACATTTATTGGGGACACAGTAGGGCAATTTAAATAGCAGGATCAGGCTGATGGGAACTACTGCTCCCATCGAGCTGATCCTGCTGGCACGAGTGGACAGGGGACAGACATAGGCCGATGGGAGTAGTAGTGTCACATCGGCCTATGTCTGACTGCACGCACAGACACCACGCACACCCGCACAAACATCGCACAGACACCCCGCACACACATGCAAACATCGCACAGACACATCGCACAGACACCGCGCACACCCGCACACACTCGCAGACATCTCACAGACACCGCACACACTCGCAGACACACGCACAGACACCCGCACACACCAATCATGACGGGTCTGGGAGGTGAGGCTTACCTGTGCGGCCGTGGGAAAGTTCATGTGAGTTCATGCAGTCAAGCATGAACTCACATGAACCCTCTGAGGACACCGCGGCGACTTCAAATGAACAGCTGATCGGCATCACCTGATACCTCAGCTGTTCATTTGAAATAACCGGCGGGAAAGCGCAGCACAGAACGGGAAAGCCGGCGGTGAAGTCTTTTCACTGCCGGCTTCCCCGCCCGGGTCCTTCGCTCCTTGGTGCTGCGCTCCCCGCCCGGTCCTAATTTACGATTGGGATTGGAGGTGGCGAGGGGAGCGGAGGATCGGGGTGGGAGGCTGCAGGGAAGCAGTATGGGGCTGTGTGATTGTTTAAAAGCCGGCGGCTTTTTACCGCGCGCCGGCTTTTAAACAATCAGGAGAATTCTCCCCCGCTGGGATGGCATTCTGATGACAGGCTGGATCCCGCTGCCATCCAACTTGTCAACCTTCAGAGACAATGCAGAGCTCAGGCATTATGGGAACTTCCGATTCCGGTATTCGATATTGTAAAAGTATCGGAATTAAGTATCGGAATTCCGATACCGCGAATATCGGCCGATACCCAATATTTCAGTATCGGAATGCTCAACACTACCAATGAGTCCTTGATATTTAGTCGCTTTCAGCCAATTTTCTGGATTTTTGAAAATCTCACTTTTCTGTGAAAATATCCACTAAATGAGGGAATAATATGTGTGAGGGTACCCCAGGAGAGTTCCAAATGTGTGTGGGTAGAATATATATCACACGGGGGTAAAATTGAAAAAAGTTGAAAAAATTTTTTTTTTGGACTTAGTCATTTTTCCGGCGTTTATCAGACTTTCAGATAGGGGAAATGTCAGTGAGCGTTCCGATTTCAGTTCCAGAGCGGTTCGCCCAATGAGTCCTTGATATTTAGTCGTTTTTAGCCAATATTTTGGATTTTTGAAAATGTCACTTTTTTGTGAAAATATCCACTAAATGAGGGAATAATATGTGTGAGGGTACCCCAGGAGAGTTCCAAATGTGTGTGGGTAGAATATATATCCCACGGGGGTAAAATTAAAAAAGAAGAAAAATATTTTTTTTTAGACTTAGTCATTTTTCCAGCGTTTATCAGACTTTCAGATAGGGCGAATGTCAGTGAGCATTCCGATTTCAGTTTCAGAGGGATTCGGCCAATGAGTCCTTGATATTTAGTCGCTTTCAGCCAATTTTCTGGATTTTTGAAAATCTCACTTTTCTGTGAAAATATCCACTAAATAAGGGAATAATATGTGTGAGGGTGCCCCAGGAGAGTTCCAAATGTGTGTGGGTAGAATATATATCCCACGGGGGTAAAATTGAAAAAAGTTGAAAAAATTTTTTTTTTGGTCTTAGTCATTTTTCCGGCGTTTATCAGACTTTCAGATAGCGGAAATGTCAGTGAGCGTTCCGATTTCAGTTCCAGAGCAGTTCGCCCAATGAGTCCTTGATATTTAGTCGTTTTCAGCCAATTTTCTGGATTTTTGAAAATTTCACATTTTTGTGAAAATATCCACTAAATGAGGGAATAATATGTGTGAGGGTACCCCAGGAGAGTTCCAAATGTGTGTGGGTAGAATATATATCCCACGGGGGTAAAATTGAAAAAAGTTGAAAAAAAAATTTTTTTGGACTTGGTCATTTTTCCAGCGTTTATCAGACTTTCAGATAGGGGAAATGTCAGTGAGCATTCCGATTTCAGTTCCAGAGCGATTCGCCCAATGAGTCCTTGATATTTAGTCGTTTTCAGCCAATTTTCTGGATTTTTGAAAATCTCACTTTTCTGTGAAAATATCCACTAAATGAGGGAATAATATGTGTGAGGGTACCCCAGGAGAGTTCCAAATGTGTGTGGGTAGAATATATATCCCACGGGGGTAAAATTGAAAAAAGTTGAAAAATATTTTTTTTTGGACTTAGTCATTTTTCCAGCGTTTATCAGACTTTCAGATAGGGCGAATGTCAGTGAGCGTTCCTATTTCAGTTCCAGAGCGTTTCGCCCAATGAGTCCTTTATTTAGTCGTTTTCAGCCAATATTTTGGATTTTTGAAAATTTCACTTTTTTGTGAAAATATCCACTAAATGAGGGAATAATATGTGTGAGGGTACCCCAGGAGAGTTCGAAATGTGTGTGGGTAGAAAATATTTCCCACGGGGGTAAAATTGAAAAAAGTTGAAAAAATTTTTTTTTTGGACTTAGTCATTTTTCCGCCGTTTATCAGACTTTCAGATAGGGGAAATGTCAGTGAGCAATCCCATTTCAGTTCCAGAGCGATTCGCCCAATGAGTCCTTGTTGTTTAGTCGTTTTCAGCCAATTTTCTGGATTTTTGAAAATTTCACTTTTTTGTGAAAATATCCACTAAATGAGGGAATAATATGTGTGAGGGTACCCCAGGAGAGTTCCAAATGTGTGTGGGTAGAATATATATCCCACGGGGGTAAAATTGAAAAAAGTTTAAAAAAATTTTTTTTTGGACTTAGTCATTTTTCCGACGTTTATCAGACTTGCAGATAGGGCAAATGTCAGTGAGAGTTTCGATTTCAGTTCCAGAGCGATTCGCCCAATGAGTCTTTGATATTTAGTCATTTTCAGCCAATTTTCTGGATTTTTGAAAATTTCGCTTTTTTATGAAAATATCCACTAAATGAGGGAATAATATGTGTGAGGGTAGCCCAGAAGAGTTCCAAATTTGTGTGGGTAGAATATATATCCCACGGGGGTAAAATTGAAAAAAGTTGAAAAAAAAATTTTTTTGGACTTAGTCATTTTTCCAGTGTTTATCAGACTTTCAGATAGGGCAAATGTCAGTGAGCGTTCCGATTTCAGTTCCAGAGCGGTTCGCCCAATGAGTCCTTGATATTTAGTCGTTTTCAGCCAATTTTCTGGATTTTTGAAAATTTCACATTTTTGTGAAAATAACCACTAAATGAGGGAATAATATGTGTGAGGGTACCCCAGGAGAGTTCCAAATGTGTGTGGGTAGAATATATATCCTACGGGGGTAAAATTGAAAAAAGTAGAAAAAATTTTTTTTTTGTACTTAGTCATTTTTACAGCGTTTATCAGACTTTCAGATAGGGGAAATGTCAGTGAGCATTCCGATTTCAGTTCCAGAGTGGTTCGCCCAATGAGTCCTTGATATTTAGTTGTTTTCAACCAATTTTCTGGATTTTTGAAAATTTCACTTTTTTGTGAAAATATCCACTAAATGAGGGAATAATATGTGTGAGGGTACCCCAGGAGAGTTCCAAATGTTTGTGGGTACAATATATATCCCACGGGGGTAAAATTGAAAAAAGTTGAAAAATTTTTTTTTTTGGACTTAGTCATTTTCCGGCGTTTATCAGACTTTCAGATAGGGCAAATGTCAGTGAGCGTTCCGATTTCAGTTCCAGAGCGATTCACCCAATGAGTCCTTGATATTAAGTCGCTTTCAGCAAATTTTCTGGATTTTTGAAAATTTCACTTTTTTGTGAAAATATCCACTAAATGAGGGAATAATATGTGTGAGGGTACCCCAGGAGAGTTCCAAATGTGTTTGGGTAGAATATATATCCCACGGGGGTAAAATTGAAAAAAGTTTAAAAAAATTTTTTTTTGGACTTAGTCATTTTTCCGACGTTTATCAGACTTGCAGATAGGGCAAATGTCAGTGAGCGTTCCGATTTCAGTTCCAGAGCGATTCGCCCAATGAGTCCTTGATATTTAGTCGTTTTCAGCCAATATTTTGGATTTTTGAAAATTTCACTTTTTTGTGAAAATATCCACTAAATGAGGGAATAATATGTGTGAGGGTACCCCAGGAGAGTTCCAAATGTGTATGGGTAGAATATATATCCCACGGGGGTAAAATTGACAAAAGTTCAAAAAATTTTTTTTTTGGACTTAGTCATTTTTCCGGCGTTTATCAGACTTTCAGATAGGGCAAATGCCAGTGAGCGTTCCGATTTCAGTTCCAGAGCGATTCACCCAATGAGTCCTTGATATTTAGTCGTTTTCAGCCAATTTTCTGGATTTTTGAAAATTTCACATTTTTGTGAAAATAACCACTAAATGAGGGAATAATATGTGTGAGGGTACCCCAGGAGAGTTCCAAATGTATGTGGGTAGAATATATATCCTACGGGGGTAAAATTGAAAAAAGTAGAAAACATTTTTTTTTTGTACTTAGTCATTTTTACAGCGTTTATCAGACTTTCAGATAGGGGAAATGTCAGTGAGCATTCCAATTTCAGTTCCAGAGTGGTTCGCCCAATAAGTCCTTGATATTTAGTTGTTTTCAGCCAATTTTCTGGATTTTTGAAAATTTCACTTTTTTGTGAAAATATCCACTAAATGAGGGAATAATATGTGTGAGGGTACCCCAGGAGAGTTCCAAATGTGTGTGGGTAGAATACATATCCTACGGGGGTGAAATTGAAAAAAGTAGAAAATTTTTTTTTTTTGTACTTAGTCATTTTTCCGGCGTTTATCAGACTTTCAGATACGGGAAATGTCAGTGAGCAATCCCATTTCAGTTCCAGAGCGATTCGCCCAATGAGTCCTTGTTGTTTAGTCGTTTTCAGCCAATTTTCTGGATTTTTGAAAATTTCACTTTTTTGTGAAAATATCCACTAAATGAGGGAATAATATGTGTGAGGGTACCCCAGGAGAGTTCCAAATGTGTGTGGGTAGAATATATATCCCACGGGGGTAAAATTGAAAAAAGTTTAAAAAAATTTTTTTTTGGACTTAGTCATTTTTCCGACGTTTATCAGACTTGCAGATATGGCAAATGTCAGTGAGCGTTCCGATTTCAGTTCCAGAGCGATTCGCCCAATGAGTCCTTGATATTTAGTCGTTTTCAGCCAATTTTCTGGATTTTTGAAAATTTCACTTTTTTGTGAAAATATCCACTAAATGAGGGAATAATATGTGTGAGGGTACCCCAGGAGAGTTCCAAATGTGTGTGGGTAGAATATATATCCCACGGCGGTAAAATTGAAAAAAGTTCAAAAAATTTTTTTTTTGGACTTAGTAATTTTTCCGCCGTTTATCAGACTTTCAGATAGGGGAAATGTCAGTGAGCGTTCCGATTTCAGTTCCAGAGCGGTTCGCCCAATGAGTCCTTGATATTTAGTAGTTTTCAGCCAATTTTCTGGATTTTTGAAAATTTCACATTTTTGTGAAAATAACCACTAAATGAGGGAATAATATGTGTGAGGGTACCCCAGGAGAGTTCCAAATGTGTGTGGGTAGAATATATATCCTACGGGGGTAAAATTGAAAAAAGTAGAAAATTTTTTTTTTTGTACTTAGTCATTTTTACAGCGTTTATCAGACTTTCAGATAGGGGAAATGTCAGTGAGCGTTCCGATTTCAGTTCCAGAGTGGTTCACCCAATGAGTCCTTGAAATTTAGTCATTTTCAGCCAATTTTCTGGATTTTTGAAAATTTCACATTTTGTGAAAATATCAACTAAATGAGGGAATAATGTGTGTGAGGGTAACCCAGGAGAGTTCCAAATGTGTGTGGGTACAATATATATCCCACGGGGGTGAAATTGAAAAAAGTTCAAAAAATTTTTTTTTTGGACTTAGTCATTTTTCCGCCATTTATCAGACTTTCAGAGAGGGGAAATGTCAGTGAGCGTTCCGATTTCAGTTCCAGAGCGGTTCGCCCAATGAGTCCTTGATATTTAGTAGTTTTCAGCCAATTTTCTGGATTTTTGAAAATTTCACATTTTTGTGAAAATAACCACTAAATGAGGGAATAATATGTGTGAGGGTACCCCAGGAGAGTTCCAAATGTGTGTGGGTAGAATACATATCCTACGGGGGTAAAATTGAAAAAAGTAGAAACATTTTTTTTTTTTGTACCTAGTCATTTTTCCAGTGTTTATCAGACTTTCAGATAGGGCAAATGTCAGTGAGCGTTCCGATTTCAGTTCCAGAGCGATTCGCGCAATGAGTCCTTGAAATTTAGTCGTTTTCAGCCAATTTTCTGGATTTTTGAAAATTTCACATTTTGTGAAAATATCAACTAAATGAGGGAATAATGTGTGTGAGGGTACCCCAGGAGAGTTCCAAATGTGTGTGGGTACAATATATATCCCACGGGGGTGAAATTGAAAAAAGTTCAAAAAATTTTTTTTTTGGACTTAGTCATTTTTCCGCCATTTATCAGACTTTCAGAGAGGGGAAATGTCAGTGAGCGTTCCGATTTCAGTTCCAGAGCGGTTCGCCCAATGAGTCCTTGATATTAAGTAGTTTTCAGCCAATTTTCTGGATTTTTGAAAATTTCACATTTTTGTGAAAATAACCACTAAATGAGGGAATAATATGTGTGAGGGTACCCCAGGAGAGTTCCAAATGTGTGTGGGTAGAATACATATCCTACGGGGGTAAAATTGAAAAAAGTAGAAACATTTTTTTTTTTGTACCTAGTCATTTTTCCGGCGTTTATCAGACTTTCAGATAGGGCAAATGTCAGTGAGCGTTCCGATTTCGGTTCCAGAGAGATTCTCCCACTGAGTCCTTGATATTTAGTCGCTTTCAGCCAATTTTCTGGATTTTTGAAAATTTCACTTTTTTGTGAAAATATCCACTAAATGAGGGAATAATATGTGTGAGGGTACCACAGGAGAGTTCCAAATATGTGTGGGTAGAATATATATCCCACGGGGGTAAAATTGAAAAAAGTTGAAAAATTTTTTTTTTTGGACTTAGTCATTTTTCCAGTGTTTATCAGACTTTCAGATAGGGCAAATGTCAGTGAGCGTTCCGATTTCAGTTCCAGAGCGATTCGCCCAATGAGTCCTTGATATTTAGTCGTTTTCAGCCAATTTTCTGGATTTTTGAAAATTTCACATTTTGTGAAAATATCAACTAAATGAGGGAATAATGTGTGTGAGGGTACCCCAGGAGAGTTCCAAATGTGTGTGGGTACAATATATATCCCACGGGGGTGAAATTGAAAAAAGTTGAAAAATTTTTTTTTTTGGACTTAGTCATTTTTACAGCGTTTATCAGACTTTCAGATAGGGGAAATGTCAGTGAGCGTTCCGATTTCAGTTCCAGAGCGGTTTGCCCAATGAGTCCTTGATATTTAGTCGTTTTTAGCCAATATTTTGGATTTTTGAAAATTTCACTTTTTTGTGAAAATATCCACTAAATGAGGGAATGAGATGTGTGAGGGTACCCCAGGAGAGTTCCAAATGTGTGTGGGTAGAATATCTATCCCACGGGGGTGAAATTGAAAAAAGTTGAAAAATTTTTTTTTTTGGACTTAGTCATTTTTCCAGCGTTTATCAGACTTTCAGATATGGCAAATGTCAGTGAGCGTTCCGATTTCAGTTCCAGAGCGGTTCGCCCAATGAGTCCTTGATATTTAGTCGTTTTTAGCCAATATTTTGGATTTTTGAAAATTTCACTTTTTTGTGAAAATATCCACTAAATGAGGGAATAAGATGTGTGAGGGTACCCCAGGAGAGTTCCAAATGTGTGTGGGTAGAATATATATCCCACGGGGGTAAAATTGAAAAAAGTTGAAAAATTTTTTTTTTTGGACTTAGTCATTTTTCCGGCGTTTATCAGACTTTCAGATAGGGCAAATGTCAGTGAGCATTCCGATTTCAGTTCCAGAGCGATTCGCCCAATGAGTCCTTGATATTTAGTCGTTTTCAGCCAATTTTCTGGATTTTTGAAAATTTCACATTTTTGTGAAAATATCCACTAAATGAGGGAATAATATGTGTGAGGGTACCCCAGGAGAGTTCCAAATGTGTGTGGGTAGAATATATATCCCACGGGGGTAAAATTGAAAAAAGTTGAAAAAACTTTTTTTTTGGACTTAGTCATTTTTCCGCCGTTTATCAGACTTTCAGATAGGGGAAATGTCAGTGAGCGTTCCGATTTCAGTTACAGAGCGGTTCGCCCAATGAGTCCTTGATATTTAGTCGTTTTCAGCCAATTTTCTGGATTTTTGAAAATTTCACATTTTTGTGAAAATATCCATTAAATGAGGGAATAAGATGTGTGAGGGTACCCCAGGAGAGTTCCAAATGTGTGTGGGTAGAATATATATCCCACGGGGGTAAAATTGAAAAAAGTTGAAAAATTTTTTTTTTTGGACTTAGTCATTTTTCCGGCGTTTATCAGACTTTCAGATAGGGCAAATGTCAGTGAGCGTTCCGATTTCAGTTCCAGAGCGATTCACCCAATGAGTCCTTGATATTTAGTCGCTTTCAGCAAATTTTCTGGATTTTTGAAAATTTCACTTTTTTGTGAAAATATCCACTAAATGAGGGAATAAGATGTGTGAGGGTACCCCAGGAGAGTTCCAAATGTGTGTGGGTAGAATATATATCCCACGTCGGTAAAATTGAAAAAAGTTCACAAAATTTTTTTTTGGACTTAGTCATTTTTCCGCCGTTTATCAGACTTTCAGATAGGGGAAATGTCAGTGAGCGTTCCGATTTCAGTTCCAGAGCGGTTCGCCCAATGAGTCCTTGATATTTAGTCGTTTTCAGCCAATTTTCTGGATTTTTGAAAATTTCACATTTTTGTGAAAATAACCACTAAATGAGGGAATAATATGTGTGAGGGTACCCCAGGAGAGTTCCAAATGTGTGTGGGTAGAATATATATCCTACGGGGGTAAAATTGAAAAAAGTAGAAAATTTTTTTTTTTTTGTACTTAGTCATTTTTACAGCGTTTATCAGACTTTCAGATAGGGGAAATGTCAGTGAGCATTCCGATTTCAGTTCCAGATTGGTTCACCCAATGAGTCCTTGATATTTAGTCGTTTTCAGCCAATTTTCTGGATTTTTGAAAATTTCACTTTTTTGTGAAAATATCCACTAAATGAGGGAATAATATGTGTGAGGGTACCCCAGGAGAGTTCCAAATGTGTATGGGTAGAATATATATCCCACGGGGGTAAAATTGACAAAAGTTCAAAAAATTTTTTTTTTGGACTTAGTCATTTTTCCGCCGTTTATCAGACTTTCAGATAGGGCAAATGCCAGTGAGCGTTCCGATTTCAGTTCCAGAGCGATTCACCCAATGAGTCCTTGATATTTAGTCGTTTTCAGCCAATTTTCTGGATTTTTGAAAATTTCACATTTTTGTGAAAATAACCACTAAATGAGGGAATAATATGTGTGAGGGTACCCCAGGAGAGTTCCAAATGTGTGTGGGTAGAATATATATCCTACGGGGGTAAAATTGAAAAAAGTAGAAAAAATTTTTTTTTGTACTTAGTCATTTTTACAGCGTTTATCAGACTTTCAGATAGGGGAAATGTCAGTGAGCATTCCAATTTCAGTTCCAGAGTGGTTCGCCCAATAAGTCCTTGATATTTAGTTGTTTTCAGCCAATTTTCTGGATTTTTGAAAATTTCACTTTTTTGTGAAAATATCCACTAAATGAGGGAATAATATGTGTGAGGGTACCCCAGGAGAGTTCCAAATGTGTGTGGGTAGAATACATATCCTACGGGGGTGAAATTGAAAAAAGTAGAAAAATTTTTTTTTTTGTACTTAGTCATTTTTCCGGCGTTTATCAGACTTTCAGATACGGGAAATGTCAGTGAGCAATCCCATTTCAGTTCCAGAGCGATTCGCCCAATGAGTCCTTGTTGTTTTGTCGTTTTCAGCCAATTTTCTGGATTTTTGAAAATTTCACTTTTTTGTGAAAATATCCACTAAATGAGGGAATAATATGTGTGAGGGTACCCCAGGAGAGTTCCAAATGTGTGTGGGTAGAATATATATCCCACGGGGGTAAAATTGAAAAAAGTTTAAAAAAATTTTTTTTTGGACTTAGTCATTTTTCCGACGTTTATCAGACTTGCAGATATGGCAAATGTCAGTGAGCGTTCCGATTTCAGTTCCAGAGCGATTCGCCCAATGAGTCCTTGATATTTAGTCGTTTTCAGCCAATTTTCTGGATTTTTGAAAATTTCACTTTTTTGTGAAAATATCCACTAAATGAGGGAATAATATGTGTGAGGGTACCCCAGGAGAGTTCCAAATGTGTGTGGGTAGAATATATATCCCACGGCGGTAAAATTGAAAAAAGTTCAAAAAATTTTTTTTTTGGACTTAGTAATTTTTCCGCCGTTTATCAGACTTTCAGATAGGGGAAATGTCAGTGAGCATTCCGATTTCAGTTCCAGAGCGGTTCGCCCAATGAGTCCTTGATATTTAGTAGTTTTCAGCCAATTTTCTGGATTTTTGAAAATTTCACATTTTTGTGAAAATAACCACTAAATGAGGGAATAATATGTGTGAGGGTACCCCAGGAGAGTTCCAAATGTGTGTGGGTAGAATATATATCCTACGGGGGTAAAATTGAAAAAAGTAGAAAATTTTTTTTTTTGTACTTAGTCATTTTTACAGCGTTTATCAGACTTTCAGATAGGGGAAATGTCAGTGAGCGTTCCGATTTCAGTTCCAGAGTGGTTCACCCAATGAGTCCTTGATATTTAGTCGTTTTCAGCCAATTTTCTGGATTTTTGAAAATTTCACTTTTTTGTGAAAATATCCACTAAATGAGGGAATAATATGTGTGAGGGTACCCCAGGAGAGTTCCAAATGTGTGTGGGTAGAATATATATCCCACGGGGGTAAAATTGAAAAAAGATGAAAAATTTTTTTTTTTGGACTTAGTCATTTTTCCGGCGTTTATCAGACTTTCAGATAGGGCAAATGTCAGTGAGCGTTCCGATTTCAGTTCCGTAGCGGTTCGCCCAATGAGTCCTTGACATTTAGTAGTTTTCAGCCAATTTTCTGGATTTTTGAAAATTTCACATTTTTGTGAAAATAACCACTAAATGAGGGAATAATATGTGTGAGGGTACCCCAGGAGAGTTCCAAATGTGTGTGGGTAGAATTTATATCCTACGGGGGTAAAATTGAAAAAAGTAGAAACATTTTTTTTTTGTACTTAGTCATTTTTCCGGCGTTTATCAGACTTTCAGATAGGGCAAATGTCAGTGAGCGTTCCGATTTCAGTTCCAGAGCGATTCGCCCAATGAGTCCTTGAAATTTAGTCATTTTCAGCCAATTTTCTGGATTTTTGAAAATTTCACATTTTGTGAAAATATCAACTAAATGAGGGAATAATGTGTGTGAGGGTACCCCAGGAGAGTTCCAAATGTGTGTGGGTACAATATATATCCCACGGGGGTGAAATTGAAAAAAGTTGAAAAATTTTTTTTTTTGGACTTAGTCATTTTTACAGCGTTTATCAGACTTTCAGATAGGGGAAATGTCAGTGAGCGTTCCGATTTCAGTTCCAGAGCGGTTTGCCCAATGAGTCCTTGATATTTAGTCGTTTTTAGCCAATATTTTGGATTTTTGAAAATTTCACTTTTTTGTGAAAATATCCACTAAATGAGGGAATAAGATGTGTGAGGGTACCCCAGGAGAGTTCCAAATGTGTGTGGGTAGAATATCTATCCCACGGTGGTGAAATTGAAAAAAGTTGAAAAATTTTTTTTTTTGGACTTAGTCATTTTTCCAGCGTTTATCAGACTTTCAGATATGGCAAATGTCAGTGAGCGTTCCGATTTCAGTTCCAGAGCGGTTCGCCCAATGAGTCCTTGATATTTAGTCGTTTTTAGCCAATATTTTGGATTTTTGAAAATTTCACTTTTTTGTGAAAATATCCACTAAATGAGGGAATAAGATGTGTGAGGGTACCCCAGGAGAGTTCCAAATGTGTGTGGGTAGAATATATATCCCACGGGGGTAAAATTGAAAAAAGTTGAAAAATTTTTTTTTTTGGACTTAGTCATTTTTCCGGCGTTTATCAGACTTTCAGATAGGGCAAATGTCAGTGAGCATTCCGATTTCAGTTCCAGAGCGATTCGCCCAATGAGTCCTTGATATTTAGTCGTTTTCAGCCAATTTTCTGGATTTTTGAAAATTTCACATTTTTGTGAAAATATCCACTAAATGAGGGAATAATATGTGTGAGGGTACCCCAGGAGAGTTCCAAATGTGTGTGGGTAGAATATATATCCCACGGGGGTAAAATTGAAAAAAGTTGAAAAAACTTTTTTTTTGGACTTAGTCATTTTTCCGCCGTTTATCAGACTTTCAGATAGGGGAAATGTCAGTGAGCGTTCCGATTTCAGTTACAGAGCGGTTCGCCCAATGAGTCCTTGATATTTAGTCGTTTTCAGCCAATTTTCTGGATTTTTGAAAATTTCACATTTTTGTGAAAATATCCATTAAATGAGGGAATAAGATGTGTGAGGGTACCCCAGGAGAGTTCCAAATGTGTGTGGGTAGAATATATATCCCACGGGGGTAAAATTGAAAAAAGTTGAAAAATTTTTTTTTTTGGACTTAGTCATTTTTCCGGCGTTTATCAGACTTTCAGATAGGGCAAATGTCAGTGAGCGTTCCGATTTCAGTTCCAGAGCGATTCACCTAATGATTCCTTGATATTTAGTCGTTTTCAGCCAATTTTCTGGATTTTTGAAAATTTCACATTTTTGTGAAAATAACCACTAAATGAGGGAATAATATGTGTGAGGGTACCCCAGGAGAGTTCCAAATGTGTGTGGGTAGAATACATATCCTACAGGGGTAAAATTGAAAAAAGTAGAAACATTTTTTTTTTTGGACTTAGTCATTTTTCCGGCGTTTATCAGACTTTCAGATAGGGCAAATGTCAGTGAGCGTTCCGATTTCAGTTCCAGAGCGATTCGCCCAATGAATCCTTGATATTTAGTCGTTTTCAGCCAATTTTCTGGATTTTTGAAAATTTCACTTTTTTGTGAAAATATCCACTAAATGAGGGAATAATATGTGTGAGGGTACCCCAGGAGAGTTCCAAATGTGTGTGGGTAGAATATATATCCCACGGGGGTAAAATTGAAAAAAGTTGAAAAATTTTTTTTTTTGGACTTAGTCATTTTTCCGGCGTTTATCAGACTTTCAGATAGGGCAAATGTCAGTGAGCATTCCGATTTCAGTTCCAGAGCGATTCGCTCAATGAGTCCTTGATATTTAGTCGTTTTCAGCCAATTTTCTGGATTTTTGAAAATTTCACATTTTTGTGAAAATATCCACTAAATGAGGGAATAATATGTGTGAGGGTACCCCAGGAGAGTTCCAAATGTGTGTGGGTAGAATATATATCCCACGGGGGTAAAATTGAAAAAAGTTGAAAAAACTTTTTTTTTGGACTTAGTCATTTTTCCGCCGTTTATCAGACTTTCAGATAGGGGAAATGTCAGTGAGCGTTCCGATTTCAGTTACAGAGCGGTTCGCCCAATGAGTCCTTGATATTTAGTCGTTTTCAGCCAATTTTCTGGATTTTTGAAAATTTCACATTTTTGTGAAAATATCCATTAAATGAGGGAATAAGATGTGTGAGGGTACCCCAGGAGAGTTCCAAATGTGTGTGGGTAGAATATATATCCCACGGGGGTAAAATTGAAAAAAGTTGAAAAATTTTTTTTTTTGGACTTAGTCATTTTTCCGGCGTTTATCAGACTTTCAGATAGGGCAAATGTCAGTGAGCGTTCCGATTTCAGTTCCAGAGCGATTCACCTAATGATTCCTTGATATTTAGTCGTTTTCAGCCAATTTTCTGGATTTTTGAAAATTTCACATTTTTGTGAAAATAACCACTAAATGAGGGAATAATATGTGTGAGGGTACCCCAGGAGAGTTCCAAATGTGTGTGGGTAGAATACATATCCTACAGGGGTAAAATTGAAAAAAGTAGAAACATTTTTTTTTTTGGACTTAGTCATTTTTCCGGCGTTTATCAGACTTTCAGATAGGGCAAATGTCAGTGAGCGTTCCGATTTCAGTTCCAGAGCGATTCGCCCAATGAATCCTTGATATTTAGTCGTTTTCAGCCAATTTTCTGGATTTTTGAAAATTTCACTTTTTTGTGAAAATATCCACTAAATGAGGGAATAATATGTGTGAGGGTACCCCAGGAGAGTTCCAAATGTGTGTGGGTAGAATATCTATACTACGGGGGTAAAATTGAAAAAAGTTCAAAAATTTTTTTTTTTGGACTTAGTCATTTTTCCGCCGTTTATCAGACTTTCAGAGAGGGGAAATGTCAGTGAGCGTTCCGATTTCAGTTCCAGAGCGGTTCGCCCAATGAGTCCTTGATATTTAGTCGTTTTCAGCCAATTTTCTGGATTTTTGAAAATTTCACATTTTTGTGAAAATAACCACTAAATGAGGGAATAATATGTGTGAGGGTACCCCAGGAGAGTTCCAAATGTGTGTGGGTAGAATACATATCCTACGGGGGTAAAATTGAAAAAAGTAGAAACATTTTTTTTTTTGGACTTAGTCATTTTTCCGCCCTTTATCAGACTTTCAGATAGGGGAAATGTCAGTGAGCGTTCCGATTTCAGTTCCAGAGCGGTTCGCCCAATGAGTCCTTGATATTTAGTCGTTTTCAGCCAATTTTCTGGATTTTTGAAAATTTCACATTTTTGTGAAAATAACCACTAAATGAGGGAATAATATGTGTGAGGGTACCCCAGGAGAGTTCCAAATGTGTGTGGGTAGAATATATATCCCACGGGGATAAAATTGAAAAAAGTTGAAAAAAAAATTTTTTTGGACTTATTCATTTTTCCAGTGTTTATCAGACTTTCAGATAGGGCAAATATCAGTGAGCGTTCCGATTTCAGTTCCAGAGCGATTCGCCCAATGAGTCCTTGATATTTAGTCGTTTTCAGCCAATTTTCTGGATTTTTGAAAATTTCACATTTTTGTGAAAATAACCACTAAATGAGGGAATAATATGTGTGAGGGTACCCCAGGAGAGTTCCAAATGTGTGTGGGTAGAATACATATCCTACAGGGGTAAAATTGAAAAAAGTAGAAACATTTTTTTTTTTGGACTTAGTCATTTTTCCGGCGTTTATCAGACTTTCAGATAGGGCAAATGTCAGTGAGCGTTCCGATTTCAGTTCCAGAGCGATTCGCCCAATGAATCCTTGATATTTAGTCGTTTTCAGCCAATTTTCTGGATTTTTGAAAATTTCACTTTTTTGTGAAAATATCCACTAAATGAGGGAATAATATGTGTGAGGGTACCCCAGGAGAGTTCCAAATGTGTGTGGGTAGAATATCTATACTACGGGGGTAAAATTGAAAAAAGTTCAAAAATTTTTTTTTTTGGACTTAGTCATTTTTCCGCCGTTTATCAGACTTTCAGAGAGGGGAAATGTCAGTGAGCGTTCCGATTTCAGTTCCAGAGCGGTTCGCCCAATGAGTCCTTGATATTTAGTCGTTTTCAGCCAATTTTCTGGATTTTTGAAAATTTCACATTTTTGTGAAAATAACCACTAAATGAGGGAATAATATGTGTGAGGGTACCCCAGGAGAGTTCCAAATGTGTGTGGGTAGAATACATATCCTACGGGGGTAAAATTGAAAAAAGTAGAAACATTTTTTTTTTTGGACTTAGTCATTTTTCCGCCCTTTATCAGACTTTCAGATAGGGGAAATGTCAGTGAGCGTTCCGATTTCAGTTCCAGAGCGGTTCGCCCAATGAGTCCTTGATATTTAGTCGTTTTCAGCCAATTTTCTGGATTTTTGAAAATTTCACATTTTTGTGAAAATAACCACTAAATGAGGGAATAATATGTGTGAGGGTACCCCAGGAGAGTTCCAAATGTGTGTGGGTAGAATATATATCCCACGGGGATAAAATTGAAAAAAGTTGAAAAAAAAATTTTTTTGGACTTATTCATTTTTCCAGTGTTTATCAGACTTTCAGATAGGGCAAATATCAGTGAGCGTTCCGATTTCAGTTCCAGAGCGATTCGCCCAATGAGTCCTTGATATTTAGTCGTTTTCAGCCAATTTTCTGGATTTTTGAAAATTTCACATTTTTGTGAAAATAACCACTAAATGAGGGAATAAAATGTGTGAGGGTACCCCAGGAGAGTTCCAAATGTGTGTGGGTAGAATACATATCCTACAGGGGTAAAATTGAAAAAAGTAGAAACATTTTTTTTTTTGGACTTAGTCATTTTTCCGGCGTTTATCAGACTTTCAGATAGGGCAAATGTCAGTGAGCGTTCCGATTTCAGTTCCAGAGCGATTCGCCCAATGAATCCTTGATATTTAGTCGTTTTCAGCCAATTTTCTGGATTTTTGAAAATTTCACTTTTTTGTGAAAATATCCACTAAATGAGGGAATAATATGTGTGAGGGTACCCCAGGAGAGTTCCAAATGTGTGTGGGTAGAATATCTATACTACGGGGGTAAAATTGAAAAAAGTTCAAAAATTTTTTTTTTTGGACTTAGTCATTTTTCCGCCGTTTATCAGACTTTCAGAGAGGGGAAATGTCAGTGAGCGTTCCGATTTCAGTTCCAGAGCGGTTCGCCCAATGAGTCCTTGATATTTAGTCGTTTTCAGCCAATTTTCTGGATTTTTGAAAATTTCACATTTTTGTGAAAATAACCACTAAATGAGGGAATAATATGTGTGAGGGTACCCCAGGAGAGTTCCAAATGTGTGTGGGTTGAATACATATCCTACGGGGGTAAAATTGAAAAAAGTAGAAACATTTTTTTTTTTGGACTTAGTCATTTTTCCGCCCTTTATCAGACTTTCAGATAGGGGAAATGTCAGTGAGCGTTCCGATTTCAGTTCCAGAGCGGTTCGCCCAATGAGTCCTTGATATTTAGTCGTTTTCAGCCAATTTTCTGGATTTTTGAAAATTTCACATTTTTGTGAAAATAACCACTAAATGAGGGAATAATATGTGTGAGGGTACCCCAGGAGAGTTCCAAATGTGTGTGGGTAGAATATATATCCCACGGGGATAAAATTGAAAAAAGTTGAAAAAAAAATTTTTTTGGACTTATTCATTTTTCCAGTGTTTATCAGACTTTCAGATAGGGCAAATATCAGTGAGCGTTCCGATTTCAGTTCCAGAGCGATTCGCCCAATGAGTCCTTGATATTTAGTCGTTTTCAGCCAATTTTCTGGATTTTTGAAAATTTCACATTTTGTGAAAATATCAACTAAATGAGGGAATAATGTGTGTGAGGGTACCCCAGGAGAGTTCCAAATGTGTGTGGGTACAATATATATCCCACGGGGGTGAAATTGAAAAAAGTTGAAAAAATTTTTTTTTTGGACTTAGTCATTTTTCCAGCGTTTATCAGACTTTCAGATAGGGCAAATGTCAGTGAGCGTTCCGATTTCAGTTCCAGAGCGGTTCGCCCAATGAGTCCTTGATATTTAGTCGTTTTCAGCCAATTTTCTGGATTTTTGAAAATTTCACATTTTTGTGAAAATATCCATTAAATGAGGGAATAATATGTGTGAGGGTACCCCAGGAGAGTTCCAAATGTGTGTGGGTAGAATATATATCCCACGGGGGTAAAATTGAAAAAAGTTGAAAAATTTTTTTTTTTGGACTTAGTCATTTTTCCAGTGTTTATCAGACTTTCAGATAGGGCAAATGTCAGTGAGCGTTCCGATTTCAGTTCCAGAGCGATTCGCCCAATGAGTCCTTGATATTTAGTCGTTTTCAGCCAATTTTCTGGATTTTTGAAAATTTCACATTTTTGTGAAAATATCCACTAAATGAGGGAATAATATGTGTGAGGGTACCACAGGAGAGTTCCAAATGTGTGTGGGTAGAATATATATCCCACGGGGGTAAAATTGAAAAAAGTTGAAAAAAATTTTTTTTTGGACTTAGTCATTTTTCCGCCGTTTATCAGACTTTCAGATAGGGGAAATGTCAGTGAGCGTTCCGATTTCAGTTCCAGAGCGGTTCGCCCAATGAGTCCTTGATATTTAGTCGTTTTCAGCCAATTTTCTGGATTTTTGAAAATTTCACATTTTGTGAAAATAACCACTAAATGAGGGAATAATATGTGTGAGGGTACCCCAGGAGAGTTCCAAATGTGTGTGGGTAGAATATATATCCTACGGGGGTAAAATTGAAAAAAGTAGAAAAAATTTTTTTTTTGTACTTAGTCATTTTTCCGGCGTTTATCAGACTTTCAGATAGGGCAAATGTCAGTGAGCGTTCCGATTTCAGTTCCAGAGAGATTCACCCACTGAGTCCTTGATATTTAGTCGCTTTCAGCCAATTTTCTGGATTTTTGAAAATTTCACTGTTTTGTGAAAATATCCACTAAATGAGGGAATAATATGTGTGAGGGTACCCCAGTAGAATTCCAAATGTGTGTGGGTAGAATATATATCCCACGGGGGTAAAATTGAAAAAAGTTGAAAAAAAAATTTTTTTGGACTTAGTCATTTTTCCAGTGTTTATCAGACTTTCAGATAGGGCAAATGTCAGTGAGCGTTCCGATTTCAGTTCCAGAGCGATTCGCCCAATGAGTCCTTGATATTTAGTCGTTTTCAGCCAATTTTCTGGATTTTTGAAAATTTCACATTTTGTGAAAATATCAACTAAATGAGGGAATAATGTGTGTGAGGGTACCCCAGGAGAGTTCCAAATGTGTGTGGGTAGAATACATATCCTACGGGGGTAAAATTGAAAAAAGTAGAAACATTTTTTTTTTTTGTACTTAGTCATTTTTCCGGCGTTTATCAGACTTTCAGATAGGGCAAATGTCAGTGAGCGTTCCGATTTCAGTTCCAGAGAGATTCACCCACTGAGTCCTTGATATTTAGTCGCTTTCAGCCAATTTTCTGGATTTGTGAAAATTTCACTTTTTTGTGAAAATATCCACTAAATGAGGGAATAATATGTGTGAGGGTACCCCAAGAGAGTTCCAAATGTCTGTGGGTAGAATATATATTCCACGGGGGTAAAATTGAAAAAAGTTAAAAAAATTATTTTTTTTGGACTTAGTCATTTTTCCGCCGTTTATCAGACTTTCAGATAGGGCAAATGTCAGTGAGCGTTCCGATTTCAGTTGCAGAGCGATTCACCCAATGAGTCCTTGATATTTAGTCGTTTTCAGCCAATTTGCTGGATTTTTGAAAATTTCACATTTTTGTGAAAATATCCATTAAATGAGGGAATAATATGTGTGAGGGTACCCCAGAAGAGTTCCAAATGTGTGTGGGTAGAACATATATCCCACGGGGGTAAAATTGAAAAAAGTTGAAAAAAAAAATTTTTTGGACTTAGTCATTTTTCCAGCGTTTATCAGACTTTCAGATAGGGGAAATGTCAGTGAGCGTTCCGATTTCAGTTCCAGAGCGATTCGCCCATTGAGTCCTTGATATTTAGTCGTTTTCAGCAAATTTTCTGGATTTTTGAAAATTTCACATTTTTGTGAAAATAACCACTAAATGAGGGAATAATATGTGTGAGGGTACCCCAGGAGAGTTCCAAATGTGTGTGGGTAGAATACATATCCTACGGGGGTAAAATTGAAAAAAGTAGAAAAATTTTTTTTTTTTGTACTTAGTCATTTTTCCGGCGTTTATCAGACTTTCAGATAGGGCAAATGTCAGTGAGCGTTCCGATTTCAGTTCCAGAGAGATTCACCCACTGAGTCCTTGATATTTAGTCGCTTTCAGCCAATTTTCTGGATTTTTGAAAATTTCACATTTTTGTGAAAATATCCACTAAATGAGGGAATAATATGTGTGAGGTTACCCCAGGAGAGTTCCAAATGTGTGTGGGTAGAATATATATCCCACGGGGGTAAAATTGAAAAAAGTTGAAAAAAAAATTTTTTTGGACTTAGTCATTTTTCCAGCGTTTATCAGACTTTCAGATTGGGGAAATGTCAGTGAGCGTTCCGATTTCAGTTCCAGAGCGATTCGCCCAATGAGTCCTTGATATTTAGTCGTTTTCAGCCAATTTTTTGGATTTTTGAAAATTTCACTTTTTTGTGAAAATATCCACTAAATGAGGGAATAATATGTGTGAGGGTACCCCAATAGAGTTCCAAATGTGTGTGGGTAGAATACATATCCTACGGGGGTAAAATTGAAAAAAGTAGAAAAATTTTTTTTTTTGTACTTAGTCATTTTTCCGGCGTTTATCAGACTTTCAGATAGGGCAAATGTCAGTGAGCGTTCCGATTTCAGTTCCAGAGAGATTCACCCACTGAGTCCTTGATATTTAGTCGCTTTCAGCCAATTTTCTGGATTTTTGAAAATTTCACTTTTTTGTGAAAATATCCACTAAATGAGGGAATAATATGTGTGAGGGTACCCCAGGAGAGTTCCAAATGTGTGTGGGTAGAATATATATCCCACGGGGGTAAAATTGAAAAAAGTTGAAAAATTTTTTTTTTTGGACTTAGTCATTTTTCCAGTGTTTATCAGACTTTCAGATAGGGCAAATGTCAGTGAGCGTTCCGATTTCAGTTCCAGAGCGATTCGCCCAATGAGTCCTTGATATTTAGTCGTTTTCAGCCAATTTTCTGGATTTTTGAAAATTTCACATTTTTGAGAAAATATCCACTAAATGAGGGAATAATATGTGTGATTGACCACAGGAGAGTTCCAAATGTGTGTGGGTAGAATATATATCCCACGGGGGTAAAATTGAAAAAAGTTGAAAAAAAAATTTTTTTGGACTTAGTCATTTTTCCAGCGTTTATCAGACTTTCAGATAGGGGAAATGTCAGTGAGCGTTCCGATTTCAGTTCCAGAGCGATTCGCCCAATGAGTCCTTGATATTTAGTCGTTTTCAGCCAATTTTTTGGATTTTTGAAAATTTCACTTTTTTGTGAAAATATCCACTAAATGAGGGAATAATATGTGTGAGGGTACCCCAATAGAGTTCCAAATGTGTGTGGGTAGAATACATATCCTACGGGGGTAAAATTGAAAAAAGTAGAAAAATTTTTTTTTTTGTACTTAGTCATTTTTCCGGCGTTTATCAGACTTTCAGATAGGGCAAATGTCAGTGAGCGTTCCGATTTCAGTTCCAGAGAGATTCACCCACTGAGTCCTTGATATTTAGTCGCTTTCAGCCAATTTTCTGGATTTTTGAAAATTTCACTTTTTTGTGAAAATATCCGCTAAATGAGGGAATAATATGTGTGAGGGTACCCCAGGAGAGTTCCAAATGTGTGTGGGTAGAATATATATCCCACGGGGGTAAAATTGAAAAAAGTTGAAAAATTTTTTTTTTTGGACTTAGTCATTTTTCCAGTGTTTATCAGACTTTCAGATAGGGCAAATGTCAGTGAGCGTTCCGATTTCAGTTCCAGAGCGATTCGCCCAATGAGTCCTTGATATTTAGTCGTTTTCAGCCAATTTTCTGGATTTTTCAAAATTTCACATTTTGTGAAAATATCAACTAAATGAGGGAATAATGTGTGTGAGGGTACCCCAGGAGAGTTCCAAATGTGTGTGGGTACAATATATATCCCACGGGGGTGAAATTGAAAAAAGTTGAAAAATTTTTTTTTTTGGACTTAGTCATTTTTCCAGCGTTTATCAGACTTTCAGATAGGGCAAATGTCAGTGAGCGTTCCGATTTCAGTTCCAGAGCGATTCGCCCAATGAGTCCTTGATATTTAGTCGTTTTCAGCCAATTTTCTGGATTTTTGAAAATTTCACATTTTTGTGAAAATATCCACTAAATGAGGGAATAATATGTGTGAGGGTACCACAGGAGAGTTCCAAATGTGTGTGGGTAGAATATATATCCCACGGGGGTAAAATTGAAAAAAGTTTAAAAAATTTTTTTTTTGGACTTAGTCATTTTTCCGCCGTTTATCAGACTTTCAGATAGGGGAAATGTCAGTGAGCGTTCCGATTTCAGTTCCAGAGCGATTTGCCCAATGAGTCCTTGATATTTAGTCGTTTTCAGCCAATTTGCTGGATTTTTGAAAATTTCACATTTTTGTGAAAATATCCATTAAATGAGGGAATAATATGTGTGAGGGTACCCCAGAAGAGTTCCAAATGTGTGTGGGTAGAACATATATCCCACGGGGGTAAAATTGAAAAAAGTTGAAAAAAAAAATTTTTTGGACTTAGTCATTTTTCCAGCGTTTATCAGACTTTCAGATAGGGGAAATGTCAGTGAGCGTTCCGATTTCAGTTCCAGAGCGATTCGCCCATTGAGTCCTTGATATTTAGTCGTTTTCAGCAAATTTTCTGGATTTTTGAAAATTTCACATTTTTGTGAAAATAACCACTAAATGAGGGAATAATATGTGTGAGGGTACCCCAGGAGAGTTCCAAATGTGTGTGGGTAGAATACATATCCTACGGGGGTAAAATTGAAAAAAGTAGAAAAATTTTTTTTTTTTGTACTTAGTCATTTTTCCGGCGTTTATCAGACTTTCAGATAGGGCAAATGTCAGTGAGCGTTCCGATTTCAGTTCCAGAGAGATTCACCCACTGAGTCCTTGATATTTAGTCGCTTTCAGCCAATTTTCTGGATTTTTGAAAATTTCACATTTTTGTGAAAATATCCACTAAATGAGGGAATAATATGTGTGAGGTTACCCCAGGAGAGTTCCAAATGTGTGTGGGTAGAATATATATCCCACGGGGGTAAAATTGAAAAAAGTTGAAAAAAAAATTTTTTTGGACTTAGTCATTTTTCCAGCGTTTATCAGACTTTCAGATTGGGGAAATGTCAGTGAGCGTTCCGATTTCAGTTCCAGAGCGATTCGCCCAATGAGTCCTTGATATTTAGTCGTTTTCAGCCAATTTTTTGGATTTTTGAAAATTTCACTTTTTTGTGAAAATATCCACTAAATGAGGGAATAATATGTGTGAGGGTACCCCAATAGAGTTCCAAATGTGTGTGGGTAGAATACATATCCTACGGGGGTAAAATTGAAAAAAGTAGAAAAATTTTTTTTTTTGTACTTAGTCATTTTTCCGGCGTTTATCAGACTTTCAGATAGGGCAAATGTCAGTGAGCGTTCCGATTTCAGTTCCAGAGAGATTCACCCACTGAGTCCTTGATATTTAGTCGCTTTCAGCCAATTTTCTGGATTTTTGAAAATTTCACTTTTTTGTGAAAATATCCACTAAATGAGGGAATAATATGTGTGAGGGTACCCCAGGAGAGTTCCAAATGTGTGTGGGTAGAATATATATCCCACGGGGGTAAAATTGAAAAAAGTTGAAAAATTTTTTTTTTTGGACTTAGTCATTTTTCCAGTGTTTATCAGACTTTCAGATAGGGCAAATGTCAGTGAGCGTTCCGATTTCAGTTCCAGAGCGATTCGCCCAATGAGTCCTTGATATTTAGTCGTTTTCAGCCAATTTTCTGGATTTTTGAAAATTTCACATTTTTGAGAAAATATCCACTAAATGAGGGAATAATATGTGTGAGGGTACCACAGGAGAGTTCCAAATGTGTGTGGGTAGAATATATATCCCACGGGGGTAAAATTGAAAAAAGTTGAAAAAAAAATTTTTTTGGACTTAGTCATTTTTCCAGCGTTTATCAGACTTTCAGATAGGGGAAATGTCAGTGAGCGTTCCGATTTCAGTTCCAGAGCGATTCGCCCAATGAGTCCTTGATATTTAGTCGTTTTCAGCCAATTTTTTGGATTTTTGAAAATTTCACTTTTTTGTGAAAATATCCACTAAATGAGGGAATAATATGTGTGAGGGTACCCCAATAGAGTTCCAAATGTGTGTGGGTAGAATACATATCCTACGGGGGTAAAATTGAAAAAAGTAGAAAAAATTTTTTTTTTGTACTTAGTCATTTTTCCGGCGTTTATCAGACTTTCAGATAGGGCAAATGTCAGTGAGCGTTCCGATTTCAGTTCCAGAGAGATTCACCCACTGAGTCCTTGATATTTAGTCGCTTTCAGCCAATTTTCTGGATTTTTGAAAATTTCACTTTTTTGTGAAAATATCCGCTAAATGAGGGAATAATATGTGTGAGGGTACCCCAGGAGAGTTCCAAATGTGTGTGGGTAGAATATATATCCCACGGGGGTAAAATTGAAAAAAGTTGAAAAATTTTTTTTTTTGGACATAGTCATTTTTCCAGTGTTTATCAGACTTTCAGATAGGGCAAATGTCAGTGAGCGTTCCGATTTCAGTTCCAGAGCGATTCGCCCAATGAGTCCTTGATATTTAGTCGTTTTCAGCCAATTTTCTGGATTTTTCAAAATTTCACATTTTGTGAAAATATCAACTAAATGAGGGAATAATGTGTGTGAGGGTACCCCAGGAGAGTTCCAAATGTGTGTGGGTACAATATATATCCCACGGGGGTGAAATTGAAAAAAGTTGAAAAATTTTTTTTTTTGGACTTAGTCATTTTTCCAGCGTTTATCAGACTTTCAGATAGGGCAAATGTCAGTGAGCGTTCCGATTTCAGTTCCAGAGCGATTCGCCCAATGAGTCCTTGATATTTAGTCGTTTTCAGCCAATTTTCTGGATTTTTGAAAATTTCACATTTTTGTGAAAATATCCACTAAATGAGGGAATAATATGTGTGAGGGTACCACAGGAGAGTTCCAAATGTGTGTGGGTAGAATATATATCCCACGGGGGTAAAATTGAAAAAAGTTTAAAAAATTTTTTTTTTGGACTTAGTCATTTTTCCGCCGTTTATCAGACTTTCAGATAGGGCAAATGTCAGTGAGCGTTCCGATTTCAGTTCCAGAGCGATTCACCCAATGAGTCCTTGATATTTAGTCGTTTTCAGCCAATTTGCTGGATTTTTGAAAATTTCACATTTTTGTGAAAATATCCATTAAATGAGGGAATAATATGTGTGAGGGTACCCCAGAAGAGTTCCAAATGTGTGTGGGTAGAACATGTATCCCACGGGGGTAAAATTGAAAAAAGTTGAAAAAAAAAATTTTTTGGACTTAGTCATTTTTCCAGCGTTTATCAGACTTTCAGATAGGGGAAATGTCAGTGAGCGTTCCGATTTCAGTTCCAGAGCGATTCGCCCAATGAGTCCTTGATATTTAGTCGTTTTCAGCAAATTTTCTGGATTTTTGAAAATTTCACATTTTTGTGAAAATAACCACTAAATGAGGGAATAATATGTGTGAGGGTACCCCAGGAGAGTTCCAAATGTGTGTGGGTAGAATATATATCCTACGGGGGTAAAATTGAAAAAAGTAGAAAATTTTTTTTTTTGTACTTAGTCATTTTTCCGGCGTTTATCAGACTTTCAGATAGGGCAAATGTCAGTGAGCGTTCCGATTTCAGTTCCAGAGAGATTCACCCACTGAGTCCTTGATATTTAGTCGCTTTCAGCCAATTTTCTGGATTTTTGAAAATTTCACTTTTTTGTGAAAATATCCACTAAATGAGGGAATAATATGTGTGAGGGTACCCCAGGAGAGTTCCAAATGTGTGTGGGTAGAATATATATCCCACGGGGGTAAAATTGAAAAAAGTTGAAAAATTTTTTTTTTTGGACTTAGTCATTTTTCCAGTGTTTATCAGACTTTCAGATAGGGCAAATGTCAGTGAGCGTTCCGATTTCAGTTCCAGAGCGATTCGCCCAATGAGTCCTTGATATTTAGTCGTTTTCAGCCAATTTTCTGGATTTTTCAAAATTTCACATTTTGTGAAAATATCAACTAAATGAGGGAATAATGTGTGTGAGGGTACCCCAGGAGAGTTCCAAATGTGTGTGGGTACAATATATATCCCACGGGGGTGAAATTGAAAAAAGTTGAAAAATTTTTTTTTTTGGACTTAGTCATTTTTCCAGCGTTTATCAGACTTTCAGATAGGGCAAATGTCAGTGAGCGTTCCGATTTCAGTTCCAGAGCGATTTGCCCAATGAGTCCTTGATATTTAGTCGTTTTCAGCCAATATTTTGGATTTGTGAAAATTTCACTTTTTTGTGAAAATATCCACTAAATGAGGGAATAATATGTGTGAGGGTACCCCAGGAGAGTTCCAAATGTCTGTGGGTAGAATATATATTCCACGGGGGTAAAATTGAAAAAAGTTAAAAAAATTATTTTTTTTGGACTTAGTCATTTTTCCGCCGTTTATCAGACTTTCAGATAGGGCAAATGTCAGTGAGCGTTCCGATTTCAGTTGCAGAGCGATTCACCCAATGAGTCCTTGATATTTAGTCGTTTTCAGCCAATTTGCTGGATTTTTGAAAATTTCACATTTTTGTGAAAATATCCATTAAATGAGGGAATAATATGTGTGAGGGTACCCCAGACGAGTTCCAAATGTGTGTGGGTAGAACATATATCCCACGGGGGTAAAATTGAAAAAAGTTGAAAAAAATTTTTTTTTGGACTTAGTCATTTTTCCGGCGTTTATCAGACTTTCAGATAGGGCAAATGTCAGTGAGCGTTCCGATTTCAGTTCCAGAGAGATTCACCCACTGAGTCCTTGATATTTAGTCGCTTTCAGCCAATTTTCTGGATTTTTGAAAATTTCACTTTTTTGTGAAAATATCCACTAAATGAGGGAATAATATGTGTGAGGGTACCCCAGGAGAGTTCCAAATGTGTGTGGGTAGAATATATATCCCACGGGGGTAAAATTGAAAAAAGTTGAAAAATTTTTTTTTTTGGACTTAGTCATTTTTCCAGTGTTTATCAGACTTTCAGATAGGGCAAATGTCAGTGAGCATTCCGATTTCAGTTCCAGAGCGATTCACCCAATGAGTCCTTGATATTTAGTCGTTTTCAGCCAATTTTCTGGATTTTTGAAAATTTCACATTTTTGTGAAAATATCCACTAAATGAGGGAATAATATGTGTGAGGGTACCACAGGAGAGTTCCAAATGTGTGTGGGTAGAATATATATCCCACGGGGGTAAAATTGAAAAAAGTTTAAAAAATTTTTTTTTTGGACTTAGTCATTTTTCCAGCGTTTATCAGACTTTCAGATAGGGCAAATGTCAGTGAGCGTTCCGATTTCAGTTCCAGAGAGATTCACCCACTGAGTCCTTGATATTTAGTCGCTTTCAGCCAATTTTCTGGATTTTTGAAAATTTCACATTTTTGTGAAAATATCCAATAAATGAGGGAATAATATGTGTGAGGGTACCCCAGGAGAGTTCCAAATGTGTGTGGGTAGAATATATATCCCACGGGGGTAAAATTAAAAAAAGTTTAAAAAAATTTTTTTTTGGACTTAGTCATTTTTCCAGCGTTTATCAGACTTTCAGATAGGGCAGATGTCAGTGAGCGTTCCGATTTAAGTTCCAGAGCGATTCGCCCAATGAGTCCTTGATATTTGGTCATTTTCAGCCAATATTTTGGATTTTTGAAAATTTCACTTTTTTGTGAAAATATCCTCTAAATGAGGGAATAATATGTGTGAGGGTACCCCAGGAGAGTTCCAAATGTGTTTGGGTAGAATATATATCCCACGGGGGTAAAATTGAAAAAAGTTGAAAAAATTTATTTTTTTGGACTTAGTCATTTTTCCGCCGTTTATCAGACTTTCAGATAGGGGAAATGTCAGTGAGCGTTCCGATTTCAGTTCCAGAGTGATTCGCCCAATGAGTCCTTGATATTTAGTCGTTTTCAGCCAATATTTAGGATTTTTGAAAATTTCACTTCTTTGTGTAAATATCCACTAAATGAGGCAATAATATGTGTGAGGGTACCCCAGGAGAGTTCCAAATGTGTGTGGGTAGAATACATATCCTACGGGGGTAAAATTGAAAAAAGTAGAAAAAAATTTTTTCTTGTACTTAGTCATTTTTCCGGCGTTTATCAGACTTTCAGATAGGGCAAATGTCAGTGAGCGTTCCGATTTCAGTTCCAGAGAGATTCACCCACTGAGTCCTTGATATTTAGTCGCTTTCAGCCAATTTTCTGGATTTTTGAAAATTTCACATTTTTGTGAAAATATCCACTAAATGAGGGAATAATATGTGTGAGGGTACCCCAGGAGAGTTCCAAATGTGTGTGGGTAGAATATATATCCCACGGGGGTAAAATTGAAAAAAGTTGAAAAATTTTTTTTTTTGGACTTAGTCATTTTTCCGCCGTTTATCAGACTTTCAGATAGGGGAAATGTCAGTGAGCATTCCGATTTCAGTTCCAGAGCGGTTCGCCCAATGAGTCCTTGATATTTAGTCGTTTTCAGCCAATTTTCTGGATTTTTGAAAATTTCACATTTTGTGAAAATATCAACTAAATGAGGGAATAATGTGTGTGAGGGTACCCCAGGAGAGTTCCAAATGTGTGTGGGTACAATATATATCCCACGGGGGTGAAATTGAAAAAAGTTGAAAAATTTTTTTTTTTGGACTTAGTCATTTTTCCAGCGTTTATCAGACTTTCAGATAGGGCAAATGTCAGTGAGCGTTCCGATTTCAGTTCCAGAGCGATTCGCCCAATGAGTCCTTGATATTTAGTCGTTTTCAGCCAATTTTCTGGATTTTTGAAAATTTCACATTTTTGTGAAAATATCCACTAAATGAGGGAATAATATGTGTGAGGGTACCACAGGAGAGTTCCAAATGTGTGTGGGTAGAATATATATCCCACGGGGGTAAAATTGAAAAAAGTTGAAAAAAAATTTTTTTTGGACTTAGTCATTTTTCCGCCGTTTATCAGACTTTCAGATAGGGCAAATGTCAGTGAGCGTTCCGATTTCAGTTCCAGAGAGATTCACCCACTGAGTCCTTGATATTTAGTCGCTTTCAGCCAATTTTCTGGATTTTTGAAAATTTCACTTTTTTGTGAAAATATCCACTAAATGAGGGAATAATATGTGTGAGGGTACCCCAGGAGAGTTCCAAATGTGTGTGGGTAGAATATATATCCCACGGGGGTAAAATTGAAAAAAGTTGAAAAATTTTTTTTTTTGGACTTAGTCATTTTTCCAGTGTTTATCAGACTTTCAGATAGGGCAAATGTCAGTGAGCGTTCCGATTTCAGTTCCAGAGCGATTCGCCCAATGAGTCCTTGATATTTAGTCGTTTTCAGCCAATTTTCTGGATTTTTCAAAATTTCACATTTTGTGAAAATATCAACTAAATGAGGGAATAATGTGTGTGAGGGTACCCCAGGAGAGTTCCAAATGTGTGTGGGTACAATATATATCCCACGGGGCTGAAATTGAAAAAAGTTGAAAAATTTTTTTTTTTGGACTTAGTCATTTTTCCAGCGTTTATCAGACTTTCAGATAGGGCAAATGTCAGTGAGCGTTCCGATTTCAGTTCCAGAGCGATTTGCCCAATGAGTCCTTGATATTTAGTCGTTTTCAGCCAATATTTTGGATTTGTGAAAATTTCACTTTTTTGTGAAAATATCCACTAAATGAGGGAATAATATGTGTGAGGGTACCCCAGGAGAGATCCAAATGTCTGTGGGTAGAATATATATTCCACGGGGGTAAAATTGAAAAAAGTTAAAAAAATTATTTTTTTTGGACTTAGTCATTTTTCCGCCGTTTATCAGACTTTCAGATAGGGCAAATGTCAGTGAGCGTTCCGATTTCAGTTGCAGAGCGATTCACCCAATGAGTCCTTGATATTTAGTCGTTTTCAGCCAATTTGCTGGATTTTTGAAAATTTCACATTTTTGTGAAAATATCCATTAAATGAGGGAATAATATGTGTGAGGGTACCCCAGACGAGTTCCAAATGTGTGTGGGTAGAATATATATCCCACGGGGGTAAAATTGAAAAAAGTTGAAAAATTTTTTTTTTTGGACTTAGTCATTTTTCCAGTGTTTATCAGACTTTCAGATAGGGCAAATGTCAGTGAGCGTTCCGATTTCAGTTCCAGAGCGGTTCGACCAATGAGTCCTTGATATTTAGTCGTTTTCAGCCAATTTTCTGGATTTTTGAAAATTTTACATTTTTGTGAAAATAATGACTAAATGAGGGAATAATATGTGTGAGGGTACCCCAGGAGAGTTCCAAATGTGTGTGGGTAGAATATATATCCTACGGGGGTAAAATTGAAAAAAGTAGAAAATTTTTTTTTTTGTACTTAGTCATTTTTCCGGCGTTTATCAGACTTTCAGATAGGGCAAATGTCAGTGAGCGTACCGATTTCAGTTCCAGAGAGATTCACCCAATGAGTCCTTGATATTTAGTCGCTTTCAGCCAATTTTCTGGATTTTTGAAAATTTCACATTTTTGTGAAAATATCCACTAAATGAGGGAATAATATGTGTGAGGGTACCCCAGGAGAGTTCCAAATGTGTGTGGGTAGAATATATAACCCACGGGGGTAAAATTGAAAAAAGTTGAAAAATTTTTTTTTTTGGACTTAGTCATTTTTCCAGTGTTTATCAGACTTTCAGATAGGGCAAATGTCAGTGAGCGTTCCGATTTCAGTTCCAGAGCGATTCGCCCAATGAGTCCTTGATATTTAGTCGTTTTCAGCCAATTTTCTGGATTTTTGAAAATTTCACATTTTGTGAAAATATCAACTAAATGAGGGAATAATGTGTGTGAGGGTACCCCAGGAGAGTTCCAAATGTGTGTGGGTACAATATATATCCCACGGGGGTGAAATTGAAAAAAGTTGAAAAATTTTTTTTTTTGGACTTAGTCATTTTTCCAGCGTTTATCAGACTTTCAGATAGGGCAAATGTCAGTGAGCGTTCCGATTTCAGTTCCAGAGCGATTCGCCCAATGAGTCCTTGATATTTAGTCGTTTTCAGCCAATTTTCTGGATTTTTGAAAATTTCACATTTTTGTGAAAATATCCACTAAATGAGGGAATAATATGTGTGAGGGTACCACAGGAGAGTTCCAAATGTGTGTGGGTAGAATATATATCCCACGGGGGTAAAATTGAAAAAAGTTGAAAAAAATTTTTTTTTGGACTTAGTCATTTTTCCGGCGTTTATCAGACTTTCAGATAGGGCAAATGTCAGTGAGCGTTCCGATTTCAGTTCCAGAGAGATTCACCCACTGAGTCCTTGATATTTAGTCGCTTTCAGCCAATTTTCTGGATTTTTGAAAATTTCACTTTTTTGTGAAAATATCCACTAAATGAGGGAATAATATGTGTGAGGGTACCCCAGGAGAGTTCCAAATGTGTGTGGGTAGAATATATATCCCACGGGGGTAAAATTGAAAAAAGTTGAAAAATTTTTTTTTTTGGACTTAGTCATTTTTCCAGTGTTTATCAGACTTTCAGATAGGGCAAATGTCAGTGAGCATTCCGATTTCAGTTCCAGAGCGATTCACCCAATGAGTCCTTGATATTTAGTCGTTTTCAGCCAATTTTCTGGATTTTTGAAAATTTCACATTTTTGTGAAAATATCCACTAAATGAGGGAATAATATGTGTGAGGGTACCCCAGGAGAGTTCCAAATGTGTGTGGGTAGAATATATATCCCACGGGGGTAAAATTAAAAAAAGTTGAAAAAAATTTTTTTTTGGACTTAGTCATTTTTCCAGCGTTTATCAGACTTTCAGATAGGGCAGATGTCAGTGAGCGTTCCGATTTAAGTTCCAGAGCGATTCGCCCAATGAGTCCTTGATATTTGGTCATTTTCAGCCAATATTTTGGATTTTTGAAAATTTCACTTTTTTGTGAAAATATCCTCTAAATGAGGGAATAATATGTGTGAGGGTACCCCAGGAGAGTTCCAAATGTGTTTGGGTAGAATATATATCCCACGGGGGTAAAATTGAAAAAAGTTGAAAAAATTTATTTTTTTGGACTTAGTCATTTTTCCGCCGTTTATCAGACTTTCAGATAGGGGAAATGTCAGTGAGCGTTCCGATTTCAGTTCCAGAGTGATTCGCCCAATGAGTCCTTGATATTTAGTCGTTTTCAGCCAATATTTAGGATTTTTGAAAATTTCACTTCTTTGTGTAAATATCCACTAAATGAGGCAATAATATGTGTGAGGGTACCCCAGGAGAGTTCCAAATGTGTGTGGGTAGAATACATATCCTACGGGGGTAAAATTGAAAAAAGTAGAAAAAAATTTTTTCTTGTACTTAGTCATTTTTCCGGCGTTTATCAGACTTTCAGATAGGGCAAATGTCAGTGAGCGTTCCGATTTCAGTTCCAGAGAGATTCACCCACTGAGTCCTTGATATTTAGTCGCTTTCAGCCAATTTTCTGGATTTTTGAAAATTTCACATTTTTGTGAAAATATCCACTAAATGAGGGAATAATATGTGTGAGGGTACCCCAGGAGAGTTCCAAATGTGTGTGGGTAGAATATATATCCCACGGGGGTAAAATTGAAAAAAGTTGAAAAATTTTTTTTTTTGGACTTAGTCATTTTTCCGCCGTTTATCAGACTTTCAGATAGGGGAAATGTCAGTGAGCGTTCCGATTTCAGTTCCAGAGCGGTTCGCCCAATGAGTCCTTGATATTTAGTCGTTTTCAGCCAATTTTCTGGATTTTTGAAAATTTCACATTTTGTGAAAATATCAACTAAATGAGGGAATAATGTGTGTGAGGGTACCCCAGGAGAGTTCCAAATGTGTGTGGGTAGAATACATATCCTACGGGGGTAAAATTTAAAAAAGTAGAAAAAATTTTTTTTTTGTACTTAGTCATTTTTCCGGCGTTTATCAGACTTTCAGATAGGGCAAATGTCAGTGAGCGTTCCGATTTCAGTTCCAGAGAGATTCACCCACTGATTCCTTGATATTTAGTCGCTTTCAGCCAATTTTCTGGATTTTTGAAAATTTCACATTTTTGTGAAAATATCCACTAAATGAGGGAATAATATGTGTGAGGGTACCCCAGGAGAGTTCCAAATGTGTGTGGGTAGAATATATATCCCACGGGGGTAAAATTGAAAAAAGTTGAAAAATTTTTTTTTTTGGACTTAGTCATTTTTCCAGTGTTTATCAGACTTTCAGATAGGGCAAATGTCAGTGAGCGTTCCGATTTCAGTTCCAGAGCGATTCGCCCAATGAGTCCTTGATATTTAGTCGTTTTCAGCCAATTTTCTGGATTTTTGAAAATTTCACATTTTGTGAAAATATCAACTAAATGAGGGAATAATGTGTGTGAGGGTACCCCAGGAGAGTTCCAAATGTGTGTGGGTACAATATATATCCCACGGGGGTGAAATTGAAAAAAGTTGAAAAATTTTTTTTTTTTGGACTTAGTCATTTTTCCAGCGTTTATCAGACTTTCAGATAGGGCAAATGTCAGTGAGCGTTCCGATTTCAGTTCCAGAGCGATTCGCCCAATGAGTCCTTGATATTTAGTCGTTTTCAGCCAATTTTTTGGATTTTTGAAAATTTCACTTTTTTGTGAAAATATCCACTAAATGAGGGAATAATATGTGTGAGGGTACCCCAGGAGAGTTCCAAATGTGTGTGGGTAGAATACATATCCTACGGGGGTAAAATTGAAAAAAGTAGAAAAATTTTTTTTTTTGTACTTAGTCATTTTTCCGGCGTTTATCAGACTTTCAGATAGGGCAAATGTCAGTGAGCGTTCCGATTTCAGTTCCAGAGAGATTCACCCACTGAGTCCTTGATATTTAGTCGCTTTCAGCCAATTTTCTGGATTTTTGAAAATTTCACTTTTTTGTGAAAATATCCACTAAATGAGGGAATAATATGTGTGAGGGTACCCCAGGAGAGTTCCAAATGTGTGTGGGTAGAATATATATCCCACGGGGGTAAAATTGGAAAAAGTTGAAAAATTTTTTTTTTTGGACTTAGTCATTTTTCCAGTGTTTATCAGACTTTCAGATAGGGCAAATGTCAGTGAGCGTTCCGATTTCAGTTCCAGAGCGATTCGCCCAATGAGTCCTTGATATTTAGTCGTTTTCAGCCAATTTTCTGGATTTTTGAAAATTTCACATTTTGTGAAAATATCAACTAAATGAGAGAATAATGTGTGTGAGGGTACCCCAGGAGAGTTCCAAATGTGTGTGGGTACAATATATATCCCACGGGGGTGAAATTGAAAAAAGTTGAAAAATTTTTTTTTTTGGACTTAGTCATTTTTCCGCCGTTTATCAGACTTTCAGATAGGGGAAATGTCAGTGAGCATTCCGATTTCAGTTCCAGAGCGGTTCGCCCAATGAGTCCTTGATATTTAGTCGTTTTCAGCCAATTTTCTGGATTTTTGAAAATTTCACATTTTTGTGAAAATATCCATTAAATGAGGGAATAATATGTGTGAGGGTACCCCAGAAGAGTTCCAAATGTGTGTGGGTAGAACATATATCCCACGGGGGTAAAATTGAAAAAAGTTGAAAAAAAAAATTTTTTGGACTTAGTCATTTTTCCAGCGTTTATCAGACTTTCAGATAGGGGAAATGTCAGTGAGCGTTCCGATTTCAGTTCCAGAGAGATTCACCCACTGAGTCCTTGATATTTAGTCGCTTTCAGCCAATATTTTGGATTTTTGAAAATTTCACTTTTTTGTGAAAATATCCTCTAAATGAGGGAATAATATGTGTGAGGGTACCCCAGGAGAGTTCCAAATGCGTGTGGGTAGAATATATATCCCACGGGGGTAAAATTGAAAAAAGTTGAAAAAATTTTTTTTTTTGGACTTAGTCATTTTTCCGCCGTTTATCAGACTTTCAGATAGGGGAAATGTAGTGAGCGTTCCGATTTCAGTTTCAGAGTGATTCGCCCAATGAGTCCTTGATATTTAGTCGTTTTCAGCCAATATTTAGGATTTTTGAAAATTTCACTTTTTTGTGTAAATATCCACTAAATGAGGCAATAATATGTGTGAGGGTACCCCAGGAGAGTTCCAAATGTCTGTGGGTAGAATATATATTCCACGGGGGTAAAATTGAAAAAAGTTAAAAAAATTATTTTTTTTGGACTTAGTCATTTTTCCGCCGTTTATCAGACTTTCAGATAGGGCAAATGTCAGTGAGCGTTCCGATTTCAGTTGCAGAGCGATTCACCCAATGAGTCCTTGATATTTAGTCGTTTTCAGCCAATTTGTTGGATTTTTGAAAATTTCACATTTTTGTGAAAATATCCATTAAATGAGGGAATAATATGTGTGAGGGTACCCCAGAAGAGTTCCAAATGTGTGTGGGTAGAACATATATCCCACGGGGGTAAAATTGAAAAAAGTTGAAAAAAAAAATTTTTTGGACTTAGTCATTTTTCCAGCGTTTATCAGACTTTCAGATAGGGGAAATGTCAGTGAGCGTTCCGATTTCAGTTCCAGAGCGGTTCGCCCAATGAGTCCTTGATATTTAGTCGTTTTCAGCCAATTTTCTTGATTTTTGAAAATTTCACATTTTTGTGAAAATAACCACTAAATGAGGGAATAATATGTGTGAGGGTACCCCAGGAGAGTTCCAAATGTGTGTGGGTAGAATACATATCCTACGGGGGTAAAATTGAAAAAAGTAGAAAAATTTTTTTTTTTGTACTTAGTCATTTTTCCGGCGTTTATCAGACTTTCAGATAGGGCAAATGTCAGTGAGCGTTCCGATTTCAGTTCCAGAGAGATTCACCCACTGAGTCCTTGATATTTAGTCGCTTTCAGCCAATTTTCTGGATTTTTGAAAATTTCACATTTTTGTGAAAATATCCACTAAATGAGGGAATAATATGTGTGAGGGTACCCCAGGAGAGTTCCAAATGTGTGTGGGTAGAATATATATCCCACGAGGGTAAAATTGAAAAAAGTTGAAAAATTTTTTTTTTTGGACTTAGTCATTTTTCCAGTGTTTATCAGACTTTCAGATAGGGCAAATGTCAGTGAGCGTTCCGATTTCAGTTCCAGAGCGGTTCAACCAATGAGTCCTTGATATTTAGTCGTTTTCAGCAAATTTTCTGGATTTTTGAAAATTTTACATTTTTGTGAAAATAATCACTAAATGAGGGAATAATATGTGTGAGGGTACCCCAGGAGAGTTCCAAATGTGTGTGGGTAGAATATATATCCCACGGGGGTAAAATTGAAAAAAGTTTAAAAAATTTTTTTTTTGGACTTAGTCATTTTTCCGCCGTTTATCAGACTTTCAGATAGGGGAAATGTCAGTGAGCGTTCCGATTTCAGTTCCAGAGCGATTTGCCCAATGAGTCCTTGATATTTAGTCGTTTTCAGCCAATATTTTGGATTTGTGAAAATTTCACTTTTTTGTGAAAATATCCACTAAATGAGGGAATAATATGTGTGAGGGTACCCCATGAGAGTTCCAAATGTCTGTGGGTAGAATATATATTCCACGGGGGTAAAATTGAAAAAAGTTAAAAAAATTATTTTTTTTGGACTTAGTCATTTTTCCGCCGTTTATCAGACTTTCAGATAGGGGAAATGGCAGTGAGCGTTCCGATTTCAGTTGCAGAGCGATTCACCCAATGAGTCCTTGATATTTAGTCGTTTTCAGCCAATATTTTGGATTTTTGAAAATTTCACATTTTTGTGAAAATATCCATTAAATGAGGGAATAATATGTGTGAGGGTACCCCAGAAGAGTTCCAAATGTGTGTGGGTAGAACATATATCCCACGGGGGTAAAATTGAAAAAAGTTGAAAAAAAAAATTTTTTGGACTTAGTCATTTTTCCAGCGTTTATCAGACTTTCAGATAGGGGAAATGTCAGTGAGCGTTCCGATTTCAGTTCCAGAGCGGTTCGCCCAATGAGTCCTTGATATTTAGTCGTTTTCAGCCAATTTTCTGGATTTTTGAAAATTTCACATTTTTGTGAAAATAACCACTAAATGAGGGAATAATATGTGTGAGGGTACCCCAGGAGAGTTCCAAATGTGTGTGGGTAGAATACATATCCTACGGGGGTAAAATTGAAAAAAGTAGAAAAATTTTTTTTTTTGTACTTAGTCATTTTTCCGGCGTTTATCAGACTTTCAGATAGGGCAAATGTCAGTGAGCGTTCCGATTTCAGTTCCAGAGAGATTCACCCACTGAGTCCCTGATATTTAGTCGCTTTCAGCCAATTTTCTGGATTTTTGAAAATTTCACATTTTTGTGAAAATATCCACTAAATGAGGGAATAATATGTGTGAGGGTACCCCAGGAGAGTTCCAAATGTGTGTGGGTAGAATATATATCCCACGGGGGTAAAATTGAAAAAAGTTTAAAAAATTTTTTTTTTGGACTTAGTCATTTTTCCGCCGTTTATCAGACTTTCAGATAGGGGAAATGTCAGTGAGCGTTCCGATTTCAGTTCCAGAGCGATTTGCCCAATGAGTCCTTGATATTTAGTCGTTTTCAGCCAATATTTTGGATTTGTGAAAATTTCACTTTTTTGTGAAAATATCCACTAAATGAGGGAATAATATGTGTGAGGGTACCCCAGGAGAGTTCCAAATGTGTGTGGGTAGAATATATATCCTACGGGGGTAAAATTGAAAAAAGTAGAAAATTTTTTTTTTGTACTTAGTCATTTTTCCGGCGTTTATCAGACTTTCAGATAGGGCAAATGTCAGTGAGCGTTCCGATTTCAGTTCCAGAGAGATTCACCCACTGAGTCCTTGATATTTAGTCGCTTTCAGCCAATTTTCTGGATTTTTGAAAATTTCACATTTTTGTGAAAATATCAACTAAATGAGGGAATAATATGTGTGAGGGTACCCCAGGAGAGTTCCAAATGTGTGTGGGTAGAATATATATCCCACGGGGTAAAATTAAAAAAAGTTGAAAAAAAATTTTTCTTGGACTTAGTCATTTTTCCAGCGTTTATCAGACTTTCAGATAGGGCAGATGTCAGTGAGCGTTCCGATTTAAGTTCCAGAGCGATTCGCCCAATGAGTCCTTGATATTTGGTCATTTTCAGCCAATATTTTGGATTTTTGAAAATTTCACTTTTTTTGTGAAAATATCCTCTAAATGAGGGAATAATATGTGTGAGGGTACCCCAGGAGAGTTCCAAATGTGTGTGGGTAGAATATATATCCCACGGGGGTAAAATTGAAAAAAGTTAAAAAAATTATTTTTTTTGGACTTAGTCATTTTTCCGCCGTTTATCAGACTTTCAGATAGGGCAAATGTCAGTGAGCGTTCCGATTTCAGTTGCAGAGCGATTCACCCAATGAGTCCTTGATATTTAGTCGTTTTCAGCCAATATTTTGGATTTTTGAAAATTTCACATTTTTGTGAAAATATCCACTAAATGAGGGAATAATATGTGTGAGGGTACCCCAGGAGAGTTCCAAATGTGTGTGGGTAGAATATATATCCCACGGGGGTAAAATTGAAAAAAGTTGAAAAAAATTTTTTTTTGGACTTAGTCATTTTTCCGCCGTTTATCAGACTTTCAGATAGGGGAAATGTCAGTGAGCGTTCCGATTTCAGTTCCAGAGCGGTTCGCCCAATGAGTCCTTGATATTTAGTCGTTTTCAGCCAATTTGCTGGATTTTTGAAAATTTCACATTTTTGTGAAAATATCCATTAAATGAGGGAATAATATGTGTGAGGGTACCCCAGGAGAGTTCCAAATGTGTGTGGGTAGAATATATATCCTACGGGGGTAAAATTGAAAAAAGTAGAAAATTTTTTTTTTTTGTACTTAGTCATTTTTCCGGCGTTTATCAGACTTTCAGATAGGGCAAATGTCAGTGAGCGTTCCGATTTCAGTTCCAGAGAGATTCACCCACTGAGTCCTTGATATTTAGTCGCTTTCAGCCAATTTTCTGGATTTTTGAAAATTTCACTGTTTTGTGAAAATATCCACTAAATGAGGGAATAATATGTGTGAGGGTACCCCAGGAGAATTCCAAATGTGTGTGGGTAGAATATATATCCCATAGGGGTAAAATTGAAAAAAGTTGAAAAAAAAATTTTTTTGGACTTAGTCATTTTTCCGCCGTTTATCAGACTTTCAGATAGGGGAAATGTCAGTGAGCCTTCCGATTTCAGTTCCAGAGCGATTTGCCCAATGAGTCCTTGATATTTAGTCGTTTTCAGCCAATATTTTGGATTTGTGAAAATTTCACTTTTTTGTGAAAATATCCACTAAATGAGGGAATAATATGTGTGAGGGTACCCCAGGAGAGTTCCAAATGTCTGTGGGTAGAATATATATTCCACGGGGGTAAAATTGAAAAAAGTTAAAAAAATTATTTTTTTTGGACTTAGTCATTTTTCCGCCGTTTATCAGACTTTCAGATAGGGGAAATGTCAGTGAGCGTTCCGATTTCAGTTCCAGAGCGGTTCGCCCAATGAGTCCTTGATATTTAGTCGTTTTCAGCCAATTTGCTGGATTTTTGAAAATTTCACATTTTTGTGAAAATATCCATTAAATGAGGGAATAATATGTGTGAGGGTACCCCAGAAGAGTTCCAAATGTGTGTGGGTAGAACATATATCCCACGGGGGTAAAATTGAAAAAAGTTGAAAAAAAAAATTTTTTGGACTTAGTCATTTTTGCAGTGTTTATCAGACTTTCAGATAGGGCAAATGTCAGTGAGCGCTCCGATTTCAGTTCCAGAGAGATTCACCCACTGAGTCCTTGATATTTAGTCGCTTTCAGCCAATTTTCTGGATTTTTGAAAATTTCACATTTTTGTGAAAATATCCACTAAATGAGGGAATAATATGTGTGAGGGTACCCCAGGAGAGTTCCAAATGTGTGTGGGTAGAATATATATCCCACGGGGGTAAAATTGAAAAAAGTTGAAAAAATTTTTTTTTTGGACTTAGTCATTTTTCCAGTGTTTATCAGACTTTCAGATAGGGCAAATGTCAGTGAGCGTTCCGATTTCAGTTCCAGAGCGATTCGCCCAATGAGTCCTTGATATTTAGTCGTTTTCAGCCAATTTTCTGGATTTTTGAAAATTTCACATTTTGTGAAAATATCAACTAAATGAGGGAATAATGTGTGTGAGGGTACCCCAGGAGAGTTCCAAATGTGTGTGGGTACAATATATATCCCACGGGGGTGAAATTGAAAAAAGTTGAAAAATTTTTTTTTTTGGACTTAGTCATTTTTCCAGCGTTTATCAGACTTTCAGATAGGGCAAATGTCAGTGAGCGTTCCGATTTCAGTTCCAGAGCGATTCGCCCAATGAGTCCTTGATATTTAGTCGTTTTCAGCCAATTTTCTGGATTTTTGAAAATTTCACATTTTTGTGAAAATATCCACTAAATGAGGAAATAATATGTGTGAGGGTACCACAGGAGAGTTCCAAATGTGTGTGGGTAGAATATATATCCCACGGGGGTGAAATTGAAAAAAGTTGAAAAAAATTTTTTTTTGGACTTAGTCATTTTTCCGCCGTTTATCAGACTTTCAGATAGGGGAAATGTCAGTGAGCGTTCCGATTTCAGTTCCAGAGCTGTTCGCCCAATGAGTCCTTGATATTTAGTCGTTTTCAGCCAATTTGCTGGATTTTTGAAAATTTCACATTTTTGTGAAAATATCCATTAAATGAGGGAATAATATGTGTGAGGGTACCCCAGAAGAGTTCCAAATGTGTGTGGGTAGAATATATATCCCACGGGGGTAAAATTGAAAAAAGTTGAAAAAAAAAATTTTTTGGACTTAGTCATTTTTCCAGCGTTTATCAGACTTTCAGATAGGGGAAATGTCAGTGAGCGTTCCGATTTCAGTTTCAGAGCGGTTCGCCCAATGAGTCCTTGATATTTAGTCGTTTTCAGCCAATTTTCTGGATTTTTGAAAATTTCACATTTTTGTGAAAATAACCACTAAATGAGGGAATAATATGTGTGAGGGTACCCCAGGAGAGTTCCAAATGTGTGTGGGTAGAATATATATCCTACGGGGGTAAAATTGAAAAAAGTAGAAAATTTTTTTTTTTTGTACTTAGTCATTTTTCCGGCGTTTATCAGACTTTCAGATAGGGCAAATGTCAGTGAGCGTTCCGATTTCAGTTCCAGAGAGATTCATCCACTGAGTCCTTGATATTTAGTCGCTTTCAGCCAATTTTCTGGATTTTTGAAAATTTCACTGTTTTGTGAAAATATCCACTAAATGAGGGAATAATATGTGTGAGGGTACCCCAGGAGAATTCCAAATGTGTGTGGGTAGAATATATATCCCATAGGAGTAAAATTGAAAAAAGTTGAAAAAAAAATTTTTTTGGACTTAGTCATTTTTCCAGCGTTTATCAGACTTTCAGATAGGGGAAATGTCAGTGAGCATTCCGATTTCAGCTCCAGAGCGATTCGCCTAATGAGTCCTTGATATTTAGTCGTTTTCAGCCAATTTTCTGGATTTTTGAAAATCTCACTTTTCTGTGAAAATATCCACTAAATGAGGGAATAATATGTGTGAGGGTACCCCAGGAGAGTTCCAAATGTGTGTGGGTAGAATATATATCCCACGGGGGTAAAATTGAAAAAAGTTGAAATAATTTTTTTTTTGGACTTTGTCATTTTTCCGCCGTTTATCAGACTTTCAGATAGGGGAAATGTCAGTGAGCGTTCCGATTTCAGTTCCAGAGCGGATCGCCCAATGAGTCCTTGATATTTAGTCGTTTTTAGCCAATGTTTTGGATTTTTGAAAATTTCACTTTTTTTGTGAAAATATCCTCTAAATGAGGGAATAATATGTGTGAGGGTACCCCAGGAGAGTTCCAAATGTGTGTGGGTAGAATATATATCCCACGGGGGTAAAATTGAAAAAAGTTGAAAAAATTTTTTTTTTTGGACTTAGTCATTTTTCCGCCGTTTATCAGACTTTCAGATAGGGGAAATGTCAGTGAGCGTTCCGATTTCAGTGCCAGAGTGATTCGCCCAATGAGTCCTTGATATTTAGTCATTTTCAGCCAATATTTAGGATTTTTGAAAATTTCACTTTTTTGTGTAAATATCCACTAAATGAGGCAATAATATGTGTGAGGGTACCCCAGGAGAGTTCCAAATGTCTGTGGGTAGAATATATATTCCACGGGGGTAAAATTGAAAAAAGTTAAAAAAATTATTTTTTTTGGACTTAGTCATTTTTCCGCCGTTTATCAGACTTTCAGATAGGGCAAATGTCAGTGAGCGTTCCGATTTCAGTTGCAGAGCGATTCACCCAATGAGTCCTTGATATTTAGTCGTTTTCAGCCAATATTTTGGATTTTTGAAAATTTCACATTTTTGTGAAAATATCCACTAAATGAGGGAATAATATGTGTGAGGGTACCACAGGAGAGTTCCAAATGTGTGTGGGTAGAACATATATCCCACGGGGGTAAAATTGAAAAAAGTTGAAAAAAAAAATTTTTTGGACTTAGTCATTTTTCCAGCGTTTATCAGACTTTCAGATAGGGGAAATGTCAGTGAGCGTTCCGATTTCAGTTCCAGAGCGGTTCGCCCAATGAGTCCTTGATATTTAGTCGTTTTCAGCCAATTTTCTGGATTTTTGAAAATTTCACATTTTTGTGAAAATAACCACTAAATGAGGGAATAATATGTGTGAGGGTACCCCAGGAGAGTTCCAAATGTGTGTGGGTAGAATACATATCCTACGGGGGTAAAATTGAAAAAAGTAGAAAAATTTTTTTTTTTGTACTTAGTCATTTTTCCGGCGTTTATCAGACTTTCAGATAGGGCAAATGTCAGTGAGCGTTCCGATTTCAGTTCCAGAGAGATTCACCCACTGAGTCCTTGATATTTAGTCGCTTTCAGCCAATTTTCTGGATTTTTGAAAATTTCACATTTTTGTGAAAATATCCACTAAATGAGGGAATAATATGTGTGAGGGTACCCCAGGAGAGTTCCAAATGTGTGTGGGTAGAATATATATCCCACGGGGGTAAAATTGAAAAAAGTTGAAAAATTATTTTTTTTGGACTTAGTCATTTTTCCAGTGTTTATCAGACTTTCAGATAGGGCAAATGTCAGTGAGCGTTCCGATTTCAGTTCCAGAGCGATTCGCCCAATGAGTCCTTGATATTTAGTCGTTTTCAGCCAATTTTCTGGATTTTTGAAAATTTCACATTTTTGTGAAAATATCCACTAAATGAGGAAATAATATGTGTGAGGGTACCACAGGAGAGTTCCAAATGTGTGTGGGTAGAATATATATCCCACGGGGGTAAAATTGAAAAAAGTTGAAAAAAATTTTTTTTTGGACTTAGTCATTTTTCCGCCGTTTATCAGACTTTCAGATAGGGGAAATGTCAGTGAGCGTTCCGATTTCAGTTCCAGAGAGATTCACCCACTGAGTCCTTGATATTTAGTCGCTTTCAGCCAATTTTCTGGATTTTTGAAAATTTCACTGTTTTGTGAAAATATCCACTAAATGAGGGAATAATATGTGTGAGGGTACCCCAGGAGAATTCCAAATGTGTGTGGGTAGAATATATATCCCATAGGGGTAAAATTGAAAAAAGTTGAAAAAAAAATTTTTTTGGACTTAGTCATTTTTCCGCCGTTTATCAGACTTTCAGATAGGGGAAATGTCAGTGAGCCTTCCGATTTCAGTTCCAGAGCGATTTGCCCAATGAGTCCTTGATATTTAGTCGTTTTCAGCCAATATTTTGGATTTGTGAAAATTTCACTTTTTTGTGAAAATATCCACTAAATGAGGGAATAATATGTGTGAGGGTACCCCAGGAGAGTTCCAAATGTCTGTGGGTAGAATATATATTCCACGGGGGTAAAATTGAAAAAAGTTAAAAAAATTATTTTTTTTGGACTTAGTCATTTTTCCGCCGTTTATCAGACTTTCAGATAGGGGAAATGTCAGTGAGCGTTCCGATTTCAGTTCCAGAGCGGTTCGCCCAATGAGTCCTTGATATTTAGTCGTTTTCAGCCAATTTGCTGGATTTTTGAAAATTTCACATTTTTGTGAAAATATCCATTAAATGAGGGAATAATATGTGTGAGGGTACCCCAGAAGAGTTCCAAATGTGTGTGGGTAGAACATATATCCCACGGGGGTAAAATTGAAAAAAGTTGAAAAAAAAAATTTTTTGGACTTAGTCATTTTTGCAGTGTTTATCAGACTTTCAGATAGGGCAAATGTCAGTGAGCGTTCCGATTTCAGTTCCAGAGCGATTCGCCCAATGAGTCCTTGATATTTAGTCGTTTTCAGCCAATTTTCTGGATTTTTGAAAATTTCACATTTTGTGAAAATATCAACTAAATGAGGGAATAATGTGTGTGAGGGTACCCCAGGAGAGTTCCAAATGTGTGTGGGTACAATATATATCCCACGGGGGTGAAATTGAAAAAAGTTGAAAAATTTTTTTTTTTGGACTTAGTCATTTTTCCAGCGTTTATCAGACTTTCAGATAGGGCAAATGTCAGTGAGCGTTCCGATTTCAGTTCCAGAGCGATTCGCCCAATGAGTCCTTGATATTTAGTCGTTTTCAGCCAATTTTCTGGATTTTTGAAAATTTCACATTTTTGTGAAAATATCCACTAAATGAGGAAATAATATGTGTGAGGGTACCACAGGAGAGTTCCAAATGTGTGTGGGTAGAATATATATCCCACGGGGGTGAAATTGAAAAAAGTTGAAAAAAATTTTTTTTTGGACTTAGTCATTTTTCCGCCGTTTATCAGACTTTCAGATAGGGGAAATGTCAGTGAGCGTTCCGATTTCAGTTCCAGAGCTGTTCGCCCAATGAGTCCTTGATATTTAGTCGTTTTCAGCCAATTTGCTGGATTTTTGAAAATTTCACATTTTTGTGAAAATATCCATTAAATGAGGGAATAATATGTGTGAGGGTACCCCAGAAGAGTTCCAAATGTGTGTGGGTAGAATATATATCCCACGGGGGTAAAATTGAAAAAAGTTGAAAAAAAAAATTTTTTGGACTTAGTCATTTTTCCAGCGTTTATCAGACTTTCAGATAGGGGAAATGTCAGTGAGCGTTCCGATTTCAGTTTCAGAGCGGTTCGCCCAATGAGTCCTTGATATTTAGTCGTTTTCAGCCAATTTTCTGGATTTTTGAAAATTTCACATTTTTGTGAAAATAACCACTAAATGAGGGAATAATATGTGTGAGTGTACCCCAGGAGAGTTCCAAATGTGTGTGGGTAGAATATATATCCTACGGGGGTAAAATTGAAAAAAGTAGAAATTTTTTTTTTTTTGTACTTAGTCATTTTTCCGGCGTTTATCAGACTTTCAGATAGGGCAAATGTCAGTGAGCGTTCCGATTTCAGTTCCAGAGAGATTCACCCACTGAGTCCTTGATATTTAGTCGCTTTCAGCCAATTTTCTGGATTTTTGAAAATTTCACTGTTTTGTGAAAATATCCACTAAATGAGGGAATAATATGTGTGAGGGTACCCCAGGAGAATTCCAAATGTGTGTGGGTAGAATATATATCCCATAGGAGTAAAATTGAAAAAAGTTGAAAAAAAAATTTTTTTGGACTTAGTCATTTTTCCAGCGTTTATCAGACTTTCAGATAGGGGAAATGTCAGTGAGCATTCCGATTTCAGCTCCAGAGCGATTCGCCTAATGAGTCCTTGATATTTAGTCGTTTTCAGCCAATTTTCTGGATTTTTGAAAATCTCACTTTTCTGTGAAAATATCCACTAAATGAGGGAATAATATGTGTGAGGGTACCCCAGGAGAGTTCCAAATGTGTGTGGGTAGAATATATATCCCACGGGGGTAAAATTGAAAAAAGTTGAAATAATTTTTTTTTTGGACTTTGTCATTTTTCCGCCGTTTATCAGACTTTCAGATAGGGGAAATGTCAGTGAGCGTTCCGATTTCAGTTCCAGAGCGGTTCGCCCAATGAGTCCTTGATATTTAGTCGTTTTTATCCAATGTTTTGGATTTTTGAAAATTTCACTTTTTTGTGAAAATATCCACTAAATGAGGGAATAATATGTGTGAGGGTACCCCAGGAGAGTTCCAAATGTGTGTGGGTAGAATATATATCCCACGGGGGTGAAATTGAAAAAAGTTGAAAAATTATTTTTTTTGGACTTAGTCATTTTTCCAGTGTTTATCAGACTTTCAGATAGGGCAAATGTCAGTGAGCGTTCCGATTTCAGTTCCAGAGCGATTCGCCCAATGAGTCCTTGATATTTAGTCGTTTTCAGCCAATTTTCTGGATTTTTGAAAATTTCACATTTTGTGAAAATATCAACTAAATGAGGGAATAATGTGTGTGAGGGTACCCCAGGAGAGTTCCAAATGTGTGTGGGTACAATATATATCCCACGGGGGTGAAATTGAAAAAAGTTGAAAAATTTTTTTTTTTGGACTTAGTCATTTTTCCAGCGTTTATCAGACTTTCAGATAGGGCAAATGTCAGTGAGCGTTCCGATTTCAGTTCCAGAGCGATTCGCCCAATGAGTCCTTGATATTTAGTCGTTTTCAGCCAATTTTCTGGATTTTTGAAAATTTCACATTTTTGTGAAAATATCCACTAAATGAGGAAATAATATGTGTGAGGGTACCACAGGAGAGTTCCAAATGTGTGTGGGTAGAATATATATCCCACGGGGGTAAAATTGAAAAAAGTTGAAAAAAATTTTTTTTTGGACTTAGTCATTTTTCCGCCGTTTATCAGACTTTCAGATAGGGGAAATGTCAGTGAGCGTTCCGATTTCAGTTCCAGAGCGGTTCGCCCAATGAGTCCTTGATATTTAGTCGTTTTCAGCCAATTTGCTGGATTTTTGAAAATTTCACATTTTTGTGAAAATATCCATTAAATGAGGGAATAATATGTGTGAGGGTACCCCAGGAGAGTTCCAAATGTGTGTGGGTAGAATATATATCCTACGGGGGTAAAATTGAAAAAAGTAGAAAATTTTTTTTTTTTGTACTTAGTCATTTTTCCGGCGTTTATCAGACTTTCAGATAGGGCAAATGTCAGTGAGCGTTCCGATTTCAGTTCCAGAGAGATTCACCCACTGAGTCCTTGATATTTAGTCGCTTTCAGCCAATTTTCTGGATTTTTGAAAATTTCACATTTTTGTGAAAATATCCACTAAATGAGGGAATAATATGTGTGAGGGTACCCCAGGAGAGTTCCAAATGTGTGTGGTAGAATATATATCCCACGGGGGTAAAATTGAAAAAAGTTGAAAAAATTTTTTTTTTGGACTTAGTCATTTTTCCAGTGTTTATCAGACTTTCAGATAGGGCAAATGTCAGTGAGCGTTCCGATTTCAGTTCCAGAGCGATTCGCCCAATGAGTCCTTGATATTTAGTCGTTTTCAGCCAATTTTCTGGATTTTTGAAAATTTCACATTTTGTGAAAATATCAACTAAATGAGGGAATAATGTGTGTGAGGGTACCCCAGGAGAGTTCCAAATGTGTGTGGGTACAATATATATCCCACGGGGGTGAAATTGAAAAAAGTTGAAAAATTTTTTTTTTTGGACTTAGTCATTTTTCCAGCGTTTATCAGACTTTCAGATAGGGCAAATGTCAGTGAGCGTTCCGATTTCAGTTCCAGAGCGATTCGCCCAATGAGTCCTTGATATTTAGTCGTTTTCAGCCAATTTTCTGGATTTTTGAAAATTTCACATTTTTGTGAAAATATCCACTAAATGAGGAAATAATATGTGTGAGGGTACCACAGGAGAGTTCCAAATGTGTGTGGGTAGAATATATATCCCACGGGGGTGAAATTGAAAAAAGTTGAAAAAAATTTTTTTTTGGACTTAGTCATTTTTCCAGCGTTTATCAGACTTTCAGATAGGGGAAATGTCAGTGAGCGTTCCGATTTCAGTTTCAGAGCGGTTCGCCCAATGAGTCCTTGATATTTAGTCGTTTTCAGCCAATTTTCTGGATTTTTGAAAATTTCACATTTTTGTGAAAATAACCACTAAATGAGGGAATAATATGTGTGAGGGTACCCCAGGAGAGTTCCAAATGTGTGTGGGTAGAATATATATCCTACGGGGGTAAAATTGAAAAAAGTAGAAAATTTTTTTTTTTTGTACTTAGTCATTTTTCCGGCGTTTATCAGACTTCCAGATAGGGCAAATGTCAGTGAGCGTTCCGATTTCAGTTCCAGAGAGATTCACCCACTGAGTCCTTGATATTTAGTCGCTTTCAGCCAATTTTCTGGATTTTTGAAAATTTCACTGTTTTGTGAAAATATCCACTAAATGAGGGAATAATATGTGTGAGGGTACCCCAGGAGAATTCCAAATGTGTGTGGGTAGAATATATATCCCATAGGAGTAAAATTGAAAAAAGTTGAAAAAAAAATTTTTTTGGACTTAGTCATTTTTCCAGCGTTTATCAGACTTTCAGATAGGGGAAATGTCAGTGAGCATTCCGATTTCAGCTCCAGAGCGATTCGCCTAATGAGTCCTTGATATTTAGTCGTTTTCAGCCAATTTTCTGGATTTTTGAAAATCTCACTTTTCTGTGAAAATATCCACTAAATGAGGGAATAATATGTGTGAGGGTACCCCAGGAGAGTTCCAAATGTGTGTGGGTAGAATATATATCCCACGGGGGTAAAATTGAAAAAAGTTGAAATAATTTTTTTTTTGGACTTTGTCATTTTTCCGCCGTTTATCAGACTTTCAGATAGGGGAAATGTCAGTGAGCGTTCCAATTTCAGTTCCAGAGCGGTTCGCCCAATGAGTCCTTGATATTTAGTCGTTTTTAGCCAATGTTTTGGATTTTTGAAAATTTCACTTTTTTGTGAAAATATCCACTAAATGAGGGAATAATATGTGTGAGGGTACCCCAGGAGAGTTCCAAATGTGTGTGGGTAGAATATATATCCCACGGGGGTGAAATTGAAAAAAGTTGAAAAATTTTTTTTTTTGGACTTAGTCATTTTTCCAGCCTTTATCAGACTTTCAGATAGGGCAAATGTCAGTGAGCGTTCCGATTTCAGTTCCAGAGCGATTTGCCCAATGAGTCCTTGATATTTAGTCGTTTTCAGCCAATTTTCTGGATTTTAGAAAATTTCACATTTTTGTGAAAATATCCACTAAATGAGGGAATAATATGTGTGAGGGTACCCCAGGAGAGTTCCAAATGTGTGTGGGTAGAATATATATCCCACGGGGGTAAAATTAAAAAAAGTTGAAAAAAAATTTTTTTTGGACTTAGTCATTTTTCCAGCGTTTATCAGACTTTCAGATAGGGCAAATGTCAGTGAGCGTTCCGATTTCAGTTCCAGAGCGATTCGCCCAATGAGTCCTTGATATTTAGTCGTTTTCAGCCAATTTTCTGGATTTTTGAAAATTTCACATTTTTGTGAAAATATCCACTAAATGAGGAAATAATATGTGTGAGGGTACCACAGGAGAGTTCCAAATGTGTGTGGGTAGAATATATATCCCACGGGGGTGAAATTGAAAAAAGTTGAAAAAAATTTTTTTTTGGACTTAGTCATTTTTCCGCCGTTTATCAGACTTTCAGATAGGGGAAATGTCAGTGAGCGTTCCGATTTCAGTTCCAGAGCTGTTCGCCCAATGAGTCCTTGATATTTAGTCGTTTTCAGCCAATTTGCTGGATTTTTGAAAATTTCACATTTTTGTGAAAATATCCATTAAATGAGGGAATAATATGTGTGAGGGTACCCCAGAAGAGTTCCAAATGTGTGTGGGTAGAACATATATCCCACGGGGGTAAAATTGAAAAAAGTTGAAAAAAAAAATTTTTTGGACTTAGTCATTTTTGCAGTGTTTATCAGACTTTCAGATAGGGCAAATGTCAGTGAGCGCTCCGATTTCAGTTCCAGAGAGATTCACCCACTGAGTCCTTGATATTTAGTCGCTTTCAGCCAATTTTCTGGATTTTTGAAAATTTCACATTTTTGTGAAAATATCCACTAAATGAGGGAATAATATGTGTGAGGGTACCCCAGGAGAGTTCCAAATGTGTGTGGGTAGAATATATATCCCACGGGGGTAAAATTGAAAAAAGTTGAAAAAATTTTTTTTTTGGACTTAGTCATTTTTCCAGTGTTTATCAGACTTTCAGATAGGGCAAATGTCAGTGAGCGTTCCGATTTCAGTTCCAGAGCGATTCGCCCAATGAGTCCTTGATATTTAGTCGTTTTCAGCCAATTTTCTGGATTTTTGAAAATTTCACATTTTGTGAAAATATCAACTAAATGAGGGAATAATGTGTGTGAGGGTACCCCAGGAGAGTTCCAAATGTGTGTGGGTACAATATATATCCCACGGGGGTGAAATTGAAAAAAGTTGAAAAATTTTTTTTTTTGGACTTAGTCATTTTTCCAGCGTTTATCAGACTTTCAGATAGGGCAAATGTCAGTGAGCGTTCCGATTTCAGTTCCAGAGCGATTCGCCCAATGAGTCCTTGATATTTAGTCGTTTTCAGCCAATTTTCTGGATTTTTGAAAATTTCACATTTTTGTGAAAATATCCACTAAATGAGGAAATAATATGTGTGAGGGTACCACAGGAGAGTTCCAAATGTGTGTGGGTAGAATATATATCCCACGGGGGTGAAATTGAAAAAAGTTGAAAAAAATTTTTTTTTGGACTTAGTCATTTTTCCAGCGTTTATCAGACTTTCAGATAGGGGAAATGTCAGTGAGCGTTCCGATTTCAGTTTCAGAGCGGTTCGCCCAATGAGTCCTTGATATTTAGTCGTTTTCAGCCAATTTTCTGGATTTTTGAAAATTTCACATTTTTGTGAAAATAACCACTAAATGAGGGAATAATATGTGTGAGGGTACCCCAGGAGAGTTCCAAATGTGTGTGGGTAGAATATATATCCTACGGGGGTAAAATTGAAAAAAGTAGAAAATTTTTTTTTTTTGTACTTAGTCATTTTTCCGGCGTTTATCAGACTTCCAGATAGGGCAAATGTCAGTGAGCGTTCCGATTTCAGTTCCAGAGAGATTCACCCACTGAGTCCTTGATATTTAGTCGCTTTCAGCCAATTTTCTGGATTTTTGAAAATTTCACTGTTTTGTGAAAATATCCACTAAATGAGGGAATAATATGTGTGAGGGTACCCCAGGAGAATTCCAAATGTGTGTGGGTAGAATATATATCCCATAGGAGTAAAATTGAAAAAAGTTGAAAAAAAAATTTTTTTGGACTTAGTCATTTTTCCAGCGTTTATCAGACTTTCAGATAGGGGAAATGTCAGTGAGCATTCCGATTTCAGCTCCAGAGCGATTCGCCTAATGAGTCCTTGATATTTAGTCGTTTTCAGCCAATTTTCTGGATTTTTGAAAATCTCACTTTTCTGTGAAAATATCCACTAAATGAGGGAATAATATGTGTGAGGGTACCCCAGGAGAGTTCCAAATGTGTGTGGGTAGAATATATATCCCACGGGGGTAAAATTGAAAAAAGTTGAAATAATTTTTTTTTTGGACTTTGTCATTTTTCCGCCGTTTATCAGACTTTCAGATAGGGGAAATGTCAGTGAGCGTTCCAATTTCAGTTCCAGAGCGGTTCGCCCAATGAGTCCTTGATATTTAGTCGTTTTTAGCCAATGTTTTGGATTTTTGAAAATTTCACTTTTTTGTGAAAATATCCACTAAATGAGGGAATAATATGTGTGAGGGTACCCCAGGAGAGTTCCAAATGTGTGTGAGTAGAATATATATCCCACGGGGGTGAAATTGAAAAAAGTTGAAAAATTTTTTTTTTTGGACTTAGTCATTTTTCCAGCCTTTATCAGACTTTCAGATAGGGCAAATGTCAGTGAGCGTTCCGATTTCAGTTCCAGAGCGATTTGCCCAATGAGTCCTTGATATTTAGTCGTTTTCAGCCAATTTTCTGGATTTTAGAAAATTTCACATTTTTGTGAAAATATCCACTAAATGAGGGAATAATATGTGTGAGGGTACCCCAGGAGAGTTCCAAATGTGTGTGGGTAGAATATATATCCCACGGGGGTAAAATTAAAAAAAGTTGAAAAAAAATTTTTTTTGGACTTAGTCATTTTTCCAGCGTTTATCAGACTTTCAGATAGGGCAAATGTCAGTGAGCGTTCCGATTTCAGTTCCAGAGCTGTTCGCCCAATGAGTCCTTGATATTTAGTCGTTTTCAGCCAATTTGCTGGATTTTTGAAAATTTCACATTTTTGTGAAAATATCCATTAAATGAGGGAATAATATGTGTGAGGGTACCCCAGAAGAGTTCCAAATGTGTGTGGGTAGAATATATATCCCACGGGGGTAAAATTGAAAAAAGTTGAAAAAAAAAATTTTTTGGACTTAGTCATTTTTCCAGCGTTTATCAGACTTTCAGATAGGGGAAATGTCAGTGAGCGTTCCGATTTCAGTTTCAGAGCGGTTCGCCCAATGAGTCCTTGATATTTAGTCGTTTTCAGCCAATTTTCTGGATTTTTGAAAATTTCACATTTTTGTGAAAATAACCACTAAATGAGGGAATAATATGTGTGAGGGTACCCCAGGAGAGTTCCAAATGTGTGTGGGTAGAATATATATCCTACGGGGGTAAAATTGAAAAAAGTAGAAAATTTTTTTTTTTTGTACTTAGTCATTTTTCCGGCGTTTATCAGACTTCCAGATAGGGCAAATGTCAGTGAGCGTTCCGATTTCAGTTCCAGAGAGATTCACCCACTGAGTCCTTGATATTTAGTCGCTTTCAGCCAATTTTCTGGATTTTTGAAAATTTCACTGTTTTGTGAAAATATCCACTAAATGAGGGAATAATATGTGTGAGGGTACCCCAGGAGAATTCCAAATGTGTGTGGGTAGAATATATATCCCATAGGAGTAAAATTGAAAAAAGTTGAAAAAAAAATTTTTTTGGACTTAGTCATTTTTCCAGCGTTTATCAGACTTTCAGATAGGGGAAATGTCAGTGAGCATTCCGATTTCAGCTCCAGAGCGATTCGCCTAATGAGTCCTTGATATTTAGTCGTTTTCAGCCAATTTTCTGGATTTTTGAAAATCTCACTTTTCTGTGAAAATATCCACTAAATGAGGGAATAATATGTGTGAGGGTACCCCAGGAGAGTTCCAAATGTGTGTGGGTAGAATATATATCCCACGGGGGTAAAATTGAAAAAAGTTGAAATAATTTTTTTTTTGGACTTTGTCATTTTTCCGCCGTTTATCAGACTTTCAGATAGGGGAAATGTCAGTGAGCGTTCCGATTTCAGTTCCAGAGCGGTTCGCCCAATGAGTCCTTGATATTTAGTCGTTTTTAGCCAATGTTTTGGATTTTTGAAAATTTCACTTTTTTGTGAAAATATCCACTAAATGAGGGAATAATATGTGTGAGGGTACCCCAGGAGAGTTCCAAATGTGTGTGGGTAGAATATATATCCCACGGGGGTGAAATTGAAAAAAGTTGAAAAATTTTTTTTTTTGGACTTAGTCATTTTTCCAGCCTTTATCAGACTTTCAGATAGGGCAAATGTCAGTGAGCGTTCCGATTTCAGTTCCAGAGCGATTTGCCCAATGAGTCCTTGATATTTAGTCGTTTTCAGCCAATTTTCTGGATTTTAGAAAATTTCACATTTTTGTGAAAATATCCACTAAATGAGGGAATAATATGTGTGAGGGTACCCCAGGAGAGTTCCAAATGTGTGTGGGTAGAATATATATCCCACGGGGGTAAAATTAAAAAAAGTTGAAAAAAAATTTTTTTTGGACTTAGTCATTTTTCCAGCGTTTATCAGACTTTCAGATAGGGCAGATGTCAGTGAGCGTTCCGATTTAAGTTCCAGAGCGATTCGCCCAATGAGTCCTTGATATTTGGTCATTTTCAGCCAATATTTTGGATTTTTGAAAATTTCACTTTTTTGTGAAAATATCCTCTAAATGAGGGAATAATATGTGTGAGGGTACCCCAGGAGAGTTCCAAATGTGTGTGGGTAGAATATATATCCCACGGGGGTAAAATTGAAAAAAGTTGAAAAAAATTTTTTTTTTGGACTTAGTCATTTTTCCGCCGTTTATCAGACTTTCAGATAGGGGAAATGTCAGTGAGCGTTCCGATTTCAGTTCCAGAGTGATTCGCCCAATGAGTCCTTGATATTTAGTCGTTTTCAGCCAATATTTAGGATTTTTGAAAATTTCACTTTTTTGTGTAAATATCCACTAAATGAGGCAATAATATGTGTGAGGGTACCCCAGGAGAGTTCCAAATGTGTGTGGGTAGAATATATATCCCACGGGGGTAAAATTGAAAAAAGTTTAAAAAATTTTTTTTTTGGACTTAGTCATTTTTCCGCCGTTTATCAGACTTTCAGATAGGGGAAATGTCAGTGAGCGTTCCGATTTCAGTTCCAGAGCGGTTCGCCCAATGAGTCCTTGATATTTAGTCGTTTTCATCCAATTTTCTGGATTTTTGAAAATTTCACATTTTTGCGAAAATATCCACTAAATGAGGGAATAATATGTGTGAGGGTACCCCAGGAGAGTTCCAAATGTGTGTGGGTAGAATATATATCCCACGGGGGTAAAATTGAAGAAAGTTGAAAAAAAAATTTTTTTGGACTTAGTCATTTTTCCGGCGTTTATCAGACTTTCAGATAGGGCAAATGTCAGTGAGCGTTCCGATTTCAGTTGTAGAGAGATTCACCCAATGAGTCCTTGATATTTAGTCGTTTTCAGCCAATATTTTGGATTTTTGAAAATTTCACATTTTTGTGAAAATATCCACTAAATGAGGGAATAATAAGTGTGAGGGTACCCCAGGAGAGTTCCAAATGTGTGTGGGTAGAATATATATCCCACGGGGGTAAAATTGAAAAAAGTTAAAAAAAAAAATTTTTTGGACTTAGTCATTTTTCTGCCGTTTATCAGACTTTCAGATAGGGCAAATGTCAGTGAGCGTTCCGATTTCAGTTGCAGAGCGATTCACCCAATGAGTCCTTGATATTTAGTCGTTTTCAGCCAATATTTTGGATTTTTGAAAATTTCACATTTTTGTGAAAATATCCACTAAATGAGGGAATAATATGTGTGAGGGTACCACAGGAGAGTTCCAAATGTTTGTGGGTAGAATATATATCCCACGGGGGTAAAATTGAAAAAAGTTGAAAAAAATTTTTTTTTGGACTTAGTCATTTTTCCGCCGTTTATCAGACTTTCAGATAGGGGAAATGTCAGTGAGCGTTCCGATTTCAGTTCCAGAGCGGTTCGCCCAATGAGTCCTTGATATTTAGTCGTTTTCAGCCAATTTGCTGGATTTTTGAAAATTTCACATTTTTGTGAAAATATCCATTAAATGAGGGAATAATATGTGTGAGGGTACCCCAGAAGAGTTCCAAATGTGTGTGGGTAGAACATATATCCCACGGGGGTAAAATTGAAAAAAGTTGAAAAAAAAAATTTTTTGGACTTAGTCATTTTTCCAGCGTTTATCAGACTTTCAGATAGGGCAAATGTCAGTGAGCGTTCCGATTTCAGTTCCAGAGAGATTCACCCACTGAGTCCTTGATATTTAGTCGCTTTCAGCCAATTTTCTGGATTTTTGAAAATTTCACATTTTTGTGAAAATATCCACTAAATGAGGGAATAATATGTGTGAGGGTACCCCAGGAGAGTTCCAAATGTGTGTGGGTAGAATATATATCCCACGGGGGTAAAATTGAAAAAAGTTGAAAAATTTTTTTTTTTGGACTTAGTCATTTTTCCAGTGTTTATCAGACTTTCAGATAGGGCAAATGTCAGTGAGCGTTCCGATTTCAGTTCCAGAGCGATTCGCCCAATGAGTCCTTGATATTTAGTCGTTTTCAGCCAATTTTCTGGATTTTTGAAAATTTCACATTTTGTGAAAATATCAACTAAATGAGGGAATAATGTGTGTGAGGGTACCCCAGGAGAGTTCCAAATGTGTGTGGGTACAATATATATCCCACGGGGGTGAAATTGAAAAAAGTTGAAAAATTTTTTTTTTTGGACTTAGTCATTTTTCCAGCGTTTATCAGACTTTCAGATAGGGCAAATGTCAGTGAGCGTTCCGATTTCAGTTCCAGAGCGATTCGCCCAATGAGTCCTTGATATTTAGTCGTTTTCAGCCAATTTTCTGGATTTTTGAAAATTTCACATTTTTGTGAAAATATCCACTAAATGAGGAAATAATATGTGTGAGGGTACCACAGGAGAGTTCCAAATGTGTGTGGGTAGAATATATATCCCACGGGGGTAAAATTGAAAAAAGTTGAAAAAAATTTTTTTTTGGACTTAGTCATTTTTCCGCCGTTTATCAGACTTTCAGATAGGGGAAATGTCAGTGAGCGTTCCGATTTCAGTTCCAGAGCTGTTCGCCCAATGAGTCCTTGATATTTAGTCGTTTTCAGCCAATTTGCTGGATTTTTGAAAATTTCACATTTTTGTGAAAATATCCATTAAATGAGGGAATAATATGTGTGAGGGTACCCCAGAAGAGTTCCAAATGTGTGTGGGTAGAATATATATCCCACGGGGGTAAAATTGAAAAAAGTTGAAAAAAAAAATTTTTTGGACTTAGTCATTTTTCCAGCGTTTATCAGACTTTCAGATAGGGGAAATGTCAGTGAGCGTTCCGATTTCAGTTCCAGAGCGGTTCGCCCAATGAGTCCTTGATATTTAGTCGTTTTCAGCCAATTTTCTGGATTTTTGAAAATTTCACATTTTTGTGAAAATAACCACTAAATGAGGGAATAATATGTGTGAGGGTACCCCAGGAGAGTTCCAAATGTGTGTGGGTAGAATATATATCCTACGGGGGTAAAATTGAAAAAAGTAGAAAATTTTTTTTTTTTGTACTTAGTCATTTTTCCGGCGTTTATCAGACTTTCAGATAGGGGAAATGTCAGTGAGCGTTCCGATTTCAGTTCCAGAGCGGTTCGCCCAATGAGTCCTTGATATTTAGTCGTTTTTAGCCAATGTTTTGGATTTTTGAAAATTTCACTTTTTTGTGAAAATATCCACTAAATGAGGGAATAATATGTGTGAGGGTACCCCAGGAGAGTTCCAAATGTGTGTGGGTAGAATATATATCCCACGGGGGTGAAATTGAAAAAAGTTGAAAAATTTTTTTTTTTGGACTTAGTCATTTTTCCAGCGTTTATCAGACTTTCAGATAGGGCAAATGTCAGTGAGCGTTCCGATTTCAGTTCCAGAGCGATTTGCCCAATGAGTCCTTGATATTTAGTCGTTTTCAGCCAATTTTCTGGATTTTAGAAAATTTCACATTTTTGTGAAAATATCCACTAAATGAGGGAATAATATGTGTGAGGGTACCCCAGGAGAGTTCCAAATGTGTGTGGGTAGAATATATATCCCACGGGGGTAAAATTAAAAAAAGTTGAAAAAAAATTTTTTTTGGACTTAGTCATTTTTCCAGCGTTTATCAGACTTTCAGATAGGGCAAATGTCAGTGAGCGTTCTGATTTCAGTTCCAGAGCGATTCGCCCAATGAGTCCTTGATATTTAGTCGTTTTCAGCCAATTTTCTGGATTTTTGAAAATCTCACTTTTCTGTGAAAATATCCACTAAATGAGGGAATAATATGTTTGAGGGTACCCCAGGAGAGTTCCAAATGTGTGTGGGTAGAATATATATCCCACGGGGGTAAAATTGAAAATAGTTGAAAAAAATTTTTTTTTTGGACTTAGTCATTTTTAAGCCATTTATCAGACTTTCAGATAGGGGAAATGTCAGTGAGCGTTCCGATTTCAGTTCCAGAGTGATTCGCCCACTGAGTCCTTGATATTTAGTCGTTTTCAGTCAATTTTCTGGATTTTTGAAAATTTCACATTTTTGTGTAAATATCCACTAAATGAGGGAATAATATGTGTGAGGGTACCCCAGGAGAGTACCAAATGTGTGTGGGTAGAATATATATCCCACGGTTGTAAAATTGAAAAAAGTTGAAAAATATTTTTTTTTGGATTTAGTCATTTTTCCAGCGTTTATCAGACTTTCAGATGGGGCGAATGTCAGTGAGCATTCCGATTTCAGTTCCAGAGCGATTCGACCAATGAGTCCTTCATATTTAGTCGCTTTCAGCCAATTTTCTGGATTTTTGAAAATTTCACTTTTTTGTGAAAATATCCACTAAATGAGGGAATAATATGTGTGAGGGTACCCCAGGAGAGTTCCAAATGTGTGTGGGTAGAATATATATCCCACGGGGGTAAAATTGAAAAAAGTAGAAAAAAATTTTTTTTTGGACTTAGTCATTTTTCCAGCGTTTATCAGACTTTCAGATAGGGCAAATGTCAGTGAGCGTTCCGATTTCAGTTGCACAGCGATTCACCCAATGAGTCCTTGATATTTAGTCGTTTTCAGCCAATATTTTGGATTTGTGAAAATTTCACTTTTTTGTGAAAATATCCACTAAATGAGGGAATAATATGTGTGAGGGTACCCCAGGAGAGTTCCAAATGTCTGTGGGTAGAATATATATCCCACGGGGGTAAAATTGAAAAAAGTTAAAAAAATTATTTTTTTTGGACTTAGTCATTTTTCCGCCGTTTATCAGACTTTCAGATAGGGGAAATGTCAGTGAGCGTTCCGATTTCAGTTCCAGAGCGGTTCGCCCAATGAGTCCTTGATATTTAGTCGTTTTCAACCAATTTTCTGGATTTTTGAAAATTTCACATTTTTGTGAAAATATCCACTAAATGAGGGAATAATATGTGTGAGGGTACCCCAGGAGAGTTCCAAATGTGTGTGGGTAGAATTTATATCCCACCGGGGTGAAATTGAAAAAAGTTGAAAAATTTTTTTTTTTGGACTTAGTCATTTTTCCGGTGTTTATCAGACTTTCAGATAGGGCAAATGTCAGTGAGCGTTCCGATTTCAGTTGCAGAGCGATTCACCCAATGAGTCCTTGATATTTAGTCGTTTTCAGCCAATATTTTGGATTTTTGAAAATTTCACTTTTTTGTGTAAATATCCACTAAATGAGGCAATAATATGTGTGAGGGTACCCCAGGAGAGTTCCAAATGTGTGTGGGTAGAATATATATCCCACGGGGGTAAAATTGAAAAAAGTTCAAAAATTTTTTTTTTGGACTTAGTCATTTTTCCGCCGTTTATCAGACTTTCAGATAGGGGAAATGTCAGTGAGCGTTTCGATTTCAGTTCCAGAGCGGTTCGCCCAATGAGTCCTTGATATTTAGTCGTTTTCATCCAATTTTCTGGATTTTTGAAAATTTCACATTTTTGCGAAAATATCCACTAAATGAGGGAATAATATGTGTGAGGGTACCCCAGGAGAGTTCCAAATGTGTGTCGGTAGAATATATATCCCACGGGGGTAAAATTGAAAAAAGTTGAAAAAAAAATTTTTTTGGACTTAGTCATTTTTCCAGCGTTTATCAGACTTTCAGATAGGGCAGATGTCAGTGAGCGTTCCGATTTCAGTTCCAGAGCGATTCTCCCAATGAGTCCTTGATATTTAGTCGTTTTCAGCCAATATTTTGGATTTGTGAAAATTTCACTTTTTTGTGAAAATATCCACTAAATGAGGGAATAATATGTGTGAGGGTACCCCAGGAGAGTTCCAAATGTGTGTGGGTAGAATATATATCCCACGGGGGTAAAATTGAAAAAAGTTAAAAAAAAAAATTTTTTGGACTTAGTCATTTTTCCAGCGTTTATCAGACTTTCAGATAGGGCAAATGTCAGTGAGCGTTCTGATTTCAGTTCCAGAGCGATTCGCCCAATGAGTCCTTGATATTTAGTCGTTTTCAGCCAATTTTCTGGATTTTTGAAAATCTCACTTTTCTGTGAAAATATCCACTAAATGAGGGAATAATATGTTTGAGGGTACCCCAGGAGAGTTCCAAATGTGTGTGGGTAGAATATATATCCCACGGGGGTAAAATTGAAAATAGTTGAAAAAAATTTTTTTTTTGGACTTAGTCATTTTTAAGCCATTTATCAGACTTTCAGATAGGGGAAATGTCAGTGAGCGTTCCGATTTCAGTTCCAGAGTGATTCGCCCACTGAGTCCTTGATATTTAGTTGTTTTCAGTCAATTTTCTGGATTTTTGAAAATTTCACATTTTTGTGTAAATATCCACTAAATGAGGGAATAATATGTGTGAGGGTACCCCAGGAGAGTTCCAAATGTGTGTGGGTAGAATATATATCCCACGGTTGTAAAATTGAAAAAAGTTGAAAAATATTTTTTTTTGGATTTAGTCATTTTTCCAGCGTTTATCAGACTTTCAGATGGGGCGAATGTCAGTGAGCATTCTGATTTCAGTTCCAGAGCGATTCGACCAATGAGTCCTTCATATTTAGTCGCTTTCAGCCAATTTTCTGGATTTTTGAAAATTTCACTTTTTTGTGAAAATATCCACTAAATGAGGGAATAATATGTGTGAGGGTACCCCAGGAGAGTTCTAAATGTGTGTGGGTAGAATATATATCCCACGGGGGTAAAATTGAAAAAAGTAGAAAAAATTTTTTTTTTGGACTTAGTCATTTTTCCAGCGTTTATCAGACTTTCAGATAGGGCAAATGTCAGTGAGCGTTCCGATTTCAGTTGCACAGCGATTCACCCAATGAGTCCTTGATATTTAGTCGTTTTCAGCCAATATTTTGGATTTTTGAAAATTTCACTTTTTTGTGTAAATATCCACTAAATGAGGGAATAATATGTGTGAGGGTACCCCAGGAGAGTTCCAAATGTGTGTGGGTAGAATATATATCCCACGGGGGTAAAATTGAAAAAGTTTTAAAAAAATTTTTTTTGGACTTAGTCATTTTTCCGGCGCTTATCAGACTTTCAGACAGGGCAAATGTCAGTGAGCATTCCGATTTCAGTTCCAGAGCGATTCGCCCAATGAGTACTTGATATTTAGTCGTTTTCAGCCAATATTTTTGATTTTTGAAAATTTCACTTTTTTGTGAAAATATCCACTAAATGAGGGAATAATATGTGTGAGGGTACCCCAGGAGAGTTCCAAATGTGTGTGGGTAGAATATATATCCCACGGTTGTAAAATTGAAAAAAGTTGAAAAAAATTTTTTTTTGGACTTAGTCATTTTTCCAGCGTTTATCAGACTTTCAGATAGGGCGAATGTCAGTGAGCATTCCGATTTCAGTTCCAGAGCGATTCGCCCAATGAGTCCTTGATATTTAGTCGCTTTCAGCCAATTTTCTGGATTTTTGAAAATCTCACTTTTCTGTGAAAATATCCACTAAGTGAGGGAATAATATGTGTGAGGGTACCCCAGGAGAATTCCAAATGTGTGTGGGTAGAATATATATCCCACGGGGGTGAAATTGAAAAAAGCTGAAAATTTTTTTTTTTTGTACTTAGTCATTTTTCCAGCGTTTATCAGACTTTCAGATAGGGGAAATGTCAGTGAGCGCTCCGATTTCAGTTCCAGAGCGGTTCGCCCAATGAGTCCTTGATATTTAGTCGTTTTCAGCCAATTTTCTGGATATTTGAAAATATCACTTTTCTGTGAAAATATCCACTAAATGAGGGAATAATATGTGTGAGGGTACCCCAGGAGAGTTCCAAATGTGTGTGGGTAGAATATATATCCCACGGTTGTAAAATTGAAAAAAGTTGAAAAATATTTTTTTTGGGATTTAGTCATTTTTCCAGCGTTTATCAGACTTTCAGATGGGGCGAATGTCAGTGAGCATTCCGATTTCAGTTCCAGAGCGATTGGCCCAATGAGTCCTTCATATTTAGTCGCTTTCAGCCAATTTTCGGATTTTTGAAAATTTCCCTTTTTTGTGAAAATATCCACTAAATGAGGGAATAATATGTGTGAGGGTACCCCAGGAGAGTTCCAAATGTGTGTGGGTAGAATATATATCCCACGGGGGTAAAATTGAAAAAAGTTGAAAACATTTTTTTTTTTGGACTTAGTCATTTTTCCGCCGTTTATCAGACTTTCAGATAGGGGAAATGTCAATGAGCGATTCGATTTCAGTTCCAGAGCAGTTCGCCCAATGAGTCCTTGATATTTAGTCATTTTCAGCCAATATTTTGGATTTTTGAAAATTGCACTATTTTGTGAAAATATCCACTAAATGAGGGAATAATATGTGTGAGGGTACCCCAGGAGAGTTCCAAATGTGTGTGGGTAGAATATATATCCCACGGGGGTAAAATTGAACAAAGTTGAAAAAATTTTTTTTTTTGGACTTAGTCATTTTTAAGCCGTTTATCAGACTTTCAGATGGGGCGAATGTCAGTGAGCATTCCGATTTCAGTTCCAGAGCGATTCGCCCAATGAGTCCTTCATATTTAGTCGCTTTCAGCCAATTTTCTGGATTTTTGAAAATTTCACTTTTTTGTGAAAATATCCACTAAATGAGGGAATAATATGTGTGAGGGTACCCCAGGAGAGTTCCAAATGTGTGTGGGTAGAATATATATCCCACGGGGGTAAAATTGAAAAAAGTAGAAAACATTTTTTTTTTGGACTTAGTCATTTTTCCGGCGTTTATCAGACTTTCAGATAGGGCAAATGTCAGTGAGTGTTCCGATTTCAGTTGCAGAGCGATTCACCCAATGAGTCCTTGATATTTAGTCGTTTTCAGCAAATATTTTGGATTTTTGAAAATTTCACTTTTTTGTGTAAATATCCACTAAATGAGGGAATAATATGTGTGAGGGTACCCCAGGAGAGTTCCAAATGTGTGTGGGTAGAATATATATCCCACGGGGGTAAAATTGAAAAAGTTGAAAAACATTTTTTTTTGGACTTAGTCATTTTTCCGGCGCTTATCAGACTTTCAGACAGGGCAAATGTCAGTGAGCGTTCCGATTTCAGTTCCAGAGCGATTCGCCCAATGAGTCCTTGATATTTAGTCGCTTTCAGCCAATTTTCTGGATTTTTGAAAACCTCACTTTTCTGTGAAAATATCCACTAAATGAGGGAATAATATGTGTGAGGGTACCCCAGGAGAATTCCAAATGTGTGTGGGTAGAATATATAACCCACGGGGGTGAAATTGAAAAAAGCTGGAAATTTTTTTTTTGTACTTAGTCATTTTTCCAGCGTTTATCAGACTTTCAGATAGGAGAAATGTCAGTGAGTGTTCCGATTTTAGTTCCAGAGCGATTCGCCCAATGAGTCCTTGATATTTAGTCGTTTTCAGCCAATTTTCTGGATATTTTAAAATTTCACATTTTTGTGAAAATATCCACTAAATGAGGGAATAATATGTGTGAGGGTACCCCACGAGAGTTCCAAATGTGTGTGGGTAGAATATATATCCCACGGGGGTAAAATTGAAAAAGTTGAAAAAAAAATTTTTTTGGACTTAGTCATTTTTCCAGCGTTTATCAGACTTTCAGATAGGGGAAATGTCAGTGAGCGTTCCGATTTTAGTTCCAGAGCGATTCGCCCAATGAGTCTTTGATATTTAGTCGTTTTCAGCCAATTTTTGGGATTTTTGAAAATTTCACTTTTTGTGAAAATATCCACTAAATGAGGGAATAATATGTGTGAGGGTACCCCAGGAGACTTCCAAATGTGTGTGGGTAGAATATATATCCCACGGGGGTAAAATTGAAAAAAGTAGAAAAAAATTTTTTTTTGGACTTAAGGCCCTGTCACACATAACGAGATCGCTAGCGAGATCGTTACTACGTCACAGTTTTGAGATCGCTGGAGAGATCGTTGGGGAGCCGTCAAACATGTATAACTTGCCAACGATTTCGGCCGCCCCAGCGATCTAACTAACGATCTCGTTGGTCGCTGGGACGCTGTCACACAGCAGCTATTTCAACTATCCACACTCAACGATCCACACTTTGAGGGACTGTACTGTGTCAGAAAGGCGTGCATAAAATTACCTTTCCGCGCCCACTCATCTCCGATTGGTGGACGCTACTGCGTTCTGATTGGCGGCCGGTTTTAAAAAAAGGCGACGTTGGGGCAATTCCGTTCCTTTGTTCCTATCTGCGCTCTGCTTTCGGATCGTAGCAGTGTTCTCCGGGCAAGTTTCGTCCATCTGGGATTTGTTGAAGCCTTGTCAGCGTCCTGATTTTTGGATCCTAGTTGCGTTCTACTGCTGTGATTCCATTCATTTGTGGATTTTCTTCAGCTGTGACTGAACATTGACTTTTGGGTTCTTCAGGCACTGTATTGCTTTGTTTACATGGTAAGTTATTTTAGTGGATTTTTGTCACACCCAACAAGTATACATTTGCTTATACATTGGAGGCCATTTTTAGTCAGCAAATGGTGTGTAGTACTTTTTACTATGTTTTAAAATGTTTCATGTATGCTCACTGTATTGCTATCCTTTTCAGATGGCTTTCAAAAGTGAAGAGTTTGTGAGGGAAATGATTGACCTCTACCGCTCCCTGCCGTGCCTTTGGTAAATAAAATCTTCAGACTACTGCAATAGAGAGAAAAAGAAGGAGGCCTACCAGCAATTGATTTCACTCTTTAAAAGGCATGGCCCCAACGAGAAGGTGGATGAAGAGCTGGTGAAGAGAAAGATCCAGGGTCTACGCACCGTATATAAGAAAGAACTCAAGCGGGTGGAGAAATCAAAGAAGTCAGGTACCGGCACAGATGAGGTTTATGTGCCGACATTATGGTATTATGACTTGCTTGCCTTCACCCATGACCAGGAGCTACCTTGGCGAATGGCGTGTACGATACGGCCGACCCCGGAAGAAGACCCCGTCATCCGGACTGACTCCCCTGTTGAAGATGTAAGTACCTTCTTTGCTTCCCTGTAAATAGCATTTATACTTTCAATGTACATGCCATAGTTTAGCCGCCCCTCATATTTGTTTTTTTAATGCACGTGTACCCATGCTGGTCATAACATACCTGCTGGATGTTGTAACCAAATCTTAACTTTAATTTTGTGTTCCCACAGCACCATCGGCAAGATGACGACATCTCGACTACGGAACGTGGTATGGAGGAGGCGAGTGTTATGTCAAGGAATGAGGAACCTATGGCATCGGTGAATGAAGACCCTATGGCCTCTACAAGTGAAGACCTTGTGCCTCGGCGACAAAGAAAATCAAGGAAAAGAAAGGCCAGCTTGCCGCCATCGCCAGATCTAGTATCTCTGGTGAACAAGATTCTACTTCTGCAGACCCAGGCCAAGCGGGACAGCTTTGCAACATATGCTGGCGAGAGACTACAGAGGCTGGATGACCGACGGAGGGCGCACGCAGAAAGGGTCATGTTTGAGACTTTAAATAAAGCGGCAGCCGGTGAACTTAATGAAACGTCTACTGTACATACTCTGAATGACCCTGGCCATTTTCAACAACATTCTTGGACCCATATGCCGGACCCACTTCGCAGCACACCAGTGCAGAGGATCCGGCATCCACAAAGCCTTGCCCCCCCCACAGTATCCCATGTGTTCTGATTCTTTTGTTTCCCCCAGGCACGGATACACAAATACAGGTAATCGATATGAAGAACTGTAGTGATGATTCATTTCAATTTTTTTTAGCATTTTGTAAATATTGTTAATTTAATACTTATTTAAATTGTTAAAATTGTTCACATTTTTGTTTGTTTATAAAAAAAAAGGTTTATTGTCCTCTTTTTTAACTTTACCCCTGCCCTCTGATCTCACCCTGATTGAAATAAAAATGTTTTTTTGTTGCCTTATTTTCTGCTTTACCTCTTCCCGAGGGTGGGACCCCTCACCCCTGCCCTCCGATCCCTTCCCAATCTCCGTTCCCTCCCCTCCATTCTCTACCGTCTATTCCCATCCCTGCTCTCCGCTGGTGATCACCTCCTCCCCTTCTCCTCTTCCGGCTCCAGGCTTTATCACCTGTCTTCTGTCTTCTCCCTGTGTCCTCTAGTCTTCTTCACAGCTGGTCTTCTTCCCCTCCTCTTCCTACTTCCCTTCTTTTAGTCTTTGGGGTCATAGTCATGGTGCACGGTATGGCAATGATCTGCCATACCATGCACCATGAGTCTGACTCAGATTATAGGTTGTATATACTAGATTCTTGATAGGGCGTTGATCCAGGGAACTAGTCTGATTGCCGTATGTGGAGTCAGGAAGGAATTTTTTTCCCCAAAACGGAGCATGTTTTTTTTTTGCCTTCCTCTGGATCAACATGTTAGGTCTTCCTTATAGTTTTCATACTATGTTCCTATTCTTTCCTCTTCTCTTTTCTTCTTGAATTAGCTGGCATCTGTGAAAGCCGACTTCAGACGGCTTTCCTGCCCCCACACAACTTCAGCTGATAACATCAATAAGTAGGTGGCAATGAAAGTGTAGGGGCTTTCCTGCCCCTACACTACTTCAGCTGATAACATCAATTAGCAGACTGTTATTAAAGCCGACTTCAGACGGCTTTCCTGCCCCCACACAACTTCAGCTGATAACATCATTTTGCAGGCAGCTATTAAAGCCGACTTCAGACGGCTTTCCTGCCCCCACACAACTTCAGCTGATAACATCAATAAGTAGGCGGCAATGAAAGCCAACTTCAGATGGCTTTCCTGCCCCTACACAACTTCAGCTGATAACATCAATAAGCAGGAGGGTATGAAACCCGACTTTGAAGTGGGCTTTACTGCCCCTGCACTGCTTGTTAGGCAGTATCACACAGGATAGGATTACATACACAACTCTTTAGGCAGTATCACACAGGATAGGGTTAGATACACAACTCTTTAGGCAGTATCACACAGGATAGGATTACATACACAACTCTTTAGGCAGAATCACACAGGATAGGATTAGATACACAACTCTTTAGGCAGTATCATACAGGATAGGATTAGATACACAACTCTTTAGGCAGTATCACACAGGATAGGGTTAGATACACAACTCTTTAGGCAGTATCACACAGGATAGGATTAGATACACAACTCTTTAGGCAGTATCACACAGGATAGGAGTAGATACACTACTCTTTAGGCAGTATCACACAGGATAGGAGTAGATACACAACTCTTTAGGCAGTATCACACAGGATAGGAGTAGATACACAACTCTTTAGGCATTATTACACAGGATAGGAGTAGATACACAACTCTTTAGGCAGTATCACACAGGATAGGAGTAGATACACAACTCTTTAGGCAGTATCACACAGGATAGGAGTAGATGCACAACTCTTTAGGCAGTATCACACAGGATAGGGTTAGATACACAACTCTTTAGGCAGTATCACACAGGATAGGGTTAGATACACAACTCTTTAGGCAGTATCACACAGGATAGGAGTAGATACACAACTCTTTAGGCAGTATCACACAGGATAGGATTAGATACACAACTCTTTAGGCAGTATCACACAGGATAGGATTAGATACACAACTCTTTAGGCAGTATCACACAGGATAGGAGTAGATACACAACTCTTTAGGCAGTACCACACAGGATAGGAGTAGATACACAACTCTTTAGGCAGTATCACACAGGATAGGAGTAGATACACAACTCTTTAGGCAGTATCACACAGGATAGGATTAGATACACAACTCTTTAGGCAGTATCACACAGGATAGGAGTAGATACACAACTCTTTAGGCAGTATCACACAGGATAGGAGTAGATACACAACTCTTTAGGCAGTATCACACAGGATAGGATTAGATACACAACTCTTTAGGCAGTATCACACAGGATAGGAGTAGATACACAACTCTTTAGGCAGTATCACACAGGATAGGAGTAGATACACAACTCTTTAGGCAGTATCACACATGACAGGAGTAGATACACAACTCTTTAGGCAGTATCACACAGGATAGGAGTAGATACACAACTCTTTAGGCAGTATCAAACAGGATAGGAGTAGATACACAACTCTTTAGGCAGTATCACACAGGATAGGAGTCGTTACACAACTCTTTAGGCAGTATCACACAGGATAGGGTTAGATACACAACTCTTTAGGCAGTATCACACAGGATAGGATTACATACACAACTCTTTAGGCAGTATCACACAGGATAGGGTTAGATACACAACTCTTTAGGCAGTATCACACAGGATAGGATTACATACACAACTCTTTAGGCAGAATCACACAGGATAGGATTAGATACACAACTCTTTAGGCAGTATCACACAGGATAGGATTAGATACACAACTCTTTAGGCAGTATCACACAGGATAGGATTAGATACACAACACTTTAGGCAGTATCACACAGGATAGGATTAGATACACAACTCTTTAGGCAGTATCACACAGGATAGGATTAGATACACAACTCTTTAGGCAGTATCACACAGATAGGATTAGATACACAACTCTTTAGGCAGTATCACACAGGATAGGATTAGATACACAACTCTTTAGGCAGTATCGCACAGGATAGGATTAGATACACAACTCTTTAAGCAGTATCACACAGGATAGGGTTAGATACACAACTCTTTAGGCAGTATCACACAGGATAGGATTAGATACACAACTCTTTAGGCAGTATCACACAGGATAGGAGTAGATACACAACTCTTTAGGCAGTATCACACAGGATAGGATTAGATACACAACTCTTTAGGCAGTATCACACAGGATAGGAGTAGATACACAACTCTTTAGGTAGTATCACACAGGATAGGAGTAGATACACAACTCTTTAGGCAGTATCACACAGGATAGGAGTAGATACACAACTCTTTAGGCAGTATCACACAGGATAGGATTAGATACACAACTCTTTAGGCAGTATCACACAGGATAGGGTTAGATACACAACTCTTCAGGCAGTATCACACAGGATAGGATTAGATACACAACTCTTTAGGCAGTATCACACAGGATAGGATTAGATACACAACTCTTTAGGCAGTGTCACACAGGATAGGATTAGATACACAACTCTTTAGGCAGTATCACACAGGATAGGATTAGATACACAACTCTTTTGGCAGTATCATACAGGATAGGGTTAGATACACAACTCTTCAGGCAGTATCACACAGGATAGGATTAGATACACAACTCTTTAGGCAGTATCACACAGGATAGGAGTAGATACACAACTCTTTAGGCAGTATCACACAGGATAGGATTAGATACACAACTCTTTAGGCAGTATCACACAGGATAGGAGTAGATACACAACTCTTTAGGCAGTATCACACAGGATAGGAGTAGATACACAACTCTTTAGGCAGTATCACACAGGATAGGAGTAGATACACAACTCTTTTGGCAGTATCACACAGGATAGGAGTAGATACACAACTCTTTAGGCAGTATCACACAGGATAGGATTAGATACACAACTCTTTAGGCAGTATCACGCAGGATAGGAGTAGATACACAACTCTTTAGGCAGTATCACACAGGATAGGGTTAGATACACAACTCTTTAGGCAGTATCACACAGGATAGGGTGAGATACACAACTCTTTAGGCAGTATCACACAGGATAGGAGTAGATACACAACTCTTTAGGCAGTATCACACAGGATAGGATTAGATACACAACTCTTTAGGCAGTATCACACAGGATAGGATTAGATACACGACTCTTTAGGCAGTATCACACAGGATAGGAGTAGATACACAACTCTTTAGGCAGTATCACACAGGATAGGAGTAGATACACAACTCTTTACGCAGTATCACACAGGATAGGAGTAGATACACAACTCTTTAGGCAGTATCACACAGGATAGGATTAGATACACAACTCTTTAGGCAGTATCGCACAGGATAGGAGTAGATACACAACTCTTTAGGCAGTATCACACAGGATAGGAGTAGATACACAACTCTTTAAGCAGTATCACACAGGATAGGATTAGATACACAACTCTTCAGGCAGTATCACACAGGAAATGAATAGATACACAACTCTTTAGGCAGTATCACACAGGATAGGATTAGATACACAACACTTTAGGCAGTATCACACAGGATAGGATTAGATACACAACTCTTTAGGCAGTATCACACAGGATAGGAGTAGATACACAACTCTTTAGGCAGTATCACATATGATAGGAGTAGATACACAACTCTTTAGGCAGTACCACACAGGATAGGAGTAGATACACAACTCTTTAGGCAGTATCACACAGGATAGGAGTAGATACACAACTCTTTAGGCAGTATCACACAGGATAGGAGTAGATACACAACTCTTTAGGCAGTATCACACAGGATAGGAGTAGATGCACAACTCTTTAGGCAGTATCACACAGGATAGGAGTAGATGCACAACTCTTTAGGCAGTATCACACAGGATAGGAGTAGATGCACAACTCTTTAGGCAGTATCACACAGGATAGGAGTAGATGCACAACTCTTTAGGCAGTATCACACAGGATAGGGTTAGATACACAACTCTTTAGGCAGTATCACACAGGATACGATTAGATACACAACTCTTTAGGCAGTATCACACAGGATAGGATTAGATACACAACTCTTTAGGCAGTATCACACAGGATAGGGTTAGATACACAACTCTTTAGGCAGTATCACACAGGATAGGATTAGATACACAACTCTTTAGGCAGTATCACACAGGATAGGAGTAGATACACAACTCTTTAGGCAGTATCACACAGGATAGGATTAGATACACAACTCTTTAGGCAGTATCACACAGGATAGGAGTAGATACACAACTCTTTAGGCAGTATCACACAGGATAGGAGTAGATACACAACTCTTTAGGCAGTATCACACAGGATAGGAGAAGATTCACAACTCTTTAGGCAGTATCACACAGGATAGGATTAGATACACAACTCTTTAGGCAGTATCACACAGGATAGGAGTAGATGCACAACTCTTTAGGCAGTATCACTCAGGATAGGGTTAGATACACAACTTTTTAGGCAGTATCACACAGGATAGGGTTAGATACACAACTCTTTACACAGTATCACACAGGATAGGAGTAGATACACAACTCTTTAGGCAGTATCACACAGGATAGGAGTAGATACACAACTCTTTAGGCAGTATCACACAGGATAGGATTAGATACACAACTCTTTAGGCAGTATCGCACAGGATAGGAGTAGATACACAACTCTTTAGGCAGTATCACACAGGATAGGAGTAGATACACAACTCTTTAGGCAGTATCACACAGGATAGGATTAGATACACAACTCTTCAGGCAGTATCACACAGGAAATGAATAGATACACAACTCTTTAGGCAGTATCACACAGGAGAGGATTAGATACACAACACTTTAGGCAGTATTACACAGGATAGGATTAGATACACAACTCTTTAGGCAGTATCACACAGGATAGGAGTAGATACACAACTCTTTAGGCAATATCACACAGGATAGGAGTAGATACACAACTCTTTAGGCAGTATCACACATGATAGGAGTAGATACACAACTCTTTAGGCAGTACCACACAGGATAGGAGTAGATACACAACTCTTTAGGCAGTATCACACAGGATAGGAGTAGATACACAACTCTTTAGGCAGTATCACACAGGATAGGAGTAGATACACAACTCTTTAGGCAGTATCACACAGGATAGGAGTAGATACACAACTCTTTAGGCAGTATCACACAGGATAGGAGTAGATACACAACTCTTTAGGCAGTATCACACAGGATAGGAGTAGATACACAACTCTTTAGGCAGTATCACACAGGATAGGAGTAGATGCACAACTCTTTAGGCAGTATCACACAGGATAGGGTTAGATACACAACTCTTTAGGCAGTATCACACAGGATACGATTAGATACACAGCTCTTTAGGCAGTATCACACAGGATAGGATTAGATACACAACTCTTTAGGCAGTATCACACAGGATAGGATTAGATACACAACTCTTTAGGCAGTATCACACAGGATAGGAGTAGATACACAACTCTTTAGGCAGTATCACACAGGATAGGAGTAGATACACAACTCTTTAGGCAGTATCACACAGGATAGGATTAGATACACATCTCTTTAGGCAGTATCACACAGGATAGGAGTAGATACACAACTCTTCAGGCAGTATCACACAGGAAAGGAATAGATACACAACTCTTTAGGCAGTATCACACAGGATAGGATTAGATACACAACTCTTTAGGCAGTATTACACAGGATAGGATTAGATACACAACTCTTTAGGCAGTATCACACAGGATAGGAGTAGATACACAACTCTTTAGGCAGTATCACACATGATAGGAGTAGATACACAACTCTTTAGGCAGTATCACACATGATAGGAGTAGATACACAACTCTTTAGGCAGTATCACACAGGATAGGAGTAGATACACAACTCTTTAGGCAGTATCACACAGGATAGGAGTTGATACACAACTCTTTAGGCAGTATCACACAGGATAGGAGTAGATACACAACTCTTTAGGCAGTATCACACAGGATAGGAGTAGATACACAACTCTTTAGGCAGTATCACACAGGATAGGAGTAGATACACAACTCTTTAGGCAGTATCACACAGGATAGGAGTAGATACACAACTCTTTAGGCAGTATCACACAGGATAGGGTTAGATACACAACTCTTTAGGCAGTATCACACAGGATAGGATTAGATACTCAACTCTTTAGGCAGTATCACACAGGATAGGATTAGATACACAACTCTTTAGGCAGTATCACACAGGATAGGAGTAGATACACAACTCTTTAGGCAGTATCACATAGGATAGGAGTAGATACACAACTCTTTAGGCAGTATCACACAGGATAGGATTAGATACACAACTCTTTAGGCAGTATCACACAGGATAGGAGTAGATACACAACACTTTAGGCAGTATCACACAGGATAGGATGAGATACACAACTCTTTAGGCAGTATCACACAGGATAGGATTAGATACACAACTCTTTAGGCAGTATCACACAGGATAGGAGTAGATACACAACTCTTTAGGCAGTATCACACAGGATAGGAGTAGATACACAACTCTTTAGGCAGTATCACACAGGATAGGGTTAGATACACAACTCTTTAGGCAGTATCACACAGGATACGATTAGATACACAACTCTTTAGGCAGTATCACACAGGATAGAATTAGATACACAACTCTTTAGGTAGTATCACACAGGATAGGATTAGATACACAACTCTTTAGGCAGTATCACACAGGATAGGAGTAGATGCACAACTCTTTAGGCAGTATCACTCAGGATAGGGTTAGATACACAACTTTTTAGGCAGTATCACACAGGATAGGGTTAGATACACAACTCTTTAGGCAGTATCACACAGGATAGGAGTAGATACACAACTCTTTAGGCAGTATCACACAGGATAGGAGTAGATACACAACTCTTTAGGCAGTATCACACAGGATAGGTTTAGATACACAACTCTTTAGGCAGTATCGCACAGGATAGGAGTAGATACACAACTCTTTAGGCAGTATCACACAGGATAGGAGTAGATACACAACTCTTTAGGCAGTATCACACAGGATAGGATTAGATACACAACTCTTCAGGCAGTATCACACAGGAAATGAATAGATACACAACTCTTTAGGCAGTATCACACAGGAGAGGATTAGATACACAACACTTTAGGCAGTATTACACAGGATAGGATTAGATACACAACTCTTTAGGCAGTATCACACAGGATAGGAGTAGATACACAACTCTTTAGGCAATATCACACAGGATAGGAGTAGATACACAACTCTTTAGGCAGTATCACACATGATAGGAGTAGATACACAACTCTTTAGGCAGTACCACACAGGATAGGAGTAGATACACAACTCTTTAGGCAGTATCACACAGGATAGGAGTAGATACACAACTCTTTAGGCAGTATCACACAGGATAGGAGTAGATACACAACTCTTTAGGCAGTATCACACAGGATAGGAGTAGATACACAACTCTTTAGGCAGTATCACACAGGATAGGAGTAGATACACAACTCTTTAGGCAGTATCACACAGGATAGGAGTAGATACACAACTCTTTAGGCAGTATCACACAGGATAGGAGTAGATGCACAACTCTTTAGGCAGTATCACACAGGATAGGGTTAGATACACAACTCTTTAGGCAGTATCACACAGGATACGATTAGATACACAGCTCTTTAGGCAGTATCACACAGGATAGGATTAGATACACAACTCTTTAGGCAGTATCACACAGGATAGGATTAGATACACAACTCTTTAGGCAGTATCACACAGGATAGGAGTAGATACACAACTCTTTAGGCAGTATCACACAGGATAGGAGTAGATACACAACTCTTTAGGCAGTATCACACAGGATAGGATTAGATACACATCTCTTTAGGCAGTATCACACAGGATAGGAGTAGATACACAACTCTTCAGGCAGTATCACACAGGAAAGGAATAGATACACAACTCTTTAGGCAGTATCACACAGGATAGGATTAGATACACAACTCTTTAGGCAGTATTACACAGGATAGGATTAGATACACAACTCTTTAGGCAGTATTACACAGGATAGGATTAGATACACAACTCTTTAGGCAGTATCACACAGGATAGGAGTAGATACACAACTCTTTAGGCAGTATCACACATGATAGGAGTAGATACACAACTCTTTAGGCAGTATCACACATGATAGGAGTAGATACACAACTCTTTAGGCAGTATCACACAGGATAGGAGTAGATACACAACTCTTTAGGCAGTATCACACAGGATAGGAGTTGATACACAACTCTTTAGGCAGTATCACACAGGATAGGAGTAGATACACAACTCTTTAGGCAGTATCACACAGGATAGGAGTAGATACACAACTCTTTAGGCAGTATCACACAGGATAGGAGTAGATACACAACTCTTTAGGCAGTATCACACAGGATAGGAGTAGATACACAACTCTTTAGGCAGTATCACACAGGATAGGGTTAGATACACAACTCTTTAGGCAGTATCACACAGGATAGGATTAGATACTCAACTCTTTAGGCAGTATCACACAGGATAGGATTAGATACACAACTCTTTAGGCAGTATCACACAGGATAGGAGTAGATACACAACTCTTTAGGCAGTATCACACAGGATAGGAGTAGATACACAACTCTTTAGGCAGTATCACACAGGATAGGATTAGATACACAACTCTTTAGGCAGTATCACACAGGATAGGAGTAGATACACAACACTTTAGGCAGTATCACACAGGATAGGATGAGATACACAACTCTTTAGGCAGTATCACACAGGATAGGATTAGATACACAACTCTTTAGGCAGTATCACACAGGATAGGAGTAGATACACAACTCTTTAGGCAGTATCACACAGGATAGGAGTAGATACACAACTCTTTAGGCAGTATCACACAGGATAGGGTTAGATACACAACTCTTTAGGCAGTATCACACAGGATACGATTAGATACACAACTCTTTAGGCAGTATCACACAGGATAGAATTAGATACACAACTCTTTAGGTAGTATCACACAGGATAGGATTAGATACACAACTCTTTAGGCAGTATCACACAGGATAGGAGTAGATACCCAACTCTTTAGGCAGTATCACACAGGTTAGGAGTAGATACACAACTCTTTAGGCAGTATCACACAGGATAGGAGTAGATACACAACTCTTTACGCAGTATCACACAGGATAGGAGTAGATACACAACTCTTTAGGCAGTATCACACAGGATAGGAGTAGATACACAACTCTTTAGGCAGTATCACACAGGATAGGAGTAGATACACAACTCTTTAGGCAGTATCACACAGGATAGGAGTAGATACCCAACTCTTTAGGCAGTATCACACAGGTTAGGAGTAGATACACAACTCTTTAGGCAGTATCACACAGGATAGTAGTAGATACACAACTCTTCAGGCAGTATCACACAGGATAGGATTAGATGTAACAAAGTATAGACAATAGTGGATATAAACTTTAACTTTTTTTTAGAAAAATATAAAAAATATAACCAACCAAATAATATCAACTACATAACAAAAAAGAATTTATTGGCTGCCGCGACTCTCATGGTCTGCCACAAATCTTGCCAGCATCACTCCGTGCTGGTGGATCTCTTCACTCAGTCTCCGTTGTGACGCCAGGAGATCTTGTAGTGTTGGGATTTCTATGGAGGTAATAGCTAAACTTAAGTCCAATAATTCTGTACATTCATCAAATTAAGGCTATGTGCCCACGATGCACCACAACCGGGTACCATCCACACATTAGAACGCGCTAATTACGCAAGTACAGATGCAGTATTGCGGAATTGGCGCATTATAATGCAAGTCAATGGCGGCGCAAAAAAAACCCCTTCTGCAAAATAATTGGTAGTGCTGCATTTTTTCCCGCAATGATAATCTGCAGCGGAAATTTCGGCAGCATGTGCACAGCACATGCAGATTATCATTGGGGAACATGGCAGACCTTCTACCATGCACTTTTATTGCGTTTCCACAGCAGCAAAAACGCTGCAGAAACGCCTTAAAAAACGCATCGTGGGCACACAGCCTATCAGGTACATGTTTGGTATTTAACACTTACGGCTTTCGGTTTGCTCGGGTGATGATGAGCTGAGTGACCACCCGGATCCCCTGGCACCACCGGCTAGAGAAAGACACAACACTTAATAGTACATGACAGCCCTATACTTTCCAAGTTGTATGGACTGTATTTTATGTGAAAGCATTACCGAAAGATGAAGCTGCACCTATATCACGGAGTGATGCTGGCGAGCCGGTAGAGGCTGCTAGGGCTCCAGGGCTGGAGGTGACTCCCTTGGGGGCTCTGGGGCTGCAGGTGCTGGAAAACAAATAACGTTAGATACCTAATTTAATTGCAGTTGTAACTAATGTGGTGCCATATATTGTGCTAACATATTTTAAAACCACTCACCACGACGGGGCAGGGTCCGTGACCGGATGGTGACGATACGGTCGGCAGACCTATATTTCAGGTCCGCCAGCTTTTTCCGGATTTGGGTAGCAGAGCGCTGCACCCCAAATCTCTGGACCAGGCCCCGACCGATCCTCTACAGCACCGCCCGCTTATGGAGCACTGGATGCTCAGAGTGCACGTGGCACTCATAATCCAGTGCATCCAGTTGCTCCACAAGGTAGCGCACCTCAGCGTCACCCCAAGGAGATGCCCTGACCCTGGATGCCATAATGCTCTTAATAAGCTAGGCCGCAACTACGTCGTTAGACCTGCCCACGACGCATGAACGTCGGTAACCACGCCCACGACGCATCAACGTCGCCAATAAACCCGGCGGTTTATTAGAGAACGCTACTGTGACTTGAATTATTAGCGTGTCAGACTAGAGACGCTGTATTGATAATGCGTCATCTGTAGAACGCAGCAGTGTCTCTAGTGTGACGGTCACACAGGAACACTGGTGTTTAGGTGGTTTTATGTAGAAATATGTATCTATATTTTTATATAGGTATACATACTTCTGTGTCTGTGAGTATGTGTGTGTATATCTGGTTATCTGTATATAAGTGTGGATATCGGTGTAGATTTTTATGTATCTGAATATGTATGTGTATATGGATGTGTATGTATACATACGAGTACAACAGTGGCGTACCGCCATTGGTGGCAGGCCACATAACTGCTATGGGGCCCGCGGCCGTAGGGGGCCCGTGAGCCAGCAGACCCCATAGCAGTCTCCCCCATTCTGTACCCCACGCTCCTCTGTTTGATTGCCGCCGCCGCCCACTGCCACTGTGTTCAGACATGGCCAACGCCTTTAATTGTGCTTGAGTCGGCCCTGCTGCGGCATTACTACAAGGCACAGCCGCACAACACACTACACGCAGCCATTACTGAGTACAGTGCAGGTGGGTGGCGGGTATTCAAACAGCGGCAACGCTGCTATGATGCACCACGCTGTGTCAGACAGTGGAGCTGCCAGCTGCTGTCGTGATGAGAGAGACGCGCTGCAGAGACTGAAGCAGCGGGGAATAAGGAGTGGTAAGTATGTATTTATATATTTTTGTAAATCAGTCAGTACTGATAATACTGGAGGACTGGGGCTGCCTTTTACCCTATGGGGGGCTGCATTATACTGTGTGCTCTCCCATCCTGGTATACAGGGCTGCGGAGTCGGTAAGCCAAACCGACTCCTCAATTTCCATGACTCCGACTCCACCTCCCTCATACATGGCTCATGTGATACATTAGGGTCATTACACTGTGCATGTGGAGGCTAAAAAGGAGGAATTCACCATCGGGGTATCATACTGTGTTAAGGGGGACACTTTTGTTGGCATCACATTTTTATGGGGCTATGAAAGAGGAATCTAGGAGTTCAGAAAGGAAGAAAGGCTGGAAGGTTGTGGGATCTGCTCTTCTGTGTCCCCAACAATTATTTCCTTTTTTTTTTTTTTTTTTGTGGGGGGGTCCCAATTATAACTTCTGCTATGAGCTCCCATGATTCCTATGTCCGCCCCTGAAGTAGTACACGTATGTGTATACGGGCCCTTACTACTGAAACAATGATAAACAAATCTTTTGCAAAGTTAAACACAGTTTATTACACAAATCAATACAAAACTGAAAGTAGTGTATAATTGTCAGTAGTTGCCCACTATAAGTTCTGATGTTGCCAAGTAACAGCACCAGGACCGTTAAAATACTGGCAGTAGTTGTCGCGGCTGGTCTTCGCATCCTGGGTGTTTCTGCCATATCCCACTGGTTGAAGGCCTGCAATTGCAGGATCGTTTGAACGCCATTCACTGAGCTCCACTTCCCCATTGGCTAGGTCCACAGAGTCCACGAAGCCAGGCGGACAGTACGTAATTGCATCACGTCAACGAAGAAAGTTGTGAAGCGTGCAACAGGCCAAAACAACAGAGTCTATTGATGTAAGCTTCATGTTAATTGGCGTGTGAAAAACTCTGAAGCGGTTGGCCATGATACCGAAGGCATTTTCAACAACACGACGTGCCCTTGACAAACGATAATTGAAAATTCTTCTTTCCTGGGTAAGACTTTTTTGGGGGAATGGTTTAATAAGATTGGGATGAAGTGGGAAGGCTTCATCGCCGACAAAAACAAAATTAAGGTTACCTGTAGTCTCTGAGTTGGGAGGCAAGTGTAGGTCACAGTTGTCCAATCGCTCTCCAAAAAGTGTATGCTCTAAAACACCACCATCAGAAACCCTGCCGTTCATGCCAACATCTACATTTATATATTTGTAATTGGCATTAACAAGGGCCATCATGATGATGCTGAAATAGCCCTTATAATTATAAAAATAGGATCCGCTATTTGGTGGCTGAGTGATTCGGACATGTTTCCCGTCCAAAGCTCCACCACAGTTAGGGAACTGCCATAGCTGCTCAAAATCAGAGGCAATCTTTTTCCATTCCTCCTCCGTGTTGGGAAACTGTATGTAACTACGTAGACTGTGGTAAATTGCATTACATGTCTCCGGGATTAGAACACTGAGCATGGGCCTTGAAATGGCTGCAGAAAAATGCAAGTCTTGGAGTGAGCGTCCGGTGGCCAGGAATCTCAGTGTGACTGCCAATCTGTCATCTGCCGGAATGGCAGCACGCATCGCTGTATCCTTCCGTTGAATACGTGGCGTAACTCGTTCCAGTAACTCTTTAAAAGATTCCTCTGACATCCTCAGATAGTTGCGGAAATCATGAGGATTCTTCTCCTGAAGCTCTCTTACAAGTTGCATGTGGGACAATTCAGACCTCTTCTGCAGCCACTCTCTGGTCCACATGCGACGCTTTCGTTTGGAACGCCTCTGTAGCTCTCGTGCCTCATCTTGAGGCCGAGCTTCCTCAACCAGCAATGCAGCAACCACAATAGCACACTGCCCGTCGTCCATGATGTGCAAACTGCAAACATAACATGAAAAGATGAGAACACTTTCAACAAAACAATTAACACAAGTATTGAAACTGTATATAAAAAATATCATGGAAAACCATATTCCATTCTGTTAGTGAGCATGACAGAAAACGTGCTGTGTGGGTGCGTGTGCACGAGACCCCTAATATATCTGCCCATGCAAAAGCATACATATATATATACAGATAGAAGCCAAGCCCTCCCTCCCTGAAAAGCAAAGATAACAGATAATTGGTAAATGTGTGATAAAAGAATAAAAAATGGAAACGCATTTGAGACCTCAAACAATACCTACCTCACTAAAGATGCCTGATATGTTCAAAGCGGAGTCACAGCTGGAGAACGCTGCAATGATCCGCAAAAATCAGCACTAGTCCAATGAACGGATATTAACAGCCCGGAGAACTCTGGTAGGATCTGCAATCAAGCACGAGGTCAGAAACAAAGGACGGAATCGCTATTCTGTTGCCTTCTTTATGCGCGTCCGGAAATGAGAACGCCGTAGCGACCACCAATCGGGGACGAGGGGCGCGGAAAAGTCCAATTTATGCACGCCTACGTGTCTCAGTTCTGAATCGCTGGACGAGGTCATTGGCTAGGTGTCAAATACAGCGATGCACACTGCCCAGCGGGAGTGCAACGACCCAGGAATGGTCCAGGAAGCTTTGTAACGATCAACGATCTCGCAGCAGGGGCCAGATCGTTGCTACATGTCAAACGTAGCGAGATCGCTAGCGATGTCTCTGTTGCGTCACAAAACCCGTGACGTATCAACGATCTCGCTAGCGATCTCGTTATGTGTGACAGGGCCTTTAGTCATTTTTCCGGCGTTTATCAGACTTTCAGATAGGGCAAATGTCAGTGAGCGTTCCGATTTCAGTTCCAGAGCGATTCACCCAATGAGTCCTTGATATTTAGTCGTTTTCAGCCAATATTTTGGATTTTTGAAAATTTCACTTTTTTGTGAAAATATCCACTAAATGAGGGAATAATATGTGTGAGGGTACCCCAGGAGAGTTCCAAATGTGTGTGGGTAGAATATATAGCCCACGGTTGTAAAATTGAAAAAAGTTAAAAAAAAATTTTTTTCGACTTAGTCATTTTTCCGGCGCTTATCAGACTTTCAGACAGGGCAACTGTCAGTGAGCATTCCGATTTCAGCTCCAAAGCGATTCGCCAAATGAGTCCTTGATATTTAGTCGTTTTCAGCAAATTTTTTTGATTTTTGAAAATGTCACTTTTTTGTGAAAATATCCACTAAATGAGGGAATAATATGTGTGAGGGTACCCCAGGAGAGTTCCAAATGTGTGTGGGTAGAATATATATCCCACGGGGGTAAAATTGAAAAAAGTTGAAAAAAAATTTTTTTTGGACTTAGTCATTTTTCCGGCGCTTATCAGACTTTCAGACAGGGCAAATGTCAGTGAGCGTTCCTATTTCAGTTCCAGAGCGATTCGCCAATGAATTCTTGATATTTAGTCGTTTTCAGCCAATTTTTTGGATTTTTGAAAATCTCACTTTTCTGTGAAAATATCCACTAAATGAGGGAATAATATGTGTGAGGGTACCCCAGCAGAGTTCCAAATGTGTGTGGGTAGAATATATATCCCTACGGGGGTGAAATTGAAAAAAGTTGAAAAATTTTTTTTTTGGACTTAGTCATTTTTCCGGCGTTTATCAGACTTTCAGATAGGGCAAATGTCAGTGAGCGTTCCGATTTCAGTTCCAGAGCGATTCACCCAATGAGTCTTTGATATTTAGTCGTTTTCAGCCAATATTTTGGATTTTTGAAAATTTCACTTTTTTGTGAAAATATCCACTAAATGAGGGAATAATATGTGTGAGGGTACCCCAGGAGAGTTCCAAATGTGTGTGGGTAGAATATATATCCCACGGTTGTAAAATTGAAAAAAGTTGAAAAAAAATTTTTTTTGGACTTAGTCATTTTTCCGGCGCTTATCAGACTTTCAGACAGGGCAAATGTCAGTGAGCGTTCCGATTTCAGTTCCAGAGCGATTCGCCAATGAATCCTTGATATTTAGTCGTTTTCAGCCAATTTTCTGGATTTTTGAAAATCTCACTTTTCTGTGAAAATATCCACTAAATGAGGGAATAATATGTGTGAGGGTACCCCAGCAGAGTTCCAAATGTGTGTGGGTAGAATATATATCCCACGGGGGTGAAATTGAAAAAAGTTGAAAAAATTTTTTTTTTGGACTTAGTCACTTTTCCAGCGTTTATCAGACTTTCAGATAGGGCAAATGTCAGTGAGCGTTCCGATTTCAGTTCCAGAGCGATTCGCCCAATGAGTCCTTGATATTTAGTCGTTTTCAGCCAATATTTTGGATTTTTGAAAATTTCACTTTTTTGTGAAAATATCCACTAAATGAGGGAATAATATGTGTGAGGGTACCCCAGAAGAGTTCCAAATGTGTGTGGGTAGAATATATATCCCACGGGGGTAAAATTAAAAAAAGTTGAAAAAATTTATTTTTTAGACTTAGTCATTTTTCCGCCGTTTATCAGTCTTTCAGATAGGGCAAATGTCAGTGAGCATTCCGATTTCAGTTCCAGAGTGATTCGCCAATGAGTCATTGATATTTAGTCGTTTTCAGCCAAAATTTTGGATTTTTGAAAATTTCCCTTTTTTGTGAAAATATCCACTAAATGAGGGAATAATATGTGTGAGGGTACCCCAGGAGAGTTACAAATGTGTGTGGGTAGAATATGTATCCCACGGTTGTAAAATTGAAAAAAGTTGAAAAAAATTTTTTTTGGACTTAGTCATTTTTCCGGCGTTTATCAGTCTTTCAGATAGGGGAAATGTCAGTGAGCTTTCCAATTTAGGTTCCAGAGCAATTCGCCCAATGAGTCCTTGATATTTAGTCGTTTTCAGCCAATTTTCTGGATTTTTCAAAATTTCACTTTTTTGTGAAAATATTCACTAAATGAGGGAATAATATGCGTGAGGGTACCCCAGGAGAGTTTCAAATGTGTGTGGGTAGAATATACAGTGCCTACAAGTAGTATTCAACCCCCTGCAGATTTAGCTGGTTGACACATGCGGAATTAACTTGGCATTGTGACATTTGTACTGTAGATCAGACTGGAAGTGGGAAATGCACTGCAGCAAATTTTTTTTTTTTTTTTTTTAGAAACCTTAAAAGTTAATTCAGAGTGTCATTTATTATTCAACCCCTCAAACCACAAGAATTCTGTTTGGTCCCCCAAAAGTATTAAGAAGTAGTTCAGGCACCAAGAATAATGAGCTTCACATGTGTGGATTAAAGATCTCTTTTGCCAGCCTTTTCTGACTATTTAAGACCCTCCCCAAACTTGTGAACAGCACTCAGACATGGTCAACATGGGAAAGACAAAGGAGCATTCCAAGGCCATCAGAGACAAGATCGTGGAGGGTCACAAGGCTGGCAACGGGTACAAAACCCTTTCCAAGGAGTTGGGCCTACCTGTCTCCACTGTTGGGAGCATCATCCGTAAGTGGAAGGCTTATGGAACTACTGTTAGCCTTCCACGGCCAGGACAGCCTTTGAAAGTGTCCTCCCGTGCCGAGGCCAGGCTTTTCCGAAGAGTCAAGGCTATCCCAAGGACAACAAAGAAGGAGCTCCGGGAAGATCTCATGGCAGTGGGGACATTGGTTTCAGTCAATACCATAAGTAACGTACTCCACCGCGATGGTCTCCGTTCCAGACGAGCCCGTAAGGTACCTTTACTTTCAAAGAGTCATGTCAAGGCTCGTCTACAGTTTGCTCATGATCACTTGGAGGACTCTGAGACAGACTGGTTCAAGGTTCTATGGTCTGATGAGACCAAGATCGAGATCTTTGGTGCCAACCACACACGTGACGTTTGGAGACTGGATGGCACTGCATACGACCCCAAGAATACCATCCCTACAGTCAAGCATGGTGGTGGCAGCATCATGCTGTGGGGCTGTTTCTCTGCCAAGGGGCCTGGCCATCTGGTCCGCATCCATGGGAAGATGGATAGCACGGCCTACCTGGAGATTTTGGCCAAGAACCTCCGCTCCTCCATCAAGGATCTTAAGATGGGTCGTAATTGCATCTTCCAATAAGTCAACGACCCAAAGCACACAGCCAAGAAAACCAAGGCCTGGTTCAAGAGGGAAAAAGTCAAGGTGTTGGAGTGGCCTAGTCAGTCTCCTGACCTTAACCCAATTGAAAACTTGTGGAAGGAGCTCAAGAATAAAGTCCACATGAGACACCCAAAGAACCTAGATAACTTGGAGAAGATCTGCATGGAGGAGTGGGCCAAGATAACTCCACAGACCTGTGCCGGCCTGATCAGGTCTTATAAAAGACGATTATTAGCTGTAATTGCAAACAAGGGTTATTCCACAAAATATTAAACATAGGGGTTGTATAATAATTGACCCACACTTTTATGTTTAAAATTTAATAAAATTCAACTGAGCAACATAACTTTTTGGTTTGTAAGATTTATGCTTCTGTTCATAAAACCTACTCTCGTTTGCAGTTTGAAGGCTCTAACTTATTTGCATCTTATCAAACCAGCTAAATCTGCAGGGGGTTGAATACTACTTGTAGGCACTGTATATCCCACGGTTGTAAAATTGAAAAAAGTTGAAAAAAAATTTTTTTTGGACTTAGTCATTTTTCAGGCGCTTATCAGACTTTCAGACAGGGCAAATGTCAGTGAGCGTTCCGATTTCAGTTCCAGAGCGATTAGCCCAATGAGTCCTTGATATTTAGTCGTTTTCAGCCAATATTTTGGATTTTTGAAAATTTCACTTTTTTGTGAAAATATCCACTAAATGAGGGAATAATATGTGTGAGGGTACCCCAGAAGAGTTCCAAATGTGTGTGGGTAGAATATATATCCCACGGGGGTAAAATTAAAAAAAGTTGAAAAAATTTTTTTTTTAGACTTAGTCATTTTTCCGCCGTTTATCAGTCTTTCAGATAGGGCAAATGTCAGTGAGCATTCCGATTTCAGTTCCAGAGCAATTCGCCAATGAGTCCTTGATATTTAGTCGTTTTCAGCCAAAATTTTGGATTTTTGAAAATTTCCCTTTTTTGTGAAAATATCCACTAAATGAGGGAATAATATGTGTGAGGGTACCCCAGGAGAGTTCCAAATGTGTGTGGGTAGAATATGTATCCCACGGTTGTAAAATTGAAAAAAGTTGAAAAAAATTTTTTTTGGACTTAGTCATTTTTCCGGCGTTTATCAGTCTTTCAGATAGGGGAAATGTCAGTGAGCTTTCCAATTTAGGTTCCAGAGCAATTCGCCCAATGAGTCCTTGATATTTAGTCGTTTTCAGCCAATTTTCTGGATTTTTCAAAATTTCACTTTTTTGTGAAAATATTCACTAAATGAGGGAATAATATGTGTGAGGGTACCCCAGGAGAGTTTCAAATGTGTGTGGGTAGAATATACAGTGCCTACAAGTAGTATTCAACCCCCTGCAGATTTAGCTGGTTGACACATGCGGAATTAACTTGGCATTGTGACATTTGTACTGTAGATCAGACTGGAAGTGGGAAATGCACTGCAGCAAATTTTTTTTTTTTTTTTTTTAGAAACCTTAAAAGTTAATTCAGAGTGTCATTTATTATTCAACCCCTCAAACCACAAGAATTCTGTTTGGTCCCCCAAAAGTATTAAGAAGTAGTTCAGGCACCAAGAATAATGAGCTTCACATGTGTGGATTAAAGATCTCTTTTGCCAGCCTTTTCTGACTATTTAAGACCCTCCCCAAACTTGTGAACAGCACTCAGACATGGTCAACATGGGAAAGACAAAGGAGCATTCCAAGGCCATCAGAGACAAGATCGTGGAGGGTCACAAGGCTGGCAACGGGTACAAAACCCTTTCCAAGGAGTTGGGCCTACCTGTCTCCACTGTTGGGAGCATCATCCGTAAGTGGAAGGCTTATGGAACTACTGTTAGCCTTCCACGGCCAGGACAGCCTTTGAAAGTGTCCTCCCGTGCCGAGGCCAGGCTTTTCCGAAGAGTCAAGGCTATCCCAAGGACAACAAAGAAGGAGCTCCGGGAAGATCTCATGGCAGTGGGGACATTGGTTTCAGTCAATACCATAAGTAACGTACTCCACCGCGATGGTCTCCGTTCCAGACGAGCCCGTAAGGTACCTTTACTTTCAAAGAGTCATGTCAAGGCTCGTCTACAGTTTGCTCATGATCACTTGGAGGACTCTGAGACAGACTGGTTCAAGGTTCTATGGTCTGATGAGACCAAGATCGAGATCTTTGGTGCCAACCACACACGTGACGTTTGGAGACTGGATGGCACTGCATACGACCCCAAGAATACCATCCCTACAGTCAAGCATGGTGGTGGCAGCATCATGCTGTGGGGCTGTTTCTCTGCCAAGGGGCCTGGCCATCTGGTCCGCATCCATGGGAAGATGGATAGCACGGCCTACCTGGAGATTTTGGCCAAGAACCTCCGCTCCTCCATCAAGGATCTTAAGATGGGTCGTAATTGCATCTTCCAATAAGTCAACGACCCAAAGCACACAGCCAAGAAAACCAAGGCCTGGTTCAAGAGGGAAAAAGTCAAGGTGTTGGAGTGGCCTAGTCAGTCTCCTGACCTTAACCCAATTGAAAACTTGTGGAAGGAGCTCAAGAATAAAGTCCACATGAGACACCCAAAGAACCTAGATAACTTGGAGAAGATCTGCATGGAGGAGTGGGCCAAGATAACTCCACAGACCTGTGCCGGCCTGATCAGGTCTTATAAAAGACGATTATTAGCTGTAATTGCAAACAAGGGTTATTCCACAAAATATTAAACATAGGGGTTGTATAATAATTGACCCACACTTTTATGTTTAAAATTTAATAAAATTCAACTGAGCAACATAACTTTTTGGTTTGTAAGATTTATGCTTCTGTTCATAAAACCTACTCTCGTTTGCAGTTTGAAGGCTCTAACTTATTTGCATCTTATCAAACCAGCTAAATCTGCAGGGGGTTGAATACTACTTGTAGGCACTGTATATCCCACGGTTGTAAAATTGAAAAAAGTTGAAAAAAAATTTTTTTTGGACTTAGTCATTTTTCAGGCGCTTATCAGACTTTCAGACAGGGCAAATGTCAGTGAGCGTTCCGATTTCAGTTCCAGAGCGATTAGCCCAATGAGTCCTTGATATTTAGTCGTTTTCAGCCAATATTTTGGATTTTTGAAAATTTCACTTTTTTGTGAAAATATCCACTAAATGAGGGAATAATATGTGTGAGGGTACCCCAGAAGAGTTCCAAATGTGTGTGGGTAGAATATATATCCCACGGGGGTAAAATTAAAAAAAGTTGAAAAAATTTTTTTTTTAGACTTAGTCATTTTTCCGCCGTTTATCAGTCTTTCAGATAGGGCAAATGTCAGTGAGCATTCCGATTTCAGTTCCAGAGCAATTCGCCAATGAGTCCTTGATATTTAGTCGTTTTCAGCCAAAATTTTGGATTTTTGAAAATTTCCCTTTTTTGTGAAAATATCCACTAAATGAGGGAATAATATGTGTGAGGGTACCCCAGGAGAGTTCCAAATGTGTGTGGGTAGAATATGTATCCCACGGTTGTAAAATTGAAAAAAGTTGAAAAAAATTTTTTTTGGACTTAGTCATTTTTCCGGCGTTTATCAGTCTTTCAGATAGGGGAAATGTCAGTGAGCTTTCCAATTTAGGTTCCAGAGCAATTCGCCCAATGAGTCCTTGATATTTAGTCGTTTTCAGCCAATTTTCTGGATTTTTCAAAATTTCACTTTTTTGTGAAAATATTCACTAAATGAGGGAATAATATGTGTGAGGGTACCCCAGGAGAGTTTCAAATGTGTGTGGGTAGAATATACAGTGCCTACAAGTAGTATTCAACCCCCTGCAGATTTAGCTGGTTGACACATGCGGAATTAACTTGGCATTGTGACATTTGTACTGTAGATCAGACTGGAAGTGGGAAATGCACTGCAGCAAATTTTTTTTTTTTTTTTTTTAGAAACCTTAAAAGTTAATTCAGAGTGTCATTTATTATTCAACCCCTCAAACCACAAGAATTCTGTTTGGTCCCCCAAAAGTATTAAGAAGTAGTTCAGGCACCAAGAATAATGAGCTTCACATGTGTGGATTAAAGATCTCTTTTGCCAGCCTTTTCTGACTATTTAAGACCCTCCCCAAACTTGTGAACAGCACTCAGACATGGTCAACATGGGAAAGACAAAGGAGCATTCCAAGGCCATCAGAGACAAGATCGTGGAGGGTCACAAGGCTGGCAACGGGTACAAAACCCTTTCCAAGGAGTTGGGCCTACCTGTCTCCACTGTTGGGAGCATCATCCGTAAGTGGAAGGCTTATGGAACTACTGTTAGCCTTCCACGGCCAGGACAGCCTTTGAAAGTGTCCTCCCGTGCCGAGGCCAGGCTTTTCCGAAGAGTCAAGGCTATCCCAAGGACAACAAAGAAGGAGCTCCGGGAAGATCTCATGGCAGTGGGGACATTGGTTTCAGTCAATACCATAAGTAACGTACTCCACCGCGATGGTCTCCGTTCCAGACGAGCCCGTAAGGTACCTTTACTTTCAAAGAGTCATGTCAAGGCTCGTCTACAGTTTGCTCATGATCACTTGGAGGACTCTGAGACAGACTGGTTCAAGGTTCTATGGTCTGATGAGACCAAGATCGAGATCTTTGGTGCCAACCACACACGTGACGTTTGGAGACTGGATGGCACTGCATACGACCCCAAGAATACCATCCCTACAGTCAAGCATGGTGGTGGCAGCATCATGCTGTGGGGCTGTTTCTCTGCCAAGGGGCCTGGCCATCTGGTCCGCATCCATGGGAAGATGGATAGCACGGCCTACCTGGAGATTTTGGCCAAGAACCTCCGCTCCTCCATCAAGGATCTTAAGATGGGTCGTAATTGCATCTTCCAATAAGTCAACGACCCAAAGCACACAGCCAAGAAAACCAAGGCCTGGTTCAAGAGGGAAAAAGTCAAGATGTTGGAGTGGCCTAGTCAGTCTCCTGACCTTAACCCAATTGAAAACTTGTGGAAGGAGCTCAAGAATAAAGTCCACATGAGACACCCAAAGAACCTAGATAACTTGGAGAAGATCTGCATGGAGGAGTGGGCCAAGATAACTCCACAGACCTGTGCCGGCCTGATCAGGTCTTATAAAAGACGATTATTAGCTGTAATTGCAAACAAGGGTTATTCCACAAAATATTAAACATAGGGGTTGTATAATAATTGACCCACACTTTTATGTTTAAAATTTAATAAAATTCAACTGAGCAACATAACTTTTTGGTTTGTAAGATTTATGCTTCTGTTCATAAAACCTACTCTCGTTTGCAGTTTGAAGGCTCTAACTTATTTGCATCTTATCAAACCAGCTAAATCTGCAGGGGGTTGAATACTACTTGTAGGCACTGTATATCCCACGGTTGTAAAATTGAAAAAAGTTGAAAAAAAATTTTTTTTGGACTTAGTCATTTTTCAGGCGCTTATCAGACTTTCAGACAGGGCAAATGTCAGTGAGCGTTCCGATTTCAGTTCCAGAGCGATTAGCCCAATGAGTCCTTGATATTTAGTCGTTTTCAGCCAATATTTTGGATTTTTGAAAATTTCACTTTTTTGTGAAAATATCCACTAAATGAGGGAATAATATGTGTGAGGGTACCCCAGGAGAGTTCCAAATGTGTGTGGGTAGAATATATATCCCACGGTTGTAAAATTGAAAAAAGTTGAAAAAAATTTTTTTTTAGATTTAGTCATTTCTCCGGCGCTTATCACACTTTCAGACAGGGCAAATGTCAGTGAGCGTTCCGATTTCAGTTCCAGAGCGATTCGCCCAATGAGTCCTTGATATTTAGTCGTTTTCAGCCAATATTTTGGATTTTTGAAAATTTCACTTTTTTGTGAAAATATCCACTAAATGAGGGAATAATATGTGTGAGGGTACCCCAGGAGAGTTCCAAATGTGTGTGGGTAGAATATATATCCCACGGTTGTAAAATTGAAAAAAGTTGAAAAAAATTTTTTTTGGACTTAGTCATTTCTCCGGTGCTTATCAGACTTTCAGACAGGGCAAATGTCAGTGAGCGTTCCGATTTCAGTTCCAGAGCGATTCGCCCAATGAGTCCTTGATATTTAGTCGTTTTCAGCCAATTTTCTGGATTTTTGAAAATCTCAGTTTTCTGTGAAAATATCCACTAAATGAGGGAATAATATGTGTGAGGGTACCCCAGGAGAGTTCCAAATGTGTGTGGGTAGAATATATATCCCACGGGGGTAAGATTGAAATAAGTTGAAACCATTTTTTTTTTGGACGTCGTCATTTTTCCGGCGTTTATCAGACTTTCAGGTAGGGCGAATGTCAGTAAGCATTCCGATTTCAGTTCCAGAGCGATTCGCCCAATGAGTCCTTGATATTTAGTCGTTTTCAGCCAATATTTTGGATTTTTGAAAATTTCACTTTTTTGTGAAAATATCCACTAAATGAGGGAATAATATCTGTGAGGGTACCCCAGGAGAGTACCCAATGTATGTGGGTAGAATATATATCCCACGGGGGTAAAAATTTAAAAAGGTTAAAAATAAAAATTTTTTGACATAGTTATTTTTCCAGCGTTTATCAGACTTTCAGAGAGTGCAAATGTCAGAGAGCGTTCCGATTTCAGTTCCAGAGCGATTCGCCCAATGAGTCTTTGATATTTAGTCGTTTTCAGCCAATTTTCTGAATTTTTGAAAATTTCACTTTTTTGTGAAAATATCCACTAAATGAGGGAATAATATGTGTGAGGGTACTCCAGGAGAGTTCCAAATGTGTGTGGGTAGAATATATATCCTACGGGGTAAAATTGAAAAAAGTTGTAAAAAAATTTTTTTGGGACTTAGTCATTTTTCCGGCGTTTATCAGACTTTCAGATAGCGCAAATGTCAGTGAGCGTTCCGATTTCAGTTCCAGAGCGATTCGCCCAATGAGTCCTTGATATTTAGTCGTTTTCAGCCAATATTTTGGATTTTTGAAAATTTCACTTTTTTGTGAAAATATTTACTAAATGAGGGAATAATATGTGTGAGGGTACCCCAGGAGAGTTCCAAATGTGTGTGGGTAGAATATATATCCCACGGGGGTAAAATTGAAATAAGTTGAAACCATTTTTTTTTTGGACGTCTTCATTTTTCCGGCGTTTATCAGACTTTCAGGTAGGGCGAATGTCAGTAAGCATTCCGATTTCAGTTCCAGAGCGATTCGCCCAATGAGTCCTTGATATTTAGTCGTTTTCAGCCAATATTTTGGATTTTTGAAAATTTCACTTTTTTGTGAAAATATCCACTAAATGAGGGAATAATATCTGTGAGGGTACCCCAGGAGAGTACCCAATGTATGTGGGTAGAATATATATCCCACGGGGGTAAAAATTTAAAAAGGTTAAAAATAAAAAATTTTTGACATAGTTATTTTTCCGGCGTTTATCAGACTTTAAGATAGGGAGTCAGCTAGGGTGTGAGCATTCCGATTTCAGTTCCAGAGCGATTCGCAGAATGTGTCCTTCATATTTCGTCGTTGTCAGGCAATTTTCTGAATTTTTGAAAATTTCATTTTGTGAAAATATCCACTAAATGAGGGAAAAATATGTGTGAGGGTACCCCAGGAGAGTTCCAAATGTGTGTGGGTAGAATATATATCCCACGGGGGTAAAATTGAAAAAAGTTGAAAAAAATTTTTTTTGTACTTAGTCATTTTTCCGGCGTTTATCAGACTTTCAGATAGGGGAAATGTCAGTGAGCGCTCCGATTTCAGTTCCAGAGCGATTCGCCCAATGAGTCCTTGATATTTAGTCGTTTTCAGCCACTATTTTGGATTTTTGAAAATTTCACTTTTTTGTGAAAATATCCACTAAATGAGGGAATAATATGTGTGAGGGTACCCCAGGAGAGTTCCAAATGTATGTGGGTAGAATATATATCCCACGGGGGTAAAATTGAAAAAAGTTGAAAAAATTTTTTTTTTCGACTTAGTCATTTTTCCGGCGTTTATCAGACTTTCAGATAAGGCAAATGTCAGTGAGCATTCCGATTTCAGTTCCAGAGCGATTCGCCCAATGAGTCCTTGATATTTCCTCGTTTTCAGCCAAGTTTCTGAATTTGTGAAAATTTCACTTTTTTGTGAAAATATCCACTAAATGAGGGAATAATATGTGTGTGGATACCCCAGGAAAGTTGCAAATGTGTGTGGGTAGAATATATATCCGACAGGGGTAAATTTTGAAAAAAGTTGAAAAAATTATTTTTTTGGACTAAGTCATTTTTCCGGCGTTTATCAAACTTTGAGATAGGGGAAATGTCAGTGAGCGTTCTGATTTCATTTCCAGAGCGATTCGCCCAATGAGTCCTTGATATTTAGTTGTTTTCAGCCAATATTTTGGATTTTTGAAAATTTCACTTTTTTGTGAAAATATTCACTGAATGAGGGAATAATATGTGTGAGGGTACCCCAGGAGAGATCCAAATGTGTGTGGGTAGAATATATATCCCACAGGGGTAAAATTGAAAAAAGTTGAAAAAAAATTTTTTTTGTACTTAGTCATTTCTCCGGCGTTTATCAGACTTTCAGATAGGGGAAATGTCAGTGAGCGTTCCGATTTCAGTTCCAGAGCGATTCGCTGGATGAGTCCTTGATATATCGTCGTTTTCAGCCAATTTTCTGGATTTTTGAAAATTTCACTTTTTTCTGAAAATATCCACTAAATGAGGGAATAATATTTGTGAGGGTAGAATATATATCCCACAGGGGTAAAATTGAAAAAAGTTGAAATCATTTTTTTTTTGGACTTAGTCATTTTTCCGGCGTTTATCAGACTTTCAGATAGGGGAAATGTCAGTGAGTGTTCCAATTTCAGTTCCAGTGCGATTCGCCCAATGAGTCTATGATATTTAGTCGTTTTCAGCCAATTTTCTGGATTTTTGAAAATTTCACTTTTTTGTGAAAATATCCACTAAATGAGGGAATAATATGTGTCAGGGTTGAATATATATCCCACGGGGGTAAAATTGAAAAAAGTTGAAAACATTTTTTTTTCGACTTAGTCATTTTTCCGGCGTTTATCAGACTTTCAGATAGGGGAAATGTCAGTGAGCGTTCCGATTTCAGTTCCAGAGCGATTCGCCCAATGAGTCCTTGATATTTAGTCGTTTTCAGGTAATGTTTTGGATTTTTGAAAATTTCACTTTTTTGTGAAAATATCCACTAAATGAGGGAATAATATGTGTGAGGGTACCCCAGGAGAGTTCCAAATGTGTGTGGGTAGAATATATATCCCACGGGGGTAAAATTGAAAAAAGTTGAAAACATTTTATTTTTGGACTTAGTCATTTTTCCGGCGTTTATCAGACTTTCAGATAGGGGAAATGTCAGTGAGCGTTCCGATTTCAGTTCCAGAGCGATTCGCCCAATGAGTCCTTGATATTTAGTCGTTTTCAGGTAATATTTTGGATTTTTGAAAATTTCACTTTTTTGTGAAAATATCCACTAAATGAGGGAATAATATGTGTGAGGGTAGAATATATATCCCACGGCGGTAAAATTGAAAAAAGTTGAAAACATTTTTTTTTGGACTTAGTCATTTTTCCTGCGTTTATCAGACTTTCAGATAGGGCAAATGTCAGTGAGCGTTCCGATTTCAGTTGCAGAGCGATTCACCCAATGAGTCCTTGATATTTAGTCGTTTTCAGCCAATATTTTGGATTTTTGAAAATTTCACTTTTTTGTGAAAATATCCACTAAATGAGAGAATAATATGTGTGAGGGTACCCCAGGAGAGTTCCAAATGTGTGTGGGTAGAATATATATCCCACGGGGTAAAATTGAAAAAAGTTGAAAAAAAATTTTTTTTGGACTTTGTCATTTTTCCGGTGTTTATCAGACTTTCAGATAGGGGAAATGTCAGTGAGCGTTCCGATTTCAATTCCAGAGCGATTCGCTCAATGAGTCCTTTATATTTAGTCGTTTTCAGCCAATTTTCTGGATTTTTGAAAATTTCACTTTTTTGTGAAAATATCCACTAAATGAGGGAATAATATGTGTGAGGGTACCCCAGGAGAGTTCCAAATGTGTGTGGGTAGAATATATATTCCACGGGGGTAAAATTGAAATAAGTTGAAAAAAATTTTTTTTTGGACTCAGTCATTTTTCCGGCATTTATCAGACTTTCAGATAGGGGAAATGTCAGTGAGTGTTCCGATTTCAGTTCCAGAGCGATTCGCCCAATGAGTCCTTGATATTTAGTCATTTTCAGCCAATTTTCTGGATTTTTGAAAATTTCACTTTTTTGTGAAAATATCCACTAAATGAGGGAATAATATTTGTGAGGGTAGAATATATATCCCACGGCGGTAAAATTGAAAAAAGTTGAAAACATTTTTTTTTGGACTTAGTCATTTTTCCTGCGTTTATCAGACTTTCAGATAGGGCAAATGTCAGTGAGCGTTCCGATTTCAGTTGCAGAGCGATTCACCCAATGAGTCCTTGATATTTAGTCGTTTTCAGCCAATATTTTGGATTTTTGAAAATTTCACTTTCCCACGGGTTTAAAATTGAAAAAAGTTGAAATCATTTTTTTTTTGGACTTACTCATTTTTCCGGCGTTTATCAGACTTTCAGATAGGGGAAATGTCAGTGAGTGTTCCAATTTCAGTTCCAGTGCGATTCGCCCAATGAGTCTATGATATTTAGTTGTTTTCAGCCAATTTTCTGGATTTTTGAAAATTTCACTTTTTTGTGAAAATATCCACTAAATGAGAGAATAATATGTGTGAGGGTACCCCAGGAGAGTTCCAAATGTGTGTGGGTAGAATATATATCCCATGGGGGTAAAATTGAAAAAAGTTGAAAACATTTTTTTTTTGTACTTAGTCATTTCTCCGGCGTTTATCAGACTTTCAGAGAGGGGAAATGTCAGTGAGCGTTCCAATTTCAGTTCCAGAGTGATTCGCCCAATGAGTCCTTGATATTTAGTCGTTTTCAGCCAATTTTCTGAATTTTTGAAAATTTCACTTTTTTGTGAAAATATCCACTAAATGAGGGAATAATATGTGTGTGGGTACCCCAGGAGAGTTCCAAATGTGTGTGGGTAGAATATATATCCCACGGGGGTAAAATTGAAAAAAGTTGAAAAAAATGTTTTTTTGTACTTTGTCATTTTTCCGGCGTTCATCAGACTTTCAGATAGGGGAAATGTCAGTGAGCGTTCCGATTTTAGTTCCAGAGTGATTCGCCCAATGAGTCCTTGATATTTATTCATTTTCAGCCAATTTTCTGGATTTTTGAAAATTTCACTTTTTTGTGAAAATATGCACTAAATGAGGGAATAATATGTTTAAGGGTAGAATATATATCCCACGCGGGTAAAATTGAAAAAAGTTGAAAACATTTTTTTTTGGACTTAGTCATATTTCCGGCGTTTATCAGACTTTCAGATAGGGGAAATGTCAGTGAGCGTTCCGATTTCAGTTCCAGAGCGATTCGCCCAATGTGTCCTTGATATTTAGTCGTTATTAGCCAATTTTCTGGATTTTTGCAAATTTCACTTTTTTTTGAAAATATCCACTAAATGAGGGAATAATATGTGTGAGGGTAGAATATATATCCCACGGGGGTAAAATTGAAAAAAGTTGAAAACATTTTTTTTTGGACTTAGTCATTTTTCCGGCGTTTATCAGACTTTCAGATAGGGGAAATGTCAGTGAGTGTTCCAATTTCAGTTCCAGAGCGATTCGCCCAATGAGTCTATGATATTTAGGTGTTTTCAGCCAATTTTCTGGATTTTTGAAAATTTCACTTTTTTGTGAAAATATCCACTAAATGAGGGAATAATATGTGTGAGGGTACCCCAGGAGAGATCCAAATGTGTGTGGGTAGAATATATATCCCACGGGGGAAAAATTGAAAAAAGTTGAAAAAAAATTTTTTTTTCGTCTTAGTAATTTTTTGGCATTTATCAAACTTTCAGATAGGGGAAATGTCAGTGAGCGTTCCGATTTCAATTCCAGAGCGATTCACCCAATGAGTCCTTGATATTTAGTCGTTTTCAGCCAATTTTCTGGATTTTTGAAAATTTCACTTTTTTGTGAAAATATCCACTAAATGAGGGAATAATATGTGTGTGGGTAACCCAGGAGAGTTCCAAATGTGTGTGGGTAGAATATATATCCCAAGGGGTAAAATTGAAAAAAGTTGAAAACATTTTTTTATTGTACTTAGTCATTTCTCCGGCGTTTATCAGACTTTCAGATAGGGGAAATGTCAGTGAGCGTTCCAATTTCAGTTCCAGAGTGATTCGCCCAATGAGTCCTTGATATTTATTCGTTTTCAGCCAATTTTCTGAATTTTTGAAAATTTCACTTTTTTGTGAAAATATCCACTAAATGATGGAATAATATGTTTGAGTTTAGAATATATATCCCACGGGGGTAAAATTGAAAAAAGTTGAAAAAATTTTTTTTTTCGACTTAGTCATTTTTCCGGCATTTATCAGACTTTCAGATAAGGCAAATGTCAGTGAGCATTCCGATTTCAGTTCCAGAGCGATTCGCCCAATGAGTCCTTGATATTTCCTCGTTTTCAGCCAAGTTTCTGAATTTGTGAAAATTTCACTTTTTTGTGAAAATATCCACTAAATGAGGGAATAATATGTGTGTGGATACCCCAGGAAAGTTGCAAATGTGTGTGGGTAGAATATATATCCGACAGGGGTAAATTTTGAAAAAAGTTGAAAAAATTATTTTTTTGGACTAAGTCATTTTTCCGGCGTTTATCAAACTTTGAGATAGGGGAAATGTCAGTGAGCGTTCTGATTTCATTTCCAGAGCGATTCGCCCAATGAGTCCTTGATATTTAGTTGTTTTCAGCCAATATTTTGGATTTTTGAAAATTTCACTTTTTTGTGAAAATATTCACTGAATGAGGGAATAATATGTGTGAGGGTACCCCAGGAGAGATCCAAATGTGTGTGGGTAGAATATATATCCCACAGGGGTAAAATTGAAAAAAGTTGAAAAAAAATTTTTTTTGGACTTAGTCATTTTCCAGCGTTTATCAGACTTTCAGATAGGGGAAATGTCAGTGAGCGTTCCGATTTCAGTTCCAGAGCGATTCGCTGGATGAGTCCTTGATATATCGTCGTTTTCAGGCAATTTTCTGGATTTTTGAAAATTTCACTTTTTTGTGAAAATATCCACTAAATGAGGGAATAATATGTGTGGGTACACCAGGAAACTTGCAAATGTGTGTGGGTAGAATATATATCCCACGGGGGTAAAATTGAAAAAAGTTGAAAAACTTTTTTTGATAGACTTAGTCATTTTTCCGGCGTTTATCAGACTTTCAGATAGGGCAAATGTCAGTGAGCCTTCCGATTTCAGTTCCAGAGCGATTCGCCCAATGAGTCCTTGATATTTAGTCGTTTTCAGCCAATACTTTGGATTTTTGAAAATTTCACTTTTTTGTGAAAATGTCCACTAAATGAGGGAATAATATGTGTGAGGGTACCCCAGAAGAGTTCCAAATGTGTGTGGGTAGAATATATATCCCACGGGGGTAAAATTGAAAAAAGTTGAAAAATTTTTTTTTTTTGGAATTAGTCATTTTTCCGGCGTTTATCAGACTTTCAGATAGGGGAAATGTCAGTAAGCATTCTGATTTCAGTTTCAGAGCGATTCTCCCTTCGATTCCTTGATATGTCCTCGTTTTCAGCCAAGTTTCTGAATTTTTGAAAATTTCACTTTTTTGTGAAAATATCCACTAAATGAGGGAATAATATGTGTGAGGGCACCCCAGGAGAATTCCAAATGTGTGTGGGTAGAATATATATCCCACGGGGTAAAATTGAAAAAAGTTAAAAAAAAATATTTTTTGGACTGTCATTTTTCCAGCGTTTATCAGACTTTCAGAAAGGGCAAATGTCAGTGAGCATTCCGATTTCAGTTCCAGAGCGATTCGCCCAATGAGTCTTTGATATTTAGTCGTTTTCATAAATTTTCTGGATTTTTGAAAATTTCACTTTTTTTGTGAAAATATCCACAAAATGAGGGAATAATATGTGTGAGGGTACCCCAGGAGAGTTTCATATGTGTGTGTGTAGAATATATATCTCACGGTGGTAAAATTGAAAAAAGTTGAAAAAATTATTTTTTTGGACTTAGTCATTTTTCCGGCGCTTGTCAAACTTTCAGATAGGGGAAATGTCAGTGAGCATTCCGATTTCAGTTCCAGAGAGATTCTCTGGATGAGTCCTTGATATATCGTCGTTTTCAGCCAATTTTCTGACTTTTTGAAAATTTCACTTTTTTGTGAAAATATTCACTAAATGAGGGAATAATATGTGTGAGGGTACCCCAGGAGAGTTCCAAATGTGTGTGGGTATAATATATATCCCATGGGGGTAAAATTGAAAAAGGTTAAAAAAAAATTTTATTTGCACTTAGTCATTTTTCCAGCGTTTATCAGACTTTCAGATAGGGCAAATGTCAGTAAGCGTTCCAATTTCAGTTTCAGAGCGATTCTCCCATCGTGTCCTTGATATTTCCTCGTTTTCAGCCAAGTTTCTGAATTTTTGAAAATTTCACTTTTTTGTGAAAATATCCACTAAATGAGGGAATAATATGTGTGAGGGTACCCCAGGAGAGTTCCAAATGTGTGTGGGTAGAATATATATCCCACGGGGTAAAATTGAAAAACGTTGAAAAATTTTTTTTTTTAGACTTAGTCATTTTTCCGGCGTTTATCAGACTTTCAGATATGGCAAATGTCAGTCAGCGTTCCGATTTCAGTTCCAGAGCGATTCGCAAAATGAGTCCTTGATATTGAGTCGTTTTCAGCCAATTTTCTGGATTTTTGAAAATTTCACTTTTTTCTGAAAATATCCACTAAATGAGGGAATAATATTTGTGAGGGTAGAATATATATCCCACAGGGGTAAAATTGAAAAAAGTTGAAATCATTTTTTTTTTGGACTTAGTCATTTTTCCGGCGTTTATCAGACTTTCAGATAGGGGAAATGTCAGTGAGTGTTCCAATTTCAGTTCCAGTGCGATTCGCCCAATGAGTCTATGATATTTAGTCGTTTTCAGCCAATTTTCTGGATTTTTGAAAATTTCACTTTTTTGTGAAAATATCCACTAAATGAGGGAATAATATGTGTCAGGGTTGAATATATATCCCACGGGGGTAAAATTGAAAAAAGTTGAAAACATTTTTTTTTGGACTTAGTCATTTTTCCGGCGTTTATCAGACTTTCAGATAGGGGAAATGTCAGTGAGCGTTCCGATTTCAGTTCCAGAGCGATTCGCCCAATGAGTCCTTGATATTTAGTCGTTTTCAGGTAATGTTTTGGATTTTTGAAAATTTCACTTTTTTGTGAAAATATCCACTAAATTAGGGAATAATATGTGTGAGGGTACCCCAGGAGAGTTCCAAATGTGTGTGGGTAGAATATATATCCCACGGGGGTAAAATTGAAAATAGTTGAAAACATTTTTTTTTTGGACTTAGTCATTTTTCCGGCGTTTATCAGACTTTCAGATAGGGGAAATGTCAGTGAGCGTTCCGATTTCAGTTCCAGAGCGATTCGCCCAATGAGTCCTTGATATTTAGTCATTTTCAGGTAATATTTTGGATTTTTGAAAATTTCACTTTTTTGTGAAAATATCCACTAAATGAGGGAATAATATGTGTGAGGGTAGAATATATATCCCACGGCGGTAAAATTGAAAAAAGTTGAAAACATTTTTTTTTGGACTTAGTCATTTTTCCTGCGTTTATCAGACTTTCAGATAGGGCAAATGTCAGTGAGCGTTCCGATTTCAGTTGCAGAGCGATTCACCCAATGAGTCCTTGATATTTAGTCGTTTTCAGCCAATATTTTGGATTTTTGAAAATTTCACTTTTTTGTGAAAATATCCACTAAATGAGAGAATAATATGTGTGAGGGTACCCCAGGAGAGTTCCAAATGTGTGTGGGTAGAATATATATCCCACGGGGTAAAATTGAAAAAAGTTGAAAAAAAATTTTTTTGGGACTTTGTCATTTTTCCGGTGTTTATCAGACTTTCAGATAGGGGAAATGTCAGTGAGCGTTCCGATTTCAATTCCAGAGCGATTCGCTCAATGAGTCCTTGATATTTAGTCGTTTTCAGCCAATTTTCTGGATTTTTGAAAATTTCACTTTTTTGTGAAAATATCCACTAAATGAGGGAATAATATGTGTGAGGGTACCCCAGGAGAGTTCCAAATGTGTGTGGGTAGAATATATATTCCACGGGGGTAAAATTGAAATAAGTTGAAAAAAATTTTTTTTTGGACTCAGTCATTTTTCCGGCATTTATCAGACTTTCAGATAGGGGAAATGTCAGTGAGTGTTCCGATTTCAGTTCCAGAGCGATTCGCCCAATGAGTTCTTGATATTTAGTCATTTTCAGCCAATTTTCTGGATTTTTGAAAATTTCACTTTTTTGTGAAAATATCCACTAAATGAGGGAATAATATTTGTGAGGGTAGAATGTATATCCCACGGGTTTAAATAGGAAAAAAGTTGAAATCATTTTTTTTTTGGACTTACTCATTTTTCCGTCGTTTATCAGACTTTCAGATAGGGGAAATGTCAGTGAGTGTTCCAATTTCAGTTCCAGAGCGATTCGCCCAATGAGTCCTTGATATTTAGTCATTTTCAGCCAATTTTCTGGATTTTTGAAAATTTCACTTTTTTGTGAAAATATCCACTAAATGAGGGAATAATATGTGTGAGGGTAGAATATATATCCCACGGGGGTAAAATTGAAAAAAGTTGAAAACATTTTTTTTTGGACTTAGTCATTTTTCCGGCGTTTATCAGACTTTCAGATAGGGGAAATGTCAGTGAGCGTTACGATTTCAATTCCAGAGCGATTAGCCCAATGAGTCCTTGATATTTAGTCGTTTTCAGCCAATTTTCTGGATTTTTGAAAATTTCACTTTTTTGTGAAAATATCCACTAAATGAGGGAATAATATGTGTGAGGGTACCCCAGGAGAGTTCCAAATGTGTGTGGGTAGAATATATATCCCAAGGGGGTAAAATTGAAAAAAGTTGAAAACATTTTTTTTTTGGACTTAGTCATTTTTCCGGCGTTTATCAGACATTCAGATAGGGGAAATGTCAGTGAGCGTTCCGATTTCAGTTCCAGAGCGATTCGCCCAATGAGTCCTTGATATTTAGTCGTTTTCAGCCAATTTTATGGATTTTTGAAAATTTCACTTTTTTGTGAAAATATCCACTAAATGAGGGAATAATATGTGTGAGGGTACCCCAGGAGAGTTCCAAATGTGTGTGGGTAGAATATATATCCCACGAGGTAAAATTGAAAAAAGTTGAAAAAAAATTTTTTTTGGACTTAGTCATTTTTCCGGCGTTTATCAGACTTTCAGATAGGGGAAATGTCAGTGAGCGTTCCGATTTCAATTCCAGAGCGATTCGCCCAATGAGTCCTTGATATTTAGTCGTTTTCAGCCAATTTTCTGGATTTTTGAAAATTTCACTTTTTTGTGAAAATATCCACTAAATGAGGGAATAATATGTGTGTGGGTAACCCAGGAGAGTTCCAAATGCGTGTGGGTAGAATATATATCCCAAGGAGTAAAATTGAAAAAAGTTGAAAACATTTTTTTATTGTACTTAGTCATTTCTCCGGCGTTTATCAGACTTTCAGATAGGGGAAATGTCAGTGAGCGTTCCAATTTCAGTTCCAGAGTGATTCGCCCAATGAGTCCTTGATATTTAGTCATTTTCAGCCAATTTTCTGAATTTTTGAAAATTTCACTTTTTTGTGAAAATATCCACTAAATGATGGAATAATATGTTTGAGTTTAGAATATATATCCCACGGGGGTAAAATTGAAAAAAGATGAAAAAATTTTTTTTTGGACTTAGTCATTTTTCCGGCATTTATCAGACTTTCAGATAGGGGAAATGTCAGTGAGTGTTCCGATTTCAGTTCCAGAGCGATTCGCCCAATGAGTCCTTGATATTTAGTCATTTTCAGCCAATTTTCTGGATTTTTGAAAATTTCACTTTTTTGTGAAAATATCCACTAAATGAGGGAATAATATTTGTGAGGGTAGAATATATATCCCACGGGTTTAAAATTGAAAAAAGTTGAAATCATTTTTTTTTTGGACTTACTCATTTTTCCGGCGTTTATCAGACTTTCAGATAGGGGAAATGTCAGAGTGTTCCAATTTCAGTTCCAGTGCGATTCGCCCAATGAGTCCTTGATATTTAGTCGTTTTCAGCCAATTTTCTGTATTTTTGAAAATTTCACTTTTTTGTGAAAATATCCACTAAATGAGGGAATAATATGTGTGTGGGTACCCCAGGAGAGTTCCAAATGTGTGTGGGTGGAATATATATCCCAAGGGGTAAAATTGAAAAAAGTTGAAAACATTTTTTTTTGGACTTAGTCATTTCTCCGGCGTTTATCAGACTTTCAGATAGGGGAAATGTCAGTGAGCGTTCCAATTTCAGTTCCAGAGTGATTCGCCCAATGAGTCCTTGATATTTAGTCGTTTTCAGCCAATTTTCTGAATTTTTGAAAATTTCACTTTTTTGTGAAAATATCCACTAAATGATGGAATAATATGTGTGAGGGTAGAATATATATCCCATGGGGGTAAAATTGAAAAAAGTTGAAAACATTTTTTTTTTGTACTTAGTCATTTCTCCGGCGTTTATCAGACTTTCAGAGAGGGGAAATGTCAGTGAGCGTTCCAATTTCAGTTCCAGAGTGATTCGCCCAATGAGTCCTTGATATTTAGTCGTTTTCAGCCAATTTTCTGAATTTTTGAAAATTTCACTTTTTTGTGAAAATATCCACTAAATGATGGAATAATATGTTTGAGTTTAGAATATATATCCCACGGGGGTAAAATTGAAAAAAGTTGAAAACATTTTTTTTTGGACTTAGTCATTTTTCCGGCGTTTATCAGACTTTCAGATAGGGGAAATGTCAGTGAGCGTTCCGATTTCAGTTCCAGAGCGATTCGCCCAATGTGTCCTTGATATTTAGTCATTTTCAGCCAATTTTCTGGATTTTTGAAAATTTCACTTTTTTGTGAAAATATCCACTAAATGAGGGAATAATATGTGTGAGGGTACCCCAGGAGAGTTCCAAATGTGTGTGGGTAGAATATATATCCCACGGGGGTAAAATTGAAAAAAGTTGAAAAAAATTTTTTTTTGGACTTAGTCATTTTTCCGGCATTTATCAGACTTTCAGATAGGGGAAATGTCAGTGAGTGTTCCAATTTCAGTTCCAGAGCGATTCGCCCAATGAGTCCTTGATATTTAGTCATTTTCAGCCAATTTTCTGGATTTTTGAAAATTTCACTTTTTTGGGAAAATATCCACTAAATGAGGGAATAATATGTGTCAGGGTACCCCAGGAGAGTTCCAAATGTGTGTGGGTAGAATATATATCCCACGGGGTAAAATTGAAAAAAGTTGAAAAAAAATTTTTTTTGGACTTAGTAATTTTTCCGGCGTTTATCAGACTTTCAGATAGGGGAAATGTCAGTGAGCGTTCCGATTTCAATTCCAGAGCTATTCGCCCAATGAGTCCTTGATATTTAGTCATTTTCAGCCAATTTTCTGGATTTTTGAAAATTTCACTTTTTTGTGAAAATATCCACTAAATGAGGGAATAATATGTGTGTGGGTACCCCAGGAGAGTTCCAAATGTGTGTGGGTAGAATATATATCCCACGGGGGTAAAATTGAAAAAAGTTGAAAAAATGTTTTTTTGTACTTTGTCATTTTTCCGGCGTTCATCAGACTTTCAGATAGGGGAAATGTCAGTGAGCGTTCCGATTTCAGTTCCAGAGCGATTCGCCCAATGAATTTTTGATATTTAGTCGTTTTCAGCCAATATTTAGTATTTTTGAAAATTTCACTTTTTTGTGAAAATATCCACTAAATGAGGGAATAATATGTGTGAGGGTACCCCAGGAGAGTTCCAAATGTGTGTGGGTAGAATATATATCCCACGGGGGTAAAATTGAAAATAGTTGAAAACATTTTTTTTTGGACTTGGTAATTTTTCCGGCGTTTATCGGACTTTCAGATAGGAGAAATGTCAGTGAGTGTTCCAATTTCAGTTCCAGAGTGATTTGCCCAATGAGTCTATGATATTTAGTTGTTTTCAGCCAATTTTCTGGATTTTTGAAAATGTCACTTTTTTGTGAAAATATCCACTAAATGAGGGAATAATATGTGTGAGGTTAGAATATATATCCCACGGGGGTAAAATTGAAAAAAGTTGAAAACATTTTTTTTTGGACTTGGTAATTTTTCCGGCGTTTATCAGACTTTCAGGTAGGAGAAATGTCAGGGAGGGTTCCGATTTCAGTTCCAGAGTGATTCGCCCAATGTGTCCTGGATATTTAGTCGTTTTCAGCCAATTTTCTGGATTTTTGAAAATTTCACTTTTTTGTGAAAATATCCACTAAATGAGGGAATAATATGTTTGAGGGTAGAATATATATCCCACGGGGGTAAAATTGAAAAAAGTTGAAAACATTTTTTTTTGGACTTAGTCATTTTTCCGGCGTTTATCAGACTTTCAGATTGGGGAAATGTCAGTGAGCGTTCCGATTTCAATTCCAGAGCGATTCGCCCAATGATTCCTTGATATTTAGTCGTTTTCAGCCAATTTTCTGGATTTTTGAAAATTTCACTTTTTTGTGAAAATATCCACTAAATGAGGGAATAATATGTGTGAGGGTAGAATATATATCCCACGGGGGTAAAATTGAAAAAAGTTGAAAACATTTTTTTTGGACTTAGTCATTTTTCCGGCGTTTATCAGACTTTCAGATAGGGCAAATGTCAGTCAGTGTTACAATTTCAGTTCCAGAGCGATTCGCCCAAGGAGTCTATGAAATTTAGTTGTTTTCAGCCAATTTTCTGGATTTTTGAAAATTTCACTTTTTTGTGAAAATATCCACTAAATGAGGGAATAATATGTGTGAGGGTACCCCAGGAGAGTTCCAAATGTGTGTGGGTAGAATATATATCCCACGGGGGTAAAAGTGAAAAAAGTTGAAAAATTTTTTTTTTGGACTTAGTCATTTTTCCGGCATTTATCAGACTTTCAGATAGGGGAAATGTCAGTGAGAGTTCCGATTTCAGTTCCAGAGCGATTCGCCCAATGAGTCCTTGATATTTAGTCGTTTTCAGCCAATTTTCTGGATTTTTGAAAATGTCACTTTTTTGTGAAAATATCCACTAAATGAGGGAATAATATGTGTGAGGGTAGAATATATATCCCACTGGGGTAAAATTGAAAAAAGTTGAAAACATTTTTTTTTGAACTTAGTCATTTTTCCGGCGTTTATCAGACTTTCAGATAGGGCAAATGTCAGTGAGTGTTCCAATTTCAGTTCCAGAGCGATTCGCCCAATGAGTCCTTGATGTTTAGTCGTTTTCAGCCAATTTTCTGGATTTTTGAAAATGTCACTTTTTTGTGAAAATATCCACTAAATGAGGGAATAATATGTGTGAGGGTAGAATATATATCCCACGGGGGTAAAATTGAAAAAAGTTGAAAACATTTTTTTTTGGACTTAGTTATTTTTCTGGCGTTTATCAGACTTTCAGATAGGGGAAATGTCAGTGAGAGTTCCGATTTCAATTCCAGAGCGATTCGCCCATAGAGTCCTTGATATTTAGTTGTTTTCAGCCAATTTTCTGGATTTTTGAAAATTTCACTTCTTTGTGAAAATATCCACTAAATGAGGGAATAGTATGTGTGAGGGTACACCAGGAGAGTTCCAAATGTCTGTGGGTAGAATATATATCCCACGGGGGTAAAATTGAAAAAAGTTGAAAAAAATTTTTTTTTGGACTTAGTCATTTTTCCGGCGTTTATCAGACTTTCAGATAGGGGAAATGTCAGTGAGCGTTCCGATTTCAGTTCCAGAGCGATTCGCCCAATGAGTCCTTGATATTTAGTCGTTTTCAGCCAATTTTCTGGATTTTTGAAAATTTCACTTTTTTTGTGAAAATATCTACTAAGTGAGGGAATAGTATGTGTGAGGGTACACCAGGAGAGTTCCAAATGTGTGTGGGTAGAATATATATCCCACGGGCGTAAAATTGAAAAAAGTTGAAAAAAATTTTTTTTTTGGACTTAGTCATTTTTCCGGCATTTATCATACTTTCAGATAGGGGAAATGTCAGTGAGTGTTCCAATTTCAGTTCCAGAGCGATTCGCCCAAGGAGTCTTTGATATTTAGTTGTTTTCAGCCAATTTTCTGGATTTTTGAAAATTTCACTTTTTTGTGAAAATATCCACTAAATGAGGGAATAGTATGTGTGAGGGTACACCAGGAGAGTTCCAAATGTCTGTGGGTAGAATATATTTCCCACGGGGGTAAAATTGAAAAAAGTTGAAATCATTTTTTTTTGGACTTAGTCATTTATCCGGCGTTTATCAGACTTTCAGATAGGGCAAATGTCAGTGAGTGTTCCAATTTCAGTTCCAGAGCGATTCGCCCAATGAGTCCTTGATATTTAGTCGTTTTCAGCCAATTTTCTGGATTTTTGAAAATTTCACTTTTTTTGTGAAAATATTCACTTAATGAGGGAATAATATGTGTGAGGGTAGAATATATATCCCACGGGGGTAAAATTGAAAAAAGTTGAAAACATTTTTTTTTGGACTTAGTCATTTTTCCGGCGTTTATCAGACTTTCAGATAGGGGAAATGTCAATGAGCGTTCCGATTTCAGTTCCAGAGCGATTTGCCCAATGAGTCCTTGATATTTAGTCGTTTTCAGCCAATTTTCTGGATTTTTGTAAATTTCACTTTTTTGTGAAAATATCCACTAAATGAGGGAATAATATGTGTGAGGGTACAGCAGGAGAGTTCCAAATGTGTGTGGGTAGAATATATATCCAACGGGGGTAAAATTGAAAAAAATTGAAAACATTTTTTTTGGACTTGGTCATTTTTCCGGCGTTTATCAGACTTTCAGATAGGGGAAATGTCAGGGAGCGTTCCGATTTCAGTTCCAGAGCGATTCGCCCAATGAATCCTTGATATTTAGTCGTTTTCAGCCAATTTTCTGGATCTTTGAAAATTTCACTTTTTTTGTGAAAATATCCACTAAATGAGGGAATAATATGTTTGAGGGTAGAATATATATCCCACGGGGGTAAAATTGAAAAAAGTTGAAAACATTTTTTTTTGGACTTAGTCATTTTTCCGGCGTTTATCAGACTTTCAGATTGGGGAAATGTCAGTGAGCGTTCCGATTTCAATTCCAGAGCGATTCGCCCAATGATTCCTTGATATTTAGTCGTTTTCAGCCAATTTTCTGGATTTTTGAAAATTTCACTTTTTTGTGAAAATATCCACTAAATGAGGGAATAATATGTGTGAGGGTAGAATATATATCCCACGGGGGTAAAATTGAAAAAAGTTGAAAACATTTTTTTTGGACTTAGTCATTTTTCCGGCGTTTATCAGACTTTCAGATAGGGCAAATGTCAGTCAGTGTTACAATTTCAGTTCCAGAGCGATTCGCCCAAGGAGTCTATGAAATTTAGTTGTTTTCAGCCAATTTTCTGGATTTTTGAAAATTTCACTTTTTTGTGAAAATATCCACTAAATGAGGGAATAATATGTGTGAGGGTACCCCAGGAGAGTTCCAAATGTGTGTGGGTAGAATATATATCCCACGGGGGTAAAAGTGAAAAAAGTTGAAAAATTTTTTTTTTTGGACTTAGTCATTTTTCCGGCATTTATCAGACTTTCAGATAGGGGAAATGTCAGTGAGAGTTCCGATTTCAGTTCCAGAGCGATTTGCCCAATGAGTCCTTGATATTTAGTCGTTTTCAGCCAATTTTCTGGATTTTTGAAAATGTCACTTTTTTGTGAAAATATCCACTAAATGAGGGAATAATATGTGTGAGGGTAGAATATATATCCCACGGGGGTAAAATTGAAAAAAGTTGAAAACATTTTTTTTTTAACTTAGTCATTTTTCCGGCGTTTATCAGACTTTCAGATAGGGCAAATGTCAGTGAGTGTTCCAATTTCAGTTCCAGAGCGATTCGCCCAATGATTCCTTGATGTTTAGTCGTTTTCAGCCAATTTTCTGGATTTTTGAAAATGTCACTTTTTTGTGAAAATATCCACTAAATGAGGGAATAATATGTGTGAGGGTAGAATATATATCCCACGGGGGTAAAATTGAAAAAAGTTGAAATCATTTTTTTTTGGACTTAGTCATTTATCCGGCGTTTATCAGACTTTCAGATAGGGGAAATGTCAATGAGCGTTCCGATTTCAGTTCCAGAGCGATTTGCCCAATGAGACCTTGATATTTAGTCGTTTTCAGCCAATTTTCTGGATTTTTGAAAATTTCACTTTTTTGTGAAAATATCCACTAAATGAGGGAATAATATGTGTGAGGGTACAGCAGGAGAGTTCCAAATGTGTGTGGGTAGAATATATATCCAACGGGGGTAAAATTGAAAAAAGTTGAAAACATTTTTTTTGGACTTGGTCATTTTTCCGGCGTTTATCAGACTTTCAGATATGGGAAATGTCAGGGAGCGTTCCGATTTCAGTTCCAGAGCGATTCGCCCAATGAATCCTTGATATTTAGTCGTTTTCAGCCAATTTTCTGGATCTTTGAAAATTTCACTTTTTTTGTGAAAATATCCACTAAATGAGGGAATAATATGTTTGAGGGTAGAATATATATCCCACGGGGGTAAAATTGAAAAAAGTTGAAAACATTTTTTTTTGGACTTAGTCATTTTTCCGGCGTTTATCAGACTTTCAGATTGGGGAAATGTCAGTGAGCGTTCCGATTTCAATTCCAGAGCGATTCGCCCAATGATTCCTTGATATTTAGTCGTTTTCAGCCAATTTTCTGGATTTTTGAAAATTTCACTTTTTTGTGAAAATATCCACTAAATGAGGGAATAATATGTGTGAGGGTAGAATATATATCCCACGGGGGTAAAATTGAAAAAATTTGAAAACATTTTTTTTTGGACTTAGTCATTTTTCCGGCGTTTATCAGGCTTTCAGATTGGTGAAATGTCAGTGAGCGTTCCGATTTCAATTCCAGAGCGATTCGCCCAATGAGTCCTTGATATTTAGTCGTTTTCAGCCAATTTTATGAATTTTTAAAAATTTCACTTTTTTGTGAAAATATCCACTAAATGAGGGAATAATATGTGTGAGGGTACCCCAGGAGAGTTCCAAATGTGTGTGGGTAGAATATATATCCCACGGGGGTAAAATTTAAAAAAGTTGAAAAAAATTTTTTTTTGGACTTTGTCATTTTTCCGGCGTTTATCAGACTTTCAGATAGGGCAAATGTCAGTCAGTGTTACAATTTCAGTTCCAGAGCGATTCGCCCAAGGAGTCTATGAAATTTAGTTGTTTTCAGCCAATTTTCTGGATTTTTGAAAATTTCACTTTTTTGTGAAAATATCCACTAAATGAGGGAATAATATGTGTGAGGGTAGAATATATATCCCACGGGGGTAAAATTGAAAAAAGTTGAAAACATTTTTTTTTGGACTTAGTTATTTTTCTGGAGTTTATCAGACTTTCAGATAGGGGAAATGTCAGTGAGAGTTCCGATTTTAATTCCAGAGCGATTCGCCCATAGAGTCCTTGATATTTAGTTGATTTCAGCCAATTTTCTGGATTTTTGAAAATTTCTCTTTTTTGTGAAAATATCCACTAAATGAGGGAATAGTATGTGTGAGGGTACACCAGGAGAGTTCCAAATGTCTGTGGGTAGAATATATATCCCACGGGGGTAAAATTGAAAAAAGTTGAAAAAAATTTTTTTTTGGACTTAGTCATTTTTCCGGCGTTTATCAGACTTTCAGATAGGGGAAATGTCAGTGAGCGTTCCGATTTCAGTTCCAGAGTGATTCGCCCAATGAGTCCTTGATATTTAGTCGTTTTCAGCCAATTTTCTGGATTTTTGAAAATTTCACTTTTTTGTGAAAATATCTACTAAATGAGGGAATAGTATGTGTGAGGGTACACCAGGAGAGTTCCAAATGTGTGTGGGTAGAATATATATCCCACGGGCGTAAAATTGAAAAAAGTTGAAAAATTTTTTTTTTTGGACTTAGTCATTTTTCCGGCATTTATCAGACTTTCAGATAGGGGAAATGTCAGTGAGAGTTCCGATTTCAGTTCCAGAGCGATTCACCCAATGAGTCCTTGATATTTAGTCGTTTTCAGCCAATTTTCTGAATTTTTGAAAATGTCACTTTTTTGTGAAAATATCCGCTAAATGAGGGAATAATATGTGTGAGGGTAGAATATATATCCCACGGGGGTAAAATTGAAAAAAGTTGAAATCATTTTTTTTTGTACTTAGTCATTTTTCCGGCGTTTATCAGAGTTTCAGATAGGGCAAATGTCAGTGAGTGTTCCAATTTCAGTTCCAGAGCGATTCGCCCAATGAGTCCTTGATATTTAGTCGTTTTCAGCCAATTTTCTGGATTTTTGAAAATTTCACTTTTTTTGTGAAAATATCCACTAAATGAGGGAATAATATGTGTGAGGGTAGAATATATATCCCACGGGGGTAAAATTGAAAAAAGTTGAAAACATTTTTTTTTGGACTTAGTTATTTTTCCAGCGTTTATCAGACTTTCAGATAGGGGAAATGTCAGTGAGCGTTCCGATTTCAATTCCAGAGCGATTCGCCCAAGGAGTCCTTGATATTTAGTTGTTTTCCGCCAATTTTCTGGATTTTTGAAAATTTCACTTTTTTGTGAAAATATCCACTAAATGAGGGAATAGTATGTGTGAGGGTACACCAGGAGAGTTCCAAATGTGTGTGGGTAGAATATATATCCCACGTCGGTAAAATTGAAAAAAGTTGAAAAAAATTTTTTTTTTGGACTTAGTCATTTTTCCGGCATTTATCATACTTTCAGATAGGGGAAATGTCAGCGAGTGTTCCAATTTCAGTTCCAGAGCGATTCGCCCAAGGAGTCTTTGATATTTAGTTGTTTTCAGCCAATTTTCTGGATTTTTGAAAATTTCACTTTTTTGTGAAAATATCCACTAAATGAGGGAATAGTATGTGTGAGGGTACACCAGGAGAGTTCCAAATGTCTGTGGGTAGAATATATATCCCACGGGGGTAAAATTGAAAAAAGTTGAAATCATTTTTTTTTGGACTTAGTCATTTATCCGGCGTTTATCAGACTTTCAGATAGGGCAAATGTCAGTGAGTGTTCCAATTTCAGTTCCAGAGCGATTCGCCCAATGAGTCCTTGATATTTAGTCGTTTTCAGCCAATTTTCTGGATTTTTGAAAATGTCACTTTTTTGTGAAAATATCCACTAAATGAGGGAATAATATGTGTGAGGGTAGAATATATATCCCACGGGGGTAAAATTGAAAAAAGTTGAAAACATTTTTTTTTGGACTTAGTCATTTTTCCGGCGTTTATCAGACTTTCAGATAGGGCAAATGTCAGTGAGTGTTCCAATTTCAGTTCCAGAGCGTTTCGCCCAATGAGTCCTTGATGTTTAGTCGTTTTCAGACAATTTTCTGGATTTTTGAAAATGTCACTTTTTTGTGAAAATATCCACTAAATGAGGGAATAATATGTGTGAGGGTAGAATATATATCCCACGGGGGTAAAATTGAAAAAAGTTGAAAACATTTTTTTTTGGACTTAGTTATTTTTCTGGCGTTTATCAGACTTTCAGATAGGGGAAATGTCAGTGAGAGTTCAGATTTCAATTCCAGAGCGATTCGCCTATAGAGTCCTTGATATTTAGTTGTTTTCAGCCAATTTTCTGGATTTTTGAAAATTTCACTTTTTTGTGAAAATATCCACTAAATGAGGGAATAGTATGTGTGAGGGTACACCAGGAGAGTTCCAAATGTCTGTGGGTAGAATATATATCCCACGGGGGTAAAATTGAAAAAAGTTGAAAAAAATTTTTTTTGGGACTTAGTCATTTTTCCGGCGTTTATCAGACTTTCAGATAGGGGAAATGTCAGTGAGCGTTCCAATTTCAGTTCCAGAGCGATTCGCCCAATGAGTCCTTGATATTTAGTCGTTTTCAGCCAATTTTCTGGATTTTTGAAAATTTCACTTTTTTGTGAAAATATCTACTAAATGAGTGAATAGTATGTGTGAGGGTACACCAGGAGAGTTCCAAATGTGTGTGGGTAGAATATATATCCCACGGGGGTAAAATTGAAAAAAGTTGAAAAATTTTTTTTTTTGGACTTAGTCATTTTTCCGGCATTTATCAGACTTTCAGATAGGGGAAATGTCAGTGAGAGTTCCGATTTCAGTTCCAGAGCGATTCACCCAATGAGTCCTTGATATTTAGTCGTTTTCAGCCAATTTTCTGAATTTTTGAAAATGTCACTTTTTTGTGAAAATATCCACTAAATGAGGGAATAATATGCGTGAGGGTAGAATATATATCCCACGGGGGTAAAATTGAAAAAAGTTGAAATCATTATTTTTTGGACTTAGTCATTTTTCCGGCGTTTATCAGAGTTTCAGATAGGGCAAATGTCAGTGAGTGGTCCAATATCAGTTCCAGAGCGATTCGCCCAATGAGTCCTTGATATTTAGTCGTTTTCAGCCAATTTTCTGGATTTTTGAAAATTTCACTTTTTTTGTGAAAATATCCACTAAATGAGGGAATAATATGTGTGAGGGTAGAATATATATCTCACGGGGGTAAAATTGAAAAAAGTTGAAAACATTTTTTTTTGGACTTAGTTATTTTTCCAGCGTTTATCAGACTTTCAGATAGGGGAAATGTCAGTGAGCGTTCCAATTTCAGTTCCAGAGCGATTCGCCCAAGGAGTCCTTGATATTCAGTTGTTTTCAGCCAATTTTCTGGATTTTTGAAAATTTCACTTTTTTGTGAAAATATCCACTAAATGAGGGAATAGTATGTGTGAGGGTACACCAGGAGAGTTCCAAATGTGTGTGGGTAGAATATATATCCCACGGGGGTAAAATTGAAAAAAGTTGAAAACAATTTTTTTTTGGACTTAGTCATTTTTCCGGCGTTTATCAGACTTTCAGATAGGGCAAATGTCAGTCAGTGTTCCAATTTCAGTTCCAGAGCGATTCGCCCAATGAGTCTATGAAATTTAGTTGTTTTCAGCCAATTTTCTGGATTTTTGAAAATTTCACTTTTTTGTGAAAATATCCACTAAATGAGGGAATAATATGTGTGAGGGTACCCCAGGAGAACTCCAAATGTGTGTGGGTAGAATATATATCCCACGGGGGTAAAATTGAAAAAAGTTGAAAAAAAATTTTTTTTTGAACTTAGTCATTTTTCCGGCGTTTATCAGACTTTCAGATAGGGGAAATGTCAGGGAGCATTCCGATTTCAGTTCCAGAGCGATTCGCCCAATTAGTCCATGATATTTAGTCATTTTCAGCCAATATATTGGATTTTTGAAAATTTCACTTTTTTGTGAAAATATCCACTAAATGAGAGAATAATATGTGTGAGGGTACCCCAGGAGAGTTCCAAATGTGTGTGGGTAGAATATATATCCCACGGGGGTAAAATTGAAAAAAGTTGAAAACATTTTTTTTTTGGACTTAGTCATTTTTTCCGGCGTTTATCAGACTTTCAGATAGGGGAAATGTCAGTGAGCATTCCGATTTCAGTTTCAGAGCGATTCACCCAATGAGTCCTTGATATTTAGTTGTTTTCAGCCAATTTTCTGGATTTTTGAAAATTTCACCTTTTTTGTGAAAATATCCACTAAATGAGAGAATAATATGTGTGAGGGTACCCCAGGAGAGTTCCAAATGTGTGTGGGTAGAATATATATCCCACGGGGGTAAAATTGAAAAAAGTAAAAAAAAAAAATTTTTTGGACTTAGTCATTTTTCCGGCGTTTATCAGACTTTCAGATAGGGGAAATGTCAATGAGCGTTCCAATTTCAGTTCCAGAGCGATTCGCTAAAATGAGTCCTTGATATTTAGTCGTTTTCAGCCAATTTTATGGATTTTTGAAAATTTCTCTTTTTTGTGAAAATGTCCACTAAATGAGGGAATAATATGTGTGAGGGTAGATTATATATCCCACGGGGGTAAAATTACAAAAAAAGTTGAAACATTTTTTTTTTGGATTTAGTCATTTTTCCTGCGTTTATCAGACTTTCAGATAGGGGAAATGTCAGTGAGCATTCCGATTTCAGTTCCAGAGCGATTCGCCCAATGATTCCTTGATATTTAGTTGTTTTCAGCCAATTTTCTGGATTTTTGAAAATTTCACTTTTTTTGTGAAAATATCCACTAAATGAGGGAATAATATGTGTGAGGGTACCCCAGGAGAGTTCCAAATGTGTGTGCGTAGAATATATATCCCACAGGGGTAAAATTGAAAAAAGTTGAAAAAAAATTTTTTTTTGGACTTAGTCATTTTTCCGGCGTTTATCAGACTTTCAGATGGGGGAAATATCAGTGAGAGTTCCGATTTCAGTTCCAGAGCGATTCGCCCAATGAGTCCATGATATTTAGTCATTTTCAGCCAATATATTGGATTTTTGAAAATTTCACTTTTTTGTGAAAATATCCACTAAATGAGAGAATAATATGTGTGAGGGTACCCCAGGAGAGTTCCAAATGTGTGTAGGTAGAATATATATCCCACGGGGGTAAAGTTGAAAAAAGTTGAAAACATTTTTTTTTTGGACTTAGTCATTTTTTCCGGCGTTTATCAGACTTTCAGATAGGGGAAATGTCAGTGAGCATTCCGATTTCAGTTCCAGAGCGATTCACCCAATGAGTCCTTGATATTTAGTTGTTTTCAGCCAATTTTCTGGATTTTTGAAAATTTCACCTTTTTTGTGAAAATATCCACTAAATGAGAGAATAATATGTGTGAGGGTACTCCAGGAGAGTTCCAATTGTGTGTGGGTAGAATATATATCCCACGGGGGTAAAATTGAAAAAAGTAAAAAAAAAAAATTTTTTGGACTTAGTCATTTTTCCGGCGTTTATCAGACTTTCAGATAGGGGAAATGTCAATGAGCGTTCCGATTTCAGTTCCAGAGCGATTCGCCCAATGAGTCCTTGATATTTAGTCGTTTTCAGCCAATTTTCTGGATTTTTGAAAATTTCACTTTTTTGTGAAAATATCCACTAATTGAGAGAATAATATGTGTACCCCAGGAGAGTTCCAAATGTGTGTGGGTAGAATATATATCCCACAGGGGTAAAATTGAAAAAAATTGAAAACATTTTTTTTTTGGACTTAGTCATTTTTTCTGCGTTTATCAGACTTTCAGATAGGGGAAATGTCAGTGAGCATTCCGATTTCAGTTCCAGAGCAATTCGCGCAATGAGTCCTTGATATTTAGTCGTTTTCAGCCAACTTTATGGATTTTTGAAAATTTAACTTTTTTGTGAAAATATCCACTAATTGAGAGCATAATATGTGTGAGGGTACCCCAGGAGAGTTCCAAATGTGTGTGGGTAGAATATATATCCCACGGGGGTAAAATTGCAAAAAAAGTTGAAAACATTTTTTTTTTGGACTTAGTCATTTTTCCGGCGTTTATCAGACTTTCAGATAGGGGAAATGTCAGTGAGCGTTCCGATTTCAATTCCAGAGCGATTGGCCCAATGAGTCCTTGATATTTAGTCGTTTTCAGCCAATTTTCTCGATTTTTGAAAATTTCACTTTTTTGTGAAAATATCCACTAAATGAGGGAATAATATGTGTGAGGGTACCCCCGGAGAGTTCCAAATGTGTGTGGGTAGAATATATATCCCACGGGGGTAAAATTGAAAAAATTTGAAAACATTTTTTTTTGGACTTAGTCATTTTTCCGGCGTTTATCAGATTTTCAGATAGGGGAAATGTCAGTGAGCTTTCCAATTTCAGTTCCAGAGCGATACGCCCAATGAGTCCTTGATATTTAGTCGTTTTCAGCCAATATTTTGGATTTTTGAAAATTTCACTTTTTTGTGAAAATATCCACTAAATGAGAGAATAATATGTGTGAGGGTACCCCAGGAGATTTCCAAATGTGTGTGGGTAGAATATATATCCCACGGGGGTAAAATTGAAAAAAGTTGAAAAATATTTTTTTTTGGACTTAGTCATTTTTTCCGGCGTTTATCAGACTTTCAGATAGGGGAAATGTCAGTGAGCGTTCCGATTTCATTTCCAGAGCGATTCGCACAATGAGTCCTTGATTATTTAGTCGTTTTCAGCCAACTTTCTGTATTTTTGAAAATTTCACTTTTTTGTGAAAATATCCACTAAATGAGGGAATAATATGTGTGAGGGTAGAATATATATACCACGGGGGTAAAATTGGAAAAAGTTGAAAAAACATTTTTTTTTGGACTTAGTCATTTTTCCGGCGTTTATCAGACTTTCAGATAGGGGAAATGTCAGTGAGCGTTCCGATATCAATTCCAGAGCGATTGGCCCAATGACTCCTTGATATTTAGTCTTTTTCAGCCAATTTTCTAGATTTTTGAAAATTTCACTTTTTTGTGAAAATATCCACTAAATGACGGAATAATATGTGTGAGGGTACCCCAGGAGAGTTCCAAATGTGTGTGGGTAGAATATATATCCCACGGGGGTAAAATTGAAAAAAGTTGAAAACATTTTTTTTTTTGGACTTAGTCATTTTTCCGGCGTTTATCAGACTTTCAGATAGGGGAAATGTCAGTGAGCATTCCGATTTCAGTCCCAGAGCGATTCGCCCAATGAGTCCTTGATATTTAGTCGTTTTCAACCAATATTTTGGATTTTTGAAAATTTCACATTTTTGTGAAAATATCCACTAAATGAGAGAAAAATATGTGCGAGGGTACCCCAGGAGAGTTCCAAATGTGTGTGGGTAGAATATATATCCCACGGGGGTAAAATTGAAAAAAGTTGAAAACATTTTTTTTTTGGACTTAGTCATTTTTTTCTGCGTTTATCAGACTTTCAGATAGGGGAAATGTCAGTGAGCGTTCCAATTTCAGTTCCAAAGCGATTCGCCCAATGAGTCTTTGATATTTATTCGTTTTCAGCCAATTTTCTAGATTTTTGAAAATTTAACTTTTTTGTGAAAATATCCACTAAATGAGAGAATAATATGTGTGAGGGTACCCCAGGAGAGTTCCAAATGTGTGTGGGTAGAATATATATCTCACAGGGGTAAAATTGAAAAAAGTTGAAAACATTTTTTTTTGGACTTAGTCATTTTTCCGACGTTTATCAGACTTTCAGATAAGGGAAATGTCAGTGAGCGTTCCAATTTCAGTTCCAAAGCGATTCGCCCAATGAGTCTTTGATATTTAGTCGTTTTCAGAAAAATATTTTTGATTTTTGAAAATTTCACTTTTTTGTGAAAATATCCACTAAATGAGAGAATAATATGTGTGAGGGTACCCCAGGAGATTTCGAAATGTGTGTGGGTAGAATATATATCCCACGGGGGTAAAATTGAAAAAAGTTGAAAAATATTTTTTTTTGGACTTAGTCATTTTTTCCGGCGTTTATCAGACTTTCAGATAGGGGAAATGTCAGTGAGCGTTCCGATTTCAGTTCCAGAACGATTCGCCCAATGAGTCCTTGATATTTAGCCGTTTTCAGCCAATTTTCTGGATTTTTGAAAATTTCACTTTTTTGTGAAAATATCCACTAAATGAGGGAATAATATGTGTGAGGGTAGAATATATATCCCACGGGGGTAAAATTGGAAAAAGTTGAAAAAACATTTTTTTTTGGACTTAGTCATTTTTCCGGCGTTTATCAGACTTTCAGATAGGGGAAATGTCAGTGAGCGTTCCGATTTCAGTTCCAGAGCGATTCGTCCAATGAGTCCTTGATATTTAGTCGTTTTCAGCTAATATTTTGGATTTTTGAAAATTTCACTTTTTTGTGAAAATATCCACTAAATGAGGGAATAATATGTGTGAGGGTACCCCAGGAGAGTTCCAATTGTGTGTGGGTAGAATATATATCCCACGGGGGTAAAATTGAAAAAAGTTGAAAAAAAAATATTTTTGGACTTAGTCATTTTTCCGGCTTTTATCATACTTTCAGATAGGGGAAATGTCAGTGAGTGTTCCGATTTCAATTCCAGAGCGATTCGCCAAATGAGTCCTTGATATTTAGTCGCTTTCAGCCAACTTTCTGGATTTTTGAAAATTTCACTTTTTTGTGAAAATATCCACGAATTGAGAGAATAATATGTGTGAGGGTACCCCAGGAGAGTTCCAAATGTGTGTGGGTAGAATATATATCCCACGGGGGTAAAATTGAAAAAAGTTGTAAAAAAATCTTTTTTTGGACTTAGTCATTTTTCTGGCGTTTAGCAGACTTTCAGATAGGGGAAATGTCAGTGAGCGTTCCAATTTCAGTTCCAAAGCGATTCGCCCAATGAGTCTTTGATATTTAGTCGTTTTCAGCCAATATTTTGGATTTTTGAAAATTTGACTTTTTTTTTAAAATATCCACTAAATGAGGGAATAATATGTGTGAGGGTACCCCAGGAGAGTTCCAATTGTGTGTGGGTAGAATATATATCCCACGGGGGTAAAATTGAAAAAAGTTGAAAAAAAAATATTTTTGGACTTAGTCATTTTTCCGGCTTTTACCATACTTTCAGATAGGGGAAATGTCAGTGAGTGTTCCGATTTCAATTCCAGAGCGATTCGCCAAATGAGTCCTTGATATTTAGTCGCTTTCAGCCAACTTTCTGGATTTTTGAAAATTTCACATTTTTGTGAAAATATCCACTAAGTGAGAGAAAAATATGTGCGAGGGTACCCCAGGAGAGTTCCAAATGTGTGTGGGTAGAATATATATCCCACGGGGGTAAAATTGAAAAAAGATGAAAACATTTTTTTTTTGGACTTAGTCATTTTTTCTGCGTTTATCAGACTTTCAGATAGGGGAAATGTTATTGAGCGTTCCAATTTCAGTTCCAAAGCGATTCGCCCAATGAGTCTTTGATATTTATTCGTTTTCAGCCAATTTTCTAGATTTTTGAAAATTTCACTTTTTTGTGAAAATATCCACTAAATGAGAGAATAATATGTGTGAGGGTACCCCAGGAGAGTTCCAAATGTGTGTGGGTAGAATATATATCCCACGGGGGTAAAATTGAAAAAAGTTGAAAACATTTTTTTTTGGACTTAGTCATTTTTCCGGCGTTTATCAGACTTTCAGATAGGGGAAATGTCAGTGAGCTTTCCAATTTCAGTTCCAAAGCGATTGGCCCAATGAGTCCTTGATATTTAGTCGTTTTCAGCCAATTTTCTAGATTTTTGAAAATTTCACTTTTTTGTGAAAATATCCACTAAATTAGAGAATAATATGTGTGAGGGTACCCCAGGAGAGTTCCAAATGTGTGTGGGTAGAATATATATCCCACGGGGGTAAAATTGAAAAAAGTTGTAAAAAAATTTTTTTTTGGACTTAGTCATTTTTCTGGCGTTTAGCAGACTTTCAGATAGGGGAAATGTCAGTGAGCGTTCCAATTTCAGTTCCAAAGCGATTCGCCCAATGAGTCTTTGATATTTAGTCGTTTTCAGCCAATATTTTGGATTTTTGAAAATTTCACTTTTTTGTGAAAATATCCACTAAATGAGGGAATAATATGTGTGAGGGTACCCCAGGAGAGTTCCAAATGTGTGTGGGTAGAATATATATCCCACGGGGGTAAAATTGAAAAAAGTTGAAAACATTTTTTTTTTGGACTTAGTCATTTTTTCTGCGTTTATCAGACTTTCAGATAGGGGAAATGTCAGTGAGCGTTCCAATTTCAGTTCCAAAGCGATTCGCCCAATGAGTCTTTGATATTTATTCGTTTTCAGCCAATTTTCTAGATTTTTGAAAATTTCACTTTTTTGTGAAAATATCCACTAAATGAGAGAATAATATGTGTGAGGGTACCCCAGGAGAGTTCCAAATGTGTGTGGGTAGAATATATATCCCACGGGGGTAAAATTGAAAAAAGTTGAAAACATTTTTTTTTGGACTTAGTCATTTTTTCTGCGTTTAACAGACTTTCAGATAGGGGAAATGTCAGTGAGCATTCCGATTTCAGTTCCAGAGCGATTCGCCCAATGAGTCCTTGATATTTAGTTGTTTTCAGCCAATTTTCTGGATTTTTGAAAATTTCACTTTTTTGTGAAAATATCCACTAAATGAGGGAATAATATGTGTGAGGGTACCCCAGGAGAGTTCCAAATGTGTGTGGGTAGAATATATATCCCACGGGGGTAAAATTGAAAAAAGTTGTAAAAAAATTTTTTTTGGACTTAGTCATTTTTCTGGCGTTTATCAGACTTTCAGATAGGGGAAATGTCAGTGAGCGTTCCGATTTCAATTCCAGAGCGATTGGCCCAATGAATCCTTGATATTTAGTCGTTTTCAGCCAATTTTCTAGATTTTTGAAAATTTCACTTTTTTGTGAAAATATCCACTAAATGAGAGAATAATATGTGTGAGGGTACCCCAGGAGAGTTCCAAATGTGTGTGGGTAGAATATATATCCCACGGGGGTAAAATTGAAAAAAGTTGAAAACATTTTTTTTTTGGACTTAGTCATTTTTCTGCCGTTTATCAGACTTTCAGATAAGGGAAATGTCAGTGAGCGTTCCAATTTCAGTTCCAAAGCGTTTCGCCCAATGAGTCTTTGATATTTAGTCGTTTTCAGAAAAACATTTTGGATTTTTGAAAATTTCACTTTTTTGTGAAAATATCCACTAAATGAGAGAATAATATGTGTGAGGGTACCCCAGGAGATTTCCAAATGTGTGTGGGTAGAATATATATCCCACGGGGGTAAAATTGAAAAAAGTTGAAAAATATTTTTTTTTGGACTTAGTCATTTTTTCCGGCGTTTATCAGACTTTCAGATAGGGGAAATGTCAGTGAGCGTTCCGATTTCAGTTCCAGAACGATTCGCCCAATGAGTCCTTGATATTTAGTCGTTTTCAGCCAATTTTCTGGATTTTTGAAAATTTCAATTTTTTGTGAAAATATCCACTAAATGAGGGAATAATATGTGTGAGGGTACCCAGGAATGTTCCAAATGTGTGTGGGTAGAATATATATCCCACGGGGGAAAATTTGAAAAAAGTTGCAAAAAAATTTTTTTTTGGACTTAGTCATTTTTCTGGCGTTTATCAGACTTTCAGATAGGGGAAATGTCAGTGAGCATTCCAATTTCAGTTCAAGAGCGATTCGCCCAATGAGTCTTTAATATTTAGTCGTTTTCAGACAATATTTTGGATTTTTGAAAATTTCACTTTTTTGTGATAATATCCACTAAATGAGGGAATAATATGTGTGAGGGTACCCCAGGAGAGTTCCAAATGTGTGTGGGTAGAATATATATCCCACGGGGTAAAATTGAAAAAAGTTGAAAACATTTTTTTTTTGGACTTAGTCATTTTTTCTGCGTTTATCAGACTTTCAGATAGGGGAAATGTCAGTGAGCATTCCGATTTCAGTTCCAGAGCGATTCGCCCAATGAGTCCTTGATATTTAGCTGTTTTCAGCCAATTTTCTGGATTTTTGAAAATTTCACTTTTTTGTGAAAATATCCACTAAATGAGGGAATAATATGTGTGAGGGTAGAATATATATCCCACGGGGGTAAAATTGAAAAAAGTTGAAAACATTTTTTTTTTGGACTTAGTCATTTTTCTGGTGTTTATCAGACTTTCAGATAGGGGAAATGTCAGTGAGCGTTCCGATTTCAGTCCCAGAGCGATTCGCCCAATGAGTCCTTGATATTTAGCCGTTTTCAGCCAACTTTCTGGATTTTTGAAAATTTCACTTTTTTGTGAAAATATCCACTAATTGAGAGAATAATATGTGTGAGGGTACCCCAGGAGAGTTCCAAATGTGTGTGGGTAAAATATATATCCCACGGGGGTAAAATTGCAAAAAAAGTTGAAAACATTTTTTTTTTGGACTTAGTCATTTTTCCGGCGTTTATCAGACTTTCAGAGAGGAGAAATGTCAGTGAGCGTTCCGATTTCAATTCCAGAGCGATTGGCGTAATGAGTCCTTGATATTTAGTAGTTTTCAGCCAATTTTCTAGATTTTTTAAAATTTCACTTTTTTGTGAAAATATCCACTAATTGAGAGAATAATATGTGTGAGGGTACCCCAAGAGAGTTCCAAATGTGTGTGGGTAGAATATATATCCCACGGGGGTAAAATTGCAAAAAAAGTTGAAAACATTTTTTTTTTGGAGTTAGTCATTTTTCCGGCGTTTATCAGACTTTCAGATAGGGGAAATGTCAGTGAGCATTCCGATTTCAGTTCCAGAGCGATTCGCCAAATGAGTCCTTGATATTTAGTTGTTTTCAGCCAATTCTCTGGATTTTTGAAAATTTCACTTTTTTGTGAAAATATCCACTAAATGAGGGAATAATATGTGTGAGGGTACCCAAGGAGAGTTCCAAATGTGTGTGGGTAGAATATATATCCCACGGGGGTAAAATTGAAAAAAGTTGAAAACATTTTTTTTTGGACTTAGTCATTTTTCCGGCGTTTATCAGACTTTCAGATAGGGGAAATGTCAGTGAGCTTTCCAATTTCAGTTCCACAGCGATTCGCCCAATGAGTCCTTGATATTTAGTCATTTTCAGCCAACTTTCTGGATTTTTTAAAATTTCACTTTTTTTGTGAAAATATCCACTAATTGAGAGAATAATATGTGTGAGGGTACCCCAGGAGAGTTCCAAATGTGTGCGGGTAGAATATATATCCCACGGGGGTAAAATTGAAAAAAGTTTAAAAAATTTTTTTTTTTGGACTTAGTCATTTTTTCCGGCTTTTATCAGACTTTCAGATAGGGGAAATGTCAGTGAGCGTTCCGATTTCAGTTCCAGAGTGATTCGCCCAATGAGTCTTTGATATTTAGTCGTTTTCAGCCAATTTTCTGGATTTTTGAAAATTTCACTTTTTTGAGAAAATATCCACTAAATGAGGGAATAATATGTGTGAGGGTAGAATATATATCCCATGGGGGTAAAATTGAAAAAAGTTGCAAAAAAATTTTTTTTTGGACTTAGTAATTTTTTCTGCGTTTATCAGACTTTCAGATAGGGGAAATGTCAGTGAGCATTCCGATTTCAGTTCCAGAGCGATTCGCCCAATGAGTCCTTGATATTTAGTTGTTTTCAGCCAATTTTCTGGATTTTTGAAAATTTCACTTTTTTGTGAAAATATCCACTAAATGAGGGAATAATATGTGTGAGGGTACCCCAGGAGAGTTCCAAATGTGTGTGGGTAGAATATATATCCCACGGGGGTAAAATTGAAAAAAGTTGTAAAAAAATTTTTTTTTGGACTTAGTCATTTTTCTGGCGTTTATCAGACTTTCAGATAGGGGAAATGTCAGTGAGCGTTCCGATTTCAATTCCAGAGCGATTGGCCCAATGAATCCTTGATATTTAGTCGTTTTCAGCCAATTTTCTAGATTTTTGAAAATTTCACTTTTTTGTGAAAATATCCACTAAATGAGAGAATAATATGTGTGAGGGTACCCCAGGAGAGTTCCAAATGTGTGTGGGTAGAATATATATCCCACGGGGGTAAAATTGAAAAAAGTTGAAAACATTTTTTTTTTGGACTTAGTCATTTTTCTGCCGTTTATCAGACTTTCAGATAAGGGAAATGTCAGTGAGAGTTCCAATTTCAGTTCCAAAGCGATTCGCCCAATGAGTCTTTGATATTTAGTCGTTTTCAGAAAAATATTTTGGATTTTTGAAAATTTCACTTTTTTGTGAAAATATCCACTAAATGAGAGAATAATATGTGTGAGGGTACCCCAGGAGATTTCCAAATGTGTGTGGGTAGAATATATATCCCACGGGGGTAAAATTGAAAAAAGTTGAAAAATATTTTTTTTTGGACTTAGTCATTTTTTCCGGCGTTTATCAGACTTTCAGATAGGGGAAATGTCAGTGAGCGTTCCGATTTCAGTTCCAGAACGATTCGCCCAATGAGTCCTTGATATTTAGTCGTTTTCAGCCAATTTTCTGGATTTTTGAAAATTTCACTTTTTTGTGAAAATATCCACTAAATGAGGGAATAATATGTGTTAGGGTAGAATATATATCCCACGGGGGTAAAATTGAAAAAAGTTGAAAAAAAAATATTTTTGGACTTAGTCATTTTTCCGGCTTTTATCATACTTTCAGATAGGGGAAATGTCAGTGAGTGTTCCGATTTCAATTCCAGAGCGATTCGCCCAATGAGTCCTTGATATTTAGTCGCTTTCAGCCAACTTTCTGGATTTTTGAAAATTTCACTTTTTTGTGAAAATATCCACGAATTGAGAGAATAATATGTGTGAGGGTACCCCAGGAGAGTTCCAAATGTGTGTGGGTAGAATATATATCCCACGGGGGTAAAATTGCAAAAAAAGTTGAAAACATTTTTTTTTGGACTTAGTCATTTTTCCGGCGTTTATCAGACTTTCAGATAGGGGAAATGTCAGTGAGCGTTCCGATTTCAATTCCAGAGGGATTGGCCCAATGAGTCCTTGATATTTAGTCGCTTTCAGCCAATTTTGTAGATTTTTGAAAATTTCACTTTTTTGTGAAACTATCCACTAAATGAGGGAATAATATGCATGAGGGTACCCCAGGAGAGTTCCAAATGTGTGTGGGCAGAATATATATCCCACGGGGGTAAAATTGAAAAAAGTTGAAAAAATTTTTTTTTTGGACTTCGTCATTTTTCTGGCGTTTATCAGACTTTCAGATAGGGGAAATGTCAGTGAGCATTCCGATTTCAGTCCCAGAGCGATGCGCCCAATGAGTCCTTGATATTTAGTCGTTTTCAGCCAATTTTCCAGATTTTTGAAAATTTCACTTTTTTGTGAAAATATCCACTAAATGAGAGAATAATATGTGTGAGGGTACCCCAGGAGAGTTCCAAATGTATGTGGGTAGAATATATATCCCACGGGGGTAAAATTGAAAAAAGTTGAAAACATTTTTTTTTTGGACTTAGTCATTTTTCTGCCGTTTATCAGACTTTCAGATAAGGGAAATGTCAGTGAGCGTTCCAATTTCAGTTCCAAAGCGATTCGCCCAATGAGTCTTTGATATTTAGTCGTTTTCAGAAAAATATTTTGGATTTTTGAAAATTTCACTTTTTTGTGAAAATATCCACTAAATGAGAGAATAATATGTGTGAGGGTACCCCAGGAGAGTTCCAAATGTGTGTGGGTAGAATATATATCCCACGGGGGTAAAATTGAAAAAAGTTGAAAACATTTTTTTTTTGGACTTAGTCATTTTTCTGCCGTTTATCAGACTTTCAGATAAGGGAAATGTCAGTGAGCGTTCCAATTTCAGTTCCAAAGCGTTTCGCCCAATGAGTCTTTGATATTTAGTCGTTTTCAGAAAAATATTTTGGATTTTTGAAAATTTCACTTTTTTGTGAAAATATCCACTAAATGAGAGAATAATATGTGTGATGGTACCCCAGGAGATTTCCAAATGTGTGTGGGTAGAATATATATCCCACGGGGGTAAAATTGAAAAAAGTTGAAAAATATTTTTTTTTGGACTTAGTCATTTTTTCCGGCGTTTATCAGACTTTCAGATAGGGGAAATGTCAGTGAGCATTCCAATTTCAGTTCAAGAGCGATTCGCCCAATGAGTCTTTAATATTTAGTCGTTTTCAGACAATATTTTGGATTTTTGAAAATTTCACTTTTTTGTGATAATATCCACTAAATGAGGGAATAATATGTGTGAGGGTACCCCAGGAGAGTTCCAAATGTGTGTGGGTAGAATATATATCCCACGGGGTAAAATTGAAAAAAGTTGAAAACATTTTTTTTTTGGACTTAGTCATTTTTTCTGCGTTTATCAGACTTTCAGATAGGGGAAATGTCAGTGAGCATTCCGATTTCAGTTCCAGAGCGATTCGCCCAATGAGTCCTTGATATTTAGCTGTTTTCAGCCAATTTTCTGGATTTTTGAAAATTTCACTTTTTTGTGAAAATATCCACTAAATGAGGGAATAATATGTGTGAGGGTAGAATATATATCCCACGGGGGTAAAATTGAAAAAAGTTGAAAACATTTATTTTTTGGACTTAGTCATTTTTCTGGTGTTTATCAGACTTTCAGATAGGGGAAATGTCAGTGAGCGTTCCGATTTCAGTCCCAGAGCGATTCGCCCAATGAGTCCTTGATATTTAGCCGTTTTCAGCCAACTTTCTGGATTTTTGAAAATTTCACTTTTTTGTGAAAATATCCACTAATTGAGAGAATAATATGTGTGAGGGTACCCCAGGAGAGTTCCAAATGTGTGTGGGTAAAATATATATCCCACGGGGGTAAAATTGCAAAAAAAGTTGAAAACATTTTTTTTTTGGACTTAGTCATTTTTCCGGCGTTTATCAGACTTTCAGAGAGGAGAAATGTCAGTGAGCGTTCCGATTTCAATTCCAGAGCGATTGGCGTAATGAGTCCTTGATATTTAGTAGTTTTCAGCCAATTTTCTAGATTTTTTAAAATTTCACTTTTTTGTGAAAATATCCACTAATTGAGAGAATAATATGTGTGAGGGTACCCCAAGAGAGTTCCAAATGTGTGTGGGTAGAATATATATCCCACGGGGGTAAAATTGAAAAAAAAGTTGAAAACATTTTTTTTTTGGAGTTAGTCATTTTTCCGGCGTTTATCAGACTTTCAGATAGGGGAAATGTCAGTGAGCATTCCGATTTCAGTTCCAGAGCGATTCGCCAAATGAGTCCTTGATATTTAGTTGTTTTCAGCCAATTCTCTGGATTTTTGAAAATTTCACTTTTTTGTGAAAATATCCACTAAATGAGGGAATAATATGTGTGAGGGTACCCAAGGAGAGTTCCAAATGTGTGTGGGTAGAATATATATCCCACGGGGGTAAAATTGAAAAAAGTTGAAAACATTTTTTTTTGGACTTAGTCATTTTTCCGGCGTTTATCAGACTTTCAGATAGGGGAAATGTCAGTGAGCTTTCCAATTTCAGTTCCACAGCGATTCGCCCAATGAGTCCTTGATATTTAGTCATTTTCAGCCAACTTTCTGGATTTTTTAAAATTTCACTTTTTTTGTGAAAATATCCACTAATTGAGAGAATAATATGTGTGAGGGTACCCCAGGAGAGTTCCAAATGTGTGCGGGTAGAATATATATCCCACGGGGGTAAAATTGAAAAAAGTTTAAAAAATTTTTTTTTTTGGACTTAGTCATTTTTTCCGGCTTTTATCAGACTTTCAGATAGGGGAAATGTCAGTGAGCGTTCCGATTTCAGTTCCAGAGTGATTCGCCCAATGAGTCTTTGATATTTAGTCGTTTTCAGCCAATTTTCTGGATTTTTGAAAATTTCACTTTTTTGAGAAAATATCCACTAAATGAGGGAATAATATGTGTGAGGGTAGAATATATATCCCATGGGGGTAAAATTGAAAAAAGTTGCAAAAAAATTTTTTTTTGGACTTAGTAATTTTTTCTGCGTTTATCAGACTTTCAGATAGGGGAAATGTCAGTGAGCATTCCGATTTCAGTTCCAGAGCGATTCGCCCAATGAGTCCTTGATATTTAGTTGTTTTCAGCCAATTTTCTGGATTTTTGAAAATTTCACTTTTTTGTGAAAATATCCACTAAATGAGGGAATAATATGTGTGAGGGTACCCCAGGAGAGTTCCAAATGTGTGTGGGTAGAATATATATCCCACGGGGGTAAAATTGAAAAAAGTTGTAAAAAAATTTTTTTTTGGACTTAGTCATTTTTCTGGCGTTTATCAGACTTTCAGATAGGGGAAATGTCAGTGAGCGTTCCGATTTCAATTCCAGAGCGATTGGCCCAATGAATCCTTGATATTTAGTCGTTTTCAGCCAATTTTCTAGATTTTTGAAAATTTCACTTTTTTGTGAAAATATCCACTAAATGAGAGAATAATATGTGTGAGGGTACCCCAGGAGAGTTCCAAATGTGTGTGGGTAGAATATATATCCCACGGGGGTAAAATTGAAAAAAGTTGAAAACATTTTTTTTTTGGACTTAGTCATTTTTCTGCCGTTTATCAGACTTTCAGATAAGGGAAATGTCAGTGAGAGTTCCAATTTCAGTTCCAAAGCGATTCGCCCAATGAGTCTTTGATATTTAGTCGTTTTCAGAAAAATATTTTGGATTTTTGAAAATTTCACTTTTTTGTGAAAATATCCACTAAATGAGAGAATAATATGTGTGAGGGTACCCCAGGAGATTTCCAAATGTGTGTGGGTAGAATATATATCCCACGGGGGTAAAATTGAAAAAAGTTGAAAAATATTTTTTTTTGGACTTAGTCATTTTTTCCGGCGTTTATCAGACTTTCAGATAGGGGAAATGTCAGTGAGCGTTCCGATTTCAGTTCCAGAACGATTCGCCCAATGAGTCCTTGATATTTAGTCGTTTTCAGCCAATTTTCTGGATTTTTGAAAATTTCACTTTTTTGTGAAAATATCCACTAAATGAGGGAATAATATGTGTTAGGGTAGAATATATATCCCACGGGGGTAAAATTGAAAAAAGTTGAAAAAAAAATATTTTTGGACTTAGTCATTTTTCCGGCTTTTATCATACTTTCAGATAGGGGAAATGTCAGTGAGTGTTCCGATTTCAATTCCAGAGCGATTCGCCCAATGAGTCCTTGATATTTAGTCGCTTTCAGCCAACTTTCTGGATTTTTGAAAATTTCACTTTTTTGTGAAAATATCCACGAATTGAGAGAATAATATGTGTGAGGGTACCCCAGGAGAGTTCCAAATGTGTGTGGGTAGAATATATATCCCACGGGGGTAAAATTGCAAAAAAAGTTGAAAACATTTTTTTTTGGACTTAGTCATTTTTCCGGCGTTTATCAGACTTTCAGATAGGGGAAATGTCAGTGAGCGTTCCGATTTCAATTCCAGAGGGATTGGCCCAATGAGTCCTTGATATTTAGTCGCTTTCAGCCAATTTTGTAGATTTTTGAAAATTTCACTTTTTTGTGAAACTATCCACTAAATGAGGGAATAATATGCATGAGGGTACCCCAGGAGAGTTCCAAATGTGTGTGGGCAGAATATATATCCCACGGGGGTAAAATTGAAAAAAGTTGAAAAAATTTTTTTTTTGGACTTCGTCATTTTTCTGGCGTTTATCAGACTTTCAGATAGGGGAAATGTCAGTGAGCATTCCGATTTCAGTCCCAGAGCGATGCGCCCAATGAGTCCTTGATATTTAGTCGTTTTCAGCCAATTTTCCAGATTTTTGAAAATTTCACTTTTTTGTGAAAATATCCACTAAATGAGAGAATAATATGTGTGAGGGTACCCCAGGAGAGTTCCAAATGTATGTGGGTAGAATATATATCCCACGGGGGTAAAATTGAAAAAAGTTGAAAACATTTTTTTTTTGGACTTAGTCATTTTTCTGCCGTTTATCAGACTTTCAGATAAGGGAAATGTCAGTGAGCGTTCCAATTTCAGTTCCAAAGCGATTCGCCCAATGAGTCTTTGATATTTAGTCGTTTTCAGAAAAATATTTTGGATTTTTGAAAATTTCACTTTTTTGTGAAAATATCCACTAAATGAGAGAATAATATGTGTGAGGGTACCCCAGGAGAGTTCCAAATGTGTGTGGGTAGAATATATATCCCACGGGGGTAAAATTGAAAAAAGTTGAAAACATTTTTTTTTTGGACTTAGTCATTTTTCTGCCGTTTATCAGACTTTCAGATAAGGGAAATGTCAGTGAGCGTTCCAATTTCAGTTCCAAAGCGTTTCGCCCAATGAGTCTTTGATATTTAGTCGTTTTCAGAAAAATATTTTGGATTTTTGAAAATTTCACTTTTTTGTGAAAATATCCACTAAATGAGAGAATAATATGTGTGATGGTACCCCAGGAGATTTCCAAATGTGTGTGGGTAGAATATATATCCCACGGGGGTAAAATTGAAAAAAGTTGAAAAATATTTTTTTTTGGACTTAGTCATTTTTTCCGGCGTTTATCAGACTTTCAGATAGGGGAAATGTCAGTGAGCATTCCAATTTCAGTTCAAGAGCGATTCGCCCAATGAGTCTTTAATATTTAGTCGTTTTCAGACAATATTTTGGATTTTTGAAAATTTCACTTTTTTGTGATAATATCCACTAAATGAGGGAATAATATGTGTGAGGGTACCCCAGGAGAGTTCCAAATGTGTGTGGGTAGAATATATATCCCACGGGGTAAAATTGAAAAAAGTTGAAAACATTTTTTTTTTGGACTTAGTCATTTTTTCTGCGTTTATCAGACTTTCAGATAGGGGAAATGTCAGTGAGCATTCCGATTTCAGTTCCAGAGCGATTCGCCCAATGAGTCCTTGATATTTAGCTGTTTTCAGCCAATTTTCTGGATTTTTGAAAATTTCACTTTTTTGTGAAAATATCCACTAAATGAGGGAATAATATGTGTGAGGGTAGAATATATATCCCACGGGGGTAAAATTGAAAAAAGTTGAAAACATTTATTTTTTGGACTTAGTCATTTTTCTGGTGTTTATCAGACTTTCAGATAGGGGAAATGTCAGTGAGCGTTCCGATTTCAGTCCCAGAGCGATTCGCCCAATGAGTCCTTGATATTTAGCCGTTTTCAGCCAACTTTCTGGATTTTTGAAAATTTCACTTTTTTGTGAAAATATCCACTAATTGAGAGAATAATATGTGTGAGGGTACCCCAGGAGAGTTCCAAATGTGTGTGGGTAAAATATATATCCCACGGGGGTAAAATTGCAAAAAAAGTTGAAAACATTTTTTTTTTGGACTTAGTCATTTTTCCGGCGTTTATCAGACTTTCAGAGAGGAGAAATGTCAGTGAGCGTTCCGATTTCAATTCCAGAGCGATTGGCGTAATGAGTCCTTGATATTTAGTCGTTTTCAGCCAATTTTCTAGATTTTTTAAAATTTCACTTTTTTGTGAAAATATCCACTAATTGAGAGAATAATATGTGTGAGGGTACCCCAAGAGAGTTCCAAATGTGTGTGGGTAGAATATATATCCCACGGGGGTAAAATTGCAAAAAAAGTTGAAAACATTTTTTTTTTGGAGTTAGTCATTTTTCCGGCGTTTATCAGACTTTCAGATAGGGGAAATGTCAGTGAGCATTCCGATTTCAGTTCCAGAGCGATTCGCCAAATGAGTCCTTGATATTTAGTTGTTTTCAGCCAATTCTCTGGATTTTTGAAAATTTCACTTTTTTGTGAAAATATCCACTAAATGAGGGAATAATATGTGTGAGGGTACCCAAGGAGAGTTCCAAATGTGTGTGGGTAGAATATATATCCCACGGGGGTAAAATTGAAAAAAGTTGAAAACATTTTTTTTTGGACTTAGTCATTTTTCCGGCGTTTATCAGACTTTCAGATAGGGGAAATGTCAGTGAGCTTTCCAATTTCAGTTCCACAGCGATTCGCCCAATGAGTCCTTGATATTTAGTCATTTTCAGCCAACTTTCTGGATTTTTTAAAATTTCACTTTTTTTGTGAAAATATCCACTAATTGAGAGAATAATATGTGTGAGGGTACCCCAGGAGAGTTCCAAATGTGTGCGGGTAGAATATATATCCCACGGGGGTAAAATTGAAAAAAGTTTAAAAAATTTTTTTTTTTGGACTTAGTCATTTTTTCCGGCTTTTATCAGACTTTCAGATAGGGGAAATGTCAGTGAGCGTTCCGATTTCAGTTCCAGAGTGATTCGCCCAATGAGTCTTTGATATTTAGTCGTTTTCAGCCAATTTTCTGGATTTTTGAAAATTTCACTTTTTTGAGAAAATATCCACTAAATGAGGGAATAATATGTGTGAGGGTAGAATATATATCCCATGGGGGTAAAATTGAAAAAAGTTGCAAAAAAATTTTTTTTTGGACTTAGTAATTTTTTATGCGTTTATCAGACTTTCAGATAGGGGAAATGTCAGTGAGCATTCCGATTTCAGTTCCAGAGCGATTCGCCCAATGAGTCCTTGATATTTAGTTGTTTTCAGCCAATTTTCTGGATTTTTGAAAATTTCACTTTTTTGTGAAAATATCCACTAAATGAGGGAATAATATGTGTGAGGGTACCCCAGGAGAGTTCCAAATGTGTGTGGGTAGAATATATATCCCACGGGGGTAAAATTGCAAAAAGTTGCAAAAAAATTTTTTTTTGGACTTAGTCATTTTTCTGGCGTTTATCAGACTTTCAGATAGGGGAAATGTCAGTTACCGTTCCAATTTCAGTTCCAGAGCGATTCGCCCAATGAGTCTGTGATATTTAGTCGTTTTCAGCCAATATTTTGGATTTTTGAAAATTTCACTTTTTTGTGAAAATATCCACTAAATGAGGGAATAATATTTGTGAGGGTACCCCAGGAGAGTTCCAAATGTGTGTGGGTAGAATATATATCCCACGGGGGTAAAATTGAAAAAAGTTGAAAACATTTTTTTTTTGGACTTAGTCATTTTTCCGGCATTTATCAGACTTTCAGATAGGGGAAATGTCTGTGAGCGTTCCGATTTCAGTTCCAGAGCGATTCGCCCAATGAGTTCTTGTTATCTAGTTGTTTTCAGCCAATTTTCTGGATTTTTGAAAATTTCACTTTTTTGTGAAAATATCCAATAAATGAGGGAATAATATGTGTGAGGGTAGAATATATATCCCACGGGGGTAAAATTGAAAAAAGTTGAAAACATTTTTTTTTGGACTTAGTCATTTTTCCGGCGTTTATCAGACTTTCAGATAGGGGAAATGTCAGTGAGCGTTCCGATTTCAGTCCCAGAGCGATTCGCCCAATGAGTCCTTGATATTTATTGGTTTTCAGCCAATATTTTGGATTTTTGAAAATTTCACTTTTTTGTGAAAATATCCACTAAATGTGGGAATAATATGTGTGAGGGTACCCAGGAGAGTTCCAAATCTGTGTGGGTAGAATATATATCTCACGGGGGTAAAATTGAAAAAAGTTGAAAACATTTTTTTTTTGGAATTACTCATTTTTTCTGCGTTTATCAGACTTTCAGATAGGGGAAATGTCAGTGAGCATTCCGATTTCAGTTCCAGAGCGATTCGCCCAATGAGTCCTTGATATTTAGTTGCTTTCAGCCAATTTTCTGGATTTTTGAAAATTTCACTTTTTTGTGAAAATATCCACTAAATGAGGGAATAATATGTGTGAGGGTACCCCAGGAGAGTTCCAAATGTGTGTGCGTAGAATATATATCCCACGGGGGTAAAATTGAAAAAAGTTGCAAAAAAATTTTTTTCTGGACTTAGTCATTTTTCTGGCGTTTATCAGACTTTCAGATAGGGGAAATGTCAGTGACCGTTCCAATTTCAGTTCCAGAGCGATTCGCCCAATGAGTCTTTGATATTTAGTCGTTTTCAGCCAATATTTTGGATTTTTTAAAATTTCACTTTTTTGTGAAAATATCCACTAAATGAGGGAATAATATGTGTGAGGGTACCCCAGGAGAGTTCCAAATGTGTGTGGGTAGAATATATATCCCACGGGGGTAAAATTGAAAAAAGTTGAAAACATTTTTTTTTGGACTTAGTCATTTTTCCGGCGTTTATCAGACTTTCAGATAGGGGAAATGTCAGTGAGCTTTCCAATTTCAGTTCCAGAGAGATTCACCCAATGAGTCCTTGATATTTAGTCGTTTTCAGCCAATATTTTGGATTTTAGAAAATTTCACTTTTTTGTGAAAATATCCACTAAATGAGGGAATAATATGTGTGAGGGTACCCCAGGAGAGTTCCAAATGTGTGTGGGTAGAATATATATCCCACGGGGGTAAAATTGAAAAAAGTTGAAAACATTTTTTTTTGGACTTAGTCATTTTTCCGACGTTTATCAGACTTTCAGATAGGGGAAATGTCAGTGAGCTTTCCAATTTCAGTTCCAGAGAGATTCACCCAATGAGTCCTTGATATTTAGTCGTTTTCAGCCAATATTTTGGATTTTTGAAAATTTCACTTTTTTGTGAAAATAACCACTAAATGAGAGAATAATATGTGTGAGGGTACCCCAGGAGATTTCCAAATGTGTGTGGGTAGAATATATATCCCACGGGGGTAAAATTGAAAAAAGTTGAAAAATATTTTTTTTTGGACTTAGTCATTTTTTCCGGCTTTTATCAGACTTTCAGATAGGGGAAATGTCAGTGAGCATTCGAATTTCAGTTCCAGAGCGATTCGCCCGATGAGTCTTTGATATTTAGTCATTTTCAGCCAATATTTTGGATTTTTTAAAATTTCACTTTTTTGAGAAAATATCCACTAAATGAGGGATTAATATGTGTGAGGGTAGAATATATCTCCCACGGGGGTAAAATTGAAAAAAGTTGAAAAAACATTTTTTTTTGGACTTAGTCATTTTTCCAGCGTTTATCAGACTTTCAGATAGGGGAAATGTCAGTGAGCGTTCCGATTTCAGTTCCAGAGCGATTCGCCCAATGAGTCCTTGATATTTAGTCGTTTTCAGCCAACATTTTGGATTTTTTAAAATTTCACTTTTTTGTGAAAATATCCACTAAATGAGGGAATAATATGTGTGAGGGTACCCCAGGAGAGTTCCAAATGTGTGTGGGTAGAATATATATCCCACGGGGGTAAAATTGAAAAAAGTTGAAAACATTTTTTTTTTGGACTTAGTCATTTTTCCGGCGTTTATCAGACTTTCAGATAGGGGAAATGTCTGTGAGCGTTCCGATTTCAGTTCCAGAGCGATTCGCCCAGTGAGTTCTTGTTATCTAGTTGTTTTCAGCCAATTTTCTGGATTTTTTAAAATTTCATTTTTTTGTGAAAATATCCACTAAATGAGGGAATAATATGTGTCAGGGTAGAATATATATCCCACGGGGGTAAAATTGAAAAAAGTTGAAAACATTTTTTTTTGGACTTAGTCATTTTTCCGGCGTTTATCAGACTTTCAGATAGGGGAAATGTCAGTGAGCGTTCCGATTTCAGTCCCAGAGCGATTCGCCCAATGAGTCCTTGATATTTAGTTGTTTTCAGCCAATTTTCTGGATTTTTGAAAATTTCACTTTTTTGTGAAAATATCCACTAAATGAGGGAATAATATGTGTGAGGGTACCCCAGGAGAGTTCCAAATGTGTGTGGGTAGAATATATATCCCACGGGGGTAAAATTGAAAAAAGTTGCAAAAAAATTTTTTTCTGTACTTAGTCATTTTTCTGGCGTTTATCAGACTTTCAGATAGGGGAAATGTCAGTGACCGTTCCAATTTCAGTTCCAGAGCGATTCGCCCAATGAGTCTTTGATATTTAGTCGTTTTCAGCCAATATTTTGGATTTTTTAAAATTTCACTTTTTTGTGAAAATATCCACTAAATGAGGGAATAATATGTGTGAGGGTACCCCAAGAGAGTTCCAAATGTGTGTGGGTAGAATATATATCCCACGGGGGTAAAATTGAAAAAAGTTGAAAACATTTTTTTTTTGGACTTAGTCATTTTTCCGGCATTTATCAGACTTTCAGATAGGGGAAATGTCTGTGAGCGTTCCGATTTCAGTTCCAGAGCGATTCGCCCAATGAGTTCTTGTTATCTAGTTGTTTTCAGCCAATTTTCTGGATTTTTGAAAATTTCACTTTTTTGTGAAAATATCCAATAAATGAGGGAATAATATGTGTGAGGGTAGAATATATATCCCACGGGGGTAAAATTGAAAAAAGTTGAAAACATTTTTTTTTGGACTTAGTCATTTTTCCGGCGTTTATCAGACTTTCAGATAGGGGAAATGTCAGTGAGCGTTCCGATTTCAGTCCCAGAGCGATTCGCCCAATGAGTCCTTGATATTTATTGGTTTTCAGCCAATATTTTGGATTTTTGAAAATTTCACTTTTTTGTGAAAATATCCACTAAATGTGGGAATAATATGTGTGAGGGTACCCCAGGAGAGTTCCAAATGTGTGTGGGTAGAATATATATCCCACGGGGGTAAAATTGAAAAAAGTTGAAAACATTTTTTTTTTGGACTTAGTCATTTTTCCGGCGTTTATCAGACTTTCAGATAGGGGAAATGTCTGTGAGCGTTCCGATTTCAGTTCCAGAGCGATTCGCCCAGTGAGTTCTTGTTATCTAGTTGTTTTCAGCCAATTTTCTGGATTTTTTAAAATTTCATTTTTTTGTGAAAATATCCACTAAATGAGGGAATAATATGTGTCAGGGTAGAATATATATCCCACGGGGGTAAAATTGAAAAAAGTTGAAAACATTTTTTTTTGGACTTAGTCATTTTTCCGGCGTTTATCAGACTTTCAGATAGGGGAAATGTCAGTGAGCGTTCCGATTTCAGTCCCAGAGCGATTCGCCCAATGAGTCCTTGATATTTAGTTGTTTTCAGCCAATTTTCTGGATTTTTGAAAATTTCACTTTTTTGTGAAAATATCCACTAAATGAGGGAATAATATGTGTGAGGGTACCCCAGGAGAGTTCCAAATGTGTGTGGGTAGAATATATATCCCACGGGGGTAAAATTGAAAAAAGTTGCAAAAAAATTTTTTTCTGTACTTAGTCATTTTTCTGGCGTTTATCAGACTTTCAGATAGGGGAAATGTCAGTGACCGTTCCAATTTCAGTTCCAGAGCGATTCGCCCAATGAGTCTTTGATATTTAGTCGTTTTCAGCCAATATTTTGGATTTTTTAAAATTTCACTTTTTTGTGAAAATATCCACTAAATGAGGGAATAATATGTGTGAGGGTACCCCAAGAGAGTTCCAAATGTGTGTGGGTAGAATATATATCCCACGGGGGTAAAATTGAAAAAAGTTGAAAACATTTTTTTTTTGGACTTAGTCATTTTTCCGGCATTTATCAGACTTTCAGATAGGGGAAATGTCTGTGAGCGTTCCGATTTCAGTTCCAGAGCGATTCGCCCAATGAGTTCTTGTTATCTAGTTGTTTTCAGCCAATTTTCTGGATTTTTGAAAATTTCACTTTTTTGTGAAAATATCCAATAAATGAGGGAATAATATGTGTGAGGGTAGAATATATATCCCACGGGGGTAAAATTGAAAAAAGTTGAAAACATTTTTTTTTGGACTTAGTCATTTTTCCGGCGTTTATCAGACTTTCAGATAGGGGAAATGTCAGTGAGCGTTCCGATTTCAGTCCCAGAGCGATTCGCCCAATGAGTCCTTGATATTTATTGGTTTTCAGCCAATATTTTGGATTTTTGAAAATTTCACTTTTTTGTGAAAATATCCACTAAATGTGGGAATAATATGTGTGAGGGTACCCAGGAGAGTTCCAAATCTGTGTGGGTAGAATATATATCTCACGGGGGTAAAATTGAAAAAAGTTGAAAACATTTTTTTTTTGGAATTACTCATTTTTTCTGCGTTTATCAGACTTTCAGATAGGGGAAATGTCAGTGAGCATTCCGATTTCAGTTCCAGAGCGATTCGCCCAATGAGTCCTTGATATTTAGTTGTTTTCAGCCAATTTTCTGGATTTTTGAAAATTTCACTTTTTTGTGAAAATATCCACTAAATGAGGGAATAATATGTGTGAGGGTACCCCATGAGAGTTCCAAATGTGTGTGGGTAGAATATATATCCCACGGGGGTAAAATTGAAAAAAGTTGCAAAAAAATTTTTTTCTGGACTTAGTCATTTTTCTGGCGTTGATCAGACTTTCAGATAGGGGAAATGTCAGTGACCGTTCCAATTTCAGTTCCAGAGCGATTCGCCCAATGAGTCTTTGATATTTAGTCGTTTTCAGCCAATATTTTGGATTTTTTAAAATTTCACTTTTTTGTGAAAATATCCACTAAATGAGGGAATAATATGTGTGAGGGTACCCCAGGAGAGTTCCAAATGTGTGTGGGTAGAATATATATCCCACGGGGGTAAAATTGAAAAAAGTTGAAAACATTTTTTTTTGGACTTAGTCATTTTTCCGGCGTTTATCAGACTTTCAGATAGGGGAAATGTCAGTGAGCTTTCCAATTTCAGTTCCAGAGAGATTCACCCAATGAGTCCTTGATATTTAGTCGTTTTCAGCCAATATTTTGGATTTTAGAAAATTTCACTTTTTTGTGAAAATATCCACTAAATGAGGGAATAATATGTGTGAGGGTACCCCAGGAGAGTTCCAAATGTGTGTGGGTAGAATATATATCCCACGGGGGTAAAATTGAAAAAAGGTGAAAACATTTTTTTTTGGACTTAGTCATTTTTCCGACGTTTATCAGACTTTCAGATAGGGGAAATGTCAGTGAGCTTTCCAATTTCAGTTCCAGAGAGATTCACCCAATGAGTCCTTGATATTTAGTCGTTTTCAGCCAATATTTTGGATTTTTGAAAATTTCACTTTTTTGTGAAAATAACCACTAAATGAGAGAATAATATGTGTGAGGGTACCCCAGGAGATTTCCAAATGTGTGTGGGTAGAATATATATCCCACGGGGGTAAAATTGAAAAAAGTTGAAAAATATTTTTTTTTGGACTTAGTCATTTTTTCCGGCTTTTATCAGACTTTCAGATAGGGGAAATGTCAGTGAGCATTCGAATTTCAGTTCCAGAGCGATTCGCCCGATGAGTCTTTGATATTTAGTCATTTTCAGCCAATATTTTGGATTTTTTAAAATTTCACTTTTTTGAGAAAATATCCACTAAATGAGGGATTAATATGTGTGAGGGTAGAATATATCTCCCACGGGGGTAAAATTGAAAAAAGTTGAAAAAACATTTTTTTTTGGACTTAGTCATTTTTCCAGCGTTTATCAGACTTTCAGATAGGGGAAATGTCAGTGAGCATTCCGATTTCAGTTCCAGAGCGATTCGCCCAATGAGTCCTTGATATTTAGTCGTTTTCAGCCAACATTTTGGATTTTTTAAAATTTCACTTTTTTGTGAAAATATCCACTAAATGAGGGAATAATATGTGTGAGGGTACCCCAGGAGAGTTCCAAATGTGTGTGGGTAGAATATATATCCCACGGGGGTAAAATTGAAAAAAGTTGAAAACATTTTTTTTTTGGACTTAGTCATTTTTCCGGCGTTTATCAGACTTTCAGATAGGGGAAATGTCTGTGAGCGTTCCGATTTCAGTTCCAGAGCGATTCGCCCAGTGAGTTCTTGTTATCTAGTTGTTTTCAGCCAATTTTCTGGATTTTTTAAAATTTCATTTTTTTGTGAAAATATCCACTAAATGAGGGAATAATATGTGTGAGGGTAGAATATATATCCCACGGGGGTAAAATTGAAAAAAGTTGAAAACATTTTTTTTTGGACTTAGTCATTTTTCCGGCGTTTATCAGACTTTCAGATAGGGGAAATGTCAGTGAGCGTTCCGATTTCAGTCCCAGAGCGATTCGCCCAATGAGTCCTTGATATTTAGTTGTTTTCAGCCAATTTTCTGGATTTTTGAAAATTTCACTTTTTTGTGAAAATATCCACTAAATGAGGGAATAATATGTGTGAGGGTACCCCAGGAGAGTTCCAAATGTGTGTGGGTAGAATATATATCCCACGGGGGTAAAATTGAAAAAAGTTGCAAAAAAATTTTTTTCTGGACTTAGTCATTTTTCTGGCGTTTATCAGACTTTCAGATAGGGGAAATGTCAGGGACCTTTCCAATTTCAGTTCCAGAGCGATTCGCCCAATGAGTCTTTGATATTTAGTCGTTTTCAGCCAATATTTTGGATTTTTTAAAATTTCACTTTTTTGTGAAAATATCCACTAAATGAGGGAATAATATGTGTGAGGGTACCCCAGGAGAGTTCCAAATGTGTGTGGGTAGAATATATATCCCACGGGGGTAAAATTGAAAAAAGTTGAAAACATTTTTTTTTGGACTTAGTCATTTTTCCGGCGTTTATCAGACTTTCAGATAGGGGAAATGTCAGTGAGCTTTCCAATTTCAGTTCCAGAGAGATTCACCCAATGAGTCCTTGATATTTAGTAGTTTTCAGCCAATATTTTGGATTTTAGAAAATTTCACTTTTTTGTGAAAATATCCACTAAATGAGGGAATAATATGTGTGAGGGTACCCCAGGAGAGTTCCAAATGTGTGTGGGTAGAATATATATCCCACGGGGGTAAAATTGAAAAAAGGTGAAAACATTTTTTTTTGGACTTAGTCATTTTTCCGACGTTTATCAGACTTTCAGATAGGGGAAATGTCAGTGAGCTTTCCAATTTCAGTTCCAGAGAGATTCACCCAATGAGTCCTTGATATTTAGTCGTTTTCAGCCAATATTTTGGATTTTTGAAAATTTCACTTTTTTGTGAAAATAACCACTAAATGAGAGAATAATATGTGTGAGGGTACCCCAGGAGATTTCCAAATGTGTGTGGGTAGAATATATATCCCACGGGGGTAAAATTGAAAAAAGTTGAAAAATATTTTTTTTTGGACTTAGTCATTTTTTCCGGCTTTTATCAGACTTTCAGATAGGGGAAATGTCAGTGAGCATTCGAATTTCAGTTCCAGAGCGATTCGCCCGATGAGTCTTTGATATTTAGTCATTTTCAGCCAATATTTTGGATTTTTTAAAATTTCACTTTTTTGAGAAAATATCCACTAAATGAGGGATTAATATGTGTGAGGGTAGAATATATCTCCCACGGGGGTAAAATTGAAAAAAGTTGAAAAAACATTTTTTTTTGGACTTAGTCATTTTTCCAGCGTTTATCAGACTTTCAGATAGGGGAAATGTCAGTGAGCATTCCGATTTCAGTTCCAGAGCGATTCGCCCAATGAGTCCTTGATATTTAGTCGTTTTCAGCCAACATTTTGGATTTTTTAAAATTTCACTTTTTTGTGAAAATATCCACTAAATGAGGGAATAATATGTGTGAGGGTACCCCAGGAGAGTTCCAAATGTGTGTGGGTAGAATATATATCCCACGGGGGTAAAATTGAAAAAAGTTGAAAACATTTTTTTTTTGGACTTAGTCATTTTTCCGGCGTTTATCAGACTTTCAGATAGGGGAAATGTCTGTGAGCGTTCCGATTTCAGTTCCAGAGCGATTCGCCCAGTGAGTTCTTGTTATCTAGTTGTTTTCAGCCAATTTTCTGGATTTTTTAAAATTTCATTTTTTTGTGAAAATATCCACTAAATGAGGGAATAATATGTGTGAGGGTAGAATATATATCCCACGGGGGTAAAATTGAAAAAAGTTGAAAACATTTTTTTTTGGACTTAGTCATTTTTCCGGCGTTTATCAGACTTTCAGATAGGGGAAATGTCAGTGAGCGTTCCGATTTCAGTCCCAGAGCGATTCGCCCAATGAGTCCTTGATATTTAGTTGTTTTCAGCCAATTTTCTGGATTTTTTAAAATTTCACTTTTTTGTGAAAATATCCACTAAATGAGGGAATAATATGTGTGAGGGTACCCCAGGAGAGTTCCAAATGTGTGTGGGTAGAATATATATCCCACGGGGGTAAAATTGAAAAAAGTTGCAAAAAAATTTTTTTCTGGACTTAGTCATTTTTCTGGCGTTTATCAGACTTTCAGATAGGGGAAATGTCAGGGACCTTTCCAATTTCAGTTCCAGAGTGATTCGCCCAATGAGTCTTTGATATTTAGTCGTTTTCAGCCAATATTTTGGATTTTTTAAAATTTCACTTTTTTGTGAAAATATCCACTAAATGAGGGAATAATATGTGTGAGGGTACCCCAGGAGAGTTCCAAATGTGTGTGGGTAGAATATATATCCCACGGGGGTAAAATTGAAAAAAGTTGAAAAATATTTTTTTTTGGACTTAGTCATTTTTTCCGGCTTTTATCAGACTTTCAGATAGGGGAAATGTCAGTGAGCATTCGAATTTCAGTTCCAGAGCGATTCGCCCGATGAGTCTTTGATATTTAGTCATTTTCAGCCAATATTTTGGATTTTTTAAAATTTCACTTTTTTGAGAAAATATCCACTAAATGAGGGATTAATATGTGTGAGGGTAGAATATATCTCCCACGGGGGTAAAATTGAAAAAAGTTGAAAAAACATTTTTTTTTGGACTTAGTCATTTTTCCAGCGTTTATCAGACTTTCAGATAGGGGAAATGTCAGTGAGCGTTCCGATTTCAGTTCCAGAGCGATTCGCCCAATGAGTCCTTGATATTTAGTCGTTTTCAGCCAACATTTTGGATTTTTTAAAATTTCACTTTTTTGTGAAAATATCCACTAAATGAGGGAATAATATGTGTGAGGGTACCCCAGGAGAGTTCCAAATGTGTGTGGGTAGAATATATATCCCACGGGGGTAAAATTGAAAAAAGTTGAAAACATTTTTTTTTTTGGACTTAGTCATTTTTCCGGCGTTTATCAGACTTTCAGATAGGGGAAATGTCTGTGAGCGTTCCGATTTCAGTTCCAGAGCGATTCGCCCAGTGAGTTCTTGTTATCTAGTTGTTTTCAGCCAATTTTCTGGATTTTTTAAAATTTCATTTTTTTGTGAAAATATCCACTAAATGAGGGAATAATATGTGTGAGGGTAGAATATATATCCCACGGGGGTAAAATTGAAAAAAGTTGAAAACATTTTTTTTTGGACTTAGTCATTTTTCCGGCGTTTATCAGACTTTCAGATAGGGGAAATGTCAGTGAGCGTTCCGATTTCAGTCCCAGAGCGATTCGCCCAATGAGTCCTTGATATTTAGTTGTTTTCAGCCAATTTTCTGGATTTTTGAAAATTTCACTTTTTTGTGAAAATATCCACTAAATGAGGGAATAATATGTGTGAGGGTACCCCAGGAGAGTTCCAAATGTGTGTGGGTAGAATATATATCCCACGGGGGTAAAATTGAAAAAAGTTGCAAAAAAATTTTTTTCTGGACTTAGTCATTTTTCTGGCGTTTATCAGACTTTCAGATAGGGGAAATGTCAGTGACCGTTCCAATTTCAGTTCCAGAGCGATTCGCCCAATGAGTCTTTGATATTTAGTCGTTTTCAGCCAATATTTTGGATTTTTTAAAATTTCACTTTTTTTGTGAAAATATCCACTAAATGAGGGAATAATATGTGTGAGGGTACCCCAGGAGAGTTCCAAATGTGTGTGGGTAGAATATATATCCCACGGGGGTAAAATTGAAAAAAGTTGAAAACATTTTTTTTTGGACTTAGTCATTTTTCCGGCGTTTATCAGACTTTCAGATAGGGGAAATGTCAGTGAGCTTTCCAATTTCAGTTCCAAAGAGATTCACCCAATGAGTCCTTGATATTTAGTCGTTTTCAGCCAATATTTTGGATTTTAGAAAATTTCACTTTTTTGTGAAAATATCCACTAAATGAGGGAATAATATGTGTGAGGGTACCCCAGGAGAGTTCCAAATGTGTGTGGGTAGAATATATATCCCACGGGGGTAAAATTGAAAAAAGGTGAAAACATTTTTTTTTGGACTTAGTCATTTTTCCGACGTTTATCAGACTTTCAGATAGGGGAAATGTCAGTGAGCTTTCCAATTTCAGTTCCAGAGAGATTCACCCAATGAGTCCTTGATATTTAGTCGTTTTCAGCCAATATTTTGGATTTTTGAAAATTTCACTTTTTTGTGAAAATAACCACTAAATGAGAGAATAATATGTGTGAGGGTACCCCAGGAGATTTCCAAATGTGTGTGGGTAGAATATATATCCCACGGGGGTAAAATTGAAAGAAGTTGAAAAATATTTTTTTTTGGACTTAGTCATTTTTTCCGGCTTTTATCAGACTTTCAGATAGGGGAAATGTCAGTGAGCATTCGAATTTCAGTTCCAGAGCGATTCGCCCGATGAGTCTTTGATATTTAGTCATCTTCAGCCAATATTTTGGATTTTTTAAAATTTCACTTTTTTGAGAAAATATCCACTAAATGAGGGATTAATATGTGTGAGGGTAGAATATATCTCCCACGGGGGTAAAATTGAAAAAAGTTGAAAACATTTTTTTTTTGGACTTAGTCATTTTTCCGGCGTTTATCAGACTTTCAGATAGGGGAAATGTCTGTGAGCGTTCCGATTTCAGTTCCAGAGCGATTCTCCCAGTGAGTTCTTGTTATCTAGTTGTTTTCAGCCAATTTTCTGGATTTTTTAAAATTTCATTTTTTTGTGAAAATATCCACTAAATGAGGGAATAATATGTGTGAGGGTAGAATATATATCCCACGGGGGTAAAATTGAAAAAAGTTGAAAACATTTTTTTTTGGACTTAGTCATTTTTCCGGCGTTTATCAGACTTTCAGATAGGGGAAATGTCAGTGAGCGTTCCGATTTCAGTCCCAGAGCGATTCGCCCAATGAGTCCTTGATATTTAGTTGTTTTCAGCCAATTTTCTGGATTTTTGAAAATTTCACTTTTTTGTGAAAATATCCACTAAATGAGAGAATAATATGTGTGAGGGTACCCCAGGAGATTTCCAAATGTGTGTGGGAAGAATATATATCCCACGGGGGTAAAATTGAAAAAAGTTGCAAAAAAATTTTTTTGTGGACTTAGTCATTTTTCTAGCGTTTATCAGACTTTCAGATAGGGGAAATGTCAATGAGAGTTCCAATTTCAGTTCCAGAGCGATTCGCCCAATGAGTCTTTGATATTTAGTCGTTTTCAGCCACTATTTTGGATTTTTGAAAATTTCACTTTTTTGTGAAAATATCCACTAAATGAGGGAATAATATGTGTGAGGGTACCCCAGGAGAGTTCCAAATGTGTGTGGGTAGAATATATATCCCACGGGGGTAAAATTGAAAAAAGTTGAAAACATTTTTTTTTGGACTTAGTCATTTTTCCGACGTTTATCAGACTTTCAGATAGGGGAAATGTCAGTGAGCTTTCCAATTTCAGTTCCAGAGAGATTCACCCAATGAGTCCTTGATATTTAGTCATTTTCAGCCAATATTTTGGATTTTTGAAAATTTCACTTTTTTGTGAAAATAACCACTAAATGAGAGAATAATATGTGTGAGGGTACCCCAGGAGATTTCCAAATGTGTGTGGGTAGAATATATATCCCACGGGGGTAAAATTGAAAAAAGTTGAAAAATATTTTTTTTTGGACTTAGTCATTTTTTCCGGCTTTTATCAGACTTTCAGATAGGGGAAATGTCAGTGAGCGTTCCGATTTCAGTTCCAGAGCGATTCGCCCAATGAGTCTTTGATATTTAGTCGTTTTCAGCCAATTTTCGGGATTTTTGAAAATTTCACTTTTTTGTGAAAATATCCACTAAATGAGGGAATAATATGTGTGAGGGTAGAATATATATCCCACGGGGGTAAAATTGAAAAAAGTTGAAAACATTTTTTTTTGGACTTAGTCATTTTTCCGGCGTTTATCAGACTTTCAGATAGGGGAAATGTCAGTGAGCGTTCCGATTTCAGTCCCAGAGCGATTCGCCCAATGAGTCCTTGATATTTAGTCGTTTTCAGCCACTATTTTGGATTTTTGAAAATTTCACTTTTTTGTGAAAATATCCACTAAATGAGGGAATAATATGTGTGAGGGTACCCCAGGAGAGTTCCAAATGTGTGTGGGTAGAATATATATCCCACGGGGGTAAAATTGAAAAAAGTTGAAAACATTTTTTTTTGGACTTAGTCATTTTTCCGGCGTTTATCAGACTTTCAGATAGGGGAAATGTCAGTGAGCTTTCCAATTTCAGTTCCAGAGAGATTCACCCAATGAGTCCTTGATATTTAGTCGTTTTCAGCCAATATTTTGGATTTTTGAAAATTTCACTTTTTTGTGAAAATATCCACTAAATGAGGGAATAATATGTGTGAGGGTACCCCAGGAGAGTTCCAAATGTGTGTGGGTAGGATATATATCCCACGGGGGTAAAATTGAAAAAAGTTGAAAACATTTTTTTTTGGACTTAGTCATTTTTCCGACGTTTATCAGACTTTCAGATAGGGGAAATGTCAGTGAGCTTTCCAATTTCAGTTCCAGAAAGATTCACCCAATGAGTCCTTGATATTTAGTCGTTTTCAGCCAATATTTTGGATTTTTGAAAATTTCACTTTTTTGTGAAAATAACCACTAAATGAGAGAATAATATGTGTGAGGGTACCCCAGGAGATTTCCAAATGTGTGTGGGTAGAATATATATCCCACGGGGGTAAAATTGAAAAAAGTTGAAAAATATTTTTTTTTGGACTTAGTCATTTTTTCCGGCTTTTATCAGACTTTCAGATAGGGGAAATGTCAGTGAGCGTTCCGATTTCAGTTCCAGAGCGATTCGCCCAATGAGTCTTTGATATTTAGTCGTTTTCAGCCAATTTTCTGGATTTTTGAAAATTTCACTTTTTTGTGAAAATATCCACTAAATGAGGGAATAATATGTGTGAGGGTAGAATATATATCCCACGGGGGTAAAATTGAAAAAAGTTGAAAACATTTTTTTTTGGACTTAGTCATTTTTCCGGCGTTTATCAGACTTTCAGATAGGGGAAATGTCAGTGAGCATTCCGATTTCAGTTCCAGAGCGATTCGCCCAATGAGTCCTTGATATTTAGTTGTTTTCAGCCAATTTTCTGGATTTTTGAAAATTTCACTTTTTTGTGAAAATATCCACTAAATGAGGGAATAATATGTGTGAGGGTACCCCAGGAGATTTCCAAATGTGTGTGGGAAGAATATATATCCCACGGGGGTAAAATTGAAAAAAGTTGCAAAAAAATTTTTTTGTGGACTTAGTCATTTTTCTAGCGTTTATCAGACTTTCAGATAGGGGAAATGTCAGTGAGAGTTCCAATTTCAGTTCCAGAGCGATTCGCCCAATGAGTCTTTGATATTTAGTCGTTTTCAGCCACTATTTTGGATTTTTGAAAATTTCACTTTTTTTGTGAAAATATCCACTAAATGAGGGAATAATATGTGTGAGGGTACCCCAGGAGAGTTCCAAATGTGTGTGGGTAGAATATATATCCCACGGGGGTAAAATTTAAAAAAGTTGAAAACATTTTTTTTTGGACTTAGTCATTTTTCCGGCGTTTATCAGACTTTCAGATAGGGGAAATGTCAGTGAGCGTTCCGATTTCAGTCCCAGAGCGATTCGCCCAATGAGTCCTTGATATTTAGTCGTTTTCAGCCAATATTTTGCATTTTTGAAAATTTCACTTTTTTGTGAAAATATCCACTAAATGTGGGAATAATATGTGTGAGGGTACCCAGGAGAGTTCCAAATCTGTGTGGGTAGAATATATATCTCACGGGGGTAAAATTGAAAAAAGTTGAAAACATTTTTTTTTTGGAATTACTCATTTTTTCCGGCTTTTATCAGACTTTCAGATAGGGGAAATGTCAGTGAGAGTTCCAATTTCAGTTCCAGAGCGATTCGCAAAATGAGTCTTTGATATTTAGTCGTTTTCAGCCACTATTTTGGATTTTTGAAAATTTCACTTTTTTGTGAAAATATCCACTAAATGAGGGAATAATATGTGTGAGGGTACCCCAGGAGAGTTCCAAATGTGTGTGGGTAGAATATATATCCCACGGGGGTAAAATTGAAAAAAGTTGAAAACATTTTTTTTTGGACTTAGTCATTTTTCCGGCGTTTATCAGACTTTCAGATAGGGGAAATGTCAGTGAGCATTCCGATTTCAGTTCCAGAGCGATTCGCCCAATGAGTCCTTGATATTTAGTTGTTTTCAGCCAATTTTCTGGATTTTTGAAAATTTCACTTTTTTGTGAAAATATCCACTAAATGAGGGAATAATATGTGTGAGGGTACCCCAGGAGATTTCCAAATGTGTGTGGGAAGAATATATATCCCACGGGGGTAAAATTGAAAAAAGTTGCAAAAAAATTTTTTTGTGGACTTAGTCATTTTTCTAGCGTTTATCAGACTTTCAGATAGGGGAAATGTCAGTGAGAGTTCCAATTTCAGTTCCAGAGCGATTCGCCCAATGAGTCTTTGATATTTAGTCGTTTTCAGCCACTATTTTGGATTTTTGAAAATTTCACTTTTTTTGTGAAAATATCCACTAAATGAGGGAATAATATGTGTGAGGGTACCCCAGGAGAGTTCCAAATGTGTGTGGGTAGAATATATATCCCACGGGGGTAAAATTTAAAAAAGTTGAAAACATTTTTTTTTGGACTTAGTCATTTTTCCGGCGTTTATCAGACTTTCAGATAGGGGAAATGTCAGTGAGCGTTCCGATTTCAGTCCCAGAGCGATTCGCCCAATGAGTCCTTGATATTTAGTCGTTTTCAGCCAATATTTTGCATTTTTGAAAATTTCACTTTTTTGTGAAAATATCCACTAAATGTGGGAATAATATGTGTGAGGGTACCCAGGAGAGTTCCAAATCTGTGTGGGTAGAATATATATCTCACGGGGGTAAAATTGAAAAAAGTTGAAAACATTTTTTTTTTGGAATTACTCATTTTTTCCGGCTTTTATCAGACTTTCAGATAGGGGAAATGTCAGTGAGAGTTCCAATTTCAGTTCCAGAGCGATTCGCAAAATGAGTCTTTGATATTTAGTCGTTTTCAGCCACTATTTTGGATTTTTGAAAATTTCACTTTTTTGTGAAAATATCCACTAAATGAGGGAATAATATGTGTGAGGGTACCCCAGGAGAGTTCCAAATGTGTGTGGGTAGAATATATATCCCACGGGGGTAAAATTGAAAAAAGTTGAAAACATTTTTTTTTGGACTTAGTCATTTTTCCGGCGTTTATCAGACTTTCAGATAGGGGAAATGTCAGTGAGCTTTCCAATTTCAGTTCCAGAGAGATTCACCCAATGAGTCCTTGATATTTAGTCGTTTTCAGCCAATATTTTGGATTTTTGAAAATTTCACTTTTTTGTGAAAATAACCACTAAATGAGAGAATAATATGTGTGAGGGTACCCCAGGAGATTTCCAAATGTGTTTGGGTAGAATATATATCCCACGGGGGTAAAATTGAAAAAAGTTGAAAAATATTTTTTTTTGGACTTAGTTATTTTTTCCGGCTTTTATCAGACTTTCAGATAGGGGAAATGTCAGTGAGCATTCCGATTTCAGTTCCAGAGCGATTCGCCCAATGAGTCCTTGATATTTAGTCGTTTTCAGCCAATATTTTGGATTTTTGAAAATTTCACTTTTTTGTGAAAATATCCACTAAATGTGGGAATAATATGTGTGAGGGTACCCAGGAGAGTTCCAAATCTGTGTGGGTAGAATATATATCTCACGGGGGTAAAATTGAAAAAAGTTGAAAACATTTTTTTTTTGGAATTACTCATTTTTTCTGCGTTTATCAGACTTTCAGATAGGGGAAATGTCAGTGAGCATTCCGATTTCAGTTCCAGAGCGATTCGCCCAATGAGTCCTTGATATTTAGTTGTTTTCAGCCAATTTTCTGGATTTTTGAAAATTTCACTTTTTTGTGAAAATATCCACTAAATGAGGGAATAATATGTGTGACGGTAAAATATATATCCCACGGGGGTAAAATTGAAAAAAGTTGAAAAAACATTTTTTTTGGACTTAGTCATTTTTCCGGCGTTTATCAGACTTTCAGATAGGGGAAATGTCAGTGAGCGTTCCGATTTCAGTTCCAGAGCGATTCGCCCAATGAGTCCTTGATATTTAGTCGTTTTCAGCCAATATTTTGGATTTTTGAAAATTTCACTTTTTTGTGAAAATATCCACTAAATGAGGGAATTATATGTGTGAGGATACCCCAGGAGAGTTCCAAATGTGTGTGGGTAGAATATATATCCCACGGGGGTAAAATTGAAAAAAGTTGAAAACATTATTTTTTGGACTTAGTCATTTTTCCGGCGTTTATCAGACTTTCAGATAGGGGAAATGTCAGTGAGCTTTCCAATTTCAGTTCCAGAGCGATTCGCCCAATGAGTCCTTGATATTTAGTCGTTTTCAGCCAATATTTTGGATTTTTGAAAATTTCACTTTTTTGTGAAAATATCCACTAAATGAGAGAATAATATGTGTGAGGGTACCCCAGGAGATTTCCAAATGTGTGTGGGTAGAATATATATCCCACGGGGGTAAAATTGAAAAAAGTTTCAAAAAAATTTTTTTTGGGACTTCGTCATTTTTCTGGCGTTTATCAGACTTTCAGATAGGGGAAATGTCAGTGAGCGTTCCAATTTCAGTTCCAGAGCGATTCGCCCAATGAGTCTTTGATATTTAGTCGTTTTCAGCCAATATTTTGGATTTTTGAAAATTTCACTTTTTTTTGAAAATATCCACTAAATGAGGGAATAATATGTGTGAGGGTACCCCAGGAGAGTTCCAAATGTGTGTGGGTAGAATATATATCCCACGGGGGTAAAATTGAAAAAAGTTGAAAACATTTTTTTTTGAACTTAGTCATTTTTCCGGCGTTTATCATACTTTCAGATAGGGGAAATGTCAGTGAGCTTTCCAATTTCAGTTCCAGAGCGATTCGCCCAATGAGTCCTTGATATTTCGTCGTTTTCAGCCAATATTTTGGATTTTTGAAAATTTCACTTTTTTGTGAAAATATCCACTAAAAGAGAGAATAACATGTGTGAGGGTACCCCAGGAGATTTCCAAATGTGTGTGGGTAGAATATATATCCCACGGGGGTAAAATTGAAAAAAGTTGAAAAATATTTTTTTTTGGACTTAGTCATTTTTCTGGCGTTTATCAGACTTTCAGATAGGGGAAATGTCAGTGAGCGTTCCAATTTCAGTTCCAGAGCGATTCGCCCAATGAGTCTTTGATATTTAGTCGTTTTCAGCCAATATTTTGGATTTTTGAAAATTTCACTTTTTTGTGAAAATATCCACTAAATGAGGGAATAATATGTGTGAGGGTACCCCAGGAGAGTTCCAAATGTGTGTGGGTAGAATATATATCCCACGGGGGTAAAATTGAAAAAAGTTGAAAACATTATTTTTTGGACTTAGTCATTTTTCCGGCGTTTATCAGACTTTCAGATAGGGGAAATGTCAGTGAGCTTTCCAATTTCAGTTCCAGAGCGATTCGCCCAATGAGTTCTTGTTATTTAGTTGTTTTCAGCCAATTGTCTGGATTTTCGAAAATTTCACTTTTTTGTGAAATGATCCACTAAATGAGGGAATAATATGTGTGAGGGAAGAATATATATCCCACGGGGGTAAAATTGAAAAAAGTTGAAAACATTTTTTTTTGGACTTAGTCATTTTTCCGGCGTTTATCAGACTTTCAGATAGGGGAAATGTCAATGAGCGTTCTGATTTCAGTTCAAGAGCGATTCGCCCAATGGGTCCTTGATATTTAGTCATTTTCAGCCAATTTTCTGGATTTTATAAAATTTCACTTTTTTGTGAAAATATCCACTAAATGAGGGAATAATATGTGTGAGGGTACCCCAGGAGAGTTCCAAATGTGTGTGGGTAGAATATATATCCCACGGGGGTAAAATTGAAAAAAGTTTCAAAAAAATTTTTTTTTGGACTTCGTCATTTTTCTGGCGTTTATCAGACTTTCAGATAGGGGAAATGTCAGTGAGCGTTCCAATTTCAGTTCCAGAGCGATTCGCCCAATGAGTCTTTGATATTTAGTCGTTTTCAGCCAATATTTTGGATTTTTGAAAATTTCACTTTTTTGTGAAAATATCCACTAAATGAGGGAATAATATGTATGAGGGTACCCCAGGAGAGTTCCAAATGTGTGTGGGTAGAATATATATCCCACGGGGGTAAAATTGAAAAAAGTTGAAAACATTTTTTTTTGGACTTAGTCATTTTTCCGGCGTTTATCAGACTTTCAGATAGGGGAAATGTCAGTGAGTGTTCCAATTTCAGTTCCAGAGCGATTCGCCCAATGAGTCTTTGATATTTAGTCGTTTTCAGCCAATATTTTGGATTTTTGAAAATTTCACTTTTTTGTGAAAATATCCACTAAATGAGGGAATAATATGTGTGAGGGTACCCCAGGAGAGTTCCAAATGTGTGTGGGTAGAATATATATCCCACGGGGGTAAAATTGAAAAAAGTTGAAAAATATTTTTTTTTGGACTTAGTCATTTTTTCCGGCGTTTATCAGACTTTCAGATATGGGAAATGTCAGTGAGCGTTCCGATTTCAGTTCCAGAGCGATTCGCCCAATGAGTCCTTGATATTTAGTCGTTTTCAGCCAATTTTCTGGATTTTTGAAAATTTCACTTTTTTGTGAAAATATCCACTAAATGAGGGAATAATATGTGTGACGGTAGAATATATATCCCACGGGGGTAAAAATTGAAAAATGTTGAAAAAACATTTTTTTTGGACTTAGTCATTTTTCCGGCGTTTATCAGACTTTCAGATAGGGGAAATGTCAGTGAGCGTTCCGATTTCAGTTCCAGAGCGATTCGCCCAATAAGTACTTGATATTTAGTTGTTTTCAGCCAATTTTCTGGATTTTTGAAAATTTCACTTTTTTGTGAAAATATCCACTAAATGAGGGAATAATATGTGTGAGGGTACCCCAGGAGAGTTCCAAATGTGTGTGGGTAGAATATATATCCCACGGGGGTAAAATTGAAAAAAGTTGAAAAAAAATTTTTTTTGGACTTAGTCATTTTTCTGGCTTTTATCAGACTTTCAGATAGGGGAAATGTCAGTGAGCGTTCCGATTTCAGTCCCAGAGCGATTCGCCCAATGAGTCCTTGATATTTAGTCGTTTTCAGCCAATATTTTGGATTTTTGAAAATTTCACTTTTTTGTGAAAATATCCACTAAATGTGGGAATAATATGTGTGAGGGTACCCAGGAGAGTTCCAAATCTGTGTGGGTAGAATATATATCCCACGGGGGTAAAATTGAAAAAAGTTGAAAACATTTTTTTTTTGGACTTCCTCATTTTTTCTGCGTTTATCAGACTTTCAGATAGGGGAAATGTCAGTGAGCATTCCGATTTCAGTTCCAGAGCAAATCGCCCAATGAGTCCTTGATATTTAGTTGTTTTCAGCCAATTTTCTGGATTTTTGAAAATTTCACTTTTTTGTGAAAATATCCACTAAATGAGGGAATAATATGTGTGAGGGTACCCCAGGAGAGTTCCAAATCTGTGTGGGTAGAATATATATCCCACGGGGGTAAAATTGAAAAAAGTTGAAAACATTTTTTTTTGGACTTAGTCAATTTTCCGGCGTTTATCAGACTTTCAGATAGGGGAAATGTCAGTGAGCTTTCCAGTTTCAGTTCCAGAGCGATTCGCCCAATGAGTCCTTGATATTTAGTCATTTTCAGCCAATATTTTGGATTTTTGAAAATTTCACTTTTTTGTGAAAATATCCACTAAATGAGGGAATAATATGTGTGAGGGTACCCCAGGAGATTTCCAAATGTGTTTGGGTAGAATATATATCCCACCGGGGTAAAATTGAAAAAAGTTTCAAAAAAATTTTTTTTTGGACTTCGTCATTTTTCTGGCGTTTATCAGACTTTCAAATAGGGGAAATGTCAGTGAGCGTTCCAATTTCAGTTCCAGAGCGATTCGCCCAATTAGTCTTTGATATTTAGTCGTTTTCAGCCAATATTTTGGATTTTTGAAAATTTCACTTTTTTGTGAAAATATCCACTAAATGAGGTAATAATATGTGTGAGGGTACCCCAGGAGAGTTCCAAATGTGTGTGGGTAGAATATATATCCCACAGGGGTAAAATTGAAAAAAGTTGAAAACATTTTTTTTTGGACTTAGTCATTTTTGCGGCGTTTATCAGACTTTCAGATAGGGCAAAATGTCAGTGAGTGTTCCAATTTCAATTCCAGAGCGATTCGCCCAATGAGTCTTTGATATTTAGTCGTTTTCAGCCAATATTTTGGATTTTTGAAAATTTCACTTTTTTGTGAAAATATCCACTAAATGAGGGAATAATATGTGTGAGGGTACCCCAGGAGAGTTCCCAATGTGTGTGGGTAGAATATATATCCCACGGGGGTAAAATTGAAAAAAGTTGAAAACATTTTTTTTTGGACTTAGTCATTTTTCCGGCGTTTATCAGACTTTCAGATAGGGCAAAATGTCAGTGAGTGTTCCAATTTCAATTCCAGAGCGATTCGCCCAATGAGTCTTTGATATTTAGTCGTTTTCAGCCAATATTTTGGATTTTTGAAAATTTCACTTTTTTGTGAAAATATCCACTAAATGAGGGAATAATATGTGTGAGAGTACCCCAGGAGAGTTCCAAATGTGTGTGGGTAGAATATATATCCCACGGGGGTAAAATTGAAAAAAGTTGAAAACATTTTTTTTTGGACTTAGTCATTTTTCCGGCGTTTATCAGACTTTCAGATAGGGGAAATGTCAGTGAGCTTTCCAATTTCAGTTCCAGAGCGATTCGCCCAATGAGTCCTTGATATTTAGTCGTTTTCAGCCAATATTTTGGATTTTTGAAAATTTCACTTTTTTGTGAAAATATCCACTAAATGAGGGAATAATATGTGTGAGGGTACCCCAGGAGATTTCCAAATTTGTGTGGGTAGAATATATATCCCACGGGGGTAAAATTGAAAAAAGTTGAAAAATATTTTTTTTTGGACTTAGTCATTTTTTCCAGTGTTTATCAGACTTTCAGATATGGGAAATGTCAGTGAGCGTTCCGATTTCAGTTCCAGAGCGATTCGCCCAATGAGTCCTTGATATTTAGTCGTTTTCAGCCAATTTTCTGGATTTTTGAAAATTTCACTTTTTTGTGAAAATATCCACTAAATGAGGGAATAATATGTGTGAGGGTACCCCAGGAGAGTTCCAAATGTGTGTGGGTAGAATATATATCCCACGGGGGTAAAATTGAAAAAAGTTGAAAACATTTTTTTTTGGACTTAGTCTATTTTCCGGCGTTTATCAGACTTTCAGATAGGGGAAATGTCAGTGAGCTTTCCAATTTCAGTTCCAGATCGATTCGCCCAATGAGTCCTTGATATTTAGTCGTTTTCAGCCAATATTTTGGATTTTTGAAAATTTCACTTTTTTGTGAAAATATCCACTAAATGAGGGAATAATATGTGTGAGGGTACCCCAGGAGAGTTCCAAATGTGTGTGGGTAGAATATATATCCCACGGGGGTAAAATTGAAAAAAGTTTCAAAAAAATTTTTTTTTGGACTTCGTCATTTTTCTGGCGTTTATCAGACTTTCAAATAGGGGAAATGTCAGTGAGCGTTCCAATTTCAGTTCCAGAGCGATTCGCCCAATGAGTCTTTGATATTTAGTCGTTTTCAGCCAATATTTTGGATTTTTGAAAATTTCACTTTTTTGTGAAAATATCCACTAAATGAGGGAATAATATGTGTGAGGGTACCCCAGGAGAGTTCCAAATGTGTGTGGGTAGAATATATATCCCACGGGGGTAAAATTGAAAAAAGTTGAAAACATTTTTTTTTGGACTTAGTCATTTTTCCGGCGTTTATCAGACTTTCAGATAGGGGAAATGTCAGTGAGCTTTCCAATTTCAGTTCCAGAGCGATTCGCCCAATGAGTCCTTGATATTTCGTCTTTTTCAGCCAATATTTTGGATTTTTGAAAATTTCACTTTTTTGTGAAAATATCCACTAAATGAGAGAATAATATGTGTGAGGGTACCCCAGGAGATTTCCAAATTTGTGTGGGTAGAATATATATCCCACGGGGGTAAAATTGAAAAAAGTTGAAAAATATTTTTTTTTGGACTTAGTCATTTTTTCCGGCGTTTATCAGACTTTCAGATATGGGAAATGTCAGTGAGCGTTCCGATTTCAGTTCCAGAGCGATTCGCCCAATGAGTCCTTGATATTTAGTCGTTTTCAGCCAATTTTCTGGATTTTTGAAAATTTCAGTTTTTTGTGAAAATATCCACTTAATGAGGGAATAATATGTGTGAGGGTAGAATATATATCCCACGGGGGTAAAATTGAAAAAAGTTGAAAACATTTTTTTTTGGACTTAGTCATTTTTCCGGCGTTTATCAGACTCTCAGATAGGGGAAATGTCAATGAGCGTTCTGATTTCAGTTCCAAAGCGATTCGCCCAATGAGTCTTTGATATTTAGTCGTTTTCAGCCAATATTTTGGATTTTTGAAAATTTCACTTTTTTGTGAAAATATCCACTAAATGAGGGAATAATATGTGTGAGGGTACCCCAGGAGAGTTCCAAATGTGTGTGGGTAGAATATATATCCCACGGGAGTAAAATTGAAAAAAGTTGAAAACATTTTTTTTTGGACTTAGTCATTTTTCTGGCGTTTATCAGACTTTAAGATAGCGGAAATGTCAGTGAGAGTTCCGATTTCAGTCCCAGAGCGATTCGCCCAATGAGTCCTTGATATTTAGTCGTTTTCAGCCAATTTTCTGGATGGGTTTTTTGTGAAAATATCCACTAAATGAGGGAATAATATGTGTGAGGGTAGAATATATATCCCACGGGGTAAAATTGAAAAAAGTTGAAAAAACATTTTTTTTTGGACTTAGTCATTTTTCCGGTGTTTATCAGACTTTCAGATAGGGGAAATGTCAGTGAGCGTTCCGATTTCAGTTCCAGAGCGATTCGCCCAATGAGTTCTTGTTATTTAGTTGTTTTCAGCCAATTTTCTGGATTTTTGAAAATTTCACTTTTTTGTGAAAATATCCACTAAATGAGGGAATAATATGTGTGAGGGTACACCAGGAGAGTTCCAAATGTGTGTGGGTAGAATATATATCCCACGGGGGTAAAATTGAAAAAAATTTTTTTTTGGACTTAGTCATTTTTTCCGGCGTTTATCAGACTTTCAGATATGGGAAATGTCAGTGAGCGTTCCGATTTCAGTTCCAGAGCGATTAGCCCAATGAGTCCTTGATATTTAGTCGTTTTCAGCCAATTTTCTGGATTTTTGAAAATTTCAGTTTTTTGTGAAAATATCCACTTAATGAGGGAATAATATGTGTGAGGGTAGAATATATATCCCACGGGGGTAAAATTGAAAAAAGTTGAAAACATTTTTTTTTGGACTTAGTCATTTTTCCGGCGTTTATCAGACTCTCAGATAGGGGAAATGTCAATGAGCGTTCTGATTTCAGTTCCAAAGCGATTCGCCCAATGCGTCTTTGATATTTAGTCGTTTTCAGCCAATATTTTGGATTTTTGAAAATTTCACTTTTTTGTGAAAATATCCACTAAATGAGGGAATAATATGTGTGAGGGTACCCCCAGGAGAGTTCCAAATGTGTGTGGGTAGAATATATATCCCACGGGGGTAACATTGAAAAAAGTTGAAAAAACATTTTTTTTTGGACTTAGTCATTTTTCCGGTGTTTATCAGACTTTCAGATAGGGGAAATGTCAGTGAGCGTTCCGATTTCAGTTCCAGAGCGATTCGCCCAATGAGTCCTTGATATTTAGTCGTTTTCAGCCAATTTTCTGGATTTTTGAAAATTTCACTTTTTTGTAAAATGATCCACTAAATGAGGGAATAATATGTGTGAGGGTAGAATATATATCCCACGGGGGTAAAATTGAAAAAAGTTGAAAACATTTTTTTTTGGACTTAGTCATTTTTCCGGCGTTTATCAGACTTTCAGATAGGGGAAATGTCAATGATCGTTCTGATTTCAGTTCAAGAGCGATTCGCTCAATGGGTCCTTGATATTTAGTTGTTTTCAGCCAATTTTCTGGATTTTATAAAATTTCACTTTTTTGTGAAAATATCCACTAAATGAGGAAATAATATGTGAGAGTTCCAAATGTGTGTGGGTAGAATATATATCCCACGGGGGTAAAATTGAAAAAAGTTTAAAAAAATTTTTTTTTGGACTTAGTTATTTTTCTGGCGTTTATCAGACTTTCAGATAGGGGAAATGTCAGTGAGCGTTCCGATTTCAGTCCCAGAGCGATTCGCCCAATGAGTCCTTGATATTTATTCGTTTTCAGCCAATATTTTGGATTTTTGAAAATTTCACTTTTTTGTGAAAATATCCACTAAATGAGGAAATAATATGTGTGAGGGTAGAATATATATCCCACGGGGGTAAAATTGAAAAAAGTTGAAAAAAATTTTTTTTTGGACTTAGTCATTTTTCCGGCGTTTATCAGACTTTCAGATAGGGGAAATGTCAGTGAGCGTTCCGATTTCAGTCCCAGAGCGATTCGCCCAATGAGTCCTTGATATTTAATCGTTTTCAGCCAGTATTTTGGATTTTTGAAAATTTCACTTTTTTGTGAAAATATCCACTAAATGAGGGAATAATATGTGTGAGGGTACCCCAGGAGAGTTCCAAATGTGTGTGGGTAGAATATATATCCCACGGGGATAAAATTGAAAAAAGTTTAAAAAAATTTTTTTTTGGACTTAGTCATTTTTCTGGCGTTTATCAGACTTTCAGATAGGGGAAATATCAGTGAGAGTTCCGATTTCAGTCCCAGAGCGATTCGCCCAATGAGTCCTTGATATCTAGTCGTTTTCAGCCAATTTTCTGGATGGGTTTTTTGTGAAAATATCCACTAAATGAGGGAATAATATGTGTGAGGGTAGAATATATATCCCACGGGGTAAAATTGAAAAAAGTTGAAAAAACATTTTTTTTTGGACTTAGTCATTTTTCCGGTGTTTATCAGACTTTCAGATAGGGGAAATGTCAGTGAGCGTTCCGATTTCAGTTCCAGAGCGATTCGCCCAATGAGTTCTTGTTATTTAGTTGTTTTCAGCCAATTTTCTGGATTTTTGAAAATTTCACTTTTTTGTGAAAATATCCACTAAATGAGGGAATAATATGTGTGAGGGTACACCAGGAGAGTTCCAAATGTGTGTGGGTAGAATATATATCCCACGGGGGTAAAATTGAAAAAAATTTTTTTTTGGACTTAGTCATTTTTTCCGGCGTTTATCAGACTTTCAGATATGGGAAATGTCAGTGAGCGTTCCGATTTCAGTTCCAGAGCGATTAGCCCAATGAGTCCTTGATATTTAGTCGTTTTCAGCCAATTTTCTGGATTTTTGAAAATTTCAGTTTTTTGTGAAAATATCCACTTAATGAGGGAATAATATGTGTGAGGGTAGAATATATATCCCACGGGGGTAAAATTGAAAAAAGTTGAAAACATTTTTTTTTGGACTTAGTCATTTTTCCGGCGTTTATCAGACTCTCAGATAGGGGAAATGTCAATGAGCGTTCTGATTTCAGTTCCAAAGCGATTCGCCCAATGCGTCTTTGATATTTAGTCGTTTTCAGCCAATATTTTGGATTTTTGAAAATTTCACTTTTTTGTGAAAATATCCACTAAATGAGGGAATAATATGTGTGAGGGTACCCCCAGGAGAGTTCCAAATGTGTGTGGGTAGAATATATATCCCACGGGGGTAACATTGAAAAAAGTTGAAAAAACATTTTTTTTTGGACTTAGTCATTTTTCCGGTGTTTATCAGACTTTCAGATAGGGGAAATGTCAGTGAGCGTTCCGATTTCAGTTCCAGAGCGATTCGCCCAATGAGTCCTTGATATTTAGTCGTTTTCAGCCAATTTTCTGGATTTTTGAAAATTTCACTTTTTTGTAAAATGATCCACTAAATGAGGGAATAATATGTGTGAGGGTAGAATATATATCCCACGGGGGTAAAATTGAAAAAAGTTGAAAACATTTTTTTTTGGACTTAGTCATTTTTCCGGCGTTTATCAGACTTTCAGATAGGGGAAATGTCAATGATCGTTCTGATTTCAGTTCAAGAGCGATTCGCTCAATGGGTCCTTGATATTTAGTTGTTTTCAGCCAATTTTCTGGATTTTATAAAATTTCACTTTTTTGTGAAAATATCCACTAAATGAGGAAATAATATGTGAGAGTTCCAAATGTGTGTGGGTAGAATATATATCCCACGGGGGTAAAATTGAAAAAAGTTTAAAAAAATTTTTTTTTGGACTTAGTTATTTTTCTGGCGTTTATCAGACTTTCAGATAGGGGAAATGTCAGTGAGCGTTCCGATTTCAGTCCCAGAGCGATTCGCCCAATGAGTCCTTGATATTTATTCGTTTTCAGCCAATATTTTGGATTTTTGAAAATTTCACTTTTTTGTGAAAATATCCACTAAATGAGGAAATAATATGTGTGAGGGTAGAATATATATCCCACGGGGGTAAAATTGAAAAAAGTTGAAAAAAATTTTTTTTTGGACTTAGTCATTTTTCCGGCGTTTATCAGACTTTCAGATAGGGGAAATGTCAGTGAGCGTTCCGATTTCAGTCCCAGAGCGATTCGCCCAATGAGTCCTTGATATTTAATCGTTTTCAGCCAGTATTTTGGATTTTTGAAAATTTCACTTTTTTGTGAAAATATCCACTAAATGAGGGAATAATATGTGTGAGGGTACCCCAGGAGAGTTCCAAATGTGTGTGGGTAGAATATATATCCCACGGGGATAAAATTGAAAAAAGTTTAAAAAAATTTTTTTTTGGACTTAGTCATTTTTCTGGCGTTTATCAGACTTTCAGATAGGGGAAATATCAGTGAGAGTTCCGATTTCAGTCCCAGAGCGATTCGCCCAATGAGTCCTTGATATCTAGTCGTTTTCAGCCAATTTTCTGGATGGGTTTTTTGTGAAAATATCCACTAAATGAGGGAATAATATGTGTGAGGGTAGAATATATATCCCACGGGGTAAAATTGAAAAAAGTTGAAAAAACATTTTTTTTTGGACTTAGTCATTTTTCCGGTGTTTATCAGACTTTCAGATAGGGGAAATGTCAGTGAGCGTTCCGATTTCAGTTCCAGAGCGATTCGCCCAATGAGTTCTTGTTATTTAGTTGTTTTCAGCCAATTTTCTGGATTTTTGAAAATTTCACTTTTTTGTGAAAATATCCACTAAATGAGGGAATAATATGTGTGAGGGTACCCCAGGAGAGTTCCAAATGTGTGTGGGTAGAATATATATCCCACGGGGGTAAAATTGAAAAAAGTTGAAAAAAATTTTTTTTTGGACTTAGTCATTTTTCCGGCGTTTATCAGACTTTCAGATAGGGCAAATGTCAGTGAGCGTTCCAATTTCAGTTCCAGAGCGATTCGCCCAATGAGTCCTTGATATTTAGTCGTTTTCAGCCAATTTTCTGGATTTTTGAAAATTTCACTTTTTTGTGAAATGATCCACTAAATGAGGGAATAATATGTGTGAGGGTACCCGAGGAGAGTTCCAAATGTGTGTGGGTAGAATATATATCCCACGGGGGTAAAATTAAAAAAAGTTGAAAAAACATTTTTTTTTGGACTTAGTCATTTTTCCGGCGTTTATCAGACTTTAAGATAGGGGAAATGTCAGTGAGCGTTCCGATTTCAGTCCCAGAGCGATTCGCCCAATGAGTCCTTGATATTTATTCGTTTTCAGCCAATATTTTGGATTTTTGAAAATTTCACTTTTTTGTGAAAATATCCACTAAATGAGGAAATAATATGTGTGAGGGTAGAATATATATCCCACGGGGGTAAAATTGAAAAAAGTTGAAAAAAATTTTTTTTTGGACTTAGTCATTTTTCCGGCGTTTATCAGACTTTAAGATAGGGGAAATGTCAGTGAGCGTTCCGATTTCAGTCCCAGAGCGATTCGCCCAATGAGTCCTTGATATTTAGTCGTTTTCAGCCAATATTTTGGATTTTTGAAAATTTCACTTTTTTGTGAAAATATCCACTAAATGAGGGAATAATATGTGTGAGGGTACCCCAGGAGAGTTCCAAATGTGTGTGGGTAGAATATATATCCCACGGGGATAAAATTGAAAAAAGTTTAAAAAAATTTTTTTTTGGACTTAGTCATTTTTCTGGCGTTTATCAGACTTTCACATAGGGGAAATATCAGTGAGCGTTCCGATTTCAGTCCCAGAGCGATTCGCCCAATGAGTCCTTGATATTTAGTCGTTTTCAGCCAATATTTTGGATTTTTGAAAATTTCACTATTTTGTGAAAATATCCACTAAATGAGGGAATAATATGTGTGAGGGTAGAATATATATCCCACGGGGTAAAATTGAAAATAGTTGAAAAAACATTTTTTTTTGGACTTAGTCATTTTTCCGGCGTTTATCAGACTTTCAGATAGGGGAAATGTCAGTGAGCGTTCCGATTTCAGTCCCAGAGCGATTCGCCCAATGAGTCCTTGATATTTCGTCTTTTTCAGCCAATATTTTGGATTTTTGAAAATTTCACTTTTTTGTGAAAATATCCACTAAATTAGAGAATAATATGTGTGAGGGTACCCCAGGAGATTTCCAAATGTGTGTGGGTAGAATATATATCCCACGGGGGTAAAATTGAAAAAAGTTGAAAAATATTTTTTTTTGGACTTAGTCATTTTTCCGGCGTTTATCAGACTTTCAGATATGGGAAATGTCAGTGAGCGTTCCGATTTCCGTTCCAGAGCGATTCGCCCAATGAGTCCTTGATATTTAGTCGTTTTCAGCCAATTTTCTGGATTTTTGAAAATTTCAGTTTTTTGTGAAAATATCCACTAAATGAGGGAACAATATGTGTGAGGGTAGAATATATATCCCACGGGGTAAAATTGAAAAAAGTTGAAAAAACATTTTTTTTTGGACTTAGTCATTTTTCCGGCGTTTATCAGACTTTCAGATAGGGGAAATGTCAGTGAGCGTTCCGATTTCAGTTCCAGAGCGATTCGCCCAATGAGTCCTTGATATTTAGTCGTTTTCAGCCAATTTTCTGGATTTTTGAAAATTTCACTTTTTTGTGAAATGATCCACTAAATGAGGGAATAATATGTGTGAGGGTAGAATATATATCCCACGGGGGTAAAATTGAAAAAAGTTGAAAACATTTTTTTTTGGACTTAGTCATTTTACCGGCGTTTATCAGACTCTCAGATAGGGGAAATATCAATGAGCGTTCTGATTTCAGTTCCAAAGCGATTCGCCCAATGAGTCTTTGATATTTAGTCGTTTTCAGCCAATATTTTGGATTTTTGAAAATTTCACTTTTTTGTGAAAATATCCACTAAATGAGGGAATAATATGTGTGAGGGTACCCGAGGAGAGTTCCAAATGTGTGTGGGTAGAATATATATCCCACGGGGGTAAAATTGAAAAAAGTTGAAAAAACATTTTTTTTTGGACTTAGTCATTTTTCCGGCGTTTATCAGACTCTCAGATAGGGGAAATGTCAGTGAGCGTTCCGATTTCAGTTCCAGAGCGATTCGCCCAATGAGTCCTTGATATTTAGTCGTTTTCAGCCAATATTTTGGATTTTTGAAAATTTCACTTTTTTGTGAAAATATCCACTAAATGAGGGAATAATATGTGTGAGGGTACCCCAGGAGAGTTCCAAATGTGTGTGGGTAGAATATATCTCCCACGGGGATAAAATTGAAAAAAGTTGAAAAAAATTTTTTTTTGGACTTTAGTCATTTTTCTGGCGTTCATCAGACTTTCAGATAGGGGAAATGTCAGTGAGCGTTCCGATTTCAGTCCCAGAGCGATTCGCCCAATGATTCCTTGATATTTAGTTGTTTTCAGCCAATATTTTGGATTTTTGAAAATTTCACTTTTTTGTGAAAATATCCACTAAATGAGGGAATAATATGTGTGAGGGTACCCCAGGAGAGTTCCAAATGTGTGTGGGTAGAATATATATCCCACGGGGGTAAAATTGAAAAAAGTTGAAAAAAAATTTTTTTTGGACTAAGTCATTTTTCTGGCGTTCATCAGACTTTCAGATAGGGGAAATGTCAGTGAGCGTTCCGATTTCAGTCCCAGAGCGATTCGCCCAATGAGTCCTTGATATTTAGTCGTTTTCAGCCAATATTTTGGATTTTTGAAAATTTCACTTTTTTGTGAAAATATCCACTAAATGAGGGAATAATATGTGTGAGGGTACCCCAGGAGAGTTCCAAATGTGTCTGGGTAGAATATATATCCCACGGGGGTAAAATTGAAAAAAGTTTAAAAAAATTTTTTTTTGGACTTAGTCATTTTTCTGGCGTTTATCAGACTTTCAGATAGGGGAAATATCAGTGAGCGTTCCGATTTCAGTCCCAGAGCGATTCGCCCAATGAGTCCTTGATATTTAGTCGTTTTCAGCCAATATTTTGGATTTTTGAAAATTTCACTTTTTTGTGAAAATATCCACTAAATGAGGGAATAATATGTGTGAGGGTACCCCAGGAGAGTTCCAAATGTGTGTGGGTAGAATATATATCCCACGGGGGTAAAATTGAAAAAAGTTGAAAACATTTTTTTTTGGACTTAGTCATTTTTCCGGCGTTTATCAGACTTTCAGATAGGGGAAATGTCAATGAGCGTTCTGATTTCAGTTCCAAAGCGATTCGCCCAATGAGTCCTTGATATTTAGTCGTTTTCAGCCAATTTTCTGGATGGGTTTTTTGTGAAAATATCCACTAAATGAGGGAATAATATGTGTGAGGGTAGAATATATATCCCACGGGGTAAAATTGAAAAAAGTTGAAAAAACATTTTTTTTTGGACTTAGTCATTTTTCCGGTGTTTATCAGACTTTCAGATAGGGGAAATGTCAGTGAGCGTTCCGATTTCAGTTCCAGAGCGATTCGCCCAATGAGTTCTTGTTATTTAGTTGTTTTCAGCCAATTTTCTGGATTTTTGAAAATTTCACTTTTTTGTGAAAATATCCACTAAATGAGGGAATAATATGTGTGAGGGTACCCCAGGAGAGTTCCAAATGTGTGTGGGTAGAATATATATCCCACGGGGGTAAAATTGAAAAAAGTTGAAAAAAATTTTTTTTTGGACTTAGTCATTTTTCCGGCGTTTATCAGACTTTCAGATAGGGGAAATGTCAGTGAGCGTTCCGATTTCAGTTCCAGAGCGATTCGCCCAATGAGTCCTTGATATTTAGTCGTTTTCAGCCAATTTTCTGGATTTTTGAAAATTTCATTTTTTTGTGAAAATATCCACTTAATGAGGGAATAATATGTGTGAGGGTAGAATATATATCCCACGGGGGTAAAATTGAAAAAAGTTGAAAACATTTTTTTTTGGACTTAGTCATTTTTCCGGCGTTTATCAGACTCTCAGATAGGGGAAATGTCAATGAGCGTTCTGATTTCAGTTCCAAAGCGATTCGCCCAATGAGTCTTTGATATTTTGTCGTTTTCAGCCAATATTTTGGATTTTTGAAAATTTCACTTTTTTGTGAAAATATCCACTAAATGAGGGAATAATATGTGTGAGGGTACTCGAGGAGAGTTCCAAATGTGTGTGGGTAGAATATATATCCCACAGGGGTAACATTGAAAAAAGTTGAAAAAACATTTTTTTTTGGACTTAGTCATTTTTCCGGTGTTTATCAGACTTTCAGATAGGGGAAATGTCAATGATCGTTCTGATTTCAGTTCAAGAGCGATTCGCCCAATGGGTCCTTGATATTTAGTTGTTTTCAGCCAATTTTCTGGATTTTATAAAATTTCACTTTTTTGTGAAAATATCCACTAAATGAGGAAATAATATGTGAGAGTTCCAAATGTGTGTGGGTAGAATATATATCCCACGGGGGTAAAATTGAAAAAAGTTTAAAAAAATTTTTTTTTGGACTTAGTTATTTTTCTGGCGTTTATCAGACTTTCAGATAGGGGAAATGTCAGTGAGCGTTCCGATTTCAGTCCCAGAGCGATTCGCCCAATGAGTCCTTGATATTTAGTCGTTTTCAGCCAATATTTTGGATTTTTGAAAATTTCACTTTTTTGTGAAAATATCCACTAAATGAGGAAATAATATGTGTGAGGGTAGAATATATATCCCACGGGGGTAAAATTGAAAAAAGTTGAAAAAAATTTTTTTTTGGACTTAGTCATTTTTCCGGCGTTTATCAGACTTTCAGATAGGGGAAATGTCAGTGAGCGTTCCGATTTCAGTCCCAGAGCGATTCGCCCAATGATTCCTTGATATTTAGTTGTTTTCAGCCAATATTTTGGATTTTTGAAAATTTCACTTTTTTGTGAAAATATCCACTAAATGAGGGAATAATATGTGTGAGGGTACCCCAGGAGAGTTCCAAATGTGTGTGGGTAGAATATATATCCCACGGGGATAAAATTGAAAAAAGTTTCAAAAAATTTTTTTTTGGACTTAGTCATTTTTCTGGCGTTTATCAGACTTTCAGATAGGGGAAATATCAGGGAGAGTTCCGATTTCAGTCCCAGAGCGATTCGCCCAATGAGTCCTTGATATTTAGTCGTTTTCAGCCAATTTTCTGGATTTTTGAAAATTTCACTTTTTTGTGAAATGATCCACTAAATGAGGGAATAATATGTGTGAGGGTAGAATATATATCCCACGGGGGTAAAATTGAAAAAAGTTGAAAACATTTTTTTTTGGACTTAGTCATTTTTCCGGCGTTTATCAGACTCTCAGATAGGGGAAATGTCAATGAGCGTTCTGATTTCAGTTCCAAAGCGATTCGCCCAATGAGTCTTTGATATTTAGTCGTTTTCAGCCAATATTTTGGATTTTTGAAAATTTCACTTTTTTGTGAAAATATCCACTAAATGAGGGAATAATATGTGTGAGGGTACCCCAGGAGAGTTCCAAATGTGTGTGGGTAGAATATATATCCCACGGGGGTAAAATTGAAAAAAGTTGAAAAAACATTTTTTTTTGGACTTAGTCATTTTTCCGGTGTTTATCAGACTTTCAGATAGGGGAAATGTCAGTGAGCGTTCCGATTTCAGTTCCAGAGCGATTCGCCCAATGAGTCCTTGATATTTAGTCGTTTTCAGCAAATTTTCTGGATTTTTGAAAATTTCACTTTTTTGTAAAATGATCCACTAAATGAGGGAATAATATGTGTGAGGGTAGAATATATATCCCACGGGGGTAAAATTGAAAAAAGTTGAAAACATTTTTTTTTGGACTTAGTCATTTTTCCGGCGTTTATCAGACTTTCAGATAGGGGAAATGTCAATGATCGTTCTGATTTCAGTTCAAGAGCGATTCGCCCAATGGGTCCTTGATATTTAGTTGTTTTCAGCCAATTTTCTGGATTTTATAAAATTTCACTTTTTTGTGAAAATATCCACTAAATGAGGAAATAATATGTGAGAGTTCCAAATGTGTGTGGGTAGAATATATATCCCACGGGGGTAAAATTGAAAAAAGTTTAAAAAAATTTTTTTTTGGACTTAGTTATTTTACTGGCGTTTATCAGACTTTCAGATAGGGGAAATGTCAGTGAGCGTTCCGATTTCAGTCCCAGAGCGATTCGCCCAATGAGTCCTTGATATTTATTCGTTTTCAGCCAATATTTTGGATTTTTGAAAATTTCACTTTTTTGTGAAAATATCCACTAAATGAGGAAATAATATGTGTGAGGGTAGAATATATATCCCACGGGGGTAAAATTGAAAAAAGTTGAAAAAAATTTTTTTTTGGACTTAGTCATTTTTCCGGCGTTTATCAGACTTTAAGATAGGGGAAATGTCAGTGAGCGTTCCGATTTCAGTCCCAGAGCGATTCGCCCAATGAGTCCTTGATATTTAGTCGTTTTCAGCCAATATTTTGGATTTTTGAAAATTTTACTTTTTTGTGAAAATATCCACTAAATGAGGGAATAATATGTGTCAGGGTACCCCAGGAGAGTTCCAAATGTGTGTGGGTAGAATATATATCCCACGGGGATAAAATTGAAAAAAGTTTAAAAAAATTTTTTTTTGGACTTAGTCATTTTTCTGGCGTTTATCAGACTTTCACATAGGGGAAATATCAGTGAGCGTTGCGATTTCAGTCCCAGAGCGATTCGCCCAATGAGTCCTTGATATTTCGTCTTTTTCAGCCAATATTTTGGATTTTTGAAAATTTCACTTTTTTGTGAAAATATCCACTAAATGAGAGAATAATATGTGTGAGGGTACCCCAGGAGATTTCCAAATGTGTGTGGGTAGAATATATATCCCACGGGGGTAAAATTGAAAAAAGTTGAAAAAAAATTTTTTTTGGACTTAGTCATTTTTTCCGGCGTTTATCAGACTTTCAGATATGGGAAATGTCAGTGAGCGTTCCGATTTCAGTTCCAGAGTGATTCGCCCAATGAGTCCTTGATATTTAGTCGTTTTCAGCCAATTTTCTGGATTTTTGAAAATTTCAGTTTTTTGTGAAAATATCCACTAAATGAGGGAATAATATGTGTGAGGGTAGAATATATATCCCACGGGGTAAAATTGAAAAAAGTTGAAAAAACATTTTTTTTTGGACTTAGTCATTTTTCCGGTGTTTATCAGACTTTCAGATAGGGGAAATGTCAGTGAGCCTTCCGATTTCAGTCCCAGAGCGATTCGCCCAATGAGTTCTTGTTATTTAGTTGTTTTCAGCCAATTTTCTGGATTTTTGAAAATTTCACTTTTTTGTGAAAATATCCACTAAATGAGGGAATAATATGTGTGAGGGTACCCCAGGAGAGTTCCAAATGTGTGTGGGTAGAATATATATCCCACGGGGGTAAAATTGAAAAAAGTTTAAAAAAAATTTTTTTTGGACTTAGTCATTTTTCCGGCGTTTATCAGACTCTCAGATAGGGGAAATGTCAATGAGCGTTCTGATTTCAGTTCCAAAGCGATTCGCCCAATGAGTCTTTGATATTTAGTCGTTTTCAGCCAATATTTTGGATTTTTGAAAATTTCACTTTTTTGTGAAAATATCCACTAAATGAGGGAATAATATGTGTGAGGGTACCCCAGGAGAGTTCCAAATGTGTGTGGGTAGAATATATATCCCACGGGGGTAAAATTGAAAAAAGTTGAAAAAACATTTTTTTTTGGACTTAGTCATTTTTCCGGTGTTTATCAGACTTTCAGATAGGGGAAATGTCAGTGAGCGTTCCGATTTCAGTTCCAGAGCGATTCGCCCAATGAGTCCTTGATATTTAGTCGTTTTCAGCAAATTTTCTGGATTTTTGAAAATTTCACTTTTTTGTAAAATGATCCACTAAATGAGGGAATAATATGTGTGAGGGTAGAATATATATCCCACGGGGGTAAAATTGAAAAAAGTTGAAAACATTTTTTTTTGGACTTAGTCATTTTTCCGGCGTTTATCAGACTTTCAGATAGGGGAAATGTCAATGATCGTTCTGATTTCAGTTCAAGAGCGATTCGCCCAATGGGTCCTTGATATTTAGTTGTTTTCAGCCAATTTTCTGGATTTTATAAAATTTCACTTTTTTGTGAAAATATCCACTAAATGAGGAAATAATATGTGAGAGTTCCAAATGTGTGTGGGTAGAATATATATCCCACGGGGGTAAAATTGAAAAAAGTTTAAAAAAATTTTTTTTTGGACTTAGTTATTTTACTGGCGTTTATCAGACTTTCAGATAGGGGAAATGTCAGTGAGCGTTCCGATTTCAGTCCCAGAGCGATTCGCCCAATGAGTCCTTGATATTTATTCGTTTTCAGCCAATATTTTGGATTTTTGAAAATTTCACTTTTTTGTGAAAATATCCACTAAATGAGGAAATAATATGTGTGAGGGTAGAATATATATCCCACGGGGGTAAAATTGAAAAAAGTTGAAAAAAATTTTTTTTTGGACTTAGTCATTTTTCCGGCGTTTATCAGACTTTAAGATAGGGGAAATGTCAGTGAGCGTTCCGATTTCAGTCCCAGAGCGATTCGCCCAATGAGTCCTTGATATTTAGTCGTTTTCAGCCAATATTTTGGATTTTTGAAAATTTTACTTTTTTGTGAAAATATCCACTAAATGAGGGAATAATATGTGTCAGGGTACCCCAGGAGAGTTCCAAATGTGTGTGGGTAGAATATATATCCCACGGGGATAAAATTGAAAAAAGTTTAAAAAAATTTTTTTTTGGACTTAGTCATTTTTCTGGCGTTTATCAGACTTTCACATAGGGGAAATATCAGTGAGCGTTGCGATTTCAGTCCCAGAGCGATTCGCCCAATGAGTCCTTGATATTTCGTCTTTTTCAGCCAATATTTTGGATTTTTGAAAATTTCACTTTTTTGTGAAAATATCCACTAAATGAGAGAATAATATGTGTGAGGGTACCCCAGGAGATTTCCAAATGTGTGTGGGTAGAATATATATCCCACGGGGGTAAAATTGAAAAAAGTTGAAAAAAAATTTTTTTTGGACTTAGTCATTTTTTCCGGCGTTTATCAGACTTTCAGATATGGGAAATGTCAGTGAGCGTTCCGATTTCAGTTCCAGAGTGATTCGCCCAATGAGTCCTTGATATTTAGTCGTTTTCAGCCAATTTTCTGGATTTTTGAAAATTTCAGTTTTTTGTGAAAATATCCACTAAATGAGGGAATAATATGTGTGAGGGTAGAATATATATCCCACGGGGTAAAATTGAAAAAAGTTGAAAAAACATTTTTTTTTGGACTTAGTCATTTTTCCGGTGTTTATCAGACTTTCAGATAGGGGAAATGTCAGTGAGCCTTCCGATTTCAGTCCCAGAGCGATTCGCCCAATGAGTTCTTGTTATTTAGTTGTTTTCAGCCAATTTTCTGGATTTTTGAAAATTTCACTTTTTTGTGAAAATATCCACTAAATGAGGGAATAATATGTGTGAGGGTACCCCAGGAGAGTTCCAAATGTGTGTGGGTAGAATATATATCCCACGGGGGTAAAATTGAAAAAAGTTTAAAAAAAATTTTTTTTGGACTTAGTCATTTTTCCGGCGTTTATCAGACTTTCAGATAGGGGAAATGTCAGTGAGCTTTCCAATTTCAGTTCCAGAGCGATTCGCCCAATGAGTCCTTGATATTTAGTCGTTTTCAGCTAATATTTTGGATTTTTGAAAATTTCACTTTTTTGTGAAAATATCCACTAAATGAGGGAATAATATGTGTGAGGGTACCCCAGGAGAGTTCCAAATGTGTGTGGGTAGAATATATATCCCACGGGGGTAAAATTGAAAAAAGTTGAAAAAAATTTTTTTTTGGACTTAGTCATTTTTCTGCCATTTATCAGACTTTCAGATAGGGGAAATGTCAGTGAGCGTTCCGATTTCAGTCCCAGAGCGATTCGCCCAATGAGTCCTTGATATTTAGTCGTTTTCAGCCAATATTTTGGATTTTTGAAAATTTCACTTTTTTGTGAAAATATCCACTAAATGAGGAAATAATATGTGTGAGGGTAGAATATATATCCCACGGGGGTAAAATTGAAAAAAGTTTAAAAAAAATTTATTTGGACTTAGTCATTTTTCCGGCGTTTATCAGACTTTCAGATAGGGGAAATGTCAGTGAGCGTTCCGATTTCAGTCCCAGAGCGATTCGCCCAATGATTCCTTGATATTTAGTTGTTTTCAGCCAATATTTTGGATTTTTGAAAATTTCACTTTTTTGTGAAAATATCCACTAAATGAGGGAATAATATGTGTGAGGGTACCCCAGGAGAGTTCCAAATGTGTGTGGGTAGAATATATATCCCACGGGGGTAAAATTGAAAAAAGTTTAAAAAAAATTTATTTGGACTTAGTCATTTTTCTGGCGTTTATCAGACTTTCAGATAGGGGAAATATCAGGGAGAGTTCCGATTTCAGTCCCAGAGCGATTCGCCCAATGAGTCCTTGATATTTAGTCGTTTTCAGCCAATTTTCTGGATTTTTGAAAATTTCACTTTTTTGTGAAATGATCCACTAAATGAGGGAATAATATGTGTGAGGGTAGAATATATATCCCACGGGGGTAAAATTGAAAAAAGTTGAAAACATTTTTTTTTGGACTTAGTCATTTTTCCGGCGTTTATCAGACTCTCAGACAGGGGAAATGTCAATGAGCGTTCTGATTTCAGTTCCAAAGCGATTCGCCCAATGAGTCTTTGATATTTAGTCGTTTTCAGCCAATATTTTGGATTTTTGAAAATTTCACTTTTTTGTGAAAATATCCACTAAATGAGGGAATAATATGTGTGAGGGTACCCCAGGAGAGTTCCAAATGTGTGTGGGTAGAATATATATCCCACGGGGGTAAAATTGAAAAAAGTTGAAAAAACATTTTTTTTTGGACTTAGTCATTTTTCCGGTGTTTATCAGACTTTCAGATAGGGGAAATGTCAGTGAGCGTTCCGATTTCAGTTCCAGAGCGATTCGCCCAATGAGTCCTTGATATTTAGTCGTTTTCAGCAAATTTTCTGGATTTTTGAAAATTTCACTTTTTTGTAAAATGATCCACTAAATGAGGGAATAATATGTGTGAGGGTAGAATATATATCCCACGGGGGTAAAATTGAAAAAAGTTGAAAACATTTTTTTTTGGACTTAGTCATTTTTCCGGCGTTTATCAGACTTTCAGATAGGGGAAATGTCAATGATCGTTCTGATTTCAGTTCAAGAGCGATTCGCCCAATGGGTCCTTGATATTTAGTTGTTTTCAGCCAATTTTCTGGATTTTATAAAATTTCACTTTTTTGTGAAAATATCCACTAAATGAGGAAATAATATGTGAGAGTTCCAAATGTGTGTGGGTAGAATATATATCCCACGGGGGTAAAATTGAAAAAAGTTTAAAAAAATTTTTTTTTGGACTTAGTTATTTTACTGGAGTTTATCAGACTTTCAGATAGGGGAAATGTCAGTGAGCGTTCCAATTTCAGTCCCAGAGCGATTCGCCCAATGAGTCCTTGATATTTATTCGTTTTCAGCCAATATTTTGGATTTTTGAAAATTTCACTTTTTTGTGAAAATATCCACTAAATGAGGAAATAATATGTGTGAGGGTAGAATATATATCCCACGGGGGTAAAATTGAAAAAAGTTGAAAAAAATTTTTTTTTGGACTTAGTCATTTTTCCGGCGTTTATCAGACTTTAAGATAGGGGAAATGTCAGTGAGCGTTCCGATTTCAGTCCCAGAGCGATTCGCCCAATGAGTCCTTGATATTTAGTCGTTTTCAGCCAATATTTTGGATTTTTGAAAATTTTACTTTTTTGTGAAAATATCCACTAAATGAGGGAATAATATGTGTCAGGGTACCCCAGGAGAGTTCCAAATGTGTGTGGGTAGAATATATATCCCACGGGGATAAAATTGAAAAAAGTTTAAAAAAATTTTTTTTTGGACTTAGTCATTTTTCTGGCGTTTATCAGACTTTCACATAGGGGAAATATCAGTGAGCGTTGCGATTTCAGTCCCAGAGCGATTCGCCCAATGAGTCCTTGATATTTATTTGTTTTCAGCCAATATTTTGGATTTTTGAAAATTTCACTTTTTTGTGAAAATATCCACTAAATGAGGAAATAATATGTGTGAGGGTAGAATATATATCCCACGGGGGTAAAATTGAAAAAAGTTGAAAAAAATTTTTTTTTGGACTTAGTCATTTTTCCGGCGTTTATCAGACTTTCACATAGGGGAAATATCAGTGAGCGTTCCGATTTCAGTCCCAGAGCGATTCGCCCAATGAGTCCTTGATATTTAGTCGTTTTCAGCCAATATTTTGGATTTTTGAAAATTTCACTTTTTTGTGAAAATATCCACTAAATGAGGGAATAATATGTGTGAGGGTACCCCAGGAGAGTTCCAAATGTGTGTGGGTAGAATATATATCCCACGGGGATAAAATTGAAAAAAGTTTAAAAAAATTTTTTTTTGGACTTAGTCATTTTTCTGGCGTTTATCAGACTTTCACATAGGGGAAATATCAGTGAGCGTTCCGATTTCAGTCCCAGAGCGATTCGCCCAATGAGTCCTTGATATTTAGTCGTTTTCAGCCAATATTTTGGATTTTTGAAAATTTCACTTTTTTGTGAAAATATCCACTAAATGAGGGAATAATATGTGTGAGGGTAGAATATATATCCCACGGGGTAAAATTGAAAATAGTTGAAAAAACCTTTTTTTTTTTGGACTTAGTCATTTTTCCGGCGTTTATCAGACTTTCAGATAGGGGAAATGTCAGTGAGCGTTCCGATTTCAGTCCCAGAGCGATTCGCCCAATGAGTCCTTGATATTTCGTCTTTTTCAGCCAATATTTTGGATTTTTGAAAATTTCTCTTTTTTGTGAAAATATCCACTAAATGAGAGAATAATATGTGTGAGGGTACCCCAGGAGATTTCCAAATGTGTGTGGGTAGAATATATATCCCACGGGGGTAAAATTGAAAAAAGTTGAAAAAAAATTTTTTTTGGACTTAGTCATTTTTTCCGGCGTTTATCAGACTTTCAGATATGGGAAATGTCAGTGAGCGTTCCGATTTCAGTTCCAGAGTGATTCGCCCAATGAGTCCTTGATATTTAGTCGTTTTCAGCCAATTTTCTGGATTTTTGAAAATTTCAGTTTTTTGTGAAAATATCCACTAAATGAGGGAATAATATGTGTGAGGGTAGAATATATATCCCACGGGGTAAAATTGAAAAAAGTTGAAAAAACATTTTTTTTTGGACTTAGTCATTTTTCCGGTGTTTATCAGACTTTCAGATAGGGGAAATGTCAGTGAGCCTTCCGATTTCAGTCCCAGAGCGATTCGCCCAATGAGTTCTTGTTATTTAGTTGTTTTCAGCCAATTTTCTGGATTTTTGAAAATTTCACTTTTTTGTGAAAATATCCACTAAATGAGGGAATAATATGTGTGAGGGTACCCCAGGAGAGTTCCAAATGTGTGTGGGTAGAATATATATCCCACGGGGGTAAAATTGAAAAAAGTTGAAAAAAATTTTTTTTTGGACTTAGTCATTTTTCTGCCGTTTATCAGACTTTCAGATAGGGGAAATGTCAGTGAGCGTTCCGATTTCAGTCCCAGAGCGATTCGCCCAATGAGTCCTTGATATTTAGTCGTTTTCAGCCAATATTTTGGATTTTTGAAAATTTCACTTTTTTGTGAAAATATCCACTAAATGAGGAAATAATATGTGTGAGGGTAGAATATATATCCCACGGGGGTAAAATTGAAAAAAGTTGAAAAAAAATTTTTTTTGGACTTAGTCATTTTTCCGGCGTTTATCAGACTTTCAGATAGGGGAAATGTCAGTGAGCGTTCCGATTTCAGTCCCAGAGCGATTCGCCCAATGAGTCCTTGATATTTAGTCGTTTTCAGCCAATATTTTGGATTTTTGAAAATTTCACTTTTTTGTGAAAATATCCACTAAATGAGGGAATAATATGTGTGAGGGTACCCCAGGAGAGTTCCAAATGTGTGTGGGTAGAATATATATCCCACGGGGGTAAAATTGAAAAAAGTTTAAAAAAAATTTTTTTTGGACTTAGTCATTTTTCCGGCGTTTATCAGACTTTCAGATAGGGGAAATGTCAGTGAGCTTTCCAATTTCAGTTCCAGAGCGATTCGCCCAATGAGTCCTTGATATTTAGTCGTTTTCAGCTAATATTTTGGATTTTTGAAAATTTCACTTTTTTGTGAAAATATCCACTAAATGAGGAAATAATATGTGTGAGGGTAGAATATATATCCCACGGGGGTAAAATTGAAAAAAGTTTAAAAAAAATTTTTTTTGGACTTAGTCATTTTTCCGGCGTTTATCAGACTTTCAGATAGGGGAAATGTCAGTGAGCGTTCCGATTTCAGTTCCAGAGCGATTCGCCCAATGAGTCCTTGATATTTAGTCGTTTTCAGCCAATATTTTGGATTTTTGAAAATTTCACTTTTTTGTGAAAATATCCACTAAATGAGGGAATAATATGTGTGAGGGTACCCCAGGAGAGTTCCAAATGTGTGTGGGTTGAATATATATCCCACGGGGGTAAAATTGAAAAAAGTTGAAAAAAATTTTTTTTTGGACTTAGTCATTTTTCTGCCGTTTATCAGACTTTCAGATAGGGGAAATGTCAGTGAGCATTCCGATTTCAGTCCCAGAGCGATTCGCCCAATGAGTCCTTGATATTTAGTCGTTTTCAGCCAATATTTTGGATTTTTGAAAATTTCACTTTTTTGTGAAAATATCCACTAAATGAGGAAATAATATGTGTGAGGGTAGAATATATATCCCACGGGGGTAAAATTGAAAAAAGTTTAAAAAAAATTTTTTTTGGACTTAGTCATTTTTCCGGCGTTTATCAGACTTTCAGATAGGGGAAATGTCAGTGAGCGTTCCGATTTCAGTCCCAGAGCGATTCGCCCAATGAGTCCTTGATATTTAGTCGTTTTCAGCCAATATTTTGGATTTTTGAAAATTTCACTTTTTTGTGAAAATATCCACTAAATGAGGGAATAATATGTGTGAGGGTACCCCAGGAGAGTTCCAAATGTGTGTGGGTAGAATATATATCCCAAGGGGGTAAAATTGAAAAAAGTTGAAAAAAATTTTTTTTTGGACTTAGTCATTTTTCTGCCGTTTATCAGACTTTCAGATAGGGGAAATGTCAGTGAGCGTTCCGATTTCAGTCCTAGAGCGATTCGCCCAATGAGTCCTTGATATTTAGTCGTTTTCAGCCAATATTTTGGATTTTTGAAAATTTCACTTTTTTGTGAAAATATCCACTAAATGAGGAAATAATATGTGTGAGGGTAGAATATATATCCCACGGGGGTAAAATTGAAAAAAGTTTAAAAAAAATTTTTTTTGGACTTAGTCATTTTTCCGGCGTTTATCAGACTTTCAGATAGGGGAAATGTCAGTGAGCGTTCCGATTTCAGTTCCAGAGCGATTCGCCCAATGAGTCCTTGATATTTAGTCGTTTTCAGCTAATATTTTGGATTTTTGAAAATTTCACTTTTTTTTGAAAATATCCACAAAATGAGGGAATAATATGTGTGAGGGTACCCCAGGAAAGTTCCAAATGTGTGTGGGTAGAATACATATCCCACGGGGGTAAAATTGAAAAAAGTTGAAAAAAATTTTTTTTTGGACTTAGTCATTTTTCTGGCGTTTATCAGACTTTCAGATAGGGGAAATGTCAGTGAGCGTTCCGATTTCAGTCCCAGAGCGATTCGCCCAATGAGTCCTTGATATTTAGTCGTTTTCAGCCAATATTTTGGATTTTTGAAAATTTCACTTTTTTTGTGAAAATATCCACTAAATGAGGAAATAATATGTGTGAGGGTAGAATATATATCCCACGGGGGTAAAATTGAAAAAAGTTTAAAAAAATTTTTTTTTGGACTTAGTCATTTTTCCGGCGTTTATCAGACTTTCAGATAGGGGAAATGTCAGTGAGCGTTCCGATTTCAGTTCCAGAGCGATTCGCCCAATGAGTCCTTGATATTTAGTCGTTTTCAGCTAATATTTTGGATTTTTGAAAATTTCACTTTTTTGTGAAAATATCCACTAAATGAGGGAATAATATGTGTGAGGGTACCCCAGGAGAGTTCCAAATGTGTGTGGGTAGAATATATATCCCACGGGGGTAAAATTGAAAAAAGTAGAAAAAAATTTTTTTTGGACTTAGTCATTTTTCCGGCGTTTATCAGACTTTCAGATAGGGGAAATGTCAGTGAGCGTTCCGATTTCAGTTCCAGAGCGATTCGCCCAATGAGTCCTTGATATTTAGTCGTTTTCAGCTAATATTTTGGATTTTTGAAAATTTCACTTTTTTGTGAAAATATCCACTAAATGAGGGAATAATATGTGTGAGGGTACCCCAGGAGAGTTCCAAATGTGTGTGGGTAGAATACATATCCCACGGGGGTAAAATTGAAAAAAGTTGAAAAAAATTTTTTTTTGGACTTAGTCATTTTTCTGGCATTTATCAGACTTTCAGATAGGGGAAATGTCAGTGAGCGTTCCGATTTCAATTCCAGAGCGATTCGCCCAATGATTCCTTGACATTTAGTCGTCTTCAGCCAATTTTCTGGATTTTTGAAAATTTCACTTTTTTGTGAAAATATCCACTAAATGAGGGAATAATATGTGTGAGGGTAGAATATATATCCCCCGGGGGTAAAATTGAAAAAAGTTGAAAAAACATTTTTTTTTGGACTTAGTCATTTTTCCGGCGTTTATCAGACTTTCAGATAGGGGAAATGTCAGTGAGCGTTCCGATTTCAGTTCCAGAGCGATTCACCCAATGAGTCCATGATATTTAGTCATTTTCAGCTAATATTTTGGATTTTTGAAAATTTCACTTTTTTGTGAAAATATCCACTAAATGAGGGAATAATATGTGTGAGGGTACCCCAGGAGAGTTCCAAATGTGTGTGGGTAGAATATATATCCCACGGGGGTAAATTGAAAGAAGTTGAAAACATTTTTTTTATGGACTTAGTCATTTTTCCGGCATTTATCAGACTTTCAGATAGGGGAAATGTCAGTGAGCGTTACGATTTCAGATCCAGAGCGATTTGCCCAATGAGTCCTTGATATTTAGTCGTTTTCAGCCAATTTTCTGGATTTTTGAAAATTTCACTTTTTTGTGAAAATATCCACTAAATGAGGGAATAAAATGTGTGAGGGTAGAATATATATCCCACGGGGGTAAAATTGAAAAAAGTTGAAAAAACATTTTTTTTTGAACTTAGTCATTTTTCCGGCGTTTATCAGACTTTCAGATAGAGGAAATGTCAGTGAGCGTTCCGATTTCAGTTCTAGAGCGATTCACCCAATGAGTCCTTGATATTTAGTCATTTTCAGCTAATATTTTGGATTTTTGAAAATTTCACTTTTTTGTTGAAATATCCACTAAATGAGGGAATAATATGTGTGAGGGTACCCCAGGAGAGTTCCAAATGTGTGTGGGTAGAATATATATCCCACGGGGGTAAAATTGAAAAAAGTTTAAAAAATTTTTTTTTGGACTTAGTCATTTTTCTGGCGTTTATCAGACTTTCAGATAGGGGAAATATCAGTGAGCGTTCCGATTTCAGTCCCAGAGCGATTCGCCCAATGAGTCCTTGATATTTAGTCGTTTTCAGCCAATATTTTGGATTTTTGAAAATTTCACTTTTTTTGTGAAAATATCCACTAAATGAGGCAATAATATGTGTGAGGGTAGAATATATATCCCACGGGGGTAAAATTGAAAAAAGTTGAAAAAATTTTTTTTTGGACTTAGTCATTTTTCCGGCGTTTATCAGACTTTCAGATAGGGGAAATGTCAGTGAGCGTTCCGATTTCAATTCCAGAGCGATTCGCCCAATGATTCCTTGATATTTAGTCGTCTTCAGCCAATTTTCTGGATTTTTGAAAATTTCACTTTTTTGTGAAAATATCTACTAAATGAGGGAATAATATGTGTGAGGGTACCCCAGGAGAGTTCCAAATGTGTGTGGGTAGAATATATATCCCACGGGGGTAAATTGAAAGAAGTTGAAAACATTTTTTTTATGGACTTAGTCATTTTTCCGGCATTTATCAGACTTTCAGATAGGGGAAATGTCAGTGAGCGTTACGATTTCAGATCCAGAGCGATTTGCCCAATGAGTCCTTGATATTTAGTCGTTTTCAGCCAATTTTCTGGATTTTTGAAAATTTCACTTTTTTGTGAAAATATCCACTAAATGAGGGAATAATATGTGTGAGGGTACCCCAGGAGAGTTCCAAATGTGTGTGGGTAGAATATATATCCCACGGGGGTAAAATTGAAAAAAGTAGAAAAAAATTTTTTTTGGACTTAGTCATTTTTCCGGCGTTTATCAGAATTTCAGATAGGGGAAATGTCAGTGAGCGTTCCGATTTCACTTCCAGAGCGATTCGCCCAATGAGTCCTTGATATTTAGTCGTTTTCAGCTAATATTTTGGATTTTTGAAAATTTCACTTTTTTGTGAAAATATCCACTAAATGAGGGAATAATATGTGTGAGGGTACCCCAGGAGAGTTTCAAATGTGTGTGGGTAGAATACATATCCCACGGGGGTAAAATTGAAAAAAGTTGAAAAAAATTTTTTTTTGGACTTTGTCATTTTTCTGGCGTTTATCAGACTTACAGATAGGGGAAATGTCAGTGAGCGTTGCGAATTCAATTCCAGAGCGATTCGCCCAATGATTCCTTGATATTTAGTCGTCTTCAGCCAATTTTCTGGATTTTTGAAAATTTCACTTTTTTGTGAAAATATCCACTAAATGAGGGAAAAATATGTGTGAGGGTAGAATATATATCCCACGGGGGTAAAATTGAAAAAAGTTGAAAAAACATTTTTTTTTGGACTTAGTCATTTTTCCGGCGTTTATCAGACTTTCAGATAGGGGAAATGTCAGTGAGCGTTCCGATTTCAGTTCCAGAGCGATTCACCCAATGAGTCCTTGATATTTAGTCATTTTCAGCTAATATTTTGGATTTTTGAAAATTTCACTTTTTTGTGAAAATATCCACTAAATGAGGGAATAATATGTGTGAGGAGGGTACCCCAGGAGAGTTCCAAATGTGTGTGGGTAGAATATATATCCCACGGGGGTAAATTGAAAGAAGTTGAAAACATTTTTTTTATGGACTTAGTCATTTTTCCGGCATTTATCAGACTTTCAGATAGGGGAAATGTCAGTGAGCGTTACGATTTCAGATCCAGAGCGATTTGCCCAATGAGTCCTTGATATTTAGTCGTTTTCAGCCAATTTTCTGGATTTTTGAAAATTTCACTTTTTTGTGAAAATATCCACTAAATGAGGGAATAATATGTTGTGAGGGTAGAAAATATATCCCACGGGGGTAAAATTGAAAAAAGTTGAAAAAACATTTTTTTTTGGACTTAGTCATTTTTCCGGCGTTTATCAGACTTTCAGATAGGGGAAATGTCAGTGAGCGTTCCGATTTCAGTTCCAGAGCGATTCACCCAATGAGTCCTTGATATTTAGTCATTTTCAGCTAATATTTTGGATTTTTGAAAATTTCACTTTTTTGTTGAAATATCCACTAAATGAGGGAATAATATGTGTGAGGGTACCCCAGGAGAGTTCCAAATGTGTGTGGGTAGAATATATATCCCACGGGGGTAAAATTGAAAAAAGTTTAAAAAATTTTTTTTTGGACTTAGTCATTTTTCTGGCGTTTATCAGACTTTCAGATAGGGGAAATATCAGTGAGCGTTCCGATTTCAGTCCCAGAGCGATTCGCCCAATGAGTCCTTGATATTTAGTCGTTTTCAGCCAATATTTTGGATTTTTGAAAATTTCACTTTTTTGTGAAAATATCCACTAAATGAGGGAATAATATGTGTGAGGGTACCCCAGGAGAGTTCCAAATGTGTGTGGGTAGAATATATATCCCACGGGGGTAAAATTGAAAAAAGTTGAAAAAAATTTTTTTTTGGACTTAGTCATTTTTCTGGCGTTTATCAGACTTTCAGATAGGGGAAATGTCAGTGAGCGTTCCGATTTCAGTCCCAGAGCGATTCGCCCAATGAGTCCTTGATATTTAGTCGTTTTCAGCCAATATTTTGGATTTTTGAAAATTTCACTTTTTTGTGAAAATATCCACTAAATGAGGAAATAATATGTGTGAGGGTAGAATATATATCCCACGGGGGTAAAATTGAAAAAAGTTTAAAAAAAATTTTCTTTGGACTTAGTCATTTTTCCGGCGTTTATCAGACTTTCAGATAGGGGAAATGTCAGTGAGCGTTCCGATTTCAGTTCCAGAGCGATTCGCCCAATGAGTCCTTGATATTTAGTCGTTTTCAGCTAATATTTTGGATTTTTGAAAATTTCACTTTTTTGTGAAAATATCCACTAAATGAGGGAATAATATGTGTGAGGGTACCCCAGGAGAGTTCCAAATGTGTGTGGGTAGAATATATTTCCCACGGGGGTAAAATTGAAAAAAGTAGAAAAAAATTTTTTTTGGACTTAGTCATTTTTCCGGCGTTTATCAGAATTTCAGATAGGGGAAATGTCAGTGAGTGTTCCGATTTCACTTCCAGAGCGATTCGCCCAATGAGTCCTTGATATTTAGTCGTTTTCAGCTAATATTTTGGATTTTTGAAAATTTCACTTTTTTGTGAAAATATCCACTAAATGAGGGAATAATATGTGTGAGGGTACCCCAGGAGAGTTCCAAATGTGTGTGGGTAGAATACATATCCCACGGGGGTAAAATTGAAAAAAGTTGAAAAAAATTTTTTTTTGGACTTAGTCATTTTTCTGGCATTTATCAGACTTTCAGATAGGGGAAATGTCAGTGAGCGTTCCGATTTCAGTCCCAGAGCGATTCGCCCAATGAGTCCTTGATATTTAGTCGTTTTCAGCCAATATTTTGGATTTTTGAAAATTTCACTTTTTTTGTGAAAATATCCACTAAATGAGGCAATAATATGTGTGAGGGTAGAATATATATCCCACGGGGGTAAAATTGAAAAAAGTTGAAAAAATTTTTTTTTTGGACTTAGTCATTTTTCCGGCGTTTATCAGACTTTCAGATAGGGGAAATGTCAGTGAGCGTTCCGATTTCAATTCCAGAGCGATTCGCCCAATGATTCCTTGATATTTAGTCGTCTTCAGCCAATTTTCTGGATTTTTGAAAATTTCACTTTTTTGTGAAAATATCCACTAAATGAGGGAATAATATGTGTGAGGGTACCCCAGGAGAGTTCCAAATGTGTGTGGGTAGAATATATATCCCACGGGGGTAAATTGAAAGAAGTTGAAAACATTTTTTTTATGGACTTAGTCATTTTTCCGGCATTTATCAGACTTTCAGATAGGGGAAATATCAGTGAGCGTTCCGATTTCAGTCCCAGAGCGATTCGCCCAATGAGTCCTTGATATTTAGTCGTTTTCAGCCAATATTTTGGATTTTTGAAAATTTCACTTTTTTGTGAAAATATCCACTAAATGAGGGAATAATATGTGTGAGGGTACCCCAGGAGAGTTCCAAATGTGTGTGGGTAGAATATATATCCCACGGGGGTAAAATTGAAAAAAGTTGAAAAAAATTTTTTTTTGGACTTAGTCATTTTTCTGGCGTTTATCAGACTTTCAGATAGGGGAAATGTCAGTGAGCGTTCCGATTTCAGTCCCAGAGCGATTCGCCCAATGAGTCCTTGATATTTAGTCGTTTTCAGCCAATATTTTGGATTTTTGAAAATTTCACTTTTTTGTGAAAATATCCACTAAATGAGGAAATAATATGTGTGAGGGTAGAATATATATCCCACGGGGGTAAAATTGAAAAAAGTTTAAAAAAAATTTTCTTTGGACTTAGTCATTTTTCCGGCGTTTATCAGACTTTCAGATAGGGGAAATGTCAGTGAGCGTTCCGATTTCAGTTCCAGAGCGATTCGCCCAATGAGTCCTTGATATTTAGTCGTTTTCAGCTAATATTTTGGATTTTTGAAAATTTCACTTTTTTGTGAAAATATCCACTAAATGAGGGAATAATATGTGTGAGGGTACCCCAGGAGAGTTCCAAATGTGTGTGGGTAGAATATATTTCCCACGGGGGTAAAATTGAAAAAAGTAGAAAAAAATTTTTTTTGGACTTAGTCATTTTTCCGGCGTTTATCAGAATTTCAGATAGGGGAAATGTCAGTGAGTGTTCCGATTTCACTTCCAGAGCGATTCGCCCAGTGAGTCCTTGATATTTAGTCGTTTTCAGCTAATATTTTGGATTTTTGAAAATTTCACTTTTTTGTGAAAATATCCACTAAATGAGGGAATAATATGTGTGAGGGTACCCCAGGAGAGTTCCAAATGTGTGTGGGTAGAATACATATCCCACGGGGGTAAAATTGAAAAAAGTTGAAAAAAATTTTTTTTTGGACTTAGTCATTTTTCTGGCATTTATCAGACTTTCAGATAGGGGAAATGTCAGTGAGCGTTCCGATTTCAGTCCCAGAGCGATTCGCCCAATGAGTCCTTGATATTTAGTCGTTTTCAGCCAATATTTTGGATTTTTGAAAATTTCACTTTTTTTGTGAAAATATCCACTAAATGAGGCCATAATATGTGTGAGGGTAGAATATATATCCCACGGGGGTAAAATTGAAAAAAGTTGAAAAAATTTTTTTTTTGGACTTAGTCATTTTTCCGGCGTTTATCAGACTTTCAGATAGGGGAAATGTCAGTGAGCGTTCCGATTTCAATTCCAGAGCGATTCGCCCAATGATTCCTTGATATTTAGTCGTCTTCAGCCAATTTTCTGGATTTTTGAAAATTTCACTTTTTTGTGAAAATATCCACTAAATGAGGGAATAATATGTGTGAGGGTACCCCAGGAGAGTTCCAAATGTGTGTGGGTAGAATATATATCCCACGGGGGTAAATTGAAAGAAGTTGAAAACATTTTTTTTATGGACTTAGTCATTTTTCCGGCATTTATCAGACTTTCAGATAGGGGAAATGTCAGTGAGCGTTACGATTTCAGATCCAGAGCGATTTGCCCAATGAGTCCTTGATATTTAGTCGTTTTCAGCCAATTTTCTGGATTTTTGAAAATTTCACTTTTTTGTGAAAATATCCACTAAATGAGGGAATAATATGTGTGAGGGTACCCCAGGAGAGTTCCAAATGTGTGTGGGTAGAATATATATCCCACGGGGGTAAAATTGAAAAAAGTAGAAAAAAATTTTTTTTGGACTTAGTCATTTTTCCGGCGTTTATCAGAATTTCAGATAGGGGAAATGTCAGTGAGCGTTCCGATTTCACTTCCAGAGCGATTCGCCCAATGAGTCCTTGATATTTAGTCGTTTTCAGCTAATATTTTGGATTTTTGAAAATTTCACTTTTTTGTGAAAATATCCACTAAATGAGGGAATAATATGTGTGAGGGTACCCCAGGAGAGTTTCAAATGTGTGTGGGTAGAATACATATCCCACGGGGGTAAAATTGAAAAAAGTTGAAAAAATTTTTTTTTTGGACTTAGTCATTTTTCTGGCGTTTATCAGACTTTCAGATAGGGGAAATGTCAGTGAGCGTTGCGAATTCAATTCCAGAGCGATTCGCCCAATGATTCCTTGATATTTAGTCGTCTTCAGCCAATTTTCTGGATTTTTGAAAATTTCACTTTTTTGTGAAAATATCCACTAAATGAGGGAAAAATATGTGTGAGGGTAGAATATATATCCCACGGGGGTAAAATTGAAAAAAGTTGAAAAAACATTTTTTTTTGGACTTAGTCATTTTTCCGGCGTTTATCAGACTTTCAGATAGGGGAAATGTCAGTGAGCGTTCCGATTTCAGTTCCAGAGCGATTCACCCAATGAGTCCTTGATATTTAGTCATTTTCAGCTAATATTTTGGATTTTTGAAAATTTCACTTTTTTGTGAAAATATCCACTAAATGAGGGAATAATATGTGTGAGGAGGGTACCCCAGGAGAGTTCCAAATGTGTGTGGGTAGAATATATATCCCACGGGGGTAAATTGAAAGAAGTTGAAAACATTTTTTTTATGGACTTAGTCATTTTTCCGGCATTTATCAGACTTTCAGATAGGGGAAATGTCAGTGAGCGTTACGATTTCAGATCCAGAGCGATTTGCCCAATGAGTCCTTGATATTTAGTCGTTTTCAGCCAATTTTCTGGATTTTTGAAAATTTCACTTTTTTGTGAAAATATCCACTAAATGAGGGAATAATATGTTGTGAGGGTAGAATATATATCCCACGGGGGTAAAATTGAAAAAAGTTGAAAAAACATTTTTTTTTGGACTTAGTCATTTTTCCGGCGTTTATCAGACTTTCAGATAGGGGAAATGTCAGTGAGCGTTCCGATTTCAGTTCCAGAGCGATTCACCCAATGAGTCCTTGATATTTAGTCATTTTCAGCTAATATTTTGGATTTTTGAAAATTTCACTTTTTTGTGAAAATATCCACTAAATGAGGGAATAATATGTTTGAGGGTACCCCAGGAGAGTTCCAAATGTGTGTGGGTAGAATATATATCCCACGGGGGTAAAATTGAAAAAAGTTTAAAAAATTTTTTTTTTTGACTTAGTCATTTTTCCGGCGTTTATCAGACTTTCAGATAGGGGAAATGTCAATGAGCATTCCGATTTCAGTTCCAGAGCGATTCGCCCAATAAGTCCTTGATATTTAGTTGTTTTCAGCCAATTTTCTGGATTTTTGAAAATTTCACTTTTTTGTGAAAATATCCACTAAATGAGGGAATAATATGTGTGAGGGTACCCCAGGAGAGTTCCAAATGTGTGTGTGTAGAATATATATCCCACGGGGGTAAAATTGAAAAAAGTTGAAAAAAATTTTTTTTTGGACTTAGTCATTTTTCTGCCGTTTATCAGACTTTCAGATAGGGGAAATGTCAGTGAGCATTCCGATTTCAGTCCCAGAGCGATTCGCCCAATGAGTCCTTGATATTTAGTCGTTTTCAGCCAATATTTTGGATTTTTGAAAATTTCCCTTTTTTGTAAAAATATCCACTAAATGAGGAAATAATATGTGTGAGGGTAGAATATATATCCCACGGCGGTAAAATTGAAAAAAGTTTAAAAAAAATTTTTTTTCGACTTAGTCATTTTTCCGGCGTTTATCAGACTTTCAGATAGGGGAAATGTCAGTGAGCGTTCCGATTTCAGTTCCAGAGCGATTCGCCCAATGATTCCTTGATATTTAGTCGTCTTCAGCCAATTTTCTGGATTTTTGAAAATTTCACTTTTTTGTGAAAATATCCACTAAATGAGGGAATAATATGTGTGAGGGTAGAATATATATCCCACGGGGGTAAAATTGAAAAAAGTTGAAAAAACATTTTTTTTTGGACTTAGTCATTTTTCCGGCGTTTATCAGTCTTTCAGATAGGGGAAATGTCAGTGAGCGTTCCGATTTCAGTTCCAGAGCGATTCACCCAATGAGTCCTTGATATTTAGTCATTTTCAGCTAATATTTTGGATTTTTGAAAATTTCACTTTTTTGTGAAAATATCCACTAAATGAGGGAATAATATGTGTGAGGAGGGTACCCCAGGAGAGTTCCAAATGTGTGTGGGTAGAATATATATCCCACGGGGGTAAATTGAAAGAAGTTGAAAACATTTTTTTTATGGACTTAGTCATTTTTCCGGCATTTATCAGACTTTCAGATAGGGGAAATGTCAGTGAGCGTTACGATTTCAGATCCAGAGCGATTTGCCCAATGAGTCCTTGATATTTAGTCGTTTTCAGCCAATTTTCTGGATTTTTGAAAATTTCACTTTTTTGTGATAATATCCACTAAATGAGGGAATAATATGTGTGAGGGTAGAATATATATCCCACGGGGGTAAAATTGAAAAAAGTTGAAAAAACATTTTTTTTTGGACTTAGTCATTTTTCCGGCGTTTATCAGACTTTCAGATAGGGGAAATGTCAGTGAGCGTTCCGATTTCAGTTCCAGAGCGATTCACCCAATGAGTCCTTGATATTTAGTCATTTTCAGCTAATATTTTGGATTTTTGAAAATTTCACTTTTTTTGTGAAAATATCCACTAAATGAGGGAATAATATGTTTGAGGGTACCCCAGGAGAGTTCCAAATGTGTGTGGGTAGAATATATATCCCACGGGGGTAAAATTGAAAAAAGTTTAAAAAATTTTTTTTTTTGACTTAGTCATTTTTCTGGCGTTTATCAGACTTTCAGATAGGAGAAATGTCAATGAGCATTCCGATTTCAGTTCCAGAGCGATTCGCCCAATAAGTCCTTGATATTTAGTTGTTTTCAGCCAATTTTCTGGATTTTTGAAAATTTCACTTTTTTGTGAAAATATCCACTAAATGAGGGAATAATACGTGTGAGGGTACCCCAGGAGAGTTCCAAATGTGTGTGGGTAGAATATATATCCCACGGGGGTAAAATTGAAAAAAGTTGAAAAAAATTTTTTTTTTTACTTAGTCATTTTTCTGCCGTTTATCAGACTTTCAGATAGGGGAAATGTCAGTGAGCGTTCCGATTTCAGTCCCAGAGCGATTCGCCCAATGAGTCCTTGATATTTAGTCGTTTTCAGCCAATATTTTGGATTTTTGAAAATTTCACTTTTTTTGTGAAAATATCCACTAAATGAGGCAATAATATGTGTGAGGGTAGAATATATATCCCACGGGGGTAAAATTGAAAAAAGTTGAAAAAACATTTTTTTTTGGACTTAGTCATTTTTCCGGCGTTTATCAGACTTTCAGATAGGGGAAATGTCAGTGAGCGTTCCGATTTCAGTTCCAGAGCGATTCACCCAATAAGTCCTTGATATTTAGTCATTTTCAGCTAATATTTTGGATTTTTGAAAATTTCACTTTTTTGTGAAAATATCCACTAAATGAGGGAATAATATGTGTGAGGGTACCCCAGGAGAGTTCCAAATGTGTGTGGGTAGAATATATATCCCACGGGGGTAAAATTGAAAAATGTTTAAAAAAAATTTTTTTTGGACTTAGTCATTTTTCTGGCGTTTATCAGATTTTCAGATAGGGGAAATATCAGTGAGCGTTCCGATTTCAGTCCCAGAGCGATTCGCCCAATGAGTCCTTGATATTTAGTCGTTTTCAGCCAATATTTTGGATTTTTGAAAATTTCACTTTTTTTGTGAAAATATCCACTAAATGAGGCAATAATATGTGTGAGGGTAGAATATATATCCCACGGGGGTAAAATTGAAAAAAGTTGAAAAAATTTTTTTTTTGGACTTAGTCATTTTTCCGGCGTTTATCAGACTTTCAGATAGGGGAAATGTCAGTGAGCGTTCCGATTTCAATTCCAGAGCGATTCGCCCAATGATTCCTTGATATTTAGTCGTCTTCAGCCAATTTTCTGGATTTTTGAAAATTTCACTTTTTTGTGAAAATATCCACTAAATGAGGGAATAATATGTGTGAGGGTAGAATATATATCCCACGGGGGTAAAATTGAAAAAAGTTGAAAAAACATTTTTTTTTGGACTTAGTCATTTTTCCGGCGTTTATCAGTCTTTCAGATAGGGGAAATGTCAGTGAGCGTTCCGATTTCAGTTCCAGAGCGATTCACCCAATGAGTCCTTGATATTTAGTCATTTTCAGCTAATATTTTGGATTTTTGAAAATTTCACTTTTTTGTGAAAATATCCACTAAATGAGGGAATAATATGTGTGAGGAGGGTACCCCAGGAGAGTTCCAAATGTGTGTGGGTAGAATATATATCCCACGGGGGTAAATTGAAAGAAGTTGAAAACATTTTTTTTATGGACTTAGTCATTTTTCCGGCATTTATCAGACTTTCAGATAGGGGAAATGTCAGTGAGCGTTACGATTTCAGATCCAGAGCGATTTGCCCAATGAGTCCTTGATATTTAGTCGTTTTCAGCCAATTTTCTGGATTTTTGAAAATTTCACTTTTTTGTGAAAATATCCACTAAATGAGGGAATAATATGTTGTGAGGGTAGAATATATATCCCACGGGGGTAAAATTGAAAAAAGTTGAAAAAACATTTTTTTTTGGACTTAGTCATTTTTCCGGCGTTTATCAGACTTTCAGATAGGGGAAATGTCAGTGAGCGTTCCGATTTCAGTTCCAGAGCGATTCACCCAATGAGTCCTTGATATTTAGTCATTTTCAGCTAATATTTTGGATTTTTGAAAATTTCACTTTTTTGTGAAAATATCCACTAAATGAGGGAATAATATGTTTGAGGGTACCCCAGGAGAGTTCCAAATGTGTGTGGGTAGAATATATATCCCACGGGGGTAAAATTGAAAAAAGTTTAAAAAATTTTTTTTTTTGACTTAGTCATTTTTCCGGCGTTTATCAGACTTTCAGATAGGGGAAATGTCAATGAGCATTCCGATTTCAGTTCCAGAGCGATTCGCCCAATAAGTCCTTGATATTTAGTTGTTTTCAGCCAATTTTCTGGATTTTTGAAAATTTCACTTTTTTGTGAAAATATCCACTAAATGAGGGAATAATATGTGTGAGGGTACCCCAGGAGAGTTCCAAATGTGTGTGTGTAGAATATATATCCCACGGGGGTAAAATTGAAAAAAGTTGAAAAAAATTTTTTTTTGGACTTAGTCATTTTTCTGCCGTTTATCAGACTTTCAGATAGGGGAAATGTCAGTGAGCATTCCGATTTCAGTCCCAGAGCGATTCGCCCAATGAGTCCTTGATATTTAGTCGTTTTCAGCCAATATTTTGGATTTTTGAAAATTTCCCTTTTTTGTAAAAATATCCACTAAATGAGGAAATAATATGTGTGAGGGTAGAATATATATCCCACGGCGGTAAAATTGAAAAAAGTTTAAAAAAAATTTTTTTTGGACTTAGTCATTTTTCCGGCGTTTTTCAGACTTTCAGATAGGGGAAATGTCAGTGAGCGTTCCGATTTCAGTTCCAGAGCGATTCGCCCAATGATTCCTTGATATTTAGTCGTCTTCAGCCAATTTTCTGGATTTTTGAAAATTTCACTTTTTTGTGAAAATATCCACTAAATGAGGGAATAATATGTGTGAGGGTAGAATATATATCCCACGGGGGTAAAATTGAAAAAAGTTGAAAAAACATTTTTTTTTGGACTTAGTCATTTTTCCGGCGTTTATCAGTCTTTCAGATAGGGGAAATGTCAGTGAGCGTTCCGATTTCAGTTCCAGAGCGATTCACCCAATGAGTCCTTGATATTTAGTCATTTTCAGCTAATATTTTGGATTTTTGAAAATTTCACTTTTTTGTGAAAATATCCACTAAATGAGGGAATAATATGTGTGAGGAGGGTACCCCAGGAGAGTTCCAAATGTGTGTGGGTAGAATATATATCCCACGGGGGTAAATTGAAAGAAGTTGAAAACATTTTTTTTATGGACTTAGTCATTTTTCCGGCATTTATCAGACTTTCAGATAGGGGAAATGTCAGTGAGCGTTACGATTTCAGATCCAGAGCGATTTGCCCAATGAGTCCTTGATATTTAGTCGTTTTCAGCCAATTTTCTGGATTTTTGAAAATTTCACTTTTTTGTGATAATATCCACTAAATGAGGGAATAATATGTGTGAGGGTAGAATATATATCCCACGGGGGTAAAATTGAAAAAAGTTGAAAAAACATTTTTTTTTGGACTTAGTCATTTTTCCGGCGTTTATCAGACTTTCAGATAGGGGAAATGTCAGTGAGCGTTCCGATTTCAGTTCCAGAGCGATTCACCCAATGAGTCCTTGATATTTAGTCATTTTCAGCTAATATTTTGGATTTTTGAAAATTTCACTTTTTTTGTGAAAATATCCACTAAATGAGGGAATAATATGTTTGAGGGTACCCCAGGAGAGTTCCAAATGTGTGTGGGTAGAATATATATCCCACGGGGGTAAAATTGAAAAAAGTTTAAAAAATTTTTTTTTTTGACTTAGTCATTTTTCTGGCGTTTATCAGACTTTCAGATAGGAGAAATGTCAATGAGCATTCCGATTTCAGTTCCAGAGCGATTCGCCCAATAAGTCCTTGATATTTAGTTGTTTTCAGCCAATTTTCTGGATTTTTGAAAATTTCACTTTTTTGTGAAAATATCCACTAAATGAGGGAATAATACGTGTGAGGGTACCCCAGGAGAGTTCCAAATGTGTGTGCGTAGAATATATATCCCACGGGGGTAAAATTGAAAAAAGTTGAAAAAAATTTTTTTTTGGACTTAGTCATTTTTCTGCCGTTTATCAGACTTTCAGATAGGGGAAATGTCAGTGAGCGTTCCGATTTCAGTCCCAGAGCGATTCGCCCAATGAGTCCTTGATATTTAGTCGTTTTCAGCCAATATTTTGGATTTTTGAAAATTTCACTTTTTTTGTGAAAATATCCACTAAATGAGGCAATAATATGTGTGAGGGTAGAATATATATCCCACGGGGGTAAAATTGAAAAAAGTTGAAAAAACATTTTTTTTTGGACTTAGTCATTTTTCCGGCGTTTATCAGACTTTCAGATAGGGGAAATGTCAGTGAGCGTTCCGATTTCAGTTCCAGAGCGATTCACCCAATAAGTCCTTGATATTTAGTCATTTTCAGCTAATATTTTGGATTTTTGAAAATTTCACTTTTTTGTGAAAATATCCACTAAATGAGGGAATAATATGTGTGAGGGTACCCCAGGAGAGTTCCAAATGTGTGTGGGTAGAATATATATCCCACGGGGGTAAAATTGAAAAATGTTTAAAAAAAATTTTTTTTGGACTTAGTCATTTTTCTGGCGTTTATCAGATTTCCAGATAGGGGAAATATCAGTGAGCGTTCCGATTTCAGTCCCAGAGCGATTCGCCCAATGAGTCCTTGATATTTAGTCGTTTTCAGCCAATATTTTGGATTTTTGAAAATTTCACTTTTTTTGTGAAAATATCCACTAAATGAGGCAATAATATGTGTGAGGGTAGAATATATATCCCACGGGGGTAAAATTGAAAAAAGTTGAAAAAATTTTTTTTTTGGACTTAGTCATTTTTCCGGCGTTTATCAGACTTTCAGATAGGGGAAATGTCAGTGAGCGTTCCGATTTCAATTCCAGAGCGATTCGCCCAATGATTCCTTGATATTTAGTCGTCTTCAGCCAATTTTCTGGATTTTTGAAAATTTCACTTTTTTGTGAAAATATCCACTAAATGAGGGAATAATATGTGTGAGGGTAGAATATATATCCCACGGGGGTAAAATTGAAAAAATTTGAAAAAACATTTTTTTTTGGACTTAGTCATTTTTCCGGCGTTTATCAGACTTTCAGATAGGGGAAATGTCAGTGAGCGTTCCGATTTCAGTTCCAGAGCGATTCACCCAATGAGTCCTTGATATTTAGTCATTTTCAGCTAATATTTTGGATTTTTGAAAATTTCACTTTTTTGTGAAAATATCCACTAAATGAGGGAATAATATGTGTGAGGGTACCCCAGGAGAGTTCCAAATGTGTGTGGGTAGAATATATATCCCACGGGGGTAAAATTGAAAAAAGTTGAAAAAAATTTTTTTTTGGACTTAGTCATTTTTCTGCCGTTTATCAGACTTTCAGATAGGGGAAATGTCAGTGAGCGTTCCGATTTCAGTCCCAGAGCGATTCGCCCAATGAGTCCTTGATATTTAGTCGTTTTCAGCCAATATTTTGGATTTTTGAAAATTTCACTTTTTTGTGAAAATATCCACTAAATGAGGAAATAATATGTGTGAGGGTAGAATATATATCCCACGGGGGTAAAATTGAAAAAAGTTTAAAAAAATTTTTTATTGGACTTAGTCATTTTTCCGGCGTTTATCAGACTTTCAGATAGGGGAAATGTCAGTGAGCGTTCCGATTTCAGTTCCAGAGCGATTCGCCCAATGAGTCCTTGATATTTAGTCGTTTTCAGCTAATATTTTGGATTTTTGAAAATTTCACTTTTTTGTGAAAATATCCACTAAATGAGGGAATAATATGTGTGAGGGTACCCCAGGAGAGTTCCAAATGTGTGTGGGTAGAATATATATCCCACGGGGGTAAAATTGAAAAAAGTAGAAAAAATTTTTTTTTGGACTTAGTCATTTTTCCGGCGTTTATCAGACTTTCAGATAGGGGAAATGTCAGTGAGCGTTCAGATTTCAGTTCCAGAGCGTTTCGCCCAATGAGTCCTTGATATTTAGTCGTTTTCAGCTAATATTTTGGATTTTTGAAAATTTCACTTTTTTGTGAAAATATCCACTAAATGAGGGAATAATATGTGTGAGGGTACCCCAGGAGAGTTCCAAATGTGTGTGGGTAGAATATATATCCCACGGGGGTAAAATTGAAAAATGTTTAAAAAAAATTTTTTTTGGACTTAGTCATTTTTCTGGCGTTTATCAGATTTTCAGATAGGGGAAATATCAGTGAGCGTTCCGATTTCAGTCCCAGAGCGATTCGCCCAATGAGTCCTTGATATTTAGTCGTTTTCAGCCAATATTTTGGATTTTTGAAAATTTCACTTTTTTTGTGAAAATATCCACTAAATGAGGCAATAATATGTGTGAGGGTAGAATATATATCCCACGGGGGTAAAATTGAAAAAAGTTGAAAAAATTTTTTTTTTGGACTTAGTCATTTTTCCGGCGTTTATCAGACTTTCAGATAGGGGAAATGTCAGTGAGCGTTCCGATTTCAATTCCAGAGCGATTCGCCCAATGATTCCTTGATATTTAGTCGTCTTCAGCCAATTTTCTGGATTTTTGAAAATTTCACTTTTTTGTGAAAATATCCACTAAATGAGGGAATAATATGTGTGAGGGTAGAATATATATCCCACGGGGGTAAAATTGAAAAAATTTGAAAAAACATTTTTTTTTGGACTTAGTCATTTTTCCGGCGTTTATCAGACTTTCAGATAGGGGAAATGTCAGTGAGCGTTCCGATTTCAGTTCCAGAGCGATTCACCCAATGAGTCCTTGATATTTAGTCATTTTCAGCTAATATTTTGGATTTTTGAAAATTTCACTTTTTTGTGAAAATATCCACTAAATGAGGGAATAATATGTGTGAGGGTACCCCAGGAGAGTTCCAAATGTGTGTGGGTAGAATATATATCCCACGGGGGTAAAATTGAAAAAAGTTGAAAAAAATTTTTTTTTGGACTTAGTCATTTTTCTGCCGTTTATCAGACTTTCAGATAGGGGAAATGTCAGTGAGCGTTCCGATTTCAGTCCCAGAGCGATTCGCCCAATGAGTCCTTGATATTTAGTCGTTTTCAGCCAATATTTTGGATTTTTGAAAATTTCACTTTTTTGTGAAAATATCCACTAAATGAGGAAATAATATGTGTGAGGGTAGAATATATATCCCACGGGGGTAAAATTGAAAAAAGTTTAAAAAATTTTTTTATTGGACTTAGTCATTTTTCCGGCGTTTATCAGACTTTCAGATAGGGGAAATGTCAGTGAGCGTTCCGATTTCAGTTCCAGAGCGATTCGCCCACTGAGTCCTTGATATTTAGTCGTTTTCAGCTAATATTTTGGATTTTTGAAAATTTCACTTTTTTGTGAAAATATCCACTAAATGAGGGAATAATATGTGTGAGGGTACCCCAGGAGAGTTCCAAATGTGTGTGGGTAGAATATATATCCCACGGGGGTAAAATTGAAAAAAGTAGAAAAAAATTTTTTTTGGACTTAGTCATTTTTCCGGCGTTTATCAGACTTTCAGATAGGGGAAATGTCAGTGAGCGTTCAGATTTCAGTTCCAGAGCGTTTCGCCCAATGAGTCCTTGATATTTAGTCGTTTTCAGCTAATATTTTGGATTTTTGAAAATTTCACTTTTTTGTGAAAATATCCACTAAATGAGGGAATAATATGTGTGAGGGTACCCCAGGAGAGTTCCAAATGTGTGTGGGTAGAATACATATCCCACGGGGGTAAAATTGAAAAAAGTTGAAAAAAATTTTTTTTGGACTTAGTCATTTTTCCGGCGTTTATCAGACTTTCAGATAGGGGAAATGTCAGTGAGCGTTCCGATTTCAGTCCCAGAGCGATTCGCCCAATGAGTCCTTGATATTTAGTCGTTTTCAGCCAATATTTTGGATTTTTGAAAATTTCACTTTTTTTGTGAAAATATCCACTAAATGAGGCAATAATATGTGTGAGGGTAGAATATATATCCCACGGGGGTAAAATTGAAAAAAGTTGAAAAAATTTTTTTTCTGGACTTAGTCATTTTTCCGGCGTTTATCAGACTTTCAGATAGGGGAAATGTCAGTGAGCGTTCCGATTTCAATTCCAGAGCGATTCGCCCAATGATTCCTTGATATTTAGTCGTCTTCAGCCAATTTTCTGGATTTTTGAAAATTTCACTTTTTTGTGAAAATATCCACTAAATGAGGGAATAATATGTGTGAGGGTAGAATATATATCCCACGGGGGTAAAATTGAAAAAATTTGAAAAAACATTTTTTTTTGGACTTAGTCATTTTTCTGGCGTTTATCAGACTTTCAGATAGGGGAAATGTCAGTGAGCGTTCCGATTTCAGTTCCAGAGCGATTCACCCAATGAGTCCTTGATATTTAGTCATTTTCAGCTAATATTTTGGATTTTTGAAAATTTCACTTTTTTGTGAAAATATCCACTAAATGAGGGAATAATATGTGTGAGGAGGGTACCCCAGGAGAGTTCCAAATGTGTGTGGGTAGAATATATATCCCACGGGGGTAAATTGAAAGAAGTTGAAAACATTTTTTTTATGGACTTAGTCATTTTTCCGGCATTTATCAGACTTTCAGATAGGGGAAATGTCAGTGAGCGTTACGATTTCAGATCCAGAGCGATTTGCCCAATGAGTCCTTGATATTTAGTCGTTTTCAGCCAATTTTCTGGATTTTTGAAAATTTCACTTTTTTGTGAAAATATCCACTAAATGAGGGAATAATATGTGTGAGGGTAGAACATATATCCCACGGGGGTAAAATTGAAAAAAGTTGAAAAAACATTTTTTTTTGGACTTAGTCATTTTTCCGGCGTTTATCAGACTTTCAGATAGGGGAAATGTCAGTGAGCGTTCCGATTTCAGTTCCAGAGCGATTCACCCAATGAGTCCTTGATATTTAGTCATTTTCAGCTAATATTTTGGATTTTTGAAAATTTCACTTTTTTTGTGAAAATATCCACTAAATGAGGGAATAATATGTTTGAGGGTACCCCAGGAGAGTTCCAAATGTGTGTGGGTAGAATATATATCCCACGGGGGTAAAATTGAAAAAAGTTGAAAAAAATTTTTTTTTGGACTTAGTCATTTTTCTGCCGTTTATCAGACTTTCAGATAGGGGAAATGTCAGTGAGCGTTCCGATTTCAGTCCCAGAGCGATTCGCCCAATGAGTCCTTGATATTTAGTCGTTTTCAGCCAATATTTTGGATTTTTGAAAATTTCACTTTTTTTGTGAAAATATCCACTAAATGAGGCAATAATATGTGTGAGGGTAGAATATATATCCCACGGGGGTAAAATTGAAAAAAGTTGAAAAAACATTTTTTTTTGGACTTAGTCATTTTTCCGGCGTTTATCAGACTTTCAGATAGGGGAAATGTCAGTGAGCGTTCCGATTTCAGTTCCAGAGCGATTCACCCAATAAGTCCTTGATATTTAGTCATTTTCAGCTAATATTTTGGATTTTTGAAAATTTCACTTTTTTGTGAAAATATCCACTAAATGAGGGAATAATATGTGTGAGGGTACCCCAGGAGAGTTCCAAATGTGTGTGGGTAGAATATATATCCCACGGGGGTAAAATTGAAAAAAGTTTAAAAAAAATTTTTTTTGGACTTAGTCATTTTTCTGGCGTTTATCAGATTTTCAGATAGGGGAAATATCAGTGAGCGTTCCGATTTCAGTCCCAGAGCGATTCGCCCAATGAGTCCTTGATATTTAGTCGTTTTCAGCCAATATTTTGGATTTTTGAAAATTTCACTTTTTTTGTGAAAATATCCACTAAATGAGGCAATAATATGTGTGAGGGTAGAATATATATCCCACGGGGGTAAAATTGAAAAAAGTTGAAAAAATTTTTTTTTTGGACTTAGTCATTTTTCCGGCGTTTATCAGACTTTCAGATAGGGGAAATGTCAGTGAGCGTTCCGATTTCAGTTCCAGAGCGATTAGCCCAATGAGTCCTTGATATTTAGTCGTTTTCAGCCAATATTTTGGATTTTTGAAAATTTCACTTTTTTGTGAAAATATCCACTAAATGAGGGAATAATATGTGTGAGGGTACCCCAGGAGAGTTCCAAATGTGTGTGGGTAGAATATATATCCCACGGTTGTAAAATTGAAAAAAGTTGAAAAAAATTTTTTTTTAGATTTAGTCATTTCTCCGGCGCTTATCACACTTTCAGACAGGGCAAATGTCAGTGAGCGTTCCGATTTCAGTCCCAGAGCGATTCGCCCAATGAGTCCTTGATATTTAGTCGTTTTCAGCCAATATTTTGGATTTTTGAAAATTTCACTTTTTTTGTGAAAATATCCACTAAATGAGGCAATAATATGTGTGAGGGTAGAATATATATCCCACGGGGGTAAAATTGAAAAAAGTTGAAAAAATTTTTTTTCTGGACTTAGTCATTTTTCCGGCGTTTATCAGACTTTCAGATAGGGGAAATGTCAGTGAGCGTTCCGATTTCAATTCCAGAGCGATTCGCCCAATGATTCCTTGATATTTAGTCGTCTTCAGCCAATTTTCTGGATTTTTGAAAATTTCACTTTTTTGTGAAAATATCCACTAAATGAGGGAATAATATGTGTGAGGGTAGAATATATATCCCACGGGGGTAAAATTGAAAAAATTTGAAAAAACATTTTTTTTTGGACTTAGTCATTTTTCTGGCGTTTATCAGACTTTCAGATAGGGGAAATGTCAGTGAGCGTTCCGATTTCAGTTCCAGAGCGATTCACCCAATGAGTCCTTGATATTTAGTCATTTTCAGCTAATATTTTGGATTTTTGAAAATTTCACTTTTTTGTGAAAATATCCACTAAATGAGGGAATAATATGTGTGAGGAGGGTACCCCAGGAGAGTTCCAAATGTGTGTGGGTAGAATATATATCCCACGGGGGTAAATTGAAAGAAGTTGAAAACATTTTTTTTATGGACTTAGTCATTTTTCCGGCATTTATCAGACTTTCAGATAGGGGAAATGTCAGTGAGCGTTACGATTTCAGATCCAGAGCGATTTGCCCAATGAGTCCTTGATATTTAGTCGTTTTCAGCCAATTTTCTGGATTTTTGAAAATTTCACTTTTTTGTGAAAATATCCACTAAATGAGGGAATAATATGTGTGAGGGTAGAACATATATCCCACGGGGGTAAAATTGAAAAAAGTTGAAAAAACATTTTTTTTTGGACTTAGTCATTTTTCCGGCGTTTATCAGACTTTCAGATAGGGGAAATGTCAGTGAGCGTTCCGATTTCAGTTCCAGAGCGATTCACCCAATGAGTCCTTGATATTTAGTCATTTTCAGCTAATATTTTGGATTTTTGAAAATTTCACTTTTTTTGTGAAAATATCCACTAAATGAGGGAATAATATGTTTTAGGGTACCCCAGGAGAGTTCCAAATGTGTGTGGGTAGAATATATATCCCACGGGGGTAAAATTGAAAAAAGTTGAAAAAAATTTTTTTTTGGACTTAGTCATTTTTCTGCCGTTTATCAGACTTTCAGATAGGGGAAATGTCAGTGAGCGTTCCGATTTCAGTCCCAGAGCGATTCGCCCAATGAGTCCTTGATATTTAGTCGTTTTCAGCCAATATTTTGGATTTTTGAAAATTTCACTTTTTTTGTGAAAATATCCACTAAATGAGGCAATAATATGTGTGAGGGTAGAATATATATCCCACGGGGGTAAAATTGAAAAAAGTTGAAAAAACATTTTTTTTTGGACTTAGTCATTTTTCCGGCGTTTATCAGACTTTCAGATAGGGGAAATGTCAGTGAGCGTTCCGATTTCAGTTCCAGAGCGATTCACCCAATAAGTCCTTGATATTTAGTCATTTTCAGCTAATATTTTGGATTTTTGAAAATTTCACTTTTTTGTGAAAATATCCACTAAATGAGGGAATAATATGTGTGAGGGTACCCCAGGAGAGTTCCAAATGTGTGTGGGTAGAATATATATCCCACGGGGGTAAAATTGAAAAAAGTTTAAAAAAAATTTTTTTTGGACTTAGTCATTTTTCTGGCGTTTATCAGATTTTCAGATAGGGGAAATATCAGTGAGCGTTCCGATTTCAGTCCCAGAGCGATTCGCCCAATGAGTCCTTGATATTTAGTCGTTTTCAGCCAATATTTTGGATTTTTGAAAATTTCACTTTTTTTGTGAAAATATCCACTAAATGAGGCAATAATATGTGTGAGGGTAGAATATATATCCCACGGGGGTAAAATTGAAAAAAGTTGAAAAAATTTTTTTTTTGGACTTAGTCATTTTTCCGGCGTTTATCAGACTTTCAGATAGGGGAAATGTCAGTGAGCGTTCCGATTTCAATTCCAGAGCGATTCGCCCAATGATTCCTTGATATTTAGTCGTCTTCAGCCAATTTTCTGGATTTTTGAAAATTTCACTTTTTTGTGAAAATATCCACTAAATGAGGGAATAATATGTGTGAGGGTAGAATATATATCCCACGGGGGTAAAATTGAAAAAAGTTGAAAAAATTTTTTTTTTTGGACTTAGTCATTTTTCCGGCGTTTATCAGACTTTCAGATAGGGGAAATGTCAGTGAGCGTTCCGATTTCAATTCCAGAGCGATTCGCCCAATGATTCCTTGATATTTAGTCGTCTTCAGCCAATTTTCTGGATTTTTGAAAATTTCACTTTTTTGTGAAAATATCCACTAAATGAGGAAATAATATGTGTGAGGGTAGAATATATATCCCACGGGGGTAAAATTGAAAAAAGTTTAAAAAAAATTTTTTTTGGACTTAGTCATTTTTCCGGCGTTTATCAGACTTTCAGATAGGGGAAATGTCAGTGAGCGTTCCGATTTCAGTTCCAGAGCGATTCGCCCAATGAGTCCTTGATATTTAGTCATTTTCAGCTAATATTTTGGATTTTTGAAAATTTCACTTTTTTGTGAAAATATCCACTAAATGAGGGAATAATATGTGTGAGGGTACCCCAGGAGAGTTCCAAATGTGTGTGGGTAGAATACATATCCCACGGGGGTAAAATTGAAAAAAGTTGAAAAAAATTTTTTTTTGGACTTAGTCATTTTTCTGGCATTTATCAGACTTTCAGATAGGGGAAATGTCAGTGAGCGTTCCGATTTCAGTCCCAGAGCGATTCGCCCAATGAGTCCTTGATATTTAGTCGTTTTCAGCCAATATTTTGGATTTTTGAAAATTTCACTTTTTTGTGAAAATATCCACTAAATGAGGAAATAATATGTGTGAGGGTAGAATATATATCCCACGGGGGTAAAATTGAAAAAAGTTCAAAAAAAATTTTTTTTGGACTTAGTCATTTTTCCGGCGTTTATCAGACTTTCAGATAGGGGAAATGTCAGTGAGCGTTCCGATTTCAGTTCCAGAGCGATTCGCCCAATGAGTCCTTGATATTTAGTCGTTTTCAGCTAATATTTTGGATTTTTGAAAATTTCACTTTTTTGTGAAAATATCCACTAAATGAGGGAATAATATGTGTGAGGGTACCCCAGGAGAGTTCCAAATGTGTGTGGGTAGAATACATATCCCACGGGGGTAAATTGAAAGAAGTTGAAAACATTTTTTTTATGGACTTAGTCATTTTTCCGGCATTTATCAGACTTTCAGATAGGGGAAATGTCAGTGAGCGTTACGATTTCAGATCCAGAGCGATTTGCCCAATGAGTCCTTGATATTTAGTCGTTTTCAGCCAATTTTCTGGATTTTTGAAAATTTCACTTTTTTGTGAAAATATCCACTAAATGAGGGAATAATATGTGTGAGGGTAGAATATATATCCCCCGGGGGTAAAATTGAAAAAAGTTGAAAAAACATTTTTTTTTGGACTTAGTCATTTTTCCGGCGTTTATCAGACTTTCAGATAGGGGAAATGTCAGTGAGCGTTCCGATTTCAGTTCCAGAGCGATTCACCCAATGAGTCCTTGATATTTAGTCATTTTCAGCTAATATTTTGGATTTTTGAAAATTTCACTTTTTTGTGAAAATATCCACTAAATGAGGGTATAATATGTGTGAGGGTACCCCAGGAGAGTTCCAAATGTGTGTGGGTAGAATATATATCCCACGGGGGTAAATTGAAAGAAGTTGAAAACATTTTTTTTATGGACTTAGTCATTTTTCCGGCATTTATCAGACTTTCAGATAGGGGAAATGTCAGTGAGCGTTACGATTTCAGATCCAGAGCGATTTGCCCAATGAGTCCTTGATATTTAGTCGTTTTCAGCCAATTTTCTGGATTTTTGAAAATTTCACTTTTTTGTGAAAATATCCACTAAATGAGGGAATAAAATGTGTGAGGGTAGAATATATATCCCACGGGGGTAAAATTGAAAAAAGTTGAAAAAACATTTTTTTTTGAACTTAGTCATTTTTCCGGCGTTTATCGGACTTTCAGATAGAGGAAATGTCAGTAAGCGTTCCGATTTCAGTTCCAGAGCGATTCACCCAATGAGTCCTTGATATTTAGTCATTTTCAGCTAATATTTTGGATTTTTGAAAATTTCACTTTTTTGTGAAAATATCCACTAAATGAGGGAATAATATGTGTGAGGGTACCCCAGGAGAGTTCCAAATGTGTGTGGGTAGAATATATATCCCACGGGGGTAAAATTGAAAAAAGTTTAAAAAAATTTTTTTTTGGACTTAGTCATTTTTCTGGCGTTTATCAGACTTTCAGATAGGGGAAATATCAGTGAGCGTTCCGATTTCAGTCCCAGAGCGATTCGCCCAATGAGTCCTTGATATTTAGTCGTTTTCAGCCAATATTTTGGATTTTTGAAAATTTCACTTTTTTGTGAAAATATCCACTAAATGAGGGAATAATATGTGTGAGGGTACCCCAGGAGAGTTCCAAATGTGTGTGGGTAGAATATACATCCCACGGGGGTAAAATTGAAAAAAGTTGAAAAAAATTTTTTTTTGGACTTAGTCATTTTTCTGGCGTTTATCAGACTTTCAGATAGGGGAAATCTCAGTGAGCGTTCCGATTTCAGTCCCAGAGCGATTCGCCCAATGAGTCCTTGATATTTAGTCGTTTTCAGCCAATATTTTGGATTTTTGAAAATTTCACTTTTTTGTGAAAATATCCACTAAATGAGGAAATAATATGTGTGAGGGTAGAATATATATCCCACGGGGGTAAAATTGAAAAAAGTTTAAAAAAAATTTTCTTTGGACTTAGTCATTTTTCCGGCGTTTATCAGACTTTCAGATAGGGGAAATGTCAGTGAGCGTTCCGATTTCAGTTCCAGAGCGATTCGCCCAATGAGTCCTTGATATTTAGTCGTTTTCAGCTAATATTTTGGATTTTTGAAAATTTCACTTTTTTGTGAAAATATCCACTAAATGAGGGAATAATATGTGTGAGGGTACCCCAGGAGAGTTCCAAATGTGTGTGGGTAGAATATATATCCCACGGGGGTAAAATTGAAAAAAGTAGAAAAAAATTTTTTTTGGACTTAGTCATTTTTCCGGCGTTTATCAGAATTTCAGATAGGGGAAATGTCAGTGAGCGTTCCGATTTCACTTCCAGAGCGATTCGCCCAATGAGTCCTTGATATTTAGTCGTTTTCAGCTAATATTTTGGATTTTTGAAAATTTCACTTTTTTGTGAAAATATCCACTAAATGAGGGAATAATATGTGTGAGGAGGGTACCCCAGGAGAGTTCCAAATGTGTGTGGGTAGAATATATATCCCACGGGGGTAAATTGAAAGAAGTTGAAAACATTTTTTTTATGGACTTAGTCATTTTTCCGGCATTTATCAGACTTTCAGATAGGGGAAATGTCAGTGAGCGTTACGATTTCAGATCCAGAGCGATTTACCCAATGAGTCCTTGATATTTAGTCGTTTTCAGCCAATTTTCTGGATTTTTGAAAATTTCACTTTTTTGTGAAAATATCCACTAAATGAGGGAATAATATGTGTGAGGGTAGAATATATATCCCACGGGGGTAAAATTGAAAAAAGTTGAAAAAACATTTTTTTTTGGACTTAGTCATTTTTCCGGCATTTATCAGACTTTCAGATAGGGGAAATGTCAGTGAGCGTTCCGATTTCAGTTCCAGAGCGATTCACCCAATGAGTCCTTGATATTTAGTCATTTTCAGCTAATATTTTGGATTTTTGAAAATTTCACTTTTTTGTGAAAATATCCACTAAATGAGGGAATAATATGTTTGAGGGTACCCCAGGAGAGTTCCAAATGTGTGTGGGTAGAATATATATCCCACGGGGGTAAAATTGAAAAAAGTTTAAAAAATTTTTTTTTTTGACTTAGTCATTTTTCCGGCGTTTATCAGACTTTCAGATAGGGGAAATGTCAATGAGCATTCCGATTTCAGTTCCAGAGCGATTCGCCCAATAAGTCCTTGATATTTAGTTGATTTCAGCCAATTTTCTGGATTTTTGAAAATTTCACTTTTTTGTGAAAATATCCACTAAATGAGGGAATAATATGTGTGAGGGTACCCCAGGAGAGTTCCAAATGTGTGTGTGTAGAATATATATCCCACGGGGGTAAAATTGAAAAAAGTTGAAAAAAATTTTTTTTTGGACTTAGTCATTTTTCTGCCGTTTATCAGACTTTCAGATAGGGGAAATGTCAGTGAGCGTTCCGATTTCAGTCCCAGAGCGATTCGCCCAATGAGTCCTTGATATTTAGTCGTTTTCAGCCAATATTTTGGATTTTTGAAAATTTCACTTTTTTGTAAAAATATCCACTAAATGAGGAAATAATATGTGTGAGGGTAGAATATATATCCCACGGGGGTAAAATTGAAAAAAGTTTAAAAAAATTTTTTTTGGGACTTAGTCATTTTTCCGGCGTTTATCAGACTTTCAGATAGGGGAAATGTCAGTGAGCGTTCCGATTTCAGTTCCAGAGCGATTCGCCCAATGATTCCATGATATTTAGTCGTCTTCAGCCAATTTTCTGGATTTTTGAAAATTTCACTTTTTTGTGAAAATATCCACTAAATGAGGGAATAATATGTGTGAGGGTAGAATATATATCCCACGGGGGTAAAATTGAAAAAAGTTGATAAAACATTTTTTTTTGGACTTAGTCATTTTTCCGGCGTTTATCAGACTTTCAGATAGGGGAAATGTCAGTGAGCGTTCCGATTTCAGTTCCAGAGCGATTCACCCAATGAGTCCTTGATATTTAGTCATTTTCAGCTAATATTTTGGATTTTTGAAAATTTCACTTTTTTGTGAAAATATCCACTAAATGAGGGAATAATATGTGTGAGGAGGGTACCCCAGGAGAGTTCCAAATGTGTGTGGGTAGAATATATATCCCACGGGGGTAAATTGAAAGAAGTTGAAAACATTTTTTTTATGGACTTAGTCATTTTTCCGGCATTTATCAGACTTTCAGATAGGGGAAATGTCAGTGAGCGTTACGATTTCAGATCCAGAGCGATTTGCCCAATGAGTCCTTGATATTTAGTCGTTTTCAGCCAATTTTCTGGATTTTTGAAAATTTCACTTTTTTGTGAAAATATCCACTAAATGAGGGAATAATATGTGTGAGGGTAGAATATATATCCCACGGGGGTAAAATTGAAAAAAGTTGAAAAAACATTTTTTTTTGGACTTAGTCATTTTTCCGGCGTTTATCAGACTTTCAGATAGGGGAAATGTCAGTGAGCGTTCCGATTTCAGTTCCAGAGCGATTCACCCAATGAGTCCTTGATATTTAGTCATTTTCAGCTAATATTTTGGATTTTTGAAAATTTCACTTTTTTGTGAAAATATCCACTAAATGAGGGAATGATATGTGTGAGGGTAGAATATATATCCCACGGGGGTAAAATTGAAAAAAGTTGAAAACATTTTTTTTTGGACTTAGTCATTTTTCCGGCGTTTATCAGACTTTCAGATAGGGGAAATGTCAGTGAGCATTCCAATTTCAGTTCCAGAGCGATTCGCCCAATGAGTCTTTGATATTTAATCGTTTTCAGCCAATATTTTGGATTTTTGAAAATTTCACTTTTTTGTGAAAATATCCACTAAATGAGGGAATAATATGTGTCAGGGTAGAATATATATCCCACGGGGGTAAAATTGAAAAAAGTTGAAAACATTTTTTTTTGGACTTAGTCATTTTTCCGGCGTTTATCAGACTTTCAGATAGGGGAAATGTCAGTGAGCGTTCCGATTTCAATTCCAGAACGATTCGCCCAATGAGTCCTTGATATTTAGTCGTTTTCAGCCAATTTTCTGGATTTTGGAAAATTTCACTTTTTTGTGAAAATATCCACTAATTGAGGAAATAATATGTGTGAGGGTACCCCAGGAGAGTTCCAAATGTGTGTGGGTAGAATATATATCCCACGGGGGTAAAATTGAAAAAAGTTGAAAACATTTTTTTTATGGACTTAGTCATTTTTCTGGCGTTTATCAGACTTTCAGATAGGGGAAATGTCAGTGAGCATTCCGATTTCAGTTCCAGAGCGATTTGCCCAATGAGTCCTTGATATTTAGTCGCTTTCAGCCAATTTTCTGGATTTTTGAAAATGTCACTTTTTTTGTGAAAATATCCACTAAATGAGGGAATAATATGTGTGAGGGTAAAATATATATCCCACGGGGGTAAAATTGAAAAAAGTTGAAAACATTTTTTTTTGGACTTAGTCATTTTTCTGGCGTTTATCAAACTTTCAGATAGGGGAAATGTCAGTGAGCGTTACGATTTCAGATCCAGAGCGATTCGCCCAATGAGTCCTTGATATTTAGTCGTTTTCAGCCAATATTTTGGATTTTTGAAAATGTCACTTTTTTGTGAAAATATCCACTAAATGAGAGAATAATATGTGTGAAGGTACCCCAGGAGAGTTCCAAATGTGTGTGGGTAGAATATATATCCCACGGGGGTAAAATTGAAAAAAGTTGAAAACATTTTTTTTTGGACTTGGTCATTTTTCCGCGTTTATCAGACTTTCAGATAGGGGAAATGTCAGTGAGCGTTCCAATTTCAGTTCCAGAGCGATTCGCCCAATGAGTCTTTGATATTTAGTCGTTTTCAGCCAATATTTTGGATTTTTGAAAATTTCACTTTTTTGTGAAAGTATCCACTAAATGAGGGAATAATATGTGTGAGGGTACCCCAGGAGAGTTCCAAATGTGTGTGGGTAGAATATATATCCCACGGGGGTAAAATTGAAAAAAGTTGAAAACATTTTTTTTTGGACTTAGTCATTTTTTCCAGCGTTTATCAGATTTTCAGATAGGGGAAATGTCAGTGAGCGTTCCGATTTCAGTTCCAGAGCGATTCACCCAATGAGTCCTTGATATTTAGTCATTTTCAGCTAATATTTTGGATTTTTGAAAATTTCACTTTTTTGTGAAAATATCCACTTAATGAGGGAATGATATGTGTGAGGGTAGAATATATATCCCACGGGGGTAAAATTGAAAAAAGTTGAAAACATTTTTTTTTGGACTTAGTCATTTTTCTGGCGTTTATCAAACTTTCAGATAGGGGAAATGTCAGTGAGCGTTACGATTTCAGATCCAGAGCGATTCGCCCAATGAGTCCTTGATATTTAGTCGTTTTCAGCCAATATTTTGGATTTTTGAAAATGTCACTTTTTTGTGAAAATATCCACTAAATGAGAGAATAATATGTGTGAAAGTACCCCAGGAGAGTTCCAAATGTGTGTGGGTAGAATATATATCCCACGGGGGTAAAATTGAAAAAAGTTGAAAACATTTTTTTTTGGACTTGGTCATTTTTCCGCCGTTTATCAGACTTTCAGATAGGGGAAATGTCAGTGACCGTTCCAATTTCAGTTCCAGAGCGATTCGCCCAATGAGTCTTTGATATTTAGTCGTTTTCAGCCAATATTTTGGATTTTTGAAAATTTCACTTTTTTGTGAAAGTATCCACTAAATGAGGGAATAATATGTGTGAGGGTACCCCAGGAGAGTTCCAAATGTGTGTGGGTAGAATATATATCCCACGGGGGTAAAATTGAAAAAAGTTGAAAACATTTTTTTTTGGACTTAGTCATTTTTTCCAGCGTTTATCAGATTTTCAGATAGGGGAAATGTCAGTGAGCGTTCCGATTTCAGTTCCAGAGAGATTCGCCCAATGAGTCCTTGATATTTAGTCGTTTTCAGCTAATATTTTGGATTTTTGAAAATTTCACTTTTTTGTGAAAATATCCACTAAATGAGGGAATAATATGTGTGAGGGTACCCCAGGAGAGTTCCAAATGTGTGTGGGTAGAATATATATCCCATGGGGGTAAAATTGAAAAAAGTTGAAAAAAATTTTTTTTTGGACTTAGTCATTTTTCCGGCATTTATCAGACTTTCAGATAGGGGAAATGTCAGTGAGCGTTACGGTTTCAGATCCAGAGCGATTTGCCCAATGAGTCCTTGATATTTAGTCGTTTTCAGCCAATTTTCTCGATTTTTGAAAATTTCACTTTTTTGTGAAAATATCCACTAAATGAGGCAATAATATGTGTGAGGGTAGAATATATATCCCACGGGGGTAAAATTGAAAAAAGTTGAAAAAATTTTTTTTTTTGGACTTAGTCATTTTTCCGGCGTTTATCAGACTTTCAGATAGGGGAAATGTCAGTGAGCGTTCCGATTTCAATTCCAGAGCGATTCGCCCAATGATTCCTTTATATTTAGGTGTCTTCAGCCAATTTTCTGGATTTTTGAAAATTTCTCTTTTTTGTGAAAATATCCACTAAATGAGGGAATAATATGTGTGAGGGTAGAATATATATCCCACGGGGGTAAAATTGAAAAAAGTTGAAAAAACATTTTTTTGGGACTTAGTCATTTTTCCGGCGTTTATCAGACTTTCAGATAGGGGAAATGTCAGTGAGCGTTCCGATTTCAATTCCAGAGCGATTCGCCCAATGATTCCTTGATATTTAGTCGTCTTCAGCCAATTTTCTGGATTTTTGAAAATTTCACTTTTTTGTGAAAATATCCACTAAATGAGGGAATAATATGTGTGAGGGTACCCCAGGAGAGTTCCAAATGTGTGTGGGTAGAATATATATCCCACGGGGGTAAATTGAAAGAAGTTGAAAACATTTTTTTTATGGACTTAGTCATTTTTCCGGCATTTATCAGACTTTCAGATAGGGGAAATGTCAGTGAGCGTTACGATTTCAGATCCAGAGCGATTCGCCCAATGAGTCCTTGATATTTAGTCGTTTTCAGCCAATTTTCTGGATTTTTGAAAATTTCACTTTTATGTGAAAATATCCACTAAATGTGGAAATAATATGTGTGAGGGCACCCCAGGAGAGTTCCAAATGTGTGTGGGTAGAATATATATCCCACGGGGGTAAAATTGAAAAAAGTAAAAAAAATTTTTTTTTTTTACTTAGTCATTTTTCCGGCGTTTATCAGACTTTCAGATAGGGGAAATGTCAATGAGCATTCCGATTTCAGTTCCAGAGCGATTCGCCCAATAAGTCCTTGATATTTAGTTGTTTTCAGCCAATTTTCTGGATTTTTGAAAATTTCACTTTTTTGTGAAAATATCCACTAAATGAGGGAATAATATGTGTGAGGGTACCCCAGGAGAGTTCCAAATGTGTGTGGGTAGAATATATATCCCACGGGGGTAAAATTGAAAAAAGTTGAAAACATTTTTTTTATGGACTTAGTCATTTTTCTGACGTTTATCAGACTTTCAGATAGGGGAAATGTCAGTGAGCATTCCGATTTCAGTTCCAGAGCGATTTGCCCAATGAGTCCTTGATATTTAGTCGCTTTCAGCCAATTTTCTGGATTTTTGAAAATGTCACTTTTTTTGTGAAAATATCCACTAAATGAGGGAATAATATGTGTGAGGGTAAAATATATATCCCACGGGGGTAAAATTGAAAAAAGTTGAAAACATTTTTTTTTGGACTTAGTCATTTTTCTGGCGTTTATCAGACTTTCAGATAGGGGAAATGTCAGTGAGCTTTACGATTTCAGATCCAGAGCGATTCGCCCAATGAGTCCTTGATATTTAGTCGTTTTCAGCCAATATTTTGGATTTTTGAAAATGTCACTTTTTTGTGAAAATATCCACTAAATGAGAGAATAATATGTGTGAAGGTACCCCAGGAGAGTTCCAAATGTGTGTGGGTAGAATATATATCCCACGGGTGTAAAATTGAAAAAAGTTGAAAATATTTTTTTTTTTACTTAGTCATTTTTCCGGCGTTTATCAGACTTTCAGATAGGGGAAATGTCAGTGAGCGTTCCGATTTCAGTTCCAGAGCGATTCACCCAATGAGTCCTTGATATTTAGTCATTTTCAGCTAATATTTTGGATTTTTGAAAATTTCACTTTTTTGTGAAAATATCCACTAAATGAGGGAATGATATGTGTGAGGGTAGAATATATATCCCACGGGGGTAAAATTGAAAAAAGTTGAAAACATTTTTTTTTGGACTTAGTCATTTTTCCGGCGTTTATCAGACTTTCAGATAGGGGAAATGTCAGTGAGCATTCCAATTTCAGTTCCAGAGCGATTCGCCCAATGAGTCTTTGATATTTAGTCGTTTTCAGCCAATATTTTGGATTTTTGAAAATTTCACTTTTTTGTGAAAATATCCACTAAATGAGGGAATAATATGTGTCAGGGTAGAATATATATCCCACGGGGGTAAAATTGAAAAAAGTTGAAAACATTTTTTTTTGGACTTAGTCATTTTTCCGGCGTTTATCAGACTTTCAGATAGGGGAAATGTCAGTGAGCGTTCCGATTTCAATTCCAGAACGATTCGCCCAATGAGTCCTTGATATTTAGTCGTTTTCAGCCAATTTTCTGGATTTTGGAAAATTTCACTTTTTTGTGAAAATATCCACTAATTGAGGAAATAATATGTGTGAGGGTACCCCAGGAGAGTTCCAAATGTGTGTGGGTAGAATATATATCCCACGGGGGTAAAATTGAAAAAAGTTGAAAACATTTTTTTTATGGACTTAGTCATTTTTCTGGCGTTTATCAGACTTTCAGATAGGGGAAATGTCAGTGAGCATTCCGATTTCAGTTCCAGAGCGATTTGCCCAATGAGTCCTTGATATTTAGTCGCTTTCAGCCAATTTTCTGGATTTTTGAAAATGTCACTTTTTTTGTGAAAATATCCACTAAATGAGGGAATAATATGTGTGAGGGTAAAATATATATCCCACGGGGGTAAAATTGAAAAAAGTTGAAAACATTTTTTTTTGGACTTAGTCATTTTTCTGGCGTTTATCAAACTTTCAGATAGGGGAAATGTCAGTGAGCGTTACGATTTCAGATCCAGAGCGATTCGCCCAATGAGTCCTTGATATTTAGTCGTTTTCAGCCAATATTTTGGATTTTTGAAAATGTCACTTTTTTGTGAAAATATCCACTAAATGAGAGAATAATATGTGTGAAGGTACCCCAGGAGAGTTCCAAATGTGTGTGGGTAGAATATATATCCCACGGGGGTAAAATTGAAAAAAGTTGAAAACATTTTTTTTTGGACTTGGTCATTTTTCCGCGTTTATCAGACTTTCAGATAGGGGAAATGTCAGTGAGCGTTCCAATTTCAGTTCCAGAGCGATTCGCCCAATGAGTCTTTGATATTTAGTCGTTTTCAGCCAATATTTTGGATTTTTGAAAATTTCACTTTTTTGTGAAAGTATCCACTAAATGAGGGAATAATATGTGTGAGGGTACCCCAGGAGAGTTCCAAATGTGTGTGGGTAGAATATATATCCCACGGGGGTAAAATTGAAAAAAGTTGAAAACATTTTTTTTTGGACTTAGTCATTTTTTCCAGCGTTTATCAGATTTTCAGATAGGGGAAATGTCAGTGAGCGTTCCGATTTCAGTTCCAGAGCGATTCACCCAATGAGTCCTTGATATTTAGTCATTTTCAGCTAATATTTTGGATTTTTGAAAATTTCACTTTTTTGTGAAAATATCCACTTAATGAGGGAATGATATGTGTGAGGGTAGAATATATATCCCACGGGGGTAAAATTGAAAAAAGTTGAAAACATTTTTTTTTGGACTTAGTCATTTTTCTGGCGTTTATCAAACTTTCAGATAGGGGAAATGTCAGTGAGCGTTACGATTTCAGATCCAGAGCGATTCGCCCAATGAGTCCTTGATATTTAGTCGTTTTCAGCCAATATTTTGGATTTTTGAAAATGTCACTTTTTTGTGAAAATATCCACTAAATGAGAGAATAATATGTGTGAAAGTACCCCAGGAGAGTTCCAAATGTGTGTGGGTAGAATATATATCCCACGGGGGTAAAATTGAAAAAAGTTGAAAACATTTTTTTTTGGACTTGGTCATTTTTCCGCCGTTTATCAGACTTTCAGATAGGGGAAATGTCAGTGACCGTTCCAATTTCAGTTCCAGAGCGATTCGCCCAATGAGTCTTTGATATTTAGTCGTTTTCAGCCAATATTTTGGATTTTTGAAAATTTCACTTTTTTGTGAAAGTATCCACTAAATGAGGGAATAATATGTGTGAGGGTACCCCAGGAGAGTTCCAAATGTGTGTGGGTAGAATATATATCCCACGGGGGTAAAATTGAAAAAAGTTGAAAACATTTTTTTTTGGACTTAGTCATTTTTTCCAGCGTTTATCAGATTTTCAGATAGGGGAAATGTCAGTGAGCGTTCCGATTTCAGTTCCAGAGAGATTCGCCCAATGAGTCCTTGATATTTAGTCGTTTTCAGCTAATATTTTGGATTTTTGAAAATTTCACTTTTTTGTGAAAATATCCACTAAATGAGGGAATAATATGTGTGAGGGTACCCCAGGAGAGTTCCAAATGTGTGTGGGTAGAATATATATCCCATGGGGGTAAAATTGAAAAAAGTTGAAAAAAATTTTTTTTTGGACTTAGTCATTTTTCCGGCATTTATCAGACTTTCAGATAGGGGAAATGTCAGTGAGCGTTACGGTTTCAGATCCAGAGCGATTTGCCCAATGAGTCCTTGATATTTAGTCGTTTTCAGCCAATTTTCTCGATTTTTGAAAATTTCACTTTTTTGTGAAAATATCCACTAAATGAGGCAATAATATGTGTGAGGGTAGAATATATATCCCACGGGGGTAAAATTGAAAAAAGTTGAAAAAATTTTTTTTTTTGGACTTAGTCATTTTTCCGGCGTTTATCAGACTTTCAGATAGGGGAAATGTCAGTGAGCGTTCCGATTTCAATTCCAGAGCGATTCGCCCAATGATTCCTTTATATTTAGGTGTCTTCAGCCAATTTTCTGGATTTTTGAAAATTTCTCTTTTTTGTGAAAATATCCACTAAATGAGGGAATAATATGTGTGAGGGTAGAATATATATCCCACGGGGGTAAAATTGAAAAAAGTTGAAAAAACATTTTTTTGGGACTTAGTCATTTTTCCGGCGTTTATCAGACTTTCAGATAGGGGAAATGTCAGTGAGCGTTCCGATTTCAATTCCAGAGCGATTCGCCCAATGATTCCTTGATATTTAGTCGTCTTCAGCCAATTTTCTGGATTTTTGAAAATTTCACTTTTTTGTGAAAATATCCACTAAATGAGGGAATAATATGTGTGAGGGTACCCCAGGAGAGTTCCAAATGTGTGTGGGTAGAATATATATCCCACGGGGGTAAATTGAAAGAAGTTGAAAACATTTTTTTTATGGACTTAGTCATTTTTCCGGCATTTATCAGACTTTCAGATAGGGGAAATGTCAGTGAGCGTTACGATTTCAGATCCAGAGCGATTTGCCCAATGAGTCCTTGATATTTAGTCGTTTTCAGCCAATTTTCTGGATTTTTGAAAATTTCACTTTTATGTGAAAATATCCACTAAATGTGGAAATAATATGTGTGAGGGCACCCCAGGAGAGTTCCAAATGTGTGTGGGTAGAATATATATCCCACGGGGGTAAAATTGAAAAAAGTAAAAAAAATTTTTTTTTTTTACTTAGTCATTTTTCCGGCGTTTATCAGACTTTCAGATAGGGGAAATGTCAATGAGCATTCCGATTTCAGTTCCAGAGCGATTCGCCCAATAAGTCCTTGATATTTAGTTGTTTTCAGCCAATTTTCTGGATTTTTGAAAATTTCACTTTTTTGTGAAAATATCCACTAAATGAGGGAATAATATGTGTGAGGGTACCCCAGGAGAGTTCCAAATGTGTGTGGGTAGAATATATATCCCACGGGGGTAAAATTGAAAAAAGTTGAAAACATTTTTTTTATGGACTTAGTCATTTTTCTGACGTTTATCAGACTTTCAGATAGGGGAAATGTCAGTGAGCATTCCGATTTCAGTTCCAGAGCGATTTGCCCAATGAGTCCTTGATATTTAGTCGCTTTCAGCCAATTTTCTGGATTTTTGAAAATGTCACTTTTTTTGTGAAAATATCCACTAAATGAGGGAATAATATGTGTGAGGGTAAAATATATATCCCACGGGGGTAAAATTGAAAAAAGTTGAAAACATTTTTTTTTGGACTTAGTCATTTTTCTGGCGTTTATCAGACTTTCAGATAGGGGAAATGTCAGTGAGCTTTACGATTTCAGATCCAGAGCGATTCGCCCAATGAGTCCTTGATATTTAGTCGTTTTCAGCCAATATTTTGGATTTTTGAAAATGTCACTTTTTTGTGAAAATATCCACTAAATGAGAGAATAATATGTGTGAAGGTACCCCAGGAGAGTTCCAAATGTGTGTGGGTAGAATATATATCCCACGGGTGTAAAATTGAAAAAAGTTGAAAATATTTTTTTTTTTACTTAGTCATTTTTCCGGCGTTTATCAGACTTTCAGATAGGGGAAATGTCAGTGAGCGTTCCGATTTCAGTTCCAGAGCGATTCACCCAATGAGTCCTTGATATTTAGTCATTTTCAGCTAATATTTTGGATTTTTGAAAATTTCACTTTTTTGTGAAAATATCCACTAAATGAGGGAATGATATGTGTGAGGGTAGAATATATATCCCACGGGGGTAAAATTGAAAAAAGTTGAAAACATTTTTTTTTGGACTTAGTCATTTTTCCGGCGTTTATCAGACTTTCAGATAGGGGAAATGTCAGTGAGCATTCCAATTTCAGTTCCAGAGCGATTCGCCCAATGAGTCTTTGATATTTAGTCGTTTTCAGCCAATATTTTGGATTTTTGAAAATTTCACTTTTTTGTGAAAATATCCACTAAATGAGGGAATAATATGTGTCAGGGTAGAATATATATCCCACGGGGGTAAAATTGAAAAAAGTTGAAAACATTTTTTTTTGGACTTAGTCATTTTTCCGGCGTTTATCAGACTTTCAGATAGGGGAAATGTCAGTGAGCGTTCCGATTTCAATTCCAGAACGATTCGCCCAATGAGTCCTTGATATTTAGTCGTTTTCAGCCAATTTTCTGGATTTTGGAAAATTTCACTTTTTTGTGAAAATATCCACTAATTGAGGAAATAATATGTGTGAGGGTACCCCAGGAGAGTTCCAAATGTGTGTGGGTAGAATATATATCCCACGGGGGTAAAATTGAAAAAAGTTGAAAACATTTTTTTTATGGACTTAGTCATTTTTCTGGCGTTTATCAGACTTTCAGATAGGGGAAATGTCAGTGAGCATTCCGATTTCAGTTCCAGAGCGATTTGCCCAATGAGTCCTTGATATTTAGTCGCTTTCAGCCAATTTTCTGGATTTTTGAAAATGTCACTTTTTTTGTGAAAATATCCACTAAATGAGGGAATAATATGTGTGAGGGTAAAATATATATCCCACGGGGGTAAAATTGAAAAAAGTTGAAAACATTTTTTTTTGGACTTAGTCATTTTTCTGGCGTTTATCAAACTTTCAGATAGGGGAAATGTCAGTGAGCGTTACGATTTCAGATCCAGAGCGATTCGCCCAATGAGTCCTTGATATTTAGTCGTTTTCAGCCAATATTTTGGATTTTTGAAAATGTCACTTTTTTGTGAAAATATCCACTAAATGAGAGAATAATATGTGTGAAGGTACCCCAGGAGAGTTCCAAATGTGTGTGGGTAGAATATATATCCCACGGGGGTAAAATTGAAAAAAGTTGAAAACATTTTTTTTTGGACTTGGTCATTTTTCCGCGTTTATCAGACTTTCAGATAGGGGAAATGTCAGTGAGCGTTCCAATTTCAGTTCCAGAGCGATTCGCCCAATGAGTCTTTGATATTTAGTCGTTTTCAGCCAATATTTTGGATTTTTGAAAATTTCACTTTTTTGTGAAAGTATCCACTAAATGAGGGAATAATATGTGTGAGGGTACCCCAGGAGAGTTCCAAATGTGTGTGGGTAGAATATATATCCCACGGGGGTAAAATTGAAAAAAGTTGAAAACATTTTTTTTTGGACTTAGTCATTTTTTCCAGCGTTTATCAGATTTTCAGATAGGGGAAATGTCAGTGAGCGTTCCGATTTCAGTTCCAGAGCGATTCACCCAATGAGTCCTTGATATTTAGTCATTTTCAGCTAATATTTTGGATTTTTGAAAATTTCACTTTTTTGTGAAAATATCCACTTAATGAGGGAATGATATGTGTGAGGGTAGAATATATATCCCACGGGGGTAAAATTGAAAAAAGTTGAAAACATTTTTTTTTGGACTTAGTCATTTTTCTGGCGTTTATCAAACTTTCAGATAGGGGAAATGTCAGTGAGCGTTACGATTTCAGATCCAGAGCGATTCGCCCAATGAGTCCTTGATATTTAGTCGTTTTCAGCCAATATTTTGGATTTTTGAAAATGTCACTTTTTTGTGAAAATATCCACTAAATGAGAGAATAATATGTGTGAAAGTACCCCAGGAGAGTTCCAAATGTGTGTGGGTAGAATATATATCCCACGGGGGTAAAATTGAAAAAAGTTGAAAACATTTTTTTTTGGACTTGGTCATTTTTCCGCCGTTTATCAGACTTTCAGATAGGGGAAATGTCAGTGACCGTTCCAATTTCAGTTCCAGAGCGATTCGCCCAATGAGTCTTTGATATTTAGTCGTTTTCAGCCAATATTTTGGATTTTTGAAAATTTCACTTTTTTGTGAAAGTATCCACTAAATGAGGGAATAATATGTGTGAGGGTACCCCAGGAGAGTTCCAAATGTGTGTGGGTAGAATATATATCCCACGGGGGTAAAATTGAAAAAAGTTGAAAACATTTTTTTTTGGACTTAGTCATTTTTTCCAGCGCTTATCAGATTTTCAGATAGGGGAAATGTCAGTGAGCGTTCCGATTTCAGTTCCAGAGAGATTCGCCCAATGAGTCCTTGATATTTAGTCGTTTTCAGCTAATATTTTGGATTTTTGAAAATTTCACTTTTTTGTGAAAATATCCACTAAATGAGGGAATAATATGTGTGAGGGTACCCCAGGAGAGTTCCAAATGTGTGTGGGTAGAATATATATCCCATGGGGGTAAAATTGAAAAAAGTTGAAAAAAATTTTTTTTTGGACTTAGTCATTTTTCCGGCATTTATCAGACTTTCAGATAGGGGAAATGTCAGTGAGCGTTACGGTTTCAGATCCAGAGCGATTTGCCCAATGAGTCCTTGATATTTAGTCGTTTTCAGCCAATTTTCTCGATTTTTGAAAATTTCACTTTTTTGTGAAAATATCCACTAAATGAGGCAATAATATGTGTGAGGGTAGAATATATATCCCACGGGGGTAAAATTGAAAAAAGTTGAAAAAATTTTTTTTTTTGGACTTAGTCATTTTTCCGGAGTTTATCAGACTTTCAGATAGGGGAAATGTCAGTGAGCGTTCCGATTTCAATTCCAGAGCGATTCGCCCAATGATTCCTTTATATTTAGGTGTCTTCAGCCAATTTTCTGGATTTTTGAAAATTTCTCTTTTTTGTGAAAATATCCACTAAATGAGGGAATAATATGTGTGAGGGTAGAATATATATCCCACGGGGGTAAAATTGAAAAAAGTTGAAAAAACATTTTTTTGGGACTTAGTCATTTTTCCGGCGTTTATCAGACTTTCAGATAGGGGAAATGTCAGTGAGCGTTCCGATTTCAATTCCAGAGCGATTCGCCCAATGATTCCTTGATATTTAGTCGTCTTCAGCCAATTTTCTGGATTTTTGAAAATTTCACTTTTTTGTGAAAATATCCACTAAATGAGGGAATAATATGTGTGAGGGTACCCCAGGAGAGTTCCAAATGTGTGTGGGTAGAATATATATCCCACGGGGGTAAATTGAAAGAAGTTGAAAACATTTTTTTTATGGACTTAGTCATTTTTCCGGCATTTATCAGACTTTCAGATAGGGGAAATGTCAGTGAGCGTTACGATTTCAGATCCAGAGCGATTTGCCCAATGAGTCCTTGATATTTAGTCGTTTTCAGCCAATTTTCTGGATTTTTGAAAATTTCACTTTTATGTGAAAATATCCACTAAATGTGGAAATAATATGTGTGAGGGCACCCCAGGAGAGTTCCAAATGTGTGTGGGTAGAATATATATCCCACGGGGGTAAAATTGAAAAAAGTAAAAAAAATTTTTTTTTTTTACTTAGTCATTTTTCCGGCGTTTATCAGACTTTCAGATAGGGGAAATGTCAATGAGCATTCCGATTTCAGTTCCAGAGCGATTCGCCCAATAAGTCCTTGATATTTAGTTGTTTTCAGCCAATTTTCTGGATTTTTGAAAATTTCACTTTTTTGTGAAAATATCCACTAAATGAGGGAATAATATGTGTGAGGGTACCCCAGGAGAGTTCCAAATGTGTGTGGGTAGAATATATATCCCACGGGGGTAAAATTGAAAAAAGTTGAAAACATTTTTTTTATGGACTTAGTCATTTTTCTGACGTTTATCAGACTTTCAGATAGGGGAAATGTCAGTGAGCATTCCGATTTCAGTTCCAGAGCGATTTGCCCAATGAGTCCTTGATATTTAGTCGCTTTCAGCCAATTTTCTGGATTTTTGAAAATGTCACTTTTTTTGTGAAAATATCCACTAAATGAGGGAATAATATGTGTGAGGGTAAAATATATATCCCACGGGGGTAAAATTGAAAAAAGTTGAAAACATTTTTTTTTGGACTTAGTCATTTTTCTGGCGTTTATCAGACTTTCAGATAGGGGAAATGTCAGTGAGCTTTACGATTTCAGATCCAGAGCGATTCGCCCAATGAGTCCTTGATATTTAGTCGTTTTCAGCCAATATTTTGGATTTTTGAAAATGTCACTTTTTTGTGAAAATATCCACTAAATGAGAGAATAATATGTGTGAAGGTACCCCAGGAGAGTTCCAAATGTGTGTGGGTAGAATATATATCCCACGGGTGTAAAATTGAAAAAAGTTGAAAATATTTTTTTTTTTACTTAGTCATTTTTCCGGCGTTTATCAGACTTTCAGATAGGGGAAATGTCAGCGAGCTTTCCAATTTCAGTTCCAGAGCGATTCGACCAATGAGTCCTTGATATTTAGTCGTTTTCAGCCAATGTTTTGGATTTTTGAAAATTTCACTTTTTTGTGAAAATATCCACTAAATGAGAGAATAATATGTGTGAGGGTACCCCAGGAGATTTCCAAATGTGTGTGGGTAGAATATATATCCCACGGGGGTAAAATTGAAAAAAGTTTAAAAAATTTTTTTTTTGGACTTAGTCATTTTTCCGGCGTTTATCAGACTTTCAGATAGGGGAAATGTCAATGAGCGTTCCGATTTCAGTTCCAGAGCGATTCGCCCAATGAGTCCTTGATATTTAGTGGCTTTCAGCCAATTTTCTGGATTTTTGAAAATTTCACTTTTTTGTGAAAATATCCACTAAATGAGGGAATAATATGTGTGAGGGTACCCCAGGAGAGTTCCAAATGTGTGTGGGTAGAATATATATCCCACGGGGGTAAAATTGAAAAAAGTTGAAAACATTTTTTTTTGGACTTGGTCATTTTTCCGCCGTTTATCAGACTTTCAGATAGGGGAAATGTCAGTGAGCGTTCCAATTTCAGTTCCAGAGCGATTCGCCCAATGAGTCTTTGATATTTAGTCGTTTTCAGCCAATATTTTGGATTTTTGAAAATTTCACTTTTTTGTGAAAGTATCCACTAAATGAGGGAATAATATGTGTGAGGGTACCCCAGGAGAGTTCCAAATGTGTGTGGGTAGAATATATATCCCACGGGGGTAAAATTGAAAAAAGTTGAAAACATTTTTTTTTGGACTTAGTCATTTTTTCCAGCGTTTATCAGATTTTCAGATAGGGGAAATGTGAGTGAGCGTTCCGATTTCAGTTCCAGAGAGATTCGCCCAATAAGTCCTTGATATTTAGTCGTTTTCAGCTAATATTTTGGATTTTTGAAAATTTCACTTTTTTGTGAAAATATCCACTAAATGAGAGAATAATATGTGTGAGGGTAACCCAGGAGAGTTCCAAATGTGTGTGGGTAGAATATATATCTCACGGGGGTAAAATTGAAAAAAGTTTAAAAAATTTTTTTTTTGGACTTAGTCATTTTTCCGGCGTTTATCAGACTTTCAGATAGGGGAAATGTCAGTGAGCTTTCCAATTTCAGTTCCAGAGCGATTCGCCCAATGAGTCTTTGATATTTAATCGTTTTCAGCCAATATTTTGGATTTTTGAAAATTTCACTTTTTTGTGAAAATATCCACTAAATGAGGGAATTATATGTGTGAGGGTACCCCAGGAGAGTTCCAAATGTGTGTGGGTAGAATATATATCCCATGGGGGTAAAATTGAAAAAAGTTGAAAACATTTTTTTTATGGACTTAGTCATTTTTCCGGCATTTATCAGACTTTCATATAGGGGAAATGTCAGTGAGCGTTACGATTTCAGATCCAGAGCGATTTGCCCAATGAGTCCTTGATATTTAGTCGTTTTCAGCCAATTTTCTGGATTTTTGAAAATTTCACTTTTTTGTGAAAATATCCACTAAATGAGGCAATAATATGTGTGAGGGTAGAATATATATCCCACGGGGGTAAAATTGAAAAAAGTTGAAAAAATTTTTTTTTTGGACTTAGTCATTTTTCCGGCGTTTATCAGACTTTCAGATAGGGGAAATGTCAGTGAGCGTTCCGATTTCAGTTCCAGAGCGATTCACCCAATGAGTCCTTGATATTTAGTCATTTTCAGCTAATATTTTGGATTTTTGAAAATTTCACTTTTTTGTGAAAATATCCACTAAATGAGGGAATAATATGTGTGAGGGTACCCCAGGAGAGTTCCAAATGTGTGTGGGTAGAATATATATCCCACGGGGGTAAAATTGAAAAAAGTTGCAAAAAAATTTTTTTTTGGACTTAGTCATTTTTCTGGCGTTTATCAGACTTTCAGATAGGGGAAATGTCAGTGAGCATTCCAATTTCAGTTCCAGAGCGATTCGCCCAATGAGTCTTTGATATTTAGTCGTTTTCAGCCAATATTTTGGATTTTTGAAAATTTCACTTTTTTGTGAAAATATCCACTAAATGAGAGAATAATATGTGTGAGGGTAGAATATATATCCCACGGGGGTAAAGTTGAAAAAAGTTGAAAACATTTTTTTTATGGACTTAGTCATTTTTCCAGCGTTTATCAGACTTTCAGATAGGGGAAATGTCAGTGAGCTTTCCAATTTCAGTTCCAGAGCGATTCGCCCAATGTGTCTTTGATATTTAATCGTTTTCAGCAAATATTTTGGATTTTTGAAAATTTCACTTTTTTGTGAAAATATCCACTAAATGAGGGAATAATATGTGTGAGGGTACCCCAGGAGAGTTCCAAATGTGTGTGGGTAGAATATATATCCCATGGGGGTAAAATTGAAAAAAGTTGAAAAAAATTTTTTTTTGGACTTAGTCATTTTTCCGGCGTTCATCAGACTTTCAGATAGGGGAAATGTCAGTGAGCGTTCCGATTTCATTTCCAGAGCGATTCGCCCAATGATTCCTTGATATTTAGTCGTCTTCAGCCAATTTTCTGGATTTTTGAAAATTTCACTTTTTTGTGAAAATATCCACTAAATGAGGGATTAATATGTGTGAGGGTACCCCAGGAGAGTTCCAAATGTGTGTGGGTAGAATATATATCCCACGGGGGTAAATTGAAAGAAGTTGAAAACATTTTTTTTATGGACTTAGTCATTTTTCCGGCATTTATCAGACTTTCAGATAGGGGAAATGTCAGTGAGCGTTACGATTTCAGATCCAGAGCGATTTGCCCAATGAGTCCTTGATATTTAGTCGTTTTCAGCCAATTTTCTGGATTTTTGAAAATTTCACTTTTTTGTGAAAATATCCACTAAATGAGGCAATAATATGTGTGAGGGTAGAATATATATCCCACGGGGGTAAAATTGAAAAAAGTTGAAAAAATTTTTTTTTTGGACTTAGTCATTTTTCCGGCGTTTATCAGACTTTCAGATAGGGGAAATGTCAGTGAGCATTCCGATTTCAATTCCAGAGCGATTCGCCCAATGATTCCTTGATATTTAGTCGTCTTCAGCCAATTTTCTGGATTTTTGAAAATTTCACTTTTTTGTGAAAATATCCACTAAATGAGGGAATAATATGTGTGAGGGTAGAATATATATCCCACGGGGGTAAAATTGAAAAAAGTTGAAAAAACATTTTTTTTTGGACTTAGTCATTTTTCCGGCGTTTATCAGACTTTCAGATAGGGGAAATGTCAGTGAGCGTTCCGATTTCAGTTCCAGAGCGATTCACCTAATGAGTCCTTGCTATTTAGTCATTTTCAGCTAATATTTTGGATTTTTGAAAATTTCACTTTTTTGTGAAAATATCCACTAAATGAGGGAATAATATGTGTGAGGGTACCCCAGGAGAGTTCCAAATGTGTGTGGGTAGAATATATATCCCACGGGGGTAAAATTGAAAAAAGTTGCAAAAAAATTTTTTTTTGGACTTAGTCATTTTTCTGGCGTTTATCAGACTTTCAGATAGGGGAAATGTCAGTGAGCATTCCAATTTCAGTTCCAGAGCGATTCGCCCAATGAGTCTTTGATATTTAGTCGTTTTCAGCCAATATTTTGGATTTTTGAAAATTTCACTTTTTTGTGAAAATATCCACTAAATGAGAGAATAATATGTGTGAGGGTAGAATATATATCCCACGGGGGTAAAGTTGAAAAAAGTTGAAAACATTTTTTTTATGGACTTAGTCATTTTTCCAGCGTTTATCAGACTTTCAGATAGGGGAAATGTCAGTGAGCGTTACGATTTCAGATCCAGAGCGATTCGCTCAATGAGTCCTTGATATTTAGTCGTTTTCAGCCAATTTTCTGAATTTTTGAAAATTTCACTTTTTTGTGAAAATATCCACTAAATGAGGGAATAATATGTGTGAGGGTACCCCAGGAGAGTTCCAAATGTGTGTGGGTAGAATATATATCCAACGGGGGTAAAATTGAAAAAAGTTGAAAAAATTTTTTTTTGGGACTTAGTCATTTTTCTGGCGTTTATCAGACTTTCAGATAGGGGAAATGTCAGTGAGCATTCCGAATTCAATTCCAGAGCGAATCGCCCAATGATTCCTTGATATTTAGTCGTTTTCAGCCAATTTTCTGGATTTTTGAAAATGTCACTTTTTTGTGAAAATATCCACTAAATGAGGGAATAATATGTGTGAGGGTACCCCAGGAGAGTTCCAAATGTGTGTGGGTAGAATATATATCCCACGGTGGTAAAATTGAAAAAAGTTGAAAACATTTTTTTTTTGGACTTAGTCATTTTTCTGGCGTTTGTCAGACTTTCAGATAGGGAAAATGTCAGTGAGCGTTCTGATTTCAGTCCCAGAGCGATTCGCCGAATGAGTCCTTGATATTTAGTCGTTTTCAACCAATATTTTGGATTTTTGAAAATTTCACTTTTTTGTGAAAATATCCTCTAAATGAGGGAATAATATGTGTGAGGGCAACCCGGGAGAGTTCCAAATGTGTGTGGGTAGAATATATATCCCACGGGGGTAAAATTGAAAAAAGTTGAAAAACATTATTTTTGGGACTTAGTAATTTTTCCGGCGTTTATCAGACTTTCAGATAGGGGAAATGTCAGTGAGCGTTCCGATTTCAGTTCCAGAGCGATTCGCCCAATGAGTTCTTGATATTTAGTCGTTTTCAGCCAATTTTCTGGATTTTTGAAAATTTCAATTTTGTGAAAATATCCACTAAATGAGGGAATAATATGTGTGAGGGTAGAATATGTATTCCACGGGGGTAAAATTGAAAAAAGTTGAAAACATTTTTTTTTGGACTTAGTCATTTTTCCGGCTTTTATCATACTTTCAGATAGGGGAAATGTCAGTGAGCGTTCCGATTTCAATTCCAGAACGATTCGCCCAATGAGTCCTTGATATTTAGTCGTTTTCAGCCAATTTTCTGGATTTTTCAAAATTTCACTTTTTTGTGAAAATATCCACTAAATGAGGGAATAATATGTGTGAGGGTACCCCAGGAGAGTTCCAAATGTGTGTGGGTAGAATATATATCCCACGGGGGTAAAATTGAAAAAAGTTGAAAACATTTTTTTTTTGGACTTAGTCATTTTTCCGGCGTTTATCAGACTTTCAGATAGGGGAAATGTCTGTGAGCGTTCCGATTTCAGTTCCAGAGCGATTCGCCCAATGTGTTCTTGTTATTTAGTTGTTTTCAGCCAATTTTCTGGATTTTTGAAAATTTCACTTTTTTGTGAAAATATCCACTAAATGAGGGAATAATATGTGTGAGGGTACCCCAGGAGAGTTCCAAATGTGTGTTGGTAGAATATATATCCCACGGGGTAAAATTGAAAAAAGTTTAAACAATTTTTTTTCTGGACTTAGTCATTTTTCCGGCGTTTATCAGACTTTCAGATAGGGGAAATATCAGTGATCGTTCCGATTTCAGTTCCAGAGCGATTTGCCCAAGGAGTCCTTTATATTTAGTCGCTTTCAGCCAATTTTCTGGATTTTTGAAAATTTCACTTTTTTGTGAAAATATCCACTAAATGAGGGAATAATATGTGTGAGGGTAGAATATATATCCCACGGGGTAAAATTGAAAAAAGTTGAAAAAAATTATTTTTGGGACTTAGTAATTTTTCCTGCGTTTATCAGACTTTCAGATAGGGGAAATGTCAGTGAGCGTTCCGATTTAAATTCCAGAACGATTCGCCCAATGAGTCATTGATATTTAGTCGTTTTCAGCCAAGATCTGGATTTTTGAAAATTTCACTTTTTTGTGAAAATATCCACTAATTGAGGAAATAATATGTGTGAGGGTACCCCAGGAGAGTTCCAAATGTGTGTGGGAAGAATATATATCCCACGGGGGTAAAATTGAAAAAAGTTGAAAACATTTTTTATATGGACTTAGTCGTTTTTCCGGCGTTTATCAGACTTTCAGATAGGGGAAATGTCAGTGAGCGTTACGATTTCAGATCCAGAGCGATTCGCTCAATGAGTCCTTGATATTTAGTCGTTTTCAGCCAATTTTCTGGATTTTTGAAAATTTCACTTTTTTGTGAAAATATCCACTAAATGAGGGAATAATATGTGTGAGGGTACCCCAGGAGAGTTCCAAATGTGTGTGGGTAGAATATATATCCCACGGGGGTAAAATTGAAAAAAGTTGAAAACATTTTTTTTTTGGACTTAGTCATTTTTCTGGCGTTTGTCAGACTTTCAGATAGGGAAAATGTCTGTGAGAGTTCCAATTTCAATTCCAGAACGATTCGCCCAATGAGTCCTTGATATTTAGTCGTTTTCAGCCAAGTTCTGGATTTTTGAAAATTTCACTTTTTTGTGAAAATATCCACTAATTAAGGAAATAATATGTGTGAGGGTACCCCAGGAGAGTTCCAAATGTGTGTGGGTAGAATATATATCCCACGGGGGTAAAATTGAAAAAAGTTGAAAACATTTTTATTATGGACTTAGTCATTTTTCCGGCGTTTATCAGACTTTCAGATAGGGGAAATGTCAGTGAGCGTTACGATTTCAGATCCAGAGCGATTCGCCCAATGAGTTCTTGATATTTAGTCGTTTTCAGCCAATATTTTGGATTTTTGAAAATGTCACTTTTTTGTGAAAATATCCACTAAATGAGGGAATAATATGTGTGAGGGCACCCCAGGAGAGTTCCAAATGTGTGTGGGTAGAATATATATCCCACGGGGTAAAATTGAAAAAAGTTGAAAAAAATTATTTTTGGGACTTAGTAATTTTTCCTGCGTTTATCAGACTTTCAGATAGGGGAAATGTCAGTGAGCGTTACGATTTCAGATCCAGAGCGATTTGCCCACTGAGTCCTTGATATTTAGTCGTTTTCAGCCAATTTTCTGGATTTTTGAAAATTTCACTTTTTTGTGAAAATATCCACTAAATGAGGGAATAATATGTGTGCGGGTACCCCAGGAGAGTTCCAAATGTGTGTGGGTAGAATATATATCCCACGGGGGTAAAATTGAAAAAAGTTGAAAACATTTTTTTTTTGGACTTAGTCATTTTTCTGGCGTTTGTCAGACTTTCAGATAGGGAAAATGTCAGGGAGCGTTCTGATTTCAGTAACAGAGCAATGCTCCGAATGAGTCCTTGATATTTAGTCGTTTTCAACCAATATTTTGGATTTTTGAAAATTTCACTTTTTTGTGAAAATATCCACTAAATGAGGGAATAATATGTGTGAGGGTAGAATATATATCCCACGGGGGTAAAATTGAAAAAAGTTGAAAACATTTTTTTTTGGACTTAGTCATTTTTTCTGCGTTTAACAGACTTTCAGATAGGGGAAATGTCAGTGAGCATTCCGATTTCAGTTCCAGAGCGATTCGCCCAATGAGTCCTTGATATTTAGTTGCTTTCAGCCAATTTTCTGGATTTTTGAAAATTTCACTTTTTTGTGAAAATATCCACTAAATGAGGGAATAATATGTGTGAGGGTAGAATATATATCCCACGGGGGTAAAATTGAAAAAAGTTGAAAAGATTTTTATTTGGACTTAGTCATTTTTCCGGCGTTTATCAGACTTTCAGATAGGGACAATGTCAGTGAGCGTTCCGATTTCAATTCCAGAATGATTCGCCCAATGAGTCCTTGATATTTAGTCGTTTTCAGCCAATTTTCTGGATTTTGGAACATGTCACTTTTTTGTGAATATATCCACTAATTGAGGAAATAATATGTGTGAGGGTAACCCAGGAGAGTTCCAAATGTGTGTGGGTAGAATATATATCCCACGGGGGTAAGATTGAAAAAAGTTGAAAACATTTTTTTATGGACTTAGTCATTTTTCTGGCGTTTGTCAGACTTTCAGATAGGGAAAATGTCAGTGAGCGTTCTGATTTCAGCCCCAGAGCGATTCGCCGAATGAGTCCTTGATATTTAGTCGTTTTCAACCAATATTTTGGATTTTTGAAAATTTAACTTTTTTGTGAAAATATCCACTAATTGAGGAAATAATATGTGTGAGGGTACCCCAGGAGAGTTCCAAATGTGTGTGGGTAGAATATATATCCCACGGGGTAAAATTGAAAAAAGTTGAAAAAAATTATTTTTGGGACTTAGTAATTTTTCCTGCGTTTATCAGACTTTCAGATAGGGGAAATGTCAGTGAGCGTTACGATTTCAGATCCAGAGCGATTTGCCCACTGAGTCCTTGATATTTAGTCGTTTTCAGCCAATTTTCTGGATTTTTGAAAATTTCACTTTTTTGTGAAAATATCCACTAAATGAGGGAATAATATGTGTGAGGGTACCCCAGGAGAGTTCCAAATGTGTGTGGGTAGAATATATATCCCACGGGGGTAAAATTGAAAAAAGTTGAAAACATTTTTTTTTTGGACTTAGTCATTTTTCTGGCGTTTGTCAGACTTTCAGATAGGGAAAATGTCAGGGAGCGTTCTGATTTCAGTAACAGAGCAATGCTCCGAATGAGTCCTTGATATTTAGTCGTTTTCAACCAATATTTTGGATTTTTGAAAATTTCACTTTTTTGTGAAAATATCCACTAAATGAGGGAATAATATGTGTGAGGGTAGAATATATATCCCACGGGGGTAAAATTGAAAAAAGTTGAAAACATTTTTTTTTGGACTTAGTCATTTTTTCTGCGTTTAACAGACTTTCAGATAGGGGAAATGTCAGTGAGCATTCCGATTTCAGTTCCAGAGCGATTCGCCCAATGAGTCCTTGATATTTAGTTGCTTTCAGCCAATTTTCTGGATTTTTGAAAATTTCACTTTTTTGTGAAAATATCCACTAATTGAGGAAATAATATGTGTGAGGGTACCCCAGGAGAGTTCCAAATGTGTGTGGGTAGAATATATATCCCACGGGGTAAAATTGAAAAAAGTTGAAAAAAATTATTTTTGGGACTTAGTAATTTTTCCTGCGTTTATCAGACTTTCAGATAGGGGAAATGTCAGTGAGCGTTCCGATTTCAATTCCAGAACGATTCGCCCAATGAGTCCTTGATATTTAGTCGTTTTCAGCCAAGTTCTGGATTTTTGAAAATTTCACTTTTTTGTGAAAATATCCACTAATTGAGGAAATAATATGTGTGAGGGTACCCGAGGAGAGTTCCAAATGTGTGTGGGTAGAATGTATATCCCACGGGGGTAAAATTGAAAAAAGTTGAAAACATTTTTTTTATGGACTTAGTCATTTCTCCGGCGTTTATCAGACTTTCAGATAGGGGAAATGTCAGTGAGCGTTACGATTTCAGATCCAGAGCGATTCGCCCAATGATTCCTTGATATTTAGTCGTTTTCAACCAATATTTTGGATTTTTGAAAATTTCACTTTTTTGTGAAAATATCCACTAAATGAGGGAATAATATGTGTGAGGTCACCCCAGGAGAGTTCCAAATGTGTGTGGGTAGAATATATATCCCACGGGGTAAAATTGAAAAAAGTTGAAAAGAATTATTTTTGGGACTTAGTAATTTTTCCTGCGTTTATCAGACTTTCAGATAAGGGAAATGTCAGTGAGAGTTCCAATTTCAATTCCAGAACGATTCGCCCAATGAGTCCTTGATATTTAGTCGTTTTCAGCCAAGTTCTGGATTTTTGAAAATTTCACTTTTTTGTGAAAATATCCACTAATTGAGGAAATAATATGTGTGAGGGTACCCCAGGAGAGTTCCAAATGTGTGTGGGTAGAATATATATCCCACGGGGGTAAAATTGAAAAAAGTTGAAAACATTTTTTTTATGGACTTAGTCATTTTTCTGGCGTTTGTCAGACTTTCAGATAGGGAAAATGTCAGTGAGCGTTCTGATTTCAGTCCCAGAGCAATTCGCCGAATGAGTCCTTGATATTTAGTCGTTTTCAAACAATATTTTGGATTTTTCAAAATTTCACTTTTTTTGTGAAAATATCCACTAAATGGGGGAATAATGTGTGTGAGGGTAGAATATATATCCCACGGGGGTAAAATTGAAAAAAGTTGAAAAAACATTTTTTTTTGGACTTAGTCATTTTTTCTGCGTTTAACAGACTTTCAGATAGGGGAAATGTCAGTGAGCATTCCGATTTCAGTTCCAGAGCGATTCGCCCAATGAGTCCTTGATATTTAATTGCTTTCAGCCAATTTTCTGGATTTTTGAAAATTTCACTTTTTTGTGAAAATATCCACTAAATGAGGGAATAATATGTGTGAGGGTACCCCAGGAGAGTTCCAAATGTGTGTGGGTAGAATATATATCCCACAGGGGTAAAATTGAAAAAAGTTTAAACAATTTTTTTTCTGGACTTAGTCATTTTTCCGGCGTTTATCAGTCTTTCAGATAGGGGAAATATAAGTGATCGTTCCGATTTCAGTTCCAGAGCGATTTGCCCAATGAGTCCTTTATATTTAGTCGCTTTCAGCCAATTTTCTGGATTTTTGAAAATTTCTCTTTTTTGTGAAAATATCCACTAAATGAGGGAATAATATGTGTGAGGGTAGAATATATATCCCACGGGGGTAAAATTGAAAAAAGTTGAAAAAACATTTTTTTTTGGACTTAGTCATTTTTTCTGCGTTTAACAGACTTTCAGATAGGGGAAATTTCAGTGAGCATTCCGATTTCAGTTCCAGAGCGATTCGCCCAATGAGTCCTTGATATTTAGTTGCTTTCAGCCAATTTTCTGGATTTTTGAAAATTTCACTTTTTTGTGAAAATATCCACTAAATGAGGGAATAATATGTGTGAGGGTACCCCAGGAGAGTTCCAAATGTGTGTGGGTAGAATATATATCCCACAGGGGTAAAATTGAAAAAAGTTTAAACAATTTTTTTTCTGGACTTAGTCATTTTTCCGGCGTTTATCAGTCTTTCAGATAGGGGAAATATCAGTGATCGTTCCGATTTCAGTTCCAGAGCGATTTGCCCAATGAGTCCTTTATATTTAGTCGCTTTCAGCCAATTTTCTGGATTTTTGAAAATTTCTCTTTTTTGTGAAAATATCCACTAAATGAGGGAATAATATGTGTGAGGGTAGAATATATATCCCACGGGGGTAAAATTGAAAAAAGTTGAAAACATTTTTTTTATGGACTTAGTCATTTTTCCGGCGTTTATCAGACTTTCAGATAGGGAAGTGTCTGTGAGCGTTCCGATTTCAGTTCCAGAGCGATTCGCCCAATGAGTTCTTGTTATTTAGTTGTTTTCAGCCAATTTTCTGGATTTTTGAAAATTTCAATTTTTTGTGAAAATACCCACTAAATGAGGGAATAATATGTGTGAGGGTACCCCAGGAGAGTTCCAAATGTGTGTGGGTAGAATATATATCCCACGGGGGTAAAATTGAAAAAAGTTGAAAAATATTTTTTTTTGGACTCAAACATTTTTTCCGGCGTTTATCAGACTTTAAGATAGGGGAAATGTCAGTGAGCGTTACGATTTCAGATCCAGAGCGATTCGCCCAATGAGTCCTTGATATTTAATCGTTTTCAGCCAATTTTCTGGATTTTTGAAAATTTCACTTTTTTGTGAAAATATCCACTAATTGAGGAAATAATATGTGTGAGGGTACCCCAGGAGAGTTCCAAATGTGTGTGGGTATAATATATATCCCACGGGGGTAAAATTGAAAAAAGTTGAAAACATTTTTTTATGAACTTAGTCATTTTTCCGGCGTTTATCAGACTTTCAGATAGGGGAAATGTCAGTGAGCTTTCCAATTTCAGTTCCAGAGCGGTTCGCCCAATGAGTCCTTGATATTTAGTCGTTTTCAGCCAATATTTTGGATTTTTGAAAATTTCACTTTTTTGTGAAAATATCCACTAAATGAGGGAATAATATGTGTGAGGGTAGAATATATATCCCACGGGGGTAAAATTGAAAAAAGTTGAAAAAACATTTTTTTTTGGACTTAGTCATTTTTTCTGCGTTTAACAGACTTTCAGATAGGGGAAATGTCAGTGAGCATTCCGATTTCAGTTCCAGAGCGATTCGCCCAATGAGTCCTTGATATTTAGTTGCTTTCAGCCAATTTTCTGGATTTTTGAAAATTTCACTTTTTTGTGAAAATATCCACTAAATGAGGGAATAATATGTGTGAGGGTACCCCAGGAGAGTTCCAAATGTGTGTGGGTAGAATATATATCCCACAGGGGTAAAATTGAAAAAAGTTTAAACAATTTTTTTTCTGGACTTAGTCATTTTTCCGGCGTTTATCAGTCTTTCAGATAGGGGAAATATCAGTGATCGTTCCGATTTCAGTTCCAGAGCGATTTGCCCAATGAGTCCTTTATATTTAGTCGCTTTCAGCCAATTTTCTGGATTTTTGAAAATTTCTCTTTTTTGTGAAAATATCCACTAAATGAGGGAATAATATGTGTGAGGGTAGAATATATATCCCACGGGGGTAAAATTGAAAAAAGTTGAAAACATTTTTTTTATGGACTTAGTCATTTTTCCGGCGTTTATCAGACTTTCAGATAGGGAAGTGTCTGTGAGCGTTCCGATTTCAGTTCCAGAGCGATTCGCCCAATGAGTTCTTGTTATTTAGTTGTTTTCAGCCAATTTTCTGGATTTTTGAAAATTTCAATTTTTTGTGAAAATACCCACTAAATGAGGGAATAATATGTGTGAGGGTACCCCAGGAGAGTTCCAAATGTGTGTGGGTAGAATATATATCCCACGGGGGTAAAATTGAAAAAAGTTGAAAAATATTTTTTTTTGGACTCAAACATTTTTTCCGGCGTTTATCAGACTTTCAGATAGGGGAAATGTCAGTGAGCGTTACGATTTCAGATCCAGAGCGATTCGCCCAATGAGTCCTTGATATTTAATCGTTTTCAGCCAATTTTCTGGATTTTTGAAAATTTCACTTTTTTGTGAAAATATCCACTAATTGAGGAAATAATATGTGTGAGGGTACCCCAGGAGAGTTCCAAATGTGTGTGGGTATAATATATATCCCACGGGGGTAAAATTGAAAAAAGTTGAAAACATTTTTTTATGAACTTAGTCATTTTTCCGGCGTTTATCAGACTTTCAGATAGGGGAAATGTCAGTGAGCTTTCCAATTTCAGTTCCAGAGCGGTTCGCCCAATGAGTCCTTGATATTTAGTCGTTTTCAGCCAATATTTTGGATTTTTGAAAATTTCACTTTTTTGTGAAAATATCCACTAAATGAGGGAATAATATGTGTGAGGGTAGAATATATATCCCACGGGGTTAAAATTGAAAAAAGTTGAAAACATTTTTTTTTTGGACTTAGTCATTTTTCCGGCGTTTATCAGACTTTCAGATAGGGGAAATGGCTGTGAGCGTTCCGATTTCAGTTCCAGAGCGATTCGCCCAATGAGTTCTTGTTATTTAGTTGTTTTCAGCCAATTTTCTGGATTTTTGAAAATTTCACTTTTTTGTGAAAATATCCACTAAATGAGGGAATAATATGTGTGAGGGTACCCCAGGAGAGTTCCAAATGTGTGTTGGTAGAATATATATCCAACGGGGTAAAATTGAAAAAAGTTGAAAAATATTTTTTTTTGGACTTAGTCATTTTTTCCGGCGTTTTTCAGACTTTCAGATAGGGGAAATGTCAGTGAGCGTTCCGATTTCAGTTCCAGAGCGATTCACCCAATGAGTCCTTGATATTTAGTCGTTTTCAGTCAATTTTCTGGATTTTTGAAAATTTCACTTTTTTGTGAAAATATCCACTAAATGAGGGAATAGAATATATATCCCACGGGGGTAAAATTGAAAAAAGTTGAAAAAACATTTTTTTTTGGACTTAGTCATTTTTCCAGCGTTTATCAGACTTTCAGATAGGGGAAATGTCAGTGAGCGTTCTGATTTCAGTTCCAGAGCGATTCGCCCAATGAGTCCTTGATATTTAGTCGTTTTCAGCTAATATTTTGGATTTTTGAAAATTTCACTTTTTTGTGAAAATATCCACTATATGAGGGAATAATATGTGTGAGGGTACCCCAGGAGAGTTTCAAATGTGTGTGGGTAGAATATATACCCACGGGGGTAAGATTGAAAAAAGTTGAAAAAAATTTTTTTTTTTGGAGTTAGTCATTTTTCTGGCGTTTATCAAACTTTCAGATAGGGGAAATGTCAGTGAGCGTTCCGATTTCAGTCCCAGAGTGATTCGCCCAATGAGTCCTTGATATTTAGTCGTTTTCAGCCAATATTTTGGATTTTTGAAAATTTCACTTTTTTGTGAAAATATCCACTAAATGAGGGAATAATATGTGTGAGCGTACCCCAGGAGAGTTCCAAATGTGTGTGGGTAGAATATATATCCCACGGGGGTAAAATTGAAAAAAGTTGAAATCATTTTTTTTTGGACTTAGTCATTTTTCCGGCGTTTATCAGACTTTCAGATAGGGGAAATGTCAGTGAGCATTACGATTTCAGATACAGAGCGATTCGCCCAATGAGTCCTTGATATTTAGTCGTTTTCAGCCAATTTTCTGGATTTTTGAAAATTTCACTTTTTTGTGAAAATATCCACTAAATGAGGGAATAATATGTGTGAGGGTAGAATATATATCCCACAGGGGTAAAATTGAAAAAAGTTTAAAAAAAAATTTTTCTGGACTTAGTCATTTTTCCGGCGTTTATCAGACTTTCAGATAGGGGAAATGTCAGTGAGCATTACGATTTCAGATACAGAGCGATTCGCCCAATGAGTCCTTGATATTTAGTCGTTTTCAGCCAATATTTTGGATTTTTGAAAATTTCACTTTTTTGTGAAAATATCCACTAAATGAGGGAAAAAAATGTGTGAGGGTAGAATATATATCCCACGGGGGTAAAATTGAAAAAAGTTGAAAACATTTTTATTTTGGACTTAGTCATTTTTCCGGCGTTTATCAGACTTTCAGATAGGGGAAGTGTCTGTGAGCGTTCCGATTTCAGTTCCAGAGCGATTCGCCCAATGAGTTCTTGTTATTTAGTTGTTTTCAGCCAATTTTCTGGATTTTTGAAAATTTCAATTTTTTGTGAAAATATCCACTAAATGAGGGAATAATATGTGTGAGGGTACCCCAGGAGAGTTCCAAATGTGTGTGGGTAGAATATATATCCCACGGGGGTAAAATTGAAAAAAGTTGAAAAATATTTTTTTTTGGACTCAGTCATTTTTTCCGGCGTTTATCAGACTTTCAGATAGGGGAAATGTCAGTGAGCTTTCCAATTTCAGTTCCAGAGCGATTCGCCCAATGAGTCCTTGATATTTAGTGGTTTTCAGCCAATATTTTGGATTTTTGAAAATTTCACTTTTTTGTGAAAATATCCACTAAATGAGGGAATAATATGTGTGAGGGTACCCCAGGAGAGTTCCAAATGTGTGTGGGTAGAATATATATCACACAAGGGTAAAATTGAAAAAAGATGAAAAAAAATTTTTTTTGACTTAGTCATTTTTTTGGCATTTATCAGACTTTCAGATAGGGGAAATGTCAGTGAGCATTCCGATTTCAGTTCCAGAGCGATTCGACCAATGAGTCCATGATATTTAGTTGCTTTCAGCCAATTTTCTGGATTTTTGAAAATTTCACTTTTTTGTGAAAATATCCACTAAATGAGGGAATAATATGTGTGATGGTACCCCAGGAGAGTTCCAAATGTGTGTGGGTAGAATATATATCCCACAGGGGTAAAATTGAAAAAAGTTTAAACAATTTTTTTTCTGCACTTAGTCATTTTTCCGGCGTTTATCAGACTTTCAGATAGGGGAAATATCAGTGATCGTTCCGATTTCAGTTCCAGAGCGATTTGCCCAATGAGTCCTTTATATTTAGTCGCTTTCAGCCAATTTTCTGGATTTTTGAAAATTTCACTTTTTTGTGAAAAGATCCACTAAATGAGGGAATAATATGTGTGAGGGTACACCAGGAGAGTTCCAAATGTGTGTGGGTAGAATATATATCCCACGGGGTTAAAATTGAAAAAAGTTGAAAACATTTTTATTTTGGACTTAGTCATTTTTCCGGCGTTTATCAGACTTTCAGATAGGGGAAGTGTCTGTGAGCGTTCCGATTTCAGTTCCAGAGCGATTCGCCCAATGAGTTCTTGTTATTTAGTTGTTTTCAGCCAATTTTCTGGATTTTTGAAAATTTCAATTTTTTGTGAAAATATCCACTAAATGAGGGAATAATATGTGTGAGGGTACCCCAGGAGAGTTCCAAATGTGTGTGGGTAGAATATATATCCCACGGGGGTAAAATTGAAAAAAGTTGAAAAACATTTTTTTTTGGACTCAGTCATTTTTTCCGGCGTTTATCAGACTTTCAGATAGGGGAAATGTCAGTGAGCTTTCCAATTTCAGTTCCAGAGCGATTCGCCCAATGAGTCCTTGATATTTAGTCGTTTTCAGCCAATATTTTGGATTTTTGAAAATTTCACTTTTTTGTGAAAATATCCACTAAATGAGGGAATAATATGTGTGAGGGTACCCCAGGAGAGTTCCAAATGTGTGTGGGTAGAATATATCTCCCACGGGGGTAAAATTGAAAAAAGTTGAAAACATTTTATTTATGGACTTAGTCATTTTTCCGGCGTTTATCAGGCTTTCAGATAGGGCAAATGTCAGTGAGCGTTCTGATTTCAGTTCCAGAGCGATTCGCCCAATGAGTCCTTGATATTTAGTTGTTTTCAGCCAATATTTAGGATTTTTGAAAATTTCACTTTTTTGTGAAAACATCCACTAAATGAGGGAATAATATGTGTGAGGGTACCCCAGGAGAGTTCCAAATGTGTGTGGGTAGAATATATATCCCACGGGGGTAAAATTGAAAAAAGTTGAAAAAAATTATTTTTGGGACTTAGTAATTTTTCCGGCGTTTATCAGACTTTCAGATAGGGGAAATGTCAGTGAGCGTTCCGATTTCAGTTCCAGAGCGATTCGCCCAATGAGTTCTTGATATTTAGTCGTTTTCAGCCAATTTTCTAGATTTTTGAAAATTTCACTTTTTTGTGAAAATATCCACTAAATGAGGGAATAATATGTGTGAGGTTAGAATATATATCCCACGGGGGTAAAATTGAAAAAAGTTGAAAACATTTTTTTTTGGACTTAGTCATTTTTCCGGCGTTTATCAGACTTTTTAGATAGGGAAAATGTCAGTGAGCGTTCCGATTTCCATTCCAGAACAATTCGCCCAATGAGTCCTTGATATTTAGTCGTTTTCAGCCAATATTTTGGATTTTTGAAAATGTCACTTTTTTGTGAAAATATCCACTAAATGAGGGAATAATATGTGTGAGGGTACCCCAGGAGAGTTACAAATGTGTGTGGGTAGAATATATATCCCACGGGGGTAAAATTGAAAAAACTTGAAAAAAAATTCTTTTTGGACTTAGTCATGTTTCCGGCGTTTGTCAGACTTTCAGATAGGGGAAATGTCAATGAGCGTTCCGATTTCAGTTCCAGAGCGATTCGCCCAATGGGTCCTTGATATTTAGTCGTTTTCAGCCAATTTTCTGGATTTTTGAAAATTTCACTTTTTTGTGAAAATATCCACTAAATGTGGAAATAATATGTGTGAGGGTACCCCAGGAGAGTTCCAAATGTGTGTGGGTAGAATATATATCCCACGGGGGTAAAATTGAAAAAAGTTGAAAAAATATTTTTTTTGGACTTAGTAATTTTTCCAGCGTTTATCAGACTTTCAGATAGGGCAAAAGTCAGTGAGCATTCCGATTTCAGTTCCAGAGCGATTCGCCCAATGAGTCCTTGATATTTAGTCGTTTTCAGCCAATATTTTGGATTTTTGAAAATGTCACTTTTTTGTGAAAATATCCACTAAATGAGGGAATAATATGTGTGAGGGTACCCCAGGAGAGTTACAAATGTGTGTGGGTAGAATATATATCCCACGGGGGTAAAATTGAAAAAAGTTGAAAACATTTTTTTTTTGGACTTAGTCATTTTTCCGGCGTTTATCAGACTTTTAGATAGGGGAAATGTCAGTGAGCGTTACGATTTCAGATCCAGAGAGATTCGCCCAATGAGTCCTTGATATTTAGTCGTTTTCAGCCAATATTTAGGATTTTTGAAAATGTCACTTTTTTGTGAAAATATCCACTAAATGAGGGAATAATATGTGTGAGGGTACCCCAGGAGAGTTCCAAATGTGTGTGGGTAGAATATATATCCCACGGGGGTAAAATTGAAAAAAGTTGAAAAAAAATTTTTTTTGGACTTAGTAATTTTTGCAGCGTTTATCAGACTTTCAGATAGGTGAAAAGTTAGTGAGCGTTCCGATTTCAGTTCCAGAGCGATTCGCCCAATGATTCCTTGATATTTCATCGTTTTCAGCCAATTTTCTGGATTTTTGAAAATTTCACTTTTTTGTGAAAATATCCACTAAATGAGGGAATAATATGTGTGAGGGTACCCCAGGAGAGTTCCAAATGTGTGTGGGTAGAATATATATCCCACGGGGATATATTGAAAAGAGTTGAAACATTTTTTTTTGACTTTGTAATTTTTCCAGCGTTTATCAGACTTTCAGATAGGGCAAAAGTCAGTGAGCATTCCGATTTCAGTTCCAGAGCGATTCGCCCAATGAGTCCTTGATATTTAGTCGTTTTCAGCCAATATTTTGGATTTTTGAAAATTTCACTTTTTTGTGAAAATATCCACTAAATAAGGGAATAATATGTGTGAGGGTACCCCAGGAGAATTACAAATGTGTGTGGGTAGAATATATATCCCACGGTGGTAAAATTGAAAAAAGTTTAAAAATATTTTTTTTTCGACTTAGTCATTTTTCCAGCGTTTATCAGACTTTCAGATAGGGCAAATGTCAGTGAGCGTTCCGATTTCAGTTCCAGAGCGATTCGCCCAATGAGTCCTTGATATTTAGTCGTTTTCAGCCAATTTTCTGGATTTTTGAAAATGTCACTTTTTTGTGAAAATATCCACTAAATGAGGGAATAATATGTGTGAGGGTACCCCTGGAGAGTTCCAAATGTGTGTGGGTAGAATATATATCCCACGGGGGTAAAATTGAAAAAAGTTGAAAACATTTTTTTTATGGACTTAGTCATTTTTCCGGCGTTTATCAGACTTTAAGATAGGGGAAATGTCAGTGAGCGTTACGATTTCAGATCCACAGCGATTCGCCCAATGAGTCCTTGATATTTAGTCGTTTTCAGCCAATATTTTGGATTTTTGAAAATGTCACTTTTATGTGAAAATATCCACTAAATGAGGGAATAATATGTGTGAGGGTACCCCAGGAGAGTTCCAAATGTGTGTGGGTAGAATATATATCCCACGGGGGTAAAATTGAAAAAAGTTGAAAACATTTTTTTTTTGGACTTAGTCATTCTTCCGGCGTTTATCAGACTTTCAGATAGGTCAAATGTCAGTGAGCATTCCGATTTCAGTTCCAGAGCGATTCGCCCAATGAGTCCTTGATATTTAGTCGTTTTCAGCCAATATTTTGGATTTTTGAAAATGTCACTTTTTTGTGAAAATATCCACTAAATGAGGGAATAATATGTGTGAGGGTACCCCAGGAGAGTTACAAATGTGTGTGGCTAGAATATATATCCCACGGGGGTAAAATTGAAAAAACTTGAAAAAAAATTCTTTTTGGACTTAGTCATTTTTCCGGCGTTTATCAGGCTTTCAGATAGGGCAAATGTCAGTGAGCGTTTTGATTTCAGTTCCAGAGCGATTCGCCCAATGAGTCCTTGATATTTAGTTGTTTTCAGCCAATATTTAGAATTTTTGAAAATTTCACTTTTTTGTGAAAACATCCACTAAATGAGGGAATAATATGTGTGAGGGTACCCCAGGAGAGTTCCAAATGTGTGTGGGTAGAATATATATCCCACGGGGGTAAAATTGAAAAAAGTTTAAAAATATTTTTTTTTCGACTTAGTCATTTTTCCAGCGTTTATCAGACTTTCAGATAGGGCAAATGTCAGTGAGCGTTCCGATTTCAGTTCCAGAGCGATTCGCCCAATGAGTCCTTGATATTTAGTCGTTTTCAGCCAATTTTCTGGATTTTTGAAAATGTCACTTTTTTGTGAAAATATCCACTAAATGAGGGAATAATATGTGTGAGGGTACCCCAGGAGAGTTCCAAATGTGTGTGGGTAGAATATATATCCCACGGGGGTAAAATTGAAAAAAGTTGAAAAAAATTATTTTTGGGACTTCGTAATTTTTCCGGCGTTTATCAGACTTTCAGATAGGGGAAATGTCAGTGAGCGTTCCGATTTCAGTTCCAGAGCGATTCGCCCAATGAGTTCTTGATATTTAGTCGTTTTCAGCCAATTTTCTGGATTTTTGAAAATTTCACTTTTTTGTGAAAATATCCACTAAATGAGGGAATAATATGTGTGAGGTTAGAATATATATCCCACGGAGGGTAAAATTGAAAAAAGTTGAAAACATTTTTTTTTGGACTTAGTCATTATTCCGGCGTTTATCAGACTTTTTAGATAGGGAAAATGTCAGTGAGCGTTCCGATTTCAATTTCAGAACAATTCGCCCAATGAGTCCTTGATATTTCGTCGTTTTCAGCCAATATTTTGGATTTTTGAAAATTTCACTTTTTTGTGAAAATATCCACTAAATGAGGGAATAATATGTGTGAGGGTACCCCAGGAGAGTTCCAAATGTGTGTGGGTAGAATATATATCCCACGGGGGTAAAATTGAAAAAAGTTGAAAAAATTTTTTTTTTGGACTTAGTCATTCTTCCGGCGTTTATCAGACTTTCAGATAGGTCAAATGTCAGTGAGCATTCCGATTTCAGTTCCAGAGCGATTCGCCCAATGAGTCCTTGATATTTAGTCGTTTTCAGCCAATATTTTGGATTTTTGAAAATGTCACTTTTTTGTGAAAATATCCACTAAATGAGGGAATAATATGTGTGAGGGTACCCCAGGAGAGTTACAAATGTGTGTGGCTAGAATATATATCCCACGGGGGTAAAATTGAAAAAACTTGAAAAAAAATTCTTTTTGGACTTAGTCATTTTTCCGGCGTTTATCAGGCTTTCAGATAGGGCAAATGTCAGTGAGCGTTTTGATTTCAGTTCCAGAGCGATTCGCCCAATGAGTCCTTGATATTTAGTTGTTTTCAGCCAATATTTAGAATTTTTGAAAATTTCACTTTTTTGTGAAAACATCCACTAAATGAGGGAATAATATGTGTGAGGGTACCCCAGGAGAGTTCCAAATGTGTGTGGGTAGAATATATATCCCACGGGGGTAAAATTGAAAAATGTTTAAAAATATTTTTTTTTCGACTTAGTCATTTTTCCAGCGTTTATCAGACTTTCAGATAGGGCAAATGTCAGTGAGCGTTCCGATTTCAGTTCCAGAGCGATTCGCCCAATGAGTCCTTGATATTTAGTCGTTTTCAGCCAATTTTCTGGATTTTTGAAAATGTCACTTTTTTGTGAAAATATCCACTAAATGAGGGAATAATATGTGTGAGGGTACCCCAGGAGAGTTCCAAATGTGTGTGGGTAGAATATATATCCCACGGGGGTAAAATTGAAAAAAGTTGAAAACATTTTTTTTATGGACTTAGTCATTTTTCCAGCGTTTATCAGACTTTCAGATAGGGGAAATGTCAGTGAGCGTTACGATTTCAGATCCAGAGCGATTCGCCCAATGAGTCCTTGATATTTAGTCGTTTTCAGCCAATATTTTGGATTTTTGAAAATGTCACTTTTTTGTGAAAATATCCACTAAATGAGGGAATAATATGTGTGAGGGTACCCCAGGAGAGTTCCAAATGTGTGTGGGTAGAATATATATCCCACGGGAGTAAAATTTAAAAAAGTTGAAAAAATTTTTTTTTTGGACTTAGTCATTTTTCCGGCGTTTATCAGACTTTCAGATAGGTCAAATGTCAGTGAGCATTCCGATTTCAGTTCCAGAGCGATTCGCCCAATGAGTCCTTGATATTTAGTCGTTTTCAGCCAATATTTTGGATTTTTGAAAATTTCACTTTTTTGTGAAAACATCCACTAAATGAGGGAATAATATGTGTGAGGGTACCTCAGGAGAGTTCCAAATGTGTGTGGGTAGAATATATATCCCACGGGGGTAAAATTGAAAAAAGTTGAAAAATTTTTTTTTTTGGACTTAGTCATTCTTCCGGCGTTTATCAGACTTTCAGATAGGTCAAATGTCAGTGAGCATTCCGATTTCAGTTCCAGAGCGATTCGCCCAATGAGTCCTTGATATTTAGTCGTTTTCAGCCAATATTTAGGATTTTTGAAAATGTCACTTTTTTGTGAAAATATCCACTAAATGAGGGAATAATATGTGTGAGGGTACCCCAGGAGAGTTCCAAATGTGTGTGGGTAGAATATATATCCCACGGGGGTAAAATTGAAAAAAGTTTAAAAATATTTTTTTTTCGACTTAGTCATTTTTCCAGCGTTTATCAGACTTTCAGATAGGTCAAATGTCAGTGAGCGTTCCGATTTCAGTTCCAGAGCGATTCGCCCGATGAGTCCTTGATATTTAGTCGTTTTCAGCCAATATTTTGGATTTTTGAATATTTCACTTTTTTGTGAAAATATCCACTAAATGAAGGAATAATATGTGTGAGGGCACCCCAGGAGAGTTCCAAATGTGTGTGGGTAGAATATATATCCCACGGGGGTAAAATTGAAAAAAGTTTAAAAATATTTTTTTTTCGACTTAGTCATTTTTCCAGCGTTTATCAGACTTTCAGATAGGGCAAATGTCAGTGAGCGTTCCGATTTCAGTTCCAGAGCGATTCGCCCAATGAGTCCTTGATATTTAGTCGTTTTCAGCCAATATTTTGGATTTTTGAAAATGTCACTTTTTTGTGAAAATATCCACTAAATGAGGGAATAATATGTGTGAGGGTACCCCAGGAGAGTTACAAATGTGTGTGGGTAGAATATATATCCCACGGGGGTAAAATTGAAAAAACTTGAAAAAAAATTCTTTTTGGACTTAGTCATTTTTCCGGCTTTTATCAGGCTTTCAGATAGGGCAAATGTCAGTGAGCGTTTTGATTTCAGTTCCAGAGCGATTCGCCCAATGAGTCCTTGATATTTAGTTGTTTTCAGCCAATATTTAGAATTTTTGAAAATTTCACTTTTTTGTGAAAATATCCACTAAATGAGGGAATAATATGTGTGAGGGTACCCCAGGAGAGTTCCAAATGTGTGTGGGTAGAATATATATCCCACAGGGGTAAAATTGAAAAAAGTTTAAAAATATTTTTTTTTCGACTTAGTCATTTTTCCAGCGTTTATCAGACTTTCAGATAGGGGAAATGTCAGTGAGCGTTACGATTTCAGATCCAGAGCGATTCGCCCAATGAGTCCTTGATATTTAGTCGTTTTCAGCCAATATTTTGGATTTTTGAAAATGTCACTTTTTTGTGAAAATATCCACTAAATGAGGGAATAATATGTGTGAGGGTACCCCAGGAGAGTTCCAAATGTGTGTGGGTAGAATATATATCCCACGGGGGTAAAATTGAAAAAAGTTGAAAAAAATTTTTTTTTGGACTTAGTCATTCTTCCGGCGTTTATCAGACTTTCAGATAGGTCAAATGTCAGTGAGCATTCCGATTTCAGTTCCAGAGCGATTCGCCCAATGAGTCCTTGATATTTAGTCGTTTTCAGCCAATATTTAGGATTTTTGAAAATGTCACTTTTTTGTGAAAATATCCACTAAATGAGGGAATAATATGTGTGAGGGTACCCCAGGAGAGTTCCAAATGTGTGTGGGTAGAATATATATCCCACGGGGGTAAAATTGAAAAAAGTTTAAAAATATTATTTTTTTCGACTTAGTCATTTTTCCAGCGTTTATCAGACTTTCAGATAGGGCAAATGTCAGTGAGCGTTCCGATTTCAGTTCCAGAGCGATTCGCCCAATGAGTCCTTGATATTTAGTCGTTTTCAGCCAATTTTCTGGATTTTTGAAAATGTCACTTTTTTGTGAAAATATCCACTAAATGAGGGACTAATATGTGTGAGGGTACCCCAGGAGAGTTCCAAATGTGTGTGGTAGAATATATATCCCACGGGGGTAAAATTGAAAAAAGTTGAAAAATTTTTTTTGGGGGATATAGTCATTTTTACGGCGTTTATCAGACTTTCAGATAGGTCAAATGTCAGTGAGCGTTCCGATTTCAGTTCCAGAGCGATTCGCCCAATGAGTCCTTGATATTTAGTCGTTTTCAGCCAATATTTAGGATTTTTGAAAATGTCACTTTTTTGTGAAAATATCCACTAAATGAGGGAATAATATGTGTGAGGGTACCCCAGGAGAGTTCCAAATGTGTGTGGGTAGAATATATATCCCACGGGGGTAAAATTGAAAAAAGTTTAAAAATATTTTTTTTTCGACTTAGTCATTTTTCCAGCGTTTATCAGACTTTCAGATAGGTCAAATGTCAGTGAGCGTTCCGATTTCAGTTCCAGAGCGATTCGCCCGATGAGTCCTTGATATTTAGTCGTTTTCAGCCAATATTTTGGATTTTTGAATATTTCACTTTTTTGTGAAAATATCCACTAAATGAAGGAATAATATGTGTGAGGGCACCCCAGGAGAGTTCCAAATGTGTGTGGGTAGAATATATATCCCACGGGGGTAAAATTGAAAAAAGTTTAAAAATATTTTTTTTTCGACTTAGTCATTTTTCCAGCGTTTATCAGACTTTCAGATAGGTCAAATGTCAGTGAGCGTTCCGATTTCAGTTCCAGAGCGATTCGCCCGATGAGTCCTTGATATTTAGTCGTTTTCAGCCAATATTTTGGATTTTTGAATATTTCACTTTTTTGTGAAAATATCCACTAAATGAAGGAATAATATGTGTGAGGGCACCCCAGGAGAGTTCCAAATGTGTGTGGGTAGAATATATATCCCACGGGGGTAAAATTGAAAAAAGTTTAAAAATATTTTTTTTTCGACTTAGTCATTTTTCCAGCGTTTATCAGACTTTCAGATAGGTCAAATGTCAGTAAGCGTTCCGATTTCAGTTCCAGAGCGATTCGCCCAATGATTCCTTGATATTTCATCGTTTTCAGCCAATTTTCTGGATTTTTGAAAATGTCACTATTTTGTGAAAATATCCACTAAATGAGGGAATAATATGTGTGATGGTACCCCAGGAGAGTTCCAAATGTGTGTGGGTAGAATATATATCCCACGGGGGTAAAATTGAAAAAAGTTGAAAAATTTTTTTTTGGGGACTTAGTCATTTTTACAGCGTTTATCAGACTTTCAGATAGGTCAAATGTCAGTGAGCGTTCCGATTTCAGTTCCAGAGCGATTCGCCCAATGAGTCCTTGATATTTAGTCGTTTTCAGCCAATTTTCTGGATTTTTGAAAATTTCACTTTTTTGTGAAAATATCCACTAAATGAGGGAATAATATGTGTGAGGGTACCCCAGGAGAGTTCCAAATGTGTGTGGGTAGAATATATATCCCACGGGGGTAAAATTAAAAAAAGTTGAAAAATTTTTTTTTGGGGACTTAGTCATTTTTACGGCGTTTATCAGACTTTCAGATAGGTCAAATGTCAGTGAGCGTTCCGATTTCAGTTCCAGAGCGATTCGCCCAATGAGTCCTTGATATTTAGTCGTTTTCAGCCAATTTTCTGGATTTTTGAAAATGTCACTTTTTTGAGAAAATATCCACTAAATGAGGGAATAATATGTGTAAGGTTACCCCAGGAGAGTTCCAAATGTGTGTGGGTAGAATATAAATCCCACGGGGGTAAAATTAAAAAAAGTTGAAAAATTTTTTTTTGGGGACTTAGTCATTTTTACGGCGTTTATCAGACTTTCAGATAGGTCAAATGTCAGTGAGCGTTCCGATTTCAGTTCCAGAGCGATTCGACCAATGAGTCCTTGATATTTAGTTGTTTTCAGCCAATTTTCTGGATTTTTGAAAATTTCACTTTTTTGTGAAAATATCCACTAAATGAGGGAATAATATGTGTGAGGGTACCCCAGGAGAGTTCCAAATGTGTGTGGGTAGAATATATATCCCACGGGGGTAAAATTGAAAAAAGTTGAAAATTTTTTTTTTGGGGATTTAGTCATTTTTACGGCGTTCATCAGACTTTCAGATAGGTCAAATGTCAGTGAGCGTTCCGATTTCAGTTCCAGAGCGATTCGCCCAATGAGTCCTTGATATTTAGTCGTTTTCAGCCAATTTTCTGGATTTTTGAAAATGTCACTTTTTTGAGAAAATATCCACTAAATGAGGGAATAATATGTGTAAGGTTACCCCAGGAGAGTTCCAAATGTGTGTGGGTAGAATATAAATCCCACGGGGGTAAAATTAAAAAAAAGTTGAAAAATTTTTTTTTGGGGACTTAGTCATTTTTACGGCGTTTATCAGACTTTCAGATAGGTCAAATGTCAGTGAGCGTTCCGATTTCAGTTCCAGAGCGATTCGCCCAAGGAGTCCTTGATATTTAGTCGTTTTCAGCCAATTTTCTGGATTTTTGAAAATGTCACTTTTTTGAGAAAATATCCACTAAATGAGGGAATAATATGTGTAAGGTTACCCCAGGAGAGTTCCAAATGTGTGTGGGTAGAATATAAATCCCACGGGGGTAAAATTAAAAAAAGTTGAAAAATTTTTTTTTGGGACTTAGTCATTTTTACGGCGTTTATCAGACTTTCAGATAGGTCAAATGTCAGTGAGCGTTCCGATTTCAGTTCCAGAGCGATTCGACCAATGATTCCTTGATATTTAGTTGTTTTCAGCCAATTTTCTGGATTTTTGAAAATTTCACTTTTTTGTGAAAATATCCACTAAATGAGGGAATAATATGTGTGAGGGTACCCCAGGAGAGTTCCAAATGTGTGTGGGTAGAATATATATCCCACGGGGGTAAAATTGAAAAAAGTTGAAAATTTTTTTTTTGGGGATTTAGTCATTTTTACGGCGTTCATCAGACTTTGAGATAGGTCAAATGTCAGTGAGCGTTCCGATTTCAGTTCCAGAGCGATTCGCCCAATGAGTCCTTGATATTTAGTCGTTTTCAGCCAATTTTCTGGATTTTTGAAAATGTCACTTTTTTGTGAAAATATCCACTAAATGAGGGAATAATATGTGTGAGGGTACCCCAGGAGAGTTCCAAATGTGTGTGGGTAGAATATATATCCCACGGGGGTAAAATTAAAAAAAGTTGAAAAATTTTTTTTGGGGGACTTAGTCATTTTTACGGCGTTTATCAGACTTTCAGATAGGTCAAATGTCAGTGAGCGTTCCGATTTCAGTTCCAGAGCGATTCGCCCAATGAGTCCTTGATATTTAGTCGTTTTCAGCCAATTTTCTGGATTTTTGAAAATGTCACTTTTTTGAGAAAATATCCACTAAATGAGGGAATAATATGTGTAAGGTTACCCCAGGAGAGTTCCAAATGTGTGTGGGTAGAATATAAATCCCACGGGGGTAAAATTAAAAAAAGTTGAAAAATTTTTTTTTGGGGACTTAGTCATTTTTACGGCGTTTATCAGACTTTCAGATAGGTCAAATGTCAGTGAGCATTCCGATTTCAGTTCCAGAGCGATTCGACCAATGAGTCCTTGATATTTAGTTGTTTTCAGCCAATTTTCTGGATTTTTAAAAATGTCACTTTTTTGAGAAAATATCCACTAAATGAGGGAATAATATGTGTAAGGTTACCCCAGGAGAGTTCCAAATGTGTGTGGGTAGAATATATATCCCACGGGGGTAAAATTAAAAAAAGTTGAAAAATTTTTTTTGGGGGACTTAGTCATTTTTACGGCGTTTATCAGACTTTCAGATAGGTCAAATGTCAGTGAGCATTCCGATTTCAGTTCCAGAGCGATTCGACCAGAGTCCTTGATATTTAGTTGTTTTCAGCCAATTTTCTGGATTTTTGAAAATGTCACTTTTTTGAGAAAATATCCACTAAATGAGGGAATATTATGTGTAAGGTTACCCCAGGAGAGTTCCAAATGTGTGTGGGTAGAATATATATCCCACGGGGGTAAAATTAAAAAAAGTTGAAAAATTTTTTTTTGGGGACTTAGTCATTTTTACGGCGTTTATCAGACTTTCAGATAGGTCAAATGTCAGTGAGCGTTCCGATTTCAGTTCCAGAGCGATTCGACCAATGAGTCCTTGATATTTAGTTGTTTTCAGCCAATTTTCTGGATTTTTGAAAATTTCACTTTTTTGTGAAAATATCCACTAAATGAGGGAATAATATGTGTGAGGGTACCCCAGGAGAGTTCCAAATGTGTGTGGGTAGAATATATATCCCACGGGGGTAAAATTGAAAAAAGTTGAAAAATTTTTTTTGGGGGATTTAGTCATTTTTACGGCGTTTATCAGACTTTCAGATAGGGCAAATGTCAGTGAGCATTCCGATTTCAGTTCCAGAGCGATTCGCCCAATGAGTCCTTGTAATTTAGTCGTTTTCAGCCAATATTTTGGATTTTTCAAAATTTCACTTTTTTGCGAAAATATCCACTAAATGAGGGAATAATATGTGTGAGGGTAAACCAGGAGAGTTCCAAATGTGTGTGGGTAGAATATATATCCCACGGGGGTAAAATTGAAAAAAGTTGAAAAAATATTTTTTTTTGACTTAGTCATTTTTCCAGCGTTTATCAGACTTTCAGATAGGGGAAATGTCAGTGAGCGTTCCGATTTCAATTCCAGAGCGATTCGCCCAATGAGTCCTTGATATTTAGTCGTTTTCAGCCAATATTTTGGAATTTTGAAAATTTCACTTTTTTGTGAAAATATCCACTAAATGAGGGAATAATATGTGTGAGGGTACCCCAGGAGAGTTCCAAATGTGTGTGGGTAGAATATATATCCCACAGGGGTAAAATTGAAAAAAGTTGAACAAATTTTTTTTTTGAACTTAGTGATTTTTCCGGCGTTTATCAGACTTTCAGATAGGGGAAATGTCAGTGAGCGTTCCAATTTCAGTTCCAGAGCAATTTGCCCTATGAGTCTTTGATATTTACTCTTTTTCAGCCAATTTTATGGATTTTTGAAAATTTCACTTTTATGTGAAAATATCCACTAAATGAGGGAATAATATGTGTGAGGGTAAACCAGGAGAGTTCCAAATGTGTGTGGGTAGAATATATATCCCACGGGGGTAAAATTGAAAAAAGTTGAAAAAATATTTTTTTTTGACTTAGTCATTTTTCCAGCGTTTATCAGACTTTCAGATAGGGGAAATGTCAGTGAGCATTCCGATTTCAATTCCAGAGCGGTTCGCCCAATCAGTCCTTGATATTTAGTCGTTTTCAGCCAATATTTTGGAATTTTGAAAATTTCACTTTTTTGTGAAAATATCCACTAAATGAGGGAATAATATGTGTGAGGGTACCCCAGGAGAGTTCCAAATGTGTGTGGGTAGAATATATATCCCACAGGGGTAAAATTGAAAAAAGTTGAACAAATTTTTTTTTTGAACTTAGTCATTTTTCCGGCGTTTATCAGACTTTCAGATAGGGGAAATGTCAGTGAGCGTTCCAATTTCAGTTCCAGAGCAATTTGCCCTATGAGTCTTTGATATTTACTCTTTTTCAGCCAATTTTATGGATTTTTGAAAATTTCACTTTTATGTGAAAATATCCACTAAATGAGGGAATAATATGTGTGAGGGTAAACCAGGAGAGTTCCAAATGTGTGTGGGTAGAATATATATCCCACGGGGGTAAAATTGAAAAAAGTTGAAAAAATATTTTTTTTTGACTTAGTCATTTTTCCAGCGTTTATCAGACTTTCAGATAGGGGAAATGTCAGTGAGCGTTCCGATTTCAATTCCAGAGCGATTCGCCCAATGAGTCCTTGATATTTAGTCGTTTTCAGCCAATATTTTGGAATTTTGAAAATTTCACTTTTTTTGTGAAAAGATCCACTAAATAAGGGAATAATATGTGTGAGGGTACCCCAGGAGAGTTCCAAATGTGTGTGGGCAGAATATATATCCCACAGGGGTAAAATGGAAAAAAAATGAACACATTTTTTTTTTGAACTTAGTCATTTTTCCGGCGTTTATCAGACTTTCAGATAGGGAAAATGTCAGTGAGCGTTCTGATTTCAGTTCCAGAGCGATTTGCCCAATGAGTCCTTGATATTTAGTCGTTTTCAGCCAATATTTTGGAATTTTGAAAATTTCACTTTTTTGTGAAAATATCCACTAAATGAGGGAATAATATGTGTGAGGGTACCCCAGGAGAGTTCCAAATGTGTGTGGGTAGAATATATATCCCACGGGGGTAAAATTGAAAAAAATTGAACAATTTTTTTTTTTTGGACTTAGTCATTTTTCCGGCGTTTATCAGACTTTCAGATAGGGCAAATGTCAGTGAGCGTTCCGATTTCAGTTCCAGAGCGATTCGTCCAATGAGTCCTTGATATTTAGTCGTTTTCAGCCAATATTTTGGATTTTTGAAAATTTCACTTTTTTGTGAAAATATCCACTAAATGAGGGAATAGTATGTGTGAGGGTACCCCAGGAGAGTTCCAAATGTGTGTGGGTAGAATATATATCCCATGGGGGTAAAATTGAAAAAAGTTGAAAAAAACTTTTTTTTGGACTTAGTCATTTTTCCGGCGTTTATCAGACTTTCAGATAGGGCAAATGTCAGTGAGCATTCCGATTTCAGTTCCAGAGCTATTCGTCCAATGAGTCCTTGATATTTAGTCGTTTTCAGCCAATATTTTGGATTTTTCAAAATTTCACTTTTTTGTGAAAATATCCACTAAATGAGGGAATAATATGTGTGAGGGTACCCCGGGAGAGTTCCAAATGTGTGGGGGTAAAATATATATCCCACGGGGGTAAAATTGAAAAAAGTTGAACACATTTTTTTTTGGACTTAGTAATTTTTCCGGCGTTTATCAGACTTTCAGATAGGGGAAATGTCAGTGAGCGTTCCGATTTCAGTTCCAGAGCGATTCGCCCAATGAGTCCTTGATATTTAGTCGTTTTCAGCCAATATTTTGGAATTTTGAAAATTTCACTTTTTTGTGAAAATATCCACTAAATGAGAGAATAATATGTGTGAGGGTACCCCAGGAGAGTTCCAAATGTGTGTGGGTGGAATATATTTCCCACGGGGGTAAAATTGAAAAAAGTTGAAAAAAAATTTTTTTTGACTTAGTCATTTTTCCGGCGTTTATCAGACTTTCAGAAAGGACAAATGTCAGTGAGCGTTCCGATTTCAATTCCAGAGCGATTCGCCCAATGAATCCTTGATATTTAGCCATTTTCAGCCAATATTTTGGATTTTTGAAAATTTCACTTTTTTGTGAAAATATCCACTAAATGAGGGAATAATATGTGTGAGGGTACCCCAGGAGAGTTCCAATTGTGTGTGGGTAGAATATTTATCCCACGGGGGTAAAATTGAAAAAAGTTGAAAAAATATTTTTTTTTGACTTAGTCATTTTTCTGGCGTTTATCACACTTTCAGATAGGGGAAATGTCAGTGAGCGTTCCGATTTCATTTCCAGAGCGATTCGCCCAATGAGTCCTTGATATTTAGTCGTTTTCAGCCAATTTTCTGGATATTTGAAAATTTCACTTTTTTGTGAAAATATCCACTAAATGAGGGAATAATATGTGTGAGGGTACCCCAGGAGAGTTCCAAATGTGTGTGGGAAGAATATATATCCCACGGGGGTACAATTGAAAAAGGTTGAAAAATTTTTTTTTTTTTTAAACTTAGTCATTTTTCCGGCGCTTATCATACTTTCAGAAAGGGGAAATGTCAGTGAGCATTCCGATTTCAGTTCCAGAGCGATTCGCCCAATGAGTCCTTGATATTTAGTCGTTTTCAGCCAATTTTCTGGATTTTTGAAAATTTTACTTTTTTGTGAAAATATGCACTAATTGAGGGAATAATATGTGTGAGGGTACCCCAGGAGAGTTGCAAATGTGTTTGGGAAGAATATGTATCCCACGAGGTAAAATTGAAAAAAGTTGAAAAAATTTTATTTTGGAATTAGTCATTTTTCCGGCGTTTATCAGATTTTCAGATAGGGGAAATGTCAGTGAGCGTTCCGATTTCAGTTCCAGAGCGATTCGCCCAATGAGCCCTTGATATTTAGTCGTTTTCAGCCAATTATGTGGATTTTTGAAAATTTCACTTTTTTGTGAAAATATCCACTAAATGACGGAATAATATGTGTGAGGGTACCCCAGGAGAGTTCCAAATCTGTGTGGGTAGAATATATATCCCACGGGGGTAAAATTGAAAAAAGTTGAAAAAATTTTTTTTTTTGGACTTAGTCATTTTTCTGGCATTTATCAGTCTTTCAGATAGGGCAAATGTCAGTCAGCCTTCCAATTTCAGTTCCAGAGCGTTTCGCCCAATGAGTCTTTGATACTTAGTCATTTTCAGCCAATTTTCTGGATTTTTGAAAATTTCACTTTTTTGTGAAAATATCCACTAAATGAGGGAATAATATGTGTGAGGGTACCTCAGGAGAGTTCCAAATGTGTGTGGGTAGAATATATATACCACGGGGGTAAAATTGAAAAAAGTTGAACAAATTTTTTTTTTTGGACTTAGTCATTTTTCCGGCATTTATCAGACTTTCAGATAAGGCACATGTCAGTGAGCTTTCCGATTTCAGTTCCAGAGCGATTCGCCCAATGAGTCCTTGATATTTAGTCGTTTTCAGCCAATTTTCTGGATTTTTGAAAATTTCACTTTTTTGTGAAAATATCCACAAAATGAGGGAATAATATGTGTGAGGGTACCCCAGGAGAGTTCCAAATCTGTGTGGGTAGAATATATATCCCACGGGGGTAAAATTGAAAAAAATTGAAAACAATTTTTTTTTGGACTTAGTCATTTTTCCGGAGTTTATCAGACTTTCAGATAGGGGAAATGTGAGTGAGCGTTCCGATTTCAGTACCAGAGCGATTCGCCCAATGAGTCCTTGATATTTAGTCGTTTTCAGCCAATTTTCTGGATTTTTGAAAATTTCACTTTTTTGTGAAAATATCCACTAAATGAGGGAATAATATGTGTGAGGGTACCCCAGGAGAGTTCCAAATGTGTGTGGGTAGAATATATATACCACGGGGGTAAAATTGAAAAAAGTTGAACAAATTTTTTTTTTTGGACTTAGTCATTTTTCCGGCATTTATCAGACTTTCAGATAAGGCAAATGTCAGTGACCTTTCCGATTTCAGTTCCAGAGCGATTCGCCCAATGAGTCCATGATATTTAGTTCTTTTCAGCCAATTTTCTGGATTTTTGAAAATTTCACTGTTTTGTGAAAATATGCACTAATTGAGGGAATAATATGTGTGAGGGTACCCCAGGAGAGTTCCAAATCTGTGTGGGTAGAATATATATCCCACGGGGTTAAAATTGAAAAAAGTTGAAAAAATTTTTGGGGGGGACTTAGTCATTTTTCCGGCGCTTATCAGACTTACATATAGGGAAAATGTTAGTGAGCGTTCCAGTTTCAGTTCCAGAGTGTTTCGCCCAATGAGTCTTTGATATTTAGTCGTTTTCAGACAATTTTCTGGATTTTTGAAAATTTCACTTTTTTGTGAAAATATCCACTAAATGAGGGAATAATATGTGTGAGGGTACCGCAGGAGAGTTCCAAATGTGTGTGGGTAGAAAATATATACCACGGGGGTAAAATTGAAAAAAGTTGAACAAATTTTTTTTTTTGGACTTAGTCATTTTTCCGGCATTTATCAGACTTTCAGATAGGGCAAAAGTCAGTGAGCTTTCCGATTTCAGTTCCAGAGCGATTCGCCCAATGAGTCCTTGATATTTAGTCGTTTTCAGCCAATTTTCTGGATTTTTGAAAATTTCACTTTTTTGTGAAAATATGCACTAATTGAGGGAGTAATATGTGTGAGGGTACCCCAGGAGAGTTACAAATGTGTGTGGGTAGAATATATATCCCACAGGGGTACAATTGAAAAAAGTTGAAAAATATTTTTTTTTGGACTTAGTCATTTTTCTGGCCTTTATCAGACTTTCAGATAGGGGAAATGTCAGTGAGCGTTCCAATTTCAGTTCCAGAGCGATTTACCCAATGAGTCCTTGATAGTTAGTAGTTTTCAGCCAATATTTTAGAGTTTTGAAAATGTTACTTTTTAGTGAAAATATCCACTAAATGAGGGAATAATATGTGTGAGGGTACCCCAGGAGAGTTCCAAATGTGTGTGGGTAGAATATATATCCCACGGGGGTAAAATTGAAAAAAGTTGAAAAAAATTTTTTTTTGGACTTAGTCATTTTTACAGCGTTTATCAGACTTTCAGATAGGGGAAATGTCAGTGAGCATTCCAATTTCAGTTCCAGAGCGATTCTCCCAATGAGTCCTTGAAATTTAGTAGTTTTCAGCCAATTTTCTGGATTTTTGAAAATTTCACTTTTTTGTGAAAATATGCACTAATTGAGGGAATAATATGTGTGAGGGTACCCCAGGAGAGTTCCAAATCTGTGTGGGTAGAATATATATTCCACGGGGTTAAAATTGAAAAAAGTTGAAAAAAAATTTTTGGGGGACTTAGTCATTTTTCCGGCGTTTATCAGACTTTCAGATAGGGGAAATGTCAGTGAGCGTTCCGATTTCAGTTCCAGAGCGATTCGCCCAATGAGTCCTTGATATTTAGTCATTTTCAGCCAATTTTCTGGATTTTTGAAAATTTCACTTTTTTGTGAAAATATCCACTAAATGAGGGAATAATATGTGTGAGGGTACCCCAGGAGAGTTCCAAATGTGTGTGGGTAGAATATATATTCCACGGGGAAAAATTGAAAAAAGTTGAACAAATTATTTTTTTTGGACTTAGTCATTTTTCTGGCGTTTATCAGACTTTCAGATAGGGGAAATGTCAATGAGCGTTCCGATTTCAGTTCCAGAGCGATTCGCCCAATGAGTCCTTGATATTTAGTCGTTTTCAGCCAATTTTCTGGATTTTTGAAAATTTCACTTTTTTGTGAAAATATGCACTAATTGAGGGAATAATATGTGTGAGGGTACCCCAGGAGATTTCCAAATCTGTGTGGGTAGAATATATATCCCACGGGGGTAAAATTGAAAAAAGTTGTAAAAATTTTTTTTTTGGACTTAGTCATTTTTCCGGCATTTATCAGACTTTCAGATATGGCAAATGTCAGTGAGCATTCCAATTTCAGTTCCAGAGCGATTCGCCCAATGAGTCCTTTATATTTAGTTGTTTTCAGACAATATTCTGGATTTTAGAAAATTTCACTTTTTTGTGAAAATATCCACTAAATGAGGGAATAATATGTGTGAGGGTACCCCAGGAGAGTTCCAAATGTGTGTGGGTAGAATATATATCCCACAGGGGTACAATTGAAAAAAGTTGAAAAATATTTTTTTTTGGACTTAGACATTTTTCCGGCCTTTATCAGACTTTCAGATAGGGGAAATGTCAGTGAGCGTTCCGATTTCAGTTCCAGAGCGATTTTGCCCAATGAGTCCTTGATAGTTAGTAGTTTTCAGCCAATATTTTAGATTTTTGAAAATTTCACTTTTTTGTGAAAATATCCACTAAATGAGTGAATAATATGTGTGAGGGTACCCCAGGAGAGTTCCAAATGTGTGTGGGTAGAATATATATCACACGGGGGTAATATTGAAAAAAGTTTAACAAATTTTTTTTTTGGACTTAGTCATTTTTCCGGCATTTATGAGACTTTCAGATAGGGGAAATGTCAGTGAGCGTTCTAATTTCAGCTCCAGAGCGATTCACCCAATGATTCCTTGATATTTAGTCGTTTTCAGACAATTTTCTGGATTTTTGAAAATTTCACTTTTTTGTGAAAATATCCACTAAATGAGGGAATAATATGTGTGAGGGTACCCCAGGAGAGTTCCAAATGTGTGTGGGTAGAATATATATACCACGGGGGTAAAATTGAAAAAAGTTGAAAAAATTTTTTTTTTGGACTTAGTCATTTTTCCGGCGTTTATCAGACTTTCAGATAGGGGAAATGTCAGTGAGCGTTCCGATTTCAGTTCCAGAGCGATTCTCCCAATGAGTCCTTGATATTTAGTTGTTTTCAGACAATTTTCTGGATTTTTGAAAATTTCACTTTTTTGTGAAAATATCCACTAAATGAGGGAATAATATGTGTGAGGGTACCCCAGGAGAGTTCCAAATGTGTGTGGGTAGAATATATATCACACGGGGGTAATATTGAAAAAAGTTTAACAAATTTTTTTTTTGGACATAGTCATTTTTCAGGCGTTTATGAGATTTTCAGATAGGGGAAATGTCAGTGAGCGTTCCAATTTCAGTTCCAGAGCGATTCACCCAATGATTCCTTGACATTTAGTCGTTTTCAGACAATTTTCTGGATTTTTGAAAATTTCACTTTTTTGTGAAAATATCCACTAAAAGAGGGAATAATATGTGTGAGGGTATCTCAGGAGAGTTCCAAATGTGTTTGGGAAGAATATATATACCAGGGGGGTAAAATTGAAAAAAGTTGAAAAATTTTTTTTGGGGGACTTAGTCATTTTTCTGGCCTTTATCAGACTTTCAGATAGGGGAAATGTCAGTGAGCATTCCGATTTCAGTTCCAGAACGATTTGCCCAATGAGTCCTTGATAGTTAGTAGTTTTCAGCCAATATTTTAGATTTTTGAAAATGTTACTTTTTTGTGAAAATATCCACTAAATGAGGGAATAATATGTGTGAGGGTACCCCAGGAGAGTTCCAAATGTGTGTGGGTAGAATATATATCCCATGGGGTAAAATTGAAAAAAGTTGAACAAATTATTTTTTTTGGACTTAGTCATTTTTACAGCGTTTATCAGACTTTCAGATAGGGGAAATGTCAGTGAGCATTCCGTTTTCAGTTCCAGAGCGATTCTACCAATGAGTCCTTGATATTTAGTCGTTTTCAGCCAATTTTCTGGATTTTTGAAAATTTCACTTTTTTTGTGAAAATATGCACTAATTGAGGGAATAATATGTGTGAGGGTACCCCAGGAGAGTTCCAAATCTGTGTGGGTAGAATATATATCCCACGGGGTTAAAATTGAAAACAGTTGAAAAATTTTTTTGGGGGGACTTAGTCATTTTTCCGGCGTTTATCAGACTTTCATATAGGGGAAATGTCAGTGAGCGTTCCAATTTCAGTTCCAGAGCGTTTCGCCCAATGAGTCCTTGATATTTAGTTGTTTTCAGACAATTTTCTGGATTTTTGAAAATTTCACTTTTTTGTGAAAATATCCACTAAATGAGGGAATAATATGTGTGAGGGTACCCCAGGAGAGTTCCAAATGTGTGTGGGTAGAATACATATACCACGGGGGTAAAATTGAAAAAAGTTGAACAAATTTTTTTTTTTGGACTTTGTCATTTTTCTGGCTATTTATCAGACTTTCAGATAGGCAAATGTCAGTGAGCGTTCCAATTTCAGTTCCAGAGCGATTCGCCCAATGAGTCCTTGATATTTAGTCGATTTCAGCCAATATTTTGGAATTTTGAAATTTTCACTTTTTTTATGAAAATATCCACTAAATGAGGGAATAATATCTGTGAGGGTACCCCAGGAGAGTTCCAAATGTGTGTGGGTAGAATATATATACCACGGGGGTAAAATTGAAAAAAGTTGAACAAATTTTTTTTTTTGGACTTAGTCATTTTTTCGGCATTTATCAGACTTTCAGATAGGGCAAATGTAAGTGAGCTTTCCGATTTCAGTTCCAGAGCAATTCGCCCAATGAGTCCTTGATATTTAGTCGATTTCAGCCAATATTTTGGAATTTTGAAATTTTCACTTTTTTTATGAAAATATCCACTAAATGAGGGAATAATATGTGTGAGGGTACCCCAGGAGAGTTCCAAATGTGTGTGCGTAGAATATATATCCCACAGGGGTACAATTGAAAAAAGTTGAAAAATATTTTTTTTTGGACTTCGTCATTTTTCTGGCCTTTATCAGACTTTCAGATACGGCAATTGTCAGTGAGCGTTCCGATTTCAGTTCCAGAGCGATTCGCCCAATGAGTCCATGATATTTAGTCAATTTCAGCCAATTTTCTGGATTTTTGAAAACTTCAGTTTTTCGTGAAAATATCCACTAAATGAGGGAATAATATGTGTGAGGGTACCCCAGGAGAGTTCCAAATGTGTGTGTGTAGAATATATATCCCACGGGGGTAAAATTGAAAAAAGTTGAAAAAAAATTTTTTTTGGACATAGTCATTTTTCCGGCGTTTATCAGACTTTCAGATAGGGGAAATGTCAGTGAGCGTTCCAATTTCAGTTCCAGAGCGATTCACCCAATGATTCCTTGATATTTAGTCGTTTTCAGACAATTTTCTGGATTTGTGAAAATTTCACTTTTTTGTGAAAATATCCACTAAATGAGGGAATAATATGTGTGAGGGTACCCCAGGAGAGTTCCAAATGTGTGTGGGTAGAATATATATACCGCCGGGGGTAAAATTGAAAAAAGTTGAAAACATTTTTTTTTGGACTTAGTCATTTTTCCGGCGTTTATCAGACTTTCAGATAGGGGAAATGTCAGTGAGCATTCCGATTTCAGTTCCAGAGCAATTCGCCCAATGAGTCCTTGATATTTAGTTGTTTTCAGACAATTTTCTGGATTTTAGAAAATTTCACTTTTTTGTGAAAATATCCACTAAATGAGTGAATAATATGTGTGAGGGTACCCCAGGAGAGTTCCAAATGTGTGTGGGTAGAATATATATCACACAGGGGTAATATTGAAAAAAGTTTAACAAATTTTTTTTTTGGACTTAGTCATTTTTCCAGAGTTTATCAGACTTTCAGATAGGGGAAATGTCAGTGAGCGTTCCGATTTCAGTTCCAGAGTGATTCACTCAATGAGTCCTTGATATTTAGTCGTTTTCAGCCAATATTTTGAATTTTTGAAAATTTCACTTTTTTGTGAAAATATCCACTAAATGAGTGAATAATATGTGTGAGGGTACCCCAGAAGAGTTCCAAGTGTGTGTGGGTAGAATATATATCCCAAGGGGGTAAAATTGAAAAAAGTTGAAAAAAATTGTTTTTTTGGACTTAGTCATTTTTCTGGCGTTTATCAGACTTTCAGATAGGAGAAATGTCAGTGAGCGTTCCGATTTCAGTTCCAGAGCGATTTGCACAATGAGTCCTTGATATTTAGTCGTTTTCAGCCAATTTTCTGGATTTTTGAAAATGTCACTTTTTTGTGAAAATATCCACTAAATGAAGGAATAATATGTGTGAGGGTAACCCAGGAGAGTTCCAAATGTGTGTGGGTAGAATATATATACCACGGGGGTAAAATTGAAAAAAGTTGAACAAATTTTTTTTTTGGACTTAGTCATTTTTCCGGCATTTATCAGACTTTCAGATAGGGGAAATGTCAGTGAGCGTTCCGATTTCAGTTCCAGAGCGATTCTCCCAATGAGTCCTTGATATTTAGTTGTTTTCAGACAATTTTCTGGATTTTTGAAAATTTCACTTTTTTGTGAAAATATCCACTAAATGAGGGAATAATATGTGTGCGGGTACCCCAGGAGAGTTCCAAATGTGTGTGGGTAGAATATATATACCACGGGGGTAAAATTGAAAAAAGTTGAAAAAAATTTTTTTTTGGACTTAGTCATTTTTCTGACGTTTATCAGACTTTCAGATAGGGCAAATGTCAGTAAGCATTCCGATTTCAGTTTCAGAGCGATTCGCCCAATGAGTCCTTGATATTTAGCCATTTTCAACCAATTTTCTGGATTTTGAAAATTTCAGTTTTTCTTGAAAATATCCAATAAATGAGGGAATAATATGTGTGAGGGTACCCCAGGAGAGTTCCAAATGTGTGTGGGTAGAATATATATCGCACGGGGGTAATATTGAAAAAAGTTGAACAAATTTTTTTTTTGGACTTAGTGATTTTTCCAGCGTTTATCAGACTTTCAGATAGGGCAATTGTCAGTGAGCGTTCCGATTTTAGTTCCAGAGCGATTTGTCCAATGAGTCCTTAATATTTAGTCGTTTACAGTCAATTTTCTGGATTTTTGAAAATTTCAGTTTTTCTTGAAAATATCCACTAAATGAGGGAATAATATGTGTGAGGGTACCCCAGGAGAGTTCCAAATGTGTGTGGGTAGAATATATATACTACGTCGGTATGGTAAAATTGAAAAAAGTTGAAAACAATTTTTTTTGGACTTAGTCATTTTTCCGGCGTTAATCAAACTTTCTGAAACGGGAAATGTCAGTGAGCGTTCCGATTTCAGTTCCAGAGTGATTCGCCCAATGAGTCCTTGATATTTAGTCATTTTCAACCAATTTTCTGGATTTTTGAAAATTTCACTTTTTTGTGAAAATATCCACTAAATGAGGGAATAATATGTGTGAGGGTACCCCAGGAGAGTTCCAAATGTGTGTTGGTAGAACATATATCCCACGGGCGTAAAATTTAAAAAAGTTGAAAAAATTTTTTTGGGGGACATAGTCATTTTTCCGGCGTTTATCAGACTTTCAGATAGGGCAAATGTCAGTGAGCGTTCCGATTTCAGTTCCAGAGCGTTTTGCGCAATGATTCCTTGATATTTAGTCGTTTTCAGCCAATATTTTAGATTTTTGAAAATTTCACTTTTTTGTGAAAATATCCACTAAATGAGGGAATAATAAGTGTGAGGGTACGCCAGGAGCGTTCCAAATGTGTGTGGGTAGAATATATATCACACAGGGGTAATATTGAAAAAAGTTTAACAAATTTTTTTTTTGGACTTAGTCATTTTTCCAGCGTTTATCAGACTTTCAGATAGGGGAAATGTCAGTGAGCGTTTCGATTTCAGTTCCAGAGTGATTCAACCAATGAGTCCTTGATATTTAGTCGTTTTCAGCCAATATTTAGAATTTTTGAAAATTTCACTTTTTTGTGAAAATATCCACTAAATGAGTGAATAATATGTGTGAGGGTACCCCAGAAGAGTTCCAAGTGTGTGTGGGTAGAATATATATCCCAAGGGGGTAAAATTGAAAAAAGTTGAAAAAAATTGTTTTTTTGGACTGTCATTTTTCTGGCGTTTATCAGACTTTCAGATAGGGGAAATGTCAGTGAGCGTTCAGATTTCAGTTCCAGAGCGATTTGCACAATGATTCCTTGATATTTAGTCGTTTTCAGCCAATTTTCTGGATTTTTGAAAATGTCACTTTTTTGTGAAAATATCCACTAAATGAGGGAATAATATGTGTGAGGGTAACCCAGGAGAGTTCCAAATGTGTGTGGGTAGAATATATATACCACGGGGGTAAAATTGAAAAAAGTTGAAAACAAGTTTTTTTTGGACTTAGTCATTTTTCCGGCGTTTATCAGACTTTCAGATAGGGCAAATGTCAGTGAGCGCTCCAATTTCAGTTCCAGAGCGATTCTCCCAATGAGTCCTTGATATTTAGTCGTTTTCAGCCAATTTTCTGGATTTTTGAAAATTAACTTTTTTGTGAAAATATCCACTAAATGAGGGAATAATATGTGTGAGGGTACCCCAGGAGAGTTCCAAATGTGTGTGGGTAGAACATATATCCCACAAGGGGAAAATTGAAAAAAGTTGTAAAAAATTTTTTTTAGACTGTCATTTTTCCAGCGTTTATCAGACTTTCAGATAGGGGAAATGTCAGTGAGCACTCCGATTTGAGTTCCAGAGCGATTCTCCCAATGAGTCCTTGATATTTAGTCGTTTTCAGCCAATTTTCTGGATTTTTGAAAATTTCACTTTTTTGTGAAAATATCCACTAAATGAGGGAATAATATGTGTGAGGGTACCCCAGGAGAGATCCAAATGTGTGTGGGTAGAATATATATCCCACGGGGGTAAAATTGAAAAAGGTTGAACAATTTTTTTTTTTGGACTTAGTCATTTTTCCGGCGTTTATCAGACTTTCAGATAGGGGAAATGTCAGTGAGCGTTCCGATTTCAGTTCCAGAGCGATTCGCCCAATGAGACCTTGGTATTTATTAGTTTTCAGCCAATTTTCTGGATTTTTGAAAATTTCACTTTTTTGTGAAAATATCCACTAAATGAGGAAATAATATGTGTGAGGGTACCCCAGGAGAGCTCCAAATGTGTGTGGGTAGAATATATATCCCAAGGGGATAAAATTGAAAAAAGTTGAAAAAAATTTTTTTTTGGACTTAGTCATTTTTCTGGCGTTTATCAGACTTTCAGATAGGGGAAATGTCAGTGAGCGTTCCAATTTCAGTTCCAGAGCGATTTGCCCAATGAGTCCTTGATATTTATTCGTTTTCAGCCAATTCTCTGGATTTTTGAAAATTTCACTTTTTTGTGAAAATATCCACTAAATGAGTGAATAAAATTTGTGAGGGTACCCCAGGAGAGTTCCAAATGTGTGTGGGTAGAATATATATCCCACGGGGTAAAATTGAAAAAAGTTGAAAAATTTTTTTTTTGGACCTAGTCATTTTTCTGGCGTTTATCAGACTTTCAGAAACGGGAAATGTCAGTGAGCGTTCCGATTTCAGTTCCAGAGCAATTCGCCCAATGAGTCGTTGATATTTATTCGTTTTCAACCAATTTTCTGGATTTTTGAAAATTTCACTTTTTTGTGAAAATATCCACTAAATGAGGGAATAATATATGTGAGGGTACCCCAGGAGAGCTCCAAATGTGTGTGGGTAGAATATATATCCCACGGGGTAAAATTGAAAAAAGTTGAAAAAAGTTTTTTCTTTGGACTTAGTCATTTTTACGGCGTTTATCAGACTTTCAGACAGGAGAAATATCGGTGAGCGTTCCGATTTCAGTTCCAGAGCTATTCGTCCAATGAGTCTTTGATATTTAGTCGTTTTCAGCCAATTTTCTGGATTTTTGAAAATTTCAGTTTTTCTTGAAAATATCCACTAAATGAGGGAATAATATGTGTGAGGGTACCCCAGGAGAGTTCCAAATGTTTGTGGGTAGAATATATATCCCACGAGGTAAAATTTAAAAAAGTTGAACAAATTATTTTTTTTGGACTTAGTCATTTTTCTGGCATTTATCAGACTTTCAGATAGGGGAAATGTCAGTGAGCATTTCGATTTCAGTTCCAGAGCGATTCGCCCAATGAGTCCTTCATATTTAGTCGTTTTCAGCCAATTTTCTGGATTTTTGAAAATTTCACTTTTTTGTGAAAATATCCCTAAATGAGGGAATAATATATGTGAGAGTACCCCAGGAGAGCTCCAAATGTGTGTGGGCAGAATATATATCCCACAGGGGTACAATTGAAAAAAGTTGAAAAAATTTTTTTTTTGGAATTAGTCATTTTTCCGGCGTTTATCAGACTTTCAGATAGGAGAAATATCAGTGAGCATTCCGATTTCAGTTCCAGAGCGATTCGCCCAATGAGTCCTTGATATTTATACATTTTCAGCCAATTCTCTGGATTTTTGAAAATTTCACTTTTTTGTGAAAATATCCACTAAATGAGGGAATAATATGTGTGATGGTACCCCAGGAGAGTTCTAGATCTGTGTGGGTAGAATATATATCCCACGGGGGTAAAATTGAAAAAAGTTGAACAAATTTTTTTTTTGGACTTAGTCATTTTTCCGGCGTTTATCAGACTTTCAGATAGAGCAAATGTCAGTGAGCATTCCGATTTCAGTTCCAGAGCGATTCGCCCAATGAGTCTTTGATATTTAGTCAATTTCAGCCAATATTTTGGATTTTTGAAAATTTTACTTTTTTGGGAAAATATCCACTAAATGAGGGAATAATATGTGTGATGGTACCCCAGGAGAGTTCCAAATGTGTGTGGGTAGAATATATATCCCACGGGGGTAAAATTGAAAATAGTTGAAAAAAAATATTTTTTTGGACTTAGTCATTTTTCCGGCGTTTATCAGACTTTCAGATAGGGGAAATGTCAGTGAGCGTTCCGAATTCAGTTCCAGAGCGATTCGCCCAATGAGTCCTTGATATTTAGTCAATTTCAGCCACTTTTCTGGATTTTGGAAAATTTCACTTTTTTGTGAAAATATCCACTAAATGAGGGAATAATATGTGTGAGGGTACCCCAGGAGAGTTCCAGATCTGTGTGGGTAGAATATATATCCCATGGGGGTAAAATTGAAAAAAGTTGAAAACATTTTTTTTTTGGACTTAGTCATTTTTCCGGCGTTAATCAGACTTTCAGATAGGGGAAATATCAGTGAGAGTTCCGATTTCAGTTCCAGAGCGATTTGCCCAATGAGTCCTTGATATTTATTCGTTTTCAGCCAATTCTCTGGATTTTTGAAAATTTCACTTTTTTGTGAAAATATCCACTAAATGAGGGAATAATATGTGTGAGGGTACCCCAGGAGAGTTCTAAATGTGTGTGGGTAGAATATATATCCCACGGGGGTAAAATTGAAAAAAGTTGAAAAAAAAATTTTTTTGGACTTAGTCATTTTTCCGGCGTTTATCAGACTTTCAGATAGGGGAAATGTCAGTGAGCGTTCCGAATTCAGTTCCAGAGCGATTCGCCCAATGAGTCCTTTATATTTAGTCGTTTTCAGCCAATTTTCTGGATTTTTGAAAATTTCACTTTTTTCTGAAAATATCTCTAAATGAGGGAATAATATATGTGAGGGTACCCCAGGAGAGCTCCAAATGTGTGTGGGTAAAATATATATCCCACGGGGGTACAATTGAAAAAAGTTGAATACATTTTTTTTTTGGAATTAGTCATTTTTCCGGCGTTTATCAGACTTTCAGATAGGAGAAATATCAGTGAGCGTTCCGATTTCAATTCCAGAGCGATTCGCCCAATGAGTCCTTGATATTTAGTCGTTTTCAGCCAATATTTTGGATTTTTGAAAATTTCACTTTTTTTGTGAAAATATCCACTAAATGAGGGAATAATATGTGTGAGGGTACGCCAGGAGAGTTCCAAATGTGTGTGGGTAGAATATATATCCCACGGTGTAAAAATGAAAAAAGTTGAAAAAAATTTTTTTTGGACTTAGTCATTTTTCCGGCGTTTATCAGACTTTCAGATAGGGCAAATGTCAGTGAGCGCTCCAATTTCAGTTCCAGAGCGATTCTCCCAATGAGTCCTTGATATTTAGTCGTTTTCAGCCAATTTTCTGGATTTTTGAAAATTCACTTTTTTGTGAAAATATCCACTAAATGAGGGAATAATATGTGTGAGGGTACCCCAGGAGAGTTCCAAATGTGTGTGGGTAGAACATATATCCCACAAGGGGAAAATTGAAAAAAGTTGAAAAAATTTTTTTTTAGACTGTCATTTTTCCAGCGTTTATCAGACTTTCAGATAGGGGAAATGTCAGTGAGCACTCCGATTTGAGTTCCAGAGCGATTCTCCCAATGAGTCCTTGATATTTAGTCGTTTTCAGCCAATTTTCTGGATTTTTGAAAATTTCACTTTTTTGTGAAAATATCCACTAAATGAGGGAATAATATGTGTGAGGGTACCTCAGGAGAGCTCCAAATGTGTGTGGGTAGAATATATATCCCACGGGGTAAAATTGAAAAAAGTTGAAAAAAGTTTTTTCTTTGGACTTAGTCATTTTTACGGCGTTTATCAGACTTTCAGATAGGAGAAATATCAGTGAGCGTTCCGATTTCAGTTCCAGAGCTATTCGTCCAATGAGTCTTTGATATTTAGTCGTTTTCAGACAATTTTCTGGATTTTTGAAAATTTCAGTTTTTCTTGAAAATATCCACTAAATGAGGGAATAATATGTGTGAGGGTACCCCAGGAGAGCTCCAAATGTTTGTGGGTAGAATATATATCCCACGAGGTAAAATTTAAAAAAGTTGAACAAATTATTTTTTTTGGACTTAGTCATTTTTCTGGCATTTATCAGACTTTCAGATAGGGGAAATGTCAGTGAGCATTCCGATTTCAGTTCCAGAGCGATTCGCCCAATGAGTCCTTGATATTTATTCGTTTTCAGCCAATTCTCTGGATTTTTGAAAATTTCACTTTTTTGTGAAAATATCCACTAAATGAGGGAATAATATGTGTGAGGGTACCCCAGGAGAGTTCCAAATGTGTGAGGGTAGAATATATATCCCACGGGGGTAAAATTGAAAAAAGTTGAAAACATTTTTTTTTTGGACTTAGTCATTTTTCCGGCATTTATCAGACTTTCAGATAGGGCAAATGTCAGTGAGCGTTCCTATTTCAGTTCCAGAGCGATTCGCCCAATGAGTCCTTGATATTTATTCGTTTTCAGCCAATTCTCTGGATTTTTGAAAATTTCATTTTTTTGTGAAAATATCCGCTAAATGAGGGAATAATATGTGTGAGGTTACCCCAGGAGAGTTCTAGATCTGTGTGGGTAGAATATATATCCCACGGGGGTAAAATTGAAAAAAGTTGAACAAATTTTTTTTTTTTGGACTTAGTCATTTTTCCGGCGTTTATCAGACTTTCAGATAGAGCAAATGTCAGTGAGCATTCCGATTTCAGTTCCAGAGCGATTCGCCCAATGAGTCCTTGATATTTAGTCGTTTTCAGCCAATTTTCTGGATTTTTAAAAATTTCAGTTTTTCTTGAAAATATCCACTAAATGAGGGAATAATATGTGTGAGGGTACCCCAGGAGAGTTTCAAATGTGTGTGGGTAGAATATATATCCCACGGGGTAAAATTGAAAAAAGTTTAAAAAAATTTTTTTTTGGACTTAATCATTTTTACGGCATTTATCAGATATTCAGATAGGGGAAATGTCAGTGAGCGTTCCGAATTCAGTTCCAGAGCGATTCGCAAAATGAGTCCTTGATATTTAGTCAATTTCAGCCACTTTTCTGGATTTTGGAAAATTTCACTTTTTTGTGAAAATATCCACTAAATGAGGGAATAATATGTGTGAGGGTACCCCAGGAGAGTTCCAGATCTGTGTGGGTAGAATATATATCCCATGGGGGTAAAATTGAAAAAAGTTGAAAACATTTTTTTTTTGGACTTAGTCATTTTTCCGGCGTTAATCAGACTTTCAGATAGGGGAAATATCAGTGAGAGTTCCGATTTCAGTTCCAGAGCGATTTGCCCAATGAGTCCTTGATATTTATTCGTTTTCAGCCAATTCTCTGGATTTTTGAAAATTTCACTTTTTTGTGAAAATATCCACTAAATGAGGGAATAATATGTGTGAGAGTACCCCAGGAGAGTTCCAAATGTGTGTGGGTAGAATATGTATCCCACGGGGGTAAAATTGAAAAAAGTTGAAAAAAATTTTTTTTTGGACTTAGTCATTTTTCCGGCGTTTATCAGACTTTCAGATAGGGGAAATGTCAGTGAGCGTTCCGATTTCAGTTCCTGAGCGATTCGCCCAATGAGACCTTGGTATTTATTCGTTTTCAGCCAATTCTCTGGATTTTTGAAAATTTCACTTTTTTGTGAAAATATCCACTAAATGAGTGAATAAAATTTGTGAGGGTACCCCAGGAGAGTTACAAATGTGTGTGGGTAGAATATATATCCCACGGGGTAAAATTGAAAAAAGTTGAAAAATTTTTTTTTTGGACCTAGTCATTTTTCTAGCGTTTATCAGACTTTCAGAAACGGGAAATGTCAGTGAGCGTTCCGATTTCAGTTCCAGAGCAATTCGCCCAATGAGTCCTTGATATTTATTCGTTTTCAACCAATTTTCTGGATTTTTGAAAATTTCACTTTTTTGTGAAAATATCCACTAAATGAGGGAATAATATATGTGAGGGTACCCCAGGAGAGCTCCAAATGTGTGTGGGTAGAATATATATCCCACGGGGTAAAATTGAAAAAAGTTGAAAAAAGTTTTTTCTTTGGACTTAGTCATTTTTACGGCGTTTATCCGACTTTCAGACAGGAGAAATATCAGTGAGCGTTCCGATTTCAGTTCCAGAGCTATTCGTCCAATGAGTCTTTGATATTTAGTCGTTTTCAGCCAATTTTCTGGATTTTTGAAAATTTCAGTTTTTCTTGAAAATATCCACTAAATGAGGGAATAATATGTGTGAGGGTACCCCAGGAGAGTTCCAAATGTTTGTGGGTAGAATATATATCCCACGAGGTAAAATTTAAAAAAGTTGAACAAATTATTTTTTTTGGACTTAGTCATTTTTCTGGCATTTATCAGACTTTCAGATAGGGGAAATGTCAGTGAGCATTCCGATTTCAGTTCCAGAGCGATTCGCCCAATGAGTCCTTCATATTTAGTCGTTTTCAGCCAATTTTCTGGAGTTTTGAAAATTTCACTTTTTTGTGAAAATATCCCTAAATGAGGGAATAATATATGTGAGGGTACCCCAGGAGAGCTCCAAATGTGTGTGGGCAGAATATATATCCCACAGGGGTACAATTGAAAAAAGTTGAAAAAATTTTTTATTTGGAATTAGTCATTTTTCCGGCGTTTATCAGACTTTCAGATAGGAGAAATATCAGTGAGCGTTCCGATTTCAGTTCCAGAGCGATTCGCCCAATGAGTCCTTGATATTTATTCGTTTTCAGCCAATTCTCTGGATTTTTGAAAATTTCACTTTTTTGTGAAAATATCCACTAAATGAGGGAATAATATGTGTGAGGGTACCCCAGGAGAGTTCCAAATGTGTGAGGGTAGAATATATATCCCACGGGGGTAAAATTGAAAAAAGTTGCAAACATTTTTTTTTTGGACTTAGTCATTTTTCCGGCATTTATCAGACTTTCAGATAGGGCAAATGTCAGTGAGCGTTCCTATTTCAGTTCCAGAGCGATACGTCCAATGAGTCCTTGATATTTAGTCGTTTTCAGCCAATTTTCTGGATTTTTGAAAATTTCAGTTTTTTGTGAAAATATCCGCTAAATGAGGGAATAATATGTGTGAGGTTACCCCAGGAGAGTTCTAGATCTGTGTGGGTAGAATATATATCCCACGGGGGTAAAATTGAAAAAAGTTGAACAAATTTTTTTTTTGGACTTAGTCATTTTTCCGGCGTTTATCAGACTTTCAGATAGAGCAAATGTCAGTAAGCATTCCGATTTCAGTTCCAGAGTGATTCGCCCAATGAGTCCTTGATATTTAGTCGTTTTCAGCCAATTTTCTGGATTTTTAAAAATTTCAGTTTTTCTTGAAAATATCCACTAAATGAGGGAATAATATGTGTGAGGGTACCCCAGGAGAGTTTCAAATGTGTGTGGGTAGAATATATATCCCACGGGGTAAAATTGAAAAAAGTTTAAAAAAATTTTTTTTTGGACTTAATCATTTTTACGGCATTTATCAGATATTCAGATAGGGGAAATATCAGTGAGCGTTCCCATTTCAGTTGCAGAGCGATTCGCCCAATGAGTCTTTGATATTTAGTCGTTTTCAGCCAATATTTTGGATTTTTGAAAATTTTACTTTTTTGGGAAAATATCCACTAAATGAGGGAATAATATGTGTGATGGTACCCCAGGAGAGTTCCAAATGTGTGTGGGTAGAATATATATCCCACGGGGGTAAAATTGAAAAAAGTTGAAAAAAATATTTTTTTGGACTTAGTCATTTTTCCGGCGTTTATCAGACTTTCAGATAGGGGAAATGTCAGTGAGCGTTCCGAATTCAGTTCCAGAGCGATTCGCCCAATGAGTCCTTGATATTTAGTCAATTTCAGCCACTTTTCTGGATTTTGGAAAATTTCACTTTTTTGTGAAAATATCCACTAAATGAGGGAATAATATGTGTGAGAGTACCCCAGGAGAGTTCCAAATGTGTGTGGGTAGAATATGTATCCCACGGGGGTAAAATTGAAAAAAGTTGAAAAAAATTTTTTTTTGGACTTGGTCATTTTTCCGGCGTTAATCAGACTTTCAGATAGGGGAAATGTCAGTGAGCGTTCCGATTTCAGTTCCAGAGCGATTCGCCCAATGAGACCTTGGTATTTATTCGTTTTCAGCCAATTTTCTGGATTTTTGAAAATTTCACTTTTTTGTGAAAATATCCACTAAATGAGGAAATAATATGTGTGAGGGTACCCCAGGAGAGCTCCAAATGTGTGTGGGTAAAATATATATCCCACGGGGGTACAATTGAAAAAAGTTGAATACATTTTTTTTTTGGAATTAGTCATTTTTCCGGCGTTTATCAGACTTTCAGATAGGAGAAATATCAGTGACCGTTCCGATTTCAGTTCCAGAGCCATTCGCCCATTGAGTCCTTGATATTTAGTCGTTTTCAGCCAATATTTTGGATTTTTGAAAATTTCACTTTTTTTGTGAAAACATCCACTAAATGAGGGAATAATATGTGTGAGGGTACGCCAGGAGAGTTCCAAATGTGTGTGGGTAGAATATATATCCCACGGGGTAAAAATGAAAAAAGTTGAAAAAAGTTTTTTTTTTGGACTTAGTCATTTTTACGGCGTTTATCAGACTTTCAGATAGGGGAAATATCAGTGAGAGTTCCGATTTCAGTTCCAGAGCGATTTGCCCAATGAGTCCTTGATATTTATTCGTTTTCAGCCAATTCTCTGGATTTTTGAAAATTTCACTTTTTTGTGAAAATATCCACTAAATGAGGGAATAATATGTGTGAGGGTACCCCAGGAGAGTTCCATATGTGTGTGGGTAGAATATATATCCCACGGGGGTAAAATTTAAAAAAGTTGAATAAGTTTTTTTTTGGACTTAGTCATTTTTATGGCGTTTATCAGACTTTCAGGCAGGAGAAATATCAGTGAGCGTTCCGATTTCCGTTCCAGAGCGATTCGCCCAATGAGTCCTTGATATTTAGTCGTTTTCAGCCAATATTTTGGATTTTTGAAAATTTCACTTTTTTGTGAAAATATCCACTAAATGAGTGAATAATATGTGTGAGGGTACCCGAGGAGAGTTCCAAATGTGTGTAGGTAGAATATATATCCCATGGGGGTAAAATTGAAAAAAGTTGAAAACATTTTTTTTTTGGACTTAGTCATTTTTCCGGCGTTAATCAGACTTTCAGATAGGGGAAATGTGAGTGAGCGTTCCGATTTCTGTTCCAGAGTGATTCGCCCAATGAGTCCTTGATATTTAGTCGTTTTCAGACAATTTTCTGGATTTTTGAAAATTTCAGTTTTTCATGAAAATATCCACTAAATGAGGGAATAATGTGTGTGAGGGTACCCCAGCAGAGTTCCAAATGTGTGTGGGAAGAATATATATCCCACGGGGGTAAAATTGAAAAAAGTTTAAAAAAAAATTTTTTTGGACTTAGTCATTTTTCCGGCGTTTATCAGACTTTCAGATAGGGGAAATGTCAGTGAGCGTTCCGAATTCAGTTCCAGAGCGATTCGCCCAATGAGTCCTTGATATTTAATCAATTTCAGCCAATTATCTGGATTTTGGAAAATTTCACTTTTTTGTGAAAATATCAACTAAATGGGGGAATAATATGTGTGAGGGTACCCCAGGAGAGTTCCAAATGTGTGTGGGTAGAATATATATCCCACGGGGATAAAATTGAATAAAGTTGAACAAATTTTTTTTTTGGACTTAGTCATTTTTCCGGCATTTATCAGATATTCAGATAGGGGTAATATCAGTGAGCGTTCCGATTTCAGTTCCAGAGTGATTCGCCCAATGAGTCCTTGATATTTAGTCGTTTTCAGACAATTTTCTGGATTTTTGAAAATTTTCGTTTTTCGTGAAAATATCCACTAAATGAGGGAATAATATGTGTGAGGGTACGCCAGGAGAGTTCCAAATGTGTGTGGGTAGAATATATATCCCACGGGGATAAAATTGAAAAAAGTTGAAAAAAATTTTTTTTTGGACTTAGTCATTTTTCCGGCGTTTATCAGATATTCAGATAGGGGAAATGTCAGTGAGCGTTCCTATTTCAGTTCCAGAGCGATTCGCCCAATGAGTCCTTGATATTTAGTCGTTTTCAGCCAATTTTCTGGATTTTTGAAAATTTCAGTTTTTTGTGAAAATATCCGCTAAATGAGGGAATAATATGTGTGAGGGTACCCCAGGAGAGGTCCAGATCTGTGTGGGTAGAATATATATCCCATGTGGGTAAAATTGAAAAAAGTTGAAAACATTTTTTTTTTGGACTTAGTCATTTTTCCGGCGTTAATCAGACTTTCAGATAGGGGAAATGTTAGTGAGCGTTCCGATTTCAGTTCCAGAGCGATTCGCCCAATGAGTCCTTGATATTTATTCGTTTTCAGCCAATTTTCTGGATTTTTTAAAATTTCACTTTTTTGTGAAAATATCCACTAAATGAGGGAATAATATGTGTGAGGGTACCCCAAGAGAGTTCCAGATATGTGTGGGTAGAATATATATCCCATGGGGGTAAAATTGAAAAAAGTTGAAAAAAAAATTTTTTTGGACTTAGTCATTTTTCCGGCGTTTATCAGACTTTCAGATAGGGGAAATGTCAGTGAGTGTTCCGAATTCAGTTCCAGAGCGATTCGCCCAATGATTCCATAATATTTAGTCAACTTCAGCCACTTTTCTGGATTTTTGAAAATTTCACTTTTTTGTGAAAATATCCACTAAATGAGGGAATAATATGTGTGAGGATACCCCAGGAGAGTTCCAAATGTGTGTGGATAGAATATATATCCCACGGGGGTAAATTTGAAAAAAGTTGAAACATTTTTTTTCTGGACTTAGTCATTTTTCCAGCGTTAATCAGACTTTCAGATAGGGGAAATGTGAGTGAGCGTTCCGATTTCAGTTCCAGAGCGATTCGCCCAATGAGTCCTTGATATTTAGTCGTTTTCAGCCAATAATTTGGATTTTTGAAAATTTCACTTTTTTGTGAAAATATCCACTAAATGAGGGAATAATATGTGTGAGGGTACCCCAGCAGAGTTCCAAATGTGTGTGGGTAGAATTTAAATCCCACGGGGGTAAAATTGAATAAAGTTTAACAAATTTTTTTTTTGGACTTAGTCATTTTTCTGGCGTTTATCAGACTTTCAGATAGGGGAAATGTCAGTGAGCGTTCCGATTTCAGTTCCAGAGCGATTCGCCCAATGAGTCCTTGATATTTAGTCGTTTTCAGCCAATATTTTGGATTTTTGAAAATTTCACTTTTTTGTGAAAATATCCACTAAATGAGGGAATAATTTGTGTGAGGTTACCCCAGGAGAGTTCCAAATGTGTGTTGGTAGAATATATATCCCACGGGGGTGTTACTCACAAAGTCTGTGAATTTCCCCTCATTATTAATGGTATTCACGAAGAGAATTTCGATTTGGTAGTATTAAATAATTTGCCTTCTTCAGTAGTGTTGGGGTTACTCTGGTTAAAATTGCACAATCCTGTACTGGATTGGTCTACCAATGAAATTAAGTCCTGGAGCCCTAATAGTTATGACAAGTGTTGTAACGGATGCATTGTTGCTGTGGATAAAGGGGAATTACCTGTACCTATTCAGGATTTTTGGAAAGTTTTTTCTGAGAAAGAATCGCAAATTTTGCCTCCCCATAGAGACTATGACTGTACCATTGAATTTGTCCCTGGAGCGACTCTTCCTAAAAGTCGTTTATTTAATCTTACTATTCCTGAGAGAAAGGCTTTGGAGGAATGCATACAGACAAGCTTGGCCGACGGTCACATTAGGCCTTCCAAGTCTACTGTGGCTGTTGGATTTTTTTTTCTTAAAAAAAAGGACGGCGGTTTACGTCCTTGTCTGGACTTTCGTGAGATTAATAAAATTACTGTACGCAATCCTTACCCACTGCCATTGATTCCGGATTTGTTTAAACAGTTAGTGGGGGCCAAGTGGTTCTCTAAAATTGATCTCCGGGGGGCATACAATTTGTTGCACATGAAGGAGGGTGATGAATGGAAGACTGCTTTTAACACTCCTGTGGGTCATTTTGAGAACCTAGTTATGCCTTTTGGTCTTACCAATGCACCAGCATTTTTTCATAATCTTATTAATGACATCCTTAGACCTTTGATCGGCAAAAATGTGGTTGTGTATTTGGATGACATTTTGATTTATTCGCCGGATCTGGAGTCTCCTTGGCGGAGCGTACGTGAGGTTTTACAGTTATTAATGGACAATTTGCTTTTTGCTAAGCTGGAGAAATTTGAGTTCGCTGTACAGAGAATTCGTTTTTTGGGTTACATTATCTCCAGTGAAGGTTTTGAGATGGATCCGGTTAAAGTTCAAGCTGTGCAGGAATGGCCTAGGCCTATTGGTTTGAAATCGATACAGAGGTTTTTGGATTTCACCAATTATTACAGAAAGTTCATAAAAAATGTTTCTATTATTGTCAAACCACTGACCGATCTCACCAGGAAAGGTGCTAATGCGGTTCAGTGGACTTCTGAGGCCACTGAAGCTTTTGTGCTTCCAAAGGAGAGGTTCACCTCTGCTCCCATCCTTATGCAGCCTGATGTGACTAAGCCGTTTTTGGTTGAGGTTGATGCTTCTTCTGTGGGGGTCGGTGCGGTGTTGTCTCAGGAAAACAAGGATGGAGTACATCCCTGTGCCTTTTTTTAAAATTTTTTTTCTGAGACTGAACTTAATTACGATACTGGTAATCGGGAATTGCTGGCTATTAAACTCGCATTTGAACACTGGGGCATCCCGGGAGGGTTTGAAATGTGTGGGTAAAATATATATCCCACGGGTGGGAAATTAAAAAAAAAGTTTAAAAAAATAATTTTTTTTGTACTTAGAAAATTTTCTGGCTTGTGTCAGACTTCCAGAGAGTGGAAAATGTCAGTGAGCGCATCCGATTTCAGTTCCAGAGCGATTCGTCTGATGAGTCCTTGATACTTAGTTTTTTTTTGCCAATGTTCTGACTTTTTTGAAAATTTCACTTTTTCGTGAAAATATCCGCTAAATGAGGGAATACTATGTTAGAGGGCATCCCCGGAGGGTTTGAAATGTGTTGGGTTAAATATATATCCCACGGGTGAGAAATTGAAAAAAAGTTTAAAAAAAAAATTTTTTTTGGACTTAGAAAATTTTCTGGCTTTTGTCAGACTTCCAGAGAGGGCGAAATGTCAGTGAGCATGTCCGATTTCAGTTCCAGAGCGATTCGTCCGATGACTCCTTGAAACTTAATTGTGTTTAGCCAATTTTCTGACTTTTTTTAAAATTTCACTTTTTTGTGAAAATATCCGCTAAATGAGGGAATACTATGTTAGAGGGCATCCCAGGAGGGTTCCAACTGTGTGGGTAAAATATATATCCCAAAGGGGGAAATTGAAAAAAAGTTTAAAAGAAATTTTTTTTTGAACTTAGAAAATTTTCCAGCTTGTGTCAGACTTCCAGAGAGGGGGAAATGTCAGTGAGCGCGTCCGATTTCAGTTCCAAGCGATTTGTCCGATGAGTTCTTGATACTTAATCGTTTTTGCCAATTTTCTGACTTCTTTGAAAATTTCACTTTTTTGTTAAAATATCCGCTAAATGAGGGAATACTATGTTAGAAGGCATCCTGGGAGGATTTGAAATGTGTGGGTAAAATATATATCCCACGGGTGGGAAATTGAAAAAAAGTTGAAAAAAAAAATTTTTGGAGAAAGAAAATTTTCCAGCTTGTGTCAGACTTCCAGAGAGGGGGAAATGTCAGTGAGCGCGTCCGATTTTAGTTCCAGAGCGATTCGTCCGATGAGTCCTTGATACTTAGTCGTTTTTTGCCAATTTTCTGACTTTTTTGAAAATTTCACTTTTTTGTGAAAATATCCGCTAAATGAGGGAATACTATGTCAGAGGGCATCCTGGGAGGGTTTGAAATATGTGGGTAAAACACATATCCCACGGGGGGGAAATTGAAAAAAAGTTGAAAAAAAAAATTTTTGGACTTAGAAAATTTTCCAGCTTGTGTCAGACTTCCAGAGATGGGGAAATGTCAGTGAGCGCATCCGATTTTAGTTCCAGAGCGGTTCGTCCGATGAGTCCTTGATACTTAGTCGTTTTTTGCCAATTTTCTGACTTTTTTGAAAATTTCACTTTTTTTTTTTAAATATCCGCTAAATGAGGGAATACTATTTTAGAGGGCATCCCAGGAGGGTTCCAAATGTGTGGGTAAAATATATATCCCATTGGGGGGAAATTGAAAAAAAGTTGAAACAAAACATTTTTGGACTAGAAAATTTTCCAGCTTGTGTCAGACTTCCAAAGAGCGGGGAATGTCAGTGAGCGCGTCCGATTTTAGTTCCAGAGCAATTCGTCTGATGAGTCCTTGATACTTAGTCGTTTTTTGCCAATTTTCTGACTTTTTTGAAAATTTCACTTTTTTTTTTAAATATCTGCTAAATGAGGGAATACTATGTTAGAGCGCATCCCAGGAGGGTTCCAAATGTGTGGGTAAAATATATATCCCACTGGGGGGGGGAATTGAAAAAAAGTTGAAAAAAATTTTTTTTTGAACTTACAAAATTTTCCAGCTTGTGTCAGACTTCCAGAGACGGGGAAATGTCAGTGAGCGCGTCCGATTTCGGTTCCAGAGCGTTTAGTCAGATGAGTCCTTAATACTTGTCGGTTTTTGCCAATTATCTGACTTTTTGGAAAATTTCACTTTTTTGTGAAAATATCCGCTAAATGAGGGAATGCTATGTTACAGGGCATCCCAGGAGTATTCCAAATGTGTGGGTAAAATATATATCCCACAGGGGGGAAATTGAAAAAAGTAGAAAAAAAAATTATTTGAACTTAGAAAATTTTCCAGCTTGTGTCAGACTTCTAGAGAGGGGGAAATGTCATTGAGCGCGTCCGATTTGACTTCCAGAATGATTCGTCCGATGAGTCCTTAATACTTAGTCGTTATTTGCCAATTTTCTGTCTTTTTTAAAAAATTTAACTTTTTTGTGAAAATATCCGCTAAATGAGGGAATACTATGTTAGAGGGCATCCCAGGAGGGTTCCAAATGTGTGGGTAAATATATATCCCACGGGGTGGAATTGAAAAAAAGTTGAAAAATTATTTTTTTTGGACTTAGAAAATTTTCGGGCTTGTGTCAGACTTCCATAGAGGGGGAAATGTCAGTGAGCGTGTCCGATTTCAGTTCCAGAGCGATTCGTCCATTGAGTCCTTGGTACTTAGTTGTTTTTTGCCAATTTTCTGACTTTTTTGAAAATTTCACTTTTTGTGAAAATATCCGCTAAATGAGGGAATACTATGTTAGAGGGCATCCCAGGAGGGTTCCAAATGTGTGGGTAAAATATATATCCCACGGGGGGAAATTGAAAAAAAGTTGAAAAAAAAAATTTTTGTACAAAGAAAATTTTTCAGCTTGTGTCAGACTTCCAGAGAGGGGGAAATGTCAGTGAGCGCGTCCGATTTTAGTTCCAGAGCGAATCGTCTGATGAGTCCTTGATACTTAGTAGTTTTTTGCCAATTTTCTGACTTTTTTGAAAATTTCACTTTTTTTTTTAAAATATCTGCTAAATGAGGCAATACTATGTTAGAGCGCATCCCAGGAGGGTTGCAAATGTGTGGGTAAAATATATATCCCACAGGGGGAAATTGAAAAAAAGTTGAAAAAAATTTTTTTTTGAACTTAAAAAATTTTCCAGCTTGTGTCAGACTTCCAGAGACGGGGAAATGTCAGTGAGCGCGTCCGATTTCAGTTCCAGAGCGTTTCGTCAGATGAGTCCTTAATACTTGTTGGTTTTTGCCAATTATCTGACTTTTTTGAAAATTTCACTTTTTTGTGAAAATATCCGCTAAATGAGGGAATACTATGATACAGGGCATCCCAGGAGTATTCCAAATGTGTGGGTAAAATATATATCCCACAGGGGGGAAATTGAAAAAAAGTAGAAAAAAAAATTATTTGAACTTAGAAAATTTTCCAGCTTGTGTCAGACTTCCAGAGAGGGGTAACTGTCAGTGAGCGCGTCCGATTTCACTTCCAGAACGATTCGTCCGATGAGTCCTTGATACTTAGATGTTTTTTGCCAATTTTCTGACTTTTTTGAAAATTTCACTTTATTGTGAAAATATCCGCTAAATGAGGGAATACTATGTTAGAGAGAATCCCACGTAGGTTCCAAATGTGTGGGTAAAATATATATCCCACGGGGAGAAATTGAAAAAAAGTTTAAAATTTTTTTTTTTTAACTTAGAAAATTTTCCACCTTGTGTCAGACTTCAAGAGAGCGGGAAATGTCAGTGAGCTCATCTGATTTCAGTTCCAGAGCTATTCGTCCAATGAGTCCTTGATACTTAGTTGTTTTTTGCCAATTTTCTGACTTTTTTGAAAATTTCACTTTTTTGTGAAAATATCTGCTAAATGAGGGAATACTATGTTAGAGGGCATCCCAGGAAGGTTCCAAATGTGTGGGTAAAATATATATCCCACGGGGGGAAATTGGAAAAAAAGTTGAAAAAAATTTTATTTTGGAGCTTAGAAAATTTTCCAGCTTGTGTCAGACTTCCAGAGAGGGGGAAATGTCAGTGAGCGTGTCCGATTTCAGTTCCAGAGCGATCCGTCCATTGAGTCCTTGGTAGTGTTGAGCATTCCGATACTGAAATATCGGGTATCGGCCGATATTCGCGGTATCGGAATTCCGATACTTAATTCCGATACTTTTACAATATCGAATACCGGAATCGGAAGTTCCCATAATGCCTGCGCTCTGCAGTGTCTCTGAACGATGACAAGCAGGGTGGCAGCGCTCAGCTGCGATCCAGCCTGTCATCAGAATGCCATCCCAGCGTGGGAGAATTCTCCTGATTGTTTAAAAGCCGGCGGGCGGTAAAAAGCCGCCGGCTTTTAAACAATCACACAGCCCCATACTGCTTCCCCGCAGCCTCCCACCCCGATCCTCCGCTCCCCTCGCCACCTACCATCCCGATCGTAAGTTAGGACCGGGCGGGGAGTGCAGCACCAAGGAGCGGGGAGCGAAGGACCCAGGCGGGGAAGCCGGCAGTGAAAAGACTTCACCGCCGGCTTTCCCGTTCTGTGCTGCGCTTTCCCGCCGGTTATTTCAAATGAACAGCTGAGGTATCAGCTGATGCCGATCAGCTGTTCATTTGAAGTAGCCGCGGTGCCCTCGGAGGGTTCATGTGAGTTCATGCTTGACTGCATGAACTCACATGAACTTTCCCACGGTCGCACAGGTCAGCCTCACCTCCCAGACCCGTCATGATTGGTGTGTGGGTGTCTGTGCGATGTGTGCGGGTGTGCGCGATGTCTGTGCGATGTGTGCGGGTGTGTGCGGTGTCTGTGCGATGTGTGCGGGTGTGTGGGGTGTCTGTGCGATGTCTGCGGGTGTGTGCGGTGTCTGTGCGATGTCTGCGGGTGTGTGCGATGTCTGCGGTTTTGCGCGGTGTCTGTGCGATGTGTGCGGGTGTGTGCGTGCAGGCAGACATAGGCCGATGTGACACTACTACTCCCATTGGCCTATGTCTGTCCCCCGTCCACTCGTGCCAGCAGGATCAGCTCGATGGGAGCAGTAGTTCCCATCAGCCTGATCCTGCTATATAAATTGCCCTACTGTGTCCCCAATAAATGTTAAATACATGTCATTGGTGGCCAGTGGTTGCCTGCAATAAATTAGTTCATACATTACCTGTCCCCGCAGATCGCCACCTAAAATAAAGTAAAAAATAAAAAACTACACCTATACTCACCTAGACACCTAATTCCCCGAAGCCATCGATCTCCTGTAATAAAATATAAAATAATAAACCACAACCTTATCCTTACCCCTCCGTAGTAGTCCACGAGTGTCCCACGATGATCTCCAGTTCAGAGCAGCCACATAGAATGTGACCGCTCTGAACCGCCGCCGCCGCTAGAATGATGGGGCCGTAAAGCAGCCCCATCATTGCATAAGCGGGTTCACCGGAGTTCAGGCAGCGCTGCTCCGGTTAGCTGCTTTACGGCCCCGCTGTATCGTGAGAAATTCCCACGGTACAGCAGTGCCGTAAAGGGGGTCTCCGGAGCTGCGCTGACTAAATGCACTCCGGTGACCTCAGTCAGTGGCTCCCGCTGCCGGGAGCGGACGTGTTCCCGGCAGTGTGAGCTTACAGCAGCCATGCACAGCTGTCACCATCTCCAGATGTGACAGCTGTGCATGGGAGATCAGCGCAGGAACGTGGACAGGTAACTATTTTTTTTTTTTTAGTAAACTAAGAATTAAATGAAATTGTGTGTTTTATTTCAAATAAATTATTTTTTCTGGGTGTAGTGTGTTTTTTCTTTTTAACACTTTTTAGGTTAGTAATGGGGGTGTCTTATAGATGCCCATCATTACTAACCTGGGCTTCATGGCAGCTGGCGCTGACATGAACCCCAGCCCTATTACCCCCTGCCACCGCACCAGGGCAGCGTGGAAGAGCGAGGCTAAGTGCCAGAGTTGGCGCATCCTATGGATGCGCCATTTCTGGGGCGGCTGATGGCTGGTGTATCTAGCCTGGGAGGGGGCCAATATTCATGGCACCCTTCCTGGGCTATTAAAATCAGCCCCCAGCTGTCTGCCTAGCCTTTGCTAGCTATTAAAATAGGGAGGACCCCACGTCATTTTTTGGGGGGGTCCCCCATTTTAATAGCTAGTAAAGGCTAGGTATTCAGCTGGGGGCTGATATTAGTAGTCTGGGAAGCTCCGTGGGTATTACCCACTTCCCAGGCTTCAAACATCTGCCCCAGCCGTCTGCTTAACCTCCGCTAGAGACTAAAATTATGGGGGATCCCACGCCAATTTTTTTTTTAAATAAATCCTTTATTTTAACACTAAATGACATTTGAGGAGTTAATAAAGATGCAGTCCCTAAATTATTATTTATTTTTTAATTAATTTTTCCCAAAAATTTTGACGTGGGCTTTGCCATATTTTTGTATGCCAGCCAGGTACAGCATCCAGCTTCTATGAACGCGCCATTTTCCGGGTTGGCTGCGGACTGCAATTTGCAGCGGGGGGGGGCCCAGAAAGCTTGGGTCTCCCTGCACTGCAGATTCCATCCCCCAGCTGCCTAGTTGTACCTGGCTGGACACAAAAATAGGGAGAAGCCCCACGTATTTTTTTTTTTTTAATTATTTCATGAAATTCATGAAATAATAAATAAAAAAAGGGCTTCCCTATATTGTTGTGTCCGGCCAGGTACAAATAGGCATCTGGTGGTTGGGGGCAGCCCGTTCCTGCCTGCTGTACCTGGCTGGACACAAATATAATGCGAAGCCCCACATCAATTTTTTTTTAATTATTTCAGGAAATTCATGAAATAATTAAAAAAAAATTGATGTGGGGCTTCGCCCTATATTTGTGTCCAGCCAGGTACAGCAGGCAGGAACGGGCTGCCCCCAACCACCAGCTGCCTATTTGTACCTGGCCGGACACAACAATATATGGAAGCCCTTTTTTTTTTAATTATTTCATGAATTTCATGAAATAATTTTAAAAAAAAATACGTGGGGCTTCGCCCTATTTTTGTGTCCAGCCAGGTACAACTAGGCAGCTGGGGGCTGGAATCCGCAGCGCAGGGAGGCCCAAGCTTTCTGGGCCCCACCCGCTGCAAATTGCAGTCCGCAGCCGCCCCGGAAAATGGCGCGTTCATAGAACCGCCATCTTCTGGCGCTGTACCCAACTCATCCAGGGCCCTGGTGCGGTGGCTCACTGGGTAATAAAGGGGTTAAGGCCAGCTTGGCATTATCAGCTGGCCCTAAGCCCGAAATTCATGGGGTCACGCCAATATTAGACATGACCACCATGAATTTCTAGTAAAGTATTTAAAAAAAACACAACACCCAGAATAAAGTCCTTTAATTGAAATAAAGACACAATTCTTTATTGTTCTAAATTAAACCATACCTACCGTCACGCCCATTCCAGCTGAAGCCAACGATCTCCTGCAATAAAAGTAAAATAATAAAGCAACCTCATCCTTACCTTTCCATGGTTCCCACGATGGCTCCAGCTCTGCTACATCGAGATGACAGGCTGGACCGCAGCAGAACGCTTCCATCCAGCCTGTCATCCCACGGACACTGAGAAGCGCAGGCATGCTTCCGCTCCTCAGCGTCTCTCTGTGACGGCATCCAGATGAGCCGACAATGAACTCGGCTCACCTCATGCACGTCACTGACAGCGTGGGAGAATTCTCCTGCACTCAGCGCTTCAGCGTGAGAATTCTCCCACGCTGTCAGTGACGTGCATGAGGTGAGCTGAGTTCATTGGACATGACCTCACCTCATGCACGTCACTGACAGCGTGGGAAAATTCTCACGCTGAAGCGGTGAGTGCAGGAGAATTCTCCCACGCTGTCAGTGACGTGCATGAGGTGAGCCGAGTTCATTGTCGGCTCATCTGGATGCCGTCACAGAGAGACGCTGAGGAGCGGAAGCATGCCTGCGCTTCTCAGTGTCCGCGGGATGACAGGCTGGATGGCAGCGTTCTGCTGCGGTCCAGCCTGTCATCTCGATGTAGCAGAGCTGGAGCTGTCCTGGGAACCATGGAAAGGTAAGGATGAGGTTGCTTTATTATTTTACTTTTATTGCAGGAGATCGTTGGCTTCAGCTGGAATGGGCGTGACGGTAAGTATGGTTTAATTTAGAACAATAAAGAATTGCGTGTTTATTTCAATTAAAGGACTTTATTCTGGGTGTTGTGTTTTTTTTTTAACTTTCACTATGGGGTTAGTAATGGGGGTGTCTTATAGATGCCTCTCCATTACTAACCTGGGCTTGATGTCAGCTGGCATTATAAGCTGACATCAACCCCAGCCCTATTACCCCCTGCCACTGCACCAGGGCAGCGTGGAAGAGCGAGGCTAAGTGCCAGAATTGGCGCATCCTATGGACGCGCCATTTCTGGGGCGGCTGACGGCTGGTGTTTCTAGCCTGGGAGGGGGCCAATATTCATGGCACCCTTCCTGGGCTATTAATATCAGCCCCCAGCTGTCTGCCTAGCCTTTGCTAGCTATTAAATTAGGGGGGACCCCACGTCATTTTTTTTTTGGGGGGGTCCCCCATTTTAATAGCTAGTAAAGGCTAGGTATTCAGCTGGGGGCTGATATTAGTAGCCTGGGAAGCTCCGTGGGTATTAACCCCTTCCCAGGCTTCAAACATCTGCCCCAGCTGTCTGCTTAACCTCCGCTAGAGACTAAAATTAAGGGGAACCCCACGCCAATTTTTTTTAAATAAATCCTTTATTTTAACACTAAATGACAAGTACAGTAACCAACACTGTCACTGTACTTCATATATATGTGACTGACATGTTTCTATCTATCTAATCTATGTGTGAAGCTCTATTCTGTCTGTTATAAATGTCTGTCTGTTATATGTGACTGACATGTTTCTATCTATCTAATCTATGTATGATTCTCTATTCCTTCTATTCTAAATTGTCGGGTACCGCTGCTGAATTGCCGGCCGGCTTTCTTAAAGAGACGGTGCATGAAAACACTATTATTTTTTTAAATAAATCCTTTACACTAAATGACAAGTACAGTAATCAACACTGTCACTGTACTTCATATATATGTGACTGACATGTTTCTATCTATCTAATCTATGTATGATTCTCTATTCCTTCTATTCTAAATTGTCGGGTACAGATGCTGAATTGCCGGCCGGCTTTTTTAAAGAGACGGTGCATGAAAACACTAATATTTTTTTAAATAAATCCTTTACACTAAATGACAAGTACAGTAACCAACACTGTCACTGTACTTCATATATATGTGACTGACATGTTTCTATCTATCTAATCTATGTGTGTAGCTCTATTCTGTCTGTTATAAATTGTCGGGTACCGCTGCTGAATTGCCGGCCGGCTTTTTTAAAGAGACGGTGCATGAAAACACTATTATTTTTTTTAATAAATCCTTTACACTAAATGACAAGTACAGTAAGCAACACTGTCACTGTACTTCATATATATGTGACTGACATGTTTCTATCTATCTAATCTATGTGTGAAGCTCTATTCTTTCTGTTGTAAATTGTCGGGACCGGTGTATGCGCTGATGAATTGCCGGCTTTTCGCATAATACATTCTACATTATTCTTAGTTGTTTTACTTCATGTAGAATTAACCTACAAGGAAAGAAAGGGTTTATTTTCATTCCGATATTAGTGTCCCATTGACTTGCATTGGTTTCCGGTATCGGAATCGGCGATATCCGATACTTTTTGAGTATCGGTCCGATCCAATCCGATACGATATTTCCTGATATCGGAAGGTATCGCTCAACACTAGTCCTTGGTACTTAGTTGTTTTTTGCCAATTTTCTGACTTTTTTGAAAATTTCACTTTTTTTTAAAATATCCGCTAAATGAGGGAATACTATGTTAGAGGGCATCCCAGGAGGGTTCCAAATGTGTGGGTAAATATATATCCCACGGGGGGGAATTGAAAAAAAGTTGAAAAAAATATTTTTTTTGGACTTAGAAAATTTTCTGGCTTGTATCAGACTTCCATAGAGGGGGAAATGTCAGTGAGCTTGTCCGATTTCAGTTCCAGAGTGATTCGTCCATTGAGTCCTTGATACTTAGTTGTTTTTTGCCAATTTTCTGACTTTTTTGAAAATTTCACTTTTTTTTAAAATATCCGCAAAATGAGGGAATACTATGTTAGAGGACATCCCAGGAGGGTTTCAAATGTGTGGGTAAAATATATATCCCACGGGGGGAAATTGAAAAAAAGTTGAAAAAAAAAATTTTTGGACAAAGAAAATTTTCCAGCTTGTGTCAGACTTCCAGAGAGGGGGAAATGTCAGTGAGCGCGTCCGATTTTAGTTCCAGAGCGATTCGTCTGATGAGTCCTTGATACTTAGTCGTTTTTTGCCAATTTTCTGACTTTTTTGAAAATTTCACTTTTTTTTTGAAAATATCTGCTAAATGAGGGAATACTATGTTAGAGGACATCCCAGGAGGGTTGCAAATGTGTGGGTAAATATACATCCCACGGGGGTAAATTGAAAAAAAGTTGAAAACATTTTTTTTTTGAACTTGGAAAATTTTCCAGCTTGTGTCAGACTTCCAGAGAGGGGGAAATGTCAGTAAGCGCGTCCAATTTCAGTTCCAGAGCGATTCGTCCGAATAGTCCTTGATACTTAGACGTTTTTTGCTAATTTTCTGTCTTTTTTGAAAATTTCACTTTTTTGTGAAAATATCCGCTAAATGAGGGAATGCTATGTTAGAGGGCATCCCAGGAGGGTTCCAAATGTGTTGGTAAATATATATCCCACGGGGGTGAATTGAGAAAAAGTTGAAAAAATTATTTTTTTTGGACTTAGAAAATTTTCTGGCTTGTGTCAGACTTCCATAGAGGGGGAAATGTCAGTGAGAGTGTCAGATTTCAGTTCCAGAGCGATTCGTCTATTGAGTCCTTGGTACTTAGTTGTTTTTTGCCAATTTTCTGACTTTTTTGAAAATTTCACTTTTTGTGAAAATATCCGCTAAATGAGGGAATGCTATGTTAGAGGGCATCCCAGGAGGGTTCCAAATGTGTGGGTAAAATATATATCTCACGGGGGGAAATTGAAAAAAAGTTGAAAAAAAAAATTTTTGGACACAGAAAATTTTTCAGCTTGTGTCAGACTGCCAGAGGGGGGGGGGGGGAAATGTCAGTGAGCGCGTCCGATTTTAGTTCCAGAGCGATTCGTCCGAGGAGTCCTTGATACTTAGTAGTTTTTTGCTAATTTTCTGTCTTTTTTGAAAATTTCACTTTTTTGTGAAAATATCTGCTAAATGAGGGAATACTATGTTAGAGGGCATCCCAGGAGGGTTCCAAATGTGTGGGTAAAATATATATCCCACGGGAGAAATTGAAAAAAAGTTTCAAAAAAATTTTTTTTGAACTTAGAAAATTTTCCAGCTTGTGCAAGACTTCCCGATAAGGGGAAATGTCAGTGAGCGCGTCCGATTTGACTTCCAGAATGATTCGTCCGATGAGTCCTTAATACTTAGTCGTTATTTGCCAATTTTCTGACTTTTTTGAAAATTTCACTTTTTTGTGAAAATATCCGCTAAATGAGGGAATACTATGTTAGTGGGCATCCCAGGAGGGTTCCAAATGTGTGGGTAAAATATATATCCCACGGGGGGAAATTGCAAAAAAGTTGAAAACATTTTTTTTTATGAACTTAGAAAATTTTCCAGCTTGTGTCAGACTTCCAAAGAGGGGGGAATGTCAGTGAGCGTGTCCGATTTTAGTTCCAGAGCGATTCGTCTGATGAGTCCTTGATATTTAGTCGTTTTTTGCCAATTTTCTGACTTTTTTGAAAATTTCACTTTTTTTTTGAAAATATCTGCTAAATGAGGGAATACTATGTTAGAGGGAATACCAGGAGGGTTCCAAATGTGTGGAGGATCCCAGGAATATTCCAAATGTGTGGATAAAATAAATATCCCACAGGGGGGGAATTGAAAAAATGTTGAAAAAAAAATTATTTGAACTTCGAAAATTTTCCAGCTTGTGTCAGGCTTCCAGAGAGGGGTAAATGTCAGTGAGCATGTCCGATTTCCGTTCCAGAGTGATTCGTCCGATGAGCCCTTGACACTTAGTTGTTTTTTGCCAATTTTCTGACTTTTTTGAAAATTTCACTTTTTTGAGAAAATATCCACTAAATGAGGGAATACTATGTTTGTGGGCATCCCAGGAGGGTTCGAAATGTTTGGGTAAAATATATATCCCACCGGGGTAAATTGAAGAAAAGTTGAAAAATTTTTTTTTCTCAACTTAGAAAATTTTACAGCTTGTGTCAGACTTCCAGAGAGGGGAGCATGTCAGTGAGCGCGTCCGATTTCAGTTCCAGAGCGATTTGTCTGATGAGTCCTTGATACTTAGTTGTTTATTGCCAATTTTCTGACTTTTTTGAAAATTTCACTTTTTTGTGAAAATATCCGCTAAATGAGGGAATACTATGTTAAAGGGAATCCCAGGAGGGTTCCAAATGTGTGGGTAAAATATATATCCCACGGGGGGGAAATTGAAAAAAAGTTGAAAAAAAAAAATATTTGAACTTGGAAATTTTCCAGCTTGTGTCAGACTTCCAGAGAGGGGTAAATGTCAGTGAGCATGTCCGATTTCCGTTCCAGAGTGATTCGTCCGATGAGCCCTTGACACTTAGTTGTTTTTTGCCAATTTTCTGACTTTTTTGAAAATTTCACTTTTTTGTGAAAATATCCGCTAAATGAGGGAATACTATTTTAGAGGGTATCGCAGGAGGCTTCCAAATGTGTGGGTAAAATATATATCCCACGGGGGGAAATTGGATAAAAAGTTGAAAAAAATTTTTTTTTGAACTTAGAAAATTTTCCTGCTTGTGTCAGACTTCCAGAGAGCGGGAAATGTCAGTGAGAGTGTCCGATTTCAGTTCCAGAGCGATTCGTCTAATGAGTCCATGATACTTAGTCAATTTTTGCCAATTTTGTGACTTTTTTGAAAATTTCACTTTTTTGTGAAAATATCCGCTAAATGAGGGAATACCATGTTAGATGGCATCCCAGGAGTATTCCAAATGTGTGGATAAAATAAATATCCCCCAGGGGGAAATTGAAAAAAATTTGAAAAACATTTTTTTTTGAACTTGGAAAATTTTCCAGCTTGTGTCACACTTCCAGAGAGGGGGAAATGTGAATGAGCGCATCTGATTTCAGTTCCAGAGCGATTCGTCCGATGAGTCCTTGAGACTTAGTTGTTTTTTGCCAATTTTCTGACTTTTTTGAAAATTTCACTTTTTTGTGAAAATATCTGCTAAATGAGGGAATACTATATTAGAGGGTATCGCAGGAGGCTTCCAAATGTGTGGGTAAAATATATATCCCACGCGAGGAAATTGGATAAAAAGTAAAAAAAAAATTTTTTTTTTGAACTTACAAAATTTTCCAGCTTCTGTTAGACTTCCTTAGACGGGGAAAAGTCAGTGAGCGCGTCCGATTTCGGTTCCAGAGCGTTTTGTCCGATGAGTCCTTGATACTTAGTCAATTTTTGCCAATTATCTGACTTTTTTGAAAATTTCACTTTTTTGTGAAAATATCCGCTAAATGAGGGAATACTATGTTAGAGGGCATCCCAGGAGTATTCCAAATGTTTGGATAAAATATATATCCCACAGGGGGGAAATTGAAAAAAAGTTGAAAAAAAAAATGATTTGAACTTAGAAAATTTTCCAGCTTGTGTCAGACTTCCAGAGAGTGGGAAATGTCAATGAGCGCATCCGATTTCAGTTCCAGAGCGATTCGTCCAATGAGTCCTTGATACTTAGTTGTTTTTTGGCAATTTTCTGACTTTTTAGAAAATTTCACTTTTTTGTGAAAATATCCGCTAAATGAGGGAATACTATGTTAGAGGGAATCCCAGGAGGGTTCCAAATGTGTGGGTAAAATATATATCCCACAGGGGGTAAATTGAAAAAAAGTTGAAAAATTTTTTTTTCTCAACTTAGAAAATTTTACAGCTTGTGTCAGACTTCCAGAAAGGGGGAAATGTCAGTGAGCGCGTCCGATTTCAGTTCCAGAGCGATTCGTCCGATGAGTCCTTGACACTTAGTTGTTTTTAGCCAATTTTCTGACTTTTTTGAAAATTTCACTTTTTTGTGAAAATATCCGCTAAATGAGGGAATACTTTGTTAGATGGCATCCCAGGAGTATTCCAAATGTTTGGTAAAATATATATCCCACGGGGGGATATTGAAAAAAAGTAGAAAAAAAAATTATTTGAACTTAGACAATTTTCCGGCATGTGTCAGACTTCCAGAGAGGGGTAAATGTCAGTGAGCGTGTCCGATTGCAGTTCCAGAGTGATTCGTCCGATGAGTCCTTGACACTTAGTTGTTTTTTGCCAATTTTCTGACTTTTCTGAAAATTTCACTTTTTTGAGAAAATATCCGCTAAATGAGGGAATACTATGTTAGAGGGCATCCCAGGAGGGTTCCAAATGTGTGGGTAAAATATATATCACACGGGGGGAAATTGAAAAAAAGTTGAAAAACATTTTTTTTTGAACTTGGAAAATTTTCCAGCTTGTGTCAGACTTCCAGAGAGCGGGAAATGTCAGTGAGCGTGACCGATTTCAGTTCCAGAGCGATTCGTTTGATGAGTCCTTGACACTTAGTTGTTTTTTGCCAATTTTCTGAAAATTTCACTTTTTTGTGAAAATATCCGCTAAATGAGGGAATACTATATTAGAGGGTATCGCAGGAGGCTTCCAAATGTGTCGGTAAAATATATATCCCACGGGGGGAAATTGGATAAAAAGTTAAAAAAAAATTTTTTTTTGAACTTAGAAAATTTTCCAGCTTCTGTCAGAGTTCCATAGACGGGGAGAAGTCAGTGAGCGCGTCCGATTTCGGTTCGAGAGCGTTTCGTCCGGTGAGTCCTTAATACTTAGTCAGTTTTTTGCCAATTATCTGACTTTTTTGAAAATTTCACTTTTTTGTGAAAATAGCCACTTAATGAGGGAATACTATGTTACAGGACATCCCAGGAGTATTCCAAATGTTTGGTAAAATATATATCCCACGAGGGGAAATTGAAAAAAAGTTGAAAAAAAAATTATTTGAACTTAGAAAATTTTCCAGCTTGTGTCAGACTTCCAGAGAGTGGGAAATGTCAATGAGCGCATCTGATTTCAGTTCCAGAGCGATTCGTCCAATGAGTCCTTGATACTTACGCGTTTTTTGCCAATTTTCTGACTTTTTTGAAAATTTCACTTTTTTGTGAAAATATCCGCTAAATGAGGGAATACTATGTTAGAGGGAATCCCAGGAGGGTTCCAAATGTGTGGGTAAAATATATATCCCACAGGGGGAAATTGAAAAAAAGTTTAAAAAAAAATTTTTTTGAACTTAGAAAATTTTACAGCTTGTGTCAGACTTCCAGAAAGGGGGAAATGTCAGTGAGCGCGTCCGATTTCAGTTCCAGAGCGATTCGTCCAATGAGTCCTTGACACTTAGTTGTTTTTAGCCAATTTTCAGACTTTTTTGAAAATTTCACTTTTTTGTGAAAATATCCGCTAAATGAGGGAATACTATGTTAGATGGCATCCCAGGAGTAATCCAAATGTTTGGTAAAATATATATCCCACGGGGTAAATTGAAAAAAAGTAGAAAAAAAAAATATTTGAACTTAGACAATTTTCCTGCATGTCTCAGACTTCCAGAGAGGGGGAAATGTCAGTGAGCGCATCCGATTTCAGTTCCAGAGTGATTCGTCCGATGAGTCCTTGACACTTAGTTGTTTTTTGCCAATTTTCTGACTTTTTTGAAAATTTCACTTTTTTGTGAAAATATCCGCTAAATGAGGGAATACTATATTAGAGGGTATCGCAGGAGGCTTCCAAATGTGTCGGTAAAATATATATCCCACGGGGGGAAATTGGATAAAAAGTTAAAAAAAAATTTTTTTTTGAACTTAGAAAATTTTCCAGCTTCTGTCAGAGTTCCATAGACGGGGAGAAGTCAGTGAGCGCGTCCGATTTCGGTTCGAGAGCGTTTCGTCCGATGAGTCCTTAATACTTAGTCGGTTTTTTGCCAATTATCTGACTTTTTTGAAAATTTCACTTTTTTGTGAAAATAGCCACTTAATGAGGGAATACTATGTTACAGGACATCCCAGGAGTATTCCAAATGTTTGGTAAAATATATATCCCACGAGGGGAAATTGAAAAAAAGTTGAAAAAAAAAATTATTTGAACTTAGAAAATTTTCCAGCTTGTGTCAGACTTCCAGAGAGTGGGAAATGTCAATGAACGCATCTGATTTCAGTTCCAGAGCGATTCGTCCAATGAGTCCTTGATACTTACGCGTTTTTTGCCAATTTTCTGACTTTTTTGAAAATTTCACTTTTTTGTGAAAATATCCGCTAAATGAGGGAATACTATGTTAGAGGGAATCCCAGGAGGGTTCCAAATGTGTGGGTAAAATATATATCCCACAGGGGGAAATTGAAAAAAAGTTTAAAAAAAAATTTTTTTGAACTTAGAAAATTTTACAGCTTGTGTCAGACTTCCAGAAAGGGGGAAATGTCAGTGAGCGCGTCCGATTTCAGTTCCAGAGCGATTCGTCCAATGAGTCCTTGACACTTAGTTGTTTTTAGCCAATTTTCAGACTTTTTTGAAAATTTCACTTTTTTGTGAAAATATCCGCTAAATGAGGGAATACTATGTTAGATGGCATCCCAGGAGTAATCCAAATGTTTGGTAAAATATATATCCCACGGGGTAAATTGAAAAAAAGTAGAAAAAAAAATATTTGAACTTAGACAATTTTCCTGCATGTCTCAGACTTCCAGAGAGGGGGAAATGTCAGTGAGCGCATCCGATTTCAGTTCCAGAGTGATTCGTCCGATGAGTCCTTGACACTTAGTTGTTTTTTGCCAATTTTCTGACTTTTTTGAAAATTTCACTTTTTTGTGAAAATATCCGCTAAATGAGGGAATACTATATTAGAGGGTATCGCAGGAGGCTTCCAAATGTGTCGGTAAAATATATATCCCACGGGGGGAAATTGGATAAAAAGTTAAAAAAAAATTTTTTTTTGAACTTAGAAAATTTTCCAGCTTCTGTCAGAGTTCCATAGACGGGGAGAAGTCAGTGAGCGCGTCCGATTTCGGTTCGAGAGCGTTTCGTCCGATGAGTCCTTAATACTTAGTCGGTTTTTTGCCAATTATCTGACTTTTTTGAAAATTTCACTTTTTTGTGAAAATAGCCACTTAATGAGGGAATACTATGTTACAGGACATCCCAGGAGTATTCCAAATGTTTGGTAAAATATATATCCCACGAGGGGAAATTGAAAAAAAGTTGAAAAAAAAAATTATTTGAACTTAGAAAATTTTCCAGCTTGTGTCAGACTTCCAGAGAGTGGGAAATGTCAATGAGCGCATCTGATTTCAGTTCCAGAGCGATTCGTCCAATGAGTCCTTGATACTTACGCGTTTTTTGCCAATTTTCTGACTTTTTTGAAAATTTCACTTTTTTGTGAAAATATCCGCTAAATGAGGGAATACTATGTTAGAGGGAATCCCAGGAGGGTTCCAAATGTGTGGGTAAAATATATATCCCACAGGGGGAAATTGAAAAAAAGTTTAAAAAAAAATTTTTTTGAACTTAGAAAATTTTACAGCTTGTGTCAGACTTCCAGAAAGGGGGAAATGTCAGTGAGCGCGTCCGATTTCAGTTCCAGAGCGATTCGTCCAATGAGTCCTTGACACTTAGTTGTTTTTAGCCAATTTTCAGACTTTTTTGAAAATTTCACTTTTTTGTGAAAATATCCGCTAAATGAGGGAATACTATGTTAGATGGCATCCCAGGAGTATTCCAAATGTTTGGTAAAATATATATCCCACGGGGTAAATTGAAAAAAAGTAGAAAAAAAAAATATTTGAACTTAGACAATTTTCCTGCATGTCTCAGACTTCCAGAGAGGGGGAAATGTCAGTGAGCGTATCCGATTTCAGTTCCAGAGTGATTCGTCCGATGAGTCCTTGACACTTAGTTGTTTTTTGCCAATTTTCTGACTTTTTTGAAAATTTCACTTTTTTGTGAAAATATCCGCTAAATGAGGGAATACTATATTAGAGGGTATCGCAGGAGGCTTCCAAATGTGTCGGTAAAATATATATCCCACGGGGGGGAAATTGGATAAAAAGTTAAAAAAAAATTTTTTTTTGAACTTAGAAAATTTTCCAGCTTCTGTCAGAGTTCCATAGACGGGGAGAAGTCAGTGAGCGCGTCCGATTTCGGTTCGAGAGCGTTTCGTCCGATGAGTCCTTAATACTTAGTCGGTTTTTTGCCAATTATCTGACTTTTTTGAAAATTTCACTTTTTTGTGAAAATAGCCACTTAATGAGGGAATACTATGTTACAGGACATCCCAGGAGTATTCCAAATGTTTGGTAAAATATATATCCCACGAGGGGAAATTGAAAAAAAGTTGAAAAAAAAAATTATTTGAACTTAGAAAATTTTCCAGCTTGTGTCAGACTTCCAGAGAGTGGGAAATGTCAATGAGCGCATCTGATTTCAGTTCCAGAGCGATTCGTCCAATGAGTCCTTGATACTTACGCGTTTTTTGCCAATTTTCTGACTTTTTTGAACATTTCACTTTTTTGTGAAAATATCCGCTTAATGAGGGAATACTATGTTAGAGGGCATCCCAAGAGTATTCCAAATGTGTGGGTAAAATATATATCCCACAGGGGGGAAATTGAAAAAAAGTTGAAAAAAAAAATTATTTGAACTTAGAAAATTTTCCAGCTTGTGTCAGACTTCCAGAGAGGGGTAAATGTCAGTGAGCGTGTCCGATTTCAGTTCCAGAGTGATTCGTCCGATGAGTCCTTGACACTTAGTTGTTTTTTGCCAATTTTCTGACTTTTTTGAAAATTTCACTTTTTTGTGAAAATATCCGCTTAATGAGGGAATACTATGTTAGAGGGAATCCCAGGAGGGTTCCAAATGTGTGGGTAAAATATATATCCCACGGGGGTAAATTGAAAAAAAGTTGAAAAAAATTTTTTTTTCAACTTAGAAAATTTTACAGCTTTTGTCAGACTTCCAGAAAGGGAGAAATGTCAGAGAGCGCGTCCGATTTCAGTTCCAGAGTGATTCGTCCGATGAGTCCTTGACACTTAGTTGTTTTTTGACAATTTTCTGACTTTTTTGAAAATTTCACTTTTTTGTGAATAAACCGCTAAATGAGGGAATACTATATTAGAGGGTATCCCAGGAGGCTTCCAAATGTGTGGGTAAAATATATATCCCACGGGGGGAAATTGAAAAAAAGTTGAAAAAAAAAATTATTTGAACTTATAAAATTTTCCAGCTTGTGTCAGGCTTCCAGAGAGCGGGAAATGTCAGTGAGCGTGTCCGATTGCAGTTCCAGAGCGATTTGTCCGATGAGTCCTTGATACTTAGTCGTTTTGTTTGCCAATTTTCTGACTTTTTTGAAAATTTGACTTTTTTGTGAAAATATCCGCTAAATGAGGGAATACTATGTTTGTGGGCATCCCAGTATGGTTCCAAATGTGTGGTTAAAATATATATCCCACGGGGGGTAAATTGAAAAAAAGCTGAAAAAAATTTTTTTTTCAACTTAGAAAATTTTGCAGCTTGTGTCAGACTTCCAGAAAGGGGTAAATGTCAGTGAGCGCCTCCGATTTCAGTTCCAGAGCGATTCGTCTGATAAGTCCTTGATACTTAGTTGTTTATGGGCAATTTTCAGACTTTTTTGAAAAGTTCACTTTTTTGTGAAAATATCCGCTAAATGAGGGAATACTATGTTAGAGGGAATCCCAGGAGGGTTCCAAATGTGTGGGTAAAATATATATCCCACGGGGGGAAATTGAAAAAAAGTTGAAAACAAATTTTTTTTGAACTTAGAAAATTTTCCAGCTTGTGTCAGACTTCCAGAGAGCGGGAAATGTCAGTGAGCGCGTCCGATTGCAGTTCCAGAGCGATTTGTCCGATGAGTCCTTGATACTTAGTTGTTTTTTTGCCAATTTTCAGACTTTTTTGAAAATTTCACTTTTTTGTGAAAATATCCGCTTAATGAGGGAATACTATCTTAGAGGGCATCCCAAGAGTATTCCAAATGTGTGGGTAAAATATATATCCCACAGGGGGGAAATTGAAAAAAGTTGAAAAAAAAATTATTTGAACTTAGAAAATTTTCCAGCTTGGGTCAGACTTCCAGAGAGGGTTAAATGTCAGTGAGCGCATCTGATTTCAGTTCCAGAGTGATTCGTCCGATGAGTCCTTGACACTTAGTTGTTTTTTGCCAATTTTCTGACTTTTTTGAAAATTTCAATTTTTTGTGAAAATATCCGCTAAATGAGAGAATACTATGTTTGTGGTCATCTCAGGAGGGTTCGAAATGTGTGGGTAAAATATATATCCCACGTGGGGTAAATTGAAAAAAAAGTTGAAAAATTTTATTTTTTCAACTTAGAAAATTTTACAGCTTGTGTCAGACTTCCAGAAAGAGGGAAATGTCAGTGAGCGCGTCCGATTTCAGTTCCAGAGCGATTTGTCTGATGAGTGCTTGATACTAAGTCATTTTTTGCCAATTTTCTGACTTTTTTGAAAATTTCACTTTTTTGTGAAAAGATCCACTAAATGAGGGAAAACTATGTTAGAGGGAATCCCAGGAGGGTTCCAAATGTGTGGGCAAAATATATATCCCAAGGGGAGAAATTGAAAAAAAGTTGAAAAAGTTTTCTTTTTCGAACTTAGAAAATTTTCCAGCTTGTGTCAGACTTCCAGAGAGGGGGAAATGTCAGTGAGCGTGTCCGATTGCAGTTCCAGAGTGATTCGTCCGATGAGTCCTTGACACTTATTTTAGTTTTTTTGCCAATTTTCTGACTTTTTTGAAAATTTAACTTTTTTGAGAAAATATCCACTAAATGAGGGAATACTATGTTTGTTGTCATCCCAGGAGGTTTCGAAATGTGTGGGTAAAATATATATACCACGCGGGGTAAATTGAAAAAAGTTGAAAAAAAAATATTTTTTGAACTTAGCAAATTTTCCCGCTTGTGTCAGACTTCCAGAGAGGGAGAAATGTCAGTGAGCGCGTCCGATTTCAGTTCCAGAGCGTTTCGTCCGATGAGTCCTTGATACTTAGTCGTTTTTTTGCCAATTATCTGACTTTTTTGAAAGTTTCACTTTTTTGTGAAAATATCAACTAAATGAGGGAATACTATGTTAGAGCGAATCCCAGGAGGGTTCCAAATGTTTGGGTAAAATATATATCCCATGGGGGGAAATTGGAAAAAAAGTAGAATAAAAAATTATACTAACTTAGAAAATTTTCCGGCTTGTGTCAGACTTCCAGAGAGGAGGAAATGTCAGTGATCGTGTCCGATTTCAGTTCCAGAACGTTTCGTCCGATGAGCCCTTAATACTTAGTCGTTTTTTGCCAATTATCTGACTTTTTTGAAAATTTCACTTTTTGGTGAAAATATCCGCTAAATGAGGGAATACTATGTTAGTGGGCATCCCAGGAGGGTTCCAAATGTGTGGGTAAAATATATATCCAACGGGGGGGAAATTAAAAAAAGTTGAAAATTTTTTTTTTTTCGAACTTATAAATTTTTCCAGCTTGTGTCAGACTTCCAGAGAGGGGGAAATGTCAGTGAGCGCATCCGATTGCAGTTCCAGAGTGATTCGTCCGGTGAGTCATTGATACTTAGTCGTTTTTTTTCCAATTTTCTGACTTTTTTGAAAATTTCACTTTTTTGTGAAAATGTCCACTAAATGAGGGAATACTATGTTGGATGGCATCCCTGGAGGGTTCCAAATGTGTGGTTAAAATATATATCCCACGGGGGGGAAATTGAAAAAAAGTTGAAAAAATTTTTTATTCGAACTTAGAAAATTTTCCAGCTTGTGTCAGACTTCCAAAGAGGGGGAATTGTCAGTGAGCGCATCCGATTGCAGTTCCAGAGCGATTCGTCCGATTAGTCCTTGATACTTAGTCGTTTTTTTTGCCAATTTTCTGACTTTTTTGAAAATTTCACTTTTTTGTGCTAATGTCCACTAAATGAGGGAATACTATGTTAGATGGTCTCCCAGGAGGGTTCTAAATGTGTGGGGAAAATATATATCCCATGGAGGGGAATTGAAAAAAAGTTGTAAAAAAATTATTTTTTGAACTTAGCAAATTTTCCAGCTTGTGTCAGACTTCCAGAGAGGGGGAATTGTCAGTGAGCGCGTCCGATTTCAGTTCCAGAGCGTTTAATCCAATGAGTCCTTGATACTTAGTCGTTTTTTTGCCAATTATCTGACTTTTTTGAAAATTTCACTTTTTTGTGAAAAGATCCACTAAATGAGGGAATGCTATGTTAGAGGGAATCCCAGGAGGGTTCCAAATGTGTGGGTAAAATATATATCCCAAGGGGAGAAATTGAAAAAAAGTTGAAAAATATTTTTTTTTCGAACTTAGAAAATTTTCCAGCTTGTGTCAGACTTCCAAAGAGGGGGAAATGTCAGTGAGCGTGTCCGATTTCAGTTCCAGAGTGATTCGTCCGATGAGTCCTTGACACTTAGTTGTTTTTTGCCAATTTTCTGACTTTTTTGAAAATTTCACTTTTTTGAGAAAATATCCACTAAATGAGGGAATACTATGTTTGTGGTCATCCCAGTAGGGTTCGAAATGTGTGGGTAAAATATATATCCCACGCGGGGTAAATTGAAAAAAAGTTGAAAAATTTTATTTTTTCAACTTAGAAAATTTTACAGCTTGTGTCAGACTTCCAGAAAGAGGGAAATGTCAGTGAGCATGTCCGATTTCAGTTCCAGAGTGATTCGTCCGATGAGTCCTTGACACTTAGTCGTTTTTTTGCCAATTTTCTGACTTTTTTGAAAATTTAACTTTTTTGAGAAAATATCCACTAAATGAGGGAATACTATGTTTGTTGTCATCCCAGGAGGGTTCGAAATGTGTGGGTAAAATATATATCCCACGCGGGCTAAATTGAAAAAAGTTGAAAAAAAAATATTTTTTGAACTTAGCAAATTTTCCCGCTTGTGTCAGACTTCCAGATGTTATGTTCTGCTACCAGAGCTAAGGAAAGAGAGGAGATCTGTCCCTACGATAGAACTCAGCTTAATCCCTACGATGTAACAGGGGACCTGATCCTGCGATCAGACCTGCTAAAGTCCTTAGATAGTCTGTACGGAGACCTATAGATGTGGGGAAGGAATCCGTACAAGTACTAAGGACTAGGAGGAAAATGGGACACCTCCTAACAGAAATAGTAGCAGACAGACGAACAAACAAAATATATAGAACATAGAGGTCCGTAGACCAAGCAAACTAACAGAGTTAGATACAGAGCACAGGCTAGCTAGAAAGTAGTTATACAATGAAGTCCAGCAAAGCCAGAAGGGCGGAGCAGGATTAAATAGGCCAACAAGGTCATGTGACCAGCAAAGGAAAAAACCTAAGAGCAAGGTTCTAACAGTACCCCCCCTTCTAAGAGGATCCTCCGGATCCCCTAGGACCAGGCTTATCAGGAAATCTCCTGTGAAACGCTCTGATAAGTCTGGACGCGGAAACATCATCCGACCTCACCCAAGAGTTATCCTCGGGTCCGAAACCTTTCCAGGCCAGAAGATACTGCAAACTACCTCTATACCGTCTAGAGTTAAGGATGTGAGAAATTTCATATTCCCCGTCCTCCACCACCGGAGGAACAGAGGCAGAGGCGTCACAATCCGATACAACAGCTTTTTTCAACAGAGAGACATGAAATACCGGATTAATTCTCCAGGAGGTAGGAACCTCCAACCTAACAGCAGATTGGTTGACAACCTGAAGCACCTTAAAGGGCCCTACAAACTTGGGACCCAATTTCTTAGAAGGAATCCTCAACCGCAGATTCCTAGAGGACAACCAAACCATGTCTCCAACAGCGAACAAAACCTCCTGTCATTTCCTATCAAAGTAGTCTTTAGATTTTCTGTTGGCCTCCTGAAGATTACCACGCACATCCGTCCAAACTCTCTCCAAATCACCGGAAAAATTCTCCTCCTCAGGCACGGCAGATCCTAACTTGGAGAACGACCCAAACGACGGATGTCTCCCAGAACAACAAAAAAAAGGCGAACAACCAGCAGAAGAAGATGTATGATTGTTCAGAGCAAATTCAGCAAGTGGCAGAAACTCAGACCACCCCTCTTGATTGTCTGCCACAAAACAACGCAAGAACTGCTCAACATCCTGGTTTTTCCTTTCTGTCTGGCCATTAGATTCAGGATGATATCCGGACGAGAACGACAAATGAACTCCCAACCTGTCACAAAAGGCACGCCAAAAACGAGCCACGAACTGAGGTCCCCTATCAGAAACAATGTCAGTAGGAACGCCATGAAGTCTGACAATTTCCTTGACAAAGGCCTTAGCGAGAGTTTTAGCGCAGGGCAGTTTGACGAAGGGAACCAAGTGACACATCTTGCTAAAACGGTCCACGACCACCCAGATGACAGTAAAACCCTCAGAGGGGGGAAGGTCAGTTATAAAGTCCATAGCCAAATGTGTCCAAGGAGCACTGGGAACCTCCAAAGGACAAAGCAACCCCCCAGCAGGAGTATGTGAGGACTTAGATCTAGCACATATAGTACATTGACGCACCCACTTAATGACTTCCTTCTGCCATCCAGGCCACCAAAAACTGCGACCCACCAGTCTCTTGGTCTCAGAGATTCCGGGATGACCTGCCAACCGAGATTCGTGACACTTAACAAACAAATCTCTCCTAAAGGTCCCAGGCACAAACAACCTCCCATGAGGAGTGTTAGATGGGGCATTCTCCTGTGCTTTAAGAATCTCATCTTCCAAAACGGAGTCCAAAGCAGCTATCACAACACCTTCTTGTAAAATGTTCTCCTCTTTCTCAACACCGACTATGGGAGAAAAACTGCGAGACAAGGCATCCGCCTTAACATTCTTAGTACCAGGGATGTAAGTAACGGAGAAATTAAACCGCGAAAAAAACAGTGCCCACCTAGCCTGACGGGCATTCAGGCGCTTGGCAGCATCAAGATATATCAGATTTTTATGATCCGTAAGAACCTGAACGGGAAATTCCGCACCTTCCAAGAAGTGGCGCCAGTGTTCAAATGCGAGTTTAATAGCCAATAATTCCCGATTACCAATATCGTAATTCAGTTCAGTCTCCGAAAAAATTTTTTGAAAAAAAGGCACAGGGATGTAATCCATCCCCGTTATCCTGAGACAATACTGCGCCAACCCCCACAGAGGAAGCATCAACCTCAGCCAAAAACGGCTTAGTCACATCAGGCTGCATAAGGATGGGAGCAGAGGTGAACCTCTCCTTGAGATACACAAAAGCTTCAATGGCCTCAGAAGACCACTGAACCGCATCAGCACCTTTCCTGGTGAGATCGGTCAGAGGTTTGACAATACTAGAAAAATTTTTTATGAATTTTCTGTAATAATTGACGAAACCTAAAAACCTCTGTATCGATTTCAAACCAATAGGCCTAGGCCATTCCTGTACAGCTTGAACTTTAACCGGGTCCATCTCAAAACCTTCGCTGGAGATAATGTAGCCCAAAAAACTAATTCTCTGTACAGCGAACTCACATTTCTCCAGCTTAGCAAAAAGCGAATTGTCCATTAATAACTGTAATACCTCACGTACGCTCCGCCAATGAGACTCCAGATCCGGCGAATAAATCAAAATGTCATCCAAATACACAACCACATTTTTGCCGATCAAAGGTCTAAGGATGTCATTAATAAGATTCTGAAAAAATGCAGGAGCATTAGTAAGACCAAAGGGCATAACCAGATTCTCAAAATGACCCACAGGAGTGTTAAAAGCAGTCTTCCATTCGTCACCCTCCTTCATGCGCAACAGATTGTATGCCCCCTTAAGGTCAATTTTAGAGAACCACTTGGCCCCCATTAACTGGTTAAACAGATCAGGAATCAATGGCAGTGGGTAAGGATTGCGTACAGTAATTTTGTTAATCTCACGAAAATCCAGACAGGGACGTAAACCGCCGTCCTTTTTTTTTACAAAAAAAAATCCAACCGCCACAGGAGACTTAGAGGGCCTAATGTTACCGGCGGCCAAACTTGTCTGTATGTATTCCTCCAAAGCCTTCCTCTCAGGAATAGTAAGGTTAAATAAACGACTTTTAGGAAGAGTCGCTCCAGGGACAAATTCAATAGAACAATCATAGTCTCTATGGGGAGGCAAAACCTGCGATTCCTTCTCAGAAAAAACTCTCCAAAAATCCTGAATAGGAACAGGCAATTCCCCCCTATCCACAGCTGCAATGCGCCCGTTACAACACTTGTCATAACATTTATGGCTCCAGGATTTAATTTCACTGGTAGACCAATCCAGTACAGGATTGTGAAATTTTAACCAAGGCAATCCCAATATTACTGGAGAAGGCAAGTTATTTAAAACTACCAAATCCAATTTCTCATGGTGAACACCATTAATAGTGAGAGGAAATTCACAGACCTTGAGAGTAATATTCTTCAAAGGGGAACCATCCACAGAAACCACAGCAATGGGGGATAATAAAGGTTCGGGTTTTAAATTGAGTCTTTCCAAGAATCCCCCATCAATTACATTCAGAGTAGACCCACAATCAACAAACACCCGAAATTCCATTAATTTTTCCTGAGCAATCGTGGAAGCAGCTAAAAATACACCCTTGGAATTTAAACAGGCAATACGGGCGTGACTGACCATTTTTTTTTCTTTCTTCATACGAAGTTCACAGCCTTTAATCAAATGACCAGATTTTCCGCAATAGAAACACAAGCCTTCAGAAAATCTACGGTCTTTTTCTTGAGAGCGAGGTGCCACCGATCCAATCTCCATCGGTTCACCACTGTTAGTACACACATTCTCATAACCAGAAACTGACATAGCAGAGGATTTGCTCTCATTAACCCTTGCACGCAGTCTCCTATCCACCCGTATAGCTAATTACATAGCCTGTTGCAAATCTTCAGGTGTAGGATAAGCAATTAGCAGGTCTTTAACCCTTTCATTGAGCCCAGCAAGAAATAGACTTTTCAGAGCAGAATCGTTCCACCCTGTTTGAGTAGACCAACGACGGAAATGAGTACAATATTTTTCCACATTACCTGATCCCTGTCTCAAACGCCTCAACTCAGTCTCAGCTGATGCGACACGGTCAGGATCATCATACAACAGTCCCAAAGCAGAAAAAAAACTATCCACTGATCTGAAGCATGTATCACTAGGTTGCAAAGAAAAGGCCCACTCCTGAGGCTCTTTGCGCAAAAGTGACATTATGAACCCTATGCGCTGGGATTCATCCCCAGAGGACTTGGGTCTCAAACGAAAATACAATAAGCAAGCATTTTTAAATGAAAAAAATTCTCGGTGTTCACCAAAAAATAAATCCGGCAAACATACCTTAGGCTCCAAGAAATGTGCTCCAGGACAGTTACTCACGTACTGACGGAGCTCGGCCACCTCCAGAGAGAGTCCACTTTTTTGTGCTAATGTCCACTACATGAGGGAATACTATGTTAGATTGTATCCCAGGAGGGTTCTAAATGTATGGGGAAAATATATATCCCATGGGGGGGAATTGAAAAAAAGTTGTAAAAAAATTATTTTTTGAACTTAGCAAATTTTCCAGCTTGTGTCAGACTTCCAGAGAGGGGGAATTGTCAGTGAGCGCGTCCGATTTCAGTTCCAGAGCGTTTCGTCCGATGAGTCCTTGATACTTAGTCGTTTTTTTGCCAATTATCTGACTTTTTTGAAAATTTCACTTTTTTGTGAAAAGATCCACTAAATGAGGGAATGCTATGTTAGAGGGAATCCCAGGAGAGTTCCAAATGTGTGGGTAAAATATATATCCCAAGGGGAGAAATTGAAAAAAAGTTGAAAATTTTTTTTTTTTCGAACTTAGAAAATTTTCCAGCTTGTGTCAGACTTCCAAAGAGGGGGAAATGTCAGTGAGCGTGTCCGATTTCAGTTCCAGAGTGATTCGTCCGATGAGTCCTTGACACTTAGTTGTTTTTTTCCAATTTTCTGACTTTTTTGAAAATTTCACTTTTTTGAGAAAATATCCACTAAATGAGGGAATACTATGTTTGTGGTCATCCCAGGAGGGTTCGAAATGTGTGGGTAAAATATATATCCCACGCGGGGTAAATTGAAAAAAAGTTGAAAAATTTTATTTTTTCAACTTAGAAAATTTTACAGCTTGTGTCAGACTTCCAGAAAGGGGGAAATGTCAGTGAGCGCATCCGATTTCAGTTCCAGAGTGATTAGTCCGATGAGTCCTTGAAACTTAGTCGTTTTTTGCCAATTTTCTGACTTTTATGAAAATTTCACTTTTTTTTTTAAATATCCGCTAAATGAGGGAATACTATGTTAGATGGCATCCAAGGAGCGTTCTAAATGTGTGGGTAAAATATAAATCTCTCGGGGGGAAATTGAAAAAAAGTTGAAAAAAAAATATTTTTTGAACTTAGCAAATTTTCCAGCTTGTGTCAGACTTCCAGAGAGGGGGAAATGTAAGTGAGCGCGTCCGATTTCAGTTTCAGAGCGTTTCGTCCGATGAATCCTTAATACCTAGTCGTTTTTTGTAAATTATCTGATTTTTTTGAAAATTTCACTTTTTTGTGGAAATATCTGCTTAATGAGGGAATACTATGTTAGAGGGCATCCCAGGAGTATTCCAAATGTGTGGGTAAAATATATATCCCACGGGGGGGAAATTGAAAAAAAGTTGAAAAAAATTTTTTTTTGAACTTAGAAAATTTTCCAGCTTGTGTCACACTTCCAGAGATGGGGAAATGTCAGTGAGCGCGTCCGATTTCAGTTCCAGAGCGATTCGTCCGATGAGTCCTTGATATTTAGTTGTTTTTAGGCAATTTTCTAACTTTCTTGAAAATTTCACTTTTTTCCGAAAATATCCGCTAAATGAGAGAATACTATGTCTGAGGGCATCCCATGTGGGTTCGAAATGTCTGGGTAATTTATATATCCCACAGGGGGAAAATGAAAAAAAGTTGAAAAAAAATTTTTTTTTTGAACTTAGAAAATTTTCCAGCTTGTGTCAGCCTTCCAGAGAGGGGGAAATGTCAGTGAGCGCATCCGATTGCAGTTCCAGAGTGATTCGTCCAATGAGTCCTTGATGCTTAGTCGTTTTTTTGCCATTATTCTGACTTTTTTGAAAATATCCGCTAAATGAGGGAATACTATGTTAGAGGGCATCCCAGGAGGGTTCCAAATGTGTGGGTAAATTATATATCCCACGGGGGGAAATTGAAAAAAAGTTGAAAAAAAATATGTTTTGAACTTAGAAAATTTTCCAGCTTGTGTCAGACTTCCAAAGAGGGAGAAATGTCAATGAGCGCGTCCGATTTCAGTTCCAGAGCGTTTCGTCCGATGAGCCCTTAATAGTGTTGAGAGAGCACTAAAATGCTCGGGTGCTCAAAGCTCTGGCCGAGCTCGCCGTGATACTCGGTTGCTCGACCCGAGCAACGATCCCAATGTTAGTCTATGGGAGACTCGAGCATTTTTGCGGTTCCACCCCCGGCAGTCTTTTAAAAGCCTAACAAGTGCCCAAAACGATAATGACAGTGCTCAAATGACATGGGGACAGCATGGGGATCGCCCCAGGAAGCATTTCTGACCCCCAGGTCACTGCTGTCAACAACGTGGTCAGAGGTATTAAGCCACTTTTACAGGCTCACAATAAAACGCTCAAAAACTAAAGTGAAACTTTTTTCCTGTGAAATATGTTAAGGAACATCATTTCCAGGGAAAAGACTTGTGTGTAATTTAAAATAAATGACCAAAAACAAAAATACTCCTCCACACCTTCGGCTATGTTCACAAGTAGCATTTTTTATGTGTTTTTGCACTTTTGTATTGCTTTCAACTATGACAAATGCATTCACCGTGAAATGTCATTTTAACATTTTACAACCTTATCTGGCCATGTGCTGTGTGACACATGCATAAAGTGCTGCAAAGACAAGGGAACAGCATGGGGAAGACCCCTGGAAGCATCTCTGACTCCCAGGTCACTGTCTAAAAGTGTGCCCATCATAAGTGATCCTTACCGCATCAGAAGATGCAGACTTGCAACTATCCCCATGCAAGTTCTAGTCCCACGGCAGTGTTTAATTGTACCTCCCCCATTCCTTGCAATACAAGCTCAAGTATGCAGCCTGCCAACCACCCACCCCCAGGATGTAATACCATACTGCTTGCTTGCTTGAACATGAAATTGGGCCTTTTAGGCATGTGGAGGCGGAATCTGGCCACCATGTCATGGCTGTGTTGGCGGCCTGGAATCCATACTCAGTCCCCAGCCGCCCGGCGGCCGGGTGTCCATACTCGGTCCCCAGCCGCCCCGCGGCCGGGTGTCCACACACGGTCCCCAGCGGCCTGGGGGCAGCCGGGTGTCCATAAACAGTCCCCAGCCACCGCTATTTCTCCTTGGAACATCCCCCCACACACTTTTCTTAGCTCGGCATGCTTTAGGTAGCATTGGACGAGCCCACCAGAGAACCAGACTCCTCCGGTGGGCCCTGACTTCTCCATCGGTGGAGTTGAGAGTGCCAAGGTGAGGAGCATGATGATGATGACAGAAGTTAGCATCTGCTATGTTTTCTTTTAATGCAAGTGTAAGTTTGCAGCCTGCCACCCACACACCCCCAGACTGCAATTCCATACTGCTAGCTTGCACTTGAAATGGGGCCTTTTAGTTTGGAGGAGGCCGAAGCTGGCCACTACCTCATGGCTGCTTCGGCAGCGAGTTATCCATACTCAGTCCCCAGCCGCCCATATTGTCCTGGTGTGCCTTATACATAAGATTAAGCGCGTATACCAAAACATTACCTGTGCCCTCCCCAGTGCATATAGTGGGAAGGAGAGCCTATTCCACTGTAGTGTGTGCATGCCAAACCCCTGTTCATGGTACATGCGAAGATGCCTCCCACCTTGCACCTGTCGTTGCAGACTTGCAACTATCCCCATTCAAGTCCTTGTCCCAGGGCAGTGTTCAATTGTACCTCTCCAATTCCTTGCAATGCAAGCGCAAGTATGCAGCCTGCCACCCACCCACCCCCAGGCTGCAATACCATACTGCTTGCTTGATTACACTTTAAATTGGGCCTTTTAGGCATGTGGAGGCGGAATCTGGCCACCACGCCATGGCTGTGTCGGCGGCCTGGTATCCATACTCAGTCCCCAGCCGCCTGGTGGCCGGGTGTCCCCGCTTGCTCCCCAGCCTCCAGGGGGTGGCCGGGTGTCCATACTCGGTCCCCAGCCACCCCTATTTGTCCCGGTAACCTTTCCCACACTTTTCTTAGCCTGGCCTGCTTTAGGGCAGCATTGGCCGAGCCCACCGGACTATCAGACTCCTCCGGTGGGCCCTGGCTTCTCCATCAGGGGAGTTGAGAGTGCCAAGGTGAGGAGCATGATGAGGATGATAGAAGTTAGCATCTGCTTTGTTTTGTTGTAATGCAAGCGCATGTATGTAGTAGCGGCTAGGCCTGAGGTGGTCAGCGTTTTGGCGCATATCCTACCTCCTCCGAGGATTGCTGGATGTTTTCCTGCTACTATCCAAATTCTATGACTCCCGTTAAAACAAAGCTTCAGGTGATAAATGATGGATGAGATAGTGGCAAAGGAGAAAGAGCAGGAGGAACAGGGACATCAATATCAGGCCAGTCAACCAAATATGTCTTGTAGGATATGTTTCTGTAACAAAAGGAGCAGTTCGGCTACACAGTTATAGGGCATACAGTGAGTGCAATGCCTACCAAAAATTTCGAGCCACTCCAATGCCCCTTGGAAATGACATGGAGGTCAGAGGGCGTTAACTAAACCTTTTTTTCCATTTATAGCAACTGGGTCTCCCGTGCACTGTTGGCCTAAGCAGTGAAAGGAATTTTTTGTGGACTTAGAAAATTTTCCAACTTGTGTCAGACTTCCAGAGAGGGGCGCATGTCAGTGCGCGCATCCGATTTCAGTTCCAGAGCGATTTGCCCGATGAGTCCTTCATACTTAGTCGTTTTTGCCAATTTTCTGATATTTGTCTGGAATGGGGTCAATAAATTTTTGGTAAATCCGGTTATCATCTGTACCATGTTCTGCTAATTAACGGGATTAGGGTGAATAAACTTTGGGTACATCCGGTTAACATCTGTACCATGTTCTGCTAATTAACCGGATTTACTCAAAATGAAGGGACTTTGCCGTTTTTTAGACCCTGGGTCACTTCCACTATCAGAGGTGCGGGCATTAAGGTGTCTTATGCCCGAAATGACCTCCAGGGGTTATGGCCCATTACCCCACCCCCCTGACAGTGCTGGACATTATATTTCATTAGCCTCAGATTGATTAGTGTAATTTTCTGACTTTTTTGAAAATGTAATTTTTTGTGAAAATCTCCGCTAAATGAGGGAATAATATGTTAGAGGGCATCCCAGGAGGGTTCCAAATGTGTGGGTAAAATATATATCCCACGAGGGAAAATTGAAAAAAAGTTGGAAAAAATTTTTTTTGTGGACTTAGAAAATTTTCCAACTTGTGTCAGACTTCCAGAGAGGGGAGCATGTCAGTGCGCGCATCCGATTTCAGTTCCAGAGCGATTTGCCCGATGAGTCCTTCATACTTAGTCGTTTTTGCCAATTTTCTGATATTTGTCTGGAATGGGGTCAATAAACTTTGGGTAAATCCGGTTATCATCTGTACCATGTTCTGCTAATTAACGGGATTAGGGTGAATAAACTTTGGGTACATCCGGTTAACATCTGTACCATGTTCTGCTAATTAACCGGATTTACTCAAAATCAAGGGACTTTGCCGTTTTTTAGACCCTGGGTCACTTCCACTATCAGAGGTGCGGGCATTAAGGTGTCTTATGCCCGAAATGACCTCCAGGGGTTATGGCCCATTACCCCCCCCCCTGACAGTGCTGGACATTATATTTCATTAGCCTCAGATTGATTAGTGTAATTTTCTGACTTTTTTGAAAATGTAATTTTTTGTGAAAATCTCCGCTAAATGAGGGAATAATATGTTAGAGGGCATCCCAGGAGGGTTCCAAATGTGTGGGTAAAATATATATCCCACGAGGGGAAAATTGAAAAAAAGTTGGAAAAAATTGGAAGAGGGCACCCCCAGCACCATGTTAAGTCAATGGTAGGAATCAATGGCATTTCCCTATCTCACTTTCACCTGGATTTTTCCGGAACCGTGGGTCCGTTAAACAATCCGAGATATACGTTTTGTAGACTGGACCGTCAGCTTTCCAGGGATTCACATCCTATATGAGAGGCATCTTGTACCGAGGAGCAGCACCCCGAGAGCCGTGATCCCCCTCTGACCAGGCGGCCCATGTCTGCTAAATGAGGTTACCCACTTTCCAGTGCTGACATCTCGACTTGTGAATGTCCAAGATGGCCCAAACTTGCAGTGCTTACAGAGCTCAAGTAGAACTACACAATGAGTGATGGCACTTGTTCATAGCAAGAGTGGTTCCAGTAAAATGCATGTCTAAAATTGGTACTGTTTGCTCCGGTTCTGAAGGTCCAATAGAAAATCAGAGATAAACACTTTGTAGCATACGCTCTCCCCTTTTAAGGGACTCCTCACATGTGTATGTATGCCATTTCCCTGAGGAGCAGCGCCCCAAGAAGCGAGCCACTCCTACCTGGTAAATGCTAAGTGTGAGTCTGTGATAGTGAGTGCCGTATTGGCACATTCTATCAAAGTCTCACACTAAAGATCTGCATCTGAAAATGCTCCTCCGACTTTGGGGGGCAGATCTCAGCAGCAAAGGGAGCAGACTGCAAACGGACAGAGATGTATTTAGATAATCCTCTTGGCTTCAATATTCACTAAGCAGCTTTTTCATTGATCCCTCCTGCGGTTTCTGGTGGATCGGGGAAGAGGGCACCCCCAGCACCATGTTAAGTCAATGGTAGGAATCAATGGCATTTCCCTATCTCACTTTCACCTGGATTTTTCCTGTACCGTGGGTCCGATAAACAATCCGAGATATACGTTCTGTAGACTGGACCATCAGCTTTCCAGGGATTCATATGCTAAGTGAGAGGCATCTTGTATTGAGGAGCAGCACCCCGAGAGCCGTGATCCTCCTCTGATCAGGCTGCCCATGTCTACTAAATGAGGTTACCCAATTTCCAGTGCTGACATCTCGACTTGTGAAGGTCCAAGATGGCCCCAACTTGCAGTGTTTACAGAGCTAAAGTAGAACTACACAATGAGTGGTGGCACTTGTTCATATCAAAAGTGGTTCCAGTACAAGACATGTCTAAAATTGGTACTGTTTGCTTCGGTTCTGAAGGTCCAATAGAAAATCAGAGATAAACACTTTGTAGCACTCGCTCTCCCCTTTCAAGGGACTCCTCACATGTGTATGTATGCCATTTCCCTGAGGAGCAGCACCCCAAGAAGCGAGCCACCCCTACCTGGTAAATGCTAAGTGTGAGTCTGTGATAGTGAGTGCCGTATTTGGCACATTCTATCAAAGTCTCACACTAAAGATCTGCATCTGAAAATGCTCCTCCGACTTTGGGGGGCAGATCTCAGCAGCAAAGGGAGCAGGCTGCAAACGGACAGAGATGTATTTAGATAATCCTCTTGACTTCAATATTCACTAAGCAGCTTTTTCTTTGATCCCTCCTACGGTTTCTGGGGGCTCGGGGAAGAGGGCACCCCTAGCACCATGTTAAGTCAATGGTAAGAATCAATGGCATTTCCCTATCTCACTTTCACCTGGATTTTTCCGGAACCGTGGGTCCGATGAACAATCCAAGATATACGTTCTGTAGACTGGACCGTCAGCTTTCCAGTGATTTATATCCTGAGTGAGAGGCATCTTGTACCAAGAAGCAGCACCCCAAGAGCCGTGATCCCCCTCTGACCAGGCGGCCCATGTCTGCTAAATGAGGTTACCCATTTTCCAGTGCTGACATCTCGAATTGTGAAGGTCCACGATGGCCCAAACTTGAAGTGTTTACAGAGCTAAAGTAGAACTACACAATGAGTGGTGGCACTTGTTCATAGCAAGAGTGGTTCCAGTACAAGACATGTCTAAAATTGGTACTGTTTGCTCCGGTTCTGAAGGTCCAATAGAAAATCAGAGATAAACACTTTGTAGCACTCGCTCTCCCCTTTCAAGGGACTCCTCACATGTGTATGTATGCCATTTCCCTGAGGAGCAGCGCCCCAAGAAGCGAGCCACCCCTACCTGGTAAATGCTAAGTGTGAGTCTGTGATAGTGAGTGCCGTATTTGGCACATTCTATCAAAGTCTCACACTAAAGATCTGCATCTGAAAATGCTCCTCCGACTTTGGGGGGCAGATCTCAGCAGCTAAGGGAGCAGACTGCAAACGGACAGAGATGTATTTAGATAATCCTCTTGGCTTCAATATTCACTAAGCAGCTTTTTCTTTGATCCCTCCTGCGGTTTCTGGTGGATCGGGGAAGAGGGCACCCCCAGCACCATGTTAAGTCAATGGTAGGAATCAATGGCATTTCCCTATCTCACTTTCACCTGGATTTTTCCGGAACCGTGGGTCCGATAAACAATCCGAGATATACGTTTTGTAGACTGGACCGTCAGCTTTCCAGGGATTCATATTCTGAGTGAGAGGCATCTTGTACCAAGGAGCAGCACCCCGAGAGCCGTGATCCCCCTCTGACCAGGCGGCCCATGTCTGCTAAATGAGGTTACCCACTTTCCAGTGCTGACATCTCGACTTGTGAAGGTCCAAGATGGCCCAAACTTGCAGTGTTTACAGAGCTAAAGTAGAACTACACAATGAGTGGTGGCACTTGTTCATAGCAAGAGTGGTTCCAGTACAAGGCATGTCTAAAATTGGTACTGTTTGCTCCTGTTCTGAAGGTCCAATAGAAAATCAGAGATAAACACTTTGTAGCATACGCTCTCCCCTTTTAAGGGACTCCTCACATGTGTATGTATGCCATTTCCCTGAGGAGCAGCGCCCCAAGAAGCGACCACCCTACCTGGTTAATGCTAAGTGTGAGTCTGTGAAAGTGAGTGCCGTATTTGGCACATTCTATCAAAGTCTCACACTAAAGATCTGCATCTAAAAATGCTCCTCCGACTTTGGGGGGCAGATCTCAGCAGCTAAGGGAGCAGACTGCAAACGGACAGAGATGTATTTAGATAATCCTCTTGGCTTCAATATTCACGAAGCAGCTTTATCATTGATCCCTCCTGCGGTTTCTGGTGGATCGGGGAAGAGGGCACCCCCACCACCATGTTAAGTCAATGGTAGGAATCAATGGCATTTCCCTATCTCACTTTCACCTGGATTTTTCCGGAACCGTGGGTCCGATGAACAATCCGAGATATATGTTCTGTAGACTGGACCATCAGCTTTCCAGGGATTCATATCCTGAGTGAGAGGCATCTTGTACCGAGGAGCAGCACCCCGTGAGGAGCTCTAACACTGTCAATTTGTAACAGGGGGTAAATCCGGTTAAAGAGTAAACTATATGCTATATTTTAACCAATGGCATGCACTAACAAATTTCCGTCACCAGGTGGAGCACGGTCAATGGAAATTTGTAATGAGGTTAAATCCGGTTAAGACTGCACTATATGCTACTACTTTACTGGATTAGGGTTGTGCATGCACTAACAAATTTCCGTCACCAGGTGGAGCACGGTCAATGGAAATTTATAATGAGGGTATATCCAGTTAACATGTGCACCATGTGCTGCTAAATAACCGGATTTACTCAAAATGAAGGGACTTTGCTGATTTTAGAGCTTGGGTCACTTCCACTATCAGAGGTTCGGGCAGTCAGGTGTCTGATGCCCGAAATGACCTCCAGGGGTTATGGCCCATTACCCCCCCCCCTGACAGTGCTGGACATTATATTTCATTAACCTCAGATTGATTAGTGTAATTTTCTGACTTTTTTGAAAATTTATTTTTTTGTGAAAATCTCCGCTAAATGAGGGAATAATATGTTAGAGGGCATCCCAGGAGGGTTCCAAATGTGTGGGTAAAATATATATCCCACGAGGGGAAAATTGAAAAAAAGTTGGAAAAAAATTTTTTTGTGGACTTACAAAATTTTCCAACTTGTGTCAGACTTCCAGAGAGGGGAGCATGTCAGTGCGCGCATCTGATTTCAGTTCCAGAGCGATTTGCCCGATGAGTCCTTCATACTTTGTCGTTTTTGCCAATTTTCTGATATTTGTCTGGAATGGGGTCAATAAACTTTGGGTAAATCCGGTTATCATCTGTACCATGTTCTGCTAATTAACGGGATTAGGGTGAATAAACTTTGGGTACATCCGGTTAACATCTGTACCATGTTCTGCTAATTAACCGGATTTACTCAAAATCAAGGGACTTTGCCGTTTTTTAGACCCTGGGTCACTTCCACTATCAGAGGTGCGGGGATTAAGGTGTCTTATGCCCGAAATGACCTCCAGGGGATATGGCCCATTACCCCCCCCCCCCTGACAGTGCTGGACATTATATTTCATTAGCCTCAGATTGATTAGTGTAATTTTCTGACTTTTTTGAAAATGTAATTTTTTGTGAAAATCTCCGCTAAATGAGGGAATAATATGTTAGAGGGCATCCCAGGAGGGTTCCAAATGTGTGGGTAAAATATATATCCCACGAGGGGAAAATTGAAAAAAAGTTGGAAAAATTTTTTTTTGTGGACTTAGAAAATTTTCCAACTTGTGTCAGACTTCCAGAGAGGGGAGCATGTCAGTGCGCGCATCCGATTTCAGTTCCAGAGCGATTTGCCCGATGAGTCCTTCATACTTAGTTGTTTTTGCCAATTTTCTGATATTTGTCTGGAATGGGGTCAATAAACTTTGGGTAAATCCGGTTATCATCTGTACCATGTTCTGCTAATTAACGGGATTAGGGTGAATAAACTTTGGGTACATCCGGTTACCATCTGTACCATGTTCTGCTAATTAACCAGATTTACTCAAAATTAAGGGACTTTGCCGTTTTTTAGACCCTGGGTCACTTCCACTATCAGAGGTGCGGGCATTAAGGTGTCTTATGCCCAAAATTACCTCCAGGGGTTATGGCCCATTACCCCCCCCCCCCCCCCGACAGTGCTGGACATTATATTTCATTAGCCTCAGATTGATTAGTGTAATTTTCTGACTTTTTTGAAAATGTAATTTTTTGTGAAAATCTCCGCTAAATGAGGGAATAATATGTTAGAGGGCATCCCAGGAGGGTTCCAAATGTGTGGGTAAAATATATATCCCACGAGGGGAAAATTGAAAAAAAGTTGGAAAAAATTTTTTTTGTGGACTTAGAAAATTTTCCAACTTGTGTCAGACTTCCAGAGAGGGGAGCATGTCAGTGCGCGCATCCGATTTCAGTTCCAGAGCGATTTGCCCGATGAGTCCTTCATACTTAGTCGTTTTTGCCAATTTTCTGATATTTGTCTGGAATGGGGTCAATAAACTTTGGGTAAATCCGGTTATCATCTGTACCATGTTCTGCTAATTAACGGGATTAGGGTGAATAAACTTTGGGTACATCCGGTTAACATCTGTACCATGTTCTGCTAATTAACCGGATTTACTCAAAATCAAGGGACTTTGCCGTTTTTTAGACCCTGGGTCACTTCCACTATCAGAGGTGCGGGCATTAAGGTTTCTTATGCCCGAAATGACCTCCAGGGGTTATGGCCCATTACCCCACCCCCCTGACAGTGCTGGACATTATATTTCATTAGCCTCAGATTGATTAGTGTAATTTTCTGACTTTTTTGAAAATGTAATTTTTTGTGAAAATCTCCGCTAAATGAGGGAATAATATGTTAGAGGGCATCCCAGGAGGGTTCCAAATGTGTGGGTAAAATATATATCCCACGAGGGGAAAATTGAAAAAAAGTTGGAAAAAATTTTTTTTGTGGACTTAGAAAATTTTCCAACTTGTGTCAGACTTCCAGAGAGGGGAGCATGTCAGTGCGCGCATCCGATTTCAGTTCCAGAGCGATTTGCCCGATGAGTCCTTCATACTTAGTCGTTTTTGCCAATTTTCTGATATTTGTCTGGAATGGGGTCAATAAACTTTGGGTAAATCCGGTTATCATCTGTACCATGTTCTGCTAATTAACGGGATTAGGGTGAATAAACTTTGGGTACATCCGGTTAACATCTGTACCATGTTCTGCTAATTAACCGGATTTACTCAAAATCAAGGTACTTTGCCGTTTTTTAGACCCTGGGTCACTTCCACTATCAGAGGTGCGGGCATTAAGGTGTCTTATGCCCGAAATGACCTCCAGGGGTTATGGCCCATTACCCCCCTCCCCTGACAGTGCTGGACATTATATTTCATTAGCCTCAGATTGACTAGTGTAATTTTCTGACTTTTTTGAAAATGTAATTTTTTGTGAAAATCTCCGCTAAATGAGGGAATAATATGTTAGAGGGCATCCCAGGAGGGTTCCAAATGTGTGGGTAAAATATATATCCCACGAGGGGAAAATTGAAAAAAAGTTGGAAAAAAAATTTTTTGTGGACTTAGAAAATTTGCCAACTTGTGTCAGACTTCCAGAGAGGGGAGCATGTCAGTGCGCGCATCCGATTTCAGTTCCAGAGCGATTTGCCCGATGAGTCCTTCATACTTAGTCGTTTTTGCCAATTTTCTGATATTTGTCTGGAATGGGGTCAATAAATTTTTGGTAAATCCGGTTATCATCTGTACCATGTTCTGCTAATTAACGGGATTAGGGTGAATAAACTTTGGGTACATCCGGTTAACATCTGTACCATGTTCTGCTAATTAACCGGATTTACTCAAAATGAAGGGACTTTGCCGTTTTTTAGACCCTGGGTCACTTCCACTATCAGAGGTGCGGGCATTAAGGTGTCTTATGCCCGAAATGACCTCCAGGGGTTATGGCCCATTACCCCACCCCCCTGACAGTGCTGGACATTATATTTCATTAGCCTCAGATTGATTAGTGTAATTTTCTGACTTTTTTGAAAATGTAATTTTTTGTGAAAATCTCCGCTAAATGAGGGAATAATATGTTAGAGGGCATCCCAGGAGGGTTCCAAATGTGTGGGTAAAATATATATCCCACGAGGGGAAAATTGAAAAAAAGTTGGAAAAAATTTTTTTTGTGGACTTAGAAAATTTTCCAACTTGTGTCAGACTTCCAGAGAGGGGAGCATGTCAGTGCGCTCATCTGATTTCAGTTCCAGAGCGATTTGCCCGATGAGTCCTTCATACTTAGTCGTTTTTGCCAATTTTCTGATATTTGTCTGGAATGGGGTCAATAAACTTTGGGTAAATCCGGTTATCATCTGTACCATGTTCTGCTAATTAACGGGATTAGGGTGAATAAACTTTGGGTACATCCGGTTAACATCTGTACCATGTTCTGCTAATTAACCGGATTTACTCAAAATCAAGGGACTTTGCCGTTTTTTAGACCCTGGGTCACTTCCACTATCAGAGGTGCGGGCATTAAGGTGTCTTATGCCCGAAATGACCTCCAGGGGTTATGGCCCATTACCCCCCCCCCCCTGACAGTGCTGGACATTATATTTCATTAGCCTCAGATTGATTAGTGTAATTTTCTGACTTTTTTGAAAATGTAATTTTTTGTGAAAATCTCCGCTAAATGAGGGAATAATATGTTAGAGGGCATCCCAGGAGGGTTCCAAATGTGTGGGTAAAATATATATCCCACGAGGGGAAAATTGAAAAAAAGTTGGAAAAAATTTTTTTTGTTGACTTAGAAAATTTTCCAACTTGTGTCAGACTTCCAGAGAGGGGAGCATGTCAGTGCGCGCATCCGATTTCAGTTCCAGAGCGATTTGCCCGATGAGTCCTTCATACTTAGTCGTTTTTGCCAATTTTCTGATATTTGTCTGGAATGGGGTCAATAAACTTTGGGTAAATCCGGTTATCATCTGTACCATGTTCTGCTAATTAACGGGATTAGGGTGAATAAACTTTGGGTACATCCGGTTAACATCTGTACCATGTTCTGCTAATTAACCGGATTTACTCAAAATCAAGGTACTTTGCCGTTTTTTAGACCCTGGGTCACTTCCACTATCAGAGGTGCGGGCATTAAGGTGTCTTATGCCCGAAATGACCTCCAGGGGTTATGGCCCATTACCCCCCTCCCCTGACAGTGCTGGACATTATATTTCATTAGCCTCAGATTGACTAGTGTAATTTTCTGACTTTTTTGAAAATGTAATTTTTTGTGAAAATCTCCGCTAAATGAGGGAATAATATGTTAGAGGGCATCCCAGGAGGGTTCCAAATGTGTGGGTAAAATATATATCCCACGAGGGGAAAATTGAAAAAAAGTTGGAAAAAAAATTTTTTGTGGACTTAGAAAATTTGCCAACTTGTGTCAGACTTCCAGAGAGGGGAGCATGTCAGTGCGCGCATCCGATTTCAGTTCCAGAGCGATTTGCCCGATGAGTCCTTCATACTTAGTCGTTTTTGCCAATTTTCTGATATTTGTCTGGAATGGGGTCAATAAATTTTTGGTAAATCCGGTTATCATCTGTACCATGTTCTGCTAATTAACGGGATTAGGGTGAATAAACTTTGGGTACATCCGGTTAACATCTGTACCATGTTCTGCTAATTAACCGGATTTACTCAAAATGAAGGGACTTTGCCGTTTTTTAGACCCTGGGTCACTTCCACTATCAGAGGTGCGGGCATTAAGGTGTCTTATGCCCGAAATGACCTCCAGGGGTTATGGCCCATTACCCCACCCCCCTGACAGTGCTGGACATTATATTTCATTAGCCTCAGATTGATTAGTGTAATTTTCTGACTTTTTTGAAAATGTAATTTTTTGTGAAAATCTCCGCTAAATGAGGGAATAATATGTTAGAGGGCATCCCAGGAGGGTTCCAAATGTGTGGGTAAAATATATATCCCACGAGGGGAAAATTGAAAAAAAGTTGGAAAAAATTTTTTTTGTGGACTTAGAAAATTTTCCAACTTGTGTCAGACTTCCAGAGAGGGGAGCATGTCAGTGCGCGCATCCGATTTCAGTTCCAGAGCGATTTGCCCGATGAGTCCTTCATACTTAGTCGTTTTTGCCAATTTTCTGATATTTGTCTGGAATGGGGTCAATAAACTTTGGGTAAATCCGGTTATCATCTGTACCATGTTCTGCTAATTAACGGGATTAGGGTGAATAAACTTTGGGTACATCCGGTTAACATCTGTACCATGTTCTGCTAATTAACCGGATTTACTCAAAATCAAGGGACTTTGCCGTTTTTTAGACCCTGGGTCACTTCCACTATCAGAGGTGCGGGCATTAAGGTGTCTTATGCCCGAAATGACCTCCAGGGGTTATGGCCCATTACCCCCCTCCCCTGACAGTGCTGGACATTATATTTCATTAGCCTCAGATTGATTAGTGTAATTTTCTGACTTTTTTGAAAATGTAATTTTTTGTGAAAATCTCCGCTAAATGAGGGAATAATATGTTAGAGGGCATCCCAGGAGGGTTCCAAATGTGTGGGTAAAATATATATCCCACGAGGGGAAAATTGAAAAAAAGTTGGAAAAAATTTTTTTTGTGGACTTAGAAAATTTTCCAACTTGTGTCAGACTTCCAGAGAGGGGAGCATGTCAGTGCGCGCATCCGATTTCAGTTCCAGAGCGATTTGCCCGATGAGTCCTTCATACTTAGTCGTTTTTGCCAATTTTCTGATATTTGTCTGGAATGGGGTCAATAAACTTTGGGTAAATCCGGTTATCATCTGTACCATGTTCTGCTAATTAACGGGATTAGGGTGAATAAACTTTGGGTACATCCGGTTAACATTTGTACCATGTTCTGCTAATTAACCGGATTTACTCAAAATCAAGGGACTTTGCCGTTTTTTAGACCCTGGGTCACTTCCACTATCAGAGGTGCGGGCATTAAGGTGTCTTATGCCCGAAATGACCTCCAGGGGTTATGGCCCATTACCCCCCCCCCCCCCCTGACAGTGCTGGACATTATATTTCATTAGCCTCAGATTGATTAGTGTAATTTTCTGACTTTTTTGAAAATTTAAGTTTGTTGTGAAAACCTCCGCTAAATGAGGGAATAATATGTTAGAGGGCATCCCAGGAGGGTTCCAAATGTGTGGGTAAAATATATATCCCACGAGGGGAAAATTGAAAAAAAGTTGAAAAAAAAAATTTTTGGGACTTAGAAAATTTTCCAACTTATGTCAGACTTCCAGAGAGGGGAGCTTGTCAGTGCGCGCATCCGATTTCAGTTCCAGAGCGATTTGACTGATGAGTCCTTGATACTTAGTCGTTTTTGCCAAAATTTCTGACTTTTTGAAAATTTCACAATTTTGTGAAAACTTCCACAAAATGAGGTTCTAGTATGTTAGTGGGCATCCCAGGAGGGCTCAAAAAGTGTGGGTAAAATATATATCCCACAGGGGGAAAATTGAAAAAAAGTTGAAAAAAAAAATTTTTTGGGACTTAGAAAATTTTTCAACTTGTGTCAGACTTCCAGAGAGGGGAGCATGTCAGTGCGCGCCTCCGATTTCAGTTCCAGAGCGATTCCTCCGATGAGTCCTTGATACTTAGTCGTTTTTGCCAAATTTTTCACTTTTTTGAAAATTTAAGTTTGTTGTGAAAACCTCCGCTAAATGAGGTTCTAATATGTTAGAGGGCATCCCAGGAGGGCTCCAAATGTGTGGGTAAAATATATATCCCACATGGGGAAAATTGAAAAAAAGTTGAAAAAAAAAATTTTTTGGGACTTAGAAAATTTTTCAACTTGTGTCAGACTTCCAGAGAGGGGAGCATGTCAGCGCGCGCCTCCGATTTCAGTTCCAGAGCGATTCCTCCGATGAGTCCTTGATACTTAGTCGTTTTTGCCAAATTTTTCACTTTTTTGGAAATTTAAGTTTGTTGTGGAAACCTCCGCTAAATGAGGTTGTAATATGTTAGAGGGCATCCCAGGAGGGCTCCAAATGTGTGGGTAAAATATATATCCCACATGGGGAAAATTGAAAAAAAGTTGAAAAAAAAAATTTTTTGGGACTTAGAAAATTTTTCAACTTGTGTCAGACTTCCAGAGAGGGGAGCATGTCAGTGTGCGCCTCCGATTTCAGTTCCAGAGCGATTCCTCCGATGAGTCCTTGATACTTAGTCGTTTTTGCCAAATTTTTCACTTTTTTGAAAATTTAAGTTTGTTGTGAAAACCTCCGCTAAATGAGGTTCTAATATGTTAGAGGGCATCCCAGGAGGGCTCCAAAAGTGTGGGTAAAATATATATCCCACAGGGGGAAAATTGAAAAAAAGTTGAAAAAAAAAATTTTTTGGGGACTTAGAAAATTTTTCAACTTGTGTCAGACTTCCAGAGAGGGGAGCATGTCAGTGCGCGCATCCGATTTCAGTTCCAGAGCGATTCGCGCGATGAGTCCTTGATACTTAGTCATTTTTGCAGAATTTCTGACTTTTTTGAAAATTTCAAAATTTTGTGAAAACTTCCACAAAATGAGGTTATACTATGTTAGAGGGCATCCCAGGAGGGCTCCAAAAGTGTGGGTAAAATATATATCCCACAGGGGGAAAATTGAAAAAAAGTTGAAAAAAAAAATTTTTTGGGACTTAGAAAATTTTTCAACTTGTGTCAGACTTCCAGAGAGGGAAGCATGTCAGTGCGCGCCTCCGATTTCAGTTCCAGAGCGATTCCTCCGATGAGTCCTTGATACTTAGTCGTTTTTGCCAAATTTTTCACTTTTTTGAAAATTTAAGTTTGTTGTGAAAACCTCCGCTAAATGAGGTTCTAATATGTTAGAGGGCATCCCAGGAGGGCTCCAAAAGTGTGGATAAAATATATATCCCACGAGGGGAAAATTGAAAAAAAGTTGGAAAAAATTTTTTTTGTGGACTTAGAAAATTTTCCAACTTGTGTCAGACTTCCAGAGAGGGGAGCATGTCAGTGCGCGCATCCGATTTCAGTTCCAGAGCGATTTGCCCGATGAGTCCTTCATACTTAGTCGTTTTTGTCAATTTTCTGATATTTGTCTGGAATGGGATCAATAAACTTTGGGTAAATCCGGTTATGTTAGAGGGCATCCCAGGAAGGTTCCAAATGTGTGGGTAAAATATACATCCCACAGGGGGGAAATTAAAAAAAAGTTGAAAAAATTTTTTTGGGGAAAATATTTGACTTGTGTCAGACTTCCATGCAGGGGAACATGTCAGCGCGCGCATCCGATTTCAGTTCCAGAGCAATTTGCCCCATGAGTCCTTGACACTTAGTCGTTTTTTGCCAAATTTCTGACTTTTTGAAAATTTCACCTTTTTGTGAAAATATCCTCTAAATGAGGAAATACTATGTTAGAGGGCATCCCAGGAGGGTTCCAAATGTGTGGGTATAAGGGGGGGGGGAATTGAAAAAAAGTTGAAAAAAAAAATTTTTTGGACTTAGAAAATTTTCTGCGTGTGTCAGACTTCCAGAGAGGGGGAAATGTCAGTGAGCGCATCCGATTTCAGTTCCAGAGCGATTCGTCCGATGAGTCCTTGACACTTAGTAGTTTTTTGCCAAATTTCTGACCTTTTGAAAATTTCACCTTTTGTGAAAACATCCGCTAAATGAGGGAATACTATGTAAGAGGGCATCCCAGGAGGGTTCCAAAAGTGTGGGTAAAATATATATCCCACAGGGGGGAAATTGAAAAAAAAGTTGAAAAAAAAATTTTTTTGGGCCTAGGAGGTGCATACTTAGTAGAATTGGTTCTGAGGGGTCCATGCATACCAGAATTGGGTCAGAGAGGGCCATAATTGCCAGGATTGGGTGTGAAGAGGCCATACATGCCTGAATTGGGTCTAAGGGGGCAATGCATGCCTGAATTGGGTCTGAGGGGGAAGTGCTTTCCTGGATTGGGTATACAGGGGCAATGCATGCCAGTATTGGTTCTGTGGGGGTCTTGCATGCAAGGATTAGGTCTGAGGGGGCCATGCATGCCAGGATTTGATTTGAGGGGGGCATTCATACCTGAATTGGGTCTGAGGGGACCATGCATGCCAGGATTTGATTGGAGTGGGCCATGTATGGCACGATTTTGTCTGAGAAGGCCGTGAATACCAGGATTGGGTCAGAGGGGGCCATGCATACCAGTATTGAGTCTGTGGGTGCCATGCATTGCAGAATTGGGCCTGAGAGCCCCATGCATACCAGGATTGGATCTGAGGAGGCCATGTATGCCAGGATTGGGTCTGAAGGGGCCATGCAAACCAGGATTGGGCCTAAGAGGTGTATGCTTACCAGGATTGGTTCTGAGGGGTCCATGCATGCCAGGATTTGATCGGAGGGGGCCATGTATGCCAGGATTTTGTCGGAGAAGGCCGTGAATACCAGGATTGGGTCTGAGGAGGCCATGCATGACAGTATTGAGTTTGTGGGGGTCATGCATGCCAAATTGGGCTTGAGAGCCCCATACATAACAGTAACGGATCTTAGGAGGCCATGTATGCCAGGACTGGGTTTGAAGGGGCCATGCATACAAGGATTGGGCCTAGGAGGTGCATGCTTACCAGGATTGGTTCTGAGGGGTCCATGCATACCAGGATTGGGTCTGAGAGGGCCATGATTGCCAGGATTGGGTCTGAGGAGGCCATACATGCCAGAATTGGGTCGAAGGCAGCCATGCATGCCATGATTTTGTCTGAGGGGGTTATGCATGCCAGAAATGGGTCTGAGGCGGTCATGCATACCAGGATTGGTACTGAAGGGGCCATGCATGCCATGATTGGAACTGAGGGAGCCATGCATACCAGGATAGGATCTGAGGGGGCCATGCATACCTGAATTGGGTCTGAGGAAGCCATGCATGCCAAGATTTGATCGGAGGGGGCCATGTATGCCAGAATTTTGTATGAGAAGGCCGTGAATACCAGGATTGGGTCTGAGGGGCCATGCATACCAGCATTGAGTCTGTGGGGGCCATGCATGCTAGAATTGCACCTGAGAGCCCCATGCATACCAGTTAATGGGTCTGAGGAGGCCATGTATGCCAGGATTGGGTCTGAAGGGGCCATGCATAACAGGATTGGGCCTTGGAAGTGCATGCTTACCAGGATTGGCATTGAGGCGTCCATGCATACCAGGATTGGGTCTGAGAGGGCCATGATTGCCAGTATTGGGTCTGAGGAGGCCATACATTCCAGGATATGATCTACTGGGGCCATGCATGCCATGATTTTGTCTGAGTAGGCCATGAATACCAGGATTGGGTCAGAGGGGGCCATGCATACCAGTATTGAGCCTGTGGGGTCCATGCATGCCAGAATTGGGCATGAGGGGCCCATGCATATCAGGCTTGGATCAAAGGAGGCCATGTATGCCAGGATTGGGTCTGAAGGGGCCATGCATACCAGGATTTGTCCTAGGAGGTGCATGCTTACCAGGATTGGTTCTGACAGGTCAATGCATACGAGGATTGGGTCTGAGAGGGCCATGAATGCCAGGATTGGGTCTGAGGAGGGCATGTATGCCAGGATTGGGTCTGAAGGGGCCATGCATACCAGGATTGGGCCTAGGACATGCATGCTTACCAGGATTGGTTCTGAGGGGTCCATGCATACCAGGATTTAGTCTGAGGAGGCCATGCATAACAGAATTGGATCTGAGGAGGCCAATCATACCATGATTGGGCCTAGGAGTTGCATGCTTCCCAGATTTTGTCTGAGGGGGCAATGTAAGCCAGAATTGGGTCTGAGACGGTGATGCATACCAGGATTGGTACTGAAGGGGGCATGCATGCCAGGATTGGGCCTGAGGGAGCCATGCATGCCAAGATTGGATCTGAGTGGACCATGCATGCCTGAATTGGGTCTGAGGGTGCAATACATGCCATAATTGGGTCTGAGGGGGAAGTGCATTCCAGGATAGGGACTACAGGGGCAATGCATGCCAAGATTGGTTCTGCGGGGGTCTTGCATGCCAAGATTGGGTTTGAGGGGGCCATGCATGCCAGGATTTTATCTGAGGAGGCCATGTGTGCCAGAATGTTGTCTGAGGAGGCCGTAAATACCAGGATTGGGTCTGAGGGGGCCATGCATACCAGGATTTGGTCTGAAGGGGCCATGCATACCAGGATTGGGCCTAGATGGTGCATGCTTACCAGGATTGGTTCTGAGGGGTCCATGCATACCATGATTGGGTCTGAGAGGGCCATGATTGCCAAGATTGGGTCTAAAGAGGCCATGCATGCCTGAATTGGGTCTGAGGGGGAAGTATATTCCAGGATTGGGTCTACAGGGGCAATGCATACCAGGATTGGTTCTGTGGGGGTCTATTTGATCGGAGGGGGCCATGCATGCCAGGATTTTGTATGAGAAGGCCGTGAATACCAGGATTGGGTCTGAGGGATCTATGCATAGCAGTATTGAGTCTGTGGGGGCCATGCATGCCAGAATTGGGCCTGAGAGGTCCATGCATACCAGGATTGGATCTGAGGAGTCCAAGCATACCAGGATTGTGCCTAGGAGGTGCGTGCTTACCAGATTTTATCTGAGCGGGCCATGCATGCCAGAATTGGGTGTGAGACGATGATGCATACCAGGATTGGTACTGAAGGGGCCATGCATGCCAGGATTGGGTCTGAGGGAGCCATGCATACCAAGATTGGATCTGAGGGGGCCATGCATGCCTGAATTTGGTCTGAGGGGGCAATGCATACCAGAATTGGGTCTGAGGGGGAAGTGCATTCCAGGATTGGATCTGCAGGAGTCTTGCATGCAAGGATTAGGTCTGAGGGGGCCATGCATGCCAGTAATTGATCGGAGGGGGCCATGTATGCCAGGATTTTGTATGAGAAGGCCGTGAATACCAGGATTGGGTCTGAGGGGTCCATGCATAGCAGTATTGAGTCTGTGTGGGCCATGCATGCCAGAATTGGGCCTGAGAGGCCCATGCATACCAGGATTGGATCTGAGGAGGCCAAGCATACCAGGATTGTGCCTAGGAGGTGCGTGCTTACCAGATTTTATCTGAGGGGGCCATGCATGCCAGAAATGGGTGTGAGACGGTGATGCATACCAGGATTGATACTGAAGGGGCCATGCATGCCAGGATTGGGTCTGAGGGAGCCATGCATACCAAGATTGGATCTGAGGGGGCCATGCATGCCTGAATTGGGTCTGAGGGGGCAATGCATGCCAGAATTGGGTCTGAGGGGGAAGTGCATTCCAGTATTGGTTCTGCAGGAGTCATGCATGCAAGGATTAGGTCTGAGGGGGCCATGCATGCCAGGATTTGATCTGAGGGGGCCATGAGTGCCAGGATTGGGTCTGAGGAGGCCATACATTCCAGGATATGATCTACGGGGGCCATGCATGCCATGATTTTGTCTGAGTAGGCCGTGAATACAAGGATTGGGTCAGAGGGGGCTATGCATACCAGTATTGAGCCTGTGGGGTAAATGCATGCCAGAATTGGGCATGAGAGGCCCATGCATACCAGGCTTGGATCTAAGTAGGCCATGTATGCCAGAATTGGGTCTGAAGGGGCCATGCATACCAGGATTTATCCTAGGAGGTGCATGCTTACCAGGATTTTTTCTGACAGGTCCATGCATACCAGGATTGGGTCCGAGAGGGCCATGATTGCCAGGATTGGGTCTGAGGGAGCCATGCATACCAGGATTGGATCTGAGTGGGCCATGCATGCCTGAGATGGGTCTGAGGGGTAATGCATGCCTGGATTGGATCTGAGGGGGAAGTGAATTCCTGGATTGGGTCTACAGGGGCAATGCATGCCAGGATTGGTTCAGCGGTGGTCTTGCATGCAAGGATTATGTCTGAAGGGGCCATGCATGCTAGGATTTGATCTGAGGGGGCCATGTATGCCAGGATTTTGTCTGAGAATGCCGTGAATACTAGGATTGGGTTTGAGGTGGCCATGCATGCTAGAATTGAGCCTGAGAAGCCCAGGCATACCAGGATTGGATCTGAGGAGGCCATGTATGCCAGGAATGGGTCAGAAGGGGACATGCATGCAAGGATTGGGCCTAGGAGGTGTAAGCTTACCAAGATTGGTTCTGAGGCGTCCATGCATAGTGTGATTGGGTCTGAGAGGGCCATGATTGCCAGGATTGGGTCTGAGGAGGCCATATATGCCAGAAATGTGTCTAAGGAGGCCATGAATGCCATGATATTGTCTGAGGGGGCCATGCATGCCAGAATTGGGTCTGAGACGGTTATGCATACTAGGATTGGTACTGAAGGGGCCATGCATGCCAGAATTGGGTCTGAGGGAGCTATGCATGCTAGGATTGGATCTGACGGGGCCATGCATGCCTGAATTGGGTCTGAGGGGGCCATGCATACCAGGATTGGGTCTGAAGGGGCAATGCATACCAGGATTGGGCCTAGGAGGTGCATGCCTACCAGGATTGGTTCTGAGGGTTTCATGCATACCAGGATTGGGTCTGAGGGGTCCATGCATACCAGGATTGGGTCTGAGAGGGCCATGGTTGCCAGGATTGGGTCTGAGGAGGCCATACATGCCAGAATTGGGTCGAAGTGGACCATGCATGCCATGATTTTGTCTGAGGGGGTTATGCATGCCAGAAATGGGTCTGAGACGGTAATGCATACCAGGATTGGTACTGAAGGGGCCATGCATGCCATGATTGAGTGTGAGCAAGCCATGCATTCCAGGATTGGATCTGAGGGGGCCATGCATGCCTGAATTGGGTCTGAGGGAGCCATGCATGCCAGGATTTGATCAGAGGGGGCCATGTATGCCAGGATTTTGTCTGAGAAGGCCGTGAATACCAGAATTGGATCTGAGGGGCCATGCATACCAGTATTGAGTCTGTGGGGGCCATGCATGCTAGAAATGGGCCTGAGAACCCCATGCATATCAGTTAATGGATCTGAGGAGGCCATATATGCCAGGATCGGGTCTGAATGGGCCATGCATACCAGTATTGAGTTTGTGGAGGCCATGCATGCCAAATTGGGCTTGAGAGCCCCATGCATACCAGGAACGGATCTGAGGAGGCCATGTATGCCAGGATTAGATTTGAAGGGGCCATGCATACAAGGTTTGGGCCTAGGAGGTGAATGCTTACCAGGATTGGTTCTGAGGGGTCCATGCATACCAGGATTGGGTCTGAGAGGGCAATCATTGCCAGGATTGGGTCTGAGGAGGCCATACATGCCAGAATAGGGTTGAAGGGGGCCATGCATGCCATGATTTTGTCTGAGGGGGTTATGCATGCCAGAAATGGGTCTGAGACGGTCATGCATACCAGGATTGGTACTGAAGGGGCCATGCATGCCATGATTGGGTCTGAGGGAGCCAAGCATACCAGGATTGGATCTGAGGGGGACATGCATACCTGAATTGGGTCTGAGGGAGCCATGCATGCCAGGATTTGATCAGAAGGGGCCATGTATGCCAGGATTTTGTCTGAGAAGGCCGTGAATACCAGGATTGGGTCTGAGGGGCCATGAATACCAGTATTAGGTCTGTGGGGGCCATGCATGCTAGAATTGGGCCTGAGAGCGCCATGCATATCAGTTAATGGATCTGAGGAGGCCATGTATGCCAGGATTGGGTCTGAATGGGCCATGCATAACAGGATTGGGCCTAGGAAGTGCATGCTTACCAGGATTGATTCTGAGGGGTCCATGCATACCAGGATTGGGTCTGAGAGGGCCATGATTGCCAGGATTGGGTCTGAGGAGGCCATACATTCCAGGATATGATCTACGGGGACAATGCATGCCATGATTTTGTCTGAGTAGGCCGTGAATACCAGGATTGCGTCAGAGGGGGTCATGCATACCAGTATTGAACCTGTGGGGTAAATACATGCCAGAATTGGGCATGAGAGGCCCAGGCTTGGATCTAAGGAGGCCATGTATGCCAGGATTGGGTCTGAAGGGGCCATGCATACCAGGATTTGTCCTTGGAGGTGCATGCTTACCAGGATTTTTTCTGGCAGGTCCATGCATACCAGGATTGGGTCTGAGAGGGCCATGATTGCCAGGATTGGGTCTGAATTGGCCATGCATACCAGGATTGAGCCTAGGACGTGCATGCTCACCAGGATTGGGTCTGAGGGGTCCATGCATACCAGGATTGAGTCTGAGGAGGCCATGTATGCCAGGTTTGGGTCTGAAAGGGCCATACATACCAGGATTGGGCCTAGTAGGTGCATGCTTACCAAGATTGGTTCTGAGGGGTCCATGCATACCAGGATTGGGTCTGAAAGGGCCATGATTGCCAGGTTTGGGTCTGAGGAGGCCATACATGCCAGAATTGTGTCTAAGGGGGCCATGCATGCCTTAATTTTGTCTGAGGGGGTCATGCATGCCAGAATTGGGTCTGAGACGGTCATGCATACCAGGATTGGTACCGAAGGGGCCATGCAAGCCAGGATTCGGTCTGAGGGAGCTATGCATACCAGGACTGGATCTGAGGGGGCCATGCATACCTGATTTGGGTCTGAGGGATACATGCATGCCAGGATTTGATCGGAGGGGGCCGTGTATGCCAGGATTTTGTCTGAGAAGTCCGTGAATACCAGGATTCAGTCTGAGGGGGCCATGCATACCAGCATTGAGTCTGTGGGGGCCATGCATGCTAGAATTGGGCCTGAGAGCCCCATGCATACCAGAAATGGATCTGAGGAGGCCATGCATACCAGGATTGTGTCTAAAGGGGCCATGCATAACATGATTGGGCCTAGGACATGCATGCTTACCAGGATTGGTTCTGATGGGTCCATGCATACCAGGATTGGGTCTGAGAGGGCCATGATTGCCAGGATTGGGTCTGAATTGGCCATGCATACCAGGATTGGGCCTAGGACGTGCATGCTCACCAGGATTGGTTCTGAGGGGTCCATGCATACCAGGATTGAGTCTGAGGAGGCCATGTATGCCAGGTTTGGGTCTGAAAGGGCCATACATACCAGGATTGGGCCTAGTAGGTGCATGCTTACCAAGATTGGTTCTGAGGGGTCCATGCATACCAGGATTGGGTCTGAAAGGGCCATGATTGCCAGGTTTGGGTCTGAGGAGGCCATACATGCCAGAATTGTGTCTAAGGGGGCCATGCATGCCTTAATTTTGTCTGAGGGGGTCATGCATGCCAGAATTGGGTCTGAGACGGTCATGCATACCAGGATTGGTACCGAAGGGGCCATGCAAGCCAGGATTCGGTCTGAGGGAGCTATGCATACCAGGACTGGATCTGAGGGGGCCATGCATACCTGATTTGGGTCTGAGGGATACATGCATGCCAGGATTTGATCGGAGGGGGCCGTGTATGCCAGGATTTTGTCTGAGAAGTCCGTGAATACCAGAATTCAGTCTGAGGGGGCCATGCATACCAGCATTGAGTCTGTGGGGGCCATGCATGCTAGAATTTGGCCTGAGAGCCCCATGCATACCAGAAATGGATCTGAGGAGGCCATGCATACCAGGATTGTGTCTAAAGGGGCCATGCATAACATGATTGGGCCTAGGACATGCATGCTTACCAGGATTGGTTCTGATGGGTCCATGCATACCAGGATTGGGTCTGAGAGGGCCATGATTGCCAGGATTGGGTCTGAATTGGCCATGCATACCAGGATTGGGCCTAGGACGTGCATGCTCACCAGGATTGGTTCTGAGGGGTCCATGCATACCAGGATTGAGTCTGAGGAGGCCATGTATGCCAGGTTTGGGTCTGAAAGGGCCATACATACCAGGATTGGGCCTAGTAGGTGCATGCTTACCAAGATTGGTTCTGAGGGGTCCATGCATACCAGGATTGGGTCTGAAAGGGCCATGATTGCCAGGTTTGGGTCTGAGGAGGCCATACATGCCAGAATTGTGTCTAAGGGGGCCATGCATGCCTTAATTTTGTCTGAGGGGGTCATGCATGCCAGAATTGGGTCTGAGACGGTCATGCATACCAGGATTGGTACCGAAGGGGCCATGCAAGCCAGGATTCGGTCTGAGGGAGCTATGCATACCAGGACTGGATCTGAGGGGGCCATGCATACCTGATTTGGGTCTGAGGGATACATGCATGCCAGGATTTGATCGGAGGGGGCCGTGTATGCCAGGATTTTGTCTGAGAAGTCCGTGAATACCAGGATTCAGTCTGAGGGGGCCATGCATACCAGCATTGAGTCTGTGGGGGCCACGCATGCTAGAATTGGGCCTGAGAGCCCCATGCATACCAGAAATGGATCTGAGGAGGCCATGCATACCAGGATTGTGTCTAAAGGGGCCATGCATAACATGATTGGGCCTAGGACATGCATGCTTACCAGGATTGGTTCTGATGGGTCCATGCATACCAGGATTGGGTCTTAGAGGGCCATGATTGCCAGGATTGGGTCTGAGGAGGCCATACATTCCAGGATATGGTCTACGGGGGCAATGCATGCCAGGATTGGTTCTGAGGGGCCATGCATGTCAGGATTGGGTCTGTTAGATGAATGTATATCATTATTGGGTCTGAGGGGGCCATACATATCAGGATTGGGTCTGTTAGGTGAATGTATATCAGTATTGGGTCTGAGGGGGCAATACATATTAGGATTGGGTCTGAAGGAGCCATGTATACCAGGATTGGGCCTAGGAGGTGCATGCTTACCAAGATTGGTTCTGAGGGGTCCATGCATAACAGGATTGGATCTGAGAGGGCCATGATTTCCAGGATTGGGTCTGAGGAGGTCATACATTCCAGGATTGGGTCTGTTAGGTGAATGTATATCAGTATTGGGTCTGAGGGGGCCATATATATCAGGATTGGGTCTGTTAGGTGAATGTATATCAGTATTGGGTCTGAGGGGGCAATACATATTAGGATTGGGTCTGAAGGGGCCATGTATACCAGGATTGGGCCTAGGAGGTGCATGCTTACCAAGATTGGTTCTGAGGGGTCCATGCATAACAGGATTGGATCTGAGAGGGCCATGATTGCCAGGATTGGGTCTAATGAGGCCATGCATGCTAGAATTGGGTCTAAGGGGGCCATGCATGCCATGGTTTTGTCTGAGGGGGCCATGCATGCCAGAATTGGGTCTGAGACGGTCATGCACACCAGGATTGGCACTGAAGGGGCAATGCATGTCAGGATTGGGTCTGAAGGAGCCATGCATACAAGGATTGTATCTGAGGGGTCCATTCATGTCTGAATTGGGTCTGAGGGGGCAATGCATGCCAGAATTGGGTCTGAGTGGGAAGTGCGTTCCAGGATTGGGTCTACAGGGGCAATGTATGCCAGGGTTTGATCTGCGGGGGTCTTGCGTGCAAGGATTAGGTCTCAGGGGGCCATGCATGCCAGGATTTGATCTGATGGGGCCATGTATGACAGGATTTTGTCTGAGAAGGCCGTGAATACCAGGATTGGATCTGAGGGGGCCATGCATACCAGTTTTTAGTCTGTGGTTGCCATGCATGACAGAATTGGGCCTGAGAGGCCCATGCATACCAGGATTGGGTTTGAGAGGGCCATGATTGCCAGGATTGGGTCCGAGGAGGCCATACATTCCAGGATATGGTCTACGGGGGCAATGCATGCCAGGATTGGTTCTGACGGGGCCATGCATGTCAGGATTGGGTCTGTTAGGTGAATGTATATCAGTATTGGGTCTGAGGGGGCAATACATATCAGGATGGGGTCTGTTAGGTGAATGTATATCAGTATTGGGTCTGAGGGGGCAATACATATTAGGATTGGGTCTGAAGGGGCCATGTATACCAGGATTGGGCCTAGGAGGTGCATGCTTACCAAGATTGGTTCTGAGGGGTCCATGCATAACAGGATTGGTTCTGAGAGGGTCATGATTGCAAGGATTGGGTCTGAGGGGGCAATGCATGCCAGAATTGGGTCTAGGGGGGCCATGCATGCCATGATTTTGTCTGAGGGGGTCATGCAGGCAAGAACTGGGTCTGAGATGGTCATGCATACCAGTATTGGTGCCTAAAGGGCCAAGCATGCCAGGATTGGGTCTGAGGGAGCCATGCATACCAGGATTGGTTCTGAGGGGGCCATGCATACCTGAATTGGGTCTGAGGGGGCCATGCATGCCAGGATTTGATCAGAGGGGGCCATGTATGCCAGGATTTTGTCTGAGAAGACCGTGAATACCAGGATTGGGTCTGAGGGGCCATGCATATCAGCATTGAATCTATGGGGGCCATGCATGCTAGAATGGGGCCTAAGAGCCCCATGCATACCAGTTAATGGATCTGAGGAGGCCATGTATGCCTGGATTGGGTCTGAATTGGCCATGCATACCAGGATTGGGCCTAGGACATGCATGCTCACCAGGATTGGTTCTGAGGGGTCCATGCATACCAGGATTGGTTCTGAGGAGGCAATTTATGCCAGGTTTGGGTCTGAAAGGGCCATACATACCAGGATTGGGCCTAGGAGGTGCATGCTTACCAAGATTTGTACTGAGGGGTCCATGCATACCAGGATTGGGTCTGAGAGGGCCATGATTGCCAGGATTGGGTATGAGGAGGTCATAAATGCCAGAATTGGATCTAGGGGGGCCATGCATGCCATGATTTTGTCTGAGGGGGTCATGCATGCCAGAACTGGTCTGAGATGGTCATGCATACCAGTTTTGTTACCGAAAGGGCCATGCATGCCAGGATTGGGTCTGAGGGAACCATGCATGCCAGGATTGGTTCTGAGGGGGCCATGCATGCCTGAATTGGGTCTGAGGGGGCCATGGATGCGAGGATTTGTTTGGAGGGGGCCATGTATGCCAGGATTTTGTCTGAGAAGGCTGTGAATACCAGGATTTGGTCTGAGGGGGCCAAGCATACCAGTATTGAGTCTGTGGGGGCCATGTATGCCAGGTTTGGGTCTGAAGGGGCCATTCATATCAGGATTGGGCCTAGGAAGTGCTGCTTACCCAGATTGGTTCTGAGGGGTCCATGCATACCAGGATTGGGTCTGAGAGGGCCAAGATTGCAAGGATTGGGTCTGAGGAGGCCATACCTACCAAGATATGGTGTACGGGGGCAATGCATGCCAGGATCAGGTCTGTGCGGGCCATGCATGCTAGAATTGGGCCTAGCATAGCAGCAATGGATCTCTGGAGGCCATGTATGCCAGGATTGGGTCTGAAGGGGCCATGCATAACAGGATTGGGCCTAGGACATGCATGCTTACCAGGATTGGTTCTGAGGGGTCATGCATACCAGTATTGGGTATGAGAGGGCCATGATTGCCAGGATCGGGTCTGAGGAGGCCACACATGCCATGGGTGAGCCACAGAGCCAAGAGTGCTCCCTGGGTGAGCCACAGTGCCAAGAGGGCTCCATTGGTGAGCTACAGGGCTGCCTGGGTGAGCCACAGAGCCAAGAGGGCTAACTGGGTGAGCCACAGAGCCAAGATGGCTCCCTGGTGAGCCACAGAGCTCCCTGGGTGAGCCACAGAGCCAAGAGGGCTACCTGACTTAACCACAGAGCCAAGAGTGCTCCCTGTATAAGGCACAGAGCCAAGAGAGCTCCCTGGGTGAGCCCCAGAGCTCCCTGGGTGAGCCACAGAGCCAATAGGGCTCCCTGGGTTAGCCACAGAGCAAAGATGGCTCCCTGGGTGAGCCACAGAGCCAAAAGGTCTCCCTGGGTGAGCCACAGAGCTGCCTGGGTGAGCCACAGAGCCAAGAGGGCTCCCTGGGTTAGCCACTGTGCCACAGCGCTCCATGAGTTTGCCACAGAGCTCCCTGGTTTAGCCACAAAGTGCTCCCTGGGTGAGCTACAGAGCCAAGAGGGCTACCTGGGTGAGCCACAGAGCTCCCTGGGTGAGCTACAGAGCCAAGAGGTCTCCCTGGGTGAGCCACAGAGCTCCCTGGGTGAGCCACAGAGCCACGTTGGCTCCCTGGGTGATCCACAGAGCCAAAACGGCTCCCTGAGTGAGCCACAGAGCTCCCTGGGTGAGCCACAGAGCCAATATGGCTCCCTGGGTTAGCCACTGTGTCACAGCACTCCTTGGGTTTGCCACGGAGCTCCGTGGGTGAGCCACAGAGCCAAAAGGGCTCCCTGGGTGAGCCAAAGAGTTAATATTGCTCACTGGGTGAGCTACAGAGCCAAGAGGGCTACCTGGGTGAGCCACAGAGCTCCCTGGGTGAGCTACAGAGCCAAGAAGGCTCCCTGGGTGAGCCACAGAGCCAAGAGGGCTCCCTGGTTGAGCCACAGAGCTCCCTGGGTGAGACACAGAGCCAAGAAGGCTCTCTGGTTTAGCCACTTTGCCACAGAGCTCCCTGGGTGAGCCACAGAGCCAAGAGGGCTCCCTGGGTGAGCCACAGAGCTCCCTTTGTGAGCCACAGAGCCAAGAGGGCTATCTGGTTTAGCCACTGTTCCACAGAGCTCCCTGGGTGAGCCAAAGAGCCAAGAGGCCTCACTGGGTGAACCACAAAACTTCCTCGGTGAGCCACAGAGCCAAGAGGTCTCCCTGCATGAGCCACAGAGCAAAGAGGGCTCCCTGGGTGACCCACAGAGCCAAGAGGGCTCCCTGGCTGAGCCACAGAACCAAGAGGGCTCCCTAGGTGAGCAACAGAGCTTCTTGGGTGAGCCACAGAGCCAAGATTTCTCCATGGAAGAGCAACAGAGCCAAGAGGGCTCCCTGGGTGAGCCACAGAGCTCCCAGGGTGAGCCACAGAGCCAAGTGGGCTCTCTGGGTTAGCCACTGTGCCACAGAGCTCCCTGGGTGAGCCACAGAGCAAAGAGGGCTCACTGGGTGAACCACAGAGCTTCCTGGGTGAGCCACAGACCCAAGAGGGCTCCCTGCATGAGCCACAGGGCCAAGAGGGCTCCCTGGGTGAGCCACAGAGCCAAGAGGGCTCCCTGGCTGAGCCACAGAACCAAGATGGCTCCCTGGGTGAACCACATAGCTTCCTGGGTGAGCCACAGAGCCAAGAGGGCTCCCTGGGTGAGCCACAGAGCCAAAAGGACTCCCTGGGTGAGCCACAGAGCTCCCTGGGTGAGCCACAGAGCAAAGAGGGCTCCCTGGGTTAGCCACTGTGCCACAGCGCTCCCTGGGTTTTCCACAGAGCTCCCTGGGTGAGCCACAGAGCCAAGAGGGCTCCCTTGGTGAGCCAAAGAGCCAAGAGTGCTCCCCTGTTGAGCTACAGAGCCAAGAGGACGTATTTATAATGTTTAGTTTTGAAGATATTAATTTTTAAATGTGAAAAAAAAAAGGAATAGTGAAAAAATATGCAAAATTAAAAATTATTTTTGGAGGCTACGTTTTGTCTAGAGCTTCAAAATTTTTAGACTTTGTTCAGAATGGAAGCCCCTAAATGTTTGCCAAATTTTATGGATTTTTGATGTTCGGTTTTGAAGATATTAATTTTTAAATGTAATAAAAAAGTGGCCTAGTGAAAAAACGTGCTGAATTAAAAACGATTTTCAGAGGCTACGTTTTGTCTAGAGCTTCAATATTTTCAGCGATTGTTCAAAATAGAGTCCCCTAAAGGATTGCCGAATTTTGTAGATTTTGGATTTTTTATTTTGAAGATATTAATTTTTGAAATTAAAAAAAAAAGGCCTGCAGAATTAAAAACTGCGCATTTTAAAAATTATTTTTGCAGGAACCGTGCATCCCAGCCAAACAAATTTTTGCATGCGAGATAAGTCTGTGGTGACAAACAAAGGATAAAAAACTTGTGGTGTTGACACAAGAGGATATAGAGATATTTTAGCCAAAACCATGGAAAAAAAACAAAATGGCCAATGCAATAAACACTCCTCGGGGTACTGTGCGAACTCTGCTTATCCTACAGCAACCAAATTTTCAGCATTTGTTTGAAACATGCATATTTAAGAGCCTGCCAAATATTACATTTCTATAATGTTTAGTTTTGAAGATATTAATTTTTAAATGTGAAAAAAAAGAGGAACAGTGAAAAAATGTGCAAAATTAAAAATTATTTTCGGAGTCTACGTTTTGTCTAGAGCTTCAAAATTTTTAGTGTTTGTTCAGAATGGCAGCCCCTAAATGGTTGCAAAATGTTATGGATTTTTGATGTTCGGTTTTGAAGATATTAAATTTTAAATGTAATACAAAGTGGCATAGTGAAAAGACGTGCGGGATTAAAAATTATTTTCGGAGGCTGCGTTTTGTCAAAAGCTTCAATATTTTCAGTAATAGTTCAAAATGAAAGCTCCTAAAAGTTTGCCAGATTTTATGGATTTTCAATGTTTGGTTTTGAAGATATTAATTTTTAAATGTAATAAAAAAGTGGCCTAGTGAAAAAACGTGCGGAATTAAAAACGATTTTCAGAGGCTACATTTCATATAGAGCTTTAATATTTTGAGCAGTTGTTCGAAATCGAGTCCCCTAAAGGTTTGCCGAATTTTGTAGATTTTGGATTTTTGGTTTTGAAGATATTAATTTTTGAAATTAAAAAAAAGGCCTGCAGAATGATAAAATGCGCATTTTAAAAATTATTTTTGCAGGAACCGTGCATCCCAGCCACACAAATTTTTGCATGCGAGATAAGTATGTGGTGACAAACAAAGGATAAAAAACTTGTAGTGCTGACACAAGAGGATATAGAGATATTTTAGCCAAAACCATGGAAAAAAAACAAAATGGCCGATGCAATAAACACTCCTCGGGGTACTGTGCGAACTCTGCTTATCCTACAGCAACCAAATTTTCAACATTTGTTTGAAACATGCATATTTAAGAGCCTGCCAAATATTACATTTCTATAATGTTTAGTTTTGAAGATATTAATTTTTAAATGTGAAAAAAAAGAGGAACAGTGAAAAAATGTGCAAAATTAAAAATTATTTTCGGAGGCTACGTTTTGTCTAGAGCTTCAAAATTTTTAGTGTTTGTTCAGAATGGCAGTCCCTAAATGGTTGCAAAATTTTATGGATTTTTGTTGTTCGGTTTTGAAGATATTAATTTTTAAATGTGAAAAAAAAGGAATAGTGAAAAAACATGCAAAATTAAAAATTATTTTTAGAGGCTACGTTTTGTCTAGAGCTTCAAAATTTTTATCCTTTGTTCAGAATGGAAGCCCCTAAATGTTTGCCAAATTTTATGGATTTTTAATGTTTGGTTTTGAAGATATTAATTTTTAAATGTAATAAAAAAGTGGCCTAGTGAAAAAACGTGCGGAATTAAAAATGATTTTCAGAGGCTATGTTTTGTATAGAGCTTTGACACTTTGAGCAATTGTTCGAAATCGAGTCCCCTAAAGGTTTGCCGAATTTTGTAGATTTTGGATTTTTTGTTTTGAAGATATTAATTTTTGAAATTAAAAAAAAGGCCTGCAGAATGATAAAATGCGCACTTTAAATTTTTTTTTTGCTGGAACCGTGCGTCCCAGCAACACGAGTTTTTGAAAGCAAGATCTGGCAGTAGTTCTAAGCAAGGTGTAAAAAATTCACATTGCTACCGCAAAAGGATATGGGGCTATTTCATCCGAAACACTGGCTAAACAAAATGGACGACGCCTTTCCGATTTTGTCGACACCCCCCCTTTTTCGGCAAACACCTGAGTAGGGTACCAAATCGACCGGCTTGAAAAGACGAACGAAATGACATCTGTGGTTTGCGGATCGGACGCATTTTTAATTTTTTGACGACTTTTGACGATTTTGCCAAAGTTTGGCGCGGGCTTAGAAGCGCCGAAAAACTTTTGACGATACACCATTTTTTTGACCTCGAAGTCACCCAACAACTTCCGGAGTAAGATTTCTGTTACACGTAACGTGTAAAAATCAATTTTTCAAATTTCACCTTGTCAGGTGCGCGTTTCCAGGGCTAAGGACAGAATTCAGGTGAAGCTGTTGAGCTTGACTCCACGGAGATTTTTTTTCATTTACTTACTAATAAGCTTCCTATAAAGCCAATTATTTTTAAACTTACCTATTAGCGATACAATGTTCACTACCCTAATTGACATTACATTGCACCTGTGTCGTTCCAGTGGCTTACGGGGTTTTTTCATTTACTTACTAATAAGCTTCCTATAGAGCCAATGGAAATTTGCATTGATTTTGGGCTTGAGATAGTGCAATTGTGAGATAAAGAATCTGTATTAAGTGTTCATAAAGAGCAAGATGTCATCATACGCTGTACAGATTGGCATTAAGAATGACATAGGGAAACCGATGGATTTCTTTTTAAACTTACCTATTAGCGATTCACTGTTCACTGCCCTTCATAACATTGCATTGCAACTGTGATGTTCCAGTGGCATACTGGGTTAAAGCACAGGACTTATGTTCTGGTGTTCATAAGTTTGACTCCACTGAGAGCTTTTTTTTTTTACTTACTTATAAGCTTCCCATAGAGCCAATGGAAATTTGCATTGATTTTGGGCTTGATATAGAGTAATTGCGAGATATAGAATCTGTATTAAGTGTTCATAAAGAACAAGATGTTATCATATGCTGTATAGATTGGCATTAAGAATAACATGGTGAAACCAATGGATTTCTTTTTTAACTTACCTATTAGCGATTCACTGTTCACTACCCTAATTGACATTGCATTGCATCTGTGATGTTCCAGTGGCTTACAGGGTTAAAGCACCTGACTTCTGAATTGGTGTTTATGAATTTGACTCCAACGAGAGTTTTCTTTCAATTACTTACTAATAAGCTTCCTATAGAGCCAATGGAAATTTGAATTTATTTTGGGCTTGATATAGAGCAATTGCGAGATATAGAATCTGTATTAAGTGTTCATAAAGAACAAGATGTTATCATATGCTGTATAGATTGGCATTAAGAATAACATAGTGAAACCAATGGATTTCTTTTTTAACTTAACTATTAGCGATTCAATGTTCACTACCCTAATTGACATGGCATTGCATCTGTGGTGTTCCAGTGGATTGCTGGATTTATGCACTTAGCAAATGAATAATTGTTCATGAGGTAGACTCCACAGAGAGATTTTTTCATTTACTTACTAATAAGCTTCCTATAGAGCCAATGGAAATTTCCATTGATTTTGGGCTTGAGGTAGTGGAATTGTGAGATATAGAATCTGTATTGTGTTCGTAAAGAACATAATGTCATCATACGCTTTATAGATTGGCATTATGAATAACATAGTAAAACCAATGGATTTCTTTTTAAACTTACCTACTAGCGCTTCAATGTTCACTGCCCGAATTGACATCACTTTGCACCTGTGATGTTCTAGTGGCTTACTGGGTTTATGCTCTTGACTTCTGAACAAGTGTTCTTGAATTCGACTCCACCGGGAGCTTTTTTCATTTTCTTACTAATAAGCTTCCTGTAGAGCCAATGGAAATTTTCATTGATTTTGGGATTGATATAGAGCAATTGCGAGATATAGAATCTGTATTAAGTGTTCATAAAGAACAAAATGTCATCATACGCTGTATAGATTGCCATTATGTATAACATAGTAAAACCAATGGATTTATTTTTAAACTTACCTATTAGCGATTCAATGTTCACTACCATAATTGACATGACATTGCACCTGTGGTATTCGAGTGGCTTACTGGATTTATGCACTTGACTTCTGAACAAGAGTACATGAGTTAGACTCCATGGAGAGATTTTTTCATTTACTTACTAATAAGCTTCTTGTAGAGCCAATGGAAATTTGCATTGATTTTGGGCTTGAGACAGTGCAATTGTGAGATATAGAATCTGTAGTAAGTGTTCATAAAGACCAATATGTCTTCATACGCTGTATAGATTATCATTAAGAATAACATAGTGAAACCAATGGATTTCTTTTTTCTTACCTATTAGCGATTCAATGTTCACTACCCTAATTGAGATGACATTGCATCTGTGGTGTTCCAGTGGCTTACTGGATTTATGCACTTTGCTACTGAACAAGTGTTCATGAGTTAGACTCCACAGAGAGTTTTTTTCATTTACTTATTAATAAGCTTCCTATAGAGCCAATGGAAATTTGCATTGATTTTGGGCTTGAGGTAGTGGAATTGTGAGATATAGAATCTGTATTGTGTTCGTAAAGAACATAATGTCATCATACGCTTTATAGATTGGCATTATGAATAACTTAGTGAAACCAATAGATTTCTTTTTTCTTACCTATTAGCGATTCAATGTTCACTACCCTAATTGAGATGACCTTGCATCTGTGGTGTTCCAGTGGCTTACTGGATTTATGCACTTTGCTACTGAACAAGTGTTTATGAGTTAGACTCCACAGAGAGATTTTTTCATTTAATTACTAATAAGCTTCCTATAGCGCCAATGGAAATTTGCATTGATTTTGGGCTTGAGGTAGTGGAATTGTGAGATATAGAATCTGTATTGTGTTCATAAAGAACATGATGTCATCATACGCTTTATAGATTGGCAAAATGAAAAACATAGTAAAACTAATGGATTTCTTTTTTAACTTACCTATTAGCGCTTCAATGTTCACTGTCCGAATTGACAACGCATTGCACTTGTGATGTTCTTGTGGCTTACTGGATTTATGCTCTTGACTTATGAACAAGTGTTCATGAATTCTACTCCACCGAGAGTTTTTTTTCATTTTCTTACTAATAAGCTTCCTATAGAGCAAATATAAATTTGCATTGATTTTGGGCTTGATACAGAGCAATTGCGATATATAGAATCTGTATTAAGTGTTAATAAAGAACAAGATATCATCATACACTGTACAGGTTGGCATTAAGAATAACATAGTGAAACCAATGGATTTCTTTTTTAACTTACCTATTAGCGATTAAATGTTCACTGCCCTTCTTGACATCACATTGCATCCGTGATTTTCCAGTGGCTTACTGGGGTAAAGCACCTGACTTTTGAGCAGGTGTTTATGAATTTGACTCCACGGAGATATTTTTTCATTTACTTACTAATAAGCTTCCTATAAAGCCAATGGAAATTTGCATTGATTTTGGGCTTGATATAGAGCAATTGTGAGATATAGTATCTGTATTAAGTGTTCATAAAGAACAAGATGTCATCATACGCTGTACAAATTGGCATTAAGAATAAGAAAGAGAAACTAATGAATGTCTTTTTTAACTTACCTATTAATGATTCAATGTTCACTGCCCTTCTTGACATTGCATTGCAACTGTGATGTTCCAGTGGCTTACTGGGTTAAAGCACCTGTCTTCTGAACTGGTGTTTATGAATTTGACTCCAAAGAGAGTTTTTTTCAATTACTTACTAATAAGCTTCCTATAGAGCCAATGGAAATTTGAATTTATTTTGGGCTTGATATAGAGCAATTGCGAGATATAGAATCTGTATTAAGTGTTCATAAAGTACAAGATGTCATCATACGCTGTATAAATTGGCATTATGTATAATATAGTAAAACCAATGGATTTCTTTTTAAACTTACCTACTAGCGATTCAATGTTCAATGCCCTTCTTGACAGCACATTCCATCTGTTATGTTCCAGTGGCTTACTGGGTTAAAGCACTTGACTATTAAACAGATGTTTATCTGCTCGACTCCACGGAGAGCTTTTCACATTTACTTACTAATTAGCTTCCTATAGAGCCAATAGAAATTTGCATTGATTTTGGGCTTGAGATAGTGCAATTGTGAGATATAGAATCTGCATTAAGTGTTCAAAAAGAACAAGATGTCATCATACGCTGTATAGATTGGCATTAAGAATAACATAGTTAAACCAATGTATTTCTTCTTTAACTAACCTATTAGCTTTTCAATTTTCTCTACCCTAATTGACATGACATTGCACCTGTGATTTTCCAGTGGCTTACTGGGGTAAAGCACCGTACTTCTGAGCAGGTGTTCATGAGCTTGACTCCACGGAGATATATTTTCGTTTACTTACTAATAAACCTTCTATAGAGCCAATGGAAATTTGCATTGATTTTGGGCTTGATATAGAGCAATTGTGAGATATAGAATCTGTATTGTGTTCATAAAGAACATGATGTCATCATACGCTTTATAGATTGGCAAAATGAATAACAGTAAAATTAATGGATTTCTTTTTTAACTTACCTATTAGCGCTTCAATGTTCACTGCCCGAATTGACAACGCATTGCACTTGTGATGTTCTTGTGGCTTACTGGATTTATGCTCTTGACTTCTGAACAAGTGTTCATGAATTAGACTCCACCAAGAGCTTTTTTTCATTTTCTTACTAATAAGCTTCCTATAGAGCAAATAGAAATTTGCATTGATTTTGGGCTTGATTCAGAGCAATTGCGAGATATAGAATCTGTATTAAGTGTTCATAAAGAACAAGATGTTATCAGATGCTGTACAGATTGGCATTAAGAATGACATAGGGAAACCGATGGATTTCTTTTTAAACTTACCTATTAGCAATTCACTGTTCACTGCCCTTCATGACATTGCATTGCATTTCATCTGTGATGTTCCAGTGGCATACTGGGTTAAAGCACAGGACTTCTGATCTGGTGTTCATAAGTTTGACTCCACCGAGAGCTTTTTTTTATTTACTTACTAATAAGCTTCCTATAGAGCCAATGGAAATTTGCATTGATTTTGGGCTTGATATAGAGCAATTGCGAGATATAGAATCTGTATTAAGTGTTCATAAAGAACAAGATGTTATCATATGCTGTATAGATTGGCATTAAGAATAACATAGTGAAACCAATGGATTTCTTTTTTAACTTACCTATTAGCGATTCAATGTTCAATACCCTAATTGACATAGCATTGCATCTGTGGTGCTCCAGTGGCTTGTTGGATTTATGCACTTATCTACTGAATAAGTGTTCATGAGTTAGACTCCACAGAGAGATTTTTTCATTTACTTACTAATAAGCTTCCTATAGAGCCAATGGAAATTTGCATTGATTTTGGGCTTGAGGTAGTGGAATTGTGAGATATAGAATCTGTATTGTGTTCGTAAAGAACATAATGTCATCATACGCTTTATAGATTGGCATTATGAATAACATAGTAAAACCAAAGGATTTCTTTTTAAACTTACCTACTAGCGCTTCAATGTTCACTGCCCGAATTAACATCACATTGCACCTGTGATGTTCTAGTGGCTTACTGGATTTATGCTCTTGACTTCTGAACAAGTGTTCATGAATTCGACTCCACCGAGAGTTTTTTTCATTTTCTTACTAATAAGCTTCCTATAGAGCCATTGGAAATTTTCATTGATTTTGGGAGTGATATAGAGCAATTGCGAGATATAGAATCTGTATTAAGTGTTCATAAAGAACAAAATGTCATAATACGCTGTATAGATTGATATTATGTATAACATAGTAAAACCAATTTATTTATTTTTAAACTTACCTATTAGCGATTCAATGTTCACTACCCTAATTGACATGACATTGCACCTGTGGTATTCGAGTGGCTTACTGGATTTATGCACTTGACTTCTGAACAAGAGTACATGAGTTAGACTCCATGGAGAGATTTTTTCATTTACTTACTAATAAGCTTCTTGTAGAGCCAATGGAAATTTGCATTGATTTTGGGCTTGAGGTAGTGGAATTGTGAGATATAGAATCTGTATTGTGTTCATAAAGAACATGATGTCATCATACGCTTTATAGATTGGCAAAATGAATAACATAGTAAAACTAATGGATTTCTTTTTTAACTTACCTATTAGCGCTTCAATGTTCACTGCCCGAATTGACAACGCATTGCACTTGTAATGTTCTTGTGGCTTACTGGATTTATGCTCTTGATTTCTGAACAAGTGTTCATGAATTCGACTCCACCGAGAGCTTTTTTTTTTCATTTTCTTACTAATAAGCTTCCTATAGAGCAAATAGAAATTTGCATTGATTTTGGGCTTGATACAGAGCAATTGCGATATATAGAATCTGTATTAAATGTTAATAAAGAACAAGATGTCATCATACGCTGTATAGATTGGCATTATGTATAACATAGTAAAACCAATGGATTTCTTTTTAAACTTACCTACTAACGATTCAATGTTCACTGCCCTCCTTGACATTATATTGTATCTGTGATGTTCCAGTGGCTTACTGGGTTAAAGCACCTGACTGCTGAACAGGTGTTCATGAGATTGTCTCCACGGAGAGTTTTTTTCATTTACTTACTAATAAGCTTCCTATAGAGCCAATGGAAATTTGCATTTATTTTGGGCTTGCAATAGTGCAATTGTGAGATATAGAATTTGTATTAAGTGTTCATAAAGAACAAGATGTCATCATACGCTGTACAGATTGGCATTAAGAATAACATAGTGAAACCAATGGATTCCTTTTTCAACTTACCTATTAGCGATTCAATGTTCACTGCCCTTCTTGACATTGCATTGCATCTGTGAATTTCCTGTGGCTTACTGGAGTAAAGCACCTAACTACTGAAAAGGTGTTCATGAGTTCGATTCAATGGAGAGATTTTTTCCTTTTACTTACTAATAAACCTCCTATAGAGCCAATGAAAATTTGCAATGATTTTGGGCTTGAGATAGTGCAATTGCGAGATATAGAATTTGTATTAACCACTTCGCACCAGAGCCTGTTTTTGCCTTCGTGACCAGGCCAATTTTTTCAATTCTGACCACTGTCAATTTATGAGGTAATTACTCTGGAACGCTTCAACGGATTCCCCTGATTCTGAGATTATTTTTTTCGTGACATATTGTACTTCATGATAGTGGTAAAATTTCTTCGATATCACTTGCGTTTATTTGTGAAAAAATCAGAAATTTGGCGAAAATTTTGAAAATTTTGCAATTTTCAATCTTTGAATTTTCATGCCCTTAAATCAGAGCAATATATCACACAAAATAGTTAATAAATAACATTTCCCATATGTCTACTTCACATCAGCACAATATTGGAACCAACATTTTTTTTTGTTAGGAAGCTATAAGGGTTAAAAGTTGACCAGCGATTTCTCATTTTTACAACAAAATTTACAAAAACATTTTTTTAGGGACCACATCTTATTTGAAGTGACTTTGAGGGGCCTTTATGACAGAAAATACCCAAAAGTGATACCATTCTAAAAACTGCACCCCTCAAGATGCTCAAAACCACATTCAAGAAGTTTATTAACCCTTCAGGTGCTTCACAGGAATTTTTGGAATGTGGAAGAAAACAATGAACATTTAACTTTTTTTCACAAAACTGCTACTTTAACCTCAAATTTTTAATTTTCACAAGGGCAGTCAGAAAAAATGGACCCCAAAATGTGTTGTGAAATTTCTCCTGAGCATGTTGATACCCCATATGTGGTGCAAAGCCACTGTTTGGGCGCACGGCATGGCTCGGAAGATAAGGAGCGCCATTTGACTTTTGGAATGGCAATTTGACTGGAATTGATAGCGGACGCCATGTTGCATTTGGAGAGCCCCTGAGGTGCCTAAACAGAGGAAACCCCCAACAAGTGACCCGATTTTGGATACTAGACCCCTCATGGAACTTATCTAGATGTGTGGTGAGCACATTGAACCCCCAGGGGCTTCACAGAATTTTATAATGTTGAAGTGTGAAAATAAAAAAACATATTTTTAACACAAAACTGCTACTTTAGCCTCAAATGTTTCATTTTCACCAAAGCAGCCAGGAAAAATGGACCCCAAAATGTGTTGGGCAATTTCTCCTGAGCACGTTGATACCCCATATGTGGTTCAAAGCCACTGTTTGGACACACGGCATGGCTCGGAAGGTAAGGAGCGCCATTTGACTTTTGGAATGGAAATTTGACTGGAATCGATAGCGGACGCCATGTTGCATTTGGAGAGCCCCTGAGGTGACTAAACAGAGGAAACCCCCAACAAGTGACCCCATTTTGGAAACTAGACCCCTCAAGGAACTTATCTAGATGTGTGGTGAGCACATTGAACCCCCAGGGGCTTTACAGAATTTTATAATGTTGATGTGTGAAAATAAAAAAACACATTTTTAACACAAATCTGCTACTTTAGCCTCAAATTTTTAATTTTCACAAGGGTAGCCAGAAAAAATGGACCCCAAAATGTGTTGTGCAATTTCTCCTGAGCACGCTGATACTCCATATGTGGTGCAAAGCCACTGTTTGGGCACACGGCATGGCTCGGAAGGTAAGGAGCGCCATTTGACTTTTGGAATGGAAATTTGGCTGGGATCGATAGCGGACGCCATGTTGCATTTGGAGAGCCCCTGAGGTGCCTAAACAGAGGAAACCCCCAACAAGTGACCTAATTTTACAATCTACTCCTCTGTATAAATTAATCTAGTGGTGGGAAAATAAGTAGATAGGTAAATGGTCACTAAACCCATAGATGAATTCCCAGAGAGGTGTCATTTCCTATATGGGGTCACTTCAGAGGGGATTCTGCCATTCTGGCACTTTTCAGAGGCGCTAAGTACCAGAATTAAAGAATCCCCCCTGAATTGACCCCATTTTGGAAATGACACCCCTCTGGGAATTCATCTATGGGTTTAGTGACCATTTTAACTCAATGGATGATTTCCAGAAACAAGCACGCAATGGAAGGTTTAGATTCTGGAGAAACCCCCCCCCCTGGAAATTAAGTGAGCTCTACTTGAATGTGTCATTCACTAATTGAACCAAATGTTTGAATGACAAATTGGGATACATTTTTACAGTTTAAAAACGTGGTTCTGTGTGGAAGATTTTAAAGCAGTCAGTGACGCATAAGGCTGGCAATGATGGGCATTGTGGGCAATAGTAGAGGGTATCACGCCTCATTCCTCTCTTAGTACATACACGACATCTTTTCTGGGGGTTCCTTCTTGTTTCCGTTGCTGGAATAAGTGCAATAAAATGTCGCTCAGTGAGTCTTTTCACATCCTCAGATTCTAATGGATGAGCGGGGCTAACACTTTGAAAAACAAGATTTTCAATTACCTTTTCTTGATAATCAAGAAAAGGATCTGAATTTCCTGCTTTTTTGTACAACACAAAAGAATTGTATGTGGCCACCTGAAACAAATAAATAACCAACTTTTTATACCAGGTATAGGACTTTCTTGATACCTGGTATGGCTGTAGAACCTGGTCTGCAAGGTCCACATCCCCCATGTGTTTGTTGTAGTCAATGACTGACACAGGTTTTAGCTTCAGAGTGGTGTATCCTAGTTCTACAGTGGCCCTTGTGTCATCTGTGTGGATCGAGCTGAGGACAAAAATATCCCTCTTATCCCTATATTTCAGGGCAAGCAGCTCTCTGTTGCATACAGCCCCTGACTGCCCCTTTTGAAACTTTTGGTTGACCAATGGTTGTGGAAACCCCTGACGGTTTTTACGGATGGTCCCACAAGCCCCGATGTTGTGTTCAACCAGACTTTTAAATAGGGGTATACTGGTGTAATAATTGTCCACGTACAGATTGTAGCCTTTTTGAAAAAATGGACTTATCAGCTCCCAAACAATTTTTCCAGATGTCCCCAGATAAGTAGGGCATCCTTGTGGGTTTAGTTGGCTATCTTTCCCTTCATATATGCGGAAAGCGGATGTGTATCCGGTTGAACTTTTGCACATTTTATAGATCTTTATTCCAAACCTTGCCCTTTTAGATGGGATAAAGTGTTTGAGGTGCAGTCTTCCTTTGAATTTTACAAGGGACTCATCTATAGAAATATTTTGTGTTGGGATGTAGAGCCTTAAGAATTTTTCTGACAAATTTTCCATGATGGGTCTAATTTTATATAGCCTGTCATGTTCTGGGGCATTTCTGGGCAGGCATTGACTATTGTCGTTAAAATGCCAAAACCGCATGAGCATTTCATAACAGGTCCTAGTAAGAACAATTGAAAACATAGGGGTGGCTTGAACAGGGTGGTTGGACCAGTAGGATCGAATGCTCGGTTTTTTAACAAGCTCCATGGCAAATGTAAGTCCTAAAATTTTTTTTATTTCCAGGACATTAGATGGTGTCCATAAATTTGCCCTAGCATAGTAAGATCGGGGATTCTGGCTTATGAATTGGGACGCATATAAATTTGTTTGCACGACAATATGCTCTAGCAAGCTGTCTGTAAAAAAACAAATTAAAAAAATGAATTGGTCCAAAATCTTCCACCTCCACATTTATACCAGGAGTGGCGTTGAAATCAGGGCTGAATGGAGAAGCCGAATCCGAAGCCTCCCATCTGGGAAATGCTAGATCATGTGGCAAAGCCCCTTGTACACTGGTGTGCACCAATTCACTGGTAGCAGGGACAGCGCTTGTACTGGGCAGTGTTCCCTGATTTGGAGACGTTTCTCCAGCAGCGCTATTTGCCCCTATTGCTGTACTGGTCTTTGGGCTTGAGGATGGACCAGAATCACTGCTCATTTCTGAGCTCTCAGTGTCACCACTACTAAAGCCCTCAAAATCCACATCTCCATCTGAGATTGCACTGTCATCAGTGTCAGAACATAGCAGGGCATACACCTCCTCTGCGGTATAAGTCTGACGGGCCATTTTGTTTTTATATTTTTTGACTTGACTGACCGGACTGGACTGATCTGACAGGACTGACAGGACTGACTGGACTGATCTGACAGGACTGACTGACTGATCTGACAGGACTGACTGACGGACAGGAATGACTGGACTGATCTGACAGGACTGACTGACTGACAGGACTGACAGGACTGACTGACAGAACTGACTGATCTGACAGGACTGACTGACTGACTGGACTGACTGATCTGACAGGACTGACTGACTGACAGGACTGACTGATCTGACAGGACTGACTGACTGACTGATCTGACAGGACTGACTGACTGACAGATCTGACAGGACTGACTGACTGACAGATCTGACAGGACTGACTGATCTGACAGGACTGACTGACTGACAGGACTGACTGATCTGACTGATCTGACAGGACTGACTAACCCTAACTCTTACTTTCTTTTTTATTTTTATTTTTTCACTTTTACTGTGGCAAGGCTGACAGCTCTTGTCACACTGTTTCTCCTCTGCTCTCTCACTGAGATCGGAGGAGAAACAGTGTATTTATCAGCCAGATTGCCCGGAAAAGTTTGTTGCTAAAACAAACTTCCCTAGTGATCTCTCTGATTGGCTGGTGTGACGCTGACATCATCGAGACCTGAGCCAATCAGGTCTCGATGATGTCAGAGGTCACAGCACCGGGATCCCCGCCGCAGCTAAAGTATGTGGGGGGTCCCGACCACCGGCTGTCACTATCTTTTAAATGCCGCGATCGCTATGGATCGCGGCATCTAGAAGATAGGAACAGGTTATCATCATGGGGACCTGATCCAGTCAGGTCCCCATGATGCCACATGTCAGAGCTATCGCTCTGAACCGGTACCGCAGCGCTTGCAGGACCCTGGGGGTCCTGAGAGCTGTGGGACCACCCACCGTTTTTAAACGTCGGCGCTGCACAGAGCCCAGCAAGCGCCGACGTTTATCTACAGTGGGGCGTCGCAAAGCGGTTAAGTGTTCATAAAGAGCAAGATGTCATCATACGCTGTACAGATTGGCAATAAGAATAACATAGGGAAACCAATGGATTTCTTTTTAAACGTACCTATTAGCGATTCAATGTTCACTGCCCTAATTGACATAACTTTTCATCTGTGATGTTCCAGTGGCTTACGGGGTTAATGCACATGACTTCTGATAGAGGTGTTCTTGAGTTAGACTCCTTGTAGAGATTTGTTCATTTACTTAATAATAAGCGTCCTATAAAGCCAATGGAAATTTGCATTGATTTTGGGCCTCAGATAGTGCAATTGTGAGATATAGAATCTGTATTAAGTGTTCATTAAGAACATGATGTCATCATACGCTGTATAGATTGGCATTATGAATAACATAGTAAAACAAATGGATTTCTTTTTTAAAGTTAACTACTAACGATTCAATGTTCACAGCCCTTCTTGACATCGCATTGTGTATGTTTGATGTTCCAGTGGCTTACTGGGTTAAAGCATCTGTCTTCTTAGCGGGTGTTCATGAGTTTGACTCTATAAAGAGCTTTTTTTTCATTTACTTACTAATTAGCTTCCTATAGAGCCAATAGAAATTTGCATTGATTTTGGGCTTGAGATAGTGCAATTGTGAGATATAGAATCTGTATTAAGTGTTCATAAAGAATAAGATGTCATCATACGCTGTATAGATTAGTATTATGTATAACATAGTAAAACTTATGGATTTCTTTTTAAACTTACCTACTAGCGACACAATGTTCAATACCCTTCTTGACATCACATTGCATCTGTAGAGTTCTAGTCGCTTACTGGGTTAAAGCACCTGACTTCTAAACAGGTGTTCATCTATTCAACTCCACGGAGAGTTTTTCTCATTTACTTACTAATAGGTTTCCTATAGAGCCAATAGAAACTTGCATTGATTTTGGGCTTGAGATAGTGCAATTGTGAGATAAAGAATCTGTATTAAGTGTTCATAAAGAACAAGATGTCATCATACGCTGTACAGATTGGCATTAAGAATAACATAGGGAAACCGATGGATTTCTTTTTAAACTAACCTATTAGCGATTCACTGTTCACTGCCCTTCATGAAATCACATTGCGTCTGTGATGTTCCAGTCACTTACTGGGTTAAAGCACAGGACTTCTTATAAGGCGTTCATGAGTTGGACTCCACCGAGAGCTTTTTTTCATTTACTTACTAATAAGCTTCCTATAGAGCCAATGGAAATTTGCATTAATTTTGGGCTTAATATAGAGCAATTGTGAGATATAGAATTTGAATTAAGTGTTCCTAAAGAACAAGATGTCATCATACGCTGTATAGACTGGCATTATTAAGTACATAGTAAAACCAATAGATTTCTATTTCAACTTACCTATTAGCGATTCAATGGTCACTGCCCTTCATGACATCACATCACATCTGTGATGTTCCAGTGGCTTACTGGGTTAAAGTGTTCATGAGTTAGACTGCGTGGAGAAATTTTTTCTTATACTTTCTAATAAGCTTCCTATAGAGCCAATGGAAATTTGCATTGATTTGGGGCTTCAGATAGTGCAATTGTGATATATAGAATCTGTATTAAGTGTTCATTAAGAACAAGATGTCATCATACGCTGTATAGATTGGCATTATGAATAACATAGTAAAACCAATGGATTTCTTTTTAAACTTACCTATTAGCGATTCAATATTCACTGCCCTAATTGACATGTCACTGCTCCTGTGGTGTTCCAGTGGCTTTCTGGATTTATGCACTTGACTTCTGAACAAGTGTTCATGAGTTAATCTCCATGGAGATATTTTTTCATGTTCTTTCTAATAAGCTTCCCATAGAGCCAATGGAAATTTGCATTGATTTTGGGCTTGAGATAGTGCAATTGTGATATATAAAATTTGTATTAAGTGTTCATAAAGAACAAGATGTCATCATACGCTGTACAGATTGGCATTATGAATAACATAGGGAAACCAATGGATTTCTTTTTAAACTTACCTATTAGCGCTTCAATGTTCACTGCGCTAATTGACATCACATAGCACCTGAGATGTTCAAGTGGCTTACTGGGTGAATGTATTTGACTTCTGAACAGTTGCTCATGAGGTCAACTCCACGGAGAGATTTTTTTCATTTTCTTACTACTAATCTTCCTATAGAGCCAATGGAAATTTGCATTGATATTGGGCTTGAGATAGTGCAATTGTGAGATATAGAATCTGTATTAAGTGTTCTTAAAGAACAAGATGTCGTCATACGCTGTATAGATTGGCATTATGTATAACATAGTAAAACCAAAGAATATATTTTTTAACTTACCTACTAGCGATACAATGTTCACTGCACTTCTTAACATCACGTTACATCTGTGAAGTTCCAGTGGCTTACTTGGCTAAAACACCTCACTTTTGAAGTGTTTATGAGTTAGACTCCATGTAGAGATTTATTAATTTACTTACTAATAAGCTTCCTATAAAGTCAATGGAAATTTGCATTGATTTTGGGCTTGAGATAGTGTAAATATGAGATATAGAATCTGTATTAAGTGTTCATAAAGAACAAGATGTCATCATACACTGTACAGATTAGCGTGAAGAATAACAAAGGCAAACCAATGGATTTATTTTAACTTACCTACTAGCGATTCAATGTTCACTGCCCTTCTTGATATCACATTACATCTGTGATGTTCCAGAGGCTTAGTGGGTTATAGCACCTGACATCTGAACAAGTGTTCATGAGCTCGACTCCACGGAGAGATTTTTTCATTTACTTACTAATAAACCTCATATAGAGCCAATGGAAATTTGCATTGATTTTGGGCTTGAGATAGAGCAATTGCGAGATATAGAATCTGTATTAAGTGTTCATAAAGAACAAGATGTCATCATACGTTGTACAGATTGGCATTATGAATAACATAGTAAAACCAATGGATTTCTTTTTAAACTTACCTATTAGCGATTCAATATTCACTGCCCTAATTGACATGACAGTGCACCTGTGGTGTTTCAATGGCTTACTGGGTTAATGCACTTGACTTCTGAACAGATGTTCATGAGTTAGACACCACGGAGAGATATTTTTATTTACTTACTAATAAGCTTCCTATAGAGCCCATGGAAATTTGTATTGATTTTGGGCTTGATATAGAGCAATTGTGAGATATAGAATCTGTATTAAGTGTTCATAAAGAACAAGATGTCATCATACGCTGCATAGATTGGCTTTATGAAGTACATAGTAAAACCAATGGATTTCTTTTTCAACTTACCTATTAGCGATTCAATGGTCACTGCCCTTCTTGACATCACATTGCATCTGTGATTTTCCTGTGGATTACTGGGGTAAAACACCTGCCTTCTGAACAGGTGTTCTTGAGCTCGACTCCATGGAGAGATTTTTTTCATTTACTTACTAATAAACCTCCTATAGAGCCTATGGAAATTTGCATTGATTTTGGGCTTGAGATAGTGCAATTGCGAGATATAGAATCTGTATTAAGTGTTCATAAAGAACAAGATGTCATCATATGCTGTACAGTTGCTCATTAAGAATAACATAGGGAAATCAATGGATTTATTTTTTAACTTACCTATTAGCGATTCAATTTTCAATACCCTAATTGACGTGACATTGCACCTGTGGTGTTCCAGAGGCTTACTGGATTTATGCACTTGACTTCTGAACAAGTGTTCATGAGTTAGACTCCACAGAGAGATTTTTTTCATTTACTTACTAATAAGCTTCCTATAGAGCCAATGGAAATTTGCATTGCTTTTGGGCTTGAGATACTGCAATTGAGAGCTATAGAATCTGTATTAAGTGTTCATAAAGAACAAGATGTCATCATACGCTGTACAGTTGCTCATTAAGAATAACATAGGGAAATCAATGGATTTCTTTTTTAACTTACCTATTAGCGATTCAATGTTCACTGCCCTTCTTGACATCACATTGCATCCGTGATGTTCCAGTGGCTTACTGGGTTAACACACCAGACTTCTGAACAGGTGTTCATGAGTTGGAATCCACAGAGAGCTTTTTTTATTTACTTATTAAAATGGAAATTTGCATTGATTTTTGGGCTTGACGTAGTGCAATTGTGAGATATAAAATCTGTATTAAGTGTTCATAAAGAACAAGATGTCATCATATGCTGTATAGATTGGCATTATGTATAACATAGTAAAACCAATGGATTTCTTTTTAAACTTACCTACTAGCGATTCAATGTTCACTGCCCTTCTTGACATCATGTTACATTTGTGATGGTCTAGTGGCTTTCTGGGTTAAAGCGCCTGACCTCTAAACAGGTGCTCCTCTATTCGACTCCACGACGAGTATTTTGCATTTACTTATTAATAAGCTTCCTATAAAGCCAATAGAAATTTGCATTCTTTTGGGCTTGAGTTAGTGCAATTGTGAGACATAGAATCTGTATTAAGTGTTCATAAAGAACAAGATGTCATCATACGCTGTACAAATCGGTATTAAGAATAACAGAGGGAAACCAATGGATTTCTTTTTTAACTTACCTACTAGCGATTCAATGTTCACTGCCCTTCTTGATATCACATTACATCTGTGATGTTCCAGTGGCTTATTGGTTAAAGCATGTGACTTCAGAGCAAGTGTTCATGAGTACAACTCCACAGAGAGTTTTTTTCATTTACTTACTAGTGTTGAGCGAGCACTAAAATGCTCGGGTGCTCGAAGCTCGGGCCGAGCTCGCCGTGATGACCCGAGCAACAAGCCCATTGTTAGTCTATGAGAGACTCGAGCATTTTTGCGGTGGCACCCCCGGCAGTCTTTTAAAAGCCTAACAAGTGCCCAAAACGATAGTGACAGTGCTCAAATGACATGGGTACAGCATGGGGATCGCCCCAGGAAGCATTTCTGACCCCCAGGTCACTGCTGTCAACAACGTGGTCAGAGGTATTAAGCCACTTTTACAGGCTCACAATAAAACGAAAGTGAAACTTTTTTCCTGTGAAATATGTTAAGGAACATTCTTTCCAGGGAAAAGACTTGTGTATAAGTTAAAATAAATGACCAAAAACAAAAATACTCCTCCACACCTTCGGCTATGTTCACAAGTAGCATTTTTTATGCGTTTTTGCACTTTTGTATTGCTTTCAACTATGACAAATGCATTCACCGGGAAATGTCATTTTAACATTTTACAACCTTATCTGGCCATGTGCTGTGTGACACATGCATAAAGTGCTGAAAAGACATGGGAACAGCATGGGGAAGACCCCTGGAAGCATCTCTGACTCCCAGGTCACTGTCTAAAAGTGTGCCCATCATAAGTGATCCTTGCCGCATCAGAAGATGCAGACTTGCAACTATCCCCATGCAAGTTCTAGTCCCAGGGCAGTGTTCAATTGTACCTCCCCCATTCCTTGCAATACAAGCGCAAGTATGCAGCCTGCCACCCACCCACCCCCAGGCTGCAATACCATACTGCTTGCTTGCTTGAACTTGAAATTGGGCCTTTTAGGCATGTGGAGGCGGAATCTGACCACCACGTCATGGCTGTGTTGGCGGCCTGGAATCCATACTCAGTCCCCAGCCGCCCCGCAGCCGAGTGTCCACACGGTCCCCAGCCGCCTGGGGGCAGTCGGGTGTCCATAAACGGTCCCCAGCCGCCCCCATTTCTCCGTGGAATATCCCCCCACACACTTTTCTTTGCCCGGCCTGCTTTAGGCAGCATTGGACGAGTCCACCAGAGAACCAGACTCCTCCGGTGGGCCCTGACTTCTCCATTGGTGGAGTTGAGAGTGCCAAGGTGAGGAGCATGATGATGATGACAGAAGTTAGCATCTGCTATGTTTTCTTTTAATGCAAGTGTAAGTGTGCAGCCTGCCACCCACCCACCCCCAGACTGCAATTCCATACTGCTAGCTTGCACTTGAAATGGGGCCTTTTAGTTTAGAGGAGGCCGAAGCTGGCCACTACCTCATGGCTGCTTCGGCAGCGAGGTATCCATACTCAGTCCCCAGCCGCCCCTATTTGTCCTGGTGTGCCTTATACATAAGATTAAGCGCGTATACCAAAACATTACCTGTGCCCTCCCCAGTGCATTTAGTGGGAAGGAGAGCCTATTCCGCTCTAGTGTGTGCATGCCAAACCCCTGTTCATGGTACATGCGAAGATGCCTCCCACCTTGCACCTGTCGTTGCAGACTTGCAACTATCCCCATTCAAGTCCTTGTCCCAGGGCAGTATTCAATTGTACCTCTACCATTCCTTGCAATGCAAGCGCAAGTATGCAGCCTGCCACCCACCCACCGCCAGGCTGCAATACCATACTGCTTGCTTGCTTGCACTTTAAATTGGGCCTTTTAGGCATGTGGAGGCGGAATCTGGCCACCACGCCATGGCTGTGTCGGCGGCCTGGTATCCATACTCAGTCCCCAGCCGACTGGTGGCCGGGTGTCCCCGCTTGCTCCCCAGCCTCCAGGGGGTGGCCGGGTGTCCATACTCGGTCCCCAGCCACCCCTATTTGTACCGGTAACCTTTCCCACACTTTTCTTAGCCTGGCCTGCTTTAGGGCAGCATTGGCCGAGCCCACCGGACTATAAGAATCCTCCGGTGGGCCCTGGCTTCTCCATCAGGGGAGTTGAGAGTGCCAAGGTGAGGAGCATGATGAGAATGATAGAAGCTAGCATCTGCTTTGTTTTGTTGTAATGCAAGCGCATGTATGTAGTAGCTGCTAGGCCTGAGGAGGTCAGCGTTTTGGCGCATATCCTACCTCCTCCGAGGATTGCTGGATGTTTTCCTTCTACTATCCAAGTTCTATGACTCCCGTTAAAACAAAGCTTCAGGTGATAAATGATGGATGAGGTAGTGGCAAAGGAGAAAGAGCAGGAGGAACAGGGACCATTCACATCAATATCAGGCCAGTCAACCAGATATGTCTTGTAGGATATGTTTCTGTAACAAAAGGAGCGGTTCGGCTACACAGTTATAGGGCATACAGTGAGTGCAATGCCTACCAAAAATTTCGAGGCACTCCAATGCCCCTTGGAAATGACAGGGAGGTCAGAGGGCGTTAACTAAACCTTTTTTTCCATTTATAGCAACTGGGTCTCCTGTGCACTGTTGGCCTAAGCAGTGAATGGAAGGCTTTCCAAAAATTATGAGGTACTGCAATGCTCCTTACAAGAGCCATGTGTGGCACCCCAGGGGTCTGGTCACCACAGTAATAGAGATTACGTCGGAAAGCAAGTGGGAGGTTTCCTGGTCAGGATCCCTTAAACATGCAACATCCTCCTGCCCCAGTCCTGGGAGGGGAGAATTCTGCCCTTATAAACTGGATCTGGGGTGGGGTTGAGTGAGTCAGAGAACAGAGAACAGTCAGAGTCAGAGTGAGAGCAAGGGAAAGTAACAGCAAGGAGCTCTGTAGGAGCTAGGAGCTAAAGATGAGGGGCTGGAAGCTGAGCAGAGCTCGCCCTGGCAGAAGACAATAGGAACCGGACACAGGAGTCCGAAGCTGTGAGGACTTATATATCCAGCAGCAGGAACCAGCCGGCAGGGGATTTCAGGTCCTCTGGCCATAGAAGCCTGGAGGCTCAGTCACAAGCAAGGGACCAGCACCGCCGTCGTGGAGCGGAGGCTAACAGAAGGCCCCAAGTCACCAGCCATACGGGTGAGCACTACACGGTACACTCAGGGACGTGGGCTACTTCTACCCGCTTACAACAAGGTATCCAGGAAGAGTGCAGACAGACGGGGAGGCCTACAACTCCACCTGGCCAGGGGAAATCCTGCTTGCTCACAGACTGACCAGGCCTCTTATGCTAGCCAGTACTCCCGGGAGGTTCTACCTTATAATCATCAGTAAAGACCCTGAACTGCACTGCAAAGCCCCTTAAAAGAGCCATACAGTACAGCATATTACAAACATAAATCCCATTATTGGGGAGTGAGTCTCCCATAGTATTTGCTTATGCTTTCCCAGCAAAAGCTGCCAAAAATTAGGACGGAGCAACTTGCAATGCCCCTTACAAGAGCCATGCAGTACAGCATATTACAAACATAAGTCCCCTTATTGGGGAGTGGGTGTCCCATAGTATTTGCTTATGCCTTGCAAGCAAAAGCTGCCAAAAATTAGGACGGAGCAACTTGCAATGCCCCTTACAAGAGCCATGCAGTACAGCATATTACAAACATAAGTCCCATTATTGGGGAGTGGGTGTCCCATAGTATTTGCTTATGCCTTGCAAGCAAAAGCTGCCAAAAATTAGGATGGAGCAACTTGCAATGCCCCTTACAAGAGCCATGCAGTACAGCATATTACAAACATAAGTCCCATTATTGGGGAGTGGGTGTCCCATAGTATTTGCTTATGCCTTGCAAGCAAAAGCTGCCAAAAATTAGGACGGAGCAACTTGCAATGCCCCTTACAAGAGCCATGCAGTACAGCATATTACAAACATAAGTCCCATTATTGGGGAGCGGGTGTCCCATAGTATTTGCTTATGCCTTGCAAGCAAAAGCTGCCAAAAATTAGGACGGAGCAACTTGCAATGCCCCTTACAAGAGCCATGCAGTACAGCATATTACAAACATAAGTCCCATTATTGGGGAGTGGGTGTCCCATAGTATTTGCTTATGCCTTGCAAGCAAAAGCTGCCAAAAATTAGGACGGAGCAACTTGCAATGCCCCTTACAGGAGCCATGCAGTACAGCATATTACAAACATAAGTCCCATTATTGGGGAGTGGGTGTCCCATGGTATTTGCTTATGCTTTCCCAGCAAAAACTGCCAAATATTAGGATGGAGGAACTTGCAATGCTGGCACCCTGGTGGTATAGTGGTGGTGGAGACTGACGATAAGGAGAAGAAGATTAAACAGCCGAAACGAGGAAGCGTATACCCATGTGTGGGTGTGAAGCGGTGCATGTGAATACACCTCCCGAAATAACACAGTGGATTTGACTTTATGTTACTCTGCTGTCATTTGGTGGTGATGAGAAGTCTGGCCCAATCCAGCCCTTGTTCATTTTGATAAGGGTCAGCTTGTCAGCATTGTCAGTTGACAGGCGAGTGCGTTTATCAGCTATAATTCCCCCAGTGGCACTAAAAACTCTCTCCGATAACACGCTAGCGGCAGGGCAGGCCAGGACCTCCAAGGCGTACAGAGCGAGTTCATTCCAAGTGTCCAGCTTGGATACCCAATAATTAAAAGGCACAGAGGAATCACAGAGGATGCTGGTACGATCGGCAAGGTACTCCCTCACCATCTTTTGAAACTTTCCACTCCTTGTGAGAGTACCCCGCGCCTCAGGGCCTGTAAGCTGGGCGGGTGTCAGAAAACTGTCCCAGAACGTTGACAGTGTTCCCCTGCCTCTGCTGGATTGGAGTTGCATCTCTCTCGCCTGTACGCCTTGGTTGGGCAACGAACTGTGACAACTGCCGCTAGCGTGTTCAGATGGGAATTTTTTTAAGAGTTCTGCAGCAAGGGCCTTCTGGTATTGCCCCATTTTTTAGACCTCTCCACCTCAGGAATAAGAGAGTGAAAGTTCTCCTTGTAGCGGGGGTCTACAAGTGTCACCAACCAGTAATGACTGTCACCCAACATTTTGACAACGCGAGGGTCACGGTTAAGGTAGCGTAACATAAAGTCAGCCATGCGTGCCAGACTGGTAACGGGCAAGATTTCCGTGTCCTCACCAAGATGACAACTGACCATGCTCTCCTCCTCCTCCTCCTCTTCCTCCTCCCCCCTGTCCTCAGGCCACCCACGCTGAACCGACGGTATGACACTTGTACAGGTACTACCGTCTACAACGCATGATAGCAGCTCCTGTTCTTCCTCCTCCTCCTCTCCCTCATTGTCCCCCAATGCACGTTGGGATGAGATGAGGCTGGGCTGTGTGTAATAGCCCGCTATGGCTTCTTGATCCATCTCATCATACTCTGGCTGCAATGCCTCCTCTTTAATTCTCTGCAGAGAGCGTTGCAAAAGACAGACAAGTGGGATGCTGACACTAATGATGGCGTCATCACCACTCACCATCTTGGTGGCCTCCTCAAAGTTTGTCAGGATGGTACATATGTCAGACATCCAGGTCCACTCCTGAGGTCTTATGTGTGGAGTCTGACCTGAATATCGACGGCCTTGTTGCAGCTGGTACTCCACAACTGCTCTCTTCTGCTTACAAATCCTTTGCAACATGTGGAGGGTAGAGTTCCAACGTGTGGGGACATCACACACCAGTCGGTGTGCCGGAAGCTGCAAACGCTGCTGCAACACAGCAAGGGCGGCGGAAGCTGTAGCCGACTTGCAAAAATGAGCTGACAGGCGGCGTACTTTCACGAGCAGATCTGGCAACTCGGGGTATGATTTAAGAAACCGCTGAACCACGAGGTTAAGCACATGAGCCAGGCATGGTACGTGTGTGATCTCACCTCGCCTCAGAGCCACCCCCAGGTTACGGCCATTGTCACACACGACCATGCCGGGATATAGGTTCAGCGGTCTCAGCCACAGATCTGCCTGCTCTTTCACAGCTGTCCACAACTCTCAAGCAGTGTGAGGTTTATCACCTAAGCTTATGAGTTTCAGCACAGCCTTTTGACGCTTGGCGGAGGCAGTACTGCAATGCTTCCAGCTTGTAACTGATGTGGTGATATCTGAGATGGAGGCTGAACATGAGGAGGAGGATGCACAGGAGCCGTACACTGTGGGGACAACTCTGACTGACATAGAGCCCGCAATCTTCGGTGTGGGGAGGATGTGTTAGGTCCCAAGGTCCGACTGGGTCCCGGCTTCCACTATGTTTACCCAGTGTGCCGTCAGAGAGATGTACCGTCCCTGGCCACAAGCACTTGTCCACGTGTCCGTTGTCAGGTGGACTCTCCCAGTAACTGCGTTGTTGAGGGCACAGCAGATGCTTTGGGACACGTGCTTGTGTAGTGCGGGGATGGCACACCGGGCAAAATAGTGTCGGCTGGGGACCGAGTACCGAGGGACGGCCACCGCCATAAGATTGCGGAAGGATTCCGTCTCCACCAGCCTAAAAGGCAGCATTTCCAATGCAAGCAGTCGTGAAATGTGCGAATTTAGGACTGTGGCCTGTGGGGCGTTAGCTGCGAATTTCCGCTTTCGTTCAAAGGTCTGGGATATGGACAATTGAACGCTGCGGTGGGACGTGGACGTGGACGTTGATGCTGTTTCTTGAGAAACTGCCATAACAAGTGAAGACTGAGAGGAGGGGGCATTTTTACATGCAGTATGGACAGGGGATTGCCTTGCACACACAACAGGGGGTTCTATTGCACGCACAACAGTGGAAGAAGCAGTGGTGACACCCGCTGACACTGGTCGTGGTCCCTGGGTTTCGCCCCACAAAGTCGGGTGCTTTGCTGCCATGTGCCTGATCATGCTGGTGGTGGTCAGGCTGGTAGTTTTGTCACCCCTGCTGATGCTGGCATGGCAGGTGGAACATATGGCCTTTTTGGGGTTATCAGCAGAGTCTTTAAAAAAATTCCAGACTCTGGAAGACCTACCGCTTGTACTGGCAACGTCCCTCGTGTTGGTGTTACGGGGAACGGTTGCCTGCCTTCTGTCTGCGGCCACCACACTGCTTCTTCCTGCCTGTTGGGGTACTCTGCCTCCCTCCCCTTGTGTGCTGCTGGCCTCACTCTGCATGTCCTCCTTCCACGTTAGGTCAGGTACTAGATCATCCACCACCTCCTCCTCTTCCACTTGCGCACCACGATCCTCCTCCTCACTTCCTGGCAATTGTGTCTCGTCATCGTCCACCTCTTGTGACAGATTGCCAACGTCGACTTCCTGTGGCCGTGGCTGTTCAAATATTTGGGCATCGCAACATGGGATCTCTTCTGCCACCACTTCAAGCGTATCAGGCGAGGGGCCCAAATATGGAAATGGACCAGTGAACAGCTCTTCAGAGTGTCCAAGTGTGGGATCACTTGCTGTCTGACGACACTCGGCATGGTGGGAGGAAGGAGCATCAGGGTGAGGAGGAGTATGCGGTCGAGACTCATGGCTACTAAGAGTTGACCGTGTGGAAGACAGACCGGAGTTGGTGCTGCCCAGGTAACTGGAAGTATTGTCTGCTATCCAATTAATAACCTGTTCACACTGATCAGTTCTCAATACTGGTGTTGTTCTGTGCTTCCCTAGTAATTCGGTCAAGAAGTGGGAGCGAGAAGATGTGGCTGTTGGTTGTGGCACATTTTCACCTTGGCCACGGCCCCGTCCTCTGCACGAACCATCACCAGAACGTCCACTTCCAAGTCCCTTGCCACGCGCCTTGCCCATTGTAAATGAAGTAAAATAGCTTACACTTGCACTATCAATGGAAAAAGGGTAATAAAGAGTAGATTAGAACCGTGGAAGAGGAAAACCACATTTATTGTTTACTGGGGTATACCACACTTTTTTAAATAGAGATATTTGCGGCTGAACAGTGAGCGACACACTCAAACTGCTTTTTTTTTAGATACCAAAGGCCCAAAACTGGATAGTACAGCGATTTGACCCGTGGAACTGCGAAACCACACTGGGATGTCGGGCCTACACAAGACTATTTTCAACAGATGTATTTTTGTGTCACAACAGTCAGGAGACACTACTGTTTTTCTTTACGGAAAAAACTACCAAAACCTGAATAATAGAGATTTTTTACCGTGGAACAGCAAATACCAGGCATTTTAAAATATATATATATTTGCGGCTGAACAGTGAGCGACACACTCAAACTGTATTTTTTAGATACAAATGGCCCAAAAGTGGATAATACAGAGGTTTGTACCGTGGAACTGCAAAACCACACTTGTATTTCTCGGGCCTACACCAGACTATTTTCAACAGATATATTTGTGTCTGAAAAATCAGGGAGACACTATTTTTTTTTTTTTTTACAGCAAAAAATGCCAAAAACAGGATAATAGAGATTTTTTACCGTGGAACAGCAAAAGCACACTTCTGTCTCTCTGGCCTACACCAGACTATTTTCAACAGATATATTTGTGTCTGAAAAATCAGGGAGACACTATTATTATTTTTATACAGCAAAAAATGCCAAAAACAGGATAATAGAGATGTTTTACCGTGGAACATCAAAACCACAGTAATAATTTACTGGTGTATACCAGGCTTTTTAAAATATATATATATTTGCGGCTGAACAGTGAGCGACACACTCAAACTGTTTTTTTTAGATACAAATGGCCCATAGAACTGCAAAACCACACTTCTGTTTCTCTGGCCTACACCAGACTATTTTCAACAGATATATTTGTGTCTGAAAAATCAGAGGCACACTTTTTTTTTTGGGGGGTTGGGGGACACCAAAAGGTTAATAAGATGGGTATTTGTACATTGTGAAGGAGGAAAAAGAAAAGGGGATTTTTATAAAAAAAAAGGATTTTTCCTGGCCCCCGGGACCTGGAGCTAAGTCCAGCAATTTCAGCAGCACACAGGACTGTAATGCAGCGTTTGCTGGTATAACCACTGTGTCTCCTATACAGCCTGCCTGCCTGATATACCTGGGATGGATATTAGTCCTGAGAAGGACTGTTTGTTTGATCTGGCAGCCTTTACAGACCCTACACTAACTATTTTGCAGGATATATCTCTCCCTAAATCAGCAGCGCTGTTTCTACACTGTCTGATCCGGAGCGACTGTGTCCAAGATGGCAGCGCCCGGTTTTAAATACTCGAGGTGACGCTGTGCGGCCAGCCAATCACTGTAATGCCCACAAACAACATAGCTGCGGCATTACAGTGACTGGCTGGCAATCCCTGCATGTTCATTGGCTCTGTAAAGAGCGCCAAACATGCAGGGCGGAGACCCGAGCTCCCGCCCGAGTAACCCGGAAATGCTCGGTGCTCGCCGAACATCCCGAGTAGCGTGATGCTCGGGCGAGTACCGAGCAGTGTCGAGCAAGTTCGCTCAACACTATTACTTACTAATAAGCTTCCTATAGAGCCAATGGAAATTTGTATTGATTTTGGGCTTGATATAGAGCAATTGTGAGATATAGAATCTGTATTAAGTTTTCATAAAGAACAAGATGTCATCATATACTGTACAGATTGGCGTTAAGAATAACAAAGGGAAACCAATGAATTTCTTTTTTAACTTACCTAATAGCAATTCAATGTTCACTGCCCTTCTTGACATCATTTGCATCTGTGATGTTCCAGAGGCTTACTGGGTTATAGCACCTGACTTCTGAACAAGTGTTCATGAGCTTGACTTCACGGAGACATTTTTTCATTTACTTACTAATAAACCTCCTATAGAGCCAATGGAAATTTGCATTGATTTTGGGCTTGAGATAGCGCAATTGCGAGATATAGAATCTGTACTAAGTGTTCATAAAGAACAAGATGTCATCATACGTTGTACAGATTGGCATTATGAATAACATAGGGAAACCGATGGATTTCTTTTTTCTTATCTATTAGGGCTTCAATGTTCACTACCCTATTTGACATCATATTGCACCAGTGATGTTCCAGTGGCTTACTGGGTTAGTGCACTTGACCTCTGAACAGGTGTTCATGTGTTTAACGCCGAGGAGATATTTTTTCATTTTCTTACTAGTAAGCTTCCTATAGAGCTAATGGAAATTTGCATTGATTTTGGGCTTGAGATTGCAATTGTGAGATATAGAATCTGTATTAAGTGTTCGTAAAGAACAAGATGTCATCATATGCTGTATATATTGGCATTATGTATAACATAGTAAAACCAATGGATTTCTTTTTAAACTTACCTATTAGTAGTGTTGAGCCACCCCCGTAGTGTTCGAGTTCGGTTCGGTTCGTCGAACACCCGTGTGTTCGCCGAACTGTTCGTCGAACACCTTCGAACACCGTTAAAACCAATGACAGGCAAACAAAAACACTTAGAAACACATAGAAAACACCTTCAAAGGTGTCCAAAAGCTGACAAACTGCCCAGAAGACATAACTAACACATGGAAAAGTGACAAGTACATATAGTCATGCGAAAAGAAAAGAGGTGGATGAGTAAAAGGAGGGGGAGACACAGATATAGGCATGGCATGCCCTTCTAAAATCCAAAAAGTGCGAAGCCGACATGGCCAGTCCGTTCCTGCCCGTGCCACCTCCGTGTCGCCGGGTTTGTGCCAGAGCTGCGATGGACCCTGACGGCCAGCCTCCCTCTCCCAATACTGGTGCCTGTCCACTGGTGGGTCGAGCCCCCCCGCGGTGGGGGGGAGTAACATCTGCAGAAGAAAGACCATCTTCCAGCCAAACTAAGATGTCGACTTCTTTTCGTGGACAATGTGATACGATCCCTTTCTTACGGACACGCCCATCGCTACAAATTCCAGATGAGGCACAAAAACAGCAGGTGCTTCAGCGGATATCAAGTGCTCCTTCAAGTGGGCTCTCCTCCACCTCAATTTCAACATCACAAATACTCCAGTCCTCAGAGGTGTCACCCCAATCGCACTTGCTTCCTCACAGCTCCCAAGTCTCCAGCTGCCCGTCTGAGTATGGGGTAACACAGATGGTTGAGTCTGCAGAGCTGTTTACTCATACTATAGCCTGGGAAATGGAGGTCTGCTCCAGAGCTTCTGTTAATCCAGACGAGGAAATGATCTGCACTGATGCCCAGAATCTTTATAAGTCGGATCCAGGACCAGATGAAGAAGGTTCTGAGCATAATGTAGACCCTCGTTAACAAACTGTAACTCCTGTTGGTGGAGACAATGATGAAGACGATGATGAGACTCAAATACCTGATTGGAGAGACAACTTGACTATTCGGTCAGGGCAGGAAGAGGTTGGCTTTGAGGACGACGGGTGTGATAACACACAGAGTGATGATGACGAGGTTGGAAATCCCACTTACTGTCAACCCACAGTCAGCCAGTCGATGAGGTCAGCGGAGGAGGTGGAGGAGGAGGATGTGACTAGCCCAGGGGATGGGGATGACTCGGTACCCGGGCCTTTGCCTGGCCTTGGGGATGTCGCAGTGGTCGGCTCCCTGGCCCGTACCCTGTCACTCTTTAAAAGGGTGGATAATTGTTAATTTTATAAGAGTTCGTGACACCACATGTGGTATCTGGTGAGAAGCACCAGCGCTGCAGCAGTCCACTGAGACCCGTGATAAGGCAGCTCGATGGTATAGCTCCCCACAGGTGGAGCTAGGTCTCAGGGCAGCGTATGCAGGGGGAATGCAGGACAGGCGAGACCCAGCTGGGTCAGAGCAAGAACGTGAACGGACACGGTAGTCACTTCAGTACCTTTTACTGGAGGAAATTCAGGCACATCCCGGAGCAATGTAGGGTGAAGGGTGCATATCAGGATCCTCCCCAATGAGCAGGTGTAGGGCCTCCTGTTTCTTGCCTCTGCGTAGTAAGTTTCTGACCTGCCTGGAGCTAGGCCTAACTTTGTCTCTGTCCTGCGCTGGCTGACCTTGTGGTAGGGCCTTCTCTTGGATTTCACGCTCCCAGTATGCGGGGCCTAAGCGTCTCCTGGCTCTGTTACGTATCAGCACCTTAGCGATCCTGGGACTTGTAGTTCTCCAGGGATTCCGGTTATGCCTTACTGGGTCAGAGATCCCGGTAAGCTCGTATCCGGTGTCCGGTAAATGCTTTGGGGTGAGCTGGCTAAGCTCCACTGCCCCTTATGTACTAACTCGCCACTCGCCTTCGGCCTACTCGGTCCCTCACTAGGCTATACACACTAACGGCAGCTTGCCGCGCTTCTCCGATCTTATGGCGCCGGCACACCTTAAGCTCTATCTGAGCTCCCTGAATCTAGCTAGCAGGAGCCTCGTGCTCCACTGCTGAACTATTAACTGAGTTCTCTAGACTAGACTGAGCTCCACTGCAGACTGACCTCTCTTAGGCTTCTCTACTGCAGGAACTCTTCAGAGGAACTGAACTGCCTAGCTCCACCTTCCCTATTTATATCCCTAACGGGCTCCCTCTGCTGGTCTGAGGTGGAAGGTGGAGATGTGTGAATGTTTATGGGGGCCTCTTGTGGAGGATTCCATCAATACACTCTTCTAGGATCTGTGATACCAAGCACAGCGGGGCGTCACAGATGCTATTGACGACGAGGTTAGGTTGCGCCTTCCTGGACAGAGACGGAGTACTGGAAGCATGTCAACAACTGCATCCTCAATCACACTTCTGCCTCTGACCACAAGTCGTAGTGGCTCTTCAGGTCGCATGGGCTCTAAGCCTTGCATAGACTGGGCATTTATTCAGATCGATAAGGATGACCCAACTTGTGCTATCTGTAATATTTGTCACCAAAAGCTAAGTAGAGGCCAAAAAATCCATAGTTTGAGTACTTCATGCATGTACCGTCACATGGATATGAAGCATAAGTTGCAGTGGGAAGCTCACTGTGCTACAATGCGGCCTAGCAGGCTGGGCCAACCACCGTCTGCCCCATCTTGTGCATCCGTGGCCTCTTCATCCTCTGTGACTGGGGGGACAGCAGTCACACATGTTTTTGGACGCAGACCTGCCACCTCTTTACCTGCAACAGCCAGTGTGATTGGCAGGTCGTCAGTTCATTGGGAAGTGGAAACACCTGCTGGTGTTGAGCGCTCTCTGACATCGAGAGCACCACCTTTGGATCAAGGCAACATAACATGACCGCCTGCATCTTCCTCACAGACCAGCAGTTTGCCGGGGACACCCTACTCAACCCCGTCTAAGCACAACAGCCAGCCCTCGGTCCCTCAGATGTGGAAAAGTAAAAGACCATTTCCTCCTAGCAATGAGAAAGCTAAGAGGTTGAATTTCACCATCTGCAAGCTGTTGGCTACAGAAATGCTGCCTTTCCGTCTAGTGGACACAGTGGATATTCGAGACCTTATGTCCGTCGCAGTGCCCCAGTACCAGATGCCCAGTCGGCACTACTTCTCAAAGAAAGGTGTGCCTGCGCTCCACCAGCATGTTGCACACAACATCACCGCTTCTTTGAGAAACTCTGTGTGTGACAGGGTGCATTTCACCACAGACACTTGGACGAGTAGGCATTGACAGGGGCGTTACATGTCGCTGACTGGGCACTGGGTAACTATGGTGACAGCAGGACAAGGGGCTGCCGTCCAAGTCTTACCGTCCCCACGAGTTGTGCGCCAATCCTCTTTATCTCGAAGTTCCTCCACTGCTTCTGCCTCCTCAACCTCCTCTCGGTCCTCCACCTGCACCCAAAGCCTGTCTGGTAATGCTACCTGCTTTCTAACTGCGTAGAAGGAATCCTGCACACCTCCTTACTATGCTGGCAGCAGGGCTCAATGGCATCAGTGTTTACTTTGAAATGTCTGGGAAATGTGAGTCACACAGCTGAGGACTTGTGGTCAGCTCTGGAGACCCAGTTTCATGAATGGTTGTCTCCACTGGACCAGCAACCAGGGAAGGCCGTGTGCGACAATGCTGCAAACTTGGGTGCGGCCCTTCGCCGGGGCAATGTCACACACGTGCCTTGTATGGCTCACGTGTTGAACCTGGTTGTCCATAAATTTTTAGCCCACTATCCCGGACTAGATGGCCTTCTGCAGAGGGCACGGTCGCTGTGTGCTCACTTCCGCCGTTTGCATCCCGCAGCTCAACGACTTACATCTCTACAGAAGTCGTTGGGCCTGCCAGTTCACCGGCTGAAATGCGATGTGCCGACACAGTGGAATTCAACTCTGCATATGTTGCAGCGACTGTGGCAGCACCGACAAGCCCTGGTGCAATACGTTCTGACGTATAGCTTGGGCCAACGAGATCCAGAGGTGGGGCAAATCGCGCTGCAGGAGTGGTCTCAGATAAGGGACCTATGAAGTTGACGCACCCCCTGGGCCATGGGGTACCCTGAGCCGGGCCGGTAGACGCTGGGGGTTGTAGTCACTGTGGCGTTGACCCGGTCCGTGACCCAGTGCGGTCAATCCATGGGTAATTTGTATATATGGATTTTATAATGTCCGACTACGCCACCTGTGGAGTGCGGCCAAAGGGGCTGCCGCTGCGGAACAGTCCTCTGAAGCTTGTGGTTTTGCAGCAATGGTATTATTACTCACCACAGGAAGAGTGTAGCTTTAGGGCAGTGTGGGTGGATGATGGTGGTTGTAGTGCAGGGAGTCAGTAATGAACACAGAGTCCGTGTGATGCAGTCCCAAGATCTTTACTCACAGTTGTTGCAGTTCAGATTACAGGTACCAGAGCAATCTCACCCGTTGTGCTGTGCATACTCAGTGAGGGGCTCAGTCCACCCCCAGATAGCTCCAGAGTACTTAGCAGGACCCCCTTCTGTGTGTCCTTTCTCTGGCCTTCTCCCTACACCTCACACCCAGTGACAATTCTATCCGGTATCCTCGGGCCTTGGCGGGCGACTTGTGTTCCGTACCCTGGGTCCTATGTGGCTACCTTCTTAGTGAGACTGGTGTGGACTTTTGCCTTCAGTACATGAAATGCTGCAGACTCCGGTTTCTAGTTGAGCCTTGCTGATTCTCCGCAAGTTGAGGGACCGGTTCCCCTTACCTGGCCTGACCCCTCTACCTCCTGGTAGCAGCGGGAGTACTGGTGGCCTTCTGCACGTCCCATAGCCCTAGGGTCCCTTCGGTTCCTGGAGCCTTCCTGCTCCCACTCCTCTCTTCTCTCCTTCAGTCCTGGGCCTCCCAGGCTAGGCCCGCCTCCGGAGCAGAGCTCATGCCGAGCCTCTGCTCCTGTCACTTTTCCTCCTCTGACTGGCTTGCTCTTTCTAAGATGGCTTCCTATTTATACTCTCCCTGTCATGTGCTCCCCTAAGCTGCTCCCCTAAGCTGCTCCCCTAAGCACCCACTACATAGGACCCTCCCACCAGCTAGGGACCTGGGACTGTGCTCTCCCTTAGGAGCAATCTCGCCCTACCCCCACTGCGGGTATGTGTTGGATGCAGGTGTTAGGGTCCCGAGCCATACGCCTTCCTTACCTGAGGGTGAGATACCACACCTCTGGGTGAGATGCAGTAACTCTGTGGCAACTGAACCCTCAGGGGCGCCACACACCCTTCTGCACAGATTTGAAATGGCGACGAAGATGTTTAGTGCTGACGACGATGCCATTATCAGCATGACTATTCCAATGATTTACATGCTGGAGCACACATTAAACAGAATTCAGAGTCAGGTGGTGGGACAAGAGGAGGTGGAGGAAGTAGAGGAGGAGTCGTATGCGGAAGGGATAACATCTCCAAGGTCCAGACGGTTGGCAACACCAAGGCGGCAGGCATGGGAGGGTGGGGTAGAGGGATTAACCAGGGCGCATGGTAGCAGCCAAACTGTTGAGGAAGGTGCAGGAGCCGAGGAAGAAGTGGAGGACGAACTGACGATGCGCATGGAAGACTCATCAGATGAGGGAGACCTTGATCACATTTCTGTTGTGCGAGGTTGGGGGGAGAGGGCAGAGGAAGGAAGCATGATTCTTACCTCGCTACCAACACAACAAGGACTTGGTCCTCCTGGATGCGCAAGACACATGAGTGCCTTCTTGCTGCACTACCTGCAACATGACCCTCGGATTGTCAGAATTCGAAGTAATCCCGACCACTGGGTTGCCACACTCTTAGATCCCCGGTACAAAAGTAAATTTGCCGAAATAATTCCTGCCATAAAAAGGGATTGATGCATGCAGGAGTATCTGCAGACGCTGTTGCAGAATCTTAAATGTGCTTTTCCACAAAACTCCAGTGGTGCACGTAGTGAATCTCACAGTTCTAAATTGCCAACCGTGGGACTGTCGAGTCTTCATCACTCAAACCGTAACAGTAACACAGTATCTGCTGGTAACAGCAATTTTGTGGAATCGTTTCACCACTTTTTTAGACCATCCTTTGCAAGGCCACAGGAGACAAGAAGTCTGACACATAGTCAATGTCTAGAGAGGATGGTGCAGGAGTATCTCCAAGTGAACATCGAAGCCATGACTGTGTCACTGGACCCTTGCTCATTTTGGTATTCCAATCTGGAAAAATGGCCGGAGCTCGCCACTCACGCCTTGGAGATCTTGTCATCCCCTGCAGCCAGTGTTCTCTCTGAACGTGTGTTCAGCGCTGCTGGTGGTGTGCTGAGAGATAAGCGCACGCGGCTGTCCACTGAGAATGTAGACAGACTCATGTTCATAAAGATAACCCCTGTGTTATCCTTGGGAGACTAAAAGCTTGAGGATTTGGTAAAATCACCTCGCCAACCGTTTTAAGCAACTGTGGGGCAATTGATGCCACTTAACCCTAGAACGCATGACCATAAAAATCTACACTTTCATATACCTGGGACCTTTTAGGCCCGTGTGCAAATAACATGGAATAACTCAAACTCAAATGACAAACAACTATATACATGAAGAATACCTAGAGTTTCAAAATTCTAACTAAAGTAATCTTGCAGAAAATAGAAAACAATTAACAGGGCGGGCCTGCGAGGCCCCAGGTATGCGTTCTAGGGTTAAGTGGTGTCTGTGCCACAATTTTGGGAAAAAATGGAGACTCTTTCTGGAGTCCCCTTGCTGTGTCTTACGTGACGTTGGCATCGTCAATTCCAGGTGGGTTGGGTCGCCCCCCCCCCCCTTTTAACTGTAAGAAACTACATACACTATGGCTTGGGGTAACACAGATGGTTGAGTCTGAAGAGCTGTTTACTCAGAGGTCTGCTCCAAATCTTCAGTGTCTGCTAGTCAGCGTAGAATTTTTAACTGCATCTAGCCTAGGCAATACTTTGGGCGTAGTAGCCCAGCTGCGAAGCAAGCTGCACCGCCTGTGTATCTAATAAGAATTTTTAAATGCATCTAGCCTAGTCAGACTGTGGGGGCCCCCAACCAAACCCAGACGCTCAGCCCCCCTACCGCCCCCCTTTCCTTGACAATACAATAATGTACCTCTTACAACTGGATGGGTGAGGATCGGTCACAGCTTTATTAACTCTTTATACTCATTCCATTAGAAAGGCATTTTATTTCTAAAATAATTCAGCTTGTTGTAGCATGCCCTGGGTCTCCACTCCGGCAAGTTGGCCAACAAGTGTAACTCTCCAACATGTCCTTTCTATTTCCAGGCCACGGAGAATCCTGCGAACTCGTATGCAGGACTCTGACCCCCACCCATCACTCTTAACGCTTGTTCCACTCCGTCCTGGAGTCCTGACAGGAATATGTCCAGTACAATATCCATTAAGTGAACACCGTCGGGCCGTATGAGGCCTGCTTTATCTCCTTCCAGTTGTCGGTGTCGTACCACTACACCGCCTCTGTCTCTTCTAAATTTTGCCATCCGAATATTTATTACCCGCCTTGTCCGTTCGATGGCCGTGATGTCTCGCGCACCTTGCCATACCGCTATCGGCACAATCTCTGACCATACTATAGCTAGTTTTGTGAAAAATTCTCTGAAGCGCTCAGTGTCTAGTTCCATTATTGCCATTAGTTATGCGCTCTTGTGATGACCTAGGTTGTTTCCTCCTGCCTGTATAACTAAGATGACCGGACATCTTGCCTCTCTCCCTACCTTGATTACCTCCATTAGTACCTGTGGCCATAGCAGGCCTCTAATACCTCTCCAGTTGAAATATGTGTTATGAAACTCTAATTTCCTCCCGCCTGGGCGGACTTTCGCCCTTTTCTCTGCCCAATATATATACGAGTGGCCTATCATCCACACTGTTGGCTTAGCGTCACCTGTAAAAGAAACAAACCACGTTAGGATAACAAGTCCGGTCTTATGTATCTTGCCAAACACGTGGATCGCCATCTCCCTATCCTCTGAACTTCCATTTCTGACAGTCCTGCTCTTGCTGCTTCCGTGGCCGCGCCTATGCGGAATGAGTGTGTCCCGTAATCTTTGGGGTGGTTCCCTGCCGATGTTATGCATTTATTAAATATAGCTTGGAACTGGTATCTTGATAATGGCGCTCCATCAATGTGTGATAGGAAGAAATTACTTTGTGATCTGATGGTTAGATATGTTTTTACTATTGTTACCCGACTCAGTGTACCGTTTGTGGGTTGTAGAAGCACCCAAGTGCCCCTGCCCGCTGGAACCGTTTTTGATTTGTGTATGCGTAGACGTATTGCATTATTGGCAATGACTAGGTCCTGGTGTAATAAGCATCCACTGGTGGTAATTTTGGATTGAGGGACTAATTCGCTTATGCATAGTGCCCCGAAGAAGTCGATCACAAATGCAGCAGACAGTTGTGTTGCTTCAAATTGTGAGTGTCATGTTAATGGTGTTAGGGATATGATGTGAGAAATCAGTTTTAGTGACACGGGACTGGACGTCTACACTCCTGACTTGGCTGACCCCTTTTCTACCCTTTTATGGATTGTCTGATGATGAATCTTTGTCACATCTCCCCAATTCAGTAGTTGGAAGTGAAATGCTACTCCGGTCAGACACCGCTGCGCTGACGCCCCTGATATGCCCCTCATCATTAGCTGGTGGAGAAATTCTATGGTGACTTGTGATCTGGCTTGTTCACATTGGTCAATCCGTCTGCCTGCTACTAGTCATGTCCACTCTTCCCATGCCTTACCATATGCTTGCCACGTCGACGGGGCAACTGACGCTCTGATTAATGGCATCAACTATTCGCCACTAGATCCCATAGGGAAGGTGGGCAACTGCTGCCCGATGGGTGGGCATTGTGGAAGAGCTCTGTGAAAATCTGCCAATTGAATTGTTATAAAGCGTTAGCAGCAGCTTTAGACCCCTCAGCATAGTGGCTAGCGCGGACCCATACATTGTGTTTTAGGCACAGGAATGCTAGCCTGGGTAGTTGGCCTAGCACTGGGAGAGACGATGATGCCATCTTATTAATGCAGTGCGCTAGGCTGGTGTTTTTTGTTATGAAGCGTATATTTTTGTAAGCCAGGCGCGCGCCCCATATTTCTATTAATACCACTATTGGGAAGAAAAATTATTTTCAGGGCTAGATGCAGCTAAAAATTATTAAGAGCTGGTGGAGCTTGGTATAGATGGCCTAATACAATGAGTCCCGCACACTGTTAGAAGCCCAAATATTTTTTCAGAGCTAGATGCAGAAAAAAATTATATTCAATTTGCAACCTGATGGAGGTCAGTATAGATGGACTAATAGAACAAGTCCCACACACTGCTAGAAGCCCAAATATTTTTTCAGAGCTAGATGCAGATAAAAATTATTTTTAATTTGCAACCTGATGGAGGTCAGTATAGATGGACTAATAGACCAAGTCCCACACACTGGTAGAAGCCCAAATATTTTTTCAGGGCTAGATGCAGATAAAAATTATTTTTAATTTGCAACCTGATGAAGGTCAGTATAGATGGACTAATTGAACAAGTCCCACACACTGCTAGAAGCCCAAATATTTTTTCAGAGCTAGATGCAGATAAAAATTATTTTTAATTTGCAACCTGATGGAGGTCAGTATAGATGGACTAATAGAATGATGCTATGCCCAAAAGGTTTTACTTCACTAGGTGCAGTAAAAAAATTGGTATTCTATACACAGGTGGTGTAGCTTGCAACTCAGATAGGCTACTCCACTGACTAACACACTCTGCAATAGGCCAAAAAGGATTAGCTTTGCTAGATTTAGCCAAATGCTGTGAAAAAAACTTGCACAGCACTGGCACAGACCTGCCTGGCAAAAACTGATAGGAACTGATGAAAACTTAGTCCTGAAAAGAACTGCAATTACAATTAGTCTTTACTCCCAACCTATCTATTTAAGAGCACAGACCTGCCTGACAAAAGTCATAGGAAATGCTGTAACCTAGTCCTTAAAAGGACTGCAATCACAACTCTTCCCTACTCCCAAGCTATCTGTAGATTTGTGCGAAAATTGGCTTGAAATTAACAAGGTATAGCGCACACAGCAACAGCGGTGCCGTCTAACACGCAGCTGCAGCAGTGAGAAAATGGTGGCGACGGGGAAAATGACTGGGTCTTATAGGGCAAGGACATGTGACATACACTGCCAATGACACATGCCCTTGCTTGTGTGAAAAAAAGCACTTCGCTCCTTGTGTGCTCTGCTGATAGGCTGACAGATTGCACCTCCCCATTGCCAATGCGGGAAAGAGAAAAAAAAAATGGAGATCTTTATTATTCCTGCAGAGATCCATCCCCTGCCCCTCTGTACACTCAAACTGCGTATTAACATTAATTTTCATCATTACTGAGAAAAAATCCAGTTATGATTTTGGTGCACGAACAGTTATCGAACATAACCTCGAACAGCCGAATTTTTTTCAAATCGTTCGTGTTCGCCGAACAGCTCGAACACCGCCCAAAACAGCTCGAATTTGAGATTGGCGAACAGTTCGAGTCAAACAACGCTCATCTCTACCTATTAGCGATTCAATATTCACTGCCCTAATTGACATGACAGCACCCCTGTGGTGTTCTAATGGTTTACTGGGTTAATGCACTTCACTTCTGAACAGGTGTTCATGAGTTAGACACCATGGAGAGCTTTTTTTCATTTACTTACTAATAAGCTATGTTTAGAGCCAATGGAAATTTGCATTGATTTTGTGTTTAAGATTGTGCAATTGTGAGATATAGAATTTGTATTAAGTGTTCATAAAGAACATGATGTCATCATACGCTGTATAGATTGGCATTATGAATAACATAGGGAAACCAATGGATTTCTTTTTAAACTTAACTATTAGCGATACAATGTTCACTACCCTAATTGACATGATGTCACACCTGTGATTTTCCAGTGGCTTACTGGGTTAATGCACTTGTTTTCTAAACAGGTGTTCATGAGTTAGACTCCACGTAGAGATTTTTTTCATTTACTTAATAATAAACTTCCTATAGAGCCAATGGAAATTTGCATTGATTTTGGGCTTGAGATATTTCAATTGTGAGATATAGAATCTGTATTAAGTGTTCATAAAGAAGAAGATGTCATCATATGCTGTACAGATTGGCATTAACCTTCGTCAGGCTACATAATTTTACAACGTTAACAGGCTGCAGAGGTACAATTATTCCTTCATATATACCTCCACTGTGGCAAGACTTTCTCCTTTACTTGGTATCAGAAACTAAAGTACATTCAGCTACAAATGTTATGCTGATATCTATTGGCCAGTGTTGTTACTGCTCACTTATGTTGCTGTCAATTAAGTTGATTCAAACTGGGAGTGGCTTCTACTTCTCTTCCTACCTCCCTCCTCTCAGTAGCCATTTTGCTGTTCATCTCATTGCTGTGAGCACACACATTTCTAGGTTTGTGAAGTCTTCAATTTCTTGGAAACGAGGGTAGGAAAGTCTCACAGCATCTAACAGCCAGTTATACCTTCATTCGCCTTATGTGGGGACAGAACAGTCAGAAATTGTCTTTGAGCCTGGACTTGGCTTACATATATTTTGTATGAAACTTATCACTATAGGCATGATTTTTATACGAAAAATGGATAATAATTAGTATCTACATATTGTTTTACGATGTTTTACTAATATTCAGCACAAAATAAAGATGGCGTCTCTGTTACAATTTTCCTATTGGTCGAAAAAACAGTCGAAGATGGAATGAAAATTCTGAAACTGTATACGGTTTACATAATATATAAATGACATTTATAAATAATTATCACTAGAAATAATTTACTATTTTATCTGCACTTTAGAATCGAGTTTCATTCTACTTGCCACGTGTTACTGAACTAAATTACGAAGCCAAAATTCATCTACCAAGACCTCATGAGTGATAGTGATGCTGGATCTAGTTTCCGCCATAATCCAAGAAAACGTGCTTGCAGGTTAGTATCATTTTGTGAAAAGACAATAATGTAGTATTGTGCAGTATTTCGGAAAATTATTTATTTTTCATTTTTTCATATTTACAGATTTACGTCTGACGAAATAATGCGAATGCTAGAAGAATCTGATTCTGAGCATGAGGAAGAACCATATGTTGCATCTGATGATGAAAACTATGTACCACAAGTGGATGTTACTGAAGAAGATTCAGACATTGAACAAGAAATGGTCATAGAGCAGGAAAAAGAATATGACTCAGACGAAAGTGTTGAGGATGAGTCTGTGCCTCAAAGTGCAGGCGACATTTGGACTGCTAAGGATAAAACTCAATGGTGTAGTGATCCACTGCCAAATGCACAAACAAAATCTCGCAATGTCCTACGACAAAGAGGTGGCCCTGCTGCAATCAGCAACCTGTATATAGCAAAAGAGCTATTCAAGTCAATCATGACTCCCGAGATGTGTGACATCATATTACGAGAAACTAATCGAAAGGCCACGAGAGTTTGTGATGCTTACAACAACGAACTGGTACAACGTTTTCCTGATTCTTCTGAACGGCCACCACAAAAAACATTCAAGCAATTTACTGAAACTGAACTCCATGCATTTTTGGGCATACTGATTGCTGCTGGTGTGCACAGAGACAACAAAGAGAATCTGGAGGAAATGTGGAATGTTGCTGCTCTGCCTCTTATACGTGCAGCCATGTCTCGTGACCGCTTCAAGATGATACTCAGATTTATCAGATTTGACAACGAAAATACACGTACAGAACGTGTGCAAACAGATAAAGCTGCACTAATATGGGACATCTGGACAATGCTGAACAGAAATCTGGAGAGAGCCTACAAGCCATATAATTGTATCACCGTCGACGAGCAATTATTTCCAATTAGAGGCCATACTAAATTTACCCAGTATATACCTTCAAAACCAGCTAAATATGGCGTAAAGATTTTCTGGGCTTGTGACTCGTCAAACGCCTATCCATTACAAGGTCAGCTCTACACTGGGAAACCAATTGATGGTCCTCGACAAGTAAACATTGGTGAACGAACAGTATTGGACCTAGTGAGTTCGTATAAAGGCTCTGGAAGAAATGTCACCACCGATAACTTCTTTACAACCATGGAACTAGCTAAGGTATTGAACTCCTGGAACATGACACTAGTTGGTACAGTGAGAAAAAACAAAAGATTCCTACCTAGCAACATGCAGCCTGCCAAAGAAAGGCCTGTAAACTCGACAAATTTTACCTACAATCATGATGCAACAGTCAGTTCATATGTACCAAAGAAGAACAAATCAGTCGTGCTTCTATCATCTATGCACATGACGGGAGAAGTTGACGAGACACTAGCAGCCAAGCCAGAGATAATAAAATACTACAACAAAACAAAAGGCGGAGTTGATGTTATGGATAAAATGTTGGGAGAGTACACTGTGAAACGATGAACATTACGTTGGCCTCTGGCATTTTTCTACAATATGATTGACGTCACTGGGTTAGCATCCTACATCATCTACAGAGAACACAATCCAAGCTTCAGGACAAAGGATCAACGAAGAAAGTTCCTGAAAGATCTCGCAAATCAGCTGTGTATGCCTGCAATTGAAGATCGTAGTACAAACCGAATGATGATGAGAAACCATTTTCTTCGAGGTGCAGTAGAAATGGTGCTTGGACGATGCATTCTGGTAGCATCGCAAGCAGCAGCTGGTCCTCAAATACCTCATGGTAGTCGTGGACCATCCCCTGTTGATGGTAGTTGCTATGTCTGCCGAGACCTGAGGCGAAAACAACATAAGACTAGAAAGTCTTGTGTGGTTTGTTTGAAACCCATTTGCAATGAACACTCGGTAGCAAAGACAACATGCATTACTTGCGAAGAAAATCAATAAAAAAAGTTTCTTATATTTTCTTTTATAATGTAAATGAACAGTTTTTTTAATTGTTTATAATAATAAAATAGCATTATCATTAAAAAAAATATTATTTTTTTTTCCTTGCATTATCTTCATTCAAAATATATGAGGGTACATTTGTACCAATGCAGTTTGTTATGGATGCAAAAATATCTCGACCCCTTATCTGGAAAGGGGGTGGAGATATTTTATTGAAATTTGGCCAATATATTCTGGACCAAAACTGCATAGATGTCACGAAATTTCAGCGCTCTACGGCTTTTCGAAAAAAAGTTATTGCAATTTTAAAACGGAATAGTTACAATTGTACCTACTCAGCCGGATGAAGGTTAAGAATAGAGATGAGCGTTGTTCTACTCGAACTGTTCGCCAATCTCAAATTCGAGCTGTTTTGGGCGGTGTTCGAGCCGTTCGGCGAACACGAACAATTTGAGAAAAATTCGGCTGTTCGAGGTTATGTTCGATAACTGTTCGTGCACCAAAATCATAACTGGATTTTTTCTCAGTAATGATGAAAATTAATGTTAATACGCAGTTTGAGTGTACAGCGGGGTGGGGGGAGGGGCAGGGGATGGATCTCTGCAGGAACAATGAAGATCTCCATTTTTTTTTCTCTTTCCCGCATTTACAGTGGGGAGGTGCAATCTGTCAGCCTATCAGCAGCGCACACACGGAGCGAAGTGCTTTTTTTCACACAAGCAAGGGCATGTGTCATTGGCAGTGTATGTCACATGTCCTTGCCCTATAAGACCAACCATTTTCCCCGTCGCCACCATTTTCTCACTGCTGCAGCTGCGTGTTAGACGGCACCGCTGTTGCTGTGTGCGCTATACCTTGTTAATTTCAAGCCAATTTTCGCACAAATCTACAGATAGCTTGGGAGTAGGGAATAGTTGTGATTGCAGTCCTGTTAAGGACTAGGTTACAGCATTTCCTACGACTTTTATCAGGCAGGTCTCTGCTCTTAAATAGATAGATTGTGGGAGTAAAGACTAATTGTAATTGGAGTCCTTTTCAGGACTAGGTTACATCAGTTCCTATCAGTTTTTGCCAGGCAGGTCTGTGCCAGTGCTGTGCAAGTTTTTTTCACAGCATTTGGCTGAATCTAGCAAAGCTAATCCTTTTTGGCCTATTGCAGAGTGTGTTAGTCAGTGGAGTAGCCTATCTGTGTTGCAAGATATACCACCTGTGTATAGAATACCAATTTTTTTACTGCACCTAGTGAAGTAAAATCTTTTGGGCATAGCATCATTCTATTAGTCCATCTATACTGACCTCCATCAGGTTGCAAACTGAATATATTTTTTTCTGCATCTACCTCTGAAAAAATATTGGGCTTCTAGCTGTGTGTGGGACTTGTTGTATTAGTCCATCTATACTGACCTCCATCAGGTTGCAAACTGAATATATTTTTTTCTGCATCTACCTCTGAAAAAATATTGGGCTTCTAGCTGTGTGTGGGACTTGTTCTATTAATCCATCTATACAGACCTCCATCAGGTTGCAAACTGAATATATTTTTTTCTGCATCTACCTCTGAAAAAATATTGGGCTTCTAGCTGTGTGTGGGACTTGTTGTATTAGTCCATCTATACTGACCTCCATCAGGTTGCAAACTGAATATATTTTTTTCTGCATCTACCTCTGAAAAAATATTGGGCTTCTAGCTGTGTGTGGGACTTGTTCTATTAATCCATCTATACAGACCTCCATCAGATTGCAAACTGAATATATTTTTTTCTGCATCTACCTCTGAAAAAATATTTGGGCTTCTAGCAGTGTGTGGGACTTTCTCTATTAGTCCATCTATACTGACCTCCATCAGGTTGCAAATTAAAAATAATTTTTATCTGCATCTAGCTCTGAAAAAATATTTGGCCTTCTAGCAGTGTGTGGGACTTTCTCTATTAGTCCATCTATACTGACCTCCATCAGGTTGCAAATTGAATATAATTTTTTTCTGCATCTAACCCAGCCAATAGTTTTGGCCTAATACCACAGTTTGGCCACTCAGCTCTGCTCGGTTCCCATCCATTGTTTTTTTGTGCAAACAACTCCAGAGTTGTTAATTAGTTAACCACCAAAATGAGTGGAAAAAGGCCTGCTGCTGGTGGAAAGGGGAATAGGCGTGTTGGGAAGGGGAAAAAAGGTTGTGTCCGTGGGGTAGGTGTTAAAGCAACAGTAACATCTGCAGAAGAAAGACCATCTTCTAGCCAAACTAAAATGTCTACTTCTTTTAGCGGACAATGTGATAAGATCCCTTTCTTACGGCCACACCAATCGCTACAAATTCCAGATGAGGCACAAAAACAGCAGGTGCTTCAACGGATATCAAGTGCTCCTTTAAGTGGGCTCTCCTCTACATCAACTTCAACATCACAAATACTCCAGTCCTCAAAGGTGTCACCCCAATCGCACTTGCTTCCTCACAGCTCCCAAATCTCCAGCTGCCCGTCTGAGTATGAGGTAGAACAGATGGTTGAGTCTGCAGAGCTGTTTACTCATACTATAGCCTGGGAATCAGAGGTCGACTCCAGCGCTTCTGTGAATCCAGACGAGGAAATGATCTGCACTGATGCCCAGAATCTTTATGAGTCGGATACAGGACCAGACGCAGAAGGTTCTGACCATAATGTAGACCCTCATTCCCAAACTGTAACTCCTGTTGGTGGAGACAATGAGGAAGACGATGATAAGACTCAAATACCTGATTGGAGCGACAACTTTAGTTTTTTGTCAGGGCAGGAACAGGTTGGCTCTGAGGACGACGGGTGTGATAACGCACAGGGTGATGATGATGAGGTTGGAGATCCCACTTACTGTCAACCCACAGTCAGCCAAGAGATGAGGTCAGCAGAGGAGGTGGAGGAAGATGCTAGTGACGACGAGGTCAGGTTGCGCCTTCCTGGACAGAGACGTAGTACTGGAAGCACGTCAACAACTGCATCCTCAAACACAACTCTGCCTCTCACCACAAGTCGTGGTGGCTCTTCAGGTCGCATGGGTGCTAAGCCTTGCATAGCCTGGGCATTTTTTCAGATCGATAAAGATGACCCAACTCGTGTTATCTGTAACATTTGTCAGCAAAAGCTAAGTAGAGGCCAAAAAATACATAGTTTGAGTACTTCATGCATGAACCGGCACATGGACATGAAGCATAAGTTGCAGTGGGAAGCTCAGTGTGCTACAATGCGGCCTAGCCGGCCGGGCCAACCACCATCTGCCATATCTTGTGCATCCGCGGCCTCTTCATCCTCTGTGACTGGGTGGACAGCAGTCACACCTGTTTTGGGGCGCAGACCTGCCACCTCTTTACCCGCAACAGCCAGCGTGATTGGCAGGTCATCATTTTCTTTGGAGGTGGTAACACCAGCTGGTGTTGAGCGCTGTCCGACATCGATAGCACCACCTTTGGATCAAGGCAACCTAACATGTCCGCCTGCATCTTCCTCACAGACCGGCAGTTTGCCGGGGACACCCTTATCAACCCCGTCTAAGCACAATAGCCAGCCCTCGGTCCCTCAGATGTGGACAAGTAAAAGACCATTTCCTACTAGCCATGAGAAAGCTAAGAGGTTGAATTTCACCATCTGCAAGTTCTTGGCTACAGAAATGCTGCCTTTCCGCCTGGTGGACACAGAGGATTTTCGAGACCTTATGTCCATCGCAGTGCCCCAGTACCAGATGCTCAGTCGGCACTACTTCTCAAAGAAAGGTGTGCCTGCGCTCCACCAGCATGTCGCACACAACATCACCGCTTCTTTGAGAAACTCTGTGTGTGACAGGGTGCATTTCACCACAGACACTTGGACGAGTAGGCATGGACATGGGCGTTACATGTCGCTGACTGGGCACTGGGTAACTATGGTGACAGCAGGACAAGGGGCTGCTGTCCAAGTCTTGCCGTCCCAACGAGTTGTGCGTCAATCCTCTTTATGTCAAAGTTCCTCCACTGCTTCTGCCTCCTCAACCTCCTCTCGGTCTTCCACCTGCACCCAAAGCCTGTCTGGTCATGCCACAAGCTTTATAACTGTGCAGAAGGGATCCTGCACACCTCCTTACTATGCTGGCAGTAGGGCTCAACGTCATCAGGCGGTTTTTACATTGAAATGTCTGGGAAATGTGAGTCACACAGCTGAGGAGTTGTGGTCAGCTCTGGAGAACCAATTTCATGAATGGTTGTCTCCACTGGACCTGAAACCAGGGAAGGCCGTGTGCGACAATGCTGCAAACCTGGGTGCGGCCCTTCGCCGGGGCAATGTCACACACGTGCCTTGTATGGCTCACGTGTTGAACCTGGTTGTCCAGCAATTTTTAGCTCACTATCCCAGACTAGGTGGCCTTCTGCAGAGGGCACGGTCGCTGTGTGCTCACTTTCGCCGTTCGCATCCCGCAGCTCAGCGACTTACATCTCTACAGAAGTCGTTGGGCCTGCCACTTCACCGGCTAAAATGCGATGTGCCTACCCGGTGGAATTCAACTCTGCACATGTTGCAGCGACTGTGGCAGCACCGACAAGCCCTGGTGCAATACGTTCTGACGTATAGCCTGGGCCAACGAGATCCAGAGGTGGGGCAAATCACGCTGGAGGAGTGGTCTCAGATCAGGGACCTATGCACCCTTCTGCACAGTTTTGAAATGGCGACGAAGATGTTTAATGCTGACGATGCCATTATCAGCATGACTATTCCGGTGATTTACATGCTGGAGCACATGTTAAACAGAATTCGGAGTCAGGTGGTGGCACAAGAGGAGGTGGAGGAAGTAGAGGAGGAGGAGTTGTATGCGGAAGGGCTAACATCTGCAAGGTCCAGACGGTCGGCAGCACCAAGGCGGCAGGCATGTGAGGGTGGGGAGATGGTTTTTCCAGGGCGCATGGTAGCAGCCAAACTAGTGAGGAAGGTGCAGGTGCCCAGGAAGAAGTGGAGGACGAACTGATGGAAGACTCATCAGATGAGGGAGACCTTGATAACATTTCTGTTGTGCGAGGTTGGGGGGAGAGGACAGAGGAATGAGGCATGATTGTTACCTCGCCACCAACACAACAGGGACTTGGTGCTCCTGGATGCGCAACACACATGAGTGCCTTCTTGCTGCACTACCTGCAACATGACCCTCGAATTGTGAGAATTAGAAATAATCCTGACTACTGGGTTGCCACACTGTTAGATCCCCGGTACAAAAGTAAATTTGCAGAAATTATTCCTGCCATAGAAAGGGATGCACGCATGCAGGAGTATCAGCAGAGACTGTTGCAGAATCTTACATGTGCTTTTCCACAAAATACCAGTGGTGCACGTAGTGAATCTCACATTTCCAACTTGCCAACCGTGGGACCGTCAAGTGTTCAGCACTCAAACCGTAACAGAACCACAGTATCTGCTGGTAACATCAATTTTGCGGAATCATTTCACCACTTTTTTAGCCCATCCTTTGCAAGGCCACAGGAGACAAGAAGTCTGACACATAGTCAACGCCTAGAGACGATGGTACAGGAGTATCTCCAAGTAAACATTGAAGCCACGACTGTGTCACTGGACCCTTGCTCTTTTTGGGCTTCCAATCTGGATAAATGGCCGGAGCTAGCCACTTTCGCCTTGGAGATCTTGTCATACCCCGCAGCCAGCGTTCTGTCTGAACGTGTGTTCAGCGCTGCTGGTGGTGTGCTGACAGATAAGCGCACGCGGCTCTCCACTGATAATGTAGACAGACTCACGTTCATAAAGATGAACAAATCATGGATCCGAAACGACTTTTCTACCCCTGTGTCATCCTGGGGAGAGTAAAAGCTTGATGATTGGTTAAAATCACCCTACCAACCGTTTTAAGCTTTCAAATTACTAATCATGTTTATCTGTATCTTGGCTGGAAAATAATTTGGGCTTTGTAGCAGTGTGCAGCACTGATTCTATTAGGCCATCTATACTAAGCTCCACCAGATTTAAAATTACTAATCATGTTTATCTGTATCTTGACTGGAAAATAATTTGGGCTTTGTAGCAGTGTGCAGCACTGATCCTATTAGGCCATCTATACTAAAGCTTCACCAGATTTAAAATTAATAATAATTTTAGCTGCATCTAGCCCGGAAAATAATTTTGGGGCTCCGAGATGCGCAAGACACATAAGTGCCTTCTTGCTGCACTACCTGCAGCATGACCCTCATATTGTCAGAATTCGAAGTAATCATGACTACTGGGTTGCCACACTCTTAGATCCCCCAAACTTTTCGATCAACCTTTTCATTTTAATAAAGACCAAAAAAATGGTCATTTTTGAAATTATAAGCATTAGCAGGTTGTTAGAAACTGAAATCAAACAGTTTTCAACTCAAAACTTTATTCTAGGTGATGTTACATTTTCACATAGGACCCCTTGTTCGAAAGGAGCTTCTGAACTCTCTCGTCCATTGAATTTGTCAGGTTTTGGATGGTTTCTGCTTCAATTGTTTTGCATGAGGACAGAATACCCTCCCAGAGCTGTTGCTTAGATGTGAACTGCCTCCCGCCATCATAGACACTCCTTTTAATGATGCTCCAAAGGTTCTGAATGGGGTAGAGGTCAGGGGAGCATGGGGGTCACACCATAAGTTTGTCCCCTTTTATGCCCATATCAGCCAGAGATGCAGATGTTTTATGTGCAGCATGAGATGGTGCATTATCATGCAGAAAAATGATCTTGCTGTGAAATACACGGTTCTTCTTCTTTAACCATGGCAGGAAGTGCTGTTTGAGAAAATCCACATACATTATGGAGTTCATCTTTAGCGCCTTCAGGGATCCTAAAGGGGCCGACAATCTCTCTCCCCATGATTCCAGCCCAAAACATTACTCCACCTCCTCCTTGTTGGCGCTGTAGCCATGTTTGCGTGGGGTGTCCATCAACCAGCCATCCTCCACTCCATCCATCTGGACCATCGAGCGCTGCACGACACTCATCCGTGAACAAAACAGTTTTGAAATCAGTCTTCATGTAATGTTTGGCCCACTGGAGCCGTTTCTGCTTGTGTGAAGTGGATAGAGGAGGTCGACAGGATGGCGTATGCACAGCTGCAAACCTCTGAAGGACCCTGCATCTTGTTGTTCGGGGGACGTTGGAGGCACAAGCAGCTTCAAAAACTTGTCTGCTGCTATGACAAGGCTTTTTTGCCGCTGCTCTTTCAACCTGACGTAATTGCCTGTAGGAAAGAGTCATCAATTTGCCCTTATCAGCACGCACACGTGTGTACTGTGAATCAGCTACATACTTCTTGATTGCCAAGACACTTCATCCTGATCATCGCACAATGTTGATTGTAGTCATGCCTTGACCTAAACACTCCACAATTTGTTGCTTCTCAGCAGCCGACACATCCTTTTTCTTTCCCATTTTGGTAGAAAATGTAGGCTGCTTAATAATGTGAGACAGCCTTCTTAAGTAGTCTTGCCTTTCATTGGACACACCTGCCAAACTAATTAGCACAGGTGTCTGCAATTGCTTACAGTGATATAAAGAGCCCTGACACACATCACCATCAATGAGTTTAACTGACAAACAAACAAATTCTTCCCTTATCACTCCTAAACACTTTTTGCATAATAATTTGGAACACAGTGTACATGTGCTTTTCCACAAAACACCAGTGGTTCACGTAGTGAATCTTACAGTTCTAACTTGCCAACCGTGGTCTGTATGGAGTTGTTCAATAAAGGGCCCAAAATTAAGATAACATAGATGGGAGAGGTCTCTATGAATAGGAATTCCTAAGTATTTGATACCCTGTGAGGGCCAGGCAAAGGGAAAGTTGGACTGGATGGAATCCTATATGGATTTGGGGAGGGAGACATCGAGGGCCTCAGACTTCGCTGCATTGATTTTAAAATTTGACCATGTAACAAAGTGATCTATTTCAGCCATAACAGCATGGATGGATATATGTGATTGAGTGATATATACTAGGACATCATCAGCAAATAGAGAGCACTTGTACTCGGTGCCTCCCACCTCAATCCACCTAATATTGGGGTTATGGCGAATTGATGAGAGCAGGTGCTCCGTCACTAGGATGTATAAGAGAGGGGACAGAGAACATCCCTGCCTTGTCCCATTGGTGATTGTGAAAGGTGATGAAAATGTTCTGACGCGCCCCTGGGCCTTGGGACACCCGGAGCCGGACCCTTTTTGGTGGATGCTGGTGGTTGTAGTCTCCGTGGCGGCAACCCGGTTCCGTGGCTCAGGGCGGTCAAACCAGTGGCGGAACTATTTATGTGGTTTTGATGTTTAAATGTCCGACTACGCCACCCGTGGATTGCGGTCAGAGTGAACCGCCGCTCCAGGGCAGACCGCTGAGGCTGGTGTTGTGGGTGCAGCAGAGCGTAGCATAACTCCCCACGGGAGGAGTATAGCCTCAGGGCAGTGTATGCGGAGGATGGGGGTGATGGTGCAGGGCAGCAGCAGCAATGACACGTAGTCAGTGATGCAGTCCAGGGTCTTTACTCACAGTTCTTATTATCCAGACCACGTCTGCAGGTAATGGCTGCCCACGTCGTACTGTGCTCACCAGGTGAGGGGCTCAGACAACTCCCAGATAACTTTGGAGTGCTTCACAGGACCCCCTTTGTGTGTCCTTTGTCTGGCCATTCTTACCAACCCTTCTGTCCGGCTGCCTCGGGCCTCCTCTTGGTAAACTTGGCGCCAGTGTCCCTGACCCTATTTGGTGCCTTCCTAGCGGGTGTAGCAAGGGGCTGCGCCACATAAAATGTCACAGCCTCCTGTTTCTAGCTGAGGGTCGTTTCCTGCCTCCACTAGTTTCGGGGACCGGTCTCCCCCTTTGGCCTGACCCCTCCACGCAGGTGGATTCGGGCGTGCGGTGGCGACTCGCCCGTCCGCACCCCTGAGATCCCTTCGTTCCTCGTTCCTGGAGCCTTCTCCGTTCCTCTTCCTTCCTTCTCCCTCTTCCAGGCCTGGGCCTCTGTTACTAGGCCCGCCTCCGGAGCAGAGCTCATGCAGAGCGCCTGCTCCCTGCCACTTCTGCTCAGACTTCTCTGCACTGAACTAAGATGGTGCCCACCTTTTATACTCCCTTCTCAATGCACCCAGGAATTGCTTCCTCCCTGCTCCTGCACTACAGGGTTCCCCTTCCTCAGTGTTCCCTCCCCCCACTCCAGCCAGGGACAGGGACTGTCGTGCCCATCTCAGGGGCATATTGGTCGCCCTGCCCCACGGCAATGTGGTGTAATGCATGCAGGTGTCGGGTCCTGATCCACACTACATCCTTACCTGAGAGTGAGATATCACACCTCTGAGTGAGGTGCAATACCTCTGTAGCAACCAAGCCCTCAGGGTGCTACAGTTCCATTTATCTTCAGCCTAGGTGACGTATTGCGATACAGGGCCGTGATTTTGGCTATAAAAGGGTCCCCTAGACCCCTACCCCAAGCTTTTTAAGAGAATCATATATGGCGTGCCAGGAGACTCTATGGAATGCTTTCTCAGCATCCAACGAGAGTATCTAATTACAAATTTTTAACTGCATCTAGCCCAGGAAATACTTTGTGCCTAGTAGCAGGGTCTGCTAGTCAGCGGATTATCCCGGCTGTTAAGCAAGCTACACCACCTGTAGTTTGGACACTTCATTTTTTCAAAGGAAATGCTTCGGGACCATGGGATACTCAGTGAAGAGCATCAGGAGGCACCCCAAGGCATAGGGGCTCGGACTGGCAGTAGGATGCCTTGCGGTGGACAGCCGAGCTCGATCCTTATAAAAGCTTTTTAACTGCAGCAGCTTTAGTGGACGCTACTGGAGCTGGAATTACGCGGCTGCTGGCATGAGACTTGCCCTCCAATAGATCCTTGTAAATGGATTTAAAGTGTATTCATTCAAATTAGAGAGACAATTTAAATTAAAAAGCTTAGAGCTGCCTCCACCACAGGGGGGCTCGCTCGACCCACAGCGGACAGGCACCAGTATTGGGAGAGGGGGGCTGGCCGTCAGGGTTCACCGCGGCTCTGGCACAAACCCGGCGACGCGGAGGTGGCACGGGCAGGAGCGGACTGAACATGTCGGCTTCTCACTTTTTGGATTTTAGAAGGGCATGACATGCCTATATCTGTGTCTCCCCCTCCTTTTACTCCTCCACCTCTTTTCTTTTCGCATGACTATATGTACTTGTCACTTTTCCATGTGTTAGTTGTGTCTTCTGAGCAGTTTGTCAGCTTTTGAACACCTTTGAAGGTGTTTTCTATGTGTTTCTATGTGTTTTTGTTTGCCTGCCATTGGTTTTAACGGTGTTCGAAGGTGTTCGACGAACACACGGGTGTTCGACGAACCGAACCGAACTTGAACACTACGGGGGTGGCTCAACACTAGTTAAGAATAACATAGGGAAACCAATGGATTTCTTTTTTAACTTACCTATTAGCGATTCAATGTTCACTGCCCTTCTTGACATCACATTGCCTCTGTGATGTTACAGTGCATTACTGGGTTAATGCACTTGACTTCTGAACAGGTGTTCAGGAGTTTGTCTCCACCAAGAGCTTTTTTTCATTTGTTTACTATAGACCCAATGGAAATTTGCATTGATTTTGGGCTTGAGATAGTGCTATTGTGAGATATAGAATCCGTATTTTGTGTTCATAAATAACATGATGTCATCATACGCTGTATAGATTGGCATTAAGAATAACATAGTAAAACCAATGGATTTCTTTTTAAACTTACCTATTAACGATTCAATGTTCACTGCCCTAATTGACTTGCCATTGCACCAGTGATTTTCCAGTGGCTTACTGGGTTAATGTACTAGACTTCTGAACAGGTGTTCATGAGTTTGACTCCACAGAGACTTTTTCTCAATTACTTACTAATAAGCTTCCTATAGAGCCAATGGGAATTTGCATTGATTTTGGGCTTGAGATATTGCAATTGTGAGATATAGAATCTGTATTAAGTGTTCATAAAGAACATGATGTCATCATACGCTGTATAGATTGGCATTATAAATAACATAGTGAAACCAATGAATTTCTTTTTAAACTTAAATATTAGCGATTCAATGTTCACTGCCCTAATTGACATGGTTTGGTACCTGTGATGTTCTAGTGTCTTACTGGGTTAGTGTACGTGACTTCTGAATAGGTGTTCATGAGTTTGACTCCACGGAGACCTTTTCTCATTTACTTACTAATAAGCTTCCTATAGAGCCAATGGAAATTTGCATTGATTTTGGGCTTGAGATAGTGCAATTGTGAGATATAGAATTTGTATTAAGTGTTCATAAAGAACATGATGTCATCATACGCTCTATAGATTGGCATTATGAATAACATAGTAAAACCAATGGATTTCTTTTTTAACTTACCTATTAGCGATTCAATGTTCACTGCCCTAATTGACTTATCATTGCACCTGTGATTTTCCAGTGGCTTACTGGGTTAATGCACTAGACTTCTGAACACGTGTTCATTCTGCTGCGATCCAGCCTGTTATGTGAATGTAGCAGAGCTGAAGCCGTCGTGGGAACCATGGAAAGGTAAGGATGATGTTGGTTTATTATTTTACTTTTATTGCAGGAGATCGTTGGCTTCAGCTGGAATGGGCGTGACGGTAAGTATGGTTTAATTTAGAACAATAAAGAATTGTGTCTTTATTTCAATTAAAGGACTTTATTCTTGGTGTTTGTGTTTTTTCTTAATTTTGACTATGGGGTTAGTAATGGGGGTGTCTTATAGACGCCTCTCCATTACTAACCTGGGCTTGATGTCAGCTGGCATTATAAGCTGACATCAACCCCAGCCCTATTACCCCACTGCCACCGCTACAGGGCAGTGGGAAGAGCGAGGCAAAGTGCCAGAATTAGCGCATCCTATGGATGCGCCATTTCTGGGGCGGCTGACGGCTGGTGTTTCTAGTCTGGGAGGGGGCCAATATTCATAGCACCCTTCCTGGGCTATTAATATCAGCCCCCAGCTGTCTGCCTAGCCTTTGCTAGTTATTAAAATAGGGGGGAACCCACGTCATTTTTTTGAGGGGTCCCCCATTTTAATAGCTAGTAAAGGCTAGGTATTTAGCTGGGGGCTGATATTAGTAGCCTGGGAAGCTCCGTGGGTATTACCCCCTTCCCAGACTTCAAACATCTGCCCCAGCCGTCTGCTTAACCTCCGCTAGAGCCTAAAATTATGGGGAACCCTACGCCAATTTTTTTTAAAATAAATCATTTATTTTAACACTAAATGACAAGTACAGTAAGCAACACTATCACTGTACTTCATATATATGTGACTGACATGTTTCTATCTATCTAATCTATGTGTGATTCTCTATTCCTTCTATTCTAAATTGTCGGGTACCGCTGCTGAAATGCCGGCCGGCTTTTTTAAAGAGACGGTGCATGAAAACACTATTATTTTTTTTAATAAATCCTTTACACTAAATGACAAGTACAGTAAGCAACACTGTCACTGTACTTCATATATATGTGACTGACATGTTTCTATCTATCTAATCTATGTGTGATTCTCTATTCTTTCTGTTCTAAATTGTCGGGTACCTGTGTATGCCGCTGCTGAATTTCCGGCTTTTCATGTTTCACTGTGAGCACTGTTCCCATCGATTTGCGCAATCACTGTAATGCCACAATCACCATGGCTGTGGCATAACAGTGAGTGGCAGACAATCCCTGCATGATTGGTGCTCTAAATAGCGCCAGACATGCAGGACACGCTTTTGGTGCACGAACAGTTATCGAACATAACCTCGAACAGCCGAATATTTTGCAAATCGTTCGGGTTCGTCGAACAACTCGAACACCGCCCAAAACAGCTCAAATTTGAGATTGGTGAACAGATCTAGTCAAACACTGCTCATCTCTATTCATAAAGAACAAGATGTCATCATACGCTCTATAGATTGGCATTATGTATAACATAGGGAAACCAATGGATTTCTTTTTTCTTACCTATTAGCGATTCAATGTTCACTGCCCTTCTTGACATCACGTTGCATCTGTGATGTTCCAGTGGCTTATTGTGGGTGGGGCCCATTACACTAGAGGGTGCAGTGTGTGTGGGGTCCATTACATTGGAGAGTGCAGTGTGGGTGTGGGTGGCGACCATTACACTAGAGGGTGCAGTGTGTGTGTGGGTGGCACCCATTACACTGTAGGAATCAGTGTGTGTGTGTGTGTGTGTGTGTGCTGCCCATTACACTGGAGGGTGTAGTGTGTTTGGGGCCCATTACATTGTAGGGTGCAGTGTGTGTGGGGCCCATTACACTGTAGGGTGCAGTGTGTGTGGGGCCCATTACAACAGAGGAAGCAGTGTGTGTGTGTGTGTGGGGCCCATAACACTGGAGGGTGCAGTGTGTGTGAGGCCCATTACACTGGAGGCTGCAGTGTTTGTGGGGCCCATTACACTGGAGGTTGCAGTGTGTGTGTGGGGCCCATTACACTGGAGTGTGCAGTGTGTGTGAGGCCCATTACACTAGAGGCTGCAGTGAGTGTGTGGCCCATTACACTGGAGGGTGCACTGTGTGTGGGGCCCATTACACTGGAGGGTGCAGTGTGTGGGTGGGCCCATTACACTAGAGGGTGCAGTGTGTGTGTTGGTGGTGCCCATTACACTGGAGGAAGCAGTGTGTGTGTGTGTGTGGGGCCCATAACACTGGAGGCTGCAGTGTGTGTGAGGCCCATTACACTGGAGGCTGCAGTGTTTGTGGGGCCCATTACACTGGAGTTTGCAGTGTGTGTGTGGGGCCCATTACACTAGAGGGTGCAGTGTGTGTCTGGCCCATTACACTAGAGGCTGCAGTGTGTGTGTGGCCTATTACACTGGAGGGTGCAGTGTGTGGGGGGCCCATTACACTGGAGGGTGCAGTGTGTGGGTGGGGCCCATTACACTAGAGGGTGCAGTGTGTCTGTTGGTGGCGCCCATTACACTGGAGGGTGCAGTGTGTGTGTGTTTGGGGCCCATTACACTGTATGGTACGGTGTGTGTGTGCGTGGGGCCCATTACACTGTAGGGTGCAGTGTGTGTGTGTGTGTGTGGGGCCCATTACACTGGAGGGTGCAGTGTTTGTGAGGCCCATTACACTAGAGGGTGCAGTGTGTTTGGGGCCCATTGCACTGGAGGGTCCAGTGTATGTGGGGCCCATTACACTGGAGGGTGTAGTGTGTGTGTTGGTGGTGCCCATTACACTGAAGGGTGCAGTGTGTGTTTGTGAGGCCCATCACCCTGTAGGGTGCATTGTGTGTGGGGCCCATTACACTGTAGGGTGCAGTGTGTGTGTGTGTGTGGGGCCCATTACACTGGAGGGTGCAGTGTGTGGGGGGCCCATTACACTGGAGGGTGCAGTGTGTGTGAGGTCCATTACACTGGAGAGTGCAGTGTGTGTGAGGCCCATTACACTGGAGGATACAGTGTGTGTGTGTGTGTGTGTGTGTGTGTGTGCTGCCCATTAAACTGGAGGGAGCAGTGTGTGTGTGTGTGGGGCCCATTACACTGGAGGGTGCAGTGTGTGTGGGTGGGGCCCATTACACTGGAGGGTGCAGTGTGTATGCTTACTATAACACTGGAGGGTGCCGAGTGTGTGGGGCCCATTACACTGGAGGGTGCAGGGTGTGTGGGGCCCATTACACTGGAGGTTGCAGTGTGTGTGGGGACTATTACACTGGAGGGTGCAGTGTGTGTGTGTGTGGGGCCAATTACACTGTAGAGTGCAGTGTGTGTGGGGCCCCTTACAATGGAGGGTGCAGTGTGTGTGGGGCCCATTACACTGGAGGGTGCAGTATGTGTGGGACCCATTAAACTGGAGGGTGCAGTGTGTGTGTGTGTGTGTGTGTGGGGCCCATTACACTGGAGGGTGCCGTGTGTGTGGGGCCCATTACACTAGAGGGTGCAGTGTGTGTGGGGCCCATTACTTTGGAAGGTGCAATGTGTGTGTGTGGGTGGCGCCCATTACACTGGAGGGTGCAGTGTGTGTGGGTGGGGCCCATTACACTAGAGGGTGCAGTGTGTGTGGGGCACGTTACATTGGAGGGTGCAGGGTGTGTGGGGCCCCTTACAATGGAGGGTGCAGTGTGTGTGGGGCCCATTACACTGGAGGGTGCAGTTTGTGTGGGTGGGGCCCATTACACTGGAGGGAGCAGTGTGTGTGTGTGTGGGGGGCCCATTACACTGGAGGGTGCAATGTGTGTGGGACATATTACACTGTAGGGTGCAGTGAGTGTGGGTGGGGCCCATTACACTAGAGGGTGCAGTGTGTGTGGGGCACATTACACTAGAGGGTGCAGTGTGTGTGGGGCCCATTACATTGGAGGGTGCAGTGTGTGTGTGGGTGGGGCCCCTTACACTGGAGGGTACAGTGTGTGTGGGGCCCATTACACTGGAGGGTCCAGTGTTTGTGGGACCAATTAAACTGGAGGCTGCAGTGTGTGTGTGGGTGGGACCATTACACTGGAGGGTGCAGTGTGTGTGTGTGTGGGGCCGATTACACTGGAGGGTGCCGTGTGTGTGGGGCCCATTACACTAGAGGGTGCAGTGTGTGTGGGGCCCATTACATTGGAAGGTGCAGTGTGTGTGTGTGGGTGGCGCCCATTACACTGGAGGGTGCAGTGTGTGTGGGTGGGGCCCATTACACTAGAGGGTGCAGTGTGTGTGGGGCCCGTTACATTGGAGGGGGCAGTGTGTGTGTGGGTGGCGAGCATTACACTGGAGGGTGCAGTGTGTGTGTGGTTGGCACCCATTACACTGGAGGGTGCAGTGTGTGTGAGGCCCATTACACTGGAGGATGCAGTGTGTGTGTGTGTGTGTGTGTGTGCGTGTGCTGCCCATTACACTGGAGGGTGCAGTGTGTGTGGGGCATATTACACTGTAGGGTGCAGTGCGCATGGGTGGGGCCCATTACACTAGAGGGTGCAGTGTGTGTGGGGCCCATTACACTGGAGGGTGCAGTGTGTGTGTGTGGGGCCCTTAGTATTGGAGGGTGCAGTGTGTGTGGGGACTATAACACTGGAAGGTGCAGAGTGTGTGTGGGGCCCTTTACACTGGAGGGTGCAGGGTGAGTGGTGCCCATTACACTGGAGGGTACAGTGTGTATGGGTGGGGCCCATTACACTGGAGGGTGCAGGGTGTGTGGGGCACATTACACTGGAGGGTGCAGTGTGTGTGGGGCCCATTACACTGGAGGGTGCAGTGTGTTTGTGGGGGGGGGGGGCATTACACTGTAGAGTGCACTTTGTGTGGGGCCCATTACACTGTAGGTTGCAGTCTGTGTGTGGGGCCCATTACACTGTAGGGTGCAGTGTGTGTGTGTGTGTCGGGCCAATTACATTGTAGAGTGCAGTGTGTGTGGGGCCCATTACACTGGAGGGTGCAGTGTGTGTGGGACCCATTAAACTGGAGGGTGCAGCGTGTGTGTGTTTGTTGCCCATTACACTGGAGGGTGCAGTGTGTTTGGGGCCCATTAAACTGGAGGGAGCAGTGTGTGTGTGGGGGGGGCCCATTTCACTGGAGGGTGCAATGTGTGTGGGGCCCATTACACTGTAGGGTGCAGTGTGTGTGAGGCCCATTACACTGGAGGATGTAGTGTGTGTGTGTGTGTGTGTGTGTGTGTGTGTGTGCTGCCAATTACACTGGAGGGTGCAATGTGTTTGGGGGCCATTAAACTGGAGGGAGCAGAGTGTTTGTGTGTGTGGGGCCCATTACACTGGAGGGTGCAGTGTGTGTGAGGCCCATTACACTGGAGGATGCAGTGTGTGTTTGTGTGTGTGTGTGTGTGTGTGTGTGTGTGTGTGCTGACCATTACACTGGAGGGTGCAGCGTGTTTGGGGCCCATTAAACTGGAGGGAGCATTGTCTGTGTGTGTGGGGCCCATTACACTGGAGGGTGCAATGTGTGTGGGGCCCATTACACTGGAGGGTGCAGTGTGTGGGTGGGGCCCAAAACACTAGACGGTGCAGTGTGTGTGTTGGTGGCGCCCATTACACTGGAGGGTGCAGTGTGTGTGTGTGTGTGTGTGGAGCCCATTACACTGTGGGGTGCAGTGTGTGTGTGTGGGGTCCATTACACTGGAGGGTGCAGTGTGTTAGGCCCATTACACTCGAGGCTGCAGTGTGTCTGGGGCCCATTACACTTAAGGGTGCAGTGTGTGTTGATGGGGCCCATTACACTAGAGGGCCCAGAGTGTGTGGGGCCCATTACACTGGAGCGTGTAGTTTGCGTGTTGGTGGCGCCCATTACACTGAAGGGTGAAGTGTGTGTGTGTGAGGCCCATCACCCTGTAGTGTGCAGTGTGAGTTGGGCCCATTACACTGTAGGGTGCAGTGTGTGTGTGTGTGTGTGTGTGTGGGGCCCATTACACTGGAGGGTGCAGTGTGTGTGGGGCCCATTACATTGGAGGGTGCAGTGTGTGTGTAGGTGGCGCCCATTACACTGGAGGGTGCATTGTGTGTGGGTGGGGCCCATTACACTAGAGGGTGCAGTGTGTGTGGGGCCCATTACATTGTAGGGTGCAGTGTGTGTGTGGGTGGGGCCCATTACACTAGAGGGTGCAGTGTGTGTGGGGCCCATTACATTGGAGGGTGCAGTGTGCGTGTGTGGGTGGCGCCCAATACACTGGAGGGTGCAGTGTGTGTGGGTGGGGCCCATTACACTAGAGGGTGCAGTGTGTGTGGGGCCCATTACACTGGAGGGTGCAGTGTGTGTGGGTGGGGCCCATTACACTAGAGGGTGCAGTGTGTGTGGGGCCCATTACATTGGAAGGTGCAGTGTGTGTGTGGGTGGCGACCATTACACTGGAGGGTGCAGTGTGTGTGTGGGTGGCACCCATTACACTGGAGGGTGCAGTGTGTTTGAGGCCCATTACACTGGAGGATGCCGTGTGTGTGTGTGTGCTGCCCATTACACTGGAGGGTGCAGTGTGTTTGGGGCCCATTAAACTGGAGGGAGCAGTGTGTGTGTGTGTGGGGCCCATTACACTGGAGGGTGCAATGTGTGTGGGGCATATTACACTGTAGGGTGCAGTGTGTGTGTGGGGCCCATTTCACTATAGGGTGCAGTGTGTGTGAGGGGCACATTACACTATAGGGTGCAGTGTGTGTGAGGGGCCATTAAACTGGAGGGTGCAGTGTGTGTGTGTGTGGGGCCCATTGCACTGTAGGTTTCATTGTGTGTGTATGTGGGGCCCATTATATTGTAGGGTGCAGTGTGTGTGGGGCCCATTACACTGGAGGGTGCTGTGTGTGTGAGGTTCATTACACTAGAGGCTGCAGTCTGTGTGGGGCCCATTACACTTGAAGGGGCAGGGTGAGTGTGTGGGGCCTATTACACTAGAGGGTGCAGTGTGTTTGGGGCCCATTGCCCTCGAGGGTGCAGTGTGTGTGGGTGGGTCCCATTACACTAGAGGGTCCAGAGTGTGTGGGGCCCATTACACTGGAGGGTGTAGTGTGTGTGTTGTTGGCGCCCATTACACTGAAGTGTGCAGTGTGTGTGTGAGGCCCGTCACCCTGTAGGGTGCAGTGTGTGTGGGGCCCATTACACTGGAGGGTGCAGTGTGTGTGAGGTCCATTACACTAAAGGCTGCAGTGTGTATGAGGCCCATTAAACTGGAGGGTGCCGTTTGTGAGGCCCATTACACTGAAGGGTGCAGTGTGTGTGGGGCCCATTACACTGGAGGGTGCAGTGTGTGTAGGTGGGGCCCATTATACTAGAGGCTGCAGTGTGTGTGAGGCCGATTACACTGGAGGGTGCAGTGTGTGTGTTGACGGTGCCTATTACACTGAAGGGTGCAGTGTTTGTGTGTGAGGCCCATTACACTGTAGGGTGCAGTGTTTGTATGTGGGGCCCATTACACTGGAGGGTGCAGTGTGTGCTGGGCCCATTACACTGGAGGGTGCAGTGTGTGTGTGTGTGTGTGTGTGTGTGTGTGTGTGTGTGTGTGGCCCATTACACTGGAGGGTGCAGTGTGTGTGTGAGGCCCATTACATAGTAGAGTGCAGTGTGTGTGTGGGCCCATTGCACTGTAAGGTGCAGCGTGTGTGCGGCCCATTACACTGGAGTGTGCAGTGTGTGTGAGTCCCATTACACTGGAGGGTGCAGTGTGCATGAGGCCCATTAAACTGGAGGGTGCAGTGTGTGTGAGGCCCATTACACTGGAGGGTGCAGTGTGTGTGAGGCCTATTACACTGGAGTGCGCAGTGTGTGTGAGGCCCATTACACTGGAGGGTGCAGTGTGTGTGGGGCCCATTACACTGGAGGGTGCAGTGTGTGTGGGGCCCATTACACTGGAGGGTGCAATGTGCATGAGGCCCATTAAACTGGAGGGTGCAGTGTGTGTGAGGCCCATTACACTAGAGGGTGCAGTGTGTTTGGGGCCCATTACACTGTAGGGTGCAGTGTGTGTGTGTGTGTGTGGGCCCCATTAAACTGGAGGGTGCAGTGTGTGAGGCCCATTACACTAGAGGGTGCAGTGTGTTTGGGGCCCATTACACTGTAGGGTGCAGTGTGTGTGTGTGTAGGCCCCATTATACTGGAGGGTGCAGTGTGTGTGAGGCCCATTACACTAGAGGGTGCAGTGTGTTTGGGGCCCATTACAATAGAGGGTGCAGTGTGTGTGTTGGTGGTGCCCATTACACTGAAGGGTGCAGTGTGTGTGTGTGTGTGTGTGTGTGTGTGTGTGTGTGTGAGGCCCATTACACTGTAGGCTGCTGTGTGTGTGTGTGGGGAGCCCATTACACTGGAAAGGTCCAGTGTGTATGGGGCCCATTACACTATAGGGTGCAGTGTGCGTGGGGCCCATTATACTGGAGGGTGCAGTGTGTGTGGGGCCCATTACACTGGAGGGTGCAGTGTGTGTGTGTGGGGCCCATTACACTGGACGGTGCAGTGTGTGTGTGTGGGGCCCTTTACACTGTAGGGTGCAGTGTGTGTGGGGCCCATTACACTGGAGAGTGCAGTGTGTGTGTGTCGGGGGCCCATTACACTGTAGGGTGCAGATTGCCTGTGTGTGGGGCCCATTACACTGGAGGGTGCAGTGTGTGTGTGTGGGGCCCATTACACTGGACGGTGCAGTGTGTGTGTGTGGGGCCCTTTACACTGTAGGGTGCAGTGTGTGTGGGGCCCATTACACTGGAGGGTGCAGTGTGTGTGGGGTCCATTGCACTGGAGGGGGCAGTGTGTGAGTGGGTGGGGCCCATTACACTGCAGGGTGCAGTGTGTGTGTGTGGGGCCCATTACACTGGAGGGGGCGGTGTGTGTGGGGCCCATTAAACTGAAGGGTGCAGTGTGTGTTGGGCCCATTACACTGGAGGGAGCAGTGTGTATGGGTGGAGTCCATTTCACTGGAGGGAGCAGTGTGTGTGGGTGGGGCCCAATGCATTGGAGGGTGCAGTGTGTGTGGGGACTTTAACACTGGAGGGTGCAGAGTGTGTGTGGGGCCCAATACACTGGAGGGTGCAATGTGTGTTGGGCCCATTACACTGGAGGGTGCAGTGTGTGTGTGTGTTTGTGTGTGTGTGTGTGTGTGTATGTGTGTTGCCCATTACACTGGAGGGTGCACTGTGTTTGGGGCCCATTAAACTGGAGGGAGCAGTGTGTGGGGGGCATATTACACTGTAGGGTGAAGTGTGTGGGGCCCATTACACTGGAGGGTACAGTGTGTGTGTCTTGGGCCCATTACACTGGAGGGTGCAGTGTGTGTGTGGGGCCCATTACACTGTAGGGTGCAGTGTGTGTGGGGCAAATTACACTGGAGGGTGCAGTGTGTGTGTATCGGGGTCCCATTACACTGGAGGGTGCAGAGTGTGTGTGTGTGTGGGGCCCATTACACTATAGGGTGCAGTGTGTTTGGGGCCCATTACACTGTAGGGTTCAGTGTGTGGGGCCCAATACACTGTAGGGTGCAGTATGTGAGTGTGTGGGGCCCATTACACTGTAGAGTGCAGTGTGTGTGGGGCCCAATACACTAGAGGGTGCAGTGTGTGTGGGGCTCATAACATTGGAGGGTGCAGTGTGCGTGGGGCGCATTACACTGGAGGGTGCAGTGTGTGGAGTCCAATATACTGGAGCGTGCAGTGTGTGCGCGTGGGGCCCATTACACTGGAGGGTGCGGTGTGTGTGTGTGGGGCCCATTACACAGGAGGGTGCAGTGTGTGGGGGGTCCATTACACTGGAGGGTGCAGTGTGTGTGTGTGGGGCCCATTACACTAGAAGGTGCAGTGTGTGTGGGGCCCATTACATTGAAGGGTGCAGTGTGTGTTTGTGTGAGGCCCATTACACAGGAGGGTGCAGTGTGTGTGGGGCCCATTACACTGGAGGGTGCAGTGTGTGTGGTTGTGGCCATTACACTAGAGTGTGCAGTGTGTGTGGGGCCCATTACATTGGAGGGTGCATTGTGTGTGTGGGTGGCGCCCATTACACTGGAGGGTGCAGTGTGTGTGTGTGTGAGGCCCATTACACTGTAGGGTGCCTTTTGTGTGTGTGTGGGTCCCATTACACTGGAAAGGTGCAGCGTGTGTGGGGCCCATTACACTGGAGGGTGACGTGTGTGTGGGGCCCATTACACTGGAGGGGGCAGTGTGTGTGTGTGGGGTCCATTACATTGAAGGGTGCAGTGTGTGTGTGTTTGGGGCCCATTACACTGTAGGGTGCAGAGTGTGTGTGTGTGGGGCCCATTATCCTATAGGGTGCAGTGTGTTTGGGGACCATTACATTGTAGGATGCAGTGTGTGTGGGGGGGGATCCAATTACACTGTAGGGTGCAGTGTGTGTGGGGCCCATTACACTGGAGGTTGCAGTGTGTGTGGGGCCCAATACACTGTAGGGTGCAGTGTGTGTGTGGGGGGGGCCCATTACACTGTAGAGTGCAGTTTTTTGGGGGCCAATTACACTGGAGGTTGCAGTGTGTGGGGCCCATTAAATTGGACGGTACGGTGTGTGTGGGGCCAATTACACTGGGGGGTGCAATGTGTGTGGGGTCCATTACACTGGAGGGTGCAGTGTGTGTGTGAGTGGGGCCCATTACACTGGAGGGTGTAGTGTGTGTGTGTGGGGCCCATTACACTGGAGGGTGAGGTGTGTGTGTGGGGGGCCCATTACACTGGAGGGTGCAGTGTGTGTGGGTGGGGCCCATTACACTAGATGGTGTAGTGTGTGTGTGTGGGGCCCATTACACTGGAGGGTGAGGTGTGTGTGTGGGGGGCCCATTACATTGGAGGGTGCAGTGTGTGTGTGGGTGACGCTTATTACACTGGAGGGTGCAGTATGTTTAGGGCCCATTAAACTGGAGGGAGCAGTGTGTGTGAGGCCCATTTCACTAGAGGCTGCAGTGTTTGTGGGGCCCATTTCACTGGAGGGTGCAGTGTGTGGGGGGGCCCATTACACTGGAGGGTGCAGTGTGTGTGAGGCCCATTTCATTAGAGGCTGCAGTGTGTGTGGGGCCCATTACACTGGAGGGTGCAGTGTGTGGGGGGCCCATTACACTGGAGGGTGCAGTGTGTGTGTGTTGGGTCCAATACACTAGAGGGTGCAGTGTGTGTGGGGCCCATTACACTGGAGGGTGCAGTGTGTGTGAGGCCCATTACACTGGTGGGTGCATTGTGTGTGGGGCCTATTACACTGGAGGGTGCAGTTTGTGTGGGGCCCATTACACTGGAGGGTGCAGTGTGTGTGGGGCCCATTACACTGGATGGTGCAGTGTGTGTGGGGCCCATTACACTTGAGGGTGCAGTGTGTGTGCGGCCCATTACACTGGTGGGTGCAGTGTGTGTGGGGCCCATTACACTGGAGGGTGCAGTGTGTGTGTGTGTGGGGCCCATTACACTGTAGGGTGCAGTGTGTGTGTGTGGACCCCATTAAACTGTAGGGTGCAGTTTGTGTGGGGCCCATTACACTGGAGGGTGCAGTGTGTGTGGGGGGCCAATTACACTGTAGGGTGCAGTCTGTGTGTGGACCCCATTACACTGTAGGGTGCAGTGTGTGTGTGTGGGGCCCTTTACACTGGATGGTGCAGTGTGTGTGGGTGGGGCCCATTACACAAGAGAGTGCAGTGTGTGTGGCGCCCATTACACTGGAGGGTGCAGTGTGTGTGGGTGGGGCCCATTACAATGGAGGGAGCAGTGTGTGTGGGTGGGGTCAAAGCACTGGAGTGTGCAGTGTGTGTGGGGACTATAACACTGGAGGGTGCAGAGTGTGTGTGGGGCCGATTACACTGGAGGGTGCAGGTTGTGTGGGGCCCAGTACACTGGAGGGTACAGTGTGTGTGGGGGCCCATTACACTGAAGTGTGCAGTGTGTGTGAGGCCCATTACACTTAAGGGTGCAGTGTGTGTGAGGCCCAATACACTGGAGGCTGCAGTTTGTGTGGGGCCCATTACACTGGAGGGTGCAGTGTTTGTGTGTGCATGTGTGTGTGTATGTGTTTTGCCCATTAAACTGGAGGGTGCAGTGTGTTTGGGGCCCATTAAACTGGAGGGAGCAGTGTGTGTGTGTGTGGCGCGCATTACACTGGAGGGTGCAATGTGTGTGGGGCATATTACACTGTAGGGTGCAGTGTGTGTGTGGGGCCCATTACACTGTAGGGTGCAGTCTGTGTGGGGTGCTATTACACTGGAGGGTGCAGTGTGTGTGTGTGTGTGTATGGGACCCATTACACTGTAGGGTGCAGTGTGTGTGTGTGTGTGTGTGTGTGTGTGTAGGACCCATTACACTGTAGGGTGCAGTGTGTGTGTGTGTGTGTGTGTGTGTAGGAGCCATTACACTGGAGGGTGCAGTGTGTGTGAGGCCCATTACACTAGAGGATGCAGTGTGTGCTGGGCCCATTACACTGGAGGGTGCAGTGTGTGGGGCGCCCATTACACTGGAGGGTGCAGTGTGTGTTGGTGGGGCCCAATAAACTAGAGGGTGCAGGGTGTGTGGGGCCCATTACACTGGAGGGTAAAGTGTGTGTGGGGCCCATTACACTGGAGGGTGCATTGTGTGTGAGGCACATTACACTGGAGGCTACAGTGTGTGTGGGGCCCATTACACTGGAGGGTGCAGTGTGTGTGTGTGCGTGTGTGTGTGTATGTGTTTTGTCCATTAAACTGGAGGGTGCAGTGTGTTTGGGGCCCATTATACTGTAGGGAGCAGTGTGTGTGTGTGGCGCCCATTACACTGGAGGGTGCAATGTGTGTGGGGCATATTACTCTGTAGTGTGCAGTGCGTGTGTGGGGCAATTACACTGGAGGGTGCAGTGTGTGTGTGTGTGTTTGGGACCCATTACACTGTAGGGTGCAGTGTGTGTGTGTGTGTGTGTGTGTGACCCAATACACTAGAGGCTGCAGTGTGTGTGGGGCCCATTACACTAGAGGGTGCAGTGTTTGTGGGGCCCATTACACTGGAGGGTAAAGTGTGTGTGGGGCCCATTACACTGGAGGGTGCATTGTGTGTGGGGCCTATTACACTGGAGGGTGCAGTTTGTGTGGGGCCCATTACACTGGAGGGTGCAGTGTGTGTGGGGCCCATTGCACTGGAGGGTGCAGTGTGTGTGGAGCCCATTACACTGAAGGTTGCAGTGTGTGTGTGTGTGTTTGGGACCCATTACACTGGAGGGTGCAGTGTGTGTGTGGCCCATTACACTGGAGGGTGCAGTGTGTGTGTGTGGGGCCCATTACACTGTAGGGTGCAGTGTGTGTGTGTGTTTACGGGGCCCATTAAACTGGAGGGTGCAGTGTGTGTGTGTGGGGCCCATTACACTGAAGGGTGCAGTGTGTGTGAGGCCCATTACACTAGAGGATGCAGTGTGTGTGAGGCCCATTACACTAGAAGGTGCAGTGTGTTTGTGTTTGTGGCCCATTACACTGAAGTATGCAGTCTGTGTTGGTGCCCATTACACTGGAGGGTGCAGTGTGTGTTGGTGGGGCCCATTACACTAGAGGGTGCAGTGTGTGTGGGGCCTATTACACTGGAAGGTGCAGTGTGTGTGTTGGTGGCGCCCATTACACTGAAGTGTGCAGTGTGTGTGTGAGGCCCATTACACTGTAGGGTGTAGTGTGTGGGGCCCATTACACTGTAGGGTGCAGTGTGTGTGTGTGTGGGGCCCATTACACTGGAGGGTGCAGTGTGTGTGGGGCCCATTACACTGGAGGGTGCAGTGGGTGTGTGTGTGGGGCCCATTACACTGGAGGGTGCAGTGTGTGTGGGGCCCATTACACTGGAGGGTGCAGTGTGTGTGTTGGTGGCGCCCATTACACTGAAGTGTGCAGTGTGTGTGTGAGGCCCATTACACTGTAGGGTGTAGTGTGTGGGGCCCATTGCACTGTAGGGTGCAGTGTGTGTGTGTGTGGGGCCCATTACACTGGAGGGTGCAGTGTGTGTGGGGCCCATTACACTGGAGGGTGCAGTCTGTGTGGGGCCCATTACACTGGAGGATGCAGTGTGTGTTTGTGTGGGGCACATTACACTATAGGGTGCAGTATGTTTGGGGCTCATTACAGTGTAGCGTGCAGTGTGTGTGTGTGGGGGCCCATTACACTGGAGGGTGTAGTGTGTGTGGGGCCCATTTCATTGGAGGGTGCAGTGTGCGTGGGGCCCATTTCTCTGGAGGGTGCTGTGTGTGTGGGGTCCATTAGACTGGAGGGTGCAGTGTGTGTGTGGGTGGGGCCTATTACAGTGGAGGGAGCAGTGTGTATGTGGGTGGGGCCCATTACACTGGAGGGTGCATTGTGTGTGGGGCCCATTACACTGGAGGGTGCAGTTTGTGTGGGGTCCATTACACTGGAGGGTGCAGTGTGTGTGGGGCCCATTACACTGGAGGGTGCAGTGTGTGTGGAGCCCATTACACTGAAGGGTGCAGTGTGTGTGTGTGTGTGTGTGTGTGTGTTTGGGACCCATTACACTGGAGTGTGCAGTGTGTGTGTGGCCCATTACACTGTAGGGTGCAGTGTGTGTGGGGCCCATTACACTGGAGGGTGCAGTGTGTGTGTGTGGGGCCCATTACACTGTAGGGTGCAGTGTGTGTGTGTGGACCCCATTACACTGTAGGGTGCAGTGTGTGTGGGGCCCATTACACTGGAGGGTGCAGTGTGTGTGTGGGGGGGGGCCCATTACACTGTAGGGTACAGTGTGTGTGTGTTTGTGGGGCCCATTACACTGGAGGCTGCAGTTTGTGTGTGTGGGGCCCAATACACTGGAGGGTGTAGCGTGTGTGAGGCCCATTACACTAGAGGATGCAGTGTGTGTGGGGCCCATTGCACTAGAGGGTGCAGTGTGTGTGTTTTTGTGGCCCATTACACTGAAGTATACAGTCTGTGTGGGGCTCATTACATTGGAGGGTGCAGTGTGTGTGTGGGTGGGGCCCATTACACTAGAGGGTGCAGTGTGTGTGGGGCCCATTACACTGGAAGGTGCAGTGTGTGTGTTGGTGGCGCCCATTACACTGAAGTGTGCAGTGTGTGTGTGTGAGGCACATTACACTGTAGGGTGCCGTGTGTGGGGCCCATTACACTGTAGGGTGCAGTGTGTGTGTTTGGGGGGCCCATTGCACTGGAGGGTGCAGGTTGTGTGGGGCCCATTACACTGGAGGGTACAGTGTGTGTGGGGCCCATTACACTGGAGGGTGCAGTCTGTGTGGGGCCCATTACACTGGAGGATGCAGTGTGTGTTTGTGTGGGGCCCATTACACTATAGGGTGCAGTGTGTGTGTGTTTGTGGCCCATTACACTGGATGGTGCAGTGTGTGTGGGGCCCATTACACTGGAGGATGCAGTGTGTGTGGGGCCCGTTACACTAGAGGGTGCAGTCTGTGTGGGGCCCATTACACTGAAGGATGCAGTGAGTTTGGGGCTCATTACATTGTAGGGTGCAGTGTGTGTGTGTGGGGGCCCATTACACTGGAGCATGTAGTGTGTGTGGGGCCCATTACATTGGAGGGTGCAGTGTGCGTGGGGCCCATTTCACTGGAGCGTGCAGTGTGTGTGGGGTCCATTACACAGGAGGTTGCAGTGTGTGTGTGGGTGGGGCCCATTACAGTGGAGGGTGCAGTGTGTGTGTGGGTGGGGCCCATTACACTGGAGGGTGCGGTGTGTCTGTGTGGAGCCCATTACACTATAGGGTGCAGTGTGTGTGTGTTTGTGGCCCATTACACTGGAGGGTGCAGTGTGTGTGGGGCCCATTATACTGGATGGTGCAGTGTGTGTGGGTGGGGCCCATTACACAAGAGGGTGCAGTGTGTGTGGGGCCCATTACATTGGAGGGTGCAGTGTGTGTGTGGGTGGCGCCCATTACACTGGAGGGTGCAGTGTGTGTGGGTGGGGCCCATTACACTGGAGGGAGCAGTGTGTGTGTGTGGGGTCAAAGCACTGGAGTGTGCAGTGTGTTGGGGACTATAACACTGGAGGGTGCAGAGTGTGTGTGGGACTGATTACACTGGAGGGTGCAGGGTGTCTGGGGCCCATTACACTGGAGGGTGCAATGTGTGTGGGGCCCATTACACTGAAGGGTGCAGTGTGTGTGAGGCCCATTACACTGGAGGCTGCAATGTGTGTGGTGCCCATTACACTGGAGGGTGCAGTGTGTGTGTATGTGTTTTGCACATTACACTGGATTGTGCAGTGTGTTTGGGGCCCAATAAACTGGAGGGAGCAGTGTGTGTGTGTGTGGGGCCCATTACACTGGAGGGTGTAATGTGTGTGGGGCATATTACACTGTAGGGTGCAGTGTGTGTGTGGGGCCCATTACACTGTAGGGTGCAGTGTGTGTTGGGGGGCCATTACACTGGGGGGTGCAGTGTGTATGTTTGTGTTTGGGACCCATTACACTGTATGGTGCAGTGTGTGTTGGGGGGCCATTACACTGAGGGGTGCAGTGTGTATGTTTGTGTTTGGGACCCATTACACTGGAGGGTGCAGTGTGTGTGAGGTCCATTACACTAGAGGCTGCAGTGTGTGTGGGGCCCATAACACTGGAGAGTGCAGTGTGTGGGGGGCCCATTACACTGGAGGGTGCAGTGTGTGTGTATGGGCCCAATACACTCGAGGGTGCAGTGTGTGTGGGGCCCATTACACTGGAAGGTGCAGTGAGTGTGGGGCCCATTACACTGGAGGGTGCAGTGTGTCTGGGGCCCATTAAACTGGAGGGTGCAGTGTGTGTGCAGCCCATTAAACTGGAGGGTGCAGTTTGTGTGGGGCCATTACACTGGAGGGTGCAGTGTGTGTGTGGGGGGCCCATTACACTGTAGGGTGCAGTGTGTGTGTGTGGACCCCATTACACTGAAGGGTGCAGTGTGTGGGGGGCCCATTACACTGGAGGGTGCAGTGTGTGTGTGTGTGGGGCCCATTACACTGTAGGGTACAGTGTGTGTGTGTGGGGCCCATTACACTGGAGGGTGCAGAGTGTGTGTGTGGGGCCCATTACACTGGAGGGTGCAGTGTGTGTGTGGGTGGCGCCCATTACACTGGAGGGTGCAGTGTGTGTGGGTGGGGCCCATTACACGAGAGGGTGCAGTGTGTGTGGGGCCCATTACATTGGAGGGTGCAGTGTGTGTGTGGGTGGCGCCCATTACACTGGAGGGTGCAGTGTGTGTGAGTGGGGCCCATTACACTGGAGGGGGCAGTGTGTGTGGGTGGGGTCAAAGCACTGGAGGGTGCAGTGTGTGTGGGGACTATAACACTGGAGGGTGCAGAGTGTGTGTGGGGCCGATTACACTGGAGGGTGCAGGGTGTGGGGCCCATTACACTGGAGAGTGCAGTGTGTGTGGGGCCCATTACACTGAAGGGTGCAGTGTGTATGAGGCCCATTATACTGAAGGGTGCAGTGTGTATGAGGCCAATTACACTGGAGGGTGCAATGTGTGTGGGTCATATTACACTGTAGGGTGCAGTGTGTGTGTGGGGCCCATTACACTGTAGCGTGCAGTGTGTGTGTGGGGCCATTACACTGAAGGGTGCAGTGTGTGTGTGTGTGTGTTTGGGACCCATTACACTGTAGGGTGCAGTGTGTGTGTGTGTGTGTGTGTGGGAGCCATTACACTGGAGGGTGCAGTGTGTGTGTGAGGCACATTACACTAGAGGCTGCAGTGTGTGTGTGGCCCATTACACTGGAGGGTGCAGTGTTTGCGGGGCCCATTACACTGGAGGGTGCAGCGTGTGTGGGTGGGGCCCAATACACTGGAGGGTGCATTGTGTGTGGGGCCCATTACACTGGAGGGTACAGTGTGTGTGGGGCCCATTACACTGGAGGGTGCAGTCTGTGTGGGGCCCATTACACTGGAGGATGCAGTGTGTGTTTGTGTGGGGCCCATTACAATATAGGGTGCAGTGTGTGTGTTTGTGGCCCATTACACTGGATGGTGCAGTGTGTGTGGGGCCCATTACACTGGAGGATGCAGTGTGTGTTGGGCCCATTACACTAGAGTGTGCAGTCTGTGTGGGGCCCATTACACTGGAGGATGCAGTGTGTGTTTGTGTGGGGCCCATTACACTATAGGGTGCAGTGTGTTTGGGGCTCATTACATTGTAGGGTGCAGTGTGTGTGTGTGGGGGCCCATTACACTGGAGGGTGTAGTGTGTGTGGGGCCCATTACATTGGAGGGTGCAGTGTGCGTGGGGCCCATTTCACTGGAGGGTGCAGTGTGTGTGGTGTCCATTACACAGGAGGTTGCAGTGTGTGTGTGGGGCCCAATACAGTGGAGGGTACAGTGTGTGTGTGGGTGGGGCCCATTACACTGGAGGGTGCGGTGTGTCTGTGTGGAGCCCATTACACTGGAGTGTTCAGTGTGTGTGGGGCCCATTATACTGGATGGTGCAGTGTGTGTGGGTGGGGCCCATTATACAAGAGGGTGCAGTGTGTGTGGGGCCCATTACATTGGAGGGTGCAGTGTGTGTGTGGGTGGCGCCCATTACACTGGAGGGTGCAGTGTGTGTGGGTGGGGCCCATTACACTGGAGGGAGCAGTGTGTGTGTGTGGGGTCAAAGCACTGGAGTGTGCATTGTGTTGGGGACTATAACACTGGAGGGTGCAGAGTGTGTGTGGGGCCGATTACACTGGAGGGTGCAGGGTGTGTGGGGCCCATTACACTGGAGGGTGCAATGTGTGTGGGGCCCATTACACTGAAGGGTGCAGTGTGTGTGAGGCCCATTACACTGGAGGCTGCAGTGTGTGTGGGGACTATAACACTGGAGGGTGCAGAGTGTGTGTGGGGCCGATTACACTGGAGGGTGCAGGGTGTGGGGCCCATTACACTGGAGAGTGCAGTGTGTGTGGGGCAAATTACACTGAAGGGTGCAGTGTGTATGAGGCCCATTACACTGAAGGGTGCAGTGTGTATGAGGCCCATTACACTAGAGGGTGCAATGCGTGTGGGGCCCAATACACTGTAGGGTGCAGTGTGTGTGTGGGGCCATTACACTGAAGGGTGCAGTGCATGTGTGTGTGTGTTTGGGACCCATTACACTGTAGGGTGCAGTGTGTGTGTGTGTGTGTGTGGGACCAATTACACTGGCGGGTGCAGAGTGTGTGTCAGGCGCATTACACTAGAGTCTGCAGTGTGTGTGGGGCCCATTACACTGGAGGGTGCAGTGTGTGCGGGGCCCATTACACTGGAGGGTGCAGTGTGTGTGGGTGGGGCCCAATACATTGGTGGGTGCAGTGTGTGTGGGGCCCATTACACTGGAGGGTACAGTGTGTGTGGGGCCCATTACACTGGAGGATGCAGTGTGTGTTTGTGTGGGGCCCATTACACTATAGGGTGCAGTGTGTGTGTGTTTGTGGCCCATTACACTGGATGGTGCAGTGTGTGTGGGGCCCATTACACTGGAGGATGCATTGTGTGGGGGGCCCATTACACTAGAGGGTGTAGTCTGTGTGGGGCCCATTACACTGGAGGATGCAGTGTGTGTTTGTGTCGGGCCCATTACACTATAGGGTGCAGTGTGTTTGGGGCTCATTACATTGTAGGGTGCAGTGTGTGTGTGTGGGGGACCATTACACTGGAGGGTGCAGTGTGCGTGGGGCCCATTTCACTGGAGGGTGCAGTGTGTGTGGGGTCCATTACACAGGAGGTTGCAGTGTGTGTGTGGGTGGGGCCCATTACAGTGGAGGGTGCAGTGTGTGTGTGGGTGGGGCCCATTACACTGGAGGGTGCGGTGTGTCTGTGTGGAGACCATTACACTGGAGGGTGCAGTGTGTGTGGGGCCCATTATACTGGATGGTGCAGTGTGTGTGGGTGGGGCCCAGTACACAAGAGGGTGCAGTGTGTGTGGGGCCCATTACATTGGAGGGTGCAGTGTGTGTGTGGGTGGCGCCCATTACACTGGAGGGTGCAGTGTGTGTGGGTGGGGCCCATTACACTGGAGGGAGCAGTGTGTGTGGGTGCGGTCAAAGCACTGGAGTGTGCAGTGTGTTGGGGACTATAACACTGGAGGGTGCAGAGTGTGTGTGGGGCCGATTACACTGGAGGGTGCAGGGTGTGTGGGGCCCATTACACTGGAGGGTGCAATGTGTGTGGGGCCCATTACACTGAAGGGTGCAGTGTGTGTGAGGCCCATTACACTGGAGGCTGCAGTGTGTGTGGGGCCCATTACACTGGAGGGTGCAGTGTGTGTGTGTGTATATGTGTTTTGCCCATTACACTGGATTGTGCAGTGTGTTTGGGGCCCACTAAACTGGAGGGAGCAGTGTGTGTATGTGTGGGGCCCATTACACTGGAGGGTGTAATGAGTGTGGGGCCCATTACACTGGAGGGTACAGTGTGTGTGGGGCCCATTACACTGGAGGGTGCAGTCTGTGTGGGGCCCATTACACTGGAGGATGCAGTGTGTGTTTGTGTGGGGCCCATTACAATATAAGGTGCAGTGTGTGTGTTTGTGGCCCATTACACTGGATGGTGCAGTGTGTGTGGGGCCCATTACACTGGAGGATGCAGTGTGTGTTGGGCCCATTACACTAGAGTGTGCAGTCTGTGTGGGGCCCATTACACTGGAGGATGCAGTGTGTGTTTGTGTGGGGCCCATTACACTATAGGGTGCAGTGTGTTTGGGGCTCATTACATTGTAGGGTGCAGTGTGTGTGTGTGGGGGCCCATTACACTGGAGGGTGTAGTGTGTGTGGGGCCCATTACATTGGAGGGTGCAGTGTGCGTGGGGCCCATTTCACTGGAGGGTGCAGTGTGTGTGGTGTCCATTACACAGGAGGTTGCAGTGTGTGTGTGGGGCCCAATACAGTGGAGGGTACAGTGTGTGTGTGGGTGGGGCCCATTACACTGGAGGGTGCGGTGTGTCTGTGTGGAGCCCATTACACTGGAGGGTTCAGTGTGTGTGGGGCCCATTATACTGGATGGTGCAGTGTGTGTGGGTGGGGCCCATTATACAAGAGGGTGCAGTGTGTGTGGGGCCCATTACATTGGAGGGTGCAGTGTGTGTGTGGGTGGCGCCCATTACACTGGAGGGTGCAGTGTGTGTGGGTGGGGCCCATTACACTGGAGGGAGCAGTGTGTGTGTGTGGGGTCAAAGCACTGGAGTGTGCATTGTGTTGGGGACTATAACACTGGAGGGTGCAGAGTGTGTGTGGGGCCGATTACACTGGAGGGTGCAGGGTGTGTGGCGCCCATTACACTGGAGGGTGCAATGTGTGTGGGGCCCATTACACTGAAGGGTGCAGTGTGTGTGAGGCCCATTACACTGGAGGCTGCATTGTGTGTGGGGACTATAACACTGGAGGGTGCAGAGTGTGTGTGGGGCCGATTACACTGGAGGGTGCAGGGTGTGGGGCCCATTACACTGGAGAGTGCAGTGTGTGTGGGGCCCATTACACTGAAGGGTGCAGTGTGTATGAGGCCCATTACACTGAAGGGTGCAGTGTGTATGAGGCCCATTACACTAGAGGGTGCAATGTGTGTGGGGCCCAATACACTGTAGGGTGCAGTGTGTGTGTGGGGCCATTACACTGAAGGGTGCAGTGCATGTGTGTGTGTGTTTGGGACCCATTACACTGTAAGGTGCAGTGTGTGTGTGTGTGTGTGTGGGACCAATTACACTGGCGGGTGCAGAGTGTGTGTGAGGCGCATTACACTAGAGTCTGCAGTGTGTGTGTGGCCCATTACACTGGAGGGTGCAGTGTGTGCGGGGCCCATTACACTGGAGGGTGCAGTGTGTGTGGGTGAGGCCCAATACATTGGTGGGTGCAGTGTGTGTGGGGCCCATTACACTGGAGGGTACAGTGTGTGTGGGGCCCATTACACTGGAGGGTGCAGTCTGTGTGGGGCCCATTACACTGGAGGATGCAGTGTGTGTTTGTGTGGGGCCCATTACACTATAGGGTGCAGTGTGTGTGTGTTTGTGGCCCATTACACTGGATGGTGCAGTGTGTGTGGGGCCCATTACACTGGAGGATGCATTGTGTGGGGGGCCCATTACACTAGAGGGTGTAGTCTGTGTGGGGCCCATTACACTGGAGGATGCAGTGTGTGTTTGTGTCGGGCCCATTACACTATAGGGTGCAGTGTGTTTGGGGCTCATTACATTGTAGGGTGCAGTGTGTGTGTGTGGGGGACCATTACACTGGAGGGTGCAGTGTGCGTGGGGCCCATTTCACTGGAGGGTGCAGTGTGTGTGGGGTCCATTACACAGGAGGTTGCAGTGTGTGTGTGGGTGGGGCCCATTACAGTGGAGGGTGCAGTGTGTGTGTGGGTGGGGCCCATTACACTGGAGGGTGCGGTGTGTCTGTGTGGAGCCCATTACACTGGAGGGTGCAGTGTGTGTGGGGCCCATTATACTGGATGGTGCAGTGTGTGTGGGTGGGGCCCAGTACACAAGAGGGTGCAGTGTGTGTGGGGCCCATTACATTGGAGGGTGCAGTGTGTGTGTGGGTGGCGCCCATTACACTGGAGGGTGCAGTGTGTGTGGGTGGGGCCCATTACACTGGAGGGAGCAGTGTGTGTGGGTGCGGTCAAAGCACTGGAGTGTGCAGTGTGTTGGGGACTATAACACTGGAGGGTGCAGAGTGTGTGTGGGGCCGATTACACTGGAGGGTGCAGGGTGTGTGGGGCCCATTACACTGAAGGGTGCAGTGTGTGTGAGGCCCATTACACTGGAGGCTGCAGTGTGTGTGGGGCCCATTACACTGGAGGGTGCAGTGTGTGTGTGTGTATATGTGTTTTGCCCATTACACTGGATTGTGCAGTGTGTTTGGGGCCCACTAAACTGGAGGGAGCAGTGTGTGTATGTGTGGGGCCCATTACACTGGAGGGTGTAATGAGTGTGGGGCATATTACACTGTAGGGTGCAGTGTGTGTGTGGGGCCCATTACACTGTAGGGTGCAGTGTGTGTTGGGGGGGCCATTACACTGGGGGGTGCAGTGTGTATGTTTGTGTTTGGGACCCATTACACTGTAGGGTGCAGTGTGTGTGTGTGTGTGGGGGACCCATTACACTGGAGGGTGCAGTGTGTGTGAGGCCCATTACACTAGAGGCTGCAGTGTGTGTGGGGCCCATAATACTGGAGAGTGCAGTGTGTGGGGGGCCCATTACACTGGAGGGTGCAGTGTGTGTGTATGGGCCCAATACACTAGAGGGTGCAGTGTGTGTGGGGCCCATTACACTGGAAGGTGCAGTGAGTGTGGGGCCCATTACACTGGAGGGTGCAGTGTGTCTGGGCCCATTAAACTGGAGGGTGCAGTGTGTGTGCAGCCCATTACACTGGAGGGTGCAGTGTGTGTGGGGCCATTACACTGGAGGGTGCAGTGTGTGTGTGGGGGGCCCATTACACTGGAGGGTGCAGTGTGTGTGTGTGTGGACCCCATTACACTGTAGGGTGCAGTGTGTGTGGGGCCCATTACACTGGAGGGTGCAGTGTGTGTGTGTGTGGGGCCCATTACACTGTAGGGTACAGTGTGTGTGTGTGGGGCCTATTACACTGGAGGGTGCAGAGTGTGTGTGTGGGGCCCATTACACTGAAGGGTGCAGTGTGTGTGTGGGTGGCGCCCATTACACTGGAGGGTGCAGTGTGTGTGGGTGGGGCCCATTACACGAGAGGGTGCAGTGTGTGTGGGGCCCATTACATTGGAGGGTGCAGTGTGTGTGTGGGTGGCACCCATTACACTGGAGGGTGCAGTGCGTGTGAGTGGGGCCCATTACACTGGAGGGAGCAGTGTGTGTGGGTGGGGTCAAAGCACTGAAGGGTGCAGTGTGTGTGAGGCCAATTACACTGGAGGGTGCAGGGTGTGGGGCCCATTACACTGGAGAGTGCAGTGTGTGTGGGGCCCATTACACTGAAGGGTGCAGTGTGTGAGAGGCCCATTACACTGAAGGGTGCAGTGTGTATGAGGCCCATTACACTGGAGGGTGCAATGTGTGTGGGGCATATTACACTGTAGGGTGCAGTGTGTGCGTGGGGCCCATTACACTGTAGGGTGCAGTGTGTGTGTGGGGCCATTACACTGAAGGGTGCAATGCGTGTGTGTGTGTTTGGGACCCATTACACTGTAGGGTGCAGTGTGTGTGTGTGTGTGTGTGTGTGTGTGTGTGTGTGGGACCCATTACACTGGAGGGTGCAGTGTGTGTGTGAGGCACATTACACTAGAGGCTGCACTGTGTGTGGGTGGGGCCCAATACACTGGAGGGTGCAGTGTGTGTCGGGCCCATTACACTGGAGGGTGCATTGTGTGTGGGGCCCATTACATTGGAGGGTGCAGTTTGTGTGGGGCCCATTACACTGGAGGGTGCAGTGTGTGTGGGGCCCATTACACTGGAGGGTGCAGTGTGTGTGGGGCCCATTACACTGGAGGGTGCAGTGTGTGTGCGGCCCATTACACTGGAGGGTGCAGTGTGTGTGGGCCCCATTACACTGGAGGGTGCAGTGTGTGTGTGTGGGGCCCATTACACTATAGGGTGCAGTGTGTGTGCGTGTGGGGCCCATTACACTGGAGGGTGCAGTGTGTGTGGGGCCCATTACACTGAAGGGTGTAGTGTGTGGGGGGCACATTACACTGGAGGGTGCAGTGTGTGTGTGGCCCATTACACTGGAGGGTACAGTGTGTGTGTGTGTGGGGCCCATTACACTGGAGGGTGCAGTGTGTGTGTGTGTGGGGCCCATTACACTGTAGGGTGCAGTGTGTGTGGAGCCCATTACACTGGAGGGTGCAGTGTGTGTGTGTGTGGGGCCCATTACACTGTAGGGTGCAGAGTGTGTGAGTGTGGGGCCCATTACAATGGAGGGTGCAGTGTGTGTGTGGGGGGGTCCCATTACACTGAAGGGTGCAGTGTGTGTGGGGCCCATTACACTGGAGGTTGCTTTGTGTATGTGGGGCCCAATACACTGTAGGGTGCAGTGTGTGTGTGTGTGGGGCCCATTGCTCTGTAGAGTGCAGTGTGTGTGGGGCCATTACACTGGAGGGTGCAGTGTGTGGGGGGCTCATTACACTGGAGGGTGCAGTGTGTGTGGGGCACATTACACTGGAGGGTGCAGTGTGTGTGGGGCCCATTAAACTGGAAGGTGCAGTGTGTGTGGGGCCCATTACACTGGAACGTACAGTGTGTGTGGGACCCATTACACTGGAGGGTGCAGTGTGTGTGGGGCCCATTATACTGTAGGGTGCAGTGTGTGTGGGGCTCATTACACTGTAGGGTGCAGTGTGTGTGGGGCCCGTTACACTATAGGGTGCAGTGTGTGGGGGGACCGTTACACTGTAGGGTGCAGTGTGTGTGGGGACCGTTACATTGTAGGGTGCAGTGTGTGTGGGGACAGTTACACTGTAGGGTGCAGTGTGTGTGTGTGTGTTTTTTTGAGGACCGTTATACTGTAGGGTGCAGTGTGTGAGTTTGTGTGTGTCGCCCGTTACACTGTAGTGTGCAGTGTGTGTGTGGGGGGGGCAATACACTGGAGGGTGCAGTGTGGGTGTGACCCATTATACTGGAGGGTGCAGTGTGGGTGGGTCCCGTTACAGTGGAGGGTGCAGTGTGGGTGGCGCCCGTTACACTGGAGGGTGCAGCGTGGGTGGGGTCCGTTACACTATACAGCCCTGTAGACGCTGACCCGGTGTCCGGTAGATGCTTTCTGGCGTGAGCTGGTAAAGCTCCTCTGCTCCCAATGCTATTCACTCCTCTAGCCTTTGGCCTACTCGGGCCATCACTAGGCTATACACACTGGCAGTTAGCTGACTGCCTCTTCTGCCGCTCTCTGAGCGTCGGCAACGCTCCTGGCTCACTAATCTGAGCTGCTGGAGTCTAGACTAGCAGGAGCCTGGTGCTCCACTGCTGAACCTTTAGCTGTGTTCTGGCTAGACTGCAAACTGAAACTAGACTGAGCTCCACTGCAGACTGACCTGTTTCTGTGTCTCACTCTGCAGGAACTGGCTCTGTTACCTAAGCAGACTTTGTTCCTCTCTGCTTGTCAGCAGAAACTGAACTGAAACTGAAAACTGAACTGAACTGCCTAACTCCACCCTCCGTATTTATATCCCTATCTGGGCTCCCTCTGGTTGTCTTAGGTAGGGTGCAGGTGTGTGTATGCTGTGAGCGGCCTCTTGTTGAGAAATCCTTTAATGCACCCCTCTAGGATCTGTGGCACTATTGCACAGCAGCGTGTCACACATCCATCATTCATCACCTGAAGCTTTGTTTTAACGGGAGTAATAGAACGGGGATAGTAGCAGGAAAACATCCAGCAATCCTCTGAGGAGGTAGGATATGTACCAAAACGCTGACCACCTCAGGCCTAGCCGCTATTACATACATGCGCTTGCATTCCAAGGAACAGAAAGCTAAGGAGATGGATGGCCTCATGATCAGGAATAATTTACTCGTTGTGTAGGAGGCCGACCACTGCTGCTGTCTACCTTTTGTACTTTGTGTTGAAGCGTGATTGGCTCAGGACCCGCAATACTCTATGTCTGGAGGACGTGTTGCATCCCAGTGTCCAACTGTGTCCCGGCTTCCACAATATTAACCCAGTGTGAAGTCGTCAGTCAGATGGACCATCCCTGGCCACATTCACTTGTCCACGTGTTTGTGGTTAGGCTGTTCTTCAAATAGGGGCGGCTTGTGACCATTTATGGACACCCAGCCGCCCCCAGGCGGCTGGGGACCATGTGTGGGCACCTGGCCGCTCCCTGGCGGCTGGGGACCAAGCGTGGACACCCAGCCGCAGGGCAGCTGGGGACTGAGTATGGATACCAGGCCGCCGACGCAGCCATGACGTGGTGGCAAGATTCCGCCTCCACATGACTGAAAGGCCCAATTTCAAGTGCAAACAAGTATGATATTGCAGCCTGGGGGTGGGTGGGTGGCAGGCTGCATACTTGCGCATGCATTGCAAGGAATGGGGGAGGTACAATTGAACACTTCCGTGGGACAAGGACTTGCACAGGGATAGTTGCAAGTCTGCATCTTCTGATGCGGCAAGGATCACTTCTGATGGGCACACTTTTAGGCAGTGAGCAGAATGTCAGGGATGCTTCCAGGGGTCTTCCCCATGCTGCTCCCATGTCTTTTCAGCACTGTATGCATGTGTCACACAGCACATGGCCAGATAAGGTTGTAAAATGTTAAAATGACATATCCCGGTGAATGCATTTGCCACGGCTGAAAGCAATACAAAAGTGCAAAAACGCATAAAAAATGCTATTTTTGAACATAGCCCAAGGTGTGGAGGGGTATCTTTGTTTTTGGTTATATATCTTACCTTATACACAAGTCTTTACCCTGGAAAGGAAGTTCCTTAACATATTTCACAGGAAAACCGTTTCAGTTTCGTTTTTGAACGTTTTCTTGTGAGCCCGTAAAAAACTGGCTTAATACCTCTGACCACGTTGTTGACAGCAGTGGCCTGGGGGTCAGAAATGCTTCCTGGGGTGATCCCCATGTCATTTGAGCACTGTCACTATTGTTTTGGGCACTTTTTAGGCTTTCTACAGACTGCCGGGGGTGCCACCGCAAAAATGCTCGGGTCTCCCATCGACTAACATTGGGCTCGTTGCTCGGGTCGAGCACCTGAGTATCACGGGGAGCTCGGCCCGAGCTTCGAGCACCCGAGCGTTTTAACGCTCGCTCAACACTAGGGACTATATGAAAATGTGAGATATGGCCTGCTGTATGATGTTAGTCACAGGAAAAGTAAATTTTTTTACTCTACATACAGCTGAATTTCACCCCCACAAAATGACAAGGTGGGCTACTACAGTAGTTAAACTATCCGACTTAGAAGCAATCGCCTCTCTAACTAGCTAAAATCTCTCAGTATGCAGGAGCACCATCAGCAGCAGCTTCTGTGACCTGTTATAATCACAAAATGGCACTAACACAACATGTCCGCTCTTTATATAGAGAGGAACATGTGATTTCAGCAGCCAATGGCACAAGCCCTTGTGTCTGGACAGTGCTTCCTGCGCCCTGATTGGCTAGCTGCAATTTGCACACATAAAGTTAAGAGAAAAAAAAGATTACAAAGGCGCCGCTCCTCTGAACTCTCCTCAGCCCCCCCCCTCAAACACGTCCCCACACTTATCATACATCACCACTATCCTAGCCAAAGTGATAAAAATACTTAAGTTGCAAAGCAATAACTTTCCGCACTTTTACCGAATTTTGCTGATTTTAAGAAAAAATGCTCGGGTTTCCTATCAAAAATCCGAATGTGCCATATTCATGCCGAATTTGAAACTTGCGATAGCTTTTTGAACATATTCGCTCATCACTAATGAGGAGGAGAAAATTGACAGTCGTCCTCTTGGTGAGAACAGGGAAGTCTTTGCTGTTGGCAGTCTGGCACACATGGCTGACTTTATGTTCCGATGCTTTTACAGTGACCCTCACATTGTACACATTTTGGGCGACAGTAATTAATGGTTGGTCACATTTATTAATAATAATTTTTATTTATATAGCGCCAACAAATTATGCAGCACTTTATATCCAGTGGCTTAATGGAATTATGCGTCTGTCTAGTAAACAAGATGTTATGAGTTTGAATACATGAAAAGATAATTTTTCAACTACTCACAATAAGTTTTCTATGCAGCAATGGGAAATTTGCATTACCTTCGCCTTTGAGATAATACAAATTATGTAGCTCAACATTGCACTAACTGCTCATAAAGAACAAATAGTCATCGTACGCTGTGTAGACTGGCATTAAAAATGACTAAATAAAACCAATGGAATTAATTTTGAACTTAGCAATTGGCGATTCAATTTTCACTGCCCTACTTGACTATAGTTTACATGAGTGATCATCCTGTGGCTTACTGGGTTAATGCGTCATTCTTGTAAAAAGGAGATCATAAGTTCGCATTCACCAAAATCTCGTTTTTCAACTACTCATAATAAGCTTTTTATTCACATTGGTCAATTTGCATTACCTTCATCTTTGAGTTTACATTAGTGATCATCCATAGGCTTAGTGGGTTAATGCACCTGTCTTGTAAACAGGTGGTCATGAGTTCGGATCCACAAAGAGCTCATTCTTTAACTTCTAAGAACCAGCTTTCTATTTGGCAATTTGCATTATCTTCGGTTTTGAGAAAGTGCAATGGTGAGCTATATAATTTGTATTAACTGTTCATAACGAACAAAATGTCATCATACGCTATGTAGATTGGCATTAAAAATGACTAAATAAAACCAATGGAATTTATTTTGAACTTAGCAATTGGCGATTCAGTGTTCACTGCCCTACTTGAGCATGGCTGATATCAGTTATCTTCTAGTGGCTTACTGGGTTAATGAGCCTGTCTTGTAAACAAGAGGTCATGAGTAGTGTTGAGCATTCCGATACTGAAATATCGGGTATCGGCCGATATTCGCGGTATCGGAGTTCCGATACTTTTGCAATATCGTATACCGGAATTGGAAGTTCCCATAATGCAATGAGCCAGTTTCATTTTATTCAGCCAATGAGGATCCTAAGAAGTGTGGGCACATCCTGTTAGGCATGTAGGCATCTTAACTAATGGCATGGCTGTGATTGGCTGCTGAAATGATGTCATGATGCACTATAAAAGCCACCGCCGCCATTTTGAGCTCACTCTGCTGTGAATTCAATTAGGGATAGGACGCTGTTGTTCTGAGGGACAGTTTTAGCTACCTATTTGGTCTATTCTTCTTTACCCAAGCTACTTTATAAATCGCTGTGCCTTGCAGCGCTAGTGCACAGTTCTCTGTGCTGTTCACCGCTGTCTGCAAGGTCTGTGTGTGTGAGTGCAGCTCACCCTGTAGTGTGTGCTTCAATCACGTCTGGTTGTAGTGCACTCAGTGTGTGTCACTGCCTCATACATTGTCCTTTTTTGCCAATTCATAATTTTTCCTGATATCTCCTATTAGTGTTGTGGTTCCATCCGTATTCAGCTAAATTGGTTCCAAACACACTATATAGGAGTAGATAGAGAATTTTTTTTGGTCTTGCAGCGCTAGTGCACAGTGCTCTGCATCTGTCCTGTTCACCGCTGTCTGCAAGGTCTGTTTGTGTGAGTGCAGCTCACCCTGTAGTGTGTGCTTCAGCCACGTCTTGTTGTAGTGCACTCAGTGTGTGTCACTGCACCATACATTGTCCTTTTTTGCCAATTCATAATTTTTCCTGATATCTCCTATTAGTGTGGTGGTTCCATCCGTATTCAGCTAAATTGGTTCCAAACACACTATATAGGAGTAGTTAGAGGAGCCTTTCTGCAGCATTGGGCCCTGCAGCCCCAGCTAGATTAGTATTAGCCTATTTTTTGTAGCCTCATCTATTGCATTGTAGGTTACCTTCCTACATTGTAATAGCTATAAAAAGTTTGTGATACTATCGGTATTACATCTTTAGGCACATCCAGTGTCTTTTTGTGACAAAAAAACCTTAAATAAAGTTCACCAAACACTCCACTTTACAGTTGTGTAGGCCACATTAGCTCATATTAAAGTCTAGTCCACACTTTATAAAATTAGTGTTTCTTATACCTGTTAGCAGCTGTTCAGGAATAAGCACACTAAGCCCTTAGTACTTTTCTGCCTATCTTTATCAGTCTACCAAGATGAAGAAGGCAGGGTGTAAGGCATGTGGTCGTGGTCGTGGTCGTGGGAGTGGGCGTGGAGTTTCTGCAGGGAGAGGACGTGAGGATTCTGTGCCTGCAGGGAGAGGACGTGGGGATTCTGTGCCTGCTGCGGGCACCAATGACTCAGCATCCCCCAGTTTTACCAGGGAACAGTCCTTTATGCGCAGCTTTGTAGGAGCTAGCCGTGCCCCACTGCTGCGGGAGGACCAAATTGAAGCCGTTGTCGGATGGATGGCAGCTAACGCATCGACTTCAATTAGTTCCAGATACTCTCAGGTCCTAAGCACTAAAGAGCACCCATCTGTCTCTTCACCACCTGCCAAATTTCCCAGGCAGTCAGAGAGCCCTGGACAGGAGCCATCTCTACTTCTGTTCTCTGAATCTCTTGGCTTGGAAAGAGGGGGCCAGCCAAGCAGAATTCGAGAATTTGAAGAAGAGATAGTATGCAGTGATGCGCAACCGTTTTGTCTCTCTGAATCTGAAGAGGCGGGTGGGCCAGTGCCTATGGTCAGCAGCACACCTCAGTACGCATCTGATGATGAGACTCAGGTGCCACTTTCTGGTGTGTACTGTGCTGTCGAGACTACCAAGGAGAAGCAGTTGTTTGAGGAGGGTGGTGTAGATGATGAGGTCCTTGACCCATCATGGCGTGAGGGACAGGAAGGTGGTGGGAGAAGCTCTGAGGAAGAGATTCCCCGGACGGCCCAAAAAGGAGGGAGAGGGAGGGGGCAGACTTGGTTGCCTGTAGCCTCCACTTCGGCACCCATTAGGAGCATGGCTCTTCCAAAATCCAAAGCGGGCGCTCCCAAGACTTGCAGTGCCTGGTCCTTTTTTGACACAGTTGCAGATGACATTTGCTTTGTCAAATGCAAGCTGTGTAATCAGAAGGTGAAAAGAGGGAAAAGTGTCAGCAACCTCAATACCACAAATATGTGGAAACATGTGAGGACCAAGCACGTGGTGGAGTTACAAAAACACACTGAAGACCTAGGCCAACCTACAGTGCCACCTACCACCTCTTCAGCTCGTGTTGTAGCCTCTTCCTCCAGCTCACACACAGCTGGTTCGGCTTCCTGACAGGATTGCCATGGAAGAATCTCTGGCACTGTTGTACAGAGACACAGTGTAATTCCACCCACAGCACCCCTTTCCCAGTCATCCTCACACTCCCAGGCCAGTCTACAGCCATCGTTAGCACAGGCATGGGAGAAAAGGCACCCATACTCGGCAAACCACCCCCGAGCACAGGCTCTGAATGCTGGCATTGCTAAACTACTGGCCCTTGAAATGCTATCATTCAGGCTGGTGGAGACTGACACCTTCCGTAACTTTATGACATTGGCAGTCCCACTATACAACGTGCCCAGCCACTTTTATTTCAGCAGGCAAGCCGTCCCTGCCCTGCAACATCATGTGGAGGGAAAAATTAAACATGCGCTACAAAACGCCATCAGTAGCAAGGTCCACCTAACCACCGATGCGTGGACCAGTAAGCATGGACAGGGACGATACCTTTCCCTCACTCCCCATTGGGTAAATGTTGTGGAGCCGGGTACAGATCTTAAGACTGGCGCTGTACGTGTTCTGCCAACTCCAAGGATTGCTGGAATCCAGTCTGTACACATTGACTCCTCCTCATACTCCAGTTCCTCTGAATCAGCGCTGCAGGAGCCGTCACGATCTACCTCCACATCGACCCGTGAACGGTTACCTGTTATGATGACCGATATGAGCACAGCCGTGGCCAAACGTCAACAGGCCGTATTAAAATTAATTTATTTGGGGAATCTAAGCCACACAGTGCAGGAGCTCTGGAATGCCATCAAGCAGCAGAGCGACGTGTGGTTTGTGCCAGCGAATCTCCAGCCAGGCATGGTAGTGTGTGACAATGGCCGAAATCTGGTGGCAGCTCTGGGCCTAGGCAACCTCACTCACATCCCATGTCTGGCACATGTGCTCAACTTGGTCGTGCAGAGTTTTTTGAGGGACTATCCGGATCTTGATGCACTGCTTCACAAGGTCCGCATAGAGTGCGCTCAATTGCGGCGTTCCAGCAACGCAAGATCACGCATTGCAGCTCTGCAGCGCCGATTACGTCTTCCGGAACATCGCATCATATGTGACCTACCCACCAGGTGGAATTCAACGTTACATATGTTGGAGAGGTTGTGTGAGCAGCAGTAATGGAGTACCTGCTGCAGCAGGCGCAAACAAGTCGCAGTGCGCGCCGTTCACACTTCACCACCACTGAGTGGGCCTCTATGAAGGACATTTGCCACGTTTTGTGTGCCTTCGATTATTCCACGCGGATGGCGAGTGCAGATGATGCACTAGTCAGCATGACTATCCCCCTTATCTGCCTGCTTGAAAAAACACTGCAAGCACTAAGGGACGAGGTTTTGGAAGAGGTGGAGAATGAGGACTCACAAATGCCATCTGCTTCTCTACAGTCTGCGCAACGTGGTTCCTCACAAAGGCCTAGGCAGGGGACACTTTGTGAGGAGGATGAGGAGGAGTCAATGGATGAGGAAGACATCTGTCCAGAGGAGGGAGGTACACAATGCTCTAGTAGTCAGTATCTAGAGCGAGGGTGGGGTGATGCAGAGCAGGCAGAGATCACGCCTCAAGCAGGGGACAGCGTTTCTTGGCCAGTTGGCAGTCTGCAGCACAAGGTTGATTTCATGCTGCAGTGCCTGAGAAACGACCGCCGCATTGCCCACATTCTCAACACGGCTGATTATTGGGTGTCCACCCTCCTAGATCCTCGCTACCGGGACAACTTACAAAGCCTCATAACACCGTTGAACCGGGAGCGTAAAATGCGGGAGTACCAAGACGCACTGGTGCATTTCATCATGTTCTCCATTCCAACCGAGAGCAGTGGTGCTAGTGCTTTACAAAGCAGCCCAGTGCGTCGAGGCAGTGGAGGAAGCTCTGCACAAAGAGGGAGCAGAAGCAGCACCTCAGCACAAGGCAAGACCTGTATGGCTAAAATGTGGCAAAGTTTTGTGTCCCCGCCGCCACAAATGTCTACACCATCACAGACGGCTCCAGTCAGCAGGAGGCAACGTTTCCATCAGATGGTGACAGACTACATGTCTTGCCCTCTTAGTGTACTCCCAGATGGCTCTTCTCCCTTCAAGTTTTGGGTTTATAAGCTGGATACATGGCCAGAGCTTAGTCAGTATGCATTGGAGGTGCTAGCTTGCCCTGCTGCTAGTGTATTATCGGAACGCGTCTTTAGTGCCGCAGGTGGTGTACTAACAGACCGTCGCATGCGACTATCCTCTGATAACGTTGACCGGCTTACTTTTCTCAAAATGAACAAGGCCTGGATCTCTCATGAATTTGCCAGTCCTCTTCCAGAATAAATAATTGGTTGGCAACAGTATCAAGGTCTAATGTTGTGTTCATGTTTCTACCACCTGAACTGTAATCCCTGAGATCCAACACCGCCAGTTGGCACTCAGAAGTGCCGTCTGCACAGTCAACACTTGCTGCCATGTTATTGGGGTTCAGTAACGTCAGCTGTTCCCCTGCTGTGCGGACGGCAATTTCTCCTGCTCTGTCCACATTCTCACTACTACAGATTTTAAAGTTGCTCCAATTACACCTCTGGCTCCTCTGTTTTCAGTATTATCCCTGAGCTCCAACACCGCCAGTTGGCGCTCGGAAGTGCCGTCTGCACAGTCAACACTTGCTGCCCTGTTATTGGGGTTCAGTAACGTCAGCTGTTCCCCTGCTGTGCGGACGGCAATTTCTCCTGCCCTGTCCACATTCTGACTGCTACAGATTTTAAAGTTGCTCCAATTACACCTCTGGCTCCTCTGTTTTCAGTATTATCCCTGAGCTCCAACACCGCCAGTTGGCGCTCGGAAGTGCCGTCTGCACAGTCAACACTTGCTGCCGTGTTATTGGGGTTCAGTAACGTCATCTGATCCCCAGCTGTGTGTCCGGCAAATTCTCCTGCTCTGTCCACATCCACTGTACTACTGATTTAAAACCTCCTCCAAATATACCTCTGGCTCCTCTGATTTTAGTATTTATCCTGGGCTCCAATACCGCTAGTTGCTGCTCAGAAGTGCCGTCTGCACAGTCAACGCTTGCTCCAGTGATATTGGGGTTCAGTAACGTCATCTGATCCCCAGCTGTGTGTCCGGCAAATTCTCCTGCTCTGTCCACATCCACTGTACTACTGATTTAAAACCTCCTCCAAATATACCTCTGGCTCCTCTGATTTTAGTATTTATCCTGGGCTCCAATACCGCTAGTTGCTGCTCAGAAGTGCCGTCTGCACAGTCAACGCTTGCTCCAGTGATATTGGGGTTCAGTAACGTCAGCTGATGCCCAGCTGTGTGTCGGGCAAATTCTCCTGCTTTGTCCACATCCACTGTACTACTGATTTAAAACCTCCTCCAAATACACCTCTGGCTCCTCTGTTTTTGGTATTTACCCTGGACTCCAATACCGCTAGTTGCTGCTCAGAAGTGCCGTCTGCACAGTCAACGCTTGCTCCAGTGTTATTGGGGTTCAGTAACATCAGCTGATCCCCAGCTGTGTGTCCGGCAAATTCTCCTGCTTTGTCCACATCCACTGTACTACTGATTTAAAACCTCCTCCAAATACACCTCTGGCTCCTCTGTTTTTAGTATTTACCCTGGGCTCCAATACCGCTAGTTGCTGCTCAGAAGTGCCGTCTGCACAGTCAACGCTTGCTCCAGTGTTATTGGGGTTCAGTAACGTCAGCTGATCCCCAGCTGTGTGTCGGGCAAATTCTCCTGCTTTGTCCACATCCACTGTACTACTGATTTAAAACCTCCTCCAAATACACCTCTGGCTCCTCTGTTTTTGGTATTTACCCTGGACTCCAATACCGCTAGTTGCTGCTCAGAAGTGCCGTCTGCACAGTCAATGCTTGCTCCAGTGTTTTTGGGGTTCAGTAACGTCAGCTGATCCCCAGCTGTGTGTCCGGCAAATACTCCTGCTTTGTCCACATCCACTGTACTACTGATTTAAAACCTCCTCCAAATACACCTCTGGCTCCTCTGTTTTTAGTATTTACCCTGGGCTCCAATACCGCTAGTTGCTGCTCAGAAGTGCCGTCTGCACAGTCAATGCTTGCTCCAGTGTTATTGGGGTTCAGTAACGTCAGCTGATCCCCAGCTGTGTGTCCGGCAAATTCTCCTGCTTTGTCCACATCCACTGTACTACTGATTTAAAACATCCTCCAAATATACCTCTGGCTCCTCTGTTTTTAGTATTTACCCTGGGTCCCAATACCACTAGTTGCTGCTCAGAAGTGCCGTCTGCACAGTCAACGCTTGCTCCAGTGTTATTGGGGTTCAGTAACGTCAGCTGATCCCCAGCTGTGTGTCCGGCAAATTCGCCTGCTCTGTCCACATTCACACTACTACAGATTTTAAAGTAGCTCCAATTACGCCTCTGGCTCTACTCTGTTTTTAGTATATACCCTGGGTTCCAGCACCGCCAGCTTTTTCCCAGCAGTGTCTTTGGCACGGGTACTCCCTCCTGCCCAGCCTGGTTCCAGCACGCCAGCTGTTTCCGGGTAGTGTCAACGTCACTTTGCCTCCAATGCGTTGTCCTGTCATGTTGCGGTCGGGTTAGCCGACTCTATGGTGCCTGCAGTTTAGGTGACTCCTATGTGGGCTGCGGGATCTGGCAATGAAGGCTGGTTCCATAGTGCCAAAAGGACAATCACCTCCTGTAGGACTGTGGGTTTTGGTAACTGCGGCCGGCTCGCGGCCTTGAAACTTTTTTTTACATGGGTACCTTCTGCTACCCATCCGGGTTGCAGTACCGTCAGCTGGTTCTCGGCAGTGCCTTTGGATTAGGTGCCTCCTTCTCGGTATCCAAGTTCCACCAACGTCTGCTGGTCCTTGGTAGTGCTTTCTGGCACAGGTACCTCCTGCTTAGTAACCGAGTTCCAGTGCCATCAGCTGGTCCTCGGTAGTTCCATTGGCTCTTGTACCTTCTGCTATCCATCCGGGTTCCAGTACCGTCAGCTGGTCCTCGGTAGTTCCATTTGCTCTTGTACCTTCTACTACCCATCCGGGTTCCAGTACCGTCAGCTGGTTCTCGGCAGTGTTTTGGATTAGGTGCCTCCTTCTCGGTATCCAAGTTCCACCAACGTCTGCTGGTCCTTGGTAGTGCTTTCTGGCACAGGTACCTCCTGCTTAGTAACCGAGTTCCAGTACCGTCAGCTGGTACTTGGTAGTTCCATTGGCTCTTGTACCTTCTGCTACCTATCCGGGTTCCAGTACCGTCAGCTGGTTCTCGGCAGTGCCTTTGGATTAGGTGCCTCCTTCTCGGTATCCAAGTTCCACCAACGTCTGCTGGTCCTTGGTAGTGCTTTCTGGCACAGGTACCTCCTGCTTAGTAACCGAGTTCCAGTACCGTCAGCTGGTCCTCGGTAGTTCCATTGGCTCTTGTACCTTCTGCTACCCATCCGGGTTCCAGTACCGTCAGCTGGTTCTCGGCAGTGCCTTTGGATTAGGTGCCTCCTTCTCGGTATCCAAGTTCCACCAACGTCTGCTGGTCCTTGGTAGTGCTTTCTGGCACAGGTACCTCCTGCTTAGTAACCGAGTTCCAGTACCGTCAGCTGGTCCTCGGTAGTTCCATTGGCTCTTGTACCTTCTGCTACCCATCCGGGTTCCAGTACCGTCAGCTGGTCCACTGTAGTTCCTCAGCCTTCTTGTACCTTCTGCTACATTTCCAAATTCAAGCTTTTTGAAATGGTTCTTGGTAATCACTCTGGATCTCCCTGACGAGGACCCTGAAGACGAGGACCCTGAAGACCAACCCGAAGAAGACGAGAACCCCGAAGACGAGGACCCTGAATACGAGGACCCTGAAGACCACCCCGAAGAATACGAGGACCCTGAAGACCACCCCGAAGAAGACGAGGACCCTGAAGACCACCCCGAAGAAGACGAGGACCCTGAAGATGAGGACCCTGAAGACCAACCCGAAGAAGACGAGGACCCCGAAGAAGACGAGGACCCCGAAGACGAGGACCCCCGAAGACGATGACCCTGAAGACCACCCCGAAGAAGACCAAGAAGATGACCCTGAAGAAGTTGACCAAGAGGACAAAGAAGAGAAGACAACCACCAAGATACAGAAGAACAAGAGACAGAAAACCAAGAAGCAGAAGTACAAGAAGCTGCAGAACAAAAAGCGGAAGAACATTAAGCATAAGACTAAAAATCAGAGCAAAAGATAAATTATAAGCAGAAGATGACTAAGCAGTGTATGGGGGTGAGTTCGTTCCTCCTCCTGGTGCCCCTGGAAAAGACCTGCTGCTGCAGGCCAAACTGAACACGGACAAATCCTGTTGTAAATCTTTTGTGACGGGCAGAACGAAAGGTGTAATGTCCAAACTTTTATAGATAACAACTACAGGAATGCCTGTCACAAATAAGAATATGATGAAGAAGAAGAATATGAAGAAGATGAAGAAGTAGAATATGAAGAATGTAAAAAAAAAGAATAATACGAAGAAGGTGAAGAAGAAGATGAAGAAGGTGAAGAAGAAGTGGATGAAAAAGATGCTGATGCTGAGGATGATGAGGATGATGAAGGAGAAAGTGTTGGAGAAGTAAAAAAGAAGGTGAAGAGCATGGAAGTAGTGAAACATAAATATCTGACAAAATATAAAAATACTTAACATAGTCAATATTTCCGTAACTCAGAACGTCTTAAAAAATATATTAATTCCTGCTATTCCATTTGATTGGGCTAAACCTCTATGCCTTTATTGTCTCCCCCACCTCCCCCAATACATTCTACATTATTCTTAGTTGTTTTCCTTCATATAGAATTAACCTACAAGGAAAGAAAGGGTTTATTTTCATTCCGATATTTCTGTCCCATTGACTTGCATTGGTTTCCGGTATCAGAATCGGTGATATCCGATACTTTTTCGGTATCGGACCGATCCAATCCGATATTTCCCGATATCGGAAGGTATCGCTCAACACTAGTCATGAGTAGTGATGAGCGAGCACTAAAATGCTCGGGTACTCATTTCTCGGGTTGAGCAAATTGGAATACTCGGGTGCTCGACCCGAGCAACGAGCCCAATGTAAGTCTATGGGAAACTCGACCATTTTTCAGGCGGCTCCCCCCGGCGGTCTGCAGAGGGCCTAAAAATTGCCCAAACGATGGGAACAGTGTTCAAATGACATGGGGACAGCATTGGGAAGATGCCTGGAAGCATATCTGACTCCCAGGTCACTATTGTCAACAACTTTGTCTGAGGTATTATGCCACTTTTATGGACTCACAATAAAACATACCAAAACAAAACCAAAATGGATTTTCCTGGGAAATATGTTAAGGAACATCCTTTCCATGACAAGTAATGATATATACAATGTATAGCAAAATAAATAACCAAAAACAAAAATACTCTTCTACACCTTGGGCTTTGTTCACACGTAGCGTTTCTGATGGGTTTTTGCACTTTTGCATTGCTTTCAACAAAGACAAATGCATTCACTGGGAGATGTCATTTTAACATTTTACAACCTTATCTGGCCATGTGGTGTGTGACACATCAGACACATGCATACAGTGCTGAAAAGACATGGGAACAGCATGGGGAAGACCTCTGGAAGCATTTCTGACTCCCAGGTCACTGCCTAAAAGTGTGCCCATCATAAGTGATCCTTGGCGAATGCGAAGATGCCTCCCGCCATGCACCTGTCGTTGCAGACTTGCAACAATCACCGTCCACGTCCTTGTCCCTGTGCAGCGTTCAGTTGTCCCTACCCCATTCCTTTGAATGCAAGTGCAAGTATGCAGCCAGCCACCCACCCACCGGCTGCAATACTATACTGCCAAATTTTTTACAGCTGCTTGCACTTGAAATGTGGCCTTTTAGGCTCGTGAAGGTGGAAGCTTTTTACAACCTCATGCCGGCGGCCGCCAGGTGTCCATACTCGGTCCCCAGCCGACACTGTTTCCCCCGGTGTTACCTCCGCCTTTCACTAGCATGGGTCCCACAACATTACCCGTGCCCTCCCCATTGCACTTACTGGGAAGGACCTCCTAACCACAAAACACGTGGACAGGTGAATGTGGCCAGGAACGGTATGGAGCCAGTCCACAACTTTTTTTGCTGAGAGTTGTATTTAGCTCGGTGGAAGGACTGGCATAGAGGGAAACCGTATCTTCCCTGGGTGTCTTTTCTCCCAGAAAGTCCTCTAATGCAGCTTGCACTTACTGGGAAGGACCACCTAACCACAAACACGTGGACAGGTGAATGTGGCCAGGGACGGTACGGAGCCAGTCCACAACTTTTTTTGCTAAGAGTTGTATTTAGCTCGGTGAAAGGACTGGCATAGAGGGAAACTGTATCTACTCCGGCTGTCATTTCTCCATCGCCGGGTTTCGCCCATTGTCACACATGACCATGCCTGGCTGTATGTTCAGCGGTGAGAGCCACAGATCAGGTTGCTGTGTTACAGCTTTCAACAACTCTGCAGCGCTGGGCGGTTTGTCACCTAAGCATTAAGCATGTTATCTTCAGCACAGCCTGTTGCCGCTTGGCCAAGGCAGTGCAGCAGTGCAGTCAGCTTGTGACTGATGTGGTCATTTCGGAAATGGAGGAGGAGGTGCATGAGCTGAACAATGTGATTACATTGAAGTTATATTGGTGACGCTGTTTTTTATACTAAAGAAAGATCCTATTGTTTTGTTTTTTTACGTTATTTTTTAAGACAAATGCATTCTCCGGGAAATGTCATTTTAACATTTTACAACCTTATCTGGCAATGTGGTGTGTGACACATCATCAGACACATCCTGTTTTATTTGTGATGGAGGGACTCTGAAAGTCATAAAGCCTATTTTTATTGGGACATCAGACGGCCCTTACTATTCTTAAAAGGCCAGCAGTTGGCCCTCGCTATTGTTAGAGAGCCATCAGCCGGCCATGCTTTGTTGTTCCCATTATTAACAACTGGGTCTACTATACTGTTATTGCGTATGCAGTGACTGCAAGGGCTGCCAAAATTTGGGAAAAACCCCACTAAGAATTTAAAGACACATAGAGCAGGGCCACAGTAACAAGTACGACATGCTCCCATTAGAAAGGAGAGAGTCTGCTATACAGTTATAGGGTATGCAGTAAGTCCAACGGCTGACAAATTTTAGGAAAAACCCCACTAAGAATTTAAAGACACAGAGCAGGACAACAGTAACAAGGTACAACAAATTCCCATTAGAATGGAGAGATTTTCCCATAGTGTTGGCCTATGCAGTGAATGCAAGGGTTGCCAAAAATTTGGAGGCACTTCAATGCCCCATAGAAGAGACTTGGAGGAGGGCCTCATAAAAAAATGTTCCCATTAGAAAGGAGTGGGCCTCCTATACTTGTAATTCCCATGCACTAAGTGTATGGGCCGACAAACATTTACCCCTGGGGGGCATACATGAAAATACTGTATAAATTTTTTTTTTACGGGCATCATAAACACCCTTTAAAAAATTATGTGGGTGCTGCATCATGGACCACGGTCACCCTGGTGATATGGTGGTGGAGGATGAGGAGAAGGAGGAGGACAAGAGCAAATAGCCATAATCAGTAAGCATATACCCATGTATGGGTGTGAAAAGGTGCATGGGAATACACCTCCAAAGAAAAGACACTGGATTTGAGTTTATGTTACTCTGCTATCATTCGTTGGTGTTGAGAAGTCTGGCCCAATCCAGCCCTTGTTCATTTTTATAAGAGTCAGCCTGTCAGGATTTTCAATTGACAGGTGGATCTGCTTATCAGTTATAATTCCACCAGCGGCACTAAAAATCCGCTCTGATAAAACGCTAGCGGCAGGGCAGGCCAGGACCTCCAAGGCATAGAGAACCAGTTCATTCCACGTATCCAGCTTGGATACCCAATAATTATAAGGCACAGCGGAATCTTGCCAAACTTTGCACTCCTTGTGAGAGTACCCCGCGCCTCAGGGCCTGTGCGATGGGAGGGTCTGAGAAAACTCTCCCAGAACTTTGACAGTGTTCCCCTGCCTCTGCTGGATTGAAGTTGTGTCTCTCTCGCCTGTACTTCTTGGTTGTCCAACGAAGTGTGCCCTCTGCCGCCAGCGTTTTCAGATGGGAATTTTTTTAATAGTTCCGCAACAAGGGCCTTCTGGTACATCCCCATTTTTGCAGACCTGTCCGCCTCAGGAATAAGAGATATAAAGTTGTCCTTGTAGCGTGGGTCTAGAAGTGTCACCAACCAGTAATGACTGTCACCCAAAATTTTGAGAACACGAGGGTCATGGGCAGCGTAACATAAACTCAGCCATGCGTGCCAGACTACTAACAGGCAAGACTTCCGTGTCCTCACCAAGAGGATGACTGACCATGCTCTCCTCCTCCTCTCCGTCCTCTGGTCATCCACGCTGAACAGACGGTATGACAGCTGTGCAGGTAGTACCGTCTATAGTGCATTAAACTAGCTCCTGTCCTTCCTCCTCCTCCTCCTCTTCCTCATTGTCACCCAATCCACGTTGGGATGAGATGAGGCTTGGCTGTGTGTAATCATCCTGTATGGTTCCTTGCTCCATCTCATCGTGCTCCGCCTGCAATGCATCCTCTTTGATTGTGAGCAGCATTGTGCGGTTTGTCACCTAAGAATAGTAGCTTCAGCACAGCCTGCTGCGTTGGCCGAGGCAGTGCTGCAGTGCTTCCAGCTTGTGACTGATGTGGTCATTTTGGAGATGGAGGCTGAAGAGGAGGAGGAGGCTGAGGAGGATGAGGTGCAAGAGCTGTAGACCATGGGGACAACCCTGATTGACCTAGGGCCCGCAATCCTTGGCGTCAGGAGGATGTGTTCTGTCGCAAGGTCCGACTGGGTCCTGGCTTCCACTATGTTAACCCAGTGTGCTGTCAGCGAGATGTACTGTCCTTGCCCACAAGCACTTGTCCACATGTCCGTGGTTAGGTGGACTTTCCCAGTAACTGCATTGTTGAGGGCACAACTAATGTCTTGGGACACGTGCTTGTGTAATGCGGGGACGGCACGCCGGGAGAAATAGTGGCGGCTGGGGATTGAGTACCGAGGGACGGCCGCTGCCATCACGGAATGCTTCCGTCTCCACGAGCCTAGAAGGCAACATTTCGAATGCAAGCAGTCATGAAATGTGAGAATTTAGTAGTGTGGCCTGTGGGGCGTTGGCTGCATATTTGGGCAAACGTTTCAAAGACTGGGCTATGGACAACTGAACGCTGCACAGGGACAAGGACATGGACATGCTTCCTGATGCTGCTACTTGAGAGTGTGCAATGACAGGAGGCATCTTCGCATCCACCATGGACAGGGGATTGGCTTGAATGCACAACAGCGGAAGAAGCAATGGTGCCACCCGCAGACACTGTTCCTGGACCCTGGGGTTCGGCCCACAATGTCGGGTGCTTTGCTGCCATGTGCCTGATAATGCTGGTAGTGGTCAGGCTGGTCGTTTTGCCACCCCTGCTGATGCTGGCCTGGCAGGTGGTGCAAATGGCCTGTTTGGCGTTATCGGCAGAGTCTTTAAAAAACAACCAGATTCAGGAAGACCTAACAGTTGTACTGGCAACTTCCTTCGTGTTGGTTTTACGGGGAACGGATGCCTGCGGCCACCATACTGCTTCTTCCTGCCTTTTGGGGTGCTCTGCGTCCCTCCCCTTGTGTGCTGCTGTCCTCGCTCTGCATGTCTTCCTGCCAGGTTGGGTCAGTTACTAAATCATCCACCACCTCGTCTTCCACTTCCACACCTTGGTCCTCCTCCTGACTTTCTGGCATTTGTGTCTCATCATCGTCCACCTCTTGTGACACTTTCCCACCGTCGCCTTCTTGTGACCGAGGCTGCTCAAATATTTGGGCATCGCTACACGCCATATCCTCTTGCCCCACTTCAAGTGGACCGGGCGAGAGGCCCGAATCTATAAATGGATAAGTGAACAGCTCTTCAGAGTGTACAAGTGTGGGATCAGTTGTCTCTGGGCACTCGGCCTTGTGGGAGGAAGGAGAATCAGGGTAAGGAATATGAGGTCCTGACTCACTACTACTGAGACTTGACCATGTGGAAGACAGGGTGTTGATGGTGGCTAACGGACTGGAATCATTATCCGCTATCCAACCAACAACCTTTTGACACTGCTCTGGGTTCAATAGTAGTGTGCTGCGGTCTGCTAGAAATTGGGACAGGAAGGTCAGGCAAGAAGATGTGGGTGTTTGTTGTGGCACAATTTCGGCTTGCCCACTGCCTTGTCCTCGGCCTCTGCATGCACCATTACCATCACATCCAGTTCCCCGTCCCTTGCCACGTGCCTTGCCCATTTTAAATGGAGGACAGTATCTTCCACGCTCACTACAAATGACTGAGTTTGGAGCGAACTTATATGTGATCCGTGTGACGGAGAAACCATAGTTTTAAATACCTGGCCTGTAGGTAAGTAGTTTGAACAACAAACTGCTGTGAATTGCTTCACTGACACACTCAAAGAAATTTTTAATGGAGGCCAGAAATGGCAGAATTTTCTGACAACATATATGTGATCCATTTGACGGAGAAAACACAGTTTTAAATAGCTGGATTTCTAGCGCTCTAATATGGAAAGGACCTGGCTGTATTCTGTAGTGCCAACAAGCAAATGGCGCAGAAAAACGATGTTCTCTGGATTGCTTTTTAAGCAAATAGTGAAGATTAAGATCCAAAGAAAAGTATTCCTGGCCCTTGTGACCTGGGCCTTTGTATAGAAATATCTAACAGCAGCAGAAGGCAGAGTTGGAATGGAGCCTCTTGTGCTATATGCACTGCAGTCTGCTATATACCCTGCTTGCCTGCTATCGCTGCAGATGGATTAGTTAGTCCTCAAAAGGACTGTTTGTTAAGATGAATAAGTGTAATGTATGGTTTTTCTCCCTACACTACCTAATACACAAGCAAATCTCTCCCTGACGCAGCAGCACCTCTCCCTACACAAGCAAATGGCGCAGAAAAACGGTGTTCTCTGGATTGCTTTTTAAGCAAATAATGAGGATTAAGATCCAAAGAAAAGTATTCCTGGCTCCTGAGACCTGGGCCATGTATAGAAATATTTAACAGCAGCAGAAGGCAGAATTGGAATGGAGCCTCTTGTGCCATATGCACTGCAGTTTGCTATATACAGTGCCTGCCTGTACACCCTGCCTGCCTGATATCTCTGCAAATGGATTAGTCCTCAGAAGGACTGTTTGTTAAGACGGATATGTGTAATGTGCGGTTTTTCTCCCTACACTACCTAACACACAAGCAAATCTCTACCTGACGCAGCAGCACCTCTCCCTACACTGTCTGATTCCGGAGTGACTGACGCGCATGGAGGCGCCAGGTCTGATATAGACCTGATGACGCTGTGCGGCCAGCCAATTACTGTAATGCCCACAACCAACATGGCTATGGCATTAGAGTGCATTGCAGGCAATCCCTGCATGTTCATTGGCTCTCTAAAAAGCGCCAAACATGCAGGGAGGGGACCCGAGTTTCTGCCAGAGCAACCCGGAAATACTCAGAGAGCGCCGAGCATCTCAAGCAATGAGAAGCTCGGGCGAGCACCGAGCAGTAGCGAGCATGCTCGCTCATCACTATTCTTCACAGAAACCTAGTGTAAATAGTTTGACCGACACACTGCAACAGAATGGAAATGGAAGAAATGGCTGATTTTGGAACGGTCTTATAGGTGATATGTCTGACACATAACCACGGTTTTAAATAGCAGGCCTGTAATTTATTAATATTATTCTACACAGAGACCTAGTGTGAATTCCTTGACTGATACACTGCAGAAGAATGGAAATGGAAAAAATGGCTGATTTTTGAACACTCCCTGGCAGAAAAAACATGTGAATTGTAGATGCGTTTTTCCTGCCAGGGACATGCAGATGTGAAACGTTCTTCAGATGCATTTCCGCATGTGGGTTGACTAGCGCTTTCCAAGCGATTTTAGCATCACTTGGAATGTGCTTGACAACTTGGTCACACTATATAAATCCATGAAAACGGCATGGATTTATATAGTGTGACCTTAAAGAATGGTAAAAAATAAAAAAATAAATCTATACTTACCTACTGATGGCCCCTGGAGTCTTGCTTCGCTCTGTCCTGGCTTGCCGGCAGCTCACAGTACAATACACTGAAGGACCTGCCGTCACATGACTATGACAACAGCGCAGGTCTTTCAGTGTACCGCGATCGGCCGGCAAGGGAGGACAAGCGCAGCGGGGGCCATCAGAAGGTAAGTATCATATTTATTTTTTATTTTTATTTTTTTTTTTACAGGTTTTATGGTACCCGGGTCCAGAGGAGAGTCTCCTCTCTTCCACACCCGGGTACCATCCACACATTGAAACGCATGGAATGTGCATCTGCATATGCAGTGATGCGTGATCCAAGTGTTTCAATGCAAGTTAATGGCAGCGAAAACGCTGTGCTTCCGCAAAATAATTGGTAGTGCTGTGTTTTTTTCCCCAATGATAACCCGCAGCGGAAGTTTCCGCAGCATGAGCAAAGCACATGCGGATTATCATTGGGGAACATGGCAGGCCTTCTACCATGCGTTTAAGCTTTTCTGCAGCGTTTTTGCCGCTGTGGAAACGCTTAAAAAACGCGTCGTGGGCACACAGCCTTAGAGTTGATTTGTCTGACAGAGAACCAAGGTTTTAAATAGCAGGCCTGTAATTTACTAATACTATTCTTCACACATACCTAGTGTGAATAGCTTGACCGACACACTGCAACAGAATGGAAATGGAAGAAATTGCTTCTTTTGGAACAGTCTTATAGGTGCAATGCCTGACAGAACCACGGTTTTAAATAGCAGGTCTGGTCTGTAATTTGCTAATATTATTCTACACAGAGGCCTAGAGTGAATAGCTTGACAAACAGCCTTTTCTTCCATTTCCATTCTGTTGAGGTGATTTTGGAACACTCTTATAGATGATATGTCTGACAAAGAAACACGGTTTTAATAGCAGGCCTGTAATTTACTAATACTATTTTTCACAGACAGCTAGTGTGAATAGCTTGACCAGTACACTGCAATAGAATGGAACTGGAAGAAGGGGCTGATTTTGCAACATTCTTATAGGTGTTATATATGACAGAACCACGGTTTTAAATAGCAGGCCTGTAATTTACTAATACTATTCTTCACAGACACCTAGTGTGAATAGCTTGACAGACACTGCAACGAAATGAAAATGGAAAAAAAAATGGCTAATTTTGGTATACTCTTATAGGTGATATGTCTGACAGAGAACAATGTTTTCAAATAGCAGGCCTGTAATTTACTAATACTATTCTTCATATACATCTAGTGTGAATAGCTTGACAGATCCATTACTATTCTGTTGCAGTGTATCCGTCAAGCTATTCACACTAGGTGTCTGTGAAGAATAGGATTAGTAAATTACAGGCCTACTATTTAAAACAGTGTTCCTCTGTCAGACATATCACCTATAAGGGTGTTTCAGAATCAGCCATTTCTTCCATTTCCATTCTGTTGCAGTGTAAGAAATGGCTGATTTTGGAAAACTTATAGGTGATGTGTCTGACAGAGAATCACGGTTTTAAATAGCAGGCCTGAAATTTACTAATACTATTCTTCACAGACACCTAGTGTAAATAGCTTGACAGATACAATGGAATGGATAATGAGGCCAATATTTTTCACGTTCTGTTCAAATTTCTGGATTTTTATCGCTGAAATATGGAACAGATCTGGCTTTATTCTACAGTGCTAACAAGCAAATGGAGCCGAAAAATGGTGTACTCTGGATTGCTTTTTAAGCAAATAACCAGGATTAAGGTTAAAAAAAATTGCCTGGGCCCTTGATATCTTGGGCTATGTCTACAAATATCTGTAATTACTACAGCAGCAGGCAGGACTTTCAATGGCCCTCTTGTGCCTTACACTGCCTAGCACTGATTATATGCAGCTGGATTAGTCCTCAGAAGAACTGTTAGTTTAGAATATATATATATATATATATATATATATATATATATATATACAGTACAGACCAAAAGTTTGTACACACCTTCTCATTTAAAGATTTTTCTGTATATTCATGACTTTGAAAATTGTACATTCAAACTGAAGGCATCAAAACTATGAATTAACACATGTGGAATTATATACTTAACAAAAAAGTGTGAGACAACTGAATATATGTCTTATATTCTAGGTTCTTCAAAGAAGCCACCTTTGGCTTTGATGACTGCTTTGCACACTCTTGGCATTCTCTTGATGAGCTTCAACTGGTAGTCACCGGAAATGGTCTTCCAACAATCTTGAAGGAGTTACCAGAGATGCTTAGCACTTGTTGGCCCTTTTGCCTTCACTCTGCGGTCCAGCTCACCCCAAACCATCTCGATTGAGTTCAGGTCTGGTGACTGTGGAGGCCAGGTCATCTGGCGTAGCACTCCATCACTCTCCTTCTTGGTCAAATAGCCTTTACACTGCCTGGAGGTGTGTTTGGGGTCATTGTCCTGTTGAAAAATAAATGATGGTCCAACTAAACGCAAACCGGATGGAATAGCATGCCGCTGCAAGATGCTGTGGTAGCCATGCTGGTTCAGTATGCCTTCAATTTTGAATAAATACCCAACAGTGTCACCAGCAAAGCACCCCCACACCATCACACCTCCTCCTCCATGCTTCACGGTGGGAACCAGGCATGTAGAGTCCATCCGTTCACCTTTTTTGTGTCGCACAAAGACACGGTGGTTGGAACCAAAGATCTCAAATTTGGACTCATCAGACCAAAGCACAGATTTTCACTGATCTAATGTCCATTCCTTGTGTTCTTTAGCCCAAACAAGTCTCTTCTGCTTGTTGCCTGTCCTTAGCAGTGGTTTCCTAGCAGCTATTTTACCATGAAGGCCTGCTGCACAAAGTCTCCTCTTAACAGTTGTTGAAGAGATGTGTCTGCTGCTAGAACTCTGTGTGGCATTGACCTGGTCTCTAATCTGAGCTGCTGTTAACCTGCGATTTCTGAGGCTGGTGACTTGGATAAACTTATCCTCAGAAGCAGAGGTGACTCTTGGTCTTCCTTTCCTGGGGCGGTCCTCATGTGAGCCAGTTTCTTTGCAGCGCTTGATGGTTTTTGCAACTGCACTTGGGGACACATTTAAAGTTTGCCCAATTTTTCGGACTGACTGACCTTCATTTCTTAAAGTAATGATGGCCACTCGTTTTTATTTACTTAGTTGCTTTTTTCTTGCCATAATACAAATTCTAACAGTCTATTCAGTAGGACTATCAGCTGTGTATCCACCAGACTTCTGGACAACACAACTGATGGTCCCAACCCCATTTATAAGGCAGGAAATCCCACTTATTAAACCTGACAGGGCACACCTGTGAAGTGAAAACCATTTCCGGTGACTACCTCTGGAAGCTCATCAAGAGAATGCCAAGAGTGTGCAAAGCAGTCATCAAAGCAAAGGTTGGCTAGTTTGAAGAACCTAGACTATAAGACATATTTTCAGTTGTTTCACACTTTTTTGTTAAGTATATAATTCCACATGTGTTAATTCATAGTTTTGATGCCTTCAGTGTGAATGTACAATTTTCAAAGTCATGAAAATACAGAAAAATCTTTAAATGAGAAGGTGTGTCCAAACTTTTGTTCTGTACTGTATATATATATACATATACAGTACAGACCAAAAGTTTGGACACACCTTCTCATTTAAAGATTTTTCTGTATTTTCATGACTATGAAAATTGTACATTCACACTGAAGGCATCAAAACTATGAATTAACACATGTGGAATTGTTAAGGGAGGGCAATAACCCTTCACGGTTGACCACGTGAGTGTCAAATTATTCAAATTATTATGTTGATTGCGCAATCCACAGAAAACCAAACGGAAACAATCTTCTGTATTGGGAGGATTCAAAGAATCTCTGATCCCGTTTATTTTGCTTAGCATTTTATATTGTTTTGAGTATATCAATAGCCAATCAACTCTGCAGCCATAGTACAGTACTATAGGCTAACCAATGTTAGTACAATTATTACTGAAACACATATATGGTCATATTATCATTGTTAGTTCAAAGTACTATGGAAATTTTACAAGGTCAAAAATAAACGGGATCAGAGATTCTTTGAATCCTCCCAATACAGAGCACGCATTGCCTCCGTTTGGTTTTCTGTGGATTGTGCAATCAACATAATAATTTGAATAATTTGACACTCACTTGGTCAACAGTGAAGGGTTATTGCCCTCCCTTAACAGCTGGTGCCGTGACTCGGATCCCTAACCAGGGACGCCCCTCCACCTCTGGACGTCCACAAAGAGAGACCTGCTTTCAGCCTCCCCCACTGGAATTGGGACTGATCATCCCCCACAAAAAGCCACGGTAAGTGCAGCAGTACTTTACTAGTGACACTGACCATTTGGCGTGGTTTCCACGTGGTGTGTGGTTGTTTGCAGTATCTCCGGACGTCCTGGTTGGATATAGTCAAAGGTGAGACTATAAGTGGTGTAGTCCCATTAGGGGTCTGATATTATTTAACTTCAAAGCAGTATCACCTCGGATTGACAAGTGAATATTGTGTGAATCTTTCTCAGCTTCTGACAAAAATCCTTAGGAGAGACTGAACATTGTTAGTTTCAGTCGCGGCAGGTGATCGAAGATTGGGTAGGACAAGCAAGTAGATATACGTATATCGAGTGTCCAGAGCGCTGCAAAACTGCAAAGCTGCATAGCTGCAGAAGTGCTCCTCCTTTCATTTGTTGTGAAAGAATTCCCCCGACGGGAGTTAGTAGTGGAACAGCTGGGAGCTCTGGCCAGACTCCGTTGTGCACAAATTAAGGATCTTTTTGTCAGTTGTAGTGAATAATCAATGTTTCTGTGGAGCAGAAAGAATTTGTCTCCCCCACAGGAGAGGGAGAATGTGAAGAATATCATGATCAGTCGAGAAGGAAAAAGATCATTTAAGAATGCAAATGCACCAAAAGTGTTTAAGGTGTTAAACTTTCCCGTGCAGGGCAGACTTAACCCTGCGTTGTGGGATGAAGGAATTCACCACAATAGAGGAAAATTAGTTGATTGTGGATTATTGGAAGATGCTGAAAACTTTAGGAAAGTGGCACATGAGATTTGTGATGAAGGATATGTTGAAAAAGTACAGGAGGAAGTAGGTCCCCCTTCCCAAATTATGTGTCCACAATCCAAATCTAGAGCCCCTAAAGAAGCATCCCCCACAAATGTAGCAGTACCCCAGCCCCTGAATCCGGAAACTGAGCAATTTATACCTTATGAGATTAAATACCCTGCACTTCCCACTGAGAGCCAGCCACCATCATATAACCCAGATGGTTGGCTCTGTAATGTGTGTTGGGTCACTAATCCTGGATGGCGCAGGACGTGCTATAATTGTGGAGCACGTAAACCCGGTGTTGTAGCACCAACCTGCCCATTACTTAATACTGACGGGGGGTATTATAAACCACCACCCCCACCTACCCCTGCCATGGTCCATACTCCATTCAGAGAGACCCAGGGTCCTCTGAACTCTTCCCTATTCACCCTCTCCCAACTGGGGAAATAGAACATGGACACGAGTATCAGGAGGTGGCGTCTGTTTTACTGAATAGTCCTTCAAATTTCTCCACTATACTGAGAGTAGGCATGGGGAGTATACCACAACAGCAGGGTGGGATCATTGTAAATGCAGCAAATGCGAAACTACAGCATGGGTGGGGGCTAGCTGTTCAGATATGTCGTATTGGGGGACCTACAATACAAGCTGCATCTAATGATTACATCCGTGACCAGGGTCCATTAAGAGAAGGAGAGGTGATGGCTACAAGAGCCGGACAGCTATCATGTCAGTTTGTTATACATGCAGTTAGACCAAAATATGATCCCCTGGATTTACCCAGGTCACAACACCTGCTTAAAGGAATAATCCAAAACACCATAGCATACGCAGCACAGCTTCATGCAACCCCAACCCTAGCCCTGCCATTCATTTCCACTGGTATCTTTGGATACCCAAAAGAGGATGCGGCCAAAATAATAGTCGGGGCTATAAAGCAGTGTATTGCCATGCATCCAACTAAATTGAGAGAGATAAGACTCTTGGCCATCGACAGGGATCTTGTTGATTATGCTGCTCATTGCTTCCCCTCCCAGTATCCTCCTCCTCCCTTAACAGAATTATATACTTAACAAAATAGTGTGAAACAACTGAAAATATGTCTTATATTCTAGGTTCTTCAAAGCAGCCACCTTTTGCTTTGATGATTGCTTTGCACACTCTTGGCATTCTCTTGATGAGCTTCAAGGGGTAGTCACCGGAAATGGTCTTCCAACAATCTTGAAGGAGTTCCCAGATATGCTTAGCACTTGTTGGCCCTTTTGCCTTCACTCTGTGGTCCAGCTCACCCCAATCCATCTGGATTGGGTTCAGGTCTGGTGACTGTGGAGGCTAGGTCATCGGCGCAGCACCCCATCACTCCCCCTCTTGGTCAAATAGCCCTTACACATCCCAGCCTGGAGGTGTGTTTGGGGTCATTGTCCTGTTGAAAAATAAACGATGGTCCAACTAAATGCAAACCAGATGGAATAGCATGCCGCTGCAAGATGCTGTGGTAGCCATTCTGGTTCAGTATGCCTTCAATTTTGAATAAATACCCAACAGTGTCACCAGCAAAGCACCCCCACACCCTGACACCTCCTCCTCCATGCTTCACGGTGGGAACCAGGCATGTAGAGTCCATCTGTTCACCTTTTCTGCGTCGCACAAAGACACGATGGTTGGAACCAAAGATCTCAAATTTGGACTCATCAAACCAAAGCACAGATTTCCACTGATCTAATGTCCATTCCTTGTGTTCTTTAGCCAAAACAAGTCTCTTCTGCTTGTTGCTTGTCCTTAGCAGTGGTTTCATAGCAGTTATTTTACCATGAAGGCCTGCTGCACAAAGTCTCTTCTTAACAGTTGTTGTAGAGATGTGTCTGCTGCTAGAACTCTGTGTGGCATTGACCTGGTCTCTAATCTGAGCTGCTGTTAACCTGCGATTTCTGAGCCTGGTGACTCAGATAAACTTATCCTCAGAAGCAGAGGTGACTCTTGGTCTTCCTTTCCTGGGGTGGTCCTCATGTGAGCCAGTTTCTTTGTAGCGCTTGATGGTTTTTGCAACTGCACTTGGGGACACTTTCAAAGTTTTCCCAATTTTTCGGACTGATTGACCTTCATTTCTTAAAGTAATGATGGCCACTCGTTTTTCTTTACTTAGCTGCTTTTTTCTTGCCATAATACAAATTCTAACAGTCTATTCAGTAGGACTATCAGCTGTGTGTCCACCAGACTTCTGCACAACACAACTGATGGTCCCAACCCCATTTATAAGGCAAGAAATCCCACTTATTAAACCTGACAGGTCACACCTGTGAAGTGAAAACCATTTCCGGTGACTACCTCTTGTAGCTCATCAAGAGAATGCCAAGAGTGTGCAAAGCAGTCATCAAAGCAAAAGGTGGCTACTTTGAAGAACCTAGAATATAAGACATATTTTCAGTTGTTTCACACTTTTCTGTTAAGTATATTATTCCACATGTGTTAATTCATAGTTTTGATGCCTTCAGTGTGAATGTACAATTTTCATAGTCATGAAAATACAGAAAAATCTTAAAATGAGAAGGCGTGTCCAAACTTTTGGTTTGTACTGTATATATACACTGTGTGTAGAATTATTAGGCAAGTTGTATTTTAGAGGATTATTTTTATTATTGATCAACAACCATGTTCTCAATCAACCGAAAAGACTCCTAAATATCTAAGCTTAATATTTTTGGAAGTTGGAGTGTTAGATTTGGCTATCTTAGGAGGATATCTGTTTGTGCAGGTAACTATTACTGTGCAGAATTATTAGGCAACCTAATAAAAAACAAATATAATCCCATCTTACTTGTTTATTTTCACGAGGTAAACCAATATCAGTGCACAAAATTTAGAAATAAACATTTCTGACATGCAAAAACAAAAACCCAAAGAATTAGTGATCAATATAGCCACCTTTCTTTATGATGACACTCAACAGCCTTCCATCCATAGATTCTGTCAGTTGCTTGATCTGTTTTCGATCAACATTGCGTGCAGCAGTCACCACAGCCTCCCAGACACTGTTCCGAGAGGTGTACTGTTTTCCCTCCCTGTAGATCTCACATTCTATGATGGACCACAGGTTCTCTATGGGGTTCAGATCAGGTGAACAAGGGGGCCATGTCATTATTTTTTCTCCTTTTAGACCTTTACTGGCCAGCCAAGCTGTGGAGTAGTTGGATGCATGTGATGTAGCATTGTCCTGCATGAAAATCATGTTTTTCTTGAACGATACCGACTTCTTCCTGTACCACTGCTTGAAGAAGTTGTCTTCCAGAAACTGGCAGTAGGTCTGGGAGTTAAGCTTCACTCCATCCTCAACCCGAAAAGGTCCCACAAGTTCATCTTTGATGATACCAGCACACACCAGTACCCCACCTCCACCTTGCTGGCGTCTGAGTCGGAGTGGAGCTCTCTTCCCTTTACTGATCCAGCCTCTGGCCCATCCATCTGGCCCATCAAGAGTCACTCTCATTTCATCAGTCCATAAAACCTTTGAAAAATCAGTCTTAAGATATTTCTTGGCCCATTCTTGACGTTTTATCTTATGTTTCTTGTTCAAAGGTGGTCGTTTTTCAGCCTTCCTTACCTTGGCCATGTCCCTGAGTATCACACACCTTGTGCTATTTGATACTCCAATAACGTTGCAGCTCTGAAATATGGTAAAACTGGTGGCGAATGGCATCTTGGCAGCTTCATGCTTGATTTTCCTTAATTCATGGGCAGTTATTTTGTGCCTTTTTTGTCCAACACGCTTCTTGCGACCCTGTTGGCTATTTGCCATGAAACACTTGATTGTTCGGTGATCACGCTTCAAAAGTTTGGAAATTTCAAGACTGTTGCATCCCTCTGCAAGAGATCTCACAATTTTGGACTTTTCAGAGCCCGTCAAATCTCTCTTCTGACCCATTTTGCCAAAGGAAAGGAAGTTGCCTAATAATTAAGCACACCTTATATAGGGTGTTGATGTCATTAGTCAATACCTCTCCTCATTACAGAGATGCACATCACCAGATTTACTTAATTGGTAGATGGCTCTCAAGCCTATGCAGCTTGGAGTAGGACAACATGTATAAAAAGTATCAAAGTGATCAAAATACGCATTTGCCTAATAATTCTGAACGCGGTGTATGTCAGAATTTATGCAGTCGGCTTTTTTCTCTCCTCTCCCCGGAGCTTGTGTATCGAGCTGTACCGCTGGAGCTGCAAGACACACGGAGCTGCGGCCCTTTCTACTCTCCACAGAGGCCCCTTCTTCTGCTGCCTCCCCGGATCATCGGCGGTGCAGGACTGCTCCATCCTGTTTCCCGGAGACGACGGCTCGATTAATAGAAGTACGGGGACCGGGTGAGTGAGAATAGAGGAGAAAGCAGAAAGGTGCCCCAGCGGCCATTTTCCCCCACCGCTCCGCTCCCCCCTCTTCCCCTCTCACCTAACTCTGCAAGGCTGTGGATACAGGGGCTGAGACGCAGATGATAGCCCGCATGATTGCCGGACACTGCTGGAGACCCGAGGGGACGGAGTGGGGAGGATCACTCACCTCCGAGACTCCCGTGACTGGTGACGACGGCAGCCATCTTCTCCCGCCCGCAGCGTCCTTCTTCCCCTCTTCTGTGGCTGGCACCGGACGTGCCTCCAGTGAGAATTGGTCTGGGGTACCCTGCTAACTGCTGGCTGGCTGTGGGAGACACCGATACTGGAGACCTGCAATAGAAATCCCCGGTGAGTGGAAGAAATATAGACTCCCGGGTGGCAGAGGGATCTATACTATTAAGCGCCCCGGCAGCCATTTTCACTCCCTCTCACAAGAAGACTGCCCTGAGAGAGATTCTGCCCCTCTGCCTCTTTGTTGACCCTTTTTTTCCCTACTATTACATTTTTTGGACATCAGTAAGGGGACAGAGAAGAGGGAAAGAGGACTGGCGACCCCTACTGCTCTCTTGAAGTTAAGGGGTTAAAAACCTTTTTCTCCCTCCTTTCTTTTTTTTTTCCTCTTAATTTTGCCTCAAAAGAGAGGAAAACGCCTGAATAGCAATTTATCTTTTACAAAAGCAACCACTGTGAACAACTGTATTGACTTTTCTGGGGATTAACCCCTAATTTTCTGATTACTATAAAATAATAAGAGAAAGAACAGACTTTGTCCACAATTTTGTTTACTAAGATATGCTGCACAGGTGCAGGGCGACATCTAGTGGCTGTTTTCATGCACTACAAAAATAGATAAGTGTCTATTATTTGAAACACAGTGCCTAATTATCACACCGTTTTTAGCCCCGCACCTGCTACATGTCTTCAACAACATTAACTGAAGGACAAGATGACAAATAAAATGTAAAATTACCAAATAGGTAGACACTCTGAAAAATAAAACACAGTAGGGAAGAAGAGGAAAAACTGCACACATTAGAACTAAATATAAATATCTCTTCTATACACTAAAATGGTCAAGATAGGTGGAGCTCCATCGAAAGATACTTCTAACACCCAGAAATCCTCAAATAATGGAGAAATGGATAAATATATAAGAAAATCTGTACAACTTCCTTCTAGCAAAAATGCCCCAAATAGAGGAGCTGCAGAAAATCCAAATGTGCTCATGAAAGATACAGACGAAAGCGATCAAGAGGACTTGTCTAGGGACCAGCCCCCAGTTTCCCACTCCTTCATTCAAAGATCGCTTAAAAATGCCTTTGAGCCACTTGTGAAGGATGTTCGAGACATTAAACAAGAACTGGGTCAGATAGGCGCAAGAGTCGAATCTCTTGAAAATACTCAAGAATCTCTCTGTAGTTTCTCTTCTGCAGTAATTGTGAACTTTCAAAGGTGCCAAGAACACCTTAACCTAGCCTTTGACGCCCTGGAAGACCAGGAAAATAGAAGCCGCCGTAATAACCTCAGAATCAGAGGCATGCCAGAATCGGTCCTGGCGGAATCCCTTCTCACCACAGTCAAAAACCTGTTTATCTCAATTTTAGGAGTCAACTACCAAGGCAAAATTACCATTGAGAGAGCACACAGGGCGCTTAGAAGAAAACTGAAATCCTCAGAACCACCCAGAGACATTATCTGCCGATTACTGAACTTTAGAACCAAGGAGGACATTCTTAAAAAAGCCAGAAACAACAAAAGGTTATTCTTTGAAGATCCTAGAATTAATATCTTCCAGGACATTTCTCCTCATACGCTACAAAAAAGGAGGATCTTGAAACCGTTCACTGAGATGCAAAGGGAAAAAAATATTATATACTCATGGCTCTTTCCTTTTGGGATCGCCTTCACATTTGAAGGCCAAAGGCACCAAATTTGTACCAAACATGATCTCCAATCTGTCTTGACCATACTTGACCTCCCAGATCTGCAAATTGAGGATTGGTCTACTGTCCAGGACTTAACTACCACCTTGCCGATTACTCCACCAACACTATGGGAAATGGTCCCTTCAAACAAAACGGGAAGACAAAAGAAAAAAGCCGACAAACTCACACCTAAACGGATAATTCCGGACCAAACATGAACTCATATACCCTTCCGTCGTATGTGCTTGGTCTGTATTTCTGCCTTCTCATTAGTAGAGACATTTGGACTCACACCATAAGATTTTGCACTTCAAATTCTGACACTGTTTCCTGTTTAATATTCGTATAATAACTTTAATTAGTTCTCACTTTAATCATATGGTGTGCAGTCTCTACACTGAAGAAGTTGTCAAGTCTGTTCTTGCCTTTCTTCTATTTTTACATGTTCTTTTCTCTCTTTTTTTTCATAATGGTCTTGACAAGGTGCAAGACAGAAAAACAGAGGAGGAGGTATTCTTAGAAACCCCCCTTCTTCCCCTGTAGTCTTCATCTTTGTATAAAGTTCAACCAAATAATGTTACCTTTTGTTTACCAACCTTTAAATGATACTTGATTACATGATGGGTCACCTGTTGCGTCCATATGTATACCTTGCTCTCACATACCTAGCTAATTTCTTAGCCAATTGTTTGCTTTCTCCCCCCCATCCAAAGGTTTTCTTGTCCCAATTTTCACCTTTACCCCTACTGTCTACCAATATGGGTTATCAGAGTCCTCAGATTAAACTCTACCAACTCTTCAGTATCAGTGAGCGTACTAATAAATGCTGTTCTTACAACCCCCCACCCCCCAACATGGCCCATGTCAAATTCATATCATACAATGTTAGAGGATTAAACTCCCTCTCTAAAAGAGGACAGATTCTTAAATATTTCAAAAAGGAGAGAATTGACATTTGTCTCCTCCAGGAAACACATTTCAGGAAATTACATATTCCTAATCTATCCAGAACTTTCTTCTCCCTCTGGTTTCATAGTCCATCCCCATCTGGGAACTCAAAGGGAGTAAGTATTGGCATAAATTCACAAACACCCTTCACATTGACAGATAGGTACGCAGATGAAGAGGGCAGGATCATTTTTGTCAAGGGGCTCTTAGGAAACACACGTGTAACGTTAGGTAATATATGTGCACCAAATACAAATCAAATCACCACGTTGGAACTTCTCATAGAATTTGCAGAGGGAATGGTAATTCTTGGAAGAGATTTCAACATTGCACTAGAGCCTGAAATAGACACTTCTACAAGTAAATCTGTTTTTTCACGAAAAGCACTCAAACTTAAAAAGAGACTACAAGCTGCCCAAATGCTTGACGTCTGGAGATTAGCGCACCCCACAGAGAGAGATTACACGGATTTCTCAGCCCCACATAAAACATACCAAAGGATAGATTATCTAATGCTCCAAACACCATATACAAAGTACTGTATAAACCCAAAAATTAAAACCCATATATTTTCGGACCATTCTCCGATTGAGATTACGTTCACTGTCCCCTCTATCCCAAAAACAGAAAATAATTGGAGATTGAATGATATTATATTAAAGTCCGACAAAAATCTAACCAGGATAAAAGACAAACTGTCTGAATATTTTCGGCATAGTGACAATGGAGAGGTCTCGCCCCAGACCCTTTGGGAAGCTCATAAACCATATATATGTGGAGAGATCACAGCAATATCTGCCTACAAAAGAAAGGAAAAAGAAAAAGCAGCGTCATCTTTATTAGAAGAAATAAATAAGAAACATTACATAAAAAGAATTTAGACCCTGACCGCCTTTCTCAGTTAACTGCATTACGAACAAAATTATGCAACCTCCTGAACATGCAATCTGCAAAAAACTATCTTCATACAAAATACAAATATTATGCTCATGAAGATAAACCTACTAAGTTTATGACAACCCAACTAAAACGCAATAAGATATGATCCTTTATCAACCGAATTAAGAACAGTGCAAATGTCACCTTAGATAAAACAAAAGATATAGCCTTTTATAAAAAGTTCTATGAAGGATTATATAATCTTGGCCCCAAGTCTCAATATTCTAACAGCAGTTCACAAAAACAGAACATAGCCTCCTTTTTGAAAAACATCTCTCTCCCCACTCTCTCAGAGCAACAAACTAAAACCTTAAACATACCCATCTCGGAACAAGAGATTTTAGAAGCCATATCCTCATCCCCAAAAAATAAATGTCCGGGACCCGATGGCCTTACCCCCTTTTATTATGAAACATGTAAGGAAAAATTACTACCTTACCTGACAAAATTATATAATGAAGCACTGGTAGGTACCACGCTACACACTCAAACCCTAGCGGCCACCGTTACAATAATCCCAAAAGAAAACAAGGATCCTTCTTTTTGTAGTAATTAGAGACTAGTGTTGAGCCACCCCCGTAGTGTTCTAGTTCGGTTCGGTTCGTCGAACACACGTATGTTCACCGAACTGTTCATCGAACTGTTCCTCGAACAACTTCGAACACCATTAAAACCAATGGCAGGCAAACAAAAACACATAGAAACACATAGAAAACACCTTCAAAGGAGTCCAAAACCTGACAAACTGCTCAGAAGACACAACTAACAAATGGAAAAGTGACAAGTACATATAGTCATGCGAAAAGAAAAGAGGTGGAGGAGTAAAAGGAGGGGGAGACACAGATATAGGCATGTCATGCCCTTCTAAAACCAAAAAAGTGCGAAGCTGACACGGCCAGTCCGTTCCTACCCATGCGACCTCCGTGTCGCCGGGTTTGTGCCAGAGCCGCGGTGGACCCTGACGGCCAGCCCCCCTCTCCCAATACTGGTGCCTGTCCGCTGGTGGGTCAAGCCCCCCCGCGGTGGGGGGGAGTAACATCTGCAGAAGAAAGACCATCTTCCAGCCAAACTAAGATGTCTACTTCTTTTCGTGGACAATGTGATACGATCCCTTTCTTACGGAAACGCCCATCGCTACAAATTCCAGATGAAGCACAAAAACAGCAGGTACTTCAACGGATAAAAAAAGTGCTCCTTCAAGTGGGCTCTCCTCCACCTCAACTTCAACATCACAAATACTCCAGTCCCCAGAGGTGTCACCCCAATCGCACTTGCTTCCTCACAGCTCCCAAGTCTCCAGCTGCCCGTCTGAGTATGGGGTAGCACAGATGGTTGAGTCTGCACAGCTGTTTACTCATACTATAGCCTGGGAAATGGAGGTCTGCTCCAGAGCTTCTGTTAATCCAGACGAGGAAATGATCTGCACTGATGCCCAGAATCTTTATAGGTCGGATCCAGGACCAGATGAAGAAGGTTCTGAGCATAATGTAGACCCTCGTTCCCAAACTGTAACTCCTGTTGGTGGAGACAATGATGAAGACGATGATGAGACTCAAATACCTGATTGGAACGACAACTTGACTTTTCGGTCAGGGCAGGAAAAGGTTGGCTCTGAGGACGACGGGTGTGAGAACACACAGGGTGATAATGACGATGTTGGAGATCCCACTTACTGTCAACCCACAGTCAGCCAGTCGATGAGGTCAGCAGAGGAGGTGGAGGAGGATGTGACTAGCCCAGGGGATGGGGATGACTCGGTATCAGGGCCTTTGCCTGGCCTTGGGGATGTCGCGGTGGTCGGCTCCTTGGCCTGTACCCTGGGGTCACGCTTTAAAAGGGTGGATAATTGTTAACTTTATAAGAGTTCGTGACGCCACCTGTGGTATCTGGTGAGAAGCACCAGCGATGCAGCAGTCCACTGAGACCCGTGATAAGGCAGCTCGATGGTATAGCTCCCCACAGGTGGAGCTAGGTCTCCGGGCAGCATATGCAGGGGGAATGCAGGACAGGCGAGACCCAGCTGGGTCAGAGCAAGAACGGGAATGGACACGGTAGTCACTTCAGTACCTTTTACTGGTGGAAATTCAGGCACATCCCGGAGCACTGTAGGGTGAAGGGTGCATATCAGGATCCTCCCCAATGAGCAGGTGTAGGGCCTCCTGTTTCTTGCCTCTGCGTAGTAAGTTTCTGACCTGCCTGGAGCTTGGCCTAACTTTGTCTCTGTCCTGTGCTGGCTGACCTTGTGGAAGGGCCTTCTCTTGGAGTTCACGCTCCCAGTATGCGGGGCCTAAGCGTCTCCTGGCTCTGTTACGTATCAGCACCTTAGCGATCCTGGGACTTGTAGTTCTCCAGGGATTCCAGTTATGCCTTACTGGGTCAAAGAGATCCCGGTAAGCTCGGATCCGGTGTCTGGTAAATGCTTCGGGGTGAGCTGGTTAAGCTCCTCTGCCACTTATGTACAAACTCGCCACTCGAGTTCGGCCTGCTCGGGCCCTCACTAGGCTATACACACTAAAGGCAGCTTGCCGCGCTTCACCGTTCTTATGGCGCCGCCACACCTTAAGCTCTATCTGGGCTCCCTGAATCTAGCTAGCAGGAGCCTCGCGCTCCACTGCTGAACTATTAACTGAGTTCTCTAGACTAGACTGAGCTCCACTGCAGACTGACCTCTCTTAGGCTTCTCTACTGCAGGAACTCTTCAGAGGAACTGAACTGTCTAGCTCCACCTTCCCTATTTATATCCCTAACGGGCTCCCTCTGCTGGTCTGAGGTGGAAGGTGGAGATGTGTGAATGTTTATGGGGGCCTCTTGTGGAGGATTCCATCAATGCACTCTTCTAGGATCTGTGATACCAAGCACAGCGGGGCGTCACAGATGCTATTGACGATGAGGTTAGATTGCGCCTTCCTGGACAGAGGCGGAGTACTGGAAGCACATAAACAACTGCATCCTCAACCACAACTCTGCCTCTGACCACAAGTCGTAGTGGCTCTTCAGGTCGCATGGGCTCTAAGCCTTACATAGCCTGGGCATTTTTTCAGATCGATAAGGATGACCCAACTCATGTTATCTGTAATATTTGTCACCAAAAGCTAAGTAGAGGCCAAAAAATCCATAGTTTGAGTACTTCATGCATGTACCGTCACATGGATATGAAGCATAAGTTGCAGTGGGAAGCTCACTGTGCTACAATGCGGCCTAGCGGGCCGGGCCAACCACCGTCTGCCCCATCTTGTGCATCCGCAGCCTCTTCACCCTCTGTGACTGGGGGGACAGCAGTCACACATGTTTTTGGATGCAGACCTGCCACCTCTTTACCCGCAACAGTCAGTGTGATTGGCAGGTCGTCATTCCATTGGGAAGTGGAAACACCTGCTGGTGTTGAGCGCTCTCCGACATCGAGAGCACCACCTTTGGATCAAGGCAACCTAACATGTCCGCCTGCATCTTCCTCACAGACCGGCAGTTTGCCGGGGACACCCTACTCAACCCCGTCTAAGCACAACAGCCAACCCTCGGTCCCTCAGATGTGGAAAAGTAAAAGACCATTTTCTCCTAGCTATGACAAAGTTAAGAGGTTGAATTTCACCATCTGCAAGCTGTTGGCTACAGAAATGCTGCCTTTCCGCCTGGAGGACACAGAGGATTTTCGAGACCTTATGTCCGTCGCAGTGCCCCAGTACCAGATGCCCAGTCGGCACTACTTCTCAAAGATAGGTGTGCCTGCGCTCCACCAGCATGTCGCACACAACATCACCGCTTCTTTGAGAAACTCTGTGTGTGACAGGGTGCATTGCACCACAGACACTTGGACGAGTAGGCATGGACAGGGGCGTTACATGTCACTGACTGGGCACTGGGTAACTATGGTGACAGCAGGACAAGGGGCTGCTGTCCAAGTCTTACCGTCCCCACGAGTTGTGCGTCAATCCTCTTTATCTCGAAGTTCCTCCACTGCTTCTGCCTCCTCAACCTCCTCTCTGTCCTCCACCTGCACCCAAAGCCTGTCTGGTAATGCCACCTGCTTTCTAACTGCGCAGAAGGAATCCTGCACACCTCCTTACTATGCTGGCAGCAGGGCTCAATGGCATCAGTGTTTACTTTGAAATGTTTGGGAAATGTGAGTCACACAGCTGAGGAGTTGTGGTCAGCTCTGGAGACCCAGTTTCATGAATTGTTGTCTCCACTGGACCTGCAATCAGGGAAGGCCGTGTGCGACAATGCTGCAAACCTGGGTGCGGCCCTTCGCCGGGGCAATGTCACACACGTACCTTGTATGGCTCATGTGTTGAAACTGGTTGTCCAGCAATTTTTAGCCCACTATCCCGGACTAGATGGCCTTCTGCAGAGGGCACGGTCGCTGTGTGCTCACTTCCGCCGTTCGCATCCCGCAGCTCAATGACTTACATCTCTACAGAAGTCGTTGGGCCTGCCAGTTCACCGGCTGAAATGCGATGTGCCGACACGGTGGAATTCAACTCTGCACATTGTAGTGCCGGCGTCCCTGCCCTCTGCTAGGCAGGGACGCTGCTCCCCTCACCGCTCTGCTCCGTGCCCGGCATCCTCCCCCCGCTCTGCTGTCAGCGCGCGCTCCGTCCCGGCGTCCTCCTCCTGCTCTGCTCTCAGCGCGCGCTCCTTCCCGGCCCCTGTGCTTAGGGCGCGCGCGCGCTCCCCTCCTCTTAAAGGGGCCGCGCGCGCCGCCCTAAAGAGTCCCCGGCCAATGGCCGGAGGACTTCATCATATATAAGGCACCTCCTCCAAAATGGAGGTGCCCGAGCAATGTTGTTTGCACCTGTGTCTCACCTGTGCTTCAGCCCTCAGGTCCCGTTGCCAGTTTCCTGCCAGTTTCCTGCCAGTTACCTGCCAGTTACCTGCCTGATTCCTGCCTGAATACTTGTTACCTGTCTGCCAGTCTGAGGTCCGACGGTCTGCCTTACTACTCCTGTCAGTCTGTCTAAAGGACCAGCCTGCCCGCTCACCTGGGAGCGCATATCAGCTACCTGCCTGCTTGCCTGAGGTCCGACGGTCTGCCTTACTACTCCGGTCAGTCTGTCTATGGACCAGCTTGCCCGCTCACCTGGGAGCGCTTCTCCGTTATCTGCCTGCTTGCCAGCCCGGAGGCTCCGTTGTCACGTGCTGTGACCACCAGCTATCTCAGAGACTCTTGCCCGCTCACCTGGGAGCGCATCTCCGTTACCTGCCTGCTTGCCAGCCCGGAGGTCCCGTTGTCACGTGCGGTGACCACCAGCTATTCCAGAGACTCTTGCCCGCTCACCTGGGAGTGCTTCTCCGTTACCTACCTGCCTGCCAGCCCGGAGGTTCCGCCGTCACTTGCCGTGACCACCAGCTATTCCAGAGACTCTCGCTTGCTCACCTGGGAGCACACATCTACCATCTGCCTGCTAGCCTACCCGGAGGCTCTGCCATCACAGGTCGTACCTACCCCTTACCCAGAGACTGCCCTGATCACTTGCCGTAACTCCCTGTCCGTTCACCCAGAGACTGCCACCCGCTCCCTTACAAGGGCCGCCCCCTTGTATAGTAGCTCAGAGGTTCCGCCTCCCGGACCCGTTACAGTTTGCTCGGGCCATGGAACCCGGTGGCACCCAAGCTCCCTCGCTCTCGGACCTCTGTCTTGAACTGTCCCGTCAGAGGTCCCAACAGGAGGCCATCCTGGGTCACCTGCGGAATGTTAATACTCGCCTGAACACTCTGTCTGATCCACCAACAACCTCCGCCAGTGCCATATCTTGCAATCCGGCAGCTCCGCTGTCCACTAATACCATGGTAACCTATCCCGGTCCCCGGCTGTCTGCTCCTCCTCGCTTCGGAGGCGACTCCGCCCAGGCTCGGGGCTTCATAAATCAGTGCACCCTGCACTTTGAACTTTTGTCCCATCAGTTTAATTCCGACCGGTCCAAAATTGCCTTTATCATGTCCCATCTCACCGGGGAGGCCCTGGCCTGGCTAAATCCTCTATGGGAGAGAGGAGACCCCCTGGTGTCCAACTTGCCTGCTTTTCTCTCGGCTTTCCAGAAAGTCTTCGACGAACCCGGACGGAAGACCTCATCCGCATCCTCTCTGCTACGCCTCCGTCAGGAGGGTCTCACCGTGGGCCAATATGCCATACGGTTCCGCACCCTTGCCTCGGAGCTGGCCTGGGATAACGACGCTCTGGTATCCGTCTTCTGGGAGGGTCTGTCCGGTCGTATTAAAGATGAACTTGCTGGTCGGGACATTCCTACCTCTCTCGATGATCTAATAACCCTTGCCACCCGGATTGACCTACGGTTCCAGGAGCGTGCCAAAGAAGTCACCCGTGAGAGAAGGATTCCACGTTTAGCTCCTACTTTCCAGAAACCCGTCATTCCCTCCATCTCTCCCCAGGTACACTCTCCTGAGCCTATGCAGGTCGACCAGACCAAGATGGTCAAAAACCGTCAGGACTCACGCCGTGCCGAGGGGAGCTGCTTCTACTGTGGCAGTAAGGAGCACCGGATCCGTGCCTGCCCGGAGAGGTCGGGAAACGCCTGTGTCTAGGTTCGCTCAGAGAGGTCCACCTAGACAAGAATAAATCCTCTCCATCCCTGCTGTTGTCAGTTTCGATCATCTACGGGGAGAACCGTTATTTCGAACTAGCCCAACTTGACTCTGGAGCAGCCGGGAACCTTATTTCACAGTCCCTGGTTGAGAAATACCGCATCCCCACCAAACCTCTGGCTGTACCCTTGTCTGTCGCTGCCGTGGATGGGGGCCTCTTACCTCGCCCCATTCAACTCATCACCGAATCCATTACCCTGCAGGTGGGAATGCTGCATTCTGAAAGTATCTCCTTTCATGTTCTGCCTGGACTCTCTCACGCCCTCTTGCTAGGTCTGCCCTGGCTCCAGAGACATGCACCCGTGCTAGACTGGCAAACCGGAGAGGTCCTTCGCTGGGGACAAGACTGTCATAAAACCTGCCTGGTTCCCGTCCATCCCGTCCGTCCCTCTCCTACCCCAGCTAATCTACCTGGACTTCCGATTCCTTATTGGTCTTATGCAGATGTCTTTAATAAAAAGGAGGCAGAGACATTACCACCACATAGACCATACGACTGTCCCATCGATCTGCTACCCGGTACTACTCCTCCCCGTGGGCGTATCTATCCTTTATCCGCTGCTGAGACCCGGTCAATGTCCGAATATATTGAGGAGAATCTGGCCAGAGGATTCATCCGGAAATCTACCTCCCCGGCGGGAGCAGGCTTCTTTTTCGTCAAAAAGAAGGACGGCTCTCTCCGTCCCTGTATAGACTATAGAGGCCTAAACCTGATCACGGTGAAGAATAAGTACCCCCTTCCGCTCATTCCAGAATTATTTGATCGTCTGAGGGGGGCTAGGATCTTCACCAAACTGGACCTTCGTGGGGCGTACAACCTGGTTCGTATTCGTCAGGGGGATGAATGGAAGACGGCATTCAACACCCGGGACGGCCACTATGAATACCTGGTAATGCCCTTTGGTCTCTGTAACGCTCCTGCCGTCTTTCAAGAGTTGGTCAATGACATCTTCCGGGACCTTCTCTACTCCTGCGTAGTGGTGTACCTGGACGACATCTTGGTCTTCTCTCCGGATCTCCAGACTCACCGGAGGGACATTCGTCAGGTCCTGCTCAGGCTAAGGCAGAACCATCTCTACGCTAAATTTGAGAAGTGCCTCTTTGAGCAGACCTCGCTTCCGTTTCTGGGCTACATTATCTCTCAGACCGGCCTACAAATGGATCCTGAGAAACTGTCTGCCATCGAGAAATGGCCCCGACCGGAGGGGTTGAAGGCCATTCAGCGATTCCTGGGCTTCGCCAACTACTACCGCCTCTTCATACCACACTTCTCTTCCCGGACGGCCCCAATTTCTGCGCTCACCCGTAAAGGTACTAATCCCAAAGAGTGGCCACCCGAAGCAGAGGAGGCCTTTCTTTCCCTTAAACAGGCCTTCTCTTCCGCCCCGGTGCTGCATCGCCCAGATGGCAACAAGCAGTTCTTCCTGGAAGTTGACGCCTCCTCCTCTGGAGCCGGAGCGGTACTTACTCAAAAATCATCTTCCGGGAGGATGGTAACTTGTGGCTTCTTCTCTAAACTCTTCTCCTCCTCTGAGCGCAACTATTCCATAGGAGACCGAGAGTTATTGGCCATCAAACTGGCATTGGAGGAGTGGCGTTACCTGCTCGAGGGGGCTCTTCACCCGGTAATAATTTACACTGACCACAAGAACTTGGCTTACCTCCAGCATGCCCAGAGACTTAACCCGCGCCAAGCCCGGTGGTCCTTGTTTTTTGCTCGTTTTGATTTTGTCCTTCATTTTCGCCCGGCTGACAAAAACGTCAAGGCGGACGCCTTGTCTCGATCCTTTCTGGTGTCTGATCTCGAGGAGGATCCGAAACATATCATCGATCCCACCAAAGTAATGCAGGTGGCTCCCGTGAGTCTAAATCATCTTCCTCCTGGTAAGACGTTTGTACCAGTACCTGATCGGGAGAAGATCCTACACTGGGGTCATTCGTCTAAACTAGCTGGCCACGCCGGTCAGAAAAAGACCCTCCAGCTTATTACCCGGCACTACTGGTGGCCTAACCTGCACAAGGATGTAATAGACTTTGTTTCTGCCTGTGTGTCCTGCGCCCGCAACAAAGTTCCGAGACACCTGCCGGCCGGCCGCCTCCTACCTCTGCCAGTACCTGCTGCCCCCTGGCAGCATATAGCGATGGACTTCATTACTGATCTGCCCGTCTCTGCCGGTTGTACGGTCATTTGGGTGGTCGCTGACCGCTTCTCCAAGATGGCTCACTTCATTCCACTGCCAGGTCTTCCGTCTGCACCCGAGCTGGCTAAAGACTTTATCCGCCACATCTTCCGTCTTCATGGCCTGCCCCGTCACATCGTGTCGGATCGTGGGGTACAGTTCACTTCCCGTTTCTGGAGAGCCACTTGTAAATTGCTGGACGTCACCCTGGACTTCTCCTCCGCTTACCACCCACAGTCTAATGGTCAAGTGGAGCAGATCAATCAAAACCTGACCAGTTACCTTCGGCACTTCGTTAATGCCCACCATTCAGACTGGGTGGATCTCCTGCCATGGGCCGAATTCTCGTACAACAATCACGAGAGCGAGTCTTCCTCCAAATCCCCGTTTTTTGTAGTCTACGGTCAGCATCCTCGGATCCCGTTTCCCGTCTCCACCTCGGTGGACAATCCGGCTGCGGAATCTCTTGTTAACAAATTTTCCTCCATATGGGAGAGTACCCGGTCCGCACTCCTTCTGTCATCCGAGCGTATGAAAAGACACGCTGACAAAAAACGTCTGGACCCTCCTCAATTCCGCCCTGGGGATAAAGTCTGGCTCTCGTCCAAATATGTCCGGCTCAAGATCCCTTCCTATAAGTTAGGGCCTCGGTTCATCGGCCCACTGGAGGTCATCAGTCAGATCAACCCGGTGGCCTATAAATTGAAACTCCCGGCCAACTTACGGATCCCTAACTCCTTCCATGTGTCTCTCCTCAAACCTGTGGTGCTTAACTCTTTTTCCAAGTCTACAGGTACGCCTCCTGCTCCGGTTTCTGCTGAGGACGAGTTTGAGGTAGAGAACATTCTTGCCACCAAAAGGGTAAGAGGAAAGACCTTTTTTCTGGTAGATTGGAAGGGGTTTGGTCCTGAGGAGAGAACGTGGGAGCCCCGGGAGAACATCCATGCCCCTCTCATCCTAGCTAAATTTCTGTCTGGCCTAAAAAAGGGGGGGCCTAAAGGGGGGGGTACTGTAGTGCCGGCGTCCCTGCCCTCTGCTAGGCAGGGACGCTGCTCCCCTCACCGCTCTGCTCCGTGCCCGGCATCCTCCCCCCGCTCTGCTGTCAGCGCGCGCTCCGTCCCGGCGTCCTCCTCCTGCTCTGCTCTCAGCGCGCGCTCCTTCCCGGCCCCTGTGCTTAGGGCGCGCGCGCGCGCGCTCCCCTCCTCTTAAAGGGGCCGCGCGCGCCGCCCTAAAGAGTCCCCGGCCAATGGCCGGAGGACTTCATCATATATAAGGCACCTCCTCCAAAATGGAGGTGCCCGAGCAATGTTGTTTGCACCTGTGTCTCACCTGTGCTTCAGCCCTCAGGTCCCGTTGCCAGTTTCCTGCCAGTTTCCTGCCAGTTACCTGCCAGTTACCTGCCTGATTCCTGCCTGAATACTTGTTACCTGTCTGCCAGCCTGAGGTCCGACGGTCTGCCTTACTACTCCTGTCAGTCTGTCTAAAGGACCAGCCTGCCCGCTCACCTGGGAGCGCATATCAGCTACCTGCCTGCTTGCCTGAGGTCCGACGGTCTGCCTTACTACTCCGGTCAGTCTGTCTATGGACCAGCTTGCCCGCTCACCTGGGAGCGCTTCTCCGTTATCTGCCTGCTTGCCAGCCTGGAGGCTCCGTTGTCACGTGCTGTGACCACCAGCTATCTCAGAGACTCTTGCCCGCTCACCTGGGAGCGCATCTCCGTTACCTGCCTGCTTGCCAGCCCGGAGGTCCCGTTGTCACGTGCGGTGACCACCAGCTATTCCAGAGACTCTTGCCCGCTCACCTGGGAGCGCTTCTCCGTTACCTACCTGCCTGCCAGCCCGGAGGTTCCGCCGTCACTTGCCGTGACCACCAGCTATTCCAGAGACTCTCGCTTGCTCACCTGGGAGCACACATCTACCATCTGCCTGCTAGCCTACCCGGAGGCTCTGCCATCACAGGTCGTACCTACCCCTTACCCAGAGACTGCCCTGATCACTTGCCGTAACTCCCTGTCCGTTCACCCAGAGACTGCCACCCGCTCCCTTACAAGGGCCGCCCCCTTGTATAGTAGCTCAGAGGTTCCGCCTCCCGGACCCGTTACACACATGTTGCAGCGACTGTGGCAGCACCGACAAGCCCTGGTGCAATACGTTCTGACGTATAGCCTGGGCCAACGAGATCCAGAGGTGGGGCAAATCACGCTGCAGGAGTGGTCTCAGATCAGGGACCTATGAAGTTGACGGGCCCCCTGGGCCATGGGGTACCCGGAGCTGGGCCAGTAGACGCTGGGGGTTGTAGTCACTGTGGCGGTAACTCGGTCTGTGACCCAGGGCAGTCAATCCAAGGGTAATTTGTATATATGGGTTTTATAATGCCCGACTACGCCACCTGTGGAGTGCAGCCAAAGGGGCCGCCGCTGAAGAACAGTCCTCTGAAGCTGATGGTTTTGCAGCAATGGTATTATTACTCCCCACAGGAAGAGTGTAGCTTCAGGGCAGTGTGGGTGGATGATGGTGGTTGTAGTGAAGGGAGTCAGTAATGAACACAGAGTTCGTGTGATGCAGTCCCAAGATCTTTACTCACAGTTGTTCCAGTCCAGATTACAGGTACCAGAGCAATCTCCCCGTCGCGCTGTGCGTACTCAGCGAGGGGCTCAGTCCACCCCCAGATAGCTCCGGAGTACTTAGCAGGACCCCCTTCTGTGTGTCCTTTCTCTGGCCTTCTCCCTGCACCTCACACCCAGTGACACTTCTATCCGGTATCCTCGGGCCTTGGGGGGCGACGTGTGTTCTGTCCCCTGGGTCCTATGAGCCTACCTTCTTAGTGAGACTGGTGTGGACTTTGGCCTGCAGTACATGAAATGCTGCAGCCTCCGGTTTCTAGTTGAGCCTTGCTGTTTCTCCTCTAGTTGAGGGACCGGTTCCCCTTATCTGGCCTGACCCCTCTACCTCCTGGTAGCAGCGGGAGTACGGGTGGCCTTCAGTTCCTGAAGCCTTCCTGCTCCCACTCCTCTCTTCTCTCCATCAGTCCTGGGCCTCCCAGGCTAGGCCCGCCTCCGGAGCAGAGCTCATGCAGAGCCTCTGCTCCTGTCACTTTTCCTCCTCTGACTGGCTTTCTCTTTCTAAGATGGCTTCCTATTTATACTCTCCCTGTCATGTGCTCCCTTAAGCTGCTCCCCTAAGCACCCACTACATAGGACCCTCCCGCCAGCTAGGGACCTGGGACTGTGCTCTCCCTTAGGAGCAATCTCGCCCTACCCCCACTGCGGGTATGTGTTGGATGCAGGTGTTAGGGTCCCGAGCCATACTTCCTTTTTTACCTGAGGGTGAGATACCACACCTCTGGTTGAGATGCATTACCTTTGTGGCGACTGAACCCTCAGGGGCGCCACACACACTTCTGCATAGTTTTGAAATGGCGACGAAGATGTTTAGTGCTGACGACGATGCCATTATCAGCATGACTATTCCGGTGATTTACATGCTGGAGCACACATTAAACAGAATTCAGAGTCAGGTGGTGGGACAAGAGGAGGTGGGGGAAGAAGAGGAGGAGTCGAATGCGGAAGGGATAACATCTCCAAGGTCCAGACGGTCGGCAGCACCAAGGCGGCAGGCATGGGAGGGTGGGGGAGAGGGATTAACAAGGGCGCATGGTAGCAGCCAAACTGTTGAGGAAGGTGCAGGAGCCGAGGAAGAAGTGGAGGACGAACTGTCGATGGTCATGGAAGACTCATCAGATGAGGGAGACCTTGATCATATTTCTGTTGTGCGAGGTTGTGGGGAGAGGGCAGAGGAAGGAAGCATGATTCTTACCTCGCTACCAACACAACAAGGACTTGGTCCTCCTGGATGCGCAAGACACATGAGTGACTTCTTGCTGCACTACCTGCAACATAACCCTCGGATTGTCAGAATTCGAAGTAATCCCGACTACTGGGTTGCCACACTCTTAGATCCCCAGTACAAAAGTAAATTTGCCAAAATAATTCCTGCCATAAAAAGGGATTTATTCATGCAGGAGTATCTGCAGATGCTGTTACAGAATCTTACATGTGCTTTTCCACAAAACACCAGTGGTGCACGTAGTGAATCTCACAGTTCTAACTTGCCAACTATGGGACTGTCGAGTCTTCATCACTCAAACCGTAACAGTAACACAGTATCTGCTGGCAACAGCAATTTTGTGGAATCGTTTCACCACTTTTTTAGACCATCCTTTGCAAGGCCACAGGAGACAAGAAGTCTGACACATAGTCAACACCTAGAGAGGATGGTACAGGAGTATCTCCAAGTGAACATCGAAGCCATGACTGTGTCACTGGACCCTTGCTCATTTTGGGATTCCAATCTGGAAAAATGGCCGGAGCTCGCCACTCACGCCTTGGAGATCTTGTCATGCCCTGCAGCCAGCGTTCTCTCTGAACGTGTGTTCAGCGCTGCTGGTGGTGTGCTGACAGATAAGCGCACGCGGCTGTCCACTGAGAATGTAGACAGACTCACGTTCATAAAGATGAACAAATCATGGATTCGCAAGGACTTTTCTACCCCTGTGTCATCCTGGGGAGACTAAAAGCTTGAGGATTTGGTAAAATCACCTCACCAACCGTTTTAAGCAACTGTGGGGCAATTGATGCCACTTAACCCTAGAACGCATGACCATAAAAATCTACACTTTCACATACCTGGGGCCTTATAGGCCTGTGTGCAAATAACATGGAATAACTCAAACTCAAATGTCAAACAACTATATACATGAAGAATACCTAGAGTTTCAAAATTCTAACTAAAGTAATCTTGCAGAAAATAGAAAACAATTAACAGAGCGGGCCTGCGAGGCCGCAGGTATGCGTTCTAGGGTTAAGTGGTGTCTGTGCCACCTAACACATGTAACGTTAGGTAATATATGTGCACCAAATACAAATCAAATCACCACTTTGGAACTTCTCATAAAATTTGCAGAGGGAATGGTAATTCTTGGAAGAGATTTTAACGTTGCACTAGAGCCTGAAATAGACACTTCTACAAGTAAATCTGTTACATCACGTAAAGCACTCAAACTTAAAAAGAGACTACAAGCTGCCCAAATGCTTGAATTCTGGAGATTAGTGCACCCCACAGAGAGAGATTACACGGATTTCTCAGCCCCACATAAAACATACCAAAGGATAGATTATCTCATGCTCCAAACACCATATACAAAGTACTGTATAAACCCAAAAATTAAAACCCATATATTTTCGGACCATTCTCCGATTGAGATTACGTTCACTGTCCCCTCTATCCCAAAAACAGAAAATAATTGGAGATTGAATGATATTATATTAAAGTCCGACAAAAATCTAACCAGGATAAAAGACAAACTGTCTGAATATTTTCGGCATAGTGACAACGGAGAGGTCTCGCCCCAGACCCTTTGGGAAGCTCATAAACCATATATATGTGGAGAGATCATAGCAATATCTGCCTACAAAAGAAAGGAAAAAGAAAAAGCAGCGTCATCTTTATTAGAAGAAGTAAATAAGAAACATTACATAAAAAGAATTTAGACCCTGACCGCCTTTCTCAGTTAACTGCATTACGAACAAAATTATGCAACCTCCTGAACATGCAATCTGCAAAAAACTATCTTCATACAAAATACAAATATTATGCTCATGGAGATAAACCTACTAAGTTTATGACAACCCAACTAAAACGCAATAAGATAAGATCCTTTATCAACCGAATTAAGAACAGTGCAAATGTCACCTTAGATAAAACAAAAGATATAGCCTTTTTTAAAAAGTTCTATGAAGGATTATATAATCTTGGCCCCAAGTCTCAAGATTCTAACAGCAGTTCACAAAAACAGAACATAGCCTCCTTTTTGAAAAACATCTCTCTCCCCACTCTCTCAGAGGAACAAACTAAAACCTTAAACATACCCATCTCGGAACAAGAGATTTTAGAAGCCATATCCTCATCCCCAAAAAGTAAATGTCCGGGACCCGATGGCCTTACCCCCTTTTATTATGAAACATGTAAGGAAAAATTACTACCTTACCTGACAAAATTATATAATGAAGCACTGGTAGGTACCCCGCTACACACTCAAACCCGAGCGGCCACCGTTACAATAATCCCAAAAGAAAACAAGGATCCTTCTTTTTGTAGTAATTAGAGACTAGTGTTGAGCCACCCCCGTAGTGTTCTAGTTCGGTTCGGTTCGTCGAACACCCGTATGTTCACCGAACTGTTCATCGAACTGTTCGTCGAACAACTTCGAACACCATTAAAACCAATGGCAGGCAAACAAAAACACATAGAAACACATAGAAAACACCTTCAAAGGAGTCCAAAACCTGACAAACTGCTCAGAAGACACAACTAACAAATGGAAAAGTGACAAGTACATATAGTCATGCGAAAAGAAAAGAGGTGGAGGAGTAAAAGGAGGGGGAGACACAGATATAGGCATGTCATGCCCTTCTAAAACCAAAAAAGTGCGAAGCCGACACGGCCAGTCCGTTCCTGCCCATGCGACCTCCTTGTTGCCATGTTTGTGCCAGAGCCGCGGTGGACCCTGACGGCCAGCCCCCCTCTCCCAATACTGGTGCCTGTCCGCTGGTGGGTCAAGCCCCCCCGCGGTGGGGGGGGAGTAACATCTGCAGAAGAAAGACCATCTTCCAGCCAAACTAAGATGTCTACTTCTTTTCGTGGACAATGTGATACGATCCCTTTCTTACGGAAACGCCCATCGCTACAAATTCCAGATGAAGCACAAAAAGAGCAAGGGCTTCAACGGATATGAAGTGCTCCTTCAAGTGGGCTCTCCTCCACCTCAACTTCAACATCACAAATACTCCAGTCCTCAGAGGTGTCACCCCAATCGCACTTGCTTCCTCACAGCTCCCAAGTCTCCAGCTGCCCGTCTGAGTATGGGGTAACACAGATGGTTGAGTCTGCACAGCTGTTTACTCATACTATAGCCTGGGAAATGGAGGTCTGCTCCAGAGCTTCAGTTAATCCAGACGAGGAAATGATCTGCACTGATGCCCAGAATCTTTATAGGTCGGATCCAGGACCAGATGAAGAAGGTTCTGAGCATAATGTAGACCCTCGTTCCCAAACTGTAACTCCTGTTGGTGGAGACAATGATGAAGACGATGATGAGACTCAAATACCTGATTGGAGCGACAACTTGACTTTTCGGTCAGGGCAGGAAGGTTTGGCTCTGAGGACGACGGGTGTGAGAACACACAGGGTGATGATGACGAGGTTGGAGATCCCACTTACTGTCAACTCACAGTCAGCCAGTCAATGAGGTCAGCAGAGGAGGTGGAGGAGGATGTGACTAGCCCAGGGGATGGGGATGACTCGGTACCCGGGCCTTTGCCTGGCCTTGGGGTTGTCGCGGTGGTCGGCTCCCTGGCCCGTACCCTGGGGTCACACTTTAAAAGGGTGGATAATTGTTAACTTTATAAGAGTTCGTGACGCCACCTGTGGTATCTGGTGAGAAGCACCAGCGCTGCAGCAGTCCACTGAGGCCGGTGAAAAGGCAGCTCGATGGTATAGCTCCCCACAGGTGGAGCTAGGTCTCAGGGCAGCGTATGCAGGGGGAATGCAGGACAGGTGAGACCCAGCTGGGTCAAAGCAAGAACGGGAATGGACACGGTAGTCACTTCAGTACCTTTTAGTGGTGGAAATTCAGGCACATCCCGGAGCACTGTAGGGTGAAAGGTGCATATCAGGATCCTCCCCAATGAGCAGGTATAGGGCCTCCTGTTTCTTGCCTCTGCATAGTAAGTTTCTGACCTGCCTGGAGCTAGGCCTAACTTTGTCTCTGTCCTGCGCTGGCTGACCTTGTGGTAGGGCCTTCTCTTGGAGTTCACGCTCCCAGTATGCGGGGCCAAAGCGTCTCCTGGCTCTGTTACGTATCAGCACCTTAGCGATCCTGGGACTTGTAGTTCTCCAGGGATTCCAGTTATGCCTTACTGGGTCATAGAGATCCCGGTAAGCTCGGATCCGGTTTCCGGTAAATGCTTCGGGGTGAGCTGGTTAAGCTCCTCTGCCACTTATGTACAAACTCGTCACTCGACTTCGGCCTACTCAGGCCCTCACTAGGCTATACACACTAACGGCAGCTTGCCGCGCTTCACCGATCTTATGGCGCCGGCACACCTTAAGCTCTATCTGGGCTCCCTGAATCTAGCTAGCAGGAGCCTTGTGCTCCACTGCTGAACTATTAACTGAGTTCTCTAGACTAGACTGAGCTCCACTGCAGACTGACCTCTCTTAGGCTTCTCTACTGCAGGAACTCTTCAGAGGAACTGAACTGCCTAGCTCCACCTTCCCTATTTATATCCCTAACGGGCTCCCTCTGCTGGTCTGAGGTGGAAGGTGGAGATGTGTGAATGTTTATGGGGGCCTCTTGTGGAGAATTCCATCAATGCACTCGTCTAGGATCTGTGATACCAAGCACAGCGGGGAGTCACAGATGTTATTGACGATGAGGTTAGGTTGCGCCTTCCTGGACGGAGACGGAGTACTGGAAGCACGTCAACAACTGCATCCTCAACCACAACTCTGCCTCTGACCACAAGTCGTAGTGGCTCTTCAGGTCGCATGGGCTCTAAGTCTTGCATAGCCTGGGCATTTTTTCAGATCGATAAGGATGACCCAACTCATGTTTTCTGTAATATTTGTCACCAAAAGCTAAGTAGAGGCCAAAAAATCCATAGTTTGAGTACTTCATGCATGTACCGTCACATGGATATGAAGCATAAGTTGCAGTGGGAATCTCACTGTGCTACAATGCGGCTGTCACACTGTCACAGAATACTGGAGGTAGGGGGCCTAAGCTGACCCTAAGCTGGGGCCCTGACTAATCCCTCATCCTGGAGGTACTGTTAAAGGTACAGAGGTCCAGGCCGCCAGCGTAACCCCTACCTTCTGAGGATCCCTGCACCTAAGTAATCTAGTCCTGAGAAGGACCCCGATCACAACAATAGGGAACCAGAAATAATATGCCCACACACAGTATTTAGACGAACGAGACAGTACAAGGGAAAAACCAAAACCACCTTGCATACAACTTCTAAACAACTACAACAGAGGGAACACCAACGGGAAAGGAGATAAATGATAAAGCGAGGAAAGGGAAAACACACTTCCAAATACACTTATCTCAGCAACTCCAAACACCACGATCCGCTCTGTAAGTCTGAATGAAAAGCTTTCACCGACACCTCCCAAACAGACCTGCAGGAATATAAAGGAGTCTCACTAAAGAAGCATTGATTGCAGCTGGGCGAGGCTGGACCTCAGCTAGCCCAGAGAGAGAGAGAATTAACTCCTACACTGCCGAGAAAACACAAAGCACCAACAAGTCAGCTGCGAGAAGTCAGGCTGTGTACTCGTGACGATCTTCGTGGCAACACACCCGTGACAGTACCCCCCCTTCTATGAGGGGCCTCTGGACCCTCAGGGCCAGGTTTATCCGGGTGAGTCGTGTGGAAGGCCCGAACTAATCGGTCTGCGTTAATATCCGACGCAGGAACCCACATCCTCTCCTCAGGACCATACCCCTTCCAATGAACCAAGTACTGAAGGGACCGGCGATTAAAGCGTGAATCAATGACCCTCGATACCTGGAACTCCAAGTTACCATTGACAACCACAGGAGGGGGAGGTAAAGGTGACGGTACCACCGGCGCCACATACCTCTTAAGCAATGATCTGTGAAACACGTTGTGAATTTTAAACGTAGGGGGGAGGTCAAGACGGAATGCCACCGGATTAATAACAGAACTGATTCTGTACGGCCCGATGAACCTGGGACCCAGTTTCCAGGAGGGAACCTTAAGTTTAATATTCCTGGTAGACAACCATACCTGATCGTTCACACTTAGGTCCGGACCAGACACTCTCCTCCTATCAGCCATACGTTTGTATCGGTTCCCCATAGTATTCAGATTCTTCAGCACCCCTCTCCATACTGAAGCGAGAGATGAGGAAAATCGTTCCTCCTCCGGAACCCCCGAAGAGCCCCCCCTACTGAAAGTACAAAACTGGGGGTGAAAACCATATGCCCCAAAAAACGGGGACTTACCAGTGGACTCGCTCCGCCTATTATTGAGAGCAAACTCTGCCAGAGGTAGGAAAGAAGCCCAGTCCTCCTGGTTCTCTGACACAAAACACCGAAGATATGTCTCCAAGCTCTGGTTCATACGTTCCGTCTGACCATTGGTCTGAGGATGAAAAGCCGACGAGAATGACAAATGCATCCCCCGCCGTGCACAAAACGCCTTCCAGAACTTGGACACAAACTGAGACCCCCGATCAGACACCACCTCGGAGGGTACCCCGTGAAGCCTCACAATCTCCCCAATGAACACCTGCGCAAGAGTTTTAGCATTAGGGAGAGCCGGAAGAGCGATAAAATGTGCCATCTTGCTGAACCTGTCCACTACAACGAGTATGACCGTTTTACCCGAAGACGGAGGGAGGTCAGTAATAAAGTCCATAGACAGATGAGTCCAAGGACGCTCCGGGATCTTCAAAGGTAAGAGGGCCCCAGACGGACGGGTATGTGAGGTCTTAGAGCGCGCACAAACCCCACAGGACGCGACAAAAGTTACCACCTCTTTATGTAAGTTAGGCCACCAAAACCGACGCGAGAGGAGATCCACAGTTGCTTTACTCCCCGGGTGTCCTGCAAAAACTGAGTTATGGTGTGCCTCGATCACCTTTTGTCGCAACTGATCTGGAACGAACAGTCTCCCCGGAGGTCCAACAGGGGCGTATCCCTGAGCCTCCAATATCTCCTCCTCCAGCTCAGAGCATACTGCCGAAACCACCACCCCCTCCTGAAGAATAGGAATCGGGTCGTCCGTATTCCCGGCCCCAGGGAAACTACGAGATAAGGCATCCGCCTTTACATTTTTAGACCCAGGACGATATGTAACGACGAAATTAAACCTGGTAAAAAACAATGACCACCTAGCTTGTCTGGGATTCAGACGTTTAGCGGACTCCAGATATAGCAGGTTCTTGTGATCGGTGATGACGGTGACCGGATGAACTGCCCCCTCCAAAAAATGGCGCCACTCCTCAAAAGCTAACTTAATGGCCAAGAGTTCCCTATTGCCGACATCGTAATTCCTCTCAGCGGACGACAATTTTTTAGAGAAAAAGGCGCACGGATGCCACTTACCAGGGGACGAACCCTGTGACAATACTGCTCCCACCCCTACCTCGGAAGTGTCTACCTCTACAAAGAATGGCTGAGACGCATCAGGTTGAATGAGTATGGGTGCCGAGGCAAAACATTTTTTCAAGGAGGAGAATGCTTGACAAGCCTTGTCAGACCACCTAGAAAAATCCGTCCCCTTTTTAGTCATGTCTGTGAGAGGCTTAACCATGGACGAGAAATTACGAATGAACTTCCGGTAATAGTTAGCAAACCCCAGGAAACGTTGTAGTGCCTTAAGATTCTCCGGCCGATCCCACTCAAGAACTGCCTGCACTTTCCCAGGGTCCATACGAAAACCGGACGCTGAAACCAGGAAGCCTAAAAACTGGAGTTCCTGTACGGCGAACACACACTTTTCCCACTTGGCATACAGTTTATTATCCCGCAAGATCTGTAACACCTGTCTAACGTGCTCCTGATGAGACACCAGATCCGGCGAGTAAATTAAGATATCATCCAGATATATGACAACAAACTGTCCCACCAGGTGGCGAAAAATATCATTAACAAAGTGTTGAAACACCGCCGGGGCATTAGTCAGACCGAATGGCATGACAAGGTTCTCATAATGCCCCTCCGGAGTGTTAAAAGCCGTCTTCCACTCATCCCCCTCCTTCATCCTAATTAGATTGTACGCCCCCCTGAGATCCAACTTAGAGAACCATTTGGCGCCCACGATCTGATTAAAGAGATCGGGAATAAGTGGGAGCAGATACGGATCTCGGACCGTAATCCGATTAAGTTCACGGAAATCCAGGCAAGGGCGTAGGCCTCCATCTTTCTTCTTAACAAAGAAGAACCCCGCGGCCACCGGAGAAGATGAAGGTCTAATATGCCCCTTAGCCAGACTTTCAGAAATATAATCCTTCATGGCCTGCCTCTCAGGACCAGAAAGGTTATACAACCTAGCTTTAGGTAACTTGGCCTCAGGGAGCAGTTTTACAGAACAGTCATACACGCGATGAGGAGGTAGTTCCTGACACCCATTCTCCGAGAATACATCCTCAAAGTCCGCCAGAAATGGAGGTAAGACCCAAGGAGTAACCGCACCGATGACCGTGTTCATGCAGTTTTTATTACAGAATTTACTCCATTGGCTTATCTCTCTGGTTTGCCAATTAATAACCGGGTTATGCTTAGCCAACCAAGGAAGGCCCAACACTATAGGAGTGGGAAGACCCTCCAACACGTAGCAAGACAACAGTTCTTTATGTATTGCCCCCACTTGAAGTTTTACGCCATGCACAGCTTGCAAAAAACTTCCCTGACCGAGAGGTCTGGCATCGATCGAGAATATGGGGATGGGTTTAGCCAACTCACTCAATCGCATACCTTGAACCCGGGCAAACCGAGCATCAACCAGATTAGCCCCGGCCCCACTATCCAGAAGAACAGATATCCTCTCAGTTCTCGTACCCACTACCACCTCCGCCGGTACGAGAAACTGAGACGAACCTAGGGACGAAATACCTACTCCCAGATTGCCATCCACCACACAACCTGGGATCAACAGTTTTTTCGACGACTCTTTACTCTGCAAGGGACGGGATGGACACCCCCCAATAAAATGTCCCTTTTTCCCGCAGAGAAAACACCTTCCTGTCTTATGGCGCACCACCGGTCCCCTTCCCCGAAATGATGTCCCTCCTAATTGCATAGGCTCCTCCGGACTGACCAGGGGAACCACCATATGAGGGGACCTTGTAGGAGGTGGAGACATTACAGGGGGTAGAGTTATCCCGCACCTCTCCCGAAGCCGTCTGTCAACGCGAATAGCAAGGGCCATAGCGGCTTCCAGTGACGCGGGAGAGTCATACTGTGCCAACACATCCTGTAATTTGTCGGATAAACCATGACAAAACTGGCTCCTAAGAGCCGGGTCATTCCACTGGGTGTCCGTGGCCCACCTACGGAACTCCGAACAGAATTCCTCCGCCGGACGATCTCCCTGCTGAATCCTACGTAACTTAGACTCAGCAAGGGAGATCCGATCTGGGTCATCATATACGAGTCCCAGAGCAGCGAAAAACCTATCCACTGACTGGAGAACCGGGGAGCTTGGGGGAAGAGAGAACGCCCAAGATTGTGGGTCCCCATGTAGGAGCGAGATGACAATTCCCACCCTTTGTTCTTCACTGCCCGATGACCGAGGCCGCAGCCGAAAGTACAATTTGCATGCCTCCCGGAAAACAAAAAACTTGTCCCGCCCCCCAGTGAACCTGTCAGGGAGAGCTACTTTAGGTTCTGGTCCGGCTTGCTCCAGAGGATGCAAAACCTTGGACCTAACGTCCGCCAGCCCCATGGACAAACTCTGCAACTGCCGAGCTAGACCGGCTACTGGATCCATGGTAGCTGGAGAAAAACTAAGTGGGTCGGTGAAAATGTCACACTGTCACAGAATACTGGAGGTAGGGGGCCTAAGCTGACCCTAAGCTGGGGCCCTGACTAATCCCTCATCCTGGAGGTACTGTTAAAGGTACAGAGGTCCAGGCCGCCAGCGTAACCCCTACCTTCTGAGGATCCCTGCACCTAAGTAATCTAGTCCTGAGAAGGACCCCGATCACAACAATAGGGAACCAGAAATAATATGCCCACACACAGTATTTAGACGAACGAGACAGTACAAGGGAAAAACCATAACCACCTTGCATACAACTTCTAAACAACTACAACAGAGGGAACACCAACGGGAAAGGAGATAAATGATAAAGCGAGGAAAGGGAAAACACACTTCCAAATACACTTATCTCAGCAACTCCAAACACCACGATCCGCTCTGTAAGTCTGAATGAAAAGCTTTCACCGACACCTCCCAAACAGACCTGCAGGAATATAAAGGAGTCTCACTAAAGAAGCATTGATTGCAGCTGGGCGAGGCTGGACCTCAGCTAGCCCAGAGAGAGAGAGAATTAACTCCTACACTGCCGAGAAAACACAAAGCACCAACAAGTCAGCTGCGAGAAGTCAGGCTGTGTACTCGTGACGATCTTCGTGGCAACACACCCGTGACAGTGGCCTAGCGGGCCGGGCCAACCACCGTCTGCCCCATCTTGTGCATCCGCAGCCTCTTCAGCCTCTGTGACTGGGGGGACAGCAGTCACACATGTTTTTGGATGCAGACCTGCCACCTCTTTACCGGCAACAGTCAGTGTGATTGGCAGGTCGTCAGTCCATTGGGAAGTGGAAACACCTGCTGGTCTTGAGCGCTCTCCGACATCGAGAGCACCACCTTTGGATCAAGGCAACCTAGCATGTTCGCCTGCATCTTCCTCACAGACCGGCAGTTTGCCGGGGACACCCTACTCAACCCCGTCTAAGCACAACAGCCAACCCTCGGTCCCTCAGATGTGGAAAAGTAAAAGACCATTTTCTCCTAGCGATGACAAAGTTAAGAGGTTGAATTTCACCATCTGCAAGCTGTTGGCTACAGAAATGCTGCCTTTCCGCCTGGAGGACACAGAGGATTTTCGAGACCTTATGTCCGTCGCAGTGCCCCAGTACCAGATTCCCAGTCGGCACTACTTCTCAAAGATAGGTGTGCCTGCGCTCCACCAGCATGTCGCACACAACATCACCGCTTCTTTGAGAAACTCTGTGTGTGACAGGGTGCATTTCACCACAGACACTTGGACAAGTAGGCATGGACAGGGGCGTTACATGTCGCTGACTGGGCACTGGGTAACTATGGTGACAGCAGTACAAGGGGCTGCTGTCCAAGTCTTATCGTCCCCATGAGTTGTGCGTCAATCCTCTTTATCTCGAAGTTCCTCCACTGCTTCTGCCTCCTCAACCCCCTCTCTGTCCTCCACCTGCACCCAAAGCCTGTCTGGTAATGCCACCTGCTTTCTAACTGAGCAGAAGGAATCCTGCACACCTCCTTACTATGCTGGCAGCAGGGCTCAATGGCATCAGTGTTTACTTTGAAATGCCTGGGAAATGTGAGTCACACAGCTGAGGAGTTGTGGTCAGCTCTGGAGACCCAGTTTCATGAATGGTTGTCTCCACTGGACCTGCAACCAGGGAAGGCCGTGTGCGACAATGCTGCAAACCTGGGTGCGGCCCTTCGCCGGGGCAATGTCACACACGTGCCTTGTATGGCTCACGTGTTGAACCTGGTTGTCGAGCAATTTTAAGCCCACTATCCCGGACTAGATGGCCTTCTGCAGAGGGCACGGTCGCTGTGTGCTCACTTCCGCCGTTCGCATCCCGCAGCTCAACGACTTACATCTCTACAGAAGTCGTAGGGCCTGCCAGTTCACCGGCTGAAATGCGATGTGCCGACACGGTGGAATTCAACTCTGCACATGTTGCAGCGACTGTGGCAGCACCAACAAGCCCTGGTGCAATACGTTCTGACGTATAGCCTGGACCAACGAGATCCAGAGGTGGGGCAAATCACGCTGCAGGAGTGGTCTCAGATCAGGGACCTATGAAGTTGACGGGCCCCCTGGGCCGTGGGGTACCCGGAGATGGGCCAGTAGACGCTGGGGGTTGTAGTCACTGTGGCGGTAACCCGGTCCGTGACCCAGGGCGGTCAATCCAAGGGTAATTTGTATATATGGGTTTTATAATGCCCGACTACGCCACCTGTGGAGTGCAGCCAAAGGGGCCACCGCTGCAGAACAGTCCTCTGAAGCTGGTGGTTTTGCAGCAATGGTATTATTACTCCCCACAGGAAGAGTGTAGCTTCAGGGCAGTGTGTGTGGATGATGGTGGTTGTAGTGCAGGGAGTCCGTGTGATGCAGTCCCAAGATCTTTACTCACAGTTGTTGCAGTCCAGATTACAGGTACCAGAGCAATCTCCCCTGTCGCGCTGTGCGTTCTCAGTGAGGGGCTCAGTCCACCCCCAGATAGCTCCGGAGTACTTAGCAGGACCCCCTTCTGTGTGTCCTTTCTCTGGCCTTCTCCCTGCACCTCACACCCAGTGACACTTCTATCCGGTATCCTCGGGCCTTGGGGGGCGACGTGTGTTCTGTGCCCTGGGTCCTATGAGCCTACCTTCTAAGTGAGACTGGTGTGGACTTTGGCCTGCAGTACATGAAATGCTGCAGCCTCCGGTTTCTAGTTGAGCCTTGCTGTTTCTCCGCTAGTTGAGGGACCGGTTCCCCTTATCTGGCCTGACCCCTCTACCTCCTGGTAGCAGCGGGAGTACGGGTGGCCTTCTGCACGGCCCGTACCCCTAGGGTCCCTTCAGTTCCTGAAGCCTTCCTGCTCCCACTCCTCTCTTCTCTCCATCAGTCCTGGGCCTCCCAGGCTAGGCCCGCCTCCGGAGCAGAGCTCATGCAGAGCCTCTGCTCCTGTCACTTTTCCTCCTCTAACTGGCTTTCTCTTTCTAAGATGGCTTCCTATTTATACTCTCCCTGTCATGTGCTCCCCTAAGCTGCTTCCCTAAGCACCCACTACATAGGACCCTCCCGCCAGCTAGGGACCTGGGACTGTGCTCTCCCTTAGGAGCAATCTCGCCCTACCCCCACTGCGGGTATGTGTTGGATGCAGGTGTTAGGGTCCCGAGCCATACTCCTTCTTTACCTGAGGGTGAGATACCACACCTCTGGTTGAGATGCAGTACCTCTGTGGCGACTGAACCCTCAGGGGCGCCACACACACTTCTGCACAGTTTTGAAATGGAGACGAAGATGTTTTTTGCTGACGGCAATGCCATTATCAGCATGACTATTCCGGTGATTTACATGCTGGATCACACATTAAACAGAATTCAGAGTCAGGTGGTGGGACAAGAGGAGGTGGGGGAAGAAGAGGAGGAGTCGTATGCGGAAGGGATAACATCTCCAAGGTCCAGACGGTCGGCAGCACCAAGGCGGCAGGCATGGGAGGGTGGGGGAGAGGGATTAACCAGGGTGCATGATAGCAGCCAAACTGTTGAGGAAGGTGCAGGAGCCGAGGAAGAAGTGGAGGACGAACTGGCGATGGGCATGGAAGACTCATCAGATGAGGGAGACCTTGATCACATTTCTGTTGTGCGAGGTTGGGGGGAGAGGGCAGAGGAAGGAAGCATGATTCTTACCTCGCTACCAACACAACAAGGACTTGGTCCTCCTGGATGCGCAAGACACATGAGTGCCTTTTTGCTGCACTACCTGCAACATGACCCTCGGATTGTCAGAATTCGAAGTAATCCCGACTACTGGGTTGCCACACTCTTAGATCCCCGGTACAAAAGTAAATTTGCCAAAATAATTCCTGCCATTAAAAGGGATTTACGCATGCAGGAGTATCTGCAGATGCTGTTGCAGAATCTTACATGTGCTTTTCCACAAAACACCAGTGGTGCACGTAGTGAATCTCACAGTTCTAACTTGCCAACCGTGGGACTGTCGAGTCTTCATCACTCAAACCGTAACATTAACACAGTATCTGCTGGTAACAGCAATTTTGTGGAATCGTTTCACCACTTTTTTAGACCATCCTTTGCAAGGCCACAGGAGACAAGAAGTATGGCACATAGTCAACACCTAGAGAGGATGGTACAGGAGTATCTCCAAGTGAACATCGAAGCCATGACTGTGTCACTGGACCCTTGCTCATTTTGGGATTCCAATCTGGAAAAATGTCCGGAGCTCGCCACTCACGCCTTGGAGATCTTGTCATGCCCTGCAGCCAGCGTTCTCTCTGAACGTGTGTTCAGCACTGCTGGTGGTGTGCTGACAGATAAGCGCACGCAGCTGTCCACTGAGAATGTAGAGAGACTCACGTTCATAAAGATGAACAAATCATGGATTCGCAAGGACTTTTCTACCCCTGTGTCATCCTGGGGAGACTAAAAGCTTGAGGATTTGGTAAAATCACCTCACCAACCATTTTAAGCAACTGTGGGGCAATTGATGCCACTTAACCCTAGAACGCATGACCATAAAAATCTACACTTTCACGTACCTGGGGCCTTTTAGGCCCGTGTGCAAATAACATGGAATAACTCAAACTCAAATGACAAACAACTATATACATGAAGAATACCTAGAGTTTCAAAATTCTAACTAAAGTAATCTTGCAGAAAATAGAAAACAATTAACAGGGCGGGCCTGCGAGGCCCCAGGTATGCGTTCTAGGGTTAAGTAGTGTCTGTGCCACAATTTTGGGAAAAAATGGAGACTCTTTTTGGAGTCCCCTTGCTGTGTCTTATGTGACGTTGGCATTGTCAATTCCAGGTGGGTTGGGTCGCCCCCCCCCCCCTTTTAACTGTAAGAAACTACATATACTATGGCTTGGGGTAACACAGATGGTTGAGTCTGAAGAGCTGTTTACTCAGAGGTCTGCTCCAAATCTTCAGTGTCTGCTAGTCAGCGTAGAATTTTTAACTGCATCTAGCCTAGGCAATACTTTGGGCGTAGTAGCCCAGCTGCGAAGCAAGCTGCACCGCCTGTGTATCTAATAAGAATTTTTAAATGCATCTAGCCTAGGCAGACTGTGGGGGCCCCCAACCAAACCCAGACGCTCAGCCCCCCTACCGCCCCCCTTTCCTTGACAATACAATAATGTACCTCTTACAACTGGATGGGTGAGGATCGGTCACAGCTTTATTAACTCTTTATACTCATTCCATTAGAAAGGCATTTTATTTCTAAAATAATTCAGCTTGTTGTAGCATGCCCTGGGTCTCCACTCCGGCAAGTTGGCCAACAAGTGTAACTCTCCAACATGTCCTTTCTATTTCCAGGCTACGGAGAATCCTGCGTACTCGTATGCAGGACTCTGACCCCCACCCATCACTCTTAACGCTTGTTCCACTCCGTCCTGGAGTCCTGACAGGAATATGTCCAGTACAATATCCATTAAGTGAACACCGTCGGGCCGTATGAGGCCTGCTTTATCTCCTTCCAGTTGTCGGTGTCGTACCACTACACCGCCTCTGTCTCTTCTAAATTTTGCCATCTGAATATTTATTACCCGCCTTGTCCGTTCGATGGCCGTGATGTCTCGTGCACCTTGCCATACCGCTATCAGCACAATCTCTGACCATACTATAGCTAGTTTTGCGAAAAATTCTCTGAAGCGCTCAGTGTCTAGTTTCATTATTGCCATTAGTTATGCGCTCTTGTGATGACCTAGGTTGTTTCCTCCGGCCTGTATAACTAAGATGACCGGACATCTTGCCTCTCTCCCTACCTTGATTACCTCCATTAGTACCTGTGGCCATAGCAGGCCTCTAATACCTCTCCAGTTGAAATATGTGTTATGAAACTCTAATTTCCTCCTGCCTGGGCGGACTTTCGCCCTTTTCTCTGCCCAATATATATACGAGTGGCCTATCACCCACACTGTTGGCTTAGCGTCACCTGTAAAAGAAACAAACCACGTTAGGATAACTAGTCCGGTCTTATGTATCTTGCCAAACACGCGGATCGCCATCTCCCTATCCTCTGAACTTCCATTTCTGACAGTCCTGCTCTTGCTGCTTCCGTGGCCGCGCCTATGCGGAATGAGTGTGTCCCGTAATCTTTTTGGTGGTTCCCTGCCGATGTTATGCATTTATTAAATATAGCTTGGAACTGGTATCTTGATAATGGCGCTCCATCAATGTGTGATAGGAAGAAATTACTTTGTGATCTGATGGTTAGATATGTTTTTACTATTGTTACCTGACTCAGTGTACCGTTTGTGGGTTGTAGAAGCACCCAAGTGCCCCTGCCCGCTGGAACCGTTTTTGATTTGTGTATGCATAGACGTATTGCATTATTGGCAATGACTAGGTCCTGGTGTAAAAAGCCTTCACTGGTGGTAATTTTGGATTGAGGGACTAATTCGCTTATGCATAGCGCCCCGAAGAAGGCGATCACAAATGCAGCAGACAGTAGTGTTGCTTCAAATTGTGAGTGTCATGTTAATGGTGTTAGGGATATGATGTGAGAAATCAGTTTTAGTGACACGGGACGGGACGTCTACACTCCTGACTTGGCTGACCCCTTTTCCACCCTTTTATGGATTGTCTGATGATGAATCTTTGTCACATCTCCCCAATTCAGTAGTTGGAAGTGAAATGCTACTCCAGTCAGACACCGCTGCGCTGACGCCCCTGATATGCCCCTCATCATTAGCTGGTGGAGAAATTCTATGGTGACTTGTGATCTGGCTTGTTCACATTGGTCAACCAGTCTGCCTGCTACTAGTCGTGTCCACTCATCCCATGCCTTACCGTATGCTTGCCACGTCGACGGGGCAACTGACGCTCTGATTAATGGCATCAACTATTCGCCACTAGATCACATAGGGAGGGTGGGCAACTGTTGCCCGATGGGTGGGCGTTGGGGAAGAGCTCTGTGAAGATCTGCCAATTGAATTGTTATAAAGCGTTAGCAGCAGCTTTAGACCCCTCAGCATAGTGGCTAGCGCGGACCCATACATTGTGTTTTAGGCACAGGAATGCTAGCCGGCGTAGTAGGCCTAACACAGGGAGAGACGATGATGCCATCTTATTAATGCAATGCGCTAGGCTGGTGTTTTTTGTTATGAAGCGTATATTTTTGTTAGCCAGGTGCGCGCCCCATATTTCTATTGCTACCACTATTGGGAAGAAAAATTATTTTCAGGGCTAGATGCAGCTAAAAATTTTTGTTAATTTCAAAGCTGGTGGAGCTTGGTATAGATGGCCTAATACAATGAGTACCACACACTGCTAGAAGCCCAAATATTTTTTCAGAGCTAGATGCAGATAAAAATTATTTTTAATTTGCAACCTGTTGGAGGTTAGTATAGATGGACTAAAAGAACAAGTCCCACACACTGCTAGAAGCTGAAATATTTTTTCAGAGCTAGATGCAGAAAAAAAATATATTGAATTTGCAACCTGGTGGAGGTTAGTATAGATGGACTAATAGAACAAGTCCCACACACTGCTAGAAGCCTAAATATTTTTTCAGAGCTAGATGCAGATAAAAATTATATTGAATTTGCAACCTGATGGAGGTCAGTATAGATGGACTAATAGAATAAGTCCCACACACTGCTAGAAGCCTAAATATTTTTTCAGAGCTAGATGCAGAAAAAGATTATATTGAATTTGCATCCTGATGGAGGTCAGTATAGATGGACTAATAGAACAAGTCCCACACACTGCTAGAAGCCCAAATATTTTTTCAGAGCTAGATGCAGAAAAAAATTATATTGAATTTGCAACCTGATGGAGGTCAGTATAGATGGACTAATAGAACAAGTCCCACACACTGCTAGAAGCTGAAATATTTTTTCAGAGCTAGATGCAGAAAAAAATTATATTGAATTTGCAACCTGATGGAGGTCAGTATAGATGGACTAATAGAACAAGTCCCACACACTGCTAGAAGCCTAAATATTTTTTCAGAGCTAGATGCAGAAAAAAATTATTTTGAATTTGCAACCTGATGGAGGTCAGTATAGATGGACTAATAGAACGAGTCCCACACACTGCTAGAAGCTGAAATATTTTTTCAGAGCTCGATGCAGAAAAATATTATATTGAATTTGCAACCTGGTGGAGGTTAGTATAGATGGACTAATAGAATGATGCTATGCCCAAAAGGTTTTACTTCACTAGGTGCAGTAAAAAAATTTGTATTCTATACACAGGTGGTGTAGCTTGCAGCACAGATAGGCTACTCCATTGACTAACACACTCTGCAATAGGCCAAAAAGGATTTGCTTTGCTAGATTTACCCAAATGCTGTGAAAAAAACTTGCACAGCACTGGCACAGACCTGCCTGGCAAAAAGTGATAGGAACTGATGTAACCTAGCCCTGAAAAGGACTGCAATTACAATTAGTCTTTACTCCCAACCTATCTATTTAAGAGCACAGACCTGCCTGATAAAAGTCGTATGAAATGATGTAACCTAGTCCTTAAAAGGACTGCAATCACAACTCTTCCCTACTCCCAAGCTATCTGTAGATTTGTGCGAAAATTGGCTTGAAATTAACAAAGTATAGCGCACACAGCAACAGCGGTGCCATCTAACACGCAGCTGCAGCAGTGAGAAAATGGTGGCGACGGGGAAAATGGCTGGGTCTTATAGGGCAAGGACATGTGACATACACTGCCAATGACACATGCCCTTGCTTGTGTGAAAAAAAGCAGTTCACTCCGTGTGTGCGCTGCTGATAGGCTGACAGATTGCACCTCCCCACTGTAAATGCCGGAAAGAGAAAAAAAAATGGAGATCTTCATTATTCCTGCAGAGATCCATCCCCTGCCTCTCCTCCCGCCCCGCTGTACACTCAAACTGCGTATTAACATTAATTTTCAGCATTACTGAGAAAAAAAACAGTTATGATTTTGGTGCACGAACAGTTATCGAACATAACCTCGAACAGCAGAATTTTCTTCAAATCGTTCGTGTTTGCCTAATGGCTCAAACACCGCCCATACCAGCTCGAATTTGAGATTGGCGAACAGTTCGAGTCAAACACCGCTCATCTCTATTAGAGACCCATATCTCTCCTCAATACAGATCTCAAACTATACACAAAAATATTGGCTTCGAGGTTAAGGAAAATTCTACCTTATATTATTCACCCCGATCAGGTGGGTTTTGTACCCAACATGGAAGGCAAAGACAATATCTATAAAACTATCCAGCTTATACAATATGCGCAGTCCACCTCTACACCACTTATGCTACTGAGTACCGACGCCGAAAAGGCTTTTGATAGAGTTGATTGGATATTTATTCAAGAAGCTATGAAAGCTTTTCATTTTCCTGAGCAGTGTATCGCTGCTGTTTTCTCAATGTATGCGGGCCCGTCTGCAAGGATCCCAGTCAATGGTTCGCTATCCCCACCACTAAACATCACCAACGTCACCCGTCAAGGCTGCCCCCTTTCACCCCTTCTCTTTATTCTCACAATGAAAATTCTGCTACATAAATTAAGAGAGGAGGTAAGATTTGAAGGTGTAAAATGTGGGGGGAAGGAACATAAAACTGCGGCTTATGCAGACGATCTGCTACTGTTTATAACCAATCCCCAAAAAGCCATGCCAATCATATTTGATATACTGTATAGGTTCAGAGTAGAGATGAGCGGTGTTCGACTAGAACTGTTCGCGAATCTCAAATTTGAGCTGTTTTGGGCGGTGTTCGAGTTGTTCGACGAACCCGAACGATTTACAAAAAATTCCGCTGTTCGAGATTATGTTCGATAACTGTTCATGCACCAAAAGCGTGTCCTGCATGTCTGGCGCTATTTTGAGCACCAATCAGGCAGGGATTGTCTGCCACTCACTGTAATGCCACAGCCATGGTGGCTGTGGCATTACAGTGATTGCCCAAATCGATGGGAACAGTGCTCACAGTGAAACATGAAAAGCCGGCAATTCAGCAGTGGCATACACTGGTACCCGACAATTTAGAACAGAAAGAATAGAGAATCACACATAGATTAGATAGATAGAAACATGTCAGTCACATATATATGAAGTACAGTGACAGTGTTGCTTACTGTACTTGTCATTTAGTGTAAAGGATTTATTAAAAAAAATAATAGTGTTTTCATGCACCGTCTCTTTAAAAAAGCCGGCCGGCATTTCAGCAGCGGTACCCGACAATTTATAACAGAAAGAATAGAGCATCACACATAGATTAGATAGATAGAAACATGTCAGTCACATATATATGAAGTACAGTGACAGTGTTGATTACTGTACTTGTCATTTAGTGTTAAAATAAAAAAAAAATGACGTGGGGTCCCCCCTATTTTAATAGCTAGCAAAGGCTAGGCAGAAAGCTGGGGGCTGATATTAATAGCCCCGGAAGGGTGCCATGAATATTGGCCCCCTCCCAGGCTAGAAACACCAGCCATCAGCCGCCCCAGAAATGGCGCATCCATAGGATTTTGAAATAATTTCCTGAAATAATTAAAAAAAATTGACGTGGGGCTTCGCACTATATTTGTGTCCAGCCAGGTACAGCAGGCAGGAACGGGCAGCCCCCAACCACCAGCCGCCTATTTGTACCTGGCCGGACACAACAATATAGGGAAGGCCTTTTTTTCTAATTATTTCATGGATTTCATGAAATAATTTACAAAAAAATACGTGGGGCTTCGCCCTATTTTTGTGTCCAGCCAGGTAGAACTAGGCAGCTGGGGGCTGGAATCTGCAGCGCAGGGAGGCCCAAGCTTTCTGGGCCCCCCCCCCCGCTGCAAATTGCAGTCCGCAGCCACACCAGAAAATGGCGCGTTCATAGAAGCGCCATCTTCTGCCGCTGTACCCAACTCATCCAGGGCCCTGGTGTGGTGGCTCACTGGGTAATAAAGGGGTTAGTGCCAGCTTGGTATTATCAGCTGGCCCTAAGCCCGAAATTCATGGGGTCACGCCAATATTAGACAAGACCGCCATGAATTTCTAGTAAAGTATTTAAAAAAAAACACCACACCCAGAATAAAGTCCATTAATTGAAATAAACACACAATTCTTTATTGTTCTAAATTAAACCATACTTACCATCACGCCCATTCCAGCTGAAGCCAACGATCTCCTGCAATAAAAGAAAAATAATAAAGCAACATCATCCTTACCTTTCGATGGTTCCCAGGACAGCTCCAGCTCTGCTGCATCGAGATGACAGGCTGGACCACAGCAGAAAGCTGCCATCCAGCCTTTCACCCTTCACACACTGAGAAGCGCAGGCTTGCTTGCACTCCTCAGTGTCTGGCTGTGACGGCATCCAGATGAGCCGAGGTCATGTCCAATGAACTCAGCTCACCTCATGCATGTCACTGACAGCGTGGGAAAATTCTCCTGCGCTCAGCGCTTCAGCAGTAGAATTCTCTCACGCTGTCAGTGACGTGCATGAGGTGAGCTGAGTTCATTGTCGGCTCATCTGGATGCCGTCACAGCCAGACGCTGAGGAGCGCAAGCATGCCTGCGCTTCTCAGTGTCTGCGGGATGACAGGCTGGACGGCAGCTTTCTGCTGCGGTCCAGCCTGTCATCTCGATGTAGCAGAGCTGGAGCTGTCCTGGGAACCATCGAAAGGTAAGGATTATGTTGCTTTATTATTTTTCTTTTATTGCAGGAGATCGTTGGCTTCAGCTGGAATGGGCGTGATGGTAAGTATGGTTTAATTTAGAACAATAAAGAATTGTGTGTTTATTTCAATTAAAGGACTTTATTCTGGGTGTTGTGTTTTTTTTTAACTTTGACTATGGGGTTAGTAATGGGGGTGTCTTATAGACGCCTCTCCATTACTAACCTGGGCTTGATGTCAGCTGGCATTATAAGCTGACATCAACCCCAACCCTATTACCCCACTGCCACCGCTATAGGGCAGTGGGAAGAGCGAGGCTAAGTGCCAGAATTGGCGCATCCTATGGATGCGCCATTTCTGGGACGGCTGACGGCTGGTGTTTCTAGCCTGGGAGGGAGCCAATATTCATGGCACCCTTCCTGGGCTATTAATATCAGCCCCCAGCTGTCTGCCTAGCCTTTGCTAGCTATTAAAATAAGGGGGACCCCACGTCATTTTTTTGGGGGGGTCCCCCATTTTAATAGCTAGTAAAGGCTAGGTATTCAGCTGGGGGCTGATAGTAGTAGCCTCGGAAGCTCCATGGGTATTACCCCCTTCCCAGGCTTCAAACATCTGCCCCAGCCGTCTGCTTAACCTCTGCTAGAGACTAAAATTGTGGGGAACCCCACGCCAGTTTTTTTTTTTAATAAATCCTTTATTTTAACATTAAATGACAAGTACAGTAATCAACACTGTCACTGTACTTCTTATATATGTGACTGACATGTTTCTATCTATCTAATCTATGTGTGATACTCTATCTTTCTGTTCTAAATTGTCGGGTACCGCTGCTGAATTGCCGGCCGGCTTTTTTAAAGAGACGGTGCATGAAAACACTAATATTTTTTTTTAATAAATCCTTTACACTAAATGACAAGTACAGTAACCAACACTGTCACTGTACTTCTTATATACAGTACAGACCAAAAGTTTGGACACACCTTCTCATTTAAAGATTTTTCTATATTTTCATGACTATGAAAATTGTACATTCACACTGAAGGCATCAAAACTATGAATTAACACATGTGGAATTATATACTTAACAAAAAAGTGTGAAACAACTGAAAATATGTCTTATATTCTAGGTTCTTCAAAGTAGCCACCTTTTGCTTTGATGACTGCTTTGCACACTCTTGGCATTCTCTTGATGAGCTTCAAGAGGTCGTTACCGAAATGGTTTTCACTTCACAAGTGTGCCCTGTCAGGTTTAATAAGTGGGATTTCTTGCCTTATAAATGGGTTGGGACCATCAGTTGTGTTGTGCAGAAGTCTGGTGGATACACAACTGATTTAGTCCTACTGAATAGACTGTTAGAATTTGTATTATGGCAAGAAGAAAGCAGCTAAGTAAAGAAAAACGAGTGCCCATCATTACTTTAAGAAATGAAGGTCAGTCAGTGCGAAAAATTGGGAAAACTTTGAAAGTGTCCCCAAGTGCAGTTGCGAAAACCATCAAGCGCTACAAAGAAACTGGCTCACATGAGGACCGCCCAAGGAAAGGAAGATCAAGAGTCACCTCTGCTTCTGAGGATAAGTTTATCCGAGTCACCAGCCTCAGAAATCGCAGCTTAACAGCAGCTCAGATTAGAGACCAGGTCAATGCCACACAGAGTTCTAGCAGCAGACACATCTCTTTAACAACTGTTAAGAGGAGACTTTGTGCAGCAGACTTTCATGGTAAAATAGCTGCTAAGAAACCACTGCTAAGGACAGGCAACAAGCAGAAGAGACTTCTTTAGGCTAAAGAACACAAGGAATGGACATTAGACCAATGGAAATCTGTGCTTTGGTCTGATGAGTCCAAATTTGAGATCTTTGGTTCCAACCACCATGTCTTTGTGCGACGCAGAAAAGGTGAACGAATGGACTCTACATGCCTGATTCCCACCGTGAAGCATGGAGGAGGAGGTGTGATTGTGTGGGGGTGCTTTGCTGGTGACACTGTTGGGGATTTATTCAAAATTGAAGGCATACTGAACCAGCATGGCTACCACAGCATCTTGCAGCGGCATGCTATTACATCCGGTTTGCGTTTAGTTGGACCATCACTTATTTTTCAACAGGACAATGACCCCAAACACACCTTCAGGCTGTGTAAGGGCTATTTGACCAAGAAGGAGAGTGATGGGGTGCTACGCCAGATGACCTGGCCTCCACAGTCACCAGACCTGAACCCAATCGAGATGGTTTGGGGTGAGATGGACCGCAGAGTGAAGGCAAAAGGGCCAACAAGTGCTAAGCAGCTCTGGGAACTCCTTCAAGATTGTTGGAAGACCATTTCTGCTGACTACCTCTTGAAGCTCATCAAGAGAATGCCAAGAGTGTGCAAAGCATTCATCAAAGCAAAAGGTGGCTACTTTGAAGAACCTAGAATATAAGACATATTTTCAGTTGTTTCACACTTTTTTGTTAAGTATATAATTCCACATGTGTTAATTCATAGTTTTGATGCCTTCAGTGTGGATATACAATTTTCATAGTTATGAAAATACAGAAAAATCTTTAAATGAGACGGTGTGTCCAAACTTTTGGTCTATATTGTATGTGACTGACATGTTTCTATCTATCTAATCTATGTGTGATGCTCTATTCCTTCTTGTCTAAATTGTCGGGTACCGGTGTATGCCGCTGCTGAATTGCCGGCCGGGTTTTTTAAAGAGAGCGTCTTCTGAGCAGTTTGTCAGCTTTTGGACACCTTTGAAGGTGTTTTCTATGTGTTTCTATGTGTTTTTGTTTGCCTGCCATTGGTTTTAACGGTGTTTGACGGTGTTCTAAGGTGTTCGACGAACAGTACGACGAACAGTTCCTCGAACATCCCGGTGTTCGACGAACCGAACCGAACCCGAACACTACGGGGGTGGCTCAACACTAGTTCAGAGATATATCCAACTTCAAAAATTAATATGGACAAGTGCCAAACCTTAGATATTAACCTAAAAAAAAATATGAAAGCAAAAATAACTCAAAATTCCCCTTTCAATTGGTCTTCATCAATTCGATTTCTAGGTATTGTAATCTCTCCCAACCTTAAGGATTTATACAAAAACAATTTTCCGCCCTTACTATCTAAAATTTCTGAACAATTGTCCTCTTGGAATGCTCCCTATATGTCCTGGCTGGGTAGAAAAAACCTTATGAAATGCATAATATGGCCAAAAATTACATATTGTTACAGTCTCTCCCCATACTTCTGTAGCGCCCCGAGAGTTCGGCCGCTACAGAGGTATTGGATCTCATCCAGATGTGCGATATCTCACTTCCAGGTAAGGATGGAGTGTGAATCAGGACCCCGACACCTGCATGCATTACACCACATTTCCGGCAGGCAGGGAGACCGATATGCTCCAAGTAGAGCATGACAGTCCCTGTTCCTGGCTGGAGTGGGGGGAGGGAACACCGAGGAAGGGGGGACCCTGTAGTGCATAGGAGGGAGAAGGCAGTTCCTGCGTGCACCTAGAGGGAGGTATAAAAGGTGAGCACCATCTTAGGTTCAAGAGAGAGTTCAGTTCAGTTGTTGGGAGAGAAAGAGGCTGGGAGCATAGGCTCTGCATGGGCTCTGCTCCACAGGCAGGTCGGAGAGAGCGGCCGGGGCCTGGAGGAAGGAGAAGCTGATAATACCAAGCTGGCCCTAACCCCTTTATTACCCAGTGAGCCACCACACCAGGGCCCTGGATGAGTTGGGTACAGTGCCAGAAGATGGCGCTTCTATGAACGCGCCATTTTCCGGTGTGGCTGCGGACTGCAATTTGCAGCGGGGGGGGGCCCAGAAAGCTTGGGCCTCCCTGCGCTGCAGATTCCAGCCCCCAGCTGCCTAGTTCTACCTGGCTGGACACAAAAATAGGGCGAAGCCCCACGTATTTTTTTTTTAATTATTTCATGAAATCCATGAAATAATTAGAAAAAAAGGCCTTCCCTATATTGTTGTGTCCGGGCAGGTACAAATAGGCAGCTGGTGGTTGGGGGCTGCCCGTTCCTGCCTGCTGTACCTGGCTGGACACAAATATAGTGCGAAGCCCCACGTCAATTTTTTTTAATTATTTCTGGAAATTATTTCAAAATCCTATGGATGCACCATTTCTGGGGCGGCTGACGGCTGGTGTTTCTAGCCTGGGAGGGAGCCAATATTCATGGCACCCTTCCTGGGCTATTAATATCAGCCCCCAGCTGTCTGCCTAGTCTTTGCTAGCTATTAAAATAGGGGGGACTCCACATGATGTTTTGGGGGGGTCCCCCATTTTAATAGCTAGGAAAGGCTAGGTATTCAGCTGGGGGCTGATATTAGTAGCCTCGGAAGCTCCATGGGTATTACCCCCTTCCCAGGCTTCAAACATCTGCCCCAGCCATCTGCTTAACCTCTGCTAGAGACTAAAATTATGGGGAACCACACGCCAATTTTTTTTTTTAATAAATCCTTTATTTTAACACTAAATGACAAGTACAGTAATCAACACTGTCACTGTACTTCTTATATATGTGACTGACATGTTTCTATCTATCTAATCTATGTGTGATGCTCTATCTTTCTGTTCTAAATTGTCGGGTACCGCTGCTGAATTGCCGGCCGGCTTCTTTAAAGAGACGGTGCATGAAAACACTAATATTTTTTTAAATAAATCCTTTACACTAAATGACAAGTACAGTAAGCAACACTGTCACTGTACTTATTATATATGTGACTGACATGTTTCTATCTATCTAATCTATGTGTGAAGCTCTATTCTTTCTGTTCTAAATTGTCGGGTATCGCTGCTGAATTGCCGGCCGGCTTTTTTAAAGAGACGGTGCATGAAAACACTAATATGTTTTTTAATAAATCCTTTACACTAAATGACAAGTACAGTAACCAACACTGTCACTGTAGTACTTATATATGTGATTGACATGTTTCTATCTATCTAATCTATTTGTGATGCTCTATTCCTTCTTGTCTAAATTGTCGGGTACCGGTGTATGCCGCTGCTGAATTGCCGGCCGGGATTTTTAAAGAGAACGTCTTCTGAGCAGTTTGTCAGCTTTTGGACACCTTTGAAGGTGTTTTCTGTGTGTTTCTATGTGTTTTTGTTTGCCTGCCATTGGTTTTAACGGTGTTCGATGGTGTTCTAAGGTGTTCGTCGAACAGTACGACGAACAGTTCCTCGAACATCCCGGTGTTTGACGAACCGAACCGAACCCGAACACTACGGGGGTGGCTCAACACTAGTTCAGAGATATATCCAACTTCAAAAATTAATATGGACAAGTCCCAAACCTTAGATATTAACCTAAAAAAAAATATGAAAACAAAAATAACTCAAAATTCCCCTCTCAATTGGTCTTCTTCAATTCGATTTCTAGGTATTGTAATCTCTCCCAACCTTAAGGATTTATACAAAAACAATTTTCCGCCCTTACTATCTAAAATTTCTGAACAATTGTCCTCCTGGAATGCTCCCTATATGTCCTGGCTGGGTAGTAAAAACCTTATGAAATGCATAATATGGCCAAAAATTACATATTGTTACAGTCTCTCCCCATACTTCTGTAGCGCCCCGAGAGTTCGGCCGCTATAGAGGTATTGGATCTCATCCAGATGTGCGATATCTCACTTCCAGGTAAGGATGGAGTGTGAATCAGGACCCCGACACCTGCATGCATTACACCACATTTCCAGGGGGCAGGGCGACCGACATGCTCCAAGTAGAGCATAACAGTCCCTGTTCCTGGCTGGAGTGGGGGGAGAGAACACCGAGGAAGGGGGGACCCTGTAGTTCATAGGAGGGAGAGGGCAGTTCCTGGGTGCCCCTAGAGGGAGGTATAAAAGGTGAGCACCATCTTAGGTTCGAGAGAGAGTTCAGTTCAGTAGTTGGGAGAGAAAGAGGCTGGGAGCAGAAGCTCTGCATGGGCTCTGCTCCACAGGCAGGTTGGAGAGAGCGGCTGGGTCCTGGAGGAAGGAGAAGGAAGGAAGAGGAGTGGAGGAGGCTCCAGGAACAAGGAACGAAGGGACCCCAGGGGTGTGGACCGGCGAGTCACCACCGCACGCCCGAATCTACCTGCATAGAAGGGTCAGGCCAAAGGGGAGACCGGTCCCCAAAACTAGTGGAGGCGTGGAACTACCCTCAGCTAGAAACCAGAGGCTGTGACATTTTATGTGGCGCAGCCCCTCGCTGCACCCACTGGGAAGGCACCATATAGGGTCAGGAAAACGGCGCCAAGGTTTTAACAGAGAAGGCCCGAGGCAGCCGGACAGAAGCGAGGTCACTGGCGGGGTATGAAAGGCCAGAGAAAGGACACACAAAGGGGGTCCTGTGAAGCGCTCCAAAGTTATCTGGGAGTAGGCCGAGCCCCTCACCTGGTGAACACAGTGCGATGTGGGACGTTATGACCAGCTGTAGTAACGTGGATAAAGAACTGTGAGTAACTACCCTGGACTGCATTACAGGACTCCGTGTCGTTACTGCTGCTCCCGCGCACCATCACCCCCAACATCCACACTTGTTGCCCTGAGGCTATACTCCTCCCGTGGGGAGTTATACTATCCTCTGCTGCACTCACAACACCAGCCTCAGCGGTCTGCCCTGCAGCGGCGGTTTACTCTGACCACAATCCACGGGTGGAGTAGTCAGACATTCAGCATATAGACTGCCATTTGGTTTGACCACCCTGAGCCATGGGACCGAGTCCCCGCCACGCAAGGAATACAACCCCCAGCATCCACAAAAGGTCCGGTTCCGTGTATCCCCACACACACACGGCCCAGGGGGCGCGTCACATCTACCAGGCTCCTTCTTTAGGGAATCTAGGAGAATTCATTCACAATTTATCTGGAACAAGAAAAAACCTGGAATCTCACAACAGGTGCTTATTTTATCCCATCAAAATGGAGGCATTGACTTTCCATCCCCATTATACTATCAACAAGCCATACACTTGCAAAGAATAGTTGATTGGGTGAGGAGCCCCGAAAATAAGCTGTGGGTCCAAATAGAGGAGGAAAATGTCTCCTTTCCTCTAAGACAAATTATATTCTCCAAACCTGAAAAGTCTCTTAATTTTCAATTATCGAACCCTTTCACTCCAGTCACACAAAAAATTTGGTCATTAAAACACATTAGAGAAGCATGTGCCCCCTTCCCCTCACCGCTGATGCGAATCAGGGGTCTTCTCCAATCTAACACACCAGAACTGAACGAAACAATACCCCAAGCAATACGAAAGTCTGATGCCATGCTGCAAACCCTAACGGACATGGGGCTGATACCCTCAACCCAAGAAATAAGTGAAAAACTAAGTGTTGAGAATCTTAACCCCTTCCTGTACCACCATTTTTTACTACATTTCAAACATATCATGCTAAAAGAGGATATTAACAGACAAATTACGTAGTTTGAGGCACTACTAACCCAAGTTAAACCACAAAATAGATTGTAGCTACCTCCTACAAACAGACAACCTCCCTAAATGTACCAAAAAACACCCATTTATTATGAAATGGGAAAAAGATGTGTAAAACATTTTTTGACATAGAAACCAAAAAAAATCTTCTTGCTTTCAAACTTTCATCTAAATGTGTCAGATTACAAGAAAGTGGTTATAAAATCTTCACTAGATGGCACATGATGCCGATCAAACTCAATAAATGTGATAATTCGTATGACCACAGATGTTGGAGATGCCTCTTGGAACCAGGCACGTATTTTCATCTTTGGTGGTCCTGTAACATTATACAAAAATACTGGACAAATGTCCTCAAGGTTGTCTTGCAGGTCCTTAAGATTAATTTTACCTGTTCTGCCGGAGATATGTCTGCTCCCTCTGTTTCCAGATGACCTCTCCAGAAAAGAAGTCTCTATACTAAGGCATCTTTTGGCTTCTGCTAGACTGTTAGTACCCACAATGTGGAAATCAAGTCATCCCCCTACGCTGGACCAGTGGAAACAGAAGGTGGAGCAGATATATAGATTGGAGGAATTAGCAGCCTGGGAAAATAGGAAACACTCTCTCTTTACGGCGAAATGGTCCCCATGGCGCCGCTTCTTTCAAAAATGCTCTTAACTAAAGATGCAGTTGTTGCTTCCCTCCTATAACCAGAAACAATGTTTGCAAACCATATGTCCAATTACAAGAAAGTTAATGCTCTAGGAAACAATAACGCCTGATCTAAGCTCACATACGGATTCAAAAGATAACTCACTGACTAACCCATTCCCAAATAACTAAAAATCTAACCCACCCAACATAAATCTGAAAACCTAATAATTCTGTAACCCCCTCTTTTCTCTTCCTCCCAATCCCCCTCCCTTTTTTTTTCTGCCCACCCGCCCTTTTTTTTTTTCTACCCCCCCACACCTCTCCCCTCAACTGTTTTCTCATTCTTGTTGCTTTCTTTGATACATCTATTTATATATATCACTAAAAAATAATAACAATCATTTTTCTAAAAATATCTGTTATATAAATCTGCACTATATACTGATTACGTATGGATGATGTTTAATTATTACATTGGTAATGTTTTATTGTACTTTTTACCTTTGGAAAAAGTTAATAAAAAGATTTTAAAAAGAAAAGAAAGAAAAGAATTTATGTAGTCGGATATAACAATGTACCCCAACCTAAACTTATGCAAAACGGTGTCTAATACAATTCCTAGTCATAACATACAGTAGCCTTATGATATGTCACATTATACAAGTTGACATTTATGTGGTTATTACAGTATATTCAATTAATTGTGTATGTCATGACTACATATAAGTAAATTTATCCTTTTTAGGACATTGCTTATATATCAATTAAAAGAGCATTATTCTCAATATAGACTTAATTATGGAGTATAATTTAGACATATATAGAGGGATATATACAAATAATTTAAATGGCAGTACATCAAATATTAATATATCTATACTCGGTATATCTACATATTTAATGCTGAATACATTGTGGTATGTCAGCACAAATGGCAATTTCGTTTAACAATCATAGACTATATGATCTAAGGAGGGCCATATATTACTTGTTAATACCACAGTCAAACCCTTGCAGTAATGGGTTAATAGATATATGGCCACCCAGCTAAATGAAAAAAAATTGAAAGATGGCCAATAATTCCCAGGAGGGCCTTCCAGAATTTCATCTATATTACAGCTAGTCTTTCCTTTTTGTTTCTCTTTGGGACAAATAGTGTCTCCTATATATTAATCAGGCATAGGGTAGACAAATATCAAAAAGAATGTAGAACAATGAAGGATGCAAGGATTAAATTAATCTAATTTCCAACACTGTGGTATTCACCCGGGTCTTTCTTTCTTTTCTCTTATATCTTTGTACTAGGTGAAGATAATCAGGAGCTACAAAGACATCAAAGTCGGGTATAACTGAATGTCCTTGGATATAAACAGTGAGATTTCCAAAACTGAAAATCCCCCTTCTCAAGATGATTTTTCCTTTCATAGCACATTATAGTGAGAATATTCCAATTATTCCGGATATCTCATCATCCCTACATTGCCAACTCGTCATCCAACATGGAGTCCAGATGTCGAACAGTGAGTGGAGCCGCAGACAATTTATATGTATATAAAGAACTAAAAGTTAAAATCACATCAAGCCACACAAATTAAAAACAAGTAAAAACACCAAGAATATAGAAACCATCTCTATATTTATATCACAAGAAAGAACCAAAGCCATGGTTTTCATTAAGTCCCAGGGGGGGTCATAGTGATGTATCAATCTGCTCTCCACCTGAGAAAGTACCCTTAATACATCCCCTCCCCTGGGGCCCAGACTCACCTGATCAATGGCCATTACATGAAGACCTTTAGCATCAGAGTTATGCGTATTGCAAGGACTTATTGCCCAAAATATAAGACATGACCTGGTTTAGATGTAACAGCCCTGACGCGTGCGTTTCTCACGTAGCTTCTTCCAAGGGGATGAGTATCTTGTCATGTCTTAGATTTTGTATGTTTGACTATTTACACCTGATAACTTGTATTTATGTTTGGACTTGGCATTTATGTACTGGATTTCTATAACCAATATGGCTATTTACTTCAGATGGATGCAATTGCACTTTTGCACAAAGCAATTTACCTAGTGATGTATTTGCACACAGTTATTAGTATTTATTACCAATATTTCTATTGAGTCATTGATTGGTGCATGTATGACAGGTCTTCCAAATATTTATATAGTTAATACTTTTCTGAAACATACTTGAATATCAGTTTGCAGTAATTTGATTTTCTATCAACTATGGAGTATTAGCTCCCTCTAGTGTCTTTGTTTGGTATGACCAGGTTTTGTGTGTTTATGTATTTTTGTCAGTCAGTTTCCCCTTTTAAATGTTTTTAATGGTGCTGTAATAAAGATAATAATTTCAGATTATTGGCTGTACTACTTCCATTATCTATGTAGGTTTTTGTTGGTTTAAGGAAGTGCCCTTTATTCTAAAAGTGTCTATATGATAGGTTTAATATAAATAAAAGTATTGTAAGAAATGAAAGCATCTTTCTAGATGAAATGTCATGATGAACTTTTCCTGTAACAAAAGCTATTTGAAATTTTCTGGATTTTCTCTGAGGATTTCAACAGTCTTTTGCTAACAGGTAGTGTTGAGCGAGCACTAAAATGCTCGGGTGCTCGAAGCTCGGGCCGAGCTCGCCGTGATACTCGGGTGCTTGACCCGAGCAATGAGCCCAATGTTAGTCTATGGGAGACCCGAGCATTTTTGCGGCGGCACCCCCGGCAGTCGGTAGAAAGCCTAAAAAGTGCCCAAAACGATAGTGACAGTGCTCAAAAGACATGGTGACAGCATGGGGATCGCCCCAGGAAGCATTTCTGACCCCCAGGTCACTGCTGTCAACAACGTGGTCAGAGGTATTTAGCCACTTTAACGGGCTCACAATAAAACGTTCAAAAACTAAACTGAAATGTTTTTCCTGTGAAATATGTTAAGGAACTTCCTTTCCAGGGTAAAGACTTGTGTATAAGATAAAATAAATAACCAAAAACAAAAATACTCCTCCACACCTTGGGCTATGTTCACAAGTAGCATTTTTTATGCGTTTTTGCACTTTTGTATTGCTTTCAACCGTGACAAATGCATTGACCGGGAAATGTAATTTTACCATTTTACAATCTTATCTGGCCATGTGCTGTGTGACACATGCATACAGTGCTGAAAAGAGTGCCAAGGTGAGTAGCATGATAATAAAAGTTAGCATCTGCTTTGTTTCCTTGGATTGCAAGCGTAAGTGTGCTGTCTGCCACCCACCCACCCCCAGGCTGCAATACCATACTGCTAGCTTGCTTGCACTTGAATTGAGGCCTTTTAGGCTTGTGGAGGCAGATGCCGGCCACCATGTAATGGCTGCATCGGCGGCCTGGTATCCATACTCAGTCCCCAGGCGGCCGGGTGTCCATAAACGGTCCCCAGCCGCCCCTATTTGTCCCGGTGCACCTTATACACAAGCGCGCATACCAAAACATTACCTGAGCCCACCCCTGTGCATTTAGAGGGAAGGACAGCCTAACCACAAACATGTAGACAAGTGAATGTGGCCAGGGATAGTCCATCTCACTGACACCTTCACACTGGGTTAATATTGTGGAAGCCGGGACACAGTTGAACACTGGGATGCAACATGTCCTCCAGACATAGAGGATTGCGGGTCCTGGGTCAATCATGCTTCAAAACAAAGCTCAGAAGGTAGACAGCAGCAGTGGTTGGCCTCCTACACAACGAGTAAATTATTCATGATCATGAGGCCATCCATCTCCTTAGCTTTCTGTCCCTTGGAATGCAAGTGCATGTATGTAGTAGCGGCTAGGCCTGAGGTAGTCAGCGTTTTGGCGCATATCCTACCTCCTCCGAGGATTGCTGGAAGTTTTCCTGCTACTATCCCAGTTCTATGACTCCAGTTAAAACAAAGCTTCAGGTGATGAATGATAGATGAGGTGGTGGCAAAGGAGAAAGAGCAGGAGGAACAGGGACCATTCACATCAATATCAGGCCAGTCAACCACAGATGTCTTGTAGGATATGTTTCTGTACCAAAAGGAGCAGTTCGGCTACACAGTTATAGGGTATACAGTGAGTGCAATGCCTACCAAAAATTTCGAGGCACTCCAATGCCCCTTGGAAGTGACATGGAGGTCTGAGGGCCTTAACTAAACCGTTTTTTCCATTTATAGCAACTGGGTCTCCTGTACACTGTTGGCCTAAGCAGTGAATGGAAGGCTTTCCAAAAATAATGAGGATCTGCAATGCCCCTTGAAACAGACATGGATTACAGCGTACTCAAAACCTTCTACCCATTATTGGGAAGTGGGTCTCCCTTAGCTTTTGCTTTTCAATGTATAGGCAAACACTGACTAAAATTAGGAGGAAATGCAATGCCCGTTGGAAGAGTCGTAGAGGTTAGAGTTAATTAAAAACAACATTTCAATGCCCCTTGGAAGAGCTGTGGAGTTCAGAGAGGTTTAACAAGACAGTTTTAATGCCCCTTGGAAGGGACGTGGAGGTCACAATAGCTTAACAAGATGGTTTTAATGCCCCTTGGAGGAGACGTGGAATTCAGAGTGGTTTAACAAGACAGTTTTAATGCCCCTTGGAAGAGACGTGCAGGACACAGTAGCTTAACAAGACGGTTTTAATGCCCCTTACAAGAGCCATGCAGTACAGCATATTAAAAGCATTATTCCCATTATTGGGGAGTGGGTCTCCCATAGTCTTTGCCTATGCCTTCCAAGCAAAAGCTGCCAAAAATTAGGACGGAGAAACTTGCAATGCTGGCAACATGGACCACGGTCACCCTGGTGGTATAGTGGTGGTGGAGGCTGAGGATAAGGTGAAGAGCAAAAAGCAGCAGAAATGAGGAAGCGTATACCCATGTGTGGGTGTGAAGCGGTGCATGGGAATACACCTCCCCAAATAACACAGTCGATTTGACTTTATGTTACTCTGCTGTCATTAGGTGATGATGAGAAGTCTGGCCCAATCCGGCCCTTGTTCATTTTGATAAGGGTCAGCTTGTCAGCATTGTCAGTTGACAAGCGAGTGCGCTTATTAGATATAATTGACCCAGTGGCACTAAAAATATGCTCCGATAACACGCTAGCGGCAGGGCAGACCAGGACCTCCAAGGCGTACAGAGCGAGTTCATTCCAAGTGTCCAGCTTGGATAACCAATAGTTAAAAGGCACAGAGGAATCACGGAGGACGCTGGTACGGTTGGCATGGTACTCCCTCACCATCTTTTGAAACTTTCCACTCCTTGTGAGAGTACCCAGCGCCTCAGGGCCTGTAAGCTGGGCTGGTCTCAGAAAACTGTCCCAGAAAGTTGACTGTGTTCCCCTGCCTCTGCTGGATTGGAGTTGCGTCTCTCTGGCCTGTATGCCTTGGTTGGTCAACGAACTGTGACCTCTGCCGCTAGCGTGTTTAGATGGGAATTTTTCTTACAGTTCTGCAGCAAGGGCCTTCTGGTACTGCCCCAATTTTGTAGACCTCTCCACCTCAGGAATAAGAGAGTGAAAGTTCTCCGTGTAGCGGGGGTCTAAAAGTGTCACCAACCAGTAATGACTGACACCAAACATTTTTACAACGCGAGGGTCACGGTTAAGGCAGCGTAGCATAAAGTCTGCCATGCGTGCCAGACTGGTAATGGGCAAGACTTCCGTGTCCTTCCATGCTCTCCTCCTCCTCCCCCCTGTCCTCAGGCCACCCATGCTGAACTGACGGTATGACCGTAGTACAGGTACTACCTTCTACAGCGCATGATACCAGCTACTGTACTTGCTCCTCTTCCTCCTCTCCCTCATTGTCCCCCAATGCACGTTGGGATGAGATGAGGCTGGGCTGTGTGTAATCGCCCATTATGGGTTCTTGATCCATCTCATCATACTTTGGCTGCAATGCCTCCTCTTTAATTCTCTGCAGAGAGCGTTGCAAAAGACAGACAAGTGGGATGCTGATGCTAATGATGGCGTCATCGCAACTCACCATTTTGGTGGACACCTCAAAGTTTGTCAGGATGTACATATGTCAGACATCCAGGTCCACTCCTGAGGTCTAATGTGTGGAGTCTGACCTGAATATCGACAGCCTTGTTGCAGCTAGTACTACACAACTGCTCTCTTCTGCTCACAAATCCTTTGTAACATGTGGAGGGTAGCGTTCCAACGTGTGGGGACATCACACACCAGTCGGTGTGCCGGAAGCTACAAACGCTGCTGCAACACAGCAAGGGCGGCGGAAGCTGTAGCTGACTTGCGAAAATGAGCTGACAGGCGGCGTACTTTGACGAGCAGATCTGGCAACTCGGAGTACGATTTATGAAACCGTTGAATCACAAGGTTAAGCACATGAGCCAGGCATGGTATGTGTGTGTTCTCGCCTTGCCTCAGAGCCGCCACCAGGTTATGGCCATTGTCACACACGACCATGCCTGGATGTAGGTTCAGCGGTCTCAGCCATAGATCTGCCTGCTCTTTCACAGCTGTCCACAACACACAAGTAGTGTGAGGTTTATCACCTAAGCTTATGAGTTTCAGCACAGCCTGTTGCCACTAGGCTGAGGCAGTACTGCAGTGCTTCCAGCTTGTAACTGATGTGGTGATATCTGAGATGAAGGCTGAACATGAGGAGGAGGAGGATGAGGATGATGCACAGGAGCTGTACACTGTGGGGGCAACTCTGAATGACATAGGGCCCGCAATCCTCGGTGTGGGGAGGATGTGTTCCGTCCCAAGGTCTGACTGGGTCCCGTCTTCCACTATGTTAACCCAGTGTGCCATCAGGGAGATGTACCGTCCCTGGCCACAAGCACTTGTCCACGTGTCGGTTGTCAGGGGGACTCTCCCAGTAACTGCGTTGTTGAGGGTACGGCAGATGTTTTGGGACATGTGCTTGTGTAGTGCGAGGATGGCACACCGGGCAAAATAGTGTCGGCTGGGGACCGAGTACCGAGGGATGGCCACTGCTATAAGGTTGCGGAAGGATTCCGTCTCCACCAGCATAAAAGGCAGCATTTCCAATGCAAGCAGTCGTGAAATGTGAGAATTTAGGACTGTGGCCTGTGGGGCGTTGGCTGTGAATTTGCGCTTTCGTTCAAAGCTCTGGAATATGGACAATTGAACGCTGCGGTGGGACGTGGACGTGGACGTTGATGCTGTTTCTTGAGAAACTTCCATAACAAGTGAAGACTGAGAGGAGGGGGCATCTTTGCATGCAGTATGGACAGGGGATTGCCTTGCACACACAACAGGGGGTTCTACTACATGCACAACAGTGGAAGAAGCAGTGGTGACACCTGCTGACACTGGTTGTGGACCCTGGGGTTCGCCCCACAAAGTCAGGTGCTTTGCTGCCATTTGCCTGATCATGCTGTTGGTGGTCAGGCTGGTAGTTTTGTCACCCCGGCTGATGCTGGCCTGGCAGGTGGTACAAATGGCCTTTTTGGGGTTATCAGCAGAGTCTTTAAAAAAATTCTAGACTCTGGAAGACTTACCGGTTGTACTGGCAACGTCCCTCGTGTTGGTGTTACGGGTAACGGTTGCCCGCCTTCTGTCTGTGGCCACCACACTGCTTCTTCCTGCCTGTTGGGGTACTCTGCCTCCCTCCCCCTGTGTGCTACTGGCCTCACTCTGCGTGTCCTCCTGCCACGTTGGGTCAGTTACTAGATCATCCACCACCTCCTCCTCTTCCACCTCTGCACCACGGTCCTCCTCCTCACTTTGTGGCAATTGTGTCTTGTCATCGTCCACCTCTTGTGACAAATTGCCAGCGTCGCCTTCCTGTGGCTGTGGCTGTTCAAATATTTGGCCATCGCTACATGGGATCTCCTCTTCCACCACTTCAAGCGGAGCAGGCGAGAGGCACAAATATGGAAGTGGACCAGTGAACAGCTCTTCAGAGTGTCCAACTGTGGGATCAGTTGCTGTCTGACGACACTCGGCATGGTGGGAGGAAGGAGCATCAGGGTGAGGAGCAGTATGCGGTTGAGACTCACGGCTACTAAGACTTGACCGTGTGGAAGACAGACCGGAGGTGGTGGGGTCCAGGTGACTGGAAGTATTATCTGCTATCCAATTAATAACCTGTTCACACTGATCAGTTCGCAATAGTCGTCTTGTTTTTGTGTGCTTCCCTAGTAATTCAGTCAAGAACTGGGAGCGAGAAGGTGTGGCTGTTGGTTGTGGCACATTTTCACCTTGGCCATGGCCCCGTCCTCTGCACGCACCATCACCAGAACGTCCAGTTCTATGTCCCTTGCCACGCACCTTGCCCATTGTAAATGAAGTAAAATAGCTTACACTCACAATATCAATGGCAAAAGGGTAATAAAAATGAGAATAGAACCGTGGAACTGCAAAACCACAGTTATAATTTCCTGGTGTATACCAGACTTGTTAAAATAGATATATTTGTGTCTGAACAGTCAGCGACACACTCAAACTGTTTTTTTTTATAGAAAAAAGGCAAGCAGGTTGATAACACCCAGATTTGAACCGTGGAAGAGGAAAACCACAGTTCTATTTCTCTGGCCTACACCAGACTCTTTTAAACAGATATATTGGTGTCTGAACAGTCAGCGAGACACTGAAAATGTTTTTTTTTTAATGCAAAAAAGTCAAAAAAGTGGATAATACAGAGATTTGAACCGTGGAACTGAAAATCCACAGTTCTAGTTATCTGGCTGAAACCAGATTGTTTTAAACAGATATATTTGTGTCTGAACACTCATGTCATGAAACAACACCGACGTTTGGGTCAGACCTTGCATCTCTCTGGCGCCCCCTTATCCTGCTGGTCACACACGGTATTGACCGAGGATAAGCACGGGTGCAGCTGCTCTAATTTATGTCGACTATTGCGGCACGTGATGTGACAGGATGTATATATGCCTCCAGTTCCTTCCAGGAATGTATACATACCTCCGACCAGCCACCCTCAAACCACAATATCACATAAATACTGGTATACTGCCACCACCGATCGCTTAACAGGTGGATCGGGTACCCGTTAGGTAACGTGAATTAGCGGGTGAGGAACGTGTTTGCTCGACATAGGACAAGAAGAACGAAACTGGTAAATAATAATGGTTTACTCCCAAAAGGGGGGCAGTGTTTACAAAATATATACAAGATATTATAAAGGAGACAATTTACATATATGCATAAACAGTTATTAAAATAAAAGGGATAAGTAATAGCAAAACCTGCTTCACAAGGTGATGGTCTCAGATTCTGTGGGGGGGACGGCTCCCCAGGAATTAGAGGTGATTCTTCCACGCAGCGTGGTGTGCGTGCGTCTGACATCCCTGAGAAGAATGACTTGGAAAATCGCCAATCTGGTTTTTAGCAAAGCAGCCCAAACTCTGGGAGACACCCATTATTTACCTCACAAGGGGGGCTCGGCTTTGCGAGCCCACCCAGCTGCAGAAGACCTAAAAATCCTTCAGATTTCATATCTTGGTGTGGTGGGGTCCCACACCCAAGAGGGAGACATCATCTTGACCGTCACCACTATTCATGGAGATTGATATCAAATATGAAATCGCTATGACGCTCAGAAGCTCAGAATCCATTATCCCAGTTCCCGGTCGTTTCTCAGCTATGCAAGATATACTATTATAATGGGAAAAAGGTAAGCATTCCAAAAATGTGGTCCCTGTGTTTGTGACAGTCCTGTGCGTTATTTTAATTGACATTAAACGTTTGTCCAGCTAAACAATAGAATTGGAGGGAGAGACCAGTTTAAACTAGACGCTGCTCTGCGCTGAGGGTTTACAACGGTAATAAAAATTCTTAGGGTGGGGGCAGCTAGAGGAGAGTTCTATGTAAGAGTCTTACAAATGAACAGGGGGTGGAGATTTGAGACATCTCTCATTTTTTTTAAAACTAGGACCAAAAATACATTTTGCCTGACACCTCCCCCTTTTAGACTGCGCTATGGAGGTAGTACCTTCTGGTACTCCTCCAAGCGTATCTCTGGAGGCTCCCCTCGCCTGGACAACCCATCGGCATTGCCATGCTCGCTGCCTTTGCGGTGTTGAACGGTATTGTCATACTGCTGGAGGGTGAGGCTCCAGCGTAACAACCTTCCGTTGGCACCGGACATGGTGTGCAGCCAACTCAGGGGGTTGTGGTCAGTCACAACAGTGAAGGGGCGCCCGTACAAGTAAGGCTGTAAGCGGTTGAGGGCCCATACAATGGCCAGGCACTCCTTCTCTATGGTGGAATAGACCACTTCCCTCGGCAGCAGTTTCCGGCTTAGGTACAACACAGGGTGTTCTTGGTTCCCCGAGTCGACCTGGCTGAGTACAGCACCGAGGCCAAATTCCCTGGCGTCGGTCTGTACTAAGAGTGGTCATGTGCCGTCGACCGCCTTTAGTACAGGAGAGCTGCTCAGGGCAGTCTTCAAAGCCCGGAAGGCCACCTCGCATTCATCTGTCCACTTGACTGAATGGGGTAGGCTCCTCCTGGTGAGATCTGTCAAGGGCTTCGCAAAGCTACTATAGTTTTGTACAAAGCATCTATAGCACCCTGCGGTGCCCAAGAAGGACTGCACCTGCTTCTTGGTCCTGGGGGTGGGCCAGGACACGATACCGTCCACCTTTCCAGGCTCTGGCTTCAGAGTACCCCCACCTACCCGGTGCCCCAGGTAGTGGACCTCGTTCATGCCCATCTGGCACTTTCCCAGCTTGATGGTCAAGCCCGCCTGGTGAATGAGCCCGAGCACCTGCTGCAGATGCTCGAGGTGATCCTCCCAGGTGGGACTGAAGATGGCAATGTCATCCAGGTACGCCACTGCGTACCTCTCCAGTCCCTGGAGCAGGTGGTTGACCATTCGCTGGAAAGTGTCAGGGGCATTTTTCATGCAGAAAGGCATGACCGTGGATTCATACAATCCGAAGGGGGTGATAAAGGCAGACTTCTCCTGGGCCCCGGGGCTCAAGGGAATCTGCCAATATCCCTGACTCAAATCCATAATGGAGAGATAGCTCGCACTGGCTAACCGCTCCAGCAGCTCCTAAATGTGTGGCATTGGTTGTGCATCAGAGGCTGTGATAGCGTTGAGCCCCCTGTAGTCCACACAGAACCCGGTGGTCTGGTACTTTTTTAGCACCAGGACTACAGGTGAGGCCCACGTGATCTTGGACCGCTTAATCACCCCCAGCTTCAGCATCTCCTCGACCTCCTGGCGCATGACATGCTGCACCTCGTCGGAGATTCGATAGGCTGTCCGCCGGAGTGGGGCATGATTTCCGGTGTCCACTTCATGGACCGCCGCCTCAGTCCTGCCAGGCATGTTGGTGAACACTGCTTGGAAGGGTTTCAGCACTGCTCGCAGCTGAGACCTCTGGTCTGCGGATAGCAAGGCGCTTATCTCTACATCCTCCAGGGACCCGCTGGCCTTCGCTTGGGCGAGCATGTCCAAGAGGGGGTCATCCTCCCCATCCTCGGGCAGGTTGCAGACCGGTAGGACGCAGGTTCCACGTTCTTGATGAGCCTTCATCATATTAACGTGAAACGCCTTCCGCCTACCCCGCTCGTGGTCAAGTGTGATCACGTAGGTGACCGGGTTGAGCTGTTGGTGAATGACGTAAGGGCCTTCCCAGGGCGCCTGAAGCTTGTCCTTTGGTACGGGGACCCACACCTTCTGACCCACCAGGTAGGTCCGTTCTCGGGCATTCTGGTCGTACCAATGCTTCTGGTCAGCCTGGGCTTGCACCATGTTGTCATGCACCAACTGTGTCAAGGTCTGCATCTTGTCACGGAAGCGCATGACATACTCCACGATGGACACTCCAGGGGAGCTCGGCTCTTCTTCCCTGAATTCCCTTATCAACCCAAGGGGTCCTCGGACACACCTGCCATACAGGAGCTCAAAGGGGGAGAACCCCGTTGAGGCCTGTGGAACCTCTCTGTAAGCAAATAACAGGTGTGGGAGGTAACGCTCCCAGTCGCGACCCTGGGTTTCAACTAGCATTTTTAACATCTGTTTGAGGGTACCGTTGAATCGCTCACACAAACCATTGGTCTGTGGGTGATACGCGCTCGATACCAAATGCTGCACCTTCATTTTCTTACATAGGGCCTGCATTAAGCGTGACATGAACTGGGTCCCCTGGTCGGTAAGCATCTCCCTGGGAAATCCTACTCGCGAAAAGATGGCCAAGAGGGCGTCCGCCACCTTATCCGCCCTAATTGAGGACAGGGCTACTGCCTCCGGATACCGGGTAGCATAGTCTACCACGGTAAGGATGAAATGTTTTCCAGAGCTGCTGGGTATGGCCAGTGGTCCCACAATGTCCACAGCAATCCTCTGGAAAGGCTCCTCTGTCACTGGCAAAGAGATCAGGGGGGCTTTGGAGGCCGGCCCTGACTTTCCCACTCTTTGGCACGTGGTACAGGAGTGACAGTAGTTCACCACATCTGTCCTCATTTTGGGCCAATAAAAGTGATGAGACAGCCGGGCTTTGGTTTTGCTGACCCCCAAGTGTCCAGCGAGTGGAATTTAATGGGCGATCCGCAACAACTCATCCCTGAATTGGTAGGGGACGACCAGCTGTCTTTCCCTCAGCCACTCCTGTTGGGGTGTACAGGGAACTGTCTCCCGGTACAACCTCCCTTGGTCCCAGAATACCCTCTCCTTATCCGACTCGGAGGTGGGCTTCTCAGCGAGGCTCCTTAATGTCTCTAGGCTAGCATCTGAGTGCAGAGCTGCCTGAAACTCCTGGCTGGAGGAAGCCAGAAGTGAGGTTAAGGCCACGTCCTCACTGGGACCCTCTGGGACCGGCTCTGGGTCCATACCTGATTCAGTTATTCCTCTGTCCGAGGAGGGTCCAGAAGGCAGGGCGTTACTTGCGTTCTGGGCACTCTGACTGCGGGTAACAGCGGCTATATAGGCCGTCTCCCCGGGGAATAACACCGTCTCATTAGCCTGCGAGGCCATGAGAACTACTTCTCCATCATCCTCCATTATCTCAGGCACAGTGCTACGTATGGGACAGCGACTATCAGCCAGGTCACCTTCTGTTGTGACACTGGTCACTGGCACAGCACCACCTGCTTCATGGTCCTTGTGCCTCTCCCCATTACCCTTGGCACTGACCTTTGCTCCTGCTAGGGGATCCTCAGCAACATCACCCTGCAGAGTGACATGGCTGAGCTCTCCTGCACCTTCCAATACAACATCATCATCATCATCATCATCCTCATCAGGTAAAGCATTGACATTCCCATTATTAGCATTAACCTTACCAACCGTATCAGATCTGGGAGGGGGATCAGGGGCATAATAAGCAAACATCCTCCCAAAATCAGTTCCCAACAAAACATTTGCAGGTAGGTTTTCAGATATTCCCACTTCCTTCACCCCACTCCCCGCACCCCAATCAATAAAAACCCGGGCCATGGGCAAGGGGCATCGGACGCCCCCAATCCCGGTGACAGTCAGGGTCTTTCCCGGAATAAGCTCTTCAGTGGACACCAGTTCGGGTCGGATGAGGGTTCGTTCAGCCCCAGTATCCTTGAGGCCTACAGCGAGAGTGTCCCCCACCTTGACAGACTGCAAGAACTGATGCCTTAGGCCCTGGGGCCTTGGATGGGGGGTTCTTCCTCTACTTCTCTGGGCAAGTGGTGCTGAGATGACCAGTCTGGTTGCAGAAATAACACCTGCGGGCATCAGATGCAGGCCGGGCATTGGTAACGGGGAAAAGGCCTCCGGAAGGTCGGGTGGCAGGGGCAGGGATGGTGGTTGATGGCTTACCCCCTTTCCAGCTGGCGACAACTGGCTTCCGCACCTCTGGTCTCCGTTTGGCCTCGTAGGTGTCTGCAATCTGCGCTGCTTTATTGGAATCTGGTGGCTCCCGATCCATCACGAACTGCCGTACCTCAGTCGGACACAGATGCAGGAACTGGTCTTTCACCATCAGGTCCTTTAGCTGCTCAAAGGTGGTCGCTGACAGTCCTTGGATCCACTGCTCAAAGTTGGTTCGGAGCCCATGCACCACATCGCTGTAACTGTCGTGCGGTCCACGTTGGAGGTTCCGGAACTTTTTACAGTACACCTCAGGAGTCAGTTGGAACCTCTGGATTAGGGCCTGCTTAATGGCATCATAGTTCCCATCGAGGCTCGGAGGAAGAGCCACAAACACATCCAGAGCTTTGCCTCGCAGCCCTGCAGTTAAGTATCGCGCCCACTGTTCCTCAGGCAGCTGGTACTGTCTGCAAGTCTTTTCAAAACCCCTCAGAAAGGTGTCGAGGTCGCCGTCCTTTTCCATCACAGGAAAATGCTCTGGACGGGGCTTAAACAGGGTCGCATTGTTGGTCTCACCGTTCCGTGAGGTGGAAGCTGGGATCCCGAGTTGGGCCATCTGCAGTTCATGGGCTCTGAGCTTGGGCCTCTCGCTGGGCTCTCTCGGCCTCTCGCTCGGCTCTCTCGGCCTCTCGCTCGGCCTCTCGCTGGGCTCTCTCAGCCTCTCGCTGGGCTTCGGCTTCTGTTCACCGCTCGGCAGCCTCCTGGTGCTGCTGAATTACCTTCAGCCGTCCTTCATGATCCTCTGCAGGCGGTGGCTGTAGAGTCATCTGCAGATAGGGGTCCATGCTGCCCTGGTCGCTGACGCGGCATGCGTCTACAGGTGGGACCCCTGCAGTAGTACTGTCCATATCTCGGCTGACCCCTGGCCCTGCTGAGGTCTGGAGAAGGGCTTGTTCGGTCTCCAGCTGCGCCAGTGCAGCAGCCATTTCTTCTTCGTTTTTGCCGAGGGGGTCAATGCCTTTGGTTATACATATTCCAATAAGAGTGGAACGAAGAAGGGTAGGGGTAACTGCTACACATACAGTATTGTCTCAGATCTAATAAACACTGAGTTTGATCTTCAAAACTTTTGTGCAGGGTTCAGGTAAGAACCGTGCAAGTTTTTAGTGAGAGGAATGATTGCTCAAACCCGATCATTAATGTCCTATGATCCCACCGCTTGCCACCAATTTGTCATGAAACAACACCCACTTTTGGGTCAGACCTTGCAGCTCTCTGGCGCCCCCTTATCCTGCTGGTCACACACGGTATTGACCGAGGATAAGCACGGGTGCAGCTGCTCTAATTTATGTCGACTATTGCGGCACGTGATGTGACAGGACGTATATATACCACCAGTTCCTTCCAGGAACGTATATATACCTCCGACCAGCCACCCTCAAACCACAATATCACATAAATACTGGGGGCAGCTAGAGGAGAGTTTTATGTAAGAGTCTTACAAATGAACAGGGGGTGGAGATTTGAGACATCTCTCATTTTTTTTAAAAGTAGGACCAAAAATACATTTTGCCTGACAGAAGTAAAATAGCTTACACTCACAATATCAATGGCAAAGGGGTAATAAAATGAGAATAGAACCGTGGAACTGCAAAACCACAGTTATACTTTCCTGGTGTATACCAGACTTGTTAAAATAGATATATTTGTGTCTGAACAGTCAGCGACACACTCAAACTGTTTTTTTTATGGAAAAAAGGCAAGCAGGTTGATAACACCCAGATTTGAACCGTGGAAGAGGAAAACCACAGTTCTATTTCTCTGGCCTACACCAGACTCTTTTAAACAGATATATTGGTGTCTGAACAGTCAGCGAGACACTGAAAATGTTTTTTTTTTTAATGCAAAAAAGACAAAAAAGTGGATAATACAGAGATTTGAACCGTGAAACTGAAAAACCACAGTTCTAGTTATCTGGCCGAAACCAGATTCTTTTAAACAGATATATTTGTGTCTGAACACTCAATTTTTTTTTTGGTGGGGGGTGAATACCAAAACGTTAATAAGACAGGTATTTGTACAGTCTGACTGAGGGAAAAAAAAAAAAAAGAGGATTTAGATGAAAAAAAAAAGGATTTTTCCTGGCCCCTGAGACCGGGGGATAAGTCTAACAATTTGAGCAGCAGCAGCACACAGGACTGTAATGCAGTGTTTGTTGGTGTAACCACTGCATCTCCTATACTGACCAGCTCAACAAAGGGGATGCCACACCCTTAATTTGCACAGAATGCAAACAAGACAAAAAACCCCTTTGTTGATATATATTTTTTGTCTTTTTGTCAGTATATATGTAGCTTACCACGGGCCTAGGTGGTCTGGAGTTGGGACCCGGTCCTATTTGTCTACCCTTTTATGTGCATTACTTCAACTTTGATATACAGTAAGGTTTTTAATATAGACAGTGTAGGTACCGTCCCAATTTAGGGTCACCTTGTCGCTGGTGGGACGGCTTGTATACTTTTTTTGATAAAAAATAGTTCACTAAGTACCCTATATTTAATATGCAGCTTTGCTTTACATTTATATATAATGATGGTAGGGTATGAGATATATATTTTTTGTCTTTTTTAGGTTTTGCTTCTTTTTGCTAGTGTGAACATGCTCCTATTTCTTGCATGTGTACCATCTTAGACCTCAGTTCACATTGCTTGGTTTTTGTCTTGTTTGCATTCTGTGCAAATTAAGGGTGTGGCATCCCCTTTGTTGAGCTGGTCAGTATATATGTAGCTTACCACGGGCCTAGGTGGTCTGGAGTTGGGACCCGGTCCTATTTGTCTACCCTTTTATGTGCATTACTTCAACTTTGATATACAGTAAGGTTTTTAATATAGACAGTGTAGGTACCGTCCCAATTTAGGGTCACCTTGTCGCTGGTGGGGCGGCTTGTATACTTTTTTTGATCAAAAATAGTTCACTAAGTACCCTATTTTTAATATGCAACTTTGCTTTACATTTATATATAATGATGGTAGGGTATGAGATATATTTTTTTGTCTTTTGTAGGTTTTGCTTCTTTTTGCTAGTGTGAACATGCTCCTATTTCTTGCATGTGTACCATCTTAGACCTCAGTTCACATTGCTTGGTTTTTTGTCTTGTTTGCATTCTGTGCAAGTTAAGGGTGTGGTATCCTCTTTGTTGAGCTGGTCAGTATATATGTAGCTTACCACGGGCCTAGGTGGTCTGGAGTTGGGACCCGGTCCTATTTGTCTACCCTTTTATGTGCATTACTTCAACTTTGATATACAGTAAGGTTTTTAATATAGACAGTGTAGGTACCGTCCCAATTTAGGGTCACCTTTTCGCTGGTGGGACGGCTTGTATACTTTTTTTGATCAAAAATAGTTCACTAAGTACCCTATATTTAATATGCAACTTTGCTTTACATTTATATATAATGATGGTAGGGTATGAGATATATATTTTTTGTCTTTTGTAGGTTTTGCTTCTTTTTGCTAGTGTGAACATGCTCCTATTTCTTGCATGTGTACCATCTTAGACCTCAGTTCACATTGCTTGGTTTTTTGTCTTGTTTGCATTCTGTGCAAATTAAGGGTGTGGCATCCCCTTTGTTGAGCTGGTCAGTATATATGTAGCTTACCACGGGCCTAGGTGGTCTGGAGTTGGGACCCGGTCCTATTTGTCTACCCTTTTATGTGCATTACTTCAACTTTGATATACAGTAAGGTTTTGAATATAGACAGTGTAGGTACCGTCCCAATTTAGGGTCACCTTGTCACTGGTGGGACGGCTTGTATACTTTTTTTGATCAAAAATAGTTCACTAAGTACCCTATATTTAATATGCAACTTTGCTTTACATTTATATATAATGATGGTAGGGTATGAGATATATATTTTTTGTCTTTTGTAGGTTTTGCTTCTTTTTGCTAGTGTGAACATGCTCCTATTTCTTGCATGTGTACCATCTTAGACCTCAGTTCACATTGCTTGGTTTTTTGTCTTGTTTGCATTCTGTGCAAATTAAGGGTGTGGCATCCCCTTTGTTGAGCTAGTCAGTATATATGTAGCTTACCACGGGCCTAGGTGGTCTGGAGTTGGGACCCGGTCCTATTTGTCTACCCTTTTATGTGCATTACTTCAACTTTGATATACAGTAAGGTTTTTAATATAGACAGTGTAGGTACCGTCCCAATTTAGGGTCACCTTGTCGCTGTGGGACGGGTTGTATACTTTTTTTGATCAAAAATAGTTCACTAAGTACCCTATATTTAATATGCAACTTTGCTTTACATTTATATATAATGATGGTAGGGTATGAGATATATATTTTTTGTCTTTTGTAGGTTTTGCTTCTTTTTGCTAGTGTGAACATGCTCCTATTCCTTGCATGTGTACCATCTTAGACCTCAGTTCACATTGCTTGTTTTTTTGTCTTGTTTGCATTCTGTGCAAATTAAGGGTGTGGCATCCCCTTTGTTGAGCTGGTCAGTGTATATGTAGCTTACCACGGGCCTAGGTGGTCTGGAGTTGGGACCCGGTCCTATTTGTCTACCCTTTTATGTGCATTACTTCAACTTTGATATACAGTAAGGTTTTTAATATAGACAGTGTAGGTACCGTCCCAATTTAGGGTCACCTTGTCGCTGGTGGGACGGCTTGTATACTTTTTTTGATCAAAAATAGTTCACTAAGTACCCTATATTTAATATGCAACTTTGCTTTACATTTATATATAATGATGGTAGGGTATGAGATATATATTTTTTGTCTTTTGTAGGTTTTGCTTCTTTTTGCTAGTGTGAACATGCTCCTATTTCTTGCATGTGTACCATCTTAGACCTCAGTTCACATTGCTTGGTTTTTTGTCTTGTTTGCATTCTGTGCAAATTAAGGGTGTGGCATCCCCTTTGTTGAGCTGGTCAGTATATATGTAGCTTACCACGGGCCTAGGTGGTCTGGAGTTGGGACCCGGTCCTATTTGTCTACCCTTTTATGTGCATTACTTCAACTTTGATATACAGTAAGGTTTTTAATATAGACAGTGTAGGTACCGTCCCAATTTAGGGTCACCTTGTCGCTGGTGGGACGGCTTGTATACTTTTCTTGATCAAAAATAGTTCACTAAGTACCCTATATTTAATATGCAACTTTGCTTTACATTTATATATAATGATGGTAGGGTATGAGATATATATTTTTTGTCTTTTGTAGGTTTTGCTTCTTTATGCTAGTGTGAACATGCTCCTATTTCTTGCATGTGTACCATCTTAGACCTCAGCTCACATTGCTTGGTTTTTTGATCTCCTATACAGCTGCCTTATACCCGGGATGGATATTAGTCCTCAGAAGGACTGTTGGTTAGATTTTGCAGGCTTTAGAGACCCTACACTACCTATTTTGCAGTATACATCTCTCCCTAGCTCTGCAGCACTCTCCCTACACTGTCTGATCCAGAGCGAGTGTGTCCAAGATGGCGACGCCCGGTTTTAAATACTCGAGATGACACTGTGCGGCCAGTCAATCACTGTAATGCCCACAACCAACATGGCTGCGGCATTACAGTCACTGGCTGGCAATCCCTGCATGTTCATTGGCTCTGTTAAGAGCGCCAAACATGCAGGGCGGAGACCCGAGCTCCCGCCCGAGTAACCCAAAAATGCTCGGTGCTCGCCCAACATCCAGAGTAGTGAGATGCTCGGGCGAGTACCAAGCAGTGTTGAGCATGCTCAATCAACACTAATAGCAGGACATCTTTCTATGCAAGCTTGGAAAGAATTACACTCACTGCTGTTTCCATTTCATTTTAATATCATTATATGAGGCTGCGAAACTGCAGTGATTCAGCTATGCTGTATAGTCTTCATTTATAAACCAGAGCACACATCCAAATAGAATTGTCATTAGGAAACAGATGCAAGTCAAATTAGGAAACTGTTAAGACTGTTTTTACCATATCTTTTTGCCTCCTCAGAATTGATTTCTCTGTGCTTATCCTTCTTAGATCTATTCTTTCATATGGTAGAGACTTGAAAATCCAGATGCCCTAAAATCTCAAATATTTAAATACCAGAATCTGTAGTCTTAATCCTCCCTGGAGGTTTGCCAGAAGACCAAGAGGTCTGTGACACAAGAACGTCAGCAGTCTCTCCAGCTGCTGCTGCTTTACAGCTACTTTTGGCAGGAGGTTTCATGAGAAAAACAGTAAGTATTAACTGTAAACATGTGTCCTGCAACAATACAGAAAATGTATCCTCTCTAGTCAAGCTCAGATGGAGATTTATATCCATTTTAAGGGCTTGCTCACAGAAGCATATAAATCGGACGAGTGCAATCTGATAAAATTTGGATTGCATTCGGACTAATGTTATGCAATGAAGCAGTGGAGATCTGCTATTTTTTTCTCAGCAGAATTCGGCATGAGGAAAATAATTGCAGCATGCTGCGAGTGGATGTGAACATCAGACGAGACTTGCCAATGTAAGTGAATGGGTACGATTAAAAAAAAAATAGGATGCCAAACGGAACCATTCGAATGGCATCCAATTTTTCCGAAAATTTCTCCAATAGGTCAGGAAATTACATCAGCATATAGCAGGAAGTTGTAATCCCCAGGCATCCAGGCAACCTTTAAAAATCTCCTAAACATGCCTCCATGGAGATCAGGACCATGCCACCATATCTTGAATTGGAAATGCTTAGTGCCCTGATCTATGAGCGACCAAAACTTTGGGACACACGCAATGTCATCTACATGGATCATACCCACCGGGATACATTATGGACACACATCTGCCACCAGATGTATCCAAACTATGATGACAGTACACAAGAGGTGCAAATGACAATTAGTAAGTACCCCATATTTCCTAAACTCTTGTGGCCGTACCTACTAATAGAGATGAGCGGTGTTCGACTAGAACTGTTCGCCAATCTCAAATTTGAGCTGTTTTGTGTGGTGTTCGAGTTGTTCGACGAACCCGAACGATTTGCAAAAAATTCGGCTGTTCGAGGTTATGTTCGATAACTGTTCGTGCACCAAAAGCGTGTCCTGCATGTCTGGCGCTATTTAGAGCACCAATCATGCATGGATTGTCTGCCACTCACTGTAATGCCACAGCCATGGTGGTTGTGGCATTAGAGTGATTGCCCAAATCGATGGGAACTGTGCTCACAGTGAAACATGAAAAGCCGGCAATTCAGCAGCGACGTACACCGGTACCCGACAATTTAGAACTGAAAGAATAGAGCTTCACACATAGATTAGATAGATAGAAACATGTCAGTCACATATATATGAAGTACAGTGACAGTGTTGGTTACTGTACTTGTCATTTAGTGTAAAGGATTTATAAAAAAAAATATTAGTGTTTTCATGCACCGTCTCTTTAAAAAAGCCGGCCGGCAATTCAGCAGCGGTACCCGACAATTTAGAATAGAAGGAATAGAGAATCACACATAGATTAGATAGATAGAAACATGTCAGTCACATATATAAGAAGTACAGTGACAGTGTTGATTACTGTACTTGCCATTTAGTGTAAAGGATTTATTAAAAAAAATAGTAGTGTTTTCATGCACCGTCTCTTTAAAAAAGCCGGCCGGCAATTCAGCAGCGGTACCCGACAATTTAGAATGGAAGGAATAGAGCATCACACATAGATTAGATAGATAGAAACATGTCAGTCACATATATATGAAGTACAGTGACAGTGTTGATTACTGTACTTGTCATTTAGTGTTAAAATAAAGGATTTATTTAAAAAAAAATTGGCGTGGGGTTCCCCATAATTTTAGGCTCTAGCGGAGGTTAAGCAGACAGCTGGGGCAGATGTTTGAAGCCTGGGAAGGGGTAATACCCACGGAGCTTCCCAGGCTACTAATATCAGCCCCCAGCTGAATGCCTAGCCTTTACTAGCTATTAAAATGGGGGACCCCCCAAAAAATTGACGTGGGTCCCCCCTATTTTAATAGCTAGCAAAGGCTAGGCAGACAGCTGGGGGCTGATATTAATAGCCCAGGAAGGGTGCCATGAATATTGGCCCCCTCCCAGGCTAGAAACACCAGCCGTCAGCCGCCCCAGAAATGGCACATCCATAGGATGCGCCAATTCTGGCACTTAGCCTCGCTCTTCCCACTGCCCTGTAGCGGTGGCAGTGGGGTAATAGGGCTGGGGTTGATGTCAGCTTATAAGGCCAGCTGACATCAAGCCCAGGTTAGTAATGGAGAGGCGTCTATAAGACACCCCCATTACTAACCCCATAGTCAAAGTTAAAAAAAACACAAACACCCAGAATAAAGTCCTTTAATTGACATAAAGACACAATTCTTTATTGTTCTAAATTAAACCATACTTACAATCACGCCCATTCCAGTTGAAGCCAACGATCCCCTGCAATAAAAGAAAAATAATAAAGCAACATAATCCTTACCTTTCCATGGTTCCCACGACAGCTTCAGCTCTGCTACATCGAGATGACAGGCTGGACCGCAGCAGAAAGCTGCCATCCAGCCTGTCATCCCGCAGACACTGAGAAGCGCAGGCTTGCTTGCGCTCCTCAGCGTCTCTCTGTGATGGCATCCAGATGAGCCGAGTTCATGTCCAATGAACTCGGCTCACCTCATGCACGTCACTGACAGCGTGGGAAAATTCTCACGCTGAAGCGCTGAGTGCAGGAGAATTCTCCCACGCTGTCAGTGACGTGCATAAGGTGAGCTCATGTCCAATGAACTCAGCTCACCTCATGCACGTCACTGACAGCGTGGGAAAATTCTCCTGCACTCAGCGCTTCAGCGTGAGAATTCTCCCACGCTGAAGCGCTGAGTGCAGGAGAATTTTCCCACGCTGTCAGTGACGTACATGAGGTGAGCCGAGTTCATTGGACATTAACTCGGCTCATCTGGATGCTGGACACTGTGGAGTGCAAGCAAGCCTGCGCTTCTCAGTGTCTGCGGGATGACAGGCTGGATGGCAGCGTTCTGCTGCGGTCCAGCCTGTCATCTCGATGTAGCAGAGCTGAAGCTGTCATGGGAACCATGGAAAGGTAAGGATGATGTTGCTTTATTATTTTTCTTTTATTTCAGGAGATCGTTGGCTTCAGCTGGAATGGGCGTGACGGTAAGTATGGTTTAATTTAGAACAATAAAGAATTGTGTGTTTATTTCAATTAAAGGACTTTTTTCTGGGTGTTTTGTTTTTTTTAAATACTTTACTAGAAATTCATGGTGGTCATGTCTAATATTGGCGTGACCCCATGAATTTCGGGCTTAAGGCCAGCTGATAATGCCAAGCTGGCCCTAACCCCTTTATTACCCAGTGAGCCACCGCATCAGGGCCCTGGATGAGTTGGGTACAGCGCCAGAAGATGGCGCTTCTATGAATGCGCCATTTTCCAGGGTGGCTGCGGACTGCAATTTGCAGTGGGGGTGGCCCAGAAAGCTTGGGCCTCCCTGCGCTGCGGATTCCAGCCCCCAGCTGCCTAGTTGTACCTGGCTGGACACAAAAACAGGGAGAAGCCCCACGTCAATTTTCTTTAAATTATTTCATGAAATAATTAAGAAAAAAAGGGCTTCCCTATATTGTTGTGTCCGGCCAGGTACAAATAGGCAGCTGGTGGTTGGGGGCAGCCCGTTCCTGCCTGCTGCACCTGACTGGACACAAATATAGTGCGAAGCCCCACGTCAATTTTTTTTAAATTATTTCATGAATTTCCTGAAATAATTTAAAAAAATTGAAGTGGGGCTTCGCACTATATTTGTGTCCAGCCAGGTACAGCAGGCAGGAACGGGCTGTCCCCAACCACCAGCTGCCTATTTGTACCTGGCCGGACACAACAATATAGGGAAGGCCTTTTTTTCTTAATTATTTCATGAAATAATTAAAAAAAAAATATGTGGGGCTTCGCCCTATTTTTGTGTCCAGCCAGGTACAACTAGGTAGCTGGGGGCTGGAATCTGCAGCGCAGGGAGGCCCAAGCTTTCTGCTCCCCCCCCCCCGCTGCAAATTGCAGTCCGCAGCCACCCCGGAAAATGGCGCGTTCATAGAAGCGCCATCTTCTGGCGCTGTACCCAACTCATCCAGGGCCCTGGTGCGGTGGCTCACTGGGTAATAAAGGGGTTAGGGCCAGCTTGGTATTATCAGCTGGCCCTAAGCCCAAAATTCATGGGGTCACGCCAGTATTAGACATGACCGCCATGAATTTCTAGTAAAGTATTTAAAAAAAACACAACACCCAGAATAAAGTCCTGTAATTGAAATAAACACAATTCTTTATTGTCCTAAATTAAACTATACTTACCATCACGCCCATTCCAGCTGAAGCCAACGATCTCCTGTAATAAAAGAAAAATAATAAAGCAACATCATCCTTACCTTTCCATGGTTCCCACGACAGCTTCAGCTCTGCTACATCGAGATGACTGGCTGGACCGCAGCAGAACGCTGCCATCCAGCCTGTCATCCCGCAGACACTGAGAAGAGCAGGCTTGCTTGCGCTCCTCAGTGTCTCGCTGTGACGGCATCCAGATGAGCCGAGGTCATGTCCAATGAACTCGGCGCACCTCATGCACGTCACTGACAGCGTGGGAAAATTCTCACGCTGAAGTGCTGAGTGCAGGAGAATTCTCCCACGCTGTCAGTGACGTGCATGAGGTGAGCTCATGTCCAATGAACTCAGCTCACCTCATGCACCTCACTGACAGCGTGGGAAAATTCTCCTGCACTCAGCGCTTCAGCGTGAGAATTCTCCCACGCTGTAAGTGACGTGCATGAGGTGAGCTGAGATCATTGGACATGAACTCACCTCATGCACGTCACTGACAGCGCTTCAGCGTGAGAATTTTCCCACGCTGTCAGTGACGTGCATGAGGTGAGTTCATGTCCAATGATCTCAGCTCACCTCATGCACGTCACTGACAGCGTGGGAAAATTCTCCTGCACTGAAGCGCTGAGTGCAGGAGAATTTTCCCACGCTGTCAGTGACGTGCATGAGGTGCGCCGAGTTCATTGGACATGACCTCGGCTCATCTGGATGCCGTCACAGCGAGACACTGAGGAGCGCAAGCATGCCTGCTCTTCTCAGTGTCTGCGGGTTGACAGGCTGGATGGCAGCGTTCTGCTGCGGTCCAGCCTGTCATCTCGATGTAGCAGAGATGGAGCTGTCCTGGGAACCATCGAAAGGTAAGGATGATGTTGGTTTATCATTTTATTTTTATTACAGGAGATCGTTGGCTTCAACTGGAATGGGCGTGACGGTAAGTATGGTTTAATTTAGAACAATAAAGAATTGTGTGTTTATTTCAATTAAAGGACTTTATTCTGGGTGTTTGTGTTTTTTTTAACTTTGACTATGGGGTTAGTAATGGGGGTGTCTTATAGACGCCTCTCCATTACTAACCTGGGCTTGATGTCAGCTGGCCTTATAAGCTGACATCAACCCCAGCCCTATTACCCCACTGCCACCGCTACAGGGCAGTGGGAAGAGCGAGGCTAAGTGTCAGAATTGGCGCATCCTATGGATGCGCCATTTCTGGGGCGGCTGACGGCTGGTGTTTCTAGCCTGGGAGGGGGCCAATATTCATGGCACCCTTCCTGAGCTATTAATATCAGCCCCCAGCTGTCTGCCTAGCCTTTGCTAGCTATTAAAATAGGGGGGACCCCACGTCATTTTTTTGGGGGGGTCCCGCATTTTAATAGCTAGTAAAGGCTAAGTATTCAGCTGGGGGCTGATATTAGTAGCCTGGGAAGCTCCATGGGTATTACCCCCTTCCCAGGCTTCAAACATCTGCCCCAGCCATCTTCTTAACCTCCGCTAGAGACTAAAATTACGGGGAACCCCACGCCAATTTTTATTTTAATAAATCCTTTATTTTAACACTAAATGACAAGTACAGTAACCAACACTGTCACTGTACTTATAAACGTGACTGACATGTTTCTATCTATCTAATCTATGTGTGATGCTCTATCTTTCTGTTCTAAATTGTCTGGTACAGATGCTGAATTGCCGGCCAGCTTTTTTAAAGAGACGGTGCATGAAAACACTATTATTTTTTAAAATAAATCCTTTACACTAAATGACAAGTACAGTAAGCAACACTGTCACTGTACTTATTATATATGTGACTGACATGTTTCTATCTATCTAATCTATGTGTGAAGCTCTATTCTTTCTGTTCTAAATTGTCGGGTACCGCTGCTGAAATGCCGGCCGGCTTTTTTAAAGAGACGGTGCATGAAAACACTAATATTTTTTTTAATAAATCCTTTACACTAAATGACAAGTGCAGTAACCAACACTGTCACTGTGCTTCTTATATGTGTGACTGACATGTTTCTATCTATCTAATCTATGTGTGATGCTCTATCCTTCTGTTCTAAATTCTCGGGTACAGATGCTGAATTGCCGGCCGGCTTTTTTAAAGAGACGGTGCATGAAAACACTAATATTTTTTTTAATAAATCCTTTACACTAAATGACAAGTGCAGTAACCAACACTGTCACTGTGCTTCTTATATGTGTGACTGAAATGTTTCTATCTATCTAATCTATGTGTGATGCTCTATTCCTTCTTGTCTAAATTGTCGGGTACCGGTGTATGCCGCTGCTGAATTTGCCGGCCGGCTTTTTTAAAGAGAGTGTCTTCTGAGCAGTTTGTCAGCTTTTGGACACCTTTGCAGGTGTTTTCTATGTGTTTCTATGTGTTTTTGTTTGCCTGCCATTGGTTTTAACGGTGTTCGACGGTGTTCTAAGGTGTTCGACGAACAGTTCGACGAACAGTTCCTCGAACATCCCGGTGTTCGACGAACCGAACCCGAACACTACGGGGGTGGCTCAACACTACCTACTAATCAAACATTGCCTCAACGTTGATTTAAGTCCCAAGCAGCATATACTATTAAAATGTTGTGTACCGAGGTTTTACTTCGACATGAAGCTCTTGCACTTAATACTGACTTTGCAAAGTTACCCCACAAGCATACTGGCTGACATATGGTGGCCAACCTTTCCAACGTTTATATGTCCAATTGAATTTAGGCCAGCAACTACACCACTACAACCCTCTAGCACAATTTTTCATGTCTGCATGTTGCACAAAGTTGCTGATTTTGCACGCCAATATTGTTTCATTAGGTAAACATGGTGGCTCAGCCAAAACTACAATTTTGCCACAAATACACTATAGACAGGGTTTAACCTCTTAAAAGCCCAAGGTGTACTAATACGTACCTGCGCCCTGGGCTTTAAGAGCCAGGTACGTATTAGTACGCCCCGTACGCCGGGTGTCAGCTTATTGTCACAGCTGACACCTGGTGCTATGTTCTGGGAGCAGTCCCGCACCACTCTAGGCACATTAACCCCTGCAATGCTGCAATTGAAGTCGATCGCAGCATTGCGGGGTCAAGGGGAGGTGATCGCGATACTCACCTCTCCTGCCGACGTCCAATGCTGTCTGCCGCGGCTTTCCGGATGTTGGCATGATGATCCAATGTCGTCATGACAACATCCGGGTCACCAGACAGCAGGAAGATATTTTGGTCATGTGCAGTGCATGGCCAAAGTATCTTCTGTATCTGCAGCGCTGACAGAGTGTATAGCACAGGGATGGTGCTCCATCCCTATTATATACAGGGGATCAGAGTAAAAAAAAGTGAAAGTCCCATATTGTCATAAAGTATAAAAGAAAAGAAAAAAAAGGAGTTAAAATATATAAAAAAAAAATCCAAAAATTAATTCACCGAAAATAAAAATATAATGTACCATCAATAAATATTATGAAAAAAAAACAACAAAACAATAAAAGTACACATCTTTGGATAATCGCATCCGGAATGACCTGACCTATAAAGCTGTCCCACTAGCTAACCCCTTTAGTGTACACAGTGAAAAAAAAAAAATTAAAAACAATGCTTTATCATTATACCGCCAGACAAAAAATGGAATAACATGCGATCAAAAAGACAAATATAAATAAAAATGGTACCGCTGAAAACATCATCTTGTCCCGCAAAAAACAAGCTGCCATACAGCTCCATCAGCCAAAAAAATAGAAAAGTTATAGCTCTTAGAATAAAGCGATGCAAAAAAAATATATTTTCTATAAAATAGCTTTTATTGTGTAAAAGCACCAAAACATAAAAAACGATATAAATGTGGTACTGCTGTAAATGTACTGAACTGAAGAATAAAGGTACCTTATCAATTTTACCACACGCGGAACAGCATAAAAAAAAAAAAATCCTGAATTGTTTTTTGTTTATTCTGCCTCCCAAAAATCGGAGTAGAAAGCGATCAAAAAATGTCACGTGCCTGAAAATGGTACCAATAAAAACGTCAACTCATCCCGCAAAAAACAAGCCATCACATGACTCTGTCGACCAAAATATGGAAAAAATATAGCTCTCAAATTATGGTGATGCAAAAACTAGATTTTACAAAAAATGCGTCTTTAGTGTGGGACAAGGGGTACATATGCTAGGCACCAAGTATTCTTGATAAGCAATAAAAATCAAACCGCAAGGATTGAAAAATTATAAAGAAATTTTATTAGGAACACTAAACACACTCCAGTTAAAACATGTAACAAATACCCGTGAAGGCATGTAGTATATCAAAATATAAGTGTAATACATATAATAATAAAGAGGCAATACAGATTATTCCCCAAAATCTGCCCACAAATGTATTAATCTGATGAGTATCTGCAATTACAACTGCTACCTTATAGAACAACTGTATCAAAATAAATGCAGTTGCATTAGAAAAATAAGTAGGTAAGATTAATCCCATTCAAATGATGCATGTGTGGGCACATTGCTGTCTAAGCCCAGTATATATATTCAAATAGAAGGTATACAGCAAATATTATACCTACCACAAAGAAGGTGCACCAACAGGGAGATAGGCAGATAGTGGGAAAACAATACAGAGCCAGAGCCCCATGCCTTACGCCACTGAATGGCTTCCTCAGGGGTATAATGTTAGTGTTCACTAGGGGAACAATATATATAGAATGAGCCCACCTGTTGGCTAATAGGAAATTGGACAGAGGGAAAATCTGTACTGGAATGAGACAAGGATAAGTAGAAGTCTCATACTCAGTGGATCAAGTATAACGATCCAGAGAAAGCAGTAAGTCCATATCATCCTCCCGCAGCTATGTGGATTGATCATCCCGTCATTGAAACCATATTGCTGCGGTTTTGTTTTGAATAATTCTGGCCTTATGTATTTACTAGTGTTGAGCGAGCACTAAAATGCTCGGGTGCTCGAAGGTCAGGCCGAGTTCTCCGTGATACTCGGGTGCTTGACCCAAGCAACGAGACCAATGTTAGTCTATGGGGGACCCGAGCATTTTTGCGGCGGCACCCCCGGCAGTCTGTAGAAAGTCTAAAAAGTGCCCAAAACGATAGTGACAGTGCTCAAATGACATAGGGACAGCATGGGCATTGGCCCAGGAAGCATTTCTGACCCCCAGGTCACCGCTGTCAACAATGTGGTCAGAGGTATTAAGCCACTTTTACGGGCTCACAATAAAATGTTCAAAAACTAAGCTGAAACAGTTTTCCTGTGAAATATGTTAAGGAACTTCCTTTCCAGGGTAATGACTTGTGTATAAAGTAAAATAAATAACCAAAAACAAAAACACTCCTCCACACCTTGGGTCATGTTCACAAGTAGCATTTTTTATGTGTTTTTGCACTTTTGTATTGCTTTCAACTGTGACAAATGCATTCACCGGGAAATGGCATTTTAACATTTTACAACCTTATCTGGCCATGTGCTGTGTGACTCATGCATACAGTGCTGAAAAGACATGGGAACAGCATGGGGAAGACCCTTGGAAGCATCTCTGACACCCTGGTCACTGCCTAAAAGTGTGCCCATCGGAAGTGATCCTTGCCGCATCCGATGATGCAGACTTGCAACTATCCCCATGCAAGTCCTTGTCCCAGGGCAGTGCTCAATTGTACCTCGCCCATTCCTTGCAATGCAAGCGCAAGTATGCAGCCTACCACCCACCCACCCCTAGGCTGCCATACCATACTGCTTGCTTGCAGTTGAATTTGGGCTTTTTAGACATGTGGAGGCGGAATCTGGCCACCACGTCATGGATGCGTCGGCGGCCTGGTATCCATACTCAGTCCCCAGCCGCCTGGCGGCCGGGTGTAAATGCTTGGTCCCCAGCTGCCAGGGGGCGGCCGGGTGTCTATACTCGGTCCCCAGCCACCCCACGGCCGGGTGCCCACACACGGTCCCAAGCTGCCTGGGGGCGGCCGGGTGTCCATAAACGGTCCCCAGCCACCCCTATTTGTCCCGGTGCACCTTATACACAAGCGCGCATACCAAAAGATTACCTGTGCCCTCCCCAGTGTATTTGGTGGGAAGGACAGCCTAACCACAAACACGTGGAAAAGTGAATGTGGCCAGGGATGGTCTATCTCACTCACGCCTTCACACTGTGTTAATATTGTGGAAGCCAGGACACAGATGGACACTGGAATGCAACACGTCCTCCAGACATAGAGGATTGCGGGTCCTGGGTCAATCAGGCTTCAACACAAAGCTCAGACGGTAGACAGCAGCAGTAGTCGGCCTCCTACACAACGAGTAAATTATTCATGATCATTAGGCCATCCATCTCCTTAGATTTATGCTCCTTGGAATGCAAGCGCATGTATGTAGTAGCGGCTAGGCCTGGGGTGGTAAGCGTTTTGGTGCATATCCTACCTCCTCCAAGGATTGCTGGATGTTTTCCTGCTACTATCCCAGTTCTATGACTCCTGTTAAAACAAAGTTTCAGGTGATGAATGATGGATGTGGTGGTGGCAAACGAGAAGGAGCAGGAGGAACAGGGACCATTCACATCAATATCAGGCCAGTCAACCACACATGTCTTGTAGGATATGTTTCTGTACCAAAAGGAGCGGTTCGGCTACACAGTTGTAGGGCATACAGTGAGTGCAATGCCTACCAAAAATTTCGAGGCACTCCAATGCCCCTTGGAAGTGACATGGAGGTCAGAGGGCCTTAACTAAACAGTTTTTTCCATTTATAGCAACTGGGTCTCCTGTACACTGTTGGCCTAAGCAGTGAATGGAAGGCTTTCCAAAAATTATGAGGAACTGCAATGCCCCTTGAAACAGACGTGGATTACAGCGTACTAAAACCTTTTACCCATTATTGGGGAGTGGGTCTCCCTTAGTGTTCGCCTATGCATTGAAAAGCAAAAGCTGACTAAAATTAGGAGGAAACGCAATGCCAGTTGGAAGAGTCGTGGAGGTTAGAGTTAATTAAAAACAATATTTCAATGCCCCTTGGAAGAGCTGTGGAGTTCACAGTGTTTTAACAAGACGGTTTTATTGCCAATTGGAAGAGACATGGAGGTCACAGTAGCTTAACAAGACGGTTTAAGTGCCCCTTGGAAGAGGGGTGGAGGTTACAGTGGATTAAAAAGACAATATTAATGCCTCGCGGAAGAGACTTGGAGGTCACAGTAGCTTAACAAGACGGTTTTAATGCCCCTTGGAAGAGACGTGGAGGTCACAGTAGCTTAACAAGACGGTTTTAATGCCCCTTGGAAGAGTGGTGGAGGTCGCAGTGGAATAAAAAGACAATATCAATGCACTGTGGAAGAGACGTGGAGTTCACAGAAGCTGAACAAGACGGTTTTAATGCCCCTTGGAAGAGACGTGGAGGTCACAGTGGCTTAACAAGACGGTTTTAATGACCCTTGGACGAGTGGTGGAGGTCGCAGTGGAATAAAAAGACATTATCAATGCCCCGTGAAAGAGTGGTGGAGGTCGCAGTGGAATAAAAAGACAATATCAATGCCCCGTGGAAGAAACCTGGAGGTCACAGTAGCTTAAGAAGACAGTTTTAATGCCCCTTGGAAGAGAGGTGGAGACCACAGTAGCTTAACAAGATGGTTTTAGTGCCCCATGGAAGAGACGTGGTGGTCACAGTAGCATAACAAGACGGTTTTAATGTCCCTTGGAAGAGTGGTGGAGGTCGCAGTGGAATAAAAAGACAATATCAATGCCCCTTGGATGAGTGGTGGAGGTCATAGTGGAATAAAAAGACAATATCAATGCCCCTTTGAAGAGTGGTGGAGGTTGCAGAGGAATAAAAAAGACACTATCAATGCCCCGTGGAACAGATGTGGAGTTCACAGTAGCTTAACAAGATGGTTTTAATGCCCCTTGGAAGAGACGTGGAGCTTACAGTAGCATAACAAGACGGTTCTAATTACCCTTGGAAGAGTGATGGAGGTCGCAGTGGAATAAAAAGACACTATCAATGCCCCGTGGAAGAGATGTGGATATCACAGGAGCTTAACACGATGGTTTTAATTAAACCTTGGAAGAGACGTGGAGGTCACAGTAGCTTAACAAGACAGTTTTAATGCCCATTGACAGAGTAATGGAGGTCGCAGTGGAATAAAAAGACAATATCAATGCCCCATGGAAGAGTGGTGGAGATCGCAGTGGAATAAAAGACAATATCAATGTTCCTTGGAAGAGTGGTGGAGTTCGCAGTGGAATAAAAAGACAATATCAATGCCCCTTGGAAGAGTGGTGAAGGTCGCAGTGGAATAAAAAGACAATATCAATCCCTCGTGGAAGAAACGTGGTGGTCACAGTAGCTTAACAAGACGGTTTTAATGCCCCGTGGAAGAGAAGTGGAGGTCACAGTAGCTTAACAAGACGGTTTTAATGCCCCATGGAACAGACGTAGAGGTCACAGTAGATTAACAAGACGGTTTTAATGCCCCTTGGAAGAGTGGTGGAGGTCGCGGTGGAATAAAAAGACAATATCAATGCCCCTTGGTAGAGTGGTGGAGGTCGCAGTGGAATAAAAGACAATATCAATGCACCTTGGAAGAGTGGTGGAGGTCGCAGTGGATTAAAAAGACACTATCAATGCCCCATGGAAGAGATGTGGATGTCACAGAAGATTAACACGACGGTTTTAATGCCCCTTGGAAGAGACGTGGAGGTCACAGTAGCGTAACAAGATGGTTTTAATGCACATTGAAAGAGTAATGGAGGTCGTAGTGGAATAAAAAGACAATATCAATGCCCCGTGGAAGAGACGTGGAGGTCACAGTAGCTTAACAAAACAGTTTTAATGCCCCTTGGTAGAGTGTCAGAGGTCGCAGTGAAATAAAAAGACAATATCAATGCCCCTTTAAAGAGTTGTGGAGGTTGCAGTGGAATAATAAGACAATATAAATGCCACCTTGGAAGAGTTGGGAGGTCGCAGTGGAATAAAAACACAATATCAATGCCCCATGGAAGAGACGGGGAGGTCACAGTAGCTTAACAAGATGTTATTAATGCCCCCTGGAAGAGAAGTGGAGGTCACAGTAGCTTCACAAGACGGTTTTAATGCCCCTTGGAAGAATGGTGGAGATCGCAGTGGAATTAAAAGACAATATCAATGCCCCGTGGACGAAACGTGGAAGTCACAGTAGCTTAACAAGACGGTTTTAATGCCTCTTGGACGAGAGGTTGAGGTCACAGTAGCTTAACAAGACTGTTTTAATGCCCCATGAAAGAGATGTGAAGGTCACAGTAGCTTAACAAGACGGTTTAATGCCCCTTGGAAGAGTGGTGGAGGTCGCAGTGAAACAAAAAGACAATATTAATGCCCCTTGGAAGAGTGCTAGAGTTCGCAGTGGACGTAAAAGACAATATCAATTCCCCTTGGAAAAGTGGTTGAGGTCGCAGTGAAACAAAAAGACAATATTAATGGCCCGTGGAAGAGTTCTAGAGGTCGCAGTGGACGTAAAAGACAATATCAATGCCCCTTGAAAAAGTGGTGGAGGTCGCAGTGTAATAAAAAGACACTATCAATGCCCCGTGGAAGAGATGTGGAGGTCACAGTAGCTTAACACGACAGTTTTAATGCCCCTTGGAAGAGACGTGGAGGTCACAGTAGCTTAACAAGACGGTTTTAATGCCCATTGAGAGAGTAATGGAGGTCGCAGTGGAATAAAAAGACAATATCAATGCCCCGTGTAAAAGACGTGGAGGTCACAGTAGCTTAACAAGACAGTTTTAAGGCCCCTGGAAGAGACGTGGAGGTCAAAGTAGCTTAACAAGACAGTTTTATGCACCTTGGAAAAGACGTGGAGGTCACAGTGGAATAAAAAGACAATATCAATGCCCCATGGAAGAGTGGTGGAGTTCGCAGTGGATTAAAAAGACACTGTCAATGACCCGTGGAAGAAAGGTGAAGGTCACATTAGCTTATCAAGATGGTTTTAATGCCCCTTGGAAGAGACGTGGAGGTCACAGTAGCTTAACAAGACCATTTAATGCCCCATGGAAGAGACTTGGAGATCACAGTAGCTTGACAAGACGGTATTAATGCCCCTTGTAAGAGTGGTGGAGGTCGCAAAGGAATAAAAAGAATATATCAATGCGCCTTGGAAGAGTGGTCAAGGTGTCAGTGGAATAAAAAGACAATATCAATGCCCCTTGGACGAGTGGTGAAGGTCGCAGTGGAATAAAAAGACAATATCAATGCCCCTTCTAAGAGACGTGGAGGTCACAGTAGCTTAACAAGATGATTTTAATGCCTCTTGGAAGAGACGTGGAGCACACAGTAGCTTAACAACACGTTTTAAATGCCCCTTGGTAGAGTGGTGGAGGTTACAGTGGAATAAAAAACAATATCAAGGCCCCTTGGAATAGTGGTGGAGGTCGCAGTGAAATAAAAAGAAAATATCAATGCCCTTTGGAAGAGACGTGGAGGTTACAGTAGCTTAACAAGACGGTTTTAGTGCCCCTTGGAAGAGTGGTGGAGGTTACAGTGGAATAAAAAAACAATATCAATGCCCCTTGGAAGAGTGATGGAGGTAGCAGTGGAATAAAAAGACAATATCAATGCCCCGTGGAAGAGATGTGTAGGTCACAGAAGCTTAACAAGATGGTTTTAGTGTGCCTTGGAAGAGACATGGAGGTCACAGTAGCTTAACAAGAAGGTTTTAATATCTCTTGGAAGACTGGTGGAGGTCGCAGTGGAATAAAAAGACAATATCAATACCCTGTGGAAGAGACGTGGACGTCACAGTAGCTTAACAAGTCTGCTTTAATGCCCATTGAAAGAGTGGTGAAGGTCGCAGTGGAATAAAAAGACACTATCAATGCCCCGAGGAACAGATGTGGAGATCACAGTAGCTTAACAAGATGGTTTTAATGCCCCTTGGAAGAGACATGGAGGTCACAGTAGCTTAACAAGACGGTTTTAATGCCCATTGACAGAGTAATGGAGGTCGCAGTGGAATAAAAAGACAATATCAATGCCCCGTGGAAGAGTGGTGGAGGTCGCAGTGGAATAAAAGACAATATCAATGTTCCTTGGAAGAGTGGTGGAGTTCGCAGTGGATTAAAAAGACAATATCAATGCCCCTTGGAAGAGTGGTCGAGGTCGCAGTGGAATAAAAAGACAATATCAATCCCTCGTGGAAGAAACGTGGTGGTGACAGTAGCTTAACAAGACGGTTTTAATGCCCCGTGGAAGAGAAGTGGAGATCACAGTAGCTTAACAAGACTGTTTTAATGCCCCATGGAAGAGACGTAGAGGTCACAGTAGCTTAACAAGACGGTTTTAATGCCACTTGGAAGAGTGGTGGAGGTCGCAGTGAAATAAAAAGACAATATCAATGCCCCTTGGTAGAGTGGTGGAGGTCGCAGTGGAATAAAAGACAATATCAATGCCCCTTGGAAGAGTGGTGGAGGTCGCAGTGGATTAAAAAGACACTATCAATGCCCCATGGAAGAAATGTGGATGTCACAGAAGCTTAACACGACGGTTTTAATGCCCCTTGGAAGAGACGTGGAGGTCACAGTAGCGTAACAAGATGGTTTTAATGCACATTGAAAGAGTAATGGAGGTCGTAGTGGAATAAAAAGACAACATCAATGCCCCGTGGAAGAGACATGGAGGTCACAGTAGCTTAACAAGACAGTTTTAATGCCCCTTGGTAGAGTGTTAGAGGTCGCAGTGGAATAAAAAGACAATATCAATGCCCCTTGAAAGAGTTGTGAAGGTTGCAGTGGAATAATAAGACAATATAAATGCCACCTTGGAAGAGTTGGGAGGTCGCAGTGGAATAAAAACACAATATGAATGCCCCATGGAAGAGACGTGGAGGTCACAGTAGCTTAACAAGATGTTATTAATGCCCCCTGGAAGAGACGTGGAGGTCACAGTAGCTTCACAAGACGGTTTTAATGCCCCTTGGAAGAATGGTGGAGATCGCAGTGGAATTAAAAGACAATATCAATGCATCGTGGACGAAACGTGGAGGTCACAGTAGCTTAACAAGATGGTTTTAATGCCCCTTGGACGAGAGGTTTAGGTCACAGTAGCTTAACAAGACTGTTTTAATGCCCCATGAAAGAGATGTGAAGGTCACAGTAGCTTAACAAGACGGTTTTAATGCCCTTTGGAAGAGTGGTAGAGGTCGCAGTGAAACAAAAAGACAATATTAATGCCCCTTGGAAGAGTGCTAGAGGTCGCAGTGGACGTAAAAGACAATATCAATGCCCATTGGAAAAGTGGTGGAGGTCGCAGTGAAACAAAAAGACAATATTAATGCCCCGTGTAAGAGTGCTAGAGGTCGCAGTGGACGTAAAAGACAATATCAATGCTCCTTGGAAAAGTGGTGGAGGTCGCAGTGTAATAAAAAGACACTATCAATGCCCCGTGGAAGAGATGTGGAGGTCACAGTAGCTTAACACGACAGTTTTCATGCCCCTTGGAAGAGACGTGGAGGTCACAGTAGCTTAACAAGACGGTTTTAATGCCCATTGAGAGAGTAATGGAGGTCGCAGTGGAATAAAAAGACAATATCAATGCTCCGTGTAAAAGACGTGGAGGTCACAGTAGCTTAACAAGACAGTTTTAAGGCCCATGGAAGAGACGTGGAGGTCACAGTAGCTTAACAAGACAGTTCTATGCACCTTGGAAGAGACGTGGAGGTTACAGTGGAATAAAAAGACAATATCAATGCCCTGTGGAAGAGTGGTGGAGTTCGCAGTGGATTAAAAAGACACTATCAATGACCCGTGGAAGAAACGTGAAGGTCACATTAGCTTAACAAGATGGTTTTAATGCCCCTTGGAAGAGACGTGGAGGTCACAGTAGCTTAACAAGACCATTTAATGCCCCATGGAAGAGACTTGGAGATCACAGTAGCTTGACAAGACGGTATTATTGCCCCTTGTAAGAGTGGTGGAGGTCGCAATGGAATAAAAAGAATATATCAATGCGCCTTGGAAGAGTGGTCGAGGTCTCAGTGGAATAAAAAGACAATATCAATGCCCTTTGGACGAGTGGTGAAGGTCGCGGTGGAATAAAAAGACATGATCAATGCCCCTTGGAAGAGACGTGGAGGTCACAGTAGCTTAACAAGATGATTTTAATGCCCCTTGAAAGAGTTGTGGAGGTCGCAGTGGAATAAAAAGACAATATCAATGCCCCGTGAAAGAGACGTGGAGGTCACAGTAGCTTAACAAGACGTTTTAAATGCCTCTTGGAAGAGACGTGGAGCACACAGTAGCTTAACAACACGTTTTAAATGCCCCTTGATAGAGTGGTGGAGGTTACAGTGGAATAAAAGACAATATCAAGGCCCCTTGGAATAGTGGTGGAGGTCGCAGTGAAATGAAAAGACAATATCAATGCCCTGTGGAAGAGACGTGGAGGTTACAGTAGCTTAACAAGACGGTTTTAGTGCCCCTTGGAAGAGCGGTGGAGGTTACAGTGGAATAAAAAAACAATATCAATGCCCCTTGGAAGAGTGATGGAGGTCGCAGTGGAATAAAAAGACAATATCAATGCCCCTTGAAAGAGATGTGTAGGTCACAGAAGCTTAACAAGACGGTTTTAGTGTGCCTTGGAAGAGACATGGAGGTCACAGTAGCTTAACAAGAAGGTTTTAATATCTCTTGGAAGAGTGGTGGAGGTCGCAGTGGAATAAAAAGACAATATCAATACCCTGAGGAAGAGACGTGGAGGTCACAGTAGCTTAACAAGTCTGTTTTAATGCCCATTGAAAGAGTGGTGAAGGTCGCAGTGGAATAAAAAGACAATATCAATTCCACTTGGAAGAGTGGTGTAGGTCGCAGTGGAATAAAAAGACAATATCAATGCCCCTTGGAAGAGTGGTGGAGGTCGCAGTGGAATAAAAAGACACTATCAATACCCCGAGGAACAGATGTGGAGATCACAGTAGCTTAACAAGATGGTTTTAATGCCCCTTGGAAGAGACGTGGAGGTCACAGTAGCTTAACAAGACGGTTTTAATGCCCCTTGAAAGAGTGGTGGAGGTGGCAGTGGAATAAAAAGACAATATCAATGCCCCTTGGAAGAGTGGTGGAGGTCGCAGTGGAATAAAATGACAGTATCAATGCCCCTTGGAAGAGTTGTGGAGGTCGCAGTGGAATAAAAAGACAATATCAATGCCCCTTGGAAGAGTGGTGGAGGTCGCAGTGGAATAAAAAGACACAGTCAATGCCCCGTGGAAGAGATGCGGAGTTCACGGTAGCTTAACAAGACGGTTTTAATGCCCCTTGGAAGAGACGTGGAGGTCACGGTAGCATAACAAGTTGGTTTTAATGACCCTTGGAAGAGTGGTGGAGGTCGCAGTGGAATAAAAAGACAATATCAATGCCTCGTGGAAGAAACGTGGTGGTCGAAGTAGCTTAACAAGATGGTTTTAATGCCCCTTGGAAGAGAAGTGGAGGTCACAGTAGCTTAACAAGACGGATTAAATGCCCCATGGAAGAGACGTAGAGGTCACAGTAGCTTAACAAGACGGTTTTAATGCCCCTTGGAAGAGTGGTGGAGGTTGCATTGGAATAAAAAGACAATATCAATGCCCCTTGGAAGAGTGGTGGAGGTCGCAGTGGAATAAAAGACAATATCAATGACCCTTGGAAGAGTGGTGGAGGTCGCAGTGGAATAAAAAGACACTATCAATGCCCCATGGAAGAGATGTGGATATCACAGTAGCTTAACAAGACGGTTTTAATGTCCATTGAAAGAGTAATGGAGGTCGCAGTGGAATTAAAAGACAATATCAATGCCCCGTGGAAGAGACGTGGAGTTCACAGTAGCTTAACAAGACAGTTTTATGCACCTTGGAAGAGACGTGGAGGTTACAGTGCAAAAAAAGGACAATATCAATGCCCCGTGGAAGAGTTTTGGAGGTCGCAGTGGATTAAAAAGACACAATCAATGACCCGTGGAAGAAATGTGGAGGTCACGGTATCTTAACAAGATGGTTTAAATGCATCTTGGAGGAGTGTTGGAGGTTACAGTGGATTAAAAATACAATATCAATGCCTCGTGGAAGAGACGTGGAGGTCACAGTAGCTTAACAAGACAGTTTTAATGCCCCTTGGTAGAGTGTTAGAGTTCGCAGTGGAATAAAAAGACAATATCAATGCCCCTTGAAAGAGTTGTGAAGGTTGCAGTGGAATAATAAGACAATATAAATGCCACCTTGGAAGAGTTGGGAGGTCGCAGTGGAATAAAAGCACAATATGAATGCCCCATGAAAGAGACGTGGAGGTCACAGTAGCTTAACAAGATGTTATTAATGCCCCCTGGAAGAGACGTGGAGGTCACAGTAGCTTCACAAGACGGTTTTAATGCCCCTTGGAAGAATGGTGGAGATCGCAGTGGAATTAAAAGACAATATCAATGCCACGTGGATGAAACGTGGAGGTCACAGTAGCTTAACATGACGGTTTTAATGCCCCTTGGACGAGAGGTTGAGGTCACAGTAGCTTAACAAGACTGTTTTAATGCCCCATGAAAGAGATGTGAAGGTCACAGTAGCTTAACAAGACGGTTTTAATGCCCCTTGGAAGAGTGGTGGAGGTCGCAGTGAAACAAAAAGACAATATTAATGCCCCTTGGAAGAGTGCTAGAGGTCGCAGTGGACGTAAAAGACAATATCAATGCCCCTTGGAAAAGTGGTGGAGGTCGCAGTGAAACAAAAAGACAATATTAATGCCCCGTGGAAGAGTGCTAGAGGTCGCAGTGGACGTAAAAGACAATATCAATGCCCCTTGGAAAAGTGGTGGAGGTCGCAGTGTAATAAAAAGACACTATCAATGACCCGTGGAAGAGATGTGGAGGTCACAGTAGCTTAACACGACAGTTTTCATGCCCCTTGGAAGAGACGTGTAGGTCACAGTAGCTTAACAAGACAGTTTTAATGCCCATTGAGAGAGTAATGGAGGTCGCAGTGGAATAAAAAGACAATATCAATGCTCCGTGTAAAAGACGTGGAGGTCACAGTAGCTTAACAAGACAGTTTTAAGGCCCCTGGAAGAGACGTGGAGGTCACAGTAGCTTAACAAGACAGTTTTATGCACCTTGGAAGAGACGTGGAGGTTACAGTGGAATAAAAAGACAATATCAATGCCCCGTGGAAGAGTGGTGGAGTTCGCAGTGGATTAAAAAGACACTATCAATGACCCGTGGAAGAAACGTGAAGGTCACAGTAGCTTAACAAGACCATTTAATGCCCCATGGAAGAGACTTGGAGATCACAGTAGCTTGACAAGACGGTATTAATGCCCCTTGTAAGAGTGGTGGAGGTCGCAATGGAATAAAAAGAATATATCAATGCGCCTTGGAAGAGTGGTCGAGGTCTCAGTGGAATAAAAAGACAATATCAATGCCCCTTGGACGAGTGGTGAAGGTCACAGTGGAATAAAAAGACAATATCAATGCCCCTTGGAAGAGACGTGGAGGTCACAGTAGCTTAACAAGATGATTTTAATGCGTCTTGAAAGAGTTGTGGAGGTCGCAGTGGAATAAAAAGACAATATCAATGTCCCCGTGAAAGAGACGTGGAGGTCACAGTAGCTTAACAAGACGTTTTAAATGCCTCTTGGAAGAGACGTGGAGCACACAGTAGCTTAACAACACCTTTTAAATGCCCCTTGATAGAGTGGTGGAGGTTACAGTGGAATAAAAGACAATATCAAGGCCCCTTGGAATAGTGGTGGAGGTCGCAGTGAAATGAAAAGACAATATCAATGCCCTGTGGAAGAGACGTGGAGGTTACAGTAGCTTAACAAGACGGTTTTAGTGCCCCTTGGAAGAGTGGTGGAGGTTACAGTGGAATAAAAAAACAATATCAATGCCCCTTGGAAGAGTGATGGAGGTCGCAGTGGAATAAAAAGACAATATCAATGCCCCTTGGAAGAGATGTGTAGGTCACAGAAGCTTAACAAGACGGTTTTAGTGAGCCTTGGAAGAGACATGGAGGTCACAGTAGCTTAACAAGAAGGTTTTAATATCTCTTGGAAGAGTGGTGGAGGTCGCAGTGGAATAAAAAGACAATATCAATACCCTGAGGAAGAGACGTGGAGGTCACAGTAGCTTAACAAGTCTGTTTTAATGCCCATTGAAAGAGTGGTGAAGGTCGCAGTGGAATAAAAAGACAATATCAATGCCACTTGGAAGAGTGGTGTAGGTCGCAGTGGAATAAAAAGACAATATCAATGCCCCTTGGAAGAGTGGTGGAGGTCGCAGTGGAATAAACAGACACTATCATTACCCCGAGGAACAGATGTGGAGATCACAGTAGCTTAACAAGATGGTTTTAATGCCCCTTGGAAGAGACGTGGAGGTCACAGTAGCTTAACAAGACGGTTTTAATGCCCCTTGAAAGAGTGGTGGAGGTGGCAGTGGAATAAAAAGACAATTTCAATGCCTCTTGGAAGAGTGGTGGAGGTCGCAGTGGAATAAAATGACAGTATCAATGCCCCTTGGAAGGGTTGTGGAGGTCGCAGTGGAATAAAAAGACAATATCAATGCCCCTTGGAAGAGTGGTGGAGGTAGCAGTGGAATAAAAAGACACTGTCAATGCCCCGTGGAAGAGATGCGGAGTTCACGGTAGCTTAACAAGACGGTTTTAATGCCCCTTGGAAGAGACGTGGAGGTCACGGTAGCATAACAAGTTGGTTTTAATGACCATTGGAAGAGTGGTGGAGGTCGCAGTGGAATAAAAAGACAATATCAATGCCTCGTGGAAGAAACGTGGTGGTCGCAGTAGCTTGACAAGATGGTTTTAATGCCCCTTGGAAGAGAAGTGGAGGTCACAGTAGCTTAACAAGACGGTTTTAATGCCCCATGGAAGAGACGTAGAGGTCACAGTAGCTTAACAAGACGGTTTTTATGCCCCTTGGAAGAGTGGTGGAGGTCGCAGTGGAATAAAAAGACAATATCAATGCCCTTGGAAGAGTGGTGGAGGTCGCAGTGGAATAAAAGACAATATCAATGACCCTTGGAAGAGTGGTGGAGGTCGCAGTGGAATAAAAAGACACTATCAATGCCCCATGGAAGAGATGTGGATGTCACAGTAGCTTAACAAGATGGTTTTAATGTCCATTGAAAGAGTAATGGAGGTCGCAGTGGAATTAAAAGACAATATCAATGCCCCGTGGAAGAGACGTGGAGTTCACAGTAGCTTAACAAGACAGTTTTATGCACCTTGGAAGAGACGTGGAGGTTACAGTGCAAAAAAAGGACAATATCAATGCCCCGTGGAAGAGTTTTGGAGGTCGCAGTGGATTAAAAAAAAACTATCAATGACCCGTGGAAGAAATGTGGAGGTCACGGTATCTTAACAAGATGTTTTAAATGCATCTTGGAGGAGTGTTGGAGGTGACAGTGGATTAAAAATACAATATCAATGCCTCGTGGAAGAGACGTGGAGGTCACAGTAGCTTAACAAGACTGTTTTAATGCCCCTTGGAAGAGACGTGGAGGTCACAGTAGCTTAACAAGATGGTTTTAATGCCCCTTGGAAGAGTGGTGGAGGTCGCAATGGAATAAAAAGACAATATCTTAGCCCCGTGGAAGAGACGTGGAGGTCACAGTATCTTAACAAGACGGTTTTAATGCCCCTTGGAAGAGACGTGGATGTTACAGTTGCTTAACAAGATGGTTTTAATGCCCCTTGGAAGAGGGGTGGAGGTCGCAATGGAATAAAAAGACAATATCAATGCCCCGTGGAAGAGACGTGGAGGTCAAGGTAGCTTAAGAAGACGACTTTAATGCCTCTTGGAAGAGAAGTGGAGGTCACAGTAGCTTAACAAGATGATTTTAATGCCCCTTGGAAGAGTGGTGGAGGTCGCAGTGGAATAAAAAGACAATATCAATGCCTCGTGGAAGAATCGTGGTGGTCACAGTAGCTTAACAAGACGCTTTTAATGCCCCTTGGAAGAGAAGTGGTGGTCACAATAGCTTATCAAGACGGTTTTAATGCCCCATGGAAGAGACGTAGAGGTCACAGTAGCTTAACAAGACAGTTTTATTGCCCCCTGGTAGAGTGGTGGAGGTCGCAGTGGAATAAAAAGACAATATCAATGCCCCTTGGAAGAGTGGTGGAGGTTGCAGTGGAATAAAAGTCTATATCAATGCCCCTTGGAAGAATGATGGAGGTCGCAGTGGAATAAAAAGACACTATCAATGCCCCATGGAAGAGATGTGGATGTCACAGTAGCTTAATACGACGGTTTTAATGCCCTTTGGAAGAGACGTGGAGGTCACAGTAGCTTAACAAGACGGTTTTATTGCCCATTGAAAGAGTAATGGAGGTCGCAGTGGAATAGAAACACAAAATCTATGCCCATTGGAAGAGTGGTGGAGGTCGCAGTAGCTTAACAATATGTTTTTAATGTCCCTTGGAAGAGTGGTGGAGGTCGCAGTGGTACGAAGAGACAATATCAATGCCCCTTGGAATAGTGGTGGAGGTCACAGTGCAATAAAAAGACAATATCAATGCCCCATGGAAGAGACGTGGAGGTCACAGTAGGTTAACAAGATGGTTTTAATGCCTCTTGGAAGAGAGGTGGAGGTCACAGTAGCTTATCAAGACGATTTTAATGCCCCGTGAAAGAGATGTGGAGGTCACAGTAGCTTAACAAAATGGTTTTAATGCCCCTTGGAAAAGTGCTGGAGGTCGCAGTGAAACAAAAAGACAATATTAATGCCCCTTGGAAGAGTGCTGGAGGTCGCAGTGGACATAAACGACAATATCAATGCAACTTGGAAGAGTGGTGGATGTCGCAGTGGAATAAAAATACACTATCAATGCACCGTGGAAGAGATGTGGAGGTCACAGTAGCTTAACAAGATGGTTTTAATGCCCCTTGGAAGAGAGGTGTAGGTCACAGTAGCTTAAGAAGACGGTTTTAATGCCCCTTTGAAGAGTGGTGGAGGTCGCAGTGGAATAAAAAGACAATATCAATACCCTGTGGAAGAAATGTAGAGGTCACAGTATCTTAACAAGACGGTTTTAATGCCCCTTGGAAGAGACGTGGATGTTACAGTTGCTTAACAAGATGGTTTTAATGCTCCTTGGAAGAGGGGTGGATGTCGCAATGTAATAAAAAGACAATATCAATGCCCCGTGGAAGAGACGTGGAGGTCAAGGTAGCTTAACAAGACGACTTTAATGCCTCTTGGAAGAGACGTGGAGGTCACAGTAGCTTAACAAGACGATTTTAATGCCCCTTGGAAGAGTGGTGGAGGTCGCAGTGGAATAAAAAGACAATATCAATGCCTCGTGGAAGAATCGTGGTGGTCACAGTAGCTTAACAAGACGCTTTTAATGCCCCTTGGAAGAGAAGTGGTGGTCACAGAGCTTAACAAGACGGTTTAATTGCCCCCTGGTAGAGTGGTGGAGGTCGCAGTGGAATAAAAAGACAATATCAATGCCCCTTGGAAGAGTGGTGGAGGTCGCAGGTGAATAAAAGACTATATCAATGCCCCTTGGAAGAATGATAGAGGTCGCAGTGGAATAAAAAGACACTATCAATGCCCCATGGAAGAGATGTGGATGTCACAGTAGCTTAATACGACGGTTTTAATGCCCCTTGGAAGAGACGTGGAGGTCACAGTAGCTTAACAAGACGGTTTTAATGCCCATTGAAAGAGTAATGGAGGTCGCAGTGGAATAGAAACACAAAATTAATGCCCATTGGAAGAGTGGTGGAGGTCGCAGTAGCTTAACAATATGTTTTTAATGTCCCTTGGAAGAGTGGTGGAGGTCGCAGTGGTACGAAGAGACAATATCAATGCCCCTTGGAAGAGTGGTGGAGGTCGCAGTGGAATATAAAGACAATATCAATGCCCCATGGAAGAGACGTGGAGGTCACAGTAGGTTAACAAGATGGTTTTAATGCCCCTTGGAAGAGAGGTGGAGGTCACAGTAGCTTATCAAGACGATTTTAATGCCCCGTGAAAGAGATGTGGAGGTCACAGTAGCTTAACAAGATGGTTTTAATGCCCCTTGGAAAAGTGCTGGAGGTCGCAGTGAAACAAAAAGACAATATTTATGCCCCTTGGAAGAGTGCTGGAGGTCGCAGTGGACATAAAAGACAATATCAATGCAACTTGGAATAGTGGTGGAGGTCGCAGTGGAATAAAAAGACACTATCAATGCACCGTGGAAGAGATGTGGAGGTCACAGTAGCTTAACACGAATGTTTTAATGCCCCTTGGAAGAGACGTGGAGGTCACAGAAGCTTAACAATACGGTTTTAATGCCCATTGAGAGAGCAATGGAGGTCACAGTGGAATAAAAAGACAATATCAATGCCCCGTGTAAGAGACATGGAGGTCACAGTAGCTTAACAAGATGGTTTTAATGCCCCTTGGAAGAGACGTGGAGGTCACAGTAGCATAACAAGACGTTTTTAATGACCCTTGGAAGAGTGGTGGAGGTCGCAGTGGAATAAAAAGACAGTATCAATGCCCCTTGGAAGAGTGGTGGAGGTCGCAGTGGAATAAAAAGACAATATCAATCCCTCGTGGAAGAAACGTGGTGGTCACAGTAGCTTAACAAGACGGTTTTAATGCCCCGTGGAAGAGAAGTGGAGATCACAGTAGCTTAACAAGACTGTTTTAATGCCCCATGGAAGAGACGTAGAGGTCACAGAAGCTTAACAAGACGGTTTTAATGCCCCTTGGAAGAGTGGTGGAGGTCGCAGTGGAATAAAAAGACAATATCAATGCCCCTTGGTAGAGTGGTGGAGGTCGCAGTGGAATAAAAGACAATATCAATGCCCCTTGGAAGAGTGGTGGAGGTCGCAGTGGATTAAAAAGACACTATCAATGCCCCATGGAAGAGATGTGGATGTCACAGAAGCTTAACACAACGGTTTTAATGCCCCTTGGAAGAGACGTGGAGGTCACAGTAGCGTAACAAGATGGTTTTAATGCACATTGAAAGAGTAATGGAGGTCGTAGTGGAATAAAAATACAATATCAATGCCCCGTGGAAGAGACGAGGAGGTCACAGTAGCTTAACAAGACAGTTTTAATGCCCCTTGGTAGAGTGTTAGAGGTCGCAGTGGAATAAAAAGACAATATCAATGCCCCTTGAAAGAGTTGTGAAGGTTGCAGTGGAATAATAAGACAATATAAATGCCACCTTGGAAGAGTTGGGAGGTTGCAGTGGAATAAAAACACAATATCAATGCCCCATCGAAGAGACGTGGAGGTCACAGTAGCTTATCAAGATGTTATTAATGCCCCCTGGAAGAGACGTGGAGGTCACAGTAGCTTAACAAGTCTGTTTTAATGCCCATTGAAACAGTGGTGAAGGTCGCAGTGGAATAAAAAGACAATATCAATGCCACTTGGAAGAGTGGTGTAGGTCGCAGTGGAATAAAAAGACAATATTAATGCCCCTTGGAAGAGTGGTGGAGGTCGCAGTGGAATAAACAGACACTATCAATACCCCGAGGAACAGATGTGGAGATCACAGTAGCTTAACAAGATGGTTTTAATGCCCCTTGGAAGAGACGTGGAGGTCACAGTAGCTTAACAAGACGGTTTTAATGCCCCTTGAAAGAGTGGTGGAGGTGGCAGTGGAATAAAAAGACAATATCAATGCCCCTTGGAAGAGTGGTGGAGGTCGCAGTGGAATAAAATGACAGTATCAATGCCCCTTGGAAGGGTTGTGGAGGTCGCAGTGGAATAAAAAGACAATATCAATGCCCCTTGGAAGAGTGGTGGAGGTAGCAGTGGAATAAAAAGACAGTGTCAATGACCCGTGGAAGAGATGCGGAGTTCACGGTAGCTTAACAAGACGGTTTTAATGCCCCTTGGAAGAGACGTGGAGGTCACGGTAGCATAACAAGTTGGTTTTAATGACCCTTGGAAGAGTGGTGAAGGTCGCAGTGGAATAAAAAGACAATATCAATGCCTCGTGGAAGAAACGTGGTGGTCGCAGTAGCTTAACAAGATGGTTTTAATGCCCCTTGGAAGAGAATTGGAGGTCACAGTAGCTTAACAAGACGGTTTTAATGCCCCATGGAAGAGACGTAGAGGTCACAGTAGCTTAACAAGACGGTTTTAATGCCCCTTGGAAGAGTGGTGGAGGTCGCAGTGGAATAAAAAGACAATATCAATGTCCCTTGGAAGAGTGGTGGAGGTCGCAGTGGAATAAAAGACAATATCAATGACCCTTGGAAGAGTGGTTGAGGTCGCAGTGGAATAAAAAGACACTATCAATGCCCCATGGAAGAGATGTGGATGTCACAGTAGCTTAACAAGATGGTTTTAATGTCCATTGAAAGAGTATTGGAGGTCGCAGTGGAATTAAAAGACAATATCAATGCCCCGTGGAAGAGACGTGGAGTTCACAGTAGCTTAACAAGACAGTTTTATGCACCTTGGAAGAGACGTGGAGGTTGCAGTGCAAAAAAAGGACAATATCAATGCCCCGTGGAAGAGTTTTGGAGGTCGCAGTGGATTAAAAAGACACTATCAATGACCCGTGGAAGAAATGTGGAGGTCACGGTATCTTAACAAGATGGTTTAAATGCATCTTGGAGGAGTGTTGGAGGTTACAGTGGATTAAAAATACAATATCAATGCCTCGTGGAAGAGACGTGGAGGTCACAGTAGCTTAACAAGACTGTTTTAATGCCCCTTGGAAGAGACGTGGAGGTCACAGTAGCTTAACAAGATGGTTTTAATGCCCCTTGGAAGAGTGGTGGAGGTCGCAATGGAATAAAAAGACAATATCTTAGCCCCGTGGAAGAGACGTGGAGGTCACAGTATCTTAACAAGACGGTTTTAATGGCCCTTGGAAGAGACGTGGATGTTACAGTTGCTTAACAAGATGGTTTTAATGCCCCTTGGAAGAGGGGTGGAGGTCGCAATGGAATAAAAAGACAATATCAATGCCCCGTGGAAGAGACGTGGAGGTCAAGGTAGCTTAACAAGATGATTTTAATGCCCCTTGGAAGAGTGGTGGAGGTCGCAGTGGAATAAAAAGACAATATCAATGCCTCGTGGAAGAATCGTGGTGGTCACAGTAGCTTAACAAGACGCTTTTAATGCCCCTTGGAAGAGAAGTGGTGGTCACAGTAGCTTATCAAGACGGTTTTAATGCCCCATGGAAGAGACGTAGAGGTCACAGTAGCTTAACAAGACGGTTTTATTGCCCCCTGGTAGAGTGGTGGAGGTCGCAGTGGAATAAAAAGACAATATCAATGCCCCTTGGAAGAGTGGTGGAGGTCGCAGTGGAATAAAAGACTATATCAATGCCCCTTGGAAGAATGATGGAGGTCGCAGTGGAATAAAAAGACACTATCAATGCCCCATGGAAGAGATGTGGATGTGACAGTAGCTTAATACGACGGTTTTAATGCCCCTTGGAAGAGACGTGGAGGTCACAGTAGCTTAACAAGAGGGTTTAATGCCCATTGAAAGGGTAATGGAGGTCGCAGTGGAATAGAAACACAAAATCTATGCCCATTGGAAGAGTGGTGGAGGTCGCAGTAGCTTAACAATATGTTTTTATTGTCCCTTGGAAGAGTGGTGGAGGTCGCAGTGGTACGAAGAGACAATATCAATGCCCCTTGGAAGAGTGGTGGAGGTCACAGTGCAATAAAAAGACAATATCAATGCCCCATGGAAGAGACGTGGAGGCCACAGTAGGTTAACAAGATGGTTTTAATGCCCCTTGGAAGAGAGGTGGAGGTCACAGTAGCTTATCAAGACGATTTTAATGCCCCGTGAAAGAGATGTGGAGGTCACAGTAGCTTAACAAGATGGTTTAATTCCCCTTGGAAAAGTGCTGGAGGTCGCAGTGAAACAAAAAGACAATATCAATGCCCCTTGGAAGAGTGGTGGAGGTCGCAGTGGAATAAACAGACACTATCAATACCCCGAGGAACAGATGTGGAGATCACAGTAGCTTAACAAGATGGTTTTAATGCCCCTTGGAAGAGACGTGGAGGTCACAGTAGCTTAACAAGACGGTTTTAATGCCCCTTGAAAGAGTGGTGGAGGTGGCAGTGGAATAAAAAGACAATATCAATGCCCCTTGGAAAAGTGGTGGAGGTCGCAGTGGAATAAAATGACAGTATCAATGCCCCTTGGAAGGGTTGTGGAGGTCGCAGTGGAATAAAAAGACAATATCAATGCCCCTTGGAAGAGTGGTGGAGGTAGCAGTGGAATAAAAAGACACTGTCAATGCCCCGTGGAAGAGATGCGGAGTTCACGGTAGCTTAACAAGACGGTTTTAATGCCCCTTGGAAGAGACGTGGAGGTCACGGTAGCATAACAAGTTGGTTTTAATGACCCTTGGAAGAGTGGTGAAGGTCGCAGTGGAATAAAAAGACAATATCAATGCCTCGTGGAAGAAACGTGGTGGTCGCAGTAGCTTAACAAGATGGTTTTAATGCCCCTTGGAAGAGAAGTGGAGGTCACAGTAGCTTAACAAGACGGTTTTAATGCCCCATGGAAGAGACGTAGAGGTCACAGTAGCTTAACAAGACGGTTTTAATGCCCCTTGGAAGAGTGGTGGAGGTCGCAGTGGAATAAAAAGACAATATCAATGACCCTTGGAAGAGTGGTGGAGGTCGCAGTGGAATAAAAGACAATATCAATGACCCTTGGAAGAGTGGTGGAGGTCGCAGTGGAATAAAAAGACACTATCAATGCCCCATGGAAGAGATGTGGATGTCACAGTAGCTTAACAAGATGGTTTTAATGTCCATTGAAAGAGTATTGGAGGTCGCAGTGGAATTAAAAGACAATATCAAGGCCCCGTGGAAGAGACGTGGAGTTCACAGTAGCTTAACAAGACAGTTTTATGCACCTTGGAAGAGACGTGGAGGTTACAGTGCAAAAAAAGGACAATATCAATGCCCCGTGGAAGAGTTTTGGAGGTCGCAGTGGATTAAAAAGACACTATCAATGACCCGTGGAAGAAATGTGGAGGTCACGGTATCTTAACAAGATGGTTTAAATGCATCTTGGAGGAGTGTTGGAGGTTACAGTGGATTAAAAATACAATATCAATGCCTCGTGGAAGAGACGTGGAGGTCACAGTAGCTTAACAAGACTGTTTTAATGCCCCTTGGAAGAGACGTGGAGGTCACAGTAGCTTAACAAAATGGTTTTAATGCCCCTTGGAAAAGTGCTGGAGGTCGCAGTGAAACAAAAAGACAATATTAATGCCCCTTGGAAGAGTGCTGGAGGTCGCAGTGGACATAAACGACAATATCAATGCAACTTGGAAGAGTGGTGGAGGTCGCAGTGGAATAAAAATACACTATCAATGCACCGTGGAAGAGATGTGGAGGTCACAGTAGCTTAACAAGATGGTTTTAATGCCCCTTGGAAGAGAGGTGTAGGTCACAGTAGCTTAAGAAGACGGTTTTAATGCCCCTTTGAAGAGTGGTGGAGGTCGCAGTGGAATAAAAAGACAATATCAATACCCTGTGGAAGAAATGTAGAGGTCACAGTATCTTAACAAGACGGTTTTAATGCCCCTTGGAAGAGACGTGGATGTTACAGTTGCTTAACAAGATGGTTTTAATGCTCCTTGGAAGAGGGGTGGATGTCGCAATGTAATAAAAAGACAATATCAATGCCCCGTGGAAGAGACGTGGAGGTCAAGGTAGCTTAACAAGACGACTTTAATGCCTCTTGGAAGAGACGTGGAGGTCACAGTAGCTTAACAAGATGATTTTAATGCCCCTTGGAAGAGTGGTGGAGGTCGCAGTGGAATAAAAAGACAATATCAATGCCTCGTGGAAGAATCGTGGTGGTCACAGTAGCTTAACAAGACGCTTTTAATGCCCCTTGGAAGAGAAGTGGTGGTCACAGAGCTTAACAAGACGGTTTAATTGCCCCCTGGTAGAGTGGTGGAGGTCGCAGTGGAATAAAAAGACAATATCAATGCCCCTTGGAAGAGTGGTGGAGGTCGCAGGTGAATAAAAGACTATATCAATGCCCCTTGGAAGAATGATAGAGGTCGCAGTGGAATAAAAAGACACTATCAATGCCCCATGGAAGAGATGTGGATGTCACAGTAGCTTAATACGACGGTTTTAATGCCCCTTGGAAGAGACGTGGAGGTCACAGTAGCTTAACAAGACGGTTTTAATGCCCATTGAAAGAGTAATGGAGGTCGCAGTGGAATAGAAACACAAAATTAATGCCCATTGGAAGAGTGGTGGAGGTCGCAGTAGCTTAACAATATGTTTTTAATGTCCCTTGGAAGAGTGGTGGAGGTCGCAGTGGTACGAAGAGACAATATCAATGCCCCTTGGAAGAGTGGTGGAGGTCGCAGTGGAATATAAAGACAATATCAATGCCCATGGAAGAGACGTGGAGGTCACAGTAGGTTAACAAGATGGTTTTAATGCCCCTTGGAAGAGAGGTGGAGGTCACAGTAGCTTATCAAGACGATTTTAATGCCCCGTGAAAGAGATGTGGAGGTCACAGTAGCTTAACAAGATGGTTTTAATGCCCCTTGGAAAAGTGCTGGAGGTCGCAGTGAAACAAAAAGACAATATTTATGCCCCTTGGAAGAGTGCTGGAGGTCGCAGTGGACATAAAAGACAATATCAATGCAACTTGGAATAGTGGTGGAGGTCGCAGTGGAATAAAAAGACACTATCAATGCACCGTGGAAGAGATGTGGAGGTCACAGTAGCTTAACACGAATGTTTTAATGCCCCTTGGAAGAGACGTGGAGGTCACAGAAGCTTAACAATACGGTTTTAATGCCCATTGAGAGAGCAATGGAGGTCACAGTGGAATAAAAAGACAATATCAATGCCCCGTGTAAGAGACATGGAGGTCACAGTAGCTTAACAAGATGGTTTTAATGCCCCTTGGAAGAGACGTGGAGGTCACAGTAGCATAACAAGACGTTTTTAATGACCCTTGGAAGAGTGGTGGAGGTCGCAGTGGAATAAAAAGACAGTATCAATGCCCCTTGGAAGAGTGGTGGAGGTCGCAGTGGAATAAAAAGACAATATCAATCCCTCGTGGAAGAAACGTGGTGGTCACAGTAGCTTAACAAGACGGTTTTAATGCCCCGTGGAAGAGAAGTGGAGATCACAGTAGCTTAACAAGACTGTTTTAATGCCCCATGGAAGAGACGTAGAGGTCACAGAAGCTTAACAAGACGGTTTTAATGCCCCTTGGAAGAGTGGTGGAGGTCGCAGTGGAATAAAAAGACAATATCAATGCCCCTTGGTAGAGTGGTGGAGGTCGCAGTGGAATAAAAGACAATATCAATGCCCCTTGGAAGAGTGGTGGAGGTCGCAGTGGATTAAAAAGACACTATCAATGCCCCATGGAAGAGATGTGGATGTCACAGAAGCTTAACACAACGGTTTTAATGCCCCTTGGAAGAGACGTGGAGGTCACAGTAGCGTAACAAGATGGTTTTAATGCACATTGAAAGAGTAATGGAGGTCGTAGTGGAATAAAAAGACAATATCAATGCCCCGTGGAAGAGACGAGGAGGTCACAGTAGCTTAACAAGACAGTTTTAATGCCCCTTGGTAGAGTGTTAGAGGTCGCAGTGGAATAAAAAGACAATATCAATGCCCCTTGAAAGAGTTGTGAAGGTTGCAGTGGAATAATAAGACAATATAAATGCCACCTTGGAAGAGTTGGGAGGTTGCAGTGGAATAAAAACACAATATCAATGCCCCATGGAAGAGACGTGGAGGTCACAGTAGCTTATCAAGATGTTATTAATGCCCCCTGGAAGAGACGTGGAGGTCACAGTAGCTTAACAAGTCTGTTTTAATGCCCATTGAAAGAGTGGTGAAGGTCGCAGTGGAATAAAAAGACAATATCAATGCCACTTGGAAGAGTGGTGTAGGTCGCAGTGGAATAAAAAGACAATATTAATGCCCCTTGGAAGAGTGGTGGAGGTCGCAGTGGAATAAACAGACACTATCAATACCCCGAGGAACAGATGTGGAGATCACAGTAGCTTAACAAGATGGTTTTAATGCCCCTTGGAAGAGACGTGGAGGTCACAGTAGCTTAACAAGACGGTTTTAATGCCCCTTGAAAGAGTGGTGGAGGTGGCAGTGGAATGAAAAGACAATATCAATGCCCCTTGGAAGAGTGGTGGAGGTCGCAGTGGAATAAAATGACAGTATCAATGCCCCTTGGAAGGGTTGTGGAGGTCGCAGTGGAATAAAAAGACAATATCAATGCCCCTTGGAAGAGTGGTGGAGGTAGCAGTGGAATAAAAAGACAGCGTCAATGCCCCGTGGAAGAGATGCGGAGTTCACGGTAGCTTAACAAGACGGTTTTAATGCCCCTTGGAAGAGACGTGGAGGTCACGGTAGCATAACAAGTTGGTTTTAATGACCCTTGGAAGAGTGGTGAAGGTCGCAGTGGAATAAAAAGACAATATCAATGCCTCGTGGAAGAAACGTGGTGGTCGCAGTAGCTTAAAAAGATGGTTTTAATGCCCCTTGGAAGAGAAGTGGAGGTCACAGTAGCTTAACAAGACGGTTTTAATGCCCCATGGAAGAGACGTAGAGGTCACAGTAGCTTAACAAGACGGTTTTGATGCCCCTTGGAAGAGTGGTGGAGGTCGCAGTGGAATAAAAAGACAATATCAATGTCCCTTGGAAGAGTGGTGGAGGTCGCAGTGGAATAAAAGACAATATCAATGACCCTTGGAAGAGTGGTTGAGGTCGCAGTGGAATAAAAAGACACTATCAATGCCCCATGGAAGAGATGTGGATGTCACAGTAGCTTAACAAGATGGTTTTAATGTCCATTGAAAGAGTATTGGAGGTCGCAGTGGAATTAAAAGACAATATCAATGCCCCGTGGAAGAGACGTGGAGTTCACAGTAGCTTAACAAGACAGTTTTATGCACCTTGGAAGAGACGTGGAGGTTACAGTGCAAAAAAAGGACAATATCAATGCCCCGTGGAAGAGTTTTGGAGGTCGCAGTGGATTAAAAAGACACTATCAATGACCCGTGGAAGAAATGTGGAGGTCACGGTATCTTAACAAGATGGTTTAAATGCATCTTGGAGGAGTGTTGGAGGTTACAGTGGATTAAAAATACAATATCAATGCCTCGTGGAAGAGACGTGGAGGTCACAGTAGCTTAACAAGACTGTTTTAATGCCCCTTGGAAGAGACGTGGAGGTCACAGTAGCTTAACAAGATGGTTTTAATGCCCCTTGGAAGAGTGGTGGAGGTCGCAATGGAATAAAAAGACAATATCTTAGCCCCGTGGAAGAGACGTGGAGGTCACAGTATCTTAACAAGACGGTTTTAATGGCCCTTGGAAGAGACGTGGATGTTACAGTTGCTTAACAAGATGGTTTTAATGCCCCTTGGAAGAGGGGTGGAGGTCGCAATGGAATAAAAAGACAATATCAATGCCCCGTGGAAGAGACGTGGAGGTCAAGGTAGCTTAACAAGATGATTTTAATGCCCCTTGGAAGAGTGGTGGAGGTCGCAGTGGAATAAAAAGACAATATCAATGCCTCGTGGAAGAATCGTGGTGGTCACAGTAGCTTAACAAGACGCTTTTAATGCCCCTTGGAAGAGAAGTGGTGGTCACAGTAGCTTATCAAGACGGTTTTAATGCCCCATGGAAGAGACGTAGAGGTCACAGTAGCTTAACAAGACGGTTTTATTGCCCCCTGGTAGAGTGGTGGAGGTCGCAGTGGAATAAAAAGACAATATCAATGCCCCTTGGAAGACTGGTGGAGGTCGCAGTGGAATAAAAGACTATATCAATGCCCCTTGGAAGAATGATGGAGGTCGCAGTGGAATAAAAAGACACTATCAATGCCCCATGGAAGAGATGTGGATGTCACAGTAGCTTAATACGACGGTTTTAAAGCCCCTTGGAAGAGACGTGGAGGTCACAGTAGCTTTACAAGAGGGTTTAATGCCCATTGAAAGGGTAATGGAGGTCGCAGTGGAATAGAAACACAAAATCTATGCCCATTGGAAGAGTGGTGGAGGTCGCAGTAGCTTAACAATATGTTTTTATTGTCCCTTGGAAGAGTGGTTGAGGTCGCAGTGGTACGAAGAGACAATATCAATGCCCCTTGGAAGAGTGGTGGAGGTCACAGTGCAATAAAAAGACAATATCAATGCCCCATGGAAGAGACGTGGAGGCCACAGTAGGTTAACAAGATGGTTTTAATGCCCCTTGGAAGAGAGGTGGAGGTCACAGTAGCTTATCAAGACGATTTTAATGCCCCGTGAAAGAGATGTGGAGGTCACAGTAGTTTAACAAGATGGTTTAATGCCCCTTGGAAAAGTGCTGGAGGTCGCAGTGAAACAAAAAGACAATATCAATGCCCCTTGGAAGAGTGGTGGAGGTCGCAGTGGAATAAACAGACACTATCAATACCCCGAGGAACAGATGTGGAGATCACAGTAGCTTAACAAGATGGTTTTAATGCCCCTTGGAAGAGACGTGGAGGTCACAGTAGCTTAACAAGACGGTTTTAATGCCCCTTGAAAGAGTGGTGGAGGTGGCAGTGGAATAAAAAGACAATATCAATGCCCCTTGGAAGAGTGGTGGAGGTCGCAGTGGAATAAAATGACAGTATCAATGCCCCTTGGAAGGGTTGTGGAGGTCGCAGTGGAATAAAAAGACAATATCAATGCCCCTTGGAAGAGTGGTGGAGGTAGCAGTGGAATAAAAAGACACTGTCAATGCCCCGTGGAAGAGATTCGGAGTTCACGGTAGCTTAACAACATGGTTTTAATGCCCCTTGGAAGAGACGTGGAGGTCACGGTAGCATAACAAGTTGGTTTTAATGACCCTTGGAAGAGTGGTGAAGGTCGCAGTGGAATAAAAAGACAATATCAATGCCTCGTGGAAGAAACGTGGTGGTCGCAGTAGCTTAACAAGATGGTTTTAATGCCCCTTGGAAGAGAAGTGGAGGTCACAGTAGCTTAACAAGACGGTTTTAATGCCCCATGGAAGAGACGTAGAGGTCACAGTAGCTTAACAAGACGGTTTTAATGCCCCTTGGAAGAGTGGTGGAGGTCGCAGTGGAATAAAAAGACAATATCAATGCCCCTTGGAAGAGTGGTGGAGGTCGCAGTGGAATAAAAGACAATATCAATGACCCTTGGAAGAGTGGTGGAGGTCGCAGTGGAATAAAAAGACACTATCAATGCCCCATGGAAGAGATGTGGATGTCACAGTAGCTTAACAAGATGGTTTTAATGTCCATTGAAAGAGTATTGGAGGTCGCAGTGGAATTAAAAGACAATATCAATGCCCCGTGGAAGAGACGTGGAGTTCACAGTAGCTTAACAAGACAGTTTTATGCACCTTGGAAGAGACGTGGAGGTTACAGTGCAAAAAAAGGACAATATCAATGCCCCGTGGAAGAGTTTTGGAGGTCGCAGTGGATTAAAAAGACACTATCAATGACCCGTGGAAGAAATGTGGAGGTCACGGTATCTTAACAAAATGGTTTAAATGCATCTTGGAGGAGTGTTGGAGGTTACAGTGGATTAAAAATACAATATCAATGCCTCGTGGAAGAGACGTGGAGGTCACAGTAGCTTAACAAGACTGTTTTAATGCCCCTTGGAAGAGACGTGGAGGTCACAGTAGCTTAACAAGATGGTTTTAATGCCCCTTGGAAGAGTGGTGGAGGTCGCAATGGAATAAAAAGACAATATCAATGCCCCGTGGAAGAGACGTGGAGGTCAAGGTAGCTTAACAAGACGACTTTAATGCCTCTTGGAAGAGACGTGGAGGTCACAGTAGCTTAACAAGATGATTTTAATGCCCCTTGGAAGAGTGGTGGAGGTCGCAGTGGAATAAAAAGACAATATCAATGCCTCGTGGAAGAATCGTGGTGGTCACAGTAGCTTAACAAGACGCTTTTAATGCCCCTTGGAAGAGAAGTGGTGGTCACAGTAGCTTATCAAGACGGTTTTAATGCCCCATGGAAGAGACGTAGAGGTCACAGTAGCTTAATAAGACGGTTTTATTGCCCCCTGGTAGAGTGGTGGAGGTCGCAGTGGAATAAAAAGACAATATCAATGCCCCTTGGAAGAGTGGTGGAGGTCACAGTGGAATAAAAGACTATATCAATGCCCCTTGGAAGAATGATGGAGGTCGCAGTGGAATAAAAAGACACTATCAATGCCCCATGGAAGAGATGTGGATGTCACAGTAGCTTAATACGACGGTTTTAATGCCCCTTGGAAGAGACGTGGAGGTCACAGTAGCTTTACAAGAGGGTTTAATGCCCATTGAAAGGGTAATGGAGGTCGCAGTGGAATAGAAACACAAAATCTATGCCCATTGGAAGAGTGGTGGAGGTCGCAGTAGCTTAACAATATGTTTTTATTGTCCCTTGGAAGAGTGGTGGAGGTCGCAGTGGTACGAAGAGACAATATCAATGCCCCTTGGAAGAGTGGTGGAGGTCACAGTGCAATAAAAAGACAATATCAATGCCCCATGGAAGAGACGTGGAGGTCACAGTAGGTTAACAAGGTGGTTTTAATGCCCCTTGGAAGAGAGGTGGAGGTCACAGTAGCTTATCAAGACGATTTTAATGCCCCGTGAAAGAGATGTGGAGGTCACAGTAGCTTAACAAGATGGTTTTAATGCCCCTTGGAAAAGTGCTGGAGGTCGCAGTGAAACAAAAAGACAATATTAATGACCCTTGGAAGAGTGCTGGAGGTCGCAGTGGACATAAACGACAATATCAATGCATCTTGGAAGAGTGGTGGAGGTCGCAGTGGAATAAAAATACAATATCAATGCACCATGGAAGAGATGTGGAGGTCACAGTAGCTTAACAAAATGGTTTTAATGCCCCTTGGAAGAGAGGTGTAGGTCACAGTAGCTTAAGAAGACGGTTTTAATGCCCCTTTGAAGAGTGGTGGAGGTCGCAATGGAATAAAAAGACAATATCAATACCCTGTGGAAGAAATGTGGAGGTCACAGTATCTTAACAACACGGTTTTAATGCCCCTTGGAAGAGACGTGGATGTTACAGTTGCTTAACAAGATGGTTTTAATGCCGCTTGGAAGAGGGGTGGATGTCGCAATGGAATAAAAAGACAATATCAATGCCCCGTGGAAGAGACGTGGAGGTCAAGGTAGCTTAACAAGACGACTTTAATGCCTCTTGGAAGAGACGTGGAGGTCACAGTAGCTTAACAAGACGATTTTAATGCCCCTTGGAAGAGTGGTGGAGGTCGCAGTGGAATAAAAAGACAATATCAATGCCTCGTGGAAGAATCGTGGTGGTCACAGTAGCTTAACAAGACGCTTTTAATGCCCCTTGGAAGAGAAGTGGTGGTCACAGTAGCTTAACAAGACGGTTTTATTGCCCCCTGGTAGAGTGGTGGAGGTCGCAGTGGAATAAAAAGACAATATCAATGCCCCTTGGAAGAGTGGTGTTGGTCGCAGTGGAATAAAAGACTATATCAATGCCCCTTGGAAGAATGATGGAGGTCGCAGTGGAATAAAAAGACACTATCAATGCCCCATGGAAGAGATGTGGATGTCACAGTAGCTTAATACGACGGTTTTAATGCCCCTTGGAAGAGACGTGGAGGTCACAGTAGCTTAACAAGACGGTTTTAATGCCCAGTGAAAGAGTAATGGAGGTCGCAGTGGAATAGAAACACAAAATCAATGCCCATTGGAAGAGTGGTGGAGGTCGCAGTAGCTTAACAATATGTTTTTAATGTCCCTTGGAAGAGTGGTGGAGGTCGCAGTGGTACGAAGAGACAATATCAATGCCCCTTGGAAGAGTGGTGGAGGTCGCAGTGGAATAAAAAGACAATATCAATGCCCCATGGAAGAGACGTGGAGGTCACAGTAGGTTAACAAGATGGTTTTAATGCCCCTTGGAAGAGAGGTGGAGGTCACAGTAGCTTATCAAGACGATTTTAATGCCCCGTGAAAGAGATGTGGAGGTCACAGTAGCTTAACAAGATGGTTTTAATGCCCCTTGGAAAAGTGCTGGAGGTCGCAGTGAAACAAAAAGACAATATCAATGCAACTTGGAATAGTGGTGGAGGTCGCAGTGGAATAAAAAGACACTATCAATGCACCGTGGAAGAGATGTGGAGGTCACAGTAGCTTAACACGACGGTTTTAATGCCCCTTGGAAGAGACGTGGAGGTCACAGAAGCTTAACAATACGGTTTTAATGCCCATTGAGAGAGCAATGGAGGTCACAGTGGAATAAAAAGACAATATCAATGCCCCGTGTAAGAGACATGGAGGTCACAGTAGCTTAACAAGATGGTTTTAATGCCCCTTGGAAGAGACGTGGAGGTCACAGTAGCATAACAAGACGTTTTTAATGACCCTTGGAAGAGTGGTGGAGGTCGCAGTGGAATAAAAAGACAATATCAATCCCTCGTGGAAGAAACGTGGTGGTCACAGTAGCTTAACAAGACGGTTTTAATGCCCCGTGGAAGAGAAGTGGAGATCACAGTAGCTTAACAAGACTGTTTTAATGCCCCATGGAAGAGACGTAGAGGTCACAGTAGCTTAACAAGACGGTTTTAATGCCCCTTGGAAGAGTGGTGGAGGTCGCAGTGGAATAAAAAGACAATATCAATGCCCCTTGGTAGAGTGGTGGAGGTCGCAGTGGAATAAAAGACAATATCAATGCCCCTTGGAAGAGTGGTGGAGGTCGCAGTGGATTAAAAAGACACTATCAATGCCCCATGGAAGAGATGTGGATGTCACAGAAGCTTAACACGACGGTTTTAATGCCCCTTGGAAGAGACGTGGAGGTCACAGTAGCGTAACAAGATGGTTTTAATGCACATTGAAAGAGTAATGGAGGTCGTAGTGGAATAAAAAGACAATATCAATGCCCCGTGGAAGAGACGAGGAGGTCACAGTAGCTTAACAAGACAGTTTCAATGCCCCTTGGTAGAGTGTTAGAGGTCGCAGTGGAATAAAAAGACAATATCAATGCCCCTTGAAAGAGTTGTGAAGGTTAGAGTGGAATAATAAGACAATATAAATGCCACCTTGGAAGAGTTGGGAGGTCGCAGTGGAATAAAAACACAATATCAATGCCCCATGGAAGAGACGTGGAGGTCACAGTAGCTTATCAAGATGTTATTAATGCCCCCTGGAAGAGACGTGGAGTTCTCAGTGGATTAAAAAGACACTATCAATGACCCGTGGAAGAAACGTGAAGGTCACATTAGCTTAACAAGATGGTTTTAATGCCCCTTGGAAGAGATGTGGAGGTCACAGTAGCTTAACAAGACCATTTAATGCCCAATGGAATAGACTTGGAGATCACAGTAGCTTGACAAGACGGTATTAATGCCCCTTGTAAGAGTGGTGGAGGTAGCAATGGAATAAAAAGAATATATCAATGCGCCTTGGAAGAGTGGTCGAGGTCTCAGTGGAATAAAAAGACAATATCAATGCCCCTTGGACGAGTGGTGAAGGTCGCAGTGGAATAAAAAGACAATATCAATGACCCTTGGAAGAGACGTGGAGGTCACAGTAGCTTAACAAGACGATTTTAATGCCCCTTGAAAGAGTTGTGGAGGTCGCAGTGGAATAAAAAGACAATATCAATGCCCCGTGAAAGAGACGTGGAGGTCACAGTAGCTTAACAAGACGTTTTAAATGCCTCTTGGAAGAGACGTGGACCACACAGTATCTTAACAACACGTTTTAAATGACCCTTGGTAGAGTGGTGGAGGTTACAGTGGAATAAAAGACAATATCAAGGCCCCTTGGAATAGTGGTGGAGGTCGCAGTGAAATAAAAAGACAATATCAATGCCCTGTGGAAGAGACGTGGAGGTTACAGTAGCTTAACAAGACGGTTTTAGTGCCCCTTGGAAGAGTGGTGGAGGTTACAGTGGAATAAAAAAACAATATCAATGCCCCTTGGAAGAGTGATGGAGGTCGAAGTGGAATAAAAAGACAATATCAATGCCCCTTGGAAGAGATGTGTAGGTCACAGAAGCTTAACAAGACGGTTTTAGTGTGCCTTGGAAGAGACATGGAGGTCACAGTAGCTTTACAAGAAGGTTTTAATATCTCTTGGAAGAGTGGTGGAGGTCGCAGTGGAATAAAAAGACAATATCAATATCCTGAGGAAGAGACGTGGAGGACACAGTAGCTTAACAAGTCTGTTTTAATGCCCATTGAAAGAGTGGTGAAGGTCGCAGTGGAATAAAAAGACAATATCAATGCCACTTGGAAGAGTGGTTTAGGTCGCAGTGGAAAAAAAAGACAATATCAATGCCCCTTGGAAGAGTGGTGGAGGTCGCAGTGGAATAAAAAGACACTATCAATGCCCCGAGGAACAGATGTGGAGATCACAGTAGCTTAACAAGATGGTTTTAATGACACTTGGAAGAGACGTGGAGGTCACAGTAGCTTAACAAGACGGTTTTAATGCCCCTTGAAAGAGTGGTGGAGGTGGCAGTGGAATAAAAATACAATATCAATGCCCCTTGGAAGAGTGGTGGAGGTCGCAGTGGAATAAAATGACAGTATCAATGCCCCTTGGAAGAGTTGTGGAGGTCGAAGTGGAATAAAAAGACAATATCAATGCCCCTTGGAAGAGTGGTGGAGGTCGCAGTGGAATAAAAAGACACTGTCAATGCCCCGAGGAACAGATGTGGAGATCACAGTAGCTTAACAAGATGGTTTTAATGACACTTGGAAGAGACGTGGAGGTCACAGTAGCTTAACAAGACGGTTTTAATGCCCCTTGAAAGAGTGGTGGAGGTGGCAGTGGAATAAAAATACAATATCAATGCCCCTTGGAAGAGTGGTGGAGGTCGCAGTGGAATAAAATGACAGTATCAATGCCCCTTGGAAGAGTTGTGGAGGTCGAAGTGGAATAAAAAGACAATATCAATGCCCCTTGGAAGAGTGGTGGAGGTCGCAGTGGAATAAAAAGACACTGTCAATGCCCCGTGGAAGAGATGGGAGTTCACGGTAGCTTAACAAGACGGTTTTAATGCCCCGTGGAAGAGACGTGGAGGTCACGGTAGCATAACAAGTTGGTTTTAATGACCCTTGGAAGAGTGGTGGAGGTCGCAGTGGAATAAAAAGACAATATCAATGCCTCGTGGAAGAAACGTTGTGGTCGCAGTAGCTTAACAAGATGGTTTTAATGCCCCTTGGAAGAGAAGTGGAGGTCACAGTAGCTTAACAAGACGGTTTTAATGCCCCATGGAAGAGACGTAGAGGTCACAGTAGCTTAACAAGACGGTTTTAATGCCCCTTGGAAGAGTGGTGGAGGTCGCAGTGGAATAAAAAGACAATATCAATGCCCCTTGGAAGAGTGGTGGAGGTCGCAGTGGAATAAAAGACAATATCAATGACCCTTGGAAGAGTGGTGGAGGTCGCAGTGTAATAAATAGACACCATCAATGCCCCTTGGAAGAGATGTGTAGGTCACAGAAGCTTAACAAGATGGTTTTAGTGTGCCTTGGAAGAGACATGGAGGTCACAGTAGCTTAACAAGAAGGTTTTAATATCTCTTGGAAGAGTGGTGGAGGTCGCAGTGGAATAAAAAGACAATAGCAATACCCTGAGGAAGAGACGTGGAGGTCACAGTAGCTTAACAAGTCTGTTTTAATGCCCATTGAAAGAGTGGTGAAGGTCGCAGTGGAATAAAAAGACAATATCAATGCCACTTGGAAGAGTGGTGTAGGTCGCAGTGGAATAAAAAGACAATATCAATGCCCCTTGGAAGAGTGGTGGAGGTCGCAGTGAAATAAAAAGACACTATCAATGCCCCGAGGAACAGATGTGGAGATCACAGTACCTTAACAAGATGGTTTTAATGCCCCTTGGAAGAGACGTGGAGGTCACAGTAGCTTAACAAGACGGTTTTAATGCCCCTTGATAGAGTGGTGGAGGTGGCAGTGGAATAAAAAGACAATATCAATGCCCCTTGGAAGAGTTGTGGAGGTCGAAGTGGAATAAAAAGACAATATCAATGCCCCTTGGAAGAGTGTTGGAGGTCGCAGTGGAATAAAAAGACACTGTCAATGCCCCGTGGAAGAGATGGGAGTTCACGGTAGCTTAACAAGACGGTTTTAATGCCCCGTGGAAGAGACGTGGAGGTCATGGTAGCATAACAAGTTGGTTTTAATGACCCTTGGAAGAGTGGTGGAGGTCGCAGTGGAATAAAAAGACAATATCAATGCCTCGTGGAAGAAACGTTGTGGTCGCAGTAGCTTAACAAGATGGTTTTAATGCCCCTTGGAAGAGAAGTGGAGGTCACAGTAGCTTAACAAGACGGTTTAAATGCCCCATGGAAGAGACGTAGAGGTCACAGTAGCTTAACAAGACGGTTTTAATGCCCCTTGGAAGAGTGGTGGAGGTCGCAGTGGAATAAAAAGACAATATCAATGCCCCTTGGAAGAGTGGTGGAGGTCGCAGTGGAATAAAAGACAATATCAATGACCCTTGGAAGAGTGGTGGAGGTCGCAGTGGAATAAAAAGACACTATCAATGCCCCATGGAAGAGATGTGGATGTCACAGTAGCTTAACAAGACGGTTTTAATGCCCATTGAAAGAGTAATGGAGGTCGCAGTGGAATAAAAAGACAATATCAGTGCCCCGTCGAAGAGACGTGGAGTTCACAGTAGCTTAACAAGACAGTTTTATGCACCTTGGAAGAGACTTGGAGGTTACAGTGCAAGAAAAGGACAATATCAATGCCCCGTGGAAGAGTTTTGGAGGTCGCAGTGGATTAAAAAGACACTATCAATGACCCGTGGAAGAAATGTGGAGGTCACAGTATCCTAACAAGATGGTTTAAATGCATCTTGGAGGAGTGTTGGAGGTTACAGTGGATTAAAAATACAATATCAATGCCTCGTGGAAGAGACGTGGAGGTCACAGTTCCTTAACAAGACTGTTTTAATTCCCCTTGGAAGAGACGTGGAGGTCACAGTAGCTTAACAAGATGGTTTTAATGCCCCTTGGAAGGGACGTGTAGGTCACAGTAGCTTAAGAAGACGGTTTTAATGCCCCTTTGAAGAGTGTTGGAAGTCGCAGTGGAATAAAAAGACAATATCAATACCCTGTGGAAGAAATGTGGAGGTCACAGTATATTAACAAGACGGTTTTAATGCCCCTTGTAAGAGACGTGGAGGTTACAGTTGCTTAACAAGATGGTTTTAATGCCCCTTGGAAGAGGGGTGGAGGTCGCAATGGAATAAAAAGACAATATTAATGCCCCGTGGAAGAGACGTGGAGGTCAAGGTAGCTTAACAAGACGACTTTAATGCCTCTTGGAAGAGACGTGGAGGTCACAGTAGCTTAACAAGACGATTTTAATGCCCCTTGGAAGAGTGGTGGAGGTCGCAGTGGAATAAAAACACAATATCAATGCTTCGTGGAAGAATCGTGGTGGTCACAGTAGCTTAATAAGACGCTTTTAATGCCCCTTGGAAGAGAAGTGGTGGTCACAGTAGCTTATCAAGACGGTTTTAATGCCCCATGGAAGAGACGTAGAGGTCACAGTAGCTTAACAAGACGGTTTTATTGCCCCCTGGTAGAGTGGTGGAGGTCGCAGTGGAATAAAAAGACAATATCAATGCCCCTTGGAAGAGTGGTGGAGGTCGCAGTGGAATAAAAGACTATATCAATGCCCATTGGAAGAATGATGGAGGTCGCAGTGGAATAAAAAGACACTACCAATGCCCCATGGAGGAGATGTGGATGTCACAGTAGCTTAACACGACGGTTTTATTGCCCCTTGGAAGAGACGTGGAGGTCACAGTAGCTTAACAAGACGTTTTTAATGCCCATTGAAAGAGTAATGGGGGTCGCAGTGGAATAGAAACACAAAATCAATGCCCATTGGAAGAGTGGTGGAGGTCGCAGTAGCTTAACAATATGTTTTTAATGTCCCTTGGAAGAGTGGTGGAGTTCGCAGTGGTACGAAGAGACAATATCAATGCCCCTTGGAAGAGTGGTGGAGGTCGCAGTGGAATAAAAAGACAATATCAATGCCCCATGGAAGAGACGTGGAGCTTACAGTAGGTTAACAAGATGGTTTTAATGCCCCTTGGAAGAGAGGTGGAGGTCACAGTAGCTTATCAAGACGATTTTAATGCCCCGTGAAAGAGATGTGGAGGTCACAGTAGCTTAACAAGATGGTTTTAATGCCACTTGGAAAAGTGCTGGAGGTCGCAGTGAAACAAAAAGACAATATTAATGCCCCTTGGAAGAGTGCTGGAGGTCGCAGTGGACATAAAAGACAATATCAATGCAACTTGGAAGAGTGGTGGAGGTCGCAGTGGAATAAAAAGACACTATCAATGCACCGTAGAAGAGATGTGGAGGTCACAGTAGCTTAACACGACGGTTTTAATGCCCCTTGGAAGAGACGTGGAGGTCACAGAAGCTTAACAATACGGTTTTAATGCCCATTGAGAGAGCAATGGAGGTCACAGTGGAATAAAAAGACAATATCAATGCCCCGTGTAAGAGACATGGAGGTCACAGTAGCTTAACAAGATGGTTTTAATGCCCCTTGGAAGAGATGTGGAGGTCACAGTAGCATAACAAGACATTTTTAATGACCCTTGGAAGAGTGGTGGAGGTCGCAGTGGAATAAAAAGACAGTATCAATGCCCCTTGGAAGAGTGGTGGAGGTCGCAGTGGAATAAAAAGACAATATCAATACCCCTTGGAAGAGAAGTGGAGGTCGCAGTGGAATAAAAAGACAATATCAATGCCCCTTGGAAGAGTGGTGGAGGTCGCAGTGGAATAAAAAGACACTATCAATGCCCCGGGGAAGAGATGTGGAGTTCACAGTAGCTTAACAAGACGGTTTTAATGCTCCTTGGAAGAGACGTGGAGGTCACGGTAGCATAACAAGATGGTTTTAATGACACTTGGAAGAGTGTTGGAGGTCGCAGTGGAATAAAAAGACATTATCAATGCCCATTTGAAAAGTGGTGGAGGTCGCAGTGGAATAAAAAGACAATATTAATGCCCCTTGGAAGAGTGGTGGAGGTAGCAGTGGCATAAAAGACAATATCAATGCCCCTTGGAAGAGTGGTGGAGGTCGCAGTGGAATAAAAAGACACTATCAATGCCCCATGGAAGAGATGTGGATGTCACAGTAGCTTAACACGACGGTTTTAATGCCCCTTTGAAGAGAAGTGGAGGTCACAGTAGCTTAACAAGACTGTTTTAATGCCCATTGAAAGAGTAATGGAGGTCACAGTGGAATAAAAAGACAATATCAATGCCCCGTGGAAGAGACGTGGAGGTCACAGTTAGAGATGAGCGTTGTTCTACTCGAACTGTTCGCCAATCTCAAATTCGAGCTGTTTTGGGCGGTGTTCGAGCCGGTCGGCGAACACGAAAAATTTGAGAAAAATTCGGCTGTTCGAGGTTATGTTCGATAACTGTTCGTGCACCAAAATCATAACTGGATTTTTTCTCAGTAATGATGAAAATTAATGTTAATACGCAGTTTGAGTGTACAGCGGGGCGGGGGGAGGGGCAGGGGATGGATCTCTGCAGGAACAATGAAGATCTCCATTTTTTTTTCTCTTTCCCGCATTTGCAGTTGGGAGGTGCAATCTGTCAGCGTATCAGCAGCGCACACACGGAGCGAAGTGCTTTTTTTCACACAAGCAAGGGCATGTGTGATTGGCAGTGTATGTCACATGTCCTTGCCCTATAAGACCAAGCCATTTTCCCCGTCGCCACCATTTTCTCACTGCTGCAGCTGCGTGTTAGACGGCACCGCTGTTGCTGTGTGCGCTATACCTTGTTAATTTCAAGCCAATTTTCGCACAAATATACAGATAGCTTTTGAGTAGGGAATAGTTGTGATTGCAGTCCTTTTAAGGACTAGGTTACAGAATTTCCTACGACTTTTATCAAGCAGGTCTGTGCTCTTAAATAGATAGATTGTGGAAGTAAAGACTAATTGTAATTGGAGTCCTTTTCAGGACTAGGTTACATCAGTTCCTATCAGTTTTTGCCAGGCAGGTCTGTGCCAGTGCTGTGCAAGTTTTTTTCACAGCATTTGGCTGAATCTAGCAAAGCTAATCCTTTTTGGCCTATTGCAGAGTGTGTTAGTCAGTGGAGTAGCCTATCTGTGTTGCAAGATATACCACCTGTGTATAGAATACCAATTTTTTTACTGCACCTAGTGAAGTAAAATCTTTTGGGCATAGCATCATTCTATTAGTCCATCTATACTGACCTCCATCAGGTTGCAAATTAAAAATAATTTTTTTCTGCATCTAGCTCTGAAAAAATATTTGGGCTTCTAGCAGTGTGTGGGACTTGGTCTATTAGTCCATCTATACTGACCTCCATCAGGTTGCAAATTAAAAATAATTTTTTTCTGCATCTAGCTCTGAAAAAATATTTGGGCTTCTAGCAGTGTGTGGGACTTGGTCTATTAGTCCATCTATACTGACCTCCATCAGGTTGCAAATTGAATAAAAAAAATTTCTGCATCTAGCTCTGAAAAAATATTTGGGCTTCTAGCGGTGTGTGGGACTTGGTCTATTAGTCCATCTATACTGACCTCCATCAGGTTGCAAATTAAAAATAATTTTTTTCTGCATCTAGCTCTGAAAAAATATTTGGGCTTCTAGCAGTGTGTGGGACTTGGTCTATTAGTCCATCTATACTGACCTCCATCAGGTTGCAAATTAAAAATAATTTTTTTCTTCATTTAGCTCTGAAAAAATATTTGGGCTTCTAGCAGTGTGTGGGACTTGTTCTATTAGTCCTTCTATACTGACCTCCAGCAGGTTGCAAATTGAATATAATTTTTTTCTGCATCTAGCTCTGAAAAAATATTTGGGCTTCTAGCGGTGTGTGGGACTTGGTCTATTAGTCCATCTATACTGACCTCCATCAGGTTGCAAATTAAAAATAATTTTTTTCTGCATCTAGCTCTGAAAAAATATTTGGGCTTCTAGCAGTGTGTGGGACTTGGTCTATTAGTCCATCTATACTGAACTCCATCAGGTTGCAAATTAAAAATAATTTTTTTCTTCATTTATCTCTGAAAAAATATTTGGGCTTCTAGCAGCGTGTGGGACTTGTTCTATTAGTCCATCTATACTGACCTCCATCAGGTTGCAAATTAAAAATAATTTTTTTCTGCATCTAGCTCTGAAAAAATATTTGGGCTTCTAGCAGTGTGTGGGACTTGGTCTATTAGTCCATCTATACTGACCTCCATCAGGTTGCAAATTGAATAAAAAAATTTTCTGCATCTAGCTCTGAAAAAATATTTGGGCTTCTAGCGGTGTGTGGGACTTGGTCTATTAGTCCATCTATACTGACCTCCATCAGGTTGCAAATTAAAAATAATTTTTTTCTGCATCTAGCTCTGAAAAAATATTTGGGCTTCTAGCAGTGTGTGGGACTTGGTCTATTAGTCCATCTATACTGACCTCCATCAGGTTGCAAATTAAAAATAATTTTTTTCTTCATTTAGCTCTGAAAAAATATTTGGGCTTCTAGCAGTGTGTGGGACTTGTTCTATTAGTCCTTCTATACTGACCTCCAGCAGGTTGCAAATTGAATATAATTTTTTTCTGCATCTAGCTCTGAAAAAATATTTGGGCTTCTAGCGGTGTGTGGGACTTGGTCTATTAGTCCATCTATACTGACCTCCATCAGGTTGCAAATTAAAAATAATTTTTTTCTGCATCTAGCTCTGAAAAAATATTTGGGCTTCTAGCAGCGTGTGGGACTTGTTCTATTAGTCCATCTATACTGACCTCCATCAGGTTGCAAATTAAAAATAATTTTTTTCTGCATCTAGCTCTGAAAAAATATTTGGGCTTCTAGCAGTGTGTGGGACTTGGTCTATTAGTCCATCTATACTGACCTCCATCAGGTTGCAAATTAAAAATAATTTTTTTCTTCATTTATCTCTGAAAAAATATTTGGGCTTCTAGCAGCGTGTGGGACTTGTTCTATTAGTCCATCTATACTGACCTCCATCAGGTTGCAAATTAAAAATAATTTTTTTCTGCATCTAGCTCTGAAAAAATATTTGGGCTTCTAGCGGTGTGTGGGACTTGGTCTATTAGTCCATCTATACTGACCTCCATCAGGTTGCAAATTAAAAATAATTTTTTTCTGCATCTAGCTCTGAAAAAATATTTGGGCTTCTAGCAGTGTGTGGGACTTGGTCTATTAGTCCATCTATACTGACCTCCATCAGGTTGCAAATTGAATAAAAAAATTTTCTGCATCTAGCTCTGAAAAAATATTTGGGCTTCTAGCGGTGTGTGGGACTTGGTCTATTAGTCCATCTATACTGACCTCCATCAGGTTGCAAATTAAAAATAATTTTTTTCTGCATCTAACCCAGCCAATAGTTTTGGCCTAATACCACAGTTTGGCCACTCAGCTCTGCTCGGTTACCATCCATTGTTTTTTTGTGCAAACAACTCCAGAGTTGTGAATTAGTTAACCACCAAAATGAGTGGAAAAAGGCCTGCTGCTGGTGGAAAGGGGAATAGGCGTGTTGGGAAGGGGAAAAAAGGTTGTGTCCGTGGGGTAGGTGCAGAAGAAAGACCATCTTCCAGCCAAACTAAAATGTCTACTTCTTTTAGCGGACAATGTGATAAGATCCCTTTCTTACGGCCACGCCAATCGCTACAAATTCCAGATGAGGCACAAAAACAGCAGGTGCTTCAACGGATATCAAGTGCTCCTTTAAGTGGGCTCTCCTCCACATCAACTTCAACATCACAAATACTCCAGTCCTCAAAGGTGTCACCCAAATCGCACTTGCTTCCTCACAGCTCCCAAATTTCCAGCTGCCCGTCTGAGTATGAGGTAGAACAGATGGTTGAGTCTGCAGAGCTGTTTACTCATACTATAGCCTGGGAATCAGAGGTCGACTCCAGCGCTTCTGTGAATCCAGACGAGGAAATGATCTGCACTGATGCCCAGAATCTTTATGAGTCGGATCCAGGACCAGACGCAGAAGGTTCTGACCATAATGTAGACCCTCATTCCCAAACTGTAACTCCTGTTGGTGGAGACAATGAGGAAGACGATGATAAGACTCAAATACCTGATTGGAGCGACAACTTTAGTTTTTTGTCAGGGCAGGAACAGGTTGGCTCTGAGGACGACGGGTGTGATAACGCACAGGGTGATGATGATGAGGTCGGAGATCCCACTTACTGTCAACCCACAGTCAGCCAAGAGATGAGGTCAGCAGAGGAGGTGGAGGAAGATGCTAGTGACGACGAGGTCAGGTTGCGCCTTCCTGGACAGAGACGTAGTACTGGAAGCACGTCAACAACTGCATCCTCAAACACAACTCTGCCTCTCACCACAAGTCGTGGTGGCTCTTCAGGTCGCATGGGTGCTAAGCCTTGCATAGCCTGGGCATTTTTTCAGATCGATAAAGATGACCCAACTCCTGTTATCTGTAACATTTGTCAGCAAAAGCTAAGTAGAGGCCAAAAAATACATAGTTTGAGTACTTCATGCATGAACCGGCACATGGACATGAAGCATAAGTTGCAGTGGGAAGCTCAGTGTGCTACAATGCGGCCTAGCCGGCCGGGCCAACCACCGTCTGCCATATCTTGTGCATCCGCGGCCTCTTCATCCTCTGTGACTGGGGGGACAGCAGTCACACCTGTTTTGGGGCGCAGACCTGCCACCTCTTTACCCGCAACAGCCAGCGTGATTGGCAGGTCATCATTTTCTTTGGAGGTGGTAACACCAGCTGGTCTTGAGCGCTGTCCGACATCGATAGCACCACCTTTGGATCAAGGCAACCTAACATGTCCGCCTGCATCTTCCTCACAGACCGGCAGTTTGCCGGGGACACCCTTATCAACCCCGTCTAAGCACAATAGCCAGCCCTCGGTCCCTCAGATGTGGACAAGTAAAAGACCATTTCCTCCTAGCCATGAGAAAGCTAAGAGGTTGAATTTCACCATCTGCAAGCTCTTGGCTACAGAAATGCTGCCTTTCCGCCTGGTGGACACAGAGGATTTTCGAGACCTTATGTCCGTCGCAGTGCCCCAGTACCAGATGCCCAGTCGGCACTACTTCTCAAAGAAAGGTGTGCCTGCGCTCCACCAGCATGTCGCACACAACATCACCGCTTCTTTGAGAAACTCTGTGTGTGACAGGGTGCATTTCACCACAGACACTTGGACGAGTAGGCATGGACAGGGGCGTTACATGTCGCTGACTGGGCACTGGGTAACTATGGTGACAGCAGGACAAGGGGCTGCTGTCCAAGTCTTGCCGTCCCCACGAGTTGTGCGTCAATCCTCTTTATGTCAAAGTTCCTCCACTGCTTCTGCCTCCTCAACCTCCTCTCGGTCTTCCACCTGCACCCAAAGCCTGTCTGGTCATGCCACAAGCTTTCTAACTGCACAGAAGGGATCCTGCACACCTCCTTACTATGCTGGCAGTAGGGCTCAACGTCATCAGGCGGTTTTTACATTGAAATGTCTGGGAAATGTGAGTCACACAGCTGAGGAGTTGTGGTCAGCTCTGGAGAACCAATTTCATGAATGGTTGTCTCCACTGGACCTGAAACCAGGGAAGGCCGTGTGCGACAATGCTGCAAACCTGGGTGCGGCCCTTCGCCGGGGCAATGTCACACACGTGCCTTGTATGGCTCACGTGTTGAACCTGGTTGTCCAGCAATTTTTAGCCCACTATCCCAGACTAGATGGCCTTCTGCAGAGGGCACGGTCGCTGTGTGCTCACTTCCGCCGTTCGCATCCCGCAGCTCAGCGACTTACATCTCTACAGAAGTCGTTGGGCCTGCCACTTCACCGGCTAAAATGCGATGTACCTACCCGGTGGAATTCAACTCTGCACATGTTGCAGCGACTGTGGCAGCACCGACAAGCCCTGGTGCAATACGTTCTGACGTATAGCCTGGGCCAACGAGATTCAGAGGTGGGGCAAATCACGCTGGAGGAGTGGTCTCAGATCAGGGACCTATGCACCCTTCTGCACAGTTTTGAAATGGCGACGAAGATGTTTAGTGCTGACGATGCCATTATCAGCATGACTATTCCGGTGATTTACATGCTGGAGCACATGTTAAACAGAATTCGGAGTCAGGTGGTGGCACAAGAGGAGGTGGAGGAAGTAGAGGAGGAGGAGTTGTATGCGGAAGGGCTAACATCTGCAAGGTCCAGACGGTCGGCAGCACCAAGGCGGCAGGCATGTGAGGGTGGGGGAGATGATTTTACCAGGGCGCATGGTAGCAGCCAAACTAGTGAGGAAGGTGCAGGAGCCCAGGAAGAAGTGGAGGACGAACTGATGGAAGACTCATCAGATGAGGGAGACCTTGATCACATTTCTGTTGTGTGAGGTTGGGGGGAGAGGACAGAGGAAGGAAGCATGATTGTTACCTCGCCACCAACACAACAGGGACTTGGTGCTCCTGGATGCGCAACACACATGAGTGCCTTCTTGCTGCACTACCTGCAACATGACCCTCGAATTGTGAGAATTAGAAATAATCCTGACTACTGGGTTGCCACACTGTTAGATCCCCGGTACAAAAGTAAATTTGCAGAAATTATTCCTGCCATAGAAAGGGATGCACGCATGCAGGAGTATCAGCAGAGACTGTTGCAGAATCTTACATGTGCTTTTCCACAAAATACCAGTGGTGCACGTAGTGAATCTCACAGTTCCAACTTGCCAACCGTGGGACCGTCAAGTGTTCAGCACTCAAACCGTAACAGAACCACAGTATCTGCTGGTAACATCAATTTTGCGGAATCATTTCACCACTTTTTTAGCCCATCCTTTGCAAAGCCACAGGAGACAAGAAGTCTGACACATAGTCAACGCCTAGAGACGATGGTACAGGAGTATCTCCAAGTAAACATTGAAGCCACGACTGTGTCACTGGACCCTTGCTCTTTTTGGGCTTCCAATCTGGATAAATGGCCGGAGCTAGCCACTTACGCCTTGGAGATCTTGTCATGCCCCGCAGCCAGCATTCTGTCTGAACGTGTGTTCAGCGCTGCTGGTGGTGTGCTGACAGATAAGCGCACGCGGCTCTCCACTGATAATGTAGACAGACTCACGTTCATAAAGATGAACAAATCATGGATCCGAAACGACTTTTCTACCCCTGTGTCATCCTGGGGAGAGTAAAAGCTTGATGATTGGTTAAAATCACCCTACCAACCGTTTTAAGCTTTCAAATTACTAATCATGTTTATCTGTATCTTGACTGGAAAATAATTTGGGCTTTGTAGCAGTGTGCAGCACTGATCCTATTAGGCCATCTATAATAAGCTTCACCAGATTTAAAATTAAAAATAATTTTTAGCTGCATCTAGCCCGGAAAATAATTTTGGGGCTCCGAGATGCGCAAGACACATAAGTGCCTTCTTGCTGCACTACCTGCAGCATGACCCTCATATTGTCAGAATTCGAAGTAATCATGACTACTGGGTTGCCACACTCTTAGATCCCCCAAACTTTTCGATCAACCTTTTCATTTTAATAAAGACCAAAAAAATGGTCATTTTTGAAATTATAAGCATTAGCAGGTTGTTAGAAACTGAAATCAAACAGTTTTCAACTTAAAACTTTATTCTAGGTGATGTTACATTTTCACATAGGACCCCTTGTTCGAAAGGAGCTTCTGAACTCTCTCGTCCATTGAATTTGTCAGGTTTTGGATGGTTTCTGCTTCAATTGTTTTGCATGAGGACAGAATACCCTCCCAGAGCTGTTGCTTAGATGTGAACTGCCTCCCGCCATCATAGACACTCCTTTTAATGATGCTCCAAAGGTTCTGAATGGGGTAGAGGTCAGGGGAGCATGGGGGTCACACCATAAGTTTGTCCCCTTTTATGCCCATATCAGCCAGAGATGCAGATGTTTTATGTGCAGCATGAGATGGTGCATTATCATGCAGAAAAATGATCTTGCTGTGAAATACACGGTTCTTCTTCTTGAACCATGGCAGGAAGTGCTGTTTGAGAAAATCCACATACATTATGGAGTTCATCTTTAGCGCCTTCAGGGATCCTAAAGGGGCCGACAATCTCTCTCCCCATGATTCCAGCCCAAAACATTACTCCACCTCCTCCTTGTTGGCGCTGCAGCCGTGTTTGCGTGGGGTGTCCATCAACCAGCCATCCTCCACTCCATCCATCTGAACCATCGAGCGCTGCACGGCACTCATCCGTGAACAAAACAGTTTTGAAATCAGTCTTCATGTAATGTTTGGCCCACTGGAGCCGTTTCTGCTTGTGTGAAGTGGATAGAGGAGGTCGACAGGATGGCGTATGCACAGCTGCAAACCTCTGAAGGACCCTGCATCTTGTTGTTCGGGGGACGTTGGAGGCACAAGCAGCTTCAAAAACTTGTCTGCTGCTATGACAAGGCTTTTTTGCCGCTGCTCTTTCAACCTGACGTAATTGCCTGTAGGAAAGAGTCCTCAATTTGCCCTTATCAGCACGCACACGTGTGTACTGTGAATCAGCTACATACTTCTTGATTGCCAAGACACTTCATCCTGATCATCGCACAATGTTGATTGTAGTCATGCCTTGACCTAAACACTCCACAATTTGTTGCTTCTCAGCAGCCGACACATCCTTTTTCTTTCCCATTTTGGCAGAAAATGTAGGCTGCTTAATAATGTGAGAGAGCCTTCTTAAGTAGTCTTGCCTTTCATTGGACACACCTGCCAAACTAATTAGCACAGGTGTCTGCAATTGCTTACAGTGATATAAAGAGCCCTGACACACATCACCATCAATGAGTTTAACTGACAAACAAACAAATTCTTCCCTTATCACTCCTAAACACTTTTTGCATAATAATTTGGAACGCGGTGTACATGTGCTTTTCCACAAAACACCAGTGGTTCACGTAGTGAATCTTACAGTTCTAACTTGCCAACCGTGGTCTGTATGGAATTGTTCAATAAAGGGCCCAAAATTAAGATAACATAGATGGGAGAGGTCTCTATGAATAGGAATTCCTAAGTATTTGATACCCTGTGAGGGCCAGGCAAAGGGAAAGTTGGACTGGATGGAATCCTATATGGATTTAGGGAGGGAGACATCGAGGGCCTCAGACTTCGCTGCATTGATTTTAAAATTTTACCATGTAACAAAGTGATCTATTTCAGCCATAACAGCAGGGATGGATATATGTGATTGAGTGATATATACTAGGACATCATCAGCAAATAGAGAGCACTTGTACTCGGTGCCTCCCACCTCAATCCACCTAATATTGGGGTTATGGCGAATTGATGAGAGCAGGTGCTCCGTCACTAGGATGTATAAGAGGGGACAGAGGACATCCCTGCCTTGTCCCATTGGTGATTGTGAAAGGTGATGAAAATGTTCTGACGCACCCCCTGGGCCTTGGGACACCCGGAGCCGGACCCTTTTTGGTGGATGCTGGTGGTTGTAGTCTTCGTGGCGGCGATCCGGTTCCGTGGCTCAGGGCGGTCAAACCAGTGGCGGAACTATTTATGTGGTTTTGATGTTTAAATTTCCGACTACGCCACCCGTGGATTGCGGTCAGAGTGAACCGCCGCTACAGGGCAGACCGCTAAGGCTGGTGTTGTGGGTGCAGCAGAGCGTAGCATAACTCCCCACGGGAGGAGTATAGCCTCAGGGCAGTGTATGCGGAGGATGGGGGTGATGGTGCAGGGCAGCAGCAGTAACGACACGGAGTCAGTGATGCAGTTCAGGGCCTTTACTCACAGTTCTTATTATCCAGACCACGTCTGCAGGTAACGGCTGCCCACGTCGTACTGTGCTCACCAGGTGAGGGGCTCAGACAACTCCCAGATAACTTTGGAGCGCTTCACAGGACCCCCTTTGTGTGTCCTTTGTTACCAACACTTCTGTCCGGCTGCCTCGGGCCTCCTCTTGGTAAACTTGGCGCCAGTTTCCCTGACCCTATGTGGTGCCTTCCTAGCAGGTGGATCAAGGGGCTGCGCCACATAAAATGTCAGAGCCTCCGGTTTCTAGCTGAGGGTCGTTTCCTGCCTCCACTAGTTCGGGGACCGGTCTCCCCCTTTGGCCTGACCCCTCCACGCAGGTGGATTCGGGCGTGCGGTGGCGACTCGCCCGTCCGCACCCCTGGGATCCCTTCATTTCTCGTTCCTGGAGCCTTCTCCGCTCCTCTTCCTTCCTTCTCCCTCTTGCAGGCCTGGGCCTCTGTTACTAGGCCCGCCTCCGGAGCAGAGCTCATGCAGAGCCCCTGCTCCCTGCCACTTCTGCTCAGACTTCTCTGCACTGAACTAAGATGGTGCCCACCTTTTATACTCCCTTCTCAATGCACCCAGGAACTGCTTCCTCCCTGCTCCTGCACTGCAGGGTTCCCCTTCCTCAGTGTTCCCTCCCCCCACTCCAGCCAGGGACAGGGACTGTCGTGCCCATCTCAGGGGCATATTGGTCGCCCTGCCCCACGGCAATGTGGTGTAATGCATGCAGGTGTCGGGTCCTGATCCACACTCCATCCTTATCTGAGAGTGAGATATCACACCTCTGGGTGAGGTGCAATACGTCTGTAGCAACCGAGCCCTCGGTGCTACAGTTCCATTTATCTTCAGCCTAGGTGACGTATTGTGATACAGGGCCGTGATTTTGGCTATAAAAGGGTCCCCTAGACCCCTACCCCAAGCTTTTTAAGAGAATCATATATGGCGTGCCAGGAGACTCTATGGAATGCTTTCTCAGCATCCAACGAGAGAATCTACTTACAAATTTTTAACTGCATCTAGCCCAGGAAATACTTTGTGCCTAGTAGCAGTGTCTGCTAGTCAGCGGATTATCCCGGCTGTTAAGCAAGCTACACCACCTGTAGTTTGGACACTTAATTTTTTCAAAGGAAATGCTTCGGGACCACGGGATACTCAGTGAAGAGCATCAGGAGGCACCCCAAGGCATAGGGGCTGGGACTGGCACTAGGATGCCTTGCGGTGGACAGCCGAGCTCGATCCTTATAAAAGCTTTTTAACTGCAGCAGCTTTAGTGGACGCTACTGGAGCTGGAATTACGCGGCTGCTGGCATGAGACTTGCCCTCCAATAGATCCTTGTAAATGGATTTAAAGTGTATTCATTCAAATTAGAGGGACAATTTAAATTAAAAAGCTTAGAGCTGCCTCCACCACAGGGGGGCTCTCTCGACCCACCAGCGGACAGGCACCAGTATTGGGAGAGGGGGGCTGGCCGTCAGGGTTCACCGCGGCTCTGGCACAAACCCGGCGACACGGAGGTGGCACGGGCAGGAGCGGACTGGCCGTCTCGGCTTCTCACTTTTTGGATTTTAGAAGGGCATGACATGCCTATATCTGTGTCACCCCCTCCTTTTACTCCTCCACCTCTTTTCTTTTTGCATGACTATATGTACTTGTCACTTTTCCATGTGTTAGTTGTGTCTTCTGAGCAGTTTGTCAGCTTTTGGACACCTTTGAAGGTGTTTTCTATGTGTTTCTATGTGTTTTTGTTTGCCTGCCATTGGTTTTAACGGTGTTCGAAGGTGTTCGACGAACAGTTCGACGAACAGTTCGGCGAACACACGGGTGTTCGACGAACCGAACCGAACTCGAACACTACGGGGGTGGCTCAACACTAGTCACAGTAGCTTAAGAAGACAGTTTTAATGCCCCTTGGAAGAGACGTGGAGGTTACAGTGGAATAAAAAGACAATATCAATGCGCCGTGGAAGAGTGGTGGAGGTCGCAGTGGATTAAAAAGACACTATCAATGACCCTTGGAAGAAACGTGGATTCCACAGTAGCTTAACAAGACGGTTTTAATGCCCCTTGGAAGAGTCGTGGAGGTCACAGTAGCTTAACAAGATGGTTTTAATGCCCCTTTGAAGAGTGGTGGAGGTCGCAGTGGAATAAAAAGACAATATCATAGCCCCGTGGAAGAGACGTGGAGGTCACAGTAGCTTAACAAGACGGTTTTAATGCCCCTTGGAAGAGTCGTGGAGGTCACAGTAGCTTAACAAGATGGTTTTAATGCCCCTTTGAAGAGTGGTGGAGGTCGCAGTGGAATAAAAAGACAATATCCATACCCTGTGGAAGAGATGTGGAGGTCACAGTAACTTTACAAGATGGTTTTAATGCCACTTGGAAAGACCTGGAGGTCACAGTAGCTTAACAAGACGGTTTTAATGCCCCTTGGAAGAGTGGTGGAGGTCGCAGTGGAATAAAAAGACAATATCAATACCCCGTGGAAGAGATGTGGAGGTCACAATAGCCTAACAAGACGGTTTTAATGCCCCTTGGAAGAGCCGTAGAGGTCACAGTAGCTTAACAAGATGGTTTTAATGCCCCTTGGAAGAGTGGTGGATGTTGCAGTGGAATAAAGAGACAATATCAATGCCCCTTGGAAGAGTGGTGGAGGTCGCAGTGGAATAGAAAGACAATATCAATGCCCCTTGGAAGAGTGGTGGAGGTCGCAGTGAAATAAAAAGACACTATCAATGCCCCGTGGAAGAGATGTGGTGTTCACAGTAGCTTAACAAGACGGTTTTAATGCCCCTTGGAGGAGTGTTGGAGGTTACAGTGGATTAAAAATACAATATCAATGCCTCGTGGAAGAGACTTGGAGGTCACAGTAGCTTAACAAGACTGTTTTAATGCCCCTTGCAAAAGACATGGAGGTCACAGTAGCTTAACAAGATGGTTTTAATGCCCCTTGGAAGAGTGGTGGAGGTCGCAATGGAATAAAAAGACAATATCATAGCCCCGTGGAAGAGACGTGGAGGTCACAGTAGCTTAACAAGACGGTTTTAATGCCCCTTGGAAGAGTCGTGGAGGTCACAGTAGCTTAACAAGATGGTTTTAATGCCCCTTTGAAGAGTGGTGGAGGTCGCAGTGGAATAAAAAGACAATATCCATACCCTGTGGAAGAGATGTGGAGGTCACAGTAACTTTACAAGATGGTTTTAATGCCACTTGGAAAGACCTGGAGGTCACAGTAGCTTAACAAGACGGTTTTAATGCCCCTTGGAAGAGTGGTGGAGGTCGCAGTGGAATAAAAAGACAATATCAATACCCCGTGGAAGAGATGTGGAGGTCACAATAGCCTAATAAGACGGTTTTAATGCCCCTTGGAAGAGCCGTAGAGGTCACAGTAGCTTAACAAGATGGTTTTAATGCCCCTTGGAAGAGTGGTGGATGTTGCAGTGGAATAAAGAGACAATATCAATGCCCCTTGGAAGAGTGGTGGAGGTCGCAGTGGAATAGAAAGACAATATCAATGCCCCTTGGAAGAGTGGTGGAGGTCGCAGTGAAATAAAAAGACACTATCAATGCCCCGTGGAAGAGATGTGGTGTTCACGGTAGCTTAACAAGATGGTTTTAATGCCCCTTGGAAGAGACGTGGAGGTCACAGTAGCTTAACAAGACGGTTTTAATGCCCCTTGAAAGAGTGGTGGAGGTGGCAGTGGAATAAAAAGACAATATCAATGCCCCGTGGAAGAGACGTGGAGTTCACAGTAGCTTAACAAGACAGTTTTATGCACCTTGGAAGAGACGTGTAGGTTACAGTGCAAAAAAAAGACAATATCAATGCCCTGTGGAAGAGTTTTGGAGGTCGCAGTGGATTAAAAAGACAGTATCAATGACCCGTGGAAGAAATGTGGAGGTCACAGTAGCTTAACAAAACGGTTTAAATGCATCTTGGAGGAGTGTTGGAGGTTACAGTGGATTAAAAATAAAATATCAATGCCTCGTGGAAGAGACGTGGAGGTCACAGTAACTTTACAAGATGGTTTTAATGCCCCTTGGAAGAGACGTGGAGGTCACAGTAGCTTAACAAGACGATTTTAATGCCCTTTGAAGAGTGGTGGAGGTCGCAGTGGAATAAAAAGACAATATCAATACCCTGTGGAAGAGATGTGGAGGTCACAGTAACTTTACAAGATGGTTTTAATGCCACTTGGAAGAGACCTGGAGCTCACAGTAGCTTAACAAGACGGTTTTCATGCCCCTTGGAAGAGACGTGGAGGTTACAGTTGCTTAACAAGATGGTTTTAATGCACCTTGGAAGAGGGGTGGAGGTCGCAATGGAATAAAAAGACAATATCAATGCCCCGTGGAAGAGACGTGGAGGTCAAGGTAGCTTAACAAGACGACTTTAATGCCCCTTGTTAGAGACGTGGAGGTCACAGTAGCTTAACAAGACGATTTTAATGCCCCTTGGAAGAGTGGTGGAGGTCGCAGTGGAATAAAAAGACAATATCAATGCGCCGTTTAAGAGTGGTGGAGGTCGCAGTGAATTAAAAAGACACTATCAATGACCCGTGGATGAAACGTGGAGGTCACAGTAGCTTAACAAGACGGTTTTAATGCCCCTTGGAGGAGTGTTGGAGGTTACAGTGGATTAAAAATACAATATCATTTCCTCGTGGAAGAGACTTGGAGGTCACAGTAGCTTAACAAGATGGTTTTAATGCCACTTGCAAAAGACGTGGAGGTCACAGTAGCTTAACAAGATGGTTTTAATGCCCCTTGGAAGAGTGGTGGAGGTCGCAATGGAATAAAAAGACAATATCATAGCCCCGTGGAAGAGACATGGAGGTCACAGTAGCTTAACAAGACGGTTTTAATGCCCCTTGGAAGAGTCGTGGAGGTCACAGTAGCTTAATAAGATGGTTTTAATGCCCCTTTGAAGAGTGGTGGAGGTCGCAGTGGAATAAAAAGACAATATCAATACCCTGTGGAAGAGATGTGGAGGTCACAGTAGCTTAACAAGACGGTTTTCATGCCCCTTGGAAGAGACGTGGAGGTTACAGTTGCTTAACAAGATGGTTTTAATGCACCTTGGAAGAGGGGTGGAGGTCGCAATGGAATAAAAAGACAATATCAATGCCCCGTGGAAGAGACGTGGAGGTCAAGGTAGCTTAACAAGACGACTTTAATGCCCCTTGTTAGAGACGTGGAGGTCACAGTAGCTTAACAAGACGATTTTAATGCCCCTTGGAAGAGTGGTGGAGGTCGCAGTGGAATAAAAAGACAATATCAATGCGCCGTTTAAGAGTGGTGGAGGTCGCAGTGAATTAAAAAGACACTATCAATGACCCGTGGATGAAACGTGGAGGTCACAGTAGCTTAACAAGACGGTTTTAATGCCCCTTGGAGGAGTGTTGGAGGTTACAGTGGATTAAAAATACAATATCATTTCCTCGTGGAAGAGACTTGGAGGTCACAGTAGCTTAACAAGATGGTTTTAATGCCACTTGCAAAAGACGTGGAGGTCACAGTAGCTTAACAAGATGGTTTTAATGCCCCTTGGAAGAGTGGTGGAGGTCGCAATGGAATAAAAAGACAATATCATAGCCCCGTGGAAGAGACATGGAGGTCACAGTAGCTTAACAAGACGGTTTTAATGCCCCTTGGAAGAGTCGTGGAGGTCACAGTAGCTTAATAAGATGGTTTTAATGCCCCTTTGAAGAGTGGTGGAGGTCGCAGTGGAATAAAAAGACAATATCAATACCCTGTGGAAGAGATGTGGAGGTCACAGTAACTTTACAAGATGGTTTTAATGCCACTTGGAAGAGACCTGGAGCTCACAGTAGCTTAACAAGATGGTTTTAATGCCCCTTGGAATAGTGGTGGAGGTCGCAGTGGAATAAAAAGACAATATCAATACCCCGTGGAAGAGATGTGGAGGTCACAATAGCCTAACAAGACGGTTTTATTACCCCTTGGAAGAGCCGTAGAGGTCACAGTAGCTTAACAAGATGGTTTTAATGCCCCTTGGAAGAGTGGTGGAGGTTGCAGTAGAATAGAAAGACAATATCAATTCCCCGTGGAAGAGACCTGGAGGTCACAGTAGCATAACAAGACGGTTTTAATGTCACTTGGAAGAGACGTGGAGGTCACAGCAGCTTAACAATATGTTTTTAATGCCCCTTGGAAGAGTGGTGGAGGTCGCATTGGGAAAAAAAGACAATATCAATTCACCTTGGAAGAGACGTGGAGGTCACAGTAGCTTAACAAGACGGTTTTAATGCCCCTTGGAAACTATGTGCAGGTCAAAGTATCTTAACAAGACGGTTCTAATGCCACTTGGAAGAGTGGTGGAGGTTACAGTGGAATAAAAAGACAATATCAATGCCCCGTGGAAGAGAAGTGGATGTCACAGTAGCTTAGCAAGATGGTTTTAATGCCCCTTGGAAGAGTGTTGGAGGTCACAGTGGTATGAAGAGACAATATCAATGCCCCTTGGAAGAGTGGTGGAGGTCGCAGTGGAATAAAAAGGCAATATCAATGCAGCGTGGAAGAGACGTGGAGGTCACAGTAGCTTAAAAAGATTGTTTTAATGAATCCTTGGAAGAGGGTTAGAGATCGCAGTGGAATAAAAAGACTATATCAATGCCCCTTGGAAGAGTGGTGGAGGTCGCAGTGGAATAAAAAGACATTATCAATGCCCCTTGGAAGAGTGGTGGAGGTAGCAGTGGCATAAAAGACAATATCAATGTCCCTTGGAAGAGAGGTGGAGGTCGCAGTGGAATAAAACGACTCTATCAATGCCCCATGGAAGAGATGTGGATGGCACAGTAGCTTAACACGACGGTTTTAATGCCCCTTGGAAGAGAAGTGGAGGTCACAGTAGCTTAACAAGACGGTTTTAATGCCGATTGAAAGAGTAATGGAGGTCGCACTGGAATAAAAAGACAATATTAATGCCCCGTGTAAGAGACGTGGCGGTCACAGTAGCTTAAGAACACAGTTTTAATGCCCCTTGGAAGACACGTGGAGGTTACAGTGGAATAAAAATACAATATCAATGCGCCGTGGAAGAGTGGTGGAGGTCGCAGTGAATTAAAAAGACACTATCAATGACCCGTGGAAGAAACGTGGAGGTCACAGTAGCTTAACAAGACGGTTTTAATGCCCCTTGGAGGAGTGTTGGAGGTTACAGTGGATTAAAAATACAATATCAATGCCTCGTGGAAGAGACTTGGAGGTCACAGTAGCTTAACAAGACTGTTTTAATGCCCCTTGCAAAAGACGTGGAGGTCACAGTAGCTTAACAAGATAGTTTTAATGCCCCTTGGAAGAGTGGTGGAGGTCGCAATGGAATAAAAAGACAATATCATAGCCCCGTGGAAGAGACGTGGAGGTCACAGTAGCTTAACAAGACGGTTTTAATGCCCCTTGGAAGAGTCGTGAAGATCACAGTAGCTTAACAAGACGGTTTTAATGCCCCTTAGAAGAGTGGTGGAGGTCGCAGTGGAATAAAAAGACAATATCAATATCCCGTGGAAGAGATGTGGAGGTCACAATAGCCTAACAAGACGGTTTTATTACCCCTTGGAAGAGCCGTAGAGGTCACACTAGCTTAACAAGATGGTTTTAATGCCCCTTGGAAGAGTGGTGGAGGTTGCAGTGGAATAAAGAGACAATATCAATGCCCATTGGAAGAGTGGTGGAGTTCGCAGTGGAATAAAAAGACAATATCAATGCCCCGTGGAAGAGATCTGGAGGTCACAGTAGCATAACAAGACGGTTTTAATGTCACTTGGAAGAGACGTGGAGGTCACAGCAGCTTAACAATATGTTTTTAATGCCCCTTGGAATAGTGGTGGAGGTCGCATTGGGAAAAAAAGACAATATCAATGCCCCTTGGAAGAGATGTGGAGGTCACAGTAGCTTAACAAGACAATTTTAATGCCCCTTGGAAACGATGTGCAGGTCACAGTATCTTAACAAGACGGTTCTAATGCCACTTGGAAGAGTGGTGGAGGTTACAGTGGAATAAAAAGACAATATCAATGCCCCGTGGAAGAGAAGTGGATGTCACAGTAGCTTAGCAAGACGGTTTTAATGCCCCTTGGAAGAGTGGTGGAGATCGCAGTGGTATGAAGAGACAATATCAATGCCCCTTGGAAGAGTGGTGGAGGTCGCAGTGGAATAAAAAGGCAATAACAATGCCCTGTGGAAGAGACGTGGAGGTCACAGTAGGTTAACAAGATGGTTTTAATGTCCCTTGGAAGAGACGTGGAGGTCACAGTAGCTTGAAAAGATTGTTTTAATGAGCCGTTGGAAGAGGGGTAGAGATCGCAGTGGAATAAAAAGACTATATCAATGCCCCTTGGAAGAGTGGTGGAGATCGCAGTGGAATAAAAAGACATTATCAATGCCCCTTGGAAGAGTGGTGGAGGTAGCAGTGGCATAAAAGACAATATCAATGTCCCTTGGAAGAGAGGTGGAGGTCGCAGTGGAATAAAACGACTCTATCAATGCCCCATGGAAGAGATGTGGATGGCACAGTAGCTTAACACGACGGTTTTAATGCCCCTTGGAAGAGAAGTGGAGGTCACAGTAGCTTAACAAGACGGTTTTAATGCCGATTGAAAGAGTAATGGAGGTCGCACTGGAATAAAAAGACAATATTAATGCCCCGTGTAAGAGACGTGGCGGTCACAGTAGCTTAAGAACACAGTTTTAATGCCCCTTGGAAGACACGTGGAGGTTACAGTGGAATAAAAATACAATATCAATGCGCCGTGGAAGAGTGGTGGAGGTCGCAGTGAATTAAAAAGACACTATCAATGACCCGTGGAAGAAACGTGGAGGTCACAGTAGCTTAACAAGACGGTTTTAATGCCCCTTGGAGGAGTGTTGGAGGTTACAGTGGATTAAAAATACAATATCAATGCCTCGTGGAAGAGACTTGGAGGTCACAGTAGCTTAACAAGACTGTTTTAATGCCCCTTGCAAAAGACGTGGAGGTCACAGTAGCTTAACAAGATAGTTTTAATGCCCCTTGGAAGAGTGGTGGAGGTCGCAATGGAATAAAAAGACAATATCATAGCCCCGTGGAAGAGACGTGGAGGTCACAGTAGCTTAACAAGACGGTTTTAATGCCCCTTGGAAGAGTCGTGAAGATCACAGTAGCTTAACAAGACGGTTTTAATGCCCCTTGGAAGAGTGGTGGAGGTCGCAGTGGAATAAAAAGACAATATCAATATCCCGTGGAAGAGATGTGGAGGTCACAATAGCCTAACAAGACGGTTTTATTACCCCTTGGAAGAGCCGTAGAGGTCACACTAGCTTAACAAGATGGTTTTAATGCCCCTTGGAAGAGTGGTGGAGGTTGCAGTGGAATAAAGAGACAATATCAATGCCCATTGGAAGAGTGGTGGAGTTCGCAGTGGAATAAAAAGACAATATCAATGCCCCGTGGAAGAGATCTGGAGGTCACAGTAGCATAACAAGACGGTTTTAATGTCACTTGGAAGAGACGTGGAGGTCACAGCAGCTTAACAATATGTTTTTAATGCCCCTTGGAATAGTGGTGGAGGTCGCATTGGGAAAAAAAGACAATATCAATGCCCCTTGGAAGAGATGTGGAGGTCACAGTAGCTTAACAAGACAATTTTAATGCCCCTTGGAAACGATGTGCAGGTCACAGTATCTTAACAAGACGGTTCTAATGCCACTTGGAAGAGTGGTGGATGTTGCAGTGGAATAAAGAGACAATATCAATGCCCCTTGGAAGAGTGGTGGAGGTCGCAGTGGAATAGAAAGACAATATCAATGCCCCTTGGAAGAGTGGTGGAGGTCGCAGTGAAATAAAAAGACACTATCAATGCCCCGTGGAAGAGATGTGGTGTTCACAGTAGCTTAACAAGACGGTTTTAATGCCCCTTGGAGGAGTGTTGGAGGTTACAGTGGATTAAAAATACAATATCAATGCCTCGTGGAAGAGACTTGGAGGTCACAGTAGCTTAACAAGACTGTTTTAATGCCCCTTGCAAAAGACATGGAGGTCACAGTAGCTTAACAAGATGGTTTTAATGCCCCTTGGAAGAGTGGTGGAGGTCGCAATGGAATAAAAAGACAATATCATAGCCCCGTGGAAGAGACGTGGAGGTCACAGTAGCTTAACAAGACGGTTTTAATGCCCCTTGGAAGAGTCGTGGAGGTCACAGTAGCTTAACAAGATGGTTTTAATGCCCCTTTGAAGAGTGGTGGAGGTCGCAGTGGAATAAAAAGACAATATCCATACCCTGTGGAAGAGATGTGGAGGTCACAGTAACTTTACAAGATGGTTTTAATGCCACTTGGAAAGACCTGGAGGTCACAGTAGCTTAACAAGACGGTTTTAATGCCCCTTGGAAGAGTGGTGGAGGTCGCAGTGGAATAAAAAGACAATATCAATGCGCCGTTTAAGAGTGGTGGAGGTCGCAGTGAATTAAAAAGACACTATCAATGACCCGTGGATGAAACGTGGAGGTCACAGTAGCTTAACAAGACGGTTTTAATGCCCCTTGGAGGAGTGTTGGAGGTTACAGTGGATTAAAAATACAATATCATTTCCTCGTGGAAGAGACTTGGAGGTCACAGTAGCTTAACAAGATGGTTTTAATGCCACTTGCAAAAGACGTGGAGGTCACAGTAGCTTAACAAGATGGTTTTAATGCCCCTTGGAAGAGTGGTGGAGGTCGCAATGGAATAAAAAGACAATATCATAGCCCCGTGGAAGAGACATGGAGGTCACAGTAGCTTAACAAGACGGTTTTAATGCCCCTTGGAAGAGTCGTGGAGGTCACAGTAGCTTAATAAGATGGTTTTAATGCCCCTTTGAAGAGTGGTGGAGGTCGCAGTGGAATAAAAAGACAATATCAATACCCTGTGGAAGAGATGTGGAGGTCACAGTAGCTTAACAAGACGGTTTTCATGCCCCTTGGAAGAGACGTGGAGGTTACAGTTGCTTAACAAGATGGTTTTAATGCACCTTGGAAGAGGGGTGGAGGTCGCAATGGAATAAAAAGACAATATCAATGCCCCGTGGAAGAGACGTGGAGGTCAAGGTAGCTTAACAAGACGACTTTAATGCCCCTTGTTAGAGACGTGGAGGTCACAGTAGCTTAACAAGACGATTTTAATGCCCCTTGGAAGAGTGGTGGAGGTCGCAGTGGAATAAAAAGACAATATCAATGCGCCGTTTAAGAGTGGTGGAGGTCGCAGTGAATTAAAAAGACACTATCAATGACCCGTGGATGAAACGTGGAGGTCACAGTAGCTTAACAAGACGGTTTTAATGCCCCTTGGAGGAGTGTTGGAGGTTACAGTGGATTAAAAATACAATATCATTTCCTCGTGGAAGAGACTTGGAGGTCACAGTAGCTTAACAAGATGGTTTTAATGCCACTTGCAAAAGACGTGGAGGTCACAGTAGCTTAACAAGATGGTTTTAATGCCCCTTGGAAGAGTGGTGGAGGTCGCAATGGAATAAAAAGACAATATCATAGCCCCGTGGAAGAGACATGGAGGTCACAGTAGCTTAACAAGACGGTTTTAATGCCCCTTGGAAGAGTCGTGGAGGTCACAGTAGCTTAATAAGATGGTTTTAATGCCCCTTTGAAGAGTGGTGGAGGTCGCAGTGGAATAAAAAGACAATATCAATACCCTGTGGAAGAGATGTGGAGGTCACAGTAACTTTACAAGATGGTTTTAATGCCACTTGGAAGAGACCTGGAGCTCACAGTAGCTTAACAAGATGGTTTTAATGCCCCTTGGAATAGTGGTGGAGGTCGCAGTGGAATAAAAAGACAATATCAATACCCCGTGGAAGAGATGTGGAGGTCACAATAGCCTAACAAGACGGTTTTATTACCCCTTGGAAGAGCCGTAGAGGTCACAGTAGCTTAACAAGATGGTTTTAATGCCCCTTGGAAGAGTGGTGGAGGTTGCAGTAGAATAGAAAGACAATATCAATTCCCCGTGGAAGAGACCTGGAGGTCACAGTAGCATAACAAGACGGTTTTAATGTCACTTGGAAGAGACGTGGAGGTCACAGCAGCTTAACAATATGTTTTTAATGCCCCTTGGAAGAGTGGTGGAGGTCGCATTGGGAAAAAAAGACAATATCAATTCACCTTGGAAGAGACGTGGAGGTCACAGTAGCTTAACAAGACGGTTTTAATGCCCCTTGGAAACTATGTGCAGGTCAAAGTATCTTAACAAGACGGTTCTAATGCCACTTGGAAGAGTGGTGGAGGTTACAGTGGAATAAAAAGACAATATCAATGCCCCGTGGAAGAGAAGTGGATGTCACAGTAGCTTAGCAAGATGGTTTTAATGCCCCTTGGAAGAGTGTTGGAGGTCACAGTGGTATGAAGAGACAATATCAATGCCCCTTGGAAGAGTGGTGGAGGTCGCAGTGGAATAAAAAGGCAATATCAATGCAGCGTGGAAGAGACGTGGAGGTCACAGTAGCTTAAAAAGATTGTTTTAATGAATCCTTGGAAGAGGGTTAGAGATCGCAGTGGAATAAAAAGACTATATCAATGCCCCTTGGAAGAGTGGTGGAGGTCGCAGTGGAATAAAAAGACATTATCAATGCCCCTTGGAAGAGTGGTGGAGGTAGCAGTGGCATAAAAGACAATATCAATGTCCCTTGGAAGAGAGGTGGAGGTCGCAGTGGAATAAAACGACTCTATCAATGCCCCATGGAAGAGATGTGGATGGCACAGTAGCTTAACACGACGGTTTTAATGCCCCTTGGAAGAGAAGTGGAGGTCACAGTAGCTTAACAAGACGGTTTTAATGCCGATTGAAAGAGTAATGGAGGTCGCACTGGAATAAAAAGACAATATTAATGCCCCGTGTAAGAGACGTGGCGGTCACAGTAGCTTAAGAACACAGTTTTAATGCCCCTTGGAAGACACGTGGAGGTTACAGTGGAATAAAAATACAATATCAATGCGCCGTGGAAGAGTGGTGGAGGTCGCAGTGAATTAAAAAGACACTATCAATGACCCGTGGAAGAAACGTGGAGGTCACAGTAGCTTAACAAGACGGTTTTAATGCCCCTTGGAGGAGTGTTGGAGGTTACAGTGGATTAAAAATACAATATCAATGCCTCGTGGAAGAGACTTGGAGGTCACAGTAGCTTAACAAGACTGTTTTAATGCCCCTTGCAAAAGACGTGGAGGTCACAGTAGCTTAACAAGATAGTTTTAATGCCCCTTGGAAGAGTGGTGGAGGTCGCAATGGAATAAAAAGACAATATCATAGCCCCGTGGAAGAGACGTGGAGGTCACAGTAGCTTAACAAGACGGTTTTAATGCCCCTTGGAAGAGTCGTGAAGATCACAGTAGCTTAACAAGACGGTTTTAATGCCCCTTAGAAGAGTGGTGGAGGTCGCAGTGGAATAAAAAGACAATATCAATATCCCGTGGAAGAGATGTGGAGGTCACAATAGCCTAACAAGACGGTTTTATTACCCCTTGGAAGAGCCGTAGAGGTCACACTAGCTTAACAAGATGGTTTTAATGCCCCTTGGAAGAGTGGTGGAGGTTGCAGTGGAATAAAGAGACAATATCAATGCCCATTGGAAGAGTGGTGGAGTTCGCAGTGGAATAAAAAGACAATATCAATGCCCCGTGGAAGAGATCTGGAGGTCACAGTAGCATAACAAGACGGTTTTAATGTCACTTGGAAGAGACGTGGAGGTCACAGCAGCTTAACAATATGTTTTTAATGCCCCTTGGAATAGTGGTGGAGGTCGCATTGGGAAAAAAAGACAATATCAATGCCCCTTGGAAGAGATGTGGAGGTCACAGTAGCTTAACAAGACAATTTTAATGCCCCTTGGAAACGATGTGCAGGTCACAGTATCTTAACAAGACGGTTCTAATGCCACTTGGAAGAGTGGTGGAGGTTACAGTGGAATAAAAAGACAATATCAATGCCCCGTGGAAGAGAAGTGGATGTCACAGTAGCTTAGCAAGACGGTTTTAATGCCCCTTGGAAGAGTGGTGGAGATCGCAGTGGTATGAAGAGACAATATCAATGCCCCTTGGAAGAGTGGTGGAGGTCGCAGTGGAATAAAAAGGCAATAACAATGCCCTGTGGAAGAGACGTGGAGGTCACAGTAGGTTAACAAGATGGTTTTAATGTCCCTTGGAAGAGACGTGGAGGTCACAGTAGCTTGAAAAGATTGTTTTAATGAGCCGTTGGAAGAGGGGTAGAGATCGCAGTGGAATAAAAAGACTATATCAATGCCCCTTGGAAGAGTGGTGGAGGTCGCAGTGGAATAAAAAGACATTATCAATGCCCCTTGGAAGAGTGGTGGAGGTAGCAGTGGCATAAAAGACAATATCAATGTCCCTTGGAAGAGAGGTGGAGGTCGCAGTGGAATAAAACGACTCTATCAATGCCCCATGGAAGAGATGTGGATGGCACAGTAGCTTAACACGACGGTTTTAATGCCCCTTGGAAGAGAAGTGGAGGTCACAGTAGCTTAACAAGACGGTTTTAATGCCGATTGAAAGAGTAATGGAGGTCGCACTGGAATAAAAAGACAATATTAATGCCCCGTGTAAGAGACGTGGCGGTCACAGTAGCTTAAGAACACAGTTTTAATGCCCCTTGGAAGACACGTGGAGGTTACAGTGGAATAAAAATACAATATCAATGCGCCGTGGAAGAGTGGTGGAGGTCGCAGTGAATTAAAAAGACACTATCAATGACCCGTGGAAGAAACGTGGAGGTCACAGTAGCTTAACAAGACGGTTTTAATGCCCCTTGGAGGAGTGTTGGAGGTTACAGTGGATTAAAAATACAATATCAATGCCTCGTGGAAGAGACTTGGAGGTCACAGTAGCTTAACAAGACTGTTTTAATGCCCCTTGCAAAAGACGTGGAGGTCACAGTAGCTTAACAAGATAGTTTTAATGCCCCTTGGAAGAGTGGTGGAGGTCGCAATGGAATAAAAAGACAATATCATAGCCCCGTGGAAGAGACGTGGAGGTCACAGTAGCTTAACAAGACGGTTTTAATGCCCCTTGGAAGAGTCGTGAAGATCACAGTAGCTTAACAAGACGGTTTTAATGCCCCTTGGAAGAGTGGTGGAGGTCGCAGTGGAATAAAAAGACAATATCAATATCCCGTGGAAGAGATGTGGAGGTCACAATAGCCTAACAAGACGGTTTTATTACCCCTTGGAAGAGCCGTAGAGGTCACACTAGCTTAACAAGATGGTTTTAATGCCCCTTGGAAGAGTGGTGGAGGTTGCAGTGGAATAAAGAGACAATATCAATGCCCATTGGAAGAGTGGTGGAGTTCGCAGTGGAATAAAAAGACAATATCAATGCCCCGTGGAAGAGATCTGGAGGTCACAGTAGCATAACAAGACGGTTTTAATGTCACTTGGAAGAGACGTGGAGGTCACAGCAGCTTAACAATATGTTTTTAATGCCCCTTGGAATAGTGGTGGAGGTCGCATTGGGAAAAAAAGACAATATCAATGCCCCTTGGAAGAGATGTGGAGGTCACAGTAGCTTAACAAGACAATTTTAATGCCCCTTGGAAACGATGTGCAGGTCACAGTATCTTAACAAGACGGTTCTAATGCCACTTGGAAGAGTGGTGGAGGTTACAGTGGAATAAAAAGACAATATCAATGCCCCGTGGAAGAGAAGTGGATGTCACAGTAGCTTAGCAAGACGGTTTTAATGCCCCTTGGAAGAGTGGTGGAGATCGCAGTGGTATGAAGAGACAATATCAATGCCCCTTGGAAGAGTGGTGGAGGTCGCAGTGGAATAAAAAGGCAATAACAATGCCCTGTGGAAGAGACGTGGAGGTCACAGTAGGTTAACAAGATGGTTTTAATGTCCCTTGGAAGAGACGTGGAGGTCACAGTAGCTTGAAAAGATTGTTTTAATGAGCCGTTGGAAGAGGGGTAGAGATCGCAGTGGAATAAAAAGACTATATCAATGCCCCTTGGAAGAGTGGTGGAGGTCGCAGTGGAATAGAAAGACAATAACAATGCACCATGGAAGAGACGTGGAGGTCACAGTAGCTTAATAATACGGATTTAATGCCCCGTGGAAGAGACGTGGAGGTCACAGTAGCTTAACAAGACTGTTTTAATGCCCCTTGGTAGAGTGGTAGAGGTCACAGTGGAATAAAAAGACAATATCAATGCCCCTTGAAAGAGTGGTGGAGGTTGCAGTGGAATAAAAAGACAATGTAAATGCCCCCTTGGAAGAGTGGGGAGGTGGCAGTGGAATAAAAAGACAATATCAATGCCCCGTGGAAGAGACGTGGAGGTCACATTAGCTTAACAAGATGTTATTAATGCCCCTTGGAAAAGACGTGGAGGTCACAATAGCATCACAAGACGGTTTTAATGCCCCTTGGAAGAATGGTGGAGGTCGCAGTGGAATAAAAAGACAATATCAATGCCCCGTGGACGAAACGTGGAGGTCACAGTAGCTTAACAAGACGGTTTTAATGCCCCTTGGAAGAGAAGTGGAGGTCACAGTAGCTTAACAAGATGGTTTTAATGCCCAATGAAAGGAATGTGATGGTCACAGTAGCTTAACAAGACTGTTTATTGCCACTTGGAAGAGTGGTGGAGGTCGCAGTGAAACAAAAAGACAATATTATTGCCCCTTGGAAGAGTGCTGGAGGTCGCAGTGGATATAAAAGACAATATGAATGCCCCTTGAAAGAGTGTTGGAGGTCACAGTGGAACAAAAAGACACTATCAATGCCCTGTGGAAGAGATGTGGAGGTCACAGTAGCTTAACACGACGGTTTTAATGCCCCTTGGAAGAGACGTGGAGGTCACAGTAGCTTAACAAGACGGTTTTAATGGCCATTGAGAGAGTAATGGAGGTCGCAGTGGAATAAAAAGACAATATCAATGCCCCGTGTAAGAGACGTGGAGATCACACTAGCTTAACAAGACGGTTTTACGGCCCCTTGGAAGAGATGTGGAGGTCACAGTAGCTTAACAAGACAGTTTTATGCACCTTGGAAGAGACGTGGAGGTTACAGTGGAATAAAAAGACAATATCAATGCCCCGTGGAAGAGTGGTGGAGGTCGCAGTGGATTAAAAAGACACTATCAATAACCCGTGGAAGAAACGTGAAAGTCACAGTAGCTTAACAAGACGGTTTTAATGCCCCTTGGAAGAGACGTGGAGGTCACAGAAGCTTAACAATACGGTTTTAATGCCCATTGAGAGAGCAATGGAGGTCACAGTGGAATAAAAAGACAATATCAATGCCCCGTGTAAGAGACATGGAGGTCACAGTAGCTTAACAAGATGGTTTTAATGCCCCTTGGAAGAGACGTGGAGGTCACAGTAGCATAGCAAGACGTTTTTAATGACCCTTGGAAGAGTGGTGGAGGTCGCAGTGGAATAAAAAGAAAGTATCAATGCCCCTTGGAAGAGTGGTGGAGGTCGCAGTGGAATAAAAAGACAATATCAATACCCCTTGGAAGAGAAGTGGAGGTCGCAGTGGAATAAAAAGACAATATCAATGCCCCTTGGAAGAGTGGTGGAGGTCGCAGTGGAATAAAAAGACACTATCAATGCCCCGTGGAAGAGATGTGGAGTTCACAGTAGCTTAACAATACGGTTTTAATGCTCCTTGGAAGAGACGTGGAGGTCACGGTAGCATAACAAGATGGTTTTAATGACCCTTGGAAGAGTGGTGGAGGTCGCAGTAGCTTAACAAGACGGTTTTAATGCCCATTGAAAGAGTAATGGAGGTCGCAGTGGATTAAAAAGACAATATCAATGCCCCGTGGAAGAGACGTGGAGGTCACAGTAGCTTAAGAAGACAGTTTTAATGCCCCTTGGAAGAGACGTGGAGGTTACAGTGGAATAAAAAGACAATATCAATGCGCCGTGGAAGAGTGGTGGAGGTCGCAGTGGATTAAAAAGACACTATCAATGACCCGTGGAAGAAACGTGGAGGTTACAGTAGCTTAAAAAGACGGTTTTAATGCCCCTTGAAGGAGTGTTGGAGGTTACAGTGGATTAAAAATGCAATATCAATGCCTCGTGGAAGAGACTTGGAGGTCACAGTAGCTTAACAAGACTGTTTTAATGCCCCTTGCAAAAGACGTGGAGGTCACAGTAGCTTAACAAGATGGTTTTAATGCCCCTTGGAAGAGTGGTGGAGGTCGCAATGGAATAAAAAGACAATATCATAGCCCCGTGGAAGAGACGTGGAGGTCACAATAGCTTAACAAGACGGTTTTAATGCCCCTTGGAAGAGTCGTGGAGGTCACAGTAGCTTAACAAGATGGTTTTAATGCCCCTTTGAAGAGTGGTGGAGGTCGCAGTGGAATAAAAAGACAATATCAATACCCTGTGGAAGAGATGTGGAGGTCACAGTAGCTTAACAAGATGGTTTTAATGCCCCTTGGAAGAGTGGTGGAGGTCGCAATGGAATAAAAATACAATATCATAGCCCCGTGGAAGAGACGTGGAGGTCACAATAGCTTAACAAGACGCTTTTAATGCCCCTTGGAAGAGTCGTGGATTTCACAGTAACTTAACAAGATGGTTTTAATGCCCCTTTGAAGAGTGGTGGAGGTCGCAGTGGAATAAAAACAAAATATCAATACCCTGTGGAAGAAATGTGGAGGTCACAGTAACTTTACAAGATGGTTTTAATGCCACTTGGAAGAGACCTGGAGGTCACAGTAGCTTAACAAGACGGTTTTATTGCCCCTTGGAAGAGTGGTGGAGGTCACAATAGCTTAACAAGACCATTTAATGCCCCATGGAAGAGACGTGGAGGTCACAGTAGCTTAAGAAGACGATTTTAATGCCCCTTGAAAGAGTGGTGGAGGTCGCAGTGGAATAAAAAGACAATATTAATGCCCCGTGGAAGATATGTGGAGGTCACAGTAGCTTAACAAGATGGTTTTAATGCCCCTTAGAATAGACGTGGAGGTCACGGTAGCTTAACAAGATGGTTTTAATACCCCTTGGTAGAGAGGTGGAGCACACAGTAGCTTAACAAGAAGTTTTAAATGCCCCTTGGTAGAGTGGTGGAGGTCGCAGTGGAATAAAAAGACAATATCAATACCCTGTGGAAGAGATGTGGAGGTCACAGTAACTTTACAAGATGGTTTTAATGCCACTTGTAAGAGACCTGGAGGTCACAGTAGCTTAACAAGACGGTTTTAATGCCCCTTGGAAGAGTGGTGGAGGTCGCAGTGGAATAAAAAGACAATATCAATATCCCGTGGAAGAGATGTGGAGGTCACAATAGCCTAACAAGACGATTTTATTACCCCTTGGAAGAGCCGTAGAGGTCACAGTAGCTTAACAAGATGGATTTAATGTCCCTTGGAAGAGTGGTGGAGGTTGCAGTGGAATAAAGAGACAATATCAATGCCACTTGGAAGAGTGGTGGAGGTCGCAGTGGAATAGAAAGACAATATCAATGCCCATTGGAAGAGTGGTGGAGTTTGCAGTGGAATAAAAAGACAATTTCAATGCCCCGTGGAAGAGACCTGGAGGTCACAGTAGCATAACAAGACGGTTTTAATGTCACTTGGAAGAGACGTGGAGGTCACAGCAGCTTAACAATATGTTTTTAATGCCCCTTGGAAGAGTGGTGGAGGTCGCATTGGGAAAAAAAGACAATATCAATGCCCCTTGGAAGAGACGTGGAGGTCACAGTAGCTTAACAAGACGATTATAATGCTCCTTGGAAACGATGTGCAGGTCACAGTATCTTAACAAGACGGTTCTAATGCCACTTGGAATAGTAGTGGAGGTTACAGTGGAATAAAAAGACAATATCAATGCCCCGTGGAAGAGAAGTGGATGTCACAGTAGCTTAGCAAGACGGTTTTAATGCCCCTTGGAAGAGTGGTGGAGATCGCAGTGGTATGAAGAGACAATATCAATGCCCCTTGGAAGAGTGGTGGAGGTCGCAGTGGAATAAAAAGGCAATAACAATGCCCTGTGGAAGAGACGTGGAGGTCACAGTAGGTTAACAAGATGGTTTTAATGTCCCTTAGAAGAGACGTGGAGGTCACAGTAGCTTAAAAAGATTATTTTAATGAGCCGTTGGAAGAGGGGTAGAGATCGCAGTGGAATAAAAAGACTATATCAATGCCCCTTGGAAGAGTGGTGGAGGTCGCAGTGGAATAGAAAGACAATAACAATGCACCATGGAAGAGACGTGGAGGTCACAGTAGCTTAATAAGACGGATATAATGCCCCGTGGAAGAGACGTGGAGGTCACAGTAGCTTAACAAGACTGTTTTAATGCCACTTGGTAGAGTGGTAGAGGTCACAGTGGAATAAAAAGACAATATCAATGCCCCTTGAAAGAGTGGTGGAGGTTGCAGTGGAATAAAAAGACAATGTAAATGCCCCCTTGGAAGAGTGGGGAGGTCGCAGTGGAATAAAAAGACAATATCAATGCCCCGTGGAAGAGACGTGGAGGTCACATTAGCTTAACAAGATGTTATTAATGCCCCTTGGAAAAGACATGGAGTTCACAATAGCATCACAAGACGGTTTTAATGCCCCTTGGAAGAATGGTGGAGGTCGAAGTGGAATAAAAAGACAATATCAATGTCCCGTGGACGAAACGTGGAGGTCACAGTAGCTTAACAAGACGGTTTTAATGCCCCTTGGAAGAGAAGTGGAGGTCACAGTAGCTTAACAAGACGGTTTTAATGCCCAATGAAAGAAATGTGAAGGTCACAGTAGCTTAACAAGACTGTTTTAATGCCCCTTGGAAGAGTGGTGGAGGTCGCAGTGAAACAAAAAGACAATATTATTGCCCCTTGGAAGAGTGCTGGAGGTCGCAGTGGATATAAAAGACAATATCAATGCCCCTTGGAAGAGTGTTGGAGGTCACAGTGGAACAAAAAGACACTATCATTGCCCTGTGGAAGATATGTGGAGGTCACAGTAGCTTAACACGACAGTTTTAATGCCCCTTGGAAGAGACGTGGAGGTCACAGTAGCTTAACAAGACGGTTTTAATGGCCATTGAGAGAGTAATGGAGGTCGCAGTGGAATAAAAAGACAATATCAATGCCCCGTGTAAAAGACGTGGAGGTCACAGTAGCTTAACAAGACTGTTTTACGGCCCCTTGGAAGAGATGTGGAGGTCACAGTAGCTTAACAAGACAGTTTTATGCACCTTGGAAGAGACGTGGAGGTTACAGTGGAATAAAAAGACAATATCAATGCCCCGTGGAAGAGTGGTGGAGGTCGCAGTGGATTAAAAAGACACTATCAATGACCCGTGGAAGAAACGTGAAGGTCACAGTAGCTTAACAAGACGGTTTTAATGCCCCTTGGAAGAGACGTGGAGGTCACAGAAGCTTAACAATACGGTTTTAATGCCCATTGAGAGAGCAATGGAGGTCACAGTGGAATAAAAAGACAATATCAATGCCCCGTGTAAGAGACATGGAGGTCACAGTAGCTTAACAAGATGGTTTTAATGCCCCTTGGAAGAGACGTGGAGGTCACATTAGCATAACAAGACGTTTTTAATGACCCTTGGAATAGTGTTGGAGGTCGCAGTGGAATAAAAAGACAGTATCAATGCCCCTTGGAAGAGTGGTGGAGGTCGCAGTGGAATAAAAAGACAATATCAATACCCCTTAGAAGAGAAGTGGAGGTCGCAGTGGAATAAAAAGACAATATCAATGCCCCTTGGAAGAGTGGTGGAGGTTGCACTGGAATAAAGAGACAATATCAATGCCACTTGGAAGAGTGGTGGAGGTCACAGTGGAATAGAAAGACAATATCAATGCCCATTGGAAGAGTGGTGGAGTTCGCAGTGGAATAAAAAGACAATTTCAATGCCCCGTGGAAGAGACCTGGAGGTCACAGTAGCATAACAAGACGGTTTTAATGTCACTTGGAAGAGACGTGGAGGTCACAGCAGCTTAACAATATGTTTTTAATGCCCCTTGGAAGAGTGGTGGAGGTCGCATTGGGAAAAAAAGACAATATGAATGCCCCTTGGAAGAGACGTGGAGGTCACAGTAGCTTAACAAGACGATTTTAATGCTCCTTGGAAACGATGTGCAGATCACAGTATCTTAACAAGACGGTTCTAATGTCACTTGTAAGAGTAGTGGAGGTTACAGTGGAATAAAAAGACAATATCAATGCCCCGTGGAAGAGAAGTGGATGTGACAGTAGCTTAGCAAGACGGTTTTAATGCCCCTTGGAAGAGTGGTGGAGATCGCAGTGGTATGAAGAGACAATATCAATGCCCCTTTGGAAGAGTGGTGGAGGTCGCAGTGGAATAAAAAGGCAATAACAATGCCCTGTGGAAGAGACGTGGAGGTCACAGTAGGTTAACAAGATGGTTTTAATGTCCCTTGGAAGAGACGTGGAGGTCACAGTAGCTTAAAAAGATTGTTTTAATGAGCCGTTGGAAGAGGGGTAGAGATCGCAGTGGAATAAAAAGACTATATCAATGCCCCTTGGAAGAGTGGTGGAGGTCGCAGTGGAATAGAAAGACAATAACAGTGCACCATGGAAGAGACGTGGAGGTCACAGTAGCTTAATAAGACGGATATAATGCCCCGTGGAAGAGACGTGGAGGTCACAGTAGTTTAACAAGACTGTTTTAATGCCCCTTGGTAGAGTGGTAGAGGTCACAGTGGAATAAAAAGACAATATCAATGCCCCTTGAAAGAGTGGTGGAGGTTGCAGTGGAATAAAAAGACAATGTAAATGCCCCCTTGGAAGAGTGGGGAGGTCGCAGTGGAATAAAAAGACAATATCAATGCCCCGTGGAAGAGACGTGGAGGTCACATTAGCTTAACAAGATGTTACTAATGCCCCTTGGAAAAGACATGGAGGTCACAATAGCATCACAAGACGGTTTTAATGCCCCTTGGAAGAATGGTGGAAGTCGCAGTGGAATAAAAAGACAATATCAATGTCCCGTGGACGAAACGTGGAGGTCACAGTAGCTTAACAAGACGGTTTTAATGCCCCTTGGAAGAGAAGTGGAGGTCACAGTAGCTTAACAAGACGGTTTTAATGCCCAATGAAAGAAATGTGAAGGTCACAGTAGCTTAACAAGACTGTTTTAATGCCCCTTGGAAGAGTGGTGGAGGTCGCAGTGAAACAAAAAGACAATATTATTGCCCCTTGGAAGAGTGCTGGAGGTCGCAGTGGATATAAAAGACAATATCAATGCCCCTTGGAAGAGTGTTGGAGGTCACAGTGGAACAAAAAGACACTATCATTGCCCTGTGGAAGATATGTGGAGGTCACAGTAGCTTAACACGACAGTTTTAATGCCCCTTGGAAGAGACGTGGAGGTCACAGTAGCTTAACAAGACGGTTTTAATGGCCATTGAGAGAGTAATGGAGGTCGCAGTGGAATAAAAAGACAATATCAATGCCCCGTGTAAAAGACGTTTAGGTCACAGTAGCTTAACAAGACGGTTTTACGGCCCCTTGGAAGAGATGTGGAGGTCACAGTAGCTTAACAAGACAGTTTTATGCACCTTGGAAGAGACGTGGAGGTTACAGTGGAATAAAAAGACAATATCAGTGCCCCGTGGAAGAGTGGTGGAGGTCGCAGTGGATTAAAAAGACACTATCAATGAGCCGTGGAAGAAACGTGAAGGTCACAGTAGCTTAACAAGACGGTTTTAATGCCCCTTGGAAGAGACGTGGAGGTCACAGAAGCTTAACAATACGGTTTTAATGCCCATTGAGAGAGCAATGGAGGTCACAGTGGAATAAAAAGACAATATCAATGCCCCGTGTAAGAGACATGGAGGTCACAGTAGCTTAACAAGATGGTTTTAATGCCCCTTGGAAGAGACGTGGAGGTCACAGTAGCATAACAAGACATTTTTAATGACCCTTGGAATAGTGTTGGAGGTCGCAGTGGAATAAAAGACAGTATCAATGCCCCTTGGAAGAGTGGTGGAGGTCGCAGTGGAATAAAAAGACAATATCAATACCCCTTGGAAGAGAAGTGGAGGTCGCAGTGGAATAAAAAGACAATATCAATGCCCCTTGGAAGAGTGGTGGAGGTCGCAGTGGAATAAAAAGACACTATCAATGCCCCGGGGAAGAGATGTGGAATTCACAGTAGCTTAACAAGACGGTTTTAATGCTCCTTGGAAGAGACGTGGAGGTCACGGTAGCATAACAAGATGGTTTTAATGACCCTTGGAAGAGTGGTGGAGGTCGCAGTAGCTTAACAAGACGGTTTTAATGCCCATTGAAAGAGTAATGGAGGTCGCAGTGGAATAAAAAGACAATATCAATGCCCCGTGGAAGAGACGTGGAGGTCACAGTAGCTTAAGAAGACAGTTTTAATGCCCCTTGGAAGAGACGTGGAGGTTACAGTGGAATAAAAAGACAATATCAATGCGCCGTGGAAGAGTGGTGGAGGTCGCAGTGGATTAAAAAGACACTATCAATGACCCGTGGAAGAAACGTGGAGGTTACAGTACCTTAACAAGACGGTTTTAATGCCCCTTGGAGGAGTGTTGGAGGTTACAGTGGATTAAAAATGCAATATCAATGCCTCGTGGAAGAGACTTGGAGGTCACAGTAGCTTAACAAGACGGTTTTAATGCCCCTTGCAAAAGACGTGGAGGTCACAGTAGCTTAACAAGATGGTTTTAATGCCCCTTGGAAGAGTGGTGGAGGTCGCAATGGAATAAAAAGACAATATCATAGCCCCGTGGAAGAGACGTGGAGGTCACAGTAGCTTAACAAGACGGTTTTAATGCCCCTTGGAAGAGTCGTGGAGGTCACAGTAGCTTAACAAGATGGTTTTAATGCCCCTTTGAAGAGTGGTGGAGGTCGCAGTGGAATAAAAAGACAATATCAATACCCTGTGGAAGAGATGTGGAGGTCACAGTAACTTTACAAGATGGTTTTAATGCCACTTGGAAGAGACCTGGAGGTCACCGCAGCTTAACAAGACGGTTTTAATGCCCCTTGGAAGAGTGGTGGAGGTCGCAGTGGAATAAAAAGACAATATCAATACCTCGTGGAAGAGATGTGGAGGTCACAATAGCCTAACAAGACGGTTTTATTGCCCCTTGGAAGAGCCGTAGAGGTCACAGTAGCTTAACAAGATGGTTTTAATGCCCCTTGGAAGAGTGGTGGAGGTTGCAGTGGAATAAAGAGACAATATCAATGCCCCTTGGAAGAGTCGTGGAGGTCGCAGTGGAATAGAAAGACAATATCAATGCCCCTTGGAAGAGACGTGGAGGTCACAGTAGCTTAACAAGACCATTTAATGCCCCATGGAAGAAACGTGGAGGTCACAGTAGCTTGACAAGACGGTTTTAATTCCCCTTGTAAGAGTGGTGGAGGTCGCAGTTGAATAAAAAGACAATATCAATGCGCCTTGGAAGAGTAGTGAAGGTTGCAGTGGAATAAAAAGACAATATCAATGCCCCATGGAAGAGACGTGGAGGTCACAGTAGCTTAAGAAGACGATTTTAATGCCCCTTGAAAGAGTGTTGGAGGTCGCAGTGGAATAAAAACACAATATTAATGCCCCGTGGAAGATACGTGGAGGTCACAGTAGCTTAACAAGATGGTTTTAATGCCCCTTAGAATAGACGTGGAGGTCACAGTAGCTTAACAAGATGGTTTTAATACCCCTTGGTAGAGAGGTGGAGCACACAGTAGCTTAACAAGATGGTTTAAATGCCCCTTGGTAGAGTGGTGAAGCTTACAGTGGAATAAAAAGACAATATCAATACCCCATGGAAGAGACGTGGAGGTCACAGTAGCTAAACAAAACGGTTTTATTGCCCTGTGACAGTGTCACTGGTTTTATATGTGAGGGGAGTTATGTGTCACTCAGGATGCTCTCCTGTGTTAACTAAGACCTACTTTATTTTTCTTCCAGCATTTTATATGCTGGTAGATTTACTCTGTTAAAGGGTGTGCGGTTTTATGGGAATGGCAAAGATGGCGGGACGCCATTCCCCCTACCTCCCCTCAGGGTGTGGCTGAGCAATGTGTAAAAGCTCAGTCTTGTTTTTTTTCCTGTGTATTGTGGTCTGGAGAGGGAAGTCTCCAGACAGTATTGTGGAAGCTGCAGAGCTTGTTACCTGTGCAGTTTACGCTGCCGAGAGCGGTCGGAACCCGCTCAACTATGGACTGAGCTATACTTTGTTTTGTTTTTTCGTTTAACCCAAAGGGGTCCTGTTTATTTTTTCTGCGAAACCCTGCACGAGTTTATGCCAGACAATAAACCAGCACAAAGGTAACCTGAGAACGTGTGTCCTGAGTCTGCCTCCTGGAGAGCCGAGCGAGTCGTCTTGCCACAGTTGGTGTGAGAGTGCGTGCAGTATTCCAGGAACACGTGTACCTGCCACAAAGACCGGTGGATGTCCTGGGTGAAGGCTGCCAGCCAGCCAGAGAAGTCCAGCAGCATGGAGGAGCTCGTTAAGCACCTGGTCCAGGCCCAGCAGAGCATGCAGCAGCAACACCTACAGGCCCAGCAGAGCATACAGCAGCAGCACCAGGAGACGACCAAACTGTTGCTTCAGCAAATCCAGTTGCAGCAGAAGTCGCAACAGCAGCACCAGCAGGAGGCGCAACAGCAGATACAGCTTTTGGCAGATGCCATCCAGAGCAGGGCGGGCGCCCCACCCCCAGGGCCGATTGATGATTCTCACGTCAGGAAGGCGGTAAGGCGGGCCATGCAGAAGATGACCCCTGGGGATGATGTAGAAGCATTTCTGACTGTTTTTGAGAGGGTGACTGATCGGGAGAGACTTCCACCAGCACAGTGGGCAGAGGTTCTGGCGCCATATTTATCGGGTGAACCCCAGAAGGCGTATTTTGACTTGGCGCTGCAAGATGCTAAGGAGTATCCCAAACTAAAGACAGAGATCTTAGCACATCTGGGAGTAAATATGGCGGTGAGAGCCCAACGAGTTCATCACTGGGCGTATGCTAGCGACAAACCCCCTCGCTCGCAGATGTTTGACCTCCTGCATCTGGTTCAGAAGTGGCTACAACCGGAGTCCTCCACTCCGGCCCAGATGGTTGAGCGGGTGGTGATTGACAGATTCATGCATTCCCTTCCCAAGCCAGTACAGACCTGGGTTGCCCAGGGTGATCCCCAGAACGCAGATGACTTCATCGGCCTTGTAGAGAGGTACCAGGTAGTCGAGATATCTCTTGGGAAACAGGATGCAGTCACTTCTCCCTACAGGGATACCCAAAGGGGGGCGGGTTCACCATGGAAGTGGTTTAGAGCCACCACTGGGGGGCCTCCCACTCCCACTGAAGGTGCCGTTAGAACAGTTGGTAAAGATATAGTTTGCTGGCGGTGTCACAACCCTGGACAAGTAGCCGCCAGGTGTCAAATATCCCCTGAGCCCATGGACTGCAGCCTAGGCAGACGGGTCTCCTATTATGCCTATCCAGCCTGTAGCGTGGACTGTCGACCCGGTGAGGGGCCGCAGGCGTGTGCAGTGTCCATTAATGGAGTAAAAGTGCTTGGGCTGTTGGACTCCGGGAGTCTGGTGACCTTGATCAGAGCATCCCTTCCCCACCAGTTGATCCCTTCCAAAACCCTGGGCATTCGGTGCATCCATGGTGACGCCAAGGACTATCCCGTGGCCACAGTAACAGTGGGGACAGACTATGGTGCCCAGTCCCATGAAGTCAGGGTAGTAAAGGACCTGATACATCCCGTCATATTGGGCCATGATTTTTCCTTATTCTGGGACTTGTGGGGGAAGGGAACTGGACTAAGTAGCATGGGGAAAAGCCAGGTCCTTGAAGAAAAACCCCCGATGAAGTCTCAGATGGAGGAGTTCCCACTGTGCTTCCTTGTCGGTGATGAGGGTGAGACGGTGACCGAGGAGGCCGACCTCCCTGCGTTAGATATGTCCAGAGAGAACTTTGGGACTGCTCAAGTTCGAGACCTGACCTTAAAAGGGGCGTTCGACCACGTTACTGTATGTAATGGGGTTGCCCAAGAGCCGGGGGCCGACACCAGATTCCCCCACTTTGCAGTGCAGGGGGAGTTGCTATATCGGGTGGCCAAACTGAGGGGCGGTGAGATAGAGGAACAGCTGTTAGTGCCGGGGCCATACAGACGGCGGGTGCTAGATAGGGCCCATTCACATGTTCTGGGGGGACACCTAGGGGTCGAGAAAACTCAGGAGAGGATATTGAGAATGTTTTATTGGCCAGGGTGTTATAGAGCAGTTCAAAACTATTGTAGGTCCTGCCCCACCTGCCAAATAACCGCTCCCTCCTCCCACTTCCATAGCCCCTTAGTCCCACTACCTGTGATAGAGGTTCCCTTTGAGAGGATTGCCAAGGACCTCGTGGGCCCCTTAGTTAAATCAGCTCGGGGCCACCAATATATTCTGGTCGTCATGGACTATGTGACTCGGTATCCGGAAGCGGTTCCCCTAAGGAACATGTCCAGTAAAAGTATAGCCCGAGAGCTGGTCCATATTTTTGCTCGGACAGGTCTACCAAAAGAGATTCTGACAGACCAAGGAACCCCCTTCATGAGCAAGGTGATGAAGGAGCTTTGCAGAGTCCTTCAGATAACTCAGCTTCGGACCACGGTTTATCATCCACAGACGGACGGCCTAGTAGAACGCTTCAACAAGACCTTAAAGGCGATGCTCAAGAAGGTCGTTGAAAAGGATGGGCGAGACTGCGACTACCTGCTCCCATTTCTGCTTTTCTCGGTCAGAGAAGTTCCTCAAGCCTCCACTGGCTTCTCTCCATTTGAGCTCCTATATGGGCAGCATCCAAGAGGTCTCCTAGACATCGCCAAGGAAACTTGGGAGGCTGAAGTCACGCCACACCGGAGTATCATCGAACATGTCACCCAGTGACAGGAGAGAATGTCAAAGGTGATGCCCATCATGAAGGAACATCTCCTCCAGGAGCAGGAAGCCCAGGCGAGGGTCTATAACCGGTCGGCGAGACTAAGACAGTTCCAGCCCGGGGACCGTGTTTTGGTGCTGATCCCTACCGTCGAGAGCAAGTTCCTCGCCAAATGGCAAGGTCCATACGAGGTGGTGGAGAAAGTAAGCGAGGTTAATTATAAAGTCCACCAGCCTGGCCGAAGAAAGCCGCATCAAATATATCATGTAAATTTGCTCAAGCCGTGGCGGGACCGTGAACCTGTGGAAACTCCTTGCCTGGGAGCCGCACCAGAAGGCAAGATGGAGGAGGTCACTATTGCAGAGACTTTATCACCAGCCCAGAAGCAACAGTGTCGAGAATTACTACAGCGTAATCGGTAGCTGTTCTCTGAGTTGCCGGGGCATACTCAAGTGGTAGAGCATGATGTGCTGACAGAGCTGCATGTACAAGTGAATCTGAAGCCGTATCGGATTCCAGAAGCACGCCGGGAGGTGATCTCGGCCGAGGTGAAGAGGATGTTAGACCTCGGAGTAATAGAGGAGTCAAAAAGTGGGTGGTCGAACCCAATCGTCCTCGTGCCGAAACCCAATGGAGAGTGGAGGTTTTGTAATGACTACCGCCGGCTGAGATGAGGTATCCAAGTGTGATGCGTACCCGATGCCCCGCGTCGACGAACTCATCGAGAGGCTTGGACCGGCGAGGTACATCACCACTCTCGACCTGACGAAGGGCTACTGGCAGATCCCCATGTCCCAGATGGCTAAGGAGAAGACGGCTTTCTCAACACCTGATGGGTGTTTTCAATACACGCGGATGCCATTCGGACTACAGGGGGCCCCAGCCACTTTCCAGAGGGCTATGGGTCGGATCCTAGCCCCACATAAGAAGTATGCCGTAGCCTACCTCGATGACATTGTGGTCTTTAGCCCAGACTGGGCTAGTCACCTACCTAAACTACAGGCCGTTATGGACGCGCTAAGGAAGGCAGGATTTACCATAAATCCGAGAAAGTGTGCCATCGGAAAGGAGGAGGCCAAGTACCTGGGCTATGTTGTCGGGAGAGGCGAAATAAAGCCGCAAATCAAGAAAGTGGAGGCAATTCAAACCTGGCCGCAACCACTCTCGAAGAAGCAGGTGAGAGCATTCCTGGGAATGGTGGGATACTACCGGCGGTTTATCCCGAATTTCGCTATGATTACCGCGACACTAACGGATCTTCTAAAAGGCACCAAATCAATCATGGTGAAATGGACGGAAGAAACGGAGACCGTGTTTCAACAGTTGAAGCTAACACTGTGCAAGCAGCCGGTCCTGGTTGCGCCAGACTTCAAGAGAGAATTTGTGGTCCAGATGGACCCTTCAGAGGTTGGTCTAGGGGCTGTACTCTCCCAAGAGATAAATGGGGAAGAACATCCCATTCTCTATCTAAGCCGAAAGCTGTCCTCCTGCGAGAAGAACTACGCCATAGTAGAGAAAGAGTGTTTAGCCATAAAATGGGCCGAGGATACACTGAAATATTACCTACTAGGCCGGAAGTTTAAATTAGTAACAGACCGTGCCCCGTTGAGATGGTTGAGGGAGAAGAGGGGTAAAAATGCAAGGGTAACTAGATGGTTCCTAGGGCTTCAAGATTTTAACTTTCACGTGGAGCATAGGCCCGGGAAGATACATGGGAATGCAGATGCCCTCTCTAGGATTCCCTGCCTGGTGTCAGATGGTGCCCAAACCCCCGGCTTTGGGCAGAGGGGGGGAATATGTGACAGTGTCACTGGTTTTATATGTGAGGGGAGGTATGTGTCACTCAGGATGCTCTCCTGTGTGAACTAAGACCTACTTTATTTTTCTGCCAGCATGTTATATGCTGGTAGATTTACTCTGTTAAAGGGTGTGCGGTTTTATGGGAATGGCAAAGAGGGCGGGATGCCATTCCCCCTCCCTCCCCTCAGGGTGTGGCTGAGCAATGTGTAAAAGCTCAGTCCTGTTTTTTTTCCTGTAGAGTGTGGTCTGGAGAGGGGAGTCTCCAAACAGAATTGTGGAAGCTGAAGAGCTTGTTAACTGTGCAGTTTATGTTGCCGAGAGCGGGCGGAAGCCGCTCAACTATGGACTGAGCTATACTTTGTTTTGTTTTTTCGTTTAACCAAAAGGGGTCTTGTTTATTTTTTCTGTGAAACCCTGCACGAGTTTATGCCAGACAATAAACCAGCAGAAAGGAAACCTGAGAACGTGTGTCCTGAGTCTGCCTACTGGAGAGCCGAGCGAGTCGTCTTGCCACAGCCCCTTGGAAGAGAGGTGGAAGTCGCAGGGGAATAAAAGACAATATCAAGGCCCCTTGAAATAGTGGTGGAGGTCGCAGTGAAATAAAAAGACAATATCAATGCCCTATGGAAGAGACGTGGAGGTCACAGTAGCTTAACAAGATGGTTTCAATGCCCCTTGGAAGAGTGGTGGAGGTTACAGTGGAATTAAAAAACAATATCAATGCCACTTGGAAGAGTGATGGAGGTCGCAGTGGAATAAAAAGACAGTATCAATGCCCCGTGGAAGAGATGTGGAGCTCACAGTAGCTTAACAAGACGGTTTTAGTGCGCCTTGCTAGAGAAGTGGAGGTCACAGTAGCTTAACAAGAAGGTTTTAATATCTCTTGGAATAGTGGTGGAGGTCGCAGTGGAATAAAAAGAAAATATCAATGCCCTGTGGAAGAGACGTGGAGGTCACAGTAGCTTAACAAGACGGTTTAAATGCCCCTTGGAAGAGTGGTGGAGGTTACAATGGAATAAAAAAACAATATCAATGCCACTTGGAAGAGTGATGGAGGTCGCAGTGGAATAAAAAGACAGTATCAATGCCCCGTGGAAGAGATGTGGAGCTCACAGTAGCTTAACAAGACGGTTTTAGTGCTCCTTGCTAGAGAAGTGGAGGTCACAGTAGCTTAACAAGAAGGTTTTAATATCTCTTGGAATAGTGGTGGAGGTCGCAGTGGAATAAAAAGAAAATATCAATGCCCTGTGGAAGAGACGTGGAGGTCACATTAGCTTAACAAGACGGTTTTAATGCCCCTTGGAAGAGTGGTGGAGGTTACAGTGGAATAAAAAAACAATATCAATGCCCCTTGGAAGAGTGGTGGAGGTCGCAGTGGAATAAAAAGACAATATCAATGCCCCTTGGAAGAGTGGTGGAGGTCGCAGTGGAAAAAAAACTCACTATCAATGCCCCATGGAAGAGATGTGGAGTTTACAGTAGCTTAACAAGACGGTTTTAATACCCCTTGGAAGAGACGTGGAGGTCACGGTAGCATAGCAAGATGGTTTTAATGACCCTTGGAAGAGTGGTGTAGGTCGCAGTGGAATAAAAAGACAATATCAATGCCCCTTGGAAGAGTGGTGGAGGTCGCAGTGGAATAAAAAGACAATATCAATGCCCCTTGGAAGAGTGGTGGAGGTAGCAGTGGAATAAAAAGACACTATCAATGACCCATGGAAGAAACGTGGTGGTCACAGTAGATTAACAAGACGGTTTTATTGCCCCTTGGAAGAGAAGTGGAGGTCACAGTATCTTAACAAGACGGTTTTAATGCCCCATGGAAGAGACGCAGAGGTCACAGTTGCTTAACAAGACGGTTTTAATTCCCCTTGGAAGAGTGGTGGAGGTCGCAGTGGAATAAAAAGACAATATCAATGCCCCTTGGAAGAGTGGTGGAGGTCGCAGTGGAATAAAAGACACTATCAATGCCACATGGAAGAGTGGTGGAGGTCGCAGTGGAATAAAAAGACACTATCAATGCCCCATGAAAGAGATGTGGATGTCACAGTATATTAACACGTCGGTTTTAATGCCCCTTGGAAGAGACGTGGAGGTCACAGGAGCTTAACAAGATGGTTTTAATGCCAATTGACAGAGTAATGGAGGTCGCAGTGGAATAAAAAGACAATATCAATGACCCTTGGAAGAGAGGTGGAGGTCGCAGTGAAATAAAAAGACAATATCAATGCCCCTTGGAAGAGTGGAGGAGTTCGCATTGGAATAAAAAGACAACATCAATGCCCCTTGGAAGAGTGGTGGAGGTCGCAGTGGAATTAAAAGACAATATCAATGCTTCGTGGAAGAAACGTGGAGGCCACAGTAGCTTTACAAGACAGTTTTAATGCCCCTTGGAAGAGAAGTGGAGGTCACAGTAGCTTAACAAGACAGTTTTAGTGCCCCATGTAAGAGATGTAGAGGTCACGGTTGCTTAACAAGACGGTTTTAATGCCCCTTGGAAGAGTGGTGAAGGTCTCAGTGGAATAAAAAGACAATATCAATGCCCCTTGGAAGAGTGGTGGAGGTCGCTGTGGAATAAAAGACAATATCAATGCCCCTTGGTAGAGTGGTGGAGGTCGCAGTGGAATAAAAAGACACTATCAATGCCCCATGGAAGAGATTTGGATGTCACAGTAGCTTAACACAACGGTTTTAATGCCCCTTGGAAGAGACGTAGAGGTCACAGTAGTTTAAGAAGACGGTTTTAATGCCCATTGAAAGAGTAATGGAGGTCGCAGTGGATTAAAAAGACAATATCAATGCCTCGTGTAAGAGACGTGGAGGTCACAGTAGCTTAACAAGACGGTTTTAATGCCCCTTGGAAGAGACGTGAAGGTCACTGTAGCTTAACAAGACAGTTTTATGCACCTTGGAAGAGACGTGGATGTTACAGTGCAATAAAAAGACAATATCAATGCCCCTTGGAAGAGTTTTGGAGGTCGCAGTGGATTAAAAAGACACTATCAATGACCCGTGGAAGAAACGTGGAGGTCAAAGTAGCTTAACAAGACGGTTTAAATGCCCATTGGAGGAGTGTTGGAGGTTACAGTGGATTAAAAATACAATATCAATGCCTCGTGGAAGAGACGTGGAGGTCACAGTAGCTTAACAAGACTGTTTTAATGCCCCTTGGAAGAGACGTGGAGGTCACAGTAGCTGAACAAGATGGTTTTATTTCCCCTTGGAAGAGTGGTGGAGGTCGCAATGGAATAAAAAGACAATATCATAGCCCCGTGGAAGAGACGTGGAGGTCACAGTAGCTTAATACGACGGTTTTAATATCCCTTGGAATAGACGAGTAGGTCACAGTAGCTTAAGAAGACGGTTTTAATGCCCCTTGGAAAAGACGTGGAGGTTACAGTAGCTTAACAAGATGGTTTTAATGCCCCTTGGAAGAGGGGTGGAGGTCGCAATGGAATAAAAACACAATATCAATACCCTGTGGAAGAGATGTGGAGGTCACAGTAGCTTAACAAGATGGTTTTAATGCCACTTGGAAGGGACGTGGAGGTCACAGTAGCTTAACAAGATGTTTTTAATGTCCCTAGAAAGAATGGTGGAGGACGCAGTTGGATAAAAAGACAATATCAATGCCCCTTGGAAGAGACGTGGAGGTCACAGTAGCTTAACAAGACGGTTTTAATGCCCCTTGGAAGAGATGTGGAGGGCACAGTATCTTAAAAAGACAGTTTTATTGCCCCTTGGAAGAGTGGAAGAGGTTACAGTGGAATAAAAAGACAATATCAATGCCACGTGGAAGAGAAGTGGAGGTCACAGTAGCTTAACAAGACGGTTTTAATGCCCCTTGGAAGAGTGTTGGAGGTCGCAGTGGTATGAAGAGACAATATCAATGTCCCTTGGAAGAGTGGTGAAGGTCGCAGTGGAATGAAAAGACAATATCAATGCCCCAAGGAAGAGACATGGAGGTCACAGTAGGTTAACAAGATGGTTTTAATGCCCCTTGGAAGAGACGTGGAGGTCACAGTAGCTTAACAAGACGATTTTAATGCCCATTGAAAGAGTGGTGGACGTCGCAGTGGAATAAAAAGACAATATCAATGCCCCGTGGACGAAACGTGGAGGTCACAGTAGCTTAACAAGATGGTTTTAATGCCCCTTGGAAGAGAGGTGGAGGTCACAGTAGCTTAACAAGACGGTTTTAATGCCCCATGAAAGAGATGTGGAGGTCACAGTAGCTTAACAAGACGGTTTTAATTCCCCTTGGAATAGTGGTGGAGGTCGCAGAGAAACAAAAAGACAATATTAATGCCCCTTGGAAGAGTGCTGGAGGTCGCAGTGGACATAAATGACAATATCAATGCCCCTTGGAAGAGTGGTGGAGGTCGCAGTGGAATAAAAAGACACTATTAATGCCCCGTGGAAGAGATGTGGAGGTCACAGTAGCTTAACACGACGGTTTTAAAGCCGCTTGGAAGAGACATGGAGATCACAGTAGCTTAACAAGACGGTTTTAATGCCCATTGAGAGAGCAATGGAGGTCGCAGTGGAATAAAAAGACAATATCAATGCCCCTTGGAAGAGACGTGGAGGTCACAGTAGCATAACAAGACGGTTTTAATGACCCTTGGAAGAGTGGTGGAGGTCGCAGTGGAACAAAAAGACAGTATCAAAGCCCCTTGGAAGAGAGGTGGAGGTAGCAGTGGCATAAAAAGACAATATCAATGCCCCTTGGAAGAGTGGTGGAGGTCGCAGTGGAATAAAAAGACAATATCAATGCCACGTGGAAGAAACGTGGTAGTCACAGTAGCTTAACAAGAAGGATTTAATGCCACTTGGAAGAGAAGTGGAGGTCACAGTAGCTTAACAAGACGGTTTTAATGCCCCTTGGAAGAGTGGTGGAGGTCGCAGAGGAATAAAAAGACAATATCAATGCCCCTTGGAAGAGAGGTGGAGGTAGCAGTGGCATAAAAGACAATATCAATGCCCCTTGGAAGAGTGGTGGAGGTCGCAGTGGAATAAAAAGACAATATCAATGCCTCCTGGAAGAAACGTGGTGGCCACAGTAGCTTTACAAGATGGTTTTAATGCCCCTTGGAAGAGAAGTGGAGGTCACAGTAGCTTAACAAGACGGTTTTAATGCCCCATGTAAGAGATGTAGAGGTCACAGTAGCTTAACAAGACGGTTTTAATGCCCCTTGGAAGAGTGGTGGAGGTCGAAGTGGAATAAAAAGACAATATCAATGCCCCTTGGAAGAGTGGTGGAGGTCGCAGTGGAATAAAAAGACACTACCAATGCCCCATGGAAGAGATGTGGATGTCACAGTAGCTTAACACGACGGTTTTAATGCCCCTTGGAAGAGACGTAGAGGTCACAGTAGCTTAACAAGACGGTTTTAATGCCCATTGAAAGAGTAATGGAGGTCGCAGTGGAATATAACGACAATATCAATGCCTCGTGGTAGAGACGTGGAGGTCACAGTAGCTTAACAAGATGGTTTTAATGCCCCTTGGAAGAGACGTGGAGGTCACTGTAGCTTAACAAGACAGTTTTATGCACCTTGGAAGAGACCAGGAGGTTACAGTGCAATAAAAAGACAATAGCAATGCCCCGTGGAAGAGTTTTGGAGGTCGCAGTGGATTAAAAAGACACTATCAATGACCCGTGGAAGAAACGTGGAGGTCACAGTAGCTTAACAAGACGGTTTAAATGCCACTTGGAGGAGTGTTGGAGGTTACAGTGGATTAAAAATACAATACCAATGCCTCGTGGAAGAGACGTGGAGGTCACAGTAGCTTAACAAGACGGTTTTAATGCCCCTTGGAAGAGACGTGGAGGTCTCAGTAGCTGAACAAGATGGTTTTATTGCCCTTGGAAGAGTGGTGGAGGTCGCAATGGAATAAAAAGACAATATCATAGCCCCTTGGAATAGACGAGTAGATCACAGTAGCTTAAGAAGACGGTTTTAATGCCCCTTGGAAGAGACGTGGAGGTTACAGTAGCTTAACAAGATGGTTTTAATGCCCCTTGGAAGAGTGGTGGAGGTCGCAATGGAATGAAAAGACAATATCAATACCCTGTGGAAGAGATGTGGAGGTCAGAGTAGCTTAACAAGATGGTTTTAATGCCACTAGGAAGGGACGTGGAGGTCACAGTAGCTTAACAAGATGTTTTTAATGTCCCTAGAAAGAGTGGTGGAGGTCGCAGTTGGATAAAAAGACAATATCAATGCCACGTGGAAGAGAAGTGGAGGTGACAATAGCTTAACAAGACGATTTTAATGCCCCTTGGAAGAGTGGTGGAGGTCGCAGTGGTATGAAGAGACAATATCAATGCCCCTTGGAAGAGTGGTGGAGGTCACAGTGTAATAAAAAGACAATATCAATGCCCCGTGGAAGAGACGTGGACGTCACAGTAGCTTAAGAAGACGGTTTTAATGTCACTTGGAAGAGACGTGGAGGTCACAGTAGCTTAACAATATGTTTTTAATGCCCCTTGGATGAGTGGTGGAGGTCGCAGTGGGAAAAAAAGACAATATCAATGCCCCTTGGAAGAGACTTGGAGGTCACTGTAGCTTAACAAGACGGTTTTAATGCACCTTGGAAGAGATGTGGAGGTCAGAGTATCTTAACAAGATGGTTCTAATGCCACTTGGAAGAGTGGTGTAGGTTACAGTGGAATAAAAAGACAATATCAATGCCCCGTGGAAGAGAAGTGGAGGTCACAGTAGCTTAACAAGACGGTTTTAATGCCCCTTGGAAGAGTGGTGGAGGTCGCAGTGGTATGAAGAGACAATTTCAATGCCCCTTGGAAGAGTGGTGGAGGTCGCAGTGGATTAAAAAGACAATATCAATGCCCTGTGCAAGAGACGTGGAGGTCACAGTAGGTTAACAAGATGGTTTTAATGCCTCTTGGAAGAGACGTGGAGGTCACAGTAGCTTAAAAATATGATTTTAATGAGCCCTTGGAAGAGTGGTAGAGATCGCAGTGGAATAAAAAGACTATATCAATGCCCCTTGGAAGAGTGGTGGAGGTCGCAGTGGAATAAAAAGGCAATATCAATGCCCCTTGAAAGAGTGGTGCAGGTTACAGTGGAATATAAAGACAATGTAAATGCCCCCTTATAGAGTGGGGAGGTCGCAGTGGAATAAAAAGACAATATCAATGCCCCGTGGAAGAGACGTGGAGGTCACAGTAGCTTAACAAGATGTTATTAATGCCCCTTGGAAGAGACGTGGAGGTCACAGTAGCATCACAAGACGGTTTTAATGCCCCTTGGAAGAATGGTGGAGGTTGCAGTGGAATAAAAAGACAATATCAATGCCCCGTGGAAGAGAGGTGGAGGTAGCAGTGGCATAAAAGACAATATCAATGCCCCTTGGAAGAGTGGTGGAGGTCGCAGTGGAATAAAAAGACAATATCAATGCCTCCTGGAAGAAACGTGGTGGCCACAGTAGCTTTACAAGATGGTTTTAATGCCCCTTGGAAGAGAAGTGGAGGTCACAGTAGCTTAACAAGACGGTTTTAATGCCCCATGTAAGAGATGTAGAGGTCACAGTAGCTTAACAAGACGGTTTTAATGCCCCTTGGAAGAGTGGTGGAGGTCGAAGTGGAATAAAAAGACAATATCAATGCCCCTTGGAAGAGTGGTGGAGGTCGCAGTGGAATAAAAAGACACTACCAATGCCCCATGGAAGAGATGTGGATGTCACCTTAGCTTAACACGACGGTTTTAATGCCCCTTGGAAGAGACGTAGAGGTCACAGTAGCTTAACAAGATGGTTTTAATGCCCATTGAAAGAGTAATGGAGGTCGCAGTGGAATATAACGACAATATCAATGCCTCGTGGTAGAGACGTGGAGGTCACAGTAGCTTAACAAGATGGTTTTAATGCCCCTTGGAAGAGACGTGGAGGTCACTGTAGCTTAACAAGACAGTTTTATGCACCTTGGAAGAGACCAGGAGGTTACAGTGCAATAAAAAGACAATAGCAATGCCCCGTGGAAGAGTTTTGGAGGTCGCAGTGGATTAAACAGACACTATCAATGACCCGTGGAAGAAACGTGGAGGTCACAGTAGCTTAACAAGACGGTTTAAATGCCACTTGGAGGAGTGTTGGAGGTTACAGTGGATTAAAAATACAATACCAATGCCTCGTGGAAGAGACGTGGAGGTCACAGTAGCTTAACAAGACGGTTTTAATGCCCCTTGGAAGAGACGTGGAGGTCTCAGTAGCTGAACAAGATGGTTTTATTGCCCTTGGAAGAGTGGTGGAGGTCGCAATGGAATAAAAAGACAATATCATAGCCCCTTGGAATAGACGAGTAGATCACAGTAGCTTAAGAAGACGGTTTTAATGCCCCTTGGAAGAGACGTGGAGGTTACAGTAGCTTAACAAGATGGTTTTAATGCCCCTTGGAAGAGTGGTGGAGGTCGCAATGGAATGAAAAGACAATATCAATACCCTGTGGAAGAGATGTGGAGGTCAGAGTAGCTTAACAAGATGGTTTTAATGCCACTAGGAAGGGACGTGGAGGTCACAGTAGCTTAACAAGATGTTTTTAATGTCCCTAGAAAGAGTGGTGGAGGTCGCAGTTGGATAAAAAGACAATATCAATGCCACGTGGAAGAGAAGTGGAGGTGACAATAGCTTAACAAGACGATTTTAATGCCCCTTGGAAGAGTGGTGGAGGTCGCAGTGGTATGAAGAGACAATATCAATGCCCCTTGGAAGAGTGGTGGAGGTCACAGTGTAATAAAAAGACAATATCAATGCCCCGTGGAAGAGACGTGGACGTCACAGTAGCTTAAGAAGACGGTTTTAATGTCACTTGGAAGAGACGTGGAGGTCACAGTAGCTTAACAATATGTTTTTAATGCCCCTTGGATGAGTGGTGGAGGTCGCAGTGGGAAAAAAAGACAATATCAATGCCCCTTGGAAGAGACTTGGAGGTCACTGTAGCTTAACAAGACGGTTTTAATGCACCTTGGAAGAGATGTGGAGGTCAGAGTATCTTAACAAGATGGTTCTAATGCCACTTGGAAGAGTGGTGTAGGTTACAGTGGAATAAAAAGACAATATCAATGCCCCGTGGAAGAGAAGTGGAGGTCACAGTAGCTTAACAAGACGGTTTTAATGCCCCTTGGAAGAGTGGTGGAGGTCGCAGTGGTATGAAGAGACAATTTCAATGCCCCTTGGAAGAGTGGTGGAGGTCGCAGTGGATTAAAAAGACAATATCAATGCCCTGTGCAAGAGACGTGGAGGTCACAGTAGGTTAACAAGATGGTTTTAATGCCTCTTGGAAGAGACGTGGAGGTCACAGTAGCTTAAAAATATGATTTTAATGAGCCCTTGGAAGAGTGGTAGAGATCGCAGTGGAATAAAAAGACTATATCAATGCCCCTTGGAAGAGTGGTGGAGGTCGCAGTGGAATAAAAAGGCAATATCAATGCCCCTTGAAAGAGTGGTGCAGGTTACAGTGGAATATAAAGACAATGTAAATGCCCCCTTATAGAGTGGGGAGGTCGCAGTGGAATAAAAAGACAATATCAATGCCCCGTGGAAGAGACGTGGAGGTCACAGTAGCTTAACAAGATGTTATTAATGCCCCTTGGAAGAGACGTGGAGGTCACAGTAGCATCACAAGACGGTTTTAATGCCCCTTGGAAGAATGGTGGAGGTTGCAGTGGAATAAAAAGACAATATCAATGCCCCGTGGACGAAACGTGGAGGTCACAGTAGCTTAACAAGATGGTTTTAATGCCCCTTGGAACAGTGGTGGAGGTCGCAATGGAATAAAAAGAAAATATCAAAGCCCCGTGGAAGAGACGTGGAGGTCACAGTAGCTTAACAAGACGGTTTTAATGACCCTTGGAAGAGACATGTAGGTCACAGTAGCTTAAGAAGACGGTTTTAATGCCCCTTGGAAGAGACGTGGAGGTTACAGTAGCTTAACAAGATGGTTTTAACGCCCCTTGGAAGAGTGGTGGAGGTCGTAATGAAATAAAAAGACAATATCAATACCCTGTGGAAGAGAAGTGGAGGTCACAGTAGCTTAACAAGATGGTTTTAATGCCGCTTGGAAATGACGTGGAGGATACAGTAGCTTAACAAGATGGTTTTAATGCCCCTTGGAAGACTGGTGGAGGTCGCAATGGAATAAAAAGACAATATCAATGCTCCGTGGAAAAGGCGTGGAGGTCAAGGAAGCTAACAAGACGATTTTAATGCCCCTTGGAAGAGTCGTAGAGGTCACAGTTGCTTAACAAGATGGTTTTAATGACCCTTGGAAGAGTGGTGGAGGTCGCAGTGGTATAAAGAGACAATATCAATGCCCCTTGGAAGAGTGGTGGAGGTCACAGTGGAATATAGAGACAATATCAATGCACCTTGGAAGAGTGGTGGAGGTCGAAGTGGAATAAAAAGACAGTATCAATGCCCCTTGGAAGAGTGGTGGAGGTCGCAGTGGAATAAAAAGACAATGTCAATACCCCTTGGAAGTGTGGTGGAGGTCGCAGTGGAATAAAAAGACAATAACAATGCCCCTTGGAAGAGACGTGGAGGTCGCAGTGGAATAAAAAGACACTACCAATGCCCCGGGGAAGAGACGTGGAGTTCACAGTAGCTTAACAAGACGGTTTAAATGCTCCTTGGAAGAGACGTGGAGGTCACGGTAGCATAACAAGATGGTTTTAATGACCATTGGAAGAGGGGTGGAGGTCGCAGTGGAATAAAAAGACATTATCAATGCCCCTTGGAAGAGTGGTGGAGGTTTCAGTGGAATAAAAAGACAATATCAATGCCTCGTGGAAGAAATGTGCTGGTCACAGTAGCTTAACAAGATGGTTTTAATGCCCCTTGGAAAAGAAGTGGAGGTCACAGTAGCTTAACAAGACGGTTTTAATGCCCCTTGGAAGCGTCGTGGAGGTCGCAGTGGAATAAAAAGACAATATCAATGCCCCTTGAAAGAGTGGTGGAGGTAGCAGTGGCATAAAAGACAATATCAATGCCCCTTGGAAGTGTGGTTCAGGTCGCAGTGGAATAAAAAGACACTATCAATGCCCCATGGAAGAGATGTGGATGTCACAGTAGCTTAACACGACGGTTTTAATGCCCCTTGGAAGAGACGTGGAGGTCACAGTAGCTTAACAATATGGTTTTAATGCCCAATGAAAGAGTAATGGAGGTCGCAGTGGAATTAAAAGACAATATCAATGCCCCGTGGAAGAGACATGGAGGTAACAGTAGCTTAAAAAGACAGTTTTAATACACCTTGGAAGAGACGTCGAGGTTACAGTGGAATAAAAAGACACTATCAATGCGCCGTGGAAGAGTGGTGGAGGTTGCAGTGGATTAAAAAGACACTATCAATGACCCGTGGAAGAAACGTGGAGGTCACAGTAGCTTAACAAGATGGTTTTAATGGCCCTTGGAAGAGAAGTGGAGGTCACAGATGCTTAACAAGATGGTTTTAATGTCCCATGGAAGAGACGTATAGGTCACAGTAGCTTAACAAGACGGTTTTAATGCCCCTTGGAAGAGTGGTGGAGGTCGCAGTGGAATAAAAAGACAATATCAATGCCCCTTCCAAGAGTGGTGGAGGTCGCAGTGGAATAAAAGACAATATCAATGCCCCTTGGAAGAGTGGTGGAGGTCACAGTGGAATAAAAAGACACTAGCAATGCCCCTTGGAAGAGATGTGGATGTCACAGTAGTTTAACACGACGGTTTTAATGCCCCTTGGAAGAGACGTGGAGGTCACAGTAGCTTAACAAGATGGTTTTAATGACCCTTGGAAGAGACGTGGAGGTCACAGTAGCTTAACAAGACAGTTTTATGCACCTTGGAAGAGATGTGGAGGTTACAGTGGAATAAAAAGACACTATCAGTCACCCGTGGAAGAAACGTGGAGCTCACAGTAGCTTAACAAGATGGTTTAAATGCCCCTTGGAGGAGGGAGGAGTGTTGGTGGTTACAGTGGATTAAAAATGCAATATCAATGCCTCGTGGAAGAGACGTGGAGGTCACAGTAGTTTAACAAGACTGTTTTAATGCCCCTTGGAAGAGATGTGGAGGTCACAGCAGCTTAACAAGATGGTTTTAATGCCCCTTGGAAGAGTGGTGGAGGTTGCAATGGAATAAAAAGACAATATCAAAGCCCCGTGAAAGAGACGTGGAGGTCACAGTAGCTTAACAAGACGGTTTTAATGCCCCTTGGAAGAGACCTGGAGGTCACAGTAGCTTAAGAAGACAGTTTTAATGCCCCTTTGAAAAGTGCTGTAGGTCGCAGTGGAATAAAAAGACAATATCAATACCCTGTGGAAGAGATGTGGAGGTCACAGTAGCTTAACAAGACGGTTTTAATGCCCCTTTGATGAGACGTGTAGGTTACAGTAGCTTAACAAGATGGTTTTAATGCCCCTTGGAAGAGTTATGGAGGTCGCAATGGAATAAAAAGACAATATCAGTGCCCCGTGGAAGAGACGTGGAGGTCAAGGTAGCTTAACAAGATGATTTTAATGACCATTGTAAGAGACGTGGAGGTCACAGTACCTTAACAAGACGGTTTTAATGCCCCTTGGAAGAGTGGTGGAGGTCGCAGTGGAATAAAAAGACAGTATCAATACCCCGTGGAAGAGATGTGGAGGTCACAATAGCCTAACAAGAAGGTTTTAATGCCCCTTGGAAGAGCCGTAGAGATCACAGTAGCTTAACAAGATGGTTTTAATGCCACTTGGAAGAGTGGTGGAGGTCGCAGTGGAATAAAAAGACAATATCAATGCCCCTTGGAAATGTGGTGGAGGTCGCAGTGGAATAGAAAGACAATATAAATGCCCCTTGGAAGAGTGGTGGAGGTCACAGTGGAATAAAAAGACAATATCAATGGCCCGTGGAAGAGACTTGGAGTTCACAGTAGCTTAACAAGATGGTTTTAATGTTACTTGGTAGAGACATGGAGGTCACTGTAGCTTAACAAGATGGTTTTAATGCCCCTTGGAAGAGTGGTGGAGGTCGCAGTGGGATAAAAAGACAATATCAATGCCCCTTGGAAGAGATGTGGAGGTCACAGGAGCTTAACAAGATGGTTTTTATGCCCCTTGGAAGAGAAGTGGAGTTCACAGTAGCTTAACAAGACAATTTTAATGCTCCATGGAAGAGACATAGAGGTCACAGTAGCTTAACAAGACAGTTTTAGTGCCCCTTGGAAGAGTGGTGGAGGTCGCAGTGGAATAAAAAGACAATATTAATGCCCCTTGGAAGAGTGGTGGAGGTCGCAGTGGAATAAAAAGACACTATCAATGACCCATGGAAGAGATGTGGTTGTCACAGTAGCTTAACACGACTGTTTTAATGCCCCTTGGAAGAGACTTGGAGGTCACAGTAGCGTAACAAGATGGTTTTAATGCCCCTTGAAAGAGTAATGGAGGTCGCAGTGGAATAAAAAGACAATATCAATGCCCCATGGAAGAGACGTGGAGGTCACAGTAGCTTAACAAGACGGTTTTAATGCCCCTTGGTGGAGTGGTAGAGTTCGCAATGGAATAAAAAGACAATATCAATGCCCCTTGAAAGAGTGATGGAAGTTGCAGTGGAATAATAAGACAATATAAATGCCCCTTGGAAGAGTTGGGAGGTCGCAGTGGAATAAAAAAGCAATAGCAATGCCCCGTGGAAGAGACGTGGAGGTCACAGTGGCTTATCAAGATGTTATTAATGCCCCTTGGAAGAAACGTGGAGGTCACAGTAGCTTCACAAGACGGTTTTAATGCCCCTTGGAAAAATGGTGGAGGTCGCAGTGGAATTAAAAGACAATATCAATGCCCCGTTGACGAAACGTGGAGGTCACAGTAGCTTAACAAGACGGTTTTAATGCCCCTTGGAAGAGAGGTGGAGGTCACAGTAGCTTAACAAGACGGTTTTAATGCCCTTGGAAGAGTGGTGGAGGTCGCAGTGAGACAAAAAGACAATATTAATGCCCCTTGGAAGAGTGCTGGAGGTCGCAGTGGACATAAAAGACAATATCAATGCCCCTTGGAAAAGTGGTGGAGGTGACAGTGGAATAAAAATACACTATCAATGCCCGTGGAAGAGATGTGGAGGTCACAGTAGCTTAACACGACAGTTTTAATGCCCCTTGGAAGAGACCATTGAGAGAGTAATGGAGGTCGCAGTGGAAAACAAAGACAATATCAATGCCCCGTTTAAAAGACGTGGAGGTCACAGTAGCTTAACAAGACAGTTTTAAGACCCCTTGGAAGAGACGTGGAGGTCACAGTAGCTTTACAAGACAGTTTTATGCACCTTGGAAGAGACGTGGATGTTACAGTAGAATAAAAAGACAATATCAATGCCCCATGGAAGAGACGTGGAGGTCACAGTAGCTTAACACGACGGTTTTAATGCCCCTTAGAAGAGACGTGGAGGTCACATTAGCTTAACAAGACCGTTTTAATGCCCCTTAGTAGAGACGTGGAGCACACAGTAGCTTAACAAGACGTTTTAAATGCCCCTTGGTAGAGTGGTGGAGGTTACAGTGGAATAAAAAGACAATATCAATGCCCCATGGAAGAGACGTGGAGGTCACAGTAGCTAAACAAGATGGTTTTAATGCCCCTTGGAAGATAGGTGGAGGTTGCAGTCGAATAAAAGACAATATCAAGGCCCCTTGGAATAGTGGTGGAGGTCGCAGTGAAATAAAAAGACAATATCAATGCCCTGTGGAAGAGACGTGGAGGTCACAGTAGCTTAACAAGACGGTTTTAATGCCCCTTGGAAGAGTGGTGGAGGTCGCAGTGGAATAAAAAGACAATATCAATACCCCTTGCAAGAGTGGTGGAGGTCGCAGTGGAAAAAAAGACAATATCAATGCCCCTTGGAAGAGTGGTGGAGGTCACAGTGGAATAAAAAGACACTATCAATGCCCCATGGAAGAGATGTGGATGTCACAGTAGTTTAACACGACGGTTTTAATGCCCCTTGGAAGAGACGTGGAGGTCACAGTAGCTTAACAAGACGGTTTTAATGCCCATTGAAAGAGTAATGGAGGTCGCAGTGGAATAAAAAGACAATATCAATGCCCCGTGGAAGAGACGTGGAGGTCACAGTAGCTTAACAAGATGGTTTTAATGCCCCTTGGATGAGACGTGAAGGTTACAGTATCTTAACAAGATGGTTTTAATGCCCCTTGGAAGAGTTGTGGAGGTCGCAATGGAATAAAAAGACAATATCAGTGCCCCTTGGAAGAGACGTGGAGGTCAAGGTAGCTTAACAAGATGATTTTAATGACCATTGTAAGAGACGTGGAGGTCACAGTAGCTTAACAAGACGGTTTTAATACCCCTTGGAAGAGTGCTGGAGGTCGCAGTGGAATAAAAAGACAGTATCAATACCCCGTGGAAGAGATGTGGAGGTCACAATAGCCTAACAAGACGGTTTTAATTCCCCTTGGAAGAGCCGTAGAGATCACAGTAGCTTAACAAGAGGGTTTTAATGCCACATGGAAGAGTGTTGGATGTCGCAGTGGAATAAAGAGACAATATCAATGCCCCTTGGAAGAGTGGTGGAGGTCGCAGTGGAATAGAAAGACAATATAAATGCCCCTTGGAAGAGTGGTGGAGGTCACAGTGGAATAAAAAGACAATATCAATGCCCCGTGGAAGAGACGTGGAGGTCACAGTAGCTTAACAAGACGGTTTTAATGCCACTTGGAAGAGACGTGGAGGTCACAGTAGCTTAAGAAGATGTTTTTAATGCCACTTGGAAGAGTGGTGGAGGTCGCAGTGGGATAAAAAGACAATATCAATGCCCCTTGGAAGAGATGTGGAGGTCACTGTAGCTTAACAAGACGGTTTTATTGCCCCTTTGAAGAGTGGTGGAGGTCGCAGTGGTATGAAGAGACAATATCAATGCCCCTTGGAAGAGTGGTGGAGGTCGCATTGGAATAAAAAGACAATATTAATGCCCCGTGGAGGAGACGTGGAGGTCACAGTAGGTTAACAAGATGGTTTTAATTCCCATTGGAAGAGATGTGGAGGTCACAGTAGCTTAACAAGATGATTTAATGCCCCTTGAAAGAGTGGTGGAGGTAGCAGTGGAATAAAAAGACAATATCTATGCTCCGTGGACGAAACGCGGAGGTCACAGTAGCTTAACAAGGAGTTTTTATTGCCCCTTGGAAGAGAGGTGGAGGTCACAGTAACTTAACAAAACAGTTTTAATGTCCCCATGAAAGAGATGTGAAGGTCACAGTAGCTTAACAAGACGGTTTTAATGCCCCTTGGAAGAGTGGTGGAGGTCGCAGTGAAACAAAAAGACAATATTAATGCCCCATGGAAGAGTTCTTGAGGTCGCAGTGGACATAAAAGACAATATCAATGCGCCTTGCAAGAGTGGTGGAGGTCGCATTGGAATAAAAAGACACTATCAATGCCCCGTGGAAGAGATGTGGAGGTCACAGTAGCTTTACACGACAGTTCAAATGCCCCTTGGAGGAGACATGGAGGTCACAGTAGCTTAACAAGACGGTTTTAATGCCCATTGAGAGAGTAATGGAGGTCGCAGTGGAATAAAAAGACAGTACAAATTCCCCTTGGAAGAGTGGTGGAGGTCGCAGAGGAATAAAAAGACAATACCAATGCCCCTTGGAAGAGTGGTGGAGGTTGCACTGGAATAAATAGACAATATCAAAGCGCCTTGTAAGAGTGGTAGAGGTCGCAGTGGAATAGAAAGACAATATCAATGCCCCCTGACTGAAACGTGGAGGTCACAGTAGCTTAAGAAGACGGTTTTAATGCCTCCTGGAAGAGTGGTGGAGGTCGCAGTGGAACAAAAAGACAATATCAATGCCCCTTTGAAGAGTGGTGGAGGTTGCAGAGGAATAAAAAGACAGCATCAATGCCCCGTTAAACAGATGTGGAGTTCACAGTAGCTTAACAAGATGGTTTTAATGCCCCTTGGAAGAGACGTGGAGGTTACAGTAGCATAACAAGATGGTTTTAATGACCCTTGGAAGAGTGGTGGAGGTCGCAGTGCAATAAAAAGACAGTATCAATGCCCCTTGGAAGAGTTGTGGAAGTCACAGTGGAATAAAAAGACAATATCAATACTCCGTGGAAGAGTGGTAGAGGTCGCAGTGGAATAAAAAGACAATATCAATGCCCCTTGGAAGAGTGGTGGAGGTTGCAGTGGAATAAAAGACACTATGAATGCCCCTTGGAAGAGATGTGGAGTTCACAGTAGCTTAACAATACGGTTTTAATGCTCCTTGGAAGAGACGTGGAGGTCACAGTAGCATAACAAGATGGTTTTAATGACCCTTGGAAGAATGGTAGAGGTTGCAGTGGAATAAAAATACAATATCAATGCCTCGTGGAAGAAACGTGGTGGTCACAGTAGCTTAAAAAGACGGGTTTAATGCCCCTTGGAAGAGAAGTGGAGGTCACAGTAGCTTAACAAGACAGTTTTAGTGGCCCATGGAAGAGACGTAGAGGTCACAGTAGCTTAACAAGAAGATTTTAATGCCCCTTGGAAGAGTGGTGGAGGTCGCAGTGGATTAAAAAGATAATATCAATGCCCCTTGGAAGAGTGGTCGAGGTCCCAGTGGAATAAAAAGACACTATCAATGCCCCATGGTAGAGATGTGGATGTCACAGTAGCTTAACACGAAGGTTATAATGCCCCTTGGAAGAGACGTGGAGGTCACAGTAGCTTAACAAGATGGTTTTAATGCCCATTGAAAGAGTAATGGAGGTCGCAGTGGAATAAAAAGACAATATCAATGTCCCGTGGAAGAGACGTGGAGGTCACAGTAGCTTAACAAGACGGTTTTAATGCCCCTTGGAAGAGACGTGGAAGTCACAGTAGCTTAACAAGACAGTTTTATGCACCTTGGAAGAGACGTGGAGGTTACAGTGGAATAAAAAGACCATATCAATGCCCCGTGGAAGAAACGTGGAGGTCACAGTAGCTTAACAAGCCTGTTTTAATGCCCCTTGGAGGAGTGTTGGAGGTTACAGTGGATTAAAAATACAATATCAATGCCTCGTGGAAGATAAGTGGATGTCACAGTAGCTTAACTAGACTGTTTTAATGCCCCTTGCAAGAGCCGTGGAGGTCACAGTAGCTTAACAAGATGGTTTTAATGCCCATTGACAGAGTAATGGAAGTCGCTGTGGAATAAAAAGACAACATCAATACCCTGTGGAAGAGATGTGGAGGTCACAGTAGCTTAACAAGACGGTTTTAATGCCACTTGGAAGAGACGAGGAGGTCACAGTAGCTTAACAAGATGGTTTTAATGCACCTTGGATGAGTGGTGGAGGTCGCAGTGGAATAAAAAGACAATATCAATATCCCGTGGAAGAGATGTGGACGTCACAATAGCCTAACTAGACGGTTTTAATGCCCCTTGGAAGAGCCATAGAGGTCACAGTAGCTTAACAAGATGGTTTTAATGCCCTTTGGAAGAGTGTTGGAGGTTGCAGTGGAATAAAGAGGCAATATCAATGCCCCTTGAAAGAGTGGTGGAAGTCGCAGTGGAATAGAAAGACAATATCAATGACCCTTGGAAGAGTGGTGAAGGTCGCAGTGGGATAAAAAGACAATATCAATGCCCCTTGGAAGAGACGTGGAGGTCACGGTAGCTTAACAAGACGGTTTTAATACCCCTTGGAAGAGAGGTGTGGGTCACAGTATCTTAACTAGACGGTTTTAATGCCACTTGGAAGAGTGGTGGAGGTTTCAGTGGAAAAAAAAGACAATATCAATGCCCCGTGGAAGAGAAGTGGAGGTCACAGTAGCTTAACAAGACGGTTTTAATGCCCCTTGGAAGAGTGGTGGAGGTCGCAGTGGTATGAAGAGACAATATCAATGCCCCTTGGAAGAGTGGTGGAGGTCGCAGTGGAATAAAAAGACAATATCAATGCCCCGTAGAAGAGACGTGGAGGTCACAGTAGGTTAACAAGATGGTTTTAATGAGCCCTTGGAAGAGTGGTGGAGGTCGCAGTGGAATAAAAAGACAATAACAATGCCCCGTGGAAGAGACGTGGAGGTCACAGTAGCTTAACAAGACGGATTTAATGCCCCGTGGAAGAGACTTGGAGGTCACAGTAGCTTAACAAGACGGTTTTAATGCCCCTTGGTAGATTGGTAGAGGTCGCAGTGGAATAAAAAGACAATATCAATTCCCGTTGAAAGAGTAGTGGAGGTTGCAGTGGAATAGAAAGAAAATGTAAATGCCCCCTTGGAAGAGTGGGGAGGTCGCAGTGAAATATAAAGACAATATCAATGCCCTGTGGATGAGACGTGGAGGTCACAGTAGCTTAACAAGATGTTATTAATGCTCCTTGGAAGAGACGTGGAGGTCACAGTAGCATAACAAGATGGTTTTAATGCCCCTTAAAAGAATGGTGGAGTTCGCAGTGGAATAAAAAGACAATATCAATGTCCCGTGGACGAAACGTGGGGGTCACAGTAGCTTAACAAGATGGTTTTAATGCCCCGTGGAAGAGAGGTGGAGGTCACAGTAGCTTAACAAGACGGCTTTAATGCCCCATGAAAGAGATGTGAATGTCACAGTAGCTTAACAAGACGTTTTTAATGCCCCTTGGAAGAGTGGTGGAAGTCGCAGTGAAACAAAAAGACAATACTAATGCCCCTTGGAAGAGTGCTGGAGGTCGCAGTGGACATAAAAGACAATATCAATGCCCCTTGGAAGAGACGTGGAGGTCACAGTAGCTTAACAAGACTATTTTTATGCCCCTTGAAAGAGTTGTGGAGGTCGCAGTGGAATAAAAAGACAATATCATTGCCCAGTGGAAGAGACGTGGAGGTCACAGTAGCTTAACAAGATGATTTTAAAGCCCCTTGGTAGAGACATGGAGCACACAGTAGCTTAACAAGATGTTTTAAATGCCCCTTGGTAGAGTCGTGGAGGTTACAGTGGAATAAAAAGACAATATCAATGCCCCATGGAAGAGACGTGGAGGTCATAGTAGCTAAACAAGAAGGTTTCTGTGCCCCTTGGAAGAGAGGTGGAGGTCGCAGTGTGATAAAAGACGATATCAAGACCCCTTGGAATAGTGGTGGAGGTCGCAGTGAAATAAAAAGACAATATCAATGCCCTGTGGAAGAGACGTGGAGGTTACAGTAGCTTAACAAGACGGTTTTAATGCCCCTTGGAAGAGTGGTGGAGGTTACAGTGGAATAAAAAAACAATATCAATGCCCCTTGGAAGAGTGATGGAGGTCGCAGTGGAATAAAAAGACAATATCAATGCCCCGTGGAAGAGATGTGTAGGTCACAGAAGCTTAACAAGATGGTTTTAGTGTGCCTTGGAAGAGACGTGGAGGTCACAGTAGCTTAACAAGAAGGTTTTAATATCTCTTGGAAGAGTGGTGGAGGTCGCTGTGGAATAAAAAGACAATATCAATGCCCTGTGGAAGAGACGTGGAGGTCACAGTATCTTAGCAAGACAGTTTTAATGCCCCTTGGAAGAGACGTGGAGGTCACAGTAGCTTAACAAGTCTGTTTTAATGCCCCTTGAAAGAGTGGTGGAGGTCGCAGTGGAATAAAAAGACAAAATCAATGCCCCTTGGAAGAGTGGTGTAGGTCGCAGTGGAATAAAAAGACATTATCAATGCCCCGTGGAACAGATGTGGAGTACACAGTAGCTTAACAAGATAGTTTTAATGCCCCTTGGAAGAGACGTGGAGGTCACAGTAGCTTAACAAGACGGTTTTAATGCCCCTTGAAAGAGTGGTGGAGGTGGCAGTGGAATAAAAAGACAATATCAATGCCCTTTGGAAGAGTGGTGGAGGTCGCAGTGGAATAAAAAGACAATATCAATGCCCCGTGTAAGAGACGTGGATGTCACAGTAGCTTAACAAGATGGTTTTAATGCCCCTTGGAAGATACGTGGAGGTCAGAGTAGCATAACAACACGGTTTTAATGACCCTTGGAAGAGTGGTGGAGGTCGCAGTGGAATAAAAAGACAGTATCAATGCCCCTTGGAAGAGTGGTGGAGGTCGCAGTGGAATAAAAAAACAATGTCAATACCCTTTGGAAGAGTGGTGGAGGTCGCAGTGGAATAAAAAGACAATATCAATGCCCCTTGGAAGAGTGGTGGACGTCACAGTGGAATAAAAAGACACTATCAATGCCCCGTGGAAGAGATGTGGAGTTCACAGTAGCTTAACATGACGGTTTTAATGCTCCTTGGAAGAGACGTGGAGGTCACGGTAGCATGACAAGATGGTTTTAATGACCCTTGGAAGAGTGGTGGAGGTCACAGTGGAATAAAAAGACATTACCAATGCCCCTTGGAAGAGTGGTGGAGGTCGCAGTGGAATAAAAAGACAATATCAATGCCTCGAGGAAGAAACGTAGTGGTCACAGTAGCTTAACAAGATGGTTTTAATGCCACTTGACAGAGAAGTGGAGGTCACAGTAGCTTAACAAGACGGTTTTAATGCCCCTTGGAAGAGTGGTGGAGGTCGCAGAGGAATAAAAAGACAATATAAATGCCCCTTGGAAGAGTGGTGGAGGTAGCAGTGGAATAAAAGACAATATCAATGCCCCTTGGAAGAGTGGTGGAGGTCGCAGTGGAATAAAAAGACACTATCAATGCCCCATGGAAGAGATGTGGATGTCACATTAGCTTAACACGACGGTTTTAATGCCCCTTGGAAGAGACGTGGAGGTCACAGTAGCTTAACAAGACGGTTTTAATGCCCATTGAAAGAGTAATGGAGGTCGCAGTGGAATAAAAAGACAATATCAATGCCCCGTGCAAGAGACGTGGAGGTCACTGTAGCTTAAGAAGAAAGTTTTAATGCGCCTTTGAAGAGACGTGGAGGTTACAGTGGAATAAAAAGACAATATCAATGCGCCGTGGAAGAGTGGTGGAGGTCGCAGTGGATTAAAAAGACACTATCAATGACCCGTGGAAGAAACGTGGAGGTCACAGTAGCTTAACAAGACGGTTTTAATGCCCCTTGGAGGAGTGTTGGAGGTTATAGTGGATTAAAAATACAATATCAATGCCTCGTGGAAGAGACGTGGAGGTCACACTAGCTTAACAAGACTGTTTTATTGCCCCTTGCAAATTACGTGGAGATCACAGTAGTTTAACAAGATGGTATTAATGCCCCTTGGAATAGTGGTGGAGGTCGCAATGGAATAAAAAGACAATATCATAGCCCCGTGGAAGAGACATGGAGGTCACAGTAGCTTAACAAGACGGTTCTAATGCCACTTGGAAGAGTCGTGCAGGTCACAGTAGCTTAACAAGATGGTTTTAATGGCCCTTTGAAGAGTGGTGGAGGTCGCAGTGGAATAAAAAGACAATATCAATACCCTGTGGAAGAGATGTGGAGGTCACAGTAGCTTAACAAGACGGTTTTAATGCCACTTGGAAGAGACCTGGAGGTCACAGTAGCTTAACAAGATGGTTTTAATGCCCCTTGGAAGAGTGGTGGAGGTCGCAGTGGAATAAAAAGACAATATTAATACCCCGTGGAAGAGATGTGGAGGTCACAATAGCCTAACAAGGCGGTTTTAATGCCCTTGGAAGAGCCGTAGAGGTCACAGTAGCTTAAAAAGATGGTTTTAATGCCCCTTGGAAGAGTGGTGGAGGTCACAGTAGAATAAAAAGACTATCTCAATGCCCCTTGGAAGAGTGGTGGAGGTCGCAGTTGAATAGAAAGAGAATATCAATGCCCCTTGGAAGAGTGGTGGAGGTCACAGTGGAATAAAAAGACAATATCAATACCCCGTGGAAGAGACCTGGTGGTCACAGTAGCTTAAGAAGACGATTTTAATGTCACTTGGAAGAGACGTGGAGGTCACACTAGCTTAACAATATGTTTTTAATGCCCCTTGGAAGAGTAGTGGAGTTCGCAATGGAATAAAAAGACAATATTAATGCCCCGTGGAAGAGACGTGGAGGTCAACGTAGCTAAACAAGACGATTCTAATGCCCCTTGGAAGAGACGTGGAGGTCACCGTAGCTTAACAAGACGATTTTAATGCCCCTTGAAAGAGTGGTGGAGGTCGCAGTGGGAAAAAAAGACAATATCAATGCCCCTTGGAAGAGACGTGGAGGTCACAGTAGCTTAATAAGACGGTTTTAATGCACCTTGGAAGAGATGTGGAGGTCACAGTATCTTAACAAGACGGTTCTAATGCCACTTGGAAGAGTGGTGGAGGTTACAGTGGAATAAAAAGACAATATCAATGCCCCGTGGAAGAGAAGTGGAGGTCAAAGTAGCTTAACAAGACGGTTTTAATGCCCCTTGGAAGAGTGGTGGAGGTCGCAGTGGTATGAAGAGACAATTTCAATGACCCTTGGAAGAGTAGTGGAGGTTGCAGTGGATTAAAAAGACAATATCAATGCCCCGTGGCAGAGACGTGGAGGTCACAGTAGGTTAACAAGATGGTTTTAATGCCCCTTGGAAGAGACGAGGAGGTCACAGTAGCTTAAAATTTGGTTTTAATAAGCCCTTGGAAGAGTGGTAGAGATCGCAGTGGAATAAAAAGACTATATCAATGCCCATTGTAAGAGTGGTGGAGGTCGCAGTGGAATAAAAAGACAATAACAATGCCCCGTGGAAGAGACGTTGAGGTCACAGTAGCTTAACAAGACGGACTTAATGCCCCGTGGAAGAGACGTGGAGGTCACATTATCTTAACAAGACTGTTTTAATGCCCCTTGGTAGAGTGGTAGAGGTCACAGTGGAATAAAAAGGCAATATCAATGCCCCTTGAAAGAGTGGTGGAGGTTACAGTGGAATAGAAAGACAATGTAAATGCCCCCTTGGAAGAGTGGGGAGGTCGCAGTGGAATAAAAAGACAATATCAATGCCCCGTGGAAGAGACGTGGAGGTCACAGTAGCTTAACAAGATGTTATTAATGCCCCTTGGAAGAGAAGTGGAGGTCACAGTAGCATAACAAGATGGTTTTAATGCCCCTTGGAAGAATGGTGGAGGTCGAAGTGGAATAAAAGAGAATATCAATTCCCCGTGGACGAAACATGGATGTCACAGTAGCTTAACAAGACGGTTTTAATGCCCCTTGGGAGAGAGGTGGAGGTCACAGTAGCTTAACAAGATGGTTTTAATGCCCCTTGGAACAGTTGTGGAGGTCGCAATGGAATAAAAAGACAATATCAAAGCCCCGTGGAAGAGACGTGGAGGTCACAGTAGCTTAACAAGACGGTTTTAATGACCCTTGAAAGAGACGTGTAGGTCACAGTAGCTTAAGAAGACGGTTTTAATGCCCCTTGGAAGAGATGTGGAGGTTACAGTAGCTTAACAAGATGGTTTTAATGCCCCTTGGAAGAATGGTGGAGGTCGCAATGGAATAAAAAGACAATATCAATACCCTGTGGAAGAGATGTGGAGGTCACAGTAGCTTAACAAGATGGTTTTAATGCCCCTTGGAAGAGACGTGGAGGTTACAGTAGCTTAACAAGATGGTTTTAATGCCCCTTGGAAGAGTAGTGGAGGTCTCAATGGAATAAAAAGACAATATTAATGCCCCGTGGAAGAGACGTGGAGGTCAAGGTAGCTAAACAAGATGATTTTAATGCCCCTTGGAAGAGACGTGGAGCTCACAGTAGCTTAACAAGACGATTTTAATGCCCCTTGGAAGAGTGGTGGAGGTCGCAGTGGGAAAAAAAGACAATATCAATGCCCCTTGGAAGAGACGTGGAGGTCACTGTAGCTTAACAAGACGGTTTTACTGCACCTTGGAAGAGATGTGGAGGTCACAGTATCTTAACAAGACGGTTCTAAAGCCACTTGGAAGAGTGGTGGAGGTTACAGTGGAATAAAAAGACAATATCAATGCCCCGTGGAAGAGAAGTGGAGGTCACAGTAGCTTAACAAGACGGTTTTAATGCCCCTTGGAAGAGTGATGGAGGTCACAGTGGTATGAAGAGACAATTTCAATGACCCTTGGAAGAGTGGTGGAGGTCGCAGTGGATTAAAAAGACAATATCAATGCCCCGTGGAAGAGAGGTGGAGGTCACAGTAGGTTAACAAGATGGTTTTAATGCCCCTTGGAAGAGACGTGGAGGTCACAGTAGTTTAAAAAGTTGGTTTTAATGAGCCCTTGGAAGAGTGGTCGAGATCGCAGTGGAATAAAAAGACTATATCAATGCCCCTTGGAAGAGTGGTGGAGGTCGCAGTGGAATAAAAAGACAATAACAATGCCCCGTGGAAGAGACGTTGAGGTCACAGTAGCTTAACAAGACGGACTTAATGCCCCGTGGAAGAGACGTGGAGGTCACATTAGCTTAACAAGACTGTTTTAATGCCCCTTGGTAGAATGGTAGAGGTCACAGTGGAATAAAAAGGCAATATCAATGCCCCTTGAAAGAGTGGTGGAGGTTACAGTGGAATAGAAAGACAATGTAAATGCCCCCTTGGAAGAGTGGGGAAGTCGCAGTGGAATAAAAAGACAATATCAATGCTCCGTGGAAGAGACGTGGAGGTCACAGTAGCTTAACAAGATGTTATTAATGCCGCTTGGAAGAGACTTGGAGTTCACAGTAGCATCACAAGATCGTTTTAATGCCCCTTGGAAGAATGGTGGAGGTCGCAGTGGAATAAAAGACAATATCAATGCCCCGTGGACGAAACGTGGAGGTCACAGTAGCTTAACAAGACGGTTTTAATGCCCTTTGGAAGAGAGGTGGAGGTCACAGTAGCTTAACAAGATGGTTTTAATGCCCCTTGGAACAGTGGTGGAGGTCGCAATGGAATAAAAAGACAATATCAAAGCCCCGTGGAAGAGACGTGGAGGTCACAGTAGCTTAACAAGACGGTTTTAATGCCCCTTGGAAGAGACGTGGAGGTTACAGTAGCTTAACAAGATGGTTTTAATGCCCCTTGGAAGAGTGGTCGAGGTCGCAATGGAATAAAAAGACAATATCAATACCCTGTGGAAGAGATGTGGAGGTCACAGTAGCTTAACAAGATGGTTTTAATGCCCCTTGGACGAGACGTGGAGGTTACAGTAGCTTAACAAGATGGTTTTAATGCCCCTTGGAAGAGTATTGGAGGTCGCAATGGAATAAGAAGACAATATTATTGCCCCGTGGAAGAGACGTGGAGGTCAACGCAGCTAAACAAGACGATTTTAATGCCCCTTGGAAGAGACGTGGAGGTCACAGTAGCTTAACAAGACGATTTTAATGCCCCTTGGAAGAGTGGTGGAGGTCGCAGTGGGAAAAAAAGACAATATCAATGCCCCTTGGAAGAGACGTGGAGGTCACAGTAGCTCAAAAAGACGGTTTTAATGCACCTTGGAAGAGATGTGGAGGTCACAGTATCTTAACAAGACGGTTCTAATGCCACTTGGAAGAGTGGTGGAGGTTACAGTGGAATAAAAAGACAATATCAATGCCCCGTGGAAGAGAAGTGGAGGTCACAGTAGCTTAACAAGACGGTTTTAATGCCCCCTGGAAAAGTGGTGGAGGTCGCAGTGGTATGATGAAACAATTTCAATGACCCTTGGAAGAGTTGTGGAGGTCGCAGTGGATTAAAAAGACAATATCAATGCCCCGTGGAAGAGACGTGGAGGTCACAGTAGGTTAACAAGATGATTTAATGCCCCTTGGAAGAGACGTGGAGGTCACAGTAGTTTAAAAAGTTGGTTTTAATGAGCCCTTGGAAGAGTGGTAGAGATCGCAGTGGAATAAAAAGACTATATCAATGCTGTTAGAACCTTGCTGTTATTTTTTTTTTCCTTTGCTGGTCACATGACCTTGTTGGCCTATTTAATCCTGCTCCGCCCTTCTGGCTTTGCTGGACTTCATTGTATATCTACTTTCTAGCTAGCCTGTGCTCTGTATCTAGCTCTGTTAGTTTGCTTGGTCTATGGACCTCTATGTTCTATCTATTTTGTTTGTTCGTCTGTCTGCTACTATTTCTGTTAGGAGGTGTCCCATATTCCTCCCAGTCCTTAGTACTTGTAGGGATTCCCTCCCCACATCTATAGGTCTCCGTACAGACTAGATTAGGACTTTAGCAGGTCTGATCGCAGGATCAGGTTCCCTGTTACATCGTAGGGATTCAGCTGAGTCCTATAGTAGGGACAGATCTTCTCTCTTTCCTTAGCTTTGGTAGCAGAACATAACAGTAAGTCCAGCCAAGCCAGAAGGGCGGAGCAGGATTAAATAGGCCAACAAGGTCATGTGACCAGCAAAGGAAAAAAAACCTAACAGCAAGGTTCTAACAGTGGTGAACCGATGGAGATTGGATCGGTGGCACCTCGCTCTCAAGAAAAAGACCGTCGTTTTTCGGAAGGCTTGTGTTTCTATTGCGGAAAATCTGGTCATTTGATTAAAAGCTGTGAGCTTCGTATGAAGAAAGAAAAAAAAATGGTCAGTCACGCCCGTATTGCCTGTTTAAATTCCAAGGGTATATTTTTAGCTGCTTCCACGATTGCTCAGGAAAAATTAATGGAATTTCGGGTGTTTGTTGATTGCGGGTCTACACTGAATGTAATTGATGTGGGATTCGTGGAAAAACTCAATTTAAAACCTGAACCTTTATCATCCCCCATTGCTGTGGTTTCTGTGGATGGCTCCCCTTTGAAGAATATTACTCTCAAGGTCAGTGAATTTCCTCTCACTATTAATGGTGTTCACCATGAGAAATTGGATTTGGTAGTGTTGAATAACTTGCCTTCTCCAGTAATATTGGGTTTGCCCTGGTTAAAATTTCACAATCCTGTACTGGATTGGTCTACCAGTGAAATTAAATCCTGGAGCCATAAATGTTATGACAAGTGTTGTAACGGGCGTATTGCAGCTTTGGATAGGGGAGAATTGCCTGTTCCTATTCAGGATTTTTGGAGAGTTTTTTCTGAGAAAGAATCGCAGGTTTTGCCTCCCCATAGAGACTATGATTGTTCTATTGAATTTGTCCCTGGAGCGATTCTTCCTAAAAGTCGTTTATTTAACCTTACTATTCCTGAGAGGAAGGCTTTGGAGGAATACATACAGACAAGTTTGGCCGCTGGTCCCATTAGGCCCTCTAAGTCTCCTGTGGCGGTTGGATTTTTTTTTGTAAAAAAAAAGGACGGCGGTTTACGTCCTTGTCTGGATTTTCGTGAGATTAACAAAATTACGGTACGCAATCCTTACCCACTGCCATTGATTCCTGATCTGTTTAACCAGTTATTGGGGGCCAAGTGGTTCTCTAAAATTGACCTTAAGGGGGCATACAATCTGTTGCGCATGAAGGAGGGTGATGAATGGAAGACTGCTTTTAACACTCCTGTGGGTCATTTTGAGAATCTGGTTATGCCTTTTGGTCTTACTAATGCTCCTGCATTTTTTCAGAATCTGATTAATGACATCCTTAGACCTTTGATCGGTAAAAATGTGGTTGTGTATTTGGATGACATTTTGATTTATTCGCCAGATCTGGAGTTTCATTGGCGGAGCGTGCGTGAGTTATTACAGTTATTAATGGACAATTCGCTTTTTGCTAAGCTGGAGAAATGTGAGTTCGCTGTACAGAGAATTAGTTTTTTGGGCTACATTATCTCCAGCAAAGGTTTTGAGATGGATCCGGTTAAGGTTCAGGCTGTGCAGGAATGGCCTAGGCCTATTGGTTTGAAATCGATACAGAGGTTTTTGGGTTTCGCCAATTACTAAAGAAAATTCATAAAAAATTTTTCTAGTATTGTCAAACCTCTGACTGATCTCACCAGGAAAGGTGCTGATGCGGTTCAGTGGTCTTCTGAGGCCATTGAAGCTTTTGTGTATCTCAAGGAGAGGTTCACCTCTGCTCCCATCCTTATGCAGCCTGATGTTACTAGGCCGTTTTTGGTTGAGGTTGATGCTTCCTCTGTGGGGGTTGGCGCAGTATTGTCTCAGGATAACGGGGATGGATTACATCCCTGTGCCTTGTTTTCAAAAAAATTTTCGGAGACTGAATTGAATTACGATATTGGTAATCGGGAATTATTGGCTATTAAACTCGCATTTGAACACTGGCGCCACTTCTTGGAAGGTGCGGAATTTCCCGTTCAGGTTCTTACGGATCATAAAAATCTGATATATCTTGATGCTGCCAAGCGCCTGAATGCCCGTCAGGCTAGGTGGGCACGGTTTTTCTCGCGGTTTAATTTCTCCGTTACTTACATCCCTGGTACTAAGAATGTTAAGGCGGATGCCTTGTCTCGCAGTTTTTCTCCCATAGTCGGTGCTGAGAAAGAGGAAAACATTTTACAAGAAGGTGTTGTGATAGCTGCTTTAGACTCCGTTTTGGAAGATGAGATTCTTAAAGCTCAGGAGAATGCCCCATCTAACACTCCTCATGGGAGGTTGTTTGTGCCTGGGACCTTTAGGAGAGATTTGTTTGTTGAGTGTCACGAATCTCGGTTGGCAGGTCATCCCGGAATCTCTGAGACCAAGAGACTGGTGGGTCGCAGTTTTTGGTGGCCTGGATGGCAGAAGGAAGTCATTAAGTGGGTGCGCCAATGTACTATATGTGCTAGATCTAAGTCCTCACATACTCCTGCTGCGGGGTTACTTTGTCCTTTGGAGGTCCCCAGTGCTCCTTGGACACATTTGGCTATGGACTTTATAACTGACCTTCCCCCCTCTGAGGGTTTTACTGTCATCTGGGTGGTCGTGGACCGTTTTAGCAAGATGTGTCACTTGGTTCCCTTCGTCAAACTGCCCTGCGCTAAAACTCTCGCTAAGGCCTTTGTCAAGGAAATTGTCAGACTTCATGGCGTTCCTACTGACATTGTTTCTGATAGGGGTCCTCAGTTCGTGGCTCGTTTTTGGCGTGCCTTTTGTGACAGGTTGGGAATTCATTTGTCGTTTTCGTCCGGATATCATCCTGAATCTAATGGCCAGACAGAAAGGAAAAACCAGGATGTTGAGCAGTTCTTGCGTTGTTTTGTGGCAGACAATCAAGAGGGGTGGTCTGAGTTTCTGCCACTTGCCGAATTTGCTCTGAACAATCATACATCTTCTTCTGCTGGTTGTTCGCCTTTTTTTTGTTGTTCTGGGAGACATCCGTCGTTTGGGTCGTTCTCCAAGTTGGGATCTGCCGTGCCTGAGGAGGAGAATTTTTCCGGTGATTTGGAAAGAGTTTGGACGGATGTGCGTGGTAATCTTCAGGAGGCCAACAGAAAATCTAAAGACTACTTTGATAGGAAACGACAGGAGGTTTTGTTCGCTGTTGGTGACATGGTTTGGTTGTCCTCTAGGAATCTGCGGTTGAGGATTCCTTCTAAGAAATTGGGTCCCAAGTTTGTAGGGCCCTTTAAGGTGCTTCAGGTTGTCAACCAATCTGCTGTTAGGTTGGAGGTTCCTACCTCCTGGAGAATTAATCCGGTCTTTCATGTCTCTCTGTTAAAAAAAGCTGTTGTGTCGGATGGTGACGCCTCTGCCTCTGTTCCTCCGGTGGTGGAGGACGGGGAATATGAAATTTCTCACATCCTTGACTCTAGACGGTATAGAGGTAGTTTGCAGTATCTTGTGGCCTGGAAAGGTTTCGGACCCGAGGATAACTCTTGGGTGAGGTCAGATGATGTTTCCGCGTCCAGACTTATCAGAGCGTTTCACAGGAGATTTCCTGATAAGCCTGGTCCTAGGGGATCCGGAGGATCATCTTAGAAGGGGGGGTACTGTTAGAACCTTGCTGTTAGGTTTTTTTTCCATTGCTGGTCACATGACCTTGTTGGCCTATTTAATCCTGCTCCGCCCTTCTGGCTTTGCTGGACTTCATTGTATATCTACTTTCTAGCTAGCCTGTGCTCTGTATCTAGCTCTGTTAGTTTGCTTGGTCTACGGACCTCTATGTTCTATCTATTTTGTTTGTTCGTCTGTCTGCTACTATTTCTGTTAGGAGGTGTCCCATATTCCTCCCAGTCCTTAGTACTTGTAGGGATTCCCTCCCCACATCTATAGGTCTCCGTACAGACTAGATTAGGACTTTAGCAGGTCTGATCGCAGGATCAGGTTCCCTGTTACATCGTAGGGATTCAGCTGAGTCCTATAGTAGGGACAGATCTTCTCTCTTTCCTTAGCTTTGGTAGCAGAACATAACATATGCCCCTTGGAAGAGTGGTGGAGGTCGCAGTGGAATAAAAAGACAATAACAATGCCCCGTGGAAGAGACGTTGAGGTCACAGTAGCTTAACAAGACGGACTTAATGCCCCGTGGAAGAGACGTGGAGATCACATTAACTTAACAAGACTGTTTTAATGTCTCTTGGTAGAGTGGTAGAGGTGACAGTGGAATAAAAAGGCAATATCAATGCCCCTTGAAAGAGTGGTGGAGGTTACGGTGGAATAGAAAGACAATGTAAATACCCCCTTGGAAGAGTGGGGAGGTCGCAGTGGAATAAAAAGACAATATCAATGCCCCGTGGAAGAGACGTGGAGGTCACAGTAGCTTAACAAGATGTTATTAGTGCCCCTTGGAACAGACGTGGAGGTCACAGTAGCATCACAAGATGGTTTTAATGCCCCTTGGAAGAATGGTTGGAGGTCGCAGTGGAATAAAAAGGCAATATCAATGCCCCGTGGACGAAACGTGGAGGTCACAGTAGCTTAACAAGATGGTTTTAATGCCCCTTCGAACAGTGGTGGAGGTCGCAATGGAATAAAAAGACAATATCAAAGCCCCGTGGAAGAGACGTGGAGGTCACAGTAGCTTAACAAGACGGTTTTAATGACCCTTGGAAGAGACGTGTAGGTCACAGTAGCTTAAGAAGACGGTTTTAATGCCACTTGGAAGAGACGTGGAGGTTACAGTAGCTTAACAAGATGGTTTTAATGCCCCTTGGAAGAGTGGTGGATGTCGCAATGGAATAAAAAGACAATATCAATACCCTGTGGAAGAGATGTGTAGGTCACAGTAGCTTAACAATATGGTTTTAATGCCCCTTGGAAGAGACGTGGAGGTTGCAGTAGCTTAACAAGATGGTTTTAATGCCCCTTGGAAGAGTAGTGGAGGTCGCAATTAGTGTTGAGCCACCCCCGTAGTGTTCGAGTTCGGTTTGGTTCGTCAAACACCCGTGTGTTCGCCGAACTGTTCGTCGAACTGTTCGTCGAACTTCTTCGAACACCGTTAAAACCAATGGCAGGCAAACAAAAACACATAGAAACACATAGAAAACACCTTCAAAGGTGTCCAAAAGCTGACAAACTGCTCAGAAGACATAACTAACACATGGAAAAGTGACAAGTACATATAGTCATGCGAAAAGAAAAGAGGTGGAGGAGTAAAAGGAGGGGGAGACACAGATATAGGCATGTCATGCCCTTCTAAAATCCAAAAAGTGAGAAGCCGACACGGCCAGTTCGTTCCTGCCCGTGCCACCTCCGTGTCGCCGGGTTTGTGCCAGAGCCGCGGTGGACCCTGACGGCCAGCCCCCCTCTCCCAATACTGGTGCCTGTCCGCTGGTGGGTCGAGCCCCCCTGCAGTGGGGGGGGTAACATCTGCAGAAGAAAGACCATCTTCCAGCCAAGCTAAGATGTCGACTTCTTTTCGTGGACAATGTGATACGATCCCTTTCTTACGGACACGCCCATCGCTACAAATTCCAGATGAGGCACAAAAACAGCAGGTGCTTCAGCGGATATCAAGTGCTCCTTCAAGGGGGCTCTCCTCCACCTCAATTTCAACATCACAAATATTCCAGTCCTCAGAGGTGTCACCCCAATCGCACTTGCTTCCTCACAGCTCCCAAGTCTCCAGCTGCCCGTCTGAGTATGGGGTAACACAGATGGTTGAGTCTGCAGAGCTGTTTACTCATATTATAGCCTGCTCCAGAGCTTCTGTTAATCCAGACGAGGAAATGATCTGCACTGATGCCCAGAATCTTTATAAGTCGGATCCAGGACCAGATGAAGAATGTTCTGAGCATAATGTAGACCCTCGTTCCCAAACTGTCACTCCTGTTGGTGGAGACAATGATGAAGACGATGATGAGACTCAAATACCTGATTGGAGCGACAACTTGACTTTTCGGTCAGGGCAGGAAGAGGTTGGCTTTGAGGACGACGGGTGTGATAACACACAGGGTGATGATGACGAGGTTGGAGATCGCACTTACTGTCAACCCACAGTCAGCCAGTCGATGAGGTCAACGGAGGAGGTGGAGGAGGATGTGACTAGCCCAGGGGATGGGGATGACTCGGTACCCGGGCCTTTGCCTGGCCTTGGGGATGTCGCGGTGGTCGGCTCCCTGGCCCGTACCCTGGGGTCACTCTTTAAAAGAGTGGATAATTGTTAATTATATAAGAGTTTGTGAAGCCACCTGTGGTATCTGGTGAGAAGCACCAGCACTGCAGCAGTCCACTGAGACCCGTGATAAGGCTGCTCGATGGTATAGCTCCCAACAGGTGGAGCTAGGTCTCAGGGCAGCTTATGCAGGGGGAATGCAGGACAGGCGAGACCCAGCTGGGTCAGAGCAAGAACGGGAACGGACACGGTAGTCACTTCAGTACCTTTTACTGGAGGAAATTCAGGCACATCCCGGAGCACTGTAGGGTGAAGGGTGAATATCAGGATCCTCCCCAATGAGCGGGTGTAGGGCCTCCTGTTTCTTGTCTCTGCGTAGTAAGTTTCTGACCTGCCTGGAGCTAGGCCTAACTTTGTCTCTGTCCTGCGCTGGCTGACCTTGTGGTAGGGCCTTCTCTTGGAGTTCACGCTCCCACTATGCGGGGCCTAAGCATCTCCTGGCTCTGTTACGTATCAGCACCTTAGCCATCCTGGGACTTGTAGTTCTCCAGGGATTCCAGTTATGCCTTACTGAATCTAGTTAGAAGGAGCCTCGTGCTCCACTGCTGAATTATTAACTGAGTTCTCTAGACTAGACTGAGCTCCACTACAGACTGACCTCTCTTAGGCTTCTCTACTGAAGGAACTCTTCAGAGGAACTGAACTGCCTAGCTCCACCTTCCCTATTTATATCCCTAACGGGCTCCCTCTGCTGGTCTGAGGTGGAAGGTGGAGATGTGTGAATGTTTATGGGGGCCTCTTGTGGAGGATTCCATCAATACACTCTTCTAGGATATGTGATACCAAGCACAGTGGGGCGTCACAGATGCTATTGACGACGAGGTTAGGTTGCGCCTTCCTGGACACAGATGGAGTACTGGAAGCACGTCAACAACTGCATCCTCAACCACAACTCTGCCTCTGACCACAAGTCGTAGTGGCTCTTCAGGTCGCATGGGCTCTAAGCCTTGCATAGCCTGGGCATTTATTCAGAATGATAAGGATGACCCAACTCGTGTTATCTGTAATATTTGTAACCAAAACATAAGTAGAGGCCAAAAAATCCATAGTTTGAGTACTTCATGCATGAACCGGCACATGGATATGAAGCATAAGTTGCAGTGGGAAGCTCACTGTCCTACAATGCGGCCTAGCAGGCTGGGCCAACCTCCGTCAGCCCCATCTTGTGCATCCGCGGCCTCTTCATCCTCTGTGACTGGGGGGACAGTAGTCACACATGTTTTTGGACGCAGACCTGCCACCTCTTTACCTGCAACAGCCAGTGTGATTGGCAGGTCATCAGTTCATTGGGAAGTGGAAACACCTGCTGGTGTTGAGCGCTCTCTGACATCGAGAGCACCAGCTTTGGATCAAGGCAATCTAACATGTCCGCCTGCATCTTCCTCACAGACCGGCAGTTTGCCGGGGACATCTTACTCAACCCCGTCTAAGCACAACAGCCAGCCCTCGGTCCCTCAGATGTGGAAAAGTAAAAGACCATTTCCTCCTAGCCATGAGAAAGCTAAGAGGTTGAATTTCACCATCTGCAAGCTCTTGGCTACAGAAATGCTGCCTTTCCGCCTGGAGGACACAGTGGATTTTCGAGACCTTATGTCCGTCTCAGTGCCCCAGTACCAGATGCTCAGTTGGCACTACTTCTCAAAGAAAGGTGTGCCTGCGCTCCACCAGCATGTCGCACACAACATCACCGCTTCTTTGAGAAACTCTGTGTGTGACAGGGTGCATTTCACCACAGACACTTGGACGAGTAGGCATGGACAGGGGCGTTACATGTCGCTGACTGGGCACTGGGTAACTATGGTGACAGCAGGACAAGGGGCTGCTGTCCAAGTCTTACCGTCCCCACGAGTTGTGCGTCATTCCTCTTTATCTCGAAGTTCCTCCACTGCTTCTGCCTCCTCAACCTCCTCTCGGTCCTCCACCTGCACCCAAAGCCTGTCTGGTAATGCCACCTGCATTCTAACTGCACAGAAGGAATCCTGCACACCTCCTTACTATGCTGGCAGCAGGGCCCAACGGCATCAGTGTTTACTTTGAAATGTCTGGGAAATGTGAGTCACACAGCTGAGGAGTTGTGGTCAGCTCTGGAGACCAAGTTTCATGAATGGTTGTCTCCACTGGACCTGCAACCAGGGAAGGCCGTGTGCGACAATGCTGCATCGCCGGGGCAATGTCACACACGTGCCTTGTATGGCTCACGTGTTGAACCTGGTTGTCCATAAATTGTTAGCCCACTATCCCGGACTAGATGGCCTTCTGCAGGGGGCACGGTCGCTGTGTGCTCACTTCCGCCGTTCGCATCCCGCAGCTCAATGACTTACATCTAGAGATGAGCGGTGTTCGACTAGAACTGTTCGCCAATCTCAAATTCGAGCTGTTTTGGGCGTTGTTCGACTTGTTCGACGAACCCGAACGATTTGCAAAAAATTCGGCTGTTCGAGGTTATGTTCGATAACTGTTCGTGCACCAAAAGCGTGTCCTGCATGTCTGGTGCTATTTAGAGCACCAATCATGCAGGGATTGTCTGCCACTCACTGTAATGCCACAGCCATGGTGGTTGTGGCATTACAGTGATTGCCCAAATCGATGGGAACAGTGCCAACAGTGAAACATGAAAAGCCGGCAATTCAGCAGCGGCATACACCGGTACCTGACAATTTAGAACCGAAAGAATAGAGCTTCACACATAGATTAGATAGATATAAACATGTCAGTCACATATATAAGAAGTACAGTGACAGTGTTGCTTACTGTACTTGTCATTTAGCGTAAAGGATTTATCAAAAAAAATAATAGTGTTTTCATGCACCGTCTCTTTAAAAAAGCCAGCCGGCAATTCAGCAGCGGTACCCGACAATTTAGAATAGAAGGAATAGAGAATCACAGATAGATTAGATAGATAGAAACATGTCAGTCACATATATATGAAGTACAGTGACAGTGTTGATTACTGTACTTGTCATTTAGTGTAAAGGATTTATCAAAAAAAATAATAGTGTTTTCATGCACCGTCTCTTTAAAAAAGCCGGCCGGCAATTCAGCATCTGTACCCAACAATTTAGAATAGAAGGAATAGAGAATCACACATAGATTAGATAGATAGAAACATGTCAGTCACATATATATGAAGTACAGTGACAGTGTTGCTTACTGTACTTGTCATTTAGTGTAAAGGATTTATTAAAAAAAATAATAGTGTTTTCATGCACCGTCTCTTTAAGAAAGCCGGCCGGCAATTCAGCATCTGTACCCAACAATTTAGAATAGAAGGAATAGAGAATCACACATAGATTAGATAGATAGAAACATGTCAGTCACATATATATGAAGTACAGTGTTGCTTACTGTACTTGTCATTTAGTGTAAAGGATTTATTAAAAAAAATAATAGTGTTTTCATGCACCGTCTCTTTAAGAAAGCCGGCGGCAATTCAGCATCTGTACCCGACAATTTATAAGAGACAGAATAGAGCTTCACACATAGATTAGATAGATAGAAACATGTCAGTCACATATATATGAAGTACAGTGATAGTGTTGGTTACTGTACTTGTCATTTAGTATTAAAATAAAGGATTTATTATTAAAAAAATTGGCGTGGGGTTCCCCTTAATTTTAGGCTCTAGCGGAGGTTAAGCAGACAGCTGGGGCAGATGTTTGAAGCCTGGGAAGGGGGTAATACCCACGGAGCTTCCCAGGCTACTAATATCAGCCCCCAGCTAAATACATAGCCTTTACTAGCTATTAAAATGGGGGACCCCCCCAAAAAAATGACGTGGGGTCCCCCCTAATTTAATAGCTAGCAAAGGCTAGGCAGACAGCTGGGGGCTGATATTAATAGCCCAGGAAGGGAGCCATGAATATTGGCCCCCTCCCAGGCTAGAAACACCAGCCGTCAGCCGCCCCAGAAATGGCGCATTCATAGGATGCGCCAATTCTGGCACTTAGCCTCGCTCTTCCCACTGCCCTGGTGCGGTGGCAGGGAGTGATAGGGCTGGCTTTGATGTCAGCTTATAATGCCAGCTGACATCAAGCCCAGGTTAGTAATGGAGAGGCGTCTATAAGACACCCCCATTACTAACCCCATAGTCAAAGTTAAAAAAAACACAAACACCCAGAATAAAGTCCTTTAATTGAAATAAAGACACAATTCTTTATTGTTCTAAATTAAACCATACTTACCGTCACGCCCATTCCAGCTGAAGCCAACGATCTCCTGTAATAAAAATAAAATAATAAAGCTACCTCATCCTTACTTTCCATGGTTCCCACGACAGCTTCAGCTCTGCTACATCGAGATGACAGGCTGGACCGCAGCAGAACGCTGCCATCCAGCCTGTCATCCCGCAGACACTGAGAAGAGCAGGCTTGCTTGCGCTCCACATTGTCTCTCTGTGACGGCATAAAGATGAGCCGAGGTCATGTCCAATGAACTCGGCTCACCTCATGCACGTCACTTACAGCGTAGGAGAATTCTCACGCTGAAGCGCTGAGTGCAGGAGAATTCTCCCACGCTGTCAGTGACGTGCAGGAGGTGAGCTGAGTTCATTGGACATGAACTCGTCTCATCCTTATGCCGTCACAGCCAGACACTGCAGAGCGCAAGCATGCCTGCGCTTCTCAGTGTCTGCGGGATGACAGGCTGGATGGCAGCGTTCTGCTGCGGTCCAGCCTGTCTTCTCGATGTAGCAGAGCTGAAGCTGTCGTGGGAACCATGGAAAGGTAAGGATGATGTTGCTTTATTATTTTTCTTTTATTGCAGGAGATCGTTGGCTTCAGCTGGAATGGGCGTGATGGTAAGTATGGTTTAATTTAGAACAATAAAGGATTGTGTCTTTATTTCAATTAAAGGACTTTATTCTGGGTGTTTGTGTTTTCTTTTAACTTTGACTATGGGGTTAGTAATAGGGGTGTCTTATAGACGCCTCTCCATTACTAACCTGGGCTTGATGTCAGCTGGCATTATAAGCTGACATCAACCCCAGCCCTATTACCCCCTGCCACCGCTACAGGGCAGCGTGGAAGAGCGAGGCTAAGTGCCAGAATTGGCGCATCCTATGAATGCGCCATTTCTGGGGCGGCTGACGGCTGGTGTTTCAAGCCTGGGAGGGGGCCAATATTCATGGCACCCTTCCTGGGCTATTAATATCAGCCCCCAGCTGTCTGCCTAGCCTTTGCTAGCTATTAAATTAGGGGGGACCCCACGTCATTTTTTTGGGGGGGTCCCCCATTTTAATAGCTAGTAAAGGCTATGTATTCAGCTGGGGGCTCATATTAGTAGCCTGGGAAGCTCCGTGGGTATTACCCCCTTCCCAGGCTTCAAACATCTGCCCCAGCTGTCTGCTTAACCTCCGCTAGAGACTAAAATTAAGGGGACCCCCACGCCAATTTTTTTTAATAATAAATCCTTTATTTTAATACTAAATGACAAGTACAGTAACCAACACTATCACTGTACTTCATATATATGTGACTGACATGTTTCTATCTATCTAATCTATGTGTGAAGCTCTATTCTGTCTGTTATAAATTGTCGGGTACAGATGCTGAATTGCCGGCCGGCTTTTTTAAAGAGACAGTGCATGAAAACACTATTATATTTTTTAATAAATCCTTTACACTAAATGACAAGTACAGTAAGCAACACTGTCACTGTACTTCATATATATGTGACTGACATGTTTCTATCCATCTAATCTATGTGTGAGGCTCTATTCCTTCTTGTCTAAATTGTCGGGTACCGGTGTATGCCGCTGCTGAATTGCCGGCCGGCTTTTTTAAAGAAAGCGTTTTCTGAGCAGTTTGTCAGCTTTTGGACACCTTTGAAGGTGTTTTCTATGTGTTTCTATGTGTTTTTGTTTGCCTGCCATTGGTTTTAACGGTGTTCGACGGTGTTCGACGGTGTTCTAAGGTGTTCGACGAACAGTTCGACGAACAGTTCCTCGAACATCCCGGTGTTCGACGAACCGAACCGAACCCGAACACTACGGGGGTGGCTCAACACTACTTACATCTCTACAGAAGTCGTTGGGCCTGCCAGTTCACCGGCTGAAATGCGATGTGCCGACACGGTGGAATTCAACTCTGACCATGTTGCAGCGACTGTGGCAGCACCGACAAGCCCTGGTGCAATACGTTCTGACGTATAGCCTGGGCCAACGAGATCCAGAGGTGGGGCAAATCACGCTGCAGGAGTGGTCTCAGATCAGGGACCTATGAAGTTGACGCGCCCCCTGGGCCGTGGGGTACCCTTAACCGGGCCGGTAGACGCTGGGGGTTGTAGTCACTGTGGCGGTGACCCGGTCCGTGATCGAGGGCGGTCAATCCAAGGGTAATTTGTATATATGGGTTTTATAATGTCCGACTACGCCACCTCTGGAGTGGGGCAAAAGGGGCCGCCGCTGTGGAACAGTCCTCTGAAGCTGGTGGTTTTGCAGCAATGGTATTATTACTCACCACAGGAAGAGTGTAGCTTGAGGGCAGTGTGGGTGGATGATGGTGGTTGTAGTGCAGGGAGTCAGTAATGAACACAGAGTCCGTGTGATGCAGTCCCAAGATCTTTACTCACAGTTGTTGCAGTCCAGATTACAGGTACCAGAGCAATCTCACCCGTCGTGCTGTGCGTACTCAGTGAGGGGCTCAGTCCACCCCCAGATAGCTCCGGAGTACTTAGCAGGACCCCCTTCTGTGTGTCCTTTCTCTGGCCTTCTACCTGCACCTCACACCCAGTGACACTTCTATCCGGTATCCTCGGGCCTTGGCGGGCGACTTGTGTTCCGTCCCCTGGGTCCTATGTGGCTACCTTCTTAGTGAGACTGGTGTGGACTTTTACCTGCAGTACATGAAATGCTGCAGCCTCCGGTTTCTAGTTGAGCCTTGCTGTTTCTCCGCTAGTTGAGGGACCGGTTCCCCTTATCTGGTCTGACCCCTCTACCTCCTGGTAGCAGCAGGAGTACGGGTGGCCTTCTGCATGGCCCATAGCCCTAGGGTCCCTTCGGTTCCTGGAGCCTTCCTGCTCCCACTCCTCTCTTCTCTCCTTCAGTCCTGGGCCTCCCAGGCTAGGCCCGCCTCCGGAGCAGAGCTCATGCCGAGCCTCTGCTCCTGTCACTTTTCCTCCTCTGACTGGCTTGCTCTTTCTAAGATAGCTTCCTATTTATACTCTCCCTGTCATGTGCTCCGCTAAGCTGCTCCCCTAAGCACCCACTACATAGGACCCTTCCACCAGCTAGGGACCTGGGACTGTGCTCTCCCTTAGGAGCAATCTTGCCCTACCCCCACTGCGGGTATGTGTTGGATGCAGGTGTTAGGGTCCCGAGCCATATGCCTTCCTTACCTGAGGGTGAGATACCACACCTCTGGGTGAGATGCAGTAACTCTGTGGCGACTGAACCCTCAGGGGCGCCACACACCCTTCTGCACAGTTTTGAAATGGCGACGAAGATGTTTAGTGCTGACGACGATGCCATTATCAGCATGACTATTCCGGTGATTTACATGCTGGAGCACACACTAAACAGAATTCAGAGTCAGGTGGTGGGACAAGAGGAGGTGGAGGAAGTAGAGGAGGAGTCGTATGCGGAAGGGATAACATCTCCAAGGTCCAGACGGTTGGCAGCACCAAGGCGGCAGGCATGGGAGGGTGGGGGAGAGGGATTAACCAGGGCGCCTGATAGCAGCCAAACTGTTGAGGAAGGTGCAGGAGCCGAGGAAGAAGTGGAGGACGAACTGGCGATGGGCATGGAAAACTCATCAGATGAGGGAGACCTTGATCACATTTCTGTTGTGCGAGGTTGAGGGGAGAGGGCAGAGGAAGGAAGCATGATTCTTACCTCGCTACCAACACAACAAGGACTTGGTCCTCCTGGATGCGCAAGACTCATGAGTGCCTTCTTGCTGCACTACCTGCAACATGACCCTCAGATTGTCAGAATTCGAAGTAATCCCGACTACTGGGTTGCCACACTCTTAGATCCCCGGTGCAAAAGTAAATTTGCCGAAATAATTCCTGCCATAAAAAGGGATTGACGCATGCAGGATTATCTGCAGACGCTGTTGCAGAATCTTACATGTGCTTTTCCACAAAACACCAGTGGTGCACGTAGTGAATCTCACAGTTCTAACTTGCCAACCGTGGGACTATCGAGTCTTCATCACTCAAACCGTAACAGTAACACAGTATCTGCTGGTAACAGCAATTTTGTGGAATCGTTTCACCACTTTTTTAGACCATCCTTTGCAAGGCCACAGGAGACAAGAAGTCTGACACATAGTCAACGCCTAGAGAGGATAGTGCAGGAGTATCTCCAAGTGAACATCGAAGCCATGACTGTGTCACTGGACCCTTGCTCATTTTGGTATTCCAATCTGGAAAAATGGCCGGAGCTCGCCACTCACGCCTTGGAGATCTTGTCATGCCCTGCAGCCAGTGTTCTCTCTGAACGTGTGTTCAGCGCTGCTGGTGGTGTGCTGACAGATAAGCGCACGCGTCTGTCCACTGAGAATGTAGACAGACTCAAGTTCATAAAGATGAATAAATCATGGATTCGCAAGGACTTTTCTACCCCTGTGTTATCCTTGGGAGACTAAAACCTTGAGGATTTGGTAAAATCACCTCACCAACCGTCTTAAGCAAATGTGGGGCAATTGATGCCACTTAACCCTAGAACGCATGACCATAAAAATCTACACTTTCATACACCTGGGGCCTTTTAGGCTCATGTGCAAATAACATGGAATAACTCAAACTCAAATGACAAACAACTATATGCATGAAGAATACCTAGAGTTTCAAAATTCTAACTAAAGTAATCTTGCAGAAAATAGAAAACAATTAACAGGGCGGGCCTGCGAGGCCCCAGGTATGCGTTCTAGGGTTAAGTGGTGTCTGTGCCACAATTTTGGGAAAAAATGGAGACTCTTTTTGGAGTCCCCTTGCTGTGTCTTGGGGTAACACAGATGGTTGAGTCTGAAGAGCTCAGAGGTCTGCTCCAAATCTTCAGTGTCTGCTAGTCAGTGTAGAATTTTTAACTGCATCTAGCCTAGGCAATACAGTTTGGGCGTAGTAGCCCAGCTGCGAAGCAAGCTGCACCGCCTGTGTATCTAATAAGAATTTTTAAATGCATCTAGCCTAGGCAGACTGTGGGGACCCCCAACCAAACCCAGACGCTCAGCCCCCCTACCGCCCCCCTTTCCTTGACAATACAATAATGTAACTCTTACAACTGGATGGGTGAGGATCGGTCACAGCTTTATTAACTCTTTATACTCATTCCATTAGAAAGGCATTTTATTTCTAAAATAATTCAGCTTGTTGCAGCATGCCCTGGGTCTCCACTCCGGCAAGTTGGCCAACAAGTGTAACTCTCCAACATGTCCTTTCTATTTCCAGGCCACGGAGGATCCTGCGTACTCGTATGCAGGACTCTGACCCCCACCCATCACTCTTAACGCTTGTTCCACTCCGTCCTGGAGTCCTGACAGGAATATGTCCAGTTCAATATTCATTAAGTGAACAACGTCGGGCCGTAAGAGGCCTGCTTTATCTCCTTCCAGTTGTCGGTGTCATACCACTACACCGCCTCTGTCTCTTCTAAATTTTGCCATCCGAATATTTATTACCCGCCTTGTCCGTTCGATGGCTGTGATGTCTCGCGCACCTTGCCATACCGCTATCGGCACAATCTCTGACCATACTATCGCTAGTTTTGTGAAAAATTCTCTGAAGCGCTCAGTGTCTAGTTTCATTATTGCCATTAGCTATGCGCTGTTATGATGACCTAGGTTGTTTCCCCCGGCCTGTATAACTAAGATGACCAGACATCTTGCCTCTCTCCCTACCTTGATTACCTCCATTAGTACCTGTGGCCTTAGCAGGCCTCTAATACCTCTCTAGTTGAAATATGTGATATGAAACTCTAATTTCCTCCCGCCTGGGCAGACTTTCGCCCTTTTTTCTGCCCAATACATATACGAGTGGCCTATCACCCACACTGTTGGCTTAGCGTCACCTGTAAAAGAAACAAACCACGTTAGGATAACAAGTCCGGTCTTATGTATCTTGCCAAACACGTGGATCGCCATCTCCCTATCCTCTGAACTTCCGTTTCTGACAGTCCTGCTCTTGCTGCTTCCGTGGCCGCGCCTATGCGGAATGAGTGTGTCCCGTAATCTTTGGGGTGGTTCCCTGCCGATGTTATGCATTTATTAAATATAGCTTGGAACTGGTATCTTGATAATGGCATTCCATCAATGTGTGATAGGAAGAAATTACTTTGTGAACTGATGGTTAGATATGTTTTTACTATTGTTACCCAACTCAGTGTACCGTTTGTGGGTTGTAGAAGTACCCAAGTGCCCCTGCCCGCTGGAACCGTTTTCGATTTGTGTATTCGTAGACGTATTGCATTATTGGCTATGACTACGTCCTGGTGTAATAAGCCTCCACTGGTGGTAATTTTGGATTGAGGGACTAATTCGCTTATGCATAGCGCCCCGAAGAAGGCGATCACAAATGCAGTAGACAGTAGTGTTGCTTCAAATTGTGAGTGTCATGTTAATGGTGTTAGGGATATGATGTGAGAAATCAGTTTTAGTGACACGGGACGGGACGTCTACACTCCTGACTTGGCTGACCCCTTTTCCACCCTTTTATGGATTGTCTGATGATGAACCTTTGTCACATCTCCCCAATTCAGTAGTTGGAAGTGAAATGCTACTCCGGTCAGACACCGCTGCGCTGACGCCCCTGATATGCCCCTCATAATTAGCTGGTGGAGAAATTCTATGGTGACTTGTGATCTGGCTTGTTCACATTGGTCAACCCGTCTGCCTGCTACTAGTCGTGTCCACTCTTCCCATGCCTTACCGTATGCTTGCCACGTCGACGGGGCAACTGACGCTCTGATTAATGGCATCAACTATTCGCCACTAGATCCCATAGGGAAGGTGGGCAACTGTTGCCCGATGGGTGGGCGTTGTGGAAGAGCTCTGTGAAAATCTGCCAATTGAATTGTTATAAAGCGTTAGCAGCAGCTTTAGACCCCTCAGCATAGTGGCTAGCGCGGACTCATACATTGTGTTTTAGGCACAGGAATGCTAGCCTGGGTAGTAGGCCTAGCACTGGGGGAGACGATGATGCCATCTTATTAATGCAGTGCGCTAGGCTGGTGTTTTTTGTTATGAAGCGTATATTTTTGTAAGCCAGGCACGCGCCCCATATTTCTATTGCTACCACTATTGGGAAGAAAAATTATTTTCAGGGCTAGATGCAGCTAAAAATTATTATCAATTTAAAAGCTGGTGGAGCTTGGTATAGATGGACTAATACAATGAGTCCCACACGCTGCTAGAAGGCCAAATATTTTTTCAGAGCTAGATGCAGATAAAAATTATTTTTCATTTGCAACCTGATGGAGGTCAGTATAGATGGACTAATAGAGAAAGTCCCACACACTGCTAGAAGGACAAATATTTTTTCAGAGCTAGATGCAGACAAAAAATTATTTTCAGTTTGCAACCTGATGGAGGTCAGTATAGATGGACTAATAGAACAAGTCCCACACACAGCTAGAAGCCCAAATATTTTTTCAGAGGTAGATGCAGAAAAAAATTATATTCAGTTTGCAACCTGATGGAGGTCTGTATAGATGGATTAATAGAACAAGTCCCACACACAGCTAGAAGCCCAATATTTTTTCAGAGGTAGATGCAGAAAAAAAATATATTCAGTTTGCAACCTGATGGAGGTCAGTATAGATGGACTAATAGAGAAAGTCCCACACACTGCTAGAAGGCCAAATATTTTTTCAGAGCTGGATGCAGATAAAAATTATTTTTAATTTGCAACCTGATGGAGGTCAGTATAGATGGACTAATACAGAAAGTCCCACACACTGCTAGAAGGCCAAATATTTTTTCAGAGCTGGATGCAGATAAAAATTATTTTTAATTTGCAACCTGATGGAGGTCAGTATAGATGGACTAATAGAGAAAGTCCCACACACTGCTAGAAGGCCAAATATTTTTTCAGAGCTAGATGCAGAAAAAAATTATATACAGTTTGCAACCTGATGGAGGTCAGTAAAGATGGACTAATAGAACAAGTCCCACACACAGCTAGAAGCCCAAATATTTTTTCAGAGGTAGATGCAGATAAAAATTATTTTTAATTTGCAACCTGATGGAGGTCAGTATAGATGGACTAATAGAGAAAGTCCCACACACTGCTAGAAGGCCAAATATTTTTTCAGAGCTAGATGCAGACAAAAAATTATTTTCAGTTTGCAACCTGATTGAGGTCAGTGTAGATGGACTAATAGAACAAGTCCCACACACAGCTAGAAGCCCAAATATTTTTTCAGAGGGAGATGCAGAAAAAAATTATATTCAGTTTGCAACCTGATGGAGGTCTGTATAGATGGATTAATAGAACAAGTCCCACACACAGCTAGAAGCCCAATATTTTTTCAGAGGTAGATGCAGAAAAAAAATATATTCAGTTTGCAACCTGATGGAGGTCAGTATAGATGGACTAATAGAGAAAGTCCCACACACTGCTAGAAGGCCAAATATTTTTTCAGAGCTGGATGCAGATAAAAATTATTTTTAATTTGCAACCTGATGGAGGTCAGTATAGATGGACTAATAGAGAAATTCCCACACACTGCTAGAAGGCCAAATATTTTTTCAGAGCTGGATGCAGATAAAAATTATTTTTAATTTGCAACCTGATGGAGGTCAGTATAGATGGACTAATAGAGAAAGTCCCACACACTGCTAGAAGGCCAAATATTTTTTCAGAGCTAGATGCAGAAAAAAATTATATTCAGTTTGCAACCTGATGGAGGTCAGTATAGATAGACTAATAGAACAAGTCCCACACACAGCTAGAAGCCCAAATATTTTTTCAGAGGTAGATGCAGAAAATAATTATATTCAGTTTGCAACCTGATGGAGGTCTGTATAGATGGATTAATAGAACAAGTCCCACACACAGCTAGAAGCCCAATATTTTTTCAGAGGTAGATGCAGAAAAAAATGATATTCAGTTTGCAACCTGATGGAGGTCTGTATAGATGGATTAATAGAACAAGTCCCACACACTGCTAGAAGGCCAAATATTTTTTCAGAGCTAGATGCAGAAAAAATATATATTCAGTTTGCAACCTGATGGAGGTCAGTATAGATGGACTAATAGGGAAAGTCCCACACACTGCTAGAAGGCCAAATATTTTTTCAGAGCTAGATGCAGAAAAAAATTATATTCAGTTTGCAACCTGAAGGAGGTCAGTATAGATGGACTAATAGAGAAAGTCCCACACACAGCTAGAAGCCCAAATATTTTTTCAGAGGTAGATGCAGAAAAAAATGATATTCAGTTTGCAACCTGATGGAGGTCTGTATAGATGGATTAATAGAACAAGTCCCACACACAGCTAGAAGGCCAAATATTTTTTCAGAGCTAGATGCAGAAAAAAATTATATTCAGTTTGCAACCTGATGGAGGTCAGTATAGATGGACTAATAGAACAAGTCCCACACACAGCTAGAAGCCCAAATATTTTTTCAGAGGTAGATGCAGAAAAAAATTATATTTAGTTTGCAACCTGATGGAGGTCAGTATAGATGGACTAATAGAGAAAGTCCCACACACAGCTAGAAGCCCAAATATTTTTTCAGAGGTAGATGCAGAAAAAAATTATATTCAGTTTGCAACCTGATGGAGGTCAGTATAGATGGACTAATAGAGAAAGTCCCACACACAGCTAGAAGCCCAAATATTTTTTCAGAGGTAGATGCAGAAAAAAATTATATTCAGTTTGCAACCTGATGGAGATCTGTATAGATGGATTAATAGAACAAGTCCCACACACAGCTAGAAGCCCAATATTTTTTCAGAGGTAGATGCAGAAAAAAAATATATTCAGTTTGCAACCTGATGGAGGTCCGTATAGATGGACTAATAGAGAAAGTCCCACACACTGCTAGAAGGCCAAATATTTTTTCAGAGCTAGATGCAGAAAAAAATTATATTCAGTTTGCAACCTGATGGAGGTCAGTATAGATGGACTAATAGACCAAGTCCCACACACTGCTAGAAGCCCAAATATTTTTTCAGAGCTAGATGCAGAAAAAAATTATATTCAATTTGCAAACTGATGGAGGTCAGTATAGATGGACTAATAGAATGATGCTATGCCCAAAAGGTTTTACTTCACTAGGTGCAGTAAAAAAATTGGTATTCTATACACAGGTGGTATAGCTTGCAACACAGATAGGCTACTCCACTGACTAACACACTCTACAATAGGCCAAAAAGAATTAGCTTTGCTAGATTTAGCCAAATGCTGTGAAAAAAAACTTGCACAGCACTGGCACAGACCTGCCTGGCAAAAACTGATAGGAACTGATGTAACTTAGTCCTGAAAAGGACTGCAATTACAATTAGTCTTTACTCCCAACCTATCTATTTAAGAACACAGACCTGCCTGATAAAAGTCGTAGAAAATGCTGTAACCTAGTCCTTAAAAGAACTGCAATCACAACTATTCCCTACTCCCAAGCTATCTGTAGATTTGTGCGAAAATTGGCTTGAAATTAACAAGGTATAGCGCACACACTAACAGCGGTGCCATCTAACACGCAGCTGCAGCAGTGAGAAAATAGTGGCGACGGGGAAAATGGCTGGGTCTTATAGGGCAAGGACATGTGACATACACTGCCAATGACACATGCCCTTGCTTGTGTGAAAAAAAGCAGTTCGCTCCGTGTGTGCTCTGCTGATAGGCTGACAGATTGCACCTCCCCACTGTAAATGCGGGAAAGAGAAAAAAAAAATGGAGATCTTCATTATTCCTGCAGAGATCCATCCCCTGCCCCTCCCCCTGCCCCGCTGTACACTCAAACTGCGTATTAACATTTTCAGCATTACTGAGAAAAAATCCAGTTATGATTTTGGTGCACGAACAGTTATCGAACATAACCTCGAACAGCCGAATTTTTTTCAAATCGTTCGTGTTCGCCGAACGGCTCGAACACCGCCCAAAACAGCTCGAATTTGAGACTGGCGAACAGTTCGAGTCGAACAATGCTCATCTCTAGTCACATCACTCTGCTGAGGACAGTCAGTACCTTACCCGTGCTGATGGGGTTCCCTGGAATGAGAGTGGCAGGAGACCGGTTCCCTCCCAAACAGTCATACGACCTAACAGTACCTCCACCATTAGGTGCTGGCGGTGTCAGGGGCTGGGACATGTGGTTGCTAACTGCCCCGTGACTACGGAACCCATGGACGATGGGTTTATCCGCCAGGTCTCAATGTATGCCCAGACTGTCTGCACTTCGAGCACCGACCCCCCCCCCCCCCCGAACAGTAAATCCCAACTGTGCCAGGTACTGGTTAATGGGTACCCTACGGATGCCCTCCTAGATTCGGGGAGCCTAGTGACTTTGGTACATGGGTCGCTGGTGGCAGGAGACAACCCCAGTGGACGGACAGTCGGGGTTCTGTGTATCCATGGGGACCTCCGAGAGTACCCAACTGCGGAGGTAGTTTTGTCTACGCCATGTGGGACATAAAGACATAAAACATGTGGTGTGGGTGGTAAAAACTCTTCCCTATGGGACTGTGTTGGGAAGAGACTTGCCCCTGTCCTGAACTCTGTGGAAAAACAAAATCCACTCTCCCCCGGTAGAATGTGTTACAGGCGCTGTACCCGACGAACCCGAGTCGGGGTACCTGCCGTAGGGGTATCCAACCTAGGGACAGATTGTGACCCTGATAGGTTTCCCCTAGAGGTGCTGGCAGTAGAGGTCGAGGAGACCCAATCGATCCCCCGAGCTGGAAGTGTCCCGGGGCATGTTTGGGACAGCTCAGCTACAGGATCCCACTCTGACATAGACGTGGGAAAGGGTGTTAGAGGTAAATGGGGTAGCTCAACAGCCCGGTGCAGATACTGTATTTCCACTCATGGTAGTCAATGGTGAGTTGCTCTATAGGGTAGACAAGATCAGGGACGAGGTCGTGGAACAGACCTTGTCAAGTACACGTAGTCATGTCTGACCTGACTCAGGGCTCCTCCTGCCTGGCCAACCCGTCCGCATTTTGGTGTTGGCTGCCTCTTCTATATTGTATTGTAAAGTTATAGGGTTGCAGAGCCAGGCTCCATCGTAGTAAGCGTCCATTGTCCCCAGAGACTCTGTTCAGCCAGGTGAGTGGATTGTGATCAGTAACCACAGTGAATTCTCATCCATACAGATATGGCTTTAGTTTCCTAAGGGCCCATACTACAGCCAGGCATTCCTTTTCAACATTTGCATAGGCCACTTCCTGGTCCAGCAGTTTCCTGCTTAGTTAGGCAATGGAGTGCTCCTCCCCAGCTGCATTCACCTGGCTGAGTACAGCTCCAAGTCCATAAGAAGAGGCATCTTGTCTGCACGATAAATCTCCTCTTGTAGTCTGGAGCAGCCAGAACAGGTTTGCAGACCAGGGAATCCTTCAGCCAGTTAAAAGCCTCATCACAGGATGGAGTCCAGGTCACCAGCCTGGGCATCGTTTTCTTGGTGAGGTCTGTAAGAGGCTTGGCCACAGTGCTGAAATGAGAAAAAAATTTTGGTAATAACTAGCAGTGACCAAAAAAGCCATAACTTGTTTCTTGGTTTGGGGTACAGGCCAGTCTCCAATGGCCTGGATTTTGGCAGGTTCAGGCCGTAGCTTCTCCCCTCCTACTCTATGCTCTAGGTACTGGACTTCACCAATCCCCAATTGGCATTTATCGGGTCGAATGGTTAGGCCTGCTGCAAGAATCTGGTCAAGAACAACTGCTACTTGATTCAAATGTTCCTCCCACGTCTGGCTGAAGATGGCAATATCATCTAAGTAGGCACAAGTAAAGTCGCCATAACCCCGGAGGATCTGGTCCACCATTCTCTGAAAGGTTGCAGGGGCATTCTTCATTGCGAAAGGCATGTTTACAAATTCATACAGACCAAAGGGGGTTATAAAAGCCGACCTTTCTCTCCCTCCCTCTGTTAGAGGGATTTGCCAGTATCCCTTACGGAGATCTAAGGTAGTGACATATCGGGCCCCAGCAAGCCGGTCTAGAAGTTCATCAATACGGGACATTGGGTAAGGATCACTGATGGTATGGTCATTTAGTTGTCTGTAGTCCACACAAAACCGAGTACGCCCATCTTTCTTGGGTACTAACACCACAGGAGAAGCCCAAGGGCTATGGGAGGCCTGCATTACCCTGAGCTGTAACGTCTCCTCCAGTTCATGCTGCATGGTGATTTTAACTGATTCTGGTACCCGGAAAGGGGCCTGCTGTATGGAACGGATACCCGGAGTGTCCACATGATGTTGGCTTACTGTGGTTTGACCTAGTCGGGATGAGAAAGCAACCTGTCTTTGATGGAGCACTCCTAGCATCTGGGTTTTCTGTAAGGAATCCAGGTGATCTCTCAGAGGAACCTGTTCCACAGTGGGCGGGGCCCTCGCTGCTTCCACAAGATCAGGTAGTGAATCCTCCTCCTCCTGACTGTCTTCTGAAGCAAGCCGACAGCTTGCTATCACTGGTAGTGACCTGTCATGGCACTCATTAATCATATTCACATGGACAGTCTTTTGTCTTAAACCCTGGTCATCTAAACCAAGAAGGTAATTGGTGTCATTAAGTTTCCTGAGAACCTGGAAGGAACCCTCCTATGTTGTCTGCAGTTTATTTTGCCAATGGGGAACTATCATTAAGACCTGTTGTCCTTCTGCAAACTCCCTATAGCATGCTTTGTGGTCATACCACGTCTTCTGTCTGGTTTGAGCCATCCGCATATGATCCTGAGCAAAACTAGCAAGTTGAGCAAGGGTTTCCCGAAGCTTCAGGACATATGGAACAACAGGGGTTCCTGCATCGTCAACTTGCCCCTCCCAATATTCTTTTAGCAGGATTAAAGGTCCTCTGACCTTTCTTCCATAGAGAATCTCAAAGGGGGAGAACCAAGTGGACTCCTGGGGGACTTCCCGATAAGCGAACAGAAGATGGGGTAGGTACTTCTCCCAGTCTGAATCCCTGTCAGTGAAGGTCCTCAGCATATTCTTCAAAGTGCCGTTGAATCGTTCACAAAGTCTATTTGTTTGAGGATGATAAGGTGTCGTTCGGATTGCTCGTACTCCACAAGTGTGCCACAGACACTGTACCAGCTCCGACATGAACTGTGAGCCTTGGTCTGACAGAATCTCACTTGGGAATCCTACTCTGGTTAAAATGGTAACCAGGACCTCGGCCACCTTGGCTGCACAAATACTTGACAAGGCCACAGCTTCTGGATATCGGGTTGCATAGTCCACAACAGCAAGAATGTACTGCTTTCCAGATTTACTTGGTTTAGCCAGGGGTCCAATGATATCGACAGCTACTCTTTGAAAGGGTTCTTCTATTATAGGGAGCAGTTGCAAGGGTGCCTTTGGGTAATCTCCTGGTCGCCCTCTATGCTGACATATGTCGCACGTTCGGCAAAAATGCGCCATGGCCTGAGAAATCTCAGGCCAATAAAAAATTTGAGTCAATCGTCTCTCAGTGCGGGTTTTCCCTTGATGGCTAGCAGTAGGAATGTCATGAGCAAGGTGTAATAGGGAGACTCTGTATTTCTGAGGGACAATCAGCTGTTTGCTATAAGCCAGGGGTTCGTCTAGGGAGTCAGGGTTGGTAACCCGATATAGAAGTCCATTTTCTCTGATAATTTTTTCCCCTAAATGCCCTATTTCAACCCGAGCTGTAAAACTAGATAGGGTGAGGTAAGTCTCTACCTCTTGTCTAAACTGAACTTTATCCCAAATGACAGTCATATGATCCCCACAAGAAGAGTCACTCACCGGCCGTGAAGGCTGTTCTGGTGGCATTACTTCCATTGACTGGGTGAACACGTCCACATCTGCTTCTCTCTTGGCTTGACTTCGAGTTACTGCACTGACAAAGTCACATTGAAGATTCCCCATGTCGTTTCCTAGAAGAACATCTGCAGGAAGGCCGCTCATCACACCAATCATGCATTGTTTTGCCCCAAAGCCATAATCCAGGGTCACACTCGCTCTTGGACTATATCTCTGAGTACCTCCAGCCAATTCAATGGAAATTCCTGGCCCCTTTTGAATTGCTTCCGGTTGAATTATTCGGGGATCGGCTATAGTGAGAAAAACCCCAGTGTCACAAAAGCCAACAACTTTTTGCCCATCTAGCACGACCTCCTGTAGATGTTTGTGCTGCAGATCAGATGAACAGGTGGCTGTGGCACGCACCCCATAGACTCCTGGTAGGGGAGCCAATATATCAGAGTCACTTGGCCAATCATAACGGGGTGAATCCAGCTCTTCTCCTGTTGAAGGTGTCTGTAGATAATGGACAGGCAAAGGTGGTTTGTAGCTGTTCTGCCTCTGAACACCTGGACAGGTGGCTTGAAGATGACCAGGCTGCCCACATCCATAACGTCTGCGTTCCCTGATTTTTTTCTCCACTTCGTATTCCAAAAGAGGAGGCAGGAGTAATGGGAGGCACATTCACACAGGGTCCCCCATGAGTTGGTAGTCTAGTGGGACGGTGAACATTGGAGGTCGCCAAGGTTGGGGAGCTGGTAGCTTTCTTCTCACTGACTAGTATTTTTTTCCACTGAGGTTTGATGGTGAGAACCTCATCAGCTAGAGCAGTAGCTTGTTCCACTGTCGCTGGTTTCCTCTCATGCACCCATTCCCGGATCTCAGAGGGGAATTTGGCATAGAATTGTTCTTTTAGGATGACCTGGAGGAAGGTCTCCCAAGTTAAGGCTCACTCTCCCTCCAGCCAGCGATTACATACTTGTTTGAGCCTGTGGGCATACATCTTGAAAGACACTTCCCCTTCACAGGCTAAGGAGCGGAACTGAGCCCTGTAAGTGTCTGGAGTTACAGCACAATGTTCCAAGATGGTCTCTTTAATGTTCCCATAATTGCAGTTCTGCCGAGAGTCCATAGCTCTAAAAGCTTCAGCAGCTCCCCCCTCTAAGAGCCCCACTAGATGTCTGACTTGCTCCCTTTCCGGGACTTTCATTAATCGACATTGATGTTCGAAGTCCTGGAAGAAGCCCTCAATGTCATCTGCAGCCTCATTAAACGGCTTGAAGTCCTTACGGGACAGCCTTGGGAATTCCCTCATGGTGGGTGCTGTGGTTACAGTCTGGAGCTTCTAGCTGCTTCTACCATGCGCTACCTCTCCTTAGCTGTGTGGATGGCCTCCCTCTTATCTTCTATGGTGGCCTCATCTCCAAGCAATGCCATATCCTCCTCATACCACACAACCCACTGACTTTTGGGTTTTTACCTCCAGCTACCGTCTTTCCTCCCCTTGCTTTGGAAATCCTTCCTCGGTGCCATCATTCAGGCAAGCTTCTTCCAAAGCCTCAATTAATTGCTCCTTGGACAGTCCTTTGTAGCCGACTCCTACTTCACGGGCCTATGTTTGTAGGCTCAACACAGTCCAATTCCTGTATCCTGAGGTTCTGGTTCCAGATGTTGATGGGCCTCTGTTCTCCATTCCTTCTTCTCTGATCCCACAGCTGCCAACCAGTTTGTGATGGGGTGTGCGATACAGCAGTAAGGGACACCAGGCCAATGATCAATCCAACGAGATTTATTGAGGCAGGGAAAATAGAACATCAAATATCAAGATTGTTCCTTAGTGTCCACAATGAGTCCACGCCCAAAAGGGAATAGTTCCGGGGGCGCCACTCGGCAATCCGAGAAAAGGTAGAAATAATCCTGGGATGAGTTCGATGGATCCAACAGATGAGGGACACAACACAATCCCACATGGCAGTTTCTAACCATCCACACATGGGCAGCAGGATCTCGCCTCAGCATAAGATCCTAGCCCTTTTCACGGCAGCACACAACTAACTGGCCAAAACCATGTGTCTATTGTTCTGTGTCCTGGGATCAGCCCATCGATGGGGGAGGGGTTCCACCTATTTTGAATATGTGTCTACATTGAGAAGTTTCCAGAAGCTACAGGCTTATTTTGGATGAGTCCTATGCTGAAAAGAACAAAGACAGAATCTCTCACTAGGTGTTGACCCAGGCCTAATTACATAGCAGTCCACGAACACAGACCGGGGGAGGGACACGCTGTTACAAGGGCCCATTGCAAAATCCGCTCGTGGACACCAACATATACTGGTGATCGTCAACTATGCCACCCGGTACTCGGAGGCTATACCGCTACGCCACACCTAGGCAAAACTGATTGCACGGGAGCTGTTTGTCATGTTCTGTCACCTTGGACTACCTAAGGAGATCCTGATGGATCAGGGGACCCCTTTTATGTCCAAAGTGACAAGGGAACTGTGCAAACTGCTAAAAATTAAACAACTGTGCATCTCAGTGTACCACTGTCAAACCGACGGGCTAGTAGAACAATAAAACCCTCAAGTCCATGTTAAAAAAGGTGATTTCTAAGGGATGGAATTGGGATATGTTGCTACCCTATTTGATGTGAGGTACCCCAGGCTTCCACAGGGTTCTCTCCCTTTGAGTTATTGTACGGCAGACACCCTAGAAGTCTGCTGGACGTAGCCAAAGAGACGTGGTAACAAGAGTAGACTCCACATAGGAGTATAATTGAACACGTGGCTAGTATGCAGGACCGGATCGCGGCGGTCATGCCCATCGTGAACGAACATCTGTTAGATGCCCAGGCCACCCAGAGGCGCACATATGATAAAAGAGCCAGAGTCAGGTCTTTTAACAAGGGCGATCGGGTGTTAGTACTGGTACCCACAGCCGAGAGAAAGCTCATGGCCAAGTGGCAAGGGCCATATGAGGTTCGAGAAAAGGTGCGGGAGGTAAATTACTGGGTGTATCAGCCCAGAAGGAGAAAACCTGAGCAGCTTTATCATGTAAACCTGCTAAAACCTTGGAAAGATCGAGAGTGTTTAGTTACAGATGTCACTCCGGGCATATCACCAGAGAGTTCTCTACCTTCAGCCAGGGATGTGTCCAAGGGAGAGGTCAGGATTAGTGATGAGAGAGCACTAAAATGCTCGGGTATTCGCTGCTAGGGTCGAGCAAATTGGAATAATCAGGTGCTCGACCCAAGCAACGAGCCCAATGTACAGTACAGACCAAAAGTTTGGACACACCTTCTCATTTAAAGATTTTTCTATATTTTCATGACTATGAAAATTGTACATTCACACTGAAGGTATCAAAACTATGAATTAACACATGTGAAATTATATACTTAACAAAAAAGTGTGAAACAACTGAAAATATGTCTTATATTCTAGGTTCTTCAAAGTAGCCACCTTTTGGTTTGATGACTGCTTTGCACACTCTTGGCATTCTCTTGATGAGCTTCAAGAGGTAGTCACCGGAAATGGTCTGCTAACAATCTTGAAGGAGTTCCCAGAGAAGCTTAGCACTTGTTGGCCCTTTTGCCTTCACTCTGCGGTCCAGCTCACCCCAAACCATCTCGATTGGATTCAGGTCTGGTGACTGTGGAGGCCAGTTCATCTGGCGTAGCACCCCATCACTCTCCTTCTTGGTCAAATAGCCCTTACACAGCCTGGAGGTGTGTTTGGGGTCGTTGTACTGTTGAAAAATAAATGATGGTCCAACCAAACGCAAACCGGATGGAATAGCATGCCGCTGCAAGATGCTGTGGTAGCCATGCTGGTTCAGTATGCCTTCAATTTTGAATAAATCCCCAACAGTGTCACCAGCAAAGCACCCCCACACCATCACACCTCCTCCTCCATGCTTCACGGTGGGAACCAGGCATGTAGAGTCCATCCATTCACCTTTTCTGTGTCGCACAAAGACACGGTGGTTGGAACCAAAGATCTCAAATTTGGACTCATCAGACCAAAGCACAGATTTCCACTGGTCTAATGTCCATTCCTTGTGTTGTTTAGACCAAACAAGTCTCTGCTGCTTGTTGCCTGTCCTTAGCAGTGGTTTCCCAGCAGCTATTTTACCATGAAGTCCTGCTGCACAAAGTCTCCTCTTAACAGTTGTTGAAGAGATGTGTCTGCTACTGTTATGGATCCGGGTGGTGGAACCTCTGTGCTGCGGTGCAAGGAGGGACCAGAGGGGCGTAACTAGGTATCAACTCATAGAATCATAGAATGGAAGAGTTGGAGGGGGCCTCCTGGGTCATCTTGTCAAACCCTCTGCTCAAAGCAGGATACACTAAATCATCTCAGACAGATATCTGTCCACCCTCTGTTTGAAGACGTCCATTGAAGGGGAACTCACCACCTCTCATGGCAGCCTGTTCCACTCATTGATCACCCTAACTGTCAAAAAGATTTTTCTAACATCTAATCTGTGTCTCCTCCCATTCAGTTTCATCCCATTGCTTCTAGTCTTTCCTTATGCAAATGAGAATAAAGATGATCCTTCTACAATGTGAAGCCCTTGAGATATTTGTAGACAGCTATTAAGTCTCCTCTCAGTCTTCTTTTTTGCAAGCTAAACATTCCCAAATCCTGTAACAGTTCCTGATAGGACATGGTTTGCAGACCGGTCACCATTCTGGTCGCTCTTCTCTGAACTTGCTCCAGTTTGTCGATGTCTTTTTTAAAATGTGGTGCCCAAAACTGGACTCAGTATTCCAGATGAGGTCTGACCAAAGAGGAGTAAAGTCCGATAATGACTTCACGTGATCTAGACTGTATGCTTCTCGGACCAACCAAGGTCGTACGGCTGCAGAATCGACTCCGTGACCAGGGAAGGATCGAGCAGAGGGACCAGGTGCTTCTCTGGGGACCGACCTTGTATGAGAGCAGGTGACTCCCACGGGTCAGAAGGCAGGGACTGATCGGTACAGGAGATGAGCACGGCAGGCAAGCTGACTGGTGATCCCGGCAGACGGGCTGGCAGACACGGCAGGTAACAAGCAGGAGCCTCCAGGTAGGCTGGCTGTTAGGCACGGCAGGCAACAGGCAGGTGCTCCTAGGTAAGCGGGCTGGCAGGCATGTCAGGTTACGGGCAGGAGCCTCCAGGTAGGCTGGCTGGTAGGCACGGCAGGTAACAATGGCTGGTAGGCACGGCAGGTAACAAGCAGGTGCTTCTAGGTAAGCAGGCGGGCAGCGCCCATTGACAGACTGGCAGACTGGACTGTAGACAGACTGTCGGGCAGGAGAGTAGACAAGCTGGCGGACTGGACAATATAACGGACTACCACTGGCCTGACCACCCTGAGCCACGGAACCGGGTTGCCACTACTACTCCCATCGCTCCCTATTGCCCGGATCCGAGTGCCCCACGGCCCAGGGGGCGAGTCAGCTTTGGCGTAGTCGGCAGGATTTCGTGCCCGCAACCACCGGGTACTGCATGCCTGAAAAAGACTTTTGTAACTTACCTGTGGAGTCTTTTCCCGCCGTCTTCTGCCGTCTTCCCGCCATCTGCAGCTGCTTCCCGCCATTGGACGCCATCTTCAGGACGCCGCGCGGGAAGAAGAGGGGCGTGGACGTCAAAACCGCGCGAGATCCGAAGCTCCGCCCCACGCACCGACGCTGCGCAAGGTCCTGGAAGGGAGAGAGAGCGACGCTGACGTCATCAGGACGCGACGCCAGGTCCTCGTCCATAGCAGCAGCAGCGGAGCCGCGGCCTACAGAAGAGGATCGTCGGAAGGTAGGCCACGCTTAACTAGGGGGGAGGAAGATGTCGGACACAGAGGCCCCCACTACCACCAACGCAGCTGCAGCAGCGGTGATGCCCTTTTCCCTGCCCTACATCCCGGGAGCGGCCTGGCTGCCCAAGTACTCAGGGGAGCCCCATGCCCTAACTGACTTCAAGGAAAGACTGTATAGTTTGTTCTAAGTTTACCCCCTGACAGAGGAACAGAAGGTCAGCATATTGACAGGGCAGTTAACAGGCGCAGCCCAAAGGGAGGTAAAATCATGGCCCATTGAGGAGAAAGGGACTGTGAAGGGTATTCTGGCCCGGCTGCGGGGTACCTTTGATACACGTACCTCCGCTGAAATTAAAATGAGGTTCTATGGATGTAAGCAGCGGGCACAGGACAGCATCAGAGACTATGCCCTAAATCTGCAGGAAGCCTTGAGGGCTATTCAACAAACTGACCCTGGCAGTGTGCAGGAAACCGATAAGCTGCTAACAGAACAATTCATAGAGGGTCTGCTGTCCAGCGCCCACAGGGCCCAGCTGCGCCTCATGTTCTTCCAGAACCCCGACCTGACCTTTGCCCAATTTAAGGACAGGGCAATAAGGGTGCTCCGTGAATCTGCAACCAGTGGCGCTATAAACCCCCGGCGCCCTGCTATCACCTACCACCAGGAGGCGGCGCCCTCCTCTATGGACTCCGTGGAGGCTGATGCACAGGCCCTGAACCAAGCCCCGTCGAAAGGCCTGCACCACCAAGTCTAGGAGCTGACCAGGAGCGTCGCGGCGTTGACCAGGACCGTCCAGGCGTTGCAAGTGGACCCGTCAAGACCCATCAAGCTGGCTTCAAGTCCGGAGGATGTCCCGTGGCGTCGACAGAGGAGGATCCCGTCGTTCCGAGGGAGGCCCACAGACCGCTACGCAGAGGATGGACAGCCCATTTGCCGTCGATGCAACCAGCCCAGACACATTTCCAGGTACTGTAATTTAAACGGGTCCAACCTGGGGCAGAGGGCCGACCCCCAGGCATAAGATCACCAGGCCCTTACAATTGGCGTAATAAGTACGTTGGGGGGCGCCCGGTTTTACCCGTGGTGCTGGACGGTATCCCCATGAGCGCCTTGCTGGATACTGGGTCGCAAGTAACCACAATCCCTTATGTACTTTTTAAGCAGTATTGGACTGATGCTGATATCACACGGTATCCAGACAGTAACTTGAGCATCATCGCCAGTAATGGCTTACCTGTGCCGCAGATGGGGTTCAAGGAGATGACCATTAAAATTGGTAAAGTTGAACTGCCGGCACAGGGAGTGATTATTGTGGACATTGACCGTCATGAAAGTCACCCTAAAATAACTGTGGGTACTAACATAATTGAAAATTGTCTTTCAGAAGTAATTGTAATTCTACAACAGGTGGCGGTGAATGCTAGTTCCAGCCAAAAGAGAGTCCTCAACAAGGAGATAAAAGCCCTGATGAGACGGCAGCAGGTAGAACTGTCTGGTGGTGAGATCGGTAGCGTAAGACTCAGTGATCCATTCCCCATTTCCATGCCTCCCAAAAGTGAAATGATGATCTGGTGTCGGACTGCAATCGGGTTGGGAGGTAGAGACTACCAAGCCATGGTAGAACCCGTGTACTCAGACAGCAGGCCCACCATTTTGACAGCCCGGGGGGTGGTTGATGTCCGTCATGGGAGGGTGCCCGTCCGCATCCTCAACATTAGGGAGAGGGAGGTACACTTACCCAGGTACGCTACACTCGCCAAACTGTTTGTTGTCGAACACCAAGCTATCAGGGCCGTGGAACCCTTGCCTCCATCTCCTCAGGCGGAGGGTAATGGCTCCCAGAAACAAAAGGAGGACTGGTGTCAGAAACTCCACGTGGGTGCTGACTCCACTCCCCTGCACCAAAAACAAGGAGTCTACCGGGTGGTATGGGAGTACGAGAGAGTCTTTAGTAAGCACCCGCTAGACTTCGGCAGAGTAAAAGGGATAGAACACCACATCCCCACAGGGAGCCACCCACCAATAAAAGAGAGGCACAGACCTGTACCCCCTGCACATTATCAGAACGCCAAGGGTATGCTAAGGGAGATGAAAGAAGCTGGGGTCATTAGAGACATCTGTAGCCCCTGGGCAGCCCCCTTGGTTCTGGTCAAAAAGAAAGACGGCACCATGAGAATGTGCGTGGACTATAGACAAATCAACCGTATCACCCACAAAGACGCATATCCGCTGCCTAGAATAGAGGAGTCTTTAGCCGCACTAAAATCTGCTAACTTCTTTTCTACTTTGGACCTTACTAGCGGGTACTGGCAGGTTCCTGTGGCAGAGGCTGACAAGGAGAAGACCGCATTCACCACCCCGATGGGACTGAGCGAATTCAACTGTATGCCTTTCGGGCTCTGCAACGCACCAGGGACCTTCCAGCGGCTGATGGAATGCTGTCTAGGGCACCGAAACTTCGAGACGGTCCTCCTCTACCTGGACGACGTGATCGTCTATTCGAAGACCTACGAGGACCACCTAAAGCACCTGGCCGAGGTGTTCGAAGCCCTGGCAGGCTATGGCCTGAAGGTGAAACCATCGAAGTGTCACCTGCTGAAACCAAAGGTCCAGTACCTAGGGCACGTGGTAAGCGCGGAAGGAGTGGCCCCTGACCCTGACAAGGTCACGGCAATCAAGAGCTGGCCAAGCCCCTCGAACATCAAAGAGGTGAGACAGTTTCTCGGGTTGGTAGGCTACTACCGAAGGTTCATCCCCGGGTTCACTAAGATGGCAGCTCCTATGCAGGACCTCCTGATCGGACAGTCCAAGTCCAGAAGTCAAAAGCCACCCTTCAAGTGGGATAAACCGGAAGAGGAGTCCTTCCGCCAGCTAAAGTTGGCCCTCACTGGGGATGAGATCCTGGCCTACCCTGATTATGGCCAGCCTTTCATTCTCCACACAGATGCCAGTAATGTGGGACTGGGAGCCGTACTGTCCCAAAACCAACAGGGCAGAGAACGGGTGATCGCATACGCCAGCCGGAAGCTGAGGCCCACCGAGAGGAACCCGGAGAATTACAGCTCCTTCAAGCTAGAATTCTTGGCGGTGGTGTGGGCCGTGACGGAATGCTTCAAGCATTACCTGGCCTCCGCAAAGTTCACCGTGTACACGGACAACAACCCGTTGACACACCTGGACAATGCAAGACTGGGTGCCCTGGAACAGCGGTGGATGGCCCGTCTCTCCAACTATGACTTCGTGATCAAGTACCGGGCAGGCAAAACCAATGCCAACGCGGACGCCCTATCAAGAATGCCTCACTTACCTGAAGGTGACGAAGACCCAGAAGAGCTGGAAGAGGTAGAACTCCCTGCGTTTCACCGGTATGGAGCCGCTCAACACTCTCACCGCGTGAAGGAGGAGGATCTAACAACTGTGATGATGAATCCCCTACCTCACCACAGCTGGGCCGAGACCCAAGATAGTGACCCTGCAGTCCGCCTGGTGAAAGATCTGCTGACCCGGGAAGACGCCCGCCTAGATCCAGATGCCCCAGAGGAAGCCAAGCAGCTATGGAAGGAGAAGAGCAAGCTGTTCCTCTACGAAGGCAAGTTGTGCAGAAGGATTGTCAACCACCGGACGCACGAGCTGACCTGGCAAGTCGTGGTTCCAAGGCGGGATGCAGCTATGGTCCTGGGAGCTTACCATGACAGAGCGGGACACTTCGGTTGGAAGAAACTGGAGTTCCTGCTAAGAGGAAGGTTCTTTTGAGTCGGCATGAGAGGAGCTGTAGAAAAGTGGTGCAGAGACTGTGGCCCTTGTCACCTAAGGAGGAAGGACCGTACCAGCCAGAAGACACCCTTGAAGCCCATCGTCACCACGCAGCCTCTTGAGCTGGTAGCTCTGGACCATGTCAAATTGGCTCCCAGCCGGTCAGGATACATCTATGCCCTGACAATCGTGGACCACTATTCCCGTTTTCTAGTGGTGGTCCCGGTTAAGGACTTGACAGCCCAAACAGCGGCCAGAGCCTTCCAGCAATACTTCTGCCGTCCACACGGGTATCCGGAACAGGTCCTGACAGACCAGGGTCCAGCGTTCGAGGCTGAAATCTTCCAGGAGTTCTGCAACCTCTATGGCTGTAAGAAAATACGGACAACGCCTTACCACCCCCAAACCAACGGGATGTGTGAGAAGATGAACAATATAGTTATTGATCTCCTGAAGACGTTGCCCCTGGAGGAACGCAGCCTGTGGCCAGAAAAATTGCCGGACCTGGTAGACATGTACAACAACATCCCAGTGAACGCTACAAACTGCACCCCGGCTTACCTAATGCGAGCTAGACCAGGTAAGCTGCCCGAAGACCTGGAGATGGGAGTCCTAATACCTGAGGACACCTCCCCGGATGCGGACTGGGATACGGAAAGGCAACTGCAGTACAAGAAGGTACAGGAGAGTGTGGAGAAGAGCCTGGCCCAGGTGAGAGAGAAGCAAGAAAGACTCTTCAATCAACACGCCCCTGCTAGTCCCCTAGAACCTGGTGAGCAAGTCATAAAGCGAAAAAGAAGGCTACATAAGTTGGACGACCAGTGGGAAAGGGAACCCTACACCGTACTGCAGTCTGACCACGACAACCCAAAGGTGTGCGTAATCACCAAGGACGGAGGAGAAACCACTAGTGTCGTCTCCAGAGACCACCTCAAAAGGTGCCCCGAGCAACTCCGTAGTGCAGAAGAGGATCAGAGTGACCTTGAACCCGCAGAGGACAAGGAAGAAATGATCAGCACCGATCTCTGAGAGTTCCCTCAGTCCTGGACTCGCATAAATGATGCCATAGTGGTACCTGTCCTGCATTTCCTGCAACCGGCACAGCAACAACCAACACCAGAGCCGGAAGGTGAAGAGGAGCAAGCGGTTCCAGAGGCAGAAGAGCCTGTACCAGCAGCCCAGGAGAGTCAACCCTCTGCTGACAGTGAGCCTGCCATGCCTGCGGTGAGCCAAAGGACCCGCATACAGCTGCCTGCCCTACCTGTACACCCAGCTGGTAGCTGTACCCCTAACGCTAGTGGGGAAAGCCAGGTTGGTCCACCACCAGACAGTGGGTTAAGGAGGTCAACCAGGAGCACAAAGGGGCAGATACCCGCTCGCTGGAGAATATAGAGTGTACTAAATTGTAAATAACCTTGTTGCCAAATGTTAAATTGTTTGCCAAGTTACATGCATGTTTGGTAATTCTGTGTTTCAGTCTCTTGCAGCAACCGTAAGGACTCACAGGTTATGGACTTTTTATAACCGGGACCTTGTATGGACTGCGTTCGGAGCTTAACCCAGGAATGAACTAAGACTGTGAAGGACTTGGGGTAGGACAGACCCCCACCTGGTTAAGGCTCCCGTTGTTCTGGTGATATGGACACCCGGTCACAGACCACACTGTGACCTTAAGAACTCAATTTGTGTGTCGTCTGTCTATTAATTTTTATTGTTATGCATATTGTCTTTGTTTACTGTTTAGTCCCGGAGTACTAAATTTCACTAGGGGGGAATGTGTCACCCTACCTGGATGCCACAAATGTAATAAAGCTGTGTCTGAGAGCAAGGGGGAGGTTCTCTGGCCAGGGGAACATTAGCATGCAATGCCTCCTGTCTCAGGCCAGTAGGGGGAGCAGGCTGCCCCTATAAAAGCTGGTACTGAGAGCAGGGTTAGGGAGAACCAGATGACCTGCCTCAGGACTGAGACGTGTCTCAGCAGAGCAGGGACAGACAGTTGCATTGTAACCTAAGAGGAAGTGTGGCAGGAGAAGAGCCACAAGCCAGAGACAAGAGGCGAAGAGAGCCTGTCTTGGCAGAGAAAAGACTTAATTTTACCAGACTTTGGTGTCTGAGGCTGGAAGGATTCCACATCCCCCAGCAGAGAACCAGTCCGCAAGGGACTGTACATTCCTTGGCCTAAGAAGCCTGGAGGCCCTGCCACAACCGAAGGGACCAGTAAAGCCGTACAAGGCTGGGAGCAGAAAGGAACCCACGTCGCAGGCCATACAGGCGAGAATACACGGAAAGCTTGGAAATGTGGGCTGTTACCCTATAAAGAGGAGATAGCCAGAAGGAGTGCAGAAAGCACGGTAGGCCTACACCCTCACCCTGACCAGGGCCAATTTCCCCGTTGCTCTCAGACATCCAGGTCCCCTCCTAGCCGGGACTGTTTATGGGTCAGTTTGCCTGTTTAGTAAAGACCCTGGACTGCAACCTGTTGTCTGTGTGCTCCTTGCTCCTCCAGCACTATCAGCACTGGGACTCTCACTACCATCACTCCCACCATCCACTATACTGCCCTGGGGCCGCACTCTTCCCGTGGGGAGTCACACTACCATAGCTGCACACCTCATCAGCCCCAGTGGTCTGCATGCAGCGGCGGTTCCTAATAACCGCAATCCACGGGTGGCGTAGTCGGACATAATCAATATAACGGACTACCACTGGCCTGACCACCCTGAGCCACGGAACCGGGTTGCCACTACTACTCCCATCGCTCCCTATTGCCCGGATCCGAGTGCCCCACGGCCCAGGGGGCGAGTCACTCTGGTATGCCTTGGCTTCTACCTCATGAGAGTTCATGTTATTGCTAACTTTGCAGCTGCTATTGGGCTCGTGGGCAGGTGAGAAAGGAATACCTTCAGAATCAAATCCTCTGGTGGGCACAATGTTTTTCAATCTGAAACAGCTTCTCAGTGGGAGTTGTATTTCACCACAGCTATATTCTTTAGCTCGGTGAAAGGACTGGCATAGAGGGAAACCGTATCTACCCCGGCTGTCATTTCTCTGTCGCCAGGTTCCGCCCATTGTCACACACGACCATGCCTGGCTATATGTTCAGCGGTGAGAGCCACAGATCAGGCTGCTGTGTTACAGCTTTCAACAACTCTGCAGCGCTGGGCGGTTTGTCAATTAACCATTAAGCATGTTATCTTCAGCACAGCCTATTGCCGCTTGGCCAAGGCAGTGCTGCAGTGCTTTCAGCTTGTGACTGATGTGGTATTACATAGTATTACATAGTTTATAAGGCCGAAAAAAGACAAGCGTCCATCCAGTTCAGCCTATTTCTTGTGCACTGCAGCTATTCCGCAGCGTTGATCCAGGGGAAGGCAACAAAAAACCATGCGGTAAAGGCCAATTTACATCATTGAGGAAAAATGGTCATTTCGGAGATGTAGGAGGAAGTGCATAAGCTGAGCAATGTGATTGCATTGAGGTTAAATTGGTGACGCTGTTTTTTACACTAAAGAAAGATCCTATTGTTTTGTTTTTTGTTTAAGTTATTTTTTAAGACAAATGTATTCACAGGGAAATGTCATTTTAACATTTTACAACCTTATCTGGCAATGTGGTGTGTGACACATCATCAGACACATCCTGTTTTATTTATGATGGAGGGACTCTGAAAGTCACAAAGCCTATTTTTATAGGGACATCAGACGACCCTTACTATTCTCAAAAGGCCAGCAGTCGGCCCTTGCTAATGTTAGAGAGCCATCAGCCGACTATACTTTGTTGTTCCCATTATTAACAAGTGGGTCGCCTATACTGTTATTGCGTATCCAGTGACTGCAAGGGCTGCCAAAAATGTGGACGCAACCCAATACCCCTTTGAAAAGACATAGAGGAGGGTCTCAGTAAAAAAATGTTCCCATTATAAAGGAGCGGGTCTCCTATAGTGGTAATGCCCATGCTGTGACTGCAAGGGCTGCCAAAATTTGGGAAAAACCCCACTAAGAATTTAAAGACACATAGAGCAGGGCCACAGTAACGACAAATTCCCATAAGAAAGGAGAGAGAATGGTATACAGTTATAAAGTATGCAGTGAGTCCAACGGCTGACCAATTTCAGGAAAAACCCCACTAAGAATTTAAAGACACACAAAGCAGGGCCACAGTAATGAGTAGAGATGAGTGGTGTTCGACTCGAACTGTTCGCCAATCTCAAATTCTAGCTGTTTTGGGAGGTGTTCGAGCCATTCGACGAACACGAACGATTTGCAAAAAATCTGGCTATTCGAGGTTATGTTCGATAACTGTTCGTGCACCAAAATCGTAACTGGATTTTTTCACAGTAATACTGTTAATCAATGTTAATAGACAGTTTCAGTGTAGAGTGGGCAGGGGGAGGGGCAGGGGATGGATCTCTGCAGAAATAATGCCGATCTCCATTTTTTTTTTCTTTCCCGCATTTACAGTGGGGAGGTGCAGTCTGTCAGCCTATCAGCAGCGCACACACGCAGCGAAGTGCTTTTTTTTCACACAAGCAAGGGCATGTGTCATTGGCTGTGTATGTCACATGTCCTTGCCCTATAAGACCCAGCCATTTTCCCTGTCGCCACCATTTTCTCACTGCTGCAGCTGAGTGTTAGACGGCACCGCTGCTGCTGTGGGCGCTATACTTTGTAACTGTGTGAATTGCAAGCAAATTTTCTCTTAAATAGACAGAAAGGTTTAGGGAGTAGGGACTAGTTTGTAATTGCAGCCCTTTTGAGGGCTAGGTTACAGCAGTTCCTAGCACTTTTAGCAGGCAGGTCTGTGCTCTTAAATCGACAGATAGGTTGGGAGTAGTGACTTGTTGCAATTCCTGCCCTTTTGAGGGCTAGGTTACATCAGTTCCTATCACTTTTTGCCAGGCAGGTCTGTTTTAGTGTTGTGCAAGTGTTTTTCACAGCATTTGGCTAAATATAGCTAAGCAAATCCTTTTGGGCCTCTTGCAGTGTGTGTTATTCAGTGGAGTAGAGTATCTGTGCTGCAAGCTACACCACATGTGTATGTAATACAAATTTTTTACTGCACCTAGCCAAGTAAAACCTTTTGGGCTTGTAGCAGTGTGTGGTACTCATTGTATTAGGCCATCTATACCAAGCTCCACCAGCTTTGAAATTAATAATAATTTTTAGCTGCATCTAGCCCGGAAAATAATTTTTGGGCTTAGTAGCAGTGTGTGGTACTCATTGTATTAGGCCATCTATACCTAGCTCCACCAGGTTTGAAATTAATAATAATTTTTAGCTGCATCTTGCCTGTAAAATAATTTTGGGCATATTAGCAGTGTGTGGTACTCATTCTATTAGGCCATCTATACTAAGCTCCACCAGCTTTCAAAGTCCAAATAATGTTTAGTTGCATCTTGCCTGGAAAATAATTTTGGGCATATTAGCAGTGTGTGGTACTCATTCTACTAGGCCATCTATATTAAGCTCCACCAGCTTTCAAATTCCTAATAATTATTAGCTGCATCTTGCCTGGAAAATAATTTTGGGCTTGTAGCAGTGTGTGGTACTCATTGTATTAGGCCATCTATACCAAGCTCCACCACCTCTGTATCTAATAAAATTGTTTTACTGCTTCTAACCAAACCAATCCTTTTGGGCTAGTACCACAATTTGGCCACTCAGCTCTGCTCGGTTTCCATCCATCGTTTTTTGTGCAAACAACTCCAGAGTTGTCAATTAGTTAGCTACCAAAATAAGTGGCAAAAGGCCTGCTGCTGGTGGAAAGGGGAATAGGCGTGTTGGGAAGGGAAAAAAAGGTTGTGTCCGTGGGGTAGATGTTAAAGCAACAGTAACATCTGCAGAAGAAAGACCATCTTCCAGCCAAACTAAGATGTCTACTTCTTTTAGTGGACAATGTGATACCATCCCTTTCTTACTGCCACGCCCATCGCTACAAATTCAAGATGAGGCACAAAAACAGCAGGTGCTTCAACAAATATCAAGTGAACCTTTAAGTGGGCTCTCCTCCACCTCAACTTCAACATCACAAATACTCCAGTCCTCAGAGGTGTCACCCCAATCGCACTTGCTACCTCACAGCTCCCAAGTCTCCAGCTGCCCATCTGAGTATGGGGTAGAACAGATGGTTGAGTCTGCAGAGCTGTTTACTCATACTATAGCCTGGAAATCAGAGGTCGGCTTCAGAGCTTCTGTGAATCCAGACGAGGAAATGATCTGCACTGATGCCCAGAATCTTTATGAGTCGGATCCAGGACCAGATGAAGAAGGTTCTGAGCATAATGTAGACCCTTGTTCACAAACTGTAACTCCTGTTGGTGGAGACAATGAGGAAGATGATGATGAGACTCAAATACCTGATTGGAGCGACAACTTTAGTTTTTTGTCAGGGTAGGAAGAGGTTGGCTCTGAGGACGACGGGTGTGAGAACACACAGGGTGATGATTACGAGGTTGCAGATCCCACTTACTGTCAACCCACAGTCAGCCAGTCGATAAGGTCAGCAGAGGAGGAGGAGAAGGATGCTAGTGACGACGAGGTCAGGTTGCGCCTTCCTGGACAGAGACGTAGTACTGGAAGCACGTCAACAACTGCATCCTCAAACACAACTCTGCCTCTGACCACAAGTCGTGGTGGCTCTTCAGGTCACATGGGTTCTAAGCCTTGCATAGCCTGGGCATTTTTTCAGATCGATAAGGATGACCCAACTCGTGTTATCTGTAACATTTGTCACCAAAAGCTAAGTAGAGGCCAAAAAATCCAAAGTTTGAGTACTTCACGCATGAACCGTCACATGGATATGAAGCATAAGTTGCAGTGGGAAGCTCACTGTGCTACAATGCGGCCTAGCGGGCCGGGCCAACCACCATCTGCCCCATCTTGTGCATCCGCGGCCTCTTCATCCTCTGTGACTGGGGGGACAGCAGTCACACCTGTTTTGAGACGCAGATCTGCCACCTCTTTACCCGCAACAGCCAGTGTGATGAGCAGGTCATCATTTCATTTGGAAGTGGAAACACCAGCTGGTGTTGAACGCTCTCCGACATCGAGAGCACCATCTTTGGATCAAGGCAACCTAATTTTTCCGCCTGCATCTTCCTCACAGACCGGCAGTTTGCCGGGGACACCCTACTCAACCCCGTCTAAGCACAGCAGCCAGCCCTCGGTCCCTCAGATGTAGACAAGTAAAAGACCATTTCCTCCTAGCCATGAGAAAGCTAAGAGGTTGAATTTCACCATCTGCAAGCTCTTGGCTACGAAATGCTGCCTTTCCGCCTGGTGGACACAGAGGATTTTTGAGACCTTATGTCCGTCGTAGTGCCCCAGTACCAGATGCCTAGTCGGCACTACTTCTCAAAGAAAGGTGTGCCTGCGCTCCACCAGCATGTCACACACAACATCACCGCTTCTTTCAGAAACTCTGTGTGTGACAGGGTGCATTTCACCACAGACACTTGGATGAGTAGGCATGGACAGGGGCGTTACATGTCGCTGACTGGGCACTGGGTAACTATGGTGACAGCAGGACAAGGGGCTGTTGTCCAAGTCTTGCCATCCACATGAGTTGTGCGTCAATGCTCTTTATCTCGAAGTTCCTCCACTGCTTCTGCCTCCTCAACCTCCTCTCGGTCCTCCACCTGCACCCAAAGCCTGTCTGGCCATGCCATCCACTTTCTAACTGCGCAGAAGGGATCCTGCACACCTCCTTACTATGCTGGCAGCAGGGTTCAATGTCATCAGGCGGTTTTTACTTTGAAATGTCTGGGAAATGTGAGTCACACAGCTGAGGAGTTGTGTTCAGCTCTGGAGAACCAGTTTCATGAATGGTTGTCTTCACTGGACTTGCAACCAGGGAAGACCGTGTGCGACAATGCTGCAAACCTGGGTGCGGCCCTTCGCCGGGGCAATGTCACACACGTGCCTTGTATGGCTCACGTGTTCAACCTGGTTGTCCAGCAATTTTTAGCCCACTATCCCAGACTAGATGGCCTTCTGCAGAGGGCACGGTCGCTGTGTGCTCACTTCCGCCATTCGCATCCCGCAGCTCAGCGACTTACATCTCTATAGAAGTCGTTGGGCCTGCCACTTCACCGGCTAAAATGCGATGTGCCAACACAGTGGAATTCAACTCTGCACATGTTGCAGCGACTGTGGCAGCACCGACAAGCCCTTGTGCAATACGTTCTGACATATAGCCTGGGCCAACGAGATCCAGAGGTGGGGCAAATCACGCTGGAGGAGTGGTCTCAGATCAGGGACCTATGCACCCTTCTGCACAGTTTTGAAATGGCGATGAAGATGTTTAGTGCTGACGATGCCATTATCAGCATGACTATTCCGGTGATTTACATGCTGGAGCACATGTTAAACAGAATTCGGAGTCAGGTGGTGGGACAAGAGGAGGTGGAGGAAGTAGAGGAGGAGGAGTTGTATGCGGAAGGGCTAACATCTGCAAGGTCCAGACGGTCGGCAGCACCAAGGCGGCATGCATGGGAGGGTGGGGGGAGGGGGATTAACCAGGGCGCATGGTAGCAGCCAAACTAGTGAGGAAGGTGCAGGAGCCCAGGAAGAAGTGTAGGACGAAATGGCGATGGGCATGGAAGACTCATCAGATGAGGGAGACCTTGATCACATTTCTGTTGTGCGAGGTTGGGGGGAGAGGGCAGAGGAAGAAAGCATGATTCTTACCTCGCCACCAACACAATAGGGACTTGGTGCTCCTGGATGCGCAAGACACGAGTGCCTTCTTGCTGCACTACCTGCAACATGACCCTCGAATTGTCAGAATTCGAAATAATCCTGACTACTGGGTAGCCACACTCTTAGATCCCCGGTACAAAAGTAAATTTGCCGAAATAATTCCTGCCATAGAAAGGGATTCACGCATGCAGGAGTATGAGCAGAGACTGTTGCAGAATCTTTCATGTGCTTTTCCACAAAACACCAGTGGTGCACGTAGTGAATCTCACAGTTCTAACTTGCCAACCATGGGAAGTCGAGTCTTCAGCACTCAAACCGTAACAGAAACACAGTATCTGCTGGTAACAGCAATTTTGCGGAATCCTTTCACCACTTTTTTAGCCCATCCTTTGCAAGGCCACAGGAGACAAGAAGTCTAACACATAGTCAATGCCTAGAGAGGATGGTACAGGAGTATCTCCAAGTGAACATCGAAGCCATGACTGTGTCACTGGACCCTTGCTTTTTTTAGGCTTCCAATCTGGATAAATGGCCGGAGCTCACCACTCACGCCTTGGAGATCTTGTCATGTCCCGCAGCCAGCGTTCTCTCTGAACGTGTGTTCAGCGCTGCTGGAGGTGTGCTGACAGATAAGCGCACGCGGCTGTCCACTGACAATGTAGACAGACTCACGTTCATAAAGATGAACAAATCATGGATCCGCAAGGACTTTTCTACCCCTGTGTCATCCTGGGGAGAGTAAAAGGTTGAGGATTTGTTAAAATCACCTCACCAACCGTTTTAAGCTTTCAAATTAATAATAATTTTTAGCTGCATCTAGCCCGGAAAATAATTTTGGGCCTGTAGCAGTGTGTGGTACTCATTCTATTAGGCCATCTATACTAAGCTTCACCAGCTTTCAAATTAATAATAATTTTTAGCTGCTCTTGTCTGGAAAATAATTTTGGGCATAGTAGCAGTGTGTGGTACTCATTCTATTAAGCCATCTATACTAAGCTCCACCAGCTTTCAAATGAATAATAATTTTTGTTCTCTCTGAACATGTGTTCAGCGCTGCTGGTGGTGTGCTGACAGATAAGCACACGCGGCTGTCCACTGACAATGTAGACAGACTCACGTTCATAAAGATGAACAAATCATGGATCCGCAAGGACTTTTCTACCCCTGTGTCATCCTGGGGAGAGTAAAAGCTTGAGGATTTATTAAAATCACCTCACCAACCGTTTTAAGCTTTAAAATTACTAATCGTGTTTATCTGTATCTTGGCTGGAAAATAATTTGGGCTTTGTAGCAGTGTGCCATTTAAGTGGTGTGTGTGCCCCAAATTTTTGGAAAAAATGGAGACTCTTTTTGGAGTCCCCTTGCTGTGTTTTACGTGACGTTGGCATCGTCAATTACAGGTGGGTTGGGTCTCACCCCCCCCCCTTTTAACCGTAAGAAACTAAGTACACTATGGCTTGGGGTAACACAGATGGTTGAGTCTGAAGATCTGTTTACTCAGAGGTCTGCTCCAGAGCTTCAGTGTCTGCTAGTCAGCATAGCAACCCAGCTGCGAAGCAAGCTGCACCGCCTGTGTATCTAATAATGATTTTTAACTGCATTTAGCCTAGGCAGACTGTGGTGACCCCCAACCAAACCCTGACGCTCATCCCCCTACCGCCCCCCTTTCATTGACAATACAATCATGTAACTCTTACAACTGGATGGGTGAATCGGTCACAGCTTTATTAACTGTTCATACTCATTACATTAGAAAGGCATTTTATTTCTAAAATAATTCAGCTTGTTGCAGCATGCCCTGTGTCTCCAGTCTCCACAAAGGCAAGTTGGCCAACAATTGTAACTCTCCAACATGTCCTTTCTATTTCCAGGACACGTAGGATCCTGCGTACTCGTATGCAGGACTCTGACCCCCATCCATCACTCTTAATGCTTGTTCCACTCCGTCCTGGAGTCCTGACTGGAATATGTCCAGTCCAATATCCATTAAGTGAACACAGTCGGGCCATATGAGGCCTGCTTTATCTTATTTCAGTTGTCCGCCTCTGTCTCTTATAAATTTTGGCATCCAAATATTTATTAGCCGCCTTGTCCGCTCGATGGCCGTGATGTATCGGGCACCTTGCCATACCGCGCTCGGCACAATCTCTGACTATTTTTGTGAAAAATTCTCTGAAGCGCTCAGTGTCTAGTTTCATTATTGCCATTAGTTATGCGCTCTTGTGATAACCTAGGTCGTTTCCCCCTGCCTGTATAACTAAGATGACCGGACCTCTTGCCTCTCTCCCTACCTTGATTACCTCCATAAGTACCTGTGGCCATTGCAGGCCTCTAATACCTCTCCAGTTGAAATATGTGTTATGAAACTCTAATTTCCTCCCGCCTGGGCAGACTTTCGCCCTTTTTTCTGCCCAATATATATACAAGTGGCCTATCACCCACACTTTTGGCTTAGCATCACTTGTAAACGAAACAAACCACGTTAGGATAACAAGTCCGGTCTTATGTATGTCGCCAAACACGTGGATCACCATCTCCCTATCCTCTGAACTTCTGTTTCTGACAGTCCTGCTCTTGCTGCTTCCGTGGCCGCACCTATGCGGAATGAGTGTGTCCCATAATCTTTGGGGTGCTTCCCTGCCGATGTTATGCATTTATTAAATATAGCTTGGAACTGGTATCTTGATAATGGAGTGCCATCAATGTGTGATAGGAAGAAATTACTTTGTGATCTGATGGTTTTATATGTTTTTACTATTGTTACCTGACTCAGCGTACCATATGTGGGTTGTAGAAGTACCCAAGTGCCCCTGCCCGCTGGAACCGTTTTCGATTTGCGTATGCGTAGACGTATTGCATTATTGGCTATGACTACGTTCTGGTGTAATAAGCCTCCACTGGTGTTAATTTTGGATTGAGGGACTAATTCGCTTATGCATAGTGCCCCAAAGAAGGCGATCGCAAATACAGTAGACAGTAGTGTTGCTTGGAATTGTGAGTATCATGTTAATGGTGTTAGGGATATGATGTGAGAAATCAGTTTTAGTGATGGAACGTCTACACTCCTGACTAGTGTTGAGCCACCCCCGTAGTGTTCGAGTTCGGTTCGGTTCGTCGAACACCTGTGTGTTCGCCGAACTGTTCGTCGAACTGTTCGTCGAACACCTTCGAACACCGTTAAAACCAATGTCAGGCAAACAAAAACACATAGAAACACATAGAAAACACCTTCAAAGGTGTCCAAAAGCTGACAAACTGCTCTGAAGACACAACTAACACATGGAAAAGTGACAAGTACATATAGTCATGCGAAAAGAAAAGAGGTGGAGGAGTAAAAGGAGGGGGAGACACAGATATAGGCATGTCATGCCCTTCTAAAATCCAAAAAGTGAGAAGCCGACACGTTCAGTCCGCTCCTGCCCGTGCCACCTCCGTGTCGCCGGGTTTGTGCCAGAGCCGCGGTGAACCCTGACGGCCAGCCCCCCTCTCCCAATACTGGTGCCTGTCCGCTGGTGGGTCGAGCGAGCCCCCCTGTGGTGGAGGCAGCTCTAAGCTTTTTAATTTAAATTGTCTCTCTAATTTGAATGAATACACTTTAAATCCATTTACAAGGATCTATTGGAGGGCAAGTCTCATGCCAGCAGCCGCGTAATTCCAGCTCCAGTAGCGTCCACTAAAGCTGCTGCAGTTAAAAAGCTTTTATAAGGATCGAGCTCGGCTGTCCACCGCAAGGCATCCTACTGCCAGTCCCAGCCCCTATGCCTTGGGGTGCCTCCTGATGCTCTTCACTGAGTATCCCGTGGTCCCGAAGCATTTCCTTTGAAAAAATTAAGTGTCAAAACTACAGGTGGTGTAGCTTGCTTAACAGCCGGGATAATCCGCTGACTAGCAGACACTGCTACTAGGCACAAAGTATTTCCTGGGCTAGATGCAGTTAAAAATTTGTAATTAGATACTCTCGTTGGATGCTGAGAAAGCATTCCATAGAGTCTCCTGGCACGCCATATATGATTCTCTTAAAAAGCTTGGGGTAGGGGTCTAGGGGACCCTTTTATAGCCAAAATCACGGCCCTGTATCGCAATACGTCACCTAGGCTGAAGATAAATGGAACTGTATTACCCTGAGGGCTCGGTTGCTACAGAGGTATTGCACCTCACCCAGAGGTGTGATATCTCACTCTCAGGTAAGGATGGAGTGTGGATCAGGACCCGACACCTGCATGCATTACACCACATTGCCGTGGGGCAGGGCGACCAATATGCCCCTGAGATGGGCACGACAGTCCTTTTCCCTGGCTGGAGTGGGGGGAGGGAACACTGAGGAAGGGGAACCCTGTAGTGCAGGAGCAGGGAGGAAGCAGTTCCTGGGTGCATTGAGAAGGGAGTTTAAAAAGTGGGAACCATCTTAGTTCAGTGCAGAGAAGTCTGAGCAGAAGTGGCAGGGAGCAGGGGCTCTGCATGAGCTCTGCTCCGGAGGCGGGCCTAGTAACAGAGGCCCAGGCCTGGAAGAGGGAGAAGGAAGGAAGAGGAGCGGAGAAGGCTCCAGGAATGAGGAATGAAGGGATCCCAGGGGTGCGGACGGGCGAGTCGCCACCGCACGCCCGAATCCACCTGCGTGGAGGGGTTAGGCCAAAGGGGGAGACCGGTCCCCGAAACTAGTGGAGGCAGGAAACGACCCTCAGCTAGAAACCGGAGGCTGTGACATTTTATGTGGTGCAGCCCCTCGCTACACCCGCTAGGAAGGCACCACATAGGGTAAGGGAAACTGGCGCCAAGTTTACCAAGAGGAGGCCCGAGGCAACCGGACAGAAGGGTTGGTAAGAAAGGCCAGACAAAGGACACACAAAGGGGTCCTGTGAAGCGCTCCAAAGTTATCTGGGAGTTGTCTGAGCCCCTCACCTGGTGAGCACAGTACGACGTGGGCAGCCGTTACCTGCAGACGTGGTCTGGATAATAAGAACTGTGAGTGAAGGCCCTGGACTGCATCACTCACTCCGTGTCGTTACTGCTGCTGCCCTGCACCATCACCCCCATCCTCCGCATACACTGCCCTGAGGCTATACTCCTCCCGTGGGGAGTTATGCTACGCTCTGCTGCACCCACAACACCAGCCTCAGCGGTCTGCCCTGGAGCGGCGGTTCACTCTGACCGCAATCCACGGGTGGCGTAGTCGGACATTTAAACATCAAAACCACATAAATAGTTCCGCCACTGGTTTGACCGCCCTGAGCCACGGAACCGGGTCGCCGCCACGGAGACTACAACCACCAGCATCCACCAAAAAGGGTCCGGCTCCGGGTGTCCCAAGGCCCAGGGGGCGCGTCAGAACATTTTCATCACCTTTCACAATCACCAATGGGACAAGGCAGGGATGTTCTCTGTACCCTCTCTTATACATCCTAGTGACGGAGCACCTGCTCTCATCAATTCGCCATAACCCCAATATTAGGTGGATTGAGGTGGGAGGCACCGAGTACAAGTGCTCTCTATTTGCTGATGATGTCCTAGTATATATCACTCAATCACATATATCCATCCATGCTGTTATGGCTGAAATAGATCACTTTGTTACATGGTCAAATTTTAAAATCAATGCAGCGAAGTCTGAGGCCCTCGATGTCTCCCTCCCCAAATCCATATAGGATTCCATCCAGTCCAACTTTCCCTTTGCCTGGCCCTCACAGGGTATCAAATACTTAGGAATTCCTATTCATAGAGACCTCTCCCATCTATGTTATCTTAATTTTGGGCCCTTTATTGAACAACTCCTTACAGACCACGGTTGGCAACTTAGAACTGTAAGATTCACTACGTGAACCACTGGTGTTTTGTGGAAAAGCACATGTACACTGTGTTCCAAATTATTATGCAAAAAGTGTTTAGGAGTGATAAGGGAAGAATTTGTTTGTTTGTCAGTTAAACTCATTGATGGTGATGTGTGTCAGGGCTCTTTATATCACTGTAAGCAATTGCAGACACCTGTGCTAATTAGTTTGGCAGGTGTGTCCAATGAAAGGCAAGACTACTTAAGAAGGCTGTCTCATATTATTAAGCAGCCTACATTTTCTGCCAAAATGGGAAAGAAAAAGGATGTGTCGGCTGCTGAGAAGCAACAAATTGTGGATTGTTTAGGTCAAGGCATGACTACAATCAACATTGTGCAATGATCAGGATGAAGTGTCTTGGCAATCAAGAAGTATGTAGCTGATTCACAGTACACACGTGTGCATGCTGATAAGGGCAAATTGAGGACTCTTTCCTACAGGCAATTACGTCAGGTTGAAAGAGCAGCGGCAAAAAAGCCTTGTCATAGCAGCAGACAAGTTTTTGAAGCTGCTGGTGCCTCCAACGTCCCCCGAACAACAAGATGCAGGGTCCTTCAGAGGTTTGCAGCTGTGCATACGCCATCCTGTCGACCTCCTCTATCCACTTCACACAAGCAGAAACGGCTCCAGTGGGCCAAACATTACATGAAGACTGATTTCAAAACTGTTTTGTTCACGGATGAGTGCCGTGCAGCGCTCGATGGTCCAGATGGATGGAGTGGAGGATGGCTGGTTGATGGACACCCTACGCAAACACGGCTACAGCGGCAACAAGGAGGAGGTGGAGTAATGTTTTGGGCTGGAATCATGGGGAGAGAGATTGTCGGCCCCTTTAGGATCCCTGAAGGCGCTAAAGATGAACTCCATAATGTATGTGGATTTTCTCAAACAGCACTTCCTGCCATGGTTCAAGAAGAAGAACCGTGTATTTCACAGCAAGATCATTTTTTTGCATGATAATGCACCATCTCATGCTGCACATAAAACATCTGCATCTCTGGCTGATATGGGCATAAAAGGGGACAAACTTATGGTGTGACTCCCATGCTCCCCTGACCTCTACCCCATTCAGAACCTCTGGAGCATCATCAAAAGGAGTGTCTATGATGGCGGGAGGCAGTTCACATCTAAGCAACAGCTCTGGGAGAGTATTCTGTCCTCATGCAAAACAATTGAAGCAGAAACCATCCAAAACCTGACAAATTCAATGGACGAGAGAGTTCAGAAGCTCCTTTCGAACAAGGGGTCCTATGTGAAAATGTAACATCACCTAGAATAAAGTTTTGAGTTGAAAACTGTTTGATTTCAGTTTCTAATAACCTGCTAATGCTTATAATTTCAAAAATGACCATTTTTTTGGTCTTTATTAAAATGAAAAGGTTGATCGAAAAGTTTGGCGGATCTAAGAGTGTGGCAACCCAGTAGTCATGATTACTTCGAATTCTGACCATATGAGGGTCATGTTGCAGGTAGTGCAGCAAGAAGGCACTTATGTGTCTTGCGCATCTCGGAGCCCCAAAATTATTTTCCGGGCTAGATGCAGCTAAAAATTATTATTAATTTTAAATCTGGTGGAGCTTAGTATAGATGGCCTAATAGAATCAGTGCTGCACACTGCTACAAAGCCCAAATTATTTTCCAGCCAAGATACAGATAAACATGATTAGTAACTTGAAAGCTTAAAATGGTTGGTGGGGTGATTTTAACCAATCATCCATCTTTTACTCTCCCCAGGATGACACAGGGGTAGAAAAGTCGTTTTGGATTCATGATTTGTTCATCTTTATGAACGTGAGTCTGTCTACATTATCAGTGGAGAGCCGCGTGCGCTTATCTGTCAGCACACCACCAGCAGCGCTGAACACACGTTCAGACAGAACGCTGGCTGCGGGGCATGACAAGATCTCCAAGGCGTAAGTGGCTAGCTCCGGCCATTTATCCAGATTGGAAGCCCAAAAAGAGCAAGGGTCCAGTGACACAGTCATGGCTTCAATGTTTAGTTGGAGATACTCCTGTACCATCGTCTCTAGGCGTTGACTATGTGTCAGACTTCCTGTCTCCTGTGGCCTTGCAAAGGATGGGCTAAAAAAGTGGTGAAATGACTGCGCAAAATTGATGTTACCAGCAGATACTGTGGTTCTGTTATGGTTTGAGTGCTGAACACTTGACGGTCCCACGGTTGGCAAGTTGGAACTGTGAGATTCACTACGTGCACCACTGGTGTTTTGTGGAAAAGCACATGTAAGATTCTGCAACAGTCTCTGCTGATACTCCTGCATGCGTGCATCCCTTTCTATGGCAGGAATAATTTCTGCAAATTTACTTTTGTACCGGGGATCTAACAGTGTGGCAACCCAGTAGTCAGGATTATTTCTAATTCTCCCAATTCGAGGGTCATGTTGCAGGTAGTGCAGCAAGAAGGCACTCATGTGTGTTGCGCATCCAGGAGCACCAAGTCCCTGTTGTGTTGGTGGCGAGGTAACAATCATGCTTCCTTCTACTGTCCTCTCCCCCCAACCTCGCACAACAGAAATGTGTCAAGGTCTCCCTCATCTGATGAGTCTTCCATCAGTTTGTCCTCCACTTCTTCCTGGGCTCCTGCACCTTCCTCACTAGTTTGGCTGCTACCATGCGCCCTGCTAAAACCATCTCCCCCACCTTCACATTCCTGTCGCCTTGGTGCTGCCGACCGTCTGGACCTTGCAGATGTTAGCCCTTCCGCATACAACTCCTCCTCCTCTACTTCCTCCACCTCCTCTTGTGCCACCACCTGACTCCGAATTCTGTTTAACATGTGCTCCAGCATGTAAACCATCGGAATAGTCATGCTGATAATGGCATCGTCAGCACTAAACATCTTCGTCGCCATTTCAAAACTGTGCAGAAGGGTGCATAGGTCCCTGATCTGAGACCACTCCTCCAGCATGATTTGCCCCACGTCTGGATCTCGTTGGCCCAGACTATACGTCAGAACGTATTGCACCAGGGCTTGTCGGTGCTGCCACAGTCGCTGCAACATGTGCAGAGTTGAATTCCACCGGGTAGGTACATTGCATCTTAGCCGGTGAAGTGGCAGGCCCAACGACTTCTGTAGAGAAGTAAGTCGCTGAGCTGCGGGATGCGAACGGCGGAAGTGAGCACACAGCGACCGTGCCCTCTGCAGAAGGCCATCTAGTCTGGGATAGTGGGCTAAAAATTGCTGGACAACCAGGTTCAACACGTGAGCCATACAAGGCACGTGTGTGACATTGCCCCGGCGAAGGGCCGCACCCAGGTTTGCAGCATTGTCGCACACGGCCTTCCCTGGTTTCAGGTCCAGTGGAGACAACCATTCATGAAATTGGTTCTCCAGAGCTGACCACAACTCCTCAGCTGTGTGACTCACATTTCCCAGACATTTCAAAGTAAAAACCGCCTGATGACGTTGAGCCCTACTGCCAGCATAGTAAGGAGGTGTGCAGGATCCCTTCTGCACAGTTAGAAAGCTTGTGGCATGACCAGACAAGCTTTGGGTGCAGGTGGAAGACCGAGAGGAGGTTGAGGAGGCAGAAGCAGTGGAGGAACTTTGACATAAAGAGGATTGACGCACAACTCGTGGGGACGGCAAGACTTGGACAGCAGCCCCTTGTCCTGCTGTCACCATAGTTACCCAGTGCCCAGTCAGCGACATGTAACGACCCTGTCCATGCCTACTCGTCCAAGTGTCTGTGGTGAAATGCACCCTGTCACACACAGAGTTTCTCAAAGAAGCGGTGATGTTGTGTGCGACATGCTGGTGGAGCGCAGGCACACCTTTCTTTGAGAAGTAGTGCCGACTGGGCATCTGGTACTGGGGCACTGCGACGGAAATAAGGTCTCTAAAATCCTTTGTGTCCACCAGGCGGAAAGGCAGCATTTCTGTAGCCAAGAGCTTGCAGATGGTGAAATTCAACCTCTTAGCTTTCTCATGGCTAGGAGGAAATGGTCTTTTACTTGTCCACATCTGAGGGACCGAGGGCTGGCTATTGTGCTTAGACGGGGTTGATAAGGGTGTCCCCGGCAAACTGCCGGTCTGTGAGGAAGATGCAGGCGGACATGTTAGGTTGCCTTGATCCAAAGGTGGTGCTATCGATGTCGGACAGCGCTCAACACCAGCTGGTGTTACCATCTCCAAAGAAAATGATGACCTGCCAATCACGCTGGCTGTTGCGGGTAAAGAGGTGGCAGGTCTGCGCCCCAAAACAGGTGTGACTGCTGTCCCCCCAGTCACAGAGGATGAAGAGGCCGCGGATGCACAAGATATGGCAGATGGTGGTTGGCCCGGCCGGCTAGGCCGCATTGTAGCACACTGAGCTTCCCACTGCAACTTATGCTTCATGTCCATATGCCGGTTCATGCATGAAGTACTCAAACTATGTATTTTTTGGCCTCTACTTAGCTTTTGCTGACAAATGTTACAGATAACACGAGTTGGGTCATCTTTATCGATCTGAAAAAATGCCCAGGCTATGCAAGGCTTAGCACCCATGCGACCTGAAGAGCCACCACGACTTGTGGTGAGAGGCAGAGTTGTGTTTGAGGATGCAGTTGTTGACGTGCTTCCAGTACTACATCTCTGTCCAGGAAGGCGCAACCTGACCTCGTCGTCACTAGCATCTTTCTCCACCTCCTCTGCTGACCTCATCTCTTGGCTGACTGTGGGTTGACAGTAAGTGGGATCTCCAACCTCATCATCATCACCCTGTGCGATATCACACCCGTCGTCCTCAGAGCCAACCTGTTCCTGCCCTGACAAAAAACTAAAGTTGTCGCTCCAATTAGGTATTTGAGTCTCATCATCGTCTTCTTCATTGTCTCCACCAACAGGAGTTACAGTTTGGGAATGAGGGTCTACATTATGGTCAGAACCTTCTGCGTCTGGTCCTGGATCCGACTCATAAAGATTCTGGGCATCAGTGCAGATCATTTCCTCGTCTGGATTCACAGAAGAGCTGGAGTCGACCTCTGATTCCCAGGCTATAGTATGAGTAAACAGCTCTGCAGACTCAACCATCTGTTCTACCTCATACTCAGACGGGCAGCTGGAGATTTGGGAGCTGTGAGGAAGCAAGTGCGATTGGGGTGACACCTTTGAGGACTGGAGTATTTGTGATGTTGAAGTTGATGTGGAGGAGAGCCCACTTAAAGGAGCACTTGATATCCGTTGAAGCACCTGCTGTTTTTGTGCCTCATCTGGAATTTGTAGCGATTGGCGTGGCCGTAAGAAAGGGATCTTATCACATTGTCCGCTAAAAGAAGTAGACATTTTAGTTTGGCTGGAAGATGGTATTTCTTCTGCAGATGTTACTGTTGCTTTAACACCTACCCCACGGACACAACCTTTTTTCCCCTTCCCAACACGCCTATTCCCCTTTCCACCAGCAGCAGGCCTTTTTCCACTCATTTTGGTGGTTAACTAATTCACAACTCTGGAGTTGTTTGCACAAAAAAACAATGGATGGGAACCGAGCAGAGCTGAGTGGCCAAACTGTGGTATTAGGCCAAAACTATTGGCTGGGTTAGATGCAGAAAAAAATTATATTCAATTTGCAACCTGATGGAGGTCAGTATAGATGGATTAATAGAACAAGTCCCACACACAGCTAGAAGCCCAATATTTTTTCAGAGGTAGATGCAGAAAAAAATATATTCAGTTTGCAACCTGATGGAGGTCTGTATAGATGGACTAATACAACAAGTCCCACACACAGCTAGAAGCCCAATATTTTTTCAGAGCTAGATGCAGAAAAAAATTATATTCAATTTGCAACCTGATGGAGGTCAGTATAGATGGAGTAATAGAACAAGTCCTACACACAGCTAGAAGCCCAAATATTTTTTCAGAGCTAGATGCAGATAAAAATTATTTTTAATTTGCAACCTGATGGAGGTCAGTATAGATGGACTAATAGAGAAAGTCCCACACACTGCTAAAAGCCCAAATATTTTTTCAGAGCTAGATGCAGAAAAAAATTATATTCAGTTTGCAACCTGATGGAGGTCAGTATAGATGGACTAATAGAGAAAGTCCCACACACTGCTAGAAGGCCAAATATTTTTTCAGAGCTAGATGCAGAAAAAAATTATATTCAGTTTGCAACCTGATGGAGGTCTGTATAGATGGATTAATAGAACAAGTCCCACACACAGCTAGAAGCCCAATATTTTTTCAGAGGTAGATGCAGAAAAAAATATATTCAGTTTGCAACCTGATGGAGGTCTGTATAGATGGACTAATACAACAAGTCCCACACACAGCTAGAAGCCCAATATTTTTTCAGAGCTAGATGCAGAAAAAAATTATATTCAATTTGCAACCTGATGGAGGTCAGTATAGATGGAGTAATAGAACAAGTCCTACACACAGCTAGAAGCCCAAATATTTTTTCAGAGCTAGATGCAGATAAATATTATTTTTAATTTGCAACCTGATGGAGGTCAGTATAGATGGACTAATAGAGAAAGTCCCACACACTGCTAAAAGCCCAAATATTTTTTCAGAGCTAGATGCAGAAAAAAATTATATTCAGTTTGCAACCTGATGGAGGTCAGTATAGATGGACTAATAGAGAAAGTCCCACACACTGCTAGAAGGCCAAATATTTTTTCAGAGCTAGATGCAGAAAAAAATTATATTCAGTTTGCAACCTGATGGAGGTCAGTATAGATGGACTAATAGAGAAAGTCCCACACACTGCTAGAAGGCCAAATATTTTTTCAGAGCTAGATGCAGAAAAAAATTATATTCAGTTTGCAACCTGATGGAGGTCTGTATAGATGGATTAATAGAACAAGTCCCACACACAGCTAGAAGCCCAATATTTTTTCAGAGGTAGATGCAGAAAAAAATATATTCAGTTTGCAACCTGATGGAGGTCAGTATAGATGGACTAATACAACAAGTCCCACACACAGCTAGAAGCCCAATATTTTTTCAGAGCTAGATGCAGAAAAAAATTATATTCAATTTGCAACCTGATAGAGGTCAGTATAGATGGAGTAATAGAACAAGTCCCACACACAGCTAGAAGCCCAAATATTTTTTCAGAGGTAGATGCAGAAAAAAATTATATTCAGTTTGCAACCTGATGGAGGTCTGTATACATGGATTAATAGAACAAGTCCCACACACAGCTACAAGCCCAATATTTTTTCAAAGGTAGATGCAGAAAAAAATATATTCAGTTTGCAACCTGATGGAGGTCAGTATAGATGGACTAATAGAGAAAGTCCCACACACTGCTAGAAGGCCAAATATTTTTTCAGAGCTAGATGCAGAAAAAAATTATATTCAATTTGCAACCTGATGGAGGTCAGTATAGATGGACTAATAGAATGATGCTATGCCCAAAAGATTTTACTTCACTAGGTGCAGTAAAAAAATTGGTATTCTATACACAGGTGGTATATCTTGCAACACAGATAGGCTACTCCACTGACTAACACACTCTGCAATAGGCCAAAAAGGATTAGCTTTGCTAGATTCAGCCAAATGCTGTGAAAAAAACTTGCACAGCACTGGCACAGACCTGCCTGACAAAAACTGATAGGAACTGATGTAACCTAGTCCTGAAAAGGACTCCAATTACAATTAGTCTTTACTCCCACAATCTATCTATTTAAGAGCACAGACCTGCCTGATAAAAGTCGTAGGAAATGCTGTAACCTAGTCCTTAAAAGGACTGCAATCACAACTATTCCCTACTCCCAAGCTATCTGTAGATTTGTGCGAAAATTGGCTTGAAATTAACAAGGTATAGCGCACACAGCAACAGCGGTGCCGTCTAACACGCAGCTGCAGCAGTGAGAAAATGGTGGCGACGGGGAAAATGGCTTGGTCTTATAGGGCAAGGACATGTGACATACACTGCCAATGACACATGCCCTTGCTTGTGTGAAAAAAAGCACTTCGCTCCGTGTGTGCGCTGCTGATAGGCTGACAGATTGCACCTCCCCACTGTAAATGCGGGAAAGAGAAAAAAAAATGGAGATCTTCATTATTCCTGCAGAGATCCATCCCCTGCCCCTCCACCCACCCCGCTGTACACTCAAACTGCGCATTAACTTTAATTTTCATCATTACTGAGAAAAAATCCAGTTATGATTTTGGTGCACGAACAGTTATCGAACATAACCTCGAACAGCCGAATTTTTCTCAAATCGTTCGTGTTCGCCGAACGGCTCGAACACCGCCCAAAACAGCTCGAATTTGAGATTGGCGAACAGTTCGAGTAGAACAACGCTCATCTCTACTCCTGACTTGGCTGACCCCTTTTCCACCCTTTTATGGATTGTCTGATGATGAATCTCTTTGTCACATGTCCTCAATTCAGTAGTTGGAAGTGAAATGCTACTTCGGTCAGCCACCGCTGCGCTGACGCCCCCGATATGCCCCTCATCATTAGCTGGTGGAGAAATTCTATGGTGACTTGTAATCTGGCTTGTTCACATTGGTCAACCCGTCTGCCTGCTACTAGTCATGTCCACTGTTCCCATGCCTTACCGTATGCTTGCCACATCGATGTGGCAGCTGACGCTCTGATTAATGGCATCAACTATTCTCCACTAGATCCCATAGGGAGGCTGGGCAACTGTTGCCCGATGGGTGGGCGTTGGGGAGGAGCTCTGTGAAAATCTACCAATTGAATTGTGATAAAGCGTTAGCAGCAGTGTTAGACCCCTCAGCATCCTGGCTAGCGCGGACCCATACATTGTGTTTTAGGCACAGGAATGCTAGCCGGCGTTGTAGGCCTAGCACTGGGAGAGACGATGATGCCATATTATTAATGAAGTGCGCTAGGCAGGTGTTTTTTGTTATGAAGAGTATATTTGTGTTAGCCAGGCGTGCGCCCCATATTTCTATTGCTACCACTATTGGAAACAGTTCCAGGACTGTCTGTTTTTTTGTCAGCACTTGTTCTGCCCAATATGGAGGCCATAAGCTTGTGCACCATTGGTTATTTAGTATCGCTTCATATCCGCCTGATTCTGCCACCCGGTGAATAATCTTAGTTGAATGTTGGACTGTTCTGCTGACATAAATAACGTGTGACCGTTGAATGATTATAAGAGGTTTTCCACACCTCTAAGTCCGCCCGTAGCTGCCTGCTGATTCTGATTGTATGACTCGGTTTAGATGCCCCTTTTGTTGCGGGGGATAAATGAAGAGAAAAAACCCTTCCGACTGGCATCACCCGGCTCGCAAACACGAGGAGACCTAGTAATACTTGCATTGCATCTGCTGTAGTGTTACTTTCCATACTGCGCAAAAAACCTAGATCAGGTGTAATGTTTTGGTATTTTTTCCCATAGGAGGCGGAACAACCTTGCTGTGGTGTCGATTACGATTTTTTTTAGTTGTGGGGCCTATGTTTTTGGTTGGGCATAGTGGGACTCCAAACCGACGGGAAATGTTTGTGAATTCGTTGAGTAAGGGGCAGCGTAAGTGGATGACCAATCGCCACATGGCAAAAAAAGAAAGGAAAAAAATCAGCTCACCCACCTAGAAGATCAACAGCACGGAGCCAAGGAGTGCTACCAGACGAACATGAGAAACCAGGAAGATCCAGCTGAACAAATCTTCTAAAATCCACTTTTTATTGGGTCATACAAAAAATATTTTAAAAGTCCACCTTGGAGAAGAACAGCAAACGCGTTTCAAACTAAAGGTTCTTAATCAATGCATAGCAAAAAAACAGCAAGGAAGTGGTATTTATATTTCATGTCCTGCTATGCACCTGTTCAAGGCTGAGTTAATCAGAAATTTAAACACACATACCATGTTAAAATCGTAAAGCATAGAAACAATGCATATAAATGTAAATAATCCAAAAGAAAAAGAAAAGAAAATATATATAATAATCTATAAATGATCATTCATAATGATTAGTGTTGAGCGAGCACTAAAATGCTCGGGTGCTCGAAGCTCGGGCCGAGCTCACTGTGATACTCGGGTGCTCGACCCGAGCAACGAGCCCACTGTTAGTCTATGGGAGACCCGAACATTTTTGCGGCGGCTCCCCCGGCAGTCTGTAGAAAGCCTAAAAAGTGCCCAAAGCGATAGTGACAGTGCTCAAATGACATGGGGACAGCATGGGGATCGCCCCAGGAAGCATTTCTGACCCCCAGGTCACTGCTGTCAACAACGTGGTCAGAGGTATTAAGCCACTTTTACAGGCTCACAATAAAACGTTCAAAAACGAAAGTGAAAGTGCTTTCCTGTGAAATATGTTAACCCCTTAACGACCATGGGTCTTTCTGTTTTTGTGTTTTCCTTTCTTGCTCCCCTTCTTCCCAGAGCCAGAACTTTTTTAATTTTCGTTTAATATGGCCATGTGAGGGCTTATTTTTGGTGGGACGAGTTGTACTTTTAAACACCATCACTGGTTTTACCATATCGTGTGCTGGTAAATGGGAAAAAAATTCCAAGTGCAGTGAAACTGCAAAAAAAAATGCAATTCCACAGTTGTTTTTTGGGTCCTTTTTTACCACGTTCACAGATTGCTAAAACTGACCTGCCATCATTATTTTCCAGGTAGTTACAAGTTCATAGACACCAAACATGTATAGGTTATTTTTTATTTAAGTGGTGAAAAAAAAATCCAAAGCTTGCTAAAAAAAAACAAAAAGATGACGACATTTTCCGAGACCCTTAGCTTCTCCATTTTTCGGGATCTAGGGCCAGGTGAGGGCTTATTTTTTGCGTGCCGGGCTGACGTCTTTATTGATACCATTTTGGGGTAGATCCGATGTTTTGATCGCCTGTTATTGCATTTTATTGCAAAGTTGTAGCGACCAAAAAAACTTAATTCTGGCGGTTAAAATTTTTTTCTCGTTACGCCGTTTACTGATTGTATTAATTCTTCTTTTATATTGATAGATCGGGCGATTCTGAACGCGGCGATACCAAATATGTGTATGTGTTGTTTTTTTTATATATATATATTTTATTTTGAATGGGGCGAAAGGGGGGTGACTTAAACTTTTATATATTTTTTATATTTTTTATTTTTTTAAAAACTTTTTTTTTACACTTTCTGCTTGCTTCTATAGTCTCCAGAGGAGACTAGAAGCAGCAGTTGTCTGATTGCTTCTACTACATACAAGCGATGAGCAGATCGCTTGTATGCAGGAGAAATGCTCACTTGCTATGAGCGCTGACCACTAGGTGGCGCTCATAGCAATTGAGACATGACAACCACAGCCGTCTGCTGCAGACCCTGAGTTGTCATGCCCACCCATTGGTGACCCGCGGTCACGTGACGGGGTCACTGATGGGCGGGGCTTAGGACTACCGGAAGCCCAAGTTAAATGCCACTGTCAGAGATTTAACATGTTAACAGCCGCGGATGGATTGTGATTCCAATAATCAGCTGACATGTGTTCGCTTCAGTGCGGGCTCACCGCCGGAGCCCCCGCTGAACCGGCCTTCCCGACCTGGTGCGTACTATTACTGACCAGATCGGAAAGGGGTTAAGGAACATCCTTTCCAGGGTAAAGACTTGTGTATAAGGTAAAATAAATAACCAAAAACAAAAATACTCCTCCACACCTTGGGCTATGTTCACAAGTAGCATTTTTTATGCGTTTTTGCACGTTTGTATTGCTTTCAACCGTGACAAATGCATTCACCGGGAAATGTCATTTTAACATTTTACAACCTTATCTGGCCATGTGCTGTGTGACACATGCATACAGTGCTAAAAAGACATGGGAACAGCATGGGGAAGACCCCTGGAAGCATCTCTGACACCCAGGTCACTGCCTAAAAGTGTGCCCATCAGAAGTGATCCTTGCCGCAACAGAAGATGCAGACTTGCAACTATCCCCGTGCAAGTCCTTGTCCTAGGCCAGTGTTCAATTGTACCTCCCCCATAACTTGCAATACAAGCGCAAGTATGCAGCCTGCCACCCACGCACCCCCAGGCTGCAATACCATACTGCTAGCTTGCTTGCACTTGAAATTGGGCCTTTTAGGCATGTGGAGGTGGAATCTGGCCACCACATCATGGCTGCGTCGGTAGCGTGGTATTCATACTCAGTCCTCAGCCGCCCGGCGGCTGGGTGTCCACGCTTGGTCCCCAGCCGCCAGGGGGCGGCCGGGTGTCCATACTCAGTCCCCAGCCGCCCCGCGGCCGGGTGCCCACACACAGTCCCCAGCCGCGTGGGGGTGGCCGGGTGTCCATAAACGGTCCCCAGCCGCCCCTATTTGTCCCGGTGCGCCTTATACACAAGCGCGCATACCAAAACATTACCTGTGCCCTCCCCAGTGCATTTAGTGGGAAGGACAGCCTAACCACAAACACGTGGACAAGTGAATGTGGCCAGGAATGGTCCATCTCACTGACGCCTTCACACTGGGTTAATATTGTGGAAGCCGGGACACAGTTGGACACTGGGATGCAACACGTCCTCCAGACATAGAGGATTGCGGGTCCTGGGTCAATCAGGCTTCAACACAAAGTTCAGAAGGTAGACAGCAGCAGTGGTCGGCCTCCTACACAACGAGTAAATTATTCATGATCATGAGGCCATCCACCTCCTTAGCTTTCTGTTCCTTGGAATGCAAGCGCATGTATGTAGTAGCAGCTAGGCCTGAGGTGGTCAGCGTTTTGGCGCATATTCTACCTCCTTCGAGGATTGCTGGATGTTTTTCTGCTACTATCCCAGTTCTATGACTCCTGTTAAAACAAAGCTTCAGGTGATGAATGATGGATGAGGTGGTGGCAAAGGAGAAAGAGCAGGAGGAACAGGGACCATTCACATCAATATCAGGCCAGCCAACCACACATGTCTTGTAGGATATGTTTCTGTACCAAAAGGAGCAGTTCAGCTACACAGTTATAAGGCATACAGTGAATGCAATGCCTACCAAAAATTTCGAGCCACTCCAATGCCCCTTGGAAGTGACATGGAGGTCAGAGGGCCTTAACTAAACCGTTTTTTCCATTTATAGCAACTGGGTCTCCTGTACACTGTTGGCCTAAGCAGGGAATGGAAGGCTTTCCAAAAATTATTAGGCACTGCAATGTCCCTTGAAACAGACGTGGATTACAGCGTATTAAAAACCTTCTACCCGTTATTGGGGAGTGGGTCTCCCTTAGTGTTCGCTCATGCATTGAAAAGCAAAAGCTGACAAAAATTAGGAGGAAATGCAATGCCCGTTGCAAGAGTCGTGGAGGTTAGAGGTAATTAAAAACAACATGTCAATGCCCCTTGGAAGAGCTGTGGAGTTCAGAGTGGTTTAACAAGACGGTTTTAATGCCCCTTAGAAGAGACGTGGAGTTCAGAGTGGTTTAACAAGACAGTTTTAATGCTCCTTGGAAGAGATGTGGAGGTCGCAGTAGCTAAACAAGACGGTTTAAATGCCCCTTGGAAGAGTGGTGGAGGTCGCAGTGGAATAAAAAGACAATATCAATGCCCCTTGGAAGAGTGGTGGAGGTTACAGTGGAATAAAAAGACAATATCAACGCCCTGTGGAAGAGACGTGGAGGTCACAGTAGCTTAACAAGACGATTTTAATGCCCCTTACAAGAGCCATGCAGTACAGCATATTAAAAACATTATTCCCATTATTGGGGAGTGGGTCTCCCATAGCCTTTGCCTATGCCTTCCAAGCAAAAGCTGCCAAAAAATAGGAAGGGGGAACTTGCAATGTCCCTTACAAGAGCCATGCAGTACAGCATATTAAAAACATTATTCCCATTATTGGGGAGTGGGTCTCCCATAGTCTTTGCCTATGCCTTCCAAGCAAAAGCTGCCAAAAATTAGGACAGAGGAACTTGCAATGCTGGCAACATGGACCACGGTCACACTGGTGGTATAGTGGTCGTGGAGGCTGAGGATAAGGAGAAGAGCAAAAAACAGCCAAAATGAGGAAGCGTATACCCATGTGTGGGTGTGAAGCGATGCATGGGAATACAACTCCCGAAATAACACAGTGGATTTGACTTTATGTTACTCTGCTGTCATTTGGTGGTGATGAGAAGTCTGGCCCAATCCAGCCCTTGTTCATTTTGATAAGGGTCACCTTGTCAGCATTGTCAGTTGACAGGCGAGTGCGTTTATCAGTTATAATTCCCCCAGCGGCACTAAAAACACGCTCCGATAACACGCTAGCGGCAGAGCAGGCCAGGACCTCCAAGGCATACAGAGTGAGTTCATTCCAAGTGTCCAGCTTGGATACCCAATAATTAAAAGGCACAGAGGAATCAGGGAGGACGCTGGTACTCCCTCACCATCTTTTGAAACTTTCCACTCCTTGTGAGAGTACCCTGCGCCTCAGGGCCTGTAAGCTGGGCAGGTCTCAGAAATCTGTCCTAGAACATTGACAGTGTTCCCCTGCCTCTGCTGGATTAGAGTTGCATCTCTCTCGCCTGTATGCCTTAGTTGGGCAGCGAACTGTGACCTCTGCCGCTACCGTGTTCAGATGGGAATTTTTTTAATAGTTCTGCAGCAAGGACCTTCTGGTACTGCCCCATTTTTGTAGACCTCTCCAACTCAGGAATAAGAGAGTGAAAGTTCTCCTTGTAGAGGGGGTCTAAAAGTGTCATCAACCAGTAATGACTGTCACGCAACATTTTGACAATGCAAGGGTCACGGTTAAGGCAGCGTAACAAAGTCAGCCATGGGTGCCAGACTGGTAACGGGCAAGACTTCCGTGTCCTCACCAAGATGACGACTGATAGTGTTGAGCGATCACTAAAATGCTCGGGTGCTCGAAGCTCGGGCCGAGCTTACCGTGATACTCGGGTGCTCGACCCGAGCAACGAGCCCAATGTTAGTCTAGGAGAGACGCGAGCATTTTTGCGGCAGCACCCCCGGCAGTCTGTAGAAAGCCTAAAAAGTGCCCAAAACGATAGTGACAGTGCTCAAAAGACATGGGGGCAGCATGGGGATCACCCCTGGAAGCATTTCTGACCCCCTGGTCACTGCTGTCAACAACGTGGTCAGAGGTATTAAGCCACTTTTGCGGGCTCACAATAAAACGTTCAAAAACGAAACTGAAATGGTTTTCCTGTGAAATATGTTAAGGAATTTCCTTTCCAGGGTAAAAACTTGTGTATAAGGTAAAATAAATAACCAAAAACAAAAATACTCCTCCACACCTTGGGCTATGTTCACAAGTAGCATTTTTCATGCGTTTTTGCACTTTTGTATTGCTTTCAACCGTGACAAATGCGTTCACCGGGAAATGTCATTTTAACATTTTACAACCTTATCTGGCCATGTGCTGTGTGACACATGCATACAGTGCTGAAAAGACAAGGGATCAGCATGGGAAAGACCCCTGGAAGCATCTCTGACCCCCAGGTCACTGTCTAAAAGTGTGCCCATCAGAAGTGATCCTTGCCGCATCAGAAGATGCAGACTTGCAACTATCCCCGTGCAAGTCCTTGTACCAGGGCAGTGTTCAATTGTACCTCCCCCATTCCTTGCAATGCAAGCGAAAATATGCAGCCAACCACCCACCCACCCGCAGGCTGCAATACCATACTGCTAGCTTTCACTTGAAATGGGGCCTTTTACTTTGGAGGAGGCCGAAGCTGGCCACTACCTCATGGCCGCTTCGGCAGCGAGGTATCCATACTCTGTCCCCAGCCGCCCGGCGGCCGGGTGTCCACGCTCGGTCCCCAGCCGCCAGGTGGCGTCCAGGTGTCCATACTCGGTCCCCAGCCGCCCTGATTTCTCCTGTCACCTTCCCCCACACTTTTCTTAGCCTTGTCTGCTTTAGGGCAGCATTGGACGAGCCCACCAGAGAACCAGACTCCTCCGATGGGCCCTGGCTTCTCCATCAGGGGAGTTGAGAGTGCCTAGATGAGGAGCATGATGATGATGATAGAAGTTAGCATCTGCTTTGCTTTCTTGAAATGCAAGCGCATGTATGTAGTAGCGGCTAGGCCTGAGGTGGTCCGCGTTTTGGCGCATATCCTACCTCCTCCGAGGATTGCTGGATGTTTTCCTGCTGCTATCCCAGTTCTATGACTCCCGTTAAAACAAAGCTTCAGGTGATAAATGATGGATGAGGTGGTGGCAAAGGAGAAAGAGCAGGAGGAACAGGGACCATTCACATCAATATCAGGCCAGTCAACCAGATATGTCTTGTAGGATATGTTTCTGTAACAAAAGGAGCGGTTCGGCTACACAGTTATAGGGCATAGAGTGAGTGCAATGCCTACCAAAAATTTTGAGCCACTCCAATGCCCCTTGGAAATGACATGGAGGTCAGAGGGCGTTAACTAAACCTTTTTTTCGATTTATAGCAACTGGGTCTCCCGTGCACTGTTGGCCTAAGCAGTGAATGGAAGGCTTTCCAAAAATTATGAGGAACTGCAATGTCCCTTACAAGAGCCATGTGTAGCACCCCAGGGGTCTGGTCACCACAGTAATAGAGATATTACGTCGGAGAGCAAGTGGGAGGTTTCCTGGTCTGGATCCCTTAAACATGCAACATCCTCCTGCCCCAGTCCTGGGAGGGGAGAATTCTGCCCTTATAAACTGGATCTGGGGTGGGGTTGAGTGAGTCAGAGAACAGTCAGAGTCAGAGTGAGAGCAAGGGAAAGTGACAGCAAGGAGCTCTGTAAGAGCTAGGAGGTAAAGACCAGGGGCTGGAAGCTGAGCAGAGCTCGCCCTGGCAGAAGACAATAGGAACCGGACACAGGAGTCCGAAGCTGTGAGAACTTATATATCCAGCAGCAGAAACCAGCTGGCAGGGGATTTCAGGTCCTCTGGCCATAGAAGCCCGGAGGCTCAGTCACAAGCAAGGGACCTGCACCGCCATCGTGGAGCGGAGGCTAACAGAAGGCCCCAAGTCACCAGCCATACGGGTGAGCACTACATGGTAAACTCAGGGACGTGGGCTTCTTCTACCCGCTTACAGCAAGGTAGCCAGGAAGAGTGCAGACAGACGGGGAAGCCTAGAACTCCACCTGGCCAGGGGAACTCCAGCTTGCTCACAGACTGACCAGGCCTCTTATGCTAGCCAGTACTCCCGGGAGGGTCTACCTTATAATCATCAGTAAAGACCCTGAACTGCACTGCAAAGACTCTGAGTCGTTCCTGCTGCGCTCATGCACCATCACCCCCATCATCCACACTCACTGCCCTGAGGCTATACTCCTCCCGAGGGGAGTTATCCCATTCTATGCTGCGCACACAACACCAGCCTCAGCGGTCTGCCTCGCAGCGGTGGTACTCCCTGACCGCAATCCACGGGTGGCGCAGTCGGACAATTAACCTCAAAACCTAAGAAAGACTGCCACTGGTTTGACCAGCCTGAGCCACGGGACCGGGTCACCGCAACGGAGACTACAGACCCCAGAGACCTGGCACCGGGTATCCCACACACGTGTACACACGGCCCAGGGGGCGCGTCACATGCAGTACAGCATATTACAAACATAAGTCCCATTATTGGGGAGTGGGTGTCCCATAGTATTTGCTTATGCCTTGCAAGCAAAAGCTGCCAAAAATTAGGACGGAGCAACTTGCAATGCCTCTTACAAGAGCCATGCAGTACAGCATATTACAAACATAAGTCCCATTACTGGGGAGTGAGTCTCCCATAGTATTTGCTTATGCCTTGCAAGCAAAAGCTGCCAAAAATTAGGACGGAGCAACTTGCAATGCCCCTTACAAGAGCCATGCAGTACAGCATATTACAAACATAAGTCCCATTATTGGGGAGTGGGTCTCCCATAGTATCTGCTTATGCCTTGCAAGCAAAAGCTGCCAAAAATTAGGACGGAGCAACTTGCAATGCCCCTTACAAGAGCCATGCAGTACAGCATATTACAAACATAAGTCCCATTATTTGGGAGTGGGTCTCCCATAGTATTTGCTTATGCTTTCCCAGCAAAAGCTGCCAAAAATTAGGACGGAGCAACTTGCAATGCCCCTTACAAGAGCCATGCAGTACAGCATATTACAAACATAAGTCCCATTATTGGGGAGTGGGTCTCCCATAGTATTTGCTTATGCTTTCCCAGTAAAAGCTGCCAAAAATTAGGACGGAGCAACTTGCAATGCCCCTTACAAGAGCCATGCAGTACAGCATATTACAAACATAAGTCCCATTGTTGGGGAGTGGGTGTCCCATGGTATTTGCTTATGCTTTCCCAGCAAAAGATGCTAAAAATTAGGACGGAGGAACTTGCAATGCTGGCACCCTGGTGGTGTAGTGGTGGTGGAGGCTGAGGATAAGGAGAAGAAGATTAAACAGCCGAAACGAGGAAGGGTATACCCATGTGTGGGTGTGAAGCGGTGCATGTGAATACACCTCCCGAAATAACACAGTGGATTTGACTTTATGTTACTCTGCTGCCATTTGGTGGTGATAAGAAGTCTGGCCCAATCCAGCCCTTGTTCATTTTGATAAGGGTCAGCTTGTCAGCATTGTCAGTTGACAGGCGAGTGCGCTTATCAGTTATAATTCCCCCAGCGGCACTAAAAACACGCTCCGATAACACGCTAGCGGCAGAGCAGGTCAGGACCTCCAAGGCGTACAGAGCGAATTCATTCCAAGTGTCCAGCTTGGATACCCAATAATTAAAAGGCACAGAGGAATCACGGAGGACGCTGGTACGATCGGCAAGGTACTCCCTCACCATCTTTTGAAACTTTCCACTCCTTGTGAGAGTACCCCACGCCACAGGGCCTGTAAGCTGGGCGGGTGTCAGAAAACTGTCCCAGAATGTTGACAGTGTTCCCCTGCCTCTGCTGGATTGGAGTTGCATCTCTCTCACCTGTACGCCTTGGTTAGGCAACGAACTGTGACCTCTGCCGCTAGCGTGTTCAGATGGGAATTTTTTAAGAGTTCTGCAGCAAGGGCCTTCTGGTATTGCCCCATTTTTGTAGACCTCTCCACATCAGGAATAAGAGAGTGAAAGTTCTCCTTGTGGCGGGGGTCTACAAGTGTCACCAACCAGTAATGAATGTCACCCAACATTTTGACAACGCGAGGGTCACGGTTAAGGCAGCGTAACATAAAGTCAGCCATGCGTGCCAGACTGGTAACGGGCAAGATTTCCGTGTCCTCACCAAGATGACGACTGACCATGCTCTCCTCCTCCTCCTCCTCTTCCTCCTCCCCCCTGTCCTCAGGCCACCCACGCTGAACCGACGGTATGACACTTGTACAGGTACTACCGTCTACAATGCATGATAGCAGCTCCTGTTCTTCCTCCTCCTCCTCCTCCTCTCCCTCATTGTCCCCCAATGCACATTGGGATGAGATGAGGCTGGGCTGTGTGTAATCGCCCGCTACGGCTTCTTGATCCATCTCATCATACTCTGTCTGCAATGCCTCCTCTTTAATTCTCTGCAGAGAGCGTTGCAAAAGACAGACAAGTGGGATGCTGATACTAATGATGGCGTCATCGCCACTCACCATCTTGGTGGCCTCCTCAAAGTTTGTCAGGATGGTACATATGTCAGACATCCAGGTCCACTCCTGAGGTCTTATGTGTGGAGTCTGACCTGAATATCGATGGCCTTGTTGCAGCTGGTACTCCACAACTGCTCTCTTCTGCTCACAAATCCTTTGCAACATGTAGAGGGTAGAGTTCCAACGTGTGGGGACATCACACACCAGTCGGTGTGCCGGAAGCTGCAAACGCTGCTGCAACACAGCAAGGGCGGCGGAAGCTGTAGCCGACTTGCGAAAATGAGCTGACAGGCGGCGTACTTTCACGAGCAGATCTGGCAACTCGGGGTACGATTTAAGAAACCGCTGAACCACGAGGTTAAGCACATGAGCCAGGCATGGTACGTGTGTGATCTCACCTCGCCTCAGAGCCGCCACCAGGTTACGGCCATTGTCACACACGACCATGCCGGGATGTAGGTTCAGCGGTCTCAGCCACAGATCTGCCTGCTCTTTCACAGCTGTCCACAACTCACAAGCAGTGTGAGGTTTATCACCTAAGCTTATGAGTTTCAGCACAGCCTGTTGCCGCTTGGCGGAGGCAGTACTGCAATGCTTCCAGCTTGTAACTGATGTGGTGATATCTGAGATGGAAGCTGAACATGAGGAGGAGGAGGAGGAGGATGCGCAGGAGCTGTACACTGTGGGGGCAACTCTGACTGACATAGGGCCCGCAATCCTCAGTGTGGGGAGGATGTGTTCCGTCCCAAGGTCCGACTGGGTCCCGGCTTCCACTATGTTTACCCAGTGTGCCGTCAGAGAGATGTACCGTCCCTGGCCACAAGCACTTGTCCACGTGTCCGTTGTCAGGTGGACTCTCGCAGTAACTGCGTTGTTGAGGGCACGGCAGATGCTTTGGGACACGTGCTTGTGTAGTGCGGGGATGGCACACCGGGCAAAATAGCGTCGGCTGGGGACCGAGTACCGAGGGACGGCCACTGCCATAAGATTGCGGAAGGATTCCGTCTCCACCAGCCTAAAAGGCAGCATTTCCAATGCAAGCAGTCGTGAAATGTGCGAATTTAGGACTGTGGCCTGTGGGGCGTTAGCTGCGAATTTCCGCTTTCATTCAAAGGTCTGGGATATAGTAACATAGTTTGCAAAGCCGAATAAAGACTTGCGTCCTTCAAGTTCGACCGGTTAGTTCTGTAATTGCTAAAGTTGATCCAGAGGAGGGCAAACACCCCAAATGATTTGGCCAATCTTCACCTGAGGAAAAATTCCCTCCCGACTCTGAAACCAGCAGTCAGAATAAATCCCTGTATCAACCTACTATTTTATTTTATTTTTAAGTATATGCTGAAATCTGCCTGGTATCTAGAAATGCATCCAGTCCCCGCTTGAACTGGTGTAGTGAATCCGACATTACCGTCTCCTCACTCAGTGAATTCCATATTCTCACTGCTCTTACCGTAAAGAACCCCTTCCTATGCTGGTGCTGAAACCTTTTCTCTTCCAGTCTTAGTGAGTGCCCTCTTGTTACCGTAATATCCCTCCTTTTGAACAAATCCCGGGCAAGGTCTCTATACTGTCCCCTAACATATTTGTACACATTTATTATGTCCCCCCTCAACCTTCTCTTTTCCAGGATGAATAGTCCTAGTTTTGCCAACCTCTCTGGGTATTGCAGTCCCTCCATTCCCCTTATTAATTTTGTTGCCCTCCTTTGTACCTTTTCAAGCTCATTTATATCCTTTCTATATATTGGGGCCCATAACTGAGCACAGTATTCCAAGTGTGGTCTGACCAGTGCTTTGTACAGTGGAAGAACAATGTTCTCATCCTTTGCAGCTATACCTCTTCTGATACATCCCATTACCCTGTTTGCCCTTACAGCAGCGGCCTGACTTTGGGCACTCCAATTTAGTTTGCTATCAATCAAGATGCCCAAGTCCTTCTCCATCTCTGAATTCCCCAATGATTTCCCATTCAGTGAGTACTGGTGACTTCCATTTTTCCTTCCCATATGTATGACCTTACATTTCTCCTCGTTAAACCTCATTTGCCATTTAATGCTCCACCTACCCAGCTTATCCAAATCCCTCTGTAGGTCTGCACTGTCCTCTTTTGTATTAATTTTTTACATAACTTTGTGTCATCTGCAAATATTGATATTTTACTATTTATCCCGTTGACTATGTCGTTAATAAAGATATTAAATAACACTGGGCCTAGTACAGACCCCTGTGGTACCCCACTAGTGACGCTTACCCAATCTGAGTATATTCCATTTATAACCACCCTCTGCCTTCTATCCTTTAGCCAGTTAGCTACCTACTTGCAGACATTTTCCCCCAGCCCCATCATTCTCATTTTGCATACCAACCTATTATGTGGCACGCTATCGAACGCTTTTGAGAAGTCGAGATACACGACATCCACTGGTTCCCCCTGATCTACTCGAGAGCTAACCTCCTCGTAGAAGTCAATCAGGTTTGTTTGGCAGGAGCGATTCCTCATGAATCCATGTTGGTTCGGGATTAAAAGATTATTAGCATCAAGATGCTCCGTAATTGCCTCTTTAATGAAGCTTTCAAAAATTTTGCCCACAACGGACGTCAGACTCACCGGCCGATAGTTTCCGGCATCACTTTTCGCTCCCTTTTTGAATATTGGCACTACATTCGCCTGTCGCCAATCAAGTGGCACAGACCCAGTCTCAACAGAGTCCTTAAATATAAGATATAACGGTCTGTCTATCACATTACTTAGTTCCCTTAGTACCCGTGGGTGTATGCCATCAGGTCCTGGTGATTTGTTTATTTTAATGTTACTGAGGCGTTTCTGTACCCCAGCTTGGGTTAGATTTGTCATACTTAGTGGAGGATTAAGTTTGTCACTTCTCATTTCTCCTGTTAGTTCGATTTCCTTTGTGAAAGTTGTCGAAAAAAAAATTATTTAATAGATTAGCTTTATCCTCATCTTTCTCTATGATTTTGCCTTCCTCACTTTTTATCGGTCCAATATTATCCGATTTAATCCTTTTACTATTTATATACGTAAAGAACAGTTTGGGATTTGATCTACTTTCCCTAGCAATATGTCTCTCTGTTTCCTCCTTCGCTATTTTTATTTGTTTTTTACAGGTTCTCGTTTTTTCCTTGTAACACATTAGTGCTTCCTTACTGTTTTCCTGTTTTAATCTCTTGAATGCCTCTTTTTTGCTATTTAACGCCCCTTTTACGTTCTTGTTCAACCATATTGGTTTCCTCTTATTTCTGGCCCTTTTATTCCCATATGGTATATATCTCTCGCACTGAGTATTCAGAATTCTTTTGAAGGTTTCCCATTTACTATTCGTATTCCTTTAAGTACTTTGTCCCAGTCAATAAGTTGAAGGTTTTCTTTCAGCTGATCAAACTTCGCCCTCCTAAAGTTTAATGTTTTTGTTGTTCCCTTATTGATAACCCTACTGAAGGGCATTTTGAAGTCGATAATATTATGGTCGCTATTACCTAGGTGCCCCCCTATCTGTACCTCAGTTATTCTATCAGGCCTATTAGTCAATATTAAGTCCAACACGGCCTTCCCTCTCGTTGGTTCCTGCACTAGTTGGGAGAGATAATTATCCTTAATATTTGTCAAGAACCTTTTACCTTTCTGAGATCTACAGGTTTCTGTTTCCCAGTCAATATCCGGGTAGTTGAAATCCCCCATTACAATCACTTCATTATGTTTTGCTACTTTGTCTATTTGTCCTAATAGCAGATTCTCATTCTCCTCTGTTATATTTGGTGGCTTATAGCAGACCCCCAGTAATATTTTATTATTATTTTTAGTTCCCTCTATCTCTACCCACATGGACTCGACCCCCTCTTCTCCCTCTCCTATATCTTCCCTTAGTCTGGGTTTTAGACATGACTTTACATATAAGCAGACTCCTCCGCCTTTCCCCTGTTTCCGGTCCCTTCTAAATAAACTATAATCTAATAAATTTACCGCCCAGTCGTAGCTATCGTCTAGCCAAGTCTCTGTTATACCTACGATGTCATACCTCTCCTCCGATATAAGCGCCTGCAGCTCATCCGCCTTATTGGTCAGGCTTCTTGCGTTGGTCAGCATGCAAGATAAAACTTTGGGGTTATTTAGCATCCTATTCTTCTCTAACGATCTAACTGTACTATCCCCACCCCCCTCTCCACCCTCAATATATTCACTTCTCCCCTTCCCCCTTGCTTGCCTCACATCCCACCTATTTCCTTGGTTTCCCCCCCCCGTCTCTAGTTTAAAAACTCCTCCAGCCTATTAGCCATCTTCTTCCCCAGCACTGCTGCACCCTCCCCATTGAGGTGCAGCCCGTCCCTACGGTAGAGCCTGTAGCCGACCGCGAAGTCGGCCCAGTTCTCCATGAACCCAAACCCTTCCGCCTTGCGCCAACTCTTTAGCCACTTATTCACCTCCCTAACTTCCCGTTGGCGCTCCTGTGTGGCTCGCGGGATTGGTAGTATTTCTGAGAAAACTACCTTGGAGGTCCTTGCCCTAAGCTTCCTACCTAGGTCCCTGAAATCATTTTTAAGGACCCTCCATCTACCACTCACTTTGTCATTGGTGCCGATGTGGACCATGACCGCTGGGTCTTCGCCAGCCCCACCCAGTAACTTGTCAACCCGATCCGCGATGTGCCGGACTCGAGCGCCAGGGAGGCAGCACACCGTTCGGCGATCCCGGTCTTTGTGACAGATTGCCCTGTCTGTCCCCCTAATAATAGAGTCACCCACTACCAGAACCTGTCTTGCCTGCCCTACACTTCCCCCCTCCCCCTCATTACTGGAGCATACACTCCCCCGGCGGTCAGAGGATCTGTCGTGCTCCAATAATGCCGGTTCTGAACCAGCCTTCCTGTACTTCTTCCCTCTATCCCTCCTAACTGTTATCCAGCTCCCTGCCTGTTCAGCCTGCACTTCCCCTCTATGGTCCACCCCCAGTATTGACCCATTGAGTGTCTGCTCGGTGAGCAGCAAACTCCGTTCCATGTTGTCGATGCTCCTCAGTACCGCTATCTGAGCACTTAGATCCAGAATTTGGGCTTCCAAGTGCACGATATGCTCACATCTCTCGCAGCAGTATGGATCCTCGAGCGGTTGCTCACGGAATGCATACATTGCGCAAGATGTACACTGCACGGCTCCGGCCAACATGGACGTCATTCTAAATATGGGGATACAGTCAGTATATATATATACAAGTACAAAACACAATTATTTATATATAGGTGTATGGACGGGGATCAATTAGGGATGTGCAAGTGTATCAATTAGATATCGGCGGGGGATCAGTTAAGTATCAAGTATGGACGGGGGAATCAGATAAGTAGGTCAGGTGGATTAATTAAGTAAAAAGTAAAGTAAAGAAAGAATGAAACACAGTCAGCAATTCAGTCCTAAGTCCTCCCTTCCAAACTCCCTGAATCCAAAGTCACTGAAAAACAAGTCACACACTTACTTTCATTCGCACTTACGCTCCGGACACACGCAGCTCGTTCACACTCGCAAACTAAGAGATTTAAAGAGCTTTTTTTGTTTTTTTTTTCTTCCTTTTCCAGCAATGTACCCTTCACCTCAATGCACTTCCAAAGGACTTGATGTCCAACCAGCTGCCCCTTATAAACCCTTAATTATGACCCCATCCCCTTAATTAACCCCTTGTGAGTAAATCTACACTTCAGGATTTTATTGCAATGTAGTTAACCCTTAAATACACAGGTAGTAAACTAAGAAACTAAAACTGTAGTGAGAAAATAGGTTTTAAAAAGCCCAATAAATCTAAACAGGTAGAAAAGCACTCAGCAGGTCACATTGCAGCACTCACCGCAATTCACACAGGTATTTTCTGCAGGATTCCCAAATACCTCTTCACTGAAAAACAAGTCACACACTTACTTTCGTTCGCACTTACGCTCCGGACACACGCAGCTCGTTCACACTCGCAAACTAAGAGATTTAAAGAGTTTTTTTTTTTTTTTTCTTCCTTTTCCAGCAATGTACCCTTCACCTCAATGCACTTCCAAAAAAAAAAAAAAAAAAAATGGACAATTGAACGCTGCGGTGGGACGTGGACGTGGACGTTGATGCTGTTTCTTGAGAAACTGCCATAACAAGTGAAGACTGAGAGGAGGGGGCATCTTTACATGCAGTATGGACAGGGGATTGCCTTGCACACACAACAGGGGGTTCTATTGCACGCACAACAGTGGAAGAAGCTGTGGTGACACCCGCTGACACTGGTCGTGGACCCTGGGTTTCGCCCCACAAAGTCGGGTGCTTTGCTGCCATGTGCCTGATCATGCTGGTGGTGGTCAGGCTGGTAGTTTTGTCACCCCTGCTGATGCTGGCATGGCAGGTGGAACATATGGCCTTTTTGGGGTTATCAGCAGAGTCTTTAAAAAAATTCCAGACTCTGGAAGACCTACCGCTTGTACTGGCAACGTCCCTCGTGTTGGTGTTACGGGGAACGGTTGCCTGCCTTCTGTCTGTGGCCACCACACTGCTTCTTTCTGCCTGTTGGGGTACTCTGCCTCCCTCCCCCTGTGTGCTGCTGGCCTCACTCTGCATGTCCTCCTTCCACGTTGGGTCAGTTACTAGATCATCCACCACCTCCTCCTCTTCCACTTGCACACCACGATCCTCCTCCTCACTTCCTGGCAATTGTGTCTCGTCATCGTCCACCTCTTGTGACAGATTGCCAACATCGACTTCCTGTGGCCGTGGCTGTTCAAATATTTGGGCATCGCAACATGGGATCTCCTCTTCCACCACTTCAAGCGTATCAGGCGAGGGGCCCAAATATGAAAATGGACCAGTGAACAGCTCTTCAGAGTGTCCAAGTGTGGGATCACTTGCTGTCTGACGACACTCGGCATGGTGGGAGGAAGGAGCATCAGGGTGAGGAGGAGTATGCAGTCGAGACTCACGGCTACTAAGAGTTGACCGTGTGGAAGACAGACCGGAGGTGGTGGTGCCCAGGTAACTGGAAGTATTGTCTGCTATCCAATTAATAACCTGTTCACACTGATCAGTTCTCAATACTGGTGTTGTTCTGTGCTTCCCTAGTAATTCGGTCAAGAAGTGGGAGCGAGAAGATGTGGCTGTTGGTTGTGGCACATTTTCACCTTGGCCACGGCCCCATCCTCTGCACGAACCATCACCAGAACGTCCACTTCCACGTCCCTTGTCACGCGCCTTGCCCATTGTAAATGAAGTAAAATAGCTTACACTTGCACTATCAATGGAAAAAGGGTAATAAAGAGTAGATTAGAACCGTGGAAGAGGAAAACCACAGTTATTGTTTACTGGGGTATACCACACTTTTTTAAATAGAGATATTTGCGGCTGAACAGTGAGCGACACACTCAAACTGTTTTTTTTAGATACAAATGGCCCAAAAGTGGATAATACAGAAGTTTGTACCGTGGAACTGCAAAACCACACTTGTATTTCTCGGGCCTACACCAGACTATTTTCAACAGATATATTTGTGTCTGAAAAATCAGGGAGACACTATTTTTTTTTTTTTTACAGCAAAAAATGCAAAAAGCATGATAATACAGATTTTTTACCATGGAACAGCAAAAGCACACTTCTGTCTCTCTGGCCTACACCAGACTATTTTCAACAGATATATTTGTGTCTGAAAAATCAGGGAGACACTATTATTATTTTTATACAGCAAAAAATGCCAAAAAACAGGATAATAGAGATGTTTTACCGTGGAACATCAAAACCACAGTAATAATTTACTGGTGTATACCAGGATTTTTAAAATATATATATATTTGCGGCTGAACAGTGAGCGACACACTCAAACTGTTTTTTTCAATACAAATCGCCCATAGAACTGCAAAACCACACTTCTATTTCTCTGGCCTACACCAGACTATTTTCAACAGATATATTTGTGTCTGAAAGATCAGAGGCACACTTTTTTTTTTTGGGGGGGGGGGGCACCAAAAGGTTAATAAGATGGGTATTTGTACATTGTGAAGGAGGAAAAAAAAAAGAGGATTTAGATAAAAAAAAAGGATTTTTCCTGGCCCCCAGGACCTGGAGCTAAGTCCAGCAATTTCAGCAACAGGAGCAGCACACAGGACTGTAATGCAACGTTTGCTGGTATAACCACTGCGTCTCCTATACAGCCTGCCTGCCTGCCTGCCTGATAGTCCTTCTCAGGACTAATATCCATCCCAGGTATGTTTGTTTGATCTGGCAGCCTTTACAGACCCTACACTAACTATTTTGCATGATATATCTCTCCCTAAATCAGCAGCGCTGTCCCTACACTGTCTGATCCGGAGTGACTGTGTCCAAGATGGCGGCGCCCGGTTTTAAATACTCGGGGTGACGCTGTGCGGCCAGCCAATCACTGTAATGCCCACAACAACATGGCTGCGGCATTACAGTGACTGGCTGGCAATCCCTGCATGTTCATTGGCTCTTTAAAGAGCGCCAAACATGCAGGGCGGAGACCCGAGCTCCCGCCCGAGTAACCCGGAAATGCTCGGTGCTCGCCGAACATCCCGAGTAGCGTGATGCTCGGGCGAGTACCGAGCAGTGTCGAGCATGTTCGCTCAACACTAATAATGATACATCAAATCATGTCAGATGTTTAAACCCGCTGGTACACATGTAAAGTATAAATCCACCAACTTTCTCTATTAAGAAGCTTTCTCCTATAATCATCCACCAAATCTCCACCAATCGCCACGGCCCACGGAGCGGACACAACAGTCAGTGAATCCTTCCTTATTTAGTATAGAGTCTACTAATACTTTGGGCGTATTAGCCCAGCTGCAAAGCAAGCTGCACCGCCTGTGTATCTAATAATAATTTTTAACTGCATCTAGCCTAGGCAGACTGTGGGGACCCCCAACCAAACCCAGACGTTCTGCATCTATCCCAGCCAATCATTTGATAGTATTGCTAGTAGCAGAGTCGCATGGGCTCTAAACCTTGCATAGCCTGTGCATTTTTTCTGATCGATAAGGATGACCCAACTCATGTTATCGGTAACATTTGTCACCAAAAGCTAAGTAGAGGCCAAAAAATCCATAGTTTAAGTACTTCATGCATGAACCGTCACACGGATATGAAGCATAAGTTGCAGTGCGAAGCTCACTGTGCTACAATGCGGCCTAGCGGGCCGGGCCAACCACCATCTGCCCCACCTGTGTCATTCTGGGGAGACTAAAAGCTTGAGGATTTTGGAAAATCACCTCACCAACCATTTTAAGCAACTCTGGGACAATTGATGCCACTTAAGTGGTGTCTGTGCCACAATTTTGGGAAAAAAAATGGAGACTCTTTTTGGAGTCCCCTTGCTGTGTTTTACATGACGTTGCCATCGTCAATTCCAGGTGGGTCAGGTCTCCCCCCCCTTTTAACCGTAAGAAACTACATACGCTATGGCTTGGGGTAACACAGATGGTTGAGTCTGGAGAGCTGTTTACTCATACTATAGCCTGGGAATCAGAGGTCTGATCCAAAGCTTCAGTGTCTGCTAGTCAGCGGAGTAGCCACCGCCTGTAGATCTAATTACAATTTTTTTTTTCAAATTCAAGTTTTTTTTATTTTTGTGTTGAAAAAGTACAAGAAAATACAATATACATAGTAAAAGGGGTAGTATAACTATAAATCTATGCATAACGACAGATACATTTGGGGGTACAGGGAGGGTTTTCCATCAATATCCAGATCAAGCATGTATTTTTCCATATGAAAGATAGAGAGAGAGGGAGCGGACCACGGCAGACCACCAATCAATAGAGTGCGAATATGATCATTGTTGTGCCGACATCACGGATAACTTTAGTTGGGGGCTAGATGGTAGGCGTCAGAGTTTTGCAAATCAATCCAATACCTCCAAATCACACAGTATCTATCAACATCAGCCGGTGAGATGGCAATCAGATGCTCCATCCTATTAAAGAGGGAGATCTCCGCAAACCATTCCTCCACAGTGGGTGGGTCTCTGCTTTTCCAGTGTCGTGGAATGACATTCTTAGCTGCCTGTATTAGGTAGCCTATTGATGATCTTTTATAACTACGTTTACTTATTGGTAACATTGATAAAAAGAGGGCTTCTGGCATATTAGGGATAGTCAAACCAGTTATTTTCTCAATCATGGGAACCACCTTTGCCCAAAATGCATTTATCATAGGGCATGCCCACCATATGTGTGACATTGTCCCTTTGCACTCCCCACATCTCCAACATCTATCTGAGACCACTGGATACCATCTATGAAGGACTGCTGGTACCTGGTACCATCTAGAGATAATTTTGAAGGAGGTTTCCTGAGCTTTGGACCCTATTGAGGTTTTATGTGTTAGGAAGAAACATTTATCCCATTGTGAGTCAGAGAAGGACTTCCCCAGCTCCCTTTCTCATGCACCGCAGAATCCTGACCTATTGTCAGTTACCTGGGCAATGAGGAGATTATACAGTAGGGAGATGGAGTGTGTAGGGGGTGACAATGATAGGCTCAATTTTTCAAAGTTTGTGAGTTCTCTATGAAGATGTGTGCACTTATTCACAGTTGAATAGAAGTGTTGTAACTGGCTATATTCAAAATTAGCCTTCGAGGAAGTGGCTCTTCCTTGTAACAAGTCATTGAAGGGGAGCAGTGAAGTATTGGAGATGACATGAGAAAATAATATCGGGTGGGATTTATTTGAACCGAGAAATCTATTTGCAGATAGTCCTGGTGGGAAATCGGGATTATCTGAAATTGGGAGCAAGGGGCCCTGGGGGTCGATTGAGGATAAGCTTTTTTTTGGGGATCTCAAAGCCAAAGCAGTGGCATAAGTACTATATGACATGAGGCCAAGAGAGGGGACAATTAAATGGGCGCACCATGGGAGAGTGGTAAGAGCTTTAGGACAAATGGATTGAGCTATTTTGACCCACAATTTCCCCTCCGAATGATGGAAGAAGTCCAGGATTCTAGCGTGTACTGCTGCCATGTAATGCCTTCTACAATCCGGAAGGCTAAGGCCCCCCTTTTGTTTGTGTCTGATCAGAACGTCCCCCCCAATGCGTGGAAGCCCACTTACCCAGATAAATCTGCAAAAGCTACTGCCTATTCTTTTCAAAAAATTTGAGGGAATTACCACGGGAATGGTTTGGAAGAGGTATAAGAGTTTAGATAGGACGTTCAAGAAGTAAGATCTCTATGGAGTTGTTCAATAAAGGGCCCAAAATTAAGATAACATAGATGGGAGAGGTCTCTATGAATATGAATTCCTAAGTATTTGATACCCTGTGAGGGCCAGGCAAAGGGAAAGTTGGACTGGATGGAATCCTGTATGGATTTGGGGAGGGAGACATCGAGGGCCTCAGACTTCGCTGCATTGATTTTAAAATTTGACCATGTACCAAAGTGATCTATTTCAGCCATAACAGCAGTGATGGATATATGTGGTTGAGTGATATATACTAGGACATCATCAGCAAATGCAGAGCACTTGTACTCGGTGCCGCCCACCTCAATCCCCTTAATATTGGGGTTATCGTGAATTGATGAGAGCAGGTGCTCCATCACTAGGATGTATAAGAGAGGGAACAGAGGACATCCCTGCCTTGTCCCATTGGTGATTATTAAAGGTGATGATAATGTTCCATTTATCTTCAGCCTAGCTTACGGATTGCGATACAGGGCCATGATTTTGGCTATAAAAGGGTCCCCTACCCCAAGCTTTTTAAGAGAATAATATATGGCGTGCCAGGAGACTCTATGGAATGCTTTCTCAGCATCCAATGAGAGTATCTAATTACAAATTTTTAACTGCATCTAGCCCAAGCAATACTTTGGGCCTAGTAGCAGTGTCTGCTAGTCAGCGGATTAACCCAGCTGTTAAGCAAGCTACACCACCTGTAGTTTGGACACTTATTTTTTTCAAAGGAAATGGTTCAGGCCCCCGGGACACTCAGTGAAAAGCATCGGGGAGGCACCCCAAGGCATAGGGGCTGGGACTGGCGGTAGGACGCGTTGCGGTGGACCGCCAAGCTCGATCCTTATAAAAGCTTTTTAACTGCAGCAGCTTTAGTGGACGCTACTGGATCTGGAACTCTTTTTTTATTTATAAAAGTACAAAAACACAAAAACAAAACACAAATACAAACATTATACAAGAAAAACCAAAAACCCCAGCAAGACAAGCCCAAATCCAAAATTATACAGAGTCCAACAAACTAACACATGACACTTGACACTAAACACAAGACACAGAACGTCCTCGTTTTTACAAAAGACCCCCCAGCAAGGGAAGACCTTCCGTACCTACCAGCCAGGCCATGCCCTAAAGCGCACAAGACCCCTAACATCCGCAACATTCATACCTGCACATTCACACCTAACCCCAAAAAGGAAAACTAAATAACTGGCCCACCACCCAAAATAAGAGATGGGCCACCCAGCCAAAACTAACACTCTACACGCACAATTTTTTTTTTTCCCCACCACCATTTTTAAACACCCAAGGTCCCACGAAATTCTGTGGCCATATACACGCAAAAAGGGTCCTTTTTCCCACATCCCGCAGAACGTCCTTTTACAAAACACTCCTTCCCTCTCCCCCCCTGAAACCTCCCACCCAACCTAAAACTACACCCCCCCACGTGCAATACACATAAATATACATACAATACACATATACATACAATACACAACATAACAAGTCTGTTTTAACAATATACTTAGCAATGACATGATAATATAAACTAACCACAAAGAATCAACCATAAATCAAAAATCAGACCCAAGTTCAGTGCTTGCAAGCCCTATATTCCGATTCCGATACCGCAAAACAAAAAATCTTCAATGTGAGGGGAGCAGCCCACCACCAGGGAACTGGAGACTACAGAGGCTCTCACCCTAATCTAACACACAACACCCTGTCCCTCCCTATTAAAGAAAAAGAAAACCATGTCCCTACCGCCCTACCAATCTTTCCCTACCTGTCCCTACCTGTCCCTCACTGACCCTCACTATCAACCTAATACTAACTAACTATCCCTAAGGACTGTCCCTATCTGTCCCTCCCTGACCCTACACAACTATCTGACCCTACAAATAAATATAAAATATAGAAAGGGACTAAACTAACCCTATCACAGACACACGTACCCTAACTCTCCCTAGGGCACATTAAATGAGAACCCCCTCCATAGAAGGGTAGCCCTCCCTGCACCCAGCCTCTCATACTCCAGCGAGCGCACTTTTGCCAGGTCACCCAGGATGTTCCTAATCACCTCTTCCCGGGGGAGGACTTTCTGCTGGGTGGACACTAAACACCGTGCATTCCACGTGTAAAACCTAGTCACTAAACTAACTAAGAAAACAGTGCCCCGATCTCGGCCACCAAGGGACCTGAATGCCCCATAGGCCCACTCCGCATAGGAAAGGCCTGCCAGCCTGGACCAGCCAATGGAAGCACCCACCCTACTGTAGACCTCTGTATTAAAGGGGCACTGAAGCAGGAAGTGCTCCATGCTCTTGAGCATGCCGCCACACTCCTCGCGGGGACAATCCCGGTCATCAGAGTTCCTGTACTTCAGGATGTCCCTCACATACAGTCTCCCATGGAAGCAGCACCAAGCCATATCCCAAAACTTCAAGGGGATCCGCTTAGAGTTCAATAACCCAAGCCCTACCTCCAGATCCCGGCTCGGGCAATCCTTGAGCGCCAGGGGCTTCTGAAAGTGGGTCAACAGGACCCTATTGTCAAGTAACCTCCTTGACAAGGTTCTGATCTTCCACACTCCCAGACCCCACCGGCGGATCACCTTCAGAACCGGGGTAGCATAAGCTGAAAGATGCCCATGAGGCGTTCGAAGGTCCTTCACCTGCCCTCCTGTCTCCCATTCCTGGAAGAAAGGCCGAAACCACCCCCTACAGGAGAATACCCACGGAGGAGCCCTCTCTAACCAGAGGTTGGCGATGTTTGCCTTAAGAAAGGTGTTTACTAAGAACACCACTGGGTTGACCATACCCAACACTCCTAGTCTCCTCGTGCGGTACGTGACCTCCCTCTTGATTAGGTTCAGCCTATTCCCCCATAATAGTTGGAAGAACAGGCTGTAGACCCGTGTCCAAAGAGGCTCTGGCAAGATGCAGACGCTGCCCAGATATATTAATAAAGGGAGCAAATAACCCTTGGCCAGGCTAACCCTTTCCCTCAGGGTCAAGGACCAACCCTTCCACTGATACACCTTCTGGGCGGCAATCTTAAGTCTGCCCTCCCAATTTTGCTGGGGATAGTCCCCCGGGCCGAAACTGATGCCTAAAATTTTTGCTGTGGCCTGAGGCCCTGGAAGGGTGTCTGGGAGATCAAAACTAGGATCTCCCCCTCCCAGCCAGAGACTCTCACACTTATCCCGGTTGATCATGGACCCGGATGCCACCGAGTAGCGCTCAACCTCAGACATGACCCAATCTGCCTCCCCTCTCGAGGATACAAAAAGGGAAACATCATCGGCGTATGCCACTACCCCCAAGGTGGCCTCTGGCTCCGCCTGGTCCATCCTGACTCCCACCAACGGTCCACGCTCCACCCTCCTTAGAAGGGGGTCGATTGCGAACACGTTTAACAGTGGGCTCAGAGGACAGCCCTGGTGGACACCAGAATTCACCTCAAAAGGGTGTCCGACCCAACCGTTCACGAGCGGAAAAGTCTCTGCCCCATTGTATAACACTCTCAACCAATCAACAAACCTCCCGAGCAGACCTTACCTCAGAAGGACGGACCAGAGGTACTCATGGTTAACCCGGTCAAAGGCTTTCGCCTGGTCTAAGGACAGCAAGTACCCCTTCCAGTGCCTGCCCTGCTCTGCTCCACTGCCTCCCGGACACCGAGCACAGCACTAAATGTACTGCGGCCGGGAACAGAGCAGTGCTGGGCCCTCAAAACGAACCGGGGTGAAAATTTCACCAACCGATTAAAAAGCACCTTTGCCAGAACCTTTGGACCCGTATTGAGAAGCGCTATGGGACGCCAATTCTCATTACGGGACGAGTCTTTACCCTTTGACAGGATAATCAGGGCTGACTTCCTCATTGAACTGGGCAGAGTGTCCGAGGAGAGACACTCATTAAACACCTCAGTCAAGAGGGGGACCAAAGAGTCCCTAAAGGTCTTGTAAAACTTGGATGTTAAGCCATCAGGACCAGGCGACTTTTTGGGCCGAAGCCCATCAATCGCCCGCCTCACTTCCTCTTCCCTGATTACTTCTGCCAAAACATGAAGAGAGGGGTCATCCCCTGGCTCGGGGATGGTTTCAGCCAGGAAAGCTGACATCTCATCCCGATCAGGTACCCTCCTCCCCAAGAGGTGCGAGTAGAAGGATCTGACCACCTCCAGGATCCCTGATTTGGATCTGTTCAGGGACCCCGTACTGTCGATCAGTCCTGTTACCACCTTACAACTCACTGACATCCTGCAGTTCCTGTAAGGGTCGGGCGAGCGGTACCTCCCGAAATCCCTCTCAAAAACCAAGGATGTGTGTCTATCATACTGACACCCCTTGAGCAAGGTCTTCACCCTGGAGAATTCTTCGCGGTCCCCTCCAGTCGAGACGAGCTGCTCGAGTTTCCTCCCCAGATCCCGATACAGGCGGTACCTGTTCAGGTCCCTGAGGCACATCTGCAGGTAACGGCTGCCCACATCGTACTGTGCTCACCAGGTGAGGGGCTCAGACAACTCCCAGATAACTTTGGAGTGCTTCACAGGACCCCCTTTGTGTGTCCTTTGTCTGGCCTTTCTTACCAACCCATCTGTCCGGCTGCCTCGGGCCTCCTCTTGGTAAGCGCCAGTTTCCCTGACCCTATGTGGTGCCTTCCTAGCGGGTGTAGCGAGGGGCTGCGCCACATAAAATGTCACAGCCTCCTGTTTCTAGCTGAGGGTCGTTTCCTGCCTCCACTAGTTTCGGGGACCGGTCTCCCCCTTTGGCCTGACCCCTCCACGCAGGTGGATTCGGGCGTGCGGTGGCGACTCGCCCATCCGCACCCCTGAGATCCCTTCGCTCCTCGTTCCTGGAGCCTTCTCCGCTCCTCTTCCTTCCTTCTCCCTCTTCCAGGCCTGGGCCTCTGTTACTAGGCCCGCCTCCGGAGCAGAGCTCAAGCAGAGCCCCTGCTCCCTGCCACTTCTGCTCAGACTTCTCTGCACTGAACTAAGATGGTGCCCACCTTTTATACTCCCTTCTCAATGCACCCAGGAACTGCTTCCTCCCTGCTCCTGCACTACAGGGTTCCCCTTCCTCAGTGTTCCCTCCCCCCACTCCAGCCAGGGACAGGGACTGTCGTGCCCATCTCAGGGGCATATTGGTCGCCCTGCCCCACGGCAATGTGGTGTAATGCATGCAGGTGTCGGGTCCTGATCCACACTACATCCTTACCTGAGAGTGAGATATCACACCTCTGGGTGAGGTGCAATACGTCTGTAGCAACCGAGCCCTCAGGGTGCTACAGTTCCATTTATCTTCAGCCTAGGTGACGTATTGCGATACAGGGCCGTGATTTTGGCTATAAAAGGGTCCCCTAGACCCCTACCCCAAGCTTTTTAAGAGAATCATATATGGCGTGCCAGGAGACTCTATGGAATGCTTTCTCAGCATCCAACGAGAGTATCTAATTACAAATTTTTAACTGCATCTAGCCCAGGAAATACTTTGTGCCTAGTAGCAGTGTCTGCTAGTCAGCGGATTATCCCGGCTGTTAAGCAAGCTACACCACCTGTAGTTTGGACACTTCATTTTTTCAAAGGAAATGCTTCGGGACCACGGGATACTCAGTGAAGAGCATCAGGAGGCACCCCAAGGCATAGGGGCTCGGACTGGCAGTAGGATGCCTTGCGGTGGACAGCCGAGCTCGATCCTTATAAAAGCTTTTTAACTGCAGCAGCTTTAGTGGACGCTACTGGAGCTGGAATTACGCGGCTGCTGGCCTGAGACTTGCCCTCCAATAGATCCTTGTAAATGGATTTAAAGTGTATTTATTCAAATTAGAGAGACAATTTAAATTAAAAAGCTTAGAGCTGCCTCCACCACAGGGGGGCTCGCTCGACCCACCAGCGGACAGGCACCAGTATTGGGAGAGGGGGGCTGGCCGTCAGGGTGCACCGCGGCTCTGGCACAAACCCGGCGACACGGAGGTGGCACGGGCAGGAGCGGACTGAACGTGTCGGCTTCTCACTTTTTGGATTTTAGAAGGGCATGACATGCCTATATCTGTGTCTCCCCCTCCTTTTACTCCTCCACCTCTTTTCTTTTCGCATGACTATATGTACTTGTCACTTTTCCATGTGTTAGTTGTGTCTTCTGAGCAGTTTGTCAGCTTTTGGACACCTTTGAAGGTGTTTTCTATGTGTTTCTATGTGTTTTTGTTTGCCTGCCATTGGTTTTAATGGTGTTCGAAGGTGTTCGACGAACAGTTCGACGAACAGTTCGGCGAACACACGGGTGTTCGACGAACCGAACCGAACTCGAACACTACGGGGGTGGCTCAACACTAGTCGCAAGTCACCATCCCTGAGGTCCAGGGGCGAGGAAACCCCTTGAGAAGACCCCGAGGCCCCGGCCACTACCCCCGCAGAACTCCGGGGACTCGCGGCCGGGAGGGCAGATGGACCAGCCCCCTCCCCGTGCTCCCCGCTACCCACAGACGCTCCATTCATGACACACTGCCATTTGCATCCTCAGCCACAGCCACTTCCAAACCCACACTATCACCATTTGTATCCACGGTCACCCCACTCGCCCTGCTCCCACTCCCATACGCTCTGGGGTCAACGTTTTTCTTTTACTGGGTGCACTTTCTGGGCACAGTTTCACCACCGTCCATATTATCAGTGACAGTACTGCCACCTGTTGGTGGCGTCTTCCCTGCCGGGGGGTTCTGCACACTCAGTGCTGCTGGCCCTTTAAGTACCACACTGCATGGTTTAAGTAGGGCAGCACAACTGCTCCCAGTATGCCTGGAGCTTCCTGTCTTACAGGCAGGAAAAGAGCCAGGTGTAGCTCCTCCCCCTGCACCAACCAGCCCTGCTGCAGCCCCTGCCCCAGGTAAGCCCCCAGACACGGGGGACCCCGACACGCAGGCACCTGTATTCACCACGGCTGCAGCCCCCCCACTGGCACTGACCGCAGCTGCGGTCTCTGCTGCTCCAGGAGCAGCCACCGGCACAAAGCCACGCCCCCTGGGCATGGCCACACCCACATGGGCGGACCCACCTGGGAAGCCACGCCCCCAGCGCCCGGCAGCACAGTACTGCTCACTGTGGCCACTCCTACATGGGCGGGCCCTGCCTGGGAAGCCACGCCCCTGCACCCGGCAGTGCAGTGTGACCCTCTGAGGCCACTCCCACATGGGCGGGGGACGCCAGGGAGGCCACGTACCCAAAAAACGGCCACGACGGGACCCCCAAAGCCGACCCGGAGCCGGGTCTACTCTTAGGGGTCCCTGGTCCAGCGGCACCAATTCCCGGAGGCACAGCACCCCCCACTGTCACTCCCTTGGCCACAAAGAGCTTGGCCACAGCAACTTCGGCGGCCTGCCCCAGGCTAGGCCACTCCCCCTCGGCGTCCACCAGTGGCGGAGCCCCCAGCACTGATCCATTACTGGGCCCCTGCGCCGGGGGCCCCGACTTCGCCACGGACCCCGCCAGGGGAGCAGGCCCCACCACCTTCCTTTTACGAACCGGCTCTGCCGGAGTCACCGGCCCAGCACTTTTTGCCCTGCCAGATGCCGTACCAGGTGCCTGGGTCCCCAAAAGCGATCCAGATTTTTTAACGGATCCGTGAGTGAGGGACCCAGACACTTTCCCAGCACACGCCACCGGAGATGCTGCCCCGGCTGCCCGTGTGCCGCCAGCAGTTCAGATGGCAGCGGCAGTTACGCTCGCCGCCCCCCGCACACCAGCAGGTACACCAGGTGCCAGGCCAGCCCCCTCTCTCACAGGGGATCCAGCCTGAGCACCACCATGGTTTTTGCCTGCCGCCTGGCCGCCCTCTGTGCCATGCTCCATGTCAAACTCATCCGACACACCACCTTCATTACTGCAAACATAGGCGGCGCTCTGCGTGCCATGGCCTATAGTCTCCCCGCTCCCTCGCTGCGGACCCACAAAAGGGCCCGAGCCGGAGTGGGTAGCTGGTGCCGCACAACGGGACCAGGGGGCCCCAGAGAGGGGGACAAACACAAATTTATGTGCAACAGATGTTATTTTTTTTTTCCTTACCTTCTTTGCTTTCCTCTTCATCCCCCTCCCGGTTGCCTTGTCCTCGCAGATCTCATCCCCGAATATCAGCTGATTAAAACGTACCGGGGACTCGATCTGCCGGATCTGCTTCATGACGAGGCAGCCCCCCTCATTGCTGCTACTACCACCCTCATCATCCTCCCCCTCGCTCCCGCTGCCCTCTGAAGGGCTAGAATCAGACGGGAGAGCCATCTGCTCGGGGGCTACCCCGCTATGCGACGCCTGGAGATCACTTACCAGGCCACCAGATGGCGGGTAGGGCGCGACTTCCTCCTCACAGTCCTCTTCCTCCTCCTCCTCATCCTCTACCGCCACCATCTGGCTGGAGCTCCGCGACCCCTCCAGAGATCCACCGGCCATGGCTCTGAACCGGTCATCATTCATGAGTTTTTCTCGGAATGGCCCGCTGCCGGCCAGGATGGTACACCGCCGATTCTCCACCTCCTCAATGGTTTTCTTGATCTTCCTGACCACGGCGGATAGCTCAGGCTTCTTGCTGCTAGAGGCCCTGTTGGACCTCTCCTGAACTACCCTCAACTCCCACCAGAGAGATTTTAGCTTCCTAGAGGCGTCCTCATACTCGCATACTATGCGGGAGTCATAGCTGACCGTGGACTCCTTCGCCACCTTGGTGCCCCATTCAAGGGGCACTGCTGCAGCACCCCTGCTCATACTTGGCCTACCTCCGGGGGGAGGAGCCGCCACGGCCGTGGCCTCGGGGGTCCCTCTGGTCTTCATGCTGGACTCCCTGCCTTTTCCGGACCTGGTCATCCCGGCCGGGATGGTATTCCTCCCGCCCCCCACCAGCTTGGACCGGGGGGCAGGAGCCGGGGGCCCAGAGGCCAATCCCAGGACAAGCCTGCTTTTCTGGGAAGGGGGCAGACAAAAAGTCCCAGATGGAAAAGCAAAACCTCCCTTTCCAGGAGCTCTCTCCACACCCCAAACACAGCAGCACACGGCAGGCTCCGCCTCTTCCTGCTACGCGGCTGCTGGCATGAGACTTGCCCTCCAATAGATCCTTGTACAAGGATTTAAAGTGTACTCATTCAAATTAGAGAGACAATTTAAATTAAAAAGATTAGACCTGCCTCCACCGCAGGGGGGCTCGCTTGACCAACCAGCGGACAGGCATCAGTATTGGGAGAGGGGGGCTGGCCGTCAAGGTCTGGCACAAACCCGGCGACATGGAGGTCGCACGGGCAGGAACGGACTGACCGTGTCGGCTTCGCACTTTTTTGGTTTTAGAAGGGCATGACATGCCTATATCTGCGTCTCCACCTCCTTTTACTCCTCCACCTCTTTTCTTTTCGCATGACTATATGTACTTGTCACTTTTCCATGTGTTAGTTGTGTCTTCTGAGCAGTTTGTCAGCTTTTGGACACCTTTGAAGTGTTTTCTATGTGTTTTCTATGTGTTTCTATGTTTCTATGTGTTTTTGTTTGCCTGCCATTGGTTTTAACGGTTTTCGAAGATGTTCGACAAACAGTGCGACGAACAGTTCGGCGAACATACGGGTGTTCGACGAACCGAACCGAACTCGAACACTACGGGGGTGGCTCAACACTAATCATAAACACCCTTTAAAAAAATTATGTGGGTGTTGCATCACGGACCAGGGTCACCCTGGTGATATGGTGGTGAAGGATGAGGAGAAGGAGGAGGACAAGAGCAAATAGCCAAAATCAAGAAGCGTATACCCATGTGTGGGTGTGAAAAGGTGCATGGGTATACATATCCCAAGAAAAGACACTGGATTTGAGTGTATGTTACTCTGCTATGATTTGGTGGTGTTGAGAAGTCTGGCCCAATCCAGCCCTTGTTCATTTTTATAAGAGTCAGCCTGTCAGCATTTTCAGTTGACAGGCGGATGCGTTTATCAGTTATAATTCCACCAGCGTCACTAAAAACACGCTCTGATAAAACGCTGGCAGCAGGGCAGGCCAGGACCTCAAAGGCATAGAGAGCCAGTTCATTCCACGTATCCAGCTTGGATACCCAATAATTATAAGGCACAGCGGAATCACGGAGGACGTTGGTACGGTCAGCAAGGTACTCCCTCAGTAACTTCCCAAACTTTGCACTCCTTGTGAGAGTACCCCGCGCCTCAGGGCCTGTGCGATGGGAGGGTCTGAGAAAACTCTCCCAGAACTTTGACAGTCTTCCCCTGCCTCTGCTGGATTGAAGTTGTGTACTCCTTGGTTGTCCAACAAAGTGTGCCTTCTGCCACCAGCATTTTCAGATGGGAATTTCTTTAATTGTTCCGCAACAAGGGCCTTCAGGTACAGCCCCATTTTTGTAGACCTGTCCGCCTCAGGAATAAGAGATATAAAGTTCTCCTTGTAGCGTGAGTCTAGAAGTGTCACCAACCAGTAATGACTGTCACCCAAAATTTTGAGAACACGAGGGTCATGGGATAGGCAGCGTAACATAAAAACAGCCATGCGTGCCAGACTGCTAACAGGCAAGACTTCTGTGTCCTCACCAAGAGGATGACTGACCATGCTCTTCTACTCCTCCTCCTCAATGTCCCCTAGCCATCCACTCTGAACAGACGGTATGACAGTTGTGCAGGTAGAACCGTCTATAGTGCATGAAACTAGCTCCTGTCCTTACTCCTCCTCCTCCTCTTCCTCATTGTCACCCAATCCACGTTGGGATGAGATGAGGCTTGGCTGTGTGTAATCACCCTATATGGTTCCTTGCTCCATCTCATCCACAATGCATCCTCTTTGATTGTGAGCAGAGAGCGTTTCAGAAGACAGAGAAGCGGGATGGTGATGCTAATTATGGAGTCATTGCCGCTCACCAAAGTTTTGGTGGATGATACAGATGTCTGACATTCATGTCCACTCCTGAGGTCTTATGTGTGGAGTCTGAACTGAACACCAATGGCCTTGTTGTTGCTGGTACTCAACAACTGCCCTCTTCTGCTCACAAATCCTTCCCAACAGCTGCAGTGTAGCGTTCCAACGCGTGGGGACATCACACACCAGTCTGTGAGCAGGAAGCTGCAAAAGCTGCTGAAACACGGCAAGGGCGGCAGAAGCTGTAGCTGACTTTCTAAAATGGGCACACAGGCGGCGTACTTTAACAAGCAGATCCGGCAGCTCCGGGTAGGATTTGAGAAACCGCTAAACCACGAGGTTAAGCACATGGGCCAGGCATGGTACGTGTGTGACCTCGCCTCGCCTCAGAGCCACCACCAGGTTCCGTCCATTGAAACACATGACCATGCCTGGCTGTAGGTTCAGTGGTGTGAGCCACAGATCTGCCTGCTCTTTCAGAGCTGTCCACAACTCTTCAGCATTGTGCGGTTTTTCATCTAAGCATATTAGCTTCAGCACAGCCTGTTGCCACATGGCCGAGGCAGTGCTGCAGTGCTTCCAACTTGTGACTAATGTGGTCATTTTGGAGATGGAGGCTGAAGAGGAGGAGTAGGCTGAGGAGGATTAGGTGCAGGAGCTGTAGACCATGGGGGCAACCCTGATTGACCTAGGGCCCGTAATCCTTGGAGTTGGGAGGACGTGTTCCATCCCAAGGTCCGACTGGGTCCCGGCTTCCACTATGTTACCCAGTGTGCCGTCAGCGAGATGTGCCATCCCTGCCCACAAGCACTTGTCCACGTGTCCGTGGTTAGGTGGACTTTCCCGGTAACTGCGTTGTTGAGGGCACGACTATTGTTTTCGGACACCTGCTTGTGTAATGCGGGGACGGCACACCGGGAGAAATAGTGGTGGCTGGGGTCCGAGTACTGAGGGACAGCCACCGCCATCAGGTTGCGTAATGCTTCAGTCTCCATGAGCGTAAAAGGCAACATTTTGAGCACAAGCAGTCGTGAAATGTGATAATTTAATAGTGTGGCCTGTGGGGCATTGGCTGCATATTTGCGCTTGCGTTCTAAGGACTTGGGTATGGACAACTGAACGCTGCACTGGGACAAGGACATGGACGTGCTTCCTGATGCTGCTACTTGAGAGTACGCAACGACAGGTGCAGGGCATGAGGCATCTTTACATGCACCATGGACTTGCATGCACAAGAGCGGAATAAGCAATGGTGCCACCTACAGACACTGTTCCTGGACCCTGAGGTTCGGCCCACAAAGTTGGGTGCTTTGCTGCCATGTGCATGATCATGCTGGTGGTGGTCAGGCTGGTCGTTTTGCCACCCCTGCTGATGCTGGCCTGGCAGGTGGTGCAAATGGCCTGTTTGAGGTTATCGGCAGAGTCTTTAAAAAACAACCAGTCTCGGGAAGACCTAACAGTTGTACTGGCAACTTCCTTCGTGTTGGTGTTACGGGGAATGGTTGCCTGCCTTCTGTCTGCGGCCACCACACTGCTTCTTCCTGCCTGTTGGGGTGCTCTGCCTCCCTCCCCTTGTATGCTGCTGTCCTCACTCTGCATGTACTCCTGCCAGGTTGGGTCAGTTACTATATCATCCACCAGCTCATCTTCCACTTCCGCAACCTGGTCCTCTTCCTGATTCTCTGGCAATAGTGTCTCATCATCGTCCACCTCTTGTGACACTTTCCCACTGCCACCTTCGTGTGACCATGGCTGCTCAAATATTTGGGCATCGCTACACGCGATCTCCTCTTGCCCCGCTTCAAGTGGACCGGGCGAGAGGCCTGAATCTATAAATGGAAAAGTGAACAGCTCTTCAGAGTGTCCGAGTGTGGGATCAGTTGTCTCCGGGTACTCGGCATGGTGGGAGGAAGGAGTATCAGGGTGAGGAATATGCGGTCCAGACTCACGGCTGCTGAGACTTGAGCATGTGGAAGACAGGGTGGTGGTGGTGGTGGCTAAGGGACTGGAAGCATTATCCGCTATCCAACCAACAACCTTTTGACACTGCTCTGGGTTCAATAGTGGTGTGCTGCAGTCCCCTAGAAATTGGGACAGGAAGGTCAGGCGAGAAGATGTGGGTGTTTGTTGTGGCACAATTTCGGCTTGCCCACGTCCTTGTCCTCGGCGTCTGCATGCACCATTACCATCAGGTCCAGTTCCCCGTCCCTTGCCATGTGCCTTGCCCATTTTAAATGGAGGTCAGTAACTTCCACACTCACTACAAATGACTGAGTTTGGAACGAACTTATATGTGATCGTGTGATGGAGAAAACCGAGTTTTAAATACCTGGCCTGTATGTAAGTAGTTTGAACAGCAAACTGCTGTGAATTGCTTCACTGACACACTGAAAGAGATTTTTAATGGAGGCCAGAAATGGCAGTATTTTCTGACAGCGCATATGTGATCCATTTGACAGAGAAAACAGAGTTTTATATACCTGGCCAGTAGGTAAGTAGTTTGAACAGCAAACTGCGGTGAATTGCTTCACTGACACACTAAATTAAATTTGCTTTTTAAGCAAATAATAAGGATTAAGATCCAAAGAAAAGTATTCCTGGCCCCTGAGATCTGGGCCTTTGTATAGAAATATCTAACAGCAGCAGAGGCAGAATTGAAATGGAGCCTCTTGTGCTATATGCACTGCTGTCTGCTATACACAATGTCTGCCTATACACCCTGTCTGCCTGATATCTCTGCAGATGGATTAGTCCCCAGAAGGACTGTTTGTTAAGATGGATATGTGTAATGTACGGTTTTTCTCCCTACACTACCTAATACACAATCAAATCTCTCCCTAACGCAGCAACAGCTCTCTCTACACTGTTTGATCCGGAGTGACTGTGATGAGCATGGCGGCGCCAGGTCTGATATAGACCTAATGACACTGAGCGGGCAGCCAATTACTGTAATGCCCACAACCAGCATGGCTACTGCATTACAGTGCATGGCAGGCAATCCCTGCATGTTCATTGGCTCTCTAAAGAACGACAAACATGCAGGGAGGGGACCCGAGTTCCCGCCCGAGCAACCCGAAAATACTCAGTGAGCGCCGAGCATCTCGAGCAGTGAGATGCTCAGGCGAGCACCGAGCAGTAGCGAGCGTGCTCGCTCATTACTAGTCAGGATAAGTGATGCTCTCACTAAATAGCAGCGACGGGAGGTTCGCTCACTGGTGCAGCAGAATACCTATGTGTTCTCAGACCTACCGGGTAGGACTACAGTTCTCCAACATGACATTGTCACCGAACACGGGGTAAGGGTGCGAATGAGACCATACCGGGTACCCGAAGCCCGGAGGCAAGCCATCACGGCTGAGGTAAAACAAATGCTCCAGTTAGGCGTCATCGAGGAATCATGGATTGAGTGGGCTAGCCCCATCGTACTGATTCCGAAACCAGATGGATAGTTACGCTTCTGTAACGACTTACGAAAACTAAATGATGTGTCGAAGTTTGACCTTTATCCAATGCCCAGGGTGGATGAGCTGATTGAGAGACTGGGGCAGGCCCAGTACTTTACCACAATCGATCTCACCAAGGGTTACTGGCATGTACCTCTCACCAAATCGGCGAAGAAAAAGACCGCCTTCATAGCTCCGGAGGGTCTATATCACTATGTGGTCTTACCTTTTGGGTTACATGGGGCCCCGGCTACATTCCAGAGGTTGATGGACATAGTGCTCAAGCCTCATCAGCAGTACGCGTCCGCATATCTAGATGATATTATCATCTTTAGCACCAACTGGCATACGCATCTATCCCAGGTACAAGCAGTGCTGGATTCTCTCAGAGCCATGGAGTTAACATCAAACCCCAAAAAATGTGCGATAGGGCTAGAGGAATCCCGATATTTGGTGTATGTGATTGGCCGAGAAGTTATCAAGCCCCAAATCAATAATGTTGAGGCCATAAAAAATTGGCCTAAACTGTCAAGTACAAAGCAGGTGAGGGCATTCCTTGGCATCCTTGGGTATTACCACTGCTTTATACCTAATTTTGCTGGGAGAACGGCGGCCGTGACCGATCTCTTGAAAGGAAAAAAATCGGTAGAACACTCAGGCACAAGAAGCCTTTCAGTCAATGAAGTTGGCCCTGTTTGAACAGCCGGTCCTCATCAGCCCCAACTTCAAGGAAACCTTCATTGTACAGACAGATGCCTCGAAGGTAGGTCTAGGGGTGGTATTGTCACAAAAAGTGAATGGTGAAGAGCACCCGGTCACCTACAAGTAGAAAACTTGTCCTGGCAGAGAAAAACTATAGCGTGGTAGAGAAAGAGTGTTCGGCTATTAAGTGGGCCTTGAAATCGCTACGTTATTATTTACTCGGGCGTCAGTTCCGCTTGGTGACGGACCACTCACCCTTGGTATGGATGAGAAATACCAAGGAGAGGAATGCGCGAGTCATCATGTGGTTCCTGTCAGTGCAAAATTTCAGTTTCTCTGTAGAACATCGCCCTGGGAAGTCGCAGGCAAAGGCGGATGCCTTGTCCTGGGCACCCTGTATGGTGTCAAATGTTCAACCCCACAAGTTTGAATAGAGGGAAGGGATATGTGAGGCAGTGACCGGGATCATATAGAGACCTATTAAATCCATTGGAGTGCATTGCAGTCACAAACTCACCTGCGGCTGCAATGCAGGACTGAAGGTGAGCATTGACCTGGTCAGGCTATCTGGCTAAGGCAGATTAAGTAAAACCCGGCAAGGCCTTCATTTCTTGGGGGAGGCTACAGGAAGGCAGTGGGGCGTCCTCCTCCCTCCAACCCGGGTTTTCCAGTAGCTTAAAAACCCTGCACTAAGGATTACTGTTGATCTGTATTGGAACCTGCTAGAAGCTTAGCAGGAAAGCTCAGCAGGATTGAGTGTGGCTGAACCAACGCCTGGGAAGGCTCTGCACCTGTCAGGCTCTGAGCGGCCCGGTGTGGCCGCTGCCCACGGCAACCGTTGTTTAAGGACTCGTGTTAACCCGGCTGCGAACCGGAGAACTTTTCTGTTTACCTGTGAGTTGCTGAATAAAGCTGTTTATGTAGGACTTACTTGGATCACTGCCTCAGTTACTGCACGGTGTGAACACCTCCACCTTACAATATATATATATTACACTGCTCAAAAAAATAAAGGGAACAGTCAAATAACACATCCTGAATGAATGAAATATTCTCATTGAATACTTTGTTCTGTACAAAGATGAATGTACTGACAACAAAATCACACACAAATCATCAATGGAAATCAAATTTATTAACCAATGGATGCCTGGATTTGGAGTCAACCCCAAAATTAAAGTGGAAAAACACACTACAGGCTGATCCAACCATAATGTAATATCCTTTAAAACAAGTCAAAAGGAGGCTCAGTATTGTGTGTTTGACTCCACGTGCCTGTATGACCTCCATACAATGCCTGGGCATGCTTTTGATGAGATTGCGGATGGTCTCCTTTGGGATCTCCTCCCAGACGTGGACTAAAGCATCTGCCAACTCCTGGACAGTCTGTGGTGCAACGTGACGTTGGTGGATGGAGCGAGACATGATGTCCCAGATGTGCTCAATCGGATTCAGGTCTGGGGAAATGGCGGGCCAGTCCATAGCTTCAATGCCTTCATCTTGCAGGAATTGCTCACACACTCCAGCCACATGAGCTCTGGCATTGTCCTGCATTAGGAGGAACCCAGAGCCAACCGCACCAGCATATGGTCTCACAAGGGGTCTGAGGATCTCATCTCTGTACCTAATGGCAGTCAGGTTACCTCTGGCGAGCACATGGAGGGCTGTGCGGCCCTCCAAAGAAATGCCACCCAACACCATTACTGACCCACTGCCAAACCGGTCATGCTGAAGGATGTTGCAGACAACAGATCGCTCTCCACGGCATCTCCAGACTCTGTCACGTCTGTCACATGTGCTCAGTGTGAACCTGCTTTCATCTGTGAAGAGCAAGGGCGCCAGTGGCGACTTTGCCAATCCTGGTGTTCTGTGGCAAATACCAAGCATCCTGCACGGTGTTGGGTTGTGTGCACAACCCCATCTGTGGATGTCGGGCCCTCATACCACCCTCAAGGAGTCGGTTTCTGTTTTTAGCTGCTTTTTTCTTGCCATAATACAAATTCTATGTAAAGAAAACGAGTGGCCATCATTACTTTAAGAAATGAAGGTCAGTCAGTGCGAAAAATTGGGAAAATGTTGAAAGTGTCCCCAAGTGCAGTTGCAAAATCCATCAAGCGCTACAAAGAAACTGGCTCACATGAGGACCGCCCCAGGAAAGGAAGACCAAGAGTCACCTCTGCTTCTGAGGATAAGTTTATCCGAGTCAGCAGCCTAAGAAATCGCAGGTTAACAGCAGCTCAGACTAGAGACCAGGTCAATGCCACACAGCAGCAAGCACATCTCTACAACAACTGTTAAGAGGAGACTTTTGTGCAGCAGGCCTTCATGGTAAAATAGCTGCTAGGAAACCACTGCTAAGGACAGGCAACAAGCAGAAGAGACTTGTTTGGGCTAAAGAACACCAGGAATGGACATTAGACCAGTGGAAATCTGTGCTTTTGTCTGATGAGTCCAAATTTGAGATCTTTGGTTCCAACCACCGTGTCTTTGTGCGATGCAGAAAAGGTGAACATGCTTGGTTCCCACCGTGAAGCATGGAGGAGGAGGTGTGATGGTGTGGGGGTGCTTTGCTGGTGACACTGTTGGGGATTTATTCAAAATTCAAGGCATACTGAACCAGCATGGCTACCACAGCATCTTGCAGCGGCATGCTATTCCATCCGGTTTGCGTTTAGTTGGACCATCATTTATTTTTCAAATGGACAATGACCCCAAAAACACCTCCAGGCTGTGTAAGGGCTATTTGACCAAGAAGGAGAGTTATGGGGTGCTACGCCAGATGACCTAGCCTCCACAGTCACCAGACCTGAACCCAATCGAGATGGTTTCTGGTGAGCTGGACCGCAGAGTGAAGGCAAAAGGGCAAACAAGTGCTAAACATCTCTGGGAACTCCTTCAAGATTGTTGGAAGACCATTTCCAGTGACTACCTCTTGACGCTCATCAAGAGAATGCCAAGAGTGTGCAAAGCAGTCATCAAAGCAAAAGGTGGCTACTTTGAAGAACCTAGAATATAAGACATATTTTCAGTTGTTTCACACTTTTTTTGTTAAGGAAATAATTCCACATGTGTTAATTCAAAGTTTTGATGCCTTCAGTGTGAATGTACAATTTTCAAAGTCATGAAAATACAGAAATTTCTTTAAATGAGAAGGTGTGTCCAAACTTTTGGTCTGTACTGTATATATTGGTGGGACTATCAAATCCCTACTGATCCCTATTAATGGTGAGCGAGAACTAAAATGCTCGGCGCTCATTGCTCTAGTTACTTCTGTCTATTTTGTTGTTCTCTCCTTCTACATTTACAATACATTGGTAAGTCATTCACATTACGAGGGCTGTTTACTAGTGATGGGCAAACACTAAAATGCTTGGATGCTCGATGCTCGGGTCGAGCAAATCGTAATGCTCGGGTGCTTGACCCGAGCAACGAGCCCAATGTAAGTCATTGGGAAACTCAAGCATTTTTCCGGTGGTCCCCACTCGGAGGTCTGCAGGGGGCCTAAAAATTGCCCAAATTGATGGGAACAGTGCTGAATTTACATGGGAACAGCATGGAGAAGACACCTGTAAGCATCTCTGACTCCCATGTCACTGCTGTGAACAATGTTGTCAGAGTATTATGCCATTTTTATGGACTCACATTAAAACATACAAAACCTAAACCAAAATGAATTTTCCTGGAAAAATGTTAAGGAACATTCTTTCCAGCCTAATGACAAAAAAAAATGCTCCTCCACACCTTGGGCTATGTTCAAACGTTGTGTTTTTGATGCATGATTGCACTTTTGCATTGCTTTCAACAATGAAAAATACATTAATCTGTAAATGCATTTTAACATTTTACTACCTTGCCCATGTGGTATGTGAGACATGATCAGAGACATCCTGTTTCATTTATGAAGGAGTGACGCTGAAAGTCACAAAGCCTATTTTTATAAAGCCATCAGGCGGCCCTTATTATTGTTAAAGGGCCAGCAGTTGGCCCTCATTATTGTGAGAGTGTCATCAGCTGGCTGTGCTTTGTTGTTCCCATTATAAAGGAATTGGTCTCCTATACTGTTATTGTGTATGCAGTGACTGCAAGGCCTGCCCAAAATTTTGAAAAACCCCAATACACATTTGAAGAGACGTAGAGGAGGGCCTCATTTAAAAAAAAATCCCATTATTAAGGAGTTGATCTCCTATACTGTTATTGCGTATGCAGTGACTGTAAGGCCTGCCCAAAATTAGTAAAAACCCCAATACATCTTTGAATAGACATAGGGGAGGTCATCAGTTAAAAAAATGTTTACATTATTAAGGAGCAGATCTCCTATGCTGTTTTTGCGTATGCAGTGACTTCAAGGCCTGCCCAAAATTTGGAAAAACCCCAATACCCCTTTGAAGAGTCAGAGTAGGTCCTCAGTTAAAAAAGTGCTCTCCTTATTAAGGAGAGGGTCTCCTATACAGTTATTGCGTATACAGTGACTTCAATGGCTGCCAAAAATTTGGACGCACCCCAATACCCCTTTTGAAGAGACATAGAGGAGGGCCTCAGCAAAAAAATTTTCTCATTATAAAGGAGTAGGTCTCCTATAGTGGTAATGCCCATGCAGTAACTGCAATCGCCGCCAAAAATTTGGACGCATCCCAATACCCCTTTGAAGAGACGTAGAGGAGGTCCTCACTAAAAAATTGTTACAATTGTTAAGGAGTTGGTCTCCTATAGTGGTAATGCCCATGCAGTGACTGCAAGGGCTGCCAAAAATTTGGACGCACTCCAATAACCCTTTTGAAAAGGCATAAAGGAGGGCTTCAGTAAAAAAAAATTTCTCATTATAAAGGAGTGGGTCTCCTATAGTGGTAGTGCTCGTGCAGTGGCTGCAATCGCTGCCACAAAATTGGACGCACCCCAATACCCCTTTGAAGAGACATAAAGGAGGTCCTCACTAAAAAAAATTGTTACCATTGTTAGAGTGGCTCTCCTATGCTGGTAATGCCCATGTACTAAGTGCATGGGCTGAAAAACATTTACCCCTGGGGGGTATACATGAACATACAGTATAACATACATAATTGTAGAGGTAGGCCTCTAAAAGAATTTCCTACGGGCATCATAAACACCCTTAAAAAATTATGTGGGAATTACATCACGGTCACTCTGGTGTTATAGTGGCGGAGGAGAAGGAGAGGGAGGAGGACAACAGAAAATAGACAAAATCAGGAAGCGTACACCCATGTCTGGGTGTGAAGAGGTGCATGGTAATTGACCTCCCCCAAAAAAAGCCACTGGATTTGACTTTATGTTCTGCTGCTATCATCCGGTGGTGTTGAGAAGTCTGGCACAATCCAGCCCTTGTTCATTTTGATAAGCATTATCAGCATTTTCACTTGACAGGCACCTATCAGTTATATGCCCCCGACGGCACTAAAAACCCGCTGTAACAAAACGCTAGCGGCAGGGCAGGCCAGGACCTCTAAGGCGTAGAGAGACAGTTCATGCCACGTGTCCAGCTTGGATACCCAATAGTTGTAAGGCATAGAGGAATCACAGAGGACACTGGTATGTTTTCCAAGGTACTCATTCAGCATCTTCCAAACAGAAAATAGAAAAAATTAGGAAGCGTATACCCATGTCTGGGTGTGAAGAGGTGCTTGGGAATAGACCCCCCCACCCCAAAAAAAAAGCCACTGGATTTGACTTTATGTTCCACTGATATCATCCGGTGGTGTTGAGAAGTCTGGTACAATCCAGCCCTTGTTCATTTTAATAAGAGTCAGCCTATCAGCATTTTCAGTTGACAAAACGCTAGTGGTAGGGCAGGCCAGGACCTCCAAGGCGTAGAGAGTCAGTTCTTGCCACGTGTCCAGTTGGAAACCCAATAATTATAAGGCACAGAGGAATCACAGAAGACAATGGTACAGTCGGCTAGGTACTCCTTCAGCATCTTCCAATACTTTTCCCTACTTGTCAGAGTACCCCGCGTATCAGGGCCTGTGCACTGGGAGGGTCTGAGAAAACTGTCCCACACCTTTGACAGTGTTCCCCTGCCTGTGCTGCATCGTATTTGTGTCTAACTTCCTCTGCCGCCAGCATTTTCAAATGGGAATTTTTTTGTATAATTCCGCAACAAGGGCCTTCTGGTCCTGCAACATTTTACTAGACCTCTCCACCGTGGGAAGGAGAGATAGAAAGTTCTCTTTGTAGCATGGGTCTAAAAGTGTCACCAACCAGTACTTACTGTGAGCCAAAATGCGTACAATCCGAGGGTCACGGGAAAGCCAGAGAAATATAAAGTCAGCCATGTATGCCAGATTTACAACAGCCAAGTATTTCCTGTCCTGACCAAGAGGACGACTGTCCATGCTCTCCTCCTTATCCTCCTCCTCCTCGTTCTTCCTCTCCTCAGGCCTTCCATGCTGAACAGACGGTATGACAGTAGTGTAGGTAATACTGTCTGTAGCTCAGGAAACCAGCTTCTGTGCCTCTTCCTCTTCCTCCTTCTCATTATCACCCAATCCACGTTGGGATGAGATGAGGCTGGGCTGTGTGGCATCATCCTGTATGATTCCTTGCTCCATCTCATCGTTCTCTCTGCAATGCTTCCTCTTTAATAGTGAGCAGCGAGCATTTAAGTAGACAGAGAAGCGGAATGGTGATGCTAGTTATGGCATCATCGCAGCTCACAACCTTGGTGGAATCCTCAAAGTTTTGGAGGATGGCACAGACGTCTGACATCCATGCCCACTCATCAGCTCTTATGTGTGGAGGCTGACCTGAATAATGACGGCCGTGTTGAAGCTGGTACTCAACAACAGCCCTGTTATGCTCACAAATCCTTCCCAAAATCTGCAACGTTGAGTTCCAACGCATGGTGAGATCGCACACCCATCGGTGAGCTGGAGGCTGCAAATGCTGCTGAAGCACGGCGAGGGCGTCAGTAGTTGTAGATGACATTCAAAAATAGGCAAACACGCGGCGTACTTTGACAAGCAGCTCAGTCAGATCTGGGTAGGTTTTGAGAAATTGCAGAATCACTAGGTTGAGCACTTAGGCCAGACATGGTATGTGTGAGAGCTCGCCTAGCTTCAGAGTCGCCACCAGGTTCCGGCCATTGTCACACACCACCGTGCCTGACTGTAGGTTCAGCAGTGACAGGCACAGATCTGCATGCTCTTTTACAGCTATCAACAACTCTGCAGCAGTGTGCGGTTTGTCACCTAAGCATATTATCTTTAGCACTGCCTGTTGCTGCTTGGCAGAGGCAGTGCTGCAGTAATTCCAGCTTCTGACCGATGTGGTCATTTCAGAGATGGAGGCTGAAGAGGAGGAGGAGGTGCAGGAGCTGAAGAATGTGGGGACAACCCTGATTGACCCAGGGCCCGCAATACTCGGAGTCGGGAGGATGTGTTACATCCCAGGGTCCAACTGGGTCCCGGCTTCCACTATATCAACCCAGTGTGCTGTCAGCGACATGTACCTTCTCTGGCCACAAGCACTTGTCCATGTGTCCGTGGTTAGGTGGACCTTCCCAGTAACAGTAATTGTTGATTGCACCGGTAATTTTCTGAGACACGTGATTGTGTTATGCGGGGACAGCACAGCAGGTGAAATAGTGGCAGCTGGGGACATAGTACTGAGGGATGGCCGACGCCACGAGGTTGCGGGATGATTTAGTCTCTACAAGACTAAAAGACAACATTTTAAGTGCAAGCAGTCAAGAAATGTGACAGTTTAGTATTGTGACCTGTGGGGTGTTGGCTGCATATTTGTGCTTGCATTCAAAGAACTGGGGTAGGGACAAATGAATGCTGCACTGGGACAAGGACGTGGACGCTGGTGGTGATGGCTGCAAGTGTGCAATGACAGGTGCAGGGCAAGAAGCATCTTTGCATGCACCATGGACAGAGGATTGGCGTGCTCGCACAACAGCAGGACAGGCAGTGATGTTACCCACTGACACAGTTCCTGAACCCTGGCGTTCAGCCCAAGTAATCGGGGGCTTTGCTGTCATGTGCCTGAGCATGCTAGTGGTGGTCAGGCTGGAAGTTTTGCTGCCCCTGCTGATGCTGGCATGGCAGAGGTTGCAATAGACCTTTTTGGGGTTATCTGGACAGTCTTTAAAAAAGAGCCAAACTCTGGAAGACCTAACAGTTGGACTGGCAACTTCCCTCGTGTTGTTGTTCCGGGGAACAGTTGCCCGCCTTGTGTGTGTGGTCATCCCACTGTTTGTTCCTGCCTGTTGTGGTGCAATGCCTCCCTCCCCCTCTGTGCTGCTTTCTTCGCTATACATGTCACCTTGCCAGATTGGGTCAGTGACTTCATCGCCCACCACCTCATCTTCCACGTACGCACACTGAGCCTCCTCCTGACTTTCTGAAAATTGTGTCTCATCATCATCATCCACCTCTTGCGACATTTTCCTACCATGACCTTCGTGTGACCGTGGCTATTCGAATATTTGGGCATCGCTACATGTGATCTCCGCTTGAAGCGGGCTGGGCGAGATGAGAGGCCCAAATCTATAAATGGAAAAGTGAACAGCTCTTTGGAGTGTCCAAGTGTGGGATGGAGGAAGGAGGATCATAGGATGAGGAATATGTGGTCCAGACTCACGGCTACTGAAACTTGAACATGTGGAAGACAGGGTGGTGGTGGTAGCAAACTGACTGGAAGCATTATCTGCTTTCAAAGCAACAATCTTTTTACACTGCTCTGGCTTCAACAGTGGTGTTCTAGTAATTGGGACAGGAAGGTGTTATAGATCTGGGTGGTGGAACCTCTGTGCTGTGGTGCAAGGAGGGACAAGAGGGGCGTGACTAAGTATCTACTCGGCCTGACCAGGGTCACACAGCGGTTCAGTGGACTCCGTGAATGAGGGAGGGACCGAGCAGAGGGACGAGGTGCCACTCTGGGGCTGACCTCGTAGGAGAGCTGGTGACTCCCACGGGTCAGAAGGCAGGAACTGACCGGTACAGCAGAAGAGTACGGCAGGCAGGCTGACGGGTGGTCCAGGTAGTCAGGCAGGCTGATTCGGCTGATAAACAGACAGGTGCTCTGGGTAGGCAAGCTGGGGGGCACAACAGATAACGGGCAGGTGCTTCCAGGTAAGCAGGCAGGTGGACACAACAGGTAAAGGAAGGCAAGCAGGCACGGCAGGTACCAGGCAAGTGCTTCCAGGTAAGCAGGCTGGCAGGCACGGTAGGTAACAGGCAGGTGCTTCCAGGTAAGCAGGTGGGCAGAGTCCATAGACAGACTGGTGGACTGGACTGAAGGCAGACTGTCGGGCTGGAAAGTAGTCAGGCTGGCGGACTGGACTGAAGATCAGACTGGCGGACAAGACTGACTTGCAGAGGACCTGAGGGCTGAAGCAAAGTTAGTATCACAAAGCAACAACCTTGCACAGGCACCTCCATATTGGAGGAGGTGCTTTAAATAGAGAGAGTCCTCCGGCCATTGGTCAGGGACTTTTTAGGACGGTGCGCACGGCCTCTTTAAGAGGGAGGGAGTGCGCACCCTAAGCACAGTGCCCGGGAAGCTGCGTGCACCAGCAGCAGCAGCAGGGAGACTGGAAGACGCCAGAGCAGGAGCGGGGCGGTAAGGGGGACGGTGTCTCTGCCTAGCAGAGGGCAGAGACACCAATGCTACAGTACCTCCCCTTTACTCCCCCTCTTTTTTAGGCCTGCAAGAAATTCTTTAAGAAGAAGGGGGGCATGGATGTTCTCCCTGGGCTCCCAAGACCTCTCTTCCGGACCAAAGCCCTTCTAATCCACCAGAAAAAGGTTTTTCCTCTTACTCTTTTGGGGGCCAAAATGTTCTCTACCTCATAGACGTCCTCAGCGGAGACTGGAGCCAGGGTGGTACCTGGATCATCAGAAAAAGAATTAAGAATAACTGGGTGAGAAGGAAAGGAGTTGGGAAGGAGTTGGGAATCCGTAAGGTGGCCGGGAGTTTTAGCTTGTAAGCCAAGGGATTGATTTGCTGGAGAACCTCAAACAGGCCGATGAACCGCGGACCCAATTTATACGATGGTATTTTGAGCCGAACATGTTTGGAGGAGAGCCAGACCCAGTCTCCCAGACGGAATTGAGGCAGATCCAGGCGTCTCTTATCGGCATGTTTCTTCATCCGCTCAGAGGACAGAAGAAGTGAGGATCTAGTGTTCTCCCAAATGGTAGAATATTCGCTGACCAGAGACTCCGTGGCAGGATTGTCCACAAAAGCGGAAATGGGAAATGGAATCCGGGGGTGTTGGCCGTAGACCACAAAGAACGGGATTTGGAAGAAGACTCATTCTCATGGTTGTTAAAGGAGAACTCGGCCGAGGGCAGGAGCTCAACCCAATCGTTATGGTGAGCATTGACGAAGTGCTGGAGAAAGCTGGTGAGGACCTGGTTGATACGTTCCACTTGACCATTGGACTGGGGATGATTAGCAGAGGAGAAGTCCAGGGTGACATCCAGCAGCTTACACGTAGCTCTCCTGAAGCGCGAAGTGAACTGAACCCCACGATCAGACACAATGTGGAGGGGAAGGCCGTGGAGACGAAAGATGTGCTGGATGAAGTCCTTAGCCAGCTCTGATGCGGACGGGAGACCAGGCAGGGGGATGAAGTGAGCCATGTTAGAAAAGCGGTCAGCAACCACCCAAATGACAGTACAACCGGCAGAAACAGGAAGATCCGTAATAAAGTCCATAGCTATGTGTTGCCACGGTGCAGAAGATACAGGTAAGGGCTGGAGACGACCAGCGGGAAGATGCCTGGGAACTTTGTTACCGGCACAGGAGGAACAAGCCATGACCAAATCAGCAACATCCTTGCATAGAGAGGGCCACCAGTAATGCCAGGCGATGAGCAGGAAGGTCTTCCTCTGGCCAGCATGGCCGGCTAATTTGGAAGAATGACCCCAGAGAAGAACCTTCTTACGATCTGGAACAGCTACAAAAGTCTTACCGGGTGGAAGACGAGACAGGTCAAAAGGGGCCCACAGTCATTATTCTGGAGGGGTCGATGATATGCAGAGGCTCCTCCTCTTAGTCGGAGGACAGGAATGAGCGGAACAGAGCGTCGGCTTTAACGTTCTTGTCCGCAGGGCGGTTATGTAGAGTAAAGCAGAATCAGGCAAAGAACAGAGACCACCCGGCCTGATATGGATTGAGTCTCTGGGCATTTTGTAAATAGGCCAGGTTTTTGTGATCTGTGTAGATGACTACCGGGTACAGAGCCCCTTCCAGCAGGTAGCACCACTCCTCCAGCACCAATTTTATGGCCAGCAACTCACAATCTCCTATGGAGTAGTTGCGCTCGGATGAGGAGAAGAGCTTGGAGAAGAAGCCGGTTACCATTCTTCCAGATGGGGATTTCTGGGTGAGCACTCCTCCGGCTCTGGAGGAGGAAGAATCAACCTCCAGGAAGAACTGCTTGTTGCAATCCAAACGGTGCAGCACAGGGGTGGAGGAGAAGGCTTGTTTTAGGGAGACGAAGGCCTCCTCCTCTTCGGGAGTCCACTCCTTGGGATTCGCTCCCTTACGGGTGAGCACGGAGATGGGAGCGGTCCGGGAAGAGAAATGAGGGATGAAGAGGCTGTAATAATTTGCAAAGCCCAGGAATCGCTGAATCGCCTTCAGCCACTCTGGTCGGGGCCATTTTAAGATGACAGAAACCTTCTCGGGATCCATCTGAAGACCAGTCTCGGAGATATATCCCAGCAACGGAAGGGAAGTCTGCTCGAAGAGACATTTCTCAAATTTTGTGTAGAGACGATTCTGCCTAAGCAGAACCTGATGAACATTCCTCCGGTGTGAGGGCAGATCCGGAAAGAAGACCAAGATATTGTCCAGGTACACCACTATGCAAGAATACAAGAGGTCATGGAAAATGTCGTTAACTAGCTCCTGGAAGACAGCTGGGGCACTTCAGAGACCAAAGGGCATTACGCTGTATTCATAGTGATCGTCCCGGGTGTTAAATGCTGTCTTCCATTCGTCTCCCTGGCGGATCCTGACCAAATTGTACGCCCCACGAAGATCAGGCTTGGTGAAGATCTTCGCGCCTTTAAGGCGGTCGAACAGATCCAAGATGAGAGGCAGGGGGTGTAACGGGTCTGGGAGGCGGAACCTCTGAGCTACTATACAAGGGGGCAGTCCTTGTAAGGGAGCGGGTGGCGACCAGGGAAGACGGGCAGGAGGTCACAGCAGGTGACCGGGACAGTCTCTGAGTGAACGGGCTGGAGGTCACGGCAAGTGACCGGGGCAGTCTCTGGATGAACGGGCTGATGGTCACAGCAGGTGACCGGGACAGTCTCTTGAGTGAACGGGCTGGAGGTCACGGCAAGTGACCGGGGCAGTCTCTGGATGAACGGGCAGATGGTCACGGCAAGTGACCGGGGCAGTCTCTGGATGAACGGGCAGATGGTCACGGCAAGTGACCGGGGCAGTCTCTAGGTAAAGGGTTGGTACGACCTGTGGCGGCTGATGATAGACGTGAGCTCCCAGGTGAGCAGGCAAGAGTCTCTGGATGAACGGGTGGTCACAGCATGTGACGGCGGAGCCTCCAGGAAGACCAACAGACAGGCGGCAGATGAGCGCTCCCAGGTGAGCGGGCAGAAGTCTCTGGACAGGCGGGTGGTCACAGCACGTGACGGCAGAGCCTCCAGGTAGGCTAGTAGACAGGCAGCTGATGAGCGCTCCCAGGTGAGCGAGCAGGAGTCACTGGACAGGCAGGTGGTCACAGCACGTGACGGCGGAGCCTCCAGGTAGACTAGTAGGCAGGTAGCAGGTGTGTGCTCCCAGGTGAGCGGGCAAGCTGGTCCATAGACAGACTGACAGGAGTTGGAAGGCAGACCGTCGGACCTCGGGCAAGCAGGCAGGTGGCTGATGTGCGCTCCCAGGTGAGCGGGCAGGCTGGTCCTTAGACAGACTGACAGGAGAAGTAAGGCAGACCGTCGGACCTCAGACTAGCAGGCAGGTAGCAGATAATCAGGCAGGAATCTGGCAGGTAACTGGCAGGTAACTGGCAACGGGACCCGAGGGCTGAAGCAAAGTAGTGAACAGTGCAACAACATTGCTCGGGCACCTCCATTTTGGGGGAGGTGCCTTATATATGGTGAAGTCCTCCGGCCATTGGCCGGGGACTCCTTAGGACGGCGCGCGCGGCCCCTTTAAGAGGGAGGGAGAGCGCGCGCGCGCACCCTAAGCACAGTGGCCAGGAAGGAGCGCGCGCTGCCAGCAGAGCGGGAGGAGGACGCCGGGCACGGAGCAGAGAGGTGAGGGGAACAGCGTCCCTGCCTAGCAGAGGGCAGGGACGCCGGCGCTACAGTACCCCCCCCTTTAGGCCCCCCCTTTTTTAGGCCAGACAGAAATTTAGCTAGGATAAGAGGGGCATGGATGTTCTCCCGGGGCTCCCACGTTCTCTCCTCAGGACCAAACCCCTTCCAATCTACTAGAAAAAAGGTCTTTCCTCTTACCCTTTTGGTGACAAGAATGTTCTCTACCTCAAACTCGTCCTCAGCAGAAACCGGAGCAGGAGGCGTACCTGTAGACTTGGAAAAAGAGTTAAGTACCACAGGTTTGAGGAGAGATACATGGAAGGAGTTAGGGATCCGTAAGTTGGCCGGGAGTTTCAATTTATAGGCCACCGGGTTGATCTGACTGATGACCTCCAGAGGACCGATGAACCGAGGCCCTAACTTGTAAGAAGGTATCTTGAGTCGGACATATTTAGATGAGAGCCAGACTTTATCTCCAGGACGAAATTGTGGAGGATCCAGGCATTTTTTGTCAGCGTGTCTTTTCATCCGTTCGGACGACTGAAGGAGTGCGGATCGGGTACTCTCCCAAATGGAGGAAAATTTGCTAACGAGAGATTCCGCAGCCGGGTTGTCCACAGAGGTGGAGACAGGAAAAGGAATCCGAGGATGCTGACCGAAGACTACAAAAAACGGGGATTTGGAGGAGGATTCGCTCTCGTGATTGTTATAGGAGAACTCGGCCCAAGGTAGGAGATCCACCCAGTCTGAATGGTGGGCATTAACGAAGTGCCGGAGGTAACTGGTCAGGTTCTGATTGATCCGCTCCACTTGACCATTGGACTGTGGGTGGTAAGCGGAAGAGAAGTCCAGGGTGACGTCTAGCAGTTTACAAGTGGCTCTCCAGAAACGTGAGGTGAACTGTACCCCACGATCCGACACGATGTGGAGGGGCAGGCCATGAAGACGGAAGATGTGGCGGATAAAGTCTTTAGCCAGCTCGGGTGCAGACGGAGGCCTGGCAGGGGAATAAAGTGAGCCATCTTGGAAAAGCGGTCAGCGACCACCCAAATGACCGTACAACCGGCAGAGACGGGGAGATCAGTTATGAAGTCCATAGCAATATGCTGCCAGGGGGCAGCAGGCACAGGAAGCGGAAGAAGGCGACCGGCTGGCAGGTGTCTCGGGACTTTGTTGCGGGGGCAGGACACACAGGCAGAAACAAAGTCTATTACGTCCTTGTGCAGGGTAGGCCACCAGTAGTGCCGGGCAATAAGCTGGAGGGTCTTTTTCTGACCGGCGTGGCCAGCTAGTTTAGACGAGTGACCCCAGTGTAGGATCTTCTCCCGATCAGGTACTGATACGAACGTCTTACCGGGAGGGAGACGATTTAGACTCACGGGAGCCACCTGCATTACTCTGGCGGGATCGATGATATGTTTAGGTTCTTCCTCGAGATCGGATACCAGAAAGGATCGGGACAAGGCATCTGCTTTGACGTTTTTGTCAGCCGGGCGAAAATGAAGAACAAAATCAAAGCGAGCAAAAAACAAGGACCACCGGGCTTGGCGCGGGTTAAGTCTCTGGGCATGCTGGAGGTAAGCCAAGTTCTTGTGGTCAGTGTAAATTATTACCAGGTGGAGAGCCCCCTCGAGTAGGTAACGCCACTCCTCCAATGCCAGCTTGATGGCCAATAACTCTCGGTCTCCTATGGAATAGTTGCACTCAGAAGAGGAGAAGAGTTTGGAGAAGAAGCCACAAGTTACCATTCTCCCGGAAGATGATTTTTGAGTAAGTACCGCTCCGGCTCCAGAAGAGGAGGCGTCAACTTCCAGAAAGAACTGCTTGTTGCCGTCTGGGCGATGCAGCACCGGGGCGGAAGAGAAGGCCTGTTTTAGGGAAAGAAAGGCCTCCTCTGCTTCGGGCGGCCACTCTTTGGGATTAGTACCCTTACGGGTGAGCGCGGAAATTGGGGCAGTCCGGGAAGAGAAGTGTGGTATGAAGAGGCGGTAGTAGTTGGCGAAGCCCAGGAATCGCTGAATGGCCTTCAACCCCTCCGGTCGAGGCCATTTCTCGATGGCAGACAGTTTCTCTGGATCCATTCGTAGGCCGGTCTGAGAAATAATGTAGCCCAAAAACGGAAGCGAGGTCTGCTCAAAGAGGCACTTCTCGTATTTAGCGAAGAGGTGATTCTGCCTGAGCCTGAGCAGGACCTGACGAACGTCCCTCCGGTGAGTCTGGAGATCCGGAGAGAAGACCAAGATGTCGTCCAGGTACACCACTACGCAGGAGTAGAGAAGGTCCCGGAAGATGTCGTTGACCAACTCTTGAAAGACGGCAGGAGCGTTACAGAGACCAAAGGGCATTACCAGATATTCATAGTGGCCGTCCCGGGTGTTGAATGCCGTCTTCCATTCATCCCCCTGACGGATACGAACCAGGTTGTACGCCCCACGGAGGTCCAGTTTGGTGAAGATTCTAGCCCCCCTCAGACGATCAAATAACTCCGGAATGAGCGGAAGGGGGTACTTATTCTTCACCGTGATCTGGTTAAGGCCTCTATAGTCTATACAGGGACGGAGAGAGCCGTCCTTCTTTTTGACGAAAAAGAAGCCTGCTCCCGCCAGGGAGGTAGATTTCCGGATGAATCCCCTGGCCAGATTCTCCTCAATATATTCGGACATCGACCGGGTCTCAGCAGCGGATAAAGGATAAATACGCCCACGGGGAGGAGTAGTACCAGGTAACAGGTCGATAGGGCAGTCGTATGGTCTATGAGGGGGTAGTGTCTCTGCTTCCTTTTTATTAAAGACATCAGCATAAGACCAATAAGGAATCGGAAGTCCGGGTAGATTAGCTGGGGTAGGAGAAGGACGGACGGGATGGACGGGAACCAGACAGGTCTTATGGCAGTCCTGTCCCCAGCGAAGGACTTCTCCGGTCTGCCAGTCAAGCACGGGTGCATGTCTCTGGAGCCAAGGTAGGCCTAGCAAGAGGGCGTGAGGGAGTCCAGGCAGAACATGAAAGGAGATACTCTCAGAATGCAGCATTCCCACCTGCAGAGTAATGGATTCGGTGATGAGTTGGATGGGGCGTGGTAAGAGACCCCCATCCACGGCAGCAACAGACAAAGGTACAGCCAGAGGTTTGGTGGGGATGCGGTATTTCTCTACCAGGGACTGTGAAATAAGATTTCCGGCTGCTCCAGAGTCAAGTTGGGCTAGTTCGAAATAACGGTTCTCCCCGCAGACGATTGAGACTGACAACAGCAGAGATGGAGAGGATTTATTCTTGTCTAGGTCGACCTCTCTGAGCGAACCTAGACACAGGCGTTTCCCGACCTCTCCAGGCAGGCACGGATCCGGTGCTCCTTACTGCCACAGTAGAAGCAGCTCCCCTCGGCACGGCGTAAGTCCTGACGGGTTTTGACCATCTTGGTCTGGTCGACCTGCATAGGCTCAGGAGAGTGTACCTGGGTAGAGACGGAGGGAGTGACGGGTTTCTGAAAAGTAGGAGCTAGACGAGGTAACCTCCTCTCACGGGTGACCTCTTTGGCACGCTCCTGGAACCGTAGGTCAATCCGGGTGGCAAGAGTTATTAGGTCATCGAGAGTGGTAGGAATGTCCCGACCGGCAAGTTCATCTTTAATACGGCCGGACAGACCCTCCCAGAAGACGGATACCAGAGCGTCGTTATCCCAGGCCAGCTCCGAGGCAAGGGTACGGAACCGTATGGCATATTGGCCCACGGTGAGACTTCCCTGACGGAGGCGTAGCAGTGATGATGCGGATGAGGTCTTCCGTCCGGGTTCGTCGAAGACTTTCCGGAAAGCCGTGAGAAAAGCAGGCAAGTTGGACACCAGGGGGTCTCCTCTCTCCCATAGAGGATTTAGCCAGGCCAGGGCCTCCCCAGTGAGATGGGACATGATGAATGCAATTTTGGCCCGGTCGGAGTTAAACTGGTAGGACAATAGTTCAAAATGCAGGGTGCACTGATTTATGAAGCCCCGAGCCTGGGCGGAGTCGCCTCCGAAGCGAGGAGGTGCAGAAAGCCGGGGTCCGGGGTAGGATACCATGGTATTGGTGGATAGCGGAGCTGCCGGACTGCGAGACATGGCACTGGCGGAGGTTGCTGGTGGAGCAGTCAGAGTGTCCAGGCGAGTATTGACATTCCGCAGGTGACCCAGGATGGACTCCTGTTGGGACCTTTGACGGGACAGTTCATGACACAGGTCCGAGAGCGAGGGAGCTTGGGTGCCACCGGGTTCCATGGCCCGAGCAAACTGTAACGGGTCTGGGAGGCGGAACCTCTGAGCTACTATACAAGGGGGCAGTCCTTGTAAGGGAGCGGGTGGCGACCAGGGAAGACGGGCAGGAGGTCACAGCAGGTGACCGGGACAGTCTCTGAGTGAACGGGCTGGAGGTCACGGCAAGTGACCGGGGCAGTCTCTGGATGAACGGGCTGATGGTCACAGCAGGTGACCGGGACAGTCTCTTGAGTGAACGGGCTGGAGGTCATGGCAAGTGACCGGGGCAGTCTCTGGATGAACGGGCAGATGGTCACGGCAAGTGACCGGGGCAGTCTCTGGATGAACGGGCAGATGGTCACGGCAAGTGACCGGGGCAGTCTCTAGGTAAAGTGTTGGTACGACCTGTGGCGGCTGATGATAGACGTGAGCTCCCAGGTGAGCAGGCAAGAGTCTCTGGATGAACGGGTGGTCACAGCATGTGACGGCGGAGCCTCCAGGAAGACCAACAGACAGGCGGCAGATGAGCGCTCCCAGGTGAGCGGGCAGAAGTCTCTGGACAGGCGGGTGGTCACAGCACGTGACGGCAGAGCCTCCAGGTAGGCTAGTAGACAGGCAGCTGATGAGCGCTCCCAGGTGAGCGAGCAGGAGTCACTGGACAGGCAGGTGGTCACAGCACGTGACGGCGGAGCCTCCAGGTAGACTAGTAGGCAGGTAGCAGGTGTGTGCTCCCAGGTGAGCGGACAAGCTGGTCCATAGACAGACTGACAGGAGTTGGAAGGCAGACCGTCGGACCTCGGGCAAGCAGGCAGGTGGCTGATGTGCGCTCCCAGGTGAGCGGGCAGGCTGGTCCTTAGACAGACTGACAGGAGAAGTAAGGCAGACCGTCGAACCTCAGACTAGCAGGCAGGTAGCAGATAATCAGGCAGGAATCTGGCAGGTAACTGGCAGGTAACTGGCAACGGGACCTGAGGGCTGAAGCAAAGTAGTGAACAGTGCAACAACATTGCTCGGGCACCTCCATTTTGGGGGAGGTGCCTTATATATGGTGAAGTCCTCCGGCCATTGGCCGGGGACTCCTTAGGACGGCGCGCGCGGCCCCTTTAAGAGGGAGGGAGAGCGCGCGCGCGCGCCCTAAGCACAGTGGCCGGGAAGGAGCGCGCGCTGCCAGCAGAGCGGGAGGAGGACGCCGGGCACGGAGCAGAGAGGTGAGGGGAACAGCCTCCCTGCCTAGCCGAGGGCAGGGACGCCGGCGCTACAGGGGGTACTTATTCTTGATGGTGATCTGGTTTTGGCCCCTGTAGTCGATACATGGCCGTAGTGAGCCGTCTTTATTTTTAACGAAGAAGAATCCTGCTCCAGCCGGAGAAGTAGATTTCTGAATGAATCCCCTAGCAAGATACTCCTCAATGTACTAAGACATGGCCCGGGTCTCAGCCAGCGACAAGGGGTAGATTCGCCCGTGGGGGGGAGAAGCACTGGGTACCAGATCGATTGGGCAATCATACAGCCTATGAGGTGGAAGTGTCTCTGCCTCCTTCTTGTCAAAGACGTCCGCATAAGACCAGTAGGGTGCCGGCAGACCAGATAGATTAGCTGGAGAAGACGGAGGTCGAGCTGGATGAACTGGAACCAGGCAGGTCTCATGGCAGTCCTGCCCCCAACGGAGCACCTCACCGGATCGCCAATTCAGGACGGGTTCATGACTCTGCAGCCAGAGAAGACCTAGCAATAGGGAGTGAGAGAGTCCGGATAGCACATGAAAGGAGATCTTCTCCGAATGCAGCATTCCCCCTTGCAGGGTCACTGGCTCTGTGACGAGCAAGATGGACTCCGGAAAGAGTCTCCCATCCATGAAAGTGACTGCCAATGGTTCAGCCAGGTGTTTGGTAGGAATCTGATACCGCTCCACAAGGGCCTGAGAAATTAGATTCCCAGCGGCTCCAGAATCCAGGTGGGTGGTCTCAAAGAAGCAGGTCTCTCCACTGGAAATAGAAACGGAAAGAGTCAAGGACGGAGAGGATTTACTCTTGCCTAGGACGACCTCTCCGAGTGGTTCAAGACACTGGAGTTTCCCGGCTTCACCAGACAGGAATTGATCAGATGCTCCTTACTGCCAGAGTAGAAGCAGCTCCCCTCGGCTCGGCGAGTCTCTTGGCGAGACTTGACCATCTAGGTCTGGTCAACTTGCGAGCATGACAAGGGAATTGCTGGTTGGGAGGCAGATTTCTGGAATACAGGAGCGAGACGAGGAAATCTTCACTCCCGGGTAGTCTCCTTAACTCGTTCCAGGAAACGGATGTCAATCCGGGTAGCTAGTGACACCAGGTCATCCAGGGTGGAAGGGATGTCACAACCGGCTAGCTCATCCTGGATCCGTCCGCAAAGACCCTCCCAGAAGGTGGACACCAGGGCCTCGTTGTTCCAGGAAAGCTCAGGTACAGGCAGGCAAGCGGGCACGGCAGGTAACAGGCAGGTGCTTCCAGGTAAGCAGGCTGGCAGGCAAGGCAGGTAACAGGTAGGTGCTTCCAGGTAAGCAGGCGGGCAGAGTCCATAGACAGACTGGCCGACTGGACTGAAGGCAGACTGTCGGGCTGGAAAGTAGTCAGGCAGGCGGACTGGACTGAACATCAGACTGGCGGACAAGACTGACTTGCAGAGGACCTGAGGGCTGAAGCAAAGTAAGTATCACAAAGCAACAACCTTGCAAGGGCACCTCCATATTGGAGGAGGTGCTTTAAATAGGGAGAGTTCTCTGGCCATTGGTCGCGGACTTTTTAGGATGGCGCGCGCGACCCTTTTAAGAGGGAGGGAGTGCACACCCTAAGCACAGCGTCCAAGAAGCTGCGTGCCCCAGCAGCAGCAGCAGGAAGGCCGGAAGACGCCGGAGCAGGAGCGTGACGGTAAGGGGACGGCGTCTCTGCCTAGCAGAGGGCAGAGACGCCGATGCTACAGAAGGTAGTTCGACGTGATGTGGGTGTTTGTTCTGCTCCCTCAGCAGGCACAGTTTCATCTTGCCTATGGCCTCGGCCTTTGCGTACACCATCACCATAACGTTCACTTCCCCGTCCCTTGCCATGCGCCTTGCCCATTTTAAATGGAGTGTAATATTTGGCCCGCTCCAAAAAATGTCATAATTATTACTGCAGTAATATGGAATCACATCTGATGACCACAGTTTTAGGAAGTAATCTTACAGATGTGATATTGGTCAGCAACCTAGTGTGAATAGGATGAACAACATCCAAGTGGCAGACTTTAAATGAAAGGTAATATTTGGCATGCACCAAAAAAAGTCACGATTATTACCGCAGTAATATGGAATCACATCTGATGACCACAACTTTGGGAAGTGGCCTTATAGATGTGGTATTTGTCAGTAACCAAGTGTGAATAGGATGAACAACACCCAAGTGTTGTGCTTCCACAATACAGCAAAGTGAATAAAATAAAAATAATCTGACTGTATTCTGCTAATAAACAAATGGAACAGCAAAATGGTGTACTGTATTGCTTTTTAAGCAAATAATCAGGATAAACAGCAACAAAAAAATTATCCCTGATTTCTAGGGCCATGGATATCTGCAACAGCAGCAGCAGGCGGAACGTGCATTGGACCCTATTCTGCTGTATAAAGTGTCCACAAACTCTGCCTGCCTAACTCCTGCTATCACCAGTAATATATGCTGCTGGATTAGTCCTTTAGAAGGACTGTTAGTTCAGATGGATATATATCTTGCTGTGGAATACCTATACCTAACTAATAAACTGCCAATTCTGTCCCTCACTCAGCAGCACTTCTCCCTACTCTGCCTGTTTCTGGGGTAGATTGTGACGAGCATAGGGTCACTAGGTCTTATATAGACCTGATGACGCTATGAGGCCAGCCAATCACTGTAATGCCGCAACCAACATGGCTATGGCATTACAGTGAGCGGCAGGCAATCCCTGTATCCTAATTGGCTGTCTAAAGAGCGCCAAACTTGCGAGGCAGGGACCCGAACTCCTGCCCGAGCATCCCAGATGTACTTGCCTAGCGCCAAGCATCTCGAGCAGTGAGATGCTCGGGCGAGTACTGAGCAGTGGTGAGCACGTTCGCTCATCACTAGTTACCGCCGATCAAAGCCCCTGATGAGCAGGCACAGCTGAGGGGAGAAGTAGTCTCTGCGCTCTTTAAATAAATAAAAGTAAAAGTCTACATTAAAATAAAAAACACCTTGTTCTCACCTGTCTTCCATCCTCCCGATGTCCCACGCAGACCCGATCACCCGGCATCTGGCAATACACTGACGGCAGCACGCTTGCTCCCGGCAGTGTATTTCGCAGCGCTGCAAGTGTAGCACCCCGAGGGCTCGGCTGCTACAGGGGTATTGCACCTCTAACCAGAGGTGTGGTATTCCACTCCCGGGTAAGGATGGAGTGTGGACTAGAACTCAGTTAGCTGCATGCACCACACACACCCCATTTCCGAGGAACAGACCGACGGTACTCCCACTAGAAAGATGTGCAGGTACGACAGCTTCTGTTCCTGGCTGGAGTGGGGAGGGGGTGGAGGAATATCCCAGTGGTGTAGGGGCAGATGGGAGTGGGTTTCTGGGCATAGGAAGGAGCCCATTGGTTGCTAGTCACCTGGGCTCGGGTGTCAGAGGGAGTATAAAAAGTGGGCACCATCTTAGGAGTGAGTTCAGTCAGACAGAAGAAGAGTGAGAAGAGGAGTGACAGGGAGCAGCAGCCCTGTCTGGGTGCTGCCCCTGGAGGGAGCAAGAGTGAAGAAGAAAGGAACAAGAAGCAAGGAAAGAATGAAACATAAGGAGAGGCCCAGAGACATGAAGCAAGAAGGAACCCGAACACGCTAGGAGTCAGCGGGTGAAGGGTTGGCAGATCAGGGTACCGGATCCCGAACTGGTGGAGGCCACTTATCCTCAGCCAGGAACCGGAGGTCGTGGCCACGTCTTGGTGCGACCACTCACTACACCCACCACGAAGGCACGCCACATAGGGTCAGGGAGACCGGAGAAAGGTTTCGCCACCAGAAGGCCCGAGGAAGCTGGACATGGGTGGGTCCCTAGTGGGGACGGCCAGAGAAAGGAACGGAGAAAGGAGTTCAAGGTCACACTCTGGAACTGCCTGGGGGTTGGTCGAGCCCCGTACCTGGTGGACGCAGCATGGCTCGGGTCGTCATCACCTGCAGGACTGACGTTAATAACAACTGTGAGTAAAGCATTGAAAACTGCAATCAGTCTCTGTGTTCCATCGCACCACCAGCACCATAGGTACCGGGACGCTCTTACTATCACTCCCTTCACCCGCACCAGCTGCCCTGAGGCTATACCTCTCCCGTTGGGGGTTATACCACCATAGCTGCACATATATACCATCGGCCTCAGCGGACTGTTTTGCAGTGGCGGCCTTGCGACCGCAAATCAACGGGTGGCGTAGTCGGACACTAATACCATCATACCAATAACTGCCACTTAGTTTGACCACCCTGGGCGCGGACCGGGTCACCGCCACACGAAGACTACTACCCCCATCGGATCCGGCTCCGGGTATCCCCCGCGCGCACGCGCGACGCACTACAGCACTGGCCCAGGGGGTGAGTCACAAGGAGTGAGTTCACCTGAGTACATCAAATGGAGATCAGCTGACGAGCTCCAGGAGCTCACTTTACAGCATCGGTGTTGAGTGGGAGTTTTCCCACGCAACTCTGATGCAGTACATGAGGTCACTGGGGCTTATCAGCTGATCTTCAGTTGATGAACTCAGGTGACCTCAGCCCCAACATGCAGCTTCAAGCCTGCAGCAGCTCCTGATCATTGCCACATACCCAAACTCACAAGCAGCATGTCAATTTCTGTAGCAGAGACGCTTGTCTCCGCTACAGATTTTGACTTATTGAAATGTCGTATGCAGTGTATCTGCATGTATTGACAACAAAAGTGTGTCATTAGAACACAGTGTTTTGGATGCAGCGAAAATACGCTGCTTGCAAAGCCCTGCTGGTTGCTGTTTGTGGGGACGTAGTGGCTAACGAAACAGCTGTGAGCTGTTTATAGCCAGGGAACATGTTTGCCTAATGCCCCTTCCTAAGCTAAAAATAGCAGCTCTCAGCTGCCCCAGAAATGATATAAATGAGAATGCTAATGAGATTGGGTTTAGCTGACACCTAGCCCTTTTGTTTGATGATGACAAGGTGTCAATCAGACCCTTTCAGTATTAAACCTAATTAAAGTAAAGAGTTAAATAAACACACACACAGAGTAAAACACTTTATTTGAAATACAACAGACACATTCTTTAATCATTTAAATTAACCAATATACTCACCCAAGGTCTGACGGTAATCCAAGGGTTAAAGCGATGTCACACGTTTCTTTTTTCAAATATCTTTCTTTAGCTCCAAAAAACATTAATTGATGTGCAAAAATGCACCAAAAAACGCATTACAAATGATTCTATGATTCTATGAAATAAAGATATGATATCACCTACACCTCCAAAGAATGGAAGTGTGGAGAGGAGAAAAAAAGAGGAAGTGAGAGAGAAAAAAATGGGTTAAGAACAGAAGGTTGTGTTAGATTGCACAGGCTTTAGGATGGAACATAATTTTTCACTACAAATGTTACATATGCTCCCAGGTGGAAGTGTGCTTTCCATGGGCGTACCCACCATGGGTCAGGGGGGGGAAGCTGCCCCCCCCCTGGAAGACGGGACGCACGCCGCACACCAGGGCCAGCGTCAGCAACCAGCGCACCTGGGCAAATGCCGGGGCCCTGAGCAGGCAGGGGGGCCCCTCGCCGTCAGCGCCCGCTCCCTCCCGCTTGCTCAGCTCCCCGGCACCCGGCACAATGCTTACCCCTCCCCATTCCTCCACGCAGCAGCTCATGCATCCTCCACGGCTGCTGCACTGTGATGTCTCAGGTGAGAGGACGCGGTGATGTCTTTACACCGCGCTCTCTCCTGAGCAGTCACAGCGCAGAGCAGGATGAGGCCAGCGACGCTGGCGTCCGGAGTAGCAACAGCAGGTGAGAAGTGAGGTGAGTATTTGATGTTTTTTTATTATTGTATGGAGGCCTGTGGCAGTATAAGGGAGGGGGTGAGGTGGGTGTGTGTGACATCCTGCATGGGGCATTATAAAGGGGGGGTGACATCCTGCATGGGGCATTATAAGGGGGGTGTGACATCCTGCATAAGGAAATTATAAGGGGGGGGGTGACATCCTGCATGGGGCATTATAAGGGGGGGGGACATCCTGCATGGGGCATTATAAGGGAAGGAGGTGTGTGACATCCTGCATAGGGCATTATAAGGGAGGGGGGGTGACATCCTGCATGGGGCATTATAAGGAAGGGGGCTGTGTGTCATCCTGCATGGGGCATTATAAGGAAGGGGGGGTGTCATCCTGCATGGGGCATTATAAGTGGGGGTGACATCCTACATGGGGCATTATATGGGGGGGAACAGCCTGCATGGGGCATTATGTGGGGGGAACATCCTGCGTGGGGCATTATGTGGGGGGAACAGCCTGCATGAGGCATTATGTGTGGGGAACAGCCTGCATGGAGCGTTATATGGGGGCCAGTATTCTGTATGGAGCATTATATGGGGGTCAGTATTCTGTATGGAGCGTTATATGGGGGCCAGTAGCCTGCATGGAGCGTTATATGGGGGCCAGTATCCTGCATGGAGCGTTACATGGGGGCCAGGATTCTCTATGGAGCGTTATATGCGGGCCAGTATCCTGTATGGAGCGTTACATGGGGGCCAATATTCCGTATGGAGAGTTATTAGGGGGCCCCAGTATCCTGTATGGAGTGATATATGGGGGCCAGTATTCCGTATGGTGCGTTATATGGGAGCCAGTATTCCGTATGGAGCATTATATGGGGGCCAGTATTCTGTATGGAGCATTTTATGGGGGCCAGCATTCTGTATGGAGCATTTTATGGGGGCCAGTATTCTTTATGGAGCATTATATGGGGGCAAGTATCCTGTATGGAGCGTTATATGGGGGCCAGTATTCTGTATGGAGCATTATATGGGGGCCAGTATTCTGTATGGAGCATTATATGGGGGCCTGTATCCTGTATGGAGCGTTATATGGGGGCCAGTATCCTGCATGGAGCGTTATATGGGGGCCAGTATTCTGTATGGAGCGTTATATGGGGGCCAGTATCCTGTATGGAGCGTTATATAGGGACCAGTATCATGTATGGGCATTTTATGGGGGCCAGTATACTGTGTGGAGCGATTCATTGGTTTCTGAGCTACTGTGGAATTTACAATAGATATCAATCGTGTAATGTAAGAAGTGAAATCTTTGCATTGTACTATATATATATTTCTCTTCGGTATCTGTGACCATGGCTTGCCCACCCCCCCCTAGTTTTGATCCTGGGTATGCCCATGGTGCTTTCTATGGTGAAGTTCCCCACCCTGACCTGAGACAAAACTAAACAGTAGTGATGCGCGAGCATGCTCGCTACTGATCGGTGCTCGCCCGAGCATCTCACTGCTCGAGATGCTCGGCTCTCGCCGAGTATTTCCGGGGTTGCTCAGCAGGAGCTTGGGTCCCCTTCCTGCATGTTTGGCGCATTTTAGAGCGCCAATCAACATGCAGGGATCATCTGCCACACACTGTAATGCCGCAGCCATGTTGGTTGTGGCATTACAATGATTGGCTGGCCACACAGCGTCATCAGGTCTATATCAGACCTGGAGCCGCCATGCTCATCACAGTCACTCCGGAATCAGACAGTGTAGGGAGAGCTGCTGTTGAGCTAGGTAGAGAATCACTTGTTTCTAGTTAGTGTAGGTATGCCAGACTATATTAGAGACACATATCCATCTCAATTAACAGTCATTCTGATGACTAATCCTGCTGCAGAGATATCAGTGCTAGGCAGGCAGGCAGGATATATAGCAGACTGCAGTGCACATAGCAAGAGGGTCCATTCCAGTTCTGTCTGGTGATACTTTTACAGATATTTGTAGAAATAGGCCCAGGTATCAGGGGCCAGGAATATATTTTTTTAACTTAATCCTGATTATTTGCTTAAAAAGCAATCTAGAGAACACAGATTATCTGCGCCATTTGCTTTTGGCACTGCAAAATAATGCCAGGTCCTTTCCATATTACAGCGCTAAAAATACAGCTATTTAAAACTTTGGTTTGTCCGTCACATGGATCACATATAATTGCGCTGAAAATATTGCCATCTCTGGCCTCCATTGAAATTTTGCTGCAGTGTGTCAGCGAACTTATTGACACGAGGTCGACGCTGTTAAAAATAGTTACCTCCAGGGCAGCTATTTAAAACTGTAGTTTGTCTGTCACACGGATCACATATAAGTTCGCTAGAAATTCAGCCATTTGTAGTGAGTGTGGAAGATATTGTCCTCCATTTAAAATGGGCAAGACACGTGGCAAGGGACAGGGAACTGGACGTGATGGTGATGTTGCATGCAGAAGCCGAGGCCGTGGATAAGCTGAAATTTTGCCACAACAAACACCCACATCTTCTCGCTCGACCTTCCTGTCCCAATTTATAAGGGACAGCAGAACACCACTATTGAACACAGAACAGTGTGAAAAGGTTATTGGTTGGATAGCAGATAATGCTTCCAGTCACTTAGCCACCACCATCATACTGTCTTCTACACGGTCAAGTCTCAGTAGCCGTGAGTCTGGACCGCATATTCCTCACCCTGATCCCCCTTCCTCCCACCATGCCAAGTGCCCAGAGACAACTGATCCCACACTTGGACACTCTGAAGAGCTTTTAATTTTTCCATTTATAGATTTGGGCCTCTCGCCCAGTCCACTTGAAGCGGGGCAAGAGGAGATCGCATGTAGTGATACACAAATATTGAGCAGCCACGGACTTGCGAAGGCGACGGTGGGAAAGTGTCACAAGAGGTGGACGATGATGAGACACAATTGCCAGAAAGTCAGGAGGAGGATCAGGGTGCGGAAGTGGAAGACATGGTGGTGGATGATATAGTAACTGACCAACCTGGCAGAGGGACATGCAGAGCGAGGACAGCAGCACACAGGGGGAGGGAGGTAGAGCACCCCAACAAACAGGAAGATGCAGTGTGGTGGCCGCAGACAGAAGGCGGGCAACCGTTCCCCCGTAACACCAACATGACGGAAGTTGCCAGTACAACTGTTAGGTCTTCCTGAGTCTGGTTGTTTTTTAAAGTCTCTGCCGATAACCCCAAAAAGGCCATTTGCACCACCTGCAGGACAGCATCAGCAGGGGTAGCAAAACTACCAGCCTGACCACCAGTAGCACGATCAGGCACATGGCAGCAAAGCACCCGACATTGTGGGCCGAACCCCAGGGTCCAGGAACTGAGTCTGCAGGTGACAATACTGCTTCTTCCGCTGTTGTGCGTGCAAACCAATCCCCTGTCCATAGTGCATGCGAAGATACCTCCTGCCCTGCACCTGTCATTGCATACTCTCAACTAGCACTATCAGCAAGCACGTCCTTGTCCCAGTGCAGCATTCAGTTGTCCATACCCCAGTCCTTGGAACGCAAGCTCAAAAACGCAGCCAACGCCCCACAGCCCACACTACTAAATTCACACATTTTGCAACTGTTTGCTGTCGAAATGTTGCCTTTTAGGCTCATGGAGACAGAAGCTTTCCGCAACCTGATGGCGGTGGCCATCCCTCGGTACTCGGTCCCCAACAGCCACTATTTCTCCCGGTGTGCCTTCCCTGAATTACTGAAGCACGTGTCCCACAACATTAGCCGTGCCCTCAACAATGCATTTACTGGGAAAGTCCACCTAACCACGGACACGTGGACAAGTGCTTGTGGGCAGGTACGGTACATCTCGCTGACAGCACACTGGGTTAACATAGTGGAAGCCAGGACCCAGTCGGACCTTGCGACGGAACACATTCTCCTGACCTCGAGGATTGCAGGCCCTAGGTCAATCAGAGTTGCCCCCACAGTCTACAGCTCTTGCACCTCATACTTCTCAGCCTCCTCCTCCCCTTCAGCCTCCATCTCCAAAATGACCACATCAGTCACAAGCTGGTAGCACTGCAGCACTGCCTCTGCCAAGCGGCAACAGGCTGTGCTGAAGCTAATATGCTTAGGTGACAAACCGCACAATGCTGAAGAGTTGTGGACAGCTCTGAAAGTGCAAGCAAATCTGTGGCTGACACCACTGAACCTACACCCAGGCATGGTCGTGTGTGTCAATGGCTGGAACCTGGTGGTGGCTCTGAGGCGAGCTCACACACGAACCAGGCCTGGCCCATGTGCTAAACCTCGTGGTTTAGCGGTTTCTCAAAAGCTACCCAGAGCTGCTTGTCAAAGTACGCCGCCTGTGTGCCCATTTTAGAAAGTCAGCTACAGCTTCCACTGCCCTTGCCGTGCTTCAGCTGCGTTTGCAGCTTCTGGCTCACAGACTGGTGTGTGATGTTCCACCAGTGTAGAGTTCCCCATGCATTGGAACTCTACACTGCAGATTTTGGGAAGGATTTGTGAGCAGAAGAGGGCAGTTGTTGACTACCAGCATTAACAAAGTCATCGGTATTCAGTTCAGACTCCACACATAAGACCTCAGGAGTGGACATGGATGACAGACATCTGTACCATCCTCCAAAACTTTGAGGACTCCACCAAGATGGTGAGCGGCGATGACGCCATAATTAGCTTCACCATCCTGCTTCTTTGTCTTCTGAAACGCTCTCTGTTCACAATCAAAGAGGATGCATTGCAGGCGGAGCGCGATGAGATGGAGTAAGGAACCATACAGGGTGATTACACACACCCCAGCCTCATCTCATCCCAACGTGGATTGGGTGACAATGAGGAAAAGGAGGAGGAGGAAGAACAGGAGCTAGTTTCATACACTATAGAAGGTACTACCTGCACAACCGTCATACCGTTTGTTCAGCGAGGATGGCCTGAGGACAGGGAGGAGGAGGAGGAGAGCATGGTTAGTCGTCCTCTGGTTACACTCCTGTCAGTGTATACAGTGCTGTCTTCAACAGCAGTCACTTCAGTGATTTCTGATGTGGCTGCTGTAGAAGTCACCCGAATCGCCGTCAGACACAGGGATTATGTCATGACGGTGGACAGGTGAGGGATATTGTTGTTTTTTATTTTTGGTTTCTTACAGGAGAAGAGGGATTCGGGGACTGAGAGTTAGGTGAGTCTTAAAAGATACGCCGCATGTCCATGTCCACAGGTGATCCGCAGACACAGATGAACGTATAGTGGACATGGGATTTCTACAAATCCCATCCACTGTGCTCTAACACCTGGACACTGCGGGTTTGACGCAGCTCCTGATCATGTGCCCATTACCTTAAAGCTATGCCCAACCTTTCTTAGCTCCAAAAAACATTCATTGCTGTACACAAATGCATGCAAAAATGCACCAAAAACTCTGCAGCAAAGTGAATCAGAAACGTGAAGTGTCATGCACTCATTAAGTATTTTTTGATTTGGTGCAGAAATTAATCATCAGCATGTCAATTATCTGTGAGTTTTTGCCACATTTTTTGCCTGCATTTTTACAGTGCATTCAATGGGTGAAAACGCAGGCAAAACGCACCAAAAGCAAAAATAGAAAATAATCTTCAGCATGTCAATTCTCCGTGCATTGAATGCACTGAAAAAATGCAGCAAAATCGCAACAAAATCGCGGCAAAAATGCATGCAATAGCACGTATCAAAATTGTGGCGAAATCGCGGCAAAGATGCAGTAAACAAAACTCATCAATAATGCAGTAAAATCGCGGCAAAAACGCAAGCAACAAGGCTATGTTCACACATTGCGTTTTTTCAGCGATTTATTGATACATTGTTTATGCTAATTTATTGCTGAGTTTTACAGTACCAACAAAGTCTATGAGATTCCAAAAATTTCATGCACACATTTTTTTCCCCGAATAATAGGGCTATTTTCACAAGTTGTGTTTTTGCTGCATTTTTTTTCTGCAGCAAATCCTGATGTCTTGCCAGGAAGGTTTGTTCAGAATTTTTATTGCTTTTTCACTTGTATTTTTGGTGCGTTTTTTTCACTGTCCTTTTGTCTCTTTATGCATGTACGTAAAGTTCAGTGAAAAAAAAAATACCATCAGGTTCTGGCACAAAAATCACTGAAAAAACTGACACCTGCGTTTTTGGTCCAATGGGTGAAAAACGCTTAAAAACGCTGAAAGACGTGACATGCTCTATTCTGCAAAAAAACATGCAAAGCACAAAATACTGATAAAAAAAACCCAAGGTGTGCCAAAACCTGATGAGAATTTTTTGTTCAATAAATTTTAAGTACTTACATAAAGAGACAAAAGGAGTGAAAAAAAACCTGCAAACAACACTGAAAAAAACATACCAAAATTGCAGCAAAAAAGCAAGAAAAATCCTGAACAAACCTTCCTGGCAAGACATCAGGATTTACTGCAAAAAATAAACGCAGAAAAAAACGCAATGTGTAAACTTAGCCTAAGGCTATATTCACACACTGTGTTTTTTATGCTTTTTTATGCAAATTTGCAGCTGTGTTTTACAGTACCAGCAGAGTCTAGGAGATTCCAGAAATCTCATGCACACATCTTGGTTTTTTTATCAGGATTTTGTGCTGTGCATGTTTTTTTTGCAGAATTGGGCTATGTTCACACATTGCGGATTGCCACGATTTTACTGCGATTTTGATGCGTGTTATTGCTTTCGTTTTTTACGTGATTTTACCGCGATTTTGATGCGTTTTATTGCTTGCATTTTCGCTGCGATTTTACCTCAATATTGATGCGTTTTATTGCCTGCGTTTTTGCCACGATTTTGTTGTGTTTTTTGTTGTTATTTTGACTGCTTTTTTCAGTGCATTCAATGCACAGAAAATTGACATACTGAAGATTAGTTTCTATATTGGCTTTTGGTGTATTTTGCCTGCGTTTTTCATCCATTGAATGCGCTGAAAAAACATAGGCAAAAAATGCGGCAAAAACGCACCGAGAATTGACATGCTGATGATTATTTTCTACATGAAATCTGCAAGCCAAAAATACTCAACATGTGCATGACACTTCACGTTTCTCCTTCACTTTGCTGCAGAGTTTTTTGTGCGTTTTTTCATGCATTTTTTGATGCATTTTTGTACAGCAATTAATGTTTTTTGGAGCTAAATAAAGATATTTGAAAAAAGAAACATGGGACATTGCTTTAAGGACTCATACTCCTATGCGAGAAAAACAGATAAAAAATCAGATTGCACTCTGATCAATTTTATTCTATGAGAAACATCTCATCTCCAATTTTTTTTGTCAGTGGAAATCGGACTGAGAAAAAAATCACAGCATTGCCGCGTATTTCGGACGAGACTCATCAATGCAAGTCAATGGATGTGTGAAAAAATCTCACGGCACTTGGACCATGAGAGTGCCATCCGATTTTCACTCACCCATCTTCTTGAAACTCGACATTTTATCAGCCGCGTACAGTAAAATCACAGTGGTACCCGACATTATAGAATAGAGAGAATAGCTATACATACATAGAATAGTTAGATAGAAAGATGTCAGTGACATATATAAGTAGTAGAGTGACTGTGTTGCTTACTGTACATGTCATTTATTGCTAAATTAAAGAATAAAAAAATGGTGTGGGGTCCCCCTTGATTTTACACACCAGCAGAGGTTAAGCGGACAGCTGTGGGCAGATATTTGTAGCCTGGGAAGGGGGTAATATCCATGGAGCTTCCCAGGCTATTAATATAAGCTCCCAGCTGTATACTTAGCCTTTACTGGCTAATAAAATGGGGGATCCCACAAAAAATGCATGCCGGGTCCACCTATTTTAACAGCCAGCAAAGGCTATGCAGACAGCTGGGGGCTGATATTAATAGCCTAGGAAGGGGCCATGAATATTGGCCCTTTCCCAGACAACAAACACCAGCCTTCAGCCACTCCAGAAATGGCGCATCCATAAAATGTGCTAATTCTGGCACTTAGCCTCTGCTCTGTACATTGCCCTGTGTTGGTGGCAAGTGGGGTTATTGGGATGAAGTTGATGTCAGCTTATATTGGCAGCTGATATCAAGCCCAGGTTAGTAATGGAGAGGCGTCTATAAGACGCCCCCATTACTAACCCCATAGTGTAAGTAAAATGTAAAATAAAAACACCCTCACCCAGAATAAAACATCTTATTTGAAATAAAACAGACACCCTTTAATATTCTAAATTAAACCATGCTAAGCTTCACGCCCATTCCAACTGAAGCCAATGTCCCCTGTAATAAAAATAATAAATTAACCTCATCCTTACCTTTCTGCCCACGAAGATCCCATGAACAGATCGGCTGCATTGTAAAATGTAACCGCTCTATTCAGCAGCCGGCAATACACTGAGTCACTATTGCCAGCAAATGAGATCGGCGTGGTGAGTATTTTTCCATGCTTGCCAATGAGTTGAACTAAGGGAACTCATTGACATCAGCAACTAAGCAAAGAGAAATTTAAAGGCACGCCACAATAATATATAACTGCTACAAGAAATACTGGAGCAATATGCCATAATATAGAAATAATTTTTTATTTCAACAAATGGACATACACATACATATATTAAAAACGGAATAAAAGGTGAATATACAAGCAATAGTTGTGCACTAACAGATCAGTTGGAGGAGGTAAATCATCAGCTGAGTAGCTACCTTGTCTCTCCCATAGGAGTGCACACGTTGAGTTTTTTTTGACTTGCAGATTTGGTGCAGAAAATAATCATCAGCATGTCAATTCTCTGTGCTCTTTTGCAGCATTTTATGCTTGAGTTTTTCAGTGCATTCAATTGGTGAAAAAAGCAGGCAAAACGCACCAAAAGCCAAAATAGAAAATAATCTTCAGCATATCAATTCTCTGTGCATTTTTGCCTGCATTTTCACTCTATGAATACACTGAAAAAACACAGGCAAAATCGAGACAAAAAACATATGCAATCAAAATCAAAATCACAGAAAAAATTGTGGCAAAAATGCACAGAGAATTGACATGCTGATTATTTTCTGCTCCAAATCTGCAAGTCAAAAAATGCTCAATGTGTGCATGACACTTCATGTTTCTCATTCACTTTGCTGCAGAGTTTTTGGTGAGTTTTTGCATGAGTTTTTGTACAGCAATGAATGGCTTTTGGAGCTAAAGATATTTGAAATGTGGGACCTCGGTTCAAGGATATGTGCACACGAGCAGGAGCCGCTGCGGGATTGACGCTGTGTGCTTATGCAATGTCGAACCTGCAGCATCCAGATGTTACAACATAGTGGATGGGATTTGTAGAAATCCCATGTCCACTATGCGGACATCTGTGTCTGCGGATTACCCGCGTACACAGACATGGTTCAATGAACACATGCGGATTCACCTGCATTCAATAGAATGCAGCATTTTTGTCGCAGCATAAAGTATGCTGTGTCCAAAGCGCTTCTTGTCCTGATCGTGTGCACATACCCTAACCCCTGGATTACCGTCAGACCAGGGGTGAGTATTTTTGCTACATCCAAAATGCTGCGTTCTAGTGCCGCACTTGTTTTTTCAGTACATGTGGATCCATCACATGTAATGACATTTCAATCGGTCAACTTGCATCTCCTCTACAGAAATTGACATGTAGTGATGAACGAATATGTTTGAAATCCGATCTCCATACTTAAGTTAGACACGAATGTGCCACCTTCGGATTCATGATCGGAAAGGTTGAAATTCAGCTACCTTCAGAGCTTGTCGGTGCAGAGCTTGTCAGTGCAGAGCTTCTGAGTGCAAAGCACAGAAACCTTTTTTTTTCATTTGCTAATGTGATAGTGCAAGCTGTGTTAGCCCAGTTTTTCATTTTTTTGGTGGGTGAACTTTAGCTTTATGCACAGTAAAACAAATATTTTTTTCAGTTGGCAGGCAGAGTCCACCAAAGATTTTTTTGTGTGGCAAACGTCATACACAATGCTACGTGTCAGCTACTATGTTAGTGGCGGTGAACTTCAGCTGTTTTCAGAGTACAAAAATATATTTTTCCTGTTGCTAGCCACTGTCCACCAAAGATTTTTTGTGTGACAAACGTGATACAGTCAGCTAAAAGCTACCTACTATCTTAGTGGCGGTGAACCTCACCTGTTTTCAGAGTAAAAAAAAAGATTTTTTTCTGTTGCTAGGCAGAGTCGAAAAAATATTTTTTTCTGTCGCAAACGTGTTACACTCTGCTATAAGCCACCTAGTCTATTCAGAGATTGTGCAGAGTAAAAAAAACTTTTTTTTTGCTGTTCCTAACGTGATACAGCAGGATACATCTGAGTTTGAAATAGTTTGGAGAATATCTCCTATGTTATACAGGCGTCACCCACAGTAAAAAAAAAATACTTTGTTCGTTTCCTAACATTATACAGCAGGGACATCTCAGTTTGAAGTAGTTTGGAGAATATCTCCTATGTTATAGAGGCCTCATCCACAGTAAAAAATAATACTTTGTTCGGTTAATAACGTTATACACAAAGCCATATCTTACCCTGTCATTTAGTGCCGCTGAAATGCAGGTGTGTGCAGAGCTGTTGCAGAGGAAAAAATCTAATTTTGTTTTGCTAATAGCGTGCTCCTACCACAGTATTTGAGCAACATGAGTGGGAAAAAGAGAGGTCGTGGTGGAAGGGGGAATAGGCTTGGTGTTCAAGGTATACATGGGTTAGGTGGTAATTTTAGTGAAAGCACTAGTGAACCAACACCGTCATGTCCTATTAAAAGACAACTGACAACTTCCGGGCTACTCCACTCCCTTTGTTTGGCAGCCGCACTGCGATACACCTTGCTGATAAGGGCCAGAAAGAGCAGGTGCTCAAAATGATGGCAAGCGCTACTTCAAGAGGTCTCTCCTCTTCTTCCTCCATCTCACCATCACACACAGTACAGCCCACAGAGGTGGCACCCCAATTACCCTTGCTTTTCACCGTGTCACAATTGTCCAAGTGCCCAACTGACTGTAGCAAACCACAGATGGACAAGTCTGTAGAACTGTTCACCCATTCTATACCATGGGCATCAAAAGTGTACTCCAAACACTCACAGAATCAAGAAGAGGAGGAAAGCATCTGCACTGATGTCCAAAATTTTTTAGAGGTTGGATTCGGGTGAGGACGGAGTAGGATCCGAGCAGGTTCCTGACCCTCATCACCAGATGTTAACCACCGGGGAGGGAGGTGATCCTGATGAGACTCAGATACCTGAGACTCATACGGACTGTACTGTGTTGTCAGGGCAACAAAAAAAGAACGGTCACTTTGAGGGCAAGGAATGAGATAACATATTGGATGATGACGATGTTGAAGATCCTACTTGGTGTGAACCCAGAGTCATGTAGCTGAGTAGCTCATCTGAGGAGGTGGAGGAGGAAGATGAGGAGGTTACCTTCTGCCCCATCCTGGGTTCTTATCCCACTTCTCCCACATTGCAATCATTCAACTGTTTACATTTTATCAGTATTAAGGATGGTCCTTTTTTTTTTTTGTCCCAACTTTAATTTATTTGAAATTGCAAGTTGAACGTCCCTCCCCTTCCTAATTTTCCTATTGGTTTAAGTGTTCCTGTGGGTGTTCCCTATGTAACTGGCATCCATTTTGGGCCTTTAAAAACCCATCCATTCTCATGCTGTACACATTTGTTTTTTTTACTTGAAAAAGGTGCCTCTACGTCGTTGAAACACGTTGTTAATAAAAAGCCTTTTTCATCATCATCATCATCATCATCTCTGAAGAATTGATTCACTTCAGCAGCGCAGCCCAACTACCTGTTTATCCAACTGGATCCAATATCTCCTGGAGGATTTATCTTCCAGCCACGGGGCAGCAGCAGCTGTTTTTCTTCATGCCTTCATAGGAGTTGTACCTGTCACAACTCCATCAGGTGAGTGTAACCAGCACTCTCCTACTCTCCCTCCATAGTGTATCACCCTATTGTGCGCTCTGTTCCCCCCATTTAGATCTACATACCTTCTGCCCTACGGCACAGACATGAAGTGATGCAAGCATGAGGAGCACTGCATCCTTAGCAACAACTGTGGCTATAGCCAGCAGCGGTCGCGAGTCTGCAGCTTGCAGGGGTGGCAAGGGTTGCCTAGCGTGAGCCGTTTTTGAGACTGCAAAGAATGAGCCAACTCACGTTATCTGCACACTTTGCAAGAAAAAACTCAGTAGAGGGAAAAAGTGCAATAACTTGAATACTAGATGCATGAACCTTCACATGCGCACACAACATGCGTTACGTTGGGAATCTCACTGTGCTAAAATGCAGACAAGCGGATCTCAACAACCATCAGCTGCCCCATCAACCGCATCCACTGCTTCTTCCTCCTCCTCTGTTACCGTGGCAAGTATTGGTACGCAGGTCTCCCACCGCAAGACTTCTGGTTCTCTACCCACTCCAGTAAGGCTGAGTGAAAGCCGTCAGCTATAATGTAAGCGGACATGCCTGCTGTGTTTGTTTCACCGAGCACACCAAACATTTCTTAATCCACCATAACATCTGTGCCTGCACCTCACTCATGGTCCAGCAATTTGTCTGTTTCACCATACTCCGTCCTCTCTAAACACCGCAGCCAGCCCTCAGTCCCCCAGTTGTGGTCACGTAAAAGATTGTTTCATCCCACACATGACAAAGCTAAGAGTGTGAACTCCACCATCTCCAATCTGTTGGCCACGGAAATGCTGCCTTACTGCCTGGTAGATACAGATGGTTTCCAAAAGCTGATGGCCGTCGCAGTCCCCCAGTACCACTTGCCCAGTCACCATTACTTCTCTAAAAAGCAGTGCCTGTGCTACACCAGCATTTCGCAGACAACATCACCCGTTCATTGACTAAATCTATATCTGCAGGGTGCATTTCACCACAGACACATGGACGAGTAAGCATGGCCAAGGGCTGTGGAGACAGATTGGGAAGGGGCTGCTCTACAAATTTTGGAATCCCCAAGTCTTGCAGAATAAACTTCTGTATTTCACCCTTCATTCATTGATTCTGCCTCTTCCACCTTCTCTAGGGCCTACACCTGGGCAATCAACCTCTGCCTTAATGAGACATGTGTTCCAACAGTACAGAGGGAATCCACACCACCTCTGTATTGCACAACCAGCACTCTCCGCAGTCAGGCAGTCTTCAAATTAATATGCCTTGGAGATCGCAGTCATATAGCTGAAGGCTTGTGGACAGCTCTCCACGCTCAGTTTGAGCAATGTTTGTCTTCGATGAACCTGGAGCCAGGGAAGGCCATGTGCAATAATGGTGCAAACCTGTTGAAGGCCCTACGCCGAGGCAAACTCACACACGTTCCTTGCATGGCTCACATCCTCAACCTGGTGACACAGTGATTTCTATGCCACTATTCCAGCCTGGATCAGCTGCTTCAGAAAATACGGAAGCTGTGGGTTCACTTCCCCCGTTCGCAGCCCTCATGTCATCAACTTGCATCGATACAGAGGTCTTTGTCCATGCCAGTTAACAGGTTGATATGCGATGCGCCGACGTGGTGGAATTCTACTCTGCACATGTTGAGGTGACTGTGGCAGCAGCAACGAGCCCTGATGCAGTATGTCATGTTGTATAGCCTGGGCCAACGCAGTATGATTGTCGGGGCATATCACGTTTACGGAGTGGGAACAGATTAAAGGCCTCCGCACCCTTCTGCACAGTTTTGAAATGGCTACTAAACTAGTTAGTCTGACAGTGCCATCATCAGCATCACTATTCCGGTCATCTACATGCTGGAGCAGACTTTGAGTAGCGTGCAGCAGGAAGTGGCTGTCCCAGACAAAGAGGAGGATGCAGAAGGGATAAGAATGTTTCAAAGTTCCAGACTGTCGTTACACAGGTGGATGCCAAGTGATGTTGGCTTCCTGCGATCGAGGGGGTTTGGTGGTACCAGACATACTGTTAGTGAAGGTGCAAGAGCCGAGGAACAAGTAGAGGAGGAAGAGGTGACAGGCAAGCAACAGTCAGAAGATGAAGAGGATAATAATCCCCTCTGTGCTGAACGTGGTTGGCAGGAGGGGACGGAGGAAACATGCATCAATGTTATGCAGCCATCAATAGATTCTGGTTTTGGACCACCTGGAAGAGCCCGACATATGAGTGACTTCTTACTGCACTTTCTGCAACATGATCCTTGTGTAGTTAGGATTCAAAATAATGCTGACTACTGGGTTGCCACTCTGTTAGATCCATGTTATAAGAGTAAATTCTGCCAAATGCTTCCCGCTATGGTAAGGGACCCGCTGATGTTGGAAGTTTCAAAATGTAAAAAAACACTTCTTTCCGTGAATTTTTTTCTATCAAGGACTTCTTCTCAAATGCGTTCGATCACAGACTACAGTACAGACCAAAAGTTTGGACACAACTTCTCATTTATAGATTTTTCTGTATTTTCTTGACTATGAAAATTGTACATTCACACTGAAGGCATCAAAACTATGAATTAACACATGTGGAATTATATACTTAGCAAAAAAGTGTGAAACAACTGAAAATATGTCTTATATTCTAGGTTCTTCAAAGTAGCCATCTTTTGCTTTGATGACTGCTTTACACACTCTTGGCATTCTCTTGATGAGCTTCAAGAGGTAGTCACCCGAAATGGTTTTCACTTCACAGGTGTGCCCTGTCAGGTTTAATAAGTGGGATTTCTTGCCTTATAAATGGGGTTGGGGCCATCAGTTGTGTTGTGCAGAAGCCTGGTGGATACACAGCTGATAGCCCTACTGAATAGACTGTTAGAATTTGTATTATGGCAAGAAAAAAGCAGCTAAGTAAAGAAAAACGAGTGGCCATCATTACTTTAAGAAATGAAGGTCAGTCAGTGCGAAAAATTGGGAAAACTTTGAAAGTGTCCCCAAGTGCAGTTGCAAAAACCATCAAGCGCTATAAAGAAACTGGCTCACATGAGGACCACCCCAGGAAAGGAAGACCAAGAGTCACCTCTGCTTCTGAGGATAAGTTTATCCGAGTCACCAGCCTCAGAAATCGCAGGTTAACAGCAGCTCAGATTAGAGACCAGGTCAATGCCACACAGAATTCTAGCAGCAGACACATCTCTTCAACTACTGTTAAGAGGAGACTTTGTGCAGCAGGCCTTCATGGTAAAATAGCTCCTAGGAAACCACTGCTAAGGACAGGCAACAAGCAGAAGAGACTTGTTTGGGCTAAAGAACACAAGGAATGGACATTAGACCAGTGGAAATCTGTGCTTTGGTCTGATGAGTAAGAGCGCCCCCTGTCTCTAACTTGGGGTTATATAGCCCAGAGGTCCCCAACCGCCGGTCTGCGGACCAGGACCGGGCCGTTGGGGTTTTTCAGCCGGTCCGCGGGGAGAGGGGGCCCCTCCAGCCTCCAGCAGGGCCGCCATCAGGGCATGACTGCCCTGACTCCAGTATGGGGCCCGGCCGGTAGGAGCCCCCTCGGAGCCCCCCTCTTGTGCGTCTCTCTCCTCATGGGGCCCCCGGCCGCATGCTAAGCGCCGGGTCCGGGACATCTTAGCGCTGCGCTGCTGCGGCAGCACCTTCATGATTCCCCTGACTTCCGGTCATGTGACGGCGCCGTCACATGGCCGGAAGTCAGGAGAACCTGGTGTCAGCGATTTGGACGAGCGCCAGGATTCTGCAGGGATCGCATGGGGGTAAGTATAGCAAGTTTTATTTTTTTTTAAATACAATTAACTAGGAGTGGGGGGAATGGGAGATGCACATGGGGGGAGGGGAGAGATGAGAGATGCACATGGGGGAGGGGAGAGATGAGAGATCCACATGGGGGGGAGGGGAGAGATGAGAGATCCACATGGGGGGGAGGGGAGAGATGAGAGATGCACATGGGGGAGGGGAGAGATGAGAGATCCACATGGGTCGGAGGGGAGAGATGAGAGATGCACATGGGGGAGGGGAGAGATGAGAGATCCACATGGGGGGGAGGGGAGAGATGAGAGATGCACATGGGAGGGAGGGGAGAGATGAGAGATGCACATGGGGGGAGGGGAGAGATGAGAGATGCACATGGGAGGGAGGGGAGAGATGAGAGATGCACGGGGGGTGGATGAGAGATGCACGGGGGGTGGATGAGAGATGCACGGGGGGTGGATGAGAGATTCACGGGGGGTGGATGAGAGATTCACGGGGGGGATGAGAGATGCACGGGGGGTGGATGAGAGATGCACGGGGGGGTGAGAGATGCACGGGGGGGTGAGAGATGCACGGAGGGGATGAGAGATGCACGGGGGGTGGATGAGAGATGCACGGGGGGTGGATGAGAGATGCACGGAGGGGGATGAGAGATGCACGGAGGGGGATGAGAGATGCACGGAGGGGGATGAGAGATGCACGGAGGGGGATGAGAGATGCACGGGGGTGAGCTGCACATGGGGGGGTGAGAGATGCACATGGGGGGGTTATGTTTACATAACTTTGTTGCCTTATGAAGGGCGGGGGGGGCCCCCAAAAATTTCTTGCACAGGGGCCCACTACAGTCTGTGTCCGCCCCTGGGATGAAGTAAATGCAGCTGAACAGCAGCTGTCAGGACAGCTGCCCTGTCCTGCTGCAGGGCTTGATGGGGCCTCAGTGATGCGGCTCCTGGCACAGCACATTATGTGGGGCTCCTGGCATAGCTCCTGGCGGGGACCTGGTCTACACTATATAAGTATGCACTAAACTCCAAATCCCTCCATTACCCCGCCCCCATATGACCAAAGCCCCGCCCACCCCACCCCCTCCTTGCTGGGCCATGGAAAAATGATCTTGCTTCAAGCCGGTCCCTGGTGCAAAAAAGGTTGGGGACCACTGATATAGCCGGTCATACCAGCTGTTCTTCTATTTATGGTACTAACTAAAAGTACACAAATAGCACATGTCATCTAGAAAGCCTAGCACAATGATTGATGCAATATTATGCAATGTATGGTACAGAATTCAGAATTCAGAATAAAATGAATATCCGTAATTAATATTTAACAATTCCCTTTTGAGGCTGACAGACATTAACTGAAATCCTCAAAGTAGATAGGTTCATCATTAGGATAACAGGATCATTTTTCTTTTCTTCTTCCTTGGCAATATCATTTAATGTCCATAATAATAATATTAATAATAATATCAATATTGGATTATTGTTATATGTATTCAATAGCATAATGATGTGAATTCATGTTATGGTAAGCCGTGACTAATAACATGTATAATTATACATCACTAAATCTAAATCAAAGTAATCATGGGTCCAATCGTCATCATCTGATGTCATCAGGTCTTTGTCTCGTCTTTAAAACACAGTCTTTAAATGAAAACTCCTTTAAAATAAATTATAGCGTGTAGATATTGTACAGTCCATAATTGAATTCATTATTGTTCAGTCCATAAACTGTACTCTTTATTAGAAAGATCATGTGTGTCAATTGATAAGAAAACAAAGTCCATGGATGAAATGTAGATTTAATATCTATGCAGTGTCACCTGGACTTACGTTGGATTGTCTTTGGATAATTCTGGAATCCTCTGTGTCATCCGCACAGGTCTCATGTCACTTTTGGAACAGATGTGACGTCTTTGGTCAGCATAGCAAGGGTTAACTTGACACTTCCCTGCTTTATATAGCACCATAACCAGTACTTCATCCTTAATGTACAGGACACATATGTCAGGCTGGCAGAATCCTGACACTCCTTCATTATTCACCAGTCAGGTGATAGGAAACCACTGGAGCGTGATGAAAACTTGAACACATACAGTTCATATAGGATCATAGTCCTCTGCAGTCGTGGTTATCAGTGGTGTGAATGTATTGTATGTAATTGACACAGTCTACTATCATTCAGCATTCACACCTGTTACCTTCTGCGATTTCCGAATATCAGTTGCTTCTTCTTGTAACTTTTGAGAGTCTCTTTGATTTATAAATATTAAAAGTTTTATTAAGATAGAATTCATAATTGCAATGTCTTGATTAAAGTTTTCATTCCCTAATCTGATACCAAATCTGGCAATTTTCCTAACCTATAATATCACAGCGTACCATAGCAATCAATAATATCAGTGGCGTACCGCCAATGGCGGCAGGCCACGCGACTGCTATGGGGCCCGTGAGCCGAGGGGGCCCGATAGCAGTCGCCCCCCTTCTGTAACCCCCGCTCCGCTGATTGCCGCCGCCGCCACCCACCGCCACTGTGTTCAGACATTGCCATGCGCTGTGCGGCTGTGTCTTGTAGTAATGACGGCAGGGGTGACACTGCACCTTTAATTGTGCTTGTGTCGCCCCTGCCGCGTCATTACTAGCAGACATGGCCGCACAGTGCACTGCGTGCGGCCCTCTCTGAAATCAGTGTCGGCGGGCGGTGGCAATCATACAGCGGAGCGGGGGGTGCAGGAGGGGGGCCCAGAAGGAGGAGGGGCCCTGTTTAAGGAAGGCCCCGATGGAGGGGGGGCCCTGTTTAAGGGAGGCCCCGATGGAGGGGGGGGCCCTGTTTAAGGGAGGCCCCGATGGAGGGGGGGGCCCTGTTTAAGGGAGGCCCCGATGGAGGGGGAGGCCCTGTTTAAGGGAGGCCCCGATGGAGGGGGGGTCCTGTTTAAGGGAGGCCCCGATGGAGGGGGGGCCCTGTTTAAGGGAGGCCCCGATGGAGGGGGGGCCCTGTTTAAGGGAGGCCCCGATGGAGGGGGGGCCCTGTTTAAGGGAGGCCCCGATGGAGGGGGGGGCCCTGTTTAAGGGAGGCCCCGATGGAGGGGGGGGCCCTGTTTAAGGGAGGCCCCGATGGAGGGGGGGCCCTGTTTAAGGGAGGCCCCGATGGAGGGGGGGGCCCTGTTTAAGGGAGGCCCCGATGGAGGGGGGGGCCCTGTTTAAGGGAGGCCCCGATGGAGGGGGGGGCCCTGTTTAAGGGAGGCCCCGATGGAGGGGGGCCCTGTTTAAGGGAGGCCCCGATGGAGGGGGGGCCCTGTTTAAGGGAGGCCCCGATGGAGGGGGGGCCCTGTTTAAGGGAGGCCCCGATGGAGGGGGGGCCTGTTTAAGGGAGGCCCCGATGGAGGGGGGGCCTGTTTAAGGGAGGCCCCGATGGAGGGGGGGGCCTGTTTAAGGGAGGCCCCGATGGAGGGGGGGCCCTGTTTAAGGGAGGCCCCGATGGAGGGGGGGGCCTGTTTAAGGGAGGCCCCGATGGAGGGGGGGCCCTGTTTAAGGGAGGCCCCGATGGAGGGGGGGCCCTGTTTAAGGGAGGCCCCGATGGAGAGGGGGGCCTGTTTAAGGGAGGCCCCGATGGAGGGGGGGGCCTGTTTAAGGGAGGCCCCGATGGAGGGGGGGGCCTGTTTAAGGGAGGCCCCGATGGAGGGGGGGGCCTGTTTAAGGGAGGCCCCGATGGAGGGGGGGGCCTGTTTAAGGGAGGCCCCGATGGAGGGGGGGGCCCTGTTTAAGGGAGGCCCCGATGGAGGGGGGGGCCCTGTTTAAGGGAGGCCCCGATGGAGGGGGGGCCCTGTTTAAGGGAGGCCCCGATGGAGGGCGGGCCCTGTTTAAGGGAGGCCCCGATGAAGGGGGGCCCTGATGAAGTGCCAGCAATTAAGCAGTGCCGGCGGAGCAGAGGGTGCAGGAGGGGGCCCCTGATTAAGTGCCAGCAATCAAACACTGCCTGAGGTCATCTCTGTGGACATGCTGGGGGAGCGGTTTGGGCCCCAACGGCGAGTGGGCCCCTCTGATGGTCCAGAGCCTGTGATGGCCATCAGACATGCCGGCGGCCCTGCACAGCTGGACTGGACACAGGACAAGGGGCAGCTAAGTGAGGCTTGCCACCAGATTCCCCAGTCCTCATATTAAATATATTTCTAATGTGTATTGTGTGTATGTCAGTGTGTATGCCTGTGTATATATATATTTATGTCTGTTTTATGTGTTTTTAAGAATGTGTTCAAATATGTACGTATCTGTGTATGTGCTTGTCTGCATATGTATGTGTGCATATCTGTGTACCATCTGCATGTCTGCGTACCGTGTACGAGCATGTCTGCGTACTGTGTGCATGCGTGCATGTGTGCGTTTTGTGAGTGTGCAAGCATGTCTGCGTGCTGTGTGCGTGCATGTTTGCATATGTGAAGGGTGAGGGGGCAGCCTTTGCCCTGTGTTGTATACCTACATTTCTCCGCAGTATCTGTGCATCATGAATGTTGGTATGTATTAACCCTCCGTCAGGGGCAACTGATCTGACAGGCGCAGCTCACTTAGTTTCATTTCTCTATTTTCAGTGGTTTGTCTGGGAAACACCCTCCTCCAGGTACCTTCCTAACTTTAACCCTCCATCAGGGGCAACTGATCTGACAGGCGCAGCTCAATTAGTTTCATTTCTCTATTTTCAGTGGTTTGTCTGGGAAACACCCTCCTCCCAGTACCTTCCTAACTTTAAGGCTGTGTGCCCACGTAGCGTTTTACAAGCGTTTTTGATGCGGAATTTCCGCAGCGGAAACGCTTGTAAAATGCTTGGTAACCCGCACCCCATGATCCCCAATGGGTTTCCGCAACTTCTATGCACATGCTGCGGATTTTTCCGCAGCGTTTATGCCGCGTTAAAAAATCCGCAGCATGTCATTTAATTTTGCGTTTCCGCAAGCGGAATTGCCTTTGTCCAATGCATAAAAAACGCAAGGCAATTCCGCATGTGGAAAACGCGTGATAAACGCGCGAAAAAAGCGCGATAAACGCGTGCGGAATTCCGCATGCGTTTTTCCGGGAGAGGACTTGCATTTATGCAGCAGAAATTTTCTGCTTCATAAATGCAACGTGGGCACATAGCCTAAAGGCTGTGTGATTATGTGTATTCTCATTTATTACATTCCTATTAAGGTAACTGATCACTTTTAGAGCATTGAAATTTTAAAAAAAGGAAAATATAGCCAATTTTCTAGCCTGTGCCTGACAGGCGCAATGCCCCTAAACTCGTTATGAAACATATTGCCCCTGACGGAGGGTTAAAGGGGCCACTGAGACTCTTTCGCCCGGGGCCCACGAAAACCTGGAGCCAGCCCTGGTTGAAAGCAATGATGGAGGAGGGATAGTCTTCCTCATTACTCCTCCGCTTCTGACGCAGTGGGGTGATGACGCTCCACGCTCTATCAGACAGTGGAGCAGGCAGCTGCTGAGGTGATGACAGAGACTAAAGCAGCGGGGAACGAGGAACGGTGAGTATGTATTTATTTATTTTTGTAAATCAGTGAGTACTGATAGTACTGGAGGACTGGGGCTTCATTTTACCCTATGGTGGGGGCTGCCTTTTACCCTATGGGGGGCTGCATTATACTGCATACAGAACCATGGGGAGTTCACTATACTGTGTGGAGGACCATGGGGAGTTCATTATACTGTGTACAGGACCATGGGGAGCGCATTATACTGTGTGGAGGACCATAGGGAGTTCATTATACTGTGTGGAGGACCATGGGGAGTGAATTATACTGTGTGGAGGACCATGGCGAGTGCATTATACTATGTGGAGGACCATGGCGAGTGCATTATACTGTGTGGAGGACCATGGCGAGTGCATTATACTGTGTGGAGGACCATGGCGAGTGCATTATACTGTGTGGAGGACCATGGCGAGTGCATTATACTGTGTGGAGGACCATAGGGAGTGCATTATACTGTGTGGAGGACCATGGCGAGTGCATTATACTCAGTGAAGTGTGGAGAGGTGTGGGGGCCATAATACTGTATGTAGGCCCACTATACTGCATGGAAGGCTGTGTGGGGGTCACAGTTGGGGGATTATACTGTGTCGGGGTCACCATACTTTGCCCTGGGAGTTGAGGTGGGGTACAGTAGGCAGGGTTGTGGAGTCAGTAAGCCAAATCTCTGACTCCTCATTTTCCATGACACAGACTCCAACTGCGACCCCCTCATACATGGCTCATGTTTAAGTGATAAATTTACTGTAGCACAGATTCATCTCAGCTACAAGTCTAGCTCCTTAGATCAGGAATAGGACAAACATTTATAGGACATTTCATAACTTTCCCAAATTCTTATGAAAAAAATATTCCCCACAAACTGCTTTGAACTACTGTACCCAATTTATTATATATTTTAGGAGTCTGTCCATTTTATACCGACTCCCACTCCACAGCCCTGACAGTAGGGTCATTTCACTGTGCATGTAAAGGCTAATGAGGAGGAATGCACCATGGGAGTATCATACTGTGTTAAGGGGGGGGACACTTTTGTTGGCATCACATTTTATGGGGCAATGAAAGAGGAATCTAGGACTTCAGCAGGGAAGAAAATTGCTATACAAAGGCTGGAAAGTTGTGAGATCTGCTCTTCTGTGCCCCCAACAATTATTTACATTTTTTTTGGGGGGGGGGGCCCAATTAGAACTTCTGATATGGGGCCCCATGATTCCTATGTACGCCCCTGAATAATATCCATCTAATTATTATCAAAATATTAAAATAAATTATGTTTGGAATAATAAAACAATAATAGATAGTAATTTATTATTAATCAAGTTCTTCATGTGATTGAATATTTTTATGTCATAGGTGTAATTACCTTTTCCAACCCATAGATGTCAGTGTTTTTTGAAACAACAAGTGTTCATATCTTTATTAAACCAATAATACCAAAGAATGTATACTCATGAACCAAAATGAATAAATATATGGATGAATGAATGAATACAAGAATGACTTGTTGTGTTTACTCAGAAAATTGAAACATTTTTCTTCTTATATTGGAACCATATCATTATATTTAATGAAGAAATATTCTTGTACTAGACATTACTTTATTAAATATTAATGTTTTCTCAATTGAGATATTGAACTGAAATACAATAAAAAAATGAGAATTAAAAATGAAAAATGGAAAAATAAGAAGAAAGTAAGAATAAAATTTAAAAATGAAAAATAAAATTAATACTAAAAATAAGAATAAAAATAAGGTCTTTATATGTTAATGACAAATGCAGAGTAATTATATTCTCCATAAAAATACCCTTATATTTCCATTATCTGGATGATTTCATATTTGTTATAACCTTGTATTACCAAAAATGATTAAATTATGCAACTTTGCATGTAATATCCTTCTTAATTAATCCATTGTACCTTATTAATATTTCTTCATTAAAATGTATGAAAAATAAGTATTGATCAAAAGTGATTATGTAATCAGGATCAAAAACACATTTTCCCCTTAATGTCAAAAAAATATTATTTTATAAAATAATTTATATATATCAGAACCAAATGAAAAATAATTATTCTTCTATAAATATTTTGCATAAATTTCATATCAATGTGTAGCATATATTTGTCTGAAGAGGTGTGTACCTATTTAGGTAACCATTAAAAAAAATAATAACCTTGAATACTATAAAATTATCATGTGGAAAAATTATTCTAAATGTAAATTTACTTTATAAACCATTTTGATGTGTCGTTGCCCTTATCCACTATTTGCTAAATCAAGAAATAATAATTACTAAAGAAATATAGAAATACACTGCTCAAAAAAAATAAAGGGAACACTCTAATAACATATCCTAGATGAGGTTCAGCATTGTGGGTGGCCTCAACGTGCCTGTATGACCTCCCTACAATGCCTGGGCATGCTTCTGATGAGGTTGCGGATGGTCTCCTGTGGGATCTTCTCCCAGACCTGGACTAAAGCATCCTCCAACTCCTGGACAGTCTGTGGTGCAACGTGATGTTGGTGGATGGAGCGAGACATAATGTCCCAGATGTGCTCAATCGGATTCAGGTCTGGGGAACGGGCGGGCCAGTCCATAGCTTCAATGCCTTCATCTTGCAGGAACTGCTCACACACTCCAGCCACATGAGGTCTGGCATTGTCCTGCATTAGGAGGAACCCAGGGCCAACCGCACCAGCATATGGTCTCACAAGGGGTCTGAGGATCTCATCTCGGTACCTAATGGCAGTCAGACTACCTCTGGCGAGCACATGGAGGGCTGTGCGGCCCTCCAAAGAAATACCACCCCACACCATTACTGACCCACTGCCAAACCGGTCATGCTCAAGGATGTTGCAGGCAGCAGATCACTCTCCACGGCGTCTCCAGACTCTGTCATGTCTGTCACATGTGCTCAGTGTGAACCTGCTTTCATCTGTGAAAAGCACAGGGCGCCAGTGGCAACTTTGCCAATCCTGGTGTTCTATGGCAAATGCCAAGCGTCCTGCACGGTGTTGGGCTGTGAGCACAACCCCCATCTGTGGACGTCGGGCCCTCATACCACCCTCAAAGAGTCGGTTTCTAACTGTTTGTGCAGACACATGCACATTTGTGGCCTACTGGAGGTCATTTTGCAGGTCTCTGGCAGTTCTCTTCCTGTTCCTCCTTGCACAAAGGCGGAGGTAGTGGTCCTGCTGCTGGATTGTTGCCCTCCTACGGCCCCCTCCACATCTCCTGGAGTACTGGCCTGTCTCCTGGTAGCGCCTTCAGCCTCTGGACACTACGCTGACAGACACAGCAAACCTTCTTGCCACAGCTCGCTTTGATGTGCCATCCTGGATGAGCTGCACTACCTGAGCAACTTCTGTGGGTTGTAGAGTCCGTCTCATGCTACCATGAGTGTGAAAGCACAACCAACATTCAAAAGTGACCAAAACATCAGCCAGAAAGCATTGGTACTGAGATGTGGTCTGTGGTCCCCACCTGCAGAACCACTCCTTTATTGAGTGCGTCTTGATAATTGCCAATAATTTCCATCTATTGTCTATTCCATTTGCACAGAATGTGAAATTGATTGTCAATCAGTGTTGCTTCCTAAGTTGACAGTTTGATTTCACAAAATTTTTATTTACTTGGAATTATATACTGTTCTTTAAGGCTGTGTGCCCACGTAGCGTTTTACAAGCGTTTATGCTGCGGAATTTCCGCGGCGTAAACGCTTCAAAAACGCTTGGTAATCCGCCCCCCATGGTCCTCAATGACAAGCCGCACTGTCAATGCCCACGCTGCGGTTTTTTCCGCTGCGTTCATGCTGCGCGGAAAAATCCGCAGCATGTCATTTAATTTTGCGTTGGGCCGCTTCAAATCCGCAAATATGTAAAAATAATTGGGGAAGTGAAGCGCATTTGCTGCGGTCTTGTACCTCAAAACCGCAGCAAATAGGAAGTTACGTCACAATTGGGCGTTCCATCTATCCATCCCATGAGCATCCAATAATCCAGGAAGACGAAAATCCCATAATATTCCCGTCTCTCAGGATCATGGCTGCTAACGTGGGGTGGTACAAGTGCATGAATGTCAACGTGGGATTCATGATTAGTGTGGTAAGTGTCTGTATGTGTCTGTGTGGTGTGTATGTGGTCTGTATGTGTCTGTGTGGTGTGTATGTGGGGTCTGTGTGGGGTCTGTTTGGGGTCTGTGTGCGCGGGTGTCAGCAGGCAGACATAGGCCGATGTGACACTACTACTCCCATCGGCCTATGTCTGTGCCCCGTCCACTAGTGCCAGCAGGATCAGCTCGATGGGAGCAGTAGTTCCCATCAGCCTGATCCTGCTGTAAAATGTGACTCAAAATTAAATTTAATAGCCCCCATATGTGCCTCCATATATTATTGACCCTATCCCCCCCCCCTAACTTTTTTTTGGGGGGGGAGGTGCGGTGCTATCATCATTAAAGTTTTTTGTTTATTGGCCCCAATAATATCTAATCTACTGCCCCCTTTTTTTTTTTTTTTTCATTGGTGGCCGGTGGTTACCTAAAAAAAACGTTATACATTACCTGTCCCCGCCGATCGCCACCTAAAATAAAGTAAAAAATAAAAAACTACACCTATACTCACCTAGACACCTAATTCCCCGAAGCCATCGATCTCCTGCAATAAAATATAAAATAATAAACCACAACCTTATCCTTACCCCTCCGTAGTAGTCCACGAGTGTCCCACGAAGATCTCCAGTTCAGAGCAGCCACATAGAATGTGACCGCTCTGAACCGCTGCCGCCGCTAGAATGAACGGGTTCGCCGGAGTTCATACAGCGCTGCTCCGGTGATCTGCTTTACGTCCCCGCTGTACCGTGAGAAATTCCCACGGTACAACAGGGCTGTAAAGGAGGTCTCCGGAGCTGCGCTGCCTGAATGCACTCCGGTGACCTCAGTCAGTGGCTCACGCTGCTGGGAGCGGACGTGTTCCTGGCAGCATGAGTTTACAGCAGCCATGCACAGCTGTCACCATCTCCAGATGTGACAGCTGTGCATGGGAGATCAGCGCTATAACGTGGACAGGTAACTATTTTTTTTTTTAGTAAACTTAGAATTAAATAAAATTGTGTTTTCATTTCAAATAAAAAAATTTTTTCTGGGTGTCTGTGTTTTTTCTTTTTTAACACTTTGTAGGTTAGTAATGGGGGTGTCTTATAGACGCCCATCATTACTAACCTGGGCTTCATGGCAGCTGGCGCTGACATGAACCCCACCAATATTACCCCCTGCCACCGCACCAGGGCAGCGTGGAAGAGCGAGGCTAAGTGCCAGATTTGGCGCACAAATATGATGCGCCAAATCTGGGGCAGCTGAGGGCTGATATTATAGCCTGGGAGGGGGCCTACAACCATGGCCCCTTTCTAGGCTATTAATATCAGGTTGCAGCTGTCCGCCTTGCCTTTGCTGGCTACAATTTATAGGGGGACCCCATGTCATTTTTTGGGGGGGGTCTTCCTATATAGTAGCCAGAAAAGGCAAAGCGGCTAGCCTTTGCTGGCTACAATTTATAGGGGGACCCCATGTCATTTTTTTTGGGGGTCTTCCTATATAGTAGCCAGAAAAGGCAAAGCGACTAGCCTTTGCTGGCTACAATTTATAGGGGGACCCCATGTCATTTTTTTTGGGGGGGGTCTTCCTATATAGTAGCCAGAAAAGGCAAAGCGGCTAGCCTTTGCTGGCTACAATTTATAGGGGGACCCCATGTCATTTTTTTGGGGGGGGTCTTCTTATATAGTAGCCAGTAAAGGCTAAGCTAACTGCTGCGGCCTGGTATTAATAGCAAGGGAAGGGTCCATGGTTATTGGCTACTTCACAGACTATAACATCAGCCAACAACCGTCTGCTTTCCCTTTGCTAGTTATTAAAACTATGCGTGAGCCCACTTATTTTTTTGGGTTAAAAGATTTTATTAAACTGAAAGATTATTGTACAGTGTATGTAGGTTCATTCACTGAAAGCTCCTGCATACGCTGTAAGGTTGATTTCTCTCGTCCACATATCCACATTACTACAGATAAGTGTGACCGAGCATGCTTTGCAATGGGTCTGTGTGTGGGTCTCCACTATGTGTGGAAAATGGCATCAACACTCGTCCCGGAGATTGACATGTGCAATATAGGTGAGGGGTTAGTGTTGGTGTGTGTGCGTAGATATCTCCATATGTTTATTTAATTTTTTTTTTGGGGTTAATCTTTTATTCCTCCATTTTGTTTTAAAAATAGTATTCACAGACGTTATTATTCACTGTAGATTGAAAAATATCCCGAAATATGGGACCGAGCTAGTCCTGAATACAAAGACAAGCAGAAGAAAAAAGACGCCTGGGCCTCTGTGTTGAGCCAAATGTATCCCCAGTGGCTGAATGCGGAACGTGATGCCCAAGAGGAAATTAGTAAGTTTTGATTTTTACATTTATTTTTATATCTATTTATAATTGCATTTTTGTTGTTAAAGCAGTTCATAAATTGTTTTGGTTTTGTCATTGCAGTGTCTGATATTAAAAATCGGTGGAGATCCGTCACCAACCGGCTGGTGAAGTATCACCAGTCGGTGCAAAGTGGCTCATCACCAAGAAAAAGAAAAGTTCCTTTTGCGGACGAGCTGGCCTTCATACTAAGCAGTAGGAGTTTGCGGAGGTAAATTCCCAAAACATATTAATTGAAATGTTTCCAAAAATGTTGTATTTACATTGGTTTTTACCTTTTATTTTATACAGAACTGAAGGAAACATCAGGGCCCCAACAGCAGAAGAGGACACAAACACTAAGCAAGCAGAGGAGGAATCCAAGGACTTTTTCCAGCTTTCCTCACCGGATCCATCTGCTTCGGCATCTTCAACATCTGGTTGTCCCTCACATTCTTTGTCCAATCTAGCGGACGTCGGGGCGGGTTTGGTGACTGATTCTCCTGCTCCTGCTCCAAGTGATGCTGGAAGCTCTGCTGGTGATGTGTTGAGGCCCACTGGGAGGGAGTCTGGTTCTGCTCATCTCGTGGCATCGAGAAGGGCGGGCAAAAAAAGGCAAAAAGCCACGGGGGTGGGACTATTGTGCTTGAAGCACTCACAAATCGAACCCTCAGCCTTGTGGAAAGGGCAGCCGAGGAAGATGCCATAGATAAATTTTGCTCAGTCCAAGCTGCCCGCATCAGATCTCTGCCACGAGATAGGCAGAACATGTACATGACTGCAGCAGGCGCTATGGTCATGGCAATTGAAGAGGCAGCAGTTATGCCCTCGCCCCCAGCCGTAGTATGTGGAATATTTAATTTATTCAATCCCAGTGTGCCTCCATCACCACCAGCAGCTGCAACCCAGCGTTTTGGGCAGGTTGCTGCAGCATACCGTCCTGAAGATATGCAACCAAGTTATGGTCGCCAAATGGCTCATGGTGCATCATCATTTGTCAGAGGACCATCCCCCAACTCTAGTTTTTCACCAGAAATGTTTCCTGGGTACAGCTTTGAACAAGACCTTCATAACTTGTAGTTCAATAATTTTACCCCTCCCTGTCAGCATTTTTGGACCCTAGCAAATACAGACAGCACCTGTAGGTCGATAGATACACAATGTTTTAGAGAATCAGACAATTAACAAAGACCTTTTCTTATGGTCACCTATACCAGGCTTCAGGCGTAGGGGACTGTAAGAAAAGGTGTTTCTTTTTATATAATTAAACAACCTACAGGTGCTGCCCATATTTTAGGGCCCAAAACTGATTACAGGACAGGTGTGCTGTACACAGTGTGTAATTTATTCCCAAGTTATGGGCAATGTTTGTCCAATTAAATTTTCTAGAAGTTTGTTGTTTTTTGTTTTTACAAAGTTTTTTACAGTTATTCTATATTATGTATTAAAAAAATTATTTAAACTATCTGTTAATTTTTCTTTTCAAGTGTATATGTGGTTGGATTGGGTTGAAATGAAAAAGTGTTACCCTGATCTGCGCTCACCATAGCGCAGGTCAGAGGAACTCTACATTTTTTAAATTTGTTCAAACTAATCTACGTATGTGGTCAGCTGTATACAGTCGTTTTTAAATTAGAAATATACTTTGATATTTTGGACCACAACTATTTTTTGGATGAATACTACTCTCAACACTGTTATTTGCTAGTTCTGTTCTTAGCGCAAGCAAATAACAATGGTGAGGGATGACTTTAGCAGACAGTACTTGTGAAGAGTGCTCTAGGTAGTAATGCCAATTTACAGGCTATGGTCTTTGTGGGTTGTTCACTTTTGCGTTGATGTATGGTCAGAAAACAAAACGTAGAAGGTTGCAATTCAAGAAATATTTAGACAAATTTAAGTTTAATCAAAATTTATTTTTTTTATAAACACTTTTTTGCACATTTTTATTTAAAAAAAAAAAAAATAGAAGGAGGAAGTTCTTCTTTTATTGTTCATCAGATCTTCTCTGCTGGTCAGGCTGCTCAACACCAGCACAGGAGTATTGCCAGTGCACGGCACCTTCAGGACTCATGAAGTAGTCAGCGAAGGTTTCTCGCACCCTGGCACCAGAGTTGGATGGCCTTCCCTGACCGGAGTTGACAACTGGAATTAATTCAGATAGCTGTGACTCCTCATCTTGCTCAGTGCTGTACTCACGAGCATAGTTGTGGAGTACACAGCATGCCTTAATTAAAGTGTCAACGGTCTCCGTATCCAACTGGATGGCAGTGTGAAAGATCCTCCACTGACTACACATGATTCCGAAGGTGCATTCCACATATCTGCGTGCACGACTCAGCCGATAATTGAAAATCCTCCGCCGGGCATTCAGTGCCCTTCGTGGGTATGGGCGCAGCAGGTTGGTCTGTAAGAGAAATGCCTCATCCGATAACATCACAAAAGGAACTGGATGTGTGGAACACGGCAAAGGTCTTGGGGCTGGGAGCGTTACGCCATCTTGAAGAATTTGCAGCCCAATCTGTGATGATCTAAACACCCGAGAGTCCCCAGTACTGCCATAAACACCAACGTCAATGGCAACAAATTTGAAATGTGCATCAGCCACCGCCATCAGTACCACAGAAAAATACTTCTTATAATTAAAGAAGCGTGATCCTGATCATGGTGGCTGCTGAACTCTCACATGTTTGCCATCGACAGCACCAATGCAGTTTGGGAAATTGGCCACAGTTTGAAAGCCTGCTGCGACCTGCAGCCAAGTCTCCTCGGTTGGAGAAGGCATCACGATGGGCTGCAACTTCTGCCAGATGACGCTACATGTGCACCTCACAATTCCGGAAATGGTGGATTTACCAACCCTAAATTGGAGGTGCAGTGATGTATAGCTCTCTCCTGTGGCCAAAAATCTGAAAAGGAAAAATAGAACATTAGAAAAGCCATAAAAAGAAATACAAGCCAACAGTAATTATCCATTATTGATTAATCTTTTAAAAAATTAAGGTCTTTATTACAAAATACTATTCCAGCAAAGGGCGCGTTTTTTTTTTTTTTGGGGGGGGGGGGGCTCCACATTTTCAATCTTTTTTGGTCATCTTTTGTTTTCTCTTGAGTTCACACATATCAATTTATATTGTGTTTTGACTTTGTGTCTGTGTTTGCCTACTATGTTTGCTCTAGAGTTAACACATCAGTGACCTTTTCAATCTGATCTCTGTGCATGGTGATCTCATGGTCAAGCCAAAAATATGTACACATAGACAGACACAGTGGAGCCATCACCACAGGGTGGCTAACAAAACCAGGTACACCAGCCATCACCGCAGGGTGGCGAACAAAACCAGGTACACCAGCCATCACCGCAGGGTGGCGAACAAAACCAGGTACACTAGCCATCACCGCAGGGTGGCGAACAAAACCAGGTACATATAAATCAACATTCAACTTACCGCAAGGTGATGAGCAGCCTTTCCTCAGCAGAGATGGCCCTTCGCATTACAGTGTCTTGGAAGTCCAGGTCAGGAGACATAAGGCTCAGCAGCCGATCAAATGCAATAATGTTCAGACGGCAGAACTGTTTAAATTTATCAGGAAAACTATAGTAAACAGAGAAAAAAAAATTATTAAAAGATAATTTTGTAACATAGTATACAAACAAAACCTTAAAAAAAACAGCATACACGGGTGACATTATACTTTCTTCACATATATCTTACCTCCTTAAATCCTGGTAGAGAACATTAAAGTGGCCCTTGTCCGTCCGCTCCAGCAAGATAGGGAGCACCCAAATTTTTTTTTGTCGTCTTCTCCTCCTTAAACGCTCCTATAGAACAATAATAGGTTAATACACACACTACATAAAAATAAAGTACCCCAAAAAAACATAGTTTATATTACCTGCTCAACGTTGTAGTGCAGGAGATTTATGCAAGTTATTAGCAGAAGGTTTAGGCATGGTCTGCTGACCCGCAGGGGCTGCAATTCCTGTGGCATACTGTCTTTTGCAAAAAACAAAATGGTGAAGAGGGGTTGAACTAGGAAATGACATCAGGATTTCCCTCTTTTTTTTTTTTTTTCAATAACTTTATTTGTGCTCAAAAAGCATGAAATAAGCTTACAAAAACGCGTCAAAAACGCATCAAAAACGCATGCGTTTTTCTGGGAAGGGACATGCAGAAATGTTGCAGAAATTTTCTGCTTCATTTCTGCATCGTGGGCACATAGCCTAAGGCTATGTGCCCACGATGCAGAAATGAAGCAGAAAATTTCTGCAGCATTTCTACATCTCCCTGGCAGAAAAAAACGCATGCAGATTGTGCATGCGTTTTTCCTGCAGAATACATGCGGATCCACATGCGGGTTCACATGCGTTTCCGCATGCAGATTGACAAGCACTTTCCAGGCGATAGCATCACTTGGAAAGTGCTTGACAAATAGGTCACACTGTATAAATCCATGCAAACAGCATGGATTTATACAGTGTGAACCGTAAAAATTAAAACAAATAAAGCTATACTCACCCCCGAGGCCCCGGCGTGGCTGCAGCGCTGCTTCCTGGCTGGTTCCCGGCTGCCGGCATATCGCGAGACAGAGCGGTGAAGGGCCTGCGGTCACATGACTGTGACGTCACCGCAGGTCCTTCAGCGCTGCTGGCATTCAGAGAGAAGACGCCGGACAGGTGAGTATAAACTTTATTTGTTATTTTATTCTTTTTTTACAGGTACAATGGTACCCAGGTCTGGATGAGAGTCTCCTCTCCTCCAGAACTGGGTACCATCCGCACATAGAGACGCATAGAAGCCGCTTGTACAAATGTACAGTCGCGGTTTCTATGCGTCTCAATGCAAGTCAATGGCGGGAGTTCCGCTGCGCTTCCGCAAAATTAAATGACATGCTGCGGATTTTTGTACGTAGCATAAACGCTGCGGAAAAATCCGCAGCATGTGCATAGAACATGCGGAATCCCCTTGGGGACCATGGGGTGCGGATTACCTAGCGTTTTACAAGCGCTTCCGCTGCGGAAATTCCGCAGCATAAACGCTTGAAAAACGCTACGTGGGCACACAGCCTAAGTGTTCCCTTTATTTTTTGACCAGTGTGTATATATATATATATATATATATATATATATATATATATATATATATATATATATATATATATATATATATATATATATACACATATACATACATACATACATACATACACACACACACACATATATATATATATATATATATATATATATATATATATATATATATATATATATATAATATATATATATATATATATATATAGTGAGGAGACTCCAGCGATGTGGTGTAATTAAAATTTCCATTTATTTGAAGGATGATATTTCCATAAAAAATGCACTTACAAAAAGAGCCAATTCACACCATATGGGCAAACAGAGTAAAAGAAAACGCACAGCGGTGTGAATATGATGTGAATTGCCTATTTTTGTAAGTGCATTTTTTATGGAAATATCATCCTTCAAATAAATGTAAATTTTAATTACACCACATTGCTGGAGTCTCCTCACTCGCTGGATTTGGTCTGAAGTTGTGTTCAATGCAGCAGCCTGCTGCTATCCGAGCAGAAAGGAGGAAACACTGAGAAGAAGTTTATATGTTAGCGGACTTCATCATTTTCTTTGTATTCACATAAAGAAACATTTTTTTTTCCTAGCATACATGAGGCCTCAGTCACACAAATCACACTTAGCAGCTGCTCATATATTCATCACATTACACTCTGTATATATGGTTCAGGTCTGGTGACTGTGGAGGCCAGGTCATCTGGCGTAGCACCCCATCACTCTCCTTCTTGATCAAATAGCCCTTGAACAGCCTGGAGGTGTGTTTGGGGTCATTGTCCTGTTGAAGAATAAATGATGGTCCAACTAAACGCAAACCGGATGGAATAGCATTCCGCTGCACGATGCTGTGGTAGCCATGCTGGTTTAGTATGCCTTCAATTTTGAATAAATCCCCAACAGAGTCCGCAGCAAAGCACCCCCACACCATCACACCTCCTCCTCCATGCTTCATGGTGGGAACCAGGCATGTAGAGTTCATCCGTTCACCTTTTCTGCGTCTCACAAAGACACAGTGGTTGGAACCAAAGATCTCAAATTTGGACTCATCAGACCAAAGCACAGACTTCCACTGGTCTAATGTCCATTCCTTGTGTTCTTTAGCCCAAACAAGTCTCTTCTGCTTGTTGCCTGTCCTTAGCAGTGGTTTCCTAGCAGCTATTTTACCATGAAGGCCTGCTGCACAAAGTCTCCTCTTAACAGTTGTTGTAGAGATGTGTCTGCTGCTAGAACTCTGTGTGGCATTGACCCGGTCTCTAATCTGAGCTGCTGTTCACCTGCGATTTCTGAGGCTGGTGACTCGGATAAACTTATCCTCAGAAGCAGAGGTGACTCTTGGTCTTCCTTTCCTGGGGCGGTCCTCATGTGAGCCAGTTTCATTGTAGCGCTTGATGGTTTTTGCAACTGCACTTGGGGACACTTCAAAGTTTCCCAATTTTTCAGACTGACTGACCTTCATTTCTTAAAGTAATGATGGCCACTCGTTTTTCTTTACTTCACTGCTTTTTACTTGCCATAATACAAATTCTAACAGTCTATTCAGTAGGACTATTAGCTGTGTATCCACCAGACTTCTGCACAACCCAACTGATGGTCCCAACCCCATTTATAAGGCAAGAAATCCCACTTATTAAACCTGACAGGGCACACCTGTGAAGTGAAAACCATTTCCGGTGACTACCTCTTGAAGCTCATCAAGAGAATGCCAAGAGTGTACAAACCAGTCATCAAAGCAAAAGGTGGCTACTTTGAACAACCTAGAATATAAGACATATTTTCAGTTGTTTCACACTTTTTTGTTAAGTATATAATTCCACATGTGTTAATTCATAGCTTTGATGCCTTCAGTGTGAATGTACAATTTTCATAGTCATGAAAATACAGAAAAATCTTTAAATGAGAAGGTGTGTCCAAACTTTTGGTCTGTACTGTAAGTCAGTTTCGTCAGTAACTTTGAATTTGAATTTACTTTGTTTAGCAAAAAAAGAAATTATATCCATATTTTGCTTACTTTCAGATTTCTTACCTTTTGGTGATCAGCATGTATTCTTTTCAGCTCGTCTGATCTTTGTAGTATCTCTGGTGCTTGTCAATCCATCTGGAGAATAGATTAATCCTCAATCTGTAGGTTCTTTCTGATTCTTGTGAGAAAGTTAGTGGATTTCCTGACACGTGAACAACAGCTGTTCAGCTCGTTTCTTCTCTCCCCCCTTTGTTCATAAAGGAAATTCACTTGAAAACACGAAAAATAAGGACTGGCTGAGTTTCGCCAATGTAAAAAAACACTTCTTTCTGTATATTTTTTTCTATCAAGGACTTCTTATCCAATGCTATCGATCACAGACTATATCATGATATTCTTATAAAAAATGTATCAATTTATTCTTGGATTCTCCATTAAAAAGAATGATTGCAGTAATTACATAGAATAGTTAAATAGTTACAAAGTGATTCTTCATTTGTCCATAATTAGCTTAATAGTTGAGATTCACCCATCTTTTCCAGGGATCCTGAATGGTAGATTGCATCTGTCTGTGTCCAGCACGTGTGTCAGGATTAGTGTTGAGCCACCCCCGTAGTGTTCGAGTTCGGTTTGGTTCGTCGAACACCCGTATGTTCACCGAACTGTTCGTCGAACACCTTCGAACACCGTTAAAACCAATGGTAGACAAATAGAAACACATAGAAAACACCTTCAAAGGTGTCCAAAAGCTGACAAACTGCTCAGAAGACACAACTAACACATGGAAAAGTGACAAGTACATATAGTCATGTGAAAAGAGGTGGAGGAGTAAAAGGAGGGGGAGACACAGATATAGGCATGTCATGCCCTTCTAAAACCGAAACAGTGCGAAGCCGACACGGCCAGTCCGTTCCTGCCCGTGCGACCTCCGTGTCGCCGGGTTTGTGCCAGAGCCGCGGTGGACCCTGACGGCAAGCCCCCCTCTCCCAATACTGGTGCCTGTCCACTGGTGGGTCGAGCGAGCCCCCCTGTGGTGGAGGCAGATCTAATCTTTTTAATTTAAATTGTCTCTCTAATTTGAATGAATACACCTTAAATCCATTTACAAGGATCTATTGGAGGGCAAGTCTCATGCCAGCAGCCGCGTAATTCCAGCTCCAGTAGCGTCCACTAAAGCTGCTGCAGTTAAAAAGCTTTTATAAGGATGGAGCTCGGCGGTCCACCGCAAGGCATCCTACTGCCAGTCCCAGCCCCTATGCCTTGGGGTGCCTCCTGATGCTCTTCACTGAGTATCCCGAGGTCATGAAGCATTTACTTTGAAAAAATTAAGTGTCCAAGCTACAGGTGGTGTAGCTTGCTTAACAGCTGGGATAATCCGCTGACTAGCAGACACTGCTACTATGCACAAAGTATTTCCTGGGCTAGATGCAGTTAAAAATTTGTAATTAGATACTCTCGTTGGATGCTGAGAAAGCATTCCATAGAGTCTCCTGGCACGCCATATATTATTCTCTTAAAAAGCTTGGGGTAGGGGTCTAGGGGACCCTTTTATAGCCCAAATCACGGCCCTGTATCGCAATACGTCACCTAGGTTGAAGATGAATGGAAATGTAGCACCCCGAGGGATCGGTTGCTACAGAGGTATTGCACCTCACACAGAGGTATTGCACCTCACCCAGAGGTTTGATATCTCATTCTCAGGTAAGGATGGAGTGTGGATCAGGACCACGACACCTGCATGCATTACACCACATTGCCGTGGGGCAGGGTGACTAATATGCCCCTGAGATGGGCACGTCAGTCCCTGTCTCTGGCTGGAGTGGGGGGAGGGAACACCGAGGAAGGGGAACCCTGTAGTGCAGGAGCAGGGAGGAAGCAGTTCCTGGGTGCATTGAGAAGGGAGTATAAAAGGTGGGCAATATCTTAGTTCAGTGAAGAGAAGTCTGAGCAGAAGTGACAGGGAGCAGGGGCTCTTCATGAGCTCTGCTCCGGAGGCAGGCCTAGTAACAGAGGCCCAGGCCTGGAAGAGGGAGAAGGGAGGAAGTGGAGCGGAGAAGGCTCCAGGAACGAGGAAAGCAGGGATCCCAGGGGTGCGGACAGGCGAGTCGCCACCGCACGCCCGAATCCACCTGCGTGGAGGGGTCAGGCCAAAGGGGGAGACCGGTCCCCGAAACTAGTGGAGGCGGGAAACGACCCTCAGCTAGAAACCGGAGGCTGTGACATTTTATGTGGCGCAGCCCCTCGCTACACCCGCCAGGAAGGCACCACATAGGGTCAGGGAAACTGGCGCCAAGTTTACCAAGAGGAGGCCCGAGGCAGCCGGACAGAAGCATTGGTAAGAAAGGCCAGACAAAGGACACCCAAAGGGGGTCCTGTGAAGCACTCCAAAGTTATCTGGGAGTTGTCTGAGCCCCTCACCTGGTGAGCACAGTACGACGTGGGCAGCCGTTACCTGCAGAAGTGGTCTGGATAATAAGAACTGTGAGTAAAGGTCTTGGACTGCATCACTGACTCCGTGTCATTACTGCTGCTGCCATGCACCATCACCCCCATGCTCCGCATACACTGCCCTGAGGCTATACTCCTCCCGTGTGGAGTTATACTACGCTCTGCTGCACCCACAACACCAGCCTCAGCGGTCTGCCCTGCAGCGGCGGTTCACTCTAACCACAATCCACGGGTGGTGTAGTCGGATATTTAAACATCAAAACCACATAAATAGTTCCGCCACTGGTTTGACCGCCCTGAGCCACGGAACCGGGTCGCCGCCACGGAGACTACAACCACCAGCATCCACCAAAAAGGGCCCGGCTCCGGGAGTCCCAAGGCCCAGGGGGCGCGTCAGAACATTTAAATCACCTTTCATAATCACCAATGGGACAAGGCAGGGATGTCCTCTGTCCCCTCTCTTATACATCCTAGTGACGGAGCACCTGCTCTCATCAATTTGCCATAACCCCAATATTAGGTGGATTGAGGTGGGAGGCACCGAGTACAAGTGCTCTGCATTTGCTGATGATGTTCTAGTATATATCACTCAATCACATAAATTCCGTCCCTGCTGTTATGGCTGAAATAGATCACTTTGTTACATGGTAAAATTTTAAAATCAATGCAGCGAAGTCTGAGGCCCTTGATGTCTCCCTCCCCAAATCCATACAGGATTCCATCCAGTCCAACTTTCCCTTTGCCTGGCCCTCACAGTGTATCAAATACTTAGGAATTCCTATTCATAGAGACCTCTCCCGTGTATGTTATCTTAATTTTGGGCCCTTTATTGAACAACTCCATACAGACCATGGTTGGCAAGTTAGAACTGTAAGATTCATTACGTGAACCACTGGTGTTTTGTGGAAAAGCACATGTACACTGTGTTCCAAATTATTATGCAAAAAGTGTTTAGGAGTGATAAGAGAAGAATTTTTTTTTTTGTCAGTTAAACTCATTGATGGTGATGTGTGTCAGGGCTCTTTATATCACTGTAAGCAATTGCAGACAGCTGTGCTAATTAGTTTGGCAGGTGTGTCCAATGAAAGGCAAGACTACTTAAGAATGCTGTCCCACATTATTAAGCAGCCTACATTTTCTGCAAAAATGGGAAAGAAAAAGGATGTGTCAGCTGCTGAAAAGCAACAAATTGTGGAGTGTTTAGGTCAAGGCATGACTACAATCAACATTGCCAAGACACTTCATCCTGATCATCGCACAATCAAGAAGTATGTAGCTGATTCACAGTACACATGTGTGCGTACTGATAAGGTAAAATTGAGGACTATTTCCTACAGGCAATTGCGTCAGGTTAAAAGAGCAGCGGCAAAAAATCCTTGTCATAGCAGCAGACAAGTTTTTGAAGCTGCTGGTGCCTCCAACGTCCCCCGAACAACAAGATGCAGAGTCCTTCAGAGGTTGGAAGCTGTGCGTAAGCCATCCTGTCGACCTCCTCTATCCACTGCACACAAGCAGAAACGGCTCCAGTGGGCCAAACAATACATGAAGACTGACTTCAAAACTGTTTTGTTCACGGATGAGTGCCGTGCAATGCTCGATGGTTCAGATGGATGTAGTGGAGGATGGCTGGTTGATGGACACCCCACGCAAACACGGCTACGGTGCCAACAAGGAGGAGGTGGAGTAATGTTTTGGGCTGGAATATGGTGAGAGAGATTGTTGGCCCCTTTAGGATCCCTGAAGGGGTAAAGATGAACTCCATAATGTATGTGGAGTTTCTCAAACAGCACTTCCTGCCATGGTTCAAGAAGAAGAATCGTGTATTCCACAGCAAGATCATTTTCATGCATGATAATGCACCGTCTCATGCTGCACATAACACATCTGCATCTCTGGCTGATATGGGCATAAAAGGGTACAAACTTATGGTGTGACCCCCATGCTCCCCTGACCACAACCCCATTGAGAACCTCTGGAGCATCATCAAAAGTAGTGTCTATGGTGGCGGGAGGCAGTTCACATCTAAACAACAGCTCTGGGAGGGTATTCTGTCCTCATGCAAAACAATTGAAGCAGAAACCATCCAAAACCTGACAAATTCAATGGACGAGACAGTTCGGAAGCTCCTTTCGAACAAGGGGTCCTATGTGCAAATGTAACATCACCTAGAATAAAGTTTTGACTTGAAAACTGTTTGATTTCAGTTTCTAATAACCTGCTAATGCTTATAATTTCAAAAATGACCAATTTTTTGTTGTTTATTAAAATGAAAAGGTTGATCGAAGAGTGTTGGGGATCTAACAGTGTGGCAACCCAGTAGTCAGGATTACTTCGAATTCTGACAATCTGAGGGTCATGTTGCAGGTAGTGCAGCAAGAAGGCACTCATGTGTATTGCGCATCTAGGAGCCCCAAAATTATTTTCCGGGCTAGATGCAGCTAAAAATTATTATTAATTTTAAATCTGGTGGAGCATAGTAGAGATGGCCTAATAGAATCAGTACTGCACAATGCTACAAAGCCCAAATTATTTTCAAGCCAAGATACAGATAAACATGATTAGTAATTTTAAAGCTTAAAACGGTTGGTGAGGTGATTTAACCAATCATCAAGCTTTTACTCTCCCCACGATGACACAGGGGTAGAAAAGTCATTTCGGATCCATGATTTTTTCATCTTTATGAACGTGAGTCTGTCCACATTATCAGTGGAGAGCCGCGTGCGCTTATCTGTCAGCACACCACCAGCAGCGCTGAACACACGTTCAGACAGAACGCTGGCTGCAGGGCATGACAAGATCTCCAAGGCGTAAGTGGCGAGCTCCGGCCATTTATCCAGATTGGAAGCCCAAAAAGGGCAAGGGTCTAGTGACACAGTCATGGCTTCAATGTTTAATTGGAGATACTCCTGTACCATCGTCTCTAGGCGTTGACTATGTGTCAGACTGCTTGTCTCCTGTGGCCTTGCAAAGGATGGGCTAAAAAAGTGGTGAAATGATTCTGCAAAATTGATGTTACCAGCAGATACTGTGTTTCTGTTACGGTTTGAGTGCTGAACACTCGACGGTCCCACGGTTGGCAAGTTGGAACTGTGAGATTCACTACGTGCACCACTGGTGTTTTGTGGAAAAGCAGATGTAAGATTCTGCAACAGTCTCTGCTGATACTCCTGCATGCGTGCATCCCTTTCTATGGCAGGAATAATTTCTGCAAATTTACTTTTGTACCGGGGATCTAACAGTGTGGCAACCCAGTAGTCAGGATTATTTCTAATACTCACAATTCGAGGGTCATGTTGCAGGTAGTGCAGAAAAAAGGCACTCATGTGTCTTGTGCATCCAGGAGCACCAAGTCCCTGTTGTGTTGGTGGCGAGGTAACAATCATGCTTCCTTCCTCTGTCCTCTCCCCCCAACCTCGCACAACAGAAATGTGATCAAGGTCTCCCTGATCTGATGAGTCTTCCATCAGTTCGTCCTCCACTTCTTCCTGGGCTCCTGCACCTTCCTCACTAGTTTGGCTGCTATCATGCGCCCTGGTAAAACCATCTCCCCCACCCTCACATGCCTGCCGCCTTGGTGCTGCTGACCGTCTGGACCTTGCAGATGTTAGCCCTTCCACATACAACTCCTCCTCCTCTACTTCCTCCACCTCCTCTTGTGCCACCACCTGACTCCGAATTCTGTTTAACATGTGCTCCAGCATGTAAATCACCGGAATATTCATGCTGATAATGGCATCGTCAGCACTAAACATCTTCATAGCCATTTCAAAACTGTGCGGAAGGGTGCATAGGTCCTTAGTCTGAGACCACTCCTCCAGTGTGATTTGCCCCACCTCTGGATCTCGTTGGCCCAGGCTATACGTCAGAACGTATTGCACCAGGGCTTGTCGGTGCTGCCACAGTCGCTGCAACATGTGCAGAGTAGAGATGAGCGTTGTTCTACTCGAACTGTTCGCCAATCTCAAATTCGAGCTGTTTTGGGCGGTGTTCGAGCCGTTCGGCGAACACGAACAATTTGAGAAAAATTCGGCTGTTCGAGGTTATGTTCGATAACTGTTCGTGCACCAAAATCATAACTGGATTTTTTCTCAGTAATGATGAAAATTAATGTTAATACGCAGTTTGAGTGTACAGCGGGGTGGGGGGAGGGGCAGGGGATGTATCTCTGCTGGAACAATGAAGATCTCCATTTTTTTTTTCTCTTTCCCGCATTTACAGTGGGGAGGTGCAATCTGTCAGCCTATCAGCAGCGCACACACGGAGCGAAGTGCTTTTTTTCACACAAGCAAGGGCATGTGTCATTGGCAGTGTATGTCACATGTCCTTGCCCTATAAGACCAAGCCATTTTCCCCGTCGCCACCATTTTCTCACTGCTGCAGCTGCGTGTTAGACGGCACCGCTGTTGCTGTGTGCGCTATACCTTGTTAATTTCAAGCCAATTTTTGCACAAATCTACAGATAGCTTGGGAGTAGGGAATAGTTGTGATTGCACTCCTTTGAAGGACTAGGTTACAGCATTTCCTACGACTTTTATCAGGCAGGTCTGTGCTCTTAAATAGATAGATTGTGGGAGTAAAGACTAATTGTAATTGGAGTCCTTTTCAGGACTAGGTTACATCAGTTCCTATCAGTTTTTGCCAGGCAGGTCTGTGCAAGTTTTTTTCACAGCATTTGGCTGAATCTAGCAAAGCTAATCCTTTTTGACCTATTGCAGAGTGTGTTAGTCAGTGGAGTAGCCTATCTGTGTTGCAAGATATACCACCTGTGTATAGAATACCAATTTTTTTACTGCACCTAGTGAAGTAAAATCTTTTGGGCATAGCATCATTCTATTAGTCCATCTATACTGACCTCCATCAGGTTGCAAATTGAATATATTTTTTTCTGCATCTAGCTCTGAAAAAATATTGGGCTTCTAGCTGTGTGTGGGACTTGTTGTATTAGTCCATCTATACTGACCTCCATCAGGTTGCAAACTGAATATATTTTTTTCTGCATCTACCTCTGAAAAAATATTGGGCTTCTAGCTGTGTGTGGGACTTGTTCTATTAATCCATCTATACAGACCTCAATCAGGTTGCAACCTGAATATATTTTTTTCTGCATCTACCTCTGAAAAAATATTGGGCTTCTAGCTGTGTGTGGGACTTGTTGTATTAGTCCATCTATACTGACCTCCATCAGGTTGCAAACTGAATATATTTTTTTCTGCATCTACCTCTGAAAAAATATTGGGCTTCTAGCTGTGTGTGGGACTTGTTCTATTAATCCATCTATACAGACCTCCATCAGGTTGCAAACTGAATATATTTTTTTCTGCATCTACCTCTGAAAAAATATTGGGCTTCTAGCTGTGTGTGGGACTTGTTGTATTAGTCCATCTATACTGACCTCCATCAGGTTGCAAACTAAATATATTTTTTTCTGCATCTACCTCTGAAAAAATATTGGGCTTCTAGCTGTGTGTGGGACTTGTTCTCTTAATCCATCTATACAGACCTCCATCAGGTTGCAAACTCAATATAATTTTTTTCTGCATCTAGCTCTGAAAAAATATTTGGCCTTCTAGCAGTGTGTGGGACTTTCTCTATTAGTCCATCTATACTGACCTCCATCAGGTTGCAAATTAAAAATAATTTTTATCTGCATCTAGCTCTGAAAAAATATTTGTCCTTCTAGCAGTGTGTGGGACTTTCTCTATTAGTCCATCTATACTGACCTCCATCAGGTTGCAAACTGAATATAATTTTTTTCTGCATCTAGCTCTGAAAAAATATTTGGCTTTCTAGCAGTGTGTGGGACTTTCTCTATTAGTCCATCTATACTGACCTCCATCAGGTTGCAAATTGAATATAATTTTTATCTGCATCTAGCTCTGAAAAAATATTTGGCCTTCTTGCAGTGTGTGGAACGTTCTCTATTAGTCCATCTATACTGACCTCCATCAGGTTGCAAATTAAAAATAATTTTTATCTGCATCTGCAGTACCTCTGAAAAAATATTTGGGCTTCTAGCTGTGTGTGGGACTTGTTCTATTAGTCCATCTATACTGACCTCCATCAGGTTGCAAATTGAATATAATTTTTATCAGCATCTAGCTCTGAAAAAATATTTGGCCTTCTAGCAGTGTGTGGGACTTTCTCTATTAGTCCATCTATACTGACCTCCATCAGGTTGCAAACTGAATATAATTTTTTTCTACATCTAGCTCTGAAAAAATATTTGGCCTTCTAGCAGTGTGTGGGACTTTCTATATTATTCCATCTATACTGACCTCCACCAGGTTGCAAATTAAAAATAATTTTTATCTGCATCTACAGTAGTGTTGAGCCACCCCCGTAGTGTTCGAGTTCGGTTCGGTTCGTCGAACACCCGTGTGTTCGCCGAACTGTTCGTCGAACTGTTCGTCGAACACCTTCGAACACCGTTAAAACCTATGGCAGGCAAACAAAAACACATAGAAACACATAGAAAACACCTTCAAAGGTGTCCAAAAGCTGACAAACTGCTCAGAAGACATAACTAACACATGGAAAAGTGACAAGTACATATAGTCATGCGAAAATAAAAGAGGTGGAGGAGTAAAAGGAGGGGGAGACACAGATATAGGCATGTCATGCCCTTCTAAAATCCAAAAAGTGAGAAGCCGACACGGCCAGTCCGCTCCTGCCCGTGCCACCTCCGTGTCGCCGGGTTTGTGCCAGAGCCGCGGTGAACCCTGACGGCCAGCCCCCCTCTCCCAATACTGGTGCCTGTCCGCTGGTGGGTCGAGCGAGCCCCCTTGTGGTGGAGGCAGCTCTAAGCTTTTTAATTTAAATTGTCTCTCTAATTTGAATGAATACACTTTAAATCCATTTACAAGGATCTATTGGAGGGCAAGTCTCATGCCAGCAGCCGCGGTAATTCCAGCTCCAGTAGCGTCCACTAAAGCTGCTGCAGTTAAAAAGCTTTTATAAGGATCGAGCTCGGCTGTCCACCGCAAGGCATCCTACTGCCAGTCCCAGCCCCTATGCCTTGGGGTGCCTCCTGATGCTCTTCACTAAGTATCCCATGGTCCCGAAGCATTTCCTTTGAAAAAATTAAGTGTCTAAACTACAGGTGGTGCAGCTTGCTTAACAGCCGGGATAATCCGCTTACTAGCAGACACTGCTAATAGGCACAAAGTATTTCCTGGGCTAGATGCAGTTAAAAATTTGTAATTAGATACTCTCGTTGGATGCTGAGAAAGCATTCCATATAGTCTCCTGGCACGCCATATATGATTCTCTTAAAAAGCTTGGGGTAGGGGTCTAGGGGACCCTTTTATAGCCCAAATCACGGCCCTGTATCGCAATACGTCACCTAGGCTGAAGATAAATGGAACTGTAGCACCCTGAGGGCTCGGTTGCTAAAGACGTATTGCACCTCACCCAGAGGTGTGATATCTCACTCTCAGGTAAGGATGGAGTGTGGATCAGGACCCGACACCTGCATGCATTACACCACATTGCCGTGGGGCAGGGCGACCAATATGCCCCTGAGATGGGCACGACAGTCCCTGTCCCTGGCTGGAGTGGGGGGAGGGAACACTGAGGAAGGGGAACCCTGTAGTGCAGGAGCAGGGAGGAAGCAGTTCCTGGGTGCATTGAGAAGGGAGTATAAAAGGTGGGCACCATCTTAGTTCAGTGCAGAGAAGTCTGAGCAGAAGTGGCAGGGAGCAGGGGCTCTGCATGATCTCTGCTCCGGAGGCGGGCCTAGTAACAGAGGCCCAGGCCTGGAAGAGGGAGAAGGAAGGAAGAGGAGCGGAGAAGGCTCCAGGAACGAGGAATGAAGGGATCCCAGGGGTGCGGACGGGCGAGTCGCCACCGCACGTCCGAATCCACCTGCGTGGAGGGGTCAGGCCAAAGGGGGAGACCGGTCCCCGAACTAGTGGAGGCAGGAAACGACCCTCAGCTAGAAACCGGAGGCTCTGACATTTTATGTGGCGCAGCCCCTCGCTACACCCGCTAGGAAGGCACCACATAGGGTCAGGGAAACTGGCGCCAAGTTTACCAAGAGGAGGCCCGAGGCAGCCGGACAGAAGTGTTGGTAAGAAAGGCCAGACAAAGGACACACAAAGGGGGTCCTGTGAAGTGCTCCAAAGTTATCTGGGAGTTGTCTGAGCCCCTCACCTGGTGAGCACAGTACGACGTGGGCAGCCGTTACCTGCAGACGTGGTCTGGATAATAAGAACTGTGAGTAAAGGCCCTGAACTGCATCACTGACTCCGTGTCATTACTGCTGCTGCCCTGCACCATCACCCCCATCCTCCGCATACACTGCCCTGAGGCTATACTCCTCCCGTGGGGAGTTATGCTACGCTCTGCTGCACCCACAACACCAGCCTCAGTGGTCTGCCCTGTAGCGGCGGTTCACTCTGACCGCAATCCACGGGTGGCGTAGTCGGACATTTAAACATGAAAACCACATAAATAGTTCCGCCACTGGTTTGACCGCCCTGAGCCACGGAACTGGGTCGCCGCCACGAAGACTACAACCACCAGCATCCACCAAAAAGGGTCCGGCTCCGGGTGTCCCAAGGCCCAGGGGGTGCGTCAGAACATTTTCATCACCTTTCACAATCACCAATGGGACAAGGCAGTGATGTCCTCTGTCCCCTCTCTTATACATCCTAGTGACGGAGCACCTGCTCTCATCAATTCGCCATAACCCCAATATTAGGTGGATTGAGGTGGGAGGCACCGAGTACAAGTGCTCTCTATTTGCTGATGATGTCCTAGTATATATCACTCAATCACATATATCCATCCATGCTGTTATGGCTGAAATAGATCACTTTGTTACATGGTAAAATTTTAAAATCAATGCAGCGAAGTCTGAGGCCCTCGATGTCTCCCTCCCCAAATCCATATAGGATTCCATCCAGTCCAACTTTCCCTTTGCCTGGCCCTCACAGGGTATCAAATACTTAGGAATTCCTATTCATAGAGACCTCTCCCATCTATGTTATCTTAATTTTGGGCCCTTTATTGAACAACTCCATACAGACCACGGTTGGCAAGTTAGAACTGTAAGATTCACTACGTGAACCACTGGTGTTTTGTGGAAAAGCACATGTACACTGCGTTCCAAATTATTATACAAAAAGTGTTTAGGAGTGATAAGGGAAGAATTTGTTTGTTTGTCAGTTAAACTCATTGATGGTGATGTGTGTCAGGGCTCTTTATATCACTGTAAGCAATTGCAGACACCTGTGCTAATTAGTTTGGCAGGTGTGTCCAATGAAAGGCAAGACTACTTAAGAAGGCTCTCTCACATTATTAAGCAGCCTACATTTTCTGCCAAAATGGGAAAGAAAAAGGATGTGTCGGCTGCTGAGAAGCAACAAATTGTGGAGTGTTTAGGTCAAGGCATGACTACAACCAACATTGTGCGATGATCAGGATGAAGTGTCTTGGCAATCAAGAAGTATGTAGCTGATTCACAGTACACACGTGTGCGTGCTGATAAGGGCAAATTGAGGACTCTTTCCTACAGGCAATTACGTCAGGTTGAAAGAGCAGCGGCAAAAAAGCCTTGTCATAGCAGCAGACAAGTTTTTGAAGCTGCTTGTGCCTCCAACGTCCCCCGAACAACAAGATGCAGGGTCCTTCAGAGGTTTGCAGCTGTGCATGCGCCATCCTGTCGACCTCCTCTATCCACTTCACACAAGCAGAAACGGCTCCAGTGGGCCAAACATTACATGAAGACTGATTTCAAAACTGTTTTGTTCACGGATGAGTGCCGTGCAGCGCTCGATGGTCCAGATGGATGGAGTGGAGGATGGCTGGTTGATGGACACCCCACGCAAACACGGCTACAGCGCCAACAAGGAGGAGGTGGAGTAATGTTTTGGGCTGGAATCATGGGGAGAGAGATTGTCGGCCCCTTTAGGATCCCTGAAGGCGCTAAAGATGAACTCCATAATGTATGTGGATTTTCTCAAACAGCACTTCCTGCCATGGTTCAAGAAGAAGAACCGTGTATTTCACAGCAAGATCATTTTTCTGCATGATAATGCACCATCTCATGCTGCACATAAAACATCTGCATCTCTGGCTGATATGGGCATAAAAGGGGACAAACTTATGGTGTGACCCCCATGCTCCCCTGACCTCTACCCCATTCAGAACCTTTGGAGCATCATTAAAAGGAGTGTCTATGATGGCGGGAGGCAGTTCACATCTAAGCAACAGCTCTGGGAGGGTATTCTGTCCTCATGCAAAACAATTGAAGCAGAAACCATCCAAAAGCTGACAAATTCAATGGACGAGAGAGTTCAGAAGCTCCTTTCGAACAAGGGGTCCTATGTGAAAATGTAACATCACCTAGAATAAAGTTTTGAGTTGAAAACTGTTTGATTTCAGTTTCTAACAACCTGCTAATGCTTATAATTTCAAAAATGACCATTTTTTTGGTCTTTATTAAAATGAAAAGGTTGATCGAAAAGTTTGGGGGATCTAAGAGTGTGGCAACCCAGTAGTCATGATTACTTCGAATTCTGACAATATGAGGGTCATGCTGCAGGTAGTGCAGCAAGAAGGCACTTATGTGCCTTGCGCATCTCGGAGCCCCAAAATTATTTTCCGGGCTAGATGCAGCTAAAAATTATTTTTAATTTTAAATCTGGTGAAGCTTTAGTATAGATGGCCTAATAGGATCAGTGCTGCACACTGCTACAAAGCCCAAATTATTTTCCAGTCAAGATACAGATAAACATGATTAGTAATTTGAAAGCTTAAAACGGTTGGTAGGGTGATTTTAACCAATCATCAAGCTTTTACTCTCCCCAGGATGACACAGGGGTAGAAAAGTCGTTTCGGATCCATGATTTGTTCATCTTTATGAACGTGAGTCTGTCTACATTATCAGTGGAGAGCCGCGTGCGCTTATCTGTCAGCACACCACCAGCAGCGCTGAACACACGTTCAGACAGAACGCTGGCTGCGGGGCATGACAAGATCTCCAAGGCGTAAGTGGCTAGCTCCGGCCATTTATCCAGATTGGAAGCCCAAAAAGAGCAAGGGTCCAGTGACACAGTCGTGGCTTCAATGTTTACTTGGAGATACTCCTGTACCATCGTCTCTAGGCGTTGACTATGTGTCAGACTTCTTGTCTCCTGTGGCCTTGCAAAGGATGGGCTAAAAAAGTGGTGAAATGATTCCGCAAAATTGATGTTACCAGCAGATACTGTGGTTCTGTTACGGTTTGAGTGCTGAACACTTGACGGTCCCACGGTTGGCAAGTTGGAACTGTGAGATTCACTACGTGCACCACTGGTATTTTGTGGAAAAGCACATGTAAGATTCTGCAACAGTCTCTGCTGATACTCCTGCATGCGTGCATCCCTTTCTATGGCAGGAATAATTTCTGCAAATTTACTTTTGTACCGGGGATCTAACAGTGTGGCAACCCAGTAGTCAGGATTATTTCTAATTCTCACAATTCGAGGGTCATGTTGCAGGTAGTGCAGCAAGAAGGCACTCATGTGTGTTGCGCATCCAGGAGCACCAAGTCCCTGTTGTGTTGGTGGCGAGGTAACAATCATGCTTCCTTCCTCTGTCCTCTCCCCCCAACCTCGCACAACAGAAATGTGATCAAGGTCTCCCTCATCTGATGAGTCTTCCATCAGTTCGTCCTCCACTTCTTCCTGGGCTCCTGCACCTTCCTCACTAGTTTGGCTGCTACCATGCGCCCTGGTAAAACCATCTCCCCCACCATCACATGCCTGCCGCCTTGGTGCTGCCGACCGTCTGGACCTTGCAGATGTTAGCCCTTCCGCATACAACTCCTCCTCCTCTACTTCCTCCACCTCCTCTTGTGCCACCACCTGACTCCGAATTCTGTTTAACATGTGCTCCAGCATGTAAATCACCGGAATAGTCATGCTGATAATGGCATCGTCAGCACTAAACATCTTCGTCGCCATTTCAAAACTGTGCAGAAGGGTGCATAGGTCCCTGATCTGAGACCACTCCTCCAGCGTGATTTGCCCCACCTCTGAATCTCGTTGGCCCAGGCTATACGTCAGAACGTATTGCACCAGGGCTTGTCGGTGCTGCCACAGTCGCTGCAACATGTGCAGAGTTGAATTCCACCGGGTAGGCACATCGCATTTTAGCCGGTGAAGTGGCAGGCCCAACGACTTCTGTAGAGATGTAAGTCGCTGAGCTGCGGGATGCGAACGGCGGAAGTGAGCACACAGCGACCGTGCCCTCTGCAGAAGGCCATCTAGTCTGGGATAGTGGGCTAAAAATTGCTGGACAACCAGGTTCAACACGTGAGCCATACAAGGCACGTGTGTGACATTGCCCCGGCGAAGGGCCGCACCCAGGTTTGCAGCATTGTCGCACACGGCCTTCCCTGGTTTCAGGTCCAGTGGAGACAACCATTCATGAAATTGGTTCTCCAGAGCTGACCACAACTCCTCAGCTGTGTGACTCACATTTCCCAGACATTTCAATGTAAAAAACGCCTGATGACGTTGAGCCCTACTGCCAGCATAGTAAGGAGGTGTGCAGGATCCCTTCTGCGCAGTTAGAAAGCTTGTGGCATGACCAGACAGGCTTTGGGTGCAGGTGGAAGACCGAGAGGAGGTTGAGGAGGCAGAAGCAGTGGAGGAACTTTGACATAAAGAGGATTGACGCACAACTCGTGGGGACGGCAAGACTTGGACAGCAGCCCCTTGTCCTGCTGTCACCATAGTTACCCAGTGCCCAGTCAGCGACATGTAACGCCCCTGTCCATGCCTACTCGTCCAAGTGTCTGTGGTGAAATGCACCCTGTCACACACAGAGTTTCTCAAAGAAGCGGTGATGTTGTGTGCGACATGCTGGTGGAGCGCAGGCACACCTTTCTTTGAGAAGTAGTGCCGACTGGGCATCTGGTACTGGGGCACTGCGATGGACATAAGGTCTCGAAAATCCTCTGTGTCCACCAGGCGGAAAGGCAGCATTTCTGTAGCCAAGAGCTTGCAGATGGTGAAATTCAACCTCTTAGCTTTCTCATGGCTAGGAGGAAATGGTCTTTTACTTGTCCACATCTGAGGGACCGAGGGCTGGCTATTGTGCTTAGACGGGGTTGATAAGGGTGTCCCCGGCAAACTGCCGGTCTGTGAGGAAGATGCAGGCGGACATGTTAGGTTGCCTTGATCCAAAGGTGGTGCTATCGATGTCGGACAGCGCTCAACACCAGCTGGTGTTACCACCTCCAAAGAAAATGATGACCTGCCAATCACGCTGGCTGTTGCGGGTAAAGAGGTGGCAGGTCTGCGCCCCAAAACAGGTGTGACTGCTCTCCCCCCAGTCACAGAGGATGAAGAGGCCGCAGATGCACAAGATATGGCAGACGGTGATTGGCCCGGCCGGCTAGGCCGCATTGTAGCACACTGAGCTTCCCACTGCAACTTATGCTTCATGTCCATGTGCCGGTTCATGCATGAAGTACTCAAACTATGTATTTTTTGGCCTCTACTTAGCTTTAGCTGACAAATGTTACAGATAACACGAGTTGGGTCATCTTTATCGATCTGAAAAAATGCCCAGGCTATGCAAGGCTTAGCACCCATGCGACCTGAAGAGCCACCACGACTTGTGGTGAGAGGCAGAGTTGTGTTTGAGGATGCAGTTGTTGACGTGCTTCCAGTACTACGTCTCTGTCCAGGAAGGCGCAACCTGACCTCGTCGTCACTAGCATCTTCCTCCACCTCCTCTGCTGACCTCATCTCTTGGCTGACTGTGGGTTGACAGTAAGTGGGATCTCCGACCTCATCATCATCACCCTGTGCGTTATCACACCCGTCGTCCTCAGAACCAACCTGTTCCTGCCCTGACAAAAAACTAAAGTTGTCGCTCCAATCAGGTATTTGAGTCTTATCATCGTCTTCCTCATTGTCTCCACCAACAGGAGTTACAGTTTGGGAATGAGGGTCTACATTATGGTCAGAACCTTCTGCGTCTGGTCCTGGATCCGACTCATAAAGATTCTGGGCATCAGTGCAGATCATTTCCTCATCTGGATTCACAGAAGCGCTGGAGTCGACCTCTGATTCCCAGGCTATAGTATGAGTAAACAGCTCTGCAGACTCAACCATCTGTTCTACCTCACACTCAGACGGGCAGCTGGAGATTTGGGAGCTGTGAGGAAGCAAGTGCGATTTGGGTGACACCTTTGAGGACTGGAGTATTTGTGATGTTGAAGTTGATGTGGAGGAGAGCCCACTTAAAGGAGCACTTGATATCCGTTGAAGCACCTGCTGTTTTTGTGCCTCATCTGGAATTTGTAGCGATTGGCGTGGCCGTAAGAAAGGGATCTTATCACATTGTCCGCTAAAAGAAGTAGACATTTTAGTTTGGCTGGAAGATGGTCTTTCTTCTGCACCTACCCCACGGACACAACCTTTTTTCCCCTTCCCAACACGCCTATTCCCCTTTCCACCAGCAGCAGGCCTTTTTCCACTCATTTTGGTGGTTAACTAATTCACAACTCTGGAGTTGTTTGCACAAAAAAACAATGGATGGTAACCGAGCAGAGCTGAGTGGCCAAACTGTGGTATTAGGCCAAAACTATTGGCTGGGTTAAATGCAGAAAAAAATTATTTTTAATTTGCAACCTGATGGAGGTCAGTATAGATGGACTAATAGACCAAGTCCCACACACCGCTAGAAGCCCAAATATTTTTTCAGAGCTAGATGCAGAAATTTTTTTTATTCAATTTGCAACCTGATGGAGGTCAGTATAGATGGACTAATAGACCAAGTCCCACACACTGCTAGAAGCCCAAATATTTTTTCAGAGCTAGATGCAGAAAAAAATTATTTTTAATTTGCAACCTGATGGAGGTCAGTATAGATGGACTAATAGACCAAGTCCCACACACTGCTAGAAGCCCAAATATTTTTTCAGAGCTAGATGCAGAAAAAAATTATTTTTAATTTGCAACCTGATGGAGGTCAGTATAGATGGACTAATAGACCAAGTCCCACACACTGCTAGAAGCCCAAATATTTTTTCAGAGCTAGATGCAGAAAAAAATTATTTTTAATTTGCAACCTGATGGAGGTCAGTATAGATGGACTAATAGACCAAGTCCCACACACCGCTAGAAGCCCAAATATTTTTTCAGAGCTAGATGAAGAAAATTTTTTTATTCAATTTGCAACCTGATGGAGGTCAGTATAGATGGACTAATAGACCAAGTCCCACACACTGCTAGAAGCCCAAATATTTTTTCAGAGCTAGATGCAGAAAAAAATTATTTTTAATTTGCAACCTGATGGAGGTCAGTATAGATGGACTAGTAGACCAAGTCCCACACATTGCTAGAAGCCCAAATATTTTTTCAGAGCTAGATGCAGAAAAAAATTATTTTTAATTTGCAACCTGATGGAGGTCAGTATAGATGGACTAATAGACCAAGTCCCACACACCGCTAGAAGCCCAAATATTTTTTCAGAGCTAGATGCAGAAAAAAATTATTTTTAATTTGCAACCTGATGGAGGTCAGTATAGATGGACTAATAGACCAAGTCCCACACACCGCTAGAAGCCCAAATATTTTTTCAGAGCTAGATGCAGAAAAAAATTATATTCAATTTGCAACCTGCTGGAGGTCAGTATAGAAGGACTAATAGAACAAGTCCCACACACTGCTAGAAGCCCAAATATTTTTTCAGAGCTAAATGAAGAAAAAAATTATTTTTAATTTGCAACCTGATGGAGGTCAGTATAGATGGACTAATAGACCAAGTCCCACACACCGCTAGAAGCCCAAATATTTTTTCAGAGCTAGATGCAGAAAAAAATTATTTTTAATTTGCAACCTGATGGAGGTCAGTATAGATGGACTAATAGACCAAGTCCCACACACCGCTAGAAGCCCAAATATTTTTTCAGAGCTAGATGCAGAAAAAAATTATATTCAATTTGCAACCTGCTGGAGGTCAGTATAGAAGGACTAATAGAACAAGTCCCACACACTGCTAGAAGCCCAAATATTTTTTCAGAGCTAAATGAAGAAAAAAATTATTTTTAATTTGCAACCTGATGGAGGTCAGTATAGATGGACTAATAGACCAAGTCCCACACACCGCTAGAAGCCCAAATATTTTTTCAGAGCTAGATGCAGAAAATTTTTTTATTCAATTTGCAACCTGATGGAGGTCAGTATAGATGGACTAATAGACCAAGTCCCACACACTGCTAGAAGCCAAATATTTTTTCAGAGCTAGATACAGAAAAAAATTATTTTTAATTTGCAACCTGATGGAGGTCAGTATAGATGGACTAATAGACCAAGTCCCACACGCTGCTAGAAGCCCAAATATTTTTTCAGAGCTAGATGCAGAAAAAAATTATTTTTAATTTGCAACCTGATGGAGGTCAGTATAGATGGACTAATAGAACAAGTCCCACACACTGCTAGAAGCCCAAATATTTTTTCAGAGATAAATGAAGAAAAAAATTATTTTTAATTTGCAACCTGATGGAGGTCAGTATAGATGGACTAATAGACCAAGTCCCACACACCGCTAGAAGCCCAAATATTTTTTCAGAGCTAGATGCAGAAAAAAATTATTTTTAATTTGCAACCTGATGGAGGTCAGTATAGATGGACTAATAGACCAAGTCCCACACACTGCTAGAAGCCCAAATATTTTTTCAGAGCTAGATGCAGAAAAAAATTATTTTTAATTTGCAACCTGATGGAGGTCAGTATAGATGGACTAATAGACCAAGTCCCACACACCGCTAGAAGCCCAAATATTTTTTCAGAGCTAGATGCAGAAAAAAATTATTTTTAATTTGCAACCTGATGTAGGTCAGTATAGATGGACTAATAGACCAAGTCCCACACACTGCTAGAAGCCCAAATATTTTTTCAGAGCTAGATGCAGAAAAAAATTATTTTTAATTTGCAACCTGATGGAGGTCAGTATAGATGGACTAATAGACCAAGTCCCACACACCGCTAGAAGCCCAAATATTTTTTCAGAGCTAGATGCAGAAAAAAATTATTTTTAATTTGCAACCTGATGGAGGTCAGTATAGATGGACTAATAGACCAAGTCCCACACACCGCTAGAAGCCCAAATATTTTTTCAGAGCTAGATGCAGAAAAAAATTATATTCAGTTTGCAACCTGATGGAGGTCAGTATAGATGGACTAATAGAATGATGCTATGCCCAAAAGATTTTACTTCACTAGGTGCAGTAAAAAAATTGGTATTCTATACACAGGTGTTATATCTTGCAACACAGATAGGCTACTCCACTGACTAACACACTCTGCAATAGGCCAAAAAGGATTAGCTTTGCTAGATTCAGCCAAATGCTGTGAAAAAAACTTGCACAGCACTGGCACAGACCTGCCTGGCAAAAACTGATAGGAACTCATGTAACCTAGTCCTGAAAAGGACTCCAATTACAATTAGTCTTTACTCCCACAACCTATCTATTTAAGAGCACAGACCTCCCTGATAAAAGTCGTAGGAAATGCTGTAACCTAGTCCTTAAAAGGACTGCAATCACAACTATTCCCTACTCCCAAGCTATCTGTAGATTTCAGAGAAAATTGGCTTGAAATTAACAAGGTATAGCACACACAGCAACAGCGGTGCCGTCTAACACGCAGCTGCAGCAGTGAGAAAATGGTGGCGACGGGGAAAATGGCTTGGTCTTATAGGGCAAGGACATGTGACATACACTGCCAATCACACATGCCCTTGCTTGTGTGAAAAAAAGCACTTCGCTCCGTGTGTGCGCTGCTGATAGGCTGACAGATTGCACCTCCCCACTGCAAATGCGGGAAAGAGAAAAAAAAATGGAGATCTTCATTGTTCCTGCAGAGATCCATCCCCTGCCCCTCCCCCCGCCCCGCTGTACACTCAAACTGCGTATTAACATTAATTTTCATCATTACTGAGAAAAAATCCAGTTATGATTTTGGTGCACGAACAGTTATCGAACATAACCTCGAACAGCCGAATTTTTCTCAAATTGTTCGTGTTCGCCGACCGGCTCGAACACCGCCCAAAACAGCTCGAATTTGAGATTGGCGAACAGTTCGAGTAGAACAACGCTCATCTCTAATCTACAGTACCTCTGAAAAAATATTTGGGCTTCAAGCTGTGTGTGGGACTTGTTCTATTAGTCCATCTATACTGACCTTCATCAGGTTGCAAATTGAATATAATTTTTATCTGCATCTAGCTCTGAAAAAATATTTGGCATTCTAGCAGTGTGTGGGACTTTCTCTATTAGTCCATCTATACTGACCTCCATCAGGTTGCAAACTCAATATAATTTTTTTCTGCATCTAGCTCTGAAAAAATATTTGGCCTTCTAGCAGTGTGTGGGACTTTCTCTATTAGTCCATCTATACTGACCTCCATCAGGTTGCAAATTAAAAATAATTTTTATCTGCATCTAGCTCTGAAAAAATATTTGGCCTTCTAGCAGTGTGTGGGACTTTCTCTATTAGTCCATCTGTACTGACCTCCATCAGGTTGCAAATTAAAAATAATTGTTATCTGCATCTACCTCTGAAAAAATATTTGGGCTTCTAGCTGTGTGTGGGACTTGTTCTATTAATCCATCTATACAGACCTCCATCAGGTTGCAAACTGAATATAATTTTTTTCTGCATCTAGCTCTGAAAAAATATTTGGCCTTCTAGAAGTGTGTGGGACTTTCTCTATAAGTCCATCTATACTGACCTCCATCAGGTTGCAAATTGAATATAATTTTTTTCTACATCTAACCCAGCCAATAGTTTTGGCCTAATACCACAGTTTGGCCACTCAGCTCTGCTCGGTTCCCATCCATTGTTATTTTGTGCAAACAACTCCAGAGTTGTGAATTAGTTAACCACCAAAATGAGTGGAAAAAGGCCTGCTGCTGGTGGAAAGGGGAATAGGCATGTTGGGAAGGGGAAAAAAGGTTGTGTCCATGGGGTAGGTGTTAAAGCAACAGTAACATCTGCAGAAGAAAGACCATCTTCCAGCCAAACTAAAATGTCTACTTCTTTTAGCGGACAATGTGATAAAATCCCTTTCTTACGGCCACGCCAATCGCTACAAATTCCAGATGAGGCACAAAAACAGCAGGTGCTTCAACTGATATCAAGTGCTCCTTTAAGTGGGCTCTCCTCCACATCAACTTCAACATCACAAATACTCCAGTCCTCAAAGGTGTCACCCCAATCGCATTTGCTTCCTCACAGCTCCCAAATCTCCAGCTGCCCGTCTGAGTATGAGGTAGAACAGATGGTTGAGTCTGCAGAGCTGTTTACTCATACTATAGCCTGGGAATCAGAGGTCGACTCCAGCGCTTCTGTGAATCCAGACGAGGAAATGATCTGCACTGATGCCCAGAATCTTTATGAGTCGGATCCAGGACCAGACGCAGAAGGTTCTGACCATAATGTAGACATTCATTCCCAAACTGTAACTCCTGTTGGTGGAGACAATGAGGAAGACGATGATAAGACTCAAATACCTGATTGGAGCGACAACTTTAGTTTTTTGTCAGGGCAGGAACAGGTTGGCTCTGAGGACGACGGGTGTGATAATGCACAGGGTGATGATGATGAGGTTGGAGATCCCACTTACTGTCAACCCACAGTCAGCCAAGAGATGAGGTCAGCAGAGGAGGTGGAGGAAGATGCTAGTGACGACGAGGTCAGGTTGCGCCTTCCTGGACAGAGACGTAGTACTGGAAGCACGTTAACAACTGCATCCTCAAACACAACTCTGCCTCTCACCACAAGTCGTGGTGGCTCTTCAGGTCGCATGGGTGCTAAGCCTTGCATAGCCTGGGCATTTTTTCAGATCGATAAAGATGACCCAACTCGTGTTATCTGTAACATTTGTCAGCAAAAGCTAAGTAGAGGCAAAAAAATACATAGTTTGAGTACTTCATGCATGAACCGGCACATGGACATGAAGCATAAGTTGCAGTGGGAAGCTCAGTGTGCTACAATGCGGCCTAGCCGGCCGGGCCAACCACCGTCTGCCATATCTTGTGCATCCGCGGCCTCTTCATCCTCTGTGACTGGGGGGAGAGCAGTCACACCTGATTTGGGGCGCAGACCTGCCAACTCTTTACCCGCAACAGAAAGCGTGATTGGCAGGTCATCATTTTCTTTGGAGGTGGTAACACCAGCTGGTGTTGAGCGCTGTCCGACATCGATAGCACCACCTTTGGATCAAGGCAACCTAACATGTCCGCCTGCATCTTCCTCACAGACCGGCAGTTTGCCGGGGACACCCTTATCAACCTCGTCTAAGCACAATAGCCAGCCCTCGGTCCCTCAGATGTGAACAAGTAAAAGACCATTTCCTCCTAGCCATGAGAAAGCTAAGAGGTTGAATTTCACCATCTGCAAGCTCTTGGCTACAGAAATGCTGCTTTTCCGCCTGGTGGACACAGAGGATTTTCGAGACCTTATGTCCGTCGCAGTGCCCCAGTACCAGATGCCCAGTCGGCACTACTTCTCAAAGAAAGGTGTGCCTGCGCTCCACCAGCATGTCGCACACAACATCACCGCTTCTTTGAGAAACTCTGTGTGTGACAGGGTGCATTTCACCACAGACACTTGGACGAGTAGGCATGGACAGGGGCGTTACATGTCGCTGACTGGGCACTGGGTAACTATGGTGACAGCAGGACAAGGGGCTGCTGTCCAAGTCTTGCCGACCCCACGAGTTGTGCGTCAATCCTCTTTATGTCAAAGTTCCTCCACTGCTTCTGCCTCCTCAACCTCCACTTGGTCTTCCACCTGCACCCAAAGCCTGTCTGGTCATGCCACAAGCTTTCTATCTGCGCAGAAGGGATCCTGCACACCTCCTTACTATGCTGGCAGTAGGGCTCAACGTCATCAGGCAGTTTTTACATTGAAATGTCTGGGAAATGTGAGTCACACAGCTGAGGAGTTGTGGTCAGCTCTGGAGAACCAATTTCATGAATGGTTGTCTCCACTGGACCTGAAACCAGGGAAGGCCGTGTGCGACAATGCTGCAAACCTGGGTGCGGCCCTTCGCCGGGGCAGTGTCACACACGTGCCTTGTATGGCTCACGTGTTGAACCTGGTTGTCCAGCAATTTTTAGCCCACTATCCCAGACTAGATGGCCTTCTGCAGAGGGCACGGTCGCTGTGTGCTCACTTTCGCCGTTCGCATCCCGCAGCTCAGCGACTTACATCTCTGCAGAAGTCGTTGGGCCTGCCACTTCACCGGCTAAAATGCGATGTGCCTACCCGGTGGAATTCAACTCTGCACATGTTGCAGCGACTGTGGCAGCACCGACAAGCCCTGGTGCAATACGTTCTGACGTATAGCCTGGGCCAACGAGATCCAGAGGTGGGGCAAATCACGCTGGAGGAGTGGTCTCAGATCAGGGACCTATGCACCCTTCTGCACAGTTTTGAAATGGCGACGAAGATGTTTAGTGCTGACGATGCCATTATCAGCATGACCATTCCGGTGATTTACATGCTGGAGCACATGTTAAACAGAATTCGGAGTCAGGTGGTGGCACAAGAGGAGGTGGAGGAAGTAGAGGAGGAGGAGTTGTATGCGGAAGGGCTAACATCTGCAAGGTCCAGACGGTCGGCAGCACCAAGGCGGCAGGCATGTGAGGGTGGGGGAGATGGTTTTACCAGGGCGCATGGTAGCAGCCAAACTAGTGAGGAAGGTGCTGGAGCCCAGGAAGAAGTGGAGGACGAACTGATGGAAGACTCATCAGATCAGGGAGACCTTGATTACATTTCTGTTGTGCGAGGTTGGGGGGAGAGGACAGAGGAAGGAAGCATGATTGTTACCTCGCCACCAACACAACAGGGACTTGGTGCTCCTGGATGCGCAACACACATGAGTGCCTTCTTGCTGCACTACCTGCAACATGACCCTCGAATTGTGAGAATTAGAAATAATCCTGACTACTCGGTTGCCACACTGTTAGATCCCCGGTACAAAAGTAAATTTGCAGAAATTATTCCTGCCATAGAAAGGGATGCACGCATGCAGGAGTATCAGCAGAGACTGTTGCAGAATCTTACATGTGCTTTTCCACAAAATACCAGTGGTGCACGTAGTGAATCTCACAGTTCCAACTTGCCAACCGTGGGACCGTCAAGTGTTCAGCACTCAAACCGTAACAGAACCACAGTATCTGCTGGTAACATCAATTTTGCGGAATCATTTCACCACTTTTTTAGCCCATCCTTTGCAAGGCCACAGGAGACAAGAAGTCTGACACATAGTCAACGCCTAGAGACGATGGTACAGGAGTATCTCCAACTAAACATTGAAGCCATGACTGTGTCACTGGACCCTTGCTCTTTTTGGGCTTCCAATCTGGATAAATGGCCGGAGCTAGCCACTTACGCCTTGGAGATCTTGTCATGCCCCGCAGCCAGCGTTCTGTCTGAACGTGTGTTCAGCGCTGCTGGTGGTGTGCTGACAGATAAGCGCACGCGGCTCTCCACTTATAATGTAGACAGACTCACGTTCATAAAGATGAACAAATCATGGATCCGAAATGACTTTTCTACCCCTGTGTCATCCTGGGGAGAGTAAAAGCTTGATGATTGGTTAAAATCACCCTACCAACCGTTTTAAGCTTTCAAATTACTAATCATGTTTATCTGCATCTTGGCTGGAAAATAATTTGGGCTTTGTAGCAGTGTGCAGCACTGATTCTATTAGGCCATCTATAATAAGCTCCACCAGATTTAAAATTACTAATCATGTTTATCTGTATCTTGACTGGAAAATAATTTGGGCTTTGTAGCAGTGTGCAGCACTGATCCTATTAGGCCATCTATACTAAAGCTTCACCAGATTTAAAATTAATAATAATTTTTAGCTGCATCTAGCCCGGAAAATAATTTTGGGGCTCCGAGATGCGCAAGACACATAAGTGCCTTCTTGCTGCACTACCTGCAGCATGACCCTCATATTGTCAGAATTCGAAGTAATCATGACTACTGGGTTGCCACACTCTTAGATCCCCCAAACTTTTCGATCAACCTTTTCATTTTTGAAATTATAAGCATTAGCAGGTTGTTAGAAACTGAAATCAAACAGTTTTCAACTCAAAACTTTATTCTAGGTGATGTTACATTTTCACATAGGACCCCTTGTTCGAAAGGAGCTTCTGAACTCTCTCGTCCATTGAATTTGTCAGGTTTTGGATGGTTTCTGCTTCAATTGTTTTGCATGAGGACAGAATACCCTCCCAGAGCTGTTGCTTAGATGTGAACTGCCTCCCGCCATCATAGACACTCCTTTTAATGATGCTCCAAAGGTTCTGAATGGGGTAGAGGTCAGGGGAGCATGGGGGTCACACCATAAGTTTGTCCCCTTTTATGCCCATATCAGCCAGAGATGCAGATGTTTTATGTGCAGCATGAGATGGTGCATTATCATGCAAAAAAATGATCTTGCTGTGAAATACACGGTTCTTCTTCTTGAACCATGGCAGGAAGTGCTGTTTGAGAAAATCCACATACATTATGGAGTTCATCTTTAGCGCCTTCAGGGATCCTAAAGGGGCCGACAATCTCTCTCCCCATGATTCCAGCCCAAAACATTACTCCACCTCCTCCTTGTTGGCGCTGTAGCCGTGTTTGCGTGGGGTGTCCATCAACCAGCCATCCTCCACTCCATCCATCTGGACCATCGAGCGCCGCACGGCACTCATCCGTGAACAAAACAGTTTTGAAATCCGTCTTCATGTAATGTTTGGCCCACTGGAGCCGTTTCTGCTTGTGTGAAGTGGATAGAGGAGGTCGACAGGATGGCGTATGCACAGCTGCAAACCTCTGAAGGACCCTGCATCTTGTTGTTCGGGGGACGTTGGAGGCACCAGCAGCTTCAAAAACTTTTTTTTTTTGTAAGCAAAAAAGGATATAGACGTTCATTTCAATATAATGTATTAATATCCTTCAAAATGAGGAAACCCAAATATTCTAGCCTATTTCTCATTCCTCATTCTACATTGGTAATTTAAATAAAGAGATCAAAATAATCAGTAGATCAACTATTTCAAATTTTTATTAATGTTATCACAAGACATACATACACACCCCATAAAATCATGTCAAAAAAGCCCCTAAGGCATAGAAAACCCCAATAAAATTGAGGCAGTGTGGTCAGAAGATATCACTATAGGCACAAGAAGTATATAGTTACAATTCAGAGAGTAGGAATATAGGATAACGTCAGTTAAATTCCTAACCTCTTAGTTCCGTGGGATATACCCCATGTTCTTATTAATAATTTATAACAGAACATGTATAAATAGAGTACCTATCCATATATATAAACATATCATATGACATTTACAAAAAAGTGCAGATCAACACATTTGAGGGATGTATTCTCATATGGGATAATCATATAGCATATATAAACAGAATATAGGTCATCAAAATTTAAGGGAAATATCCCACTCTACAAATCATTAAATAGTAATATAACACATATAGGTAAAATGTAAATCCTCATGGTTAAAGGGATATCTCCCATATACATCCAAATAACAAATAGTCATATAAAAACTACATGGACAAGTATATAGGGCCGGGTACATATCACCAATCATAAAGGTCAGAACGGAAACCTATTGAGCAAACAAGTGATATCAGCATAATAATACCCCCGAGGCAGGCATAATACAAACCAATGCCGGAGTGTTGTAAGACCACACTGCCTCGTACCCCAACGCGCGTTTCGCGTGCTGCTTCGTCGGGGGGTACGAAAATTTGAAATAGTTGATCTACTGATTATTTTGATCTCTTTATTTAAATTACCAATGTAGAATGAGGAATGAGAAATAAGCTTCAAAAACTTGTCTGCTGCTATGACAAGGCTCTTTCAACCTGACGTAATTGCCTGTAGGAAAGAGTCCTCAATTTGCCCTTATCATCACGCACACGTGTGTACTGTGAATCAGCTACATACTTCTTGATTGCCAAGACACTTCATCCTGATCATCGCACAATGTTGATTGTAGTCATGCCTTGACCTAAACACTCCACAATTTGTTGCTTCTCAGCAGCCGACACATCCTTTTTCTTTCCCATTTTGGCAGAAAATGTAGGCTGCTTAATAATGTGAGACAGCCTTCTTAAGTAGTCTTGCCTTTCATTGGACACACCTGCCAAACTAATTAGCACAGGTGTCTGCAATTGCTTACAGTGATATAAAGAGCCCTGACACACATCACCATCAATGAGTTTAACTGACAAACAAACAAATTCTTCCCTTATCACTCCTAAACACTTTTTGCATAATAATTTGGAACACAGTGTACATGTGCTTTTCCACAAAACACCAGTGGTTCACGTAGTGAATCTTACAGTTCTAACTTGCCAACCGTGGTCTGTATGGAGTTGTTCAATAAAGGGCCCAAAATTAAGATAACATAGATGGGAGAGGTCTATTTGAATAGGAATTCCTAAGTATTTGATACCCTGTGAGGGCCAGGCAAAGGGAAAGTTGGACTGGATGGAATCCTATATGGATTTGGGGAGGGAGACATCGAGGGCCTCAGACTTCGCTGCATTGATTTTAAAATTTGACCATGTAACAAAGTGATCTATTTCAGCCATAACAGCATGGATGGATATATGTGATTGAGTGATATATACTAGGACATCATCAGCAAATAGAGAGCACTTGTACTCGGTGCCTCCCACCTCAATCCACCTAATATTGGGGTTATGGCGAATTGATGAGAGCAGGTGCTCCGTCACTAGGATGTATAAGAGAGGGGACAGAGAACATCCCTGCCTTGTCCCATTGGTGATTATGAAAGGTGATGAAAATGTTCTGACGCGCCCCCTGGGCCTTGGGACACCCGGAGCCGGACCCTTTTTGGTGGATGCTCGTGGTTGTAGTCTCCGTGGCGGTGACCCGGTTCCGTGGCTCAGGGCGGTCAAACCAGTGGCGGAACTATTTATGTGGTTTTGATGTTTAAATGTCCGACTACGCCACCCGTGGATTGCGGTCAGAGTGAACCGCCGCTCCAGGGCAGACCGCTGAGGCTTGTGTTGTGGGTGCAGCAGAGCGTAGCTGTTATGTTCTGCTACCAAAGCTAAGGAAAGAGAGGAGATCTGTCCCTACTATAAGACTCAGCTGAATCCCTACGATGTAACAGGGAACCTGATCCTGCGATCAGAACTGCTAAAGTCCTAATCTAGTCTGTACGAAGACCTATAGATGTGGGGAGGGAATCCCTACAAGTACTAAGGACTGGGAGGAATATGGGACACCTCCTAACAGAAATAGTAGCAGACAGACGAACAAACAAAATAGATAGAACATAGAGGTCCGTAGACCAAGCAAACTAACAGAGTTAGATACAGAGCACAGGCTAGCTAGAAAGTAGATATACAATGTAGTCCAGCAAAGCCAGAAGGGCGGAGCAGGATTAAATATGCCAACAAGGTCATGTGACCAGCAAAGGAAAAAAAACCTAACAGCAAGGTTCTAACAGTACCCCCCCTTCTAAGAGGATCCTCCGGATCCCCTAGGACCAGGCTTCTCAGGAAATCTCCTGTGAAACGCTCTGATAAGTCTGGACGCGGAAACATCATCTGACCTCACCCAAGAGTTATCCTCGGGTCCGAAACCTTTCCAGGCCACAAGATACTGCAAACTACCTCTATACCGTCTAGAGTCAAGGATGCGAGAAATTTCATATTCCCCGTCCTCCACCACCGGAGGAACAGAGGCAGAGGCGTCACCATCCGACACAACAGCTTTTTTTAACAGAGAGACATGAAAGACCGGATTAATTCTCCAGGAGGTAGGAACCTCCAACCTAACAGCAGATTGGTTGACAACCTGAAGCACCTTAAAGGGCCCTACAAACTTGGGACCCAATTTCTTAGAAGGAATCCTCAACCGCAGATTCCTAGAGGACAACCAAACCATGTCACCAACAGCGAACAAAACCTCCTGTCGTTTCCTATCAAAGTAGTCTTTAGATTTTCTGTTGGCCTCCTGAAGATTACCACGCACATCCGTCCAAACTCTTTCCAAATCACCGGAAAAATTCTCCTCCTCAGGCACGGCAGATCCCAACTTGGAGAACGACCCAAACGACGGATGTCTCCCAGAACAACAAAAAAAAGGCGAACAACCAGCAGAAGAAGATGTATGATTGTTCAGAGCAAATTCGGCAAGTGGCAGAAACTCAGACCACCCCTCTTGATTGTCTGCCACAAAACAACGCAAGAACTGCTCAACATCCTGGTTTTTCCTTTCTGTCTGGCCATTAGATTCAGGATGATATCCGGACGAAAACGACAAATGAATTCCCAACCTGTCACAAAAGGCACGCCAAAAACGAGCCACGAACTGAGGACCCCTATCAGAAACAATGTCAGTAGGAACGCCATGAAGTCTGACAATTTCCTTGACAAAGGCCTTAGCGAGAGTTTTAGCGCAGGGCAGTTTGACGAAGGGAACCAAGTGACACATCTTGCTAAAACGGTCCACGACCACCCAGATGACAGTAAAACCCTCAGAGGGGGGAAGGTCAGTTATAAAGTCCATAGCCAAATGTGTCCAAGGAGCACTGGGGACCTCCAAAGGACAAAGCAACCCCGCAGCAGGAGTATGTGAGGACTTAGATCTAGCACATATAGTACATTGGCGCACCCACTTAATGACTTCCTTCTGCCATCCAGGCCACCAAAAACTGCGACCCACCAGTCTCTTGGTCTCAGAGATTCCGGGATGACCTGCCAACCGAGATTCGTGACACTCAACAAACAAATCTCTCCTAAAGGTCCCAGGCACAAACAACCTCCCATGAGGAGTGTTAGATGGGGCATTCTCCTGAGCTTTAAGAATCTCATCTTCCAAAACGGAGTCTAAAGCAGCTATCACAACACCTTCTTGTAAAATGTTTTCCTCTTTCTCAGCACCGACTATGGGAGAAAAACTGCGAGACAATACTGCGCCAACCCCCACAGAGGAAGCATCAACCTCAACCAAAAACGGCCTAGTAACATCAGGCTGCATAAGGATGGGAGCAGAGGTGAACCTCTCCTTGAGATACACAAAAGCTTCGATGGCCTCAGAAGACCACTGAACCGCATCAGCACCTTTCCTGGTGAGATCAGTCAGAGGTTTGACAATACTAGAAAAATTTTTTATGAATTTTCTGTAGTAATTGCCGAAACCCAAAAACCTCTGTATCGATTTCAAACCAATAGGCCTAGGCCATTCCTGCACAGCCTGAACCTTAACCGGATCCATCTCAAAACCTTTGCTGGAGATAATGTAGCCCAAAAAACTAATTCTCTGTACAGCGAACTCACATTTCTCCAGCTTAGCAAAAAGCGAATTGTCCATTAATAACTGTAATACCTCACGCACGCTCCGCCAATGAGACTCCAGATCTGGCGAATAAATCAAAATGTCATCCAAATACACAACCACATTTTTACCGATCAAAGGTCTAAGGATGTCATTAATCAGATTCTGAAAAAATGCAGGAGCATTAGTAAGACCAAAAGGCATAACCAGATTCTCAAAATGACCCACAGGAGTGTTAAAAGCAGTCTTCCATTCATAACCCTCCTTCATGCGCAACAGATTGTATGCCCCCTTAAGGTCAATTTTAGAGAACCACTTGGCCCCCAATAACTGGTTAAACAGATCAGGAATCAATGGCAGTGGGTAAGGATTGCGTACCGTAATTTTGTTAATCTCACGAAAATCCAGACAAGGACGTAAACCGCCGTCCTTTTTTTTTACAAAAAAAAATCCAACCGCCACAGGAGACTTAGAGGGCCTAATGTGACCGGCGGCCAAACTTGTCTGTATGTATTCCTCCAAAGCCTTCCTCTCAGGAATAGTAAGGTTAAATAAACGACTTTTAGGAAGAGTCGCTCCAGGGACAAATTCAATAGAACAATCATAGTCTCTATGGGGAGGCAAAACCTGCGATTCCTTCTCAGAAAAAACTCTCCAAAAATCCTGAATAGGAACAGGCAATTCTCCCCTATCCAAAGCTGCAATACGCCCGTTACAACACTTGTCATAACATTTATGGCTCCAGGATTTAATTTCACTGGTAGACCAATCCAGTACAGGATTGTGAAATTTTAACCAGGGCAAACCCAATATTACTGGAGAAGGCAAGTTATTCAACACTACCAAATCCAATTTCTCATGGTGAACACCATTAATAGTGAGAGGAAATTCACTGACCTTGAGAGTAATATTCTTCAAAGGGGAGCCATCCACAGAAACCACAGCAATGGGGGATGATAAAGGTTCAGGTTTTAAATTGAGTTTTTCCACGAATCCCCCATCAATTACATTCAGTGTAGACCCGCAATCAACAAACACCCGAAATTCCATTAATTTTTCCTGAGCAATCGTGGAAGCAGCTAAAAATATACCCTTGGAATTTAAACAGGCAATACGGGCGTGACTGACCATTTTTTTTTCTTTCTTCATCCGAAGCTCACAGCCTTTAATCAAATGACCAGATTTTCCGCAATAGAAGCACAAGCCTTGCGAAAAACGACGGTCTTTTTCTTGAGAGCGAGGTGCCACCGATCCAATCTCCATCGGTTCACCACTGTTAGTACACACATTCTCATAACCAGAAACTGACATAGCAGAGGATTTGCTCTCATTAACCCTAGCACGCAGTCTTCTATCCACCCGTATAGCTAATTGCATAGCCTGTTGCAAATCCTCAGGTGTAGGATAAGCAATTAGCAGGTCTTTAACCCTTTCACTGAGCCCAGCAAGAAATAGACTTTTCAGAGCAGAATCGTTCCACCCTGTTTGAGTGGACCAACGACGAAAATGTGTACAATATTTTTCCACATTACCCGATCCTTGTTTTAGACGTCTCAACTCAGTCTCAGCTGATGCGACACGGTCAGGATCATCATATAATAGTCCCAAAGCAGAAAAAAAACTATCCACTGATCTGAAGCATGAATCACTAGGTTGCAAAGAAAAGGCCCACTCCTGAGGCTCTTTGCGCAAAAGTGACATTATGAACCCTACGCGCTGGGATTCATCCCCAGAGGACTTAGGTCTCAAACGAAAATACAATAAGCAAGCATTTTTAAATGAAAAAAATTCTCGGTGTTCACCAAAAAATAAATCCGGCAAACATACCTTAGGCTCCAAGAAATGTGCTCCAGGACAGTTACTCACGTGCTGACGGAGCTCGGCCACCTCCAGAGAGAGTCCCTGCAGTCGATGAGCCAAATCCTGAACCGACACCATGATGGAACAGAAAAAATCTTTCCTTAGAGAATTTGCAGGCTGGACTTACTGTTATGTTCTGCTACCAAAGCTAAGGAAAGAGAGGAGATCTGTCCCTACTATAAGACTCAGCTGAATCCCTACGATGTAACAGGGAACCTGATCCTGCGATCAGACCTGCTAAAGTCCTAATCTAGTCTGTACGAAGATCTATAGATGTGGGGAGGGAATCCCTACAAGTACTAAGGACTGGGAGGAATATGGGACACCTCCTAACAGAAATAGTAGCAGACAGACGAACAAACAAAATAGATAGAACATAGAGGTCCGTAGACCAAGCAAACTAACAGAGTTAGATACAGAGCACAGGCTAGCTAGAAAGTAGATATACAATGTAGTCCAGCAAAGCCAGAAGGGCGGAGCAGGATTAAATAGGCCAACAAGGTCATGTGACCAGCAAAGGAAAAAAAACCTAACAGCAAGGTTCTAACAGTAGCATAACTCCCCACGGGAGGAGTATAGCCTCAGGGCAGTGTATGCGGAGGATGGGGGTGATGGTGCAGGGCAGCAGCAGTAACGACACGGAGTCAGTGATGCAGTCCAGGGCCTTTACTCACAGTTCTTATTATCCAGACCACGTCTGCAGGTAACGGCTGCCCACGTCGAACTGTGCTCACCAGGTGAGGGGCTCAGACAACTCCCAGATAACTTTGGAGCGCTTCACAGGACCCCCTTTGTGTGTCCTTTGTCTGGCCTTTCTTACCAACCCTTCTGTCCGGCTGCCTCGGGCCTCCTCTTGGTAAACTTGGCGCCAGTTTCCCTGACCCTATGTGGTGCCTTCCTAGCGGGTGTAGCGAGGGGCTGCGCCACATAAAATGTCACAGCCTCCTGTTTCTAGCTGAGGGTCATTTCCTGCCTCCACTAGTTTCGGGGACCGGTCTCCCCCTTTTGCCTGACCCCTCCACGCAGGTGGATTCGGGCGTGCGGTGGCGACTCGCCCGTCAGCACCCCTGGGATCCCTTCGTTCCTCGTTCCTGGAGCCTTCTCCGCTCCTCTTCCTTCCTTCTCCCTCTTTCAGGCCTGGGCCTCTGTTACTAGGCCCGCCTCCGGAGCAGAGCTCATGCAGAGCCCCTGCTCCCTGCCACTTCTGCTCAGACTTCTCTGCACTGAACTAAGATGGTGCCCACCTTTTATACTCACTTCTCAATGCACCCAGGAACTGCTTCCTCCCTGCTCCTGCACTACAGGGTTCCCCTTCCTCAGTGTTCCCTCCCCCCACTCCAGCCAGGGACAGGGACTGTTGTGCCCATCTCAGGGGCATATTGGTCGCCCTGCCCCACGGCAATGTGGTGTAATGCATGCAGGTGTCGGGTCCTGATCCACACTACATCCTTACCTGAGAGTGAGATATCACACCTCTGGCTGAGGTGCAATACCTCTGTAGCAACCGAGCCCTCAGGGTGCTACAGTTCCATTTATCTTCAGCCTAGGTGACGTATTGCGATACAGGGCCGTGATTTTGGCTATAAAAGGGTCCCCTAGACCCCTACCCCAAGCTTTTTAAGAGAATCATATATGGCGTGCCAGGAGACTCTATGGAATGCTTTCTCAGCATCCAACGAGAGTATCTAATTACAAATTTTTAACTGCATCTAGCCCAGGAAATACTTTGTGCATAGTAGCAGTGTCTGCTAGTCAGCGGATTATCCCGGCTGTTAAGCAAGCTACACCACCTGTAGTTTGGACACTTAATATTTTCAAAGGAAATGCTTCGGGACCAAGGGATACTCAGTGAAGAGCATCAGGAGGCACCCCAAGGCATAGGGGCTGGGACTGGCAGTAGGATGCCTTGCGGTGGACAGCCGAGCTCGATCCTTATAAAAGCTTTTTAACTGCAGCAGCTTTAGTGGACGCTATTGGAGCTGGAATTACGCAGCTGCTGGCATGAGACTTGCCCTCCAATAGATCCTTGTAAATGGATTTAAAGTGTATTCATTCAAATTAGAGAGACAATTTAAATTAAAAAGCTTAGAGCTGCCTCCACCACAGGGGGGATCGCTCGACCCACCAGCGGACAGGCACCAGTATTGGGAGAGGGGGGCTGGCCGTCAGGGTTCACCGCGGCTCTGGCACAAACCCGGCGACGCGGAGGTGGCACGGGCAGGAGCGGACTGAACGTGTCGGCTTCTCACTTTTTGGATTTTAGAAGGGCATGACATGCCTATATCTGTGTCTCCCCCTCCTTTTACTCCTCCACCTCTTTTCTTTTCGCATGACTATATGTACTTGTCACTTTTCCATGTGTTAGTTGTGTCTTCTGAGCAGTTTGTCAGCTTGTGGACACCTTTGAAGGTGTTTTCTATGTGTTTCTATGTGTTTTTGTTTGCCTGCCATTGGTTTTAACGGTGTTCGAAGGTGTTCGACGAACAGTTCGACGAACAGTTCGGCAAACACACGGGTGTTCGATGAACCGAACCGAACTCGAACACTACGGGGGTGGCTCAACACTAGTGCAGAGTTGAATTCCACCGGGTAGGCACATCGCATTTTAGCCGGTGAAGTGGCAGGCCCAACGGCTTCTGTAGAGATGTAAGTCGCTGAGCTGCGGGATGCGAACGGCGGAAGTGAGCACACAGCGACCGTGCCCTCTGCAGAAGGCCATCTAGTCTGGGATAGTGGGCTCAAATTTGCTGGACAACCAGGTTCAACACGTGAGCCATACAAGGCACGTGTGTGACATTGCCCCGGCGAAGGACCGGACCCAGGTTTGCAGCATTGTCGCACACGGCCTTCCCTGGTTTCAGGTCCAGTGGATACAACCATTCATGAAACTGGTTCTCCAGAGCTGACCACAACTCCTCAGCTGTGTGACTCACATTTCCCAGACATTTCAAAGTAAAAACCGCCTGATGACGTTGAGCTCTACTGCCAGCATAGTAAGGAGGTGTGCAGGATCCCTTCTGCGCAGTTAGAAAGCTTTTGGCATGACCAGACAGGCTTTGGGTGCAGGTGGAGGACCGAGAGGAGGTTGAGGAGGCAGAAGCAGTGGAGAAGCTTTGAGATAAAGAGGATTGACGCACAACTCATGGGTACGGCAAGACTTGGACAGCAGCCCCTTGTCCTGCTGTCACCATAGTTACCCAGTGCCCAGTCAGCGACATGTAACGCCCCTGTCCATGCCTACTCGTCCAAGTGTCTGTGGTGAAATGCACCCTGTCACACACAGAGTTTCTCAAAGAAGCGGTGATGTTGTGTGTGACATGCTGGTGGAGCGCAGGCACACATTTCTTTGAGAAGTAGTGCCGACTGGGCATCTGGTACTGGGCCACTGCGACGGACATAAGGTCTCGAAAATCCTCTGTGTCCACCAGGCGGAAAGGCAGCATTTCTGTAGCCAAGAGCTTGCAGATGGTGAAATTCAGCCTCTTAGCTTTCTCATGGCTAGGAGGAAATGGTCTTTTACTTGTCCACATCTGAGGGACCTAGGGCCTGCTGTTGTGCTTAGACGGGGTTGAGAAGGGTGTCCCCGGCAAACTGCCGGTCTGTGAGGAAGATGCAGGCGGACATGTTAGGTTGCCTTGATCCAAAGGTGGTGCTATCGATGTCGGACAGCGCTCAACACCAGCTGGTGTTACAACCTCCAAAGAAAATGATGACCTTCCAATCACGCTGGCTGTTGCGGTTAAAGAGGTGGCAGGTCTGCGTCCCAAAACAGGTGTGACTGCTGTCCCCGCAGTCACAGAGGATGAAGAGCCTGCGGATGCACAAGATGTGGTAGACGGTGGTTGGCCCGGCCAGCTAGGCCACATTGTAGCACAGTGAGCCTCCCACTGCAACTTATGCTTCATGTCCATGTGCCGGTTCATGCATGAAGTACTCAAACTATGTATTTTTTGGCCTCTACTTAGCTTTTGCTGACAAATGTTACAGATAACACGAGTTGGGTCATCTTTATTGATCTGAAAAAATGCCCAGGCTATGCAAGGCTTAGCACCCATGCGACCTGAAGAACCACCACGACTTGAGGTCAGAGGCAGAGTTGTGTTTGAGGATGCAATTGTTGACGTGCTTCCAATACTACGTGTCTGTCCAGGAAGGTGCAACCTGACCTCGTCGTCACTAGCATCCTCCTCCACCTCCTCTGCTGACCTCATCTCTTGGCTGACTGTGGGTTGACAGTAATTGGGATCTCCAACCTCATCATCATCACCCTGTGTGTTATCACACCCGTCGTCCTCAGAGCCAACCTGTTCCTGCCCTGACAAAAAGCTAAAGTTGTCGCTCCAATCAGGTATTTGAGTCTCATCATCGTCTTCCTCATTGACTCCAAGAACAGGAGTTACAGTTTGGGAACGAGGGTCTACATTATGGTTAGAACCTTCTGCGTCTGGTCCTGGATCCGACTCATAAAGATTCTGGGTATCAGTGCAGATCATTTCCTCATCTGGATTCACAGAAGCTCTGGAGCTGACCTCTGATTCCCAGGCTATAGTATGAGTAAACAGCTCTGCAGACTCAACCATCTGTTGTACCCCATACTCAGATGGGCAGCTGGAGACTTGGGAGCTGTGAGGAAGCAAGTGCGTTTGGGGTGACACCTCTGAGGACTGAAGTATTTGTGATGTTGAAGTTGAGGTGAAGGAGAGACCACTTAAAGGAGCACTTGATATCCGTTGAAGCACCTGCTGTTTTTGTGCCTCATCTGGAATTTGTAGCGATTGGCGTGGCCATAAGAAAGGGATCTTATTACATTGTCCGCTAAAAGAAGTAGACATTTTAGTTTGGCTGGAAGATGGTCTTTCTTCTGCAGATGTTACTGTTGCTTTAACACCTACCCCACGGACACAACCTTTTTTCTCCTTCCCAACACGCCTATTCCACCAGCAGCAGGCCTTTTTCCACTCATTTTGGTGGTTAACTAATTCACAACTCTGGAGTTGTTTGCACAAAAAAACAATGGATGGGAACCGAGCAGAGCTGAGTGGCCAAAATGTGGTATTAGGCCAAAAGTATTGGCTGCGTTACATGCAGATAAAAATTATATTGAATTTGCAACCTGATGGAGGTCAGTATAGATGGAATAATAGAACAAGTGCCACACGCTGCTAGAAGCTGAAATATTTTTTCAGAGCTAGATGCAGAAAAAAATTAGATTGAATTTGCAACCTGATGGAGGTCAGTATAGATGGACTAATAGAACAAGTCCCACACACTGCTAGAAGCCTAAATATTTTTTCAGAGCTAGATGCAGAAAAAAATTATATTGAATTTGCAACCTGGTGGAGGTTAGTATAGATGGACTAATAGAATGATGCTATGCCCAAAACGTTTTACTTCACTAGGTGCAGTAAAAAAATTTGCATTCTATACACAGGTCGTGTAGCTTGCAACACAGATAGGCTACTCCACTGACTAACACACTCTGCAATAGGCAAAAAAGGATTTGCTTTGCTAGATTTAGCCAAATGCTGTGAAAAAAACTTGCACAGCACTGGCACAGACCTGCCTGGCAAAAAGTGATAGGAAATGATGTAACTTAGTCCTGAAAAGGACTGCAATTACAATTAGTCTTTACTCCCAACCTATCTATTTAAGAGCACAGACCTGCCTGATAAAAGTCGCATGAAATGCTGTAACCTAGTCCTTAAAAGGACTGCAATCACAACTATTCCCTACTCCCAAGCTATCTGTAGATTTGTGCGAAAATTGGCTTGAAATTAACACTGAAAGTATAGCGCACACAGCAACAGTGGTGCCGTCTAACACGCAGCTGGAGCAGTGAGAAAATGGTGGCGACGGGGAAAATGGCTGGGTCTTATAGGGCAAGGACATGTGACATACACTGCCAATGACACATGCCCTTGCTTGTGTGAAAAAAAGCACTTCGCTCTGTGTGTGCACTGCTGATAGGCTGACAGATTGCACCTCCCCACTGTAAATGCGGGAAAGAGAAAAAAAAATGGAGATCTTCATTATTCCTGCAGAGATCCATCCCCTGCCCCTCCCCGGCCCCGCTGTACACTCAAACTGCGTATTAACATTAATTTTCAGCATTACTGAGAAAAAATCCAGTTATGATTTTGGTGCACAAACAGTTATCGAATATAACCTCGAACAGCCGAATTTTTTTCAAATCGTTCGTGATCGCCGAACGGCTCGAACACCGCCCAAAACAGCTTGAATTTGAGATTGGCGGACAGTTTGAGTCGAACACCGCTCATCTCTAGTCAGGATGACACCATGTGTCGTCCAGTGTCCTGTGAAATGGCAAGAGTGCCCCCTGTCTCTAATATGGGGTTATATAGCTGGTCATACCACCTGTTCTTCTATTTAAGGTAATAACTAGTGTTGAGCGAACATGCTCGACACTGTTCGGTACTCGCCTGAGCATCACGCTACTCGGGATGTTCGGCGAGCACCGAGCATTTCCGGGTTACTCAGGCGGGAGCTCGGGTCTCTGCCCTGCATGTTTGGCGCTCTTTACAGAGCCAATGAACATGCAGGGATTGCCAGCCAGTCACTGTAATGCCGCAGCCATGTTGTTTGTGGGCATTACAGTGATTGGCTGGCCGCACAGCGTCACCTCGAGTATTTAAAACCGGGCGCCACCATCTTGGACACAGTGGCTCCGGATCAGACAGTGTAGGGACAGCGCTGCTGATTTAGGGAGAGATATATCCTGCAAAATAGTTAGTGTAGGGTCTGTAAAGGCTGCCAAATCAAACAAACAGTCCTTCTCAGGACTAATATCCATCCCAGGTATATCAGGCAGGCAGGCAGGCAGGCTGTATAGGAGACGCAGTGGTTATACCAGCAAACGCTGTATTATAGTCCTGTGTGCTGCTCCTGTTGCTGAACTTACCTTCTTCACAATGTACAAATACCCATCTTATTAACCTTTTGGTGTCCCCCCCCCCAAAAAAAAAAAGTGTGCCTCTGATTTTTCAGACACAAATATATCTGTTGAAAATAGTCTGGTGTAGGCCAGAGAAATACAAGTGTGGTTTTGCAGTTCTATGGGCCATTTGTATCTAAAAAAAACAGTTTGAGTGTGTCGCTCACTGTTCAGCTGCAAATATATATATATTTTAAAAAGCCTGGTATACACCAGTAAATTATAACTGTGGTTTTCCTCTTCCACGGTTCTAATCTACTCTTTATTACCCTTTTTCCATTGATAGTGCAAGTGTAAGCTATTTTACTTCATTTACAATGGGCAAGGCGCGTGGCAAGGGACGTGGAAGTGGACGTTCTGGTGATGGTTCGTGCAGAGGATGGGGCCGTGGCCAAGGTGAAAATGTGCCACAACCAACAGCCACATCTTCTTGCTCCCACTTCTTGACCGAATTACTAGGGAAGCACAGAACAACACCAGTATTGAGAACTGATCAGTGTGAACAGGTTATTAATTGGAAAGCAGACAATACTTCCAGTTACCTGGGCACCACCACCTCCGGTCTGTCTTCCACATGGTCAATTCTTAGTAGCCGTGAGTCTCAACCGCATTCTCCTCCTCACCCTGATGCTCCTTCCTCCGACCATGCCGAGTGTTGTCAGACAGCAAGTGATCCCACACTTGGACACTCTGAAGAGCTGTTCACTGGTCCATTTCCATATTTGGGCCCCTCGCCTGATACGCTTGAAGTGGTGGAAGAGGAGATCCCATGTTGCGATGCCCAAATATTTGAACAGCCACGGCCACAGGAAGTCGACGTTGGCAATCTGTCACAAGAGGTGGACGATGACGAGACGCAATTGCCAGGAAGTGAGGAGGAGGATCGTGGTGCGCAAGTGGAAGAGGAGGAGCTGGTGGATGATCTAGTAACTGACCCAACGTGGAAGGAGGACATGCAGAGTGAGGGCAGCAGCACACAGGGGGAGGGAGGCAGAGTACCCCAACAGGCAGGAAGAAGCAGTGTGGTGGCCGCAGACAGAAGGCAGGCAACCGTTCCCCGTAACACCAAAACGAGGGACGTTGCCAGTAAAAGCGGTAGGCTTCCAGAGTCTGGAATTTTTTTAAAGACTCTGCTGATAACCCCAAAAAGGCCATATGTTCCACCTGCCATGCCAGCATCAGCAGGGGTGACAAAACTACCAGCCAGACCACCACCAGCATGATCAGGCACATGGCAGCAAAGCACCCGACTTTGTAGGGCGAAACCCAGGATCCACGACCAGTGTCAGCGGGTGTCACCACTGCTTCTTCCACTGTTGTGCATGCAATAGAACCCCCTGTTGTGTGTGCAAGGCAATCCCCTGTCCATACTGCATGTAAAGATGCCCCCTCCTCTCAGTCTTCACTTGTTATGGCAGTTTCTCAAGAAACAGCATTAACGTCCACGTCCACGTCCCACCGCAGCATTCAATTGTCCATATCCCAGACCTTTGAACGAAAGCGGAAATTCGCAGCTAACGCCCCACAGGCCAAAGTCCTAAATTCACACATTTCACGACTGCTTGCATTGGAAATGCTGCCTTTTAGGCTGGTGGAGACGGAATCCTTCCGCAATCTTATGGCGTTGGCCATCCCTCGGTACTCGGTCCACAGCCGACACTATTTTGCCCGGTGTGCCATCCCCGCACTACACAAGCACGTGTCCCAAAGCATCTGCCGTGCCCTCAACAACGCAGTTACTGGGAGAGTCCACCTGACAACGGACACGTGGACAAGTGCTTGTGGCCAGGGACGGTACTTCTCTCTGACGGCACACTGGGTAAACATAGTGGAAGCCGGGACCCAGTCGGACCTTGGGACGGAACACATCCTCCCCACACCGAGGATTGCGGGCCCTATGTCAGTCAGAGTTGCCCCCACAGTGTATAGCTCCTGCGCATCCTCCTCCTGCTCCTCCTCCTCATGTTCAGCCTCCATCTCAGATATCACCACATCAGTTACAAGCTGGAAGCATTGCAGCACTGCCTCCGCCAAGCGGCAACAGGCTGTGCTGAAACTCATAAGCTTAGGTGATAAACCTCACACTGCTTGTGAGTTGTGGACAGCTTTGAAAGAGCAGGCAGATCTGTGGCTGAGACCGCTGAACCTACATCCCGGCATGGTCGTGTGTGACAATGGCCGTAACCTGGAGGCGGCTCTGAGGCGAGGTGAGATCACACACGTACCATGCGTGGCTCATGTGCTTAACCTCGTGGTTCAGCGGTTTCTTAAATCGTACCCCGAGTTGCCAGATCTGCTCGTGAAAGTACGCCGCCTGTCAGCTCATTTTCGCAAGTCGGCTACAGCTTCCGCTGCCCTTGCTGTGTTGCAGCAGCGTTTGCAGCTTCCGGCACACCGACTGGTGTGTGATGTCCCCACACGTTGGAACTCTACCCTCAACATGTTGCAAAGGATTTGTGAGCAGAAGAGAGCAGTTGTGGAGTACCAGCTGCAACAAGGTCGTCGATATTCAGGTCAGACTCCACACATAAGACCTCAGGAGTGGACCTGAATGTCTGACATATGTACCATCCTGACAAACTTTGAGGAGGCCACCAAAATGGTGAGTGGCGATGATGCCATCATTAGTGTCAGCATCCCACTTGTCTGTCTTTTGCAACGCTCTCTGCAGAGAATTAAAGAGGAGGCATTGCAGCCAGAGTATGATGAGATGGATCAAGAAGCCATAGCGGGTGATTACACACAGCCCAGCCTCATCTCATCCCAACGTGCATTGGGGTACAATGAGGGAGAGGAGGAGGAGGAGGAGGTAAAACAGGAGCTGCTATCATGTGTTGTAGATGGTAGTACCTGAACAAGTGTCATACAGTCGGTTCAGCGTGGGTGGCCTGAGGACAGGGGGGAGGAGGAAGAGGAGGAGGAGAGCATGGTCAGTCGTCATCTTGGTGAGGACACGGAAATCTTGCCCGTTACCAGTCTGGCACGCATGGCTGACTTTATGTTACGCTGCCTTAACCGTGACCCTCGCGTTGTCAAAATGTTGGGTGACATTCATTACTGGTTGGTGACACTTGTAGACCCCCGCTACAAGGAGAACTTTCACTCTCTTATTCCTGAGGTGGAGAGGTCTACAAAAATGGAGCAATACCAGAAGGCCCTTGCTGTAGAACTCTTAAAAAAATTCCCATCTGAAAACGCTAGCGGCAGAGGTCACAGTTCGTTGCCCAGCCAAGGCGTACAGGCGAGAGAGATGCAACTCCAATCCAGCAGAGGCAGGGGAACACTGTCAATGTTCTGGGACAGTTTTCTGACATCCGCCCAGCTTACAGGCCCTGAGGCGTGGGGTACTCTCACAAGGAGTGGAAAGTTTCAAAAGATGGTGAGGGAGTACCTTGCCGATCGTACCAGCGTCCTCTGTGATTCCTCTGTGCCTTTTAATTATTGGGCATCCAAGCTGGACACTTGGAATGAACTCGCTCTGTACGCCTTGGAGGTCCTGGCCTGACCTGCCGCTAGCGTGTTATCGGAGCGTGTTTTTAGTGCCGCTGGGGGAATTATAACTGATAAACGCACTCGCCTGTCAACTGACAATGCTGACAAGCTGACCCTTATCAAAATGAACAAGGGCTGGATTGGGCCAGACTTCTCATCACTACCAAATGACAGCAGAGTAACATAAAGTCAAATTAACTGTGTTATTTCGGGAGGTGTATTCACATGCACCGCTTCACACCTACACATGGGTATACGCTTCCTCGTTTCGGCTGTTTAATCTTCTTCTCCTTATCCTCAGCCTCCACCACCACTATACCACCAGGGTGCCAGCATTGCAAGTTCCTCCGTCCTAATTTTTGGCAGCTTTTGCTGGGAAAGCATAAGCAAATACCATGGGACACCCACTCCCCAATAATGGGACTTATGTTTGAAATATGCTGTACTGCATGGCTCTTGTAAGGGGCATTGCAAGTTGCTCCATCCTAATTTTTGGCAGCTTTTGCTGGGAAAGCATAGGCAAATACTATGGGACACCCACTCCCCAATAATGGGACTTATGTTTGTAATATGCTGTACTGCATGTGACGCGCTCCCTGGGCCATGTGTACACCTGTGTGGGATACCCGGTGCCGGGTCTCTGGGGTCTGTAGTCTCCGTGGCGGTGACCCGGTCCCGTGGCTCAGGCTGGTCAAACCAGTGGAAATCTTTCTTAGGTTTTGAGGTTAATTGTCCGACTGCGCCACCCGTGGATTGCAGTCAGGGAGTACCACCGCTGTGAGGCAGACCACTGAGGCTGGTGTTGTGTGCGCAGCATAAAATGGGATAACTCCCCTCGGGAGGAGTATAGCCTCAGGGCAGTGAGTGTGGATGATGGGCTGATGGTGCACGAGTGCAGCAGGAATGACTCAGAGTCTTTGCAGTGCAGTTCAGGGTCTTTACTGATGATTATAAGGTAGACCCTCCCGGGAGTACTGGCTAGCATAAGAGGCCTGGTCAGTCTGTGAGCAAGCAGGAGTTCCCCTGGCCAGGTGGAGTTGTAGACCTCCCCGTCTGTCTGCACTCTTCCTGGCTACCTTGCTGTAAGCGGGTAGAAGTAGCCCACGTCCCTGAGTGTACCGTGTAGTGCTCACCCGTATGGCTGGTGACTTGGGGCCTTCTGTTAGCCTCCGCTCCATGACGGCGGTGCTGGTCCCTTGCTTGTGACTGAGCCTCCGGGCTTCTATGGCCAGAGGACCTGAAATCCCCTGCCGGCTGGTTTCTGCTTCTGTATATATAAGTCCTCACGGCTTCGTACTCCTGTGTCCGGTTCCTATTGTCTTCTGCCAGGGCGAGCTCTGCTCAGCTTCCAGCCCCTCGTCTTTAGCTCCTAGCTCCTACAGAGCTCCTTGCTGTTACTTTCCCTTGCTCTCACTCTGACTCTGACTGTTCTCTGTTCTCTGACTCACTCAACCCCACCCCAGATCCAGTTTATAAGGGCAGAATTCTCCCCTCCCAGGACTGGGGCAGGAGGATGTTGCATGTTTAAGGGATCCTGACCAGGAAACCTCCCACTTGCTCTCCGACGTAATCTCTATTACTGTGGTGACCAGACCCCTGGGGTGCCACACTTGGCTCTTGTAAGGGGCATTGCAGTACCTCATAATTTTTGGAAAGCCTTCCATTCACTGCTTAGGCCAACAGTGCACAGGAGACCCAGTTGCTATAAATGGAAAAAAAGGTTTAGTTAACGCCCTCTGACCTCCATGTCATTTCCAAGGGGCATTGGAGTGCCTCGAAATTTTTGGTAGGCATTGCACTCACTGTATGCCCTATAACTGTGTAGCCGAACCGCTCCTTTTGTTACAGAAACATATCCTACAAGACATATCTGGTTGACTGGCCTGATATTGATGTGAATGTTCCCTGTTCCTCCTGCTCTTTCTCCTTTGCCACTACCTCATCCATCATTTATCACCTGAAGCTTTGTTTTAACGGGAGTCATAGAACTTGGATAGTAGCAGGAAAACATCCAGCAATCCTCGGAGGAGGTAGGATATGCGTCAAAACGCTGACCTCCTCAGGCCTAGCCGCTACTACATACATGCGCTTGCATTACAACAAAACAAAGCAGATGCTAACTTCTATCATCCTCATCATTAGTGTTGAGCCACCCCCGTAGTGTTCGAGTTCGGTTCGGTTCGTCGAACACCCGTGTGTTCGCCGAACTGTTCGTCGAACACCCGTGTGTTCGCCGAACTGTTCGTCGAACTGTTCGTCGAACACCTTCGAACACCGTTAAAACCAATGGCAGGCAAACAAAAACACATAGAAACACATAGAAAACACCTTCAAAGGTGTCCAAAAGCTGACAAACTGCTCAGAAGACATAACTAACACATGGAAAAGTGACAAGTACATATAGTCATGCGAAAATAAAAGAGGTGGAGGAGTAAAAGGAGGGGGAGACACAGATATAGGCATGTCATGCCCTTCTAAAATCCAAAAAGTGAGAAGCCGACACGGCCAGTCCGCTCCTGCCCGTGCCACCTCCGTGTCGCCGGGTTTGTGCCAGAGCCGCGGTGAACCCTGACGGCCAGCCCCCCTCTCCCAATACTGGTGCCTGTCCGCTGGTGGGTCGAGCGAGCCCCCCTGTGGTGGAGGCAGCTCTAAGCTTTTTAATTTAAATTGTCTCTCTAATTTGAATGAATACACTTTAAATCCATTTACAAGGATCTATTGGAGGGCAAGTCTCATGCCAGCAGCCGCGGTAATTCCAGCTCCAGTAGCGTCCACTAAAGCTGCTGCAGTTAAAAAGCTTTTATAAGGATCGAGCTCGGCTGTCCACCGCAAGGCATCCTACTGCCAGTCCCAGCCCCTATGCCTTGGGGTGCCTCCTGATGCTCTTCACTAAGTATCCCATGGTCCCGAAGCATTTCCTTTGAAAAAATTAAGTGTCTAAACTACAGGTGGTGCAGCTTGCTTAACAGCCGGGATAATCCGCTCACTAGCAGACACTGCTACTAGGCACAAAGTATTTCCTGGGCTAGATGCAGTTAAAAATTTGTAATTAGATACTCTCGTTGGATGCTGAGAAAGCATTCCATAGAGTCTCCTGGCACGCCATATATGATTCTCTTAAAAAGCTTGGGGTAGGGGTCTAGGGGACCCTTTTATAGCCAAAATCACGGCCCTGTATCGCAATACGTCACCTAGGCTGAAGATAAATGGAACTGTAGCACCCTGAGGGCTCGGTTGCTACAGACGTATTGCACCTCACCCAGAGGTGTGATATCTCACTCTCAGGTAAGGATGGAGTGTGGATCAGGACCCGACACCTGCATGCATTACACCACATTGCCGTGGGGCAGGGCGACCAATATGCCCCTGAGATGGGCACGACAGCTCTGCTCCGGAGGCGGGCCTAGTAACAGAGGCCCAGGCCTGGAAGAGGGAGAAGGAAGGAAGAGGAGCGGAGAAGGCTCCAGGAACGAGGAATGAAGGGATCCCAGGGGTGCGGACGGGCGAGTCGCCACCGCACGCCCGAATCCACCTGCGTGGAGGGGTCAGGCCAAAGGGGGAGACCGGTCCCCGAACTAGTGGAGGCAGGAAACGACCCTCAGCTAGAAACCGGAGGCTCTGACATTTTATGTGGCGCAGCCCCTCGCTACACCCGCTAGGAAGGCACCACATAGGGTCAGGGAAACTGGCGCCAAGTTTACCAAGAGGAGGCCCGAGGCAGCCGGACAGAAGTGTTGGTAAGAAAGGCCAGACAAAGGACACACAAAGGGGGTCCTGTGAAGTGCTCCAAAGTTATCTGGGAGTTGTCTGAGCCCCTCACCTGGTGAGCACAGTACGACGTGGGCAGCCGTTACCTGCAGACGTGGTCTTGATAATAAGAACTGTGAGTAAAGGCCCTGAACTGCATCACTGACTCCGTGTCATTACTGCTGCTGCCCTGCACCATCACCCCCATCCTCCTCATACACTGCCCTGAGGCTATACTCCTCCCGTGGGGAGTTATGCTACGCTCTGCTGCACCCACAACACCAGCCTCAGTGGTCTGCCCTGTAGCGGCGGTTCACTCTGACCGCAATCCACAGGTGGCGTAGTCGGACATTTAAACATGAAAACCACATAAATAGTTCCGCCACTGGTTTGACCGCCCTGAGCCACGGAACCGGGTCACCGCCACGAAGACTACAACCACCAGCATCCACCAAAAAGGGTCCGGCTCCGGGTGTCCCAAGGCCCAGGGGGTGCGTCAGAACATTTTCATCACCTTTCACAATCACCAATGGGACAAGGCAGGGATGTCCTCTGTCCCCTCTCTTATACATCCTAGTGACGGAGCACCTGCTCTCATCAATTCGCCATAACCCCAATATTAGGTGGATTAAGGTGGGAGGCACCGAGTACAAGTGCTCTCTATTTGCTGATGATGTCCTAGTATATATCACTCAATCACATATATCCATCCATGCTGTTATGGCTGAAATAGATCACTTTGTTACATGGTAAAATTTTAAAATCAATGCAGCGAAGTCTGAGGCCCTCGATATCTCCCTCCCCAAATCCATATAGGATTCCATCCAGTCCAACTTTCCCTTTGCCTGGCCCTCACAGGGTATCAAATACTTAGGAATTCCTATTCATAGAGACCTCTCCCATCTATGTTATCTTAATTTTGGGCCCTTTATTGAACAACTCCATACAGACCACGGTTGGCAAGTTAGAACTGTAAGATTCACTACGTGAACCACTGGTGTTTTGTGGAAAAGCACATGTACACTGCGTTCCAAATTATTATACAAAAAGTGTTTAGGAGTGATAAGGGAAGAATTTGTTTGTTTGTCAGTTAAACTCATTGATGGTGATGTGTGTCAGGGCTCTTTATATCACTGTAAGCAATTGCAGACACCTGTGCTAATTAGTTTGGCAGGTGTGTCCAATGAAAGGCAAGACTACTTAAGAAGGCTCTCTCACATTATTAAGCAGCCTACATTTTCTGCCAAAATGGGAAAGAAAAAGGATGTGTCGGCTGCTGAGAAGCAACAAATTGTGGAGTGTTTAGGTCAAGGCATGACTACAATCAACATTGTGCGATGATCAGGATGAAGTGTCTTGGCAATCAAGAAGTATGTAGCTGATTCACAGTACACACGTGTGCGAGCTGATAAGGGAAAATTGAGGACTCTTTCCTACAGGCAATTACGTCAGGTTGAAAGAGCAGCGGCAAAAAAGCCTTGTCATAGCAGCAGACAAGTTTTTGAAGCTGCTTGTGCCTCCAACGTCCCCCGAACAACAAGATGCAGGGTCCTTCAGAGGTTTGCAGCTGTGCATGCGCCATCCTGTCGACCTCCTCTATCCACTTCACACAAGCAGAAACGGCTCCAGTGGGCCAAACATTACATGAAGACTGATTTCAAAACTGTTTTGTTCACGGATGAGTGCCGTGCAGCGCTCGATGGTCCAGATGGATGGAGTGGAGGATGGCTGGTTGATGGACACCCCAAGCAACCACGGCTACAGCGCCAACAAGGAGGAGGTGGAGTAATGTTTTGGGCTGGAATCATGGGGAGAGAGATTGTCGGCCCCTTTAGGATCCCTGAAGGCGCTAAAGATGAACTCCATAATGTATGTGGATTTTCTCAAACAGCACTTCCTGCCATGGTTCAAGAAGAAGAACCGTGTATTTCACAGCAAGATCATTTTTCTGCATGATAATGCACCATCTCATGCTGCACATAAAACATCTGCATCTCTGGCTGATATGGGCATAAAAGGGGACAAACTTATGGTGTGACCCCCATGCTCCCCTGACCTCTACCCCATTCAGAACCTTTGGAGCATCATTAAAAGGAGTGTCTATGATGGCGGGAGGCAGTTCACATCTAAGCAACAGCTCTGGGAGGGTATTCTGTCCTCATGCAAAACAATTGAAGCAGAAACCATCCAAAACCTGACAAATTCAATGGATGAGAGAGTTCAGAAGCTCCTTTCGAACAAGGGGTCCTATGTGAAAATGTAACATCACCTAGAATAAAGTTTTGAGTTGAAAACTGTTTGATTTCAGTTTCTAACAACCTGCTAATGCTTATAATTTCAAAAATGACCATTTTTTTGGTCTTTATTAAAATGAAAAGGTTGATCGAAATGTTTGGGGGATCTAAGAGTGTGGCAACCCAGTAGTCATGATTACTTCGAATTCTGACAATATGAGGGTCATGCTGCAGGTAGTGCAGCAAGAAGGCACTTATGTGTCTTGCGCATCTCGGAGCCCCAAAATTATTTTCCGGGCTAGATGCAGCTAAAAATTATTTTTAATTTTAAATCTGGTGAAGCTTATTATAGATGGCCTAATAGGATCAGTGCTGCACACTGCTACAAAGCCCAAATTATTTTCCAGTCAAGATACAGATAAACATGATTAGTAATTTGAAAGCTTAAAACGGTTGGTAGGGTGATTTTAACCAATCATCAAGCTTTTACTCTCCCCAGGATGACACAGGGGTAGAAAAGTCGTTTCAGATCCATGATTTGTTCATCTTTATGAATGTGAGTCTGTCTACATTATCAGTGGAGAGCCGCGTGCGCTTATCTGTCAGCACACCACCAGCAGCGCTGAACACACGTTCAGACAGAACGCTGGCTGCGGGGCATGACAAGATCTCCAAGGCGTAAGTGGCTAGCTCCGGCCATTTATCCAGATTGGAAGCCCAAAAAGAGCAAGGGTCCAGTGACACAGTCGTGGCTTCAATGTTTAGTTGGAGATACTCCTGTACCATCGTCTCTAGGCGTTGACTATGTGTCAGACTTCTTGTCTCCTGTGGCCTTGCAAAGGATGGGCTAAAAAAGTGGTGAAATGATTCCGCAAAATTGATGTTACCAGCAGATACTGTGGTTCTGTTACGGTTTGAGTGCTGAACACTTGACGGTCCCACGGTTGGCAAGTTGGAACTGTGAGATTCACTACGTGCACCACTGGTATTTTGTGGAAAAGCACATGTAAGATTCTGCAACAGTCTCTGCTGATACTCCTGCATGCGTGCATCCCTTTCTATGGCAGGAATAATTTCTGCAAATTTACTTTTGTACCGGGGATCTAACAGTGTGGCAACCCAGTAGTCAGGATTATTTCTAATTCTCACAATTCGAGGGTCATGTTGCAGGTAGTGCAGCAAGAAGGCACTCATGTGTGTTGCGCATCCAGGAGCACCAAGTCCCTGTTGTGTTGGTGGCGAGGTAACAATCATGCTTCCTTCCTCTGTCCTCTCCCCCCAACCTCGCACAACAATAATGTGATCAAGGTCTCCCTCATCTGATGAGTCTTCCATCAGTTCGTCCTCCACTTCTTCCTGGGCTCCTGCACCTTCCTCACTAGTTTGGCTGCTACCATGCGCCCTGGTAAAATCATCTCCCCCACCCTCACATGCCTGCCGCCTTGGTGCTGCCGACCGTCTGGACCTTGCAAATGTTAGCAATTCCGCATACAACTCCTCCTCCTCTACTTCCTTCACCTCCTCTTGTGCCACCACCTGACTCCGAATTCTGTTTAACATGTGCTCCAGCATGTAAATCACCGGAATAGTCATGCTGATAATGGCATCGTCAGCACTAAACATCTTCGTCGCCATTTCAAAACTGTGCAGAAGGGTGCATAGGTCCCTGATCTGAGACCACTCCTCCAGCGTGATTTGCCCCACCTCTGAATCTCGTTGGCCCAGGCTATACGTCAGAACGTATTGCACCAGGGCTTGTCGGTGCTGCCAAAGTCGCTGCAACATGTGCAGAGTTGAATTCCACCGGGTAGGCACATCGCATTTTAGCCGGTGAAGTGGCAGGCCCAACGACTTCTGTAGAGATGTAAGTCGCTGAGCTGCGGGATGCGAACGGTGGAAGTGAGCACACAGCGACCGTGCCCTCTGCAGAAGGCCATTTAGTCTGGGATAGTGGGCTAAAAATTGCTGGACAACCAGGTTCAACACGTGAGCCATACAAGGCACGTGTGTGACATTGCCCCGGCGAAGGGCCGCACCCAGGTTTGCAGCATTGTCGCACACGGCCTTCCCTGGTTTCAGGTCCAGTGGAGACAACCATTCATGAAATTGGTTCTCCAGAGCTGACCACAACTCCTCAGCTGTGTGACTCACATTTCCCAGACATTTCAATGTAAAAACTGCCTGATGACGTTGAGCCCTACTGCCAGCATAGTAAGGAGGTGTGCAGGATCCCTTCTGCGCAGTTAGAAAGCTTGTGGCATGACCAGACAGGCTTTGGGTGCAGGTGGAAGACCGAGAGGAGGTTGAGGAGGCAGAAGCAGTGGAGGAACTTTGACATAAAGAGGATTGACGCACAACTCGTGGGGACGGCAAGACTTGGACAGCAGCCCCTTGTCCTGCTGTCACCATAGTTACCCAGTGCCCAGTCAGCGACATGTAACGCCACTGTCCATGCCTACTCGTCCAAGTGTCTGTGGTGAAATGCACCCTGTCACACACAGAGTTTCTCAAAGAAGCGGTGATGTTGTGTGCGACATGCTGGTGGAGCGCAGGCACACCTTTCTTTGAGAAGTAGTGCCGACTGGGCATCTGGTACTGGGGCACTGCGACGGACATCCTCTGTGTCCACCAGGCGGAAAGGCAGCATTTCTGTAGCCAAGAGCTTGCAGATGGTGAAATTCAACCTCTTAGCTTTCTCATGGCTAAGAGGAAATGGTCTTTTACTTGTCCACATCTGAGGGACCGAGGGCTGGCTATTGTGCTTAGACGGGGTTGATAAGGGTGTCCCCGGCAAACTGCCGGTCTGTGAGGAAGATGCAGGCGGACATGTTAGGTTGCCTTGATCCAAAGGTGGTGCTATCGATGTCGGACAGCGCTCAAGACCAGCTGGTGTTACCACCTCCAAAGAAAATGATGACCTGCCAATCACGCTGGCTGTTGCGGGTAAAGAGGTGGCAGGTCTGCGCCCCAAAACAGGTGTGACTGCTGTCCCCCCAGTCACAGAGGATGAAGAGGCCGCGGATGCACAAGATATGGCAGACGGTGGTTGGCCCGGCCGGCTAGACCGCATTGTAGCACACTGAGCTTCCCACTGCAACTTATGCTTCATGTCCATGTGCCGGTTCATGCATGAAGTACTCAAACTATGTATTTTTTGGCCTCTACTTAGCTTTTGCTGACAAATGTTACAGATAACACGAGTTGGGTCATCTTTATCGATCTGAAAAAATGCCCAGGCTATGCAAGGCTTAGCACCCATGCGACCTGAAGAGCCACCACGACTTGTGGTGAGAGGCAGAGTTGTGTTTGAGGATGCAGTTGTTGACGTGCTTCCAGTACTACGTCTCTGTCCAGGAAGGCGCAACCTGACCTCGTCGTCACTAGCATCTTCCTCCACCTCCTCTGCTGACCTCATCTCTTGGCTGACTGTGGGTTGACAGTAAGTGGGATCTCCGACCTCATCATCATCACCCTGTGTGTTATCACACCCGTCGTCCTCAGAGCCAACCTGTTCCTGCCCTGACAAAAAACTAAAGTTGTCGCTCCAATCAGGTATTTGAGTCTTATCATCGTCTTCCTCATTGTCTCCACCAACAGGAGTTACAGTTTGGGAATGAGGGTCTACATTATGGTCAGAACCTTCTGCGTCTGGTCCTGGATCCGACTCATAAAGATTCTGGGCATCAGTGCAGATCATTTCCTCGTCTGGATTCACAGAAGCGCTGGAGTCGACCTCTGATTCCCAGGCTATAGTATGAGTAAACAGCTCTGCAGACTCAACCTTCTGTTCTACCTCATACTCAGACGGGCAGCTGGAGATTTGGGAGCTGTGAGGAAGCAAGTGCGATTTGGGTGACACCTTTGAGGACTGGAGTATTTGTGATGTTGAAGTTGATGTGGAGGAGAGCCCACTTAAAGGAGCACTTGATATCCGTTGAAGCACCTGCTGTTTTTGTGCCTCATCTGGAATTTGTAGCGATTGGCGTGGCCGTAAGAAAGGGATCTTATCACATTGTCCGCTAAAAGAAGTAGACATTTTAGTTTGGCTGGAAGATGGTCTTTCTTCTGCACCTACCCCACGGACACAACCTTTTTTCCCCTTCCCAACACGCCTATTCCCCTTTCCACCAGCAGCAGGCCTTTTTCCACTCATTTTGGTGGTTAACTAATTCACAACTCTGGAGTTGTTTGCACAAAAAAACAATGGATGGTAACCGAGCAGAGCTGAGTGGCCAAACTGTGGTATTAGGCCAAAACTATTGGCTGGGTTAGATGCAGAAAAAAATTATTTTTAATTTGCAACCTGATGGAGGTCAGTATAGATGGACTAATAGACCAAGTCCCACACACCGCTAGAAGCCCAAATATTTTTTCAGAGCTAGATGCAGAATTTTTTTTTATTCAATTTGCAACCTGATGGAGGTCAGTATAGATGGACTAATAGACCAAGTCCCACACACTGCTAGAAGCCCAAATATTTTTTCAGAGCTAGATGCAGAAAAAAATTATTTTTAATTTGCAACCTGATGGAGGTCAGTATAGATGGACTAATAGACCAAGTCCCACACGCTGCTAGAAGCCCAAATATTTTTTCAGAGATAAATGAAGAAAAAAATTATTTTTAATTTGCAACCTGATGGAGGTCAGTATAGATGGACTAATAGACCAAGTCCCACACGCTGCTAGAAGCCCAAATATTTTTTCAGAGATAAATGAAGAAAAAAATTATTTTTAATTTGCAACCTGATGGAGGTCAGTATAGATGGACTAATAGACCAAGTCCCACACGCTGCTAGAAGCCCAAATATTTTTTCAGAGATAAATGAAGAAAAAAATTATTTTTAATTTGCAACCTGATGGAGGTCAGTATAGATGGACTAATAGACCAAGTCCCACACGCTGCTAGAAGCCCAAATATTTTTTCAGAGATAAATGAAGAAAAAAATTATTTTTAATTTGCAACCTGATGGAGGTCAGTATAGATGGACTAATAGACCAAGTCCCACACACTGCTAGAAGCCCAAATATTTTTTCAGAGCTAGATGCAGAAAAAAATTATTTTTAATTTGCAACCTGATGGAGGTCAGTATAGATGGACTAATAGACCAAGTCCCACACACCGCTAGAAGCCCAAATATTTTTTCAGAGCTAGATGCAGAAAAAAATTATATTCAATTTGCAACCTGCTGGAGGTCAGTATAGAAGGACTAATAGAACAAGTCCCACACACTGCTAGAAGCCCAAATATTTTTTCAGAGCTAAATGAAGAAAAAAATTATTTTTAATTTGCAACCTGATGGAGGTCAGTATAGATGGACTAATAGACCAAGTCCCACACACTGCTAGAAGCCCAAATATTTTTTCAGAGCTAGATGCAGAAAAAAATTATATTCAGTTTGCAACCTGATGGAGGTCAGTATAGATGGACTAATAGAATGATGCTATGCCCAAAAGATTTTACTTCACTAGGTGCAGTAAAAAAATTGGTATTCTATACACAGGTGGTATATCTTGCAACACAGATAGGCTACTCCACTGACTAACACACTCTGCAATAGGCCAAAAAGGATTAGCTTTGCTAGATTCAGCCAAATGCTGTGAAAAAAACTTGCACAGCACTGGCAAAAACTGATAGGAACTCATGTAACCTAGTCCTGAAAAGGACTCCAATTACAATTAGTCTTTACTCCCACAATCTATCTATTTAAGAGCACAGACCTGCCTGATAAAAGTCATAGGAAATGCTGTAACCTAGTCCTTAAAAGGACTGCAATCACAACTATTCCCTACTCCCAAGCTATCTGTATATTTGTGCGAAAATTGGCTTGAAATTAACAAGGTATAGCACACACAGCAACAGCGGTGCCGTCTAACACGCAGCTGCAACAGTGAGAAAATGGTGGCGACGGGGAAAATGGCTTGGTCTTATAGGGCAAGGACATGTGACATACACTGCCAATGACACATGCCCTTGCTTGTGTGAAAAAAAGCACTTCGCTCCGTGTGTGCGCTGCTGATAGGCTGACAGATTGCACCTCCCCACTGCAAATGCGGGAAAGAGAAAAAAAAATGGAGATCTTCATTGTTCCTGCAGAGATCCATCCCCTGCCCCTCCCCCCACCCCGCTGTACACTCAAACTGCGTATTAACATTAATTTTCATCATTACTGAGAAAAAATCCAGTTATGATTTTGGTGCACGAACAGTTATCGAACATAACCTCGAACAGCCGAATTTTTCTCAAATTGTTCGTGTTCCCGACCGGCTCGAACACCGCCCAAAACAGCTCGAATTTGAGATTGGCGAACAGTTCGAGTAGAACAACGCTCATCTCTACTCATCATGCTCCTCACCTTGGCACTCTCAACTCCCCTGATGGAGAAGCCAGGGCCCACCGGAGGAGTCTGATAGTCCGGTGGGCTCGGCCAATGCTGCCCTAAAGCAGGCCAGGATAAGAAAAGTGTGGGAAAGGTTACCGGTACAAATAGGGGTGGCTGGGGACCGAGTATGGACACCCGGCCACCCCCTGGAGGCTGGGGAGCAAGCGGGGACACCCGGCACCAGGCGGCTGGGGACTGAGTATGGATACCAGGCCGCCGACACAGCCATGGCGTGGTGGCCAGATTCCGCCTCCACATGCCTAAAAGGCCCAATTTAAAGTGCAAGCAAGCAAGCAAGCAGTATGGTATTGCAGCCTGGGGGTGGGTGGGTGGCAGGCTGCATACTTGCGCTTGCATTGCAAGGAATGGGAGAGGTAAAATTGAACACTGCCCTGGGACAAGGACTTGAATGGGGATAGTTGCAAGTCTGCATCGACAGGTGCAAGGTGGGAGGCATCTTCGCATGTACCATGAACAGGGGTTTGGCATGCACACACTACAGCGGAATAGGCTCTCCTTCCCACTAAATGCACTGGGGGGGGCACAGGTAATGTTTTGGTATACGCGCTTAATCTTATGTATAAGGCACACCAGGACAAATAGGGGCGGCTGGGGACTGAGTATGGATACCTCGCTGCTGAAGCAGCCATGAGGTAGTGGCCAGCTTTGGCCTCCTCTAAACTAAAAGGCCCCATTTCAAGTGCAAGCTAGCAGTATGGAATTGCAGTCTGGGGGTGGGTGGGTGGCAGGCTGCACACTTACACTTGCATTAAAAGAAAACATAGCAGATGCTAACTTCTGTCATCATCATGCTCCTCACCTTGGCACTCTCAACTCCACCGATGGAGAAGTCAGGGCCCACCGGAGGAGTCTGGTTCTCTGGTGAGCTCGTCCAATGCTGCCTAAAGCAGGCCGGGCTAAGAAAAGTGTGTGGGGGGATGTTCCAAGGAGAAATGGGGGCGGCTGGGGACCGTTTATGGACACCCGACTGCCCCCAGGCGGCTGGGGACCGTGTGGACACTCGGCCGCGGGGCGGCTGGGGACTGAGTATGGACACCCGGCTGCTGGGCAGCTGGGGACTGAGTATGGATTCCAGGCCGCCAACACAGCCATGACGTGGTGGCCAGATTCCGCCTCCACATGCCTAAAAGGCCCAATTTCAAGTTCAAGCAAGCAAGCAGTATGGTATTGCAGCCTGGGGGTGGGTGGGTGGCAGGCTGCATACTTGCGCTTGTATTGCAAGGAATGGGGGAGGTACAATTGAACACTGCCCTGGGACTAGAACTTGCATGGGGATAGTTGCAAGTCTGCATCTTCTGATGCGGCAAGGATCACTTATGATGGGCACACTTTTAGACAGTGACCTGGGAGTCAGAGACGCTTCCAGGGGTCTTCCCCATGCTGTTCCCATGTCTTTTCAGCACTTTATGCATGTGTCACACAGCACATGGCCAGATAAGGTTGTAAAATGTTAAAATGACATTTCCCAGTGAATGCATTTGTCATAGTTGAAAGCAATACAAAAGTGCAAAAATGCATAAAAATGCTACTTGTGAACATAGCCGAAGGTGTGGAGGAGTATTTTTGTTTTTGGTCATTTATTTTAACTTATACACAAGTCTTTTCCCTGGAAAGGATGATCCTTAACATATTTCACAGGAAAAAAGTTTCACTTTCATTTTATTGTGAGCCTGTAAAAGTGGCTTAATACCTCTGACCACGTTGTTGAAAGCAGTGACCTGGGGGTCAGAAATGCTTCCTGGGGCGATCCCCATGCTGTCCCCATGTCATTTGACCACTGTCACTATCGTTTTGGGCACTTGTTAGGCTTTTAAAGGACTGCCGGGGGTGCCACCGCAAAAATGCTCGAGTCTCCCATAGACTAACATTGGGCTCGTTGCTCGGGTCGAGCACCCGAGTATCACGGCGAGCTCGGCCCGAGCTTCGAGCACCCGAGCATTTTAGTGCTCGCTCAACACTAGTAATAACTAAAAATACACAAATGTATTTTTATACACTTTTTATAGCATGTATATACACCTCTTGTAATGATTCATGGTTTAACACCCTACATCTGTGGTATGGGTTATCTACTGTTTTTATATCTTTAATTTTAAAGAATACCAATAAATATAATATATTTTAAACCTTAGTTACTCTTTGTGGTGGTTTGGATTTATATATCCCACACTAGTTGTTACTATATTGATTGAGTTTGGTGGTGGAGGTTAATTTCCTCCGTTCGGATACTATCCGGAACCTGTTTAGATTACAAATAGCACATATCATCTAGAAAGCCTAGCACAATGACTGATGCAATATTATGCAATGTATGGTACAGAATTCAGAATTAAGAATAAAATGAATATCCGTAATTAATATTTAACACGAAACAAGCTTTTAAGCAATCTTAATAAAGCTTTTCCTCAAGATAGGAGTGAGGCACACAAGGTGCTTCGCAGCTGTAGTCTTTCAACCTCCGACATGCCAGTTCATCAACGCCAAGACATTAACAGCAGCAGCAGAGTAAGTGGCAGAAGCAATTTCTGTGAGTTTTTCACACATTTTTTAGACCAGCTCGTGCACCAGCACAACAAGTACAAGTCTGACACGTGGACAACGACTGGAGAGGATGGTGGAGGACTATCTAGAGCTCAATATGAATACCATCAGTGAGGACTTGGACCCTTTCACATTTTGGTCTTCAAAAATGGATGAATGGCCTGAGCTCGCCTGTCATGCCTTGGAGGTTTTATCATGCCTGGCAGCCAGCGTTCTCTCAGAACGTGTGTTCAGCACTGCTGGTGGTGTCCTGACTGATAAGCACACCCGGCTGTCCCATAAAATTGTTGACCTCCTAACTTTCATCAAGATGAACAAGTCATGGATCTCTAAGGACTTTGCACCCCAATTGCAAACTGTACAGGGTAGGCGATGTTGTAGTTTTTAGTGTGCTGCATTGATCTTGCGGAATAGCAGTCTGTGATATGGCTTCTGTGCCTTCTCTTGCTGCTGCTGCAGGTTTTAGGCCTTAATCTTTTGAAATGTGGAGAATATAGATTTGGTCTCTCAATCCATTTCGTTGGCTGTAGTGGAAGAAGTGTTGTTCCTAATTTTACAATTTCTACTGTGTTGGTGTCTGCCAGTAATTTTTGGAAATGTGGGGAATCTTGATTGGGTATCTCCATCTATTAGGTTGGCTGTAGAGAAAGAGGTGTCAGTCCCCATTATACTACGTATGCTGCAGTGAAATTGATGCCACTTTGGTGGTTTTAGGCCCAAATGTTTTCAAATGGGAACATAAATGATTGGGTCTCCATCTACTGGGTTGGCTGTAAGGGAAGAGGTGTCGTTGCTGATTTTACAATTTATACTATACTGAAATTGATGCCACTTTGTTGGTGTCTGCCAGTAATTTTTGGAAATGTGGGGAATCCTGATTGATTCTCCATCTATTGAGTTGGCTGTAGTGGAAGAGGTGTCCGTCCACATTATACTACATATACTCTAGTGAAATTGATGTCACTTTGGTAGTTTTAGGCCCAAATGTTTTCAAATGGCACAGCCAGAGCAATAAACAGAATTTTTTAAAAAAAATTCCAAAATCAAATTAGAAAACAGCAAAAAGGCAATTATAGTTACCAGCTAATATGTCAAGGAAAATGCACAACAAGACACAGCAGGCCCTCTTCTGTGAGAAGGAGACCCAATCAGGAGTATTCCCATTTGAAAACATTTGGGAAACAGCAAAAACACAATGGTAGTTACCAGCCAAGATGTCAAGGAAAATGCACAGCAGGACGCAGCAGGCCCCCTTTTGTAAGAAGGAGGTAACACAGGTGCAGAATGCTGATGAACAATCACTCTCATCCTCTCACTCCATAGAGGGAGTGATTGCCTAGCACTAAAACTGCACACAGATGAAACTTGCAATAGGGTGCAAGTCACACACATGCAGCACCGTGCCTAGCCAGCATTCTATTACACGCACCTACTATTCGATTAGGACCGGCACCCTATCTGTGTATCACTGAGGTGCAAGCTCCTAATTCACAACATCACCATTAATGGGACTGACTGTGCCCTGTCAGATAAAAAAGTGCAAAAATATTATATGAGGTATTAGTTAATATTTTGGCTAAAATACGTAAGCTCGCAACCTCCGTCAAGGGTCCCCACGATTTTGCAAGTCCCTCTTCTATTGTTAAAAACAAACAGCACAGCCATCAGCATTTTTCACCTGTGTTACCTCCTTCTAACAAAAGGGGGCCTGCTGCGTCCTGCTGTGCATTTTCCTTGACATCTTGGCTGGTAACTATCATTGCCTTTTTGCTGTTTTCTAATTTGATTTTGGAATATTTTTAAAAAATTCTGTTTATTGCTCTGGCTATGCCGTTTGTTTTTAACGATAGAGTAGGGACTCACAAAATCATAGGGACCCTTGACGGGGGTTGCGAGCTTATGTATTTTAGCCAAAATATTAACTAATACCTCATATGATATTTTTGCACATTTTATCTGACAGGGTGCAGCCAGGCCCATCAATGGTGACCTTGGGAATTAGGGGCTTGCACCTCTGTGATGCATAGATAGGGTGCCAGGCATCCCGCCTAATCGAATAGTAGGTGTGTGTAATAGGATGCTGGCTAGGCACGGTGCCACATGTGTGTGACTTGCACCGTATTACAAGTTTCATCTGCGTGCAGTTTTAGTGCTAGGCAATCACCCCATCCATAGAGTGAGAGGATGAGAGTGATTGTTCCTCAGCATTCTGCACCTGTGTTACCTCCTTCTAACAAAAGGGGGCCTGCTGCGTCCTGCTGTGCATTTTCCTTGACATCTTGGCTGGTAACTACCATTGTCTTTTTGCTGTTTCCCAAATGTTTTCAAATGGGAATACTCCTGATTGGGTCTCCATCTACTGGGTTGGCTGTAGGGAAAGAGGTGTCATTGCTAATTGTACAAATTCTGCTGGACTGAAATTGATGCCACTTTGTCAGTGTCTGCCAGTAATTTTTGGAAATGTGTGGAATCCTGATTGGGTCTCCATCTATTGGGTTAGCTTTAATGGATATATGCTCTAGTGAAATTGATGCCACTTTTGTGGTTTTAGGCCCAAATGTTTTCAAATGTGAAAACTCCTGATTGGGTCTCCCTCTACTGGGTTGGCTGTAAGGGAAGAAGTGTCGGTCCTAATTATACTATTTCTACTGTACTAAAATTGATGCCACTTCAGTGGTATTAGGCCCTAGTTTAGGGAAATGTGAACACCCCTGTTTGGATCTCAATGTGCTGGGTTGGCTGTAGTGGAAGAGGTTTTGGTCTCCTTTACAATAGTGATACTCTAGTGAAAATAATTTTTTGGTGCAGATATTGTTCTCCACACAGGAGTACACAGACCTGATAAACTCAAAATTGGTATATAAATCAGACTACATCTCAACTTAAAATTGTTTGGGGTAGATATTCTTCTCCACTCAGGGGTACACAGACCTGATAATCTCAAAATGGGTATATAAAACAGACTACATCTCAGCTTAAAAGTGTTTGGGGCAGATATTCTTCTCCACACAGGGGTACACAGACCTGATGAACTCAAAATGGGTATATAAAGCAGACTGCATCTCAACTTAAAATTGTTTGTGTAGATATTGTTCTCCATACAGGGGAAAATAAAAGTTAGTTCTGAGCAGCTTCCTGACCCTCGACAGTACTGTTCTCTCAGGGCAAGAAGAGGAGGAGGGTGACTCAAAGGTCGAAAAATGGGATAACACATTGGATGATGATGAGGTTGCAAATCCAACTTGGTGTGAACCCAGAGGGCCGCAGCTGAGTAGCTCATCTGAGGAGGTGGAGGAGGAAGATGAGGAGGTTAAGTTGAGTAATGCATGCATGTGGAGCACTGCATCCTTAGCCACAACCGTGGCAGTGACCAGCAGCAGTCACGGGTCTGCAGCTCGCAGGGGCAGCAAGGGTTGCCTAGCATCAGCCTTTTTTGAGACCGCAAAGGATGAGCCAGCTATCTGCAAACTTTGAAATAAAAAACTCAGTAGACGGAAAAAGTGCAATAATTTGACTGCTACATGCATGAACCTTCACATGCGCAATCAACATGCATTACACTGGCAATCTCACTGCAATAAAATGCAGACCAGCTGACCTCAACAACCATCAGCTGTCCCATCAACCCAATCCACTGCTTCTTCCTCCTCCTCTGTTACTGTACGAAGTATTGGCACGCAGGTCTCCCACCGCAGAACCTCTGCTTTTCTACCCGCTCAAGTCAGGCTGAGTGAGAGCCTGTCAGCTGTAATGGAAGCGGACATGCCTGCTGTGCTTGTTTCACCGAGCACACCACATGTTTCTCAATCCACCATGACATGTCCCCCTTCACCTCACTCACGGTCCAGCAGTTTGTTCGCTTCACCGTACTCCACCCTCTCTCAGCACTGCTGCCAGCTCTCGGTCCTGCAGTTGTGGTCACGTAAAAGATTGTTTCCTCCCACACAAGAGAAAGCTAAGAAGTGGAAATCCACCATCTCCATTCTGTTGGCCACGGAAATGGTGATGTCAGGCCCTAATTTTTTGAACTGTGAACACTCCTGTATGGCTGCTTTTTTAATGAGGAGGTAGCTGGAGAACCTGGAGGAAACCATTGCAAACACGGGGGAACATACAAACTATGTTGTTCTCTATCATAATAAAGAAGTTAGCTCATTGTCTAGGTGACCAATCACCACTGCTGTCTTCCTTGAGACATTGTGTTGAAGCTTGCAAGGTGTCACGGGTGTACCGTGACAGAGAGGAGCCATAAGACAGCAGCATCTGATTCCTCCCACACCTGCAGCCATTAGAAGCCTTTCGACTTCTCGGCCCCTTTGGTGCAGGGTTAATCTGCTCAGTTATGAGCTCCTGTAAGCTTACCATGATTTAGGCTCTCAGCTGATTTGTCCCCTGCATCTCCCCTACTGTGATAATGCTGTACCCCAACACATCAGACTGTCGCCTACCGTGAAAACCTTGAAAAGGAAGCTGAAGACCCACTTCTTGTGACAAGCATATGACGCGCCCCCTGGGCCTGTGTTGTGCAGGGAATACCCGGAGCCGGATCGCTGGGGGTTGTAGTCTCCGTGGCGCTGACCCGGTCCATGCCCAGGGTGGTCAATTCAGTGGCAGTCTTATTAGTGAGATAATAGTCCGACTACGCCACCCGTGGATTGCGGTCAGTGGGGACCGCCGCTGCAAGGCAGACCGCTGAGGCCGGTGTTGTGTGTGCAGCTAAGAACGGGATGACTCCCCACGGGAGGAGTATAGCCTCAGGGCAGTTAGTGTGGATGATGGGAGTGATGGTGCACGAGCGCAGCAGGAATAACTCAGAGTCCGTGCAGTGCAGTTCAGGGTCTTTACTGATGTTATAAAGCAGACCCTCCCGGGAGTACTGGCTAGCAGTAGACGCCTGGTCAGCCTGAGAGCTAGCAGGATCTCCCCTGGCCAGGTGGAGTTGTAGGCCTCCCCGTCTATCTGTACTCTTTCCTGGCTACCTTGCTGTGTGAGGGTAGAAGTATCCCACGTCCCTGAGTATACCGTGTGGTACTCACCCGTACGGCCGGTGACTTGGTGCCTTCTGTTAGTTTCCGCTTCACGATGGCGGTGCTGGTCCCTTTCTTGTGACCGTGCCTCCGGGCTTCTCTGGCCAGAGGACATGGAATCCCCTGCCGGTTGGATTCTGCTGCTGGACCTGGATGTCCCCACAGCCTCGGACTCCGTGTCCGGTCTTAATGTCTTCAGCCAGGGCGAGCTATCTAGCTTCCAGCCCCTGGCACTCGCTCCTGCTCCTACAGAGCTCCTTGCTGACACTTTTCCTGTGTCTGGAACTGTCTCCAGGCTCTGACTCCCCTAATCCCGCCCCAGACCCAGTTTATAAGGGCAGATTCCTCCCCTCCCAGGTCTGGGCGGGCGGTGTTGCATGCTTAGGGCTCCTGACCAGAGAAACCTCCTACTTGCTCTCAGACGTAATATTTCTATTACTGTGGTAACCAGACCCCTGGGGTGCCACACATACAATCTGCGATAAGCATCGCTACAGCGTACCACTGCACGACTAGCTGTATCCTGACCTAGTGTACCCTCACCCATCTCTTGTAGATTGTTTGTGCTCCCTTGTGAGCAGGGTCATCTCTCCTCTTGTACCAGTCGGTGACCCCCTTTGACATGTAAAACGCCATGGAATAAATGTCGCTGTAATAGTAATAATAATTATAGTACTTGTACTTTAGGTCAATTGATGGCACTTTCCAGGTGTCTACCCCTAATTTGATGTGTTTTGGCAGCTTTTGGGCCCATTTGAAGGTGTTGTCTATGCATTTTGTAACGTTCAATGAACATTCGACAAATAAATTGGCGAATATTGCAAATTCTTCAATCGTAGTCCGAACCGAATATTGAAACTTTCGCTCATCTCTATTGACATGCTGCGAGTGAGTTTATGCAGCATAAAAAAAACAAGCACAGTGGGCATGGGATTTCTTATAAATGAAATAAAATGAAGAATTAAATAAAAAAAATGGCGTGGGCTCCCAAGTCATTTTCAGAACCAACAGAGGGAAATCTGTCCACTGGGGGCTGATATTAGTAGCTGGGAAAGGGGCCATTAGCCAAAGATGTTACCAAAGATGTTACCTGGTTATTAATAACAGCTCACAGCTGTTTGCTTAGCCTCTACTGGCTATATTACAGGGGCACCCTAGAAAAAAATTGATTTAGGGTCCCCCTATAAAATTTAACCAGTAAAGGCTAAACAGACAGCTGTGAGCTGATATTAATAGCCAGGGAAGGGGCCATGGATCCTGGCCCCCTCCGAGGCTAATAATATCAGTCTTCAGCCACCCCAGAAATGGCACATCCATAAGATGCGCCAAATCTGGCGCTTAGCCTCCGCTCTTCTCACTGCTGTGTAGTGGTCGCCAGTGGGGTAGTAGGGTGCGGTTCACATCAGCCTTGTATTGGGGGCTGACATGAAGCCCAGGTTAGTAATGGAGAGGTGTCCATAAGACGCCCCCATTACTAACCCAGTAGTAAAGTTTTTGACGCTTTTTCAATAAAGACACGGCCAGATTAAAGTCATTTATTTAAATAAAATTCCACACGGTTTTAATAATTTCTTTAAAAATAAAAAATACCATATACTCACCTAATGCCCAGTCCCCGACGCCCTGGTCTCCTGTAAGAAGCCAGAAATAAAAAACAACAATATCCCTCACCTGTCCGCCGTCATAACATAATCCCAGTATCCCAATCTGGGTCACTTCTACAGCAGCCACATCAGCAATCAATGATGTTACTACTGTAGTAGACAGTAGAGATGAGCGTTGTTCGACTCGAACTGTTCGCCAATCTCAAATTCAAGCTGTTTTGGGCGGTGTTCGAGCCGTTCGGCGAACACGAACGATTTGAAAAAATTTTGGCTGTTCGAGGTTATGTTCGATAACTGTTCATGGACCAAAATCATAACTGGATTTTTTCTCAGTAATGATGAAAATTAATGTTAATACGCAGTTTGAGTGTACAGCGGGGCGGGGGGAGGGGCAGGGGATGGATCTCTGCAGGAATAATGAAGATCTCCATTTTTTTCTCTTTCCATTTACAGTGGGGAGGTGCAATCTGTCAGCCTATCAGCAGCGCACACACGGAGCGAAGTGCTTTTTTTCACACAAGCAAGGGCATGTGTCATTGGCAGTGTATGTCACATGTCCTTGCCCTATAAGACCCAGCCATTTTCCCCGTCGCCACCATTTTCTCACTGCTGCAACTGCGTGTTAGACGGCACCGCTGTTGCTGTGTGCGCTATACCTTGTTAATTTCAAGCCAATTTTCACACAAATCTACAGATAGCTTGGGAGTAGGGAATAGTGGTGATTGCAGTCCTTTTAAGGACTAGGTTACAGCATTTCCTACGACTTTTATCAGGCCGGTCTGTGCTCTTAAATAGATAGGTTGGGAGTAAAGACTAATTGTAATTGCAGTCCTTTTCAGGACTAAGTTACATCAGTTCCTATCAGTTTTTGCCAGGCAGGTCTGTGCCAGTGCTGTGCAAGTTTTTTTCACAGCATTTGGCTAAATCTAGCAAAGCTAATCCTTTTTGTCCTATTGCAGAGTGTGTTAGTCAGTGGAGTAGCCTATCTGAGTTGCAAGCTACACCACCTGTGTGTAGAAGACCAATTTTTTTACTTCACCTAGTGAAGTAAAACCTTTTGGGCATAGCATCATTCTATTAGTCCATCTATACTGACCTCCATCAGGTTGCAAATTGAATATAATTTTTTCTGCATCTAGCTCTGAAAAAATATTTGGGCTTCTAGCAGTGTGTGGGACTTGGTCTATTAGTCCATCTATACTGAACTCCATCAGGTTGCAAATTAAAAATAATATTTTTCTTCATCTAGCTCTGAAAAAATATTTGGGCTTCTAGCAGTGTGTGGGACTTGTTCTATTAGTCCATCTATACTGACCTCCATCAGGTTGCAAATTGAATATAATTTTTTCTGCATCTAGCTCTGAAAAAATATTTGGGCTTCTAGCAGTGTGTGGGACTTGGTCTATTAGTCCATCTATACTGACCTCCATCAGGTTGCAAATTAAAAATAATTTTTTTCTGCATCTATCTCTGAAAACATATTTGGGGTTCTAGCAGTGTGTGGGACTTGTTCTATTAGTCCATCTATACTGACCTCCATCAGGTTGCAAATTGAATATAATTTTTTTCTGCATCTAGCTCTGAAAAAATATTTGGGCTTCTAGCAGTGTGTGGGACTTGGTCTGTTAGTCCATCTATACTGACCTCCATCAGGTTGCAAATTAAAAATAATTTTTTTCTGCATCTAGCTCTGAAAAAATATTTGGGCTTCTAGTAGTGTGTGGGACTTGGTCTATTAGTCCATCTATACTGACCTCCATCAGGTTGCAAATTGAATATAATTTTTTTCTGCATCAAGCTCTGAAAAAATGTTTGGGCTTCTAGCAGTGTGTGGGACTTGTTTTATTAGTCCATTTATACTGACCTCTATCAGGTTGCAAATTGAATATATTTCTTTCTGCATCTAGCTCTGAAAAAATATTTGGGCTTCTAGCAGTGTGTGGGACTTGGTCTATAAGTCCATCTATACTGACCTCCATCAGGTTGCAAATTAAAAATAATATTTTTCTTCATCTAGCTCTGAAAAAATATTTGGGCTTCTAGCAGTGTGTGGGACTTGTTCTATTAGTCCATCTATACTAACCTCCATCAGGTTGCAAATTGAATATAATTTTTTTCTGCATCTAGCTCTGAAAAAATATTTGGGCTTCTAGCAGTGTGTGGGACTTGGTCTATTAGTCCATCTATACTGATCTCCATCAGGTTGCAAATTGAATATAATTTTTTTCTGCATCTAGCTCTGAAAAAATATTTGGGCTTCTAGCAGTGTGTGGGACTTGTTCTATTAGTCCATCTATACTGACCTCCATCAGGTTGCAAATTGAATATAATTTTTTCTGCATCTAGCTCTGAAAAAATATTTGGGCTTCTAGCAGTGTGTGGGACTTGGTCTATTAGTCCATCTATACTGACCTCCATCAGGTTGCAAATTAAAAATATTTTTTTTCTGCATCTAGCTCTGAAAACAAATTTGGGCTTCTAGCAGTGTGTGGGACTTGTTCTATTAGTCCATCTATACTGACCTCCATCAGGTTGCAAATTGAATATAATTTTTTTCTGCATCTAGCTCTGAAAAAATATTTGGGCTTCTAGCAGTGTGTGGGACTTGGTCTGTTAGTCCATCTATACTGACCTCCATCAGGTTGCAAATTAAAAATAATTTTTTTCTGCATCTAGCTTTGAAAAAATATTTGGGCTTCTAGTAGTGTGTGGGACTTGGTCTATTAGTCCATCTATACTGACCTCCATCAGGTTGCAAATTGAATATAATTTTTTTCTGCATCTAGCTCTGAAAAAATGTTTGGGCTTCTAGCAGTGTGTGGGACTTGTTTTATTAGTCCATTTATACTGACCTCCATCAGGTTGCAAATTGAATATACGGTTTTTCTGCATCTAGCTCTGAAAAAATATTTGGGCATCTAGCTGTGTGTGGGACTTGGTCTGCTAGTCCATCTATACTGACCTCCATCAGGTTGCAAATTTAAAATAATTTTTTTCTGCATCTAGCTTGGAAAAAATATTTGGGCTTCTAGTAGTATGTGGGACTTGGTCTATTGGTCCATCTATACTGACCTCCATCAGGTAGCAAATAAAAAATAATTTTTTTCTGCATCTAGCTCTGAAAAAATATTTGGGCTTCTAGCAGTGTGTGGGACTTGGTCTATTAATCCATCTATACTGACCTCCATCAGGTTGCAAATTAAAAATATTTTTTTTCTGCATCTAGCTCTGAAAAAATATTTGGGCTTCTAGCAGTGTGTGGGACTTGTTTTATTAGTCCATCTATACTGATCTCCATCAGGTTGCAAATTGAATATAATTTTTTTCTGCATCTAGCTCTGAAAAAATATTTGGGCTTCTAGCAGTGTATGGGACTTGTTCTATTAGTCCATCTATACTGACCTCCATCAGGTTGCAAATTGAATATAATTTTTTCTGCATCTAGCTCTGAAAAAATATTTGGGCTTCTAGCAGTGTGTGGGACTTGGTCTATTAGTCCATCTATACTGACCTCCATCAGGTTGCAAATTAAAAATAATTTTTTTCTGCATCTAGCTCTGAAAACATATTTGGGCTTCTAGCAGTGTGTGGGACTTGTTCTATTAGTCCATCTATACTGACCTCCATCAGGTTGCAAATTGAATATAATTTTTTTCTGCATCTAGCTCTGAAAAAATATTTGGGCTTCTAGCAGTGTGTGGGACTTGGTCTATTAGTCCATCTATACTGACCTCCATCAGGTTGCAAATTGAATATAATTTTTTCTGCATCTAGCTCTGAAAAAATATTTGGGCTTCTAGCAGTGTGTGGGACTTGGTCTATTAGTCCATCTATACTGACCTCCATCAGGTTGCAAATTAAAAATATTTTTTTTCTGCATCTAGCTCTGAAAACAAATTTGGGCTTCTAGCAGTGTGTGGGACTTGTTCTATTAGTCCATCTATACTGACCTCCATCAGGTTGCAAATTGAATATAATTTTTTTCTGCATCTAGCTCTGAAAAAATATTTGGGCTTCTAGCAGTGTGTGGGACTTGGTCTGTTAGTCCATCTATACTGACCTCCATCAGGTTGCAAATTAAAAATAATTTTTTTCTGCATCTAGCTTTGAAAAAATATTTGGGCTTCTAGTAGTGTGTGGGACTTGGTCTATTAGTCCATCTATACTGACCTCCATCAGGTTGCAAATTGAATATAATTTTTTTCTGCATCTAGCTCTGAAAAAATGTTTGGGCTTCTAGCAGTGTGTGGGACTTGTTTTATTAGTCCATTTATACTGACCTCCATCAGGTTGCAAATTGAATATACGGTTTTTCTGCATCTAGCTCTGAAAAAATATTTGGGCATCTAGCTGTGTGTGGGACTTGGTCTGCTAGTCCATCTATACTGACCTCCATCAGGTTGCAAATTTAAAATAATTTTTTTCTGCATCTAGCTTGGAAAAAATATTTGGGCTTCTAGTAGTATGTGGGACTTGGTCTATTGGTCCATCTATACTGACCTCCATCAGGTAGCAAATAAAAAATAATTTTTTTCTGCATCTAGCTCTGAAAAAATATTTGGGCTTCTAGCAGTGTGTGGGACTTGGTCTATTAATCCATCTATACTGACCTCCATCAGGTTGCAAATTAAAAATATTTTTTTTCTGCATCTAGCTCTGAAAAAATATTTGGGCTTCTAGCAGTGTGTGGGACTTGTTTTATTAGTCCATCTATACTGATCTCCATCAGGTTGCAAATTGAATATAATTTTTTTCTGCATCTAGCTCTGAAAAAATATTTGGGCTTCTAGCAGTGTATGGGACTTGTTCTATTAGTCCATCTATACTGACCTCCATCAGGTTGCAAATTGAATATAATTTTTTCTGCATCTAGCTCTGAAAAAATATTTGGGCTTCTAGCAGTGTGTGGGACTTGGTCTATTAGTCCATCTATACTGACCTCCATCAGGTTGCAAATTAAAAATAATTTTTTTCTGCATCTAGCTCTGAAAACATATTTGGGCTTCTAGCAGTGTGTGGGACTTGTTCTATTAGTCCATCTATACTGACCTCCATCAGGTTGCAAATTGAATATAATTTTTTTCTGCATCTAGCTCTGAAAAAATATTTGGGCTTCTAGCAGTGTGTGGGACTTGGTCTATTAGTCCATCTATACTGACCTCCATCAGGTTGCAAATTGAATATAATTTTTTTCTGCATCTAACCCAGCCAAAAGTTTTGGCCTAATACCACAGTTTGGCCACTCAGCTCTGCTCGGTTCCCATCCATTGTTTTTTTGTGCAAACGACTCCAGAGTTGTGAATTAGTTAACCACCAAAATGAGTGGAAAAAGGCCTGCTGCTGGTGGAAAGGGGAATAGGCATGTTGGGAAGGGGAAAAAATGTTGTGTCCGTGGGGTAGGTGTTAAAGCAACAGCAATATCTGCAGAAGAAAGACCATCTTCCAGCCAAACTAAAATGTCTACTTCTTTTAGCGGACAATGTGATAAGATCCCTTTCTTACGGCCACGCCAATCGCTACAAATTCCAGATGAGGCACAAAAACAGCAGGTGCTTCAACGGATATCAAGTGCTCCTTTAAGTGGGCTCTCCTCCACATCAACTTCAACATCACAAATACTCCAGTCCTCAAAGATGTCACCCCAATCGCACTTGCTTCCTCACAGCTCCCAAATCTCCAGCTGCCCGTCTGAGTATGAGGTAGAACAGATGGTTGAGTCTGCAGAGCTGTTTACTCATACTATAGCCTGGGAATCAGAGGTCGGCTCCAGCGCTTATGTGAATCCAGAAGAGGAAATGATCTGCACTGATGCCCAGAATCTTTATGAGTCGGATCCAGGAGCAGACGCTGAAGGTTCTGACCATAATGTAGACCCTCATTCCCAAACTGTAACTCCTGTTGGTGGAGACAATGAGGAAGACGAAGATGAGACTCAAATACCTGATTGGAGCGACAACTTTAGTTTTTTGTCAGGGCAGGAACAGGTTGGCTCTGAGGACGACGGGTGTGATAACGCACAGGGTGATGATGATGAGGTTGGAGATCCCACTTACTGTCAACCCACAGTCAGCCAAGAGATCAGGTCAGCAGAGGAGGTGGAGGAGAATGCTACTGACGACGAGGTCAGGTTGCACCTTCCTGGACAGAGACGTAGTACTGGAAGCACGTCAACAACTGCATCCTCAAACACAACTCTGCCTCTCACCACAAGACGTGGTGGCTCTTCAGGTCGCATGGGTGCTAAGCCTTGCATAGCCTGGGCATTTTTTCAGATCGATAAAGATGACCCAACTCGTGTTATCTGTAACATTTGTCAGCAAAAGCTAAGTAGAGGCCAAAAAATACACAGTTTGAGTACTTCATGCATGAACCGGCACATGGACACGAAGCATAAGTTGCAGTGGGAAGCTCACTGTGCTACAATGCGGCCTAGCCGGCCGGGCCAACCACCGTCTGCCATATCTTGTGCATCCGCGGCCTCTTCATCCTCTGTGACTGGGGGGACAGCAGTCACACCTGTTTTGGGGCGCAGACCTGCCACCTCATTACCCGCAACAGCCAGCGTGATTGGCAGGTCATCATTTTCTTTGGAGGTGGTAACACCAGCTGGTGTTGAGCGTTGTCCGACATCGATAGCACCACCTTTGGATCAAGGCAACCTAACATGTCTGCCTGCATCTTCCTCAGAGTCCGGAAGTTTGCTGGGGACACCCTTATCAACCCCGTCTAAGCACAATAGCCAGCCCTCGGTCCCTCAGATGTGGACAAGTAAAAGACCATTTCCTCCTAGCCATGAGAAAGCTAAGAGGTTGAATTTCACCATCTGCAAGCTCTTGGCTACAGAAATGCTGCCTTTCCGCCTGGTGGACACAGAGGATTTTCGAGACCTTATGTCCGTCGCAGTGCCACAGTACCAGATGCCCAGTCGGCACTACTTCTCAAAGAAAGGTGTGCCTGCGCTCCACCAGCATGTCGCACACAACATCACCGCTTCTTTGAGAAACTCTGTATGTGACAGGGTGAATTTCACCACAGACACTTGGACGAGTAGGCATGGACAGGGGCGTTACATGTCGTTGACTGGGCACTGGGTAACTATGGTGACAGCAGGACAAGGGGCTGCTGTCCAAGTCTTGCCGTCCCCACGAGTTGTGCGTCAATCCTCTTTATCTCAAAGTTCCTCCACTGCTTCTGCCTCCTCAACGTCCTCTCGGTCCTCCACCTGCACCCAAAGCCTGTCTGGTCATGCCACAAGCTTTTTAACTGCGCAGAAGGGATCCTGCACACCTCCTTACTATGCTGGCAGTAGGGCTCAACGTCATCAGGCGGTTTTTACTTTGAAATGTCAGGGAAATGTGAGTCACACAGCTGAGGAGTTGTGGTCATCTCTGGAGAACCAATTTCATGAATGGTTGTCTCCACTGGACCTGAAACCAGGGTAGGCCGTGTGCGACAATGCTGCAAACCTGGGTGCGGCCCTTCGCCGGGGCAATGTCACACACGTGCCTTGTATGACTCACGTGTTGAACCTGGTTGTCCAGCAATTTTTAGCCCACTATCCCGGACTAGATGGCCTTCTGCAGAGGGCACGGTCGCTGTGTGCTCACTTCCGCCGTTCGCATCCCGCAGCTCAGCGACTTACATCTCTACAGAAGTCATTGGGCCTGCCACTTCACCGGCTAAAATGCGATGTGCCTTCCCGGTGGAATTCAACTCTGCACATGTTGCAGCGACTGTGGCAGCACCGACAAGCCCTGGTGCAATACGTTGTGACATATAGCCTGGGCCAAAGAGATCCAGAGGTGGGGCAAATCACGCTGGAGGAGTGGTCTCAGATCAGGGACCTATGCAACTTTCTGCATTGTTTTGAAATGGCGACGAAGATGTTTAGTGTTGACGATGCCATTATCAGCATGACTATTCTGGTGATTTACATGCTGGAGCACATGTTAAACAGAAATTGGAGTCAGGTGGTGGCACAAGAGGAGATGGAGGAAGTAGAGGAGGAGGAGTTGTATGCGGAAGGGCTAACATCTGCAAGGTCCAGACGGTTGGCAGCACCAAGGCGGCAGGCATGTGAGGGTGGGGGAGATGGTTTTACCAGGGCGCATGGTAGCAGCCAAACTAGTGAGGAAGGTGCAGGAGCCCAGGAAGAAGTGGAGGACGAACTGATGGAAGACTCATCAGATGAGGGAGACCTTGATCACATTTCTGTTGTGCGAGGTTGGGGGGTGAGGACAGAGGAAGGAAGCATGATTGTTACCTCGCCACCAACACAACAGGGACTTGGTGCTCCTGGATACGCAAGACACATGAGTAGAGATGAGCGTTGTTCTACTCGAACTGTTCGCCAATCTCAAATTCGAGCTGTTTTGGGCGGTGTTCGAGCCGGTCGGCGAACACGAACAATTTGAGAAAAATTCGGCTGTTCGAGGTTATGTTCGATAACTGTTCGTGCACCAAAATCATAACTGGATTTTTTCTCAGTAATGATGAAAATTAATGTTAATACGCAGTTTGAGTGTACAGCGGGGCGGGGGGAGGGGCAGGGGATGGATCTCTGCAGGAACAATGAAGATCTCCATTTTTTTTTCTCTTTCCCGCATTTGCAGTGGGGAGGTGCAATCTGTCAGCCTATCAGCAGCGCACACACGGAGCGAAGTGCTTTTTTTCACACAAGCAAGGGCATGTGTGATTGGCAGTGTATGTCACATGTCCTTGCCCTATAAGACCAAGCCATTTTCCCCGTCGCCACCATTTTCTCACTGCTGCAGCTGCGTGTTAGTCGGCACCGCTGTTGCTGTGTGTGCTATACCTTGTTAATTTCAAGCCAATTTTCTCTGAAATCTACAGATAGCTTGGGAGTAGGGAATAGTTGTGATTACAGTCCTTTTAAGGACTAGGTTACAGCATTTCCTACGACTTTTATCAGGGAGGTCTGTGCTCTTAAATAGATAGGTTGTGGGAGTAAAGACTAATTGTAATTGGAGTCCTTTTCAGGACTAGGTTACATGAGTTCCTATCAGTTTTTGCCAGGCAGGTCTGTGCCAGTGCTGTGCAAGTTTTTTTCACAGCATTTGGCTGAATCTAGCAAAGCTAATCCTTTTTGGCCTATTGCAGAGTGTGTTATTCAGTGGAGTAGCCTATCTGTGTTGCAAGATATAACACCTGTGTATAGAATACCAATTTTTTTACTGCACCTAGTGAAGTAAAATCTTTTGGGCATAGCATCATTCTATTAGTCCATCTATACTGACCTCCATCAGGTTGCAAACTGAATATAATTTTTTTCTGCATCTAGCTCTGAAAAAATATTTGGGCTTCTAGCGGTGTGTGGGACTTGGTCTATTAGTCCATCTATACTGACCTCCATCAGGTTGCAAATTAAAAATAATTTTTTTCTGCATCTAGCTCTGAAAAAATATTTGGGCTTCTAGCGGTGTGTGGGACTTGGTCTATTAGTCCATCTATACTGACCTCCATCAGGTTGCAAATTAAAATTAATTTTTTTCTGCATCTAGCTCTGAAAAAATATTTGGGCTTCTAGCAGTGTGTGGGACTTGGTCTATTAGTCCATCTATACTGACCTACATCAGGTTGCAAATTAAAAATAATTTTTTTCTGCATCTAGCTCTGAAAAAATATTTGGGCTTCTAGCGGTGTGTGGGACTTGGTCTATTAGTCCATCTATACTGACCTCCATCAGGTTGCAAATTAAAAATAATTTTTTTCTGCATCTAGCTCTGAAAAAATATTTGGGCTTCTAGCAGTGTGTGGGACTTGGTCTATTAGTCCATCTATACTGACCTCCATCAGGTTGCAAATTAAAAATAATTTTTTTCTGCATCTAGCTCTGAAAAATATTTGGGCTTCTAGCGGTGTGTGGGACTTGGTCTATTAGTCCATCTATACTGACCTCCATCAGGTTGCAAATTAAAAATATTTTTTTTCTTCATTTATCTCTGAAAAAATATTTGGGCTTCTAGCAGCGTGTGGGACTTGTTCTATTAGTCCATCTATACTGACCTCCATCAGGTTGCAAATTAAAAATAATTTTTTTCTGCATCTAGCTCTGAAAAAATATTTGGGCTTCTAGCAGTGTGTGGGACTTGGTCTATTAGTCCATCTATACTGACCTCCATCAGGTTGCAAATTAAAAATAATTTTTTTCTGCATCTAGCTCTGAAAAAATATTTGGGCTTCTAGCAGTGTGTGGGACTTGGTCTATTAGTCCATCTATACTGACCTCCATCAGGTTGCAAATTGAATAAAAAAATTTTCTGCATCTAGCTCTGAAAAAATATTTGGGCTTCTAGCGGTGTGTGGGACTTGGTCTATTAGTCCATCTATACTGACCTCCATCAGGTTGCAAATTAAAAATAATTTTTTTCTTCAATTAGCTCTGAAAAAATATTTGGGCTTCTAGCAGTGTGTGGGACTTGTTCTATTAGTCCTTCTATACTGACCTCCAGCAGGTTGCAAATTGAATATAATTTTTTTCTGCATCTAGCTCTGAAAAAATATTTGGGCTTCTAGCGGTGTGTGGGACTTGGTCTATTAGTCCATCTATACTGACCTCCATCAGGTTGCAAATTAAAAATAATTTTTTTCTGCATCTAACCCAGCCAATAGTTTTGGCCTAATAACACAGTTTGGCCACTGAGCTCTGCTCGGTTACCATCCATTGTTTTTTTGTGCAAACAACTCCAGAGTTGTGAATTAGTTAACCACCAAAATGAGTGGAAAAAGGCATGCTGCTGGTGGAAAGGGGAATAGGCGTGTTGGGAAGGGGAAAAAAGGTTGTGTCCGTGGGGTAGGTGCAGAAGAAAGACCATCTTCCAGCCAAACTAAAATGTCTACTTCTTTTAGCGGACAATGTGATAAGATCCCTTTCTTACGGCCACGCCAATCGCTACAAATTCCAGATGAGGCACAAAAACAGCAGGTGCTTCAACGGATATCAAGTGCTCCATTAAGTGGGCTCTCCTCCACATCAACTTCAACATCACAAATACTCCAGTACTCAAAGGTGTCACCCAAATCGCACTTGCTTCCTCACAGCTCCCAAATCTCCAGCTGCCCGTCTGAGTATGAGGTAGAACAGATGGTTGAGTCTGCAGAGCTGTTTACTCATACTATAGCCTGGGAATCAGAGGTCGACTCCAGCGCTTCTGTGAATCCAGACGAGGAAATGATCTCCACTGATGCCCAGAATCTTTATGAGTCGGATCCAGGACCAGACGCAGAAGGTTCTGACCATAATGTAGACCCTCATTCCCAAACTGTAACTCCTGTTGGTGGAGACAATGAGGAAGACGATGATAAGACTCAAATACCTGATTGGAGCGACAACTTTAGTTTTTTGTCAGGGCAGGAACAGGTTGGCTCTGAGGACGACGGGTGTGATAACGCACAGGGTGATGATGATGAGGTCGGAGATCCCACTTACTGTCAACCCACAGTCAGCCAAGAGATGAGGTCAGCAGAGGAGGTGGAGGAAGATGCTAGTGACGACGAGGTCAGGTTGCGACTTCCTGGACAGAGACGTAGTACTGGAAGCACGTCAACAACTGCATCCTCAAACACAACTCTGCCTCTCACCACAAGTCGTGGTGGCTCTTCAGGTCGCATGGGTGCTAAGCCTTGCATAGCCTGGGCATTTTTTCAGATCGATAAAGATGACCCAACTCGTGTTATCTGTAACATTTGTCAGCAAAAGCTAAGTAGAGGCCAAAAAATACATAGTTTGATTACTTCATGCATGAACCGGCACATGGACATGAAGCATAAGTTGCAGTGGGAAGCTCAGTGTGCTACAATGCGGTCTAGCCGGCCGGGCCAACCACCGTCTGCCATATCTTGTGCATCCGCGGCCTCTTCATCCTCTGTGACTGGGGGGACAGCAGTCACACCTGTTTTGGGGCGCAGACCTGCCACCTCTTTACCCGCAACAGCCAGCGTGATTGGCAGGTCATCATTTTCTTTGGAGGTGGTAACACCAGCTGGTCTTGAGCGCTGTCCGACATCGATAGCACCACCTTTGGATCAAGGCAACCTAACATGTCCGCCTGCATCTTCCTCACAGACCGGCAGTTTGCCGGGGACACCCTTATCAACCCCGTCTAAGCACAATAGCCAGCCCTCGGTCCCTCAGATGTGGACAAGTAAAAGACCATTTCCTCCTAGCCATGAGAAAGCTAAGAGGTTGAATTTCACCATCTGCAAGCTCTTGGCTACAGAAATGCTGCCTTTCCGCCTGGTGGACACAGAGGATTTTCGAGACCTTATGTCCGTCGCAGTGCCCCAGTACCAGATGCCCAGTCGGCACTACTTCTCAAAGAAAGGTGTGCCTGCGCTCCACCAGCATGTCGCACACAACATCACCGCTTCTTTGAGAAACTCTGTGTGTGACAGGGTGCATTTCACCACAGACACTTGGACGAGTAGGCATGGACAGGGGCGTTACATGTCGCTGACTGGGCACTGGGTAACTATGGTGACAGCAGGACAAGGGGCTGCTGTCCAAGTCTTGCCGTCCCCACGAGTTGTGCGTCAATCCTCTTTATGTCATTTTTCCACCACTGCTTCTGCCTCCTCAACCTCCTCTCGGTCTTCCACCTGCACCCAAAGCCTGTCTGGTCATGCCACAAGCTTTCTAACTGCGCAGAAGGGATCCTGCACACCTCCTTACTATGCTGGCAGTAGGGCTCAACGTCATCAGGCGGTTTTTACATTGAAATGTCTGGGAAATGTGAGTCACACAGCTGAGGAGTTGTGGTCAGCTCTGGAGAACCAATTTCATGAATGGTTGTCTCCACTGGACCTGAAACCAGGGAAGGCCGTGTGCGACAATGCTGCAAACCTGAGTGCGGCCCTTCGCCGGGGCAATGTCACACACGTGCCTTTTATGGCTCACGTGTTGAACCTGGTTGTCCAGCAATTTTTAGCCCACTATCCCAGACTAGATGGCCTTCTGCAGAGGGCACGGTCGCTGTGTGCTCACTTCCGCCGTTCGCATCCCGCAGCTCAGCGACTTACATCTCTACAGAAGTCGTTGGGCCTGCCACTTCACCGGCTAAAATGCGATGTGCCTACCCGGTGGAATTCAACTCTGCACATGTTGCAGCGACTGTGGCAGCACCGACAAGCCCTGGTGCAATACGTTGTGACATATAGCCTGGGCCAACGAGATTCAGAGGTGGGGCAAATCACGCTGGAGGAGTGGTCTCAGATCAGGGACCTATGCACCCTTCTGCACAGTTTTGAAATGGCGACGAAGATGTTTAGTGCTGACGATGCCATTATCAGCATGACTATTCCGGTGATTTACATGCTGGAGCACATGTTAAACAGAATTCGGAGTCAGGTGGTGGCACAAGAGGAGGTGGAGGAAGTAGAGGAGGAGGAGTTGTATGCGGAAGGGCTAACATCTGCAAGGTCCAGACGGTCGGCAGCACCAAGGCGGCAGGCATGTGAGGGTGGGGGAGATGGTTTTACCAGGGCGCATGGTAGCAGCCAAACTAGTGAGGAAGGTGCAGGAGCCCAGGAAGAAGTGGAGGACGAACTGATGGAAGACTCATCAGATGAGGGAGACCTTGATCACATTTCTGTTGTGCGAGGTTGGGGGGAGAGGACAGAGGAAGGAAGCATGATTGTTACCTCGCCACCAACACAACAGGGACTTGGTGCTCCTGGATGCGCAACACACATGAGTGCCTTCTTGCTGCACTACCTGCAACATGACCCTCGAATTGTGAGAATTAGAAATAATCCTGACTACTGGGTTGCCACACTGTTAGATCCCCGGTACAAAAGTAAATTTGCAGAAATTATTCCTGCCATAGAAAGGGATGCACGCATGCAGGAGTATCAGCAGAGACTGTTGCAGAATCTTACATGTGCTTTTCCATAAAATACCAGTGGTGCACGTAGTGAATCTCACAGTTCCAACTTGCCAACCGTGGGACCGTCAAGTGTTCAGCACTCAAACCGTGACAGAACCACAGTATCTGCTGGTAACATCAATTTTGCGGAATCATTTCACCACTTTTTTAGCCCATCCTTTGCAAGGCCACAGGAGACAAGAAGTCTGACACATAGTCAACGCCTAGAGACGATGGTACAGGAGTATCTCCAAGTAAACATTGAAGCCACGACTGTGTCACTGGACCCTTGCTCTTTTTGGGCTTCCAATCTGGATAAATGGCCGGAGCTAGCCACTTACGCCTTGGAGATCTTGTCATGCCCCGCAGCCAGCGTTCTGTCTGAACGTGTGTTCAGCGCTGCTGGTGGTGTGCTGACAGATAAGCGCACGCGGCTCTCCACTGATAATGTAGACAGACTCACGTTCATAAAGATGAACAAATCATGGATCCGAAACGACTTTTCTACCCCTGTGTCATCCTGGGGAGAGTAAAAGCTTGATGATTGGTTAAAATCACCCTACCAACCGTTTTAAGCTTTCAAATTACTAATCATGTTTATCTGTATCTTGACTGGAAAATAATTTGGGCTTTGTAGCAGTGTGCAGCACTGATCCTATTAGGCCATCTATACTAAAGCTTCACCAGATTTAAAATTAAAAATAATTTTTAGCTGCATCTAGCCCGGAAAATAATTTTGGGGCTCCGAGATGCGCAAGGCACATAAGTGCCTTCTTGCTGCACTACCTGCAGCATGACCCTCATATTGTCAGAATTCGAAGTAATCATGACTACTGGGTTGCCACACTCTTAGATCCCCCAAACTTTTCGATCAACCTTTTCATTTTAATAAAGACCAAAAAAATGGTCATTTTTGAAATTATAAGCATTAGCAGGTTGTTAGAAACTGAAATCAAACAGTTTTCAACTCAAAACTTTATTCTAGGTGATGTTACATTTTCACATAGGACCCCTTGTTCGAAAGGAGCTTCTGAACTCTCTCGTCCATTGAATTTGTCAGGTTTTGGATGGTTTCTGCTTTAATTGTTTTGCATGAGGACAGAATACCATCCCAGAGCTGTTGCTTAGATGTGAACTGCCTCCCGCCATCATAGACACTCCTTTTAATGATGCTCCAAAGGTTCTGAATGGGGTAGAGGTCAGGGGAGCATGGGGGTCACACCATAAGTTTGTCCCCTTTTATGCCCATATCAGCCAGAGATGCAGATGTTTTATGTGCAGCATGAGATGGTGCATTATCATGCAGAAAAATGATCTTGCTGTGAAATACACGGTTCTTCTTCTTGAACCATGGCAGGAAGTGCTGTTTGAGAAAATCCACATACATTATGGAGTTCATCTTTAGCGCCTTCAGGGATCCTAAAGGGGCCGACAATCTCTCTCCCCATGATTCCAGCCCAAAACATTACTCCACCTCCTCCTTGTTGGCGCTGTAGCCGTGTTTGCGTGGGGTGTCCATCAACCAGCCATCCTCCACTCCATCCATCTGGACCATCGAGCGCTGCACGGTACTCATCCGTGAACAAAACAGTTTTGAAATCAGTCTTCATGTAATGTTTGGCCCACTGGAGCCGTTTCTGCTTGTGTGAAGTGGATAGAGGAGGTCGACAGGATGGCGCATGCACAGCTGCAAACCTCTGAAGGACCCTGCATCTTGTTGTTCGGGGGACGTTGGAGGCACAAGCAGCTTCAAAAACTTGTCTGCTGCTATGACAAGGCTTTTTTGCCGCTGCTCTTTCAACCTGACGTAATTGCCTGTAGGAAAGAGTCCTCAATTTGCCCTTATCAGCACGCACACGTGTGTACTGTGAATCAGCTACATACTTCTTGATTGCCAAGACACTTCATCCTGATCATCGCACAATGTTGATTGTAGTCATGCCTTGACCTAAACACTCCACAATTTGTTGCTTCTCAGCAGCCGACACATCCTTTTTCTTTCCCATTTTGGCAGAAAATGTAGGCTGCTTAATAATGTGAGAGAGCCTTCTTAAGTAGTCTTGCCTTTCATTGGACACACCTGCCAAACTAATTAGCACAGATGTCTGCAATTGCTTACAGTGATATAAAGAGCCCTGACACACATCACCATCAATGAGTTTAACTGACAAACAAACAAATTCTTCCCTTATCACTCCTAAACACTTTTTGTATAATAATTTGGAACGCAGTGTACATGTGCTTTTCCACAAAACACCAGTGGTTCACGTAGTGAATCTTACAGTTCTAACTTGCCTACCGTGGTCTGTATGGAGTTGTTCAATAAAGGGCCCAAAATTAAGATAACATAGATGGGAGAGGTCTCTATGAATAGGAATTCCTAAGTATTTGATACCCTGTGAGGGCCAGGCAAAGGGAAAGTTGGACTGGATGGAATCCTATATGGATTTGGGGAGGGAGACATCGAGGGCCTCAGACTTCGCTGCATTGATTTTAAAATTTTACCATGTAACAAAGTGATCTATTTCAGCCATAACAGCATGGATGGATATATGTGATTGAGTGATATATACTAGGACATCATCAGCAAATAGAGAGCACTTGTACTCGGTGCCTCCCACCTCAATCCACCTAATATTGGGGTTATGGCGAATTGATGAGAGCAGGTGCTCCGTCACTAGGATGTATAAGAGAGGGGACAGAGGACATCACTGCCTTGTCCCATTGGTGATTGTGAAAGGTGATGAAAATGTTCTGACGCACCCCCTGGGCCTTGGGACACCCGGAGCCGGACCCTTTTTGGTGGATGCTGGTGGTTGTAGTCTTCGTGGCGGCGACCCAGTTCCGTGGCTCAGGGCGGTCAAACCAGTGGCGGAACTATTTATGTGGTTTTGATGTTTAAATGTCCAACTACGCCACCCGTGGATTGCGGTCAGAGTGAACCGCTGCTACAGGGCAGACCACTGAGGCTGGTGTTGTGGGTGCAGCAGAGCGTAGCATAACTCCCCACGGGAGGAGTATAGCCTCAGGGCAGTGTATGCGGAGGATGGGGGTGATGGTGCAGGGCAGCAGCAGTAAAGACACGGAGTCAGTGATGCAGTTCAGGGCCTTTACTCACAGTTCTTATTATCCAGACCACGTCTGCAGGTAACGGCTGCCCACGTCGTACTGTGCTCACCAGGTGAGGGGCTCAGACAACTCCCAGATAACTTTGGAGCACTTCACAGGACCCCCTTTGTGTGTCCTTTGTCTGGCCTTTCTTACCAACACTTCTGTCCGGCTGCCTCGGGCCTCCTCTTGGTAAACTTGGCGCCAGTTTCCCTGACCCTATGTGGTGCCTTCCTAGCGGGTGTAGCGAGGGGCTGCGCCACATAAAATGTCAGAGCCTCCGGTTTCTAGCTGAGGGTCGTTTCCTGCCTCCACTAGTTCGGGGACCGGTCTCCCCCTTTGGCCTGACCCCTCCACGCAGGTGGATTCGGGCGTGCGGTGGCGACTCGCCCGTCCACACCCCTGGGATCCCTTCATTCCTCGTTCCTGGAGCCTTCTCCGCTCCTCTTCCTTCCTTCTCCCTCTTCCAGGCCTGGGCCTCTGTTACTAGGCCCGCCTCCGGAGCAGAGCTCATGCAGAGCCCCTGCTCCCTGCCACTTCTGCTCAGACTTCTCTGCACTGAACTAAGATGGTGCCCACCTTTTATACTCCCTTCTCAATGCACCCAGGAACTGCTTCCTCCCTGCTCCTGCACTACAGGGTTCCCCTTCCTCAGTGTTCCCTCCCCCCTCTCCAGCCAGGGACAGGGACTGTCGTGCCCATCTCAGGGGCATATTGGTCGCCCTGCCCCACGGCAATGTGGTGTAATGCATGCAGGTGTCGGGTCCTGATCCACACTCCATCCTTACCTGAGAGTGAGATATCACACCTCTGGGTGAGGTGCAATACGTCTTTAGCAACCGAGCCCTCAGGGTGCTACAGTTCCATTTATTTTCAGCCTAGGTGACGTATTGCGATACAGGTCCGTGATTTTGGCTATAAAAGGGTCCCCTAGACCCCTACCCCAAGCTTTTTAAGAGAATCATATATGGCGTGCCAGGAGACTCTATGGAATGCTTTCTCAGCATCCAACGAGAGTATCTAATTACAAATTTTTAACTGCATCTAGCCCAGGAAATACTTTGTGCCTAGTAGCAGTGTCTGCTAGCAAGCGGATTATCCCGGCTGTTAAGCAAGCTGCACCACCTGTAGTTTAGACACTTAATTTTTTCAAAGGAATTGCTTCGGGACCATGGGATACTTAGTGAAGAGCATCAGGAGGCACCCCAAGGCATAGGGGCTGGGACTGGCAGTAGGATGCCTTGCGGTGGACAGCCGAGCTCGATCCTTATAAAAGCTTTTTAACTGCAGCAGCTTTAGTGGACGCTACTGGAGCTGGAATTACCGCGGCTGCTGGCATGAGACTTGCCCTCCAATAGATCCTTGTAAATGGATTTAAAGTGTATTCATTCAAATTAGAGAGACAATTTAAATTAAAAAGCTTAGAGCTGCCTCCACCACAAGGGGGCTCGCTCGACCCACCAGCGGACAGGCACCAGTATTGGGAGAGGGGGGCTGGCCGTCAGGGTTCACCGCGGCTCTGGCACAAACCCGGCGACACGGAGGTGGCACGGGCAGGAGCGGACTGGCCGTGTCGGCTTCTCACTTTTTGGATTTTAGAAGGGCATGACATGCCTATATCTGTGTCTCCCCCTCCTTTTACTCCTCCACCTCTTTTATTTTCGCATGACTATATGTACTTGTCACTTTTCCATGTGTTAGTTATGTCTTCTGAGCAATTTGTCAGCTTTTGGACACCTTTGAAGGTGTTTTCTATGTGTTTCTATGTGTTTTTGTTTGCCTGCCATTGGTTTTAATGGTGTTCGAAGGTGTTCGACGAACAGTTCGACGAACAGTTCGGCGAACACACGGGTGTTCGACGAACCGAACCGAACTCGAACACTACGGGGGTGGCTCAACACTACACATGAGTGCCTTCTTGCTGCACTACCTGCAACATGACCCTCGAATTGTGAGAATTAGAAATAATCCTGACTACTGGGTTGCCACACTGTTAGATCCCCGGTACAAAAGTAAATTTGCAGAAATTATTCCTGCCATAGAAAGGGATGCACGCATGCAGGAGTATCAGCAGAGACTGTTGCAGAATCTTACATGTGCTTTTCCACAAAACACCAGTGGTGCACGTAGTGAATCTCACAGTTCCAACTTGCCAACCGTGGGACCGTCGAGTGTTCAGCACTCAAACCGTAACAGAAACACAGTATCTGCTGGTAACATCAATTTTGCGGAATCATTTCACCACTTTTTTAGCCCATCCTTTGCAAGGCCGCAGGAGACAAGAAGTCTGACACATAGTCAACGCCTAGAGACGATGGTACAGGAGTATCTCCAAGTAAACATTGAAGCCATGACTGTGTCACTGGACCCTTGCTCTTTTTGGGCTTCCAATCTGGATAAATGGCCGGAGCTAGCCACTTACGCCTTGGAGATCTTGTCATGCCCCGCAGCCAGCGTTCTGTCTGAACGTGTGTTCAGCGCTGCTGGTGGTGTGCTGACAGATAAGCGCATGCGGCTCTCCACTGATAATGTAGACAGACTCACGTTCATAAAGATGAACAAATCATGGATCCGAAATGACTTTTCTACCCCTGTGTCATCCTGGGGAGAGTAAAAGCTTGATGATTGGTTAAAATCACCTCACCAACCGTTTTAAGCTTTCAAATTACTAATCATGTTTATCTGTATCTTGGCTGGAAAATTATTTGGGCTTTGTAGCAGTGTGCAGTACTGATTCTATTAGGCCATCTATACTAAGCTCCACCAGATTTAAAATTACTAATCATGTTTATCTGTATCTTGGCTGGAAAATAATTTGGGCTTTGTAGTAGTGTGCAGCACTTATTCTATTAGGCCATCTATACTAAGCTCCACCAGATTTAAAATTACTAATCATGTTTATCTGTATCTTGGCTGGAAAATAATTTGGGCTTTGTAGCAGTGTGCAGCACTGATTCTATTAGGCCATCTATACTAAGCTCCACCAGATTTAAAATTAATAATTTTTAGCTGCATCTAGCCCGGAAAATAATTTTGGGGCTCCGAGATGCGCAAGATACATAAGTGCCTTCTTGCTGCACTACCTGCAACATGACCCTCAGATTGTCAGAATTCGAAGTAATTCTGACTACTGGGTTGCCACACTCTTAGATCCCCCACACTCTTCTATCAACCTTTTCATTTTAATAAAGACCAAAAAAATGGTCATTTTTGAAATTATAAGCATTAGCAGGTTATTAGAAACTGAAATCAAACAGTTTTCAACTCAAAACTTTATTCTAGGGGATGTTACATTTGCACATAGGACACCTTGTTCGAAAGGAGCTTCTGAACTCTCTCGTCCATTGAATTTGTCAGGTTTTTGATGGTTTCTGCTTCAATTGTTTTGCATGAGGACAGAATACCCTCCCAGAGCTGTTGCTTAGATGTGAACTGCCTCCCGCCATCATAGACACTCCTTTTGATGATGCTCCAGAGGTTCTGAATGGGGTAGAGGTCACGGGAGCATGGGGGTCACACCATAAGTTTGTCCCCTTTTATGCCCATATCAGCCAGAGATGCAGATGTGTTATGTGCAGCATGAGACGGTGCATTATCATGCATAAAAATGATCTTGCTGTGGAATACATGGTTCTTCTTCTTGAACCATGGCAGGAAGTGCTGTTTGAGAAACTCCACATACATTATGGAGTTAATCTTTACCCCTTCAGGGATCCTAAAGGGGCCGACAATCTCTCTCCCCATGATTCCAGCCCAAAACATTACTCCACCTCCTCCTTGTTGGCGCTGTAGCCGTGTTTGCGTGGGGTGTCCATCAACCAGCCATCCTCCACTCCATCCATCTGGACCATCGAGCGTTGCACGGCACTCATCCGTGAACAAAACAGTTTTGAAATCAGTCTTCATGTAATGTTTGGCCCACTAGAGCCGTTTATGCTTGTGTGAAGTGGATAGAGGAGGTCGACAGGATGGCGTACGCACAGCTGCAAACCTCTGAAGGACCCTGCATCTTGTTGTTCGGGGGACATTGGAGGCACCAGCAACTTCAAAAACTTGTCTACTGCTATGACAAGGCTTTTTTGCCGCTGCTCTTTTAACCTGATGTAATTGCCTGTAGGAAAGAGTCCTCAATTTGCCCTTATCAGCACGCACACGTGTGTACTGTGAATCAGCTACATACTTCTTGATTGCCAAGACACTTCATCCTGATCATCGCACAATGTTGATTGTAGTCATGCCTTGACCTAAACACTCCACAATTTGTTGCTTCTCAGCAGCCGACACATCCTTTTTCTTTCCCATTTTGGCAGAAAATGTAGGATGCTTAATATTGTGGGACAGCCTTCTTAAGTAGTCTTGCCTTTCATTGGACACAACTGTCAAACTAATTAGCACAGGAGTCTGCAATTGCTTACAGTGATATAAAGAGCCCTGACACACATCACCATCAATGAGTTTAACTGACAAACAAACAAATTCTTCCCTTATCACTCCTAAACACTTTTTGCATAATAATTTGGAACACAGTGTACATGTGCTTTTCCACAAAACACCAGTGGTTCACGTAGTGAATCTTACAGATCTAACTTGCCAACCGTTGTCTGTATGGAGTTGTTCAATAAAGGGCCCAAAATTAAGATAACATAGACGGGAGAGGTCTCTATGAATAGGAATTCCTAAGTATTTGATACCCTGTGAGGGCCAGGCAAAGGGAAAGTTGGACTGGATGGAATTCTGTATGGATTTGGGGAGGGAGACATTGAGGGCCTCAGACTTCGCTGCATTGTTTTTAAAATTTGACCATGTAACAAAGTGATCTATTTCAGCCATAACAGCAGGGATGGATATATGTGATTGAGTGATATATACTCGGACATCATCAGCAAATAGAGAGCACTTGTACTCGGTGCCTCCCACCTCAATCCACCTAATATTGGGGTTATGGCGAATTGATGAGAGCAGGTGTTCCGTCACTAGGATGTATAAGAGAGGGGACAGAGGACATCCCTGCCTTGTCCCATTGGTGATTATGAAAGGTGTTGAAAATGTTGTGACGCGCCCCCTGGGCCTTGGGACACCCGGAGCCAGACCCTTTTTGGTGGATGCTGGTGGTTGTAGTCTCCGTGGCGGAGTATAGCCTCAGGGCAGTGTATGTGGAGGATGGGGGTGATGGTGCAGGGCAGCAGCAGTAACGACACGGGGTCAGTGATGCAGGCCAGGGCCTTTACTCACAGTTCTTATTATCCAGACCACTTCTGCAGGTAACGGCTGCCCACGTCGTACTGTGCTCACCAGGTGAGGGGCTCAGACAACTCCCAGATAACTTTGGAGCGCTTCACAGGACCCCCTTTGTGTTTCCTTTGTCTGGCCTTTCTTATCAACCCTTCTGTCCGGCTTCCTCGGGCCTCCTCTTGGTAAACTTGGCGCCAGTTTCCCTGACCCTATGTGGTGCCTTCCTAGCGGGTGTAGCGAGGGGCTGCGCCACATAAAATGTCACAGCCTCCGGTTTCTAGCTGAGGGTCGTTTCTCGCCTCCACTAGTTTCAGGGACCGGTCTCCCCCTTTGGCCTGACCCCTCCACGCAGGTGGATTCGGGCGTGCGGTGGCGACTCGCCTGTCCGCACCCCTGGGATCCCTTCGTTCCTCGTTCCTGGAGCCTACTTCGCTCCTCTTCCTTCCTTCTCCCTCTTCCATTCCTGGGCCTCTGTTACTAGGCCTGCCTCCGGAGCAGAGCTCATGCAGAGCCCCTGCTCCCTGTCACTTCTGCTCAGACTTCTCTGCACTGAACTAACATGGTGCCCACCTTTTATACTCCCTTCTCAATGCACCAAGGAACTGCTTCCTCCCTGCTCCTGCACTACAGGGTTCCCCTTCCTCAGTGTTCCCTCCCCCCACTCCAGCCAGGGACAGGGACTGTCGTGCCCATCTCAGGGGCATATTGGTCGCCCTGCCCCACGGCAATGTGGTGTAATGCATGCAGGTGTTGGGTCCTGATCCACACTCCATTTTTACCTGAGAGTGAGATATCACACCTCTGGGTGAGGTGCAATACCTCTGTAGCAACCGAGCCCTCAGGGTGCTACAGTTCCATTTATCTTCAGCCTAGGTGACGTATTGCGATACAGGGCCGTGATTTGGGCTATAAAAGGGTCCCCTAGACCCCTACCCCAAGCTTTTTAAGAGAATAATATATGGCGTGCCAGGAGACTCTATGGTATGCTTTCTCAGCATCCAACGAGAGTATCTAATTACAAATTTTTAACTGCATCTAGCCCAGGAAATACTTTGTGCCTAGTAGCAGTGTCTGCTAGTCAGCGGATTATCCCGGCTGTTAAGCAAGCTACACCACCTGTAGTTTGGACACTTAATTTTTTCAAAGGAAATGCTTCGGGACCCCGGGATACTCAGTGAAGAGCATCAGGAGGCACCCCAAGGCATAGGGGCTGGGACTGGCGGTAGGATGCCTTGCGGTGGACAGCCGAGCTCTATCCTTCTAAAAGCTTTTTAACTGCAGCAGCTTTAGTGGACGCTACTAGAGCTGGAATTACGTGGCTGCTGGCATGAGACTTGCCCTCCAATAGATCGTTGTAAAATGATTTAAAGTGTATTCATTCAAATTAGAGAGACAATTTAAATCAAAGAGCTTAGAGCTGCCTCCACCACAGGGGGGCTCGCTCGACCCACCAGCGGACAGGCACCAGTATTGGGAGAGGGGGGCTGGCCGTCAGGGTCCACCACGGCTCTGGCACAAACCCGGCGACACGGAGGTGGCACGGGCAGGAACGGACTGGTCATGTCGGCTTCTCACTTTTTGGATTTTAGAAGGGCATGACATGCCTATATCTGTGTCTCCCCCTCCTTTTACTCCTCCACCTCTTTTCTTTTCGCATTACTATATGTACTTGTCACTTTTCCATGTGTTAGTTATGTCTTCTGAGCAGTTCGTCAGCCTTTGGACACCTTTGAAGGTGTTTTCTATGTGTTTCTATGTGTTTTTGTTTGCCTGCCATTTGTTTTAACGGTGTTCGAAGGTGTTCGACGAACAGTTCGACGAACAGTTCGACGAACACACGGGTGTTCGACGAACTGAACCGAACTCGAACACTACGGGGGTGGCTCCACACTAGTAGACAGCACTATATACACTGTCTGTGTAGCACTGTATACTGACTCCTGTCAGTGTATAGTGCTATGCTGCAGGACTGAGTTCACTGGAGTTCAAACAGCTGAAGGTCAGCTGAGAGCTCCAGGACCTCACTTACGGCATCAGTGTTGCATGGGAAAATTCTCACACAGCACTGGTGCCATAAGTGAGGTCCCAGAGCTCTCAGCTGATCTTCAGCTGTTTGAACTTTGGTGACCTCAGTGTTGGCAGCTCTGCACTATACACTGACAGGAGTGATCGCGCTCCTGTAGGGTGTATCGCCAGCTGCCTAATAGGATGGTCATATCAATGTGCCATCCTTATATCCATCACTAGAGCATGACTGGAAAATGCGTGAACACAAGCACACACTGATAGACACACTACTAATGGCATCCTCACCTGATAGCAGTGGCTCAGTGGAGGCACAAGGCAGAGTGGAGGATGTCGCCAGCATAGCTGTGAAGGAATGGTTATCATGGCAGAAATTTAAAACCTTACTCAGCATGTCACAACATCCAGTAACACCCTCTGCTATGGTAAGTATTAGCAGGAGGCAGCGTTTAGTTTATGCCTGTGTAGAAACTCACTCGAGATTCATAGGTTAGACACTAAAAAAAACAACTGAACCTGCCGGTTCCTGTCCACACTAGATATCCTGACACCACAGTCCCTAGTTGTGCATGCTGGTACAGAGATAGCCCTAACCAAAGAACTATTAGATGGAACTCGGACCTAAACTCCCTAAACGGCCGTCGAGTTGCTTCATGTTCCTCAGAAAGAACCGGAGGGCAGAGCAGAGTGTGAAGTAACTACAAGAGGAGAAGTGTGCTCAATAAAGGAAAGATGTTACAGTGAGTAAATTAAATAATAAAATAACAAACAAAGAGTAAAACAATTACTCTTAACAAATATGCAGCCTACTTGCTAAAATTAAACAGAAGAGAGGTGCAAAGTATAGCAAAGAAACAACAAGGAGGAAATCCTTAACTGAAAGCTCATAGACTGACTCCAAACATCAACACATTGTCAGAGCAGCTAAATGAATCTATCACCAGCAGGAAATACCAGCTGGGGGACAAATTACAAAGCTGCTCCATAAAGGCGATAGGTGGACAAAGGAAAACACATGTGTTAAGCTAGCCAGGCTGCAGGCAGAAAACAGAACCCAAACACTCAGAGAAAAGGTCTGTCTCCTGTAGCTCAGCAGAAAGAGAAGCTGACCACAAAACAGAAGCTTAAGAGATCTATTCCACAAGCATGACATTTTCAACAACATGGTGGAAGAGTATGTGTCCACACATCTCCACATACTGATTCATGGGTCTGGCCCATTCAAGTTTTGGGTCTCCAAATTGGACAGATGGCCTGAGCTTATCCTTTATACTTTGAAGGTGCTGACCTTGCCTGAAGCAGATGTGGATTCCACCGGACTTGTCAGGACCTTTGGCTGAATATAGAAGTATACCAGGCGCACCCAGCTATTGTTAGACTGCACCACCGTTTGTTTGTTCTATTTTTCATTCACAATGTTTTGTGGTTTTCCCAATTTTTTTATTTTTTATTTATTTTTTATATTTTTTAAAAAGGGTGTTTTGCAAAGTACCCCTACAGAGGCTTTTGTCAGAGTACTCAAACAGAGACATGTGCAAAGTACACAAGGGTTTTTCTGGCGCAGTATTCCCACAGACACGGCTGCAAAGTATAACTATATTTAGGCGCGCAACTCACACAAACACAGCAGCAGAGTAAACACATTTTTAGACACACAGCTCACAAAAAGACAGCTGCACAGTAGAGTAACTTTTTTGAAACACTACTCGTATAGACAGCGATAGAATGAAATTATTTTTTCATCCCACAAATGGGAAAGAAAGAGATGACTGTGTGGCACCCTGCTACTACAGGTACCACAGGACCCAAAAGGGTGCATGGACCGACTTCTCCACAAGAGGCCCTCATTACATAACAGACACCGCCACCCTTCCACTTCATACCACCAGAGGGAGCCCTGTTAGGGATATATACAGTACAGACCAAAAGTTTGGACACACCTCATTTAAAGATTTTTCTGTATTTTCATGACTATGAAAATTTTACATTCACACTGAAGGCATCAAAACTATGAATTAACACATGTGGAATTATATACTTAACAAAAAAGTGTGAAACAACTGAAAATATGTCTTATATTCTAGGTTGTTCAAAGTAGCCACCTTTTGCTTTGATGACTGCTTTGTACACTCTTGGCATTCTCTTGATGAGCTTCAAGAGGTAGTTATCGGAAATGGTCTTCCAACAATCTTGAAGGAGTTCCCATAGATCCTTAGCACTTGTTGGTCCTTTTGCCTTCACTCTGCGGTCCAGCTCACCCCAAACCATCTCGATTGGGTTCAGGTCTGGTGACTGTGGAGGCCAGGTAATCTGGCGTAGCACAAAATCACTCTCGTTCTTGGTCAAATAGCCCTTACACAGCCTGGAGGTGTGTTTGGGGTCATTGTCCTGTTGAAAAATAAATGATGGTCCAACTAAACGCAAACCGGATGGAATAGCATTCCTCGGCAAGATGCTGTGGTAGCCATGCTGGTTAAGTATGCCTTCAATTTTGAATAAATCCCCAACAGTGTCACCGGCAAAGCACCCCCACACCATCTCGCCTCCTCCTCCATGCTTCACGGTGGGAACCAGGCATGTAGAGTCCATCCGTTCACCTTTTCTTCACCGCACAAAGACACGGTGGTTGGAACCAAAGGTCTCAAATTTGGACTCATTAGACCAAAGCACAGATTTCCACTGGTCTAATGTCCATTCCTTGTGTTCTTTAGCCCAAACAAGTCTCTTCTGCTTGTTGCCTGTCCTTAGCAGTGGTTTCCTAGCAGCTATTTTACCATGAAGGCCTGCTGCACAAAGTTTCCTCTTAACAGTTGTTGTAGAGATGTGTCTGCTGCTAGAACTCTGTGTGGCATTGACCTGGTCTCTAATCTGAGCTGCTGTTAACCTGCTATTTCTGAGGCTGGTGACTTGGATAAACTTATCCTCAGAAGCAGAGGTGACTCTTGGTCTTCCTTTCCTGGGGCGGTCCTCATGTGAGCCAGTTTCTTTGTAGCACTTGATGGTTTTTGCAACTGCACTTGGGGACACTTTCAAAGTTTTCCCAATTTTTCAGACTTACTGACTTTCATTTTTTAAAGTAATGATGGCCTTTCGTTTTTCTTTACTTAGCTGCTTTTTCTTGCTATAATACAAATTCTAACAGTCTATTCACTCGGACAATCTGCTGTGTATCCACCTGAATTCTGCACAACACAACTGATGGTCCCAACCCCATTTATAAGGCAAGAAATCCCACTTATTAAACCTGACAGGGCACACCTGTGAAGTGAAAACCATTTCCAGTGACTACCTCTTGAAGCTCATCAAGAGAATGCCAAGAGTGTACAAAGCAGTCATCAAAGCAAAAGGTGGCTACTTTGAACAACCTAGAATATAAGATATATTTTCAGTTGTTTCACACTTTTTTGTTAGGTATATAATTCCACATGTGTTAATCCATAGTTTTGATGCCTTCAGTGTGAATGTACAATTTTCATAGTCATGAAAATACAGAAAAATCTTTAAATGAGAAGGTGTGTCCAAACTTTTGGCCTGTACTGTATACGGAGGGTGGAGTTAGGTAGAGAGAGAGTGTGCTGGCACATTAGATCAGTGAAGAAGCAGCACGTGAGCTGCTATGCTGAGGGCCAGCCAGGGCCTAAAGCACTTGCTGAAGCCTTAGGGCCTAGAGCGGGGCCTGAGGCAAGGAGACGAGAGAGGAGTAAAGGGGGCAGAGGAGCATCTTAAGCTCACCGCAGGGCACAAGCCGGACACCGGGTCCGCGCCTACAGGGTCCTGTACTCCCAGTAGGAATAACCGGTATACCAGGAGGATTCCAGACCCCTGGTCAACCTGAAGCTACAATCCTCTAAAGCTCTAAATACCTAGGAACCACGAAGGCCCCAGCGTCCAGGGATAGTGAAATTATGCACTTAGGGACATCCACACCAATGGGAATAAGTGATTTAGAGACACAAGGGTCAATATGATCACTCCACCATGAGTTAATGGATTGTATGTACTGTGTGGACACAATAAATGGCAGAGCATTCGGTTGAGAACACAAGAGGAAGGAGAACCACCGTATGTCGAGTCCAATATTTGAGAAACATGAACCAATATGTATATAAAAGAGCTTTATTGAAAAAATTGGTCAAAGTGGTGCTACAAACACATGGAAAGCCACCGTACCAAATATTGTACATGCAACATTACTGAAAATAAATATCACAGTAAATGTACAAATAATTGTAATGGGCATAGCAAATTCCAAACCCACAGGAAATTGTTACATCATATGTATATGGTAGGTATACCAGAGAGAAGCATTATCCCAAACAATTAATAAGAATGGTACCATGTATAGACAAAATATATATATTGGAAATAAAGACCATTACTATTGTTCAAGAAAAAATCAATGCAGAGTGTAAAATGCTGGGATATGTATAATTGCAAGATAACGGCACAAATCGCAGAAAAAAGAGACCATGAGGCCGATGGAAATAATGCAGAGTGCAAATTGCTATGATATTTGTATTGTGGAGTGCTCGGCAGTGGGCAAGGACCATTCGGCTGACATACCTGTTAGTGGGATGCAGAAGGAGGGAATGCGCGGCTGACCCCGACGTGCGTTTCGGACTGGGGTGTCCTTCGTCAGTGGGTGTGTTGGTCTTTGAGACCGACCAGGGTTAAAAAGGAAGGTGTGGCCAATCAACTGTGTTGCAGGGACCATTGCCGTGTATCTGGCATAAACCGTAAGTGTCCCGTGCATAATTAATCTGAGTGGGCAGGCGCATGCCATATCCAGCATGCAAAGCAACATAAGGTCCTGTACCATGGTTCGCTCGGCGTGACTGCGCATGCGCCGTCAGGAGGCACCAGGACCTGCGGGCGCTCGCATCTTGTGACCCGCCGCGTCACGTCATGTGACCCAAGCCGCCGGACACATAGAGATGCGGGGCCAGCAGGAACCAGGAGCGCAGACGAGCAGGCACATCGAACGGACCAGAGTCACTAACCAATATATGAATGACCTAAGTCAGAGGATCATATAATCCATTACACTACATAATATCCAGTTGTAGTGGACTAATATAACATGCATGAAGTCTCATTTACTAGATATGATGAAACATGAAATAGTGTGTAGTTAGCAACATAAAAAACATAAAAAACAAGGTGCTTACAAGAACTGATATGTGTTAAGTGATAGATGTGTGATAAATATGGATATCTCGCATGATTAGAATAGCAAAGGAATATATATATAGACTAGCTATTGGACCCGTTCTACGCCCGGGTGGTGAGCATTTTTATTGGTATATGGTCTCCCATGTTGGTATGTGCTGCCCCCCTCCTGGTATTTGTGCTTCCCCCACCATCCTATCCCGGTATGCGTGGCACCCCTCATCCCCAATCTCGGGATGCGTGGCACCCCTCATCCCCAATCACAGTATTCGTGGCTCCCCTCATCCCCAATCCTGGTATGCATGGCACCCCTCATCCCTATTCTGGTATGCGTGGCACCCCTCATTCCCAATCCCGGTATGCGTGGCACCCCTCATCCCCAATCCCGGTATGTGTGGCACCCCTCATCCTTATTCTGGTATGCGTGGCACCCCTCATCCCTATTCTGGTATGCGTGGCACCCCTCATCCCTATTCTGGTATGCGTGGCACCTTTCATCCCCAATCCTGGTATGCGTGGCACCCCTCATCCCCAATCCCGGTATGCGTGGCTCCCCTCATCCCCAATGCCATTATGCGTGGCACCCCTCATCCCCAATCCTAGTATGCATGTCACCCCTCATCCCCAATCCTGGTATGCGTGTCACCCCTCATCCCCAATCCTGGTATGCTTCGCACCCCTCATCCCCAATGCTGGTATGCGTGGCACCCCTCATCCCTATTCTGGTATGCGTGGCACCCCTCATCCCTATTCTGCTATGCGTGGCATCCCTCATCCCCAATCCCGGTATGCGTGGCTCCCCTCATCCCCAATCCCATTATGCATGGCACCCCTCATACCCAATCCCGGAATGCGTGGCACCCCTCATCCCCAATCCCGGTATGCGTGGCACCCCTCATCCCCAATCCCGGTATGCGTGGCACCCCTCATCCCCAATCCCGGAATGCGTGGCACCCCTCATCCCCAATCCCGGTATGCGTGGCACCCCTCATCCCCAATCCCGGTATGCGTGGCACCCCTCATCCCCAATCCCGGTATGCGTGGCACCCCTCATCCCCAATCCCGGTATGCGTGGCACCCCTCATTCCCAATCCCGGTATGCGTGGCACCCCTCATCCCCAATCCCGGTATGCGTGGCTCCCCTCATCCCTATTCTGGTGTGCATGGCTCCCCTAATCCCGGTATGCGTGGCACCCCTCACCCCCCCCACTATACACACATCCCCAAAAAAATAAACAGTTATACTCACCTTTCTTCTCTGTACTCCAGCGCTGTAGCGTCCTGTTCTGCCGGAGGTCGGGGGAGGAGTGCGGCGACAGAGCAGCGCGCTGTCCGGCGCCAGAGCACCGCGCTGTCCGGCGCTATTTTGCTGAAGACACACTGTAAATGTGTCTTCAGTAAAATGGCGCCGGATAGCGCTATGCGCACGCGCCGATCGTACGTCTCACTCCGCCCCCGGTCTCCGCTGAAGAGAGGCGCCGCGGCAACGCTCTTCCCGGTCAGGTAAGTATGTAAGTATGGCGCCGGAGATCGCAGTGTGCGTTCAGTGCCTACGCATACCGCGATCTCCGACGCCATACACCTCCTCTTACCTGTAACGGCTGTATGCGGTCTTCTGTCTTGAGCCATACTGCGCGTCACGCATGCGCAGTCTATCGAGACTTCGGACAGAGACCCGCATCCCCGGTTATATTATAGATATATATATATATAACGGTGATAAAACCTGGAAAATAGTAATAATAATATGTGACATATGATGTGAATATGATGAGTGCAGCTTATGATGTCACACTAGACAAATACATAAAATATTATGTGAATTGGCAAAATAGGGAGCAGGGTGCTGACAAAAGCTGATATGTGTTGAGTGATTAGTGTATAATAATTATATAATGGTGAGTATCTCGCATAATTGACAGCAAAGGAATACATATATATATACATATATACATACACACATGCATACACATTTGTATACATATATACATACACACACATACACAAAAAATGGTGGTAAAACCTGGAAAATAATAATAATGATAATATGTGACATATAATGTGATTATAATATGTGCAGCTTATGATGTCCCGTTAGACAAATACATGTATAATGTATAATAAATTAATAATAATAAATAGTTGATACTGCCAGTTTAAAAAGTAATAAATAAATAAATAGTAAAAAGTAATAAATAAATAAATAAATATTAATTGTAAAAACTAAACTGTTATAAAAAACTATTACTATAGAAACTGACAGGCACCAGGACAATAAATGTGTTGGTATAGTGAAAATAAATGAAAGATGAAAAAATGAATGAAGGAAAAAAACATGTGAGAAAAAGTAAAAAAAAAGGTGAGTAAGTGAGAGAAAGTGAAAATATAAGGTGAATGTAAGTGATAGTGGTAGCCAGAGAAAAGTTCTTACTATCAAGCATACCGGTGAAAAGAGTGAAAGAGTACAGGGGCTAGGCCTAGTTTCAGGCTGATCAGAAGCTTCAGAGAGAGAGGAAGAAACGGATCAGGAGGCCTTATACCCGCTCACTGGGGAGAGTCCAGAACTGCACCCTTCCTACCAAGTTCTCGGGAACGTACCTGTCATCTACACCAGTAAAGGTACTGAAGCGAACCCCCTGTGTGCGTGTCTGTTGTTCTCCCCAAACCCTGCTGGGCCATCTCTCACCTGCATCCCTTCCATCAACCCTGCCCCGGGGGTCCCGCTCCACCTGTGGGGAGCAGAAACATCTCACCTGCCATCCAATCACCCCCGGAGGTCTGCAGAAGCGCCGGTACCCATTACCAGGAACCACAGGTGGCGGCACGAGACAAAATCTTCAAGCAACAACACATTTTACGAGTTACCCCAGGGTACGGGCCCGGGAGCCAACTGCCGTGACACCCCACAAAGAAGGTAAAGGCCTAGGTACCGAGTTTCCCCCATATCCCCCTGGGCGAGTCATCCCTTCCTGGCATCACGAACAAGATTTCGTGCCCATTGCCACCGGGTACTGTGTGCCGTATTTGAACTGTGGTGAACATCGCTGCCATTACCGCGTCACCGCGCTGGAAGAAGAGGGGCATAACCGCAGGAACCAGAGAGTCGTGACTGTTGGTAGCGCGACGCCCAAGCCCCACCTCGCGCTCTGATGCCGCAACAGGAAGCGTCAGGTCCTGGAAGGAGACCGTGATCTGCAGAGCTTCGGCCTACCTGGTAAAAGTAAAGAAAGTAGGCTACGGTTTACTAGGGGGGCGCAACCATGGCCGACGACCAGGAAGACGCCGGAGCACCGGTTAACGCTCCCGATGCTCAGCTTGCACCCCGCGCTGCTCAGGCTGGAGCGGCCGCCCCACCAGCAGGGGTCATGACTCCAGTGATACCCATGGCCCTGCCGTACGTCCCCGGAGCAAAATGGCTTCCCCAGTATGGCGGCAAATCAGACACCCTGTCTGGGTTCAAATGGAAAATATGCGGTGTATTGGACATGTACTCAATGACTGGTAAACAGGGAGCCGCTGTTGTGCTGGGACAATTGACTGGTGCAGCAGAGCAGGAAGTTGAAACCTGGCCAGCTGCAGACCAGGAATCAGTATCCATTATATTTAAGAGACTGCAAACTGTCTTTGAAAACCGCACTGAGATAGATCTTCGGATGAGGTTCTGTTCTACCACTGTACCCAGAAACCTGAGGACAGTATCCGGGACTATGCCTGGCGTTTACAAGAGGCCCTGTAACAGGTTAGTCCAGCCAGCATACATGATGAAGACAAAATGCTGATAGAACAATTCATCCGGGGGTTAAGGTCCCAGGAGGAAAGCAGAACTGTATGGTGGTGGGCCTTAGATCATCCAAATGCCACCTTTGATGCCCTGAAGGACATGGCTATAAAGGGCCTTCAGCCCCTGGAAACATCAGATACTGCTATCCAGCGTTACCAGGGTGGGGCCACCCCAGTGCCCACAGCACTCACTGCCCCTTCATTAGCGGCTGAGGCAAAAGTGCAAGCAGCGTCCCCTAGTGAGCTGGACAGCCTGCGCTCTGAAGTGCGTCAGCTAAGTAAAACTCTGGCCACTGTCCTGAGCGCCCTGCAGCTACAGACAGAGCCCGAGCCGGAAGGAAGGATCCTACTCGCAGACAGTCCTGAGGATGTCCCCTGGATGAAGAGAAGAGGGAGGACAATGCCACCCTGTGGGAGGACCAACGACCGACCTCGCCCTCCAGGTGAACTTGTTTGCTACCGTTGCCACAAGGTAGGCCACATCACACTGACCTGTCCTTTAAACGGGCAAACCCTGGGGCCAAGGGCCCGACACCTAGGAGTATATCAACCAGGCCCATCAAACTGGTACGACCGGTTTGCAGGAGGAAGGCCTTTCCTGTCCATCGTGTTGGACGGCATAGCAACACCTGCACCACTGGACACCGGCTCACAGGTAACCATCATACCTGATGTCCTCTACAAAAGGTACTGGTCCATAGATGGTCCATAGACAAACCTCTCTGTGTATGCCTCCAATGGCCTTCCTCTTAACCTAGTCGGGGTTAAGGACGTGACAGTGAAGGTGGGAAGAGGGGAACTAAAGGACCAAGGACTGATTGTAATAGAGTCTAACCCTGGTGATACAAACCCATATATGATACTTGGCACAAATGTTGTTGGTAACTGTTTGGGAGAAGTGTTGTTTTTACTCCAACAGATTGCTGACACTGCCAAACCAGGGCAGAGGAAGGTGCTCCAGAGAGAGATTCGAGCCCTCCTGTACCAGCAACAGGTAAAACTAACAGGTGGTGAGATTGGTAATGTACGGGTGACAGACCCGATACCCATTGTGATTCCCCCAATGAGTGAAATGCTGATTTGTTGTAGGGCAACAATAGGTCTCAAGGGACAGAACTACCAGGCGCTAGTAGAGCCCGTTAACTCTGAGCACAGACCTACACTCCTAACTGCTAGAGGGGTAGTTGATGTGCGCAATGGGAGGGTACCCGTATGTCTTCTAAATTGTGGGGGGGAGGAAGTCAAATTGCCACTATACGCCACTGTTGCCAGGCTGTATACTGTGAACAATAATGCCATACACACAGTGGAATCCTTGACCCCACCAGATACAGTGGAGGACAATGACTCCAAAACCCAGCTGGAGGAATGGTATCAACAGCTTCATGTTGGAACTGACGCCACTCCTGACCATCAAAAACACGGTGTTTACAGGGTGGTTCAGGAATATGAACAGGTGTTTAGTAAACACTCACTTGATTTTGGAAGGGTCAAAGGGGACAACACCACATACCCACAAGTAACCATCCACCCATTAAGGAGCATTACAGACCCATACCACCAGCACATTGCCAAAAGGCAAGAGAAATGCTGCATGACATGAAAAAGGCAGGGGTAGTAAGGGATAGCTGTAGCCCCTGGGCAGCTCCCCTGGTCCTGGTCAGAAAGAAGGACAGTAGCATTAGGATGTGTGTAGATTATAGACAAATTAATCAAATAACACATAAGGATGCATACCCTTTGCCCCGTATAGAGGAATCCCTGGCTGCACTAAAATCTGCGAATTATTTCTCTACATTGGATCTTACTAGCGGGTGCTGGCAAGTCTCTGTTGCTGAGGAAGACCGGGAGAAGACAGCCTTCACCACCCCGATGGGATTATGTGAATTCAACAGCATGCCGTTTGGACTCTGCAATGCACCCGGAACGTTCCAGAGGTTGATGGAGTGTTGCTTGGGACACCGGAACCTTGAGACAGTGCTGCTATACCTGGATGACGTTATCGTGTACTCAAGGGCGTATGAAGACCATCTAAAGCACCTGGCGGAGGTATTTGAGGCATTGTCCCGGTATGGGATGAAACTAAAACCTTCCAAGTGCCACCTGCTCAAACAGAAGGTTCAGTACCTGGGACACGTAGTCAGCTCAGAGGGAGTAGCACCAGACCCGGAGATGGTCACTGCCATCCAGAAGTGGCCTGAACCAAGGAACATCAAAGAAGTTCGTCAATTTCTGGGACTGGTCGGGTACTGCAGGAGGTTCATTAAGGACTACACAAAAAAGGCAGCACCTTTACAAGATCTCCTAGTAGGACAGTCCAAAAGAGGTAGAAGTCCCACGTTCCAGTGGGGCACAGAACAGACTGAGTCATTTGCATTAATGAAGGAAGCCCTAACCGGTGAGGAAATCCTGGCTTACCTTGACTACAACCAACCTTTCCTGCTATACACAGATGCCAGCAATGAGGGACTGGGAGCTGTGTTGTACCAGAAGCAAAACGGCAGAGAAAAGGTAATTGCCTATGCCAATAGGAAGCTTCGTCCTACTGAGAGAAACCTGGAGAATTACAGTTCCTTCAAGCTGGAGTTCCTGGCCTTGGTCTGGGCTATCACTGAAAGATTCAAGCATTACCTAGCCTCAACTAAATTTACAGCCTTTACCGACAATAACCCCTTGACACACCAGGAGACAGCCAGGTTGGGAGCCATGGAACAGCGTTGGGTGGCCAGATTGTCGAATTACCAGTTCACAATCAAGTACCGGGCAGGTCACAAGAACACCAATGCTGATGCCCAGTCAAGAATGCCCCACCAGTCGGACACCAAGGATGAAGTGGATGACCTAGAAGAAATTGAATTACCTGATTTCCACAGAAATAAAATGGTCCACGAGCAACAAGCCTCCAGAAGACGTCATGGTAAGACAATAAATCCTTTACCTCATCACAGCTGGAAGGTGACCCAGGAGAGTGACCCGGTTGTCAGCCTCATCAAAGGACTGATAACCCAAGGAGGTTGTCACCTGGAGAAGGATGCTCCTCCACAAGCCAAACACCTGTGGCGTGAGAGAAGCCGGCTGTTCATCTACAGAGAAAATCTGTGCAGGAGGTATGTCAACCCTAAAACCCTTGAAATGGTGTAGCAGATTGTGGTGCCCAGGACGGATATCCAGATGGTGCTAGAGGCCTACCATGACCAAGCAGGTCATTTTGGCTGGAAGAAGCTGGAAAACCTGCAGAAGGACTAGACCTGATAGATTAGCGGATTGTGCATGCACAGACACCAGTATCACCCCAGTGCTACGTAGATCCACATGCAGCGCACAAGGCCAAATCCCTACCAGGTATAGGGAATAAAGTACAAAATGCCTACAGCGTAAATAGTTACCCAGTTGGGTATTGCCTTCTGTTATTTATTGTGTGAATTGAAAAGTTATATGTGCATTTAGTTACCCGTTAAGGGTATAAAGACTGTAGGTTATGGACGGTGAATAACCAAAAAACTTTCCGTTGTACATAGTTGAACTTATAAAAGTGCCCCCTACTGGTTTTATATTAAAAGACCACTTAACAAAAACCCGTTTGGCGTGGTCGAAGACGTGGTCCAACACCTGGATCACTTATGCCCTGTAGCCTCTCCCAGGGCCTACGTTGAGTGTTTTCAGGCGGGTCCCTCATGCTACTCATGTTGCACCTTCACCAGTGAGATGGACACCTGGTTATGGGACTCACTATAACTTTGAACATTTTCTATGTGTTATTGTTATTATAATTGGAATTGTTGTTGTTACCTGTTTACAAAAAAATGCTTCAGTCCAGGAGTACTGAGTTGTACTAGGGGGGAATGTGGCACCCTGCTACTACAGGTACCACAGGACCCAAAAGGGTGCATGGATGGACTTCTCCACAAGAGGCCCTCATTACATAACAGACACCTCCACCCTTCCACCTCATACAACCAGAGGGAGCCCTGTTAGGGATATATATACAGAGGGTGGAGTTAGGTAGAAAGAGAGTGTGCTGGCACTTTAGATCAGTGAAGAAGCAGCACGTGAGCTGCTGTGCTGAGGGCCAGCCAGGGCCTAAAGCATGTGCTGAAGCCTTAGGGCCTAGAACGGGGCCGGAGGCAAGGAGAGGAGAGAGGAGTTAATAGGGCAGAGGAGCATCTTAGGCTCACCCCAGAACACAAGCCGGACACCGGATCCACACCTACAGGGTGCTCTACGCCCAGTAGGAATAACCGGTATACCAGGAGGATTCCAGACCCCTGGTCAACCTGAAGCTGCAACCTTCTAAAGAACTAGGAACCACGAAGGCCCCAGCATCCAGGGATAGTGGTAGCCAGAGAAAAGTTCTTACTACCAAGCATACAGGTGAAAAGAGTGAAAGAGTACAGGAGCTAGGCCTAGTTTCAGGCTGATCAGAAGCTTCAGAGAGAGAGGAAGAAACGGATCAGGAGGCCTTATACCCACTCACTGGGGAGAGTCCAGAACTGCACCCTTCCTACCAAGTACCCTGGACCGTACCTGTCATCTACACCAGTAAAGGTACTGAAGCGAACCCCCTGTGTGCGTGTCTGTTGTTCTCCCCAAACCCTGCTGGGCCACCTCTCACCTGCATCCCTTCCATCAACCCTGCCTGGGGGGTCCCGCTCCACCTGTGGGGAGCAGAAACATCTCAGCTGCCATCCCATCACCCCCAGAGGTCTGCAGCAGCGCTGGTACCCATTACCAGGAACCACAGGTGGCATCACGAGACAAAATCTTCAAGCAACAACCCCTTTTAAGAGTGACCCCAGGGTACGGGCCCGGGAGCCGACTGCCGTGACACCCCACAAAGAAGGTAAAGGCCTGGGTACTGAGTTTCCCCCATATGCCCCTGGGCGAGTCAGCTGCAGAGTAGAATTTTTGTTTAGATACACTACTCACAAAAAAACGCGGCAGAGTACACTTATGTTTTAACCAAACTACTTGCAAAAAAACGATGCAGAGTACACTGATTTTTTAGACACACTACTCAAAATAAAAGCACTGCTAAGTACACTAATTTTTTACACACACTACTCAGAAAAAAAGCTGCAGAGTACCCTTATTTTTTATACACACTACTCATATATATAGAGCGGTACAGTAAAATTATTGGTTTGGCTTAGAAATGGCAATGAAACAGTATATCTCAATTGTTTATTTCCCAGACTACTAAAAAACAGAAACCAGGCAAGAAAAAGTATTTATTTGGCCTGTAAATGGCCAGATTGACTGATGACAATTGTTTTTTCACAGACTAATCAAAAACACATACTCCTGAAAAATTATTTCTTTGCCCTAATGGCAATGAGACAGCTGATGCCAATTATTTATTTCCCAGCCTAATAAAAAACATACACCAATCAAGGAATATTATTTTTTGGCCAAGAAATGGCAACGAAACGGCTGATGTCAATTATTTATTTCCCAGACTAATAAAAAGCACACAACACTGCAGAAATATTATTTTTTGGGCCGAGAAATGGCAAAGAGATGACTGATGCCAAACTTATATTTCCCAGACTAATAAAAAAAACACACACCACTCCAGAATTATTATTTTTGGGGCCTAGAAATGATAACAAGACAGCTGAGGCCAATTTTTTTATTTCCAAGACTAATAAAAAATACACAGCATTCCAGAAAAATTATTTTTGGGGCCTAGAAATGGCAACTAAACAGTTGGTGCAATATATTGATTTGCAAAAACTACTACAAAACACACAGCGGTCATGAAAAATAATTTCTTTGGCCTACTAATGGCAATTACATGGATGATGCCAATTATTTATTTCTCGGACTACTAGAAAACACACATTTACTTAAATTAACAGTACTCACAGAGGGGGGGTGCAGAGTTCACACACCAGCTTAAAGGCAGAGTACTCCAACAGACAGAGGGGGCAGAGTACACACAGCTGCTTTTAGCACAGTACTCTCACAGATGGGTTTGAAGAGTACACGCACAGCATCTTTTACCACAGAAATAGCCCATAAAGAGGTTGCAGAGTACACACAGCATTGTAATCTCTCCCTCACTCTAGCTGCATAATTGTGGCGGTACTCATTATCTGCCCTTTATACAGGCCAGGCCACGTGCTGCACTGGCCAATCACAGCCATGCCAATAGTTGGCATGGCTGTGATGACTCTGGAAGTGCCCACAGTCTAAAAGCTTGTTTATTGGCTGCACTGCAGCTTTTCAACAAGCTTTATTAGACTGGCTAACACCGAACAGAAACAGGACAAACAGTAAAATGTCAGTATTCGGGATTAAGTATCAAACAGTAGGTCTCCATTACAAACCCCAAACTTTTTGGTTCAGGTTCGCTCATCCGTACTGAAAACCATAGATATTACACATACATGAAACGCGGACATATGAATAGGGCCAAAGGCATACTGTACATAGCACAGTTTTAGCGCTTAATCAGTTTCAGATCCTTAGAGGAAACATTTAAAAACATATTTTTTTACTAAAAACGAAAAACAAATTTACATGCATATAAATTTACACTTAGGAGTTGCCAGTTGAATAAATGATATCCACTGCAGCCAAAATAAGCTCAGTTCCATAAAGGAACAAATAAAAAATAATACTGACAAAAAAGTTGATAATTCAGACATTCATGTCTATTTATATAAAGTAACTATATAAATAAAATATAAAGTAGTCAGAGACCAAAAGGTTAACACCCTAGCTATGAATTGAAAGGGTTCAAAGGACAAGCAGATGTTGTAGAAACAGCTGGCTGTGTGTCTGCTTGTGGTCACTATGACGTTTTTATTAGACTGTTTCCCACAAGCATAGTTGCTATAATGCATCACAGCTTATAGAGATTGAAATTAGATTACTAAAAAATGACAAAAAAATATGCAAAATAAGCAAAACACCTTATATTATGGCCAATGTAATTGTAGATTGCGATGTGTACTGTATATCACTTAACACTGGTCTTATTCTCTCTACACAATAAATGGTGTCTTTGCTAAGTCTTGTTTTTTTCTAAACACTTATCACTCAGCATTTCTTTCACTGCAACTTAATTTGCAGTGGATCCCACTGAGGTGTGGAGCTACAAAAGAGCTAGTTTGTTATTTGCCACAATCCATTGTGATAGAAGCAACAACTGTTTTTCTTTTAGATCATCTGATTAGTCCACATATTCGGCAACTAAGTGACATATTAGGAATATATTTGAACTTGTGAACAACTGGATATTCCACCTACTAAAAAAGAAGAATTGCCCATCGCCATTAACTAATCCATATTAAAGCAGATTTGTTACACTGAATAACTTTACTATTTCTTTAACAAGGTTATATACGCTAACTACTTTTCAATTGTTCAACTAGGGCTAGTCACAACCCTTCCAAGGAAAAATTTGTCTTGTTTTATTTTTTTTATACTTCAGAAGTTTTATTGTTCTCAGAGAGAGAAACAAAATAATAAACTTCTAGATAAACTTTAACCCTTAATGACATATGACATACAGTTATGTCATGTGCTGCCTCCCTGACTCTGATGTGGGCTCTCAAGCCAAGCTTGCATCTTTGCTGGCAGATGATGGCGGATTTAATCAGACATCACCTGCCTCTAACAGCCGCAAGTGTTAGAAGCTCTTAGACTGCATAACAGCAGCATTGACAGTGAGCCAGCAAGAGTGCTCCCCATTCTATGAGACCATCAGCGTGCCCGTGACATGATTGCAGGGGGTTGATGGGTTGTCATGATGGCCAGGTATCTGCTGAAGACCCCCTATGCCCACCACAACAGTACTCTTGTGAAAGCAAGCCTGTGGCTGGCATTCATAGAAGACCGAGATTTTTGCTACATACAGCAATACTGTGGTATTGCTAGATATAGCACAAGCTAGCTGACTATTGCAGGTTCAAGTCTCCTAAGAGGACTAATAAATAAAGTGAAACGTGAACATTTTTTTTAAATATTTGAGACCAAAAAGTTCAAAGCAGTACCCTTTTCCCGCATTAAAAATTAAAAATAAAAAACATATAGTTGAAACCAGAAGTTTACATACACTATATAAAAAGACACCTATGCATGTTTTTCTCAATATCTGACATGAAATCAGAATAAACCTTTCCCGTTTTAGGTCAATTAGGATTATCATTTTTATTTTTGTCAAATTCCAGAATAATGAGAGTGAGAGAATGTTTTAAGGCATTTTTATTACTTACTGCAAAGTGAAACGTTTACATACATGAAGATTACTATGCCTTTAAACAATTCTGGACTGTCCATATGATGATGTCATGTGTTTGGAAGTTTTTTTTTGGCAACATCTGAGTTAATTAGAGACACACCTGTTGATGTATTTTAATGCACACCTGAAACACACCAATTCTGTGTGTAGCCCCATGGGCTGCCCCCTCACCCTTCACATATGCAGACATACACATACACGCACACAGCACGCAGACATGCATGCACGCGGTACGCAGACATGCACACACAGTACGCAGACATGCTCGTACACACACAGTACGCTGACATGCATGCACACGGTGCGCAGACATGCACACACAGTACGCAGACATGCTCGTACACACACAGTACGCAGACATGCATGCACACACACAGTACACTGACATGCACGCACACGGTACGCAGACATGCAGATGGTACACAGATATGCACACATACATATGCAAACAAGCACATACACAGATACGTACATATTTGAACACATTCTTAAAAACACATAAAACAGACATAAATATATATATACACACAGTCATACACACTGACATACACACATTAGAAATATATTTAATATGGGGACTGGGGAATCTGGTGGCAATCCTCACTTACCTGCCCTTTGTCCTGTGCCCGGTCCAGCTGTGCAGGGCCGCCGGCATGTCTGATGGCCATCACAGGCTCTGGACCATCAGAAGGGCCCACTCGCCATCGGGGCCCAGACCACTCCCCCAGCATGTCCACAGGGATGACCACCGGTGGCGTTTGATTGCCAGCTCTTAATCGGGGCCCCCCTCCTGCACCCTCTGCTCCGCCAGCACTGCTTAATTGCCGGCACTTCATCAGGGCCCCCCCTCAAGGCCTCCCTTCATCAAGGCCCCCCATGGGATCTCCCTTGAACTGGGCCCCCTTCATCAAGGACCCCCACGGCCCTCCCTTCATCATGGACCCCCCCGGGCCTTCCTTCATCATGGACCCCCCGGGCCTTCCTTCATCAAGGACCCCCCTGGAAGTTGAATTTTCTGATTACTGTTTGATTATGTTTTCTTTGAATGTTACAGAAACTCCTTTGATGGGAAGAGGTCTTTGGAAATTGAATTCGTCACTCCTTAAGTAAGCAGCTGTGATAGCCATGCTGGTTCAGTATGCCTTCAATTTTGAATAAATCCCCAACAGTGTCAACAGCAAAGCACCCCCACACCATTACACCTCCTCCTCCATGCTTCACGGTGGGAACCAGGCATGTAGAGTCCATCTGTTCACCTTTTCTGCGTCACACAAAGACACGGTGATGGGAACCAAAGATCTCAAATTTGGACTCATCAGACCAAAGCACAGATTTCCACTGGTCTAATGTTCATTCCTTGTGTTCTTTAGCCCAATCAAGTCTCTTCTGCTTGTTGCCTGTCCTTAGAAGTGGTTTCCTAGCAGCTATTTTAATATGAAGACCTGCTGCACAAAGTCTCCTCTTAACAGTTGTTGAAGAGATGTGTCTGCTCTAGAACTCTGTTTGGCATTGACCTGGTCTCTAATCTAAGCTGCCGTTAACCTGCGATTTCTGAGGCTGGTGACTCGGATAAAATTATCCTCAGAAGCAGAGGTGACTCTTGGTCTTCCTTTCCTGGGGCGGTCCTCATGTGAGCCAGTTTCTTTGTAGTGCTCGATGGTTTTTGCAACTGCACTTGGGGACACTTTCAAAGTTTTCCCAATTTTTCGCACTGACTGACTTTCATTTCTTAAAGTAATGATGGCCACTCGTTTTTCTTTACTTAGCTGCTTTTTTCTTGCCATAATACAAATTCTAACAGTCTATTCAGTAGGACTATCAGCTGTGTATCCACCAGACTTCTGCACAACACAACTGATGGTCCCAACCCCATTTATAAGGCAAGAAATCCAACTTATTAAACCTGATAGGGCACACCTGTGAAGTGAAAACCATTTCCGGTGACTACCTCTTGAAGCTTATCAAGAGAATGCCAAGTGTGTGCAAAGCAGTCATCAAAGCAAAAGGTGGCTACTTTGAAGAACCTAGAATATAAGACATATTTTCAGTTGTTTCACACTTTTTTGTAAAGTATATAATTCCACATGTGTTAATTCATAGTTTTGATGCCTTCAGTGTAAATGTACTATTTTCATAGTCATGAAAATACAGAAAAATCTTTAAATGAGAAGGTGTGTCCAAACTTTTGGTCTGTACTGTATGTAATTAGGTATGGCGGCGGAACTAGTGGTGGAGTTAGTGGTGTGTATGTTTCATGATTATGTATAGGTATGGTTGTATGGTAGTTGATGTAGAGTTGGGCAGGTGGGGTCTAATTGTCTGTGTTGCTGGACATTGCAACAGGAAAATGTTCTGTTTTGGTTTATTTCTGGAAGTGTTTCTAATGTTCCAATAAAACAGAGTTCCAGTTCGGTCTTCTGGTACTTTTACAGATATTTGTAGAAATAGTCCCAGGTATCCGGGGCCAGGAATCATTGTTTTTTATCTTAATCCTGAATATTTGGTTTAAAAGCAATCCAAAGAACACCGTTTTTCTGCGCCATTTGCTTGTTGGCACTGCAGAATACAGCCAGATCCTTTCCATATTACAGCGCTAAAAATCTAGATATTTAAAACTGGCGTGTGTCTATCACACAGATCATATATAATTGTGCTGAAAATTCTGCCATTTCTGGCATCCATTGAAATTTAGTTGCAGTGTGTCAGTGAATTTATTGACACGAGGTCGGCGCTGTTAAAAATAGTTACTTACAGGCCAGCTATTTAAAACTCTGTCTTGTCTGTCACATGGATCACATATAATTGCGCTGAAAATATTGCCATTTCTGGCCTCCATTGAAATTTTGTTGCAGTGTGTTAGTGAACTTATTGACACAAGGTTGGCGCTGTTAAAAATAGTTACTTACAAGCCAGCTATTTAAAACTGTGGTTTGTCCGTCACACGGATCACATATAATTGCGATAAAAATTCTGCCATTTCTGGCCTCCATTAAAATTTAGTTTCAGTGTGTCAGCGAAGTTATTGACACCAGTTTGCTGTTAAAAATAGTTACCTACAGGCCAGCTGTTTAAACCTGTGGTTTTTCCATCACACGGATCACATAAAATTGCTCTGAAAATATTGCCAATTCTGGCCTCCATTGAAATTTTGTTGCAGTGTGTCAGTGAACTCATTGACACGAGGTCGGCGCTGTTAAAAATAGTTACCTACAGGCCAGCTATTTAAAATTGTGGTTTTTCCATCACACGGATCACATATAATTGCACTGTAGATTCTTCCATTTCTGGCCTCCATTGAAATTTTGTTGCAGTGTGTCAGCGAAGTTATTGAAACCAGTTTGCTGTTAAAAATAGTTACCTACAGGCCAGCTATTTAAAACTACGATTTGTCCGTCACATGGATCACATATAATTGCGCTGAAAATATTGCCATTTCTGGCCTCCATTGAAATTTTGTTGCAGTGTCTCAGCAAACTTATTGACACGAGGTTGGCGCTGTTAAAAATAGTTAGTTACAGGCCAGCTATTTAAAACTGTGGTTTGTCCATCACACGGGTCACATATAATTGCGCTGAAAATACTGCCATTTCTGGCCTCCATTAAAATTTTGTTTCAGTGTGTCAGCGAAGTTATTGACACCAGTTTGCTGTTAAAAATAGTTACCTACAGGCCAGCTATTTAAAACTGTGGTTTGTCCATCACACGGATTACATAAAATTGTGCTGAAAATATTGCTATTTCTGGCCTCCATTGAAATTTAGTTGCAGTGTGTCAGTGAATTTATTGACACGAGGTGGGCGCTGTTAAAAATAGTTACTTACAGGCCAGCTATTTAAAACTGTGGTTTGTCTGTCACATGGATCACATATAATTGCGCTGAAAATACTGCCATTTCTGGCCTCCATTAAACTTTTGTTTCAGTGTGTCAGCGAAGTTATTGACACCAGTTTGCTGATAAAAATAGTTACCTACAGGCCAGCTATTTAAAACTGTGGTTTGTCCATCACACGGATTACATAAAATTGTGCTGAAAATATTGCTATTTCTGGCCTCCATTGAAATTTAGTTGCAGTGTGTCAGTGAATTTATTGACACGAGGTGGGCGCTGTTAAAAATAGTTACTTACAGGCCAGCTATTTAAAACTGTGGTTTGTCTGTCACATGGATCACATATAATTGCGCTGAAATTATTGCCATTTCTGGCCTCCATTGAAATTTTGTTGCAGTGTGTCAGTGAACTTATTGACACAAGGTCGGCGCTTATAAAAATAGTTACTTACAGGCCAGCTATTTAAAACTGTGGTTTGTCCGTCACACGGATCACATATAATTGCGCTAAAAATTCTGCCATTTCTGGCCTCCATTGAAATTTTTTCTCAGTGTGTCAGCGAAGTTATTGACACCAGTTTGCTGTTAAAAACAGTTACTTACAGGCCAGCTATTTAAAACTGTGGTTTGTCCGTCACACGGACCACATATAATTGCGCTGAAAATATTGCCATTTGTGGCCTCCATTAAAATTTTGTTGCAGTGTGTCAGTGAACTTATTAACACGAGGTCAGCGCTGTTAAAAATATTTACCTACAGGCCAGCTATTTAAAACTGTGGTTTGTCCATCACATGGATCACATATAATTGCTCCGAAAATATTGTCATTTCTGGCCTCCATTGAAATTTTGTTGCAGTGTGTCAGCGAAGTTATTGACACCAGTTTGCTGTTAAAAACAGTTACTTACAGGCCAGCTATTTAAAACTGTGGTTTGTCCGTCACACAGATCACATGTAATTGCTCTGAAAATATTGCCATTTGTGACCTCCATTAAAATTTTGTTGCAGTGTGTCAGTGAACTTATTGACACGAGGTCGGCGCTGTTAAAAATAGTTACCTACAGGGCAGCTATTTAAAACTGTGGTTTGTCCCTCACACGGATCACATATAAGTTCGCTACAAATTCAGCCATTTCTAGTGAGCATGGAAGATATTGTCCTCCATTTAAAATGGGCAATTCACGTGGAAAGGGACGGGGAACTGGACGTGATGGTGCATGCAGAGGCCGAGGTCGTGGGCAAGCTGAAATTGTGCCATAACAAGCACCCACATCTTCTCACTCGACCTTCCTGTCTCATAAAAAAGGGGGCCGCAGAACAATAAAAATTGAACACAGAGCAGTGTGAAAAGGTTATTGGTTGGATAGCAGATAATGCTTCCAGTCACTTTGCCACCACCCTGTCTTCCACATGGTCAAGTCTCAGTAGCCGTGAGTCTGGACTGCATATTCCTCACTCTGATCCTCCTTCCTCCCACCATGCCGAGTGCCCGGAAACAACTGATCCCACCATTTAACACTTCGAAGAGCTGTTCACTTTTCCATTTATAGATTGGGGCCTCTTGCCTGGTCCACTTAAAGCGAGGCAAGAGGAGATCGCATGTAGTAATGCCCAAATATTTGAGCAGCCAGGGTCATATGAAGGCGATGGTGGGAAAATGTCACAAGAGGTGGACGATAATGAGACACAATTGCCAGAAAGTCAGGAGGAGGACCAGGGTGTGGAAGTGGAAGATGAGGTGATGACTGATATAGTAACTGACCCAACCTGGCAGGAGGACATGCAGAGCGAGGACAGCAGCACACAGGGGGGGGGCAGAGCGCCCCAACATGCAGGAAGAAGCAATGTGGTAGCCGCAGACAGAAGGTGGGCAACGGTTCCCCATAACACCAACACGACGGAAGTTGCCAGTACAACGGTTGTGTCTTCCCGAGTCTGTTTTTTTTTTAAACACTCTGCCGATAGCCCCAAAAAACGCCAATTGCACCACCTGCCAGGCCAGCATCAGCAGTGGTAGCAAAACTAGCAGCCTGAACACCACTAGCATGATCAGGCACATGGCAGCAAAGCACCCGACTTCTTGGGCTCAACCCCAGGGTCCAGGAACAGTGTCTGCGGGTGACACCACTGCTTATTCTGCTGTTGTGCATGCAAGCCAATCCCCTGTCCATAGTGCATGCGAAGATGTCTCCTGCCCTGCACCTGTCATTGCACAGCCTCAACTAGCAGCATCAGCAAGCACGTCCTTGTCCCACCGCAGCGTTCAGTTATCCATACCCCAGTCCTTGGAACACAAGCGCACATACGCAGCCAATGCCCCACAGGACACACTACTAAATTCACACATTTCACGACTGCTTGCGCTCGAAATCTTGCCTTTTAGGCTCATGGAGACAGAAGCTTTCCACAACCTGATGGCGGTGGCCATCCCTCGGTACTCCATCCACAGTCACCACTACTTCTCCCAGTGTGCTGTCCCCGCATTACACAAACACGTGTCCCACAACTTTAGCCGTGCCCTCGACAATGCAATTACTGGGAAAGTCCACCTAACCACGTGGACAAGTGATTGTGGGCAGGGACCGTACATCTCACATACGGCACACTGGGTTAACATAGTGGAAGCCGGGACCCAGTCGGATCTTGGGACGGAACACATACTTCCGATGCCAAGGATTGCAGGCCCTAGGTTAATCAGGGTTGCCCCCATAGTCTACAGCTCCTGCACCTCATCCTCCTCAGCATCCTCCTCCTCTTCAGCCTCCATCTCCAAAATGACCACATCAGTCACAAGCTGGAAGCACTGCCTCATCCAAGTGGCAACAAGCTGTGCTGAAGCTAATATACTTAGGTGACAAACCGCACAATGCTGAGGAGTTGTGGACAGCTCTGAAAGAGCAGGCAGATCTGTGACTGACACCGCTGAACTTACAGCCAGGCATGATCGTGTGTGACAATGGCTGGAACCTGGTGGCGGCTCTGAGGCGAGGCGAGCTCATACATGCCTGGCCATGTGCTTAACCTCGTGGTTCAGCGGTTTCTCAAAACCTACCGGGAGCTGCCGGATCTGCTTGTTAAAGTACTCCGCCTGTGTGCCCATTTTAGAAAGTCAGCTACAGCTTCCGCCGCTCTTGCTGTGCTTCAGCAGCATTTGCAGCTTGCGGCTCACCGACTGGTGTGTGATGTCGCGTTGGAACTCTACACTGCACATGTTGGGAAGGATTTGTGAGTAGAAGAGGACAGTTGTTGACTACCAGCATCAACAAGGCCATCGGTATTCAGTTCAGACTTCACACAAAAGACTTCAGGAGTGGACATGGATGTCAGACATACAGTATGTACCATCCTCCAAAACTTTGAAGACTCCACCAAGATGGTGAGGGGCGATGACGCCATAATTAACGTTACCATCCCACTTCTCTGTCTTCTGAAATGCTCTCTGCTTACAAAAAAAGAGGATGCACTGCAGGTGGAGCACGATGATATGGAGCAAGGAACCATGCAGGGTGATTACACACAGCCCTGCCTCATCTCATCCTAACGTGGATTGGGTGACAATGAGAAAGAGGAGGAGGAGGAAGAACAGGAGCTAGTTTCATGCTCTATAGACGGTACTGCCTGCACAACTGTCATGCCGTCTGTTCAGCGTGGATGGTCTAAGTACAGGGAGGAGGAGAGAATGGTCAGTCATCCTCTTGGTGAGAACACGGAAGTCTTGCTTGTTAGCAGTTTGGCACACATGGATGAGTTATTCTTACACTGCTTTCTCAAGACCCTCGAGTTCTCAAAATTTTGGGTGACAGTCATTACTGGTTGGTGACACTTCTAGGCCCACGCTACAAGGAGCACTTTATATCTCTTATTCCTCAGTAGTGTTGAGCCACCCCCGTAGTGTTCGAGTTCGGTTCGTCGAACACCCGTGTGTTCGCCGAACTGTTCGCTGAACTGCTCGTCGAACACCTTCGAACACCGTTAAAACCAATGGCAGGCAAACAAAAACACATAGAAACACATAGAAAACACCTTCAAAGGTGTCCAAAAGCTGACAAACTGCTCAGAAGACATAACTAACACATGGAAAAGTGACAAGTACATATAGTCATGCGAAAAGAAAAGAGGTGGAGGAGTAAAAGGAGGGGGAGACACAGATATAGGCATGTCATGCCCTTCTAAAATCCAAAAAGTGAGAAGCCGACACGGCCAGTCCATTCCTGCCCGTGACACCTACGTGTTGCCGGGTCTGTGCCAGAGCCGCGGTGGACCCTGACGGCCAGCCCCCCTCTCCCAATACTGGTGCCTGTCCGCTGGTGGGTGGAGCGAGCCCCTCTGTGGTGGAGGCAGCTCTAAGCTTTTTAATTTAAATTGTCTCTCTAATTTGAATGAATACACTTTAAATCCATTTACAAGGATCTATTGGAGGGCAAGTCTCATGCCAGCAGCCGCGTAATTCCAGCTCCAGTAGCGTCCACTAAAGCTGCTGCAGTTAAAAAGCTTTTATAAGGATCGAGCTCGGCTGTCCACCGCAAGGCATCCTACTGCCAGTCCGAGCCCCTATGCCTTGGGGTGCCTCCTGATGCTCTTCACTGAGTATCCTGTGGTCCCGAAGCATTTCCTTTGAAAAAATTAAGTGTTCAAACTACAGGTGGTGTAGCTTGCTTAACAGCTGGGATAATCCGCTGACTAGCAGACACTGCTACTAGGCACAAAGTATTTCCTGGGCTAGATGCAGTTAAAAATTTGTAATTAGATACTCTCATTGGATGCTGAGAAAGCATTCCATAAAGTCTCATGGCACGCCATATATTATTCTCTTAAAAAGCTTCGGGTAGGGGTCTAGGGGACCCTTTTATAGCCAAAATCATGGCCCTGTATCGCAATATGTCACCTAGGCTGAAGATAAATGGAACTGTAGCACCCAGAGGGCTCAGTTGCTACAGAGGTATTGCACCTCACCCAGAGGTGTGATATCTCACTCTCAGGTAAGGATGGAGTGTGGATCAGGACCCGACACCTGCCTGCATTACACCACATTGCCGTGGGGCAGGGCGACCAATATGCCCCTGAGATGGGCACGACAGTCCCTGTCCCTGGCTGGAGTGGGGGGAGGGAACACTGAGGAAGGGGAACCCGGTAGTGCAGGAGCAGGGAGGAAGCAGTTCCTGGGTGCATTGAGAAGGGAGTATAAAAGGTGGGCACCATCTTAGTTCAATGCAGAGAAGTCTGAGCAGAAGTGGCAGGGAGCAGGGGCTCTGCATGAGCTCTGCTCCGGAGGCGGGCCTAGTAACAGAGGCCCAGGCCTGGAAGAGGGAGAAGGAAGGAAGAGGAGCGGAGAAGGCTCCAGGAACGAGGAATGAAGGGATCCCAGGGGTGCGGACGGGCGAGTCGCCACCGCACGCCCGAATCCACCTGCGTGGAGGGGTCAGGCCAAAGGGGGAGACCGGTCCCCGAACTAGTGGAGGCAGGAAACGACCCTCAGCTAGAAACCAGAGGCTCTGACATTTTATGTGGCGCAGCCCCTCGCTACACCCGCTAGGAAGGCACCACATAGGGTCAGGGAAACTGGCGCCAAGTTTACCAAGAGGAGGCCCGAGGCAGCCGGACAGAAGTGTTGGTAAGAAAGGCCAGACAAAGGACACACAAAGGGGGTCCTGTGAAGTGCTCCAAAGTTATCTGGGAGTTGTCTGAGCCCCTCACCTGGTGAGCACAGTACGACGTGGGCAGCCGTTACCTGCAGACGTGGTCTGGATAATAAGAACTGTGAGTAAAGGCCCTGAACTGCATCACTGACTCCGTGTCGTTACTGCTGCTGCCCTGCACCATCACCCCCATCCTCCGCATACACTGCCCTGAGGCTATACTCCTCCCGTGGGGAGTTATGCTACGCTCTGCTGCACCCACAACACCAGCCTCAGCGGTCTGCCCTGTAGCGGCGGTTCACTCTGACCGCAATCCACGGGTGGCGTAGTCGTACATTTAAACTTCAAAACCACATAAATAGTTCCGCCACTGGTTTGACCGCCCTGAGCCACGGAACCGGGTCGCCGCCACGAAGACTACAACCACCAGCATCCACCAAAAGGGTCCGGCTCCGGGTGTCCCAAGGCCCAGGGGGTGCGTCAGAACATTTTCATCACCTTTCACAATCACCAATGGGACAAGGCAGGGATGTCCTCTGTCCCCTCTCTTATACATCCTAGTGACGGAGCACCTGCTCTCATCAATTCGCCATAACCCCAATATTAGGTGGATTGAGGTGGGAGGCACCGAGAACAAGTGCTCTCTATTTGCTGATGATGTCTTAGTATATATCACTCAATCACATATATCCATCCATGCTGTTATGGCTGAAATAGATCACTTTGTTACATGGTCAAATTTTAAAATCAATGCAGCGAAGTTTGTGGCCCTCGATGTCTCCCTCCCCAAATCCATATAGGATTCCATCCGGTCCAACTTTCCCTTTGCCTGTCCCTCACAGGGTATCAAATACTTAGGAATTCCTATTCATAGAGACCTCTCCCATCTATGTTATCTTAATTTTGGGCCCTTTATTGAACAACTCCATACAGACCACGGTTGGCAAGTTAGAACTGTAAGATTCACTACGTGAACCGCTGGTGTTTTGTGGAAAAGCACATGTACACTGCGTTCCAAATTATTATGCAAAAAGTGTTTAGGAGTGATAAGGGAAGAATTTGTTTGTTTGTCAGTTAAACTCATTGATGGTTGTGATGAACCTGTAGCCGCCATCTTGGTAATGATAAATCATATCCAGGGATGGCCACACTTCAGCAGCCCCCACCCTTGGGACCTTCTGTTAAAACGTCAACTAGATAGTTTCCCCCCATCCAGGCTCCTGTAAGATAAGAAGCCCCGGGGCCTACTTAACACTTGAATGCTAGGAGCTTCAAAGACTTCGAGAGGAAACACAGCCAGCAGGGGGGGGGTGCTTCGTCTATCTGTACCTGACCATTTGTCCCATAGGACTAGTTTCTTTGTCTGTCACAAGCATGGAGGCATAAGATATAGAAACATGAAAAGTACACGCATGTTGCGTGGGATGGGCCAATAAAAAAATATCACGGCGTCCCGGAGCCATTGCGCACACAAGCCTCCGCGGTAGACGTTTGTACGTGCTCTGGAAGCCAAGATATAGCGCTGAGCCATTCCTGAGGACCGTATGGTATCATAATTGATATCAAAAGGTCGGTTACGGCGGCCCGAATCCATGGGAACCCCTGGGGGTATCCTGAGACCATCCCAGAAGAAGTTATTGGGTTCCTTAGAATTTGGGCTTCTGATCGAAGTTAGACCTGAGGGTGGAGACTGAGCCAGCTGACCTCACCAGCAGTGGGCGGGACGGGGCAGGTAAGATAGCAGGACAGACAAGAGACAAGTCAGTCTTGACCCAAGAGTGGGGTGCTGAACATCTGAGCACCAGCTGAGGCCACCAAGGGGAGGAGCAGTTTGACCATGCGGTGGTAGGCCTCAGCCTGTAACAAAGAACCGTGCCTGCGACCGCAGAATCCTTTCCCTGCGTCACAAGAAAATCAAGAAACCGGTAACTGATATGCTGTGGTGATTCTGTGTGTTGTATTCCATTGTTGTATAGTTTAGCCTGACCTTATACCTGTGTATATTTAGTTGTATATCGTGTATCTAGTGTATTATTATAATCAATTACCTCAAGTAATTGTGGGCCTGCCTTTTATTCTGCATAACGAACGCACGTCCGTGTGAGCTCGGCTCAAGCCAAAAACGCTACCCAGGGTTGGTTCCTGACCCGATATAGGCCCATTCACGGACTGGGCGTATATCTAAAATAGGGACTGGTGGCAGCATACCAACTGGGGATTGGGGAAGGCTGGTAGTGACGGTCGGAGGTTCAGATATATATATCCCTGGCGCGGCCAAGGAAGATATATATACCGCCCTCACTACAGAGGGCCCCGATACCCAGTAGGTTACAGGACAGTCTCCCTGGCGACCGCTTATCCTAGGTGCAGTTCCTTGACTGACCTGAGGCTAAGAGGGCGCTAGCGAGTTGTGCTGTGTAGTGACGTTACGGTTTAGTGACGTTGAAGGGAACACTCTACCGTGTTCCCTGTGCTGGTTGCAGCTTCCTGGCACTACTTTCTCTAGGTGCAGTACCTTGACTGACCTGAGAGGTAAGGGGGCGCCAGAGAGCTGCACCCACCGGCCGGCTTTCATCACAATGGTGATGTGTGTCAGGGCTCTTTATATCACTGTAAGCAATTGCAGACACCTGTGCTAATTAGTTTGGCAGGTGTGTCCAATGAAAGGCAAGACTACTTAAGAAGGCTCTCTCACATTATTAAGCAGCCTACATTTTCTGCCAAAATGGGAAAGAAAAAGGATGTGTCGGCTGCTGAGAAGCAACAAATTGTGGAGTGTTTAGGTCAAGGCATGACTACAATCAACATTGTGCGATGATCAGGATGAAGTGTCTTGGCAATCAAGAAGTATGTAGCTGATTCACAGTACACACGTGTGCGTGCTGATAAGGGCAAATTGAGGACTCTTTCCTACAGGCAATTACGTCAGGTTGAAAGAGCAGCGGCAAAAAGCCTTGTCATAGCAGCAGACAAGTTTTTGAAGCTGATTGTGCCTCCAACGTCCCCCGAACAACAAGATGCAGGGTCCTTCAGAGGTTTGCAGCTGTGCATACGCCATCCTGTCGACCTCCTCTATCCACTTCACACAAGCAGAAACGGCTCCAGTGGGCCAAACATTACATGAAGACTGATTTCAAAACAGTTTTGTTCACGGATGAGTGCCGTGCAGCGCTCGATGGTCCAGATGGATGGAGTGGAGGATGGCTGGTTGATGGACACCCCATGCAAACACGGCTACAGCGCCAACAAGGAGGAGGTGGAGTAATGTTTTGGGCTGGAATCATGGGGAGAGAGATTGTCGGCCCCTTTAGGATCCCTGAAGGCGCTAAAGATGAACTCCATAATGTATGTGGATTTTCTCAAACAGCACTTCCTGCCATGGTTCAAGAAGAAGAACCGTGTATTTCACAGCAATATCATTTTTCTGCATGATAATGCAACATCTCATGCTGCACATAAAACATCTGCATCTCTGGCTTATATGGGCATAAAAGGGGACAAACTTATGGTGTGACCCCCATGCTCCCCTGACCTCTACCCCATTCAGAACCTTTGGAGCATCATTAAAAGGAGTGTCTATGATGGCGGGAGGCAGTTCACATCTAAGCAACAGCTCTGGGAGGGTATTCTGTCCTCATGCAAAATAATTGAAGCAGAAACCATCCAAAACCTGACAAATTCAATGGACAAGAGAGTTCAGAAGCTCCTTTCGAACAAGGGGTCCTATGTGAAAATGTAACATCACCTAGAATAAAGTTTTGAGTTGAAAACTGTTTGATTTCAGTTTCTAACAACCTGCTAATGCTTATAATTTCAAAAATGACCATTTTTTGGTCTTTGTTAAAATGAAAAGGTTGATCGAAAAGTTTGGGGGATCTAAGAGTGTGGCAACCCAGTAGTCATGATTACTTCGAATTCTGACAATATGAGGGTCATGCTGCAGGTAGTGCAGCAAGAAGGCACTTATGTGTCTTGCGCATCTCCGTGCCCCAAAATTATTTTCCGGGCTAGATGCAGCTAAAAATTATTTTTAATTTTAAATCTGGTGAAGCTTTAGTATAGATGGCCTAATAGGATCAGTGCTGCACACTGCTACAAAGCCCAAATTATTTTCCAGTCAAGATACAGATAAACATGATTAGTAATTTGAAAGCTTAAAACGGTTGGTAGGGTGATTTTAACCAATCATCAAGCTTTTACTCTCCCCAGGATGACACAGGGGTAGAAAAGTCGTTTCGGATCCATGATTTGTTCATCTTTATGAACGTGAGTCTGTCCACATTATCAGTGGAGAGCCGCGTGCGCTTATCTGTCAGCACACCACCAGCAGCGCTGAACACACGTTCAGACAGAACGCTGGCTGCGGGGCATGACAAGATCTCCAAGGCGTAAGTGGCTAGCTCCGGCCATTTATCCAGATTGGAAGCCCAAAAAGAGCAAGGGTCCAGTGACACAGTCGTGGCTTCAATGTTTACTTGGAGATACTCCTGTACCATCGTCTCTAGGCGTTGACTATGTGTCAGACTTCTTGTCTCCTGTGGCCTTGCAAAGGATGGGCTAAAAAAGTGGTGAAATGATTCTGCAAAATTGATGTTACCAGCAGATACTGTGGTTCTGTTACGGTTTGAGTGCTGAACACTTGACGGTCCCACGGTTGGCAAGTTGGAACTGTGAGATTCACTACGTGCACCACTGGTATTTTGTGGAAAAGCACATGTAAGATTCTGCAACAGTCTCTGCTGATACTCCTGCATGCGTGCATCCCTTTCTATGGCAGGAATAATTTCTGCAAATTTACTTTTGTACCGGGGATCTAACAGTGTGGCAACCCAGTAGTCAGGATTATTTCTAATTCTCACAATTCGAGGGTCATGTTGCAGGTAGTGCAGCAAGAAGGCACTCATGTGTGTTGCGCATCCAGGAGCACCAAGTCCCTGTTGTGTTGGTGGCGAGGTAACAATCATGCTTCCTTCCTCTGTCCTCTCCCCCCAACCTCGCACAACAGAAATGTGATCAAGGTCTCCCTCATCTGATGAGTCTTCCATCAGTTCGTCCTCCACTTCTTCCTGGGCTCCTGCACCTTCGTCACTAGTTTGGCTGCTACCATGCGCCCTGGTAAAACCATCTCCCCCACCCTCACATGCCTGCCGCCTTGGTGCTGCCGACCGTCTGGACCTTGCAGATGTTAGCCCTTCCGCATACAACTCCTCCTCCTCTACTTCCTCCACCTCCTCTTGTGCCACCACCTGACTCCGAATTCTGTTTAACATGTGCTCCAGCATGTAAATCACCGGAATAGTCATGCTGATAATGGCATCGTCAGCACTAAACATCTTCGTCGCCATTTCAAAACTGTGCAGAAGGGTGCATAGGTCCCTGATCTGAGACCACTCCTCCAGCGTGATTTGCCCCACCTCTGAATCTCGTTGGCCCAGGCTATACGTCAGAACGTATTGCACCAGGGCTTGTCGGTGCTGCCACAGTCGCTGCAACATGTGCAGAGTTGAATTCCACCGGGTAGGCACATCGCATTTTAGCCGGTGAAGTGGCAGGCCCAACGACTTCTGTAGAGATGTAAGTCGCTGAGCTGCGGGATGCGAACGGCGGAAGTGAGCACACAGCGACCGTGCCCTCTGCAGAAGGCCATCTAGTCTGGGATAGTGGGCTAAAAATTGATGGACAACCAGGTTCAACACGTGAGCCATACAAGGCACGTGTGTGACATTGCCACGGCGAAGGGCCGCACCCAGGTTTGCAGCATTGTCGCACACGGCCTTCCCTGGTTTCAGGTCCAGTGGAGACAACCATTCATGAAATTGGTTCTCCAGAGCTGACCACAACTCCTCAGCTGTGTGACTCACATTTCCCAGACATTTCAATGTAAAAACCGCCTGATGACGTTGAGCCCTACTGCCAGCATAGTAAGGAGGTGTGCAGGATCCCTTCTGCGCAGTTAGAAAGCTTGTGGCATGACCAGACAGGCTTTGGGTGCAGGTGGAAGACCGAGAGGAGGTTGAGGAGGCAGAAGCAGTGGAGGAACTTTGACATAAAGAGGATTGACGCACAACTCGTGGGGACGGCAAGACTTGGACAGCAGCCCCTTGTCCTGCTGTCACCATAGTTACCCAGTGCCCAGTCAGCGACATGTAACGCCCCTGTCCATGCCTACTCGTCCAAGTGTCTGTGGTGAAATGCACCCTGTCACACACAGAGTTTCTCAAAGAAGCGGTGATGTTGTGTGCGACATGCTGGTGGAGCGCAGGCACACCTTTCTTTGAGAAGTAGTGCCGACTGGGCATCTGGTACTGGGGCACTGCGACGGACATAAGGTCTCGAAAATCCTCTGTGTCCACCAGGAGGAAAGGCAGCATTTCTGTAGCCAAGAGCTTGCAGATGGTGAAATTCAACCTCTTAGCTTTCTCATGGCTAGGAGGAAATGGTCTTTTACTTGTCCACATCTGAGGGACCGAGGGCTGGCTATTGTGCTTAGACGGGGTTGATAAGGGTGTCCCCGGCAAACTGCCGGTCTGTGAGGAAGATGCAGGCGGACATGTTAGGTTGCCTTGATCTAAAGGTGGTGCTATCGATGTCGGACAGCGCTCAACACCAGCTGGTGTTCCCACCTCCAAAGAAAATGATGACCTGCCAATCACGCTGGCTGTTGCGGGTAAAGAGGTGGCAGGTCTGCGCCCCAAAACAGGTGTGACTGCTGTCCCCCCAGTCACAGAGGATGAAGAGGCCGCGGATGCACAAGATATGGCAGACGGTGGTTGGCCCGGCCGGCTAGGCCGCATTGTAGCACACTGAGCTTCCCACTGCAACTTATGCTTCATGTCCATGTGCCGGTTCATGCATGAAGTACTCAAACTATGTATTTTTTGGCCTCTACTTAGCTTTTGCTGACAAATGTTACAGATAACACGAGTTGGGTCATCTTTATCGATCTGAGAAAATGCCCAGGCTATGCAAGGCTTAGCACCCATGCGACCTGAAGAGCCACCACGACTTGTGGTGAGAGGCAGAGTTGTGTTTGAGGATGCAGTTGTTGACGTGCTTCCAGTACTACGTCTCTGTCCAGGAAGGCGCAACCTGACCTCGTCGTCACTAGCATCTTCCTCCACCTCCTCTGCTGACCTCATCTCTTGGCTGACTGTGGGTTGACAGTAAGTGGGATCTCCAACCTCATCATCATCACCTTGTGTGTTATCACACCCGTCGTCCTCAGAGCCAACCTGTTCCTGCCCTGACAAAAAACTAAAGTTGTCGCTCCAATCAGGTATTTGAGTTTTATCATCGTCTTCCTCATTGTCTCCACCAACAGGAGTTACAGTTTGGGAATGAGGGTCTACATTATGGTCAGAACCTTCTGCGTCTGGTCCTGGATTCGACTCATAAAGATTCTGGGCATCAGTGCAGATCATTTCCTCGTCTGGATTCACAGAAGCGCTGGAGTCGACCTCTGATTCCCAGGCTATAGTATGAGTAAACAGCTCTGCAGATTCAACCATCTGTTCTACCTCATACTCAGACGGGCAGCTGGAGATTTGGGAGCTGTGAGGAAGCAAGTGCGATTTGGGTGACACCTTTGAGGACTGGAGTATTTGTGATGTTGAAGTTGATGTGGAGGAGAGCCCACTTAAAGGAGCACTTGATATCCGTTGAAGCACCTGCTGTTTTTGTGCCTCATCTGGAATTTGTAGCGATTGGCGTGGCCGTAAGAAAGGGATCTTATCACATTGTCCGCTAAAAGAAGTAGACATTTTAGTTTGGCTGGAAGATGGTCTTTCTTCTGCACCTACCCCACGGACACAACCTTTTTTCCCCTTCCCAACACGCCTATTCCCCTTTCCACCAGCAGCAGGCCTTTTTCCACTCATTTTGGTGGTTAACTAATTCACAACTCTGGAGTTGTTTGCACAAAAAAACAATGGATGGTAACCGAGCAGAGCTGAGTGGCCAAACTGTGGTATTAGGCCAAAACTATTGGCTGGGTTAGATGCAGAAAAAAATTATTTTTAATTTGCAACCTGATGGAGGTCAGTATAGATGGACTAATAGACCAAGTCCCACACACCGCTAGAAGCCCAAATATTTTTTCAGAGCTAGCTGCAGAAAATTTTTTTATTCAATTTGCAACCTGATGGAGGTCAGTATAGATGGACTAATAGACCAAGTCCCACACACTGCTAGAAGCCCAAATATTTTTTCAGAGCTAGATGCAGAAAAAAAATATTTTTAATTTGCAACCTGATGGAGGTCAGTATAGATGGACTAATAGACCAAGTCCCACACACCGCTAGAAGCCCAAATATTTTTTCAGAGCTAGATGCAGAAAAAAATTATTTTTAATTTGCAACCTGATGGAGGTCAGTATAGATGGACTAATAGACCAAGTCCCACACACCGCTAGAAGCCCAAATATTTTTTCAGAGCTAGATGCAGAAAAAAATTATATTCAATTTGCAACCTGCTGGAGGTCAGTATAGAAGGACTAATAGAACAAGTCCCACACACTGCTAGAAGCCCAAATATTTTTTCAGAGCTAAATGAAGAAAAAAATTATTTTTAATTTGCAACCTGATGGAGGTCAGTATAGATGGACTAATAGACCAAGTCCCACACACTGCTAGAAGCCCAAATATTTTTTCAGAGCTAGATGCAGAAAAAAATTATTTTTAATTTGCAACCTGATGGAGGTCAGTATAGATGGACTAATAGACCAAGTCCCACACACTGCTAGAAGCCCAAATATTTTTTCAGAGCTAGATGCAGAAAAAAATTATATTCAGTTTGCAACCTGATGGAGGTCAGTATAGATGGACTAATAGAATGATGCTATGCCCAAAAGATTTTACTTCACTAGGTGCAGTAAAAAAATTTTTATTCTATACACAGGTGGTATATCTTGCAACACAGATAGGCTACTCCACTGACTAACACACTCTGCAATAGGCCAAAAAGGATTAGCTTTGCTAGATTCAGCCAAATGCTGTGAAAAAAACTTGCACAGCACTGGCATAGACCTGCCTGGCAAAAACTGATAAGAACTGATGTAACCTAGTCCTGAAAAGGACTCCAATTACAATTAGTCTTTACTCCCACAATCTATCTATTTAAGAGCACAGACCTGCCTGATAAAAGTCGTAGGAAATGCTGTAACCTAGTCCTTAAAAGGACTGCAATCACAACTATTCCCTACTCCCAAGCTATCTGTATATTTGTGCGAAAATTGGCTTGAAATTAACAAGGTATAGCGCACACAGCAACAGCGGTGCCGTCTAACACGCAGCTGCAGCAGTGAGAAAATGGTGGCGACGGGGAAAATGGCTTGGTCTTATAGGGCAAGGACATGTGACATACACTGCCAATCACACATGCCCTTGCTTGTGTGAAAAAAAGCACTTCGCTCCGTGTGTGCGCTGCTGATAGGCTGACAGATTGCACCTCCCCACTGCAAATGCGGGAAAGAGAAAAAAAAATGGAGATCTTCATTGTTCCTGCAGAGATCCATCCCCTGCCCCTCCCCCCGCCCCGCTGTACACTCAAACTGCGTATTAACATTAATTTTCATCATTACTGAGAAAAAATCCAGTTATGATTTTGGTGCACGAACAGTTGTCGAACATAACCTCGAACAGCCGAATTTTTCTCAAATTGTTCGTGTTCGCCGACCGGCTCGAACACCGCCCAAAACAGCTCGAATTTGAGATTGGCGAACAGTTCGAGTAGAACAACGCTCATCTCTAATCAACACCCTATATAAGGTGTGCTTAATTATTAGGCAACTTCCTTTCCTTTGGCTAAATGGGTCAGAAGAAAGATTTGACGGTCTCTGTAAAGTCCAAAATTGTGAGATGTCTTGCAGAGGGATGCAGCAGTCTTAAAATTTCCAAACTTTTGAAGCGTGATCACTGAACAATTAAGCGTTTCATGGCAAATAACCAACAGGGTCGCAAGAAGCGTGTTGGCTAAAAAAGGCACAAAATAACTGCCCATGAATTGAGGAAAATCAAGCGTGAAGCTGCCAAGATGCCATTCGCCACCAGTTTTGCCATATTTCAGAGCTGCAACGTTACTGGAGTATCAAAAAGCACAAGGTGTGGGATTCTCAGGGACATGGGCAAGGTAAGGAAGGCTGACAAATGACCACCTTTGAACAAGAAACATAAGATAAAACGTCAAGAATGGGCCAAGAAATATCTTAAGACTGATTTTTCAAAGGTTTTATGGACTGATGAAATGAGAGTGACTCTTGATGGGCCAGATGGATGGGCCAGAGGCTGGATCAGTAAAGGGCAGAGAGCTCCACTCCGACTCAGACGCCAGTAAGGTGGAGGTGGGGTACTGGTATGGGCTGGTATCATCAAAGATGAACTTGTGGGACCTTTTCGGGTTGAGGATGGAGTGAAGCTCAACTCCCAGACCTATTGCCAGTTTCTGGAAGACAACTTCTTCAAGCAGTGGTATAGGAATAAGTCGGTATCGTTCAAGAAAAACATGATTTTCATGCAGGACAATGCTCCATCACATGCATCCAACTACTCCACAAGCGTGGCTGGTCAGTAAAGGTCTAAAAGAAGAAAAAATAATGACATGGCCCCCTTGTTCACCTGATCTGAACCCCATAGAGAACCTGTGGTCCATCATAAAATGTGAGATCTACAGGGAGGGAAAACAGTACACCTCTCGGAACAGTGTCTGGGAGGCTGTGGTGGCTGCTGCACACAATGTTGATCGAAAACAGATCAAGCAACTGACAGAATCTATGGATGGAAGGCTGTTGAGTGTCATCATAAAGAAAGGTGGCTATATTGATCACTAATTTTTGGGGTTTTTGTTTTTGCATGTCAGAAATGTTTATTTCTAAATTTTGTGCACTGATATTGGTTTACCTGGTGAAAATAAACAAGTGAGATGGGATTATATTTAGTTTTTATTAAGTTGCCTAATAATTCTGCACAGTAATAGTTACCTGCACAAACAGATATCCTCCTAAGATAGCCAAATCTAAAAAATACCCACTCGAACTTCCAAAAATATTAAGCTTGGATATTTATGAGTCTTTTGGGTTGATTGAGAACGTAGTTGTTGATCAATAATAAAAATAATCCTCTAAAATACAACTTGCCTAATAATTCTGAACACAGTGTAGTAAAGAATGTGGTCCACAGAGTTTTTTAGGGGTTCCGGTGGGGCCGTGGCCGATCCTACTTACAGTCCGTAGTCCAGCGATGACGTCGGGAGATGGCAGGGGCTCGGAGCGAGAGCGGAGTCCCGGCCGGTGACTGCCGCGAGCTCGCGTACTTCCGGGTAGAGGGAGAGAGAGGGGAAGATGCGCTTCTCGTGGAAAGTGTGCGAGAGGAGCAGCGTGACACGGAGTCACGTGGTGCGTAGCGTGCACTAGGTACGGAGGCCTGTTGGCGCCTACTCAGCTGGGTTTAGGAGCAATCCAACACGTTTCGACAGCTGCGGCTGTCTTCATCAGGGATGGTCTAACCCAGTCTGGTGTTGTCCTTATATACCTGGGGGTAGTGACGTCATTGATTGCTTGTCAGTCATTAAACATGCTTGACATGGTTTTAATAAAATCTCCTTGTCTCCAGTGTTTGTGGACTATTTTATGCCTACTACTTGGATTCCTTTTGTAGACCCGTTATGCTTCTCCATAAAATGTTTAGAGAGAGGATGGCCCGTGTATTTGTTTTTAATATTCCGCAGGTGTTCGTTGATCCTAATGTTCATAGGTCTTTTTGTTCTACCTACATATAGTTTCTCACACGGGCATAATAGCCCGTAGATGACCCCTGTGGTATTGCAAGTTATAAAGTCTGGGATGGGGTATATTTCTTTCTGGTTGCTGACTGTGTGTTGTTTTAGTGTATTTAATGTTTTACACATCTTACATTTTTTTGCATGGGAAGAAGCCTTTTAGTTTTTGTTGGAATGGGGTCTGTGGTTGTTTGTGGATAGTATTATTTCTCACGGTGGGCGCTATAATCGACCCTAGGTTACGTGCCTTTTTAAATATAAATTTAGGTCTATTTGGCATCTGGTCCCCAATTATCTTATCATCTTTTAATATATGCCAATGCTTTTCTATGATTTTTCTAAAGATGTGGGTGTTGGCAGAATAAGGTGTGATAATAGGGATAATGGTATTGAGCTTAGGGTCATTTTGTTCTGGTTTAGTTGTGTTTACCTCAATTAGGAGGTTGTGTCGTGGTATTTTGGCTATTTTTTCTTTGGTGTTTTTGAGGAATTGTGCATTATATCCCTTTTCCAAGAATTTATTTGTGAGTAGTTCTGCTTCCATATTAAATTCTTGCGGTTTAGAGCAGTTTCTGTGTAGTCGCAGGTACTAGCTGCGGGGACGTTGAGTAACCAGTTGGGGAGGTGGCAGCTATCTATTGGGATGTCGCCATTAGCGTCAGTTGGTTTATGATACTTGCGGGTCCGGATGCAGTTGTCCTCAATGTAAATGTTGAGGTCTAAAAAGTTAACTGTACTGGTGCTGGTGGTAGATGTAAATTCCAGGAAAAAATCGTTCTTATTAATTTCCGCTATGAATGAGTTTAGTGATGATTGGTCACCTGACCAAATGAATAGGATATCATCAATGAATCTTCGCCATAGGACCAGGTTCGTATGCGGGAGGCCTCCGGGTTGTATGGCTAGAGATTCCCATTGGTCCACGTAGAGATTTGCATAGCTGGGTGCGAACCTGGTCCCCTTGGCGGTGCCCCACTGCTGGGAGTAGTAGTCCCCCTCGTATAGGAAATAATTGTGTGTCAGTATAAATAACATGCAGTCCGTAATAAACTTACTTTGTTCTGGGGGCATTTTTTTATTAAGGAAATGGAGGGCAGCTTCACAACCTTTGGTGTGTTGTATATTTGTATATAGGGAAGTTATGTCCAATATTCCCATGATATAGTGATTCTTCCACGGGATATTATTTAGTAACTGGATAGTGTGTTTGCTATCTTTCTGGTGGGAGGGAAGGTTTGGGACTAGGTCCTGTAGGTGGTGGTCACCAGCCTAGAAAGGTTAGCTGTCAGGCATTGTATGCCAGAGATGATTGGTCTCCCTGGTGGATTTTTTTGGTCCTTATATATTTTGGGGAGGTGGTAGAAGGCGGCTAGTCTGGGATATTGGATGTTGACATAGTCATATTCGTTTTTGTTAAGTTAACCTTCCTGAAGTCCTTTTTTGGTTAATGTACGTCATCGCTGGACTACGGACTGTAAGTAGGATCGGGCCACGGCCCCACCGAAACCCCTAAAAAACTCTGCGGACCACATTCTTTACTATTCCCCGCAGAACCTGCAGCCAAATTCCGCAATCTGATCCTGAAGCCCCAGCCACCAGCTACCACTAGGCAACCAGACACCGACCTCTCAGCCTGAGCCTCCTGCTGCACCCACCCCACCAACCTCTTCCCTATCCTTGACTCCGTACCAAGACAGGTACGGAACAAACAACCATTAACTACTGACCACCCTGTCTGTATCCCAGCATATAATTAACTACTCGCGCCAACAGAACGCTGGCCATCTCTAGCCACCACTGATACAGCCAGAGCCTCCTGCTGCATCCACCCAACGGGGACCATTACCAGTATCCCATTTCTACTCTGAGATATCTCTGGACACCCCTTTAATCAACCTAACAGGTAATTCAAGGCACCTCACTAAACAGACTGTATACTTTATCAGAGGACCTAATCAGTTATTACCCTATTTTCTCCTGTAGACATACTTCGAAAAAGCAGACAGAGCCCCCTGCTGTATTCACATAATGAGGATAACCTGGTCCCAACCAACCTCAACGGACCCTACCTCCACACCATCACTGGACTCTCTCTGGTACCCCTTATAGTCCACCCACCAGGTAACCCAGTATCTTTCATTCTCCCTACTAATTGAGTATTATCCCATTTGTCTCTCCTAGACAAACCTCTGGAAGAACCCAATACAACATGACCATAGTCCAAGAAAGACAGCCGCACAACCGCCCCTACAGCCTGCTGATTGCCGCATCAATAGCAGGTAATTCACCACTCACTCACAGACAGGTAAACCACTGACTACTGAATAAAGCTACCCCCACGATTCCAGCATTTTTTGTTCTCTACCCTAGGTACCTCACGTTCTCCACCACAGGTACCACTACAGCTCACCGCCAACAAATCACCCTACCTACTGAAAGGACCTACCAACCAAGCACAGCAGGTAAAAATATATAAAAATATATATACCAAAATAAAAATGAACCAATACTCCTTTGGCGGCCGAAATATCAAACTAATGCACCTCTTATTTCTCATACTAGGTATACGAACCTCTGTCCCCCAAACCATCAAGTCCAATCGAGCACTCCAAGACCCTGAGGAACTAGAAAGCACATATTTATTTATCTATTTATTTATCTATCAATTTTAATACTGAATTTTATCAAATGTTATTTATGTATCCAATCCCGTGATATCACTATATATCACTGTTTTAGACTACTCTCAAAATAATATTTTAAGTACTCCACTTATCTGTATCAATAAAAGTTTTTCTTTTTAACAAATACCTCTCCTGCTTTCTCTCTTCTCACTACCACTAGCGCAAATTCACACTTTTTAACCATAACTTAAAAAGACGGTTTTAATGCCCCTGGGAAAAGTGGTGGAGGTCGCAGTAGCTTAACAAGATGGTTTTAATGCCCCTTGGAGAAATGGTAGAGGTTGCAGTAGCTTAACAAGATGGTTTAAATGCCCCTTGGAAGAATGGTGGAGGTCGCAGTAGCTTAACAAGGCGGTTTTAATGCCCCTTGGAAGAGACGTGGAGGTCACAGTGGAATAAAAAGACAATATCAATGCCCCTTGAAAACTCAGTGGAGGGGGCAGTAGCTTAACAAGACGGTTTTATTGCCCCTGGGAAGAGTGGTGGAGGTCACAGTAGCTTAACAGGATGGTTTTAATGCCCCTAGGAAGAATGGTGGAGGTCGCAGTAGCTTAACAAGACTGTTTTAATGCCCCTTGGAAGAATAGTGGAGGTCGCAGTAGCTTAACAAGATGGTTTTAATGCCCCTGGGAAAAGTGGTGGAGGTCACAGTAGCTTAACAACACGGTTTTAATGCCCCTTGGAAGAGACAAAGAGGTTGCAGTAGCTTAACAAGACGGTTTTAATGCCCCTTGGAAGAATGGTGGAGGTCGCAGTAGCTTAAAAAGTTGGTTTTAATGCCCCTTGGAAGAATGGGGGAGGTTGCAGTAGGTTAACAAGATGGTTTTAATGCCCCTGGGAAGAGTGGTGGAGGTCGCAGTAGCTTAACAAGACGGTTTTAATGCCCCTTGGAGAAGTGGTGGAGGTTGCAGTAGCATAACAAGATGGTTTTAATGCCCCTTGGAAGAATGGTGGAGGTTGCAGTAGCTTAACAAGATGGTTTTAATGCCCCTTGGAAGAGACGTGGAGGTCACAGTGGAATAAAAAGACAATATCAATGCCCCTTGAAAATGTGGTGGAGGTTCCAGTAGCTTAACAAGATGGTTTTAATGCCCCTGGGAAGAGTGGTGGAGGTCGCAGTAGCTTAACAAGACAGTTTTCATGCCCATGGGAAGCGTGGTGGAGGTCACAGTAGCTTTACAGGATGGTTTTAATGCGCCTTGGAAGAATGGTGGAGGTCGCAGTAGCTTAACAAGGCTGTTTTAATGCCCCTTTGAAGAGTCATGCAGTACAGCATCTTAAAAACATTATTCCCATTATTGGGGAGTGGGTCTCCCATAGTCTTTCCCTATGCTTTCCAAGCAAAAGCTGCCAAAAATTAGAAGGGAAGAACTTGCAATGCTGGCAACACGGACCAAGGTCACCCTGGTGGTGTAGTGGTTGTGGAGGCTGAGGATAAGGAGAAGAGCAAAATACAGATGAAATGAGGAAGCGTATACCCATGTGTGGGTGTGAAGTGGTGCATGGGAATACACCTCCCGAAATAACACAGTGGATTTGACTTTATGTTACTTTGCTGTCATTTGGTGGTGATGAGAAGTCCGGCCCAATACAGCCCTTGTTCATTTTGATAAGAGTCAGCTTGTCAGCATTGTCAGTTGACAGGCGAGTGCGCTTATCAGTTATAATTCCCCCAGCGGCACTAAAAACACGCTCCAATAACACAGTAGCGGCAGGGCAGGCCAGGACCTCCAAGGCATACAGAGCAAGTTCATTCCAAGTGTCCATCTTGGATACCCAATAATTAAAAGGCACAGAGGAATCACGGAGGACGCTGGTACAGTCAGCAAGGTACTCCCTCACCATCTTTTGAAACTTTCCACTCCTTGAGAGAGTACCCCGAGCCTCAGGGCCTGTAAACTGGGCGGGTCTCAGAAAAATGTCCCAGAATGTTGACAGTGTTCCCCTGCCTCTGCTGGATTGGAGATGCATCTATCTTGCCTGTACGCCTTGGCTGGTCAACGAACTGTGACCTCTGCCGCTAGAGTGTTCAGATGGGAACTTTTTTAACAGTTCTGCAGCAAGGGCCTTCTGGTACTGCCACATTTTTGTAGACCTCTCCACCTCAGGAATAAGAGAGTGAAAGTTCTCCTTGAAGTGGTGGTCTAAAAGTGTCACCATCCAGTAATGACGGTCACCCAACATTTTGACAACGCGAGGGTCACGGTTAAGGCAGTGTAACATAAAGTCAGCCATGCGTGCCAGACTGGTAACGGGCAAGACTTCCGTGTCCTCACCAAGATGATGACTGACCATGCTCTCCTCCTCCTCCTCCTCCTCCTCCCCCCTGTCCTCAGGCCACCCACGCTGAACTGATGGTATGACAGTTGTACAGGTACTACCTTCTACAGCGCATGATACCAGTTCCTGTTATTCCTCCTCATCCTTCTCCTCTCCCTCATTGTCCCACAATGCACGTTGGGGTGAGATGAGGCTGGGCTGTGTGTAATCTCCCGCTACGGCTTCTTGATCCATCTCATCATACTCTGGCTGCAATTCCTCCTCTTTAATTCTCTGCAGAGAAGGTTGCAAAAGACAGACAAGTGGGATGCTGACGATAATGATGGCGTCATCGCCACTCGCCATCTTGGTGGACTCCTCCAAGTTTGTCAGGATGGTACATATGTCAGACATCCAGGTACACTCCTGAGGTCTTATGTGTGGAGTTTGACCTGAATATCGGAATATCGACGCCGTTGTTGCAGCTGGTACTCCACAACTGCTCTCTTCTGCTCACAAATCCTTTGCAACATGTGGAAGGTAGAGTTCCAGCGTGTCGGGACATCACACACCAGTCGGTGTGCCGGAAGCTGCAAACGCTGCTGCAGCACAGCAAGGGCAGCGGAAGCTGTATCCGACTTGCGAAAATGAGCTGACAGGTGGCGTACTTTGTCGAAGCAGATCTGGCAACTTGGGGTATGATTTAAGAAACCGCTGAACCACGAGGTTAAGCACATGAGCCAGGCATGGTACGTGTGTGATCTCGCCTCGCCTCAGAGCCACCACCAGGTTACGGCCATTGTCACACACGACCATGCCGCGATGTAGGTTCAGCGGTCTCAGCCACAGATCTTCCTGCTCTTTCACAGCTGTCCACAACTCACAAGCAGTGTGACGTTTATCACCTAAGCTTATGAGTTTCAGCACAGCCTGTTGCTGCTTGGCTGGACAGTACTGCAGTGTTTCCAGCTTGTAACTGATGTGGTGATATCTGAGATGGAGGCTGAACATGAGGAGGAGGAGGATGATGCGCGGGAGCTGTACACTGTGGGGGCAACTCTGAATGACATAGGGCCCGCAATCCTCGGTGTGGAGAGGATGTGTTCCGTCCCAAGGTCCGATTGGGTCCCATCTTCCACTATGTTTACCCAGTGTGCCATCAGGAAGATGTACCGTCCCTGGCCACAAGCACTTGTCCACGTGTCCGTTGTCATGTGGACTCTCCCAGTAACTGCATTGTTGAGGTCATGGCAGATGTTTTGGGACACAAGCTTGTGTAGTGCCGGGATGGCACACCGGGCAAAATATTGTCGGCTGGGGACCGAGTACCGAGGGATGGCCTCCGCCATAAGGTTGCGGAAGGATTATGTCTCCACCAGCCTAAAAGACAGCATTTCCAACGTAAGCGGTCGTGAAATGTGCGAATTTAGGACTGTGGCCTGTGGGGCGTGGGCTGCGAATTAGCACTTTCATTCAAAGCTCTGGGATATGGACAATTGAACGCTGCGGTGGGACGTGGACGTTGATGCTGTTTCTTGAGAAACTGCCATAACAAGTGAAGACTGAGAGGAGGGGGCATCTTTGCATGCAGTATGGACAGGGGATTGCCTTGCACGCACAACAGGGGGTTCTATTACATGCACAACAGTGGAAGAAGCAGTGGTGACACCCGCTGACACTGGTCATGGACCTGGAGTTCGCCCCACAAAGTCGGGTGCTTTGCTGCCATGTGCCTGATCATGCTGGTGGTGGTCAGGCAGGTAGTTTTGTCACCCCTGCTGATGCTGGCATGGCAGGTGGTACAAATGGCCTTTTTGGGAATATCAGCAGAGTCTTTAAAAAAATTCCAGACTCTGGAAGACCTACCGGTTGTACTGGCAACGTCCCTCGTGTTGGTGTTACGGGGAACTGTTGTCCGCCTTCTGTGTGCGGCCACCACACTGCTTCTTCCTGTCTGTTGGGGTACTCTGCCTCCCTCCCCCTGTGTGCTGCTGGCCTCGCTCTGTGTGTCCTCCTGCCACATTGGGTCAGTAACTAGATCATCCACCTCTTCCTCCTCTTCCACTTGCGCACCACAATCCTCCTCCTCACTTCGTGGCAATTGTGTCTAGTCATCGTCCACCTCTTGTGACAAATTGCCAGCATCGACTTCCTCTGGCCGTGGCTGTTCAAATATTTGGGCAATGCTACATGGGATCTCCTCTTCCACCACTTCAAGCTGAGCAGGCGAGGGGCACAAATATGGAAATGGACCAGTGAACAGCTCTTCAGAGTGTCCAAGTGTGGGATCAGTTGCTGTCTGACGACACACGGCATGGTGGGAGGAAGGAGCATCAGGGTGAGGAAGAGTATGCGATCAAGACTCACGGCTACTAAAACTTGACCATGTGGAAGACAGACTGGAGGTGGTGGTGCCCAGGTAACTGGCAATATTATCTGCTATCCAATTAATAACCTGTTCACACTGATCAGTTCGCAATACTGGTGTTGTAGTGTGAATCCCTAGTAATTCGGTTAAGAAGTGGGAGCAAGAAGATGTGGCTGTGGGTTGTGGCACATTTTCACCTTGGCCACGGCCCTGTACTCTACATGCACCATCACCAGAACATCCAGTTCCACGTCCCTTGCCTATTGTAAATTACGTAAAATAGCTTACACTCGCACTATCAATGTAAAAAGAGTAATAAAAAGGAGATTAGAACCGTGGAAGAGGAAAACCACAGTTCTATTTCTCTGGCCTACACAAGAATCTTTGAAACAGATATATTTGTGTCTGAACAATTAGGGAGACACTATTACTGTTTTTCTTTACGGAAAAAATACCAAAAGCTGGATAATACAGAGATTTGAACCGTGGAACTGCAAAACCATAATTATATTTTTCTGGCCTACATCAGAATCTTTCAAACAGATATATTTGTGTCTGAACAATCAGGGAGACACTATTACTGTTTTTCTTTACGTAAAAAATACCAAAAGCTGGATAATACAGAAATTTGCACCTTGGAACTGCAAAACCACAGTTATATTTTTCTGGCCTACACCAGAATCTTTCAAACAGATATACAGTACAGACCAAAAGTTTGGACACACCTTCTCATTTAAAGATTTTTCTGTATTTTCATGACTTGAATATTGTATATTCACACTGAAGGCATCAAAACTATGAATTAACACATGTGAAATTATATACTTAACAAAAAAGTGTGAAACAACTGAAAATATGTCTTGTATTCAAGGCTCTTCAAAGTAACCACCTTTTGCTTTGATGACTGCTTTGCACACTCTTGGCATTCTCTTGATGAACTTCAAGAGGTAGTCACCGGAAATGGTCTTCCAATAATCTTGAAGGAGTTCCCAGAGATGTTTAGCACTTGTTGGCCCTTTTGCCTTCACTCTGTGGTCCAGCGCACCCCAAACCATCTCGATTGGGTTCAGGTCTGGTGACTATGGAGGCCAGATCTTCTGGCGTAGCACCCCATCACTCTCCTACTTGGTCAAATAGCCTTTACACAGCCTGGAGGTGTGTTTGGGGTCATTGTCCTGTTGAAAAATATATGATGGTCGAACTAAACGCAAACCGGATGGAACAGCATGCCGCTGCAAGATGCTGTGGTAGCCATGCTGGTTCAGTATGTCTTCAATTTTGAATAAATCCCCAACAGTGTCACCAGCAAAGCACGCCCACACCATCACACCTCCTCCTCCATGCTTCACGGTGGGAACCAGGCATGTAGAGTCCATCCGTTCACCTTTTCTGCGTCGCACAAAGACACGGTGGCTGGAGCCAAAGATCCCAAATTTGGACTCATCAGACCAAACCACAGATTTCCACTGGTCTAATGTACATTCCATGTTTTCTTTAGCCCAAACATGTCTCTTCTGCTTGTTGCCTGTCCTTAGCAGTGGTTTCCTAGCAGCTATATTACCATGAAGACCTGCTGCACAAAGTCTCCTCTTAACAGTTGTTGTAGAGATGTGTCTGCTGCTAGAAATCTGTGTGGCATTGACCTGGTCTCTAATCTGAGCTGCTGTTAACCTGCAATTTCTGAGGCTGGTGACTCGGATAAACTTATCCTCAGAAGCAGAGGTGACTCTTGGTCTTCCTTTCCTGGGGCGGTCCTCATGTGAGCCAGTTTCTTTGTAGCGCTTGATGGTTTTTGCAACTGCACTTGGGGACACTTTCAAACTTTGCCCAATTTTTAGGACTGACTGACCTTCATTTCTTAAAGTAATAATGGCCACTCATTTTTTTTTACTTAGCTGCTTTTTCTTGCCATAATACAAATTCTAACAGTCTATTCAGTAGGACTATCAGCTGTGTATCCACCAGACTTCTGCACAACACAACTGATGGTCCCAACCCCATTTATAAGGCAAATAATCCCACTTATTAAACCTGACAGGGCACACCTGTGAAGTGAAAACCTTTTCCGGTGACTACCTCTTGAAGTTCAACAAGAGAATGCCAAGAGTGTGCAAAGCAGTCATCAAAGCAAAAGATGGCTACTTTGAAGAACCTAGAATATAAGACATATTTTCAGTTGTTTCACACTTTTTTGTTAAGTATATAATTCCACAAGTGTGAATTCATAGTTTTGATGCCTTCAGTGTGAATGTACAATTTTCAAAGTCATGAAAATACAGAAAAATCTTTAAATGAGAAGGTGTGTCCAAACTTTTGGTCTGTACTGTATTTGTGTCTGAAAAATCAGGGAGACACTATTACTGTTTTTCTTTACGGAAAAAATACCAAAAGCTGGATAATACAGAGATTTGAACCGTGGAACTGCAAAACCACAGTTATATTTTTCTGGCCTACACCAGAATCTTTCAAACAGATATATTTGAGTCTGAACAATCAGGGAGACACTATTACTGATTTTCTTTACGGAAAAAATACCAAAAGCTGGATAATACAGAGATTTGAAACGTGGAACTGCAAAACGACAGTTATATTTTTCTGGCCTACACCAGAATCTTTCAAACAGATATTTTTGTGACTGAACAATCAGGGAGACACTATTACAGTTTTTTTTATGGCAAAAAATGCCAAAAACAAGATAATACAGAGATATGACTAGAGATGAGCGTTGTTCGACTCAAACTGTTCGCCAATCTCAAATTCGAGCTGTTTTGGGCGGTGTTCGAGCCATTCGGCGAACACGACCGATTTGAAAAAAATTCGGCTGTTCGAGGTTATGTTCCATAACTGTTCGTGCACCAAAATCATAACTGGATTTTTTCTCAGTAATGATGAAAATTAATGTTAATACGCAGTTTGAGTGCACAGCGGGGCAGGGGGAGGGGCAGGGGATGGATCTCTGAAGGAATAATGAAGATCTCCATTATTTTTTCTCTTTCCCGCATTTACAGTGGGGAGGTGCAATCTGTCAGCCTATCAGCAGCGCACACACGGAGCGAATTGCTTTTTTTCACACAAGCAAGGGCATGTGTCATTGCCCTATAAGACCCAGCCATTTTCCCCGTCGCCACCATTTTCTCACTGCTGCAGCTGCGTGTTAGACGGCACCGCTGTTGCTGTGTGCGCTATACCTTGTTAAATTCAAGCCAATTTTCGCACAAATCTACAGATAGCTTGAGAGCAGGGAATAATTGTGATTGCAGTCCTTTTAAGGACTAGGTTGCAGCATTTCCTACGACTTTTATCAGGCAGGTCTGTGCTCTTAAATAGATAGGTTGGGAGTAAAGACTAATTGTAATTGCAGTCTTTATCAGGACTAAGTTACATCAGCTCCTATCAGTTTTTGCCAGACAGGTCTGTGCGAGTGCTGTGCAAGTTTTTTTCACAGCATTTGGCTAAATCTAGCAAAGCTAATACTTTTTGGCCTATTGCAGAGTGTGTTAGTCAGTGGAGTAGCCTATCTGTGTTGCAAGCTACACCACCTGTGTATAGAATACCAATTTTTTTTACTGAACCTAGTGAAGTAAAACCTTTTGGGCATAGCATCATTCTATTAGTCCATCTATACTAACATCCACCAGGTTGCAGATTGAATATAATTATTTTCTGCATCTAGCTCTGAAAAAATATTTGGGCTTCTAGCAGTGTGTGGGACTTGGTCTATTATTCCATCTATACTAACATCCACCAGGTTGCAGATTGAATATAATTTTTTTCTGCATCTAGCTCTGAAAAAATATTTGGGCTTCTAGCAGTGTGTGAGACTTGGTCTATTAGGCCATCTATACTGACCTCCATCAGGTTGCAAATTCAATATAATTTTTTTCTGCATCTAGCTCTGAAAAAATATTTGGGCTTCTAGCAGTGTGTGGGACTTGTTCTATTAGTCCATCAATACTGACCTCCATCAGGTTCCAATTTGAATATAATTTTTTTCTGCATCTAGCTCTGAAAAAATATTTGGGCTTCTAGCAGTGTGTGGGACTTGTTCTATTAGTCCATCTATACTGACCTCCATCAGGTTGCAAATTCAATATAATTTTTTTCTGCATCTAGCTCTGAAAAAATATTTGGGCTTCTAGCATTGTGTGGGACTTGTTTTATTAGTCCATCTATACTGACCTCCATCAGGTTGGGTCCTCCATCTTGGGCCCTATATTATTTAATATATTTATTAATGATCTAGTGGAAGGGTTGCATAGTAAAATAGCAATATTTGCAGATGATACTAAACTTTGTAAAGTAGTTAACACAGATGAGGATAGGGCACAGCTACAGGAGGATTTAGATAAATTGGGGAGTTGGGCCAAAAAATGGCAAATGGGGTTCAATGCCGATAAATGTAAGGTCATGCACATGGGAAAGAAAAACAGCAGTCACCCATACATATTAAATGGGAAAACTTTGGGGAAATCTGACATGGAGAAGGACCTGGGTGTCTTGGTTAATAGCAAATTAAATTGGAGTGCCCAGTGTCAGGCAGCAGCTGCGAAGGCAAATAGAGTCATGGCATGCATCAGAAGAGGAATAGGGGCATATGATGAGAACATTGTTCTTCCTCTGTATAAAGCGCTGGTAAGGCCGCACTTAGAATATTGTGCACAGTTCTGGGCTCCGGTGCTCAGGAAAGACATATTGGAGCTAGAGAGGGTACAAAGGAGGGCGACTAAGGTAATAAAGGGAATGGAGGGACTAGAATACCCAGAGAGGTTGTCAAAATTAGGCCTATTTACGTTGGAAAAGAGAAGGCTTAGGGGAGACCTCATAGACATGTATAAATACATCAGGGGGCAGTACAGAGATCTCTCCCATGACCTGTTTATACCAAGGATGGTGACAAAGACGAGGGGGCACACTATGCGTCTGGAGGAAAGGAGGTTCCTGCACCAGCATAGAAGGGGATTCTTTACGGTCAGAGCCGTGAGACTCTGGAACTCTCTGGGAGAGGAAGTGGTGATGTCCAACTCACTTAATGAGTTCAAGAGAGGCCTGGACGCCTTTCTTGAGAACAATAAAATTACATCTTATGCTTAGTGATAGTTAATTAATCCAGATTGGTGTCGGGAAGTGAATTTTTTCCTCAATGATGTCAATTGGCCTATACCGCATGTTTTTTTTTTTTTTTTTTTTTTTTTTTTTTGCGTTCCCCTGGATCAACGCTGCGGAATAGCTGCAGTGCACAAGAAATAGACTGAACTGGATGGACGCTTGTCTTTTTCGGCCTTATAAAGTATGTAACTATGTAACTATGTAACTAAGGTTGCAAATTGAATATAATTTTTTCTGCATCTAGCTCTGAAAAAATATTTGGGCTTCTAGCAGTGTATGAGACTTGGTCTATTAGTCCATCTATACTGACCTCCATCAGGTTGCAAATTAAAAATATTTTTATCTCCATCTAGCTCTGAAAAAATATTTGGCCATCTAGCAGTGTGTGGGACTAGGTCTATTAGTCCATCTATACTGACCTCCATCAGGTTGCAAATTGAATATAATTTTTTTCTGCATCTAGCTCTGAAAAAATATTTGGGCTTCTAGCAGTGTGTGGGACTTGTTCTATTAGTCCATCTATACTGACCTCCATCAGGTTGAAAATTGAATATAATTTTTTTCTGCATCTAGCTCTGAAAAAAATATTTGGGCTTCTAGCAGTGTGTGGGACTTGGTCTATTAGTCCATCTATACTGACCTCCATCAGGTTGCAAATTAAAAATAATTTTTATCTGCATCTAGCTCTGAAAAAATATTTGGGCTTCTAGCAGTGTGTGGGACTTGTTCTATTACTCCATCTATACTGACCTCCATCAGGTTACAAATTCAATATAATTTTTTTCTGCATCTAGCTCTGAAAAAATATTTGGGCTTCTAGCAGTGTGTGGGACTTGTTCTATTAGTCCATCTATACTGACCTCCATCAGGTTGCAAATTCAATATCATTTTTATCTGCATCTAACCCAGCCAATACTTTTGGCCTAATACCACAGTTTGGCCACTCAGCTCTGCTCGGTTCCCATCCATTGTTTTTTGTGCAAACTACTCCAGAGTTGTGAATTAGTTAACCACCAAAATGAGTGGAAAAAGGCCTGCTGCTGGTGGAAAGGGGAATAGGCGTGTTGGGAAGGGGAAAGAAAGGTTGTGTCCGTGGGGTAGGTGTTAAAGCAACAGTAACATCTGCAGAAGAAAGACCATCTTCCTGCCAAACTAAAATGTCTACTTCTTTTAGCGGACAATCCGATAAGATCCCTTTCTTACGGCCACGCCAATCGCTACAAATTCCAGATGAGGCACAAAAACAGCAGGTGCTTCAACGGATATCAAGTGCCTTTAAGTGGGCTCTCCTCCACCTCAACTTCAACATCACAAATACTCCAGTCCTCAGAGGTGTCACCCCAATTGCACTTGCTTCCTCACAGCTCCCAAATCTCCAGCTGCCCATCTGAGTATGGGGTAGAACAGATGGTTGAGTCTGCAGAGCTGTTTACTCATACTATAGCCTGGGAATCAGAGGTCGGCTCCAGAGCTTCTGTGATTCCAGACGAGGAAATGATCTGCACTGATGCCCAGAATCTTTATGAGTCGGATCCAGGACCAGACGCAGAAGGTTCTGACCATAATGTAGACCCTCATTCCCAAACTGTAACTCCTGTTGGTGGAATGAGGAAGACGATGATGAGACTCAAATACCTTATTGGAGCGACAACTTTAGTTTTTTGTCAGGGCAGGAACAAGTTGGCTCTGAGGACGACGGATGTGATAACACACAGGGTGATGATGATGAGGTTGGAGATCCCACTTACTGTCAACCCACAGTCAGCCAAGAGATGAGGTCAGCAGAGGAGGTGGAGGAGGATGCTAGTGATGACGAGGTCAGGTTGCGCCTTCCTGGACAGAGACGTAGTACTGGAAGCACATCAACAACTGCATCCTCAAACACAACTCTGCCTCTGACCTCAAGTCGTGGTGGCTCTTCAGGTCGCATGGGTGCTAAGCCTTGCATAGCCTGGGCATTTTTTCAGATCGATAAAGATGACCCAACCTCTGTTATCTGTAACATTTGTCAGCAAAAGCTAAGTAGAGGCCAAAAAATACATAGTTTGAGTACTTCATGCATGAACCGGCACATGGACATGAAGCATAAGTTGCAGTGGGAAGCTCACTGTGCTACAATGTGGCCTAGCCAGCCGGGCCAACCACCATTTGCCACATCTTGTGCATAAGCGGCCTCTTCATCCTCTGTGACTGGGGGGACAGCAGTCACACCTGTTTTGGGATGCAGACCTGCCACCTCTTTACCCGCAACAGCCAGCGTGATTGGCAGGTCATCATATACTTTGGAGGTGGTAGCACCAGCTGGTGTTGAGCGCTGTCCGACATCGATAGCACCACCTTTGGATCAAGGCAACCTAACATGTCCGCCTGCATCTTCCTCACAGACCGGCAGTTTGCCGGGGACACCCTTATCAACCCCGTCTAAGCACAACAGCCAGCCCTCGGTCCCTCAGATGTGGACAAGTAAAAGACCATTTCCTCCTAGCCATGAGAAAGCTAAGAGGTTGAATTTCACCATCTGCAAGTTCTTGGCTACAGAAATGCTGCCTTTCCGCCTGGTGGACACAGAGGATTTTCGAGACCTTATGTCCGTCGCAGTGCCCCAGTACCAGATGCCCAGTCAGCACTACTTCTCAAAGAAAGGTGTGCCTGCGCTCCACCAGCATGTCACACACAACATCACTGCTTCTTTGAGAAACTCTGTGTGTAACAGGGTGCATTTCACCACAGACACTTGGACGAGTAGGCATGGACAGGGGCGTTACATGTCGCTGACTGGGCACTGGGTAACTATGGTGACAGCAGGACAAGGGGCTGCTGTCCAAGTCTTGCCGTCCCCACGAGTTGTGTGTCAATTCTCCTTATCTCAAAGTTCCTCCACTGCTTCTGCCTCCTCAACCTCCTCTCGGTCCTCCACCTGCACCCAAAGCCTGTCTGGTCATGCCACAAGCTTTCTAACTGCACAGAAGGGATCCTGCACACCTCCTTACTATGCTGGCAGTAGGGCTCAACGTCATCAGGCGGTTTTACTTTGAAATGTCTGGGAAATGTGAGTCACACAGCTGAGGAGTTGTTGTCAGCTCTGGAGAACCAATTTCATGAATGGTTGTCTCCACTGGACCTGAAACCAGGGAAGGCCGTGTGCGACAATGCTGCAAACCTGGGTGCGGCCCTTTGCCGGGGCAATGTCACACACGTGCCTTGTATGGCTCACGTGTTGAACCTGGTTGTCCAGCAATTTTTAGCCCACTATTCCGGACTAGATGGCCTTTTGCAGAGGGCACGGTCGCTGTGTGCTCACTTCCGCCGTTCGCATCCCGCAGCTTAGCGACTTACATCTCTACAGAAGTCGTTGGGTCTGCCACTTCACCGGCTAAAATGCGATGTGCCTACCCGGTGGAATTCAACTCTGCACATGTTGCAGCGACTGTGGCAGCACCGACAAGCCCTGGTGCAATACGTTCTGACGTATAGCCTGGGCCAACGAGATCCAGAGGTGGGGCAAATCAAGCTGAAGGAGTGGTCTCAGATCAGGGACCTATGCACCCTTCTGCACAGTTTTGAAATGGCGATGAAGATGTTTAGTGCTGACGATGCCATTATCAGCATGACTATTCCGGTGATTTACATGCTGGAGCACATGTTAAACAGAATTCGGAGTCAGGTGGTGGCACAAGAGGAGGTGGATGAAGTAGAGGAGGAGGAGTTGTATGCGGAAGGGCTAACATCTGCAAGGTCCAGATGGTCGGCATCACCAAGGCGGCAGGCATGTGAGGGTGGGGGAGATGGTTTTACCAGGGTGCATGGTAGCAGTCAAACTAGTGAGGAAGGTGCAGGAGCCCAGGAAGAAGTGGAGGACGAACTGATGGAAGACTCATCAGATGAGGGAGACCTTGATCACATTTCTGTTGTGCGAGGTTGGGGGGAGAGGACAGAGTAAGGAAGCATGATTGTTACCTCGCCACCAACACAACAGGGACTTGGTGCTCCTGGATGCGCAAGATACATGAGTGCCTTCTTGCTGCACTACCTGCAACATGACCCTTGTGAGAATTAGAAATAATCCTGACTACTGGGTTGCCACACTGTTAGATCCCCGGTACAAAAGTAAATTTGCAGAAATTATTCCTGCCATAGAAAGGGATGCAGGCATGCAGGAGTATCAGCAGAGACTGTTGCAGAATCTTACATGTGCTTTTCCACAAAACACCAGTGGTGCACGTAGTGAATCTCACAGTTCGAACTTGCCAACCGTGGGACCGTCGAGTGTTCAGCACTCAAACCGTAACAGAAACACAGCATCTGCTGGTAACATCAATTTTGCGGAATCATTTCACCACATTTTTAGCCCATCCTTTGCAAGGCCACAGGAGACAAGAAGTCTGACACATAGTCAACGCCTAGAGACGATGGTACAGGAGTATCTCCAAGTAAACATTGAAGCCATGACTGTGTCACTGGACCCTTGCTCTTTTTGGGCTTCCAATCTGGATAAATGGCCGAAGCTCGCCACTTACGCCTTGGAGATCTTGTCATGCCCCGCAGCCAGCGTTCTGTCTGAATGTGTGTTCAGCACTGCTGGTAGTGTGCTGACAGATAAGCGCACGCGGCTCTCCACTGATAATGTAGACAGACTCACGTTCATAAAGATGAACAAATCATGGATCCGAAATGACTTTTCTACCTCTGTGTCATCCTGGGGAGAGTAAAAACTTGATGATTGGTTAAAATCAACTCATCAACCGTTTTAAGCTTTCAAATTACTAATCATGTTTATCTGTATCTTGGCTGGAAAATTATTTGGGCTTTGTAGCAGTGTGCAGTACTGATTCTATTAGGCCATCTATACTAAGCTCCACCAGATTTAAAATTACTAATCATGTTTATCTGTGTCTTGGCTGGAAAATAATTTGGGCTTTGTAGCAGTGTGTAGTAATGATTCTATTAGGCCATCTATACTAAGCTCCACCAGATTTAAAATTACTAATCATGTTTATCTGTATCTTGGCTGGAAAATAATTTAGGCTTTGTAGAAGTGTGTAGTAATGATTCTATTAGGCCATCTATACTAAGCTCCACCAGATTTAAAATTACTAATCGTGTTTATCTGTATCTTGGCTGGAAAATTATTTGGGCTTTGTAGCAGTGTGCAGTACTGATTCTATTAGGCCATCTATGCTAAGCTCCACGAGATTTAAAATTAATAATAATTTTTAGCTGCATCTAGCCCGGAAAATAATTTTGGGGCTCCTAAATGCGCAAGACACATAAGTGCCTTCTTGCTGCACTACCTGCAACATGACCCTCAGATTGTCAGAATTCGAAGTAATCCTGACTACTGGGTTGCCACACTCTTAGATCCCCCACACTCTTCCATCAACCTTTTCATTTTAATAAAGAACAAAAAAATGGTCACTTTTGAAATTATAAGCATTAGCAGGTTATTAGAAACTGAAATCAAACAGTTTTCAACTCAAAACTTTATTCTAGGTGATGTTACATTTGCACATAGGACCCCTTGTTCGAAAGCAGCTTCTGAACTCTCTCGTCCATTGAATTTGTCAGGTTTTGGATGATTTCTGCTTCAATTGTTTTGCATGAGGACAGAATACCCTCCCAGAGCTGTTGCTTAGATGTGAACTGCCTCCCGCCATCATACACACTCCTTTTGATGATGCTCCAGAGGTTCTGAATGGGGTTGAGGTCAGGGGAGCATGGGGGTCACACCATAAGTTTGTCCCCATTTATGCCCATATCAGCCAGAGATGTAGATGTGTTATGTGCAGCATGAGACGGTGCATTATCATGCATGAAAATGATCTTGCTGTGGAATACACGGTTCTTCTTCTTGAACCATAGCAGGAAGTGCTGTTTGAGAAACTCCACATACATTATGGAGTTCATCTTTACCCCTTCAGGGATCCTAAAGGGGCCGACAATCTCTCTCCCCATGATTCCAGCTCAAAACATTACTCCACCTCCTCCTTGTTGGCGCTGTAGCCGTGTTTGCGTGGGGTGTCCATCAACCAGCCATCCTCCACTCCATCCATCTGGACCATCGAGCGTTGCACGGCACTCATCCGTGAACAAAACAGTTTTGAAGTCAGTCTTCATGTATTGTTTGGCCCACTGGAGCCGTTTCTGCTTGTGTGCAGTGGATAGAGGAGGTCGACAGGATGGCTTATGCACAGCTGCAAACCTCTGAAGGACCCTGCATCTTTTTGTTCGCGGGACGTTGAAGGCACCAGCAGCTTCAAAAACTTGTCTGCTGCTATGACAAGGCTTTTTTGCCGCTGCTCTTTTAACCTGACGTAATTGCCTGTAGGAAAGAGTCCTCAAATTGCCCTTATCAGCATGCACACGTGTGTACTGTGAATCAGCTACATACTTCTTGATTGTGCGATGATCAGGATGAAGTGTCTTGGCAATGTTGATTGTAGTCATGCCTTGACCTAAACACTCCACAGTTTGTTTCTTCTCAGCAGCCGACACATCCTTTTTATTTCCCATTTTGGCAGAAAATGTAGGCTGCTTAATAATGTGTTACAGCCTTCTTAAGTAGTCTTGACCATTTCTGGTGACTACCTCTTGAAGCTCAATAAGAGAATGCCAAGAGTGTGCAATGCAGTCATCAAAGCAAAAGGTGGCTACTTTGAAGAACCTAGAATATAAGACATATTTTCAGTTGTTTCACATTTTTTTGTTAAGTATATAATTCCACATGTGTTAATTCATAGTTTTGGTGCCTTCAGTGTGAATGTACAATTTTCAAAGTCATGAAAATACAGAAAAATCTTTAAATGGTCTGTACTGTATTTGTGTCTGAACAATCAGGGAGACACTATTACTGTTTTTCTTTACGGAAAAAATACCAAAAGCTGGATAATACAGAGATTTGAAACGTGGAACTGCAAAACAACAGTTATATTTTTCTGGCCTACACCAGAATCTTTCAAACAGATTTATTTCTGTCTGAACAATCAGGGAGACACTATTACTGTTTTTCTTTACGGAAAAAATACCAAAAGCTGGATAATACAGAGATTTGAACCGTTTAACTGGAAAACCACAGTTATATTTTTCTGGCCTACACAAGAATCTTTCAAACAGATATATTTGTGTCTGAACAATCAGGGAGACACTATTACTGTTTTTCTTTACGTAAAAAATACCAAAAGCTAGAAAATACAGAGATTTGAACCATGGAGCTGTAAAACCACAGTTATATTTTTCTGGCCTATACCAGACTCTTTTAAACAGATATATTGGTTTCTGACCAGTCAGTGAGACACTATTACAGTTTTTTTTACAGCAAAAAATGAGGAAAACAGGATAATACAGAGATTTGACCCATGGAACTGCAAAACCACAGTTATATTTTTCTGGCCTACACCAGAATCTTTCAAACAAATATATTTGTGTCTGAACAATCAGGGAGACATTATTGCTGTTTTTCTTTACAGAAAAAATAACAAAAGCTGGATAATACAGAGATTTGAACCGTGGAACTGCAAAACCACAGTTATATTTTTCTGGCCTACATAAGAATCTTTCAAACAGATATATTTGTGTCTGAACAATCAGGTAGACAATGTTATTGTTTTTCTTTACGGAAAAAAAACCAAAAGCTAGAAAATACAGAGATTTGGATCTTGGAACTGCAAAACCACACGTATATTATTCTGGCCTACACCAGACTCTTTTAAATAGATATATTGGTGTTTGACCAGTCAGGGAGACACTATTACAGGTTTTTTTTACGGCAAAAAATGCCAAAAACAGGATAATACAGAGATTTGACCCATGGAACTGCAAAGCCACAGTTCTATTTTTCTGGCCTACACCAGAATCTTTCAAACAGATATATCTGAGTCTGAACAATCAGGGAGACACTGTTACTGTTTTTCTTTACGGAAAAAATACCAAATGCTAGAAAATACAGAGATTTGAACCGTGAAACTGCAAAACCACAGTTATATTTTTCTGGACTACACCAGACTCTTTCAAACAGATACAGTATATTGGTAGCTGACCAGTCAGGGAGACAATATTACGTTTTTTTTTTTACGGCAAAAAATGCCAAAAACAGGATAATACAGGGATTTGAACCGTGTATCTGAAAAATCACAGTTATATTTTTCTGGCTTACACCAGACTCTTTCAAACAGAGATAATGGAGTCTGACCATTCAGGGAGACACTATTACAGTTTTTTTTATGGCAAAATGTGCCAAGAGAAGGATAATACAGAGATTTGACCCGTGGTACTGCAAAACTACAGTTATATTTTTCTGGCCTACACCAGAATCTTACAAACAGATATATCTGTGTCTGAACAATCAGGGAGACATTATTACAGTTTTTCTTCATGAAAAAAATATCAAAAGCTGGATAATACAGAGATTTGAACCGTGGAACTGCAAATCAACAGTTATATTTTTCTGGCCTACACCAGACTCTTTCAAACAGATATATTGGTTTCTGACAAGTCAGTGAGAACCTATTACAGTTTTTTATTATGGGAAAAAATGCCAAAAACAGGATAATACATAGATTTGACCCATGGAACTGCAATACCACAATTATATTTTTCTGGCCTACACCAGAATGTTTCAAACAGAAATATTTGTGTCTGAACAATCAGGGAGACATTATTGCTGTTTTTCTTTACGGAAAAAATACCAAAAGCTGGATAATACAGAGATTTGAACCGTGGAACTGCAAAACCACAGATATATTTTTCTGGCCTACACCAGAATATTTCAAACAGATATATTTGTGTCTGAACAATAAGGGCGAGACTATTACTGTTTTTCTTTACGGAAAAAATACCAAAAGCTGGATAATGCAAAGATTTGGACCGTGGAACTGTAAAACCACAGTTATATTTTTCTGGCCTACACCAGAATTTTTCAAACAGATATATTAGTGTCTGAACAATCAGATAGACACTCTTACTGTTTTTCTTTACGGAAAAAAAACCAAAAGCTGGATAATACAAAGATTTGACCCATGGAACTGCAAAACCACAGTTATAATTTTCTGGCCTACACCAGACTCTTCTAAACAGATATATTGTTGGCTGACAAGTCAGGGAGACACTATTTTGTTTTTTATACGGCAAAAAATGCCAAAAACAGGATAATACAGAGATTTGAACCGTGGATCTGCAAAACCACTGTTATATTTTTCTGGCCTACACCAGACTCTTTTAATCAGATATTTTGGTGTCTGACCAGTCAGGGAGACACTATTACAGTTTTTTTTTTATGGCAAAAAATGCCAAAAACAGGATAATACAGAGATATGACCCGTGGAACTGCAAAACTACAGTTATATTTTTCTGGCCTACATCATAATCTTTCAAACCGATATATTTGTGTCTGAACAATCAGGGAGACATTATTGCTGTTTTTCATTACGGAAAAAATACCAAAAGCTGGATAATACAGAGATTTGAACCATTGAACTGCAAAACCACAGTTATATTTTTCTGGCCTACACCAGAATATTTCAAACAGATATATTTGTGTCTGAACAATCAGGGAGTCACTATTACTGTTTTTCTTTACGGAAAAAATACCAAAAGCTGGATAAAACAGAGATTTGAACCATGGAACTGCAAAACCACAGTTATATTTTTCCGGTCTACACCAGAATCTTTCAAACAGATTTATTTGTGTCTGAACAATCAGGGAGTCACTATTACTGTTTTTCTTTACGGAAAAAATAACAAAAGCGGGATAATACAGATATTTGAAACGTGGAACTGCAAAACAACAGTTATATATTTCTGGCCTACACCAGAATCTTTCAAACAGATATATTTGTGTCTAAACAATCAGGGAGACACTATTACTGTTTTTTTTTACGGAAAAAATACCAAATGCTAGAAAATACAGAGATTTGAATCGTGGAACTGCAAATCAACAGTTATATTTTTCTGGCCTACACCAGACTCTTTCAAACAGATATATTGGTTTCTGACCAGTCAGAGAGACACTATTACAGTTTTTTATTATGGGAAAAAATGCCAAAAACAGGATAATACAGAGATTTGACCCATGGAACTGCAAAACCACAGTTATATTCTTCTGGCCTACACCAGAATCTTTCAAACAGATATATTTGTGTCTGAACAATCAGGGAGACATTATTACAGTTTTTCTTCATGAAAAAAATATCAAAAGCTGGACAATATAGAGATTTGACCCTTGGAACTGCAAAACTACAGTTATATTTTTCTGGCCTACGCCAGAATCTTTCAAACAGATATATTTGTGTCTGAACAATCAGGGAGACACTATTGCTGTTTTTCTTTACGGAAAAATCATCAAAAACTAGATAATACACATATTTGAAACGTGGAACTGCAAAACCACAGTTATATTTTTCTGGCCTACACCAGAATATTTCAAACAGATATATTTGTGTCTGAATAATCAGGGAGACACTATTACTGTTTTTCTTTAAGGAAAAAAAAGCAAATGATAGAAAATACAGAGATTTGAACCGTGGAACTGCAAAACCACAGTTATATTTTTCTGGACTACATCAGACACTTTTAAACAGATATACTGGTGGCTGACCAGTCAGTGAGACAGTATTACGCTTTTTTTTATGGCAAAAAATGACGAAAACAGGATAATACAGAGATTTGAACCATGGATCTGAAAAACCAATGTTATATTTTTCTGGCCTACACCAGACTCTTTCAAACAGAGATATTGGTGTCTGACCAGTCAGGTAGACACTATTACAGTTTTTGTTTTCGGCAAAATATGACAAGAGCAGGATAATACAGAGATTTGACCTGTGGAACTGCAAAACTACAGTTATATTTTTCTGGCCTACACCAGAATCTTTCAAACAGATATATTTGTGTCTGAACAATCAGGGAGACACTATTACTGTTTTTCTTTATGGAAAAAAATACCAAAAGCTTGATAATAGAGAGATTTGAACCGTGGAACTGCAAAACCACAGTTATATTTTTCTGGCCTACACCAGAATCTTTCAAACAGATCTATTTGTGTCTGAACAATCAGGGAGATACTATTACTGTTTTTCTTTACATAAAAATACCAAAAGCTGGATAATACAAAGATTTGAACCGTGGAACACCAAAACCACAGTTATATCTTTCTGGCCTACACCAGAATCTTTCAAGCAGATATATTAGTGTCTGAACAGTCAGGGAGACACTCTTACTGTTTTTCTTTACGGAAAAAATACCAAAAGCTGGATAATACAGAGATTTGAACCGTGGAACTGCAAAACCACAGTTATATCTTTCTGGCCTACATCAGAGTATTTCAAACAGATTTATTTGTGTCTGAACAATCAGGGAGACACTCTTACTGTTTTTCTTTACGGAAAAAATACCAAAAGCTGGATAATACAGAGGTTTGAACCGTGGAACTACAAAACCACAGTTATACTTTGCTGGCCTACACCAGAATCTTTCAAACAGATTTATTCGTGTCTGAACAATCAGTGAGTCACTATTACTGTTTTTCATTACGGAAAAAATATCAAAAGCGGGATAATACAGATATTTGAAACGTGGAACTGAAAAACCACTGTTATATTTTTCTGGCCTACACCAGACTCTTTTAACCAGATATATTGCTGTCTGACCAGTCAGGGAGACACTATTACAGTTTTTTTTTTATGCCAAAAAATGCCCAAAACAGGATAATACAGAGATTTGACCCATGGAACTGCAAAAATACAGTTATATTTTTCTGGCCTACATCAGAATCTTTCAAGCAGATATACTGTATTTGTGTCTGAACAATCAGGAAGACATCATTGTTGTTTTTCATTACGGAAGAAATACCAAAAGCTGGATAATACAGAGATTTGAATCGTGGAACTGCAAAACCACAGTTATATTTTTCTGGCCTACACCAGAATATTTCAAAGAGATATATTTGTTTCTGAACAATCAGGGAGGCACTATTACTGTTTTTCTTTACGGAAAAAATAACAAAAGCTGAATAATACAGAGATTTGAACCGTGGAACTGCAAAACCACAGTTAAATTTTTCAGGCCTACATAAGAATCTTTCAAACAGATATATTTGTGCCTGAACAATCAGGTAGACAATGTTATTGTTTTTCTTTATGGAAAAAATACCAAAAGCTAGAAAATACAGAGATTTGGACCTTGGAACTGCAAAACCACACGTATATTATTCTGGCCTACACCAGACTCTTTTAAATAGATATATTGGTGTTTGACCAGTCAGGGAGACACTATTACAGGTTTTTTTTATGGCAAAAAATGCCAAAAACAGGATAATACAGAGATTTAACCCATGGAACTGCAAAGCCACAGTTATATTTTTCTGGCCTACACCAGAATCTTTCAAACAGATATATCTGAGTCTGAACAATCAGGGAGACACTGTTACTGTTTTTCTTTACGGAAAAAATACCAAATGCTAGAAAATACAGAGATTTGAACCGTGGAACTGCAAAACCACAGTTATATTTTTCTGGACTACACCATACTCTTTCAAACAGATACAGTATATTGGTGGCTGACCAGTCAGGGAGACACTATTACGTTTTTTTTTTTACGGCAAAAAATGCCAAAAACAGGATAATACAGGGATTTGAACCGTGTATCTGAAAAACCACAGTTATATTTTTCTGGCTTACACCAGACTCTTTCAAACAGAGATACTGGAGTATGACCATTCAGGGAGACACTATTACAGTTTTTTTATGGCAAAATGTGCCAAGAGAAGGATAATACAGAGATTTGACCCGTGGTACTGCAAAACTACAGTTATATTTTTCTGGCCTACACCAGAATCTTACAAACAGATATATTTGTGTCTGAACAATCAGGGAGACATTATTACAGTTTTTCTTCATGAAAAAAATATCAAAAGCTGGATAATACAGAGATTTGAACCGTGGAACTGCAAATCAACAGTTATATTTTTCTGGCCTACACCAGACTCTTTCAAACAGATATATTGGTTTCTGACCAGTCAGTGAGAACCTATTACAGTTTTTTATTATGGAAAAAAATGCCAAAAACAGGATAATACAGATATTTGACCCATGGAACTGCAAAACCACAATTATATTTTTCTGGCCTACACCAGAATGTTTCAAACAGAAATATTTGTGTCTGAACAATCAGGGAGACATTATTGCTGTTTTTCTTTACGGAAAAAATACCAAAAGCTGGATAATACAGAGATTTGAACCGTGGAACTGCAAAACCACAGATATATTTTTCTGGCCTACACCAGAATATTTCAAACAGATATATTTGTGTCTGAACAATAATGGCGAGACTATTACTGTTTTTCTTTACGGAAAAAATACCAAAAGCTGGATAATACAAAGATTTGGACCGTGGAACTGCAAAACCACAGTTATATTTTTCTGGCCTACACCAGAATTTTTCAAACAGATATATTAGTGTCTGAACAATCAGGGAGACACTCTTACTGTTTTTCTTTACGGAAAAAAAAACAAAAGCTGGATAATACAAAGATTTGAACCATGGAACTGCAAAACCACAGTTATAATTTTCTGGCCTACACCAGACTCTTTTAAACAGATATATTGTTGGCTGACAAGTCAGGGAGAAACTATTTTGTTTTTTATATGGCAAAAAATGCCAAAAACAGGATAATACAGAGATTTGAACCGTGGATCTGCAAAACCACTGTTATATTTTTCTGGCCTACACCAGACTCTTTTAAACAGATATTTTGGTGTCTGACCAGTCAGGGAGACACTATTACAGTTTTTTTTTATGGCAAAAAATGCCAAAAACAGGATAATACAGAGATATGACCCGTGGAACTGCAAAACTACAGTTATATTTTTCTGGCCTACATCATAATCTTTCAAACCGATATATTTGTGTCTGAACAATCAGGGAGACATTATTGCTGTTTTTCATTACGGAAAAAATACCAAAAGCTGGATAAAACAGAGATTTCAACCATAGAACTGCAAAACCACAGTTATATTTTTCTGGCCTACACCAGAATCTTTCAAACAGATTTATTTGTGTCTGAACAATCAGGGAGTCACTATTACTGTTTTTCTTTACGGAAAAAATAACAAAAGCGGGATAATACAGATATTTGAAACGTGGAACTGCAAAACAACAGTTATATTTTTCTGGCCTACACCAGAATCTTTCAAACAGATATATTTGTGTCTAAACAATCAGGGAGACACTATTACTGTTTTTTTTTACGGAAAAAATACCAAAAGCTAGAAAATACAGAGATTTGAACCGTGGAACTGCAAAACCACAGTTAAATTTTTCTGGCCTACACCAGACTCTTTTAAACAGATATATTGGTGGCTGACCAGTCAGTGAGACACTATTACAGTGTTTTTTATGGCAAAAAATGCCAAAGACAGGAGAATACAGAGATTTGACCCATAGAACTGCAAAGCTACAGTTATATTTTTCTGTCCTACAACAGAATCTTTCAAACAGATATATTTGTGTCTGAACAATCAGGGAGACACTATTACTGTTTTTCTTTACGGAAAAAATACAAAAAGCTGGATAATACAGAGATTTGAACCGTGGAACTGCAAAACAACAGTTACATTTTTTTGGCCTACAACAGACTCTTTTTAACAGATATATTGGTTTCTGACTAGTCAGTGAAACACTATTACAGTTTTTTTTTACGGGAAAAAATGCCTAAAACAGAATAATACAGAGATTTGTCCCATGGAACTGCAAAACCACAGTTATATTTTTCTGGCCTACACCAGAATCTTTCAAACAGATATATTTGTGTCGGAACAATCAGGGAGACATTATTGCTGTTTTCCTTATGGAAAAAAGCTGGATAATACAGAGATTTGAACCGTGGAGCTGCAAAACCACAGTTATATTTTTCTGGCCTACACCAGAATATTTCAAACAGATATATTTGTGTCTGAACAATCAGGGAGGCACTATTACTGTTTTCCTTTGCGGACAAAAATACCAAAAGCTGGATAATACAGAGATTTGAACCGTGGAACTGCAAAACCACAGTTATATTTTTCTGGCCTACACCAGAATCTTTCAAACAGATATATTTGTGTCTGAACAATCAGGGAGACACTATTACTGTTTTTCTTTACGGAAAAATCATCAAAAGCTGGATAATACACATATTTGAAACGTGGAACTGCAAAACCACAGTTATATTTTTCTGGCCTACATCAGAATATTTCAAACAGATATATTTGTGTCTGAACAATCAGGGAGACACTATTACTGTTTTTCTTTATGGAAAAAAAAACAAATGATAGAAAATATAGAGATTTGAACCGTGGAACTGCAAAACCACAGTTATATTTTTCTGGACTACATCAGACACTTTTATACAGATATATTGGTGGCTGACCAGTCAGTGAGACAGTATTACCCTTTTTTTTACGGCAAAAAAATGACAAAAACAGGATAATACTGAGATTTGAACCGTGGATCTGAAAAAACACTGTTATATTTTTCTGGCCTACTCCAGACTCTTTCAAACAGAGATATTGGTGTCTGACCAGTCAGGTAGACACTATTACAGTTTTTGTTTATGGCAAAATATGACAAGAGCAGGATAATACAGAGATTTGACCTGTGGAACTGCAAAACTACAGATATATTTTTCTGGCCTACACAAGAATCTTTCAAACAGATATATTTGTGTCTGAACAATCAGGGAGACATTATTGCTGTTTTTATATATGGAAAAATTATCAAAAGCTGGATAATACAGAGATTTGAACCGTGGAACTGCAAAACCACAGTTATATTTTTCTGGCCTACACCAGAATCTTTCAAACAGATCTATTTGTGTCTGAACAATCAGGGAGACACTATCACTGTTTTTCTTTACTTAAAAATACCAAGAGCTGGATAATACAAAGATTTGAACTGTGGAACGGCAAAACCACAGTTATATCTTTCTGGCCTACACCAGAATCTTTCAAACAGATATATTAGTGTCTGAACAATCAGGGAGACACTCTTACTGTTTTTCTTTACTGAAAAAATACCAAAAGCTGGAAAATACAGAGATTTGAACCGTGGAACTGCAAAACCACAGTTATATCTTTCTGGCCTACACCAGAGTATTTCAAACAGATATATTTGTGTCTGAACAATCAGGGAGGCAATATTACTGTTTTTCTTTGCGGAAAAAAATACCAAAAGCTGGATTATAAAGAGATTTGAACCATGGAACTGCAAAACCACAGTTATATTTTTCTGGCCTACACCAGAATCTTTCAAACAGATATATTTGTGTCTGAACAATCAGGGAGACATTACTACTGTTTTTCTTTACGGAAAAAATACCAAAAGCTGGATAATACAGAGATTTGAACCGTGGAACTGCAAAACAACAGTTATATTTTTCTGGCCTACACCAGACTCTTTTGAACAGATATATTGGTTTCTGACCAGTCAGTGAAACACTATTACAGTTTTTTTTATGTGAAAAAATGCCAAAAACAGGATAATACAGAGATTTGTCCCATGGAACTGCAAAACCACAGTTATATTTTTCTGGCCTACACCAGAATCTTTCAAACAGATATATTTGTGTCTGAACAATCAGGGAAACACTATTACTGTTTTTCTTTAAGGAAAAAAATACCAAAAGCTTGATAATACAGAGATTTGAACCGTGGAACTGCAAAACCACAGTTATATTTTTCTGGCCTACACCAGAATCTTTCAAACAGATCTATTTGTGTCTGAACAATCAGGGAGACACTATTACTGTTTTTCTTTACTTAAAAATACCAAGAGCTGGATAATTCAAAGATTTGAACCGTGGAACGGCAAAACCACAGTTATATCTTGCTGGCCTACACCAGAATCTTTCAAACAGATATTTTAGTGTCTGAACAATCAGGGAGACACTCTTACTGTTTTTCTTTACGGAAAAAATACCAAAAGCTGGATAATACCGAGATTTCAACCGTGGAACTGCAAAACCACAGTAATATCTTTCTGGCCTACACCAGAGTATTTCAAACAGATATATTTGTGTCTGAACAATCAGGGAGGCAATATTACTGTTTTTCTTTGCGGAAAAAATACCAAAAGCTGGATAATACAGAGATTTGAACCGTGGAACTGCAAAACAACAGTTACATTTTTTTGGCCTAAACCAGACTCTTTTTAACAGATATATTGGTTTCTGACCAGTCAGTGAAACACTATTACCGTTTTTTTTTACGGGAAAAAATGCCAAAAACAGGATAATACAGAGATTTGTCCCATGGAACTGCAAAACCACAGTTATATTTTTCTGGCCGACACCAGAATCTTTCAAACAGATATATTTGTGTCTGAACAATCAGGTAGACACTATTACTGTTTTTCTTTACAGAAAAAATACCAAGAGCTGGATAATACAAAGATTTGAACCATGGAACTGCAAAACCACAGTTATATCTTTCTGGCCTACACCAGAATCTTTCAAACAGATATATTAGTGTCTAAACAATCAGGGAGACACTCTTACTGTTTTTCTTTACGGAAAAAATACCAAAAGCTGGAGAGTACAGAGATTTGACCCATGGAACTGCAAAACCACAGTTATATTTTTCTGGCTACACCAAACTCTTTTAAACAGATATATTGGTGGCTGACCAGTCAGTGAGACAGTATTACCCTTTTTTTATGGCAAAAAATGACAAAAACAGGATAATACAGAGATTTGAACCGTGGATCTGAAAAACCACTGTTATATTTTTCTGGCCTATGCCAGACTCTTTTAAACAGATATATTGGTGTCTGACCAGTCAGGGAGACACTAATACAGTGTTTTTTACGGAAAAAAATGCCAAACACAGGATAATACAGAGGTTTGACCTGTGGAACTGCAATCTACAGTCATATTTTTCTGGTCTACATCAGAATCTTTCAACCAAATATACAGTTATATGAAAAAGTTTGGGCACCCCTATTAATCTTAAGCTTATTGTTTTATAAAAATTGGTGTTTTTGCAACAGCTATTTCAGTTTGATATATGTAATAACTGTTGGACACAGTAATGTTTCTGCCTTGAAATGAGGTTTATTGTACTAACAGAAAATGTGCAATCTGCATTCAAACAAAATTTGACAGGTGCATAAGTATGGGCACCTCACCAGAAAAGTGACATTAATATTTAGTAGATCCTCCTTTTGCAAAAATAACAGCCTCTGGTTGCTTCCTGTAGCTTTTAATGAGTTCCTGGATCCTGGATGAAGGTATTTTTGACCATTCCTCTTTACAAAACAATTCTAGTTCAGTTAAGTTTGATGGTCGCCGAGCATGGACAGCACTCTTCAAATGATCCCACAGATGTTCAATGATATTCAGGTCTGGGGACTGGGATGGCCATTCCAGAACATTGTAATTGTTCCTCTGCATGAATGCCTGAGTAGATTTGGAGCGGTGTTTTGGATCATTGTCTTGCTGAAAGATCCATCCCCTGCGTAACTTCAACTTTATCACTGATTCTTGAACAATATTGTCAAGAATCTGCTGATACTGAGTGGAATCCATGCGTCCCTCAACTTTAACAAGATTCCCGGTGCCGGCATTGGCCACACAGCCCCAAAGCATGATGGAACCTCCACCAAATTTTACTGTGGGTAGCAAGTGTTTTTCTTGGAATGCTGTGTTTTTTTGCCGCCATGCATAACGCCTTTTTGTATGACCAAACAACTCAATCTTGGTTTCATCAGTCCACAGGACCTTCTTCCAAAATGAAATTGGCTTCTCCAAATGTGCTTTTGCATACCTCAGCCGACTCTGTTTGTGGCGTGCTTGCAGAAACGACTTCTTTCGCATCACTCCCATACAGCTTCTCCTTGTGCAAAGTGCGTTGTATAGTTGACCAATGCACAGTGACACCATCTGCAGCACGTAGATGCTGCAGCTCTCTGGAGGTGGTCTGAGGATTGTCCTTGACTGATCTCAACATTCTTCTTCTCTGCCTTTCTGATGTTTTTCTTGGCCTGCCACTTCTGGCCTTAACAAGAACTGTCCCTGTGTTGTTCCATTTCCTTACTATATTCCTCACAGTGGAAACTGACAGGTTAAATCTCTGAGACTGCTTTTTGTATCCTTCCCCTGAACAACTATGTTGAATAATCTTTGTTTTCAGATCATTTGACAGTAGTTTTGAGGAGCCCATGATGCCACTCTTCAGAGGAGATTCAAACAGGAGAACAACTTGCAAGTGGCCACTTTAAGTAGCTTTTCTCATGATTGCATACACCTGGCTATGAAGTTCAAAGCTCAATGAGGTTACAAAACCAAAAAAAGTGCTTTAGTAAGTCAGTAAAAAGTAGGTAGGAGTATTTAAAACAAGAAAATGATAAGGGTGCCCATACTTATGCACCTGTCAAATTTTGTTTGAATGCAGATTGCACATTTTCTGTACAATAAACCCCATTTCAAGGCAGAAACATTACTGTGTCCAACAGTTATTACATATATCAAACTGAAATAGCTGTTGCAAAAACACCAATTTTTATAAAACATTAAGCTTAAGATTAATAGGGGTGCCCAAACTTTTTCATATAACTGTATTTGTGTCGGAACAATCAGGGAGACATTATTGCTGTTTTCATTATGGAAAAAAACTGGATAATACAGAGATTTGAACCGTGGAGCTGCAAAACCACAGTTATATTTTTCTGGCCTACACCAGAATATTTCAAACAGATATATTTGTGTCTGAACAATCAGGGAGGCACTATTACTGTTTTTCTTTACGGAAAAATCATCAAAAGCTGGATAATACACATATTTGAAACGTGGAACTGCAAAACCACAGTTATATTATTCTGGCCTACATCAGAATATTTCAAACAGATATATTTGTGTCTGAACAATCAGGGAGACACTATTACTGTTTTTCTTTACGGAAAAAAAACAAATGATAGAAAATACAGACATTTGAACCGTGGAACTGCAAAACCACAGTTATATTTTTCTGGACTACATCAGACACTTTTAAACAGATATATTGGTGGCTGACCAGTCAGTGAGACAGTATTATCCTTTTTTTACGGCAAAAAATGACAAAAACAGGATAATACAGAGATTTGAACCGTGGATCTGAAAAACCACTGTTAGATTTTTCTGGCCTACTCCAGACTCTTTCAAACAGAGATATTGGTGTCTGACCAGTCAGGTTGACACTATTACAGTTTTTGTTGATGGCAAAATATGACAAGAGCAGGATAATACAGAGATTTGACCTGTGGAACTGCAAAACTACAGATATAAATTTCTGACCTACACCAGACTCTTTTGAACAGATATATTGGTTTCTGACCAGTCAGTGAAACACTATTACAGCTTTTTTTACGGGAAAAAATGCCAAAAACAGGATAATACAGAGATTTGTCCCATGGAACTGCAAAACCACAGTTATATTTTTCTGGCCTACACCAGAATCTTTCAAACAGATCTATTTGTGTCTGAACAATCAGGGAGACACTATTACTGTTTTTCTTTATGGAAAAAAATATTAAAAGCTTGATAATACAGATATTTGAACCGTGGAACTGCAAAACCACAGTTATATTTTTCTGGCCTACACCAGAATCTTTCAAACAGATCTATTTGAGTCTGAACAATCAGGGAGACACTATTACTGTTTTTCTTTACTTAAAAATACCAAGAGCTGGATAATACAAAGATTTGAACCGTGGAACGGCAAAACCACAGTTATATCTTTCTGGCCTACACCAGAATCTTTCAAACAGATATATTAGTGTCTGAACAATCAGGAAGACACTCTTACTGTTTTTCTTTACGGAAAAAATACCAGAACCTGGATAATACAGAGATTTGAACCGTGGAACTGCAAAACCACAGTTATATCTTTCTGGCCTACACCAGAGTATTTCAAACAGATATATTTGTGTCTGAACAATCAGGGAGGCAATATTACTGTTTTTCTTTGCGGAAAAAATACCAAAAGCTGGATAATAAAGAGATTTGAACCGTGGAACTGCAAAACCACAGTTACATTTTTTGGCCTACACCAGACTCTTTTTAACAGATATATTGGTTTCTGACCAGTCAGTGAAACCCTATTACAGTTTTTTTTTACGGGAAAAAATGCCAAAAACAGGATAATACAGAGATTTGTCCCATGGAACTGCAAAACCACAGTTATATTTTTCTGGCCGACACCAGAATCTTTCAAACAGATATATTTGTGTCTGAACAATCAGGGAGACACTATTACTGTTTTTCTTTACAGAAAAAATACCAAGAGCTGTATAATACAATGATTTGAACCATGGAACTTCAAAACCACAGTTATATCTTTCTGGCCTACACCAGAATCTTTCAAACAGATATATTAGTGTCTGAACAATCAGGGAGACACTCTTACTGTTTTTCTTTATGGAAAAAATACCAAAAGCTGGATAGTACAGAGATTTGACCCATGGAACTTCAAAACCACAGTTATATTTTTCTGGCTACACCAAACTCTTTTAAACGGATATATTGGTACCTGACCAGTCAGGGAGACACTATTACGTATTTTTTTTATGGCAAAAAATGCCAAAAACAGGATTATACAGAGATTTGAACCGTGGATCTGCAAAAACACTGTTAAATTTTTCTGGCCTATGCCAGACTCTTTTAAACAGATATATTGGTGTCTGACCAGTCAGGGAGACACTATTACAGTGTTTTTTTATGGCAAAAAATGCCAAACACAGGATAATACAGAGATTTGACCGGTGGAACTGCAATCTACAGTTATATTTTTCTGGCCTACACCAGAATATTTCAAACAGATATATTTGTGTCTGAACAATCAGGGAGACACTATTACTGTTTTTCTTTACGGAAAAATCATCAAAAGCTGGATAATACACATATTTGAAACGTGGAACTGCAAAACCACAGTTATATCTTTCTGGACTGCACCAGAATCATTCAAACAGATATATTAGTGTCTGAACAATCAGGGAGACACTCTTTCTGTTTTTCTTTACGGAAAAAATACCAAAAGCTGGATAATACAGAGATTTGAACCGTGGAACTGCAAAACCACAGTTATATCTTTCTGGCCTACACCAGAGTATTTCAAACAGATATATTTGTGTCTGAACAATCAGGGAGGCAATATTACTGTTTTTCTTTGCGGAAAAAATACCAAAAGCTGGATAATACAGAGATTTGAACCGTGGAACTGCAAAACAACAGTTACATTTTTTTGGCCTACACCAGACTCTTTTTAACAGATATATTGGTTTCTGACCAGTCAGTGAAACACTATTACAGTTTTTTTTTACGGGAAAAAATGCCAAAAACAGGATAATACAGAGATTTGTCCCATGGAACTGCAAAACCACAGTTATATTTTTCTGGCCTACACCAGAATCTTTCAAACAGATATATTTGTGTCTGAACAATCAGGGAGACACTATTACTGTTTTTCTTTGCAGAAAAAATACCAAGAGCTGGATAATACAAAGATTTGAACCATGGAACTGCAAAACCACAGTTATATCTTTCTGGCCTACACCAGAATCTTTCAAACAGATATATTATTGTCTGAACAATCAGGGAAACACTCTTACTGTTTTTCTTTACGGAAAAAATACCAAAAGCTGGAGAGTACAGAGATTTGACCCATGGAACTGCAAAACCACAGTTATATTTTTCTGGCTACACCAAACTCTTTTAAACAGATATATTGGTGGCTGACCAGTCAGGGAGACACTATTACGTATTTTTTTTATGGCAAAAAATGCCAAAAACAGGATAATACAGAGATTTGAACCGTGGATCTGCAAAAGCACTGTTAAAGTTTTCTGGCCTATGCCAGACTCTTTTAAACAGATATATTGGTGTCTGACCAGTCAGGGAGACACTATTACATTGTTTTTTACGGAAAAAAATTCCAAACACAGGATAATACAGAGGTTTGACCGGTGGAACTGCAATCTACAGTTATATTTTTCTGGCCTACATCAGAATCTTTCAAACAAATATATTTGTGTCGGAACAATCAGGGAGACATTATTGCTGTTTTCATTATGGAAAAAATACCAAAAGCTGGATAATACAGAGATTTGAACCGTGGAGCTGCAAAACCACAGTTATATTTTTCTGGCCTACACCAGAATATTTCAAACAGATATATTTGTGTCTGAACAATCAGGGAGGCACTATTACTGTTTTTCTTTACGGAAAAAATACCAAAAGCTGGATAATACAGAGATTTGAACCGTGGAACTGCAAAACCACAGTTATATTTTTCTGGCCTACACCAGAATCTTTCAAACAGATATATTTGTGTCTGAACAATCAGGGAGACACTATTACTGTTTTTCTTTACGGAAAAATCATCAAAAGCTGGATAATACATATATTTGAAAGGTGGAACTGCAAAACCACAGTTATATTTTTCTGGCCTGCATCAGAATATTTCAAACAGATATATTTGTGTCTGAACAATCAGGGAGACACTATTACTGTTTTTCTTTACGGAAAAAAAAACAAATGATAGAAAATACAGAGATTTGAACCGTGGAACTGCAAAACCACAGTTATATTTTTCTGGACTACATTAGACACTTTTAAACAGATATATTGGTGGCTGACCAGTCAGTGAGACATTTTTCCCCTTTTTTTACGGCAAAAAATGACAAAAACAGGATAATACAGAGATTTGAAAAGTGGATCTGAAAAATCACTGTTATATTTTTCTGGCCTACTCCAGACTCTTTCAAACAGAGATATTGGTGTCTGACCAGTCAGGTAGACACTATTACAGTTTTTGTTGATGGCAAAATATGACAAGAGCAGGATAATACAGAGATTTGACCTGTGGAACTGCAAAACTACAGATATAATTTTTCGGCCTACACCAGAATCTTTCAAACAGATATATTTGTGTCTGAAGAATCAGGGAGACATTATTGCTGTTTTTATATATGGAAAAAATATCAAAAGCTGGATAATACAGAGATTTGAACCGTGGAACTGCAAAACCACAGTTATATTTTTCTGGCCTACACCAGAATCTATCAAACAGATCTATTTGTGTCTGAACAATCAGGGAGACACTAATACTGTTTTTCTTTACTTAAAAATACCAAGAGCTGGATAATACAAAGATTTGAACCGTGGAACGGCAAAACCACAGTTATATCTTTCTGGCCTACACCAGATCTTTCAAACAGATATATTAGTGTCTGAACAATCAGGGAGACACTCTTACTGTTTTTCTTTACTGAAAAAATACCAAAAGCTGGATAATACAGAGATTTGAACCGTGGAAATGCAAAAAAACAGTTATATTTTTCTGGCCTACACCAGACTCTTTTGAAAAGATATATTGTTTTCTGACCAGTCAGTGAAACACTATTACAATTTTTTTTACGGGAAAAAATGCCAAAAACAGGATAATACAGAGATTTGTCCCATGGAACTGCAAAACCACAGTTATATCTTTATGGCCTACACCAGAGTATTTCAAACAGATATATTTGTGTCTGAACAATCAGGGAGGCAATATTACTGTTTTTCTGTGTGGAAAAAATACCAAAAGCTGAATAATAAAGAGATTTGAACCGTGGAACTGCAAAACCACAGTTATATTTTTCTGGCCTACACCAGAATCTTTCAAACAGATATATTTGTGTATGAACAATCAGGGAGACACTATTACTGTTTTTCTTTACGGAAAAAATACAAAAAGCTGGATAATACAGAGATTTGAACCGTGGAACTGCAAAACAACAGTTATATTTTTCTGGCCTACACCAGACTCTTTTGAACAGATGAATTGGTTTCTGACCAGTCAGTGAAACACTATTACAGTTTTTTTTACGTAAAAAAATGCCAAAAACAGGATAATACAGAGATTTGTCCCATGGAACTGCAAAACCACAGTTATATTTTTCTGGCCTACACCAGAATCTTTCAAACAGATATATTTGTGTCTGAACAATCAGGGAGTCACTCTTACTGTTTTTCTTTACGGAAAAAATACCAAAAGCTGGATAATACAGAGATTTGAACCGTGGAACTGCAAAACAACAATTACATTTTTTTAGCCTACACCAGACTCTTTTTAACAGATATATTGGTTTCTGACCAGTCAGTGAAACACTATTACAGTTTTTTTTATGGGTAAAAATGCCAAAAACAGGATAATACAGAGATTTGTCCCATGGAACTGCAAAACCACAGTTATATTTTTCTGGCCTACACCAGAATCTTTCAAACAGATATATTTGTGTCTGAACAATCAGGGAGACACTAATACTGTTTTTCTTTACAGAAAAAATACCAAGAGCTGGATAATACAAAGATTTGAACCATGGAACTGCAAAACCACAGTTATATCTTTCTGGCCTACACCAGAATCTTTCAAACAGATATATTAGTGTCTGAACAATCAGGGAGACACTCTTACTGTTTTTCTTTATGGAAAAAATACCAAAAGCTGGATAGTACAGAGATTTGACCCAAGGAACTTCAAAACCACAATTATATTTTTCTGGCTACACCAAACTCTTTTAAACAGATATATTGGTGGCTGACCAGTCAGGGAGACACTATTACGTATTTTTTTTATGGCAAAAAATGCCAAAAACAGGATAATACAGAGATTTGAACCGTGGATCTGCAAAAACACTGTTAAATTTTTCTGGCCTATGCCAGACTCTTTTAAACAGATATATTGGTGTCTGACCAGTCAGGGAGACACTATTACAGTGTTTTTTATGGCAAAAAAGGCCAAACACAGGATAATACAGAGATTTGACCGGTGGAACTGCAATCTACAGTTATATTTTTCTGGCCTACACCAGAATCTTTCAAACAGATATATTTGTGTCTGAACAATCAGGGAGACACTATTACTGTTTTTCTTTACGGAAAAATCATCAAAAGTTGGATAATACACATATTTGAAACGTGGAACTGCAAAACCACAGTTATATTTTTCTGGCCTATATCAGAATATTTCAAACAGATATATTTGTGTCTGAACAATCAGGGAGACACTATTACTGTTTTTCTTTACGGAAAAAAAAAACAAATGATAGAAAATACAGAGATTTGAACCGTGGAACTGCAAAACCACAGTTATATATTTCTGGGCTACATCAGACACTTTTTAACAGATATATTGGTGGATGACCAGTCAGTGACACAGTATTACCCTTTTTTTACGACAAAAAATGACAAAAACAGGATAATACAGAGATTTGAACCGTGGATCTGAAAACACACTGTTATATTTTTCTGGCCTACTCCAGACTCTTTCAAACAGAGATATTGGTGTCTGACCAGTCAGGTAGACACTATTACAGTTTTTGTTTATGGCAAAATATGACAAGAGCAGGATAATACAGAGATTTGACCTGTGGAACTGCAAAACTACAGATATGTTTTTCTGGCCTACACAAGAATCTTTCAAACAGATATATTTGTGTCTGAACAATCAGGGAGACATTATTGCTGTTTTTATATATGGAAAAAATATCAAAAGCTGGATAATACAGAGATTTGAACCGTGGAACTGCAAAACAACAGTTATATTTTTCTGGCCTACACCAGAATCTTTCAAACAGATCTATTTGAGTCTGAACAATCAGGGAGACAATATTACTGTTTTTCTTTACTTAAAAATACCAAGAGCTGGATAATACAAAGATTTGAACCGTGGAACGGCAAAACCACAGTTATATCTTTCTGGCCTACACCAGAATCTTTCAAACAGATATATTAGTGTCTGAACAATCAGGGAGACACTCTTACTGTTTTTCTTTACAGAAAAAATACCAAAAGCTGGATAATACAGAGATTTGAACCGTGGAACTGCAAAACCACAGTTATATTTTTCTGGCCTACACCAGAATCTTTCAAACAGATCTATTTGTGTCTGAACAATCAGGGAGACACTATTACTGTTTTTCTTTACTTAAAAATACCAAGAGCTGGATAATACAAAGATTTGAACCGTGGAACGGCAAAACCACAGTTATATCTTTCTGGCCTACACCAGAATCTTTCAAACAGATATATTAGTGTCTGAACAATCAGGGAGACACTCTTACTGTTTTTCTTTACAGAAAAAATACCAAAAGCTGGATAATACAGAGATTTGAACCGTGGAACTGCAAAACCACAGTTATATCTTTCTGGCCTACACCAGAGTATTTCAAACAGATATATTTGTGTCTGAACAATCAGGGAGGCAATATTACTGTTTTTCTGTGCGGAAAAAATACCAAAAGCTGAATAATAAAGAGATTTGAACCGTGGAACTGCAAAACCACAGTTATATTTTTCTGGCCTACACCAGAATCTTTCAAACAGATATATTTGTGTCTGAACAATCAGGGAGACATTATTACTGTTTTTCTTAACGGAAAAAATACCAAAAGCTGGATAATACAGAGATTTGAACCGTGGAACTGCAAAACCACAGTTATATTTTTCTGGCCTACACCAGACTCTTTTGAACAGATGAATTGGTTTCTGACCAGTCAGTGAATCACTATTACAGTTTTTTTTACGTAAAAAAATGCCAAAAACAGGATAATACAGAGATTTGTCCCATGGAACTGCAAAACCACAGTTATATTTTTCTGGCCTATACCAGAATCTTTCAAACAGATATATTTGTGTCTGAACAATCAGGGAGTCACTCCTACTGTTTTTCTTTACGGAAAAAATGCCAAAAGCTGGATAATACAGAGATTTGAACCGTGGAACTGCAAAACCACAGTTATATCTTTCTGGCCTACACCAGAGTATTTCAAACAGATATATTTGTGTCTGAGCAATCAGGGAGGCAATATTACTGTTTTTCTTTGCGGAAAAAATACCAAAAGCTGGATAATAAAGAGATTTGAACCGTGGAACTGCAAAACCACAGTTATATTTTTCTGGCCTACACCAGAATCTTTCAAACAGATATATTTGTGTCTGAACAATCAGGGAGACACTATTACTGATTTTCTTTACGGAAAAAATACAAAAAGCTGGATAATACAGGGATTTGAACCGTGGAACTGCAAATCAACAGTTATATTTTTCTGGCCTACACCAGACTCTTTTGAACAGATGAATTGGTTTCTGACCAGTCAGTGAAACACTATTACAGTTTTTTTTACATAAAAAAATGCCATAAACAGGATAATACAGAGATTTGTCCCATGGAACTGCAAAACCACAGTTATATTTTTCTGGCCTACACCAGAATCTTTCAAACAGATATATTTGTGTCTGAACAATCAGGGAGACATTATTGCTGTTTTTATATATGGAAAAAATATCAAAAGCTGGATAATACAGAGATTTGAACCGTGGAACTGGAAAACCACAGTTATATTTTTCTGGCCTACACCAGAATCTTTCAAACAGATCTATTTGTGTCTGAACAATCAGGGAGACACTATTACTGTTTTTCTTTACTTAAAAATACCAAGAGCTGGATAATACAAAGATTTGAACCGTGGAACGGCAAAACCACAGTTATATCTTTCTGGCCTACACCAGAATCTTTCAAACAGATATATTAGTGTCTGAACAATCAGGGAGACACTCTTACTGTTTTTCTTTACAGAAAAAATACCAAAAGCTGGATAATACAGAGATTTGAACCGTGGAACTGCAAAACCACAGTTATATTTTTCTGGCCTACACCAGAATCTTTCAAACAGATCTATTTGTGTCTGAACAATCAGGGAGACACTATTACTGTTTTTCTTTACTTAAAAATACCAAGAGCTGGATAATACAAAGATTTGAACCGTGGAACGGCAAAACCACAGTTATATCTTTCTGGACTACACCAGAATCTTTCAAACAGATATATTAGTGTCTGAACAATCAGGGAGACACTCTTACTGTTTTTCTTTACAGAAAAAATACCAAAAGCTGGATAATACAGAGATTTGAACCGTGGAACTGCAAAACCACAGTTATATCTTTCTGGCCTACACCAGAGTATTTCAAACAGATATATTTGTGTCTGAACAATCAGGGAGACATTATTACTGTTTTTCTTAATGGAAAAAATATCAAAAGCTGGATAATACAGAGATTTGAACCGTGGAACTGCAAAACAACAGTTATATTTTTCTGGCCTACACCAGACTCTTTTGAACAGATGAATTAGTTTCTGACCAGTCAGTGAATCACTATTACAGTTTTTTTTACGTAAAAAAATGCCAAAAACAGGATAATACAGAGATTTGTCCCATGGAACTGCAAAACCACAGTTATATTTTTCTGGCCTATACCAGAATCTTTCAAACAGATATATTTGTGTCTGAACAATCAGGGAGTCACTCCTACTGTTTTTCTTTACGGAAAAAATGCCAAAAGCTGGATAATACAGAGATTTGAACCGTGGAACTGCAAAACCACAGTTATATCTTTCTGGCCTACACCAGAGTATTTCAAACAGATATATTTGTGTCTGAGCAATCAGGGAGGCAATATTACTGTTTTTCTTTGCGGAAAAAATACCAAAAGCTGGATAATAAAGAGATTTGAACCGTGGAACTGCAAAACCACAGTTATATTTTTCTGGCCTACACCAGAATCTTTCAAACAGATATATTTGTGTCTGAACAATCAGGGAGACACTATTACTGTTTTTCTTTACGGAAAAAATACAAAAAGCTGGATAATACAGGGATTTGAACCGTGGAAGTGCAAATCAACAGTTATATTTTTCTGGCCTACACCAGACTCTTTTGAACAGATGAATTGGTTTCTGACCAGTCAGTGAAACACTATTACAGTTTTTTTTACATAAAAAAATGCCATAAACAGGATAATACAGAGATTTGTCCCATGGAACTGCAAAACCACAGTTATATTTTTCTGGCCTACACCAGAATCTTTCAAACAGATATATTTGTGTCTGAACAATCAGGGAGTCACTCTTACTGTTTTTCTTTACGGAAAAAATACCAAAAGCTGGATAATACAGAGATTTGAACCGTGGAACTGCAAAACAACAGTTACATTTTTTTGGCCTACACCAGACTCTTTTTAACAGATATATTGGTTTCTGACCAGTCAGTGAAGCACTATTACAGTTTTCTTTTACGGGTAAAAATGCCAAAAACAGGATAATACAGAGATTTGTCCCATGGAACTGCAAATCCACAGTTATATTTTTCTGGCCTACACCAGAATCTTTCAAACAGATATATTTGTGTCTGAACAATCAGGGAGACACTAATACTGTTTTTCTTTACAGAAAAAATACCAAGAGCTGGATAATACAAAGATTTGAACCATGGAACTGCAAAACCACAGTTATATCTTTCTGGCCAACACCAGAATCTTTCAAACAGATATATTAGTGTCTGAACAATCAGGGAGACACTCTTACTGTTTTTCTTTACGGAAAAAATACCAAAAGCTGGATAATACAGAGATTTGAACTGTGGAACTGCAAAACCACAGATATATTTTTCTGGCTACACCAAACTCTTTTAAACAGATATATTGGTGGCTGACCAGTCAGGGAGACACTATTACGTATTTTTTTTATGCCAAAAAATGCCAAAAACAGGATAATACAGAGATTTGAACCGTGGATCTGCAAAAACACTGTTAAATTTTTCTGGCCTACACCAGACTCTTTTAAACAGATATATTGGTGTCTGACCAGTCAGGGAGACACTATTACAGTGTTTTTTATGGCAAAAAATGCCAAACACAGGATAATACAGAGATTTGACCGGTGGAACTGCAATCTACAGTTATATTTTTCTGGCCTACATCAGAATCTTTAAAACAAATATATTTGTGTCTGAACAATCAGGGAGACATTATTGCTGTTTTTCATTATGGAAAAAATACCAAAAGCTGGAAAATACAGAGATTTGAACCGTGGAGCTGCAAAACCACAGTTATATTTTTCTGGCCTACACCAGAATATTTCAAACAGATATATTTGTGTCTGAACAATCAGGGAGGCACTATTACTGTTTTTCTTTATGGATAAAATACCAAAAGCGGGATAATACAGATATTTGAAACGTGGAACTGCAAAACAACAGTTATATTTTTCTGGCCTACACCAGAATCTTTCAAACAGATATATTTGTGTCTGAACAATCAGGGAGACACTGTTACTGTTTTTTTACGAAAAAAATATCAAAAGCTAGAAGATACAGAGATTTGAACCTTGGAACTGCAAAACCACAGTTATATTTTTCTGGCCTACATCAGACTCCTTTAAACAGATATATTGGTGGCTGACCAGTCAGGGAGACACTATTTTGTTTTTTTTTATGGCAAAAAATGCCAAAAACAGGATAATACAGAGATTTGAACCGTGGATCTGCAAAACCACAGTTATATTTTTCTGGCCTACACCAGACTCTTTTAAACAGATATATTGATGTCTGACCAGTCAGGGAGACACTATTACAGTTTTTTTATAATGGCAAAAAATGCCAAAAACAGGATGATACAGAGATTTGACCCGTGGAACTGCAAAACTACAGTTATATTTTTCTGGCCTACATCATAATCTTTCTAACCGATATATTTGTGTCTCAACAATCAGGGAGACATTATTGCTGTTTTTCATTACGGAAAAAATAACAAAAGCTGGATAATACAGAGATTTAAACCTTGGAACTGCAAAACCATAGTTATATTTTTCTGGCCTACACCAGAATCTTTCAAACAGATATATTTGTGTCTGAACAATCAGGGAGGCACTATTACTGTTTTTCTTTATGGAAAAAATACCAAAAGCTGGATAATACAGAGATTTGAACCGTGGAACTGCAAAACAACAGTTACATTTTTTTGGCCTACACCAGACTCTTTTTAACAGATATATTGGTTTCTGACCAGTCAGTGAAACACTATTACAGTTTTTATACGGGTAAAAATGCCAAAAACAGGATAATACAGAGATTTGTCCCATGGAACTGCAAAACCACAGTTATATTTTTCTGGCCTACACCAGAATCTTTCAAACAGATATATTTGTGTCTGAACAATCAGGGAGACACTAATACTGTTTTTCTTTACAGAAAAAATACCAAGAGCTGGATAATACAAAGATTTGAACCATGGAACTGCAAAACCACAGTTATATCTTTCTGGCCTACACCAGAATCTTTCAAACAGATATATTAGTGTCTGAACAATCAGGGAGACACTCTTACTGTTTTTCTTTATGGAAAAAATACCAAAAGCTGGATAGTACAGAGATTTGACCCATGGGACATCAAAACCACAGTTATATTTTTCTGGCTACACCAAACTCTTTTAAACAGATATATTGGTGGCTGACCAGTCAGGGAGACACTATTACGTATTTTTTTTATGGCAAAAAATGCCAAAAACAGGATAATACAGAGATTTGAACCGTGGATCTGCAAAAACACAGTTATATTTTTCTGGCCTATATCAGAATATTTCAAACAGATATATTGGTGTCTGACCAGTCAGGGAGACACTATTACAGTGTTTTTTATGGCAAAAAATGCCAAACACAGGATAATACAGAGATTTGACCGGTGGAACTGCAATCTACAGTTATATTTTTCTGGCCTACATCAGAATCTTTAAAACAAATATATTTGTGTCTGAACAATCAGGGAGACATTATTGCTGTTTTTCATTATGGAAAAAATACCAAAAGCTGGAAAATACAGAGATTTGAACCGTGGAGCTGCAAAACCACAGTTATATTTTTCTGGCCTACACCAGAATATTTCAAACAGATATATTTGTGTCTGAACAATCAGGGAGGCACTATTACTGTTTTTCTTTACGGAAAAAATACCAAAAGCGGGATAATACAGATATTTGAAACGTGGAACTGCAAAACAACAGTTATATTTTTCTGGCCTACACCACAATCTTTCAAACAGATATATTTGTGTCTGAACAATCAGGGAGACACTGTTACTGTTTTTTTACGAAAAAAATATCAAAAGCTAGAAGATACAGAGATTTGAACCTTGGAACTGCAAAACCACAGTTATATTTTTCTGGCCTACACCAGACTCTTTTAAACAGATATATTGGTTTCTGACCAGTCAGTGAAACACTATTACAGTTTTTTTTTACTGGAAAAAAAGCCCAAAACAGGATAATACAGAGATTTGTCCCATGGAACTGCAAAACCACAGTTATATTTTTCTGGCCTACACCAGAATCTTTCAAACAGATATATTTGTGTCTGAACAATCAGGGAGACACTATTACTGTTTTTCTTTACAGAAAAAATACCAAGAGCTGGATAATACAAAGATTTGAACCATGGAACTGCAAAACCACAGTTATATCTTTCTGGCCTACACCAGAATCTTTCAAACAGATATATTTCTGTCTGAACAATCAGGGAGACACTCTTACTGTTTTTCTTTACGGAAAAAATACCAAAAGCTGGATAATACAGAGATTTGAACCGTGGAACTGCAAAACCACAGATATATTTTTCTAGCTACACCAAACTCTTTTAAACAGATATATTGGTGGCTGACCAGTCAGGGAGACACTATTACGTATTTTTTTCATGCCAAAAAATGCCAAAAACAGGATAATACAGAGATTTGAACCGTGGATCTGCAAAAACACTGTTAAATTTTTCTGGCCTACACCAGACTCTTTTAAACAGATATATTGGTGTCTGACCAGTCAGGGAGACACTATTACAGTGTTTTTTATGGCAAAAAATGCCAAACACAGGATAATACAGAGATTTGACCGGTGGAACTGCAATCTACAGTTATATTTTTCTGGCCTACATCAGAATCTTTAAAACAAATATATTTGTGTCTGAACAATCAGGGAGACATTACTGCTGTTTTTCATTATGGAAAAAATACCAAAAGCTGGAAAATACAGAGATTTGAACCGTGGAGCTGCAAAACCACAGTTATATTTTTCTGGCCTACACCAGAATATTTCAAACAGATATATTTGTGTCTGAACAATCAGGGAGGCACTATTACTGTTTTTCTTTATGGATAAAATACCAAAAGCGGGATAATACAGATATTTGAAACGTGGAACTGCAAAACAACAGTTATATTTTTCTGGCCTACACCAGAATCTTTCAAACAAATATATTTGTGTCTGAACAATCAGGGAGACACTGTTACTGTTTTTTTACAAAAAAAATATCAAAAGCTAGAAGATACAGAGATTTGAACCTTGGAACTGCAAAACCACAGTTATATTTTTCTGGCCTACATCAGACTCTTTTAAACAGATATATTGGTGGCTGACCAGTCAGGGAGACACTATTTTGTTTTTTTTTATGGCAAAAAATGCCAAAAACAGGATAATACAGAGATTTGAACCGTGGATCTGCAAAACCACAGTTATATTTTTCTGGCCTACACCAGACTCTTTTAAACAGATATATTGATGTCTGACCAGTCAGGGAGACACTATTACTGTTTTTTTATAATGGCAAAAAATGCCAAAAACAGGATAATACAGAGATTTGAACCGTGGATCTGCAAAACCACAGTTATATTTTTCTGGCCTACACCAGACTCTTTTAAACAGATATATTGATGTCTGACCAGTCAGGGAGACACTATTACTGTTTTTTTATAATGGCAAAAAATGCCAAAAACAGGATGATACAGAGATTTGACCCGTGGAACTGCAAAACTACAGTTATATTTTTCTGGCCTACATCATAATCTTTCAAACAGATATATTTGTGTCTGAACAATCAGGGAGGCAATATTACTGTTTTTCTTTGCGGAAAAAATACCAAAAGCTGGATAATACAGAGATTTGAACCGTGGAACTGCAAAACAACAGTTACATTTTTTTGGCCTACACCAGACTCTTTTTAACAGATATATTGGTTTCTGACCAGTCAGTGAAACACTATTACAGTTTTTTTTTACGGGAAAAAATGCCAAAAACAGGATAATACAGAGATTTGTCCCATGGAACTGCAAAACCACAGTTATATTTTTCTGGCCTACACCAGAATCTTTCAAACAGATATATTTGTGTCTGAACAATCAGGGAGACACTATTACTGTTTTTCTTTACAGAAAAAATACCAAGAGCTGGATAATACAAAGATTTGAACCATGGAACTGCAAAACCACAGTTATATCTTTCTGGCCTACACCAGAATCTTTCAAACAGATATATTATTGTCTGAACAATCAGGGAAACACTCTTACTGTTTTTCTTTACGGAAAAAATACCAAAAGCTGGAGAGTACAGAGATTTGACCCATGGAACTGCAAAACCACAGTTATATTTTTCTGGCTACACCAAACTCTTTTAAACAGATATATTGGTGGCTGACCAGTCAGGGAGACACTATTACGTATTTTTTTTATGGCAAAAAATGCCAAAAACAGGATAATACAGAGATTTGAACCGTGGATCTGCAAAAGCACTGTTAAAGTTTTCTGGCCTATGCCAGACTCTTTTAAACAGATATATTGGTATCTGACCAGTCAGGGAGACACTATTACAGTGTTTTTTACGGAAAAAAATTCCAAACACAGGATAATACAGAGGTTTGACCGGTGGAACTGCAATCTACAGTTATATTTTTCTGGCCTACATCAGAATCTTTCAAACAAATATATTTGTGTCGGAACAATCAGGGAGACATTATTGCTGTTTTCATTATGGAAAAAATACCAAAAGCTGGATAATACAGAGATTTGAACCGTGGAGCTGCAAAACCACAGTTATATTTTTCTGGCCTACACCAGAATATTTCAAACAGATATATTTGTGTCTGAACAATCAGGGAGGCACTATTACTGTTTTTCTTTACGGAAAAAATACCAAAAGCTGGATAATACAGAGATTTGAACCGTGGAACTGCAAAACCACATTTATATTTTTCTGGCCTACACCAGAATCTTTCAAACAGATATATTTGTGTCTGAACAATCAGGGAGACACTATTACTGTTTTTCTTTACGGAAAAATCATCAAAAGCTGGATAATACATATATTTGAAAGGTGGAACTGCAAAACCACAGTTATATTTTTCTGGCCTGCATCAGAATATTTCAAACAGATATATTTGTGTCTGAACAATCAGGGAGACACTATTACTGTTTTTCTTTACGGAAAAAAAAACAAATGATAGAAAATACAGAGATTTGAACCGTGGAACTGCAAAACCACAGTTATATTTTTCTGGACTACATTAGACACTTTTAAACAGATATATTGGTGGCTGACCAGTCAGTGAGACATTTTTCCCCTTTTTTTACGGCAAAAAATTACAAAAACAGGATAATACAGAGATTTGAAAAGTGGATCTGAAAAACCACTGTTATATTTTTCTGGCCTACTCCAGACTCTTTCAAACAGAGATATTGGTGTCTGACCAGTCAGGTAGACACTATTACAGTTTTTGTTGATGGCAAAATATGACAAGAGTAGGATAATACAGAGATTTGACCTGTGGAACTGCAAAACTACAGATATAATTTTTCGGCCTACACCAGAATCTTTCAAACAGATATATTTGTGTCTGAAAAATCAGGGAGACATTATTGCTGTTTTTATATATGGAAAAAATATCAAAAGCTGGATAATACAGAGATTTGAACCGTGGAACTGCAAAACCACAGTAATATTTTTCTGGCCTACACCAGAATCTTTCAAACAGATCTATTTGTGTCTGAACAATCAGGGAGACACTAATACTGTTTTTCTTTACTGAAAAAATACCAAAAGCTGGATAATACAGAGATTTGAACCGTGGAAATGCAAAAAAACAGTTATATTTTTCTGGCCTACACCAGAATCTTTCAAACAGATATATTTGTGTCTTTACAATCAGGGAGACACTATTACTGTTTTTCTTTACGGAAAAAATACCAAAAGCTGGATAATACAGAGATTTAAACCGTGGAACTGCAAAACAACATTTATATTTTTCTGGCCTACACCAGACTCTTTTGAAAAGATATATTGCTTTCTGACCAGTCAGTGAAACACTATTACAATTTTTTTTATGGGAAAAAATGCCAAAAACAGGATAATACAGAGATTTGTCCCATGGAACTGCGAAACCACAGTTATATTTTTCTGGCCTACACCAGAATCTTTAAAACAGATATATTTGTGTCTGAACAATCAGGGAGACACTATTGATGTTTTTCTTTATGGAAAAAAATACCAAAAGTTTGATAATACAGAGATTTGAACCGTGGAACTGCAAAACCACAGTTATATTTTTCTGGCCTACACCAGAATCTTTCAAACAGATCTATTTGAGTCTGAACAATCAGGGAGACACTATTACTGTTTTTCTTTACTTAAAAATACCAAGAGCTGGATAATACAAAGATTTGAACCGTGGAAAGGCAAAACCACAGTTATATCTTTCTGGCCTACACCAGAATCTTTCAAACAGATATATTAGTGTCTGAACAATCAGGGAGACACTCTTACTGTTTTTCTTTGCGGAAAAAATACCAAAAGCTGGATAATACAGAGATTTGAACCATGGAACTGCAAAACCACAGTTATATCTTTCTGGCCTACACCAGAGTATTTCAAACAGATATATTTGTGTCTGAACAATCAGGGAGGCAATATTACTGTTTTTCTGTGCGGAAAAAATACCAAAAGCTGAATAATAAAGAGATTTGAACCGTGGAACTGCAAAACCACAGTTATATTTTTCTGGCCTACAGCAGAATCTTTCAAACAGATATATTTGTGTATGAACAATCAGGGAGACACTATTACTGTTTTTCTTTACGGAAAAAATACAAAAAGCTGGATAATACAGAGATTTGAACCGTGGAACTGCAAAACAACAGTTATATTTTTCTGGCCTACACCAGACTCTTTTGAACAGATGATTTGGTTTCTGACCAGTCAGTGAAACACTATTACAGTTTTTTTTACGTAAAAAAATGCCAAAAACAGGATAATACAGAGATTTGTCCCATGGAACTGCAAAACCACAGTTATATTTTTCTGGTCTACACCAGAATCTTTCAAACAGATATATTTGTGTCTGAACAATCAGGGAGTCACTCTTACTGTTTTTCTTTACGGAAAAAATACCAAAAGCTGGATAATACAGAGATTTGAACCGTGGAACTGCAAAACAACAATTACATTTTTTTAGCCTACACCAGACTCTTTTTAACAGATATATTGGTTTCTGACCAGTCAGTGAAACACTATTACAGTTTTTTTTTATGGGTAAAAATGCCAAAAACAGGATAATACAGAGATTTGTCCCATGGAACTGCAAAACCACAGTTATATTTTTCTGGCCTACACCAGAATCTTTCAAACAGATATATTTGTGTCTGAACAATCAGGGAGACACTAATACTGTTTTTCTTTACAGAAAAAATACCAAGAGCTGGATAATACAAAGATTTGAACCATGGAACTGCAAAACCACAGTTATATCTTTCTGGCCTACACCAGAATCTTTCAAACAGATATATTAGTGTCTGAACAATCAGGGAGACACTCTTACTGTTTTTCTTTATGGAAAAAATACCAAAAGCTGGATAGTACAGAGATTTGACCCAAGGAACTTCAAAACCACAGTTATATTTTTCTGGCTACACCAAACTCTTTTAAACAGATATATTGGTGGCTGACCAGTCAGGGAGACACTATTACGTATTTTTTTTATGGCAAAAAATGCCAAAAACAGGATAATACAGAGATTTGAACCGTGGATCTGCAAAAACACTGTTAAATTTTTCTGGCCTATGCCAGACTCTTTTAAACAGATATATTGGTGTCTGACCAGTCAGGGAGACACTATTACAGTGTTTTTTATGGCAAAAAAGGCCAAACACAGGATAATACAGAGATTTGACCGGTGGAACTGCAATCTACAGTTATATTTTTCTGGCCTACACCAGAATCTTTCAAACAGATATATTTGTGTCTGAACAATCAGGGAGACACTATTACTGTTTTTCTTTACGGAAAAATCATCAAAAGTTGGATAATACACATATTTGAAACGTGGAACTGCAAAACCACAGTTATATTTTTCTGGCCTATATCAGAATATTTCAAACAGATATATTTGTGTCTGAACAATCAGGGAGACACTATTACTGTTTTTCTTTACGGAAAAAAAAAACAAATGATAGAAAATACAGAGATTTGAACCGTGGAACTGCAAAACCACAGTTATATTTTTCTGGGCTACATCAGACACTTTTTAACAGACATATTGGTGGATGACCAGTCAGTGACACAGTATTACCCTTTTTTTACGGCAAAAAATGACAAAAACAGGATAATACAGAGATTTGAACCGTGGATCTGAAAAAACACTGTTATATTTTTCTGGCCTACTCCAGACTCTTTCAAACAGAGATATTGGTGTCTGACCAGTCAGGTAGACACTATTACAGTTTTTGTTTATGGCAAAATATGACAAGAGCAGGATAATACAGAGATTTGACGTGTGGAACTGCAAAACTACAGATATATTTTTCTGGCCTACACAAGAATCTTTCAAACAGATATATTTGTGTCTGAACAATCAGGGAGACATTATTGCTGTTTTTATATATGGAAAAAATATCAAAAGCTGGATAATACAGAGATTTGAACCGTGGAACTGCAAAACCACAGTTATATTTTTCTGGCCTACACCAGAATCTTTCAAACAGATCTATTTGTGTCTGAACAATCAGGGAGACACTATTACTGTTTTTCTTTACTTAAAAATACCAAGAGCTGGATAATACAAAGATTTGAACCGTGGAACGGCAGAACCACAGTTATATCTTTCTGGCCTACACCAGAATCTTTCAAACAGATATATTAGTGTCTGAACAATCAGGGAGACACTCTTACTGTTTTTCTTTACAGAAAAAATACCAAAAGCTGGATAATACAGAGATTTGAACCGTGGAACTGCAAAACCACAGTTATATCTTTCTGGCCTACACCAGAGTATTTCAAACAGATATATTTGTGTCTGAACAATCAGGGAGGCAATATTACTGTTTTTCTGTGCGGAAAAAATACCAAAAGCTGAATAATAAAGAGATTTGAACCGTGGAACTGCAAAACCACAGTTATATTTTTCTGGCCTACACCAGAATCTTTCAAACAGATATATTTGTGTCTGAACAATCAGGGAGACATTATTACTGTTTTTCTTAACGGAAAAAATACCAAAAGCTGGATAATACAGAGATTTGAACCGTGGAACTGCAAAACAACAGTTATATTTTTCTGGCCTACACCAGACTCTTTTGAACAGATGAATTGGTTTCTGACCAGTCAGTGAATCACTATTACAGTTTTTTTTACGTAAAAAAATGCCAAAAACAGGATAATACGGAGATTTGTCCCATGGAACTGCAAAACCACAGTTATATTTTTCTGGCCTATACCAGAATCTTTCAAACAGATATATTTGTGTCTGAACAATCAGGGAGTCACTCTTACTGTTTTTCTTTACGGAAAAAATGCCAAAAGCTGGATAATACAGAGATTTGAACCGTGGAACTGCAAAACCACAGTTATATCTTTCTGGCCTACACCAGAGTATTTCAAACAGATATATTTGTGTCTGAACAATCAGGGAGGCAATAATACTGTTTTTCTTTGCGGAAAAAATACCAAAAGCTGAATAATAAAGTGATTTGAACCGTGGAACTGCAAAACCACAGTTATATTTTTCTGGCCTACACCAGAATCTTTCAAACAGATATATTTGTGTCTGAACAATCAGGGAGACACTATTACTGTTTTTCTTTACGGAAAAAATACAAAAAGCTGGATAATACAGGGATTTGAACCGTGGAACTGCAAATCAACAGTTATATTTTTCTGGCCTACACCAGACTCTTTTGAACAGATGAATTGGTTTCTGACCAGTCAGTGAAACACTATTACAGTTTTTTTTACATAAAAAAATGCCATAAACAGGATAATACAGAGATTTGTCCCATGGAACTGCAAAACCACAGTTATATTTTTCTGGCCTACACCAGAATCTTTCAAACAGATATATTTGTGTCTGAACAATCAGGGAGTTACTCTTACTGTTTTTCTTTACGGAAAAAATACCAAAAGCTGGATAATACAGAGATTTGAACCGTGGAACTGCAAAACAACAGTTACATTTTTTTGGCCTACACCAGACTCTTTTTAACAGATATATTGGTTTCTGACCAGTCAGTGAAACACTATTACAGTTTTTTTTTACGGGTAAAAATGCCAAAAACAGGATAATACAGAGATTTGAACCGTGGATCTGCAAAAACACAGTTATATTTTTCTGGCCTATATCAGAATATTTCAAACAGATATATTGGTGTCTGACCAGTCAGGGAGACACTATTACAGTGTTTTTTATGGCAAAAAATGCCAAACACAGGATAATACAGAGATTTGACCGGTGGAACTGCAATCTACAGTTATATTTTTCTGGCCTACATCAGAATCTTTAAAACAAATATATTTGTGTCTGAACAATCAGGGAGACATTATTGCTGTTTTTCATTATGGAAAAAATACCAAAAGCTGGAAAATACAGAGATTTGAACCGTGGAGCTGCAAAACCACAGTTATATTTTTCTGGCCTACACCAGAATATTTCAAACAGATATATTTGTGTCTGAACAATCAGGGAGGCAATATTACTGTTTTTCTTTACGGAAAAAATACCAAAAGCGGGATAATACAGATATATGAAACGTGGAACTGCAAACCAACAGTTATATTTTTCTGGCCTACACCACAATCTTTCAAACAGATATATTTGTGTCTGAACAATCAGGGAGACACTGTTACTGTTTTTTTACGAAAAAAATATCAAAAGCTAGAAGATACAGAGATTTGATCCTTGGAACTGCAAAACCACAGTTATATTTTTCTGGCCTACACCAGACTCTTTTAAACAGATATATTGGTTTCTGACCAGTCAGTGAAACACTATTACAGTTTTTTTTTACTGGAAAAAAAGTCAAAAACAGGATAATACAGAGATTTGTCCCATGGAACTGCAAAACCACAGTTATATTTTTCTGGCCTACACCAGAATCTTTCAAACAGATATATTTGTGTCTGAACAATCAGGGAGACACTATTACTGTTTTTCTTTACAGAAAAAATACCAAGAGCTGGATAATACAAATATTTGAACCATGGAACTGCAAAACCACAGTTATATCTTTCTGGCCTACACCAGAATCTTTCAAACATATATATTTGTGTCTGAACAATCAGGGAGACACTCTTACTGTTTTTCTTTACGGAAAAAATACCAAAAGCTGGATAATACAGAGATTTGAACCGTGGAACTGCAAAACCACAGATATATTTTTCTGGCTACACCAAACTCTTTTAAACAGATATATTGGTGGCTGACCAGTCAGGGAGACACTATTACGTATTTTTTTTATGCCAAAAAATGCCAAAAACAGGATAATACAGAGATTTGAACCGTGGATCTGCAAAAACACTGTTAAATTTTTCTGGCCTACACCAGACTCTTTTAAACAGATATATTGGTGTCTGACCAGTCAGGGAGACACTATTACAGTGTTTTTTATGGCAAAAAATGCCAAACACAGGATAATACAGAGATTTGACCGGTGGAACTGCAATCTACAGTTATATTTTTCTGGCCTACATCAGAATCTTTAAAACAAATATATTTGTGTCTGAACAATCAGGGAGACATTATTGCTGTTTTTCATTATGGAAAAAATACCAAAAGCTGGAAAATACAGAGATTTGAACCGTGGAGCTGCAAAACCACAGTTATATTTTTCTGGCCTACAGCAGAATATTTCAAACAGATATATTTGTGTCTGAACAATCAGGGAGGCACTATTACTGTTTTTCTTTATGGATAAAATACCAAAAGCGGGATAATACAGATATTTGAAACGTGGAACTGCAAAACAACAGTTATATTTTTCTGGCCTACACCAGAATCTTTCAAACAGATATATTTGTGTCTGAACAATCAGGGAGACACTGTTACTGTTTTTTTACGAAAAAAATATCAAAAGCTAGAAGATACAGAGATTTGAACCTTGGAACTGCAAAACCACAGTTATATTTTTCTGGCCTACATCAGATTCTTTTAAACAGATATATTGGTGGCTGACCAGTCAGGGAGACACTATTTTGTTTTTTTTTATGGCAAAAAATGCCAAAAACAGGATAATACAGAGATTTGAACCGTGGATCTGCAAAACCACAGTTATATTTTTCTGGCCTACACCAGACTCTTTTAAACAGATATATTGATGTCTGACCAGTCAGGGAGACACTATTACAGTTTTTTTATAATGGCAAAAAATGCCAAAAACAGGATGATACAGAGATTTGACCCGTGGAACTGCAAAACTACAGTTATATTTTTCTGGCCTACATCATAATCTTTCTAACCGATATATTTGTGTCTCAACAATCAGGGAGACATTATTGCTGTTTTTCATTACGGAAAAAAAAACAAAAGCTGGATAATACAGAGATTTAAACCTTGGAACTGCAAAACCATAGTTATATTTTTCTGGCCTACACCAGAATCTTTCAAACAGATATATTTGTGTCTGAACAATCAGGGAGGCACTATTACTGTTTTTCTTTATGGAAAAAATACCAAAAGCTGGATAATACAGAGATTTGAACCGTGGAACTGCAAAACAACAGTTACATTTTTTTGGCCTACACCAGACTCTTTTTAACAGATATATTGGTTTCTGACCAGTCAGTGAAACACTATTACAGTTTTTTTTTACGGGTAAAAATGCCAAAAACAGGGTAATACAGAGATTTGTCCCATGGAACTGCAAAACCACAGTTATATTTTTCTGGCCTACACCAGAATCTTTCAAACAGATATATTTGTGTCTGAACAATCAGGGAGACACTAATACTGTTTTTCTTTACAGAAAAAATACCAAGAGCTGGATAATACAAAGATTTGAACCATGGAACTGCAAAACCACAGTTATATCTTTCTGGCCTACACCAGAATCTTTCAAACAGATATATTAGTGTCTGAACAATCAGGGAGACACTCTTACTGTTTTTCTTTATGGAAAAAATACAAAAAGCTGGATAGTACAGAGATTTGACCCATGGGACTTCAAAACCACAGTTATATTTTTCTGGCTACACCAAACTCTTTTAAACAGATATATTGGTGGCTGACCAGTCAGGGAGACACTATTACGTATTTTTTTTATGGCAAAAAATGCCAAAAACAGGATAATACAGAGATTTGAACCGAGGATCTGCAAAAACACAGTTATATTTTTCTGGCCTATATCAGAATATTTCAAACAAATATATTGGTGTCTGACCAGTCAGGGAGACACTATTACAGTGTTTTTTATGGCAAAAAATGCCAAACACAGGATAATACAGAGATTTGACCGGTGGAACTGCAATCTACAGTTATATTTTTCTGGCCTACATCAGAATCTTTAAAACAAATATATTTGTGTCTGAACAATCAGGGAGACATTATTGCTGTTTTTCATTATGGAAAAAATACCAAAAGCTGGATAATACAGAGATTTGACCCATGGAACTGCAAAACCACAGTTATATTTTTCTGGCCTACACCAAACTCATTTAAATAGATATATTGGTGGCTGACCAGTCAGGGAGACACTATTACGTATTTTTTTTACGGCAAAAAAATGCCAAAAACAGGATAATACAGAGATTTGAACCGTGGATCTGCAAAACCACTGTTATATTTTTCTGGCCTACACCAGACTCTTTTAAACAGATATATTGGTGTCTGACCAGTCAGGGAGACACTATTACAGATTTTTTTATGGCAAAAAATGCCAAAAACAGGATAATACAGAGATTTGACCCATGGAACTGCAAAACTACAGTTATATTTTTCTGGCCTACATCAGAACCTTTCAAACAGATATATTTGTGTCTGAACAATCAGGGAGACATTATTGCTGTATTTCATTACGGAAAAAATACCAAAAGCTGGATAATACAGAGATTTGAACCGTGAAACTACAAAACCACAGTTATATTTTTCTGGCCTACATCGGAATCTTTCAAACAGATATATTTGTGTCTGAACAATCAGGGAGACACTATTACTGTTTTTCTTTATGGAAAAAATACCAAATTCCAGAAAATACAGAGATTTGAACCGAGGAACTGCAAAACCACAGTTATATTTTTCTGGCCTACACCAGACTCTTTCAAACAGATATATTGGTTTCTGACCAGTCAGTGAGAACCTATTACAGTTTTTTATTATGGAAAAAAATGCCAAAAACAGGATAATACAGATATTTGACCCATGGAACTGCAAAACCACAATTATATTTTTCTGGCCTACACCAGAATGTTTCAAACAGAAATATTTGTGTCTGAACAATCAGGGAGACATTATTGCTGTTTTTCTTTACGGAAAAAATACCAAAAGCTGGATAATACAGAGATTTGAACCGTGGAACTGCAAAACCACAGATATATTTTTCTGGCCTACACCAGAATATTTCAAACAGATATATTTGTGTCTGAACAATAATGGCGAGACTATTACTGTTTTTCTTTACGGAAAAAATACCAAAAGCTGGATAATACAAAGATTTGGACCGTGGAACTGCAAAACCACAGTTATATTTTTCTGGCCTACACCAGAATTTTTCAAACAGATATATTAGTGTCTGAACAATCAGGGAGACACTCTTACTGTTTTTCTTTACGGAAAAAAAACCAAAAGCTGGATAATACAAAGATTTGAACCATGGAACTGCAAAACCACAGTTATAATTTTCTGGCCTACACCAGATTCTTTTAAACAGATATATTGTTGGCTGACAAGTCAGGGAGAAACTATTTTGTTTTTTATATGGCAAAAAATGCCAAAAACAGGATAATACAGAGATTTGAACCGTGGATCTGCAAAACCACTGTTATATTTTTCTGGCCTACACCAGACTCTTTTAAACAGATATTTTGGTGTCTGACCAGTCAGGGAGACACTATTACAGTTTTTTTTTATGGCAAAAAATGCCAAAAACAGGATAATACAGAGATATGACCCGTGGAACTGCAAAACTACAGTTATATTTTTCTGGCCTACATCATAATCTTTCAAACCGATATATTTGTGTCTGAACAATCAGGGAGACATTATTGCTGTTTTTCATTACGGAAAAAATACCAAAAGCTGGATAAAACAGAGATTTCAACCATGGAACTGCAAAACCACAGTTATATTTTTCTGGCCTACACCAGAATCTTTCAAACAGATTTATTTGTGTCTGAACAATCAGGGAGTCACTATTACTGTTTTTCTTTACGGAAAAAATAACAAAAGCGGGATAATACAGATATTTGAAACGTGGAACTGCAAAACAACAGTTATATTTTTCTGGCCTACACCAGAATCTTTCAAACAGATATATTTGTGTCTAAACAATCAGGGAGACACTATTACTGTTTTTTTTTACGGAAAAAATACCAAAAGCTAGAAAATACAGAGATTTGAACCGTGGAACTGCAAAACCACAGTTAAATTTTTCTGGCCTACACCAGACTCTTTTAAACAGATATATTGGTGGCTGACCAGTCAGTGAGACACTATTACAGTGTTTTTTATGGCAAAAAATGCCAAAGACAGGATAATACAGAGATTTGACCCATAGAACTGCAAAGCTACAGTTATATTTTTCTGTCCTACAACAGAATCTTTCAAACAGATATATTCGTGTCTGAACAAATCAGGCAGACACTATTACTGTTTTTCTTTACGGAAAAAATGCCAAATGCTAGAAAATACAGAGATTTGAACCGTGGAACTGCAAAACCACAGTTATATTTTTCTGGACTACATCAGACTCTTTTAAACAGATATATTGGTGGCTGACCAGTCAGGGAGACACTATTCCATTTTTTAATGGCAAAAAATGGCAAAAACAGGATAATACAGAGATTTGAACCGTGGATCTAAAAAATCACTGTTATATTTTTCTGGCCTACACCAGACTCTTTCAAACAGAGATATTGGTGTCTGACCAGTCAGGGAGACACTATTACAGTTTTTTTTTCTGGCAAAATATGACAAGAACAGGATAATACAGAGATTTGACCCTTGGAACTGCAAAACTACAGTTATATTTTTCTGGCCTACACCAGAATCTTTCAAACAGATATATTTGTGTCTGAACAATCAGGGAGACATTATTGCTGTTTTTCTTTATGGAAAAAATACCAAAAGCTGGATAATACAGAGATTTGAACCATGGAACTGAAAAACCACAGTTATATCTTTCTGGCCTACACCAGAGTATTTCAAACAGATATATTTATGTCTGAACAGTCAGGGAGGCAATATTACTGTTTTTCTTTGCGGAAAAAATACCAAAAGCTGGATAATAAAGAGATTTGAACCGTGGAACTGCAAAACCACAGTTATATTTTTCTGGCCTACACCAGAATGTTTCAAACAGATATATTTGTGTCTGAACAATCAGGGAGACACTATTACTGTTTTTCTTTACGGAAAAAATACAAAAAGCTGGATAATACAGAGATTTGAACCGTGGAACTGCAAAACAACAGTTACATTTTTTTGGCCTACAACAGACTCTTTTTAACAGATATATTGGTTTCTGACTAGTCAGTGAAACACTATTACAGTTTTTTTTTACGGGAAAAAATGCCTAAAACAGAATAATACAGAGATTTGTCCCATGGAACTGCAAAACCACAGTTATATTTTTCTGGCCTACACCAGAATCTTTCAAACAGATATATTTGTGTCGGAACAATCAGGGAGACATTATTGCTGTTTTCATTATGGAAAAAAGCTGGATAATACAGAGATTTGAACCGTGGAGCTGCAAAACCACAGTTATATTTTTCTGGCCTACACCAGAATATTTCAAACAGATATATTTGTGTCTGAACAATCAGGGAGGCACTATTACTGTTTTCCTTTGCGGACAAAAATACCAAAAGCTGGATAATACAGAGATTTGAACCGTGGAACTGCAAAACCACAGTTATATTTTTCTGGCCTACACCAGAATCTTTCAAACAGATATATTTGTGTCTGAACAATCAGGGAGACACTATTACTGTTTTTCTTTACGGAAAAATCATCAAAAGCTGGATAATACACATATTTGAAACGTGGAACTGCAAAACCACAGTTATATTTTTCTGGCCTACATCAGAATATTTCAAACAGATATATTTGTGTCTGAACAATCAGGGAGACACTATTACTGTTTTTCTTTATGGAAAAAAAAACAAATGATAGAAAATATAGAGATTTGAACCGTGGAACTGCAAAACCACAGTTATATTTTTCTGGACTACATCAGACACTTTTATACAGATATATTGGTGGCTGACCAGTCAGTGAGACAGTATTACCCTTTTTTTTACGGCAAAAAAATGACAAAAACAGGATAATACTGAGATTTGAACTGTGGATCTGAAAAAACACTGTTATATTTTTCTGGCCTACTCCAGACTCTTTCAAACAGAGATATTGGTGTCTGACCAGTCAGGTAGACACTATTACAGTTTTTGTTTATGGCAAAATATGACAAGAGCAGGATAATACAGAGATTTGACCTGTGGAACTGCAAAACTACAGATATATTTTTCTGGCCTACACAAGAATCTTTCAAACAGATATATTTGTGTCTGAACAATCAGGGAGACATTATTGCTGTTTTTATATATGGAAAAATTATCAAAAGCTGGATAATACAGAGATTTGAACCGTGGAACTGCAAAACCACAGTTATATTTTTCTGGCCTACACCAGAATCTTTCAAACAGATCTATTTGTGTCTGAACAATCAGGGAGACACTATCACTGTTTTTCATTACTTAAAAATACCAAGAGCTGGATAATACAAAGATTTGAACTGTGGAACGGCAAAACCACAGTTATATCTTTCTGGCCTACACCAGAATCTTTCAAACAGATATATTAGTGTCTGAACAATCAGGGAGACACTCTTACTGTTTTTCTTTACTGAAAAAATACCAAAAGCTGGAAAATACAGAGATTTGAACCGTGGAACTGCAAAACCACAGTTATATCTTTCTGGCCTACACCAGAGTATTTCAAACAGATATATTTGTGTCTGAACAATCAGGGAGGCAATATTACTGTTTTTCTTTGCGGAAAAAAATACCAAAAGCTGGATTATAAAGAGATTTGAACCATGGAACTGCAAAACCACAGTTATATTTTTCTGGCCTACACCAGAATCTTTCAAACAGATATATTTGTGTCTAAACAATCAGGGAGACATTACTACTGTTTTTCTTTACGGAAAAAATACCAAAAGCTGGATAATGCAGAGATTTGAACCGTGGAACTGCAAAACAACAGTTATATTTTTCTGGCCTACACCAGACTCTTTTGAACAGATATATTGGTTTCTGACCAGTCAGTGAAACACTATTACAGTTTTTTTTATGTGAAAAAATGCCAAAAACAGGATAATACAGAGATTTGTCCCATGGAACTGCAAAACCACAGTTATATTTTTCTGGCCTACACCAGAATCTTTCAAACAGATATATTTGTGTCTGAACAATCAGGGAAACACTATTACTGTTTTTCTTTAAGGAAAAAAATACCAAAAGCTTGATAATACAGAGATTTGAACCGTGGAACTGCAAAACCACAGTTATATTTTTCTGGCCTACACCAGAATCTTTCAAACAGATCTATTTGTGTCTGAACAATCAGGGAGACACTATTACTGTTTTTCTTTACTTAAAAATACCAAGAGCTGAATAATTCAAAGATTTGAACCGTGGAACGGCAAAACCACAGTTATATCTTGCTGGCCTACACCAGAATCTTTCAAACAGATATTTTAGTGTCTGAACAATCAGGGAGACACTCTTACTGTTTTTCTTTACGGAAAAAATACCAAAAGCTGGATAATACCGAGATTTCAACCGTGGAACTGCAAAACCACAGTAATATCTTTCTGGCCTACACCAGAGTATTTCAAACAGATATATTTGTGTCTGAACAATCAGGGAGGCAATATTACTGTTTTTCTTTGCGGAAAAAATACCAAAAGCTGGATAATACAGAGATTTGAACCGTGGAACTGCAAAACAACAGTTACATTTTTTTGGCCTAAACCAGACTCTTTTTAACAGATATGTTGGTTTCTGACCAGTCAGTGAAACACTATTACCGCTTTTTTTTACGGGAAAAAATGCCAAAAACAGGATAATACAGAGATTTGTCCCATGGAACTGCAAAACCACAGTTATATTTTTCTGGCCGACACCAGAATCTTTCAAACAGATATATTTGTGTCTGAACAATCAGGTAGACACTATTACTGTTTTTCTTTACAGAAAAAATACCAAGAGCTGGATAATACAAAGATTTGAACCATGGAACTGCAAAACCACAGTTATATCTTTCGGGCCTACACCAGAATCTTTCAAACAGATATATTAGTGTCTAAACAATCAGGGAGACACTCTTACTGTTTTTCTTTACGGAAAAAATACCAAAAGCTGGAGAGTACAGAGATTTGACCCATGGAACTGCAAAACCACAGTTATATTTTTCTGGCTACACCAAACTCTTTTAAACAGATATATTGGTGGCTGACCAGTCAGTGAGACAGTATTACCCTTTTTTTATGGCAAAAAATGACAAAAACAGGATAATACAGAGATTTGAACCGTGGATCTGAAAAACCACTGTTATATTTTTCTGGCCTATGCCAGACTCTTTTAAACAGATATATTGGTGTCTGACCAGTCAGGGAGACACTAATACAGTGTTTTTTACGGAAAAAAATGCCAAACATAGGATAATACAGAGGTTTGACCTGTGGAACTGCAATCTACAGTCATATTTTTCTGGTCTACATCAGAATCTTTCAAACAAATATACAGTTATATGAAAAAGTTTGGGCACCCCTATTAATCTTAAGCTTATTGTTTTATAAAAATTGGTGTTTTTGCAACAGCTATTTCAGTTTGATATATGTAATAACTGTTGGACACAGTAATGTTTCTGCCTTGAAATGAGGTTTATTGTACTAACAGAAAATGTGCAATCTGCATTCAAACAAAATTTGACAGGTGCATAAGTATGGGCACCTCACCAGAAAAGTGACATTAATATTTAATAGATCCTCCTTTTGCAAAAATAACAGCCTCTGGTTGCTTCCTGTAGCTTTTAATGAGTTCCTGGATCCTGGATGAAGGTATTTTTGACCATTCCTCTTTACAAAACAATTCTAGTTCAGTTAAGTTTGATCGTCGCCGAGCATGGACAGCACTCTTCAAATGATCCCACAGATGTTCAATGATATTCAGGTCTGGGGACTGGGATGGCCATTCCAGAACATTGTAATTGTTCCTCTGCATGAATGCCTGAGTAGATTTGGAGCGGTGTTTTGGATCATTGTCTTGCTGAAAGATCCATCCCCTGCGTAACTTCAACTTTATCACTGATTCTTGAACAATATTGTCAAGAATCTGCTGATACTGAGTGGAATCCATGCATCCCTCAACTTTAACAAGATTCCCGGTGCCGGCATTGGCCACACAGCCCCAAAGCATGATGGAACCTCCACCAAATTTTACTGTGGGTAGCAAGTGTTTTTCTTGGAATGCTGTGTTTTTTTGCCGCCATGCATAACGCCTTTTTGTATGACCAAACAACTCAATCTTGGTTTCATCAGTCCACAGGACCTTCTTCCAAAAAGAAATTGGCTTCTCCAAATGTGCTTTTGCATACCTCAGCCGACTCTGTTTGTGGCGTGCTTGCAGAAACGACTTCTTTCGCATCACTCTCCCATACAGCTTCTCCTTGTGCAAAGTGCGTTGTATAGTTGACCAATGCACAGTGACACCATCTGCAGCACGTAGATGCTGCAGCTCTCTGGAGGTGGTCTGAGGATTGTCCTTGACTGATCTCACCATTCTTCTTCTCTGCCTTTCTGATGTTTTTCTTGGCCTGCCACTTCTGGCCTTAACAAGAACTGTCCCTGTGTTGTTCCATTTCCTTACTATATTCCTCACAGTGGAAACTGACAGGTTAAATCTCTGAGACTGCTTTTTGTATCCTTCCCCTGAACAACTATGTTGAATAATCTTTGTTTTCAGATCATTTGACAGTAGTTTTGAGGAGCCCATGATGCCACTCTTCAGAGGAGATTCAAACAGGAGAACAACTTGCAAGTGGTCACTTTAAGTAGCTTTTCTCATGATTGCATACACCTGGCTATGAAGTTCAAAGCTCAATGAGGTTACAAAACCAAAAAAAGTGCTTTAGTAAGTCAGTAAAAAGTAGGTAGGAGTATTTAAAACAAGAAAATGATAAGGGTGCCCATACTTATGCACCTGTCAAATTTTGTTTGAATGCTGATTGCACATTTTCTGTACAATAAACCCCATTTCAAGGCAGAAACATTACTGTGTCCAACAGTTATTACATATATCAAACTGAAATAGCTGTTGCAAAAACACCAATTTTTATAAAACATTAAGCTTAAGATTAATAGGGGTGCCCAAACTTTTTCATATAACTGTATTTGTGTCGGAACAATCAGGGAGACATTATTGCTGTTTTCATTATGGAAAAAAACTGGATAATACAGAGATTTGAACCGTGGAGCTGCAAAACCACAGTTATATTTTTCTGGCCTACACCAGAATATTTCAAACAGATATATTTGCGTCTGAACAATCAGGGAGGCACTATTACTGTTTTTCTTTACGGAAAAATCATCAAAAGCTGGATAATACACATATTTGAAACGTGGAACTGCAAAACCACAGTTATATTATTCTGGCCTACATCAGAATATTTCAAACAGATATATTTGTGTCTGAACAATCAGGGAGACACTATTACTGTTTTTCTTTACGGAAAAAAAACAAATGATAGAAAATACAGAGATTTGAACCGTGGAACTGCAAAACCACAGTTATATTTTTCTGGACTACATCAGACACTTTTAAACAGATATATTGGTGGCTGACCAGTCAGTGAGACAGTATTATCCTTTTTTTACGGCAAAAAATGACAAAAACAGGATAATACAGAGATTTGAACCGTGGATCTGAAAAACCACTGTTAGATTTTTCTGGCCTACTCCAGACTCTTTCAAACAGAGATATTGGTGTCTGACCAGTCAGGTTGACACTATTACAGTTTTTGTTGATGGCAAAATATGACAAGAGCAGGATAATACAGAGATTTGACCTGTGGAACTGCAAAACTACAGATATAAATTTCTGACCTACACCAGACTCTTTTGAACAGATATATTGGTTTCTGACCAGTCAGTGAAACACTATTACAGCTTTTTTTACGGGAAAAAATGCCAAAAACAGGATAATACAGAGATTTGTCCCATGGAACTGCAAAACCACAGTTATATTTTTCTGGCCTACACCAGAATCTTTCAAACAGATATATTTGTGTCTGAACAATCAGGGAGACACTATTACTGTTTTTCTTTATGGAAAAAAATATTAAAAGCTTGATAATACAGATATTTGAACCGTGGAACTGCAAAACCACAGTTATATTTTTCTGGCCTACACCAGAATCTTTCAAACAGATCTATTTGAGTCTGAACAATCAGGGAGACACTATTACTGTTTTTCTTTACTTAAAAATACCAAGAGCTGGATAATACAAAGATTTGAACCGTGGAACGGCAAAACCACAGTTATATCTTTCTGGCCTACACCAGAATCTTTCAAACAGATATATTAGTGTCTGAACAATCAGGAAGACACTCTTACTGTTTTTCTTTACGGAAAAAATACCAGAAGCTGGATAATACAGAGATTTGAACCGTGGAACTGCAAAACCACAGTTATATCTTTCTGGCCTACACCAGAGTATTTCAAACAGATATATTTGTGTCTGAACAATCAGGGAGGCAATATTACTGTTTTTCTTTGCGGAAAAAATACCAAAAGCTGGATAATAAAGAGATTTGAACCGTGGAACTGCAAAACCACAGTTATATTTTTTGGCCTACACCAGACTCTTTTTAACAGATATATTGGTTTCTGACCAGTCAGTGAAACCCTATTACAGTTTTTTTTTACGGGAAAAAATGCCAAAAACAGGATAATACAGAGATTTGTCCCATGGAACTGCAAAACCACAGTTATATTTTTCTGGCCTACACCAGAATCTTTCAAACAGATATATTTGTGTCTGAACAATCAGGGAGACACTATTACTGTTTTTCTTTACAGAAAAAATACCAAGAGCTGTATAATACAATGATTTGAACCATGGAACTTCAAAACCACAGTTATATCTTTCTGGCCTACACCAGAATCTTTCAAACAGATATATTAGTGTCTGAACAATCAGGGAGACACTCTTACTGTTTTTCTTTATGGAAAAAATACCAAAAGCTGGATAGTACAGAGATTTGACCCATGGAACTTCAAAACCACAGTTATATTTTTCTGGCTACACCAAACTCTTTTAAACAGATATATTGGTACCTGACCAGTCAGGGAGACACTATTACGTATTTTTTTTATGGCAAAAAATGCCAAAAACAGGATAATACAGAGATTTGAACCGTGGATCTGCAAAAACACTGTTAAATTTTTCTGGCCTATGCCAGACTCTTTTAAACAGATATATTGGTGTCTGACCAGTCAGGGAGACACTATTACAGTGTTTTTTTATGGCAAAAAATGCCAAACGCAGGATAATACAGAGATTTGACCGGTGGAACTGCAATCTACAGTTATATTTTTCTGGCCTACACCAGAATATTTCAAACAGATATATTTGTGTCTGAACAATCAGGGAGACACTATTACTGTTTTTCTTTACGGAAAAATCATCAAAAGCTGGATAATACACATATTTGAAACATGGAACTGCAAAACCACAGTTATATCTTTCTGGACTGCACCAGAATCATTCAAACAGATATATTAGTGTCTGAACAATCAGGGAGACACTCTTTCTGTTTTTCTTTACGGAAAAAATACCAAAAGCTGGATAATACAGAGATTTGAACCGTGGAACTGCAAAACCACAGTTATATCTTTCTGGCCTACACCAGAGTATTTCAAACAGATATATTTGTGTCTGAACAATCAGGGAGGCAATATTACTGTTTTTCTTTGCGGAAAAAATACCAAAAGCTGGATAATACAGAGATTTGAACCGTGGAACTGCAAAACAACAGTTACATTTTTTTGGCCTACACCAGACTCTTTTTAACAGATATATTGGTTTCTGACCAGTCAGTGAAACACTATTACAGTTTTTTTTTACGGGAAAAAATGCCAAAAACAGGATAATACAGAGATTTGTCCCATGGAACTGCAAAACCACAGTTATATTTTTCTGGCCTACACCAGAATCTTTCAAACAGATATATTTGTGTCTGAACAATCAGGGAGACACTATTACTGTTTTTCTTTACAGAAAAAATACCAAGAGCTGGATAATACAAAGATTTGAACCATGGAACTGCAAAACCACAGTTATATCTTTCTGGCCTACACCAGAATCTTTCAAACAGATATATTATTGTCTGAACAATCAGGGAAACACTCTTACTGTTTTTCTTTACGGAAAAAATACCAAAAGCTGGAGAGTACAGAGATTTGACCCATAGAACTGCAAAACCACAGTTATATTTTTCTGGCTACACCAAACTCTTTTAAACAGATATATTGGTGGCTGACCAGTCAGGGAGACACTATTACGTATTTTTTTTATGGCAAAAAATGCCAAAAACAGGATAATACAGAGATTTGAACCGTGGATCTGCAAAAGCACTGTTAAAGTTTTCTGGCCTATGCCAGACTCTTTTAAACAGATACATTGGTGTCTGACCAGTCAGGGAGACACTATTACATTGTTTTTTACGGAAAAAAATTCCAAACACAGGATAATACAGAGGTTTGACCGGTGGAACTGCAATCTACAGTTATATTTTTCTGGCCTACATCAGAATCTTTCAAACAAATATATTTGTGTCGGAACAATCAGGGAGACATTATTGCTGTTTTCATTATGGAAAAAATACCAAAAGCTGGATAATACAGAGATTTGAACCGTGGAGCTGCAAAACCACAGTTATATTTTTCTGGCCTACACCAGAATATTTCAAACAGATATATTTGTGTCTGAACAATCAGGGAGGCACTATTACTGTTTTTCTTTACGGAAAAAATACCAAAAGCTGGATAATACAGAGATTTGAACCGTGGAACTGCAAAACCACAGTTATATTTTTCTGGCCTACACCAGAATCTTTCAAACAGATATATTTGTGTCTGAACAATCAGGGAGACACTATTACTGTTTTTCTTTACGGAAAAATCATCAAAAGCTGGATAATACATATATTTGAAAGGTGGAACTGCAAAACCACAGTTATATTTTTCTGGCCTGCATCAGAATATTTCAAACAGATATATTTGTGTCTGAACAATCAGGGAGACACTATTACTGTTTTTCTTTACGGAAAAAAAAACAAATGATAGAAAATACAGAGATTTGAACCGTGGAACTGCAAAACCACAGTTATATTTTTCTGGACTACATTAGATACTTTTAAACAGATATATTGGTGGCTGACCAGTCAGTGAGACATTTTTCCCCTTTTTTTACGGCAAAAAATGACAAAAACAGGATAATACAGAGATTTGAAAAGTGGATCTGAAAAATCACTGTTATATTTTTCTGGCCTACTCCAGACTCTTTCAAACAGAGATATTGGTGTCTGACCAGTCAGGTAGACACTATTACAGTTTTTGTTGATGGCAAAATATGACAAGAGCAGGATAATACAGAGATTTGACCTGTGGAACTGCAAAACTACAGATATAATTTTTCGGCCTACACCAGAATCTTTCAAACAGATATATTTGTGTCTGAAGAATCAGGGAGACATTATTGCTGTTTTTATATATGGAAAAAATATCAAAAGCTGGATAATACAGAGATTTGAACCGTGGAACTGCAAAACCACAGTTATATTTTTCTGGCCTACACCAGAATCTTTCAAACAGATCTATTTGTGTCTGAACAATCAGGGAGACTCTAATACTGTTTTTCTTTACTTAAAAATACCAAGAGCTGGATAATACAAAGATTTGAACCGTGGAACGGCAAAACCACAGTTATATCTTTCTGGCCTACACCAGATCTTTCAAACAGATATATTAGTGTCTGAACAATCAGGGAGACACTCTTACTGTTTTTCTTTACTGAAAAAATACCAAAAGCTGGATAATACAGAGATTTGAACCGTGGAAATGCAAAAAAACAGTTATATTTTTCTGGCCTACACCAGACTCTTTTGAAAAGATATATTGTTTTCTGACCAGTCAGTGAAACACTATTACAATTTTTTTTACGGGAAAAAATGCCAAAAACAGGATAATACAGAGATTTGTCCCATGGAACTGCAAAACCACAGTTATATCTTTCTGGCCTACACCAGAGTATTTCAAATAGATATATTTGTGTCTGAACAATCAGGGAGGCAATATTACTGTTTTTCTGTGCGGAAAAAATACCAAAAGCTGAATAATAAAGAGATTTGAACCGTGGAACTGCAAAACCACAGTTATATTTTTCTGGCCTACACCAGAATCTTTCAAACAGATATATTTGTGTATGAACAATCAGGGAGACACTATTACTGTTTTTCTTTACGGAAAAAATACAAAAAGCTGGATAATACAGAGATTTGAACCGTGGAACTGCAAAACAACAGTTATATTTTTCTGGCCTACACCAGACTCTTTTGAACAGATGAATTGGTTTCTGACCAGTCAGTGAAACACTATTACAGTTTTTTTTACGTAAAAAAATGCCAAAAACAGGATAATACAGAGATTTGTCCCATGGAACTGCAAAACCACAGTTATATTTTTCTGGCCTACACCAGAATCTTTCAAACAGATATATTTGTGTCTGAACAATCAGGGAGTCACTCTTACTGTTTTTCTTTACGGAAAAAATACCAAAAGCTGGATAATACAGAGATTTGAACCGTGGAACTGCAAAACAACAATTACATTTTTTTAGCCTACACCAGACTCTTTTTAACAGATATATTGGTTTCTGACCAGTCAGTGAAACACTATTACAGTTTTTTTTATGGGTAAAAATGCCAAAAACAGGATAATACAGAGATTTGTCCCATGGAACTGCAAAACCACAGTTATATTTTTCTGGCCTACACCAGAATCTTTCAAACAGATATATTTGTGTCTGAACAATCAGGGAGACACTAATACTGTTTTTCTTTACAGAAAAAATACCAAGAGCTGGATAATACAAAGATTTGAACCATGGAACTGCAAAACCACAGTTATATCTTTCTGGCCTACACCAGAATCTTTCAAACAGATATATTAGTGTCTGAACAATCAGGGAGACACTCTTACTGTTTTTCTTTATGGAAAAAATACCAAAAGCTGGATAGTACAGAGATTTGACCCAAGGAACTTCAAAACTACAGTTATATTTTTCTGGCTACACCAAACTCTTTTAAACAGATATATTGGTGGCTGACCAGTCAGGGAGACACTATTACGTATTTTTTTTATGGCAAAAAATGCCAAAAACAGGATAATACAGAGATTTGAACCGTGGATCTGCAAAAACACTGTTAAATTTTTCTGGCCTATGCCAGACTCTTTTAAACAGATATATTGGTGTCTGACCAGTCAGGGAGACACTATTACAGTGTTTTTTATGGCAAAAAAGGCCAAACACAGGATAATACAGAGATTTGACCGGTGGAACTGCAATCTACAGTTATATTTTTCTGGCCTACACCAGAATCTTTCAAACAGATATATTTGTGTCTGAACAATCAGGGAGACACTATTACTGTTTTTCTTTACGGAAAAATCATCAAAAGTTGGATAATACACATATTTGAAACGTGGAACTGCAAAACCACAGTTATATTTTTCTGGCCTATATCAGAATATTTCAAACAGATATATTTGTGTCTGAACAATCAGGGAGACACTATTACTGTTTTTCTTTACGGAAAAAAAAAACAAATGATAGAAAATACAGAGATTTGAACCGTGGAACTGCAAAACCACAGTTATATATTTCTGGGCTACATCAGACACTTTTTAACAGATATATTGGTGGATGACCAGTCAGTGACACAGTATTACCCTTTTTTTACGGCAAAAAATGACAAAAACAGGATAATACAGAGATTTGAACCGTGGATCTGAAAAAACACTGTTATATTTTTCTGGCCTACTCCAGACTCTTTCAAACAGAGATATTGGTGTCTGACCAGTCAGGTAGAAACTATTACAGTTTTTGTTTATGGCAAAATATGACAAGAGCAGGATAATACAGAGATATGACCTGTGGAACTGCAAAACTACAGATATATTTTTCTGGCCTACACAAGAATCTTTCAAACAGATATATTTGTGTCTGAACAATCAGGGAGACATTATTGCTGTTTTTATATATGGAAAAAATATCAAAAGCTGGATAATACAGAGATTTGAACCGTGGAACTGCAAAACCACAGTTATATTTTTCTGGCCTACACCAGAATCTTTCAAACAGATCTATTTGTGTCTGAACAATCAGGGAGACACTATTACTGTTTTTCTTTACTTAAAAATACCAAGAGCTGGATAATACAAAGATTTGAACCGTGGAACGGCAAAACCACAGTTATATCTTTCTGGCCTACACCAGAATCTTTCAAACAGATATATTAGTGTCTGAACAATCAGGGAGACACTCTTACTGTTTTTCTTTACAGAAAAAATACCAAAAGCTGGATAATACAGAGATTTGAACCGTGGAACTGCAAAACCACAGTTATATTTTTCTGGCCTACACCAGAATCTTTCAAACAGATCTATTTGTGTCTGAACAATCAGGGAGACACTATTACTGTTTTTCTTTACTTAAAAATACCAAGAGCTGGATAATACAAAGATTTGAACCGTGGAACGGCAAAACCACAGTTATATCTTTCTGGCCTACACCAGAATCTTTCAAACAGATATATTAGTGTCTGAACAATCAGGGAGACACTCTTACTGTTTTTCTTTACAGAAAAAATACCAAAAGCTGGATAATACAGAGATTTGAACCGTGGAACTGCAAAACCACAGTTATATCTTTCTGGCCTACACCAGAGTATTTCAAACAGATATATTTGTGTCTGAACAATCAGGGAGGCAATATTACTGTTTTTCTGTGCGGAAAAAATACCAAAAGCTGAATAATAAAGAGATTTGAACCGTGGAACTGCAAAACCACAGTTATATTTTTCTGGCCTACACCAGAATCTTTCAAACAGATATATTTGTATCTGAACAATCAGGGAGACATTATTACTGTTTTTCTTAACGGAAAAAATACCAAAAGCTGGATAATACAGAGATTTGAACCGTGGAACTGCAAAACAACAGTTATATTTTTCTGGCCTACACCAGACTCTTTTGAACAGATGAATTGGTTTCTGACCAGTCAGTGAATCACTATTACAGTTTTTTTTACGTAAAAAAATGCCAAAAACAGGATAATACAGAAATTTGTCCCATGGAACTGCAAAACCACAGTTATATTTTTCTGGCCTATACCAGAATCTTTCAAACAGATATATTTGTGTCTGAACAATCAGGGAGTCACTCCTACTGTTTTTCTTTACGGAAAAAATGCCAAAAGCTGGATAATACAGAGATTTGAACCGTGGAACTGCAAAACCACAGTTATATCTTTCTGGCCTACACCAGAGTATTTCAAACAGATATATTTGTGTCTGAGCAATCAGGGAGGCAATATTACTGTTTTTCTTTGCGGAAAAAATACCAAAAGCTGGATAATAAAGAGATTTGAACCGTGGAACTGCAAAACCACAGTTATATTTTTCTGGCCTACACCAGAATCTTTCAAACAGATATATTTGTGTCTGAACAATCAGGGAGACACTATTACTGTTTTTCTTTACGGAAAAAATACAAAAAGCTGGATAATACAGGGATTTGAACCGTGGAACTGCAAATCAACAGTTATATTTTTCTGGCCTACACCAGACTCTTTTGAACAGATGAATTGGTTTCTGACCAGTCAGTGAAACACTATTACAGTTTTTTTTACATAAAAAAATGCCATAAACAGGATAATACAGAGATTTGTCCCATGGAACTGCAAAACCACAGTTATATTTTTCTGGCCTATACCAGAATCTTTCAAACAGATATATTTGTGTCTGAACAATCAGGGAGACATTATTGCTGTTTTTATATATGGAAAAAATATCAAAAGCTGGATAATACAGAGATTTGAACCGTGGAACTGCAAAACCACAGTTATATTTTTCTGGCCTACACCAGAATCTTTCAAACAGATCTATTTGTGTCTGAACAATCAGGGAGACACTATTACTGTTTTTCTTTACTTAAAAATACCAAGAGCTGGATAATACAAAGATTTGAACCGTGGAACGGCAAAACCACAGTTATATCTTTCTGGCCTACACCAGAATCTTTCAAACAGATATATTAGTGTCTGAACAATCAGGGAGACACTCTTACTGTTTTTCTTTACAGAAAAAATATCAAAAGCTGGATAATACAGAGATTTGAACCGTGGAACTGCAAAACCACAGTTATATTTTTCTGGCCTACACCAGAATCTTTCAAACAGATCTATTTGTGGCTGAACAATCAGGGAGACACTATTACTGTTTTTCTTTACTTAAAAATACCAAGAGCTGGATAATACAAAGATTTGAACCGTGGAACGGCAAAACCACAGTTATATCTTTCTGGCCTACACCAGAATCTTTCAAACAGATATATTAGTGTCTGAACAATCAGGGAGACACTCTTACTGTTTTTCTTTACAGAAAAAATACCAAAAGCTGGATAATACAGAGATTTGAACCGTGGAACTGCAAAACCACAGTTATATCTTTCTGGCCTACACCAGAGTATTTCAAACAGATATATTTGTGTCTGAACAATCAGGGAGGCAATATTACTGTTTTTCTGTGCGGAAAAAATACCAAAAGCTGAATAATAAAGAGATTTGAACCGTGGAACTGCAAAACCACAGTTATATTTTTCTGGCCTACACCAGAATCTTTCAAACAGATATATTTGTGTCTGAACAATCAGGGAGACATTATTACTGTTTTTCTTAACGGAAAAAATACCAAAAGCTGGATAATACAGAGATTTGAACCGTGGAACTGCAAAACAACAGTTATATTTTTCTGGCCTCCACCAGACTCTTTTGAACAGATGAATTGGTTTCTGACCAGTCAGTGAATCACTATTACAGTTTTTTTTACGTAAAAAAATGCCAAAAACAGGATAATACAGAGATTTGTCCCATGGAACTGCAAAACCACAGTTATATTTTTCTGGCCTATACCAGAATCTTTCAAACAGATATATTTGTGTCTGAACAATCAGGGAGTCACTCCTACTGTTTTTCTTTACGGAAAAAATGCCAAAAGCTGGATAATACAGAGATTTGAACCGTGGAACTGCAAAACCACAGTTATATCTTTCTGGCCTACACCAGAGTATTTCAACAGATATATTTGTGTCTGAGCAATCAGGGAGGCAATATTACTGTTTATCTTTGCGGAAAAAATACCAAAAGCTGGATAATAAAGAGATTTGAACCGTGGAACTGCAAAACCACAGTTATATTTTTCTGGCCTACACCAGAATCTTTCAAACAGATATATTTGTGTCTGAACAATCAGGGAGACACTATTACTGTTTTTCTTTACGGAAAAAATACAAAAAGCTGGATAATACAGGGATTTGAACCGTGGAACTGCAAATCAACAGTTATATTTTTCTGGCCTACACCAGACTCTTTTGAACAGATGAATTGGTTTCTGACCAGTCAGTGAAACACTATTACAGTTTTTTTTACATAAAAAAATGCCATAAACAGGATAATACAGAGATTTGTCCCATGGAACTGCAAAACCACAGTTATATTTTTCTGGCCAACACCAGAATCTTTCAAACAGATATATTTGTGTCTGAACAATCAGGGAGTCACTCTTACTGTTTTTCTTTACGGAAAAAATACCAAAAGCTGGATAATACAGAGATTTGAACCGTGGAACTGCAAAACAACAGTTACATTTTTTTGGCCTACACCAGACTCTTTTTAACAGATATATTGGTTTCAGACCAGTCAGTGAAGCACTATTACAGTTTTCTTTTACGGGTAAAAATGCCAAAAACAGGATAATACAGAGATTTGTCCCATGGAACTGCAAAACCACAGTTATATTTTTCTGGCCTACACCAGAATCTTTCAAACAGATATATTTGTGTCTGAACAATCAGGGAGACACTAATACTGTTTTTCTTTACAGAAAAAATACCAAGAGCTGGATAATACAAAGATTTGAACCATGGAACTGCAAAACCACAGTTATATCTTTCTGGCCTACACCAGAATCTTTCAAACAGATATATTAGTGTCTGAACAATCAGGGAGACACTCTTACTGTATTTCTTTATGGAAAAAATACCAAAAGCTGGATAGTACAGAGATTTGACCCAAGGAACTTCAAAACTACAGTTATATTTTTCTGGCTACACCAAACTCTTTTAAACAGATATATTGGTGGCTGACCAGTCAGGGAGACACTATTACGTATTTTTTTTATGGCAAAAAATGCCAAAAACAGGATAATACAGAGATTTGAACCGTGGATCTGCAAAAACACTGTTAAATTTTTCTGGCCTATGCCAGACTCTTTTAAACAGATATATTGGTGTCTGACCAGTCAGGGAGACACTATTACAGTGTTTTTTATGGCAAAAAAGGCCAAACACAGGATAATACAGAGATTTGACCGGTGGAACTGCAATCTACAGTTATATTTTTCTGGCCTACACCAGAATCTTTCAAACAGATATATTTGTGTCTGAACAATCAGGGAGACACTATTACTGTTTTTCTTTACGGAAAAATCATCAAAAGTTGGATAATACACATATTTGAAACGTGGAACTGCAAAACCACAGTTATATTTTTCTGGCCTATATCAGAATATTTCAAACAGATATATTTGTGTCTGAACAATCAGGGAGACACTATTACTGTTTTTCTTTACGGAAAAAAAAAACAAATGATAGAAAATACAGAGATTTGAACCGTGGAACTGCAAAACCACAGTTATATATTTCTGGGCTACATCAGACACTTTTTAACAGATATATTGGTGGATGACCAGTCAGTGACACAGTATTACCCTTTTTTTACGGCAAAAAATGACAAAAACAGGATAATACAGAGATTTGAACCGTGGATCTGAAAAAACACTGTTATATTTTTCTGGCCTACTCCAGACTCTTTCAAACAGAGATATTGGTGTCTGACCAGTCAGGTAGAAACTATTACAGTTTTTGTTTATGGCAAAATATGACAAGAGCAGGATAATACAGAGATTTGACCTGTGGAACTGCAAAACTACAGATATATTTTTCTGGCCTACACAAGAATCTTTCAAACAGATATATTTGTGTCTGAACAATCAGGGAGACATTATTGCTGTTTTTATATATGGAAAAAATATCAAAAGCTGGATAATACAGAGATTTGAACCGTGGAACTGCAAAACCACAGTTATATTTTTCTGGCCTACACCAGAATCTTTCAAACAGATCTATTTGTGTCTGAACAATCAGGGAGACACTATTACTGTTTTTCTTTACTTAAAAATACCAAGAGCTGGATAATACAAAGATTTGAACCGTGGAACGGCAAAACCACAGTTATATCTTTCTGGCCTACACCAGAATCTTTCAAACAGATATATTAGTGTCTGAACAATCAGGGAGACACTCTTACTGTTTTTCTTTACAGAAAAAATACCAAAAGCTGGATAATACAGAGATTTGAACCGTGGAACTGCAAAACCACAGTTATATTTTTCTGGCCTACACCAGAATCTTTCAAACAGATCTATTTGTGTCTGAACAATCAGGGAGACACTATTACTGTTTTTCTTTACTTAAAAATACCAAGAGCTGGATAATACAAAGATTTGAACCGTGGAACGGCAAAACCACAGTTATATCTTTCTGGCCTACACCAGAATCTTTCAAACAGATATATTAGTGTCTGAACAATCAGGGAGACACTCTTACTGTTTTTCTTTACGGAAAAAATACCAAAAGCTGGATAATACAGAGATTTGAACCGTGGAACTGCAAAACCACAGTTATATCTTTCTGGCCTACACCAGAGTATTTCAAACAGATATATTTGTGTCTGAACAATCAGGGAGGCAATATTACTGTTTTTCTGTGCGGAAAAAATACCAAAAGCTGAATAATAAAGAGATTTGAACCGTGGAACTGCAAAACCACAGTTATATTTTTCTGGCCTACACCAGAATCTTTCAAACAGATATATTTGTGTCTGAACAATCAGGGAGACATTATTACTGTTTTTCTTAACGGAAAAAATACCAAAAGCTGGATAATACAGAGATTTGAACCGTGGAACTGCAAAACAACAGTTATATTTTTCTGGCCTACACCAGACTCTTTTGAACAGATGAATTGGTTTCTGACCAGTCAGTGAATCACTATTACAGTTTTTTTTACATAAAAAAATGCCAAAAACAGGATAATACAGAAATTTGTCCCATGGAACTGCAAAACCACAGTTATATTTTTCTGGCCTATACCAGAATCTTTCAAACAGATATATTTGTGTCTGAACAATCAGGGAGTCACTCCTACTGTTTTTCTTTACGGAAAAAATGCCAAAAGCTGGATAATACAGAGATTTGAACCGTGGAACTGCAAAACCACAGTTATATCTTTCTGGCCTACACCAGAGTATTTCAAACAGATATATTTGTGTCTGAGCAATCAGGGAGGCAATATTACTGTTTTTCTTTGCGGAAAAAATACCAAAAGCTGGATAATAAAGAGATTTGAACCGTGGAACTGCAAAACCACAGTTATATTTTTCTGGCCTACACCAGAATCTTTCAAACAGATATATTTGTGTCTGAACAATCAGGGAGACACTATTACTGTTTTTCTTTACGGAAAAAATACAAAAAGCTGGATAATACAGGGATTTGAACCGTGGAACTGCAAATCAACAGTTATATTTTTCTGGCCTACACCAGACTCTTTTGAACAGATGAATTGGTTTCTGACCAGTCAGTGAAACACTATTACAGTTTTTTTTACATAAAAAAATGCCATAAACAGGATAATACAGAGATTTGTCCCATGGAACTGCAAAACCACAGTTATATTTTTCTGGCCTATACCAGAATCTTTCAAACAGATATATTTGTGTCTGAACAATCAGGGAGACATTATTGCTGTTTTTATATATGGAAAAAATATCAAAAGCTGGATAATACAGAGATTTGAACCGTGGAACTGCAAAACCACAGTTATATTTTTCTGGCCTACACCAGAATCTTTCAAACAGATCTATTTGTGTCTGAACAATCAGGGAGACACTATTACTGTTTTTCTTTACTTAAAAATACCAAGAGCTGGATAATACAAAGATTTGAACCGTGGAACGGCAAAACCACAGTTATATCTTTCTGGCCTACACCAGAATCTTTCAAACAGATATATTAGTGTCTGAACAATCAGGGAGACACTCTTACTGTTTTTCTTTACAGAAAAAATACCAAAAGCTGGATAATACAGAGATTTGAACCGTGGAACTGCAAAACCACAGTTATATTTTTCTGGCCTACACCAGAATCTTTCAAACAGATCTATTTGTGGCTGAACAATCAGGGAGACACTATTACTGTTTTTCTTTACTTAAAAATACCAAGAGCTGGATAATACAAAGATTTGAACCGTGGAACGGCAAAACCACAGTTATATCTTTCTGGCCTACACCAGAATCTTTCAAACAGATATATTAGTGTCTGAACAATCAGGGAGACACTCTTACTGTTTTTCTTTACAGAAAAAATACCAAAAGCTGGATAATACAGAGATTTGAACCGTGGAACTGCAAAACCACAGTTATATCTTTCTGGCCTACACCAGAGTATTTCAAACAGATATATTTGTGTCTGAACAATCAGGGAGGCAATATTACTGTTTTTCTGTGCGGAAAAAATACCAAAAGCTGAATAATAAAGAGATTTGAACCGTGGAACTGCAAAACCACAGTTATATTTTTCTGGCCTACACCAGAATCTTTCAAACAGATATATTTGTGTCTGAACAATCAGGGAGACATTATTACTGTTTTTCTTAACGGAAAAAATACCAAAAGCTGGATAATACAGAGATTTGAACTGTGGAACTGCAAAACAACAGTTATATTTTTCTGGCCTCCACCAGACTCTTTTGAACAGATGAATTGGTTTCTGACCAGTCAGTGAATCACTATTACAGTTTTTTTTACGTAAAAAAATGCCAAAAACAGGATAATACAGAGATTTGTCCCATGGAACTGCAAAACCACAGTTATATTGTTCTGGCCTATACCAGAATCTTTCAAACAGATATATTTGTGTCTGAACAATCAGGGAGTCACTCCTACTGTTTTTCTTTACGGAAAAAATGCCAAAAGCTGGATAATACAGAGATTTGAACCGTGGAACTGCAAAACCACAGTTATATCTTTCTGGCCTACACCAGAGTATTTCAAACAGATATATTTGTGTCTGAGCAATCAGGGAGGCAATATTACTGTTTATCTTTGCGGAAAAAATACCAAAAGCTGGATAATAAAGAGATTTGAACCGTGGACCTGCAAAACCACAGTTATATTTTTCTGGCCTACACCAGAATCTTTCAAACAGATATATTTGTGTCTGAACAATCAGGGAGACACTATTACTGTTTTTCTTTACGGAAAAAATACAAAAAGCTGGATAATACAGGGATTTGAACCGTGGAACTGCAAATCAACAGTTATATTTTTCTGGCCTACACCAGACTCTTTTGAACAGATGAATTGGTTTCTGACCAGTCAGTGAAACACTATTACAGTTTTTTTTACATAAAAAAATGCCATAAACAGGATAATACAGAGATTTGTCCCATGGAACTGCAAAACCACAGTTATATTTTTCTGGCCTACACCAGAATCTTTCAAACAGATATATTTGTGTCTGAACAATCAGGGAGTCACTCTTACTGTTTTTCTTTACGGAAAAAATACCAAAAGCTGGATAATACAGAGATTTGAACCGTGGAACTGCAAAACAACAGTTACATTTTTTTGGCCTACACCAGACTCTTTTTAACAGATATATTGGTTTCAGACCAGTCAGTGAAGCACTATTACAGTTTTCTTTTACGGGTAAAAATGCCAAAAACAGGATAATACAGAGATTTGTCCCATGGAACTGCAAAACCACAGTTATATTTTTCTGGCCTACACCAGAATCTTTCAAACAGATATATTTGTGTCTGAACAATCAGGGAGACACTAATACTGTTTTTCTTTACAGAAAAAATACCAAGAGCTGGATAATACAAAGATTTGAACCATGGAACTGCAAAACCACAGTTATATCTTTCTGGCCAACACCAGAATCTTTCAAACAGATATATTAGTGTCTGAACAATCAGGGAGACACTCTTACTGTTTTTCTTTATGGAAAAAATACCAAAAGCTGGATAGTACAGAGATTTGACCCATGGGACTTCAAAACCACAGTTATATTTTTCTGGCTACACCAAACTCTTTTAAACAGATATATTGGTGGCTGACCAGTCAGGGAGACACTATTACGTATTTTTTTTATGGCAAAAAATGCCAAAAACAGGATAATACAGATATTTGAACCGTGGATCTGCAAAAACACAGTTATATTTTTCTGGCCTATATCAGAATATTTCAAACAGATATATTGGTGTCTGACCAGTCAGGGAGACACTATTACAGTGTTTTTTATGGCAAAAAATGCCAAACACAGGATAATACAGAGATTTGACCGGTGGAACTGCAATCTACAGTTATATTTTTCTGGCCTACATCAGAATCTTTAAAACAAATATATTTGTGTCTGAACAATCAGGGAGACATTATTGCTGTTTTTCATTATGGAAAAAATACCAAAAGCTGGAAAATACAGAGATTTGAACCGTGGAGCTGCAAAACCACAGTTATATTTTTCTGGCCTACACCAGAATATTTCAAACAGATATATTTGTGTCTGAACAATCAGGGAGGCACTATTACTGTTTTTCTTTACGGAAAAAATACCAAAAGCGGGATAATACAGATATTTGAAACGTGGAACTGCAAAACAACAGTTATATTTTTCTGGCCTACACCACAATCTTTCAAACAGATATATTTGTGTCTGAACAATCAGGGAGACACTGTTACTGTTTTTTTAAGAAAAAAATATCAAAAGCTAGAAGATACAGAGATTTGAACCTTAGAACTGCAAAACCACAGTTATATTTTTCTGGCCTACACCAGACTCTTTTAAACAGATATATTGGTTTCTGACCAGTCAGTGAAACACTATTACAGTTTTTTTTTACTGGAAAAAAAGCCAAAAACAGGATAATACAGAGATTTGTCCCATGGAACTGCAAAACCACAGTTATATTTTTCTGGCCTACACCAGAATATTTCAAACAGATATATTTGTGTCTGAACAATCAGGGAGACACTATTACTGTTTTTCTTTACAGAAAAAATACCAAGAGCTGGATAATACAAAGATTTGAACCATGGAACTGCAAAACCACAGTTATATCTTTCTGGCCTACACCAGAATCTTTCAAACAGATATATTTGTGTCTGAACAATCAGGGAGACACGCTTACTGTTTTTCTTTACGGAAAAAATACCAAAAGCTGGATAATACAGAGATTTGAACTGTGGAACTGCAAAACCACAGATATATTTTTCTGGCTACACCAAACTCTTTTAAACAGATATATTGGTGGCTGACCAGTCAGGGAGACACTATTACGTATTTTTTTTATGCCAAAAAATGCCAAAAACAGGATAATACAGAGATTTGAACCGTGGATCTGCAAAAACACTGTTAAATTTTTCTGGCCTACACCAGACTCTTTTAAACAGATATATTGGTGTCTGACCAGTCAGGGAGACACTATTACAGTGTTTTTTATGGCAAAAAATGCCAAACACAGGATAATACAGAGATTTGACCGGTGGAACTGCAATCTACAGTTATATTTTTCTGGCCTACATCAGAATCTTTAAAACAAATATATTTGTGTCTGAACAATCAGGGAGACATTATTGCTGTTTTTCATTATGGAAAAAATACCAAAAGCTGGAAAATACAGAGATTTGAACCGTGGAGCTGCAAAACCACAGTAATATTTTTCTGGCCTACACCAGAATATTTCAAACAGATATATTTGTGTCTGAACAATCAGGGAGGCACTATTACTGTTTTTCTTTACGGAAAAAATACCAAAAGCGGGATAATACAGATATTTGAAACGTGGAACTGCAAAACAACAGTTATATTTTTCTGGCCTACACCACAATCTTTCAAACAGATATATTTGTGTCTGAACAATCAGGGAGACACTGTTACTGTTTTTTTAAGAAAAAAATATCAAAAGCTAGAAGATACAGAGATTTGAACCTTAGAACTGCAAAACCACAGTTATATTTTTCTGGCCTACACCAGACTCTTTTAAACAGATATATTGGTTTCTGACCAGTCAGTGAAACACTATTACAGTTTTTTTTTACTGGAAAAAAAGCCAAAAACAGGATAATACAGAGATTTGTCCCATGGAACTGCAAAACCACAGTTATATTTTTCTGGCCTACACCAGAATATTTCAAACAGATATATTTGTGTCTGAACAATCAGGGAGACACTATTACTGTTTTTCTTTACAGAAAAAATACCAAGAGCTGGATAATACAAAGATTTGAACCATGGAACTGCAAAACCACAGTTATATCTTTCTGGCCTACACCAGAATCTTTCAAACAGATATATTTGTGTCTGAACAATCAGGGAGACACGCTTACTGTTTTTCTTTACGGAAAAAATACCAAAAGCTGGATAATACAGAGATTTGAACTGTGGAACTGCAAAACCACAGATATATTTTTCTGGCTACACCAAACTCTTTTAAACAGATATATTGGTGGCTGACCAGTCAGGGAGACACTATTACGTATTTTTTTTATGCCAAAAAATGCCAAAAACAGGATAATACAGAGATTTGAACCGTGGATCTGCAAAAACACTGTTAAATTTTTCTGGCCTACACCAGACTCTTTTAAACAGATATATTGGTGTCTGACCAGTCAGGGAGACACTATTACAGTGTTTTTTATGGCAAAAAATGCCAAACACAGGATAATACAGAGATTTGACCGGTGGAACTGCAATCTACAGTTATATTTTTCTGGCCTACATCAGAATCTTTAAAACAAATATATTTGTGTCTGAACAATCAGGGAGACATTATTGCTGTTTTTCATTATGGAAAAAATACCAAAAGCTGGAAAATACAGAGATTTGAACCGTGGAGCTGCAAAACCACAGTTATATTTTTCTGGCCTACACCAGAATATTTCAAACAGATATATTTGTGTCTGAACAATCAGGGAGGCACTATTACTGTTTTTCTTTATGGATAAAATACCAAAAGCGGGATAATACAGATATTTGAAACGTGGAACTGCAAAACAACAGTTATATTTTTCTGGCCTACACCAGAATCTTTCAAACAGATATATTTGTGTCTGAACAATCAGGGAGACACTGTTACTGTTTTTTTACGAAAAAAATATCAAAAGCTAGAAGATACAGAGATTTGAACCTTGGAACTGCAAAACCACAGTTATATTTTTCTGGCCTACATCAGACTCTTTTAAACAGATATATTGGTGGCTGACCAGTCAGGGAGACACTATTTTGTTTTTTTTTATGGCAAAAAATGCCAAAAACAGGATAATACAGAGATTTGAACCGTGGATCTGCAAAACCACAGTTATATTTTTCTGGCCTACACCAGACTCTTTTAAACAGATATATTGATGTCTGACCAGTCAGGGAGACACTTTTACAGTTTTTTTATAATGGCAAAAAATGCCAAAAACAGGATGATACAGAGATTTGACCCGTGGAACTGCAAAACTACAGTTATATTTTTCTGGCCTACATCATAATCTTTCTAACCGATATATTTGTGTCTCAACAATCAGGGAGACATTATTGCTGTTTTTCATTACGGAAAAAATAACAAAAGCTGGATAATACAGAGATTTAAACCTTGGAACTGCAAAACCATAGTTATATTTTTCTGGCCTACACCAGAATCTTTCAAACAGATATATTTGTGTCTGAACAATCAGGGAGGCACTATTACTGTTTTTCTTTATGGAAAAAATACCAAAAGCTGGATAATACAGAGATTTGAACCGTGGAACTGCAAAACAACAGTTACATTTTTTTGGCCTACACCAGACTCTTTTTAACAGATATATTGGTTTCTGACCAGTCAGTGAAACACTATTACAGTTTTTATACGGGTAAAAATGCCAAAAACAGGATGATACAGAGATTTGTCCCATGGAACTGCAAAACCACAGTTATATTTTTCTGGCCTACACCAGAATCTTTCAAACAGATATATTTGTGTCTGAACAATCAGGGAGACACTAATACTGTTTTTCTTTACAGAAAAATTACCAAGAGCTGGATAATACAAAGATTTGAACCATGGAACTGCAAAACCACAGTTATATCTTTCTGGCCTACACCAGAATCTTTCAAACAGATATATTTGTGCCTGAACAATCAGGGAGACACTGTTACTGTTTTTTTACGAAAAAAATATCAAAAGCTAGAAGATACAGAGATTTGAACCTTGGAACTGCAAAACCACAGTTATATTTTTCTGGCCTACATCAGACTCTTTTAAACAGATATATTGGTGGCTGACCAGTCAGGGAGACACTATTTTGTTTTTTTTTATGGCAAAAAATGCCAAAAACAGGATAATACAGAGATTTGAACCGTGGATCTGCAAAACCACAGTTATATTTTTCTGGCCTACACCAGACTCTTTTAAACAGATATATTGATGTCTGACCAGTCAGGGAGACACTATTACTGTTTTTTTATAATGGCAAAAAATGCCAAAAACAGGATAATACAGAGATTTGAACCGTGGATCTGCAAAACCACAGTTATATTTTTCTGGCCTACACCAGACTCTTTTAAACAGATATATTGATGTCTGACCAGTCAGGGAGACACTATTACTGTTTTTTTATAATGGCAAAAAATGCCAAAAACAGGATGATACAGAGATTTGACCCGTGGAACTGCAAAACTACAGTTATATTTTTCTGGCCTACACCATAATCTTTCTAACCGATATATTTGTGTCTCAACAATCAGGGAGGCAATATTACTGTTTTTCTTTGCGGAAAAAATACCAAAAGCTGGATAATACAGAGATTTGAACCGTGGAACTGCAAAACAACAGTTAAATTTTTTTGGCCTACACCAGACTCTTTTTAACAGATATATTGGTTTCTGACCAGTCAGTGAAACACTATTACAGTTTTTTTTTACGGGAAAAAATGCCAAAAACAGGATAATACAGAGATTTGTCCCATGGAACTGCAAAACCACAGTTATATTTTTCTGGCCTACACCAGAATCTTTCAAACAGATATATTTGTGTCTGAACAATCAGGGAGACACTATTACTGTTTTTCTTTACAGAAAAAATACCAAGAGCTGGATAATACAAAGATTTGAACCATGGAACTGCAAAACCACAGTTATATCTTTCTGGCCTACACCAGAATCTTTCAAACAGATATATTATTGTCTGAACAATCAGGGAAACACTCTTACTGTTTTTCTTTACGGAAAAAATACCAAAAGCTGGAGAGTACAGAGATTTGACCCATGGAACTGCAAAACCACAGTTATATTTTTCTGGCTACACCAAACTCTTTTAAACAGATATATTGGTGGCTGACCAGTCAGGGAGACACTATTACGTATTTTTTTTATGGCAAAAAATGCCAAAAACAGGATAATACAGAGATTTGAACCGTGGATCTGCAAAAGCACTGTTAAAGTTTTCTGGCCTATGCCAGACTCTTTTAAACAGATATATTGGTGTCTGACCAGTCAGGGAGACACTATTACAGTGTTTTTTACGGAAAAAAATTCCAAACACAGGATAATACAGAGGTTTGACCGGTGGAACTGCAATCTACAGTTATATTTTTCTGGCCTACATCAGAATCTTTCAAACAAATATATTTGTGTCGGAACAATCAGGGAGACATTATTGCTGTTTTCATTATGGAAAAAATACCAAAAGCTGGATAATACAGAGATTTGAACCGTGGAGCTGCAAAACCACAGTTATATTTTTCTGGCCTACACCAGAATATTTCAAACAGATATATTTGTGTCTGAACAATCAGGGAGGCACTATTACTGTTTTTCTTTACGGAAAAAATACCAAAAGCTGGATAATACAGAGATTTGAACCGTGGAACTGCAAAACCACATTTATATTTTTCTGGCCTACACCAGAATCTTTCAAACAGATATATTTGTGTCTGAACAATCAGGGAGACACTATTACTGTTTTTCTTTATGGAAAAATCATCAAAAGCTGGATAATACATATATTTGAAAGGTGGAACTGCAAAACCACAGTTATATTTTTCTGGCCTGCATCAGAATATTTCAAACAGATATATTTGTGTCTGAACAATCAGGGAGACACTATTACTGTTTTTCTTTACGGAAAAAAAAACAAATGATAGAAAATACAGAGATTTGAACCGTGGAACTGCAAAACCACAGTTATATTTTTCTGGACTACATTAGACACTTTTAAACAGATATATTGGTGGCTGACCAGTCAGTGAGACATTTTTCCCCTTTTTTTACGGCAAAAAATTACAAAAACAGGATAATACAGAGATTTGAAAAGTGGATCTGAAAAACCACTGTTATATTTTTCTGGCCTACTCCAGACTCTTTCAAACAGAGATATTGGTGTCTGACCAGTCAGGTAGACACTATTACAGTTTTTGTTGATGGCAAAATATGACAAGAGTAGGATAATACAGAGATTTGACCTGTGGAACTGCAAAACTACAGATATAATTTTTCGGCCTACACCAGAATCTTTCAAACAGATATATTTGTGTCTGAAAAATCAGGGAGACATTATTGCTGTTTTTATATATGGAAAAAATATCAAAAGCTGGATAATACAGAGATTTGAACCGTGGAACTGCAAAACCACAGTTATATTTTTCTGGCCTACACCAGAATCTTTCAAACAGATCTATTTGTGTCTGAACAATCAGGGAGACACTAATACTGTTTTTCTTTACTGAAAAAATACCAAAAGCTGGATAATACAGAGATTTGAACCGTGGAAATGCAAAAAAACAGTTATATTTTTCTGGCCTACACCAGAATCTTTCAAACAGATCTATTTGTGTCTGAACAATCAGGGAGACACTATTACTGTTTTTCTTTACGGAAAAAATACCAAAAGCTGGATAATACAGAGATTTAAACCGTGGAACTGCAAAACAACATTTATATTTTTCTGGCCTACACCAGACTCTTTTGAAAAGATATATTGTTTTCTGACCAGTCAGTGAAACACTATTACAATTTTTTTTATGGGAAAGAATGCCAAAAACAGGATAATACAGAGATTTGTCCCATGGAACTGCGAAACCACAGTTATATTTTTCTGGCCTACACCAGAATCTTTAAAACAGATATATTTGTGTCTGAACAATCAGGGAGACACTATTGATGTTTTTCTTTATGGAAAAAAATACCAAAAGTTTGATAATACAGAGATTTGAACCGTGGAACTGCAAAACCACAGTTATATTTTTCTGGCCTACACCAGAATCTTTCAAACAGATCTATTTGAGTCTGAACAATCAGGGAGACACTATTACTGTTTTTCTTTAGTTAAAAATACCAAGAGCTGGATAATACAAAGATTTGAACCGTGGAAAGGCAAAACCACAGTTATATCTTTCTGGCCTACACCAGAATCTTTCAAACAGATATATTAGTGTCTGAACAATCAGGGAGACACTCTTACTGTTTTTCTTTGCGGAAAAAATACCAAAAGCTGGATAATTCAGAGATTTGAACCGTGGAACTGCAAAACCACAGTTATATCTTTCTGGCCTACACCAGAGTATTTCAAACAGATATATTTGTGTCTGAACAATCAGGGAGGCAATATTACTGTTTTTCTGTGCGGAAAAAATACCAAAAGCTGAATAATAAAGAGATTTGAACCGTGTAACTGCAAAACCACAGTTATATTTTTCTGGCCTACACCAGAATCTTTCAAACAGATATATTTGTGTATGAACAATCAGGGAGACACTATTACTGTTTTTCTTTACGGAAAAAATACAAAAAGCTGGATAATACAGAGATTTGAACCGTGGAACTGCAAAACAACAGTTATATTTTTCTGGCCTACACCAGACTCTTTTGAACAGATGATTTGGTTTCTGACCAGTCAGTGAAACACTATTACAGTTTTTTTTACGTAAAAAAATGCCAAAAACAGGATAATACAGAGATTTGTCCCATGGAACTGCAAAACCACAGTTATATTTTTCTGGTCTACACCAGAATCTTTCAAACAGATATATTTGTGTCTGAACAATCAGGGAGTCACTCTTACTGTTTTTCTTTACGGAAAAAATACCAAAAGCTGAATAATACAGAGATTTGAACCGTGGAACTGCAAAACAACAATTACATTTTTTTAGCCTACACCAGACTCTTTTTAACAGATATATTGGTTTCTGACCAGTCAGTGAAACACTATTACAGTTTTTTTTTATGGGTAAAAATGCCAAAAACAGGATAATACAGAGATTTGTCCCATGGAACTGCAAAACCACAGTTATATTTTTCTGGCCTACACCAGAATCTTTCAAACAGATATATTTGTGTCTGAACAATCAGGGAGACACTAATACTGTTTTTCTTTACAGAAAAAATACCAAGAGCTGGATAATACAAAGATTTGAACCATGGAACTGCAAAGCCACAGTTATATCTTTCTGGCCTACACCAGAATCTTTCAAACAGATATATTAGTGTCTGAACAATCAGGGAGACACTCTTACTGTTTTTCTTTATGGAAAAAATACCAAAAGCTGGATAGTACAGAGATTTGACCCAAGGAACTTCAAAACCACAGTTATATTTTTCTGGCTACACCAAACTCTTTTAAACAGATATATTGGTGGCTGACCAGTCAGGGAGACACTATTACGTATTTTTTTTATGGCAAAAAATGCCAAAAACAGGATAATACAGAGATTTGAACCGTAGATCTGCAAAAACACTGTTAAATTTTTCTGGCCTATGCCAGACTCTTTTAAACAGATATATTGGTGTCTGACCAGTCAGGGAGACACTATTACAGTGTTTTTTATGGCAAAAAAGGCCAAACACAGGATAATACAGAGATTTGACCGGTGGAACTGCAATCTACAGTTATATTTTTCTGGCCTACACCAGAATCTTTCAAACAGATATATTTGTGTCTGAACAATCAGGGAGACACTATTACTGTTTTTCTTTACGGAAAAATCATTAAAAGTTGGATAATACACATATTTGAAACGTGGAACTGCAAAACCACAGTTATATTTTTCTGGCCTATATCAGAATATTTCAAACAGATATATTTGTGTCTGAACAATCAGGGAGACACTATTACTGTTTTTCTTTACGGAAAAAAAAAACAAATGATAGAAAATACAGAGATTTGAACCGTGGAACTGCAAAACCACAGTTATATTTTTCTGGGCTACATCAGACACTTTTTAACAGATATATTGGTGGATGACCAGTCAGTGACACAGTATTACCCTTTTTTTACGGCAAAAAATGACAAAAACAGGATAATACAGAGATTTGAACCGTGGATCTGAAAAAACACTGTTATATTTTTCTGGCCTACTCCAGACTCTTTCAAACAGAGATATTGGTGTCTGACCAGTCAGGTAGACACTATTACAGTTTTTGTTTATGGCAAAATATGACAAGAGCAGGATAATACAGAGATTTGTCCCATGGAACTGCAAAACCACAGTTATATTTTTCTGGCCTATACCAGAATCTTTCAAACAGATATATTTGTGTCTGAACAATCAGGGAGTCACTCTTACTGTTTTTCTTTACGGAAAAAATGCCAAAAGCTGGATAATACAGAGATTTGAACCGTGGAACTGCAAAACCACAGTTATATCTTTCTGGCCTACACCAGAGTATTTCAAACAGATATATTTGTGTCTGAACAATCAGGGAGGCAATATTACTGTTTTTCTTTGCGGAAAAAATACCAAAAGCTGGAAAATAAAGAGATTTGAACCGTGGAACTGCAAAACCACAGTTATATTTTTCTGGCCTACACCAGAATCTTTCAAACAGATATATTTGTGTCTGAACAATCAGGGAGACACTATTACTGTTTTTCTTTACGGAAAAAATACAAAAAGCTGGATAATACAGGGATTTGAACCGTGGAACTGCAAATCAACAGTTATATTTTTCTGGCCTACACCAGACTCTTTTGAACAGATGAATTGGTTTCTGACCAGTCAGTGAAACACTATTACAGTTTTTTTTACATAAAAAAATGCCATAAACAGGATAATACAGAGATTTGTCCCATGGAACTGCAAAACCACAGTTATATTTTTCTGGCCTACACCAGAATCTTTCAAACAGATATATTTGTGTCTGAACAATCAGGGAGTTACTCTTACTGTTTTTCTTTACGGAAAAAATACCAAAAGCTGGATAATACAGAGATTTGAACCGTGGAACTGCAAAACAACAGTTACATTTTTTTGTCCTACACCAGACTCTTTTTAACAGATATATTGGTTTCTGACCAGTCAGTGAAACACTATTACAGTTTTTTTTTACGGGTAAAAATGCCAAAAACAGGATAATACAGAGATTTGTCCCATGGAACTGCAAAACCACAGTTATATTTTTCTGGCCTACACCAGAATCTTTCAAACAGATATATTTGTGTCTGAACAATCAGGGAGACACTAATACTGTTTTTCTTTACAGAAAAAATACCAAGAGCTGGATAATACAAAGATTTGAACCATGGAACTGCAAAACCACAGTTATATCTTTCTGGCCTACACCAGAATCTTTCAAACAGATATATTAGTGTCTGAACAATCAGGGAGACACTCTTACTGTTTTTCTTTATGGAAAAAATACCAAAAGCTGGATAGTACAGAGATTTGACCCATGGGACTTCAAAACCACAGTTATATTTTTCTGGCTACACCAAACTCTTTTAAACAGATATATTGGTGGCTGACCAGTCAGGGAGACACTATTACGTATTTTTTTTATGGCAAAAAATGCCAAAAACAGGATAATACAGAGATTTGAACCGTGGATCTGCAAAAACACAGTTATATTTTTCTGGCCTATATCAGAATATTTCAAACAGATATATTGGTGTCTGACCAGTCAGGGAGACACTATTACAGTGTTTTTTATGGCAAAAAATGCCAAACACAGGATAATACAGAGATTTGACCGGTGGAACTGCAATCTACAGTTATATTTTTCTGGCCTACATCAGAATCTTTAAAACAAATATATTTGTGTCTGAACAATCAGGGAGACATTATTGCTGTTTTTCATTATGGAAAAAATACCAAAAGCTGGAAAATACAGAGATTTGAACCGTGGAGCTGCAAAACCACAGTTATATTTTTCTGGCCTACACCAGAATATTTCAAACAGATATATTTGTGTCTGAACAATCAGGTAGGCACTATTACTGTTTTTCTTTACGGAAAAAATACCAAAAGCGGGATAATACAGATATTTGAAATGTGGAACTGCAAAACAACAGTTATATTTTTCTGGCCTACACCACAATCTTTCAAACAGATATATTTGTGTCTGAACAATCAGGGAGACACTGTTACTGTTTTTTTACGAAAAAAATATCAAAAGCTAGAAGATACAGAGATTTGATCCTTGGAACTGCAAAACCACAGTTATATTTTTCTGGCCTACACCAGACTCTTTTAAACAGATATATTGGTTTCTGACCAGTCAGTGAAACACTATTACAGTTTTTTTTTACTGGAAAAAAAGCCAAAAACAGGATAATACAGAGATTTGTCCCATGGAATTGCAAAACCACAGTTATATTTTTCTGGCCTACACCAGAATCTTTCAAACAGATATATTTGTGTCTGAACAATCAGGGAGACACTATTACTGTTTTTCTTTACAGAAAAAATACCAAGAGCTGGATAATACAAAGATTTGAACCATGGAACTGCAAAACCACAGTTATATCTTTCTGGCCAACACCAGAATCTTTCAAACAGATATATTAGTGTCTGAACAATCAGGGAGACACTCTTACTGTTTTTCTTTACGGAAAAAATACCAAAAGCTGGATAATACAGAGATTTGAACCGTGGAACTGCAAAACCACAGATATATTTTTCTGGCTACACCAAACTCTTTTAAACAGATATATTGGTGGCTGACCAGTCAGGGAGACACTATTACGTATTTTTTTTATGCCAAAAAATGCCAAAAACAGGATAATACAGAGATTTGAACCGTGGATCTGCAAAAACACTGTTAAATTTTTCTGGCCTACACCAGACTCTTTTAAACAGATATATTGGTGTCTGACCAGTCAGGGAGACACTATTACAGTGTTTTTTATGGCAAAAAATGCCAAACACAGGATAATACAGAGATTTGACCGGTGGAACTGCAATCTACAGTTATATTTTTCTGGCCTACATCAGAATCTTTAAAACAAATATATTTGTGTCTGAACAATCAGGGAGACATTATTGCTGTTTTTCATTATGGAAAAAATACCAAAAGCTGGAAAATACAGAGATTTGAACCGTGGAGCTGCAAAACCACAGTTATATTTTTCTGGCCTACAGCAGAATATTTCAAACAGATATATTTGTGTCTGAACAATCAGGGAGGCACTATTACTGTTTTTCTTTATGGATAAAATACCAAAAGCGGGATAATACAGATATTTGAAACGTGGAACTGCAAAACAACAGTTATATTTTTCTGGCCTACACCAGAATCTTTCAAACAGATATATTTGTGTCTGAACAATCAGGGAGACACTGTTACTGTTTTTTTACGAAAAAAATATCAAAAGCTAGAAGATACAGAGATTTGAACCTTGGAACTGCAAAACCACAGTTATATTTTTCTGGCCTACATCAGACTCTTTTAAACAGATATATTGGTGGCTGACCAGTCAGGGAGACACTATTTTGTTTTTTTTTATGGCAAAAAATGCCAAAAACAGGATAATACAGAGATTTGAACCGTGGATCTGCAAAACCACAGTTATATTTTTCTGGCCTACACCAGACTCTTTTAAACAGATATATTGATGTCTGACCAGTCAGGGAGACACTATTACAGTTTTTTTATAATGGCAAAAAATGCCAAAAACAGGATGATACAGAGATTTGACCCGTGGAACTGCAAAACTACAGTTATATTTTTCTGGCCTACATCATAATCTTTCTAACCGATATATTTGTGTCTCAACAATCAGGGAGACATTATTGCTGTTTTTCATTACGGAAAAAATAACAAAAGCTGGATAATACAGAGATTTAAACCTTGGAACTGCAAAACCATAGTTATATTTTTCTGGCCTACTCCAGAATCTTTCAAACAGATATATTTGTGTCTGAACAATCAGGGAGGCACTATTACTGTTTTTCTTTATGGAAAAAATACCAAAAGCTGGATAATACAGAGATTTGAACCGTGGAACTGCAAAACAACAGTTACATTTTTTTGGCCTACACCAGACTCTTTTTAACAGATATATTGGTTTCTGACCAGTCAGTGAAACACTATTACAGTTTTTTTTTACGGGTAAAAATGCCAAAAACAGGATAATACAGAGATTTGTCCCATGGAACTGCAAAACCACAGTTATATTCTTCTGGCCTACACCAGAATCTTTCAAACAGATATATTTGTGTCTGAACAATCAGGGAGACACTAATACTGTTTTTCTTTACAGAAAAAATACCAAGAGCTGGATAATACAAAGATTTGAACCATGGAACTGCAAAACCACAGTTATATCTTTCTGGCCTACACCAGAATCTTTCAAACAGATATATTAGTGTCTGAACAATCAGGGAGACACTCTTACTGTTTTTCTTTATGGAAAAAATACCAAAAGCTGGATAGTACAGAGATTTGACCCATGGGACTTCAAAACCACAGTTATATTTTTCTGGCTACACCAAACTCTTTTAAACAGATATATTGGTGGCTGACCAGTCAGGGAGACACTATTACGTATTTTTTTTATGGCAAAAAATGCCAAAAACAGGATAATACAGAGATTTGAACCGAGGATCTGCAAAAACACAGTTATATTTTTCTGGCCTATATCAGAATATTTCAAACAAATATATTGGTGTCTGACCAGTCAGGGAGACACTATTACAGTGTTTTTTATGGCAAAAAATGCCAAACACAGGATAATACAGAGATTTGACCGGTGGAACTGCAATCTACAGTTATATTTTTCTGGCCTACATCAGAATCTTTAAAACAAATATATTTGTGTCTGAACAATCAGGGAGACATTATTGCTGTTTTTCATTATGGAAAAAATACCAAAAGCTGGAAAATACAGAGATTTGAACCGTGGAGCTGCAAAACCACAGTTATATTTTTCTGGCCTACACCAGAATATTTTAAACAGATATATTTGTGTCTGAACAATCAGGGAGGCACTATTACTGTTTTTCTTTACGGAAAAAATACCAAAAGCGGGATAATACAGATATTTGAAACGTGGAACTGCAAAACAACAGTTATATTTTTCTGGCCTACACCACAATCTTTCAAACAGATATATTTGTGTCTGAACAATCAGGGAGACACTGTTACTGTTTTTTTACGAAAAAAATATCAAAAGCTAGAAGATACAGAGATTTGAACCTTGGAACTGCAAAACCACCGTTATATTTTTCTGGCCTACACCAGACTCTTTTAAACAGATATATTCGTTTCTGACCAGTCAGTGAAACACTATTACAGTTTTTTTTTACTGGAAAAAAAGCCAAAAACAGGATAATACAGAGATTTGTCCCATGGAACTGCAAAACCACAGTTATATTTTTCTGGCCTACACCAGAATCTTTCAAACAGATATATTTGTGTCTGAACAATCAGGGAGACACTATTACTGTTTTTCTTTACAGAAAAAATACCAAGAGCTGGATAATACAAAGATTTGAACCATGGAACTGCAAAACCACAGTTATATCTTTCTGGCCTACACCAGAATCTTTCAAACAGATATATTTGTGTCTGAACAATCAGGGAGACACTCTTACTGTTTTTCTTTACGGAAAAAATACCAAAAGCTGGATAATACAGAGATTTGAACCGTGGAACTGCAAAACCACAGATATATTTTTCTGGCTACACCAAACTCTTTTAAACAGATATATTGGTGGCTGACCAGTCAGGGAGACACTATTACGTATTTTTTTCATGCCAAAAAATGCCAAAAACAGGATAATACAGAGATTTGAACCGTGGATCTGCAAAAACACTGTTAAATTTTTCTGGCCTACACCACACTCTTTTAAACAGATATATTGGTGTCTGACCAGTCAGGGAGACACTATTACAGTGTTTTTTATGGCAAAAAATGCCAAACACAGGATAATACAGAGATTTGACCGGTGGAACTGCAATCTACAGTTATATTTTTCTGGCCTACATCAGAATCTTTAAAACAAATATATTTGTGTCTGAACAATCAGGGAGACATTATTGCTGTTTTTCATTATGGAAAAAATACCAAAAGCTGGAAAATACAGAGATTTGAACCGTGGAGCTGCAAAACCACAGTTATATTTTTCTGGCCTACACCAGAATATTTCAAACAGATATATTTGTGTCTGAACAATCAGGGAATCACTATTACTGTTTTTCTTTATGGATAAAATACCAAAACCGGGATAATACAGATATTTGAAACGTGGAACTGCAAAACAACAGTTATACTTTTCTGGCCTACACCAGAATCTTTCAAACAGATATATTTGTGTCTGAACAATCAGGGAGACACTGTTACTGTTTTTTTACGAAAAAAATATCAAAAGCTAGAAGATACAGAGATTTGAACCTGGGAACTGCAAAACCACAGTTATATTTTTCTGGCCTACATCAGACTCTTTTAAACAGATATATTGGTGGCTGACCAGTCAGGGAGACACTATTTTGTTTTTTTTTATGGAAAAAAATGCCAAAAACAGGATAATACAGAGATTTGAACCGTGGATCTGCAAAACCACAGTTATATTTTTCTGGCCTACACCAGACTCTTTTAAACAGATATATTGATGTCTGACCAGTCAGGGAGACACTATTACAGTTTTTTTATAATGGCAAAAAATGCCAAAAACAGGATGATACAGAGATTTGACCCGTGGAACTGCAAAACTACAGTTATATTTTTCTGGCCTACATCATAATCTTTCTAACCGATATATTTGTGTCTCAACAATCAGGGAGACATTATTGCTGTTTTTCATTACGGAAAAAATAACAAAAGCTAGATAATACAGAGATTTAAACCGTGGAACTGCGAAACCACAGTTATATTTTTCTGGCCTACACCAGAATCTTTCAAACAGATTTATTTGTGACTGAACAATCAGGGAGTCACTATTACTGTTTTTCATTACGGAAAAAATAACAAAACCGGGATAATACAGATATTTGAAACGTGAAACTGCAAAACAACAGTTATAATTTTCCGGCCTACACCAGAATCTTTCAAACAGATATATTTGTGTCTGAACAATCAGGGAGACACTATTACTGTTTTTCTTTACGGAAAAAATACCAAATGCTAGAAAATACAGAGATTTGAACCGTGGAACTGCAAAACCACAGTTATATTTTTCTGGACTACATCAGACTCTTTTAAACAGATATATTGGTGGCTGACCAGTCAGGGAGACACTATTACGTATTTTTTTCATGCCAAAAAATGCCAAAAACAGGATAATACAGAGATTTGAACCGTGGATCTGCAAAAACATTGTTAAATTTTTCTGGCCTACACCACACTCTTTTAAACAGATATATTGGTGTCTGACCAGTCAGGGAGACACTATTACAGTGTTTTTTATGGCAAAAAATGCCAAACACAGGATAATACAGAGATTTGACCGGTGGAACTGCAATCTACAGTTATATTTTTCTGGCCTACATCAGAATCTTTAAAACAAATATATTTGTGTCTGAACAATCAGGGAGACATTATTGCTGTTTTTCATTATGGAAAAAATACCAAAAGCTGGAAAATACAGAGATTTGAACCGTGGAGCTGCAAAACCACAGTTATATTTTTCTGGCCTACACCAGAATATTTCAAACAGATATATTTGTGTCTGAACAATCAGGGAGGCACTATTACTGTTTTTCTTTATGGATAAAATACCAAAACCGGGATAATACAGATATTTGAAACGTGGAACTGCAAAACAACAGTTATATTTTTCTGGCCTACACCAGAATCTTTCAAACAGATATATTTGTGTCTGAACAATCAGGGAGACACTATTACTGTTTTTCTTTACGGAAAAAATACCAAATGCTAGAAAATACAGAGATTTGAACCGTGGAACTGCAAAACCACAGTTATATTTTTCTGGACTACATCAGACTCTTTTAAACAGATATATTGGTGGCTGACCAGTCAGGGAGACACTATTCCATTTTTTTTATGGCAAAAAATGCCAAAAACAGGATAATACAGAGATTTGAACCATGGATCTGAAAAACTACTGTTATATTTTTCTGGCCTACACCAGACTCTTTCAAACAGAGATATTGGTGTCTGAAAGTCAGGGAGACACTATTACAGTTTTTTTTTTCCGGCAAAATGTGACAAGAACAGGATAATACAGAGATTTGACCCTTGGAACTGCAAAACTACAGTTATATTTTTCTGGCCTACACCAGAATCTTTCAAACAGATATATTTGTGTCTGAACAATCAGGGAGACACTATTACTGTTTTTCTTTACTTAAAAATACCAAGAGCTGGATAATACAAAGATTTGAACCGTGGAACGGCAAAACCATCAATATATCTTTCCGGCCTACACCAGAATCTTTCAAACAGATATATTAGTGTGTGAGCAATCATGGAGACACTCTTACTGTTTTTCTTTACGGAAAAAATACCAAAAGCTGGATAATACAGAGATTTGAACTGTGGAACTGCAAAACCACAGTTATATCTTTCTGTCCTACACCAGAGTATTACAAACAGATATATTTGTGTCTGAGCAATAAGGGTGGCAATATTACAGTTTTTCTTTGCGGAAAAAATACCAAAAGCTGGATAATAAAGAGATTTGAACCGTGGAACTCCAAAACCACAGTTATATTTTTCTGGCTACATCAAACTCTTTTAAACAGATATATTGGTGGCTGACCAGTCAGGGAGACACTATTACGTATTTTTTTTATGCCAAAAAATGCGAAAAACAGGATAATACAGAGATTTGAACCGTGGATCTGCAAAAACACTGTTAAATTTTTCTGGCCTACACCAGACTCTTTTAAACAGATATATTTTTGTCTGACCAGTCAGGGAGACACTATTACAGTGTCTTTTATGGCAAAAAATGCCAAACACAAGATAATACAGAGATTTGAATGGTGGAGCTACAAAACCACAGTTATATTTTTCTGGCCTACACCAGAATCTTTCAAACAGAAATTTTTGTATCTGAACAATCAGGGAGATACTATTACTGTTTTTCTTTGTGGAAAAATCATCAAAGGCTGGATAATACACAAATTTGAAACGTGGAACTGCAAAACCACAGTTATATTTTTTTGGCCTACACCAGAATATTTCAAACAGATATATTTGTGTCTGAACAATCAGGGAGACACTATTACTGTTTTTCTTTACGGAAAAAAAACCAAATGATTGAAAATACAGAGATTTGAACCGTGGAACTGCAAAACCACAGTTATATTTTTCGGGACTACATCAGACACTTTTAAACAGATATATTGGTGGCTGACCATTCAGTGAGACAGTATTACGTTTTTTTTATGGCAAAAAATGACAAAAACAGGATAATACAGAGATTTGAACCGTGGATCTGAAAAACCACTGTTATATTTTTATGGCCTACACCAGACTCTTTCAAACAGAGATATTGGTGTCTGACCAGTCAGGTAGACACTATTACAGTTTTTCTTTATGGCAAAATATGACAAGAGCAGGATAATACAGAGATTTGACGTGTGGAACTGCAAAACTACAGTTATATTTTTCTGGCCTACACCAGAATCTTTCAAACAGATATATTTGTGTCTGAACAATCAAGGAGACATTATTGCTGTTTTTATATATGTAAAAAATACCAAAAGCTGGATAATACAGAGATTTGAACCGTGGAACTGCAAAACAACAGTTATATTTTTCTGGCCTACACCTGACTCTTTTGAACAGATATATTGGTTTCTGACCAGTCAGTGAAACACTATTACAGTTTTTTTTACGGGAAAAATGCCAAAAACAGGATAATACAGAGATTTGTCCCATGGAACTGCAAAACCACAGTTATATTTTTCTGGCCTACACCAGAATCTTTCAAACAGATATATTTGTGTCTAAACAATCAGGGAGACACTATTACTGTTTTTCTTTATGGAAAAAAATACCAAAAGCTTGATAATACAGAGATTTGAACTGTGGAACTACAAAACCACAGTTATATTTTTCTGGCCTACACCAGAATCTTTCAAACAGATCTATTTGTGTCTGAACAATCAGGGAGACACTATTACTGTTTTTCTTTACTTAAAAATACCAAGAGCTGGATAATACAAAGATTTGAACCGTGGAACGGCAAAACCACAGTTATATCTTTCTGGCCTACACCAGAATCTTTCAAACAGATATATTAGTGTCTGAACAATCAGTGAGACACTCTTACTGTTTTTCCTTACGGAAAAAAAACCAAAAGCTGGATAATACAGAGATTTGACCCATGGAACTGCAAACCACAGTTATATCTTTCTGGCCTACACCAGAATCTTTCAAACAGATATATTGGTGGCTGACCAGTCAGGGAGACACTATTACGTATTTTTTTTATGGCAAAAAATGCCAAAAACAGGATAATACAGAGATTTGAACCATGGATCTGCAAAACCACTGTTATATTTTTCCGGCCTACAACAGATTCTTTTAAACAGATATATTGGTGTCTGACCAGTCAGGGAGACACTATTACAGTTTTTTTTTATGGCAACAAATGCCAAACACAGGATAATACAGAGATTTGACTGGTGGAACTGCAAAACTACAGTTATATTTTACTGGCCTACATCAGAATCTTTGAAACAGATATATTTGTGTCTGAACAATCAGGGAGACATTATTGCTGTATTTCATTACGGAAAAAATACCAAAAGCTGGATAATACAGAGATTGGAACCGTGGAACTGCAAAACCACAGTTATATTTTTCTGGCCTACACCAGAATATTTCAAACAGATATATTTGTGTCTGAACAATCAGGGAGGCACTATTACTGTTTTTCTTTACGGAAAAATACCAAAAGCTGGATAATACAAAGATTTGAACCGTGGATCTGCAAAACCACAGTTATATTTTTCTGGCCTACACCACAATCTTTCAAACAGATATATTTGTGTCTGAACAATCAGGGAGACACTATTACTGTTTTTCTTTACGGAAAAAATATCCAAAGCTGGATAATACAGAGATTTGAACCATGCAAAACCACAGTTATATTTTTCTGGCCTACACCAGAATCTTTCAAACAGATATATTTGTGTCTGGACAATCAGGGAGACACTATTACTGTTTTTCTTTATGGAATAAATACCAAATGCTAGAAAATACAGATATTTGAACCATGGAACTGCAAAACCACAGTTATATTTTTCTGGACTACACCAGACTCTTTTAAACAGATATATCTGTGGCTGACTAGTCAGGGAGACACTATTACTTTTTTTTTTTTACGGCAAAATGTGCCAAAAACAGGATAATACAGAGATTTGAACCGAGGAACTACAAAACCACTGTTATATTATTCTGGCCTACACCAGACTCTTTCAAACAGAGATATTGGTGTCTGACCAGTCAGGGAGACACTTTTACAGTTTTTTTTCTGGCAAAATATGCCAATAACAATATAATACAGAGATTTGACCCATGGAACTGCAAAACTACAGTTATATTTTTCTGGCCTACACCAGAATCTTTCAAACAGATATATTTTTGTCTGAACAATCAGGGAGACATTATAGCTCATTTTCCTTACAGAAAAAATGCCAAAAGCTGGAGAATACAGAGATTTGAACCGTGGAACTGCAAAACAACAGTTATATTTTTCTGGCCTACACTAGACTCTTTTAAACAGATATATTGGTTTCTGTGCAGTCAGTGAGACACTATTACAGGTTTTTTTTGCGGAAAAAAATGCCAAAAACAGGATAATACAGAGATTTGAACCGTGGAACTGCAAAAACACAGTTATATTCTTTTGATCTCCACCAGAATCTTTCAAACAGATATATTTGTGTCTGAACAATCAGGGAGGAACTAATACTGTTTTTCTTTACGGAAAAAATACCAAATGCTAGAAAGTACAGACATTTGACCCATGGAACTGCAAAACCACAGTTATATTTTTCTGGACTACACCAGACTCTTTTAAACAGATATATTGGTGTCTGACAAGTCAGAGAGACACTATTACGTTTTTATTATTACGGCAAAATATGCCAAAAACAGGATAATACAGATGTTTGAACCGTGGATCTGAAAAACCACTGTTATATTTTTCTGGCCTACACCAGACTCTTTTAAACAGAGATATTGGTGTCTGACCAGTCAGGGAGACACTATTACAGTTTTTTATGGCAAAATATGACAAGAACAGGATAATACAGAGATTTAACCCGTGGAACTGCAAAACTACAGTTATATTTTTCTGGCCTACACCAGAATCTTTCAAACAGATATATTTGTGTCTGAACAATCAGGGAGACATTACTGCTGTTTTTCTTTATGGAAAAAATACCAAAAGATGGATAATACAGAGATTTGACCCATGGAACTGCAAAACCACAGTTATATTTTTCTGGCCTACACCAAACTCATTTAAATAGATATATTGGTGGCTGACCAGTCAGGGAGACACTATTACGTATTTTTTTTACGGCAAAAAAATGCCAAAAACAGGATAATACAGAGATTTGAACCGTGGATCTGCAAAACCACTGTTATATTTTTCTGGCCTACACCAGACTCTTTTAAACAGATATATTGGTGTCTGACCAGTCAGGGAGACACTATTACAGATTTTTTTATGGCAAAAAATGCCAAAAACAGGATAATACAGAGATTTGACCCATGGAACTGCAAAACTACAGTTATATTTTTCTGGCCTACATCAGAACCTTTCAAACAGATATATTTGTGTCTGAACAATCAGGGAGACATTATTGCTGTATTTCATTACGGAAAAAATACCAAAAGCTGGATAATACAGAGATTTGAACCGTGAAACTACAAAACCACAGTTATATTTTTCTGGCCTACATCGGAATCTTTCAAACAGATATATTTGTGTCTGAACAATCAGGGAGACACTATTACTGTTTTTCTTTATGGAAAAAAAACCAAATTCCAGAAAATACAGAGATTTGAACCGAGGAACTGCAAAACCACAGTTATATTTTTCTGGCCTACACCAGACTCTTTTAAACAGATTTATTGGTTTCTGACCAGTCAGTGAGACACTATTACATTTTTTTTACAGCAAAAAATGCCTAAAACAGGATAATACAGAGATTTGACCCATGGAACTGAAAAACCACAGTTATATTTTTCTAGCCTACACCACAATCATTTAAACAGATATATTTGTGTCTGAACAATCAGGAAGGCATTATTGCTGTTTTTCGTTCCGGGAAAAAATACCAAAAGCTGGATAATACAGAGATTTGATCCGTGAAACTACAAAACCACAGTTATATTTCTCTGGCCTACACCAGACTCTTTTAAACAGATATATTGGTGTCTGAACAGTCAGGGAGACTCTATTACAGTTTTTTTTACAGCAAAAAATGTCAAAAACAAGATAATACAGAGATTTGACCCGTGGAACTGCAAAACCACAGTTATATTTTTCTGGCTCACACCAGAATCTTTCAAACAGATATATTTGTGTCTGAACAATCAGGGAGATATTATTGCTGTTTTTCTTTACGGAAAAAATACCAAAAGCTGGATAATACAGAGATTTGAACCGTGGATCTGCAAAACCACAGTTATATTTTTCTGGCCTACACCAGAATCTTTCAAACAGATATATTTGTGTCTGAACAATCAGGGAGACACTATTACTGTTTTTCTTTACGGAAAAAATACCAAAAGCTGGATAATACAGAGATTTGAAACGTGGAACTGCAAAACCACAGTTATATTTTTCTGGCCCACATCAGAATCTTTCAAACAAATATATTTGTGTCTAAACAATCAGGGAGACATTATTGCTGCTTTTCATTACGGAAAAAATACCAAAAGCTGGATAATACAGAGATTTGAACCGTGGATCTGCAAAACCACAGTTATATTTTTCTGGCCTACACCAGAATCTTTCAAACAGATATATTTGTGTCTGAACAATCAGGGAGACACTATTACTGTTTTTCTTTATGGAAAAAATACCAAATGCTAGAAAATACAGAGATTTGAACCGAGGAACTGCAAAACCACAGTTATATTTTTCTGGCCTACACCAGAATCTTTCAAACAGATGTATTTGTGTCTGAACAATCAGGTAGACACTATTACTGTTTTTCTTTACGGAAAAAATACCAAAAGCTGGATAATACAGAGATTTGAACCGTGGAACTGCAAAACCACAGACTCTTTTAAACAGATATATTGGTGTCGGAACAGTCACAGACACACTCAATTATTATTTTTTTGGGGGGTGGGGACACCAAAAGGTTAATAAGACGTGTATTTCGACAGTCTGACTGAGGAAAAAAATAATAATAATTTAGGATTTTGATGAAAAAAAAAAAAAATTTCCTGGCCCCTGAGACCGGGGTGATAAGTTTAGCAATTTGACCAACAAGAACATACAGGACTGTAATGCAGCATTTACTGAGTCTCCTATACAGCCTGCTTGCCTGCCTAATATCTGGGATGGATTAGTCATGAGAAGGACTGTTTGCTTGATTTGGCAGGCTTTAGAGACCCTACACTAACTATTTCGGAGTTTAAATCTCTCCCTAGCTCAGCAGCACTGACCCTACACTGTCTGATCTGGAGCGACTGTGTCCAAGATGGCGGTGCCAGGTTTTAAATACTCGAGGTGACGCTGTGCAGCCAGCCAATCACTGTAATGCCCACAAACAACACGGCTGTGGCATTACAGTGACTGGCTGGCAATCCCTGCATGTTCATTGGCTATGTAAAGAGCGCCAAACGTGCAGGGCGGAGACCCGAGCTACCGCCTGAGTAACCCGGAAATGCTCGGTGCTCGCCAAACATCCCGAGTAGTGAGATGCTCAGGCGAGTATCGAGCAGTGTCGAGCGTGCTCGCTCAACACTACTTCCTACCCCTTTGGTGATCAGCTGCCATGTGTCCAAGGTCTATCCTGGTGAAGCACCTGCCGTCCATCTTGAGACAAGTCTAATCACACCATCAGGGGCTCTAGGGAAGAGTCAGGTATTCGCCTACTCATGCCCTTCCAGGCTCTCCTCGGTCTACGCATAGTGGTTCCACTACTACATGCATTACACCCTTGAACCTGTTTTTGCATTCTTTGAAAAATAGGACTGTTGGTAGGTATGTACTTGACAATTTGTGGACATATTATTAATTTCTGCGCCTGGCTAACAATGACATTGCATTAAAATTAATTAAAAAAGAACTTAATATGAAGATCAGATGACTGACAAACGTCTAGTTTCTCTTAAACATGGTGATCAGCTTTTTTCCATGGAAAACACACGCCAAAGCATGAACTTTCAATGTAGTGAATGTCATGTATGTTTTTAAAAGCAGCTATTCATTCTGTGCCAGATGTAAACAGTGATATGGAGCGGAACAGCGCAGCTCTGTTAAATGTCTAGTATCTCTGGTACTGTAGATCAGCAAATGAATCAGCTAATCTACAGTAATGAGATGCGATGTTCCGCTCCACATATTCCAGAGCTGGTAACAGTTCTATAAGTGGTGGTGCTGGTGTCAGACCTCCAATAATGTAATATTGATAATTTATCCTTAGTATAGGTCATTGATATTATACTCATAGACCCCTTTAATGATTGGTAACAGGTGTGGACATAACATAAGTACAATCAGTTCAATTGTGCAGTGGGAGGTGTCCCAGTCAGAATGCAGGTTCTCAGATGCTGGTCATGATCATTCCACTTTCTCTTGTGTTAATTATTCGATGACTCAGAGAATTGGGAGAAGAAAGGGCTTCATGCATCTCTCTATGTTCAATAAATGCTTTCATATTTATAGCTAATCAGTTATTTACTGTTGATGAAATATGGTCTTTCTCAAGACCACCTCTTGTTCAGGCTAGGAGCTTCAGCAATGAGCCAATGGCTGCACAGTCAAATGTATGAGATTTTTTATGTCTAAGAGCTAAATTATATTCTTATTTATAGGCGTATTTATCTGGTACATAGAGATGCATTTCTATAAAACAGTACATCTCTATATGCCTATATATTAAGTATTTTTTTCCTACAAAAGTACTAAAAAAAATGAAAAACTATTACAATAATCACATTTTAATACACTTTTTAAAAATAAATGTCTAAAACCAGTAAGCAACAGACAAATTTTGTATCTCTATAATCATAATAATCCATACAATACAGTGAACAGATTATTTAGGGTCATTTACTGTTTATAATTAGTGTTGAACGACACTGCTCGGTACTCACCTGAGCATCATGCTACTCGGGATGTGCGGCGAGCACCGAGCATTTCCGGGTTACTCGGGCGGGAGCTCGGGTCTACGCCCTGCAGGCTTGGCGCTCTTTACAGAGCCAATGAACATGCAGGAATTGCCAGCCAGTCACTCTAATGCCACAGCCATGTTGTTTGTGGGCATTACAGTGATTGGCTGGCCACACAGCGTCACCTCGAGTATTTAAAACCGGGCGAAGCCATCTTGGACACAGTCGCTCCGGATCAGACAGTGTAGGGACAGCGCTGCTGATTTAGGGAGAGATATATTCTGCGAAATAGTTAGTGTAGGCTCTGTATAGGCTGCCAGATCAAACAAACAGTCCTTCTCACTGTACAAATACCCGTCTTATTAACCTATTGGTGTCCCCCCCACCCCCCACCCCCAAAAAAAGTGTGTTTCTGATTTTTAAGACACAAATATATCTGTTGAAAAAATTCTGGTATAGGCCAGAGAAATAGAAGTGTGGTTTTGCAGTTCCATGGGCCATTTGTATCTAAAAAAACAGTTTGAGTGTGTCGCTCACTGTTCAGCCGCAAATATATATATTTAAAAAAGTCTGGTATACACCAGTAAATTATAACTGTAGTTTTGCTGTTCCATGGTAAAAAATCTCTATTATCCTGTTTTTGGCATTTTTTGCTGTAAAAAAAAAATAATAGTGTCTCCCTGATTTTTTAGACACAAATATATCTGTTGAAAATAGTCTGGTGTAGGCCAGAGAGACAGTAGTGTGCTTTTGCTGTTCCACGGTAAAAAATCTCTATTATCCTGCTCTTGGCATTTTTTGCCGTAAAAAAAAAAATAATAGTGTCTCCCTCATTTTTTGGACACAAATATATCTATTGAAAATAGTCTGGTGTAGGCCAGAGAGACAGAAGTGTGCTTTTGCTGTTCCACAGTAAAAAATCTCTAATATCCTGTTTTTTGCATTTTTTGCCGTAAAAAAAAAATAATAGTGTCTCCCTGATTTTTCAGACACAAATATATCTGTTGAAAATAGTCTGGTGTAGGCCAGAGAGACAGTAGTGTGCTTTTGCTGTTCCCCGGTAAAAAATCTCTATTATCCTGCTCTTGGCATTTTTTGCCTTAAAAAAAAAAATAATAGTGTCTCCCTCATTTTTTGGACACAAATATATCTATTGAAAATAGTCTGGTGAAGGCCAGAGAGACAGAAGTGTGCTTTTGCAGTTCCACGGGTCAAATCTCTCTATTATCCTGCTTTTCACAATTTGTGGCCATAAAAAATAAATAATAGTGTCTCCTGATTGTTCATACACAAATATATCTGTTGAAAATAGTCTGGTGTAGGCCCGAGAAATACAAGTGTGGTTTTGCAGTTCCACGGTTCAAACCTCTGTATTATCCACTTTTGGGCCATTTGTATCTAAAAAAAACAGTTTGAGTGTGTTGCGCACTGTTCAGCCGCAAATATAAATATATTTTAAAAAGTCTGGTATACACCAGTAAATTGTAATTCTGGTTTTGCTGTTCCACGGTAAAAAATCTCTATTATCCTGCTTTTGGCATTTTTTGCTGCAAAAAATAAATAGTGTCTCCTGATTGTTCAGACACAAATATATCTGTTGAAAATAGTCTGGTGTAGACCCGAGAAATACAAGTGTGGTTTTGCAGTTCCATGGGTCAAATCTCTGTATTATCCTGCTTTTCGCAATTTTTGGCGGTAAAAAATAAATAATAGTGTCTCCTGATTTTTCAGACACAAATATATCTGTTGAAAATAGTCTGGCATAGGCCCGAGAAATACAAGTGTGGTTTTTCAGTTCCACGGTTCAAACCTCTGTATTATCCACTTTTGGGCCATTTGTATCTAAAAAAAACAGATTGAGTGTGTCGCTCACTGTTCAGTCGCAAATATATACAGTACAGACCAAAAGTTTGGACACACCTTCTCATTTTTCTGTATTTTCATGAATATGAAAATTGTACATTCACACTGAAGGTATCAAAACTATGAATTACTACATGTGGAATTATATACTTAACAAAAAAGTATGAAACAACTGAAAATATGTCTTATATTCTAGGTTCTTCAAAGTAGCCACCTTTTGCTTTGATGACTGCTTTGCACACTCTTGGCATTCTCTTGATGAGCTTCAAGAGGTAGTCACCGGAAATGGTTTTCACTTCACAGGTGTGCCCTGTCAGGTTTAATAATTTGGATTTATTGCCTTATAAGTAGAGATGAGCGTTGTTCGTCTCGAACTGTTCGCCAATCTCAAATTCGAGCTGTTTTGGGCGGTGTTCGAGCTGTTCGGCGAACACGAACGATTTGAAAAAAATTCGGCTGTTCGAGGTTATGTTCAATAACTGTTCGTGCACCAAAATCATAACTGGATTTTTTCTCAGTAATGATGAAAATTAATGTTAATACGCAGTTTGAGTGTACAGCGGGGCGGGGGGAGGGGCAGGGGATGGATCTCTGCAGGAATAATGAAGATCTCCATTTTTTTTCTCTTTCCCGCATTTACAGTGGGGAGGTGCAGTCTGTCAGCCTATCAGCAGCGCACACACGGAGCGAAGTGCTTTTTTCACACAAGCAAGGGCATGTGTCATTGGCAGTGTATGTCACATGTCCTTGCCCTATAAGACCCAGCCATTTTCCCCGTCACCACCATTTTCTCACTGCTGCAGCTGCGTGTTAGACGGCACCGCTGTTGCTGTGTGTGCTATACCTTGTTAATTTCAAGCCAATTTTCGCACAAATCTACAGATAGCTTGGGAGTAGGGAATAGTTGTGATTGCAGTCCTTTTAAGGACTAGGTTACAGCATTTCCTATGACTTTTATCACGCAGGTCTGTGCTCTTAAATAGATAAGTTGGGAGTAAAGACTAATTGTAATTGCAGTTCTTTTCAGGACTAAGTTACATCAGTTCCTATCAGTTTTTGCCAGGCAGGTCTGTGCCAGTGCTGTGCAAGTTTTTTTCACAGCATTTGGCTAAATCTAGCAAAGCTAATCCTTTTTGGCCTATTGCAGAGTGTGTTAGTCAGTGGAGTAGCCTATCTGTGTTGCAAGCTACACCACCTGTGTATAGAATACCAATTTTTTTACTGCACCTAGTGAAGTAAAACCTTTTGGGCATAGCATCATTCTATTAGTCCATCTATACTGACCTCCATCAGGTTGCAAATTGAATATAATTTTTTTCTGCATCTAGCTCTGAAAAGTTATTTGGGCGTCTAGCAGTGTGTGTGACTTGTTCTATTAGTCCATCTATACTGACCTCCATCAGGTTGCAAATTGAATATAATTTTTTTCTGCATCTAGCTCTGAAAAAATATTTGGGCTTCTAGCAGTGTGTGGGACTTGGTCTATTAGTCCATCTATAATGACCTCCATCAGGTTGCAAATTGAATATAATTTTTTTCTGCATCTAGCTCTGAAAAAATGTTTGGGCTTCTAGCAGTGTGTGGGACTTGGTCTATTAGTCCATCTATACTGACCTCCATCAGATTGCAAATTGAATATAATTTTTTTCTGCATCTGGCTCTGAAAAAATATTTGGGCTTCTAGCAGTGTATGTTACTTGTTCTTTTAGTCCATCTATACTGACCTCCATCAGGTTGCAAATTAAAAATAATTTTTATCTGCATCTAGCTCTGAAAAAATATTTGGCCTTCTAGCAGTGTGTGGGCATCATTGCATTAGGCCATCTATACCAAGCTCCACCAGCTTTTAAATTAATAATAATTTTTAGCTGCATCTAGCCCTGAAAATAATTTTTCTTCCCAATAGTGGTAGCAATAGAAATATGGGGCGCGCTCCTGGCTTTTCAAAAACATACGCTTCATAACAAAAAACACCAGCCTAGCGCACTGCATTAATAAGATGGCATCATCGTCTCTCCCAGTGCTAGGCCTACTAACCAGGCTAGCATTCCTGTGCCTAAAACACAATATATGGGTCCGTGCTAGCCACTATGCTGAGGGGTCTAAAGCTGCTGCTAACGCTTTATAACAATTCAATTGGTAGATTTTCACAGAGCTCTTCCACAACGCCCACCCATCGGGCAACAGTTGCCCACCTTCCCTATGGGATCTAGTGGCGAATAGTTGATGCCATTAATCAGAGCGTCAGTTGCCCCGTCGACGTGGCAAGCATACGGTAAGGCATGGGAAGAGTGGACACGACTAGTAGCAGGCAGACGGGTTGACCAATGTGAACAAGCCAGATCACAAGTCACCATAGAATTTCTCCACCAGCTAATCATGAGGGGCATATCAGTGGCGTCAGCGCAGCTGTGTCTGACCGGAGTAGCAATTCACTTCCAACTACTGAATTGGGGAGATGTGACAAAGATTCATCATCAGACAATCCATAAAAGGGTGGAAAAGGGGTCAGCCAAGTCAGGAGTGTAGACGTCCCAACCCGTGTCACTAAAACTGATTTCTCACATCATATCCCTAACACCATTAACATGATACTCACAATTTGAAGCAACACTACTGTATACTGCATTTGTGATCGCCTTCTTCGGGGCGCTATGCATAAGCGAATTAGTCCCTCAATCCAAAATTAGCACCAGTGGAGGCTTATTACACCAGGACGTAGTCATAGCCAATAATGCAATACGTCTACGCATACACAAATCGAAAATGGTTCCAGCGGGCAGGGGCACTTGGGTACTTCTACAACCCACAAACGGTACACTGAGTCGGGTAACAATAGTAAAAACATATCTAACCATCAGATCACAAAGTAATTTCTTCCTATCACACATTGATGGAACGCCATTATCAAGATACCAGTTCCAAGCTATATTTAATAAATGCATAACATCGGCAGGGAACCACCCCAAAGATTATGGGACACACTCATTCTGCATAGGCGCGGCCACGGAGGCAGCAAGAGCAGGACTGTCAGAAACGGAAGTTCAGAGGATAGGGAGATGGGGATCCACGTGTTTGGCAAGATACATAAGACCGGACTTGTTATCCTAACGTGGTTTGTTTCTTTTACAGGTGACGCTAAGCCAACAGTGTGGGTGATAGGCCACTCGTATATATATTGGGCAGAAAAAAGGGCGAAAGTCCGCACAGGTGGGAGGAAATTAGAGTTTTATAACACATATTTCAACTGGAGAGGTTTTAGAGGCCTGCTGTGGCCACAGGTACTAATGGAGGTAATCAAGGTAGGGAGAGAGGCAAGATGTCCGGTCATCTTAGTTATACAGGCCGGGGGAAACAACCTAGGTCATCACAAGAGCGCATAACTAATGGCAATAATGAAACTAGACACTGAGCGCTTCAGAGAATTTTTCACAAAACTAGCTGTAGTTTGGTCAGAGATTATGCCGATAGCGGTATGGCAAGATGCGCGAGACATCACGGCCATCGAACGGACAAGGCGGGTAATAAATATTCGGATGGCAAAATTTAGAAGAGACAGAGGCGGTGTAGTGGTACGACACCGACAACTGGAAGGAGATAAAGCAGGCCTCATACGGCCCGACGGTATTCACTTAATGGATATTGTACTGGACATATTCCTGTCAGGACTCCAGGATGGAGTGGAACAAGCGTTAAGAGTGATGGGTGGGGGTCAGAGTCCTGCATACGAGTGCGCAGGATCCTCCGTGGCCTGGAAATAGAAAGGACATGTTGGAGAGTTACACTTGTTGGCCAAGTTGCCTGAGTGGAGACCCAGGGCATGCTGCAACAAGCTGAATTATTTTAGAAATAAAATGCCTTTCTAATGGAATGAGTATAAATAGTTAATAAAGCTGTGACCGATCCTCACCCATCCAATTGTAAGAGTTACATTATTGTATTGTAAAGGAAAGGGGGGCGGTAGGGGGGTTGAGCGTCTGGGTTTGGTTGGGGGTCTGTCACGGGTGTGTCGCCACGAAGATCGTCACGATTACACAGCCTGACTTCTCGCAGCTGAGTTTTTGGTGCTTTGTGTTTTTCGGCAGTGAGGGAGTTAACTCTCTCTCTCTCTCTGTGCTAGACGAGGTCCAGCCTCGCCCAGCTGCAATCAATGCTGCTGTAGTGGGACTCCTTCAAATGCCTGCCGGTCTGTTTCGGAAGTGTCGGTGAAAGCATTTCATGCAGACTAACAGAGCGGATCGTGGTATTTGGAGTTTAAGAGCTAAGTGTATTTGGAGCATTTTTTCCCTTCCTCGCTTTATCATTTATCTCCTTTCCCGTTGGTGCTCCCTCTGTTGTAGTTGTGTAGTTTTTGTATGCAAGGTGGTTTTGGTTTTACCCTTGTACTGTCTCGTTCATCTAAGTACTGAGTGTGGGCATATTATTACCTGTCCCCTTTTGTTGTGATCAGGGGTCCTTCTCAGGACTAGATTACTTAGGTGCAGGGATCCTCAGGAGGTAGGGGTTACGCTGGCGGCCTGGACCTCTGTACCTTTAACAGTACCTCCAGGTAGAGGGATTAGTCAGGGCCCCAGCTTAGGGTCAGCTTAGGCCCCCTACCTCCAGTTCACAGAGACAGCGTGACATTTTCACCGACCACTTAGATTTTCTCCAGCTACCATGGATCCAGTAGCCGGTCTAGCTCGGCAGTTGCAGAGTTTGTCCATGGAGCTGGCGGACGTTAGGTCCAAGGTTTTGTATCCTCAGGAGCAAGCCGGACAGGAACCTAAAGTAGCTCTCCCTGACAGGTTCACTGGGGGGGCGGGACAAGTTTTTTGTTTTCCGGGAGGCATGCAAGTTGTACTTTCGGCTGCGGCCTCGGTCATCGGGGAGTGAAGAACAAAGGGTGGGAATTGTCATCTCGCTCCTACAAGGGGACCCACAATCTTGGGCGTTCTCTCTTCCCCCGGGCTCCCCGGCTCTTCAGTCAGTGGATAGGTTTTTTGCTGCTCTGGGTCTTGTATATGATGACCCGGATCGGATCTCCCTTGCTGAATCTAAGTTACGTAGGATCCGGCAGGGAGATCGTCCGGCGGAGGAATTCTGTTCGGAGTTCCGTAGGTGGGCCACTGACACCCAGTGGAATGATCCGGCTCTTAGGAGCCAGTTTTGTCAAGGTTTATCCGACAAATTACAGGATGTGTTGGCACAGTATGACTCTCCCGCGTCACTGGAAGCCGCTATGGCCCTTGCTATTCGCATTGACAGACGGCTTCGGGAGAGGTGCGGGATAACTCCACCCCCTGTGATGACTCCACCTCCTACAAGGTCCCATCATATGGTGGTTCCCCTGGTCAGTACAGAGGAGCCTATGCAATTAGGAGTTACATCATTTCGGGGGAGGGGACCGGTGGTGCGCCATAAGACAGGAAGGTGTTTCTTCTGCGGGAGAAAGGGATATTTTATTGGGGGGTGTCCATCCCGTCCCTTGCAGAGTGAAGAGTCGTCGGAAAACTGTTGATCCCAGGTTGTGTGGTGGACGGCAATCTGGGAGTAGGTATTTCGTCCCTAGGTTCGTCTCAGTTTCTCGTACCGGCGGAGGTGGTGGTGGGTACGAGAACTGAGAGGATATCTGTTCTTCTGGATACTGGGGCCGGGGCTAATATGGTGGACGCTCAGTTTGCCCGGGTTCAAGGTATGCGTTTGAGTGAGTTGGCTAAACCCATCCCCATATTCTCGATCAATGCCAGGCCTCTCGGTCAGGGAAGTTTTTGCAAGCTGTGCATAACGTAAAACTTCAAGTGGGGGCGATACATAAAGAACTGTTGTCTTGCTACGTGTTGGAGGGTCTTCCCACTCCTATAGTGTTGGGCCTTCCTTGGTTAACTAAGCATAACCCGGTTAGTAATTGGCAATCCAGAGAGATAAGCCAATGGAGTAAATTCTGTAATAAAAACTGCATGAATACGGTCATCGGTGCGGTTACTCCTAGGGTCTTACCTCCATTTCTGGCGGACTTTGAGGATGTATTCTCGGAGAAAGGGTGTCAGGAACTACCTCCTCATCATGAGTATGACTGTTCTGTAAAACTGCTCCCTGAGGCCAAGTTACCTAAAGCTAGTTTGTATAACCTTTCTGGTCCTGAGAGGCAGGCCATGAAGGATTATATTTCAGAAAGTCTGGCTAAGGGGCATATTAGACCTTCATCTTCACCGGTGGCCACGGGGTTCTTCTTTGTTAAGAAGAAAGATGGAGGCCTACGCCCTTGCCTGGATTTCCGTGAACTTAATCGGATTATGGTCCGAGATCCGTATCCGCTCCCACTTATTCCCGATCTCTTTAATCAGATAGTGGGCGCCAAATGGTTCTCTAAGTTGGATCTCAGGGGGGCGTACAATCTGATTAGGATGAAGGAGGGGGATGAGTGGAAGACGGCGTTTAACACTCCGGAGGGGCATTATGAGAACCTTGTCATGCCATTCGGTCTGACTAATGCCCCGGCGGTGTTCGAACACTTTGTTAATGACATTTTTCGCCGCCTGGTGGGACAGTTTGTTGTCATATATCTGGATGATATCTTAATTTACTCGCCGGATCTGGTATCTCATCAGGAGCACGTTAGGCAGGTGTTACAGATCTTGCGGGATAATAAACTGTATGCCAAATGGGAAAAGTGTGTGTTCGCCGTACAGGAACTCCAGTTTTTAGGCTTCCTGGTTTCAGCGTCCGGTTTTCGTATGGACCCTGGGAAAGTGCGGGCAGTTCTTGAGTGGGATCGGCCAGAGAATCTTAAGGCACTACAACGTTTCCTGGGGTTTGCTAATTATTACCGGAAGTTCATTCGTAATTTCTCGTCCATGGTTAAGCCTCTCACAGACATGACTAAAAAGGGGACGGATTTTTCTAGGTGGTCTGACAAGGCTTGTCAAGCATTCTCCTCCTTGAAAAAATGTTTTGCCTCGGCACCCATACTCATTCAACCTGATGCGTCACAGCCATTCATTGTAGAGGTAGACGCTTCCGAGGTAGGGGTGGGAGCAGTATTGTCACAAGGTTCGTCCCCTGGTAAGTGGCATCCGTGCGCCTTTTTCTCTAAAAAATTGTCGTCCGCTGAGAGGAATTACGATGTCGGCAATAGGGAACTCTTGGCCATTAAGTTAGCTTTTGAGGAGTGGCGCCATTTTTTAGAGGGGGCAGTCCATCCGGTCACCGTCATCACCGATCACAAGAACCTGCTATATCTGGAGTCCGCGAAACGTTTGAATCCCAGACAAGCTAGGTGGTCATTGTTTTTTACCAGGTTTAATTTTGTCGTTACATATCGTCCTGGGTCAAAAAATGTAAAGGCGGATGCCTTATCTCGTAGTTTCCCTGGGGCCGGGAATACGGACGACCCGATTCCTATCCTTCAGGAGGGGGTGGTGGTTTCGGCAGTATGCTCTGAGCTTGAGGATGAGGTATTGGAGGCTCAGGGGGACGCCCCTGTTGGACCTCCGGGGAGACTGTTTGTTCCAGATCAGTTGCGACAAAAGGTGATCGAGGCACACCATAACTCAGTTTTTGCAGGACACCCGGGGAGTAAAGCAACTGTGGATCTCCTCTCGCGTGGGTTTTGGTGGCCTAACTTACATAAGGAGGTGGTAACTTTTGTCGCGTCCTGTGGGGTTTGTGCGCACTCTAAGACCTCACATACCCGTCCGTCTGGGGCCCTCTTACCTTTGAAGATCCCGGAGCGTCCTTGGACTCATCTGTCTATGGACTTTATTACGGACCTCCCTCGGTCTTCGGGTAAAACGGTCATACTCGTTGTAGTGGACAGGTTCAGCAAGATGGCACATTTTATCGCTCTTCCTGCTCTTCCTAATGCTAAAACTCTTGCGCAGGTGTTCATTGGGGAGATTGTGAGGCTTCACGGGGTACCCTCCGAGGTGGTGTCAGATCGGGGGTCTCAGTTTGTGTCCAAATTCTGGAAGGCGTTTTGTACACGGCGGGGGATGCATTTATCGTTCTCATCGGCTTTTTCATCCTCAGACCAATGGTCAGACGGAACGTATGAACCAGAGCTTGGAGACATATCTCCGGTGTTTTGTGTCAGAGAACCAGGAGGACTGGGCTTCTTTCTTACCTCTGGCAGAGTTTGCTCTTAATAATAGGCGGAGCGAGTCCACTGGTAAGTCCCCGTTTTTTGGGACATATGGTTTTCACCCCCAGTTTTGTACTTTCAGTAGGGGGGGCTCTTCGGGGGTTCCTGAGGAGGAACGATTTTCCTCATCACTCGCTTCAGTATGGAGAGGGGTGCTGAAGAATCTGAATACTATGGGGAACCGATACAAACGTATGGCTGATAGGAGGAGAGTGTCTGGTCCGGACCTAAGTGTGAACGATCGGGTATGGTTGTCTGCCAGGAATATAAAACTTAAGGTTCCCTCCTGGAAACTGGGTCCCAGGTTTATCGGGCCGTACAGGATCAGTTCTATAATTAATCCGGTGGCATTCCGTCTTTACCTCCCCCCTACGTTTAAAATTCACAACGTGTTCCACAGATCGTTGCTTAAGAGGTATGTGGCGCCGGTGGTACTGTCACCTTTACGTCCCCCTCCAGTGGTGGTCAATGGTAACTTGGAGTTCCAGGTATCGAGGTTCATCGATTCACGCTTTAATCGCCGGTCCCTTCAGTACCTGGTTCATTGGAAGGGGTATTGTCCTGAGGAGAGGATGTGGGTTCCTGCGTCGGATATTAACGCAGACCGATTAGTTCGGGCCTTCCACACGACTCACCCGGATAAACCTGGCCCTGAGGGTCCGGAGGCCCCTCGTAGAAGAGGGAGTACTGTCACGGGTGTGTCGCCATGAAGATCGTCACGATTACACAGCCTGACTTCTCGCAGCTGAGTTTTTGGTGCTTTGGGTTTTTCGGCAGTGAGGGAGTTAACTCTCTCTCTCTCTGTGCTAGACGAGGTCCAGCCTCGCCCAGCTGCAATCAATGCTGCTGTAGTGGGACTCCTTCAAATGCCTGCCGGTCTGCTGGGGAAGTGTCGGTGAAAGCATTTCATGCAGACTAACAGAGCGGATCGTGGTATTTGGAGTTTAAGAGCTAAGTGTATTTGGAGCGTCTTTTCCCTTCCTCGCTTTATCATTTATCTCCTTTCCCGTTGGTGTTCCCTCTGTTATAGTTGTGTAGCTTTTGTATGCAAGGTGGTTTTGGTTTTACCCTTGTACTGTCTCGTTCGTCTAAGTCCTGAGTGTGGGCATATTATTACCTGTCCCCTTTTGTTGTGATCAGGGGTCCTTCTAAGGACTAGATTACTTAGGTGCAGGGATCCTCAGGAGGTAGGGGTTACGCTGGCGGCCTGGACCTCTGTACCTTTAACAGTACCTCCAGGTAGAGGGATTAGTCAGGGCCCCAGCTTAGGGTCAGCTTAGGCCCCCTACCTCCAGTACACAGAGACAGCGTGACAGGGTCCCCACAGTCTGGCTAGGCTAGATGCATTTAAAAATTCTTATTAGATACACAGGCGGTGCAGCTTGCTTCGCAGCTGGGCTCCTACGCCCAAAGTATTGCCTAGGCTAGATGCAGTTAAAAATTCTACGCTGACTAGCAGACACTGAAGATTTGGAGCAGACCTCTGACTAAACAGTTCTTCAGACTCAACCATCTGTGTTACCCCAAGCCATAGTGTATGTAGTTTCTTACAGTTAAAAGGGGGGGGGAGTGACCCAACCCACCTGGAATTGACGATGCCAACGTCACGTAAGACACAGCAAGGGGACTCCAAAAAGAGTCTCCATTTTTCCCAAAATTGTGGCACAGACAACTCTTAACCCTAGAATGCATACCTGGAGCCTCGCAGTCCCGCCCTGTTAATTGTTTTCTATTTTCTGCAAGATTACTATAGTTAGAATTTTGAAACTCTAGGTATTCTTCATGTATATAGTTGTTTGTCATTTGAGTTTGAGTTATTCCATGTTATTTGCACACGGGCCTAAAAGGCCCCAGGTATATGAAAGTGTAGATGTTTATGGTCATGCGTTCTAGGGTTAAGTGGCATCAATTGCCCCACAGTTGCTTAAAACGGTTGGTGAGGTGATATTACCAAATCCTCAAGCTTTTAGTCTCCCAAGGATAACACAGGGGTAGAAAATCCTTGCAAATCCATGATTTGTTCATCTTTATGAACGTGAGTCTGTCTACATTCTCAGTGGACAGCCGCGTGCGCTTATCTGTCAGCACACCATCAACAGCGCTGAACACACATTCAGAGAGAACACTGGCTGCAGGGCATGACAAGATCTCCAAGGCGTGAGTGGCGAGCTCCGGCCATTTTTCCAGATTGGAATACCAAAATGAGCAAGGGTCCAGTGACACAGTCATGGCTTCAATGTTCACTTGGAGATACTCCTGCACCATCCTCTCTAGGCATTGACTATGTGTCAGACTTCTTGTCTCCTGTGGCCTTGCAAAGGATGGTCTAAAAAAGTGGTGAAACGATTCCACAAAATTGCTGTTACCAGCAGATACTGTGTTACTGTTACGGTTTGAGTGATGAAGACTCGACAGTCCCACGGTTGGCAAGTTAGAACTGTGAGATTCACTTCATGCACCACTGGTGTTTTGTGGAAAAGCACATGTAAGATTCTGCAACAGCGTCTGCAGATACTCCTGCATGCGTCAATCCCTTTTTATGGCAGGACTTATTTCGGTAAATTTACTTTTGTACCGGGGATCTAAGAGTGTGGCAACCCAGTAGTCGGGATTACTTCGAATTCTGCAATCTGAGGGTCATGTTGCAGGTAGTGCAGCAAGAAGGCACTCATGTGTCTTGCGCATCCAGGAGGACCAAGTCCTTGTTGTGTTGGTGGCGAGGTAAGAATCATGCTTCCTTCCTCTGCCCTCTCCCCCCAACCTCGCAAAGCAGAAATGTGATCAAGGTCTCCCTCATCTGATGAGTCTTCCATGCTCATCGCCAGTTCATCCTCCACTTCTTCCTCGGCTCCTGCACCTTCCTCAACAGTTTGGCTGCTACCATGCGCCCTGGTTAACCCCTCTCCCCCACCCTCCCATGCCTGCCGCCTTGGTGCTGCCAACCATCTGGACCTTGGAGATGTTATCCCTTCCGCATACGACTCCTCCTCTACTTCCTCCACCTCCTCTTGTCCCACCACCTGACTCTGAATTCTGTTTAATGTGTGCTCCAGCATGTAAATCACCGGAATAGTCATGCTGATAATGGCATCGTCGTCAGCACTAAACATCTTCGTCGCCATTTCAAAACTGTGCAGAAGGGTGTGTGGCGCCCCTGAGGGTTCAGTCACCACAGAGTTACTGCATCTCACCCAGAGGTGTGGTATCTCACCCTCAGGTAAGGAAGGCGTATGGCTCGGGACCCTAACACCTGCATCCAACACATACCCGCAGTGGGGGTAGTGCGAGATTGCTCCTAATGGAGAGCACATTCCCAGGTCCCTAGCTGGTGGGAGGGTCCTATATAGTGGGTGCTTAGGGGAGCAGCTTAGGGGAGCACATGACAGGGAGAGTATAAATAGGAAGCCATCTTAGAAAGAGAAAGCCAGTCAGAGGAGGAAAAGTGACAGGAGCAGAGGCTCGGCATGAGCTCCGCTCCGGAGGCGGGCCTAGCCTGGGAGGCCCAGGACTGAAGGAGAGAAGAGAGGAGTGGGAGCAGGAAGGCTCCAGGTACCGAAGGGACCCTAGGGCTACGGGCCATTCAGAAGGCCACCCGTACTCCCGCTGCTACCAGGAGGTAGAGGGGTCAGGCCAGATAAGGGGAAATGGTCCCTCAACTAGAGGAGAAACAGCAAGGCTCAACTAGAAACCGGAGGCTGCAGCATTTCATGTAATGCAGGCAAAAGTCCACACCAGTCTCACTAAGAAGGTCGCCACATAGGACCCAGGGGACGGAACACAAGTCGCCCGCCAAGGCCTGAGGATACCGGATAGAAGTGTCACTGGGTGTGAGGTGCAGGGAGAAGGCCAGAGAAAGGACACACAGAAGGGGGTCCTGCTAAGTACTCCGGAGCTATCTGGGGGTGGACTGAGCCCCTCACTGAGTACGCACAGCACGACGGGTGAGATTGCTCTGGTACCTGTAATCTGGACTGCAACAACTGTGAGTAAAGATCTTGGGACTGCATCACACGGACTCTGTGTTCATTACTGACTCCTTGCTCTACAACCACCATCATCCACCCACACTGCGCTGAAGCTACACTCTTCCTGTGGTGAGTAATAATACCATTGCTGCAAAACCACAGGCTTCAGAGGACTGTTCCGCAGCGGCGGCCCCTTTGGCCGCACTCCACAGGTGGCGTAGTCGGACATTATAAAATCCATATATACAAATTACCGTTGGATTGATCGCCCTGGGTCACGGACCGGGTCACCGCCACAGTGACCACAACCCCCAGCGTCTACCGGCCCGGCTCAGGGTACCCCACGGCCCAGGGGGCACGTCAACTTCATAGGTCCCTGATCTGAGACCACTCCTGCAGCGTGATTTGCCCCACCTCTGGATTTCGTTGGCCCAGGCTATACGTCAGAACGTATTGCACCAGTGCTTGTCGGTGCTGCCACAATCGCTGCAACATGTGCAGAGTTGAATTCCACCGTGTTGGCACATCGCATTTCAGCCAGTGAGCTGGCAGGCCCAACGACTACTGTAGAGATGTAAGTCGTTGAGCTGCGGGATGCGAACGGCGGAAGTGAGCACACAGCGACCGTGCCCTCTGCAGAAGGCCATCTAGTCCGGGATAGTGGGCTAAAAATTTATGGACAACCAGGTTCAACACGTGAGCCATGCAAGGCACGTGTGTGACATTGCCCCGGCGAAGGGCCGCACCCAGGTTTGCAGCATTGTCGCACACGGCCTTCCCTGGTTGCAGGTCCAGTGGAGACAACCATTCATGAAACTGGGTCTCCAGAGCTGACCACAAGTCCTCAGCTGTGTGACTCACATTTCCCAGACATTTCAAACTAAACACTGATGCCGTTGAGCCCTGCTGCCAGCATAGTAAGGAGGTGTGCAGGATTCCTTCTGCGCAGTTAGAAAGCAGGTGGCATTACCAGACAGGCTTTGGGTGCAGGTGGAGGACCGAGAGGAGGTTGAGGAGGCAGAAGCAATGGAGGAACTTCGAGATAAAGAGGATTGACGCAAAACTCATGCGGACGGTAAGACTTGGACAGCAGCCCCTTGTCCTGCTGTCACCATAGTTACCCAGTGCCCAGTCAGCGACATGTAACGCCCCTGTCCATGCCTACTCGTCCAAGTGTCTGTGGTGAAATGCACCCTGTCACACACAGAGTTTCTCAAAGAAGTGGTGATGTTGTGTGCGACATGCTGGTGGAGCGCAGGCACACCTTTCTTTGAGAAGTAGTGCCAACTGGGCATCTGGTACTGGGGCACTGCGACGGACATAAGGTCTCGAAAATCCATTGTGTCCTTCAGGCGGAAAGGCAGCATTTCTGTAGCCAACAGCTTGCAGATGGTGAAATTCAACCTCTTAGCTTTCTCATGGCTAGGAGGAAATGTTCTTTTACTTTTCCACATCTGAGGGACCGAGGGCTGGCTGTTGTGCTTTGACGGGGTTGAGTAGGGTGTCCCCGGCAAACTGCCGGTCTGGGAGGAAGATGCAGGCGGACATGTTAGGTTGCCTTGATCCAAAGGTGGTGCTCTCGATGTCAGAGAGCGCTCAACACCAGCAGGTGTTTCCACTTCCCAATGAACTGACGACCTGCCAATCACACTGGCTGTTGCAGGTTAAGAGTTGGCAGGTCTGCGTCCAAAAACATGTGTGACTGCTGTCCCCCCAGTCACAGAGGATAAAGAGGCCGTGGATGCACAAGATGGGGCAGACGGTGGTTGGCCCAGCCTGCTAGGCCGCATTGTAGCACAGTGAGCTTCCCACTGCAACTTATGCTTCATATCCATGTGACGGTACATGCATGAAGTACTCAAACTATGGATTTTTTGGCCTCCACTTAGCTTTTGGTGACAAATATTACAGATAACACGAGTTGGGTCATCCTTATCAATCTGAATAAATACCCAGGCTATGCAAGGCTTAGAGCCCATGCGACCTGAAGAGCCAATACGACTTGTGGTCAGAGGCAGAGTTGTAGTTGAGGATGCAGCTGTTGGCGTGCTTCCAGTACTACGTCTCTGTCCAGGAAGGCGCAACCTAACCTCGTCGTCAATAGCATCTGTGACGCCCCGCTGCGCTTGGTATCACAGATCCTAGAAGAGTGTATTGATGGAATCCTCCACAAGAGGCCCCCATAAACATTCACACATCTCCACCTTCCACCTCAGACATGCAGAGGGATCCCATTAGGGATATAAATAGGGAAGGTGGAGCTAGGCAGTTCAGTTCCTCTGAAGAGTTCCTGCAGTAGAGAAGCCTAAGAGAGGTCAGTCTGCAGTGGAGCTCAGTCTAGTCTAGAGAACTCAGTTAATAGTTCAGCAGTGGAGCACGAGGCTCCTGCTAGCTAGATTCAGGGAGCCCAGATAGAGCTTAAGGTGTGCCGGCACCATAAGATCGGTGAAGCGCGGCAAGCTGCCGTTAGTGTGTATAGCCTAGTGAGGGCCCGAGTAGGCCGTAGGCAAGTGGCGAGTTAGTACATAAGGGGCAGAGGAGCTTAACCAGCTCATCCCGAAGCATTTACCGGACACCGGATCCGAGCTTACCGGGATCTCTATGACCCAGTAACGCATAACCGGAATCCCTGGAGAACTACAAGTCCCAGGATCGCTAAGGTGCTGATACGTAACAGAGCCAGGAGACGCTTAGGCCACGCATACTGGGAGCGTGAACTCCAAGACAAGGCCCTACCACAAGGTCAGCCAGCGCAGGACAGAGACAAAGTTAGGCCTAGCTCCAGGCAGGTCAGAAACTTACTACGCAGAGGCAAGAAACAGGAGGCCCTACACCCGCTCATTGGGGAGGATCTTGATATGCACCCTTCACCCTACAGTGCTCCGGGATGTGCCTGAATTTCCTCCAGTAAAAGGTACTGAAGTGACTACCGTGTCCGTTCCCGTTCTTGCTCTGACCCAGCAGGGTCTCGCCTGTCCTGCATTCCCCCTGCATACGCTGCCCTGAGACCTAGCTCCACCTGTGGGGAGCTATACCATCGAGCTGCCTTATCACGGGCCTCAGTGGACTGCTGCAGCGCTGGTGCTTCTCACCAGATACCACAAGTGGCGTCACGAACTCTTTTAAAATTAACAATTATCCACCCTTTTAAAGAGTGAACCCAGGGTACGGGCCAGGGAGCCGACCACCGCGACATCCCCAAGGCCAGGCAAAGGCCCGGGTGACCTCATCGACTGGCTGACTGTGGGTTGACAGTAAGTGGGATCTCCAACCTTGTCATCATCACCCTGTGTGTTATCACACCCGTCGTCCTCAAAGCCAACCTCTTCCTGCCCTGACCGAAAAGTCAAGTTGTCGCTCCAATCAGGTATTTGAGTCTCATCATCGTCTTCATCATTGTCTCCACCAACAGGAGTTACAGTTTAGGAACGAGGGTCTACATTATGCTCAGAACCTTCTTCATCTGGTCCTGGATCCGGCTTATAAAGATTCTGGGCATCAGTGCAGATCATTTCCTCGTCTGGATTAACAGAAGCTCTGGAGCAGACCTCCGTTTCCCAGGCTATAGTATGAGTAAACAGCTCTGCAGACTCAACCATCTGTGTTACCCCATACTCAGACGGGCAGCTGGAGACTTGGGAGCTGTGAGGAAGCAAGTGCGATTTGGGTGACACCTCTGAGGACTGGAGTATTTGTGAAGTTGAAATTGAGGTGGAGGAGAGCCCACTTGAAGGAGCACTTGATATCCGCTGAAGCACCTGCTGTTTTTGTTCCTCATCTGGAATGTGTAGCGATTGGCGTGTCCGTAAGAAAGGGATCGTATCACATTGTCCACGAAAAGAAGTCGGCATATTAGTTTGGCTGGAAGATGGTCTTTCTTCTGCAGATGTTACTCCCCCCCCCCACCATGGGGGGGCTCGACCCACCAGCGGACAGGCACCAGTATTGGGAGAGGGGGGCTGGCCATCAGGGTCCACCGCGGCTCTGGAACAAACCCGGCGACACGGAGGTAGCACGGGCAGGAACGGACTGGCCATTTCGGCTTCTCACTTTTTGGATTTTAGAAGGGCATGACATGCCTATATCTGTGTCTCCCCCTCCTTTTACTCCTCCACCTCTTTTCTTTTCGCATGACTATATGTACTTGTCACTTTTCCATGTGTTAGTTATGTCTTCTGAGCAGTTTGTCAGCTTTTGGACACCTTTGAAGGTGTTTTCTATGTGTTTCTATGTGTTTTTGTTTGCCTGCCATTGGTTTTAACGGTGTTCGAAGGTGTTCAACGAACAGTTCGACGACCAGTTCGGCGAACACACGGGTGTTCGACGAACCGAACTCGAACACTACAGGGGTGGCTCAACACTACTTATAAGTGGGATTGGGACCATCAGTTGTGTTGTGCAGAAGTCTGGTGGATACACAGCTGATAGTCCTACTGAATAGACTGTTAGAATTTGTATTATGGCAAGAAAAAAGCAGCTAAGTAAAGAAAAACGAGTGGCCATCATTACTTTAAGAAATGAAGGTCAGTCAGTGTGAAAAATTGGGAAAACTTTGAAAGTGTCCCCAAGTGCAGTTGCAAAAACAATCAAGCGCTACAATGAAACTGGCTCACATGAGGACCGCCCCAGGTAAGGAAGACCAAGAGTGACCTCTGCTTCTGAGGATAAGTTTATCCGAGTCACCAGCCTCAGAAATCGCAGGTTAACAACAGCTCGGATTAGAGACCAGGTCAATGCCACACAGAGTTCTAGCAGCAGACACATCTCTTCAACAACTGTTAAGAGGAGACTTTGTGCAGCAGGCCTTCATGGTAAAATAGCTGCTAGGAAACCACTGCTAAGGACAGGCAAAAAGCAGAAGAGACTTGTTTGGGCTAAAGAATGCAAGGAATGGACATTAGACCAGTGGAAATCTGTGCTTTGGTCTGATGAGTCCAAATTTGAGATCTTTGGTTCCAACTACCGTGTCTTTGTGCAACGCAGAAAAGGTGAACGGATGGACTCTACATGCCTGGTTCCCACCGTGAAGCATGGAGGAGGAGGTGTGAAGGTGTGGGATGCTTTGCTGGTGACACTGTTGGGGATTTATTCAAAATTGAAGGCATACTGAACCAGCATGGCTACCACAGCATCTTGCAGTGGCATGCTATTCCATCCGGTTTGCGTTTAGTTGGACAATCATTTATTTTTCAACAGGACAATGACCCCAAACACACCACCAGGCTGTGTAAGGGCTATTTTACCAAGAAGGAGAGTGATGGGGTGCTACGGCAGATGACCTGGCCTCCACAGTCACCAGACCTGAACCCAATCGAGATGGTTTGGGGTGAGCTGGACCGCAGAGTGAATGCAAAAGGGCCAACAAGTGCTAAGCATCTCTGGGAACTACTTCTAGATTGTTGGAAGACCATTTCCGGTGACTACCTCTTGAAGGTCATCAAGAGCATGCCAAGAGTGTGCAAAGCAGTCATCAAAGCAAAAGGAGGCTACTTTGAAGAAATTAGAATATAAGACATATTTTCAGTTGTTTCACACTTTTTTGTTAAGTATATAATTCCACATGTGTTAATTCATAGTTTTGATGCCTTCAGTGTGAATGTACAATTTTCATAGTCATGAAAATACAGAAAAATCTTTAAATGAGAAGGTGTGTCCAAACTTTTGGTCTGTACTGTATATTTAAAAAAGTCTGGTATACACCAGTAAATTATAACTGTGGTTTTGCTGTTCCACGGTAAAAAATCTCTATTATCCTGCTTTTGGAATTTTTTGCCGTAAAAAATCAATAGTGTCTCCTGATTGTTCAGACACAAATATATCTGTTGAAAATAGTCTGGTGTAGGCCCGAGAAATACAAGTGTTGTTTTGCAGTTTCACGGTTAAAACCTCTGTATTATCCACCTTTGGGCCATTTGTATCTAAAAAAAACAGTTTGAGTGTGTCGCTCACTGTTCAGCCGCAAATATATATATTTAAAAAAGTCTGGTATACATACACTAGTAAATTATAACTGTGGTTCTGCTGTTCCACGGTAAGAATTCTCTATTATTCAGGTTTTGGTATTTTTTCCTTAAAGAAAAACAGTAATATTTTCACCCTGATTGTTCAGATTGTTTAAAAGAGTCGGGTGTAGGCCAGAGAAATAGAACTGTGGTTTTCCTCTTCCACGGTTCCAATCTACTTTTTATTACCTTTTTTCCATTGATAGTGCGAGTGTAAGCTATTTTCCTTACTTTACAATGGGCAAGGCGCGTGGCAAGGGAAGTGGAAGTGGATGTTCTGGTGATGGTGCGTGCAGAGGAGGGGGCCGTGGCCAAGGTGAAAATGTGCCATAACTAACAGCCACATCTTCTTGACCGAATTACTGAGGAAGCACAGAACAACACCAGTATTGCAAACTGATCAGCGTGAACAGGTTATTAATTGGATAGCAGATAATACTTCAAGTTACCTGGGCACCACTACCTCCGGCCTGTCTTCCACACGGTCGACTCTTAGTAGCCGTGAGTCTCAACCGCATACTCCTCCTCGCCCTGATTCTCCTTCCTTCCACCATGCCGAGTGTCGTCAGACAGCAACTGATCCCACACTTGGACACTCTGAAGAGCTGCTCACTGGTCCATTTCCAGATTTGTGCCCCTCGCCTGCTCCGCTTGAAGTGGTGGAGGAGGAGATCCCATGTAGCGATGCCCAAATATTTGAACAGCCACGGCCAAAGGAAGTCGATGCTGGCAATTTGTCACAAGAGGTGGACGATGACGAGACAATTGCCAGGAAGTTAGGAGGAGGATCGTGGTGCGCAAGTGGAAGAGGAGGAGGTGGTGGATGATCTAGTAACTGACCCAGCGTGGCAGGAGGACATGCAGAGCGAGGCCAGCAGCACACAGGGGGAGGGTGGCAGAGTACCCCAACAGGCAGGAAGAAGCAGTGTGGTGGCCGCAGACAGAAGGCGGGCAACCGTTCCCCGTAACACCAACACGAGGGACGTTGCCAGTACAACCGGTAGGTCTTCCAGAGTCTAGAATTATTTTAAAGACTCTGCTGATAACCCCAAAAAGGTCATTTGTACCACCTGCCATGCCAGCATCAGCAGGGGTGACAAAACTACCAGCCTGACCACCACCAGCATGATCAGGCACATGGCAGCAAAGCACCAGACTTTGTGTGGCGAACCCCAGGGTCCAAGACCAGTGTCAGCGGGTGTCACCACTGCTTCTTCCACTGTTGTGCGTGCAATAGAACCCCCTGTTGTGTGTGCAAGGCAATCCCCTGTCCATACTGCATGCAAAGATGCCCCCTCCCCTCAGTCTTCACTTGTTATGGCAGTTTCTCAAGAAACAGCATCAACGTCCATGTCCACGTCCCACCGCAGCGTTCAATTGTCCATATCCCAGACCTTTGAACGAAAGCGGAAATTCTCAGCTAATGCCCCACAGGCCACAGTCCTAAATTTGCACATTTCACGACTGCTTGCATTGGAAATGCTGCCTTTTAGGCTGGTGGAGACGGAATCCTTCCGCAACCTTATGGCGGTGGCCATCCCTCGGTACTCGGTCCCCAGCCGACACTATTTTGCCTGGTGTGCCATCCCCGCACTACACAAGCACGTGTCCCAAAACATCTGCCGTGCCCTCAACAACGCAGTTACTGGGAGAGTCCACCTGACAACGGACACGTGGACAAGTGCTTGTGGCCAGGGACTGTACATATCCCTGACGGCACAATGGGTAAACATAGTGGAAGCCAAGACCCAGTCGGACTTTGGGACGGAACACATCCTCCCCACACCAAGTATTGCGGGCCCTGTGTCAGTAATAGTTGCCCCCACAGTGTACAGCTCCTGCGCATCATCCTCCTCCTCCTCATGTTCAGCCTCCATCTCAGATATCACCACATCAGTTACAAGCTGGAAGCACTGCAGTAATGCCTCCGCCAAATGGCAACAGGCTGTGCTGAAACTCCTAAACTTAGGTGATAAACCTCACACTGCTTGTGAGTTGTGGACAGCTGTGAAAGAGCAGGCAGATCTGTGGCTGAGACCGCTGAACCTACATCCAGGCATGGTCGTGTGTGACAATGGCCGTAACCTGGTTGTGGCTCTGAGGCGAGGCGAGATCACACAAGTACCATGCCTGGCTCATGTGCTTAACCTCGTGGTTCAGCGGTTTCTTAAATCGTACCCCGAGTTGCCAGATCTGCTGTCAAAGTACGCCGCCTGTCAGCTCATTTTCACAAGTCGGCTACAGCTTGCTGTGTTGCAGCAGCGTTTGCAGCTTCCGTCACACCGACTGGTGTGTGATGTCCCCACACGTTGGAACTCTACCCTCCACATGTTGCAAAGGATTTGTGAGCAGAAGAGAGCAGTTGTGGAGTACCAGCTGCAACAAGGGCGTCGATATTCAGGTCAGACTCCACACATAAGACTTCAGGAGTGGACCTGGATGTCTGACATCTGTACCATCTTGACATACTTTGAGGAATCCACCCAGATGGTGAGTGGCGATGATGCCATCATTAGCATCAGCATTCCACTTGTCTGTCTTTTGCAACGCTTTCTGCAGAGAATTAAAGAGGAGGCATTGCAGCCAGAGTATGATGAGATGGATCAAGAAGCCGTAGCAGTCGATTACACACAGCTCAGCCTCATCTCATCCCAACGTGCATTGGAGGACAATGACGGAGAGGAGGAGGAGGAGGAAGAACAGGAGCTTGTATCATGTTCTGTAGATGGTAGTACCAGTGCAACTGTCATACCGTCGGTTCAGCATGGGTGGCCTGAGGACAGGGGGGAGGAGGAGAAGGAGAAGAGCATTGTCAGTCGTCATCTTGGTGAGGACACGGAAGTCTTGCCCGTTACCAGTCTGGCACGCATGGCTGACTTTGTTACGCTGACCCTCGCGTTGTCAAAATGTTGGGTGACCGTCATTACTGGTTGGTGACACTTTTAGACCCCCACTACAAGGAGAACTTTCACTCTCTTATTCCTGAGGTGGAGAGCTCTACAAAAATGGGGCAGTACCAGAAGGCCCTTGCTGCAGAACTGTAAAAAAAGTTCCCATCTGAACACGCTAGCGGCAGAGGTCACAGTTTGTTGACCAACCAAGGCGTACAAGAGAGAGAGAGGCAACTCCAATCCAACAGAGGCAGGGGAACATTGTCAACGTTCTGGGACAGTTTTCTGAGACCCGCCAAGCTTACAGGCCCTGAGGCGCGGGGTAATCTCACAAGGAGTGGAAAGTTTCAAAAGATGGTGAGGGAGTACCTTGCCGACCGTACCAGCGTCCTCCGTGATTCCTCTGTGCCTTTTAAATATTGGGTATCCAAGCTGGACACTTGGACTGAACTCGCTCTGTGCGCCTTGGAGGTCCTGGCCTGCCCTGCCACTAGCGTGTTATCAGAGCGTGTTTTTATTGCTGCTGGGGGAATTATAACTGATAAGCGCACTCGCCTGTCAACTGACAATGTTGACAATCTGACCCTTATCAAAATGAACAAGGGCTGGATTGGGCCAGACTTCTCATCACCACCAAATGACAGCAAAGTAACATAAAGTCAAATCCACTGTGTTTTTTCGGGAGGTGTATTCACATGCACCGCTTCACACCCACACATGGGTATACGCTTCCTCATTTTGGCTGTTTTATGTTCTTCTCCTTATCCTCAGCCTCCACCACCACTATACCACCAGGGTGACCGTGGTCTGTGTTGCCATTATTGAAAGTTCCTCCGTCCTTATTTTTGTCAGCATTTGCTTGGAAGGCATAAGCAAATACTATGGGAGACCGACTCCCCAATCAAGGGAATAATGTTTGTAATATGCAGTACTGCAAGGCTCTTGTAAGGGGCATTGCAAGTTCCTCCGTCCTAATTTTTGGCAGCTTTTGCTTGGAAGGCATAAGCAAATACTGTGGGAGACCCACGCCCCAATCATGGGAATAATGTTTGTAATATGCTGTACTGAATGGCTCTTGTAAGGGGCATTGCAAGTTCCTCCGTCCTAATTTTTGGCAGCTTTTGCTTGGAAGGCATAAGCAAATACTGTGGGAGACCCACTCCCCAATAATTGGAATAATGTTTTTAAGATGCTGTACTGTATGGCTCTTGTAAGGGGCATTAAAAGCGTCTTGTTAAGCTACTGGGACCTCCACGTCTCTTCTGAGGGGCATTAAAAGCGTCTTGTTAAGCTACTGGGACCTCCACCACTTTTCCGAGGGGCATTGAAACCGTCTTGTTAAGCTACTGGGACCTCCACGTCTCTTCTGAGAGCCATTAAAAGCATTTTGTTTAGCTACTGGGACCTCCACCACTTTTCCGAGGGGCATTGAAACAGTCTTGTTTAGCTACTGGGACCTCCACTTCTCTTCTGAGGGGCATTAAAAGCGTCTTGTTAAGCTACTGTGACCTCCATCACTTTTCCGAGGGGCATTAAAAGCGTCTTTTTAAGCTGATGGGACCTCCACGTCTCTTCTGAGGGGCTTTAAAATTGTCTTTTTAAGCTGCTGGGTCCTCCACGTCTCTTCCGAGGGGCATTAAAAGCGTTTTGTTAAGCTACTGGGACGTCCACCACTTTTCCGAGGGGCATTAAAACCATCTTGTTAAGCTACTGGGACCTCCACGTCTCTTCTGAGGGGTTTAAAAGTGTCTGTTTAAGCTGCTGGGACCTCCACGTCTCTTCTGAGGGGCATTTAAAGCGTTTTGTTAAGCTACTGGGACGTCCACCACTTTTCCGAGGGGCATTAAAACCATCTTGTTAAGCTACTGGGACCTCCACGTCTCTTCTGAGTGGCATTCAAACCGTCTTGTTAAGCTTCTGCGACCTCCACCACTTTTCTGAGGGGATTTAAAAGAGTCTTGTTAAGCTACTGAGACCTCCACGTCTCTTCCAAGTGGCATTCAAACCGTCTTGTTAAGCTACTGGGACCTCCACGTCTTTTCCGAGGGGCATTAAAAGAGTTTTGTTAAGCTACTGGGACCTCCACCACTTTTCCGAGGGGCATTGAAACCGTCTTGTTAAGCTACTGGGACCTCCACTTCTCTTCTGAGTGGCATTCAAACTGTCTTGTTAAGCTTCTGCGACCTCCACCACTTTTCTGAGGGGATTTAAAAGCGTCTTGTTAAGCTACTGAGACCTCCACGTCTCTTCTGAGGGGCTTTAAAAGTGTCTGTTTAAGCTGCTGGGACCTCCACGTCTCTTCTGAGGGGCATTTAAAGCGTTTTGTTAAGCTACTGGGACGTCCACCACTTTTCCGAGGGGCATTAAAACCATCTTGTTAAGCTACTGGGACCTCCACGTCTCTTCTGAGTGGCATTCAAACCGTCTTGTTAAGCTTCTGCGACCTCCACCACTTTTCTGAGGGGATTTAAAAGCGTCTTGTTAAGCTACTGAGACCTCCACGTCTCTTCCAAGTGGCATTCAAACCGTCTTGTTAAGCTACTGGGACCTCCACGTCTTTTCCGAGGGGCATTAAAAGCGTTTTGTTAAGCTACTGGGACCTCCACCACTTTTCCGAGGGGCATTGAAACCGTCTTGTTAAGCTACTGGGACCTCCACTTCTCTTCTGAGGGGCATTAAAATCATCTTGTTAAGCTACTGTGACCTCCACCACCTTTCCGAAGGGCATTAACAGCATCTTGTTAAGCTACTGGGACCTCCACGTCTCTTCTGAGGGGCATTAAAACCGTCTTGTTAAGCTACTGTGACCTCCACCACTTTTCCGAGGGGCATTAAAAGCGTCTTGTTAAGCTACTGGGACCTCCACGTCTCTTCCAAGTGGCATTCAAACCGTCTTGTTAAGCTTCTGGGACCTCCACGTCTTTTCCGAGGGGCATTAAAAGCGTTTTGTTAAGTTACTGGGACCTCCACCACTTTTCCGAGGGGCATTGAAACCGTCTTGTTAAGCTACTGGGGCCTCCACTTCTCTTCTGAGGGGCATTAAAAGCGTTTTGTTAAGCTACTGGGACCTCCACCACTTTTCCGAGGGGCATTAAAAGCGTCTTTTTAAGCTATTGGGACCTCCACGTCTCTTCTGAGGGGCATTAAAAGCATTTTGTTTAGCTACTGGGACATCCACCACTTTTCCGAGGGGCATTGAAACCGTCTTGTTTAGCTACTGGGACCTCCATGTCTCTTCTGAGGGGCATTAAAAGCATCTTGTTAAGCTACTGTGACCTCCACCACTTTTCCGAGGGGCATTAAAAACGTCTTTTTAAGCTGATGGGACCTCCACGTCTCTTCTGAGGGGCTTTAAAAGCGTCTTTTTAAGCTGCTGGGACCTCCACGTCTCTTCTGAGGGGCATTAAAAGCATTTTTTTAAGCTACTGGGACGTCCACCACTTTTCCGAGGGGCATTGAAACCGTCTTGTTAAGCTACTGGGACCTCCATGTCTCTTCTGAGGGGCTTTAAAAGCGTCTTTTTAAGCTGCTGGGACCTCCACGTCTCTTCTGAGGGGCATTAAAAGCGTTTTGTTAAGCTACTGGGACGTCCACCACTTTTCCGAGGGGCATTAAAAAAATCTTGTTAAGCTACTGGGACCTCCATGTCTCTTCTGAGGGGCATTAAAAGCGTCTTGTTAAGCTACTACGACCTCCACCACTTTTCTGAGGGGCATTAAAAGCGTCTTGTTAAGCTACTGAGACCTCCACGTCTCTTCTGAGGGGCATTAAAATCGTTTTGTTAAGCTACTGGGACCTCCACGTCTCTTCCAAGTGGCATTCAAACCGTCTTGTTAAGCTACTGGGACCTCCACGTCTTTTCCGAGGGGCATTAAAAGCGTTTTGTTAAGCTACTGGGACCTCCACCACTTTTCCGAGGGGCATTGAAACCGTCTTGTTAAGCTACTGGGACCTCCACTTCTCTTTTGAGGGGCATTAAAATCATCTTGTTAAGCTACTGTGACCTCCACCACCTTTCCGAAGGGCAATATCAGCATCTTGTTAAGCTACTGGGACCTCCACGTCTCTTCTGAGGGGCATTAAAACCGTCTTGTTAAGCTACTGTGACCTCCACCACTTTTCCGAGGGGCATTAAAAGCGTCTTGTTAAGCTACTGGGACCTCCACGTCTCTTCCAAGTGGCATTCAAACCGTCTTGTTAAGCTTCTGGGACCTCCACGTCTTTTCCGAGGGGCATTAAAAGCGTTTTGTTAAGTTATTGGGACCTCCACCACTTTTCCGAGGGGCATTGAAACCGTCTTGTTAAGCTACTGGGGCCTCCACTTCTCTTCTGAGGGGCATTAAAAGCGTTTTGTTAAGCTACTGGGACCTCCACCACTTTTCCGAGGGGCATTAAAAGCGTCTTTTTAAGCTATTGGGACCTCCACGTCTCTTCTGAGGGGCATTAAAAGCATTTTGTTTAGCTACTGGGACATCCACCACTTTTCCGAGGGGCATTGAAACCGTCTTGTTTAGCTACTGGGACCTCCATGTCTCTTCTGAGGGGCATTAAAAGCATCTTGTTAAGCTACTGTGACCTCCACCACTTTTCCGAGGGGCATTAAAAACGTCTTTTTAAGCTGATGGGACCTCCACGTCTCTTCTGAGGGGCTTTAAAAGCGTCTTTTTAAGCTGCTGGGACCTCCACGTCTCTTCTGAGGGGCATTAAAAGCATTTTTTTAAGCTACTGGGACGTCCACCACTTTTCCGAGGGGCATTGAAACCGTCTTGTTAAGCTACTGGGACCTCCATGTCTCTTCTGAGGGGCTTTAAAAGCGTCTTTTTAAGCTGCTGGGACCTCCACGTCTCTTCTGAGGGGCATTAAAAGCGTTTTGTTAAGCTACTGGGACGTCCACCACTTTTCCGAGGGGCATTAAAAAAATCTTGTTAAGCTACTGGGACCTCCATGTCTCTTCTGAGGGGCATTAAAAGCGTCTTGTTAAGCTACTACGACCTCCACCACTTTTCTGAGGGGCATTAAAAGCGTCTTTTTAAGCTACTGAGACCTCCACGTCTCTTCTGAGGGGCATTAAAATCGTTTTGTTAAGCTACTGGGACCTCCACGTCTCTTCCAAGTGGCATTCAAACCGTCTTGTTAAGCTACTGGGACCTCCACGTCTTTTCCGAGGGGCATTAAAAGCGTTTTGTTAAGCTACTGGGACCTCCACCACTTTTCCGAGGGGCATTGAAACCGTCTTGTTAAGCTACTGGGACCTCCACTTCTCTTTTGAGGGACATTAAAATCATCTTGTTAAGCTACTGTGACCTCCACCACCTTTCCGAAGGGCATTATCAGCATCTTGTTAAGCTACTGGGACCTCCACGTCTCTTCTGAGGGGCATTAAAACCGTCTTGTTAAGCTACTGTGACCTCCACCACTTTTCCGAGGGGCATTAAAAGCGTCTTGTTAAGCTACTGGGACCTCCACGTCTCTTCCAAGTGGCATTCAAACCGTCTTGTTAAGCTACTGGGACCTCCACGTCTTTTCCGAGGGGCATTAAAAGCGTTTTGTTAAGTTACTGGGACCTCCACCACTTTTCCGAGGGGCATTGAAACCGTCTTGTTAAGCTACTGGGGCCTCCACTTCTCTTCTGAGGGGCATTAAAAGCGTTTTGTTAAGCTACTGGGACCTCCACCACTTTTCCGAGGGGCATTAAAAGCGTCTTTTTAAGCTATTGGGACCTCCACGTCTCTTCTGAGGGGCATTAAAAGCATTTTGTTTAGCTACTGGGACATCCACCACTTTTCCGAGGGGCATTGAAACCGTCTTGTTTAGCTACTGGGACCTCCATGTCTCTTCTGAGGGGCATTAAAAGCATCTTGTTAAGCTACTGTGACCTCCACCACTTTTCCGAGGGGCATTAAAAACGTCTTTTTAAGCTGATGGGACCTCCACGTCTCTTCTGAGGGGCTTTAAAAGCGTCTTTTTAAGCTGCTGGGACCTCCACGTCTCTTCTGAGGGGCATTAAAAGCATTTTTTTAAGCTACTGGGACGTCCACCACTTTTCCGAGGGGCATTGAAACCGTCTTGTTAAGCTACTGGGACCTCCATGTCTCTTCTGAGGGGCTTTAAAAGCGTCTTTTTAAGCTGCTGGGACCTCCACGTCTCTTCTGAGGGGCATTAAAAGCGTTTTGTTAAGCTACTGGGACGTCCACCACTTTTCCGAGGGGCATTAAAAAAATCTTGTTAAGCTACTGGGACCTCCATGTCTCTTCTGAGGGGCATTAAAAGCGTCTTGTTAAGCTACTATGACCTCCACCACTTTTCTGAGGGGCATTAAAAGCGTCTTGTTAAGCTACTGAGACCTCCACGTCACTTCTGAGGGGCATTAAAATCGTTTTGTTAAGCTACTGGGACCTCCACCACTTTTCCAAGGGGCATTGAAACCGTCTTGTTAAGCTACTGGGACCTCCACGTCTCTTCTGAGGGGCATTAAAAGCGTCTTGTTAAGCTACTGCAACCTCCACCACTTTTCCGAGGGGCATTAAAACCATCTTGTTAAGTTACTGTGACCTCCACCACCTTTCCGAGGGGCATTAAAAACGTTTTGTTAAGCTACTGGGACCTCCACGTCTCTTCTGAGGGGCATTAAAACCGTCTTGTTAAGCTACTGTGACCTCCACCACTTTTCCGAGGGGCATTAAAACCGTCTTGTTAAGCTACTGGGACCTCCACGTCTCTTCCAAGTGTCATTCAAACTGTCTTGTTAAGCTACTGGGACCTCCACGTCTTTTCCGAGGGGCATTAAAAGCATTTTGTTTAGCTACTGGGACCTCCACCACTTTTCCGAGGGGCATTGAAACCGTCTTGTTAAGCTTCTGGGACCTCCACGTCTCTTCTGAGGGGCATTAAAAGTGTCTTGTTAAGCTACTGCGACCTCCACCACTTTTCCGAGGGGCATTAAAAGCGTCTTGTTAAGCTACTGTGACCTCCACGTCTCTTCTGAGGTGCATTAAAACCATCTTGTTAAGCTACTGGGACCTCCACCACTTTTCCGAAGGGCATTAAAACCATCTTGTTAAGCTACTGGGACCTCCACCTCTATTCTGAGGGGCATTAAAAGCATCTTGTTAAGCTACTGGGACCTCCACGTCTCTTCTGAGGGGCATTAAAAGCATCTTGTTAAGCTACTGGGACCTCCACGTCTCTTCCAAGTGGCATTCAAACCGTCTTGTTAATCTACTGGGACCTCCACGTCTTTTGCAAGGGGCATTAAAAGCGTTTTGTTAAGCTACTGGGACCTCCACCACTTTTCCGAGGGGCATTGAAACCGTCTTGTTAAGCTTCTGGGACCTCCACATCTCTTCTGAGGGGCATTAAAAGCGTCTTGTTAAGCTACTGCGACCTCCACCTCTTTTCCGACGGGAATTATAATCGTCTTGTTAAGCTACTGTGACCTCCACCACCTTTCTGAGGGTCATTAAAAGCGTCTTGTTAAGCTACTGGGACCTCCACGTCTCTTCTGAGGGGCATTAAAACCGTCTTGTTAAGTTACTGGGGCCTCCACGTCTCTTCTGAGGGGCATAAAAAGCGTCTTGTTAAGCTACTGTGACCTCCACGTCTCTTCTGAAGGGCATTAAAAGCGTCTTCTTAAGCCACTCTGAACTCAACAGCTCTTCCAAGGGGCATTGAAATGTTGTTTTTAATTACCTAACCTCCACGACTCTTCCAACGGGCATTGCATTTCCTCCTAATTTTAGTCAGCTTTTGCTTTTCAATGAAAAGGCGAAAACCAAGGGAATCCCACTCCCCAATAATGGGTAGAAGGTTTTTAGTATGCTGTTATCCACGTGTGATTCAAGGGGCATTGCAGTTCCTCATAATGTTTAGAAAGCCTTCCATTCACTGCTTAGTCCAACAGTGTACAGGAGACCCAGTTGCTATAAATGGAAAAAAAAGTTTATTTAAGGCCCTCTGACCTCCATGTCATTTCCAAGGGGCATTGGAGTGCCTCAACATTTTTGGTAGGCATTGCACTCACTGTATGCCCTATAACTGTGTAGCCGAACCACTCATTTTGTTACAGAAACATATCCTACAAGACATATGTGGTTGACTGGCCTGATATTGATGTGAATGGTCCCTGTTCCTCCTGCTCTTTTTCCTTTGCCACTACCTCAGCCATCATTTATCACCTGAAGCTTTGTTTTAACGGGAGTCATTGAACTGGGATAGTAGCAGGAAAACATCCAGCAATCCTCGGAGGAGGTAGGATATGCGCCAAAACGCTGACCACCTCAGACTTAGCCGCTACTAAATACATGCGCTTGCATTCCAAGAAAACAAAGCAGATGCTAACTTCTATCATCATCATCATCATGGTCCTCACCTTGGCACTCTCAACTTCCCTGATAGAGAAGCCAGGGCCCACCGGAGGAGTCTGGTTCTCTGGTGGGCTCGTCCAATGCTGCCCTAAAGCAGGCCGGGCTAAGAAAAGTGTGTGGGGGGATGTTCCAAGGAGAAATATGGGCGGCTGAGGACCGTTTATGGACACCCGGCTGCCCCCAGGCGGCTGGGGACCGTGTGTGGACACCCGGTCGCGGGGCGGCTGGGGACCGAGTGTGGACACCCGGCCGCCGGGCGGCTGGGGACTGAGTATGGATTCCAGGCCACCAATGCAGCCATGACGTGGTGGCCAAATTCTGCCTCCACATGCCTAAAAGGCCCAATTTCAAGTGCAAGCAAGCAAGCAGTATGGTATTGCAGCCTGGGGGTGGGTGGGTGGCAGGCTGCACACTTACGCTTGCATTCCAAGAAAACAAAGCAGATGCTAACTTGTATCATCATCATCATGGTCCTCACCTTGGCACTCTCAACTCCCCTGATGGAGTAGCCAGGGCCCACCGGAGGATTCTGGTTCTCTGGTGGGCTCGTCCAATGCTGCCCTAAAGCAGGCCGGGCTAAGAAAAGTGTGTGGGGGGATGTTCCAAGGAGAAATAGGGGTGGCTGGTGACCGTTTATAGACACCCGGCTGCCCCCAGGTGGCTGGGGACCGTTTGTGGACACCCGGCCGCGGGGCGGCTGGGGACCGAGTATGGACACCCGGCAGTTCCCTAGCGGCTGGGGACAGAATGTGGACACCCGGCCGCTGGGCGGCTGGGGACTGAGTATGGATTCCAGGCTGCCAATGCAGCCATGACGTGGTGGCCAGATTCCGCCTCCACATGCCTAAAAGGCCCAATTTCAAGTGCAAGCAAGCAGTATGGTATTGCAGCCTGGGGGCGGGTGGGTGGATGGCTGCATATTTGCGCTTGTATTGCAAGGAATGGGGGAGGTACAATTAAACAGTGCCCTGGGACAAGAACTTGCACGGGCATAGTTGCAAGTCTGCATCTTCTGATGCGGCAAGGATGACTTCGGATGGGCACATTTTTAGGCAGTGACCTGGGTGTCAGAAATGCTTCCAGGGGTCTTCCCCATGCTGTTCCCATGTCTTTTCAGCACTGTATGCATGTGTCACCCAGCACATGGCGAGATAAGATTGTAAAATGTTAAAGTGACATTTCCCGGTGAATGCATTTGTCACGGTTGAAAGCAATACAAAAGTGCAAAAACGCATAAAAAATGCTACTTGTGAACATAGCCCAAGGTGTGGAGGAGTATTTTTGCTTTTGGTTATTAATTTTACCTTATACACAAGTCTTTACCCTGGAAAGGAACTTCCTTAACAAATTTCACAGGAAAGCAGTTTCAGTTTAGTTTTTGAACGTTTTATTGTGAGCCCTTAAAAGTGGCTAAATACCTCTGACCACTTTGTTGACAGCAGTGACCTGGGGGTCAGAAATGCGTCCTGGGGCGATCCCCATGCTGTCCCCATGTCATTTGAGCACTGTCACTATCGTTTTGGGCACTTGTTAGGCTTTTAAAAGACTGCCGGGGGTGCCACAGCAAAAATGCTCGGGTCTCCCGTAGACTGACATTGGGCTCGTTGCTCGGGTCGAGCACCCGAGTATCAAGGCGAGCTCGGCCCGAGCTTCGAGCACCCGAGCATTTTAGTGCTCCCTCAACACTATTTATAATCAGTAAATAACTTTAAAAAGTGTAATTGCTTTTTTTCAGAGGTAGTGCATTTCCGCAACAAAGAATATAATTATGAAATGTGTGTAATTAGTACACACATTGTCCAATTCATGTGTGCTCACCAACAACGACAAGGCAACCTTTTTCTGTTAGGAAACTAAACCTAATATTTACATGCCTAAGATTTTAGCTTGGAAAAGACTAGTGTTGAGCCACCCCCGTAGTGTTCGAGTTCGGTTCGTCGAACACCCGTATGTTCGTCAAACTGTTCGTAGAACACCTTAGAACACCGTTAAAACCAATGGCAGGCAAACAAAAACACATATAAACACATAGAAACACATAGAAAACACATAGAAAACACTTCAAAGGTGTCCAAAAGCTGACAAACTGCTTCAGAAGACACAACTAACACATGGAAAAGTGGCAAGTTCATATAGTCATGCGAAAAGAAAAGAGGTGGAGGAGTAAAAGGAGGGAGAGACACAGATATAGGCATGTCATGCCCTTCTAAAATCAAGAAAGGCTGGAGTAAAAATCTAAAATCAGCATACCAATACCCAGACGTCGTGACAAGAAAATTTAAAAAAAGAGATATCTTTAGGTAGAATGGCGGTTCCATTCAGAACACTTTCCTTACAAGACGTAGTGGTATCCCTGTTGTGAGTTGTGCCAAAAATGGAACCCAATACATTCGGACTAATCCACCATTTGTCATATCCAAGGGGCAGGTTAGTAAACGACAACATCGACGCGGAACCAAGTACAGTAGTATATACTGTACATCCTTTGACAAGGCAATCAGGCAGATCAAGAAGTTTGGAAGGGTCACCCTAATGGCCAAAACAGACATTGATGCGGCGTTCCGGTTACTTACTACCTGTGCCTCCGAATAGTGTCCACCTATTGGGCTGCTTCTGGGAAGGAACATACTATAAAGATTGCTGTTTGCCCATGGGGTGGTCCAGATCCTGCTCACTATTTGAGGCATTTAGTTGCTTCCTCGAATGGGTTGTAATGGACGTTTCTAAGGGGGCACATATTATCCATTACCTCGACAACTTCTTATGCCTGGGCCAAAAGATTCACCACAGTGTGAATACACGCGGCAGTCCACCTGTGAGAAGTAGAGAGCTGGAGGGAGAGCGGACACCACAGAGCCGAGGGGATAGATGGAGAACGGAAGAAGGAAAGAGGGCGAGGGAGGTAAGGGAGTACAGTGGAAGGCCGACCTGAGCTCCCCCACGTTCCTGCTGGGCGGAGAATGGCCCTGGGAAGAAAAGCCGCTTGCGCATACCTTTGAGGTTACGGGCGCGAGCGGGCAGAGGGACTACGCTGGAGTGCAAAGCCGACACGGCCAGTCCGTTCCTGCCCGTGCGACCTCCGTGTCGCCGGGTTTGTGCCAGAGCCGCGGTGGACCCTGACGTCCAGCCCCCTTCTCCCAATAATGGTGCCTGTCCGCTGGTGGGTCGAGCCCCCCCGCGGTGGGGGGGTGTAACATCTGCAGAAGAAAGACCATCTTCCAGCCAAATTAAGATGTCCACTTCTTTTCGTGGACAATGTGATACGATCCCTTTCTTACGGACACGCCCATCGCTACAAATTCCAGATGAGGCACAAAAACAGCAGGTGCTTCAATGGATATCAAATGCTTCTTCAAGTGGGCTCTCCTCCACATCAACTTCAACATCACAAATACTCCAGTCCTCAGAGGTGTCACCCCAATCGCACTTGCTTCCTCACAGCTCCCAAGTCTCCAGCTGCCCGTCTGAGTATGGGGTAACACAGATGGTTGAGTCTGCACAGCTGTTTACTCATACTATAGCCTGTGTAGCGGAGGTCTGCTCCAGAGCTTCTGTTAATCCAGACGAGGAAATAATCTGCACTGATGCCAAGAATCTTTGAGTCGGATCCAGGACCAGATGAAGAAGGTTCTGAGCATAATGTAATCAAGAAAGAAGGAATTGTGCGGTGTTAGTGAAGCGCTAGAACAACTAGACAGGGGATTAGGTTATAACACACAAACCTTTTATTGTTTAGTACGCTCTCTAACGCCACGACGCGTTTCGATAGCAGACGCTATCTTCCTCAGGCATCTACCTGAGGAAGATAGCGTCTGCTATCGAAACGCGTTGTGGCGTTAGAGAGCGTACTAAACAATAAAAGGTTTGTGTGTTATAACCTAATCCCCTGTCTAGTTGTTCTAGCGCTTCACTAACACCGCACAATTCCTTCTTTCTTGATTGCTAATCTCCCCTGTGGAGAGTGGTGGAAGCTGCTGTGTTTATAACTAGCTCACTACAGGACCTGCCGTGATGTCATTGTGGAACGCCCACTTCGGTCACACGGTCCTGGTCATGTGACTGCTGAAGCAGACAGAAACTCCCTACAGCAGTTCATCATACAGACTCCCACCTGGAAGCGTTTTCCCTTGTTGTGCGGGGCTCCTTTGCACAACAGGACCAGGTGAGTGGTCACAACATCTCCCCCTTCATTTCCCCCCCAAACCTCAGGCTCTTCACCATTGGCGCTCTTACTGCTTTTGTTTTCCCTGAGCATAATGTAGACCCTCGTTCCCAAACTGTAACTCCTGTTGGTGGAGACAATGATGAAGGACCAGATGAAGAAGGTTCTGAGCATAATGTAATCAAGAAAGAAGGAATTGTGCGGTGTTAGTGAAGCGCTAGAACAACTAGACAGGGGATTAGGTTATAACACACAAACCTTTTATTGTTTAGTACGCTCTCTAACGCCACGACGTTCTTCGATAGCAGACGCTATCTTCTTCAGGCATCTACCTGAGGAAGATAGCGTCTGCTATCGAAACGCGTTGTGGCGTTAGAGAGCGTACTAAACAATAAAAGGTTTGTGTGTTATAACCTAATCCCCTGTCTAGTTGTTCTAGCGCTTCACTAACACCGCACAATTCCTTCTTTCTTGATTGCTAATCTCCCCTGTGGAGAGTGGTGGAAGCTGCTGTGTTTATAACTAGCTCACTACAGGACCTGCCGTGATGTCATTGTGGAACGCCCACTTCGGTCACACGGTCCTGGTCATGTGACTGCTGAAGCAGACAGAAACTCCCTACAGCAGTTCATCATACAGACTCCCACCTGGAAGCGTTTACCCTTGTTGTGCGGGGTTCCTTTGCACAACAGGACCAGGTGAGTGGTCACAACATCTCCCCCTTCATTTCCCCCCCAAACCTCAGGCTCTTCACCATTGGCGCTCTTACTGCTTTTGTTTTCCCTGAGCATAATGTAGACCCTCGTTCCCAAACTGTAACTCCTGTTGGTGGAGACAATGATGAAGGCGACGATGAGACTCAAATACCTGATTGGAGCGACAACTTGACTTTTCGGTCAGGGCAGGAAGAGGTTGGCTCTGAGGACGACGGGTGTGAGAACACACATGGTGATGATGACGAGGTTGGAGATCCCACTTACTGTCAACTAGAGATGAGCGTTGTTCTACTCGAACTGTTCGCCAATCTCAAATTCGAGCTGTTTTCGGCTGTTCGAGGTTATGTACGATAACTGTTCGTGCACCAAAATCATAACTGGATTTTTTCTCAGTAATGATAAAAATTAATGTTAATACGCAGTTTGAGTGTACAGCGGGGTGGGGGGAGGGGCAGGGGATGGATCTCTGCAGGAACAATGAAGATCTCCATTTTTTTTTTCTCTTTCCCGCATTTACAGTGGGGAGGTGCAATCTGTCAGCCTATCAGCAGCGCACACACGGAGCGAAGTGCTTTTTTTCACACAAGCAAGGGCATGTGTCATTGGCAGTGTATGTCACATGTCCTTGCCCTATAAGACCAAGATATTTTCCCCGTCGCCACCATTTTCTCACTGCTGCAGCTGCGTGTTAGACGGCACCGCTGTTGCTGTGTGCGCTATACCTTGTTAATTTCAAGCCAATTTTCGCACAAATCTACAGATAGCTTGGGAGTAGGGAATAGTTGTGATTGCAGTCCTTTTAAGGACTAGGTTACAGCATTTCCTACGACTTTTATCAGGCAGGTCTGTGCTCTTAAATAGATAGATTGTGGGAGTAAAGACTAATGGTAATTGGAGTCCTTTTCAGGACTAGGTTACATCAGTTCCTATCAGTTTTTGCCAGGCAGGTCTGTGCCAATGCTGTGCAAGTTTTTTTCACAGCATTTGGCTGAATCTAGCAAAGCTAATCCTTTTTGGCCTATTGCAGAGTGTGTTAGTCAGTGGAGTAGCCTATCTGTGTTGCAAGATATACCACCTGTGTATAGAATACCAATTTTTTTACTGCACTTAGTGAAGTAAAATCTTTTGGGCATAGCATCATTCTATTAGTCCATCTATACTGACCTCCATCAGGTTGAAATTGAATATAATTTTTTTCTGCATCTAGCTCTGAAAAAATATTGGGCTTCTAGCTGTGTGTGGGACTTGTTGTATTAGTCCATCTATACTGACCTCCATCAGGTTGCAAACTGAATATATTTTTATCTGCATCTACCTCTGAAAAAATATTGGGCTTCTAGCTGTGTGTGGGACTTGTTCTATTAATCCATCTATACAGACCTCCATCAGGTTGCAAACTGAATATATTTTTTTCTGCATCTACCTCGGAAAAAATATTGGGCTTCTAGCTGTGTGTGGGACTTGTTGTATTAGTCCATCTATACTGACCTCTATCAGGTTGCAAACTGAATATATTTTTTTCTGCATCTACCTCTGAAAAAATATTAGGCTTCTAGCTGTGTGTGGGACTTGTTCTATTAATCCATCTATACAGACCTCCATCAGGTTGCAAACTGAATATATTTTTTTCTGCATCTACCTCTGAAAAAATATTGGGCTTCTAGCTGTGTGTGGGACTTGTTGTATTAGTCCATCTATACTGACCTCCATCAGGTTGCAAACTGAATATATTTTTTTCTGCATCTACCTCTGAAAAAATATGTGGCCTTCTAGCAGTGTGTGGGACTTTCTCTATTAGTCCATCTATACTGCCTCCATCAGGTTGCAAACTGAATATAATTTTTTTCTGCATCTAGCTCTGAAAAAATATTTGGCCTTCTAGCAGTGTGTGGGACTTTCTCTATTAGTCCATCTATACTGACCTCCATCATGTTGCAAATTAAAAATAATTTTTATCTGCATCTACAGTACCTCTGAAAAAATATTTGGGCTTCTAGCTGTGTGTGGGGCTTGTTCTATTAGTCCATCTATACTGACCTCCATCAGGTTGCAAATTGAATATAATTTTTATCTGCATCTAGCTCTGAAAAATTATTTGGCCTTCTAGCAGTGTGTGGGACTTTCTCTATTAGTCCATCTATACTGACCTCCATCAGGTTGCAAATTAAAAATAATTTTTATCTGCATCTAGCTCTGAAAAAATATTTGGCCTTCTAGCAGTGTGTGGGACTTTCTCTATTAGTCCATCTATACTGACCTCCATCAGATTGCAAACTGAATATAATTTTTTTCTGCATCTAGCTCTGAAAAAATATTTGGCCTTCTAGCAGTGTGTGGGACTTTCTCTATTAGTCCATCTGTACTGACCTCCATCAGGTTGCAAATTAAAAATAATTTTTATCTGCATCTACAGTACCTCTGAAAAAATATTTGGGCTTCTAGCTGTGTGTGGGACTTGTTCTATTAGTCCATCTATACTGACCTCCATCAGGTTGTAAATTGAATATAATTTTTATCTGCATCTAGCTCTGAAAAAATATTTGGCCTTCTAGCAGTGTGTGGGACTTTCTCTATTAGTCCATCTATACTGACCTCCATCAGTTTGCAAATTGAATATAATTTTTATCTGCATCTAGCTCTGAAAAAATATTTGGCCTTCTAGCAGTGTGTGGGACTTTCTCTATTAGTCCATCTTTACTGACCTCCATCAGGTTGCAAATTAAAAATAATTTTTATCTGCATCTACCTCTGAAAAAATATTTGGGCTTCTAGCTGTGTGTGGGACTTGTTCTATTACTCCATCTATACTGACCTCCATGAGGTTGCAAACTGAATATATTTTTTTCTGCATCTACCTCTGAAAAAATATTGGGCTTCTAGCTGTGTGTGGGACTTGTTGTATTAATCCATCTATACAGACCTCCATCTGGTTGCAAACTGAATATAATTTTTTTCTGCATCTAGCTCTGAAAAAATATTTGGCCTTCTAGCAGTGTGTGGGACTTTCTCTATTAGTCCATCTATACTGACCTCCATCAGGTTGCAAATTAAAAATAATTTTTATCTGCATCTACAGTACCTCTGAAAAAATATTTGGGCTTCTAGGTGTGTGTGGGACTTGTTCTATTAGTCCATCTATACTGACCTCCATCAGGTTGCAAATTGAATATAATTTTTGTCTGCATCTAGCTCTGAAAAAATATTTGGCCTTCTAGCAGTGTGTGGGACTTTCTCTATTAGTCCATCTATACAGACCTCCATCAGGTTGCAAACTGAATAAAAAATTTTTCTGCATCTACCTCTGAAAAAATATTTGGGCTTCTAGCTGTGTGTGGGACTTGTTCTATTAGTCCATCTATACTGACCTCCATCAGGTTGCAAATTGAATATAATTTTTTTCTGCATCTAACCCAGCCAATAGTTTTGGCCTAATACCACAGTTTGGCCACTCAGCTCTGCTCGGTTCCCATCCATTGTTTTTTTGTGCAAACAACTCCAGAGTTGTGAATTAGTTAACCACCAAAATGAGTGGAAAAAGGCCTGCTGCTGGTGGAAAGGGGAAAAGGCGTGTTGGGAAGGGGAAAAAAGGTTGTGTCCGTGGGGTAGGTGTTAAAGCAACAGTAACATCTGCAGAAGAAAGACCATCTTCCAGCCAAACTAAAATGTCTACTTCTTTTAGCGGACAATGTGATAAGATCCCTTTCTTATGGCCACGACAATCGCTACAAATTCCAGATGAGGCACAAAAACAGCAGGTGCTTCAACGGATATCAAGTGCTACTTTAAGTGGGCTCTCCTCCACATCAACTTCAACATCACAAATACTCCAGTCCTCAAAGGTGTCACCCCAATCGCACTTGCTTCCTCACAGCTCCCAAATCTCCAGCTTCCCGTCTGAGTATGAGGTAGAACAGATGGTTGAGTCTGCAGAGCTGTTTACTCATACTATAGCCTGGGAATCAGAGGTTGACTCCAGCGCTTCTGTGAATCCAGACGAGGAAATGATCTGCACTGATGTCCAGAATCTTTATGAGTCGGATCCAGGACCAGACGCAGAAGGTTCTGACCATAATGTCGACCCTCATTCCCAAACTGTAACTCCTGTTGGTGGAGACAATGAGGAAGACGATGATGAGACTCAAATAACTGATTGGAGCGACAACTTTAGTTTTTTGTCAGGGCAGGAACAGGTTGGCTCTGAGTACGACGGGTGTGATAACGCACAGGGTGAATATGATGAGGTTGGAGATCCCACTTACTGTCAACCCACAGTCAGCCAAGAGATGAGGTCAGCAGAGGAGGTGGAGGAAGATGCTAGTGACGACGAGGTCAGGTTGCGCCTTCCTGGACAGAGACGTAGTACTGGAAGCACGTCAACAACTGCATCCTCAAACACAACTCTGCCTCTCACCACAAGTCGTGGTGGCTCTTCAGGTCGCATGGGTGCTAAGCCTTGCATAGCCTGGGCATTTTTTCAGATCGATAAAGATGACCCAACTCGTGTTATCTGTAACATTTGTCAGCAAAAGCTAAGTAGAGGCCAAAAAATACATAGTTTGAGTACTTCATGCATGAATCGGCACATGGACATGAAGCATAAGTTGCAGTGGGAAGCTCAGTGTGCTACAATGCGGCCTAGCCGGCCGGGCCAACCACCGTCTGCCATATCTTGTGCATCCGCGGCCTCTTCATCCTCTGTGACTGGGGGGACAGCAGTCACACCTGTTTTGGGGCGCAGACCTGCCACCTCTTTACCCGCAACAGCCAGCGTGATTGGCAGGTCATCATTTTCTTTGGAGGTGGTAACACCAGCTGGTGTTGAGCGCTGTCCGACATCGATAGCACCACCTTTGGATCAAGGCAACCTAACATGTCCGCCTGCATCTTCCTCACAGACCGGCAGTTTGCCGGGGACACCCTTATCAACCCCGTCTAAGCACAATAGCCAGCCCTCGGTCCCTCAGATGTGGACAAGTAAAAGACCATTTCCTCCTAGCCATGAGAAAGCTAAGAGGTTGAATTTCACCATCTGCAAGCTCTTGGCTACAGAAATGCTGCCTTTCCGCCTGGTGGACACAGAGGATTTTCGAGACCTTATGTCCGTCGAAGTGCCCCAGTACCAGATGCCCAGTCGGCACTACTTCTCAAAGAAAGGTTTGCCTGCGCTCCACCAGCATGTCGCACACAACATCACCGCTTCTTTGAGAAACTCTGTGTGTGACAGGGTGCATTTCACCACAGACACTTGGACGAGTAGGCATGGACAGGGGCGTTACATGTCGCTGACTGGGCACTGGGTAACTATGGTGACAGCAGGACAAGGGGCTGCTGTCCAAGTCTTGCCGTCCCCACGAGTTGTGCGTCAATCAGTGTGATGCAGCAGCAAAAAAGGCAAATACAATTCTGGGATGTATTAACAGAAGCATACAGTCTAGATCACGTGAAGTCATTATCGGTCTTTACTCCTCTTTGGTCAGACCTCATCTGGAATACTGTGTACAGTTTTGGGCACCACATTTTAAAAAAGACATAGACAAACTGGAGCAAGTTCAGAGAAGAGCGACCAGAATGGTGACTGGTCTGCAAACCATGTCCTATGAGGAACGGTTGCAGGATTTGGGAATGTTTAGCTTGCAAAAAAGAAGACTGAGAGGAGACTTAATAGCTGTCTACAAATATGTCAAGGGCTGTCACATTGTAGAAGGATCATCTTTATTCTCATTTGCACAAGGAAAGACTAGAAGCAATGGGATGAAACTAAATGGGAGGAGACACAGATTAGATATTAGAAAAAACTTTTTGACAGTTAGGGTGATTAATGAGTGGAACAGGCTGCCACGAGAGGTGGTGAGTTCCCCTTCAATGGAAGTCTTCAACAGAGGCTGGACAGACATCTGTCTGAGATGATCTAGTGAATACTGCTTTGAGCAGGGGGTTGGACCAGATGACCCAAGAGGTCCCTTCCAACTCTACATTCTATGATTCTATGAATCCTCTTTATGTCATAGTTCCTCCACTGCTTCTGCCTCCTCAACCTCCTCTCGGTCTTCCACCTGCACCCAAAGCCTGTCTGGTCATGCCACAAGCTTTCTAACTGCGCAGAAGGGATCCTGCACACCTCCTTACTATGCTGGCAGTAGGGCTCAACGTCATCAGGCGGTTTTTACATTGAAATGTCTGGGAAATGTGAGTCACACAGCTGAGGAGTTGTGGTCAGCTCTGGAGAACCAATTTCATGAATGGTTGTCTCCACTGGACCTGAAACCAGGGAAGGCCGTGTGCGACAATGCTGCAAACCTGGGTGCGGCCCTTCGCCGGGGCAATGTCACACACGTGCCTTGTATGGCTCACGTGTTGAACCTGGTTGTCCAGCAATTTTTAGCCCACTATCCCAGACTAGATTGCCTTCTGCAGAGGGCACGGTTGCTGTGTTCTCACTTCCGCCGTTCGCATCCCGCAGCTCAGCGACTTACATCTCTACAGAAGTCGTTGGGCCTGCCACTTCACCGGCTAAAATGCGATGTGCCTACCCGGTGGAATTCAACTCTGCACATGTTGCAGCGACTGTGGCAGCACCGACAAGCCCTGGTGCAATACGTTCTGACGTATAGCCTGGGCCAACGAGATCCAGAGGTGGGGCAAATCACGCTGGAGGAGTGGTCTCAGATCAGGGACCTATGCACCCTTCTGCACAGTTTTGAAATGGCGACGAAGATGTTTAGTGCTGACGATGCCATTATCAGCATGACTATTCCGGTGATTTACATGCTGGAGCACATGTTAAACAGAATTCGGAGTCAGGTGGTGGCACAAGAGGAGGTGGAGGAAGTAGAGGAGGAGGAGTTGTATGCGGAAGGGCTAACATCTGCAAGGTCCAGACGGTCGGCAGCACCAAAGCGGCAGGCATGTGAGGGTGGGGGAGATGGTTTTACCAGGGCGCATGGTAGCAGCCAAACTAGTGAGGAAGGTGCAGGAGCCCAGGAAGAAGTGGAGGACGAACTGATGGAAGACTCATCAGATGAGGGAGACCTTGATCACATTTCTGTTGTGCGAGGTTGGGGGGAGAGGACAGAGGAAGGAAGCATGATTGTTACCTCGCCACCAACACAACAGGGACTTGGTGCTCCTGGATGCGCAACACACATGAGTGCCTTCTTGCTGCACTACCTGCAACATGACCCTCGAATTGTGAGAATTAGAAATAATCCTGACTACTGGGTTGCCACACTGTTAGATCCCCGGTACAAAAGTAAATTTGCAGAAATTATTCGGCCATAGAAAGGGATGCACGCATGCAGGAGTATCAGCAGAGACTGTTGCAGAATCTTACATGTGCTTTTCCACAAAATACCAGTGGTGCACGTAGTGAATCTCACAGTTCCAACTTGCCAACTGTGGGACCGTCAAGTGTTCAGCACTCAAACCGTAACAGAACCACAGTATCTGCTGGTAACATCAATTTTGCGGAATCATTTCACCACTTTTTTAGCCCATCCTTTGCAAGGCCACAGGAGACAAGAAGTCTGACACATAGTCAACGCCTAGAGACGATGGTACAGGAGTATCTCCAAGTAAACATTGAAGCCATGACTGTGTCACTGGACCCTTGCTCTTTTTGGGCTTCCAATCTGGATAAATGGCCGGAGCTAACCACTTACGCCTTGGAGATCTTGTCATGCCCCGCAGCCAGCGTTCTGTCTGAACGTGTGTTCAGCGCTGCTGGTGGTGTGCTGACAGATAAGCGCACGCGGCTCTCCACTGATAATGTAGACAGACTCCCGTTCATAAAGATGAACAAATCATGGATCCGAAACGACTTTTCTACCCCTGTGTCATCCTGGGGAGAGTAAAAGCTTGATGATTGGTTAAAATCACCCTACCAACCGTTTTAAGCTTTCAAATTACTAATCATGTTTATCTGTATCTTGGCTGGAAAATAATTTGGGCTTTGTAGCAGTGTGCAGCACTGATTCTATTAGGCCATCTATAATAAGCTCCACCAGATTTAAAATTACTAATCATGTTTATCTGTATCTTGACTGGAAAATAATTTGGGCTTTGTAGCAGTGTGCAGCACTGATCCTATTAGGCCATCTATACTAAAGCTTCACCAGATTTAAAATTAATAATAATTTTTAGCTGCATCTAGCCCGGAAAAAAATTTTGGGCTCCGAGATGCGCAAGACACATAAGTGCCTTCTTGCTGCACTACCTGCAGCAAGACCTTCATATTGTCAGAATTCGAAGTAATCATGACTACTGGGTTGCCACACTCTTAGATCCCCCAAACTTTTCGATCAACCTTTTCATTTTAATAAAGACCAAAAAAATGGTCATTTTTGAAATTATAAGCATTAGCAGGTTGTTAGAAACTGAAATCAAACAGTTTTCAACTCAAAACTTTATTCTAGGTGATGTTACATTTTCACATAGGACCCCTTGTTCGAAAGGAGCTTCTGAACTCTCTCGTCCATTGAATTTGTCAGGTTTTGGATGGTTTCTGCTTCAATTGTTTTGCATGAGGACAGAATACCCTCCCAGAGCTGTTGCTTAGATGTGAACTGCCTCCCGCCATCATAGACACTCCTTTTAATGATGCTCCAAAGGTTCTGAATGGGGTAGAGGTCAGGGGAGCATGGGGGTCACACCATAAGTTTGTCCCCTTTTATGCCCATATCAGCCAGAGATGCAGATGTTTTATGTTCAGCATGAGATGGTGCATTATCATGCAAAAAAATGATCTTGCTGTGAAATACACGGTTCTTCTTCTTGAACCATGGCAGGAAGTGCTGTTTGAGAAAATCCACATACATTATGGAGTTCATCTTTAGCGCCTTCAGGGATCCTAAAGGGGCCGACAATCTCTCTCCCCATGATTCCAGCCCAAAACATTACTCCACCTCCTCCTTGTTGGCGCTGTAGCCGTGTTTGCGTGGGGTGTCCATCAACCAGCCATCCTCCACTCCATCCATCTGGACCATCGAGCGCTGAGCGGCACTCATCCGTGAACAAAACAGTTTTGAAATCAGTCTTCATGTAATGTTTGGCCCACTGGAGCCGTTTCTGCTTGTGTGAAGTGAATAGAGGAGGTCGACAGGATGGCGTATGCACAGCTGCAAACCTCTGAAGGACCCTGCATCTTGTTGTTCGGGGGACGTTGGAGGCACCAGCAGCTTCAAAAACTTGTCTGCTGCTATGACAAGGCTTTTTTGCCGCTGCTCTTTCAACCTGACGTAATTGCCTGTAGGAAAGAGTCCTCAATTTGCCCTAATCAGCACGTGTGTACTGTGAATCAGCTACATACTTCTTGATTGCCAAGACACTTCATCCTGATCATCGCACAATGTTGATTGTAGTCATGCCTTGACCTAAACACTCCACAATTTGTTGCTTCTCAGCAGCCGACACATCTTTTTTCTTTCCCATTTTGGCAGAAAATGTAGGCTGCTTAATAATGTGAGACAGCCTTCTTAAGTAGTCTTGCCTTTCATTGGACACACCTGCCAAACTAATTAGCACAGGTGTCTGCAATTGCTTACAGTGATATAAAGAGCCCTGACACACATCACCATCAATGAGTTTAACTGACAAACAAACAAATTCTTCCCTTATCACTCCTAAACACTTTTTGCATAATAATTTGGAACACAGTGTACATGTGCTTTTCCACAAAACACCAGTGGTTCACGTAGTGAATCTTACAGTTCTAACTTGCCAACCGTGGTCTGTATGGAGTTGTTCAATAAAGGGCCCAAAATTAAGATAACATAGATGGGAGAGGTCTCTATGAATAGGAATTCCTAAGTAATTGATACCCTGTGAGGGCCAGGCAAAGGGAAAGTTGGACTGGATGGAATCCTATATGGATTTGGGGAGGGAGACATCGAGGGCCTCAGACTTCACTGCATTGATTTTAAAATTTGACAATGTAACAAAGTGATCTATTTCAGCCATAACAGCATGGATGGATATATGTGATTGAGTGATATATACTAGGACATCATCAGCAAATAGAGAGCACTTGTACTCGGTGCCTCCCACCTCAATCCACCTAATATTGGGGTTATGGCGAATTGATGAGAGCAGGTGCTCCGTCACTAGGATGTATAGGAGAGGGGACAGAGAACATCCCTGCCTTGTCCCATTGGTGATTGTGAAAGGTGATGAAAATGTTCTGACGCGCCCCCTGGGCCTTGGGACACCCGGAGCCGGACCCTTTTTGGTGGATGCTGGTGGTTGTAGTCTCCGTGGCGGCGACCCAGTTCCGTGGCTCAGGGCGGTCAAACCAGTGGCGGAACTATTTATGTGGTTTTGATGTTTAAATGTCCGACTACGCCACCCGTGGATTGCGGTCAGAGTGAACCGCCGCTCCAGGGCAGACCGCTGAGGCTGGTGTTGTGGGTGCAGCAGAGCGTAGCATAACTCCCCACGGGAGGAGTATAGCCTCAGGGCAGTGTATGCGGAGGAAGGGGGTGATGGTGCAGGGCAGCAGCAGTAACGAAACCGAGTCAGTGATGCAGTCCAGGGCCTTTACTCACAGTTCTTATTATCCAGACCACGTCTGCAGGTAACGGCTGCCCACGTCGTACTGTGCTCACCAGGTGAGGGGCTCAGACAACTCCCAGATAACTTTGGAGCGCTTCACAGGACCCCCTTTGTGTGTCCTTTGTCTGGCCTTTCTTACCAACCCTTCTGTCCGGCTGCCTCGGGCCTCCTCTTGGTAAACTTGGCGCCAGTTTCCCTGACCCTATGTGATGCCTTCCTAGCGGGTGTAGCGAGGGGCTGCGCCACATAAAATGTCACAGCCTCCTGTTTCTAGCTGAGGGTCGTTTCCTGCCTCCACTAGTTTCGGGGACCGGTCTCCCCCTTTGGCCTGACCCCTCCACGCAGGTGGATTCGGGCGTGCGGTGGCGACTCGCCCGTCCGCACCCCTGGGATCCCTTCGTTCCTCGTTCCTGGAGCCTTCTCCGCTCTTCTTCCTTCCTTCTCCCTCTTCCAGGCCTGGGCCTCTGTTACTAGGCCCACCTCCGGAGCAGAGCTCATGCAGAGCCCCTGCTCCCTGCCACTTCTGCTCAGACTTCTCTACACTGAACTAAGATGGTGCCCACCTTTTATACTCCCTTCTCAATGCACCCAGGAACTGCTTCCTCCCTGCTCCTGCACTACAGGGTTCCCCTTCCTCAGTGTTCCCTCCCCCCACTCCAGCCCGGGACAGGGACTGTCGTGCCCATCTCAGGGGCATATTGGTCACCCTGCCCCACGGCAATGTGGTGTAATGCATGCAGGTTTCGGGTCCTGATCCACACTACATCCTTACCTGAGAGTGAGATATCACACCTCTGGGTGAGGTGCAATACCTCTGTAGCAACCGAGCCCTCAGGGTGCTACAGTTCCATTTATCTTCAGCCTAGGTGACGTATAGCGATACAGGGCCGTGATTTTGGCTATAAAAGGGTCCCCTAGACCCCTACCCCAAGCTTTTTAAGAGAATCATATAAGGCGTTCAAGGAGACTCTATGGAATGCTTTCTCAGCATCCAACGAGAGTATCTAATTACAAATTTTTAACTGCATCTAGCCCAGGAAATACTTTGTGCCTAGTAGCAGTGTCTGCTAGTCAGCGGATTATCCCGGCTGTTAAGCAAGCTACACCACCTGTAGTTTGGACACTTAATTTTTTCAAAGGAAATGCTTCGGGACCACGGGATAGTCAGTGAAAAGCATCAGGAGGCACCCCAAGGCATAGGGGCTGGGACTGGCAGTAGGATGCCTTGCGGTGGACAGCCGAGCTCGATCCTTATAAAAGCTTTTTAACTGCAGCAGCCTTAGTGGACGCTACTGGAGCTGGAATTACGCGGCTGCTGGCATGAGACTTGCCCTCCAATAGATCCTTGTAAATGGATTTAAAGTGTATTCATTCAAATTAGAGAGACAATTCAAATGAAAAAGCTTAGAGCTGCCTCCACCACAGGGGGGCTCGCTCGACCCACCAGCGGACAGGCACCAGTATTGGGAGAGGGGGGCTGACCGTCAGGGTTCACCGCGGCTCTGGCACAAACCCGGCGACGCGGAGGTGGCACGGGCAGGAGCGGACTGAACGTGTCGGCTTCTCACTTTTTGGATTTTAGAAGGGCATGACATGCCTATATCTGTGTCTCCCCCTCCTTTTACTCCTCCACCTCTTTTCTTTTCGCATGACTATATGTACTTGTCACTTTTCCATGTGTTAGTTGTGTCTTCTGAGCAGTTTGTCAGCTTTTGGACACCTTTGAAGGTGTTTTCTATGTGTTTCTATGTGTTTTTGTTTGCCTGCCATTGGTTTTAACGGTGTTCGACGAACAGTTCGACGAACAGTTCGGCGAACACACGGGTGTTCGACGAACCGAACCGAACTCGAACACTACGGGGGTGGCTCAACACTACTGTTTACTCAGAGGTCTGCTCCAAAGCTTCAGTGTCTGCTAGTCAGCGTAGAATTTTTAATTGCATCTAGCCTAGGCAATACTTTGGGCATAGTAGACCAGCTGTGAAGAAAGCTGTACCACCTGTGTATCTAATAAGCAGTTTTAAATGCATCTAGCCTAGGCAGACTGTGGGGACGTCCAACCAAACCCAGACGCTCAGCCCCCCTACCGCCCCCCTTTCCTTGACAATACAATAATGTAACTCTTACAACTGGATGGGTGAGGATCGGTCACAGCTTTATTAACTCTTTATACTCATTCCATTAGAAAGGCATTTTATTTCTAAAATAATTCAGCTTGTTGCAGCATGCCCTGGGTCTCCACACCGGCAAGTTGGCCAACAAGTGTAACTTACCAACATGTCCTTTCTATTTCCAGGCCAAGGAGGATCCTGCGTACTTGGACTCTGACCCCCATCCATCACTCTTAACGCTTGTTCCACTCCGTCCTGGAGTCCTGGCAGGAATATGTCCAGTCCAATATCCATTAAATGAACACAGTCGGGCAGTATGAGGCCTGCTTTATCTCCTTCCAGTTGTCGGTATCGTACCACTACACCGCCTCTGTCTCTTCTAAATTTTGCCATCCGAATATTTATTACCCGCCTTGTCCGTTCGATGACCGTGATGTCTCGCGCACCTTGTCTTACCGCTATCTGTACAATCTCTGACCATACTATAGTTAGTTTTGTGAAAAATTCTCTGAAGCGCTCAGTGTCTAGTTTCATTATTGCCATTAGTTATGTGCTCTTGTGATGACCTAGGTCGTTTCCCTGGGCCTGTATAACTAATATGACCGTACCTCTTGCCTCTCTCCCTACCTTGATTACCTCTATTAGTACCTGTGGCCATAGCAGGCCTCTAATACCTCTCCAGTTGAAATATGTGTTATGAAACTCTAATTTCCTTCAGCCTGGGAGGACTTTCGCCCTTTTTTCTGCCCAATATATATACGAGTGGCCTATCACCCACACTGTTGGCTTAGCGTCACCTGTAAAAGAAACAAACCACCTTAGGATAACAAGTCTGGTCTTATGTATCTTGCCAAACACATGGATCGCCATCTCCCTATCCTCTAAACTTCCGTTTCTGACAGTTTTGCTCTTGCTGCTTCCGTGGCCGCTCCTATGCGGAATGAGTGTGTATCGTAATCTTTGGGGTGGTTCCCTCACGATGTTATGCATTTATTAAATATAGCTTGGAACTGGTATCTTGATAATGGCATTCCATCAATCTGTGATAGGAAGAAATTACTTTGTGATCTGATGGTTATATATGTTTTTTCTATTGTTACCAGAGTGTACCGTTTGTGGGTTGTAGAAGTACCCAAGTGCCCCTGCCCGCTGGAACCGTTTTCGATTGGCGTATGCGTAGACGTATTGCATTATTGGCTATGACTACGTCCTGGTGTAATAAGCCTCCACTGGGGATAATTTTGGATGGAGGGACTAATTCGCTTATGCAAAGCGCCCCAAAGAAGGCAATCGCAAATGCAGTAGACAGTAGTGTTGCTTCAAATTGTGAGTGTCATGTTAATGGTGTTAGGGATATGATGTGAGAAATCAGTTTTAGTGACACGGGACGGGACGTCTACACTCCTGACTTGGCTGACCCCTTTTCCACCCTTTTATGGATTGTCTGATGATGAATCTCTTTGTCACATCTCCCCAATTCAGTAGTTGGAAGTGAAATGCTACTCCGGTCAGACACCGCTGCGCTGACGCCCCTGATATGCCCCTCATCATTAGCTGTGGAGAAATTCTATGGTGACTTGTAATCTGTCTTGTTCACATTGGTCAACCCGTCTGCCTGCTACTAGTCGTGTCCAATCTTCCCATGCCTTACCGTATGCTTGCCACGTCGACGGTTGCAACTGACGCTCTGATTAATGGCATCAACTATTCGCCACTAGATCCCATAGGGAGGGAGGACAACTGTTGGGGAGGAGCTCTGTGAAAATCTGCCAATTGAATTGTGATAAAGCAATAGCAGCAGCTTTAGACCCCTCAGCATCGTGGCTAGCGCGCACCCATACATTGTGTTTTAGGCACCGGAATGCTAGCCGGCGTAGTACGCCTAGCACTGGGAGAGACGATGATGCCATCTTATTAATGCAGTGCGCTAGGCTGGTGTTTTTTGTTATGAAGCATATATTTTTGTTAGCCAGGCGTGCGCCCCATATTTCTATTGCTAGCACTATTGGGCAGAAAAATTATTTTCCGGGCTAGATGCAACTAAAAATTATTATTAATTTCAAATCTGGTGGAGCTTGGTATAGATGGCCTAATACAATGAGTACCACACACTGCTACTATGCCCAAAATTATTTTACAGGCAAGATGCAGCTAAAAATTATTAGTAATTTGAAAGCTGGTGGAGCTTAGTATAGATGGCCTAATAGAATGAGTACCACACACTGCTAATATGCCCAAAATTATTTTACAGGCAAGATGCAGCTAAAAATTATTATTAATTTTAAACCTGGTGGAGCTTGGTATAGATGGCCTAATACAATGAGTACCACACACTGCTACTATGCCCAAAATTATTTTCCAGGCAAGATGCAGCTAAAAATTATTAGTAATTTGAAAGCTGGTGGAGCTTAGTATAGATGGCCTAATAGAATGAGTACCACACACTGCTAATATGCCCAAAATTATTTTACAGGAAAGATGCAGCTAAAAATTATTAGTAATTTGAAAGCTGGTGGAGCTTAGAATAGATGGCCTAATAGAATGAGTACCACACACTGCTAATATGCCCAAAATTATTTTACAGGCAAGATGCAGGTAAAAATTATTATTAATTTCATACCTGTTGGAGCTTGGTATAGAAGGCCTAATACAATGAGTACCACACACTGCTACTATGCCCAAAATTATTTTACAGGCAAGATGCAGCTAAAAATTATTATTAATTTCAAACCTAGTGGAGCTTGGTATAGATGACCTAACAGAATGAGTACCACACACTGCTACTATGCCCAAAATTATTTTACAGGCAAGATGCAGCTAAAAATTATTATTAATTTCAAAGCTGGTGGAGCTTGGTATAGATGGCCTAATACAATGAGTACCACACACTACTACTATGCCCAAAATTATTTTCCGAGCTAGATGCAGATAAAGATTATTTGAAATTTGCAAGCTGGAGGAGCTTACTATAGAAGGACTAAGAATAAGTCCCACACACTTGTACAAGCCCAAAATTATTTTCCGAGCTAGATGCAGATAAAAATTATTACTAATTTGCAAGCTGGTGGAGCTTAGTATAGATGGCCTAATAGAATGATGCTTTGCCCAAAAGGTTTTACTTGGCTAGGTTCAGTAAAAAAAATTGTATTCTATACACTGGTGGTGTAGCTTGCAACACGGATACGCTACTCCACTGACTAACACACACTGCGCAAGAGGCCAAAAAGGATTTGCTTAGCTAGATTTAGTCAAATGCTGTGAAAAACACTTGCACAGCACTGGCACAGACCTGCCTGGCAAAAAGTCCTAGGAAATGCTGTAAAATAGTCCTCAAAAGGACTGCAATTACAATTAGTCCCTACTCCCAACCTATCTATTTCAGAGCACAGACCTGTCTGCTAAAAGTCGTAGGAAATGCTATAACATAGTCCTCAAAAGGACTGCAATCACAACTATTCCCTACTCCCAAGCTATCTGTAGATTTCAGAGAAAATTGGCTTGAAATTAACACTGAAAGTGTAGTTCACACAGCAACAGCGGTGCCACCTAACATGCAGCTGCAGCAGTGAGAAAATGGTGGCGACGGGGAAAATGGCTGGGTCTTATAGGGCAAGGACATGTGACATACACAGCCAATGACACATGCCCTTGCTTGTGCGAAAAAAACCAGCTCGCTCCGTGTGTGCGCTGCTGATAGGCTGACAGATTGCACCTCCCCACTGTAAATGCGGGAAAGAGAAAAAAAAATGGAGATCTTCATTATTTCTGCAGAGATCCATCCCCTGCCCCTCCCCCCCCCGCCCCGCTGTACACTCAAACTGCGTATTAACATTGATTATCAGCATTACTGTGAAAAAATCCAGTTATGATTTTGGTGCAAGAACAGTTATCGAACATAACCTCGAACAGCCGGATTTTTTTCAAATCGTTCGTGTTCGCCGAACGGCTCGAACACCGCCCAAAACAGCTCTAATTTGAGATTGGCGAACAGTTCGAGTCGGACAACGCTCATCTCTAGAAAAAACATGTTTATTTATTTATTTTACTCACTTATATAGCGCCATTAATTCCACTACACTTTACAGACATTATTGGCACTGTCTCTATCAGTATGTATTTGGAGTGTGGGAGGAAACCGGAGAACCTGGAGGAAACACACACAAACACTGGGAGAACATACAAACTCCTTGAAGATGTTGCCCTTTGTTGGATTTGAACCCAGGACCCCAGCGCTGAAATGCTAATCATTGAGCCACCATACTGCCCCAATAACTATTAGTTTCATATAAAGTATTAAGATCTATAGCAAACTCCAGTGCTGGGGCAGTCATCCCCCCTCCTCTCTCACACAGAATAACAGTAGGAGAAAAAGCTTACAATCTACAAACCTCTTTTGGTCATAGGGTCACATATTCAACATATTGGAAGAGAGTAAATTACATATAGCTAGGGGGGAGAAAACCAATTAGGATAGGAAAAGTTAACCATTCAAGTTCTCCCTACAGATTACAGGTAATTAGATAGAAAAGATTTTTTCTGAGGTCCAGATAACAAAAGGGACATGTGTTTATGCATATACAGAGAAGTAGAGAAGTCTCCTTTGTCCCCAGCAAGACATCCTAAGTTGAAAGGAAACTTTTGTTCCCTTCAGAGGAAGTGTTACACTTGCAGCTAGACACTGGGACACCATGGAAAGTTATGAATATTGGGGTTTCTCTAGATCCGATATTAATAGGACATAATTTTTCAACTTCACGACTAATCTGGGAAGAACATGCATATTTTCTCATAACTGGGGCACCTGCCTATCCACCATATCAATAGTGTTCAGATCGCTGACACCAGCCATGTTATGTTTCCTATCTTTCTATGGAAAGATAAAATCCCGGTAAAAAATATGATGGAGATATCAAACGTCTGTAATCTTCAGAGGCAAAGATACATAAGTTGGGAATTTCAGAAAATCCTGAATGGCTGAGAACATCCCACAACCCGGCCCACGTGAGGCCATCAAGGGGGGCGGTGTGTGGGTGCAACTTAGGTGCTGATAAAAGGACAAGGTGAATTATGATCTGTGTTCCTGTAGAGAGAAATATGTCAGTGTGTAGCGTCAGCGTCCCTGCCTCCTGCTAGGCAGGGAAGCCTTTCCACTCACCTCTCCGCTCCATGCCCGGCGTCCTCCTTCCGCTCTGCTGGCAGCGCGCGCTGCTTCCCGGTCACTGTGCTTAGGGCGCGGGCGCGCTCACTCTCTCTTGAAGGGGACGCGCGCGCCGTTCTAAGGAGTCCCCGGCCAATGGCCGGAGGATCTCACCATATATAAGGCACCTCCTCCAAAATGGAGGTGCCCGAGCAATGTTGTTGCAAAGACTTTCAACTCTGCTTCAGCCCTCAGGTCCCGTTGCCAGCTTGTTTTCCAGTGCTGTCTACCTGCTTGCAATCCTGCGGTCCGACAGTCTGCCTACCAGCATCTGCCAGTCTGTCTATGGATCAGTCCGCCTGCGGACCAGGAAGCACCTGCCAGATACCTGACTGATACCTGCCTGATACCTGTCTACCTGCTTGCAATCCTGCGGTCCGACAGTCTGCCTACCAGCATCTGCCAGTCTGTCTATGGATCAGTCCCCCCGCGGACCAGGAAGCACCTGCCAGATACCTGGCTGATACCTGCCTGATACCTGCCTGCCTGCCAGCCTGTCCAGAGACTCTTACCCGCTCACCTGGGAACGCTCACCTGCTACCCGCCTGCTAGCCTACCTGGAGGCTTAGCCGTCACTTGCTGTGACCACCTGCCTGTCCAGAGACTCTTACCCTGCTATCACTTGCCGTGACCACCTGCCTGTCCAGAGACTCTTATCCTGCTGTCACTTGCCGTGACCACCTGCCTGTCGAGAGGCTCTTACCCTGCTGTCACTTGCCGTGACCACCCGCCTGTCTAGAGACTCTTATCCTGCTGTCACTTGCCGTGACCACTCGCCTGTCAAGAGACTGTCCCCGTCACTCGCCGTGACCTCCTGCCCTTCTACCCAGAGACTATCCCTGTCACTTGACGTGACTGCTTGCCCGCTTTCCCTGGGAGCCACCCGCTTCCTTACAAGGACTGCCCCTTTGTATAGTAGCTCAGAGGTTCCACCTCCCAGACCCGTTACAGTTTGCTCTGGCCATGGAACCCGGTGGCACTCAAGCTCCCTCGCTCTCAGACCTATGCCATGAACTATCCCGTCAGAGGTCCCAACAGTAGTCAATCCTGAGCCACCTGCGTAGTGTTAACTCCCGCCTGGACACACTGACTACCTCTTCGGGACCTGCTTCCAGTCGCACGACTCCTACCCCGGCAGCGTCGCTGCCCATCAATACCATGGCATCCCTTCCCGGTCCCCGCCTTTCCACCCCGCCTAGTTTTTGTGGAGATCCCGGTGAGGCACGGGGCTTCATTAACCAGTGCACCCTGCACTTCGAACTTTTGGCACACCAGTTTTCCACCGACCGAGCCAAAGTGGCCTTCATCATGTCCCATCTCACTGGGGAGGCGGTGGCTTGGCTAAATCCTCTATGGGAGAGAGGAGACCCCCTGGTGTCCAACTTGCCAGTCTTTCTCACGGCCTTCCGGAAAGTCTTCAACGAACCAAGACGAAAGACCTCATCCGCCTCATCTCTGCTACGCCTCCGTCAAGGGAATCTCACTGTGGGCCAATATGCCATACGGTTCCGTACCCTTGCTTCTGAGCTTGCCTGGGATAACGACGCTCTGGTGTCCGTCTTCTGGGAGGGTCTATCCGGTCGAATTAAAGATGAACTTGCCGGTCGGGACATTCCTACCACTCTCGACGACTTAATAACACTTGCCACCCGGATTGACATCCGGTTCCAGGAGCATACCAAAGAGGTCACCCGTGAGAGGAGGTTTCCTCGCCTTGCTCCTACCTTCCAGTATTCCGTCACTTCCTTTGTTACTCCCCAGGCGCACTCACCCGAGCCTATGCAGGTCGACCAGACCAAGATGGTCAAAACCCGTCAAGAATCACGCCGTGCCGAGGGGAGCTGCTTCTACTGTGGCAGTAAGGAGCACCGGATCCGTTCCTGCCCGGAGAGGTTGGGAAACGCCTGTGTCTAGGATCGCTGTCGGTTTCTATCATCTGCAGGGAAAACCGTTACTTCGAACTAGCTCAACTTGATTCTGGAGCTGCTGGAAATCTCATTTCTCAGTCCCTGGTAGAGAAATACCGCATTCCCACCAAACCTCTGGCTGTACCCTTATCTGTCGCCTCCGTGGATGGGGGTCTCTTACCGCATCCCATCCAACTCATCACCGAATCCATAACTCTGCAGGTGGGAATGCTGCACTCTGAGAGCATCTTCTTCCATGTTCTGCCTGGACTCTCTCACGCCCTCTTGCTAGGCCTACCTTGGCTCCAGAGACATGCACCCGTGCTTGATTGGCAGACCGGAGAAGTCCTTCGTTGGGGGCAGGACTGCCATAAGACTTGTTTAGTTCCTGTTCGTCCTGCCCGTCCTTCTCCTACCCCAGCCAATGTACCCGGCCTACCGGTTCCCTATTGGTCTTATGCGGACGTCTTTAACAAAAGAGAAGCAGAGACATTACCCCCTCATAGACCATACGATTGCCCAATCGACCTGATACCCGGCGCTACTCCTCCCCGTGGGCGTATTTACCCTTTGTCTGCTGCTGAAACCCGGTCCATGTCTGAATATATCGAGGAGAATCTGGCCCGGGGATTTATCCGGAAATCTACCTCCCCGGCGGGAGCAGGCTTCTTCTTCGTCAAAAAGAAAGACGGCTCACTACGTCCCTGTATAGACTATAGAGGCCTTAACCAGATCACAGTGAAAAATAAATACCCCCTTCCGCTCATTCCTGAATTATTTGACCGTCTGAGGGGTGCTAGAATCTTCACCAAGCTGGATCTCCATGGGGCGTATAACCTGGTCCGTATCCGTCAGGGAGATGAATGGAAGACGGCATTCAACACACGGGACGGCCACTATGAATACCTCGTAATGCCCTTCGGTCTCTGTAATGCTCCCGCCGTCTTTCAAGAGTTGGTCAATGACATCTTCCGTGACATTCTCTACTCCTGCGTGGTGGTGTACCTGGACGACATCTTGGTCTTCTCTCCGGATCTTCCCACACACCGGAGGGACGTTCGTCAGGTCCTGCTCAGGCTCAGGCAGAACCACCTCTACGCAAAATATGAGAAGTGCCTCTTTGAGCAGACCTCGCTTCCGTTTCTGGGCTACATAATCTCTCAGACCGGCCTACGAATGGATCCTGAGAAACTGTCTGCCATCCAGAAGTGGCCCCGAACGGAGGGGTTGAAGGCTATTCAGCAGTTCCTGGGCTTTGCCAACTACTACCGCCTCTTCATTCCGCACTTCTCTTCCCGGACAGCCCCTATCTCTGCGCTCACCCGTAAGGGCGCTAATCCCAAAGAATGGCCGCCCGAAGCAGAGGAGGCCTTCCTTTCCTTGAAACAAGCTTTCTCCTCTGCCCCTGTGCTGCATCGTCCGGACGGCAACAAAAAATTCTTCCTAGAAGTAGACGCTTCCTCCTCCGGAGCCGGAGCGGTACTCACCCAAAAGTCGTCTTCCGGAAGAATGGTAACCTGCGGCTTCTTCTCCAAACTCTTCTCCTCTTCTGAGCGCAATTATTCTATAGGAGACCGAGAATTATTAGCCATTAAGCTGGCACTGGAGGAGTGGCATTACCTGCTCGTGGGGGCTCTTCACGCGGTAATAATTTACACGGACCACAAGAACTTGGCTTACCTCCAGAGTGCCCAGAGACTTAACCCGCGCCAAGCCCGGTGGTCCTTGTTCTTCGCCCGCTTTGATTTCATTCTTCATTTTCGCCCGGCAGACAAAAACATCAAAGCTGATGCCTTGTCCCGATCCTTTTTGGTCTCTGATCTAGAGGAGGAGCCTAAGCACATCATCGACCCCGCCAAAGTAATGCACGTGGCCCCCGTGAATCTAAATCGTCTTCCACCCGGTAAGACGTTCGTAACAGTACCTGATCGTGAGAAGGTCCTACACTGGGGACATTCGTCTAAGCTAGCTGGCCATGCTGGTCAGAAAAAGACCCTCCAGCTTATTACCCGGCATTACTGGTGGCCTACCCTGCACAAGGACGTAATAGACTTTGTTTCAGCCTGTGCGTCCTGCGCCCGCAACAAGGTTCCTAGACACCTGCCAGCCGGCTGCCTCCTGCCTCTTCCTGTACCTGCTGCCCCGTGGCAGCATATAGCCATGGACTTTATAACGGACCTCCCTGTCTCTGCCGGTTGTACGGTCATTTGGGTGGTCGCTGACCGCTTTTCTAAGATGGCTCACTTCATTCCCCTGCCGGGCCTCCCATCTGCATCTGAGTTGGCTAAAGACTTTATCCATCATATTTTCCGTCTTCATGGTCTCCCTCTCCACATCGTATCTGACCGAGGAGTTCAGTTCACCTCTCGCTTCTGGCGAGCCATGTGTAAATTGCTGGGGGTCACCTTGGACTTCTCTTCTGCTTATCACCCACAGTCCAATGGTCAAGTAGAGCAGATCAACCAAATTTTAACCAGTTACCTCTGGCACTTTGTTAATGCTCACCATTCCGACTGGGTGGATCTTTTACCGTGGGCCGAATTTTTCTACAATAATCACGAGAGCGAATCTTCCTCCAAATCCCCGCTTTTTATAGTCTACGGTCAGCATCCTCGGATCCCGTTTACTGTCTCGACCTCGGTGGACAATCCGGCTGCGGAATCTCTTGTTAGCGAATTTTCCTCCATTTGGGAAAGTACCAGATCCGCACTTCTTCAGTCATCGGAGCGGATGAAAAAACAGGCTGACAAAAGACGTCTGGATCCGCCACAATTCCGTCCTGGAGATAAAGTCTGGCTCTCGTCCAAATATGTCCGGCTCAAGATTCCTTCCTACAAGTTAGGGCCTCGGTTCATCGGCCCACTGGAAGTTATCAAACAAATCAACCCGATGGCCTATAAATTGAAACTCCCGGCCAACTTGCGGATCCCTAACTCCTTCCATTTATCTCTACTCAAACCCGTTGTACTTAACTCTTTTTCCAAGTCTACAGGTACGCCTCCTGCTCCGGTTTCCGCTGAAAATGAGTTTGAGGTAGAGAACATTCTGGCCACCAAAAGGGTAAGAGGAAAGACCTTTTTTCTAGTGGATTGGAAGGGGTTTGGTCATGAGGAGAGAACGTGGGAGCCCCGGGAGAACATCCATGCCCCTCTCATCCTTGATAAATTTCTCTCTGGCCTAAAAAAGGGGGGCGTAAAGGGGGGGGTACTGTAGCCGTTCCCCTCACCTCTCCGTTCCGTGCCCGGCGTCCTCCTCCCGCTCTGCTGGCAGCGCGCGCTGCTTCCCGGTCACTGTGCTTAGGGCGCGCGCGCGCTCCCTCTCTTTTAATGGGGACGTGCGCGCCGTTCTAAGGAGTCCCCGGCCAATGGCCGGAGGATCTCACCATATATAAGGCACCTCCTCCAAAATGGAGGTGCCCGAGCAATGTTGTTGCAAAGCCTTTCAACTCTGCTTCAGCCCTCAGGTCCCGTTGCCAGCTTGTTTTCCAATGCTGTCTACCTGCTTGCAATCCTGCGGTCCGACAGTTTGCCTACCAGCATCTGCCAGTCTGTCTATGGATCAGTCCGCCTGCGGACCAGGAAGCACCTGCCTGATACCTGCCTGATACCTGCCTGCCTGCCAGCCTGTCCAGAGACTCTTACCCGCTCACCTGGGAGTGCTCACCTGCTAACCGCCTGCTAGCCTACCTGGAGGCTTAGCCGTCACTTGCTGTGACCATCTGCCTGTCCAGAGACTCTTACCCTGCTGTCCTTTGCCGTGACCACCTGCCTGTCCAGAGACTCTTGTCCTGCTGTCACTTGCAGTGACCACCCGCCTGTCAAGAGACTGTCCCCGTCACTCGCCGTGACCTCCTGCCCTTCTACCCAGAGACTATCCCTGTCACTTGACGTGACTGCCTGCCCGCTTTCCCTGGGAGCTACCCGCTTCCTTACAAGGACTGCCCCTTTGTATAGTAGCTCAGAGGTTCTACCTCCCAGACCCGTTTCACAGTGTGTGCATGATCCCGTTCACTGGACATTTTCAATCAAAGTGCTCTCCTTCGCTTAGCTGAATCATCTCTGTGACCAGCCTAGTAAGTTTCTCTGTTAATCCTGTTTATTTTATGTAATTTTATATGCTGTATTGTTTTGCCCCCTTTGTAAAAACTTTGGTATATTTTTATAAACACTGCCTACCATTCTGGATTAAATATAAAATGTAATAGTTCTGTTCCTGTAAACTGCACCCCGAAGCCCTACGCTACCGGAACCATGGCGTTCAATCGGGGTTTATAAAAATGACTAGTGGTGGCAGCGAGTAGTTCTTGGTTTATCGTGGTGTTAGCAGTCACCGTACCTGGGGTATATACACATATTCCATGCTTTGGAATCAGAGGTGTTTAGTGTTAATTTATCAATAACCGGTCTTAGTGGAAACAGCCGCAGCCTCCTCTGTTAATCGTCTATCAATCCAGTAGCTGTCCTGACAATAAGGGGCAGCAGAGGGCTGTTCATGACAAAAACAGTAAAAGCACGTGGATCTGTGCAACCTCACCGACTGTGATCTTTGACAATTGGTTGCAGAGGTGAGATTCTGTGTCATCTCTCCAGTGTCATCCTTGACAATTAGGTTTAGGGTTCCATCTGATAAAGGTCGCCTTACTGTGGTTAGTGGGCGCACATGAATTGTCCAATTAATTTTTGCACTAAGCATCTTCATTATATAGGTATGTACTATACAACAGTAATGCAGTTTAAATTTCATATATTCAATATTTGAATACATTTTAGTTGATACAAAGTACAGAGAATGGCACTTAAAAAATTACAGCTCGTCTCTCAAAAATAACAAAGACTCATAAAGTAAAACTTATGTAAAAATTAAAAATTTATGGCTGTTTCAACTATACAGTAAATAAAAGACCCAACCCCTCCACCACCCCAAAAAAAAAATAATCTGGTCATGTGACCATGTCACAAAAATGTCACTGCGTATGGACTGACCCACAGAAGAACAGGAGAATCCTCCAGTGGGCCCCTGTGGTCTACCACCCTCTTATATGATCAGTACTTAGCACAATATACTTGAATCACTTGAATTACTATGTACAGACAAAGGCAGCATTTTATTCATTTAGCAATCTATCCAGTTCATTGTTATATAAATTTGTTATTGAGGAAAATGTCACATTTGCAATTAGCTGAAAAGGGGGGCCATGGAGTTGGTTACTGGTGGCCCCTTGGCACCCCAGTCTGACACTGATGATATGTATGTGCTTATTTCATGAATGTTTGTACGCAAGTATGCACTATATGTACACTATATGTATTTGGGAGAAATGTGTAAATGCATGTATGACGATTCCATGTGCATATTTTATTATATTGTAATTGTATGCATGTAAATGTTAACTAGAGTGAGACATGAAGGATCTGGGGGTCCAGACACAAGTCCTGTACAGAGGCCATTTACTGTCAGTGTCTGCCCCTGATTGAGATGGAAGAAGTGTCAAAATAACAGTTTGTGTCTTATCTTCTATATGTCAGAAGTAGACTGCAAGGAGTGTAAACCTTAGCCCCAACAAAACTTTGGGCTATTTAAACCAAAAGCTTAAAATAACTCTCTAACACCTTTGTGGGTGAAGGGATTGGCCACGGGTTTATTATAATCCAAAAACTGTACAAAAAACATAACTCATTCCATGTCTATTTCTTTTCTTCTCCCATGTCCTTTTTAAACCAAAAGCCAACCGTTGTTATACAGCAGGCCTTGCAATTAAAAACTTAATTGGGCATGGAAAAGACATCTCCATGGAGGCACACAATGTACACCTACATTGTCCCCGACCAACCCCACCTGAAAGAATTAACGCCTTCTCCACACCATCCTGTAAACCTGACAGGAATATGTCTATACCGATCTCAATTAAATTAAATGTACTCCATCCTTCAGCAATAAATTGGCATTATCACCTTCTAATTCTTTATGTCTAACAAATACATCACCCATTGATTGCACATGCTTAGATACCCTCACATTTAACAATCTCTTGAGCATTCTCCACTCTGTGCAGACTTCTTGCTCCTCATCAATATAATCATTGCACAATCTCAGACCATACTATACAGGCCTTGCTGAAAAAAACCTTAAATCTAGATAAATCCTGCTTCACTAGCGCCAAAGATTTCCCACCTTTACTTTACAGAGATCATTGCCACCTGCATGAATCACCAATATCACATTTTCCACATATTGCTTACTACACTATAATTTGCTGTAACACTGCTAACTTCTAACACCTATTCAGACCACCGACACTTGTGGAATACCCAAATTTAGCCCTTCTGGGTGCCTGTCTGCTCTCCTTTCCACCCAGAACATGTAGGAGTGTCCTACTATAAATACTACCTTTGACTGAGTAGAACCTGCAAAACATAATGCAAACAATCAATAATACCAAACCTTATTATTAACTTAAACTCTGACATTCCTGACACAAATTTTTCCATTATTTAAAAACCTTTATTAACCAAATCTGGATGAATGTACCTTTGAAAACACTCTGATTTCCAATGACCCAACTCCTTTACCTTGCTAGCTGGAATACCACATGCAACTGCCATAGTAGCCGCCCCTATCCTGAACGAGCGTGTACCAAAAGCCTAGTTCCCTAAGCCCTGTCTTACATATTGCCGAAAACTGATATCTAGTCAGTGGTGAATTATCCCTGTGCAAAAGAAAAACTTCCCCAAAGCCTCCCATCAACATATATTGCTTAACCAGCTTTACTGGACAAAATTCTGTCCCTACTTCCTTGATTGACAACCATGTACCTGACGCGCCCCCTGGGCCGTGGGGTACTCGGCAGCCGGGCCTATGGATGCCGGTATGGGGGATATCACGGTGGCTGGTCAGTAAAAGGGAGAGATTATATAGGGGATTTGGAAACTTTGTGACGCCACCTTTGGAATGCGGCTAAGGGGTGCCGCCGCTGCGGAGCAGTCCTCTGGAGCTGGTGTTACGGCAACAGGGATAGTGTGGCTCTCCACAGGTAGAGCTAGCTAAAGGGCAGCGTGGGGTGTAATGGATGGTGGTGCAGGGGAGAGACGGCAGGATGGTCCCGGAGGAAAGACGGACACTCACACTGGGGTAAGCTTCAGTACCTTTACTGGTGATGTTGCAGGCACGGTCCAGGGTACTCCGGACGAAGGGTGCACTTTTGGACTTTCCCCAGTGAGCGGGTATAGGGCCTCCTGATCCGTGGTTTACTCTCTAAGCTTTTGACCTGCCTGGAGCTAGGCCTAGCTTGGTTAATGTCTCTCTCTTGCACCTGCTGACCTGGTGGTAGGGCCTTCTCATGGAGATCACTCTCCCTGGTTGCTGGGGCCTCCATGACTCCTAGCCCTGGTACTGCAATCAGCATTTGGTGAACCTGGGACCTGTAGTCCTCCAGGGGTTCCGGTGGTTCCTACTGGGTGAAAAGGGTCCCTGTAGGCGCGGACCCGGTGTCCGGTATATAACTCGGGGTGAGCCTGGTATGCTCCTCTGCCCCCTCGCTACTTCTTCCTTCTCCTCTCGCCTTTGGCCACACTCGGGGCCCTCACTAGGCCTTCACACGTTCTGTAGTCCTTGGCTCGCCTAAGTACAGCAGCGAGCGCGCTGCCTCTTCGCTGCTCTCTGAGCGTCAGCACGCTCTCTGCTCAACTCTGAGCTCTGTCCCTCTCTGTCTCTGAACACTAACTGAGCTGCCTGGCTCCACCCTCCCTATATATGTCACTAACGGGCTCCCTCTGCTGGTCTGAGGTGGTAGGGTGAAGGTGTGTGAATGTGTGAGGGCCTCTCGTGGAGAAGTCCATCCATGCACCCTTCTGGGTTCTGTGGCAACAGTGCACAGCAGGGCGCCACATACCTTTTCCAAAAACGTCCGTCTCAGACCTTCTCATACAAATCTTCTACATAGACTGTAACATTACTACGTCCTTCATCAACAGACCTTTAACTGTGTTTTTGCTTGGTGGAACTGTGGCGCCCCTGAGGGTTTAGTTGCCACAGAGGTACTGCACCTCACCCACAGGTGTGGTGTCTCCTTCTCTCAGGTAAGGAGGGAGTGCTGCCCGGAACCCCATAACCTGCATCCAACACTACACTACTCCAGGCCGGCTGGAAGGGCAAGATGCACTGTGTTTCTGCTGAGCCCTGTCCCTGGTTGGAGTGGGGGAACCAAAGAGAGGGGGAACCAGTAGTGGGTGCGGGTGGAGGATGTAGAGTAGTGGAGCACGATTATAGGAGGTATATAAAGGGAAGCCATCTTAGGGTGGCAGGTCAGTCAGTCAGTGAGTAGTAAGGAGAGGAGGGGAGCTGAGTCTCTTCAGGAGCTCTGCTCCACAAGTGGGGCCTAGTAAGAGAGGCCCAGGAGGGGAGCAGAAGAGAAAGGCTCCGGTAACAGAAGGGATCCCAGGGGGTACGATGAGTTCAGGACGGCACCCGTACGCCCGAATCTGCCAGGCGTCAGAGGGCTCAGGCCGCAAGAAGGGAACCGGTCCCTGGACCAGACGTGTTACTCCAGGTCTCAGCTGGAAAACCGGAGGCTTCTGCACTTCCATGGTGCAGTTGCCACAGTCTCACCCTAGTCACCGTGAAGGGCATCAAGTAGGTCCGGGAACTCCAGGTTGCCCAGAGGGACTTCAGAGCACCCGATCCGAACTGTGTGTGGGGAAGCGCAGGGCAGGAGGGAGAAGACCTAGCGCGGGAAGTCGGTCTATTAAGGAACATAAGGAAAGCGGGGTTCCGTCAAGCACTCCTGATATATCTGAGAAAGAGCTGAACCCCTTGTCTGGTGGACGCAGTGCGACGCGGAGGCTGACACCCATACTGTGTATCTGAGAAACTTGAACAAGAACTGTGAGTAAAACTCGGATGACTTCACTTCACTGCCTCGGTCAGTTATTTCCGCTGCGCCATCTCTTCTGCACCACAAGTCCCAGCATCACTGTCTGCACCTATACTGCCCCGGGGGCCCGCTCCGCCTGTGGGGAGCAGAAACATCCCATCACCGCCGGAGGTCTGCAGCAGCGCCGGTAACCACTACCGGAAACCACAGGTGGCGTCACGAAACAAACTATACACTAAAAAAAAAAACTTTTTCAAGAGAGACCCCAGAGTATGGGCCCGGGAGCCGACTGCCGTGACATCCTTAACAAGGTAAAAGTCCCGGGTACCAAGTCCCCTATATCCCCCTGGGCGACACAGAACCAACCCTCTGATTCTTAAAGCCCCATAAAAGGCCAAAGCAAAAGCAGCTCTAAATAAAGCCACTTCATCTTTATTCACTCGTACTATGATCAAAATTTGCATAAATTTTTCTAATAAATTGAAAGATACAGGGCGCAAACCACCTGTCTCCTTACTCCAACCTTTCAAAATCTGCCTAACAGCAAATGCCTTTGTCACATCTACCCTCTCATGCAAATGCAATCTCTGCTAAACCTTTCTGAGCTCTGCTCACTGATGCACCAATTCCCCTCAATTTACTTAAATACTCTAACGTTACTGACAATAGCACTTTCTGGTAAACTGTTCTTTGCATACAACAGCCACTCACTCTGAGCTGACATTTGCGCCCACCATGTATTCCCTGACACCGAAATGCGCACTAGCTCAATAAATTCTGCTCTACAAACATTCATATGAAATTGGGGCAAGTGTTACCCATCATTTCTACACTCAGATGCAACTCCCTGAAGGCTCAAATCTGTGAACTGGATAAAGCATCAATCACTACATTCTAACTATTTGGCTCATATTTTGCTTTAAACCATATGTTGTGTTGTAAACATTTCAACACCAAATGTCGCAACAATGACAAAACTGGAGAAGATGCTGATGTTTGTGAGTTCACCATAACCATCACTGAGCTATTATCCGTCCAAAAACAAATACTCTCATTACTCATCTTCTCACCCCACAACTCTAGAGCCACTATAATTGGGAACAATTTGAGAAGCGTCATATTTTTCAATAACATTTTTTCTTTCCAATATGGAGGCCATTCGCCCTTGTATCAGTGCATACCGAAAATAGCGGCGAAACTGTCACCTCCTGCAGCATCCGTAAACAAACTAAGATCTTTGCTAGACACCTCCTCCTCTTGGAACAATGTCCTACCATTAAAAGACTGTAAAAACTCCTTCCACACTTCCAAATCTTTCCTCATGTTACCGGTTAGCCTAATAAAATGGTGCGGCTGAGAAACACCCCTAGTGGCTAAAGATAACCTTCAAGAGAAAGCCCTGCCCATAGGCATCACTTTACAAGCAAAAATCAGAAGGCCCAACAATACCTGCAGCTAATTCAGTGTTAATTTCCTAGCCCTTCAAACCATTAGCTTCACCACTTTGTCTTCCGGCAACCTGAAAGCCATCTGCTCTGTGTCTACCCAGAAACATTAAACACGTACATGGGCCCTCCGTTTTTTCAGCTGACAGTGGAACACCTAACTCTGCCATTAAAACTTCAAATGTATCCAATAAATATTTACAAACTCTCGAAGCACCTGGACCTACAAAAAGAAAGTCATTGAGGTAATGTGTTGTAGATAAGATGCCCGTTCTCAAATTCTTGCAGGGTGGGTGACTAAAAGGGACAGTCATCCTGCCAGCTGACAGCTCTTTCATCAACTTGTCCCTAATCACCTGCCTCTGTTCTCCAACTGATTTTAGATTAGAAGCATCTACCGGCGAAAAAAGATGCGGTATGTAAAAACCCTGACTAAATCCCTCCAGAAGGACCTCTGCCTCCTTTTTCCTGGGATACTGTTTTAACCAAAACTGTAGCACCTCCCTTCTCACCGGTGTACTCTGCTGTACTGGCACTGCCCATTTTAGTACCTGGCTTCTGTCTACAGAAGCAACGTATGGCCAAGTGTGCCCCCCTACATATTGAGAAATTGTGCTTGAACTTGCAGGTTGCATAGAAGCGACAGTGTTCTTCGTTATACAGCCAGCAAGTTTCCATGGGCTTAGAGACAGCCACTGCTGGAGACTGTCCAGCAGGGGTGGTCCCCCCGGGGAAAGGAATGTTGTACCAGTCTCTGTGCTAAAATCAGCTGTATCCACCAATCCTACAACCTACAAGCACCAATCGGAGTCATATGCTTAAGTAAAATCACAATAACTTTATTAAATATGCATAAATACCAAAAATACTTAAAAATAGAGGTGCAATTGAAGAGACTCAATATATAGTCTCTGCAAGGTGGGAGATACCACATACGATGTAGTGAGTCAGTAAATCATACTCATCATATTATATATGTATATAAATTATTAATACAACCCTATAAGCAAATGTTAGTCCCTGCCATCAGCATAGGAAATATTGAAAAAGCTAAACGCGAAACGCGCGTCCAAGGGTGTCTCCTAGGTTGGAGTCCCACAGACAGAATGGGTGAGTCTTTGTAATGTAACTTGTATCATAAATAAGCACGAATTTGTTTCGTTATATGGCCCTTTTTCTATTTCCTATGCTGATGGCAGGAACTAACATTTGCTTACAGGGTTGTATTAATAATTTATATACATATATAATATGATGAGTATGATTTACTGACTCACTACATCGTATGTGGTATCTCCCACCTTGCAGAGACTATATATTGAGTCTCTTCAATTACACCTCTATTTTTAAGTATTTTTTGTATTTTTGCATATTTAATAAAGTTATTGTGATTTTACTTAAGCATATGACTCCGATTGGTGCTTGTAGGTTGTATGTTTACTATGGAGTGTGCTTTCCATAAGACATCATGTTCCGATAGGGATAATAGGTGGGAGATAATTATGAATAATTACTGAACCCTCACCAAACATGTGGTTTTCTGTGAATCCAATAATTGTATCCACCAATCCGTTGCTTTTGCGGCCCACCCAACATTCAGACAAAGTGCAAGTCTTCATCATACCTCCACCATGCCGCTCCTCTGTGTAATTTATGAGTGCTGAAAATCATATCTATATATATCAATAGCTCCGGACCCTTCTCAGGCTATCCACGACAATTCTCTTGGCCACCACCAAGAAATCCTGCAGCCAATTACCCAAATTTTTAGCCACTTTCCGTTTTCTATCACCTCTCTCAAAAACTCGCTCCTTGTTGATCGTCAGCTGATCAATGGAAACCAAGGACTAAACGTTGATGCATTTATCTCATCTACGTTTTTCCCTGGTTTCCATGCTCAAGTAAGTACCCAGAAGAGCAACCCCACAGAAAACTGAATCCCTAAACGTTAAACCCTGAGCTACTACCATCCCTGATGGCTGAGGAGGAATCTCCCACCTAGTAAAACCTGAGGATTGTGCAACCCCTGTCCACTTTCTAAACCATTCAAAAGTGTTCTAAGTACAAAAGCTAAATCCTTACTGGTGTCATGTGCGTGTTAAAGTGTGGACCATGCCGGTAGAATGGGACACTCACCATCCGTGCGACTCCCGATCTGGCTTCTTGGTGAAGCACAGGCTGGCCCTGCAGGCTGCAATTATTCGGTTCCCCTAATATTAGCCTCGCTTGCCCTCCGTGCTGATCTCCAATTTTCTGACGATACATAACGGTCAATGTTGATGGACCATCTCGATCTTCTCCTATCTGATAAGGAAGCTGAAGTGCCCGATTCCGATCTCGCTTACCCCAGCGAAGACCTTCTCCCGACCCGATGAATCCATTCCAATCCATGGTGACCATGCCGAGCACTTCCCCTCTGAGGCTTCGTTTTCCGTCTAGCAATGGAACCTGTAAAAGAAAAATCAGAAGACAAAGCCGCTTCTATACTGTAGTCCACCATGCTATGAGTATGGCCCGATCCATGATTACCTAACCTGTATGATCCAGTCCCCTGGTCCTCGTTCCTGATGGCTGTCGATACTGTCCCATAACATTATCCGATATGGAAATGTCTACATTATCTCTGGCTGCTTGCATCTGCGCTGCTATAGCAGCTCCTGCTGCCATCATAAATCCTAGCCATTGCCCCTCCCCTTCTGGCTTCCTGTCACTTTCCTGTCTCTGTCTACTCCCAATGGCCTGTACTTGGTCATCCATAAACTGCATCTGTACGGGCGCCTAAAATGTGCTGCTGTCCCTTTAAATGAGTCTGTCATGCAGCACTCCGTCCCTGCTCTTCTTCCTGCTTCACAGTCCTGCTCTCCCCTGAGTCTGCTGCTACTGTAATCATCCACCTGGCATTCTTAGTTTGATCACCACCCCGCAGACTGGCTGTATGCTTCACTGGGTCCTTTGCTCTGGGTGCACATGTGTGATGTCATCTTCCTGTGTCCCGCGCCTCCGATGCCCCAGGAGACAGAGCTGGGGCTCAGACTCTCTGGTGCTCCCACGTGATGGCGGTGCATGCCGCGCTCTGATATCCTCCCTTCCTCCGATGTGTCCTCCGCTCTCTCTGCCTGCTGATTCCCAGCCAGGAAACCTTGCAGCCTTCTCAGGCCCTTCTGCTCGATCCTGGCTCATATCTGATCCTCCAGGCCTGCCATCTAGTGATGAGCCACCCCCGTAGTGTTCGAGTTCAGTTCGGTTCGTCGAACACCCGTGTGTTCGCCGAACTGTTCGTCGAACTGTTCGTCTAACACCTTCGAACACCGTTAAAACCAATGGCAGGCAAACAAAAACACATAGAAACACATAGAAAACACCTTCAAAGGTGTCCAAAAGCTGACAAACTGCTCAGAAGACATAACTAACACATGGAAAAGTGACAAGTACATATAGTCATGCGAAAAGAAAAGAGGTGGAGGAGTAAAAGGAGGGGGAGACACAGAAATAGGCATGTCATGCCCTTCTAAAATCCAAAAAGTGAGAAGCCGACACGGCCAGTTCGTTCCTGCCCGTACCACCTCCGTGTCGCCGGGTTTGTGCCAGAGCTGTGGTGGACCCTGATGGCCAGCCCCCCTCTCCCAATACTGTTGCCTGTCCGCTGGTGGGTCGAGCGAGCCCCCCTGTGGTGGAGGCAGCTCTAAGCTTTTTAATTTAAATTGTCTCTCTAATTTGAATGAATACACTTTAAATCCTTTTACAATTATCTATTGGAGGGCAAGTCTCATGCCAGCAGACGCGTAATTCCAGCTCCAGTAGCGTCCACTAAAGCTGCTGCAGTTAAAAAGCTTTTATAAGGATCGAGCTCGGCTGTCCACCGCAAGGCATCCTACCGCCAGTCCCAGCCCCTATGCTTTGGGGTGCCTCCTGATGCTCTTCACTGAGTATCCCGTGGTCCCGAAGCATTTCCTTTGAAAAAATTAAGTGTCCAAACTACAGGTGGTGTAGCTTGCTTAACAGCCGGGATAATCCGCTGACTAGCAGACACTGCTACTAGGCACAAAGTATTTCCTGGGCTAGATGCAGTTAAAAATTTGTAATTAGATACTCTCGTTGGATGCTGAGAAAGCATTCCATAGAGTCTCCTGGCACGCCATATATTATTCTCTTAAAAAGCTTGGGGTAGGGGTCTAGGGGACCCTTTTATAGCCAAAATCACGGCCCTGTATCGCAATACGTCACCTAGGCTGAAGATAAATGGAACTGTAGCACCCTGAGGGCTCGGTTGCTACAGAGGTATTGCACCTCACCCAGAGGTGTGATATCTCACTCTCAGGTAAGGATGGAGTGTGGATCAGGACCCAACACCTGCATGCATTACACCACATTACCGTGGGGCAGGGCGACCAATATGCCCCTGAGATGGGCACGACAGTCCCTGTCCCTGGCTGAAGTGGGGGGAGGGAACACTGAGGAAGGGGAACCCTGTAGTGTTGGAGCAGGGAGGAAGCAGTTCCTGGGTGCATTGAGAAGGGAGTATAAAAGGTGGGCAACATCTTAGTTCAGTGCAGAGAAGTCTGAGCAGAAGTGACAGGGAGCAGGGGCTCTGCATGAGCTCTGCTCCGGATGCGGGCCTAGTAACAGAGGCCCAGGCCTGGAAGAGGGAGAAGGAAGGAAGAGGAGCGGAGAAGGCTCCAGGAATGAGGAACGAAGGGATCCCAGGGGTGCGGACGGGCGAGTCGCCACCGCACGCCCGAATCCACCTGCGTGGAGGGGTCAGGCCAAAGGGGGAGACCGGTCCCCGAAACTAGTGGAGGCGGGAAACGACCCTCAGCTAGAAACCGGAGGCTGTGACATTTTATGTGGCGCAGTCCCTCGCTACACCCGCTAGGAAGGCACCACATAGGGTCAGGGAAACTGGCGACAAGTTTACCAAGAGGAGGCCCGAGGCAGCCGTACAGAAGGGCTGGTAAGAAAGGCCAGACAAAGGACACACAAAGGGGGTCCTGTGAAGTGCTCCAAAGTTATCTGGGAGTTGTCTGAGCCCCTCACCTGGTGAGCACAGTACGACGTGGGTAGCCATTACCTGCAGAAGTGGTCTGGATAATAAGAACTGTGAGTAAAGGCCCTGGACTGCATCACTGACTCCGTGTCGTTACTGCTGCTGCCCTGCACCATGACCCCCATCCTCCGCATACACTGCCCTGAGGCTATACTCCTCCCGTGGGGAGTTATGCTACGCTCTGCTGCACCCACAGCACCAGCCTCAGCGGTCTGCCCTGCAGCGGCGATTCACTCTGACCGCAATCCACGGGTGGCGTAGTCGGACATTTAAACATCAAAACCACATAAATAGTTCCGCCACTGGTTTGACCGCCCTGAGCCACGGAACCGGGTCGCCGCCACGGAGACTACAACCACCAGCATCCACCAAAAAGGGTCCGGCTCCGGGTGTCCCAAGGCCCAGGGTGTGCATTAGAACATTTTCATCACCTTTCATAATCACCAATGGGACGAGGCAGGGATGTCCTCTGTCCCCTCTCTTATACATCCTAGTGACGGAGCACCTGCTCTCATCAATTCGCCATAACCCCAATATTTGGTGGATTGAGGTGGGAGGCACCGAGTACAAGTGCTCTCTATTTGCTGATGATGTCCTAGTATATATCACTCAATCACATATATCCATCCATGCTGTTATGGCTGAAATAGATCACTTTGTAACATGGTCAAATTTTAAAATCAATGCAGCGAAGTCTGAGGCCCTCGATGTCTCCCTCCCCAAATCCATACAGGATTCCATCCAGTCCAACTTTCCCTTTGCCTGGCCTTCACAGGGTATCAAATACTTAGGAATTCCTATTCATAGAGACCTCTCCCGTCTATGTTATCTTAATTTTGGGCCCTTTATTGAACAACTCCATACAGACCATGGTTGGCAAGTTAGAACTGTAAGATTCACTACGTGAACCACTGGTGTTTTGTGGAAAAGCACATGTACACTGTGTTCCAAATTATTATGCAAAAAGTGTTTAGTAGTAATAAGGGAAGAATTTGTTTGTTTGTCAGTTAAACTCATTGATGGTGATGTGTGTCAGGGCTCTTTATATCACTGTAAGCAATTGCAGACACCTGTGCTAATTAGTTTGGCAGGTGTGTCCAATGAAAGGCAAGACTACTTAAGAAGGCTGTCCCACATTATTAAGCAGCCTACATTTTCTGCCAAAATGGGAAAGAAAAAGGATGTGTCGGCTGCTGAGAAGCAACAAATTGTGGAGTGTTTAGGTCAAGGCATTGCTACAATCAACATTGTGCGATGATCAGGATGAAGTGTCTTGGCAATCAAGAAGTATGTAGCTGAATCACAGTACACACGTGTGCGTGCTGATAAGAGCAAATTGAGGACTCTTTCCTACAGGCAATTATGTCAGGTTAAAAGAGCAGCGGCAAAATAGCCTTGTCATAGCAGCAGACAAGTTTTTGAAGCTGCTGGTGCCTCCAACGTCCCCCGAACAACAAGATGCAGGGTCCTTCAGAGGTTTGCAGCTGTGCGTACGCCATCCTGTCGACCTCCTCTATCCACTTCACACAAGCAGAAACAGCTCCAGTGGGCGAAACATTACATGAAGACTGATTTCAAAACTGTTTTGTTCACGGATGAGTGCCGTGCAACGCTCGATCGTCCAGATGGATGGAGTGGAGGATGGCTGGTTGATGGACACCCCACGCAAACACGGCTACAGCGCCAACAAGGAGGAGGTGGAGTAATGTTTTGGGCTGGAATCATGGGGAGAGAGATTGTCGGCCCTTTTAGGATCCCTGAAGGGGTAAAGATGAACTCCATAATGTATGTGGAGTTTCTCAAACAGCACTTCCTGCCATGGTTCAAGAAGAAGAACCGTGTATTCCACAGCAAGATCATTTTTATGCATGATAATGCACCGTCTCATGCTGCACATAACACATCTGCATCTCTGGCTGATATGGGCATAAAAGGGGACAAACTTATGGTGTGACCCCCATGCTCCCCTGACCTCTACCCCATTCAGAACCTCTGGAGCATCATCAAAAGGAGTGTCTATGATGGCGGGAGGCAGTTCACATCTAAGCAACAGCTCTAGGAGGGTATTCTGTCCTCATGCAAAAAAATTGAAGCAGAAACCATCCAAAACCTGACAAATTCAACGGACGAGAGAGTTCAGAAGCTCCTTTCGAACAAGGGGTCCTATGTGCAAATGTAATATCACCTAGAATAAAGTTTTGAGTTGAAAACTGTTTGATTTCAGTTTCTAATAACCTGCTAATGCTTATAATTTCAAAAATGACCATTTTTTTGGTCTTTATTAAAATGAAAAGGTTGATCGAAGAGTGTGGGGGATCTAAGAGTGTGGCAACCCAGTAGTCAGGATTACTTCGAATTCTGACAATCTGAGGGTCATGTTGCAGGTAGTGCAGCAAAGAAGCCACTTATTTGTCTTGCGCATCTCGGAGCCCCAAAATTATTTTCCGGGCTAGATGCAGCTAAAAATTATTATTCATTTTAAATCTGGTGGAGCTTAGCATAGATGGCCTAATAGAATCAGTACTGCACACTGCTACAAAGCCCAAATTATTTTCCAGCCAAGATACAGATAAACATGATTAGTAATTTTAAATCTGGTGAAGCTTAGTATAGATGGCCTAATAGAATCATTACTGCACACTGCTACAAAGCCCAAATTATTTTCCAGCCAAGATACAGATAAACATGATTAGTAATTTTAAATCTGGTGGAGCTTAGTATAGATGGCCTAATAGAATCAGTACTGCACACTGCTACAAAGCCCAAATTATTTTCCAGCCAAGATACAGATAAACATGATTAGTAATTTTAAATCTGGGGAGCTTAGTATAGATGGCCTAATAGAATCAGTACTGCACACTGCTACAAAGCCCAAATTATTTTCCAGCCAAGATACAGATAAACATAATTAATAATTTTAAATCTGGTGGTGCTTAGTATAGCTGGCCTATTAGAATCAGTGCTGCACACTGCTACAAAGCCCAAATTATTTTCCAGCCAAGATACAGATAAACATGATTAGTAATTTGAATGCTTAAAACAGTTGGTGAGGTGATTTTAACCAATCATCAAGCTTTTACTCTCCCCAGGATGACACAGGGGTAGAAAAGTTGTTTCGGATCCATGATTTGTTCATCTTTATTGTTACGGTTTGAGTGCTGAACACTCGTCGGTCCCACGGTTGGCAAGTTGGATCTGTAAGATTCACTACGTGCACCACTGGTGTTTTGTGGAAAAGCACATGTAAGATTCTGCAACAGTCTCTGCTGATACTCCTGCATGCGTGCATCCCTATGGCAGGAATAATTTCTGCAAATTTACTTTTGTACCGGGGATCTAACAGTGTGGCAATCCAATAGTCAGGATTATTTCTAATTCTCACAATTCGAGGGTCATGTTGCAGGTAGTGCAGCAAGAAGGCACTCATGTGTCTTGCGCATCCAGGAGCACCAAGTCCCTGCTGTGTTGGTGGCGAGCTAACAATCATGCTTCCTTCCTCTGTCCTCTCCCCCCAACCTCGCACAACAGAAATGTGATCAAGGTCTCCCTCATCTGATGAGTCTTCCATCAGTTCGTCCTCCACTTCTTCCTGGGCTCCTGCACCTTCCTCACTAGTTTGGCTGCTACCATGCGCCCTGGTAAAACCATCTCCCCCACCCTCACATGCCTGCCGCCTTGGTGCTGCCGACTGTCTGGAACTTGCAGATGTTAGCCCTTCCGCATACAACTCCTCCTCCTCTACTTCCTCCACCTCCTCTTGTGCCACCACCTGACTCCGAATTCTGTTTAACATGTGCTCCAGCATGTAAATCACCGGAATAGTCATGCTAATAATGGCATCGTCAGCACTAAACATCTTCGTCGCCATTTCAAAGCTGTGCAGAAGGGTGCATAGGTCCCTGATCTGAGACCACTCCTCCAGCGTGATTTGCCCCACCTCTGGATCTCGTTGGCCCAGGCTATACGTCAGAACGTATTGCACCAGGGCTTGTCGGTGCTGCCACAGTCGCTGCAACATGTGCAGAGTTGAATTCCACCGGGTAGGCACATCGCATTTTAGCCGGTGAAGTGGCAGGCCCAACGACTTCTGTAGAGATGTAAGTCGCTGAGCTGCGGGATACGAATGGCGGAAGTGAGCACACAGCGACTGTGACCTCTGCAGAAGGCCATCTAGTCCGGGATAGTGGGCTAAAAATTGCTGAACAACCAGGTTCAACACGTGAGCCATACAAGGCACGTGTGTGACATTGCCCCGGCGAAAGGCCGCACCCAGGTTTGCAGCATTGTCGCACACGCCTTCCCTGGTTTCAGGTCCAGTGGAGACAACCATTCATGAAATTGGTTCTCCAGAGCTGACCACAACTCCTCAGCTGTGTGACTCACATTTCACAGACATTTCAAAGTAAAAACCGCCTGATGACATTGAGCCCTACTGCCAGCATAGTAAGAAGGTGTGCAGGATCCCTTCTGCACAGTTAGAAAGCTTGTGGCATGACCAGACAGGCTTTGGGTGCAGGTGGAGGACCGAGAGGTGGTTGAGGAGGCAGAAGCAGTGGAGGAACTTTGAGATAAAGAGGATTGACGCACAACTCGTGGGGACGGCAAGACTTGGACAGCAGCCCCTTGTCCTGCTGTCACCATAGTTACCCAGTGCCCAGTCAGCGACATGTAACGCTCCTGTCCATACCTACTCGTCCAAGTGTCTGTGGTGAAATGTACCCTGTCACACACAGAGTTTCTCAAAGAAGCGGTGATGTTGTGTGCGACATGCTGGTGTAGCGCAGGCACACCTTTCTTTGAGAAGTAGTGCCGACTGGGCATCTGGTACTGGGGCACTGCGACGGACATAAGGTCTCGAAAATCCTCTGTGTCCACCAGGCGGAAAGGCAGCATTTCTGTAGCCAAGAGCTTGCAGATGGTGAAATTCAACCTCTTAGCTTTCTCATGGCTAGGAGGAAATGGTCTTTTACTTGTCCACATCTGAGGGACCGAGGGCTGGCTATTGTGCTTAGACGGGGTTGATAAGGGTATCCCCGGCAAACTGCCGGTCTGTGAGGAAGATGCAGGTGGACATGTTAGGTTGCCTTGATCCAAAGGTGGTGCTATCGATGTCGGACAGCGCTCAACACCAGCTGGTGTTACCACCTCCAAAGAAAATGATGACCTGCCAATCAAGCTGGCTGTTGCAGGTAAAGAGGTGGCAGGTCTGCGTCCCAAAACAGGTCTGACTGCTGTCCCCCAGTCACAGAAGATGAAGAGGCCGCAGATGCACAAGATATGGCAGACGGTGGTTGGCCCGGCCGGCTAGGCCGCATTGTAGCACAGTGAGCTTCCCACTGCAACTTACGCTTCATGTCCATGTGCCGATTCATGCATGAAGTACTCAAACTATGTATTTTTTGGCCTCTACTTAGCTTTTGCTGACAGATGTTACAGATAACACGAATTGGGTCATCTTTATCGATCTGAAAAAATGCCCAGGCTATGCAAGGCTTAGCACCCATGGGACCTGAAGAGCCACCACGACTTGTGGTGAGAGGCAGAGTTGTGTTTGACGATGCAGTTGTTGACGTGCTTCCAGTACTACGTCTCTATCCAGGAAGGCGCAACCTGACCTCGTCGTCTCTAGCATTCTCCTCCACCTCGTCTGCTGACCACATCTATTGGCTGACTGTGGGTTGACAGTAAGTGGGATCTCCAACCTCATCATCATCACCCTGTGCGTTATCACACCCGTCGTCCTCAGAGCCAACCTGTTCCTGACCTGACAAAAAACTAAAGTTGTCGCTCCAATCAGGTATTTGAGTCTCATCATCGTCTTCCTCATTGTCTCCACCAACAGGAGTTACAGTTTTCGAATGAGGGTCTACAGTATGGTCAGAACCTTCAGCGTCTGGTCCTGGATCCGACTCATAAAGATTCTGGGCATCAGTGCAGATCATTTCCTCGTCTGGATTCACAGAAGCTCTGCAGCCGACCTCTGATTCCCAGGCTATAGTATGAGTAAACAGCTCTGCAGACTCAACCATCTGTTCTACCTCATACTCAGACGGGCAGCTGGAGATTTGGGAGCTGTGAGGAAGCAAGTGCGATTGGGGTGACACCTTTGAGGACTGGAGTATTTGTGATGTTGAAGTTGATGTGGAGGAGAGCCCACTTAAAGGAGCACTTGATATCCGTTGAAGCACCTGCTGTTTTTGTGCCTCATCTGGAATTTCTAGCGATTGGCGTGGCCGTAAGAAAGGGATCTTATCACATTGTCCGCTAAAAGAAGTAGACATTTTAGTTTGGCTGGAAGATGGTCTTTCTTCTGCAGATGTTACTGTTGCTTTAACACCTACCCCATGGACACAATCTTTTTTCCCCTTCCCAACACGCCTATTCCCCTTTCCACCAGCAGCAGGCCTTTTTTCACTCATATTGGTGGTTAACTAATTCACAACTTTGGAGTTGTTTGCACAAAAAAACAATGGATGGGAACCGAGCAGAGCTGAGTGGCCAAACTGTGGTATTAGGCCAAAATTATTGGCTGGGTTAGATGCAGAAAAAAATTATATTCAATTTGCAACCTGATGGAGGTCAGTATAGATGGACTAATAGACCAATTCCCACACACTGCTAGAAGCCCAAATATTTTTTCAGAGCTAGATGCAGAAAAAAATTATATTCAATTTGCAACCTGATGGAGGTCAGTATAGATGGACTAATAGAACAACTCCCACACACTGCTAGAAGCCCAAATATTTTTTCAGAGCTAAGTGCAGAAAAAAAATATTTTTAATTTGCAACCTGATGGAGGTCAGTATAGATGGACTAATAGACCAAGTCCCACACACTGCTAGAAGGCCAAATATTTTTTCAGAGCTAGATGCAGAAAAAAATTATATTCAATTTGCAACCTGATGGAGGTCAGTATAGATGGACTTATAGAACAAGTCCCACACACTGCTAGAAGCCCAAAAATTTTTTCAGAGCTAGATGCAGAAAAAAATTACAATCAATTTGCAACCTGATGGAGGTAAGTATAGATGGACTAATAGACCAAGTCCCACACACTGCTAGAAGCCCAAATATTTTTTCAGAGCTAGATGCAGAAAAAAATTATATTCAATTTGCAACCTGATGGAGGTCAGTATAGATGGACTTATAGAACAAGTCCCACACACTACTAGAAGCCCAAATATTTTTTCAGAGCTAGATGTGCAGCGCCCCGAGGGTTCGGCCGCTACAGGGGTATTGCACCTCAGACCAGAGGTGTGATATTCCACTCCCAGGTAAGGATGGAGTTAGGACCAGGGCTCAGTTAGCTGCATACAGCACACACACCCCATTTCCGAGGGACAGCTCAACGGTGCTCCCACTAGACAGAAGTGCAGGCACGATCGACCATGTCCCTGCTGGAGTGGGGAGGGGGGTGGAACACCCAGTGGTGTAGGGGCAGATAGGGGTTGGTTCCTTAGCGTAGGAAGGAGCTCATTGGTTGCTGGTCACCTGGGCTCATGGTCAGAGGGAGGTATAAAAGGTGTGCACCATCTTAGATCTGGGTTCAGTCTAGAGGGGAGAAGACAGGGAGTAGAGGCTCTGTAGGAGCTCTACTCCAGGAGAGCCTGGTGGGAGGCCGAGGAGGAGGTGAAGGGGAACTGTGGTGACACCTGAGCCCAGCTCCATGAGAAAGGGAGGAGAAGAAAGAACAGGAAAGATGGAGGAGAGCCAGAGAAACAGAGGGGCTCAGGAACAAGAAGGTGGAAGGGACCCTAAGAACCCACGAGAATCCAGGGTGAAGGGTCAGGCAGATTAAGGGTACCGGATCCCAAGTTGGTGGAGGAGAAACTACCCTCAGCCAAAGACCGGTCGTCGTGATCATATATTGGTGCGACACCTCATCAAACCTGCTAGGAAGGCACCATATATTACAGCGGAGAAAGGGGCCCACGTTTAACTGCACAGGTCCGCGGCAGCTGGACAAAAGTGGGTCACTGGTGAGGCAGGCCAGAGAAAGGATAAAAGGGGGTCCTCTGCTATGCTCCGGAACTACCTGGGAGTTGACCGAGCCCCGCACCTGGTGGACGCAGCACGGCTCGGGCAGTCATTGCCAGCTGAAGTGACTTGGAAACTAACTGTGAGTAAAGACCCTGGACTGTAACTTGTTGTCTCTGTGCTCCTTCGCGCCTCCAGCACTTCCAGCACTGGGACTCTCACTACCATCACTCCCACCATCCACTATACTGCCCTGGGGCCGCACTCTTCCCGTGGGGAGTCACACTACCCTAGCTGCACACCTCATCAGCCCCAGCGGTCTGCATGCAGCGGCGGTTCCTAATAGCCGCAATCCACGGGTGGCGTAGACGGACATTATCTAAAACTTCTGAAAGACTACCACTGGACTGACCACCCTGAGCCGCGGGTCCGGGCCGCCACTACTACTCCCAGCGTCTCCCTATCGCCCGGATCCGCGTGCCCCACGGCCCAGGGGGCGAGTCAGCTTTGGCGTAGTCGGCAGGATCATTACCAACCCGCCACAAGCGGGTATTGCGTGCCTGAAGAAAATAGCACATGTACCTTAAAAAGAAGTTTCCCGCCGTCCGGAGTCGTTTCCCGCCATCTGGAGCCGATTCCCGCCATCAGACGCCATCTTGGACCATTTCCCGCCATCTTCATCCGTTTTTCCCGCCCTGGCAGAGCGGACGCCATTATGTGCGCACCAAAAGACAGCAGGAAGCCACCTCCCATCGTGGGCCAGATCCCAGAATGGCGCCAAAGAAGAAGCCCGCCCCCACCAGCCATGAATGCAGCAGTGGAGATGTCCATCAACATGGGGGGGCTGCCCCTGAAAGTGATTGTCAGCAGAATGCCCCAGGACCACCCCCCATGGGGGCAGAAAGAGAAGAAAACTGTGGGGCAGGGCGCGGTCTGGATCAGTCTGGCCAGGCCGCACCGGAGATGAAGGGGGAAATCAGTTCCAGTACCCTGGCAAAGGGCCTGCTGCAAGCTACACCACCATGCAGCCTCACCGAGCTGTTAGCCTATCTCCCCAAGGAGGACCCCGAATATACACGGGCGACGTTGGAAGAGCTGGACCGGAGGATGGTCCGGGCGCAGCAGGACGTGATCGCCGGATGGAAGAAGGAAGTGGCCCGGCGGGCTGTGATCCTGCAGCCGAAGGCGCCATCGACGAGCAACGCACCAGCCACCGAGGGCAGTGAAGGCAGAGCGGAGACCAAGGACGACGCCGCGGAGGAGGCCGCGACAGCAGAGGCAGGTAACGGAGACGCCCCTGCACCGAATCCTAAGGCCGCCGATCTGCCCCTGCACCCCGTCGCGGAGCCCAACGCACCGGGACCCGCCGTCGACACCGTGCCCCCACCGCCATCAACCGGCCCCCAGGCCGCAGACGCTGCCAGTGAGCCCCGCCCCACGCCGTACCCTCTGACCCCGGGCGTGCTCAGCCAACCGCCATCGCAGGCCCGGCCGCAAGGCTCTGTGACCCCGGGCGCCGCTGCCCTGACGGAACCCCCCGCACCTGCTGTACCACCCTTGGGAGCAACAAGGAAACGATCAGCACGGGCCTGGTCGCAAGGTCACGTGCCCCCGGGCGCCGCCAACCCACTTGCGCCCCCTGCTGCTGCAGTACCACCACTGGGCGCGGATCTCTTCGCCCAACACACCACTCCAGATGGGCGGCCTTTCATCTGGCCCCCCGAATTTGTCAAACCCCGCTTCCGGAGGAGCCCGCCCGCAGAGGTCGATGTACCCTCTGAGCCCCTCATACCTGCTCCGGCGCCTCAGGAAATCCCCCAGCTGCCATTGGAAGACGCCCAGTTTGAATGGGACCCCACAGGGGAGGACCTGATGGGGTTCATGAAAGAAACACGAGCGGGCGCAGCTGAACGGCGGGAGCCCTGCCGCCAACAGCTGAAGATGTTTGAGAAGGAGCAGCGAGAGCGGCGGGTGAAGCAAGAGAAGCTGCAGGTCCAGAGCGCGGAGCAGAAAATGAAGGCGCGGCGAGATCCCCGAACTGCCCGCAGACCCCGAGTCACCGGGACTGTTGTGAAGTTCCAGATGGAGCGCGGCTGGGGTTTCATCCGAGACCCCGAGACCATCAGTGATGTCTTTGTGACAAGGAGAGATGTGGAGAGTCACCTACCGGAAGGCCATCGTGGGTGGGATCTCTTTCCAGGCAATGTGGTGTCTTACACCCGACACCAGGGCGTGAAGGGATGGTACGCCCTACACGTCCGCCGAGTAGTAGAGGAGGAGGAACAGCACTACTCGGACGCCGAGTACCAGGAGGGCCCGGACGGGCCTGAAGATCAGTATGAGGAGGAAGAAGGAGCGTCACGAAGACACCGTTACCAGTGAACGGTCAAGTGGCATTGTAAATAGTTACCCGTAAGGGTGAAAAGGAACTGTGTGGGACTGTTTCAAAGTGAGTGTGGTCCCCGTTGGGACTGATATAGGACTGTTTAAAAATTGCCCTATCCCCTAAGTAACCTGGCTGAGGACTGAGAACAGCCATCCCTCTTCCCCTAACAGGCTGAGGACTGTGAGCAGCCATTCCACTACCCCCACCGGCCGCGGACTGGGAATGGCCAATCCCATGTATACAGTTGCGCTTCTTAAAGCGCCCCCTACTGGTTTTATAAAAAGCCTTCACGGTCTACCTCAAGACAAATTTGCTGGACTGTTGCACTTAGAAGAAGAAAGAACACCTGGTCGCAAGTTGCACCGCGGCCATAATCCAAGAATCCAAGAATGCGCTTTACTTAAAAATGTTTTACATGAGAAAGTTTTATATGCTGCTAGATGATAATGCAAATGTTTTATAAGATGTTTCATACAAAAGAGTTCCAGAAGTATTAATATGTGTTTTATGATAGTGTGACAAGAAAAAGAAAGATGTGTCCCATAAAGGGAACTGAACAATGTCGTCCGTTTCTAAATGTAAAAAGTTATTGAAAAAGTTTTGCATGTCCTGTAATCAACTGTTTTTGCTCTTTTCCAGCCCGAGGACGTGCTGTGCTTTACCAGGGGGGAATGTAGCGCCCCGAGGGTTCGGCCGCTACAGGGGTATTGCACCTCAGACCAGAGGTGTGATATTCCACTCCCAGGTAAGGATGGAGTATGGACCAGGGCTCAGTTAGCTGCATACAGCACACACACCCCATTTCCGAGGGACAGCTCAACGGTGCTCCCACTAGACAGAAGTGCAGGCAAGCCCGACCATTTCCCTGCTGGAGTAGGGAGGGGGGTGGAACACCCAGTGCTGTAGGGGCAGATAGGGGTTGGTTCCTGAGCGTAGGAAGGAGCTCATTGGTTGCTGGTCACCTGGGCTCATGGTCAGAGGGAGGTATAAAAGGTGGGCACCATCTTAGATCTGGGTTCAGTCTAGAGGGGAGAAGACAGGGAGTAGAGGCTCTGTAGGAGCTCTACTCCAGGAGGGCCTGGTGAGAGGCCGAGGAGGAGGTGAAGGGGAGCTGTGGTGCCACCTGAGCCCAGCTCCACGAGAAAGGGAGGAGAAGAAAGAACAGGAAAGACGGAGGAGAGCCAGAGAAACAGAGGGACTCAGGAACAAGAAGGTGGAAGGGACCCTAAGAACCCACGAGAATCCAGGGTGAAGGGTCAGGCAGATTAAGGGTAACGGATCCCAAGTTGGTGGAGGAAAAGCTACCCTCAGCCAAAGACCGGTCGTCGTGATCATATATTGGTGCGACACCTCATCAAACCTGATAGGAAGGCACCATATAGGACAGCGGAGAACGGGGCTCACGTTTAACCGCACAGGTCCGCGGCAGCTGGACAAAAGTGGGTCACTGGTGAGGCAGGCCATAGAAAGGATAAAAGGGGGTCCTGTGCTATGCTCCGGAACTGCCTGGGAGTTGACCGAGCTCCGCACCTGGTGGACGCAGCACGGCTCGGGCAGTCATTGCCAGCTGAAGTGACTTGGAAACTAACTGTGAGTAAAGACCCTGGACTGTAACTTGTTGTCTGTGTGCTCCTTCGCGCCTCCAGCACTACCAGCACTGGGACTCTCACTACCATCACTCCCACCATCCACTATACTGCCCTGGGGCCGCACTCTTCCCGTAGGGAGTCACACTACCCTAGCTGCACACCTCATCAGCCCCAGCGGTCTGCATGCAGCGGCGGTTCCTAATAGCCGCAATCCACGGGTGGCGTAGTCGGACATTATCTAAAACTTCTGAAAGACTACCACTGGACTGACCACCCTGAGCCGCGGGTCCGGGCCGCCACTACTACTCCCAGCTTCTCCCTATCGCCCGGATCCGCGTGCCCAACGGCCCAGGGGGCGAGTCAGATGCAGAAAAAAATTATTTTTAATTTGCAACCTGATGGAGGTCAGTATAGATGGACTAATAGACCAAGTCCCACACACTGCTAGAAGCCCAAATATTTTTTCAGAGCTAGATGCAGAAAAAAATTATATTCATTTTGCAACCTGATGGAGGTCAGTATAGATGGACTAATAGACCAAGTCCCACACACTGCTAGAAGCCCAAATATTTTTTCAGAGCTAGATGCAGAAAAAAATTATTTTTAATTTGCAACCTGATGGAGGTCAGTATAGATGGACTAATAGACCAAGTTCCACACACTGCTAGAAGCCCAAATATTTTTTCAGAGCTAGATGCAGAAAAAAATTATATTCAATTTGCAACCAGATGGAGGTCAGTATAGATGGTCTAATGGAACAAGTTCCACACACTGCTAGAAGGCCAAATATTTTTTCAGAGCTAGATGCAGAAAAAAATTATATTTAATTTGCAACCTGATGGAAGTCAGTATAGATAGACAAATAGAACAAGTCACACACACTGCTAGAAGCCCAAATATTTTTTCAGTGCTATATGCAGAAAAAAATTATTTTTAATTTGCAACCTGATGGAGGTCAGTATAGATGGACTAATAGACCAAGTCCCACACACTGCTAGAAGCCCAAATATTTTTTCAGAGCTAGATGCAGAAAAAAATTATATTCATTTTGCAACCTGATGGAGGTCAGTATAGATGGACTAATAGACCAAGTCCCACACACTGCTAGAAGCCCAAATATTTTTTCAGAGCTAGATGCAGAAAAAAATTATATTCAATTTGCAACCAGATGGAGGTCAGTATAGATGGTCTAATGGAACAAGTCCCACACACTGCTAGAAGCCCAAATATTTTTTCAGAGCTAGATGCAGAAAAAAAATGTTTTTAATTTCCAACCTGATGGAGGTCAGTATAGATGGACTAATAGACCAAGTCCCACACACTGCTAGAAGCCCAAATATTTTTTCAGAGCTAGATGCCGAAAAAAATTATATTCAATTTGCAACCTGATGGAGGTCAGTATAGATGGACTAATAGACCAAGTCCCACACACTGCTAGAAGCCCAAATATTTTTTCAGAGCTAGATACAGAAAACAAATAATATTCAATTTGCAACCTGGTGGAGGTCAGAATAGATGGACTAATAGAACAAGTCGCACACACTGCTAGAAGCCCAAATATTTTTTCAGAGCTAGATGCAGAAAAAAATTATTTTTAATTTGCAACCTGATGGAGGTCAGTATAGATGGACTAATAGACCAAGTTCCACACACTGCTAGAAGGCCAAATATTTTTTCAGAGCTAGATGCAGAAAAAAATTATATTCATTTTGCAACCTGATGGAGGTCAGTATAGATGTACTAATAGACCAAGTCCCACACACTGCTAGAAGCCCAAATATTTTTTCAGAGCTAGATGCAGAAAAAAATTATATTCAATTTGCAACCAGATGGAGGTCAGTATAGATGGTCTAATGGAACAAGTCCCACACACTGCTAGAAGCCCAAATATTTTTTCAGAGCTAGATGCAGAAAAAAAATATTTTTAATTTGCAACCTGATGGAGGTCAGTATAGATGGACTAATAGACCAAGTCCCACACACTGCTAGAAGCCAAAATATTTTTTCAGAGCTAGATGCAGAAAAAAATTATATTCAATTTGCAACCTGATGGAGGTCAGTATAGATGGACTAATAGACCAAGTCCCACACACTGCTAGAAGCCCAAATATTTTTTTCAGAGCTAGATGCAGAAAACAAATAATATTCAATTTGCAACCTGGTGGAGGTCAGAAGAGATGGACTAATAGAACAAGTCCCACACACTGCTAGAAGCCCAAATATTTTTTCAGAGCTAGATGCAGAAAAAAAATATTTTTAATTTGCAACCTGATGGAGGTCAGTATAGATGGACTGATAGACCAAGTCCCACACACTGCTAGAAGCCCAAATATTTTTTCAGAGCTAGATGCAGAAAAAAATTATATTCAATTTGCAACCTGATGGAGGTCAGTATAGATGGACTAATAGAACAAGTCCCACACACTGCTAGAAGCCCAAATATTTTTTCAGAGCTAGATGCAGAAAAAAATTATTTTTAATTTGCAAACTGATGGAGGTCAGTATAGATGAACCAATAGACCAAGTCCCACACACTGCTAGAAGCCCAAATATTTTTTCAGAGCTAGATGCAGAAAAAAATTATATTCAATTTGCAACCAGATGGAGGTCAGTATAGATGGACTAATAGAACAAGTCCCACACACTGCTAGAAGCCCAAATATTTTTTCAGAGCTAGATGTAGAAAAAAATTATATTCAATTTACAACCAGATGGAGGTCAGTATAGATGGTCTAATGGAACAAGTCCCACACACTGCTATAAGCCCAAATATTTTTTCAGAGCTAGATGCAGAAAAAAAATATTTTTAATTTGCAACCTGATGGAGGTCAGTATAGATGGACTAATAGACCAAGTCCCACACACTGCTAGAAGCCCAAATATTTTTTCAGAGCTAGATGCAGAAAAAAATTATATTCAATTTGCAACCTGATGGAGGTCAGTATAGATGGACTAATAGACCAAGTCCCACACACTGCTAGAAGCCCAAATATTTTTTTCAGAGCTAGATGCAGAAAACAAATAATATTCAATTTGCAACCTGGTGGAGGTCAGAAGAGATGGACTAATAGAACAAGTCCCACACACTGCTAGAAGCCCAAATATTTTTTCAGAGCTAGATGCAGAAAAAAAATATTTTTAATTTGCAACCTGATGGAGGTCAGTATAGATGGACTGATAGACCAAGTCCCACACACTGCTAGAAGCCCAAATATTTTTTCAGAGCTAGATGCAGAAAAAAATTATATTCAATTTGCAACCTGATGGAGGTCAGTATAGATGGACTAATAGAACAAGTCCCACACACTGCTAGAAGTCCAAATATTTTTTCAGAGCTAGATGCAGAAAAAAATTATATTCAATTTGCAACCAGATGGAGGTCAGTATAGATGGTCTAATGGAACAAGTCCCACACACTGCTAGAAGCCCAAATATTTTTTCAGAGCTAGATGCAGAAAAAAAATATTTTTAATTTGCAACCTGATGGAGGTCAGTATAGATGGACTAATAGACCAAGTCCCACACACTGCTAGAAGCCCAAATATTTTTTCAGAGCTAGATGCAGAAAAAAATTATATTCAATTTGCAACCTGATGGAGGTCAGTATAGATAGACTAATAGACCAAGTCCCACACACTGCTAGAAGCCCAAATATTTTTTAAGAGCTAGATGCAGAAAACAAATAATATTCAATTTGCAACCTGGTGGAGGTCAGAATAGATGGACTAATAGAACAAGTCCCACACACTGCTAGAAACCCAAATATTTTTTCAGAGCTAGATGCAGAAAAAAATTATATTCAATTTGCAACCTGATGGAGGTCAGTATAGATGGACTAATAGAACAAGTCCCACACACTGCTAGAAGCCCAAATATTTTTTCAGAGCTAGATGCAGAAAAAAATTATTTTTAATTTGCAACCTGATGGAGGTCAGTATAGATGGACCAATAGACCAACTCCCACACACTGCTAGAAGCCCAAATATTTTTTCAGAGCTAGATGCAGAAAAAAATTATATTCAATTTGCAACCAGATGGAGGTCAGTATAGATGGACAAATAGACCAAGTCCCACACACTGCTAGAAGCCCAAATATTTTTTCAGAGCTAGATGCAGAAAAAAATTATTTTTAATTTGCAACCTGATGGAGGTCAGTATAGATGGACTAATAGAACAAGTCCCACACACTGCTAGAAGCCCAAATATTTTTTCAGAGCTAGATGCAGAAAAAAAATATATTCAATTTGCAACCTGACGGAGGTCAGTATAGATGGACTAATAGAACAAGTCCCACACACTGCTAGAAGCCCAAATATTTTTTCAGAGCTAGATGCAGAAAAAAATTATATTCAATTTGCAACCTGATAGAGGTCAGTATAGATGGACTAATAGAACAAGTCCCACACACTGCTAGAAGCCCAAATATTTTTTCAGAGCTAGATGCAGAAAAAAATTATATTCAATTTGCAACCTGATGGAGGTCAGTATAGATGGACATATAGAACAAGTCCCACACACTGCTAGAAACCCAAATATTTTTTTCAGAGCAAGATGAAGAAAAAAATTATTTTTAATTTGCATCCTGATGGAGGTCAGTATAGATGGACTAATAGAACAAGTCCCACACACAGCTAACAGCCCAAATATTTTTTCAGAGCTAGATGCAGAAAAAAATTATTTTTAATTTGCAACCTGATGGAGGTCAGTATAGATGGACTAATAGACCAAGTCCCACAGACTGCTAGAAGGCCAAAGATTTTTTCAGAGATAGATGCAGATAAAAATTATATTCACTTTGCAACCTGATGGAGGTCAGTATAGATGGACTTATAGAACAAGTCCCACACACTGCTAGAAGCCCAAATATTTTTTCAGAGCTAGATGCAGAAAAAAATTATTTTTAGTTTGCAACCTGATGGAGGTCAGTAAAGATGGACTAATAGACTAAGTCCCAAACACTGCTAGAAGCCCAAATATTTTTTCAGAGCTAGATGCAGAAAAAAATTATATTAAATTTGCAACCTGATGGAGGTCAGTATAGATGGACTTATAGACCAAGTCCCACACACTGCTAGAAGCCCAAATATTTTTTCAGAGCTAGATGCAGAAAAAAATTATATTCAATTTGCAACCTGATGGAGGTCAGTATAGATGGACTAACAGAACAAGTCCCACACACTGCTAGAAGCCCAAATATTTTTTCAGAGCTAGATGCAGAAAAAAAATATTTTTAATTTGCAACCTGATGGAGGTCAGTATAGATGGACTAATAGACCAAGTCCCACACACTGCTAGAAGCCCAAATATTTTTTTAGAGCTAGATGCAGAAAAAAATTATATTCAATTTGCAACCTGATGGAGGTCAGTATAGATTGACTTATAGAACAAGTCCCACACACTGCTAGAAGCCCAAATATTTTTTCATAGCTAGATGCAGAAAAAAAATATTTTTAATTTGCATCCTGATGGAGGTCAGTATAGATGGACTAATAGACCAAGTTCCACACACTGCTAGAAGGCCAAATATTTTTTCAGAGCTAGCTGCAATAAAAAATTATATTCAATTTGCAACCTGATGGAAGTCAGTATAGAAGGACAAATAGAACAAGTCCCACACACTGCTAGAAGCCCAAATATTTTTTCAGATCTATAAGCAGAAAAAAATTATTTTTAATTTGCAACCTGATGGAGGTCAGTATAGATGGACTAATAGACCAAGTCCCACACACTGCTAGAAGCCCAAATATTTTTTCAGAGCTAGATGCAGAAAAAAATTATATTCATTTTGCAACCTGATGGAGGTCAGTATAGATGGACTAATAGACCAAGTACCACACACTGCTAGAAGCCCAAATATTTTTTCAGAGCTAGATGCAGAAAAAAATTATATTCAATTTGCAACCAGATGGAGGTCAGTATAGATGGTCTAATGGAACAAGTCCCACACACTGCTAGAAGCCCAAATATTTTTTCAGAGCTAGATGCAGAAAAAAAATATTTTTAATGTGCAACCTGATGGAGGTCAGTATAGATGGACTAATAGACCAAGTCCCACACACTGCTAGAAGCCCAAATATTTTTTCAGTGCTAGATGCAGAAAAAAATTATATTCAATTTGCAACCTGATGGAGGTCAGTATAGATGGACTAATAGACCATGTCACACACTGCTATAAGCCCAAATATTTTTTCAGAGCTTGATACAGAAAACAAATAATATTCAATTTGCAACCTGGTGGAGGTCAGAATAGATGGACTAATAGAACAAGTCCCACACACTGCTAGAAGCCCAAATGTTTTTTCAGAGCTAGATGCAGAAAAAAATTATTTTTAATTTGCAACCTGATGGAGGTCAGTATAGATGGACTGATAGACCAAGTCCCACACACTGCTAGAAGCCCAAATATTTTTTCAGAGCTAGATGCAGAAAAAAATTATATTCAATTTGCAACCTGATGGAGGTCAGTATAGATGGACTAATAGAACAAGTCCCACACACTGCTAGAAGCCCAAATATTTTTTCAGAGCTAGATGCAGAAAAAAAATATTTTTAATTTGCAACCTGATGGAGGTCAGTATAGATGGACTAATAGACCAAGTCCCACACACTGCTATAAGCCCAAATATTTTTTCAGAGCTATATGCAGAAAAAAATTATATTCAATTTGCAACCTGATGGAGGTCAGTATAGATGGACTAATAGAACAAGTCCCACACACTGCTAGAAGCCCAAATATTTTTTCAGAGCTAGATGCAGAAAAAAAATATTTTTAATTTGCAACCTGATGGAGGTCAGTATAGATGGACTGATAGACCATGTCCCACACACTGCTAGAAGCCCAAATATTTTTTCAGAGCTAGATGCAGAAAAAAATTATATTCAATTTGCAACCTGATGGAGGTCAGTATAGATGGACTAATAGAACAAGTCCCACACACTGCTAGAAGCCCAAATATTTTTTCAGAGCTAGATGCAGAAAAAAAATATTTTTAATTTGCAACCTGATGGAGGTCAGTATAGATGGACCAATAGATCAAGTCCGACACACTGCTAGAAGCCCAAATATTTTTTCAGTGCTAGATGCAGAAAAAAATTATATTCAATTTGCAACCAGATGGAGGTCAGTATAGATGGACTAATAGAACAAGTCCCACACACTGCTAGAAGCCCAAATATTTTTTCAGAGCTAGATGTAGAAAAAAATTATATTCAATTTGGAACCTGATGGAGGTCAGTGTAGATGGACATATAGAACAAGTGCCACACACTGCTAGAAGCCCAAATATTTTTTCAGAGCTAGATGAAGAAAAAAATTATTTTTAATTTGCATCCTGATGGAGGTCAGTATAGATGGACTGATAGACCAAGTCCCACACTCTGCTAGAAGCCCAAATATTTTTTCAGAGCTAGATGCAGAAAAAAATTATATTCAATTTGCAACCTGATGGAGGTCAGTATAGATGGACTAATAGAACAAGTCCCACACACTGCTAGAAGCCCAAATATTTTTTCAGAGCTAGATGCAGAAAAAAATTATTTTTAATTTGCAACCTGATGGAGGTCAGTATAGATGGAATAATAGAACAAGTCCCACAAACTGCTAGAAGCCCAAATATTTTTTCAGAGCTAGATGCAAAAAAAAATTATTTTTAATTTGCAACCTGATGGAGGTCAGTATAGATGGACTAATAGACCAAGTCCCACAAACTGCTAGAAGCCCAAATATTTTTTCAGAGCTAGATGCAGAAAAAAATTATATTCAATTTGCAACCTGATGGAGGTCAGTATAGATGGACTAATAGAACAAGTCCCACACACTGCTAGAAGCCCAAATATTTTTTCAGAGCTAGATGCAGAAAAAAAATATTTTTAATTTGCAACCTGATGGAGGTCAGTATAGATGGACTAATAGACCAAGTCCCACACAGTGCTAGAAGCCCAAATATTTTTTCAGAGCTAGATGCAGAAAAAAATTATATTCAATTTGCAACCTGATGGAGGTCAGTATAGATGGACTAATAGACCAAGTCCCACACACTGCTAGAAGCCCAAATATTTTTTCAGAGCTAGATGCAGAAAAAAATTATATTCAATTTGCAACCTGATGGAGGTCAGTATAGATGGACTAATAGAACAAGTCCCATACACTGCTAGAAGCCCAAATATTTTTTCAGAGCTAGATGCAGAAAAAAATTATTTTTAATTTGCAACCTGATGGAGGTCAGTATAGATGGACTGGTAGTCCAAGTCCCACACACTGCTAGAATCCCAAATATTTTTTCAGAGCTAGATGCAGAAAAAAATTATATACAATTTGCAACCTGATGGAGGTCAGTATAGATGGACTAATAGAACAAGTCCCACACACTGCTAGAAGCCCAAATATTTTTTCAGAGCTAGATGCAGAAAAAAATTATTTTTAATTTGCAACCTGATGGAGGTTAGTAGAGATGGACTAATAGAACAAGTCCCACACACTGCTAGAAGCCCAAATATTTTTTCAGAGCTAGATGCAGAAAAAAATTATATTCAATTTGCAACCTGATGGAGGTCAGTATAGATGGACTAATAGAACAAGTCCCACACACTGCTAGAAGCCCAAATATTTTTTCAGAGCTAGATGCAGAAAGAAATCATATTCAATTTGCAACCTGATGGAGGTCAGTATAGATGGACTAATAGAACAAGTCCCACACACTGCTAGAAGCCCACATATTTTTTCAGAGCTAGATGCAGAAAGAAATCATATACAATTTGCAACCTGATGGAGGTCAGTATAGATGGACTAATAGAACAAGTCCCACACACTGCTAGAAGCCCAAATATTTTTTCAGAGCTAGATGCAGAAAAAAATTATATTCAATTTGCAACCAGATGGAGGTCAGTATAGATGGACTAATAGAACAAGTCCCACACACTGCTAGAAGCCCAAATATTTTTTCAGAGCTAGATGCAGAAAAAAATTATATTAAATTTGGAACCTGATGGAGGTCAGTATAGATGGACATATAGAACTAGTCCCACACACTGCTAGAAGCCCAAATATTTTTTCAGAGCTAGATGAAGAAAAAAATTATTTTTAATTTGCATCCTGATGGAGGTCAGTATAGATGGACTGATAGACCATGTCCCACACTCTGCTAGAAGCCCAAATATTTTTTCAGAGCTAGATGCAGAAAAAAATTATATTCAATTTGCAACCTGATGGAGGTCAGTATAGATGGACTAATAGAACAAGTCCCACACACTGCTAGAAGCCCAAATATTTTTTCAGAGCTAGATGCAGAAAAAAAATATTTTTAATTTGCAACCTGATGGAGGTCAGTATAGATGGAATAATAGAACAAGTCCCACAAACTGCTAGAAGCCCAAATATTTTTTCCGAGCTAGATGCAGAAAAAAATTATTTTTAATTTGCAACCTGATGGAGGTCAGTATAGATGGACTAATAGACCAAGTCCCACAAACTGCTAGAAGCCCAAATATTTTTTCAGAGCTAGATGCAGAAAAAAATTATATTCAATTTGCAACCTGATGGAGGTCAGTATAGATGGACTAATAGAACAAGTCCCACACACTGCTAGAAGCCCAAATATTTTTTCAGAGCTAGATGCAGAAAAAAAATAATTTTAATTTGCAACCTGATGGAGGTCAGTATAGATGGACTAATAGACCAAGTCCCACACAGTGCTAGAAGCCCAAATATTTTTTCAGAGCTAGATGCAGAAAAAAATTATATTCAATTTGCAACCTGATGGAGGTCAGTATAGATGGACTAATAGACCAAGTCCCACACACTGCTAGAAGCCCAAATATTTTTTCAGAGCTAGATGCAGAAAACAAATAATATTCAGTTTGCAACCTGGTGGAGGTCAGAAAAGATGGACTAATAGAACAAGTCCCACACACTGCTAGAAGCCCAAATATTTTTTCAGAGCTAGATGCAGAAAAAAATTATTTTTAATTTGCAACCTGATGGAGGTCAGTATAGATGGACTGGTAGTCCAAGTCCCACACACTGCTAGAATCCCAAATATTTTTTCAGAGCTAGATGCAGAAAAAAATTATATACAATTTGCAACCTGATGGAGGTCAGTATAGATGGACTAATAGAACAAGTCCCACACACTGCTAGAAGCCCAAATATTTTTTCAGAGCTAGATGCAGAAAAAAATTATTTTTAATTTGCAACCTGATGGAGGTTAGTAGAGATGGACTAATAGAACAAGTCCCACACACTGCTAGAAGCCCAAATATTTTTTCAGAGCTAGATGCAGAAAAAAATGATATTCAATTTGCAACCTGATGGAGGTCAGTATAGATGGACTAATAGAACAAGTCCCACACACTGCTAGAAGCCCAAATATTTTTTCAGAGCTAGATGCAGAAAGAAATCATATTCAATTTGCAACCTGATGGAGGTCAGTATAGATGGACTAATAGAACAAGTCCCACACACTGCTAGAAGCCCAAATATTTTTTCAGAGCTAGATGCAGAAAGAAATCATATACAATTTGCAACCTGATGGAGGTCAGTATAGATGGACTAATAGAACAAGTCCCACACACTGCTAGAAGCCCAAATATTTTTTCAGAGCTAGATGCAGAAAAAAATTATATTCAATTTGCAACCTGATGGAGGTCAGTATAGATGGACTTATAGAACAAATCCCACACACTGCTAGAAGCCCAAATATTTTTTCAGAGCTAGATGAAGAAAAAAATAATTTTTAATTTGCATCCTGATGGAGGTCAGTATAGATGGACTGATAGACCAAGTCCCACACACTGCTAGAAGCCCAAATATTTTTTCAGAGCTAGATGCAGAAAAAAATTATATTCAATTTGCAACCTGATGGAGGTCAGTATAGATGGACTAATAAAACAATTCCCACACACTGCTAGAAGCCCAAATATTTTTTCAGAGCTAGATGCAGAAAAAAATTATATTCAATTTGCAACCAGATGGAGGTCAGTATAGATGGACTAATAGAACAAGTCCCACACACTGCTAGAAGCCCAAATATTTTTTCAGAGCTAGATGCAGAAAAAAATTATATTCAATTTGGAACCTGATGGAGGTCAGTATAGATGGACATATAGAACAAGTCCCACACACTGCTAGAAGCCCAAATATTTTTTCAGAGCTAGATGAAGAAAAAAATTATTTTTAATTTGCATCCTGATGGAGGTCAGTATAGATGGACTGATAGACCAAGTCCCACACTCTGCTAGAAGCCCAAATATTTTTTCAGAGCTAGATGCAGAAAAAAATTATATTCAATTTGCAACCTGATGGAGGTCAGTATAGATGGACTAATAGAACAAGTCCCACACACTGCTAGAAGCCCAAATATTTTTTCAGAGCTAGATGCAGAAAACAATTATTTTTAATTTGCAACCTGATGGAGGTCAGTATAGATGGACTAATAGACCAAGTCCCACAAACTGCTAGAAGCAGAAATATTTTTTCAGAGCTAGATGCAGAAAAAAATTATATTCAATTTGCAACCTGATGGAGGTCAGTATAGATGGACTAATAGAACAAGTCCCACACACTGCTAGAAGCCCAAATATTTTTTCAGAGCTAGATGCAGAAAAAAATTATTTTTAATTTGCAACCTGATGGAGGTCAGTATAGATGGACTGGTAGTCCAAGTCCCACGCACTGCTAGAATCCCAAATATTTTTTCAGAGCTAGATGCAGAAAAAAATTATATTCAATTTGCAACCTGATGGAGGTCAGTATAGATGGACTAATAGAACAAGTCCCACACACTGCTAGAAGCCCAAATATTTTTTCAGAGCTAGATGCAGAAAGAAATCATATTCAATTTGCAACCTGATGGAGGTCAGTATAGATGGACTAATAGAACAAGTCCCACACACAGCTAGAAGCCCAAATATTTTTTCAGAGCTAGATGCAGAAAGAAATCATATTCAATTTGCAACCTGATGGAGGTCAGTATAGATGGACTAATAGAACAAGTCCCACACACTGCTAGAAGCCCAAATATTTTTTCAGAGCTAGATGCAGAAAAAAATTATATTCAATTTGCAACCTGATGGAGGTCAGTATAGATGGACTTATAGAACAAATCCCACACACTGCTAGAAGCCCAAATATTTTTTCAGAGCTAGATGAAGAAAAAAATAATTGTTAATTTGCATCCTGATGGAGGTCAGTATAGATGGACTGATAGACCAAGTCCCACACACTGCTAGAAGCCCAAATATTTTTTCAGAGCTAGATGCAGAAAACAATTATATTCAATTTGCAACCTGATGGAGGTCAGTATAGATGGACTAATAAAACAATTCCCACACACTGCTAGAAGCCCAAATATTTTTTCAGAGCTAGATGCAGAAAAAAATTATATTCAATTTTCAACCAGATGGAGGTCAGTATAGATGGACTAATAGAACAAGTCCCACACACTGCTAGAAGCCCAAATATTTTTTCAGAGCTAGATTCAGAAAAAAAATATTTTTAATTTGCAACCTGATGGAGGTCAGTATAGATGGACTAATAGACCAAGTCCCACACACTGCTAGAAGCCCAAATATTTTTTCAGAGCTAGATGCAGAAAAAAATTATATTCAATTTGCAACCTGATGGAGGTCAGTATAGATGGACTAATAGACCAAGTCCCACACACTGCTAGAAGCCCACATATTTTTTCAGAGCTAGATGCAGAAAAAAAATATATTCAATTTGCAACCTGATGGAGGTCAGTATAGATTGACTAATAGAACGAGTCCCACACACTGCTAGAAGCCCAAATATTTTTTCAGAGCTAGATGAAGAAAAAAAATATATTCAATTTGCAACCTGATGGAGGTCAGTATAGATGGACTAATAGAACAAGTCCCACACACTGCTAGAAACCCAAATATTTTTTCAGAGCTAGATGCAGAAAAAAATTATTTTTAATTTGCAACCTGATGGAGGTCAGTATAGATGGACTAATAGACCAAGTCCCACACACTGATAGAAGCCCAAATATTTTTTCAGAGCTAGATGCAGAAAAAAAATATATTCAATTTGCAACCTGATGGAGGTCAGTATAGACGGACTAATAGAACAAGTCGCACACACTGCTAGAAGCCCAAATATTTTTTCAGAGCTAGATGCAGAAAAAAATTATATTCCATGTGCAACCTGATGGAGGTCAGTATAGTTGGACTAATAGAACAAGTCCCACACACTGCTAGAAGCCCAAATATTTTTTCAGAGCTAGATGCAGAAAAAAATTATTTTTAATTTGCAACCTGATGGAGGTCAGTATAGATGGACTGATAGACCAAGTCCCACACACTGCTAGAAGCCCAAATATTTTTTCAGAGCTAGATGCAGAAAAAAATTATATTCAATTTGAAACCTGATGGATTTTAGTATAGATGGACTAATAGAACAAGTCCCACACACTGCTAGAAGCCCAAATATTTTTTCAGAGCTAGATGCAGAAAAAAATTATTTTTATTTGCAACCTGATGGAGGTCAGTATAGATGGACTAATAGAACAAGTCCCACAAACTGCTAGAAGCCCAAATATTTTTTCAGAGCTAGATGTAGAAAAAAAATATTTTAAGTTGCAACCTGATGGAGGTCAGTATAGATGGACTGATAGACCAAATCCCACACACTGCTAGAAGCCCAAATATTTTTTCAGAGCTAGATGCAGAAAAAAATTATTTTTAATTTGCAACCTGATGGAGGTCAGTATAGATGGACTAATAGACCAAGTCCCACACACTACTAGAAGCCCAAATATTTTTTCAGAGCTAGATGCAGAAAAAAATTATATTCAATTTGCAACCTGATGGAGGTCAGTATAGATGGACATATAGAACAAGTCCCACACACTGCTAGAAGCCCAAATATTTTTTCAGAGCTAGATGAAGAAAAAAATTATTTTTAATTTGCATCCTGATGGAGGTCAGTATAGATGGACTGATAGACCAAGTCCCACACACTGCTAGAAGCCCAAATATTTTTTTAGAGCTAGATGCAGAAAAAAATTATATTCAATTTGCAACCTGATGGAGGTCAGTATAGATAGACTAATAGAACAAGTCCCACACACTGCTAGAAGCCCAAATATTTTTTCAGAGCTAGATGCAGAAAAAAATTATTTTTAATTTGCAACCTGATGCAGGTCAGTATAGATGGACCAATAGACCAAGTCCCACACACTGCTAGAAGCCCAAATATTTTTTCAGAACTAGATGCAGAAAATTTTTTTATTCAATTTGCAACCAGATGGAGGTCAGTATAGATGGACTAATAGAACAAGTCCCACACTCTGCTAGAAGCCCAAATATTTTTTCAGAGCCAGATGCATAAAAAATGTATTTTTAATTTGCAACCTGATGGAGGTCAGTATAGATGGACTGATAGACCAAGTCCCACACACTGCTAGAATCCCAAATATTTTTTCAGAGCTAGATGCAGAAAAAAATTATATTCAATGTGCAACCTGATGGAGGTCAGTATAGATGGACTAATAGAACAAGTCCCACACACTGCTAGAAGCCCAAATATTTTTTCAGAGCTAGATGCAGAAAAAAATTATTTTTAATATGCAACCTGATGGAGGTCAGTAGAGATGGACTAATAGAACAAGTCCCACACACTGCTAGAAGCCCAAATATTTTTTCAGAGCTAGATGCAGAAAGAAATCATATTCAATTTGCAACCTGATGGAGGTCAGTATAGATGGACTAATAGAACAAGTCCCACACACTGCTAGAAGCCCAAATATTTTTTCAGAGCTAGATGCAGAAAAAAATTATATTCAATTTGCAACCTGATGGAGGTCAGTATAGATGGACTAATAGAACAAGTCCCACACACTGCTAGAAGCCCAAATATTTTTTCAGAGCTAGATGCAGAAAGAAATCATATTCAATTTGCAACCTGATGGAGGTCAGTATAGATGGACTAATAGATCAAGTCCCACACACTGCTAGAAGCCCAAATATTTTTTCAGAGCTAGATTCAGAAAAAAATTATATTCAATTTGCAACCAGATGTAGGTCAGTATAGATGGACTAATAGAACAAGTCCAACACACTGCTAGAAGCCCAAATATTTTTTCAGAGCTAGATGCAGAAAAAAATTATTTTTAATTTGCAACCTGATGGAGGTCAGTACAGATGGACTAATAGAACAAGTCCCACACACTGCTAGAAGCCCAAATATTTTTTCAGAGCTAGATGCAGAAAAAAAATATATTCAATTTGCAACCTGATGGAGGTCAGTATAGATGGACTAATAGAACAAGTCCCACACACTGCTAGAATCCCAAATATTTTTTCAGAGCTAGATGCAGAAAAAAATTCTATTCAATTTGCAACCTAATGGAGGTCAGTATAGATGGACTAATAGAACATGTCCCACACACTGCTAGAAGCCCAAATATTTTTTCAGAGCTAGATGCAGAAAAAAATTATATTCAATTTGCAACCTGATGGAGGTCAGTATAGATGGACTTATAGAACAAGTCCCACACACTGCTAGAAGCCCAAATATTTTTTCAGAGCTAGATGCAGAAAAAATTATTTTTAGTTTGCAACCTGATGGAGGTCAGTAAAGATGGACTAATAGACCAAGTCCCAAACACTGCTAGAAGCCCAAATATTTTTTCAGAGCTAGATGCAGAAAAAAATTATATTAAATTTGCAACCTGATGGAGGTCAGTATAGATGGACTTATAGTCCAAGTCCCACACACTGCTAGAAGCCCAAATATTTTTTCAGAGCTAGATGCAGAAAAAAATTATATTCAATTTGCAACCTGATGGAGGTCAGTATAGATGGACTAACAGAACAAGTCCCACACACTGCTAGAAGCCCAAATATTTTTTCAGAGCTAGATGCAGAAAAAAAATATTTTTAATTTGCAACCTGATGGAGGTCAGTATAGATGGACTAATAGACCAAGTCCCACACACTGCTAGAAGCCCAAATATTTTTTCAGATCTATAAGCAGAAAAAAATTATTTTTAATTTGCAACCTGATGGAGGTCAGTATAGATGGACTAATAGACCAAGTCCCACACACTGCTAGAAGCCCAAATATTTTTTCAGAGCTAGATGCAGAAAAAAATTATATTCATTTTGCAACCTGATGGAGGTCAGTATAGATGGACTAATAGACCAAGTCCCACACACTGCTAGAAGCCCAAATATTTTTTCAAAGCTAGATGCAGAAAAAAAATATTTTTAATGTGCAACCTGATGGAGGTCAGTATAGATGGAATAATAGATCAAGTCCCACACACTGCTAGAAGCCTAAATATTTTTTCAGAGCTAGATGCAGAAAAAAATTATATTCAATTTGCAACCTGATGGAGGTCAGTATAGATGGACTAATAGACCATGTCACACACTGCTAGAAGCCCAAATATTTTTTCAGAGCTTGATACAGAAAACAAATAATATTCAATTTGCAACCTGGTGGAGGTCAGAATAGATGGACTAATAGAACAAGTCCCACACACTGCTTGAAGCCCAAATATTTTTTCAGAGCTAGATGCAGAAAAAAAATATTTTTAATTTGCAACCTGATGGAGGTCAGTATAGATGGACTAATAGAACAAGTCCCACACACTGCTAGAAGCCCAAATATTTTTTCAGAGCTAGATGCAGAAAAAAAATATTTTTAATTTGCAACCTGATGGAGGTCAGTATAGATGGACTAATAGACCAAGTCCCACACACTGCTAGAAGCCCAAATATTTTTTAGAGCTAGATGCAGAAAAAAATTATATTCAATTTGCAACCTGATGGAGGTCAGTATAGATGGACTAATAGACCAAGTCCCACACACTGCTAGAAGCCCAAATATTTTTTCAGAGCTAGATGCAGAAAACAAATAATATTCAATTTGCAACCTGGTGGAGGTCAGAATAGATGGACTAATAGAACAAGTCCCACACACTGCTAGAAGCCCAAATATTTTTTCAGAGCTAGATGCAGAAAAAAAATATTTTTAATTTGCAACCTGATGGAGGTCAGTATAGATGGACTGATAGACCAAGTCCCACACACTGCTAGAAGCCCAAATATTTTTTCAGAGCTAGATGCAGAAAAAAATTATATTCAATTTGCAACCTGATTGAGGTCAGTATAGATGGACTAATAGAACAAGTCCCACACACTGCTAGAAGCCCAAATATTTTTTCATAGCTAGATGCAGAAAAAAAATATTTTTAATTTGCAACCTGATGGAGGTCAGTATAGATGGACCAATAGACGAAGTCCGACACACTGCTAGAAGCCCAAATATTTTTTCAGAGCTAGATGCAGAAAAAAATTATATTCAATTTGCAACCAGATGGAGGTCAGTATAGATGGACTAATAGAACAAGTCCCACACACTGCTAGAAGCCCAAATATTTTTTCAGAGCTAGATGCAGAAAAAAATTATATTCAATTTGGAACCTGATGGAGGTCAGTATAGATGGACATATAGAACAAGTCCCACACACTGCTAGAAGCCCAAATATTTTTTCAGAGCTAGATGAAGAAAAAAATTATTTTTAATTTGCATCCTGATGGAGGTCAGTATAGATCGACTGATAGACCAAGTTCCACACACTGCTAGAAGCCCAAATATGTTTTCAGAGCTAGATGCAGAAAAAAATTATATTCAGTTTGCAACCTGATGGAGGTCAGTATAGATGGACTAATAGAACAAGTCCCAAACACTGCTAGAAGCCCAAATATTTTTTCAGAGCTAGATGCAGAAAAAAATTATTTTTAATTTGCAACCTGATGGAGGTCAGTATACATGGAATAATAGAACAAGTCCCACAAACTGCTAGAAGCCCAAATATTTTTTCAGAGCTAGATGCAGAAAAAAATTATTTTTAATTTGCAACCTGATGGAGGTCAGTATAGATGGACGAATAGACCAAGTCCCACACACTGCTATAAGCCCAAATATTTTTTCAGAGCTAGATGCAGAAAAAAATTATATTCAATTTGCAACCTGATGGAGGTCAGTATAGATGGACTAATAGACCAAGTCCCACACACTGCTAGAAGCCCAAATATTTTTTCAGAGCTAGATGCAGAAAAAAAATATTTTTAATTTGCAACCTGATGGAGGTCAGTATAGATGGACTAATAGACCAAGTCCCACACAGTGCTAGAAGCCCAAATATTTTTTCAGAGCTAGATGCAGAAAAAAATTATATTCAATTTGCAACCTGATGGAGGTCAGTATAGATGGACTAATAGAACAAGTCCCACACACTGCTAGAAGCCCAAATATTTTTTCAGAGCTAGATGCAGAAAACAAATAATATTCAATTTGCAACCTGGTGGAGGTCAGAAAAGATGGACTAATAGAACAAGTCCCACACACTGCTAGAAGCCCAATTATTTTTTCAGAGCTAGATGCAGAAAAAAATTATTTTTAATTTGCAACCTGATGGAGGTCAGTATAGATGGACTGATAGTCCAAGTCCCACACACTGCTAGAATCCCAAATATTTTTTCAGAGCTAGATGCAGAAAAAAATTATATTCAATTTGCAACCTGATGGAGGTCAGTATAGATGGACTAATAGAACAAGTCCCACACACTGCTAGAAGCCCAAATATTTTTTCAGAGCTAGATGCAGAAAAAAATTATTTTTAATTTGCAACCTGATGGAGGTTAGTAGAGATGGACTAATAGAACAAGTCCCACACACTGCTAGAAGCCCAAATATTTTTTCAGAGCTAGATGCAGAAAAAAATTATATTCAATTTGCAACCTGATGGAGGTCAGTATAGATGGACTAATAGAACAAGTCCCACACACTGCTAGAAGCCCAAATATTTTTTCAGAGCTAGATGCAGAAAGAAATCATATTCAATTTGCAACCTGATGGAGGTCAGTATAGATGGACATATAGAACAAGTCCCACACACTGCTAGAAGCCCAAATATTTTTTCAGAGCTAGATGCAGAAAGAAATCATATTCAATTTGCAACCTGATGGAGGTCAGTATAGATGGACTAATAGAACAAGTCCCACACACTGCTAGAAGCCCAAATATTTTTTCAGAGCTAGATGCAGAAAAAAATTATTTTCAATTTGCAACCTGATGGAGGTCAGTATAGATGGACTTATAGAACAAATACCACACACTGCTAGAAGCCCAAATATTTTTTCAGAGCTAGATGCAGAAAAAAATTATATTCAATTTGGAACCTGATGGAGGTCAGTATAGATGGACATATAGAACAAGTCCCACACACTGCTAGAAGCCCAAATATTTTTTCAGAGCTAGATGAAGAAAAAAATTATTTTTAATTTGCATCCTGATGGAGGTCAGTATAGATCGACTGATAGACCAAGTTCCACACACTGCTAGAAGCCCAAATATGTTTTCAGAGCTAGATGCAGAAAAAAATTATATTCAGTTTGCAACCTGATGGAGGTCAGTATAGATGGACTAATAGAACAAGTCCCAAACACTGCTAGAAGCCCAAATATTTTTTCAGAGCTAGATGCAGAAAAAAATTATTTTTAATTTGCAACCTGATGGAGGTCAGTATACATGGAATAATAGAACAAGTCCCACAAACTGCTAGAAGCCCAAATATTTTTTCAGAGCTAGATACAGAAAAAAATTATTTTTAATTTGCAACCTGATGGAGGTCAGTATAGATGGACTAATAGACCAAGTCCCACACACTGCTATAAGCCCAAATATTTTTTCAGAGCTAGATGCAGAAAAAAATTATATTCAATTTGCAACCTGATGGAGGTCAGTATAGATGGACTAATAGACCAAGTCCCACACACTGCTAGAAGCCCAAATATTTTTTCAGAGCTAGATGCAGAAAAAAAATATTTTTAATTTGCAACCTGATGGAGGTCAGTATAGATGGACTAATAGACCAAGTCCCACACAGTGCTAGAAGCCCAAATATTTTTTCAGAGCTAGATGCAGAAAAAAATTATATTCAATTTGCAACCTGATGGAGGTCAGTATAGATGGACTAATAGACCAAGTCCCACACACTGCTAGAAGCCCAAATATTTTTTCAGAGCTAGATGCAGAAAACAAATAATATTCAATTTGCAACCTGGTGGAGGTCAGAAAAGATGGACTAATAGAACAAGTCCCACACACTGCTAGAAGCCCAATTATTTTTTCAGAGCTAGATGCAGAAAAAAATTATTTTTAATTTGCAACCTGATGGAGGTCAGTATAGATGGACTGATAGTCCAAGTCCCACACACTGCTAGAATCCCAAATATTTTTTCAGAGCTAGATGCAGAAAAAAATTATATTCAATTTGCAACCTGATGGAGGTCAGTATAGATGGACTAATAGAACAAGTCCCACACACTGCTAGAAGCCCAAATATTTTTTCAGAGCTAGATGCAGAAAAAAATTATTTTTAATTTGCAACCTGATGGAGGTTAGTAGAGATGGACTAATAGAACAAGTCCCACACACTGCTAGAAGCCCAAATATTTTTTCAGAGCTAGATGCAGAAAAAAATTATATTCAATTTGCAACCTGATGGAGGTCAGTATAGATGGACTAATAGAACAAGTCCCACACACTGCTAGAAGCCCAAATATTTTTTCAGAGCTAGATGCAGAAAGAAATCATATTCAATTTGCAACCTGATGGAGGTCAGTATAGATGGACATATAGAACAAGTCCCACACACTGCTAGAAGCCCAAATATTTTTTCAGAGCTAGATGCAGAAAGAAATCATATTCAATTTGCAACCTGATGGAGGTCAGTATAGATGGACTAATAGAACAAGTCCCACACACTGCTAGAAGCCCAAATATTTTTTCAGAGCTAGATGCAGAAAAAAATTATATTCAATTTGCAACCTGATGGAGGTCAGTATAGATGGACTTATAGAACAAATCCCACACACTGCTAGAAGCCCAAATATTTTTTCAGAGCTAGATGAAGAAAAAAATAATTTTTAATTTGCATCCTGATGGAGGTCAGTATAGATGGACTGATAGACCAAGTCCCACACACTGCTAGAAGCCCAAATATTTTTTCAGAGCTAGATGCAGAAAAAAATTATATTCAATTTGCAACCTGATGGACGTCAGTATAGATGGACTAATAAAACAAGTCCCACACACTGCTAGAAGCCCAAATATTTTTTCAGAGCTAGATGCAGAAAAAAATTATATTCAATTTGCAACCAGATGGAGGTCAGTATAGATGGACTAATAGAACAAGTCCCACAAACTGCTAGAAGCCCAAATATTTTTTCCGAGGTAGATTCAGAAAAAAAATATTTTTAATTTGCAACCTGATGGAGGTCAGTATAGATGGACTAATAGACCAAGTCCCACACACTGCTAGAAGCCCAAATATTTTTTCAGAGCTAGATGCAGAAAAAAATTATATTCAATTTGCAACCTGATGGAGGTCAGTATAGATGGACTAATAGACCAAGTCCCACACACTGCTAGAAGCGCACATATTTTTTCAGAGCTAGATGCAGAAAAAAAATATATTCAATTTGCAACCTGATGGAGGTCAGTATAGATGGACTAATAGAACGAGTCCCACACACTGCTAGAAGCCCAAATATTTTTTCAGAGCTAGATGCAGAAAAAAAATATATTCAATTTGCAACCTGATGGAGGTCAGTATAGTTGGACTAATAGAACAAGTACCACACACTGCTAGAAGCCCAAATATTTTTTCAGAGCTAGATGCAGAAAAAAATTATTTTTAATTTTCAACCTGATGGAGGTCAGTATAGATGGAATAATAGAACAAGTCCCACAAACTGCTAGAAGCCCCAATATTTTTTCAGAGCTAGATGCAGAAAAAAATTATTTTTAATTTGCAACCTGATGGAGGTCAGTATAGATGGACTAATAGACCAAGTCCCACACACTGCTATAAGCCCAAATATTTTTCAGAGCTAGATGCAGAAAAAAATTATATTCAATTTGCAACCTGATGGAGGTCAGTATAGATGGACTAATAGACCAAGTCCCACACACTGCTAGAAGCCCAAATATTTTTTCAGAGCTAGATGCAGAAAAAAAATATTTTTAATTTGCAACCTGATGGAGGTCAGTATAGATGGACTAATAGACCAAGTCCCACACAGTGCTAGAAGCCCAAATATTTTTTCAGAGCTAGATGCAGAAAAAAATTATATTCAATTTGCAACCTGATGGAGGTCAGTATAGATGGACTAATAGACCAAGTCCCACACACTGCTAGAAGCCCAAATATTTTTTCAGAGCTAGATGCAGAAAACAAATAATATTCAATTTGCAACCTGGTGGAGGTCAGAAAAGATGGACTAATAGAACAAGTCCCACACACTGCTAGAAGCCCAAATATTTTTTCAGAGCTAGATGCAGAAAAAAATTATTTTTAATTTGCAACCTGATGGAGGTCAGTATAGATGGACTGATAGTCCAAGTCCCACACACTGCTAGAATCCCAAATATTTTTTCAGAGCTAGATGCAGAAAAAAATTATATTCAATTTGCAACCTGATGGAGGTCAGTATAGATGGACTAATAGAACAAGTCCCACACACTGCTAGAAGCCCAAATATTTTTTCAGAGCTAGATGCAGAAAAAAATTATTTTTAATTTGCAACCTGATGGAGGTTAGTAGAGATGGACATATAGAACAAGTCCCACACACTGCTAGAAGCCCAAATATTTTTTCAGAGCTAGATGCAGAAAGAAATCATATTCAATTTGCAACCTGATGGAGGTCAGTATAGATGGACTAATAGAACAAGTCCCACACACTGCTAGAAGCCCAAATATTTTTTCAGAGCTAGATGCAGAAAAAAATTATATTCAATTTGCAACCTGATGGAGGTCAGTATAGATGGACTTATAGAACAAATCCCACACACTGCTAGAAGCCCAAATATTTTTTCAGAGCTAGATGAAGAAAAAAATAATTTTTAATTTGCATCCTGATGGAGGTCAGTATAGATGGACTGATAGACCAAGTCCCACACACTGCTAGAAGCCCAAATATTTTTTCAGAGCTAGATGCAGAAAAAAATTATATTCAATTTGCAACCTGATGGACGTCAGTATAGATGGACTAATAAAACAAGTCCCACACACTGCTAGAAGCCCAAATATTTTTTCAGAGCTAGATGCAGAAAAAAATTATATTCAATTTGCAACCAGATGGAGGTCAGTATAGATGGACTAATAGAACAAGTCCCACAAACTGCTAGAAGCCCAAATATTTTTTCCGAGGTAGATTCAGAAAAAAAATATTTTTAATTTGCAACCTGATGGAGGTCAGTATAGATGGACTAATAGACCAAGTCCCACACACTGCTAGAAGCCCAAATATTTTTTCAGAGCTAGATGCAGAAAAAAATTATATTCAATTTGCAACCTGATGGAGGTCAGTATAGATGGACTAATAGACCAAGTCCCACACACTGCTAGAAGCGCACATATTTTTTCAGAGCTAGATGCAGAAAAAAAATATATTCAATTTGCAACCTGATGGAGGTCAGTATAGATGGACTAATAGAACGAGTCCCACACACTGCTAGAAGCCCAAATATTTTTTCAGAGCTAGATGCAGAAAAAAAATATATTCAATTTGCAACCTGATGGAGGTCAGTATAGTTGGACTAATAGAACAAGTACCACACACTGCTAGAAGCCCAAATATTTTTTCAGAGCTAGATGCAGAAAAAAATTATTTTTAATTTGCAACCTGATGGAGGTTAGTAGAGATGGACATATAGAAGAAGTCCCACACACTGCTAGAAGCCCAAATATTTTTTCAGAGCTAGATGCAGAAAAAAATTATATTCAATTTGCAACCTGATGGAGGTCAGTATAGATGGACTAATAGAACAAGTCCCACACACTGCTAGAAGCCCAAATATTTTTTCAGATCTAGATGCAGAAAGAAATCATATTCAATTTGCAACCTGATGGAGGTCAGTATAGATGGACATATAGAACAAGTCCCACACACTGCTAGAAGCCCAAATATTTTTTCAGAGCTAGATGCAGAAAGAAATCATATTCAATTTGCAACCTGATGGAGGTCAGTATAGATGGACTAATAGAACAAGTCCCACACACTGCTAGAAGCCCAAATATTTTTTCAGAGCTAGATGCAGAAAAAAATTATATTCAATTTGCAACCTGATGGAGGTCAGTATAGATGGACTAATAGACCAAGTCCCACACACTGCTAGAAGCCCACATATTTTTTCAGAGCTAGATGCAGAAAAAAAATATATTCAATTTGCAACCTGATGGAGGTCAGTATAGATGGACTAATGGAACGAGTCCCACACACTGCTAGAAGCCCAAATATTTTTTCAGAGCTAGATGCAGAAAAAAAATATATTCAATTTGCAACCTGATGGAGGTCAGTATAGTTGGACTAATAGAACAAGTCCCACACACTGCTAGAAGCCCAAATATTTTTTCAGAGCTAGATGCAGAAAAAAATTATTTTTAAATTGCAACCTGATGGAGGTCAGTATAGATGGACTGATAGACCAAGTCCCACACACTGCTAGAAGCCCAAATATTTTTTCAGAGCTAGATGCAGAAAAAAATTATATTCAATTTGCAACCTGATGGAGGTCAGTATAGATGGACTAATAGAACAAGTCCCACACACTGCTAGAAGCCCAAATATTTTTTCAGAGCTAGATGCAGAAAAAAATTATTTTTATTTGCAACCTGATGGAGGTCAGTATAGATGGACTAATAGAACAAGTCCCACAAACTGCTAGAAGCCCAAATATTTTTTCAGAGCTAGATGCAGAAAAAAATTATTTTATTTTGCAACCTGATGGAGGTCAGTATAGATGGACTGATAGACCAAATCCCACACACTGCTAGAAGCCCAAATATTTTTTCAGAGCTAGATGCAGAAAAAAATTATTTTTAATTTGCAACCTGATGGAGGTCAGTATAGATGGACTAATAGACCAAGTCGCACACACTACTAGAAGCCCAAATATTTTTTCAGAGCTAGATGCAGAAAAAAATTATATTCAATTTGCAACCTGATGGAGGTCAGTATAGATGGACATATAGAACAAGTCCCACACACTGCTAGAAGCCCAAATATTTTTTCAGAGCTAGATGAAGAAAAAAATTATTTTTAATTTGCATCCTGATGGAGGTCAGTATAGATGGACTGATAGACCAAGTCCCACACACTGCTAGAAGCCCAAATATTTTTTTAGAGCTAGATGCAGAAAAAAATTATATTCAGTTTGCAACCTGATGGAGGTCAGTATAGATAGACTAATAGAACAAGTCCCACACACTGCTAGAAGCCCAAATATTTTTTCAGAGCTAGATGGAGAAAAAAATTATTTTTAATTTGCAACCTGATGGAGGTCAGTCTAGATGGACCAATAGACCAAGTCCCACACACTGCTAGAAGCCCAAATATTTTTTCAGAGCTAGATGCAGAAAAAAATTATATTCAATTTGCAACAAGATGGAGGTCAGTATAGATGGACTAATAGAACAAGTCCCACACTCTGCTAGAAGCCCAAATATTTTTTCAGAGCTAGATGCAGAAAAAAAATATTTTTAATTTGTAACCTGATGGAGGTCAGTATAGATGGACTGATAGACCAAGTCCCACACATTGCTAGAATCCCAAATATTTTTTCAGAGCTAGATGCAGAAAAAAATTATATTCAATGTGCAACCAGATGGAGGTCAGTATAGATGGACTAATAGAACAAGTCCCACACACTGCTAGAAGCCCAAATATTTTTTCAGAGCTAGATGCAGAAAAAAATTATTTTTAATTTGCAACCTGATGGAGGTCAGTAGAGATGGACTAATAGAACAAGTACCACACACTGCTAGAAGCCCAAATATTTTTTCAGAGCTAGATGCAGAAAGAAATCATATTCAATTTGCAACCTGATGGAGGTCAGTATAGATGGACTAATAGAACAAGTCCCACACAGTGCTAGAAGCCCAAATATTTTTTCAGAGCTAGATGCAGAAAAAAATTATATTCAATTTGCAACCTGATGGAGGTCAGTATAGATGGACTAATAAAACAAGTCCCACACACTGCTAGAAGCCCAAATATTTTTTCAGAGCTAGATGCACAAAGAAATCATATTCAATTTGCAACCTGATGGAGGTCAGTATAGATGGACATATAGAACAAGTCCCACACACTGCTAGAAGCCCAAATATTTTTTCAGAGCTAGATGAAGAAAAAAATTATTTTTAATTTGCATCCTGATGGAGGTCAGTATAGATGGACTGATAGACCAAGTCCCACACACTGCTAGAAGCCCAAATATTTTTTTAGAGCTAGATGCAGAAAAAAATTATATTCAATTTGCAACCTGATGGAGGTCAGTATAGATAGACTAATATAACAAGTCCCACACACGGCTAGAAGCCCAAATATTTTTTCAGAGCTAGATGCAGAAAAAAATTATTTTTAATTTGCAACCTGATGGAGGTCAGTATAGATGGACCAATAGACCAAGTCCCACACACTGCTAGAAGCCCAAATATTTTTTCAGAGCTAGATGCAGAAAAAAATTATATTCAATTTGCAACCAGATGGAGGTCAGTATAGATGGACTAATAGAACAAGTCCCACACTCTGCTAGAAGCCCAAATATTTTTTCAGAGCTAGATGCAGAAAGAAATCATATTCAATATGCAACCTGATGGAGGTCAGTATAGATGGACTAATAGAACAAGTCCCACACACTGCTAGAAGCCCAAATATTTTTTCAGAGCTAGATGCAGAAAAAAATTATATTCAATTTGCAACCTGATGGAGGTCAGTATAGATGGACTAATAGAACAAGTCCCACACACTGCTAGAAGCCCAAATATTTTTTCAGAGCTAGATGCAGAAAGAAATCATATTCAATTTGCAACCTGATGGAGGTCAGTATAGATGGACTAATAGAACAAGTCCCACACACTGCTAGAAGCCCAAATATTTTTTCAGAGCTAGTTGCAGAAAAAAATTATATTCAATTTGCAACCTGATGGAGGTCAGTATAGATGGACTTATAGATCAAGTCCCACACACTGCTAGAAGCCCAAATATTTTTTCAGAGCTAGATGAAGAAAAAAATAATTTTTAATTTGCATCCTGATGGAGGTCAGTATAGATGGACTTATAGACCAAGTCCCAAACACTGCTAGAAGCCCAAATATTTTTTCAGAGCTAGATGCAGAAAAAAATTATATTCAATTTGCAACCTGATGGAGGTCAGTATAGATGGACTAATAGAACAAGTCCCACACACTGCTAGAAGCCCAAATATGTTTTCAGAGCTAGATGCAGAAAAAAATTATATTCAATTTGCAACCTGATGGAGGTCAGTAGAGATGGACTAATAGAACAAGTCCCACACACTGCTAGAAGCCCAAATATTTTTTCAGAGCTAGATGCAGAAAAAAATTATATTCAATTTGCAACCTGATGGAGGTCAGTATAGATGGACTAATAAAACAAGTCCCACACACTGCTAGAAGCCCAAATATTTTTTCAGAGCTAGATGCAGAAAAAAATTATATTCAATTTGCAACCAGATGGAGGTCCGTATATATGGACTAATAGAACAAGTCCCACACACTGCTAGAAGCCCAAATATTTTTTCAGAGCTAGATGCAGAAAAAAATTATATTCAATTTGCAACCTGATGGAGGTCAGTATAGATGGACTAATAGACCAAGTCCCACACACTGCTAGAAGCCCACATATTTTTTCAGAGCTAGATGCAGAAAAAAAATATATTCAATTTGCAACCTGATGGAGGTCAGTATAGATGGACTAATAGAACGAGTCCCACACACTGCTAGAAGCCCAAATATTTTTTCAGAGCTAGATGCAGAAAAAAAATATATTCAATTTGCAACCTGATGGAGGTCAGTATAGTTGGACTAATAGAACAAGTCCCACACACTGCTAGAAGCCCAAATATTTTTTCAGAGCTAGATGCAGAAAAAAATTATTTTTAACTTGCAACCTGATGGAGGTCAGTATAGATGGACTGATAGACCAAGTCCCACACACTGCTAGAAGCCCAAATATTTTTTCAGAGCTAGATGCAGAAAAAAATTATATTCAATTTGCAACCTGATGGAGGTCAGTATAGATGGACTAATAGAACAAGTCCCACACACTGCTAGAAGCCCAATTATTTTTTCAGAGCTAGATGCAGAAAAAAATTATTTTTATTTGCAACCTGATGGAGGTCAGTATAGATGGACTAATAGAACAAGTCCCACAAACTGCTAGAAGCCCAAATATTTTTTCAGAGCTAGATGCAGAAAAAAATTATTTTACTTTGCAACCTGATGGAGGTCAGTATAGATGGACTGATAGACCAAATCCCACACACTGCTAGAAGCCCAAATATTTTTTCAGAGCTAGATGCAGAAAAAAATTATTTTTAATTTGCAACCTGATGGAGGTCAGTATAGATGGACTAATAGACCAAGTCGCACACACTACTAGAAGCCCAAATATTTTTTCAGAGCTAGATGCAGAAAAAAATTATATTCAATTTGCAACCTGATGGAGGTCAGTATAGATGGACATATAGAACAAGTCCCACACACTGCTAGAAGCCCAAATATTTTTTCAGAGCTAGATGAAGAAAAAAATTATTTTTAATTTGCATCCTGATGGAGGTCAGTATAGATGAACTGATAGACCAAGTCCCACACACTGCTAGAAGCCCAAATATTTTTTTAGAGCTAGATGCAGAAAAAAATTATATTCAGTTTGCAACCTGATGGAGGTCAGTATAGATAGACTAATAGAACAAGTCCCACACACTGCTAGAAGCCCAAATATTTTTTCAGAGCTAGATGGAGAAAAAAATTATTTTTAATTTGCAACCTGATGGAGGTCAGTCTAGATGGACCAATAGACCAAGTCCCACACACTGCTAGAAGCCCAAATATTTTTTCAGAGCTAGATGCAGAAAAAAATTATATTCAATTTGCAACAAGATGGAGGTCAGTATAGATGGACTAATAGAACAAGTCCCACACTCTGCTAGAAGCCCAAATATTTTTTCATAGCTAGATGCAGAAAAAAATTATTTTTAATTTGCAACCTGATGGAGGTCAGTATAGATGGACTGATAGACCAAGTCCCACACATTGCTAGAATCCCAAATATTTTTTCAGAGCTAGAGGCAGAAAAAAATTATATTCAATGTGCAACCAGATGGAGGTCAGTATAGATGGACTAATAGAACAAGTCCCACACACTGCTAGAAGCCCAAATATTTTTTCAGAGCTAGATGCAGAAAAAAATTATTTTTAATTTGCAACCTGATGGAGGTCAGTAGAGATGGACATATAGAACAAGTCCCACACACTGCTAGAAGCCCAAATATTTTTTCAGAGCTAGATGAAGAAAAAAATTATTTTTAATTTGCATCCTGATGGAGGTCAGTATAGATGGACTGATAGACCAAGTCCCACACACTGCTAGAAGCCCAAATATTTTTTTAGAGCTAGATGCAGAAAAAAATTATATTCAATTTGCAACCTGATGGAGGTCAGTATAGATAGACTAATAGAACAAGTCCCACACACGGCTAGAAGCCCAAATATTTTTTCAGAGCTAGATGCAGAAAAAAATTATTTTTAATTTGCAACCTGATGGAGGTCAGTATAGATGGACCAATAGACCAAGTCCCACACACTGCTAGAAGCCCAAATATTTTTTCAGAGCTAGATGCAGAAAAAAATTATATTCAATTTGCAACCAGATGGAGGTCAGTATAGATGGACTAATAGAACAAGTCCCACACTCTGCTAGAAGCCCAAATATTTTTTCAGAGCTAGATGTAGAAAGAAATCATATTCAATTTGCAACCTGATGGAGGTCAGTATAGATGGACTAATAGAACAAGTCCCACACACTGCTAGAAGCCCAAATATTTTTTCAGAGCTAGATGCAGAAAAAAATTATATTCAATTTGCAACCTGATGGAGGTCAGTATAGATGGACTAATAGAACAAGTCCCACACACTGCTAGAAGCCCAAATATTTTTTCAGAGCTAGATGCAGAAAGAAATCATATTCAATTTGCAACCTGATGGAGGTCTGTATAGATGGACTAATAGAACAAGTCCCACACACTGCTAGAAGCCCAAATATTTTTTCAGAGCTAGTTGCAGAAAAAAATTATATTCAATTTGCAACCTGATGGAGGTCAGTATAGATGGACTTATAGAACAAGTCCCACACACTGCTAGAAGCCCAAATATTTTTTCAGAGCTAGATGAAGAGAAAAATAATTTTTAATTTGCATCCTGATGGAGGTCAGTATAGATGGACTTATAGACCAAGTCCCAAACACTGCTAGAAGCCCAAATATTTTTTCAGAGCTAGATGCAGAAAAAAATTATATTCAATTTGCAACCTGATGGAGGTCAGTATAGATGGACTAATAGAACAAGTCCCACACACTGCTAGAAGCCCAAATATGTTTTCAGAGCTAGATGCAGAAAAAAATTATATTCAATTTGCAACCTGATGGAGGTCAGTAGAGATGGACTAATAGAACAAGTCCCACACACTGCTAGAAGCCCAAATATTTTTTCAGAGCTAGATGCAGAAAAAAATTATATTCAATTTGCAACCTGATGGAGGTCAGTATAGATGGACTAATAAAACAAGTCCCACACACTGCTAGAAGCCCAAATATTTTTTCAGAGCTAGATGCAGAAAAAAATTATATTCAATTTGCAACCAGATGGAGGTCCGTATATATGGACTAATAGAACAAGTCCCACACACTGCTAGAAGCCCAAATATTTTTTCAGAGCTAGATGCAGAAAAAAATTATATTCAATTTGCAACCTGATGGAGGTCAGTATAGATGGACTAATAGACCAAGTCCCACACACTGCTAGAAGCCCACATATTTTTTCAGAGCTAGATGCAGAAAAAAAATATATTCAATTTGCAACCTGATGGAGGTCAGTATAGATGGACTAATAGAACGAGTCCCACACACTGCTAGAAGCCCAAATATTTTTTCAGAGCTAGATGCAGAAAAAAAATATATTCAATTTGCAACCTGATGGAGGTCAGTATAGTTGGACTAATAGAACAAGTCCCACACACTGCTAGAAGCCCAAATATTTTTTCAGAGCTAGATGCAGAAAAAAATTATTTTTAAATTGCAACCTGATGGAGGTCAGTATAGATGGACTGATAGACCAAGTCCCACACACTGCTAGAAGCCCAAATATTTTTTCAGAGCTAGATGCAGAAAAAAATTATATTCAATTTGCAACCTGATGGAGGTCAGTATAGATGGACTAATAGAACAAGTCCCACACACTGCTAGAAGCCCAATTATTTTTTCAGAGCTAGATGCAGAAAAAAATTATTTTTATTTGCAACCTGATGGAGGTCAGTATAGATGGACTAATAGAACAAGTCCCACAAACTGCTAGAAGCCCAAATATTTTTTCAGAGCTAGATGCAGAAAAAAATTATTTTACTTTGCAACCTGATGGAGGTCAGTATAGATGGACTGATAGACCAAATCCCACACACTGCTAGAAGCCCAAATATTTTTTCAGAGCTAGATGCAGAAAAAAATTATTTTTAATTTGCAACCTGATGGAGGTCAGTATAGATGGACTAATAGACCAAGTCGCACACACTACTAGAAGCCCAAATATTTTTTCAGAGCTAGATGCAGAAAAAAATTATATTCAATTTGCAACCTGATGGAGGTCAGTATAGATGGACATATAGAACAAGTCCCACACACTGCTAGAAGCCCAAATATTTTTTCAGAGCTAGATGAAGAAAAAAATTATTTTTAATTTGCATCCTGATGGAGGTCAGTATAGATGGACTGATAGACCAAGTCCCACACACTGCTAGAAGCCCAAATATTTTTTTAGAGCTAGATGCAGAAAAAAATTATATTCAGTTTGCAACCTGATGGAGGTCAGTATAGATAGACTAATAGAACAAGTCCCACACACTGCTAGAAGCCCAAATATTTTTTCAGAGCTAGATGGAGAAAAAAATTATTTTTAATTTGCAACCTGATGGAGGTAAGTCTAGATGGACCAATAGACCAAGTCCCACACACTGCTAGAAGCCCAAATATTTTTTCAGAGCTAGATGCAGAAAAAAATTATATTCAATTTGCAACCTGATGGAGGTCAGTATAGATGGACTAATAGAACAAGTCCCACACACTGCTAGAAGCCCAATTATTTTTTCAGAGCTAGATGCAGAAAAAAATTATTTTTATTTGCAACCTGATGGAGGTCAGTATAGATGGACTAATAGAACAAGTCCCACAAACTGCTAGAAGCCCAAATATTTTTTCAGAGCTAGATGCAGAAAAAAATTATTTTACTTTGCAACCTGATGGAGGTCAGTATAGATGGACTGATAGACCAAATCCCACACACTGCTAGAAGCCCAAATATTTTTTCAGAGCTAGATGCAGAAAAAAATTATTTTTAATTTGCAACCTGATGGAGGTCAGTATAGATGGACTAATAGACCAAGTCGCACACACTACTAGAAGCCCAAATATTTTTTCAGAGCTAGATGCAGAAAAAAATTATATTCAATTTGCAACCTGATGGAGGTCAGTATAGATGGACATATAGAACAAGTCCCACACACTGCTAGAAGCCCAAATATTTTTTCAGAGCTAGATGAAGAAAAAAATTATTTTTAATTTGCATCCTGATGGAGGTCAGTATAGATGGACTGATAGACCAAGTCCCACACACTGCTAGAAGCCCAAATATTTTTTTAGAGCTAGATGCAGAAAAAAATTATATTCAGTTTGCAACCTGATGGAGGTCAGTATAGATAGACTAATAGAACAAGTCCCACACACTGCTAGAAGCCCAAATATTTTTTCAGAGCTAGATGGAGAAAAAAATTATTTTTAATTTGCAACCTGATGGAGGTAAGTCTAGATGGACCAATAGACCAAGTCCCACACACTGCTAGAAGCCCAAATATTTTTTCAGAGCTAGATGCAGAAAAAAATTATATTCAATTTGCAACAAGATGGAGGTCAGTATAGATGGACTAATAGAACAAGTCCCACACTCTGCTAGAAGCCCAAATATTTTTTCATAGCTAGATGCAGAAAAAAATTATTTTTAATTTGCAACCTGATGGAGGTCAGTAGAGATGGACTAATAGAACAAGTACCACACACTGCTAGAAGCCCAAATATTTTTTCAGAGCTAGATGCAGAAAGAAATCATATTCAATTTGCAACCTGATGGAGGTCAGTATAGATGGACTAATAGAACAAGTCCCACACACTGCTAGAAGCCCAAATATTTTTTCAGAGCTAGATGCAGAAAAAAATTATATTCAATTTGCAACCTGATGGAGGTCAGTATAGATGGACTAATAAAACAAGTCCCACACACTGCTAGAAGCCCAAATATTTTTTCAGAGCTAGATGCACAAAGAAATCATATTCAATTTGCAACCTGATGGAGGTCAGTATAGATGGACATATAGAACAAGTCCCACACACTGCTAGAAGCCCAAATATTTTTTCAGAGCTAGATGAAGAAAAAAATTATTTTTAATTTGCATCCTGATGGAGGTCAGTATAGATGGACTGATAGACCAAGTCCCACACACTGCTAGAAGCCCAAATATTTTTTTAGAGCTAGATGCAGAAAAAAATTATATTCAATTTGCAACCTGATGGAGGTCAGTATAGATAGACTAATAGAACAAGTCCCACACACGGCTAGAAGCCCAAATATTTTTTCAGAGCTAGATGCAGAAAAAAATTATTTTTAATTTGCAACCTGATGGAGGTCAGTATAGATGGACCAATAGACCAAGTCCCACACACTGCTAGAAGCCCAAATATATTTTCAGAGCTAGATGCAGAAAAAAATTATATTCAATTTGCAACCAGATGGAGGTCAGTATAGATGGACTAATAGAACAAGTCCCACACTCTGCTAGAAGCCCAAATATTTTTTCAGAGCTAGATGCAGAAAGAAATCATATTCAATTTGCAACCTGATGGAGGTCAGTATAGATGGACTAATAGAACAAGTCCCACACACTGCTAGAAGCCCAAATATTTTTTCAGAGCTAGATGCAGAAAAAAATTATATTCAATTTGCAACCTGATGGAGGTCAGTATAGATGGACTAATAGAACAAGTCCCACACACTGCTAGAAGCCCAAATATTTTTTCAGAGCTAGATGCAGAAAGAATTCATATTCAATTTGCAACCTGATGGAGGTCAGTATAGATGGACTAATAGAACAAGTCCCACACACTGCTAGAAGCCCAAATATTTTTTCAGAGCTAGATGCAGAAAAAAATTATATTCAATTTGCAACCTGATGGAGGTCAGTATAGATGGACTTATAGAACAAGTCCCACACACTGCTAGAAGCCCAAATATTTTTTCAGAGCTAGATGAAGAAAAAAATAATTTTTAATTTGCATCCTGATGGAGGTCAGTATAGATGGACTTATAGACCAAGTCCCAAACACTGCTAGAAGCCCAAATATTTTTTCAGAGCTAGATGCAGAAAAAAATTATATTCAATTTGCAACCTGATGGAGGTCAGTATAGATGGACTAATAGAACAAGTCCCACACACTGCTAGAAGCCCAAATATGTTTTCAGAGCTAGATGCAGAAAAAAATTATATTCAATTTGCAACCTGATGGAGGTCAGTAGAGATGGACTAATAGAACAAGTCCCACACACTGCTAGAAGCCCAAATATTTTTTCAGAGCTAGATGCAGAAAAAAATTATATTCAATTTGCAACCTGATGGAGGTCAGTATAGATGGACTAATAAAACAAGTCCCACACACTGCTAGAAGCCCAAATATTTTTTCAGAGCTAGATGCAGAAAAAAATTATATTCAATTTGCAACCAGATGGAGGTCCGTATATATGGACTAGTAGAACAAGTCCCACACACTGCTAGAAGCCCAAATATTTTTTCCGAGGTAGATTCAGAAAAAAAATATTTTTAATTTGCAACCTGATGGAGGTCAGTATAGATGGACTAATAGACCAAGTCCCACACACTGCTAGAAGCCCAAATATTTTTTCAGAGCTAGATGCAGAAAAAAATTATATTCAATTTGCAACCTGATGGAGGTCAGTAAAGATGGACTAATAGATCAAGTCCCACACACTGCTAGAAGCCCACATATTTTTTCAGAGCTAGATGCAGAAAAAAATAATATTGAATTTGCAACCTGATGGAGGTCAGTATAGATGGACTAATACAACTAGTCCCACACACTGCTAGAAGCCCAAATATTTTTTCAGAGCTAGATGCAGAAAAAAATTCTTTTTAATTTGCAACTTGATGGAGGTCAGTATAGATGGACTGATAGACCAAGTCCCACACACTGCTAGAAGCCCAAATATTTTTTCAGAGCTAGATGCAGAAAAAAAATATATTCAATTTGCAACCTGATGGAGGTCAGTATAGATGGACTAATAGAACGAGTCCCACACACTGCTAGAAGCCCAAATATTTTTCAGAGCTAGATGCAGCAAAAAATTATTTTTAATTTGCAACCTGATGGAGGTCAGTATAGATGGACTAATAGACCAAGTCCCACACACTGCTAGAAGCCCAAATATTTTTTCAGAGCTAGATGCAGAAAAAAAATATATTCAATTTGCAACCTGATGGAGGTCAGTATAGACGGACTAATAGAACAAGTCCCACACACTGCTAGAAGCCCAAATATTTTTTCAGAGCTAGATGCAGAAAAAAATCATATTCAATTTGCAACCTGATGGAGGTCAGTATAGATGGACTAATAGAACAAGTCCCACACACTGCTAGAAGCCCAAATATTTTTTCAGAGCTAGATGCAGAAAAAAATTATTTTTAATTTGCAACCTGATGGAGGTCAGTATAGATGGACTGATAGACCAAGTCCCACACACTGCTAGAAGCCCAAATATTTTTTCAGAGCTAGATGCAGAAAAAAATTATATTCAATTTGCAACCTGATGGAGGTCAGTATAGATGGACTAATAGAACAAGTCCCACACACTGCTAGAAGCCCAAATATTTTTTCAGAGCTAGATGCAGAAAAAAATTATTTTTAATTTGCAACCTGATGGAGGTCAGTATAGATGGACTAACAGAACAAGTCCCACAAACTGCTAGAAGCCCAAATATTTTTTCAGAGCTAGATGTAGAAAAAAATTATTTTAATTTGCAACCTGATGGAGGTCAGTATAGATGGACTAATAGAACAAGTCCCACACACTGCTAGAAGCCCAAATATTTTTTCAGAGCTAGATGCAGAAAAAAATTATATTCAAATTGCAACCTGATGGAGGTCAGTATAGATGGACTTATAGAACAAGTCCCACACACTGCTAGAAGCCCAAATATTTTTTCCGAGGTAGATTCAGAAAAAAAATATTTTTAATTTGCAACCTGATGGAGGTCAGTATAGATGGACTAATAGACCAAGTCCCACACACTGCTAGAAGCCCAAATATTTTTTCAGAGCTAGATGCAGAAAAAAATTATATTCAATTTGCAACCTGATGGAGGTCAGTAAAGATGGACTAATAGATCAAGTCCCACACACTGCTAGAAGCCCACATATTTTTTCAGAGCTAGATGCAGAAAAAAATAATATTGAATTTGCAACCTGATGGAGGTCAGTATAGATGGACTAATACAACTAGTCCCACACACTGCTAGAAGCCCAAATATTTTTTCAGAGCTAGATGCAGAAAAAAATTCTTTTTAATTTGCAACTTGATGGAGGTCAGTATAGATGGACTGATAGACCAAGTCCCACACACTGCTAGAAGCCCAAATATTTTTTCAGAGCTAGATGCAGAAAAAAAATATATTCAATTTGCAACCTGATGGAGGTCAGTATAGATGGACTAATAGAACGAGTCCCACACACTGCTAGAAGCCCAAATATTTTTCAGAGCTAGATGCAGCAAAAAATTATTTTTAATTTGCAACCTGATGGAGGTCAGTATAGATGGACTAATAGACCAAGTCCCACACACTGCTAGAAGCCCAAATATTTTTTCAGAGCTAGATGCAGAAAAAAAATATATTCAATTTGCAACCTGATGGAGGTCAGTATAGACGGACTAATAGAACAAGTCCCACACACTGCTAGAAGCCCAAATATTTTTTCAGAGCTAGATGCAGAAAAAAATCATATTCAATTTGCAACCTGATGGAGGTCAGTATAGATGGACTAATAGAACAAGTCCCACACACTGCTAGAAGCCCAAATATTTTTTCAGAGCTAGATGCAGAAAAAAATTATTTTTAATTTGCAACCTGATGGAGGTCAGTATAGATGGACTGATAGACCAAGTCCCACACACTGCTAGAAGCCCAAATATTTTTTCAGAGCTAGATGCAGAAAAAAATTATATTCAATTTGCAACCTGATGGAGGTCAGTATAGATGGACTAATAGAACAAGTCCCACACACTGCTAGAAGCCCAAATATTTTTTCAGAGCTAGATGCAGAAAAAAATTATTTTTAATTTGCAACCTGATGGAGGTCAGTATAGATGGACTAACAGAACAAGTCCCACAAACTGCTAGAAGCCCAAATATTTTTTCAGAGCTAGATGTAGAAAAAAATTATTTTAATTTGCAACCTGATGGAGGTCAGTATAGATGGACTAATAGAACAAGTCCCACACACTGCTAGAAGCCCAAATATTTTTTCAGAGCTAGATGCAGAAAAAAATTATATTCAAATTGCAACCTGATGGAGGTCAGTATAGATGGACTTATAGAACAAGTCCCACACACTGCTAGAAGCCAAATATTTTTTCAGAGATAGATGAAGAAAAAAATTATTTTTAATTTGCATCCTGATGGAGGTCAGTATAGATGGACTAATAGACCAAGTCCCACACACTGCTAGAAGCCCAAATATTTTTTCATAGCTAGATGCAGAAAAAAAATATATTCAATTTGCAACCAGATGGAGGTCAGTATAGATGGACTAATAGAACAAGTCCCACACACTGCTATAAGGCCAAATATTTTTTCAGAGCTAGATGCAGAAAAAATTATATTCAATTTGCAACCTGATGGAGGTCAATATAGATGGACTAATAGACCAAGTCCCACACACTGCTAGAAGCCCAAATATTTTTTCAGAGCTAGATGCAGAAAAAAATAATATTCACTTTGCAACCTGATGGAGGTCAGTATAGATGGACTAATAGAACAAGTCCCACACACTGCTAGAAGCCCAAATATTTTTTCAGAGCTAGATGCAGAAAAAAATTATTTTTAATTTGCAACCTGATGGAGGTCAGTATAGATGGACTGATAGACCAAGTCCCACACACTGCTAGAAGCCCAAATATTTTTTCAGAGCTAGATGCAGAAAAAAAATATATTAAATTTGCAACCTGATGGAGGTCAGTATAGATGGACTAATAGAACAAGTCACACAAACTGCTAGAAGCCAAAATATTTTTTCAGAGCTAGATGCAGAAAAAAAATATTTTAATTTGCTACCTGATGGAGGTCAGTGTAGATGGACTGATAGACCAAGTCCCACACACTGCTAGAAGCCCAAATATTTTTTCAGAGCTAGATGCAGAAAAAAAATATATTAAATTTGCAACCTGATGGAGGTCAGTATAGATGGACTAATAGAACAAGTCACACAAACTGCTAGAAGCCAAAATATTTTTTCAGAGCTAGATGCAGAAAAAAAATATTTTAATTTGCTACCTGATGGAGGTCAGTGTAGATGGACTGATAGACCAAGTCCCACACACTGCTAGAAGCCCAAATATTTTTTCAGAGCTAGATGCAGAAAAAAATTATATTCAATTTGCAACCTGATGGAGGTCAGTATAGGTGGACTAATGAACAAGTCCCACACACTGCTAGAAGCCCAAATATTTTTTCAGAGCTAGATGCAGAAAAAAATTATATTCAATTTGCAACCTGATGGAGGTCAGTATAGATGGACTAATAGAACAAGTCCGACACACTGCTAGAAGCCCAAATATTTTTTCAGAGCTAGATGCAGAAAAAAATTATATTCAATTTGCAACCTGATGGAGGTCAGTATAGATGGACTAATAGAATGATGCTATGCCCAAAAGGTTTTACTTCACTAGTTGCAGTAAAAAAAATGGTATTCTATACACAGGTGGTGTAGCTTGCAACACAGATGGGCTACTCCACTGACTAACACACTCTGCAATAGGCGAAAAAGGATTAGCTTTGCTAGATTTAGCCAAATGCTGTGAAAAAAACTTGCACAGCACTGGCACAGACTTGCCTGGCAAAAATTGATAGGAACTGATGTAACTTAGTCCTGAAAAGGACTGCAATTACAATTAGTCTTTACTCCCAAACTATCTATTTAAGAGCACAGACCTGCCTGATAAAGTCGTAGGAAATGCTGTAACCTAGTCCTTAAAAGGACTGCAATCACAGCTATTCCCTACTCCCAAGCTATCTGTAGATTTGTGCGAAAATTGGCTTGAAATTAACATGGTATAGCGCACACAGCAACAGCGGTGCCGTCTAACACGCAGCTGCAGCAGTGAGAAAATGGTGGCGATGGGGAAAATGGCTGGGTCTTATAGGGCAAGGACATGTGACATACACTGCCAATGACACATGCCCTTGCTTGTGTGAAAAAAAGCACTTCGCTCCGTGTGTGCACTGCTGATAGGCTGACAGATTGCACCTCCCCACTGTAAATGCGGGAAAGAGAAAAAAAAATGAAGATCTTCATTATTCCTGCAGAGATCCATCCCCTGCCCTCCCCCCGCCCCGCTGTACACTCAAACTGCGTATTAACATTAATTTTCATCATTACTGAGAAAAAATTCAGTTATGATTTTGGTGCACGAACAGTTATCGAACATAACCTCGAACAGCTGATTTTTTTTAAATCGTTCGTGTTCGCCGAACGGCTCGAACACCGCCCAAAACAGCTCGTATTTGAGATTGGCGAACAGTTCGAGTCGAACAAAGCTCATCTCTACTGCCATCCTGATCTGGTAAGACTGTGTTCCTCTGGTCAGACTGCCCCCCAACTGACCTTTTGGTGCCAAAACAACTTATATATGACCCCATATCCACACCCTTAAAAAATAGTTCAGCCCTCTATTTTTCCGCTCTTTTATTAAACCCTTCACTACTCCCTTGCAGTCCTTGGGCCTTTCCTTACCCAGTTCATGACCTATTAAAAACTTGTTCCTGAATATCAAGCATGAAAAGGCTGTGACAAAGTCCCTGGCAAAGTACTGGAGAGGAGATATGTAGCACTGAGATTGTTAGCTCCAGTAATATAAACATAGGAAAATGCTGCAGCAGCAAAGTGGTGAAAGTCGTTAATCAGCTGTGTTTAGCGCTAGGGTAATTAAACACCTGTAGAGAGGGAGAAGTCCAGAGGATAAATACCCAGCTTTCTAGAGCAATGTGTCTGGGGTGGGCCTGGAGGTGAAAGCTGTGGAGTTGTACTGCCATGTGAAGGAAAGCTAAACCTTGTGTTGTTTATTTATGAAGCGGGCAGTTACCCGTAGCAACAAGGAATGTGCCATACGTTATGTTTCAATTTTCCTGTTAGGCTGGGAAGGCCATGTTTGTTTTGCTAATGTTGCCATGGTTTGTGCAGTACTCTTAAGAAACCAACGGAAGATTTCTAGAGACAGTTTTCCTGTGTCTACCTCTATGTGCTACCACAAGGCATATCAGGTGAGAGACAGAAACACAGATGCAAACAACACAGTAAAGATAGGTCTGATCCCAATGGACCCATGTTATTGCATATAGGACTAATAAAAAGAACGGGCCATCATCTTGTAACAGTAAAGGGGGGGGTTTATTCCTCTGTGAAACAGAGAAACAAAAAGATGGCCACACAAGTTCAAAATAGTAAAGGAGTAAGAAAATTCCTTTGTTAACACATGTAGTAAACACAAATTACAAAGATAAGTGCGGACGACAGAATGGACACAGAGTGCTGGATCCACATGAATAAAACAATGTTAAAAACTGTGACACAGCGCCTGAAAGGTTAGCCTATATAGCAAGTGGAGATATAAGGGGGATAGCAACAGGGTCACATGTATTAATAAATATATACTACCCATCAAAAATACCTTTTCCAAATAGTACCCCCTAAACAATAATATCCCATCACAATCCAAATACCCAGAAACAAAAGGGTTAAAACCCTTATACAGATAGAAGTAATATAGACAATTGGTCATAAATAAGCTGAAATAGCTGTGTACCTGGGCAAGGCCACCAGACAGGCTCTGCTACCGTCACCCCGACGCACGTTTCGGTAGGAAAACCTTTTTAATTTGTGTTTACTACATGTGTTAATAAAGGAATTTTCTTACTTCTTTACTATTTTGAACTTGTGTGGCCATCTTTTTGTTTCTCTGTTTCACAGAGGAACAAACCCCCCCTTTACTGTCACAAGGCATATCAGCAGTCTGGGGTTAAATAAAAAGCTATCAGCAGTGCCTGCATGCAATGAGAGGATGTTCTTTGTATCCAACAGCAGAAATTATGTAGATAAATGTGATTCATTTGTTTAACAGTATATGAAGTAGTTTACAATTCTATATTTTACTTCCATACTAAAGATCCACAAATAAAAAAATCAACTAATCTAAAAGATAAATGTTGTAATTCTCTATTTGTATATCATTGCATGCATCTAAAGGTATTTGGACTTCAGTAGCCATTTCTACAAACACTAATCAATCATTTAGATCAAAGCTCCTTTGTTAGAAAATATTGCTTCTCTGACTAGTGGAGCTTCCTCTTGTGCACATTCATTCCCATGGAGACAGAAACATTATAGATTTGTCTCAATACACCATCCACAAAATTGTTTCTAGATAAGAAATCCATTACTAATTGCAGGCAGGCAGTTACTATGGAAACCACACAATGTAGAACCTACTGCACCCAGCAGGTATACTTGTGAAGGCAATGGGTATTATAGATATCTAGTTGTGCTCCTTTGTACTATAGATACCTATACCTTTGTATTTTAGATACCTAGTTGTGGTCAGCCAAATGTCTTAGCATACAGTAGCTAAGCACTTTTTGTAATAAACTCCCTAAATAAGAAAATGTCAAGACGACAGTACACAACAGTACAACACTGACATAATAATATGTTTTCTCAACGATGCACAGTGTGATGATGCAGTATATTGCAAATCATTAACATGAAAGATTTACTATTTATGCCCACTAAAGCTGGCCATACAATTTAAGATTTTTCAGCAAAAATTCAAAAAAATCCAAGGTTTGAGTCACTAATAGTGATGAGCGAGCACTAAACTGCTCGGATGCTCATTGCTCGGGTCAAGCAGATCGTAATGCTCGGGTGCTTAACCCTAGCAACGAGCCCAATGTAAGCCTATAGGAAACTCGATCATTTTTACGGCGGCCCCCCCGGAGGTCTGCAGGGGACCTATAAATTGGCCAAATCGATGCAAACAGCGCTCAAATGATATGGGAACAGCATGGGGAAGACCCTCAGGTCACTGCTGTGAACAATGTTGTCAGAGTATTACGCCACTTTTAAGGACTCACAATTAAACATACAAAAACGAAACCAAAATGTATTTTCCTGGAAAAATTGTTAAGGAACATTCTTTTCAGGGTGATGACTTGTATATAAGGCAATATAAATAACCCCCCCCCCCCAAAAAAAAATGCTCCTACACACCTTGGGTTATGTTCACATATACTGTCGCTTTTTTGATGCTCTTTTGCACTTTTGCATTGTTTTCAATGGTGAAAAATACATTTACCAATAAATGTCATTTTAACATTTTACTACCTTATCTGGCCATGTGATGTGTGAGACTTGATCAGACACAGCCATACAGTGCTGAAATTACATGGGAACAGCATGGGAAAGACCCCTGGAAGCATCTCTGACTCCCAGGTCACTGCCTAAAACCATGGTCATCAGACATGATACTACAACCCCTGGCAAAAATTATGCAATCATCCGGGCTCGGAGGATGTTCATTCAGTTGTTTAATGTTGTTGAAAAAAGCAGATCACAGACATGGCGCAAAACTAAAGTCATTTCAAATGCCAACTTTATGGCTTTAAGAAACACTAAAAGAAATCAAGATAAAGAATGGTAAGGGTAATATTTTTCAGACCAAGCAGAGGGAAAAAAATATAGAATCACTCAATTCTGAGGAAAAAATTATGGAATCATGAAAAACAAACACACAAAAGAACACTCCAATGTATCACTAGTATTTTGTTGCACCACCTCTGGCTTTAATAACAGCTTGCAGTCTCTGAGGCATGTACTTAATGAGTGACAAACAGTATTCTTCATCAATCTGGCTCCAACTTTCTCTGATTGCTGTTGCCAGGTCACCTTTGCAGGTTGGAACCTTGTCATGGACCATTTTCTTCAACTTCCACCAAAGATTTTCAATTGGATTGAGATCCAGACTATTTGCAGGCCATGACATTGACCTTATGTGTTTTCTTTCAAGGAATGTTTTCACAGTTTTAGCTCTATGGCAGGATGCATTATCATCTTTAAAAATGATGTCATCATCCCCAAACATCCTTTCAATTGATGGGCTAAGAAAACTGTCCAAAATATCATTGTAAACTTGGGCATTTATTGAAGATGTAATGACAGCCTTCTCCCCAGTGCCTTTACCTGACATGCAGCCCCATATCATCAATGACTGTGGAAATTTGCATGTTCTCTTCATGCAGTCATCTTTAAAAATCTCATTGGAACGGCACCAAACAAAAGTTCCAGCATCATCACCTTGCCCAATGCAGATTGCCCAATTCATCACTGAATATGACTTTCATCCAGTCATCCACAGTCCACGATTGCTTTTCCTTAGCCCATTGTAACCTTGTTTTTTCAGTTTAGGTGTTAATGAAGGCTTTTGTTTAGCTTTTCTGTATGTAAATCCCATTTCCTTTAGGCGGTTTCTTATAGTTCGGTCACAGACATTGACTCCAGTTTCCTTCCATTTGTTCCTCATTTGTTTTGCTGTGCATTTCCTGTTTTGGAGACATATTGCTTTAAGTTTCCGGTCTTGACACTTTGATGTCTTCCTTGGTCTACCAGGATGTTTGCCTTTAACAACCTTCCCATGTTGTATGTATTTGGTCCAGATTTTAGACACAGCTGTGAACAACCAACATCTTTTGCAACATTGCGTGATGATTTACCTTTTAAGAGTTTGATAATCCTCTACTTTGTTTCAATTACAGTTATATGAAAAAGTTTGGGCACCCCTATTAATCTTAAGCTTAATGTTTTATAAAAATTGGTGTTTTTGCAACAGCTATTTCAGTTTGATATATGTAATAACTGTTGGACACAGTAATGTTTCTGCCTTGAAATGAGGTTTAATGTAATAACAGAAAATGTGCAATCTGCATTCAAACAAAATTTGACAGGTGCATAAGTATGGGCACCTCACCAGAAAAGTGACATTAATATTTAGTAGATCCTCCTTTTGCAAAAATAACAGCCTCTAGTCGCTTCCTGTAGCTTTTAATGATTTCCTGGATCCTGGATGAAGGTATTTTTTACCATTCCTCTTTACAAAACAATTCCAGTTCAGTTAAGTTTGATGGTCGCCAAGCATGGACAGCCCTCTTCAAATGATCCCACAGATGTTCAATGATATTCAGGTCTGGGGACTGGGATGGCCATTCCAGAACATTGTAATTTTTCCTCTGCATGAATGCCTGAGTAGATTTGGAGCGGTGTTTTGGATCATTGTCTTGCTGAAAGATACATCCCCTGTGTAACTTCAACTTTGTCACTGATTCTTGAACATTATTGTCAAGAATCTGCTGATACTGAGTGGAATCCATGTGTCCCTCAACTTTAACAAGATTCCCGGTGCCGGCATTGGCCACACAGCCCCAAAGCATGATGGAACCTCCACCAAATTTTACTGTGGGTAGCTAGTGTTTTTCTTGGAATGCTGTGTTTTTTTGCCGCCATGCATAACGCCTTTGTGTATGACCAAACAACTCAATCTTGGTTTTATCAGTCCACAGGACCTTCTTCCAAATAGAAATTGGCTTCTCCAAATGTGCTTTTGCATACCTCAGCCGACTCTGTTTGTGGCGTGCTTGCAGAAACGGCTTCTTTTGCATCACTCTCCCATACAGCTTCTCCTTGTGCAAAGTGTGTTGTATAGTTGACCTATGCACAGTGACACCATCTGCAGCAAGTTGATGCTGCAGCTCTCTGGAGGTGGTATGAGGATTGTCCTTGACTGATCTCACCATTCTTCTTCTCTGCTTTTCTGTTGTTTTTCTTGGCCTGCCACTTCTGGCCTTAACAAGAACTGTCCCTGTGTTCTTCCATTTCCTTACTATGTTCCTCACAGTGGAAACTGACAGGTTAAATCTCTGAAACAGCTTTTTGTATCCTTCCCCTGAACAACTATGTTGAATAATCTTTGTTTTCAGATCATTTTACAGTTGTTTTGAGGAGCCCATGATGCCACTCTTCAGAGGAGATTCAAACAGGAGAACAACTTGCAAGTGGTCACTTTAAGTAGCTTTTCTCATGGTTGCATACACCTGGCTATGAAGTTAAAAGCTCAATGAGGTTACAAAATCAAAAAAAGTGCTTTAGCAAGTCAGTAAAAAGTAGGTAGGAGTATTTAAAACAAGAAAATGATAAGGGTGCCCATACTTATGCACCTGTCAAATTTTGTTTGAATGCAGATTGCACATTTTCTGTTAGTACAATAAACCTCATTTCAAGGCAGAAACATTACTGTGTCCAACAGTTATTACATATATCAAACTGAAATATCTGTTGCAAAAACACCAATTTTTATAAAACATTAAGCTTAAGATTAATAGGGGTGCCCAAACTTTTTCATATAACTATAACATCTCTCATGTTGGAGCCATGATTCATGTCAGTCCACTTTGTGCAACAGCTCTCCAAGGTGTGATCACTCCTTTTTAGATGCAGGCTAAAGAGCAGATCTAATTTGCTGCAGGTGTTAGTTTTGGAAATAAAAATTTACAGGGTGATTCCATAATTTTTTTCTCAGAATTGAGAGATTCCATAATTTTTTCCCTCTGCTTGGTCTGAAAAAAATTACCCTTACTGAGTAACACATTTTTTATCTTGATTTATTTTAGTGTTTCTTAAAGTCATAAAGCTTCCATTTGAAATGACTTTAGTTTTGTGTCATGTCTGTGATCTGATTTTTTTCTACAACATTAAACAACTGAATTAACATCCTCCGAGCCCCGATGATTCCATAATTTTTGCCAGGGGTTGTATATTATTGCGGTAAAAGTACAGACATTTTTGGCAACGTGACAAATATTAAACTCCATTTAAATTGGGCAAGGCGCATGGCAAGGGACGGGGAAGTGAGCGTAATGGTGATGGTGCATGCAGAGGCTGAGGCCGTGGGCAAGATGTAACTGTGCCTGTTGAGGTAGCTCAACAAGCACCCGCATCATGTCGACCTAGCTTCCTGTCCCACTTTCTAGAGGGCCGTGGAATACCACTCTTGAAGCTAGACAAGTGTGAAAAGGTTATTGGTTGGATAGCAGATAAATAAATAATGCTTCCAGTCAGTTTGCAACCACCATCACTCTGTCTTCCACATGGTCCAGTCTCAGTAGCCATGAGTCTGGACCACATTATAATTATTATTTATTATTAGAGCGCCATACATGTGAAAAAGGGGTATACATACCAAAAATAATTACAATAATCTTGAACAAAAACTTGATAACGTCTGGTACAGGAGGAGAGAGGACCCTGCCCGCAAGGGCTCACAGTCTACAATAGATGGGTGAGGAATAGGATACAGTAAGTGAAGGTAGAGCTGGTCTTGCAGCAATATAGTGGAGCGAGGGTTACTGCTGGTTGTATGCTTGTGGGAAGAGGTGAGTCTTCAGGTTCCTTTTGAAGGTTTCAACAGTAGGCGAGAGTCTGATATGTTGGGGTAGAGTGTTCCAGAGTAAGGGGGATGTATGGGAGAAATCTTGTATGCGATTGTGGAAAGGGGAGATAAGAGGGGAGTAGAGAAGGAGATCTTGTGAGGATTGGAGGTTGTGTGCAGGTAAGTACCAGGAGACTAGGCCACAGATGTATGGAGGAGACAGGTTATGGATGGCTTGGCATGCCAAGGTTAGGGTTTTGAATTGGAGTCTCTGGGCAATGAGGAGCCAGTGAAGGGATTGACAGAGAGGAGAGGCCGAGGCATAACAGGGGAACAGATGGATTAGTTGGGCATCAGAATTTAGGGTAGATTGGAGGGATGTGAGACTGTTAGAAGGGAGGTCACAGAGCAGGAGGTTGCAGTAGTCAAGATGGGAGATGATGAGGGCATGCACTAGTGTTTTTTGCAGATTCTTGTTTGAGGAATGTGAGGATCGGGGAGATTTTTTTTACTTGGAGTCAGCATATTCCTCACCCTGATCCTCCTTCCTTCCACCATGCTGAGTGCCCTGAGACAACTGATCCCACACTTGAAGAGCTGTTTTGTTCATCTTTCCATTTATAGGTTCTGGCCTCTCGCTCGGTCCGCTTCAACAGGGGCAACAGGAGATCGTATGTAGCAATGCCTAAATATTTCAGCCACCATGGTCACACGAAGGTGACAGTGGGAAAGTGCAATTACTGTAGCAAAAGGTGGATGATGATTAGAGATGAGCGAATTTGTTCGGCGTACATTAGATAAGCAGAGGCGGGGGCTACATCTCCGTTGGCGTTGTCACTTTGTATTGTTTTAGTAATAATGTAATTTCTTTGTCATAGCAGAATGGCGTAAGGGGGAATGGTCCTCGAAGTTGGTGGTTGGTGGAAAAAATAGTGGGGTGGACACATAAGGTTCTAGACCCCCCAAGTGAACATAAGTAAGTGGTAGTGGGAAGTGGAATTCCCACCTTAAGGCTAGAAGGGCCAGCCTTAGTGGACTATGGGTAAAAAGTCTAGTTGCTTACCAGGTGCCTCTGAGCTGGTAATATACGGCTAGAGGTAGAAGTCAACCCTGAGCAGTTGTGGATAGGCATATATGGACGCTGCCCGTTGCAGGTCTGAGAATTCAAGGACCATTCTCCAATGTTAATAGGTTTTATCTTACATTTTGTTTGTTAAATAAATGGCTGCTGTGGCCAATTTAATCCACTTCTGGTGTCAGCCTATTTATTTTGGGGAAGGGGTGCGGGAATGGTATAGGTTTAAGGTAACCCAACGTATGACTTGCCAATTTCCATTGTCATGTAAGTGAGATCACTTAAGCTCTCAGCTGATCTTCAGCTATTTGAACACAAGTGACCTCATCCCTGCAGCACAGCACTATACACTGACAGAAGTGATTACACTCCTGTCAATTTACAGTGCTACAGCAGTCACATCCGAGTGACCCGGATCGCCGTGAGACACTCGGATTATGTCATGACGGCGGACAGGTGGGGGATATGGTTGTTTTTTATTTATTTTTATTTTTTTACAGAAGATCAAGGGCTTCGGGGACTGAATAAATACATTTTTAAAACCGTGTGTCATTTTATTTCAATAAAAGATTTTATTGTGGCGGTGTCTTTATTGAAAAGGCGCCATAAACCTTTACTGTGCAGTTACTAATGGGGACGTCTTATAGACACCTCTCCATTACTAACCTGGGCTTCACATCAGCCGCTAATACAAGGCTGACACGAACCCCAACCCTATTACCCCACTCACCATTGCTACACGGCAGTGGGAAGAGCAAGGCTAAGCGCCAGATTTTGCGTATCTTATGGATGCGCCATTTTTGGGTGTGCTGAGGGCTGATGCAATTAGCCTCAGAGGGGGCCAGGATCCATGGCCCCTTCCCTAGCTATTAATATCAGCTCACAGCTGTATGTTTAGCCTTTGCTGGTTAGATGCTATAGGGGGACCCTACATCAATGTTTTTCTTGTCCCTTTTAATTTAGCCAGTAAAGGCTAAGCAAATAGCTGTGAGCTGTTATTAATAGCCAGGGAACATCTTCAGCTAATGGCCTCCTCCCCAGCTAGTATTATCAGCCCCCAGCTGCTGGTTATGAAAATGATGCGGGAGTCCACACAATTTTTTTTATTTAATTCTTCATTTTATTTAATTTATAAGAAATCCCATGCCCACTGTGCTTGTTTTTCACACTGCATAAACTCACCCACAGCATGTCAATTTGTGTGGCAGAGACTCAACTGTCCGCTGCAGATTTTGACCGATTGAAATGTCATTACATGCGGTGGATTCTAATGTACTGACAAAACAAGTGCGGCATTAGAGCACAGCGTTTCAGACACAGCGAAAATACTCACTCCTGGTCTGACGATAATCAAAGGGTTAAGGTATGTGCACATGATCCGGACAAGCAGCGCTTTGGACACAGTATACTTTATGCTGCGTCAAAGCGCTGCATTCTATTGAACGCAGATGAATCCGTCTGTGTTCATTGAACCATGTGGATTCACTGCATTCAATACTGAACAGATTTCTCTTGTGGAAACTAGCGACTCCGCAAGAGAAATTGACATGGTGCAGTCTTAAAAGATGTGCCGCATGTCCGTGTCCGCGGGTGATCAGCAGGCACAGATGAACGCATAGTAGACATGACATTTCTACAAATCCCATCCACTATGCTGTAACATCTGGCGCTGCGGGTTTGACATTGCATAAGCACGCAGCGTCAAACCCACAGCGGCTCAGGATCGTGTGCACATACTCTAAGGGCACATACTCATATGTGTGAAAAAAACTTTCTGATTTCTGGACAGAAAAAAATGTACGAGTGACATATGAGTGCCATGCGATTGCTATGCTTCTAGCACCTAGCATCTGTATGATACCCATGTGACATCCATATGCAATCCGTATGCAATGCGATTTTAAGATGGGCTTTTACATAGGAAAATTGTCTAGGGCTTTTACACATAGTTTTCTATGGCAATATTCTTCACTACATATATAAATTTATATATATATTGTAAGGCAGCGCTAGTCATCATACTGGGGGATACTCGCTGCACCGGGTCAATTAAAGCACACCAGCCACGTTTTTCAGTTTTCACACTTCAGCAGTTTATTGCACTTCATAACTGCTTATCACACAGTCCATCTTAGTGGCTCACCGGCATATTACACACATAACATTCGGGAGCCTTTCCAGCGACAGACACGTCCACTTGGCTCCAGTTACAACCCTCAGCTAGGCAACAACATAAATGTCCACATAACGCAGTCTTTTTACCTTTGGCGGGTTTTTAGCTACTTCAGGTTTATTCTGCCACCACTGTGGCTTTATGGCTTCCCCGATGGGGGTCTCCAGTCCTCGTACCATCCAAGGCTACTGGTATGCTTACACAGCCAACATCCAGCCTCTGCCTTTCAGGCTCTTGCCTTCCAAGTCTCTGGCCCTCTAAGGCTACTGGGATCACTTACACAGCTAAGGTTCCAGCATCCACCTTTCAGGCTTCACCAGGCTTCAATAGGCCTCACTAGGCCTCACACTCTAGCGGTGTCCCACACAGGAACAGGCATCATGCCTTACACCCCCTGTCTCAAGACTACCAGGGTTTATATATCCTGTAGTACACACCCACAGGACCTGTGCTGAAGTCATAGTCATGTGATCAGACATTCTGTGAGCACAGGACCTGTGCTATGTCACAGTCATTTGACCAGTCACCTGAGGGGGAGGTACATGGTCAGCCCAAAACACCTCCTGGACCATTACAGTAATGCCAAGCAAGCCGCTGCATTACATATCCCCCCTCTGTTCAAACTTGTGGGGTTGAACACATAGTATACACAATTACCTCATAACCCACAGTTCACACCGAGACCATGTACTTGACAATTGTGCTGTTCAGCGCCTGGAACATTAGTCATCGACATTAGCCCATTCCTTAGGGACCTACCATTCGTCATTGTCACTGACCTCGTCAAGTCACATTTCCGGGTCGTAACTTTGTCAGACCTCCCCTGCTCCCAGCGGTCAGTCGTAACCTTGTCAGACCTCCCCCGCTCCCAGCGGTCAATACAGCAGTGTGACTCACATGCCCTGGTATCTAAGGTCCGGTTCGACTCCATACTGTCCTGTCCTCTATTAGGTCGTTTGTATGGGCCACTCAAACCTGAGATACTGGAGGTCTCACTACCTCTAAACCCACATCCACTAGTCTCAGGACTAGAGAGGAGCGTTGTTCTACTCGAACTGTTCGCCAATCTCAAATTCGAGCTGTTTTGGGCGGTGTTCGAGCCGTTCGGCGAACACGAACAATTTGAGAAAAATTCGGCTGTTCGAGGTTATGTTCGATAACTGTTCGTGCACCAAAATCATAACTGGATTTTTTCTCAGTAATGATGAAAATTAATGTTAATATGCAGTTTGAGTGTACAGCGGGGCGGGGGGAGGGGCAGGGGATGGATCTCTGCAGGAACAATGAAGATCTCCATTTTTTTTTCTCTTTCCCGCATTTGCAGTGGGGAGGTGCAATCTGTCAGCCTATCAGCAGCGCACACACGGAGCGAAGTGCTTTTTTTCACACAAGCAAGGGCATGTGTGATTGGCAGTGTATGTCACATGTCCTTGCCCTATAAGACCAAGCCATTTTCCCCGTCGCCACCATTTTCTCACTGCTGCAGCTGCGTGTTAGACGGCACCGCTGTTGCTGTGTGCGCTATACCTTGTTAATTTCAAGCCAATTTTCGCACAAATATACAGATAGCTTGGGAGTAGGGAATAGTTGTGATTGCAGTCCTTTTAAGGATTAGGTTACAGCATTTCCTACGACTTTTATCAAGCAGGTCTGTGCTCTTAAATAGATAGATTGTGGGAGTAAAGACTAATTGTAATTGGAGTCCTTTTCAGGACTAGGTTACATCAGTTCCTATCAGTTTTTGCCAGGCAGGTCTGTGCCAGTGCTGTGCAAGTTTTTTTCACAGCATTTGGCTGAATCTAGCAAAGCTAATCCTTTTTGGCCTATTGCAGAGTGTGTTAGTCAGTGGAGTAGCCTATCTGTGTTGCAAGATATACCACCTGTGTATAGAATACCAATTTTTTTACTGCACCTAGTGAAGTAAAATCTTTTGGGCATAGCATCATTCTATTAGTCCATCTATACTGACCTCCATCAGGTTGCAAACTGAATATAATTTTTTTCTGCATCTAGCTCTGAAAAAATATTTGGGCTTCTAGCAGTGTGTGGGACTTGGTCTATTAGTCCATCCATACTGACCTCCATCAGGTTGCAAATTAAAAATAATTTTTTTCTTCATTTAGCTCTGAAAAAATATTTGGGCTTCTAGCAGTGTGTGGGACTTGTTCTATTAGTCCTTCTATACTGACCTCCAGCAGGTTGCAAATTGAATATAATTTTTTTCTGCATCTAGCTCTGAAAAAATATTTGGGCTTCTAGCGGTGTGTGGGACTTGGTCTATTAGTCCATCTATACTGACCTCCATCAGGTTGCAAATTAAAAATAATTTTTTTCTTCATTTATCTCTGAAAAAATATTTGGGCTTCTAGCAGCGTGTGGGACTTGGTCTATTAGTCCATCTATACTGACCTCCATCAGGTTGCAAATTAAAAATAATTTTTTTCTGCATCTAGCTCTGAAAAAATATTTGGGCTTCTAGCAGTGTGTGGGACTTGGTCTATTAGTCCATCTATACTGACCTCCATCAGGTTGCAAATTAAAAATAATTTTTTTCTGCATCTAGCTCTGAAAAAATATTTGGGCTTCTAACAGTGTGTGGGACTTGGTCTATTAGTCCATCTATACTGACCTCCATCAGGTTGCAAATTAAAAATAATTTTTTTCTGCATCTAACTCTGAAAAAATATTTGGGCTTCTAGCAGTGTGTGGGACTTGGTCTATTAGTCCATCTATACTGACCTCCATCAGGTTGCAAATTAAAAATAATTTTTTTCTTCATTTAGCTCTGAAAAAATATTTGGGCTTCTAGCAGTGTGTGGGACTTGTTCTATTAGTCCTTCTATACTGACCTCCAGCAGGTTGCAAATTGAATATAATTTTTTTCTGCATCTAGCTCTGAAAAAATATTTGGGCTTCTAGCGGTGTGTGGGACTTGGTCTATTAGTCCATCTATACTGACCTCCATCAGGTTGCAAATTAAAAATAATTTTTTTCTTCATTTAGCTCTGAAAAAATATTTGGGCTTCTAGCAGTGTGTGGGACTTGTTCTATTAGTCCTTCTATACTGACCTCCAGCAGGTTGCAAATTGAATATAATTTTTTTCTGCATCTAGCTCTGAAAAAATATTTGGGCTTCTAGCGGTGTGTGGGACTTGGTCTATTAGTCCATCTATACTGACCTCCATCAGGTTGCAAATTAAAAATAATTTTTTTCTGCATCTAACCCAGCCAATAGTTTTGGCCTAATACCACAGTTTGGCCACTCAGCTCTGCTCGGTTACCATCCATTGTTTTTTTGTGCAAACAACTCCAGAGTTGTGAATTAGTTAACCACCAAAATGAGTGGAAAAAGGCCTGCTGCTGGTGGAAAGGGGAATAGGCGTGTTGGGAAGGGGAAAAAAGGTTGTGTCCGTGGGGTAGGTGCAGAAGAAAGACCATCTTCCAGCCAAACTAAAATGTCTACTTCTTTTAGCGGACAATGTGATAAGATCCCTTTCTTACGGCCACGCCAATCGCTACAAATTCCAGATGAGGCACAAAAACAGCAGGTGCTTCAACGGATATCAAGTGCTCCTTTAAGTGGGCTCTCCTCCACATCAACTTCAACATCACAAATACTCCAGTCCTCAAAGGAGTCACCCAAATCGCACTTGCTTCCTCACAGCTCCCAAATCTCCAGCTGCCCGTCTGAGTATGAGGTAGAACAGATGGTTGAGTCTGCAGAGCTGTTTACTCATACTATAGCCTGGGAATCAGAGGTCGACTCCAGCGCTTCTGTGAATCCAGACGAGGAAATGATCTGCACTGATGCCCAGAATCTTTATGAGTCGGATCCAGGACCAGACGCAGAAGGTTCTGACCATAATGTAGACCCTCATTCCCAAACTGTAACTCCTGTTGGTGGAGACAATGAGGAAGACGATGATAAGACTCAAATACCTGATTGGAGCGACAACTTTAGTTTTTTGTCAGGGCAGGAACAGGTTGGCTCTGAGGACGACGGGTGTGATAACGCACAGGGTGATGATGATGAGGTCGGAGATCCCACTTACTGTCAACCCACAGTCAGCCAAGAGATGAGGTCAGCAGAGGAGGTGGAGGAAGATGCTAGTGACGACGAGGTCAGGTTGCGCCTTCCTGGACAGAGACGTAGTACTGGAAGCACGTCAACAACTGCATCCTCAAACACAACTCTGCCTCTCACCACAAGTCGTGGTGGCTCTTCAGGTCGCATGGGTGCTAAGCCTTGCATAGCCTGGGCATTTTTTCAGATCGATAAAGATGACCCAACTCGTGTTATCTGTAACATTTGTCAGCAAAAGCTAAGTAGAGGCCAAAAAATACATAGTTTGAGTACTTCATGCATGAACCGGCACATGGACATGAAGCATAAGTTGCAGTGGGAAGCTCAGTGTGCTACAATGCGGCCTAGCCGGCCGGGCCAACCACCGTCTGCCATATCTTGTGCATCCGCGGCCTCTTCATCCTCTGTGACTGGGGGGACAGCAGTCACACCTGTTTTGGGGCGCAGACCTGCCACCTCTTTACCCGCAACAGCCAGCGTGATTGGCAGGTCATCATTTTCTTTGGAGGTGGTAACACCAGCTGGTCTTGAGCGCTGTCCGACATCGATAGCACCACCTTTGGATCAAGGCAACCTAACATGTCCGCCTGCATCTTCCTCACAGACCGGCAGTTTGCCGGGGACACCCTTACCAACCCCGTCTAAGCACAATAGCCAGCCCTCGGTCCCTCAGATGTGGACAAGTAAAAGACCATTTCCTCCTAGCCATGAGAAAGCTAAGAGGTTGAGTTTCACCATCTGCAAGCTCTTGGCTACAGAAATGCTGCCTTTCCGCCTGGTGGACACAGAGGATTTTCGAGACCTTATGTCCGTCGCAGTGCCCCAGTACCAGATGCCCAGTCGGCACTACTTCTCAAAGAAAGGTGTGCCTGCGCTCCACCAGCATGTCGCACACAACATCACCGCTTCTTTGAGAAACTCTGTGTGTGACAGGGTGCATTTCACCACAGACACTTGGATGAGTAGGCATGGACAGGGGCGTTACATGTCGCTGACTGGGCACTGGGTAACTATGGTGACAGCAGGACAAGGGGCTGCTGTCCAAGTCTTGCCGTCCCCACGAGTTGTGCGTCAATCCTCTTTATGTCAAAGTTCCTCCACTGCTTCTGCCTCCTCAACCTCCTCTCGGTCTTCCACCTGCACCCAAAGTCTGTCTGGTCATGTCACAAGCTTTCTAACTGCGCAGAAGGGATCCTGCACACCTCCTTACTATGCTGGCAGTAGGGCTCAACGTCATCAGGCGGTTTTTACATTGAAATGTCTGGGAAATGTGAGTCACACAGCTGAGGAGTTGTGGTCAGCTCTGGAGAACCAATTTCATGAATGGTTGTCTCCACTGGACCTGAAACCAGGGAAGGCCGTGTGCAACAATGCTGCAAACCTGGGTGCGGCACTTCGCCGGGGCAATGTCACACACGTGCCTTGTATGGCTCACGTGTTGAACCTGGTTGTCCAGCAATTTTTAGCCCACTATCCCAGACTAGATGGCCTTCTGCAGAGGGCACGGTCGCTGTGTGCTCATTTCCGCCGTTCGCATCCCGCAGCTCAGCGACTTACATCTCTACAGAAGTCGTTGGGCCTGCCAATTCACCGGCTAAAATGCGATGTGCCTACCCGGTGGAATTCAACTCTGCACATGTTGCAGCGACTGTGGCAGCACCGACAAGCCCTGGTGCAATAGGTTCTGACGTATAGCCTGGGCCAACGAGATTCAGAGGTGGGGCAAATCACGCTGGAGGAGTGGTCTCAGATCAGGGACCTATGAACCCTTCTGCACAGTTTTGAAATGGCGACGAAGATGTTTAGTGCTGACGATGCCATTATCAGCATGACTATTCCGGTGATTTACATGCTGGAGCACATGTTAAACAGAATTCGGAGTCAGGTGGTGGCACAAGAGGAGGTGGAGGAAGTAGAGGAGGAGGAGTTGTATGCGGAAGGGCTAACATCTGCAAGGTCCAGACGGTCGGCAGCACCAAGGCGGCAGGCATGTGAGGGTGGGGGAGATGATTTTACCAGGGCGCATGGTAGCAGCCAAACTAGTGAGGAAGGTGCAGGAGCCCAGGAAGAAGTGGAGGACGAACTGATGGAAGACTCATCAGATGAGGGAGACCTTGATCACATTTCTGTTGTGCGAGGTTGGGGGGAGAGGACAGAGGAAGGAAGCATGATTGTTACCTCGCCACCAACACAACAGGGACTTGGTGCTCCTGGATGCGCAACACACATGAGTGCCTTCTTGCTGCACTACCTGCAACATGACCCTCGAATTGTGAGAATTAGAAATAATCCTGACTACTGGGTTGCCACACTGTTAGATCCCCGGTACCAAAGTAAATTTGCAGAAATTATTCCTGCCATAGAAAGGGATGCACGCATGCAGGAGTATCAGCAGAGACTGTTGCAGAATCTTACATGTGCTTTTCCACAAAATACCAGTGGTTCACGTAGTGAATCTTACAGTTCTAACTTGCCAACCGTGGTCTGTATGGAATTGTTCAATAAAGGGCCCAAAATTAAGATAACATAGATGGGAGAGGTCTCTATGAATAGGAATTCCTAAGTATTTGATACCCTGTGAGGGCCAGGCAAAGGGAAAGTTGGACTGGATGGAATCCTATATGGATTTATGGAGGGAGACAACGAGGGCCTCAGACTTCGCTGCATTGATTTTAAAATTTTACCATGTAACAAAGTGATCTATTTCAGCCATAACAGCAGGGATGGATATATGTGATTGAGTGATATATACTAGGACATCATCAGCAAATAGAGAGCACTTGTACTCGGTGCCTCCCACCTCAATCCACCTAATATTGGGGTTATGGCGAATTGATGAGAGCAGGTGCTCCGTCACTAGGATGTATAAGAGAGGGGACAGAGGACATCCCTGCCTTGTCCCATTGGTGATTGTGAAAGGTGATGAAAATGTTCTGACGCACCCCCTGGGCCTTGGGACACCCGGAGCCGGACACTTTTTGGTGGATGCTGGTGGTTGTAGTCTTCGTGGCGGCGATCCGGTTCCGTGGCTCAGGGCGGTCAAACCAGTGGCGGAACTATTTATGTGGTTTTGATGTTTAAATGTCCGACTACGCCACCCGTGGATTGCGGTCAGAGTGAACCGCCGCTACAGGGCAGACCGCTAAGGCTGGTGTTGTGGGTGCAGCAGAGCGTAGCATAACTCCCCACGGGAGGAGTATAGCCTCAGGGCAGTGTTTGCGGAGGATGGGGGTGATGGTGCAGGGCAGCAGCAGTAACGACACGGAGTCAGTGATGCAGTTCAGGGCCTTTACTCACAGTTCTTATTATCCAGACCACGTCTGCAGGTAACGGCTGCCCACGTCGTACTGTGCTCACCAGGTGAGGGGCTCAGACAACTCCCAGATAACTTTGGAGCGCTTCACAGGACCCCCTTTGTGTGTCCTTTGTCTGGCCTTTCTTACCAACACTTCTGTCCGGCTGCCTCGGGCCTCCTCTTGGTAAACTTGGCGCCAGTTTCCCTGACCCTATGTGGTGCCTTCCTAGCGGGTGGAGCAAGGGGCTGCGCCACATAAAATGTCAGAGCCTCCGGTTTCTAGCTGAGGGTCGTTTCCTGCCTCCACTAGTTCGGGGACCGGTCTCCCCCTTTGGCCTGACCCCTCCACGCAGGTGGATTCGGGCGTGCGGTGGCGACTCGCCCGTCCGCACCCCTGGGATCCCTTCATTCCTCGTTCCTGGAGCCTTCTCCGCTCCTCTTCTTTCCTTCTCCCTCTTGCAGGCCTGGGCCTCTGTTACTAGGCCCGCCTCCGGAGCAGAGCTCATGCAGAGCCCCTGCTCCCTGCCACTTCTGCTCAGACTTCTCTGCACTGAACTAAGATGGTGCCCACCTTTTATACTCCCTTCTCAATGCACCCAGGAACTGCTTCCTCCCTGCTCCTGCACTACAGGGTTCCCCTTCCTCAGTGTTCCCTCCCCCCACTCCAGCCAGGGACAGGGACTGTCGTGCCCATCTCAGGGGCATATTGGTCGCCCTGCCCCACGGCAATGTGGTGTAATGCATGCAGGTGTCGGGTCCTGATCCACACTCCATCCTTACCTGAGAGTGAGATATCACACCTCTGGGTGAGGTGCAAAACGTCTGTAGCAACCGAGCCCTCAGGGTGCTACAGTTCCATTTATCTTCAGCCTAGGTGACGTATTGCGATACAGGGCCGTGATTTTGGCTATAAAAGGGTCCCCTAGACCCCTACCCCAAGCTCTTTAAGAGAATCATATATGGCGTGCCAGGAGACTCTATGGAATGCTTTCTCAGCATCCAACGAGAGTATCTAATTACAAATTTTTAACTGCATCTAGCCCAGGAAATACTTTGTGCCTAGTAGCAGTGTCTGCTAGTCAGCGGATTATCCCGGCTGTTAAGCAAGCTACACCACCTGTAGTTTAGACACTTAATTTTTTCAAAGGAAATGCTTCGGGACCATGGGATACTTAGTGAAGAGCATCAGGAGGCACCCCAAGGCATAGGGGCTGGGACTGGCAGTAGGATGCCTTGCGGTGGACCGCCGAGCTCGATCCTTATAAAAGCTTTTTAACTGCAGCAGCTTTAGTGGACGCTACTGGAGCTGGAATTACCGCGGCTGCTGGCATGAGACTTGCCCTCCAATAGATCCTTGTAAATGGATTTTAAGTGTATTCATTCAAATTAGAGAGACAATTTAAATTAAAAAGCTTAGAGCTGCCTCCACCACAGGGGGGCTCGCTCGACCCACCAGCGGACAGGCACCAGTATTGGGAGAGGGGGGCTGGCCGTCAGGGTTCACCGCGGCTCTGGCACAAACCCGGCGACACGGAGGTGGCACGGGCAGGAGCGGACTGGCCGTGTCGGCTTCTCACTTTTTAGATTTTAGAAGGGCATGACATGCCTATATCTGTGTCTCCCCCTCCTTTTACTCCTCCACCTCTTTTATTTTCGCATGACTATATGTACTTGTCACTTTTCCATGTGTTAGTTATGTCTTCTGAGCAGTTTGTCAGCTTTTGGACACCTTTGAAGGTGTTTTCTATGTGTTTCTATGTGTTTTTGTTTGCCTGCCATTGGTTTTAACGGTGTTCGAAGGTGTTCGACGAACAGTTCGACGAACAGTTCGGCGAACACACGGGTGTTCGACGAACCGAACCGAACTCGAACACTACGGGGGTGGCTCAACACTACTCAGGACATCTTGAAAGATCACTAACTTCAGCTGTAGCTGTTCTGTTACTTAGGGGGCCCTTTCTCCATCTGGTCTCACAATTTCTTGATGGCTGCCATCTTCTGCTGCTCAGATGATGCTGTCTATGCACTCGCAGTCTAGCGAGATTCAACTGTTCTACCTCCCGCAGGTAGGTCACTCAGTACTCCATCAGCATGCGCACATATGCAAGACTTTCTTCTGTTCCTACATCGGAGAATGACACCATGCCGTCTTCATCTGGTATCCAGTCCTGACGATCACGTGGACTGCTTACTTTCACCACACCAGACTTCTTTACCATCATCTGCATGGCTCGGCCATTCCTCCCAATGAGCTTTCTCACCAGAACATGAGGCACCCGGATGACCTCTTCCCGCAGACTTTGAGCTTTTCTCATAAGCTCCAGTTGTCTAACTGCTTGTTCCGTCTTCAACCAGAGAAACCACTTCGTGCGAATACATCGCCAGTGCATGTCACTTAGGATCGCCACCCTCTTCTCAGTGACTTCGGTCGTGGACAGGACCACGAGCTGTTTAGCTTCTGAGGTCGAGTACACCTTACAGGCTCCCACGGCCTTCTTAAACGCTTCATGCACGGACTCACTGGTGCATTCTTTCCTCAAATCCTCGGGTACATCTATGCGACACTCGTACTGAGATGCCGCTGTCTCACCAGTGGGTTCAAAACAGTCATCCGGCTCAGGTTGCAGGGACAACTGACCCTCAGCTTCTTCACCCTGTATGCTTCCCCTGAGCCGACTCACAGCTACAACTTCAAGAATTTTCGTCTTGACCACTTCCATCTCATATTTATCCTCTGTTAACACTCTCTTAGCTCTCCTCAGGTCCACCTTCTCATGGTACAAGGGAGTGAGTGCAACTTTTTCTTCCTTTTCCTTCTCCAAGGAGGCCTCGTTCACTGAGTGATACTTTGCCAGGCGACTTTTGAGCTTGAAAACTTCTTCCTCTAGCTCAGCTACTCGCCTCTCAGCAGCCCATCTCTGAAGCTCTTCCTGCTTCAGCTGCTCCTTTAACAGTAGAGTTCTCTCAGACCTCTCTGTCTCCAATGCACCCACTCGGCTCTCAACAGCCAGTCTCTAAAGCTTCTCTTGCTTCAAATGGGCTTGTAGCGACTCCTTGAGCTCCTTGATCTCGGCTCCTACATCCACCGAATCATCCGAGCTCGCATTATTCGAGGAGGTATCTGTTTCATATCTCCCATCTCCAGTGGCCAACTCCTGGCCTGGTCTGTGGCTTCTCTGATAGACTCCTCCATCTTTTTCCGCTCAGCTTCCATCTTGCTGATTCTTTCCTTAAGGCACGGCTCTGCCCTCTGGAGATTATCACAGAACGTCTGCAGCTCCTTCACCTGAGCCTCCAGACCTAGGGTCTTTCTGCGGAGAACTCCATTTTCATCACGGGTGTCCTGCAGAGTGGTCTCAGCCACTTGGCGCATGTGTTCTGCACCCGCCTTATCATCCTCTAGTTTTTCTTTAACCCTGAGGAGATCCTCATAGTCTCTTTTAATTTGTTGCAGTTCCCCACTGCGTTAACTATTTTCCTTCTTGGATTCACACAGCTCCCGGTTGAACTGTTCGCGCAGTCGTTTTAGGTTTTGTTCACGCCCAGAAACTATATCCTGCAGCGCCTCCTTGAGAGCAGACAGCTCTTACTGTACCAGAGAGAAGCGACCTTTCACCTCTCACAACTCATCTTCACACTCTGCTTTGTCAATCTCCAATTGAAAAACCTCCTCATTGATTTTGCGGCGGTCCTCCTCTATTTCGTAGAACGCTTCCTTCCATTGGTTAACCTCCTCATCGCTTCCCTCCAGGTCTCGCTGACAGTTCCTCACAACATGGTATATTTTCTGCTGTTCAGACTCCAGGTTCAGCTGGTCTGAGGACATGTTCTCCAGGTTTTTCCTTAGTTGCTGCACGTCACTCTGATACTGCTGCCTGATAGGCTCCAGCTCTTGGTCATGACTGGCCGTCTCCTCCTTCAGGGCTGTCAGATCCTTCTGACTCAGTACTGTACCAGAGGTTGCTACTGGCAACATCACCTCGTCTTCTGCCTCTAAAGGAGGATCCACACTTGAAACAAATGCACACAGTACCACACTTTCTTTATTTTCACTTTCAGCAAAGACTACAGGAGCAACCTTTTTGTGGCCCTTGCGCCGTCGACGACGAGAGGGGGACGTTCTCCCCTCATCTAGCCCCTCCTGACTGAACTTTCTTTCTACTTTTGTAGTGTCACTGTCAGTTGTGAGGTCTGCGTCACTCACTATGGTGTCATGGACCAAAAAGTCACGTCCCACCTTGACGTCACCCAATTCTACTGGAGCTACTCCATTATCAACGGTCACATTGTCATTTTTAGGCGGTACCAACCCACCACCAGTAAATTTTTTTGATTTTCTATGCTCCACGCTGTTTTGAACAACCACCCCTTTTTTAGACTCCGCCCCATTTTTAACAACCACACCGGTAGGGGAATTTTTACACGTAAAATCAACAATAGTCTTAGGACTCAGTTCACAACAGCTCTTACCACTAGTGTTGAGCCACCCCCGTAGTGTTCGAGTTCGGTTCGGTTGGTCGAACACCCGTGTGTTCGCCGAACTGTTCGTCGAACTGTTCGTCGAACACCTTCGAACACCGTTAAAACCAATGGCAGGCAAACAAAAACACATAGAAACACATAGAAAACACCTTCAAAGGTGTCCAAAAGCTGACAAACTGCTCAGAAGACACAACTAACACATGGAAAAGTGACAAGTACATATAGTCATGCGAAAAGAAAAGAGGTGGAGGAGTAAAAGGAGGGGGAGACACAGATATAGGCATGTCATGCCCTTCTAAAATCCAAAAAGTGAGAAGCCGACACGGCTAGTCCGTTCCTGCCCGTGCCACCTCCGTGTCGCCGGGTTTGTGCCAGAGCCGCGGTGAACCCTGATGGCCAGCCCCCCTCTCCTAATACTGGTGCCTGTCCGCTGGTGGGTCGAGCCACGGTGGGGGGGGGAGTAACATCTGCAGAAGAAAGACCATCTTCCAGCCAAACTAAGATGTCGACTTCTTTTTGTGGACAATGTGATACGATCCCATTCTTACGGACACGCTCATCGCTACAAATTCTAGATGAGGCACAAAAACAGCAGGTGCTTCTACGGATATCAAGTGCTCCTTCAAGTAGGCTCTCCATCACCTCAATTTCAACATCACCAATACTCCAGTCCTCAGAGGTGTCACCCCAATCGCACTTGCTTCCTCACAGCTCCCAAGTCTCCAGCTGCCCGTCTGAGTATGGGGTAACACAGATGGTTGAGTCTGCACAGCTGTTTACTCATACTATAGCCTGGGAAACTGAGGTCTGCTCCAGAGCTTCTGTTAATCCAGATGAGGAAATTATCTGATCTGATGCCCAGAATCTTTATAAGTCGGATCCAGGACCAGATGAAGAAGGTTCTGAGCATAATGTAGACCCTTGTTCCCAAACTGTAACTCCTGTTGGTGGAGACAATGATGAAGACGATGATGAGACTCAAATACCTGATTGGAGCGACAACTTGACTTTTCGGTCAGGGCAGGAAGAGGTTGGCTCTGAGGACGACGGGTGTGATAACACACAGGGTGATGATGACGAGGTTGGAGATCCCACTTACTGTCAACCCACAGTCAGCCAGTCGATGAGGTCAGCAGAGGAGGTGGAGGAGGATGTGACTAGCCCTGGGGATGGGGATGACTCGGTACCCGGGCATTTGCCTGGCCTTGGGGATGTCGCGGTGGTCGGCTCCCTGGCCCGTACCCTGGGGTCTCTCTTTAAAAGGGTGGATAATTGTTAATTTTATAAAAGTTCATGACGCCACCTGTGGTATCTGGTGACAAGCACCAGCGCTGCAGCAGTCCACTGAGGCCGGTGATAAGGCAGCTCGATGGTATAGCTCCCCACAGGTGGAGCTAGGTCTCAGGGCAGCGTATGCAGGGGGAATGCAGGACAGGCGAGACCCAGCTGGGTCAGAGCAAGAACGGGAACGGACACGGTAGTCACTTCAGTACCTTTTACTGGTGGAAATTCAGGCACATCCCGGAGCACTGTAGGGTGAAGGGTGCATATCAGGATCCTCCCCAATGAGTGGGTGTAGGGCCTCCTGTTTCTTGCCTCTGCGTAGTAAGTTTTTGACCTGCCTGGAGCTAGGCCTAACTTTGTCTCTGTCCTGCGCTGGCTGACCTTGTGGTAGGGCCTTCTCTTGGAGTTCACGCTCCCAGTATGCGGGGCCTAAGCGTCTCCTGGCTCTGTTACATATCAGCACCTTAGCGATCCTGGGACTTGTAGTTCTCCAGGGATTCCGGTTATGCCTTACTGGGTCATAGAGATACCGGTAAGCTCGGATCCTGTGTCCGGTAAATGCTTCGGGGTGAGCTGGTTAATCTCCTCTGCCCCTTATGTACTAACTCGCCACTCGCCTTCCGCCTACTCGGGCCCTCACTAGGCTATACACACTAACGGCAGCTTGCCGCGCTTCACTGATCTTACGGCACCGGCACACCTTAAGCTCTATCTGGGCTCCCTGAATCTAGCAAGCAGGAGCCTCGTGCTCCACTGCTGAACTATTAACTACGTTCTCTAGACTAGACTGAGCTCCACTGCAGACTGACCTCTCTTAGGCTTCTCTACTGCAGGAACTCTTCAGAGGAACTGAACTGCCTAGCTCCACCTTCCCTATTTATATCCCTAACGGGCTCCCTCTGCTGGTCTGAGGTGGAAGGTGGAGATGTGTGACTGTTTATGGGGGCCTCTTGTGGAGGATTCCATCAATGCACTCTTCTAGGATCTGTGATACCAAGCGCAGCGGGGCATCACAGATGCTATTGATGACGAGGTTAGGTTGCGTCTTCCTGAACAGAGACGGAGTACTGGAAGCACGTCAACAACTGCATCCTCAACCACAACTCTGCCTCTGACCACAAGTCGTAGTGGCTCTTCAGGTCACATGGGCTCTAAGCCTTGCATAGCCTGGGCATTTATTCAGATCGATAAGGATGACCCAACTCGTGTTATCTGTAATATTTGTCAGCAAAAGCTAAGTAGAGGCCAAAAAATCCATAGTTTGAGTACTTCATGCATGTACCGTCACATGGATATGAAGCATAAGTTGCAGTGGGAAGCTCACTGTGCTACAATGCGGCCTAGCCGGCTGGACCAGCCACCGTCTGCCCCATCTTGTGCATCCGCAGCCTCTTCATCCTCTGTGACTGGGGGGACAGCAGTCACACATGTTTTTGGACGCAGACCTGCCACCTCTTTACCCGCAACAGCCAGTGTGATTGGCAGGTCGTCAGTTCATTGGGAAATGGAAACACCTGCTAGTGTTGAGCGCTCTCCGACATCGAGAGCACCACCTTTGGATAAAGGCAACCTAACATGTCCGCCTGCATCTTCCTCACAGAGCGGCAGTTTGCCGGGGACACCCTACTCAACACCGTCTAAGCACAACAGCCAGCCCTCGGTCCCTCAGATGTGGAAAAGTAAAAGACCATTTCCTCCTAGCCATGAGAAAGCTAAGAGATTGAATTTCACCATCTGCAAGCTGTTGGCTACAGAAATGCTGCCTTTCCACCTAGAGGACACAGAGGATTTTCAAGACTTTATGTGCGTCACAGTGCCCCAGTACCAGATGCCCAGTCGGCACTACTTCTCAAAGAAAGGTGTGCCTGCGCTCCACTAGAATGTCGCACACAACTTCACCGCTTCTTTGAGAAACTCTGTGTGTGACAGGGTGCACTTCACCACAGACACTTGGACGAGTAGGCATGGACAGGGGCGTTACATGTCGCTGACTGGGCACTGGGTATCCATGGTGACAGCAGGACAAGGGGCTGCTGTCCAAGTCTTACCGTCCCCACGAGTTGTGCGTCAATCCTCTTTATCTCGAAATTCCTCCACTGCTTCTGCCTCCTCAACCTCCTCTCGGTCCGCCACCTGCACCCAAAGCCTGTCTGGCAATGCCACCTGCTTTCTAACTGCGCAGAAGGAATCCTGCACACCTCCTTACTATGCTGACAGCAGGGCTCAACGGCATCAGTGTTTACTTTGAAATGTCTGGGAAATGTGAGTCACACAGCTGAGGAGTTGTGGTCAGCTCTGGAGACCCAGTTTCATGAAAGGTTGTCTCCACTGGACCTGCAACCAGGGAAGGCCATGTGCGACAATGCTGCAAACCTGGGTGCGGCACTTCGCCGGGGCAATGTCACACACGTGCCTTGTATGGCTCACGTGTTGAACCTGGTTGTCCAGCAATTTTTAGCCCACTATCCCGGACTAGATGGCCTTCTGCAGAGGGCACGGTCGCTGTGTGCTCACTTCCGCCGTTTGCACCCCGCAGTTCAACGACTTACATCTCTACAGAAGTCGCTGGGCCTGCCAGTTCACCGGCTGAAATGCGATGTGCCGACACGGTGGAATTCAACTCTGCACATGTTGCAGCGACTGTGGCAGCACCAACAAGCCCTGGTGCAATACGTTCTGACGCATAGCCTGGGCCAACGAGATCCAGAGGTGGGGAAAATCATGCTGCAGGAGTGGTCTCAGATCAGGGACCAATGAAGTTGACGCGCCCCCTGGGCCATGGGGTACCCTGAGCCGGGCCGGTAGACGCTGGGGGTTGTAGTCACTGTGGCGGTGACCCAGTCCATGACCCAGGGCGGTCAATCCAAGGGTAATTTGTATATATGGATTTTATAATGTCTGACTACGCCACCTGTGGAGTGCGGCCAAAGGGGCCGCCGCTGCGGAACAGTCCTCTGAAGCTGGTGGTTTTGCAGCAACGGTATTATTACTCACCACAGGAAGAGTGTAGCTTCAGGGCAGTGTGGGTGGATGATGGTGGTTGTAGTGCAGGGAGTCAGTAATGAACACAGAGTCCGTGTGATGCCGTCTCAAGATATTACTCACAGTTGTTGTAGTCCAGATTACAGGTATCAGAGCAATCTCCCCCGTCGTGCTGTGCATACTCAGTGAGGGGCTCAGTCCACCCCCAGATAGCTCCGGAGTACTTAGCAGGACCCCCTTCTGTGTGTCCTTTCTCTGGCCTTCTCCCTGCACCTCACACCCAGTGACACTTCTATCCGGTATCCTCGGGCCTTGGCGGGTGACGTGTGTTCCGTCCCCTGGGTCCTATGTGGCTACCTTCTTAGTGAGACTGGAGTGGACTTTGGCCTGCAGTACATGAAATGCAGCAGCCTCCGGTTTCTAGTTGAGCCTTGCTGTTTCTCCGCTAGTTGAGGGACCGGTTCCCCTTATCTGGCCAGACCCCTCTACCTCCTGGTAGCAGCAGGAGTACGGGTGGCCTTCTGCACGGCCCGTAGCCGTAGGGTCCCTTCGGTTCCTGGAGCCTTCCAGCTCCCACTCCTCTCTTCTCTCCTTCAGTCCTGGGCCTCCCAGGCTAGGCCCGCCTCCGGAGCAGAGCTCATGCCTAGTCTCTGCTCCTGTCACTTTTCCTCCTCTGTCTGGCTTGCTCTTTCTAAGATGGCTTCCTATTTATACTCTCCTTGTCATGTGCTCCCCTAAGCTGCTCCCCTATGCACCCACTACATAGGACCCTCAAACCAGCTAGGGACCTGGGACTGTGCTCTCCCTTAGGAGCAATCTCGGCCTGCGGGTATGTGTTGGATGCAGGAGTTAGGGTCCCGAGCCATACACCTTCCTTACCTGAGGGTGAGATACCACACCTCTGGGTGAGATGCAGTAACTCTGTGGCGACTGAACCCTCAGGGGCGCCACACACCCTTCTGCACAGTTTTGAAATGGCGACGAAGATGTTTAGTGCTGACGACGATGCCATTATCAGCATGACTATTCCGGTGATTTACATGCTGGAGCACACATTAAACAGAATTCAGAGTCAGGTGGTGGGACAAGAGGAGGTGGAGGAAGTAGAGGAGGAGTCGTATGCGGAAGGGATAACATCTCCAAGGTCCAGACGGTTGGCAGCACCAAGGCGGCAGGCATGGGAGGGTGGGGGAGAGGGATTAACCAGGGCGCATGGTAGCAGCCAAACTGTTGAGGAAGGTGCAGGAGCCGAGGAAGAAGTGGAGGACGAACTGGCGATGGGCATGGAAGACTCATCAGATGAGGGAGACCTTGATCACATTTCTGTTGTGCGAGGTTGGAGGGAGAGGGCAGAGGAAGGAAGCATGATTCTTACCTCGCTACCAACACAACAAGGACTTGGTGCTTCTGGATGCGCAAGACACATGAGTGCCTTCTTGCTGCACTATCTGCAACATGACCCCCGGATTGTCAGAATTCGAAGTAATCCCGACTACTGGGTTGCCACACTCTTAGATCCCCGGTACAAAAGTATATTTGCCGAAATAATTCCTGCCATAAAAAGGTATTGACAAATGCAGGAGTATCTGCAGACGCTGTTGCAGAATCTTACATGTGCTTTTCCACAAAACACCAGTGGTGCACGTAGTGAATCTCACAGTTCTAACTTGCCAACGGTGGGACTGTCGAGTCTTCATCACTCAAACAGTAACAGTAACACAGTATCTGCTGGTAACAGCAATTTTGTGGAATCGTTTCACCACTTTTTTAGCCCATCCTTTGCAAGGCCACAGGAGACAAGAAGTCTGACACATAGTCAATGCCTAGAGAGGATGGTACAGGAGAATCTCCAAGTGAACATCGAAGCCATGACTGTGTCACTGGACCCTTGCTTATTTTGGTATTCCAATCTGGAAAAATCGCCGGAGCTCGCCACTCACGCCTTGGAGATCTTGTCATGCCATGCAGCCAGCGTTCTCTCTGAACGTGTGTTCAGCGCTGCTGGTGGTGTGCTGACAGATAAGCGCACGCGGATGTCCACTGAGAATGTAGACAGACTCACGTTCATAAAGATGAACAAATCATGGATTCGCAAGGACATTTCTACCCCTGTGTCATCCTTGGGAGACTAAAAGCTTGGGGATTTGGTAAAATCACCTCACCAACCGTTTTAAGCAACAGTGGGGCAATTTATGCCACTTAACCCTAGAACGCATGACCATAAAAATCTACACTTTCACATACCTGGGACCCTTTAGGCCCGTGTGCAAATAACATGGAATAACTCAAACTCAAATGACAAACAACTATATACATGAAGAATACCTAGAGTTTCAAAATTCTAACTAAAGTAATCTTGCAGAAAATAGAAAACAATTAACTGGACGGGCCTGCAAGGCCACAGGTATGCGTTCTAGGGTTAAGTGGTGTCTGTTCCACAATTTTGGGAGTCCCCTTGCTGTGTCTTACGTGACGTTGGCATCATCAATTCCAGGTGGGTTGGGTCGCACCCCCCCCCTTTTAACTGTAAGAAACTACATACACTATGGCTTGGGGTAACACAGATGGTTGAGTCTGAAGAGCTGTTTACTCAGAGGTCTGCTCCAAATCTTCAGTGTCTGCTAGTCAGCGTAGAATTTTTAACTGCATCTAGCCTAGGCAATACTTTGGGCGTAGTAGCCCAGCTGCGAAGCAAGCTGCACCGCCTGTGTATCTAATAAGAATTTTTAAATGAATCTAGCCTAGGCAGACTGTGGGGACCCCCAACCAAACCCAAACGCTCAGCCCCCCTACCGCCCCCCTTTCATGGACAATACAATAATGTAACTCTTACAACTGGATGGGTGAGGATCGGTCACAGCTTTATTATCTCTTTATACTCATTCCATTAGAAAGGCATTTTATTTCTAAAATAATTCAGCTTGTTGCAGCATGCCCTGGGTCCCCACTCCGGCAAGTTGGCCAACAAGTGTAACTCTCCAACTTGTCCTTTCTATTTCCAGGCCACGGAGGATCCAGCGTACTCGTATGCAGGACTCTGACCCCCACCCATCACTCTTAACGCTTGTTCCACTCCGTCCTGGAGTCCTGACAGGAATATGTCCAGTCCAATATCTATTAAGTGAACACCGTCGGGCCGTATGAGGCCTGCTTTATCTCCTTCCAGTTGTCGGTGTCGTATCACTACACCGCCTCTGTCTCTTCTAAATTTTGCCATCCGAATATTTATTACCCGCCTTGTCCATTCGATGGCCGTGATGTCTCGCGCACCTTGCCATACCGCTATCGGCACAATCTCTGACCATACTATAGCTAATTTTGTGAAAAATTCTCTGAATCGCTCAGTGTCTAGTTTCATTATTGCCATTTGTTATGTGCTCTTGTGATGACCTAGGTTGTTTCCCCCGGCCTGTATAACTAAGATGACCGGACCTCTTGCCTCTCTCCCTACCTTCATTACCTCCATTAGTACCTGTGGCAATAGCAGGCCTCTAATACCTCTCCAGTTGAAATATGTGTTATGAAACTCTAATTTCCTCCCGCCTGGGCGGACTTTCGCCCTTTTTTGTGCCCAATATATATACGAGTGGCCTATCACTCACACTGTTGGCTTAGCGTCACCTGTAAAAGAAACAAACCATGTTAGGATGACAAGTCCGGTCTTATGTATCTCACCAAACACGTGGATCGCCATCTCCCTATCCTCTGAACTTCCGTTTCTGACAGTCCTGCTCTTGCTGCTTCCATGGCCGCACCTATGCGGAATGAGTGTGTCCCGTAATCTTTGGGGTGGTTCCCTGCCGATGTTATGCATTTATTAAATATAGCTTGGAACAGATATCTTGATAATGGCGTTCCATCAATGTGTGATAGGAAGAAACTACTTTGTGATCTGATAGTTAGATATGTTTTTACTATTGTTACCTGACTCAGTGTACCGTTTGTGGGTTGTAGAAGTACCCAAGTACCACTGCCCGCTGGAACCATTTTCGATTGGTGTATGCTTAGACGTATTGCATTATTGGCTATGACTACGTCCTGGTGTAATAAGCCTCCACTGGTGGTAATTTTGGATTGAGGGACTAATTCGCTTATACATAGCGCCCCGAAGAAGGCGATCACAAATGCAGTAGACATTAGTGTTGCTTCAAATTGTGAGTGTCATGTTAATGGTGTTAGGGATAAGATGTGAGAAATCAGTTTTAGTGACACGGGACGGGACGTCTACATTCCTGACTTGGCTGACCCCTTTTCCACCCTTTTATGGATTGTCTGATGATGAATCTTTGTCACATCTCCCCAATTCAGTAGTTGGAAGTGAAATGCTACTCCGGTCAGACACCGCTGCGCTGACGCCCCTGATATGCCCCTCATCATTAGCTGGTGGAGAAATTCTATGGTGACTTGTGATCTGGCTTGTTCACATTGGTCAACCCGTCTGCCTGCTACTAGTCGTGTCCACTCTTCCCATGCCTTACCGTATGCTTGCCACGTTGATGGGGCAACTGACGCTCTGAATAATGGCATCAACTATTCGCCACTAGATCCCATAGGGAGGGTGGGCAACTGTTGCCCGATGGGTGGGCGTTGTGGAAGAGCTCTGTGAAAATCTGCCAATTGAATTGTTATAAAGCGTTAGCAGCAGCTTTATACCCCTCAGCATAGTGGCTAGCGCGGACCCATACATTGTGTTTTAGGCACAGGAATGCTAGCCTGTGTAGTAGGCCTAGCACTGGGAGAGACGATGATGCCATCTTATTAATGCAGTGCGCTAGGCTGGTGTTTTGTGTTATGAAGCGTATATTTTTGTTAGCCAGGCGCGCGCTCCATATTTCTATTGCTACCACTATTGGGAAAAATTATTTTCAGGGCTAGATGCAGCTAAAAATTATTATTAATTTCAAAGCTGGTGGAGCTTGGTATAGATGGCCTAATACAATGAGTCCCACACACTGCTAGAAGCCCAAATATTTTTTCAGAGCTAGATGCAGATAAAAATTATTTTTAATTTTCAGCCTGATGGAGGTCAGTATAGATGGACTAATAGAACAAGTCCCACACACTGCTAGAAGGCCAAATATTTTTTCAGAGCTAGATGCAGACAAAAAATTATTTTCAGTTTGCAACCTGATGGAGGTCAGCATAGATGGACTAATAGACCCAGACCCACACACTGCTAGAAGCCCAAATATTTTTTCAGAGCTAGATGCAGAAAAAAATGATATTCAATTTGCAACCTGATGGAGGTCAGTATAGATGGACTAATAGAACAAGTCCCACACACAGATAGAAGCCCAAATATTTTTTCAGAGGTAGATGCAGATAAAAATTATTTTTAATTTGCAGCCTGATGGAGGTTAGTATAGATGGACTAATAGAGAAAGTCCCACACACTGCTAGAAGGCCAAATATTTTTTCAGAGCTAGATGCAGACAAAAAATTATTTTGAATTTGCAACCTGATGGAGGTCAGTATAGATGGACTAATAGAGAAAGTCCCACACACTGCTAGAAGGCCAAATATTTTTTCAGAGCTAGATGCAGACAAAAAATTATTTTGAATTTGCAACCTGATGGAGGTCAGTATAGATGGACTAATAGAGAAAGTCCCACACACTGATAGAAGGCCAAATATTTTTTCAGAGCTAGATGCAGATAAAAATTATTTTTAATTTGCAACCTGATGGAGGTCAGTATAGATGGACTAATAGAGAAAGTCCCACACACTGCTAGAAGCCCAAATATTTTTTCAGAGCTAGATGCAGAAAAAAATTATATTCAATTTAGAACCTGATGCAGGTCAGTATAGATGGACTAATAGAACAAGTCCCACTCACTGCTAGAAGCCCAAATATTTTTTCAGAGCTAGATGCAGATAAAAATTATTTTTAATTTGCAACCTGATGGAGATCAGTGTACATGGACTAATAGACCAAGTCCCACACACTGCTATAAGCCCAAATATTTTTTCAGAAGTAGATGCAGAAAAAAATTATATTCAATTTGCAACCTGATGGAGGTCAGTATAGATGGACTAATAGAACAAGTCCCACACACTGCTAGAAGGCCAAATATTTTTTCAGAGCTAGATGCAGACAAAAAATTATTTTGAATTTGCAACCTGATGGAGGTCAGTATAGATGGACTAATAGAACAAGTCCCACACACAGCCAGAAGCCCAAATATTTTTTCAGAGGTAGATGCAGATAAAAATTATTTTTAATTTGCAGCCTGATGGAGGTCAGTATAGATGGACTAATAGAGAAAGTCCCAAACACTGCTAGAAGTCCAAATATTTTTTCAGAGCTAGATGCAGATAAAAATTATTTTTAATTTGCAACCTGATGGAGGTCAGTATAGATGGACTAATAGAGAAAGTCCCACACACTGCTAGAAGGCCAAATATTTTTTCAGAGCTAGATGCAGATATAAATTATTTTTAATTTGCAACCTGATGGAGGTCAGTATAGATGGACTAATAGAGAAAGTCTCACACACTGCTAGAAGGCCAAATATTTTTTCAGAGCTAGATGCAGAAAAAAATTATATTCAGTTTGCAACCTGATGGAGGTCAGTATAGATGGACTAATAGAACAAGTCCCACACACTGCTAGAAGCCCAAATATTTTTTCAGAGCTAGATGCAGAAAAAAATTATATTCAATTTGCAACCTGATGGAGGTCAGTATAGATGGACTAATAGAACAAGTCCCACACACTGCTAGAAGGCCAAATATTTTTTCAGAGCTAGATGCAGACAAAAAATTATTTTGAATTTGCAACCTGATGGAGGTCAGTATAGATGGACTAATAGAACAAGTCCCACACACAGCTAGAAGCACAAATATTTTTTCAGAGGTAGATGCAGATAAAAATTATTTTTAATTTGCAGCCTGATGGAGGTCAGTATAGATGGACTAATAGAGAAAGTCCCACACACTGCTAGAAGGCCAAATATTTTTTCAGAGCTAGATGCAGATAAAAATTATTTTTAATTTGCAACCTGATGGAGGTCAGTATAGATGGACTAATAGAGAAAGTCCCACACACTGCTAGAAGGCCAAATATTTTTTCAGAGCTAGATGCAGACAAAAAATTATTTTGAATTTGCAACCTGATGGAGGTCAGTATAGATGGACTAATAGAGAAAGTCCCACACACTGCTAGAAGGCCAAATATTTTTTCAGAGCTAGATGCAGATAAAAATTATTTTGTAATTTGCAACCTGATGGAGGTCAGTATAGATGGACTAATAGAGAAAGTCCCACACACTGCTAGAAGGCCAAATAATTTTTCAGAGCTAGATGCAGATAAAAATTATTTTTAATTTGCAACCTGATGGAGGTCAGTATAGATGGACTAATAGAGAAAGTCCCACACACTGCTAGAAGGCCAAATATTTTTTCAGAGCTAGATGCAGATATAAATTATTTTTAATTTGCAACCTGATGGAGGTCAGTATAGATGGACTAATAGAGAAAGTCCCACACACTGCTAGAAGGCCAAATATTTTTTCAGAGCTAGATGCAGAAAAAAATTATATTCAATTTAGAACCTGATGGAGGTTAGTATAGATGGACTAATAAAACAAGTCCCACACACTGCTAGAAGCCCAAATATTTTTTCAGAGCTAGATGCAGAAAAAAATTATATTCAATTTAGAACCTGATGGAGGTCAGTATAGATGGACTAATAAAACAAGTCCCACACACTGCTAGAAGCCCAAATATTTTTTCAGAGCTAGATGCAGAAAAAAATTATATTCAATTTGCAACCTGATGGAGGTCAGTATAGATGGACTAATAGAATGATGCTATGCCCAAAAGATTTTACTTCACTAGGTGCAGTAAAAAAATTGGTGTTCCATACACAGGTGGTATATCTTGCAACACAGATAGGCTTCTCCACTGACTAACACACTCTGCAATAGGCCAAAAAGGATTAGCTTTGCTAGATTCAGCCAAATGCTGTGAAAAAAACTTGCACAGCACTGGCACAGACCTGCCTGGCAAAAACTGATAGGAACTGATGTAACCTAGTCCTGAAAAGCACTGCAATTACAATTAGTCTTTACTCCCACAATCTATCTATTTAAGAGCACAGACCTGCCTGATAAAAGTCGTAGGAAATGCTGTAACCTAGTCCTTAAAAGGACTGCAATCACAACTCTTCCCTACTCCCAAGCTATCTGTAGATTTGTGCGAAAATTGGCTTGAAATTAACAAGGTATAGCGCACACAGCAACAGCGGTGCCGTCTAACACGCAGCTGCAGCAGTGAGAAAATGGTGGCGACGGGGAAAATGGCTGGGTCTTATAGGGCAAGGACACGTGACATACACTGCCAATGACACATGCCCTTGCTTGTGTGAAAAAAAGCACTTCGCTCCGTGTGTGCGCTGCTGATAGGCTGACAGATTGCACCTCCCCACTGTAAATGCGGGAAAGAGAAAAAAAAATGGAGTTCATCATTATTCCTGCAGAGATCCATCCCCTGCCCCTCCCCCCACCCCGCTGTACACTCAAACTGCGTATTAACATTAATTTTCATCATTACTGAGAAAAAATCCAGTTATGATTTTGGTGCACGAACAGTTATCGAACATAACCTCGAACAGCCGAATTTTTCTCAAATCGTTCGTGTTCGCCGAACGGCTCGAACACCGCCCAAAACAGCTCGAATTTGAGATTGGCGAACAGTTCGAGTAGAACAACGCTCATCTCTACTTACCACCTCCCTGGGCACTCTGGAACAACAATCACGCCCCCGGAGAGTTCACAGAATGGTCCACTGCTGCCATTCTATACGGTGCCCATCGCTCCTGCGGTTCCTGCACCATGTCCAATAGAAGTTTCCCAAATACCTGCTGCGGTTTTAACCGGCACTTCAATCGCTCAATAGCTTCATTTTCTTTTGCTGCTCCATTCAAAGCCATCGCGGTACACTATTCACACACACCGCTCTCCCCAGAAAATTTTCGTGGCCCCACCGAGCCACAGCAAACCAGGTTTGAGTGCGACGACAATTTTCGTAACCCTTGCCGAGTTACCGCAAGATGTTTTAATCTTCATGACCCCGCCGAGCCACAGCAAGATGCTTTAATCTTTGTGACCCCGCCGAGCCACAGCAAAACCGGGTTTGAGTGCAACGGCAATCTTCGCAACCCCACCGAGTTGCAGCCAGATGCTTTAATCTTCGTGACCCCGCTGAGCCACTGCAAGATGCTTGCATCCACACTCGTCGCTCAATGCCGTTACCTCTAGCAACAAGGCTGCCGTTGCCCCTAGCAACCGGGCTGCAATTGCCCGCATTCTCCACCACATGTAAGGCAGCGCAAGTCATCATACTGGGGGATACTCGCTGCACCGGATCAATTAAAGCACACCAGCCACGTTTTTCAGTTTTCCAAATTCAGCAGTTTATTGCACTTCATAACTGCTTATCACACAGTCCACCTTAGTGGCTCACCGGCATATTACACACATAACATTCGGGAGCCTTTCCAGCGACAGACACGTCCACTTGGCGCCAGTTACAGCCCTCAGCTAGGCAACAACATAAATGTCCACATAACGCAGTCTTTTTACCTTTGGCGGGTTTTTAGCTGCTTCAGGTTTATTCTGCCACCACTGTGGCTTTATGGCTTCCCCGATGGGGGCCTCCAGTCCTCGTACCATCCAAGGCTACTGGTATGCTTACACAGCCAACATCCAGCCTCTGCCTTTCAGGCTCTTGCCTTCCAAGTCTCTGGCCCTCTAAGGCTACTGGGATCACTTACACAGCTAAGGTTCCAGCATCCGCCTTTCAGGCTTCACCAGGCTTCAATAGGCCTCACTAGGCCTCACACTCTAGCGGTGTCCCACACAGGAACAGTCCTCACGCCTTACACCCCCTGTCTCAAGACTACCAGGGTTTATATATCCTGTAGTACACACCCACATGACCTGTGCTGATGTCATAGTCATGTGATCAGACATTCTGTGTGCACAGGACCTGTGCTATGTCACAGTCATTTGACCAGTCACCTGAGGGAGAGGTACATGGTCAGCCCAAAACACCTCCTGGACCATTACAGTAATGTCAAGCAAGCCGCTGCATTACAATATATACATATATATATATATATATGTATATATGCACAGTATGTATATATATGTATGTACAGGTGCATCTCACTGAATTAGAATATCATCAAAAAGTTAATTTATTTCAGTTCTTCAATACAAAAAGTGAAACTCATATATTATATAGATTCATTACAAACATAGTGATCTATTTCAAATGTTTATTTGTGTTAATGTTGATGATGTGAAAACACAAAAGTCATTATCTCAGTAAATTAGAACATTTTATAACAACAGCTTGAAAAATGTTTTTAAAATCCGAAATGTTGGCCTACTGAAATGTATGTTCAATAAATGCACTCATTACTTGGTCGGGGCTCCTTTTGCATCAATTACTGCATGAATGCGGCGTGGCATGGAGGCGATCAACCTGTGGCACTGCTGAGGTGTTATTTTAAGCCCAGGCTGCTTTGATAGCATCCTTCAGCTCATCTGCATTGTTGGGTCAGGTGTTTCTCATCTTCATCTTGACAAGGTCAGGCGAGTTTGCTGGCCAATCAAGCACAGTGATACTGTTGTTTGTAAACCAGGTATTAGTACTTTTGCCAGTGTGGACTGGGGGCAAGTACTGCTGGAGAATGAAATTTCCATCTCCACAAAGCTTGTCGGCAGAGGGAAGCATGAAGTGCTCTAAAATTTCCTGGAAGATGGCTGTGCTGACTTTGGTCTTGATAAAACACAGTGGACCTACACCAGCATATGATTGTGGAACCTTCACACTAGAACCTCAAGCAGCTTGGATTGTGTGCCTCTCCACTCTTCCTCCGACATTGGGACCTTGATTTCAAAATGAAAATTGTAACCCTGGGACCTTATGGAGTGTGCCAATGACTGCCTTCTGTAATCTGTCAAGTCAGCAGTCTTCCCCATGATTGTGGAGCCTACTGAAACAGACTAAGGGACCTTTTTAAATACTTAGGAAGCCTTTGCAGGTGTTGTTTGTTAATTATTTTAATTTACTGAGAAAATTACTTTTGTGTTTTCATTGGCTGTAAGTAGTGATGAGCGAGCATGCTCGCCCGAGTATCTCACTGCTCGAGATGTTCGGCGCTCGCCGAGTATTTCCGGGGTTGCTCAGTGGGAGCTTGGGTCCCCTCCCTACATGTTTGGCTCTCTTTAGAGCACCAATTAACATGCAGGGATTGCCTGCCACTCATTGTACTGCTGCAGCCATGGTGGTTGTGACAGTACAGTGATTGGCTGGCCGCACAGCGTCATCAGGTCTATATCAGACCTGGCGCCACTGTGATTGTCACAGTCACTCCAGAATCAGGCAGAGTAGGGAGAGGTGCTGCTGCATCAGGGAGAGATTTGCTTGTGTATTAGGTAGTGTAGGGAGAAAAAACGTACATTACAAATATCCATCTTAACAAACAGTCCTTTTGAGGACTAACTAATCCATCTGCAGAGATATCAGGCAGGCAGTGCATATAGGCAGGCAGGCAGTGTATATAGCAGACTGCAGTGCATATAGCACAAGAGACTCCATTCCAATTCTGCCTTCTGCTTCTGTTAGATATTTCTATACAAAGACCCAGGTCTCAGGGGCCAGGAATACTTTTTTTTGGATCTTAATTAGTGTTGAGCCACCCCCGTAGTGTTCGAGTTCGGTTCGGTTCGTCGAACACCCGTGTGTTCGCCGAACTGTTCGTCGAACTGTTCGTCGAACACCTTCGAACACCATTAAAACCAATGGCAGGCAAACAAAAACACATAGAAAACACCTTCAAAGGTGTCCAAAAGCTGACAAACTGCTCAGAAGACATAACTAACACATGGAAAAGTGACAAGTACATATAGTCACGCGAAAATAAAAGAGGTGGAGGAGTAAAAGGAGGGGGAGACACAGATATAGGCATGTCATGCCCTTCTAAAATCCAAAAAGTGAGAAGCCGACACGGCCAGTCCGCTCCTGCCCGTGCCACCTCCGTGTCGCCGGGTTTGTGCCAGAGCCGCGGTGAACCCTGACGGCCAGCCCCCCTCTCCCAATACTGGTGCCTGTCCGCTGGTGGGTCGAGCGAGCCCCCCTGTGGTGGAGGCAGCTCTAAGCTTTTTAATTTAAATTGTCTCTCTAATTTGAATGAATACACTTTAAATCCATTTACAAGGATCTATTGGAGGGCAAGTCTCATGCCAGCAGCCGCGGTAATTCCAGCTCCAGTAGCGTCCACTAAAGCTGCTGCAGTTAAAAAGCTTTTATAAGGATCGAGCTCGGCTGTCCACCGCAAGGCATCCTACTGCCAGTCCCAGCCCCTATGCCTTGGGGTGCCTCCTGATGCTCTTCACTAAGTATCCCATGGTCCCGAAGCATTTCCTTTGAAAAAATTAAGTGTCTAAACTACAGGTGGTGCAGCTTGCTTAACAGCCGGGATAATCCGCTGACTCGCAGACACTGCTACTAGGCACAAAGTATTTCCTGGGCTAGATGCAGTTAAAAATTTGTAATTAGATACTCTCGTTGGATGCTGAGAAAGCATTCCATAGAGTCTCCTGGCACGCCATATATGATTCTCTTAAAAAGCTTGGGGTAGGGGTCTAGGGGACCCTTTTATAGCCAAAATCACGGCCCTGTATCGCAATACGTCACCTAGGCTGAAGATAAATGGAACTGTAGCACCCTGAGGGCTCGGTTGCTACAGACGTATTGCACCTCACCCAGAGGTGTGATATCTCACTCTCAGGTAAGAATGGAGTGTGGATCAGGACCCGACACCTGCATGCATTACACAACATTGCCGTGAGGCAGGGCGACCAATATGCCCCTGAGATGGGCACGACAGTCCCTGTCCCTGGCTGGAGTGGGGGGAGGGAACACTGAGGAAGGGGAACCCTGTAGTGCAGGAGCAGGGAGGAAGCAGTTCCTGGGTGCATTGAGAAGGGAGTATAAAAGGTGGGCACCATCTTAGTTCAGTGCAGAGAAGTCTGAGCAGAAGTGTCAGGGAGCAGGGGCTCTGCATGAGCTCTGCTCCGGAGGCGGGCCTAGTAACAGAGGCCCAGGCCTGGAAGAGGGAGAAGGAAGGAAGAGGAGTGGAGAAGGCTCCAGGAACGAGGAATGAAGGGATCCCAGGGGTGCGGACGGGCGAGTCGCCACCGCACGCCCGAATCCACCTGCGTGGAGGGGTCAGGCCAAAGGGGGAGACCGGTCCCCGAACTAGTGGAGGCAGGAAACGACCCTCAGCTAGAAACCAGAGGCTCTGACATTTTATGTGGCGCAGCCCCTCGCTACACCCGCTAGGAAGGCACCACATAGGGTCAGGGAAACTGGCGCCAAGTTTACCAAGAGGAGGCCCGAGGCAGCCGGACAGAAGTGTTGGTAAGAAAGGCCAGACAAAGGACACACAAAGGGGGTCCTGTGAAGTGCTCCAAAGTTATCTGGGAGTTGTCTGAGCCCCTCACCTGGTGAGCACAGTACGACGTGGGCAGCCGTTACCTGCAGACGTGGTCTGGATAATAAGAACTGTGAGTAAAGGCCCTGAACTGCATCACTGACTCCGTGTCGTTACTGCTGCTGCCCTGCACCATCACCCCCATCCTCCGCATACACTGCCCTGAGGCTATACTCCTCCCGTTAGGAGTTATGCTACGCTCTGCTGCACCCACAACACCAGCCTCAGCGGTCTGCCCTGTAGCGGCGGTTCACTCTGACCGCAATCCACGGGTGGCGTAGTCGGACATTTAAACATCAAAACCACATAAATAGTTCCGCCACAGGTTTGACCGCCCTGAGCCACGGAACCGGGTTGCCGCCACGAAGACTACAACCACCAGCATCCACCAAAAAGGGTCCGGCTCATGGTGTCCCAAGGCCGAGGGGGTGCGTCAGAACATTTTCATCACCTTTCACAATCACCAATGGGACAAGGCAGTGATGTCCTCTGTCCCCTCTCTTATACATCCTAGTGACGGAGCACCTGCTCTCATCAATTCGCCATAACCCCAATATTAGGTGGATTGAGGTGGGAGGCACCGAGTACAAGTGCTCTCTATTTGCTGATGATGTCCTAGTATATATCACTCAATCACATATATCCATCCATGCTGTTATGGCTGAAATAGATCACTTTGTTACATGGTAAAATTTTAAAATCAATGCAGCGAAGTCTGAGGCCCTCGATGTCTCCCTCCCCAAATCCATATAGGATTCCATCCAGTCCAACTTTCCCTTTGCCTGGCCCTCACAGGGTATCAAATACTTAGGAATTCCTATTCATAGAGACCTCTCCCATCTATGTTATCTTAATTTTGGGCCCTTTATTGAACAACTCCATACAGACCACGGTTGGCAAGTTAGAACTGTAAGATTCACTACGTGAACCACTGGTGTTTTGTGGAAAAGCACATGTACACTGCGTTCCAAATTATTATGCAAAAAGTGTTTAGGAGTGATAAGGGAAGAATTTGTTTGTTTGTCAGTTAAACTCATTGATGGTGATGTGTGTCAGGGCTCTTTATATCACTGTAAGCAATTGCAGACACCTGTGCTAATTAGTTTGGCAGGTGTGTCCAATGAAAGGCAAGACTACTTAAGAAGGCTCTCTCACATTATTAAGCAGCCTACATTTTCTGCCAAAATGGGAAAGAAAAAGGATGTGTCGGCTGCTGAGAAGCAACAAATTGTGGAGTGTTTAGGTCAAGGCATGACTACAATCAACATTGTGCGATGATCAGGATGAAGTGTCTTGGCAATCAAGAAGTATGTAGCTGATTCACAGTACACACGTGTGCGAGCTGATAAGGGAAAATTGAGGACTCTTTCCTACAGGCAATTACGTCAGGTTGAAAGAGCAGCAGCAAAAAAGCCTTGTCATAGCAGCAGACAAGTTTTTGAAGCTGCTTGTGCCTCCAACGTCCCCCGAACAACAAGATGCAGGGTCCTTCAGAGGTTTGCAGCTGTGCATGCGCCATCCTGTCGACCTCCTCTATCCACTTCACACAAGCAGAAACGGCTCCAGTGGGCCAAACATTACATGAAGACTGATTTCAAAACTGTTTTGTTCACGGATGAGTGCCGTGCAGCGCTCGATGGTCCAGATGGATGGAGTGGAGGATGGCTGGTTGATGGACACCCCACGCAAACACGGCTACAGCGCCAACAAGGAGGAGGTGGAGTAATGTTTTGGGCTGGAATCATGGGGAGAGAGATTGTCGGCCCCTTTAGGATCCCTGAAGGCGCTAAAGATGAACTCCATAATGTATGTGGATTTTCTCAAACAGCACTTCCTGCCATGGTTCAAGAAGAAGAACCGTGTATTTCACAGCAAGATCATTTTTCTGCATGATAATGCACCATCTCATGCTGCACATAAAACATCTGCATCTCTGGCTGATATGGGCATAAAAGGGGACAAACTTATGGTGTGACCCCCATGCTCCCCTGACCTCTACCCCATTCAGAACCTTTGGAGCATCATTAAAAGGAGTGTCTATGATGGCGGGAGGCAGTTCACATCTAAGCAACAGCTCTGGGAGGGTATTCTGTCCTCATGCAAAACAATTGAAGCAGAAACCATCCAAAACCTGACAAATTCAATGGACGAGAGAGTTCAGAAGCTCCTTTCGAACAAGGGGTCCTATGTGAAAATGTAACATCACCTAGAATAAAGTTTTGAGTTGAAAACTGTTTGATTTCAATTTCTAACAACCTGCTAATGCTTATAATTTCAAAAATGACCATTTTTTTGGTCTTTATTAAAATGAAAAGGTTGATCGAAAAGTTTGGGGGATCTAAGAGTGTGGCAACCCAGTAGTCATGATTACTTCGAATTCTGACAATATGAGGGTCATGTTGCAGGTAGTGCAGCAAGAAGGCACTTATGTGCCTTGCGCATCTCGGAGCCCCAAAATTATTTTCCGGGCTAGATGCAGCTAAAAATTATTTTTAATTTTAAATCTGGTGAAGCTTTAGTATAGATGGCCTAATAGGATCAGTGCTGCACACTGCTACAAAGCCCAAATTATTTTCCAGTCAAGATACAGATAAACATGATTAGTAATTTGAAAGCTTAAAACGGTTGGTAGGGTGATTTTAACCAATCATCAAGCTTTTACTCTCCCCAGGATGACACAGGGGTAGAAAAGTCGTTTCGGATCCATGATTTGTTCATCTTTATGAACGTGAGTCTGTCTACATTATCAGTGGAGAGCCGCGTGCGCTTATCTGTCAGCACACCACCAGCAGCGCTGAACACACGTTCAGACAGAACGCTGGCTGCGGGGCATGACAAGATCTCCAAGGCGTAAGTGGCTAGCTCCGGCCATTTATCCAGATTGGAAGCCCAAAAAGAGCAAGGGTCCAGTGACACAGTCGTGGCTTCAATGTTTACTTGGAGATACTCCTGTACCATCGTCTCTAGGCATTGACTACGTGTCAGACTTCTTGTCTCCTGTGGCCTTGCAAAGGATGGGCTAAAAAAGTGGTGAAATGATTCCGCAAAATTGATGTTACCAGCAGATACTGTGGTTCTGTTACGGTTTGAGTGCTGAACACTTGACGGTCCCACGGTTGGCAAGTTGGAACTGTGAGATTCACTACGTGCACCACTGGTATTTTGTGGAAAAGCACATGTAAGATTCTGCAACAGTCTCTGCTGATACTCCTGCATGCGTGCATCCCTTTCTATGGCAGGAATAATTTCTGCAAATTTACTTTTGTACCGGGGATCTAACAGTGTGGCAACCCAGTAGTCAGGATTATTTCTAATTCTCACAATTCGAGGGTCATGTTGCAGGTAGTGCAGCAAGAAGGCACTCATGTGTGTTGCGCATCCAGGAGCACCAAGTCCCTGTTGTGTTGGTGGCGAGGTAACATTCATGCTTCCTTCCTCTGTCCTCTCCCCCCAACCTCGCACAACAGAAATGTGATCAAGGTCTCCCTCATCTGATGAGTCTTTCATCAGTTCGTCCTCCACTTCTTCCTGGGCTCCTACACCTTCCTCACTAGTTTTGCTGCTACCATGCGCCCTGGTAAAACCATCTCCCCCACCCTCACATGCCTGCCGCCTTGGTGCTGCCGACCGTCTGGACCTTGCAGATGTTAGCCCTTCCGCATACAACTCCTCCTCCTCTACTTCCTCCACCTCCTCTTGTGCCACCACCTGACTCCGAATTCTGTTTAACATGTGCTCCAGCATGTAAATCACCGGAATAGTCATGCTGATAATGGCATCGTCAGCACTAAACATCTTCGTCGCCATTTCAAAACTGTGCAGAAGGGTGCATAGGTCCCTGATCTGAGACCACTCCTCCAGCGTGATTTGCCCCACCTCTGAATCTCGTTGGCCCAGGCTATACGTCAGAACATATTGCACCAGGGCTTGTCGGTGCTGCCACAGTCGCTGCAACATGTGCAGAGTTGAATTCCACCGGGTAGGCACATCGCATTTAAGCCGGTGAAGTGGCAGGCCCAATGACTTCTGTAGAGATGTAAGTCGCTGAGCTGCGGGATGCGAACGGCGGAAGTGAGCACACAGCGACCGTGCCCTCTGCAGAAGGCAATCTAGTCTGGGATAGTGGGCTAAAAATTGCTGGACAACCAGGTTCAACACGTGAGCCATACAAGGCACGTGTGTGACATTGCCCCGGCGAAGGGCCGCACCCAGGTTTGCAGCATTGTCGCACACGGCCTTCCCTGGTTTCAGGTCCAGTGGAGACAACCATTCATGAAATTGGTTCTCCAGAGCTGAGCACAACTCCTCAGCTGTGTGACTCACATTTCCCAGACATTTCAATGTAAAAACCGCCTGATGACGTTGAGCCCTACTGCCAGCATAGTAAGGAGATGTGCAGGATCCCTTCCGCGCAGTTAGAAAGCTTGTGGCATGACCAGACAGGCTTTGGGTGCAGGTGGAAGACCGAGAGGAGGTTGAGGAGGCAGAAGCAGTGGAGGAACTTTGACATAAAGAGGATTGACGCACAACTCGTGGGGACGGCAAGACTTGGACAGCAGCCCCTTGTCCTGCTGTCACCATAGTTACCCAGTGTCCAGTCAGCGACATGTAACGCCCCTGTCCATGCCTACTCGTCCAAGTGTCTGTGGTGAAATGCACCCTGTCACACACAGAGTTTCTCAAAGAAGCGGTGATGTTATGTGCGACATGCTGGTGGAGCGCAGGCACACCTTTCTTTGAGAAGTAGTGCCGACTGGGCATCTGGTACTGGGGCACTGCGACGGACATAAGGTCTCGAAAATCCTCTGTGTCCACCAGGCGGAAAGGCAGCATTTCTGTAGCCAAGAGCTTGCAGATGGTGAAATTCAACCTCTTAGCTTTCTCATGGCTAGGAGGAAATGGTCTTTTACTTGTCCACATCTGAGGGACCGAGGGCTGGCTATTGTGCTTAGACGGTGTTGATAAGGGTGTCCCCGACAAACTGCCGGTCTGTGAGGAAGATGCAGGCGGACATGTTAGGTTGCCTTGATCCAAAGGTGGTGCTATCGATGTCGGACAGCGCTCAACACCAGCTGGTGTTACCACCTCCAAAGAAAATGATGACCTGCCAATCACGCTGGCTGTTGCGGGTAAAGAGGTGGCAGGTCTGCGCCCCAAAACAGGTGTGACTGCTGTCCCCCCAGTCACAGAGGATGAAGAGGCCGCGGATGCACAAGATATGGCAGACGGTGGTTGGCCCGGCCGGCTAGGCCGCATTGTAGCACACTGAGCTTCCCACTGCAACTTATGCTTCATGTCCATGTGCCGGTTCATGCATGAAGTACTCAAACTATGTATTTTTTGGCCTCTACTTAGCTTTTGCTGACAAATGTTACAGATAACACGAGTTGGGTCATCTTTATCGATCTGAAAAAATGCCCAGGCTATGCAAGGCTTAGCACCCATGCGACCTGAAGAGCCACCACGACTTGTGGTGAGAGGCAGAGTTGTGTTTGAGGATGCAGTTGTTGACGTGCTTCCAGTACTACGTCTCTGTCCAGGAAGGCGCAACCTGACCTCGTCGTCACTAGCATCTTCCTCCACCTCCTCTGCTGACCTCATCTCTTGGCTGACTGTGGGTTGACAGTAAGTGGGATCTCCGACCTCATCATCATCACCCTGTGCGTTATCACACCCGTCGTCCTCAGAGCCAACCTGTTCCTGCCCTGACAAAAAACTAAAGTTGTCGCTCCAATCAGGTATTTGAGTCTTATCATCGTCTTCCTCATTGTCTCCACCAACAGGAGTTACAGTTTGGGAATGAGGGTCTACATTATGGTCAGAACCTTCTGCGTCTGGTCCTGGATCCGACTCATAAAGATTCTGGGCATCAGTGCAGATCATTTCCTCGTCTGGATTCACAGAAGCGCTGGAGTCGACCTCTGATTCCCAGGCTATAGTATGAGTAAACAGCTCTGCAGACTCAACCATCTGTTCTACCTCATACTCAGACGGGCAGCTGGAGATTTGGGAGCTGTGAGGAAGCAAGTGCGATTTGGGTGACACCTTTGAGGACTGGAGTATTTGTGATGTTGAAGTTGATGTGGAGGAGGGCCCACTTAAAGGAGCACTTGATATCCGTTGAAGCACCTGCTGTTTTTGTGCCTCATCTGGAATTTGTAGCGATTGGCGTGGCCGTAAGAAAGGGATCTTATCACATTGTCCGCTAAAAGAAGTAGACATTTTAGTTTGGCTGGAAGATGGTCTTTCTTCTGCACCTACCCCACGGACACAACCTTTTTTCCCCTTCCCAACACGCCTATTCCCCTTTCCACCAGCAGCAGGCCTTTTTCCACTCATTTTGGTGGTTAACTAATTCACAACTCTGGAGTTGTTTGCACAAAAAAACAATGGATGGTAACCGAGCAGAGCTGAGTGGCCAAACTGTGGTAATAGGCCAAAAATATTGGCTGGGTTAGATGAAGAAAAAAATTATTTTGAATTTGCAACCTGATGGAGGTCAGTATAGATGGATTAATAGAACAAGACCCACACACAGCTAGAAGCCCAATATTTTTTCAGAGGTAGATGCAGGAAAAAAATATATTCAGTTTGCAACCTGATGGAGGTCAGTATAGATGGACTAATACAACAAGTCCCACACACAGCTAGAAGCCCAAATATTTTTTCAGAGGTACTGTAGATGCAGATGAAAATTAGTTTTAACTTGCAACCTGATGGAGGTCAGTATAGATGGACTAATAGAGAAAGTCCGACACACTACTAGAAGGCCAAATATTTTTTCAGAGGCAGATGTAGAAAAAAATATATTCAGTTTGCAACCTGATGGAGGTCAGTATAGATGGACTAATAGAGAAAGTCCGACAAACTACTAGAAGGCCAAATATTTTTTCAGAGCTAGATGCAGAAAAAAATTATATTCAGTTTGCAACCTGATGGAGGTCAGTATAGATGGATTAATAGAACAAGACCCACACACAGCTAGAAGCCCAATATTTTTTCAGAGGTAGATGCAGAAAAAAATATTTTCAGTTTGCAACCTGATGGAGATCAGTATAGATGGACTAATACAACAAGTCCCACACACAGCTAGAAGCCCAATATTTTTTCAGAGGTAGATGCAGAAAAAAATATATTCAGTTTGCAACCTGATGGAGGTCAGTATAAATGGATTAATAGAACAAGACCCACACACAGCTAGAAGCCCAATATTTTTTCAGAGGTAGATGCAGAAAAAAATATATTCAGTTTGCTACCTGATGGAGGTCAGTATAGATGGACTAATACAACAAGTCCCACACACAGCTAGAAGCCCAATATTTTTTCAGAGGTAGATGCAGAAAAAAATATATTCAGTTTGCAACCTGATGGAGGTCAGTATAGATGGACTAATACAACAAGTCCCACACACAGCTAGAAGCCCAAATATTTTTTCAGAGGTACTGTAGATGCAGATAAAAATTAGTTTTAATTTGCAACCTGATGGAGGTCAGTATAGATGGACTAATAGAGAAAGTCCGACACACTACTAGAAGGCCAAATATTTTTTCAGAGCTAGATGCAGAAAAAAATGATATTCAGTTTGCAACCTGATGGAGGTCAGTATAGATGGACTAATAGAGAAAGTCCGACACACTACTAGAAGGCCAAATATTTTTTCAGAGCTAGATGCAGAAAAAAATGATATTCAGTTTGCAACCTGATGGAGGTCAGTATAGATGGATTAATAGAACAAGTCCCACACACAGCTAGAAGCCCAATATTTATTCAGAGGTAGATGCAGAAAAAAATATATTCAGTTTGCAACCTGATGGAGGTCAGTATAGATGGACTAATAGAGAAAGTCCGACACACTACTAGAAGGCCAAATATTTTTTCAGAGCTAGATGCAGAAAAAAATTATATTCAGTTTGCAACCTGATGGAGGTCAGTATAGATGGATTAATAGAACAAGACCCACACACAGCTAGAAGCCCAATATTTTTTCAGAGGTAGATGCAGAAAAAAATATATTCAGTTTGCAACCTGATGGAGGTCAGTATAGATGGACTAATACAACAAGTCCCACACACAGCTAGAAGCCCAAATATTTTTTCAGAGGTACTGTAGATGCAGATAAAAATTAGTTTTAATTTGCAACCTGATGGATGTCAGTATAAATGGACTAATAGAGAAAGTCCGACACACTACTAGAAGGCCAAATATTTTTTCAGAGCTAGATGTAGAAAAAAATTATATTCAGTTTGCAGCCTGATGGAGGTCAGTATAGATGGACTAATAGAGAAAGTCCGACACACTACTAGAAGGCCAAATATTTTTTCAGAGCTAGATGCAGAAAAAAATTATATTCAGTTTGCAACCTGATGGAGGTCAGTATAGATGGATTAATAGAACAAGACACACACACAGCTAGAAGCCCAGTATTTTTTCAGAGGTAGATGCAGGAAAAAAATATATTCAGTTTGCAACCTGATGGAGGTCAGTATAGATGGACTAATACAACAAGTCCCACACACTGCTAAAAGCCCAAATATTTTTTCAGAGGTACTGTAGATGCAGATAAAAATTAGTTTTGATTTGCAACCTGATGGAGGTCAGTATAGATGGACTAATAGAATGATGCTATGCCCAAAAGATTTTACTTCACTAGGTGCAGTAAAAAAATTGGTATTCTATACACAGGTGGTATATCTTGCAACACAGATAGGCTACTCCACTGACTAACACACTCTGCAATAGGCCAAAAAGGATTAGCTTTGCTAGATTCAGCCAAATGCTGTGAAAAAAACTTGCACAGCACTGGCACAGACCTGCCTGGCATAAACTGATAGGAACTGATGTAACCTAGTCCTGAAAAGGACTCCAATTACAATTAGTCTTTACTCCCACAACCTATCTATTTAAGAGCACAGACCTCCCTGATAAAAGTCGTAGGAAATGCTGTAACCTAGTCCTTAAAAGGACTGCAATCACAACTATTCCCTACTCCCAAGCTATCTGTATATTTGTGCGAAAATTGGCTTGAAATTAGCAAGGTATAGCGCACACAGCAACAGCGGTGCCGTCTAACACGCAGCTGCAGCAGTGAGAAAATGGTGGCGACGGGGAAAATGGCTTGGTCTTATAGGGCAAGGACATGTGACATACACTGCCAATGACACATGCCCTTGCTTGTGTGAAAAAAAGCACTTCGCTCCGTGTGTGCGCTGCTGATAGGCTGACAGATTGCACCTCCCCACTGCAAATGCGGGAAAGAGAAAAAAAAATGGAGATCTTCATTGTTCCTGCAGAGATCCATCCCCTGCCCCTCCCCCCACCCCGCTGTACACTCAAACTGCGTATTAACATTAATTTTCATCATTACTGAGAAAAAATCCAGTTATGATTTTGGTGCACGAACAGTTATCGAACATAACCTCGAACAGCCGAATTTTTCTCAAATTGTTCGTGTTCGCCGAACGGCTCGAACACCGCCCAAAACAGCTCGAATTTGAGATTGGCGAACAGTTCGAGTAGAACAACGCTCATCTCTAATCTTAATCCTCATACGGATCACATATACAGTATGTTGTCAGAAAATACTGCCATTTCTGGCCTCCATTAAAAATTTCCTTTAGTGTGTCAGTGAAGCAATTCACAGCAGTTTGCTGTTCAAACTACTTAAGTAGTAAGAGCACCCACCTCTCATCAACACGCCCCCTTTTGGTTTTGACAGGTGCCACGCCCCTTTTGGCAGCTTCTAACACTAACCCCACCCACTCCTCTGTCTAAACCCCTCCCCTCTCCTCCCAATACTCCGCCCACTCCCCGACCCTATGTGTGTCAATACCTGTTACGTAAGTTCCGTCCCCGCCCCGGAAGCAGCCCCTGTTCAGTCTCTGTTACATCCTCCATGACCGCCCACATGCCCTTCCCCCAAGGTTGTAGGGTAAAGTGTAATCTTGGCACATTCACCATTACCTTTGTGTAAGCCGAATTTCCCTTCCCCCAAGGTTGTAGGTTAAAGTGTATGTGCGGTATGTAAGAAAAACATGTCAAGACATGTTTTTATGAGAAAAGGCAGCCCCAGGATCCCTAGGGTTAATGGTAGCATTCTGTAGTGTTCATAATAATGACATAATAAAAGTGTTTAAAAAATATACATTTATTGTAGCTTCACTTAGAGGTATACACAAATCAAGATATGGCAAAAGGTGTAAATAGATCTAAAAATACAACATTATACATGCTCTCCCCCGCCACATTGTATCTTGCTCACTTTCTGACTTCGAACCAGTCACGGAAGATGAAGTGATCAGGCTCCTTGCATCTTCTTGCCCTACCACCTGCACCAATGACCCTATTCCCTCACATCTCCTTCAGTCCCTTGCTCCAGCTGTCACCACTCACCTAACTAAAATTTTCAACCTCTCCCTCTCATCCAGTATCTTTCCCTTTTCTTTTAAACATGCCAGTATACATCCATTACTTAAAAAAACATCCCTTGACCAGAACTACACGGCCAACTACAGACCTGTTTCCAATCTTCCCTTTATCTCTAAACTCCTGGAACGCCTGGTCCATTCCCGTATAATCCGCTATCTTTCAGACAACTCTCTTCTTGACCCTTTACAATTTGGTTTCCGCTCTTTACATTCTACTGAACCTGCCCTCACTAAAATCTCTAATGATCTACTAACAGCTAAATCTAATGGTCACTATTCCCTGCTGATTCTCCTGGATCTCTCTGCAGCATTCGACACTGTGGATCATCAGCTCCTCCTCACTATGCTCAGCACTATTGGCCTCAAGGACACTGTTCTCTCCTGGTTCTCCTCCTATCTCTCTGACCGCTCCTTCTCTGTGTCTTTCGCCGGCTCCTCCTCCTCTCTCCTTCCCCTTACTGTAGAGGTTCCTCAAGGACCAGTCCTAGGCCCCCTTCTTTTCTCCTTATACACCGCTCCCATTGGACAAACAATCAGTAGATTCGGTTTTCAGTACCATCTCTATGCTGATGACACCCAATTATACACCTCTGCTCTGGACATCACCCCTGCATTACTACAAAAGACCAGTGATTGTCTTTCTGCTGTCTCTAACATTATGTCCTCCCTCTGCCTAAAACTGAATCTGTCAAAAACTGAACTACTCGTCTTTCCTCCATCCACTAACCTACCTGTGCCCGATATTGCCATTTCCGTTTGCAGCTCAACCATTACTCCCCAGCAACAAGCCCGCTGTCTTGGGGTCATTTTTGATTCAGATCTTTCTTTCACTCCTCACATCAAATCACTCGCTCGTTCATGTTATCTACACCTCAAAAACATCTCAAGAATCAGGACTTTTCTCACCTTTGACTCGGCAAAAACTCTTACCGTAGCTCTTATTCATTCCTGTCTGGACTACTGCAACTCTCTACTTATCGGGCTCCCTCTTACTAAACTCTCCCCTCTCCAATCCGTCCTTAATGCAGCAGACAGGATCATATTCCTCACCATCCGCTACTCCGATGCCTCTTCCCTGTGCCAGTCATTGCATTGGTTACCCATCCAATATAGAGTTCAATTTAAACTTATCACGCTTACCCACAAAGCGCTCCATACTTCAGTACCCCCTACATCTCCTCCCTTGTCTCAGTCTACCACCCTACACGTGCCCTCCGTTCTGCCAGTGACTTAAAACTAAAATCCTCCATATTCCAAACTTCCCACTCCCGTCTCCAAGATTTCTCGTGTGCTGCGCCAATTCTTTGGAATGCACTACCCAGGACAATTCGATTAATTCCCAATACCCACAGTTTCAAGCGGACCCTAAAAACCCATTTCTTTAGACTGGCGTATGGCCTCCAAACACTACCTGTCCATCCCAGTTGTCCGTCCCAGTTTTCCCCCATATTAAAATCTTCTTCAATTTCAGGTTCATACCAACCATGTACTTAATAGCCTTGGTCAGGACTGTACACATACTGGCAGGACATCAGTCCATGTATTATTTATCCTATTTAGTATATTAAGGCTGCATTATACAATATATGTACATTCTACCTTTTGTGTCTCCCCCATTTCCTCATAGACTGTAAGCTTGCGAGCAGGGACCTCACTCCTTTCGATATGAGATATGCTTATTTTGTATTGTCTGTATAAGTCCCCCTTAAAATTTGTAAAGTGCTGCGGAATATGTTGGCGCTATAAAAATAAACATTATTATTATTATTATACAAGCAAATCTATAGAGTCTTGCAGTTGGCGGTTCTGATAGCAATAGGTCGTGGTGTTTCTTCTTAAAAATTGTATAATCGTATTCGGAAATACGACGGCATCAGGTTGTAACCCGTAACTGTCAAAAAATAAGGATTTGTTCCTGCATAGAATAATGAGTAGCCAATGCATACCGGACTCTTCCCAAGAATCTGTGTTGACGATATAGGCTCTAGGTCAATACCTGATAACGTGGCGTCGTAAGAGGTCGCAGGGAAATATGCCGCCAAACATACTCCGAGTAACGGGATTTCGGCTCAAAATGCATGACAGTTGCATAGTATTCATTATAGATGGTGTCCACTGTGGAGTCACAAAAGTTTAATTAAAATCGTATAGGACTTCTCAACGTTGGTTAATCTCCAGTACAGCCGTGTTGACAGCATAAGCGATCATATTCACCGTGTGTGGTGTGGCGTCCGCAAAATGAATTTTGGCCCATAGGTTACCCATTTTAATGAGCGAAAAGTGAGCGCTCGGTTCCTGATCCGGTGACAAATCGAATGCGAAGAAAGTGTAGCTGCTCATAAAATCATCACGGTCTACGCTTAATCCTGCGGCGGCTTTTTGTTTTCCGGAGATGTGAACGAGAGCCATATATTCCCTCACAGCATGTTCAGCATCAAAATTAGGGCGAAACGGCATGGCGTGGGATCTGCTGTCCATCCAAATACAGAGCAGCGTGGTTGATCCTATAATGGTGAAAGCAAAGTGGGTTTTTCTGGTGACTGCCGCTGAAGGCCTCGTTTTCCACAAAGCATTGAATCACCATTTTTGGTATCTGGCCCAGAAAAAGATTTTCAGGATTACTATTTCTCGTTCCTCCAGGGATGCTATAGACTTTCAAACAGGCTCTATCTAGAGCGTATTTAGCGGGGCTTGATAGAAGAGCTTGGCTGTGACCGATCCTGATGGCTGGAGAGACTTGTACTCTTTTTACGTAGAGGGCGAAGTTCACGATCTGAACCTTAAACGGTTCCTATTCGGGAGGCAAAATGAATCCTTATTTCTTGATAACTTGATCTTAAGATCTAGACTGTTCAAAATGAGTTTCGCTTGATTAAAAATGTCACCGAAGATCAGGCCCACGAGTTCCACAGGCCTTGAGAGACGGGTTGCGTGGGCTCTGCGTGCGAACCCATGATTTTGATTTTCGCCGTCGAGTACAGTCTGGTCTGGTGATGGCCTGCCGTGTCTTTATAGAATAACCCCACTGTAAATTGCGATCTCAACGCTTGCGTACTGTAGTTTAAAAGCGTTTCAATGTAAGCCCGGTAACTATAAAGGTTATCAGATTGTGAAATCAACCGGTCCCCCAGAGTAATGTCCACCTGATTGAAAAGTGTGGCTATAGGGTAATTAATAAGTCCCACACGCGTGCTGGCAGCGAGAGCCGTACTGTCCTGCTTCAGGATGTGGCACTGGAGGTTCAAGAGTGTATTATTTAAAATGTAATAATATTCCCTGCTTCCCGATACGAAAAATTCCAGGGGTGCGTTATCAGCTAGAGCGGCGATGGGTTGTACCTCGACAAAAAAAGATTTTTTGACGCTAGTCTGCGTGGGAGGTATGGTAAAGATATCCAGTTCGCTTTTAGCGCACTCTATCAACGCATCGTGAATAAATGCCATGACCTGTTTTTAGAAGATGTCACTCATGAGGCGTCTTGCGGACTTCTGACGAGAACTCGATTTACGTTGAGCGGTGTTATTCATGAGGCACGGCGGGGATCGTTGTGAGCGGGGTCTTTTCGCTCGTGGCAAAGAGTTTCTTTTTCTTTTTTTTTTACGCAATTTTGTGGTTACGTAGATTAGTCCGTCGCCCTCTTGATTGTTTTTAGAGGTGCGATTCAATCTGTCCACTATGGCCATGGACATACTCGTGATAGCGTCTTTAGCAATGTTTCTTACGGCTGTTTTTACATGCGGTTTGACCAGTTCTAGGCCTTTTCTGAAAAGCGGTACTGCTCTTCTAAAAAGACTTCTAAACAGACCGCCGAGACTGGCGCCGTACATGTATTCATCACCGCGGAACCCCTCTAAGCCATGCCCTGCTTGAGCTAAATAGTACTGGGCGTACAAGGAGGGATCGCCATAAACTCTTTGAGACATCATTTTTACCGTGGCGTAGTCTTGCGAGGCCTAAAATGTAATCGCACTATACACTTTCCGTATCTGAATTTAACCGGCGTACCCTGGTCCGACATGACAGTAAAAGTTACGGAGTCAAAGTGTTGTTTGCACAGCGGTATGTAATCTGGCCGTGAGTAGCGCACTGTGACAATATCGTTATCATCGCCGCTAACTTCTACAGTCCGTAACAGTTGAACGTAGCTGTCGCCCACAAGCTGATGTTGAATTATATCAGTGTATACAAAAAGCGAATAAAAACCCGCCTTTGAATCGGGGTAAAAGCGGCGATTCCACAGCATTAAAGCTGCGGGTGAATCATCGATGGTCTGTAGTCAGAAAATAAATTTTAGCTTAGTACCCAGAGAAAACTGTATAGGGGATGGGTCGGGTAGGATTACCTCTCGACGTAGATCATCATAACGTATCCTATAGGCAGGCGTGTATAAATTCGCGCCTTGACTGTACGTTTCTATTCGCACATTGACTGTACCGACCAGCTTTTGAATGTTTGGGTAAAATCCTGATTTTACATGATAAGCCTCTAACGGCTCTTTGTGTTTAGCAGCGTAGAAGTTCCCTTCAAAAGCATCGATCGTGTTCCACGTATGGGGGTACTGTATTTCCGTTAATGCCACTTCATAAGCTCCTGAAAGATGAATGGCCTTTGCTAACTTGGTGGTGTAACTCGAAATAGTATTTTTGGGGTAGATTTTGGATGATGAATTGCTAGGTAGTGTAACGTAAAACTAATTGCCTTCCATGCTTTATACGGACGTTAATTGATTTTCTTCTATCCAACTGTTGAATTTATCAGGATATCCGAGCCACTTCACAAAATAATGAGTTGCACCGCGATGCCTGCGTTTTTTCAACACTTTTTCAACTTTGTAGGTCCTATTAGCGTCTTGCGGCACCTTTTGTGGTTAGTCTTCATAAAAAGACCCTTCTATGCTTTCACCGCTCAAATCGCTTAATGCGTAGAGAGGTTTTCTGAATCGTGTATTTACGGACGAGACCACGAAAATTTCACGCATGTAGGTTTGCTCGTAGCCTTTTGAAAAGATATGAAAAGATATGCTTATGCCATACAATCCGGACGTTATCCCTCAGTTTTAATAGAGGATTAAATCTTTTCACTGTAGAGGCGTCTTAATAATCGCTGCATCATATGGTCATGGAGTTAGCTTTCGTGACAGAGGCAGGACTGCATCTTATAGTGCGATGATAAGCGTTATTGTAAGAGTGCACTAAATCAGGTAATACGTCTATATATCTAAATGTTTTATGAGCTGTTAAATAGCACCACATACGAGCTTTCAACGTGCGATTAAATCTTTCCACGACCACAGCTTTCACCGTATTATTCGTAAAGAACTGATGTACGTTATACTCTTTACAAAGCGTAGCGATGGGCTTATTCATAAATTCTTTCCCGTGATCCGATTGTAGTTTTTGCAGGATACGTCGTTCTCTTTTAAAAATCATCTCAAAAGCTTCTGCAAGCTCCTTGCCAGTCTTTGTCCACAGGACGATGACCCAAACGTATTTGGATAGCACATCTATGACTGTTAAAATATATTTTAAACCATCGTTATTGCTAGCGTAGTCATTCATGCAGACGAGATCCGCCTGCCAGAGACTATCCACATCGCTAACTATGATCCGATTTCTGATAAACTGTCTTCTTACGGATTTGTGTAGAGAATACGCTTCTTGATCGCTAAGCCACTCTGCGACAGCTTTTCTATGCACACCATATTTCTTAATGACATTATAGAGCCGCTGTATCCCTCCGTAGGAACCGGGGCTCTTTGCTGTATAATAATGCTTGTGCAACAGAGTTTCGACGTTAGGCATTTTGAAAACAAAATGGTGTCGGATTTAGATTCAATCCTTAATTAACTAGCTATTATAGTTATACATGGTAAAACTGGTATGGATTGATTTTCCCACCCTAGGGAACATTTTTAGTATGACGCAGCAAAAAACTATTCCGAGGCTATGAAGTAACATTAACTAGCCACATCAATCAATACATTAATGTTAATGATTATTGGGTTCTGACAAGATAATTAAGGTCAGTCCTTAATTAACTAGCTAATATAGTTATACATGGTAAAACTGGTATGGATTGATTTTTCCCACCCTAGGGAACATTTTTTTAGTATGCCGCAGCAAAAAAACTGCTCACGTGACATAGTCAACCGTGTATATATATCCGTGCAAATTGTTCATTCAGATTATCATAACACTCAGGCTGAAGAGGTGACAAGATATTGAATACCGTCAATGTAAGTAATTATCTTTTAGCATATCATGGGGCTGTATAATGTTTATTTAATACTGAATGCCTGATTGTCACCATTATCATGTCTTCTATATTAATTTTTAATTGTAATTGTTGTAAGTATTTTATAGTTTATGTGGTTATTTTGTCACTATATACTGTATGACATTATGCGTTTGTTACAGATGAACCGTAGTTTTAACGATCACGGCGGCGGCGAAGAGCAACTCATGGACAGCCAACTAAGTAAGTAAAGCTTTAGAGAGAATGTGTGAAAATGAAGTTATAGGATGGGGGATACCTACCACGCTTTTATTTTATTTTAAAAGCTAGATTCCTAGACGCCGATATGGAAGAGGAATGCCACGCAGCGACATAGTGTCTGATGGCTGAATCGCAACGTGAAACGGTCTCTGGGGGCCGTCATGTTAATTTCGAGTTAGCGGAAGATCCGCAATACCCAGACTCACAGGACTACTGACCAAATCGCAGCAAATGGACGCTGAAGTAATGGCCGAGTGGTCCCAGGATAACTCCCGGACCTTGGATATACACAGCACACCTATGTGTGGTAAGTCCGGTAACAAAAAGCTCTTTGTACTCTACATTATCATGTGAATTTTGTTGTAATTCGACATCAATCTATTTCAGAGAGTTTCATAGATTGTACAGTCTCTGATGATGACCGTCTGTCCGCCACCGCCAGCGACGATGAAGCTTGTGCGCAACAGCCTGTATATTCATTCACAGGCCGGGATATCTGGAGCCCTACGTACCTGTCAACATCTACGAAAGGTATTGTCAACTACAAATGTTGCCGTGCTCTACAATAGACCAGACAGCTGTGTGGTAAATCACCGGTTATTTATTTCAGAGACCATCATCGATTTAACTGAATCAGACGATGAAACAGAAGACAAAGAAAATGCTTCACCACTCGGTACCGGTACAAGAACTGAAGAAAATTATACACACCCGTCAACGTCTTATTCATCCCCCACCCAACCGCTCTGGAGACCTATCAACCTGACGTGTAAGTTTTTTAAACCATACTAATCTGTTACAACAATGTTTACTCTCATTTTCCTATTTTGTTAAGATGCGCCATAGATTAATTACGAGCTCTCCATTTTCTTACGCAGACGCGCCAAGAAAGACAGCACGTAGACAAGCCTTCAGAACTATTTTTGAGAGAAAAGAATTTGAACGCAGGCCACCAATGGAACATCTGTGGAAGCAACCCACTCAACTTAAAGAAGTAAACCTTCCGCACCCCTCAGAGCAAATAGCCACAAGTAACTCATTTCATCCAAGCCCTAAAACCAGATCTGTCAACAAAAGCAGCAATCTAAATGCAGGAACCTCGACATCCCATGATTCTGAAACAATCTCTGCAGAACCCTCAGGTAGGTCAATGAGTATTGAACCAAATGTATTATGGGTTTGTGACACTACAGAAGCCTAAAGTTCAGAAACGACCGCATAACACCACAATACGTCCAATAAAACCTAAAAAACAGAAAACTCGAGACAGTATATCAACATACAAACAATTGCCCCTAGATGTAAAAAGAGTATTTAACAACCTATACAGTCATACCGTGACGCTTATCAACGCACACAATCATTTAGCTTACCTGCTGGATCGTTGTACAGAACTGTCCGCACAGCGTTCGGATAGAGCCAGCATTTCAGAAATAATAGCTTTAGAGCCGCTGTACACAGAGGCTGTTGAAGCCGTTAAAAAACCTCCCGAGGGCTCGTACATTATGACTATGCATGTCGGGTCGCGGTATTAAACTCAGACCCCCGCGTGAAGTTTTTTTCAATAAACCACGCATCATAAAACGGTGCATTAAAAAAGCAACAAACGCTACACGCACGTTAAAGAGGCGAAAAAAACAAAAGAATAGGGTAAAGCGCACTGCTATTGATTCACCACACGTTATGCAAGGACGACCCCCACAGAACACTACAACTCTTCAGCTTTCGGCAACAGTCGTCACTGAGACTGCAGAACGCGAATCCTCGATAGATTCTCAATTCCTAGACACGCCGCAGAATTCCGCGTCGGATACACCTACAGTCTCCGGCGTTGAAATCTCGAACGATGATCGACAAGATGCAGTGTCACAGTTTTCACCTCCTCATACACCGGCCATAAGCGAACATTCCCGCTTTTTGGAACACTTATTTCATGTTCGCAGGGAGATGAGTAACCTCAACACCTATCAGTATATCGATCATTTTAGATTTGTGAATTTAGACCATATATGCTCCTTTGAAGCAAGTTTGGAGATCATACACGGTTCTATTCAAACGTTACTGGATAGGATCGTGAGGGATATCGAGCCGGGCGACTTTATACAATTAAGATTAGAAGGGGATGGTAGACTAAATCCAGTCTATGGTTTTAAACAATGTAGAGAACAATTTGACGCGACTGCTTTCCTAAATGCCGTGGGCAACGCGTTGCAAAGCAATGCCGAGTACATCGCCGGCGACTGCTTGAAATTGATAGTAAGCTTAGTTAGGAATAGACGGGGAGGTATAAAACGCAGACGACTGAGATCTATAGTTTACACATTAATTAATGTTGTTTGATTTTAACAATTACGGCTCTAATCAGTATTTGACCGCGTCTCTCTATGCCTTACTGGCTGAAGACGACCTGCCTGATGATGATTTAATGAAACTTGCGGCGGAGTTGCATAGGGATTTGAAACTACCCGACAATCAACTAGTGAGCTTTAGTGACATTACAGTAAAGCGCTTGAGACATATTTGAACGTAACCATTAAAGTTCTATACTTTAGTCAGGGAGACTGGCGCTATTTTTACACGGATAAAGAACCCACAGACAAAATATTATATATTCTACATCATGATAATCATTATTACAGAAAAAAAATATAAAAGGATTCATAGGAGCTAAATTCTTTTGTGAAAAGTGCAGTTCTGCATTTCATCACAAAAATAATCACTCTTGTCAATACTTTTGCTCCACGTGTCAGAGGTCGGATTGTGCTGATACAGCTGCAGAGCAGCTGCAATGCCCACGCTGCCATGTATTTTGTCATTCAGGGAGTTGCTTAGAACTCCACAGAAGTATCGCTGAGACTGACTGGTCATTTTTTAAACTTAAATTTTTCTGCAAGCAATGCTATCTCTATGTGCCCCAAACTGTAGATGATGAACACCGATGCGTCGGTGTACGATGCTCCGTTTGTGGTGCTCCAGTGAGCAGATTCAATAATCATCTATGGTACATGCAGCGCTATACACCGAAGAAATCTACGGAACTATACATCTTTTACGATTTTGAATGTACGCAAGAGACGGGAACGCACCATCCCAATTACGTTTTTGCCACAGATTTGCACGGGATATCTAGCTGGGAGTTTGTGGGTAAAACATGTACTACCGACTTTGTACATTTTTTTACAAAGGGAGGGTATGTAGGTTACACTTTTATAGCTCACAATGCTGCTCGATACGATTCCTACTTTATTGTTAAAGAGCTGATCCGTGAGAAGCTGAGCGTCAACATGATAGCACAAGGCGGTCTCCTTTTGTGCGTATCATTACCCGATTTAGATATGAGATTCATCGACTCTTTACATTTCATTCCCATGAAGCTCAGTAAGTTGCCGCAAGCTATGTGATTTTCAGACGCTAAGGGTCACTTTCCACATTTTTTTAACACTGATGAAAATCAGGCCTATGTAGGGCATATGCTAACTATTATGGCGTAGAGTACATGACGCATAGTGAGAAAAAGGAATTCACAACATGGTACGAATTGGTGAAAAACAATACGTTTGATTTGCAAGCAGAGCTCAAAGCGTACTGTCAACAGGACGTAGAGGTCTTGAGAAGCACCTGCGTAGTGTATCGTGAATGCGTCGTAGAAATGACAGCCAAAAAACAAATACAGTTCTGTAAGCACAAAAATAAATTTACTGAAAATCTCATCAGTATAGATCCATTTCAGCTCACGACACTAGCATCTGTTTGTCTGGCCATGTACCATTTTAAATTTTTCCCTAGAGAGAAAATATCCATTTTGCCTGGGGATAATTATCACAAAAAGCACAAACGTTACTCGTCCCCGGCTATTCAATGGTTAATGTACGTAGCGCATACAGAGAACCTAGATCTGCAACACGCTTTGAAAGGAGGTGAGAAAAGAGTAGGAAACTTTTTTCTAGATGACTATGCGAGAGTTAGGGGTCGCCCCACGGCTTTTGAATTTCAGGGGTGTTTTTACCATGGGTGACCCGTTTGCTATAACGATAATGACACGAACAAACTCACAAAGACCACTTACGGGTAATTGTATTGAATGTTTGAGGTGAAGAAACGTTTCTTGCTTCAACAGGGGTTCAACTTCTACGTATTGTGGGAGCACGAGTGGCAAGAGATGGTTGAAAAAAGCTGACCTGCAAGCGTTTCTGCACCACATGCAGTTCCTTGAGCCTTTAGAGCCTTGTAACGCTCTGTACGATGGTCGTACTAACGCTATCAAACTGTATCACAAAAAAGAACCCGGTGAAACTATAGAGTACTACGATTTCATCAGTTTATACCCACACATCAATAAAACAAAAGTGTACCCCGTAGGACATCCTAAAATAATCTATGACCACTTTGGTTATATCAAGCAGTACTTTAGCATCACCAAAGTGAAAGTCTACCCGCCCAGGGAATTGTTTTTCCCTGTGCTCCCCATTAAAATTAACAAAAAATTGATCTTCCTCTGTCACACATGTGCTTTGCATTCAGAAGCGGATCCCTGCGCTCATTCGTTGGAAGAGAGGGCTCTGACGGGTACGTGGTGCACGATAGAGGTAGAAATGGCTTTGGAGAAGGGTTACAGACTCGCACACATTTACGAGGTGTGGTATTTTGAGGAGACGACGACCGATTTATTTGCGCAATACATCGATTTACATCTTAGACACAAACAGGAAGCCTCGTGGTATCCCGCTTGGTTCACGGACAAAACCAAGAAAAAAGACTATGTAGCCACCTATCTTGAAAAAGAAAGTATAAAGTTAGACACCAATCATATAGAACCAAATTCAGCTAAAAGACAAATCGCCAAACTATTATTAAACTCTTTATGGGGAAAGCTTGCGCAGCGCTCTAATTTACCTACCACCAGCGTCGTGAACAACATCGATGAACTCTTTGAGTATGCCTTTCTCCCATACTATGAGATTTCAGAGTTAAACTTTATCAGCAAGGATACGGTGACTGTCAATTGGAAATACACAAAAGAACACCGCACCGTCAACAAAAACACCAACATTTTCATCGCATGCTTCACTACAGCTTATGCGCGCTTAGAATTGTACACCCTTCTAGACAAACTGCAGGAGCGCTGTCTTTACCACGACATGGACTCTGTCATTTTTGTAAGTCATGACAGCGAGTGGCAGCCTCCCTTAGGAGATTACCTTGGTGAACTCACCAGCGAAATACCCCAGGGGAGTCACATCACAGAATTTGTATCCGCCGGTCCGAAAACTTACGGCTACAAATTAAACACGGGTGACACGATCTTGAAAGTGAAAGGTATCACGCTTAATAAACGCTGGCATTATCAATTTCGACAGTCTAAAAGATGTAGTGTTAGCTTACAAGAACTCTGCAGATCCTGGAAATAAAAAGACGCTCGTTGTAGAGCAGAATGGTATTGTGCGGATCAAAAGGTACTGGGATATTGTAACTCGACCCCTACGCAAAACTCAACGCTGCGTCTATACCAAGAGGAAGTTGTTTGATAACTTTATTTCTTTACCCTATGGGTATTAACAATGAATTCACTTTTCTTCAAACAACTGATGTACCTTTATCTCTGCTACAGGTGCAGAATACGCTACAGACTACCGCACCATCAAACGACCGACACGTAGCTATAGATAGAGTCGTGAACTTTAAAGAGAAACGCGCTCAACGAATTTACCCGTGACGCAACAGGTCTTAAACATATAACATCATGGATCCCCGGTTACAACACCCCTTCTCGTGCATTCAAGCGGGGCCTTCAAACTCAGGAAAATCCTATTTTGTCAAACAGATTTTAGCTCACGCGGCAACACATTTATCTCACAAACCCGATAATATTGTTTGGTTTTATTCTTGTTGGCAAAAAATGTACGATGACCTGAGTCATTCCTTCCCCAGTATTCGTTTTATCGACGGTTCGCCGCAGACTTTTGTAGATGACGAACTATTCCCGCCTGACATGATCAACTTGGCGGTGGTGGATGATCTCATGGAGGCCACTAGCTGTAATTCAGAACTGGAAAAAGCATTTACTAAATACGTTCATCATAGAAGATTGAGGCTGTTCTATTTGGTACAAAATGTTTTTTGTCAGGGGAAAAAGAGTAGAACCATCACCTTGAATACCAAGTACATTGTTCTATTTAATAACCCCCGCGATAAAATACAAATTGTCACGCTAGCCAGACAGATGTATCCGAGGAACTCGTATTTCTTCTTAGAAGCTTTCGAAGACGCTATGCGAGAGCCTAACGGATTCTTGCTCGTAGATTTGAGAGATGATACGCCCGAGGAATATCGCTTAAGAACTGGTTTGTTTCCACCAGCTTTACCCGCAGCGTACATTTGAAAAGGTAAAACTCGTTCTAAAAAGTGAATTTTTTACAATGCTGTGATTATTCGAACCCGTAACCTTCATTCTGTCAACATGTCTGAGAGAGTGAGACGTAAGTGGATTCTCTTGAAAAAGCTGGTGAAAGCAAATGCGTCAGAGAGAAAGCTTATTCTGAAGACCGCCGGCAGAGATTTAATTGCTGTCATCGCGGAAATAGCTCTCAATATTTTGAAAGGTCGTGTTCCTCTCAAAGAGCGGCAAAGAAAAATATTACAAAAATTGCGTAGAGCTATAAGAAATCTGAGTGACAAAAAAGTGTCCATTCAGAGAAAACAGTATCTTTTCAATCAGTCTGGAGGTTTCATAGAGCAGCTTCTAGCTATTGCTATACCGCTAATAACGAGTTTAATAACCGGTAGATGATGGAACGTGCTGAGAAAATGTACTTGGTTCCGGCGCATGAGATTAACAGACTAAAAATCGACGGCTCGTCGGTGCCTACCATGCGTCAGATGACACTCCAAAGGTTAGACGACGAAATCGGCGACATTCTACGCCGCATTGATTTGCCTGATGACGTAAAGATTAAAAGATACACCAAAATGCTACAGAGAAGTTTGCTGCATGCTAAGCGCAAAGGTTCTGAACTTACACGTTTAAACCTTGTGATCCCTCCTGACGGTGTACAATCACCATCACCAGCAGGTGAAATAGAGATACGCCCCTCTACCCCCCAGTTTGTAGAACACCTCAACCCCCATTTCCGAAAAAATGCAGATATACTACTCAACAGTTTCTAGCAACACAAAGATATTGCTACATGGACTGAGAAAGGTGAATTGTCTACAAAGGGACCATCGTTCCCGGTACCCATATGTTGGACCTTGTACGGAGCACTCTGCAAAGTCACGGACTAACCAAAAAGAATGCTCCATAAGGATGGGACGTTTTTATGAGGGCTATGGCCGAGTTAAACATATTTTCGCTGTCAAATCCCTTCAAAACATCATCACAAGTACTGGCTACCTCAACGCCTGCTGCAAGAGGTCGTTTGCTGTCGAAACAGAGAATCGAGCCGCTGTCGCCGAGTGCATGGTTAACTTTGTAAATATTAGAATTGAAATGTATTGTAACCTATACATTTGCTTGTATAATGTTGTATTTTTAGATCTATGTACACCTTTTGCCATATCTTGATTTGTGTATACCTCTAAGTGAAGCTACAATAAATGTATATTTTTTAAACACTTTTATTATGTCATTATTATGAACACTACAGAATGCTACCATTAACCGTAGGGATCCTGAGGCTGCCTTTTCTCACAAAAACATGTCTTGACATGTTTTTCTTACATATGGCACTTACACTTTAACCTACAACCTTGGGGGAAGGGCAATTCGGCTTACACAAAGCTAATAGGGAATGTGCCAAGCTTACACTTTAACCTACAACCTTGGGGGGAACGGCATGTGGGCGATCATGGGGGATTTTGGTGTGCCTGTTAACATTAACCCAGGGACTGCCTTTTTTCATAAAAAACATGTATTGACATGTTTTTCTTACATACGGCGATTACACTGTAACCTACAACCTTGGGGGAGAAGGACATGATCGCCTTCTAGCAATTCGGTTTACACAAAGCTAATGGGGAATGTGCCAAGCTTACACTTTAACTTACAACCTTTCAGAGAATCGAGCCGCTGTCGCTGAGCGCATGGTTAACTTTGTAAATATTAGAATTGAAATGTATTGTAACCTATAGATTTGCTTATATAATGTTGTATTTTTAGATCTATTTACACCTTTTGCCATACCTTGATTTGTGTATACCTCTAAGTGAAGCTACAATAAATGTATATTTTTTAAACACTTTTATTATGTCATTATTATGAATACTACAGAATGCTACCATTAACCGTAGGGATCCTGGGGCTGCCTTTTCTCACAGAAACATGTCTTGACATGTTTTTCTTACATACGGCACTTACACTTTAACCTACAACTTTGAGGGAAGGGCAATTCAGCTTACACAAAGCTAATGGGGAATGTGCCAAGCTTATACTTTAACCTACAACCTTGGGGGGAAGGGCATGTGGACGGTCATGGGGGACGTAACAGAGACTGAACAGGGGCTGCTTTCGAGGTGGGGATGGAACTTACGTAACAGGTATTGACACACATAGGGGCGGTAAGGGTTTGCTTCCGGGGCGGGGACGTAACTGACGTAACAGGTATTGACACACATAGGGGCGGAGAGTGGGCAGAGAATGGGGAGGAGAGGGGAGAGGTTTAGGCAGAGGAGTGGGCGGGGTTAGTGCTAGAAGGTGTCAAAAGGAGCGGGGCACCTGTCAAAACCAAAAGGGGGCGTGTTGATGAGAGGTGTGTGTTCTTACTACTTACTTACCTACAGGCCAGGTATTTAAAACTCTGTCTTCTCCATCACACGGATCACAAATACGTTGTCATAAAATACTGCCATTTCTGGCCTCCATATAAAATTTCCTTTACTGTGTCAGTGAAGCAATTCACCCCAGTATGCTGTTCAAACTACTTACTGTTACGGATCCGGGTGGTGGAACCTCTGTGCTGCGGTGCAAGGAGAGACCAGAGGGGCGTGACTAAGTATCTGCTAGGCCTGACTAAGGTCGCACGGCTGCTCAGTTGACTCCGTGAACCAGGGAGGGACCGAGAAAAGGGACCAGGTGCCACTCTGGGACCGACCTTGTATGAGAGCAGGTGACTCCCATGGGTCAGAAGGCAGGAACTGACTGGTACAGTGAAGAGCATGGCAGGCAGGCTGACGGTTGGTCCAGGTAGACAGACAGGCTGATTCAACTGATAGCCAGATGGGTGCTCCAGGTAGGCAAGTTGGCGGACTCAACAGGTAACAGGCAGGTGCTTCCAGGTAAGCAGACTGGCAGGCACAGCAGCTAACAGGCGGGTGCTTCCAGGTAAGCAGGCGGGCAGAGCCCATAGACAGACTGTCGGACTGGACTGTAGGTAGACTGTTGGGCTGGAAAGTAGTCAGACTGGTGGACAGGACAGACTAGCAGAGGACCTCAGGGCTGAAGCAAAGTAAGTATAACAGAGCAAGAACGTTGCAAGGGCACCTCCATATTGGAGGAGGTGCCTTTTATAGAGAAAGTCCTCCGGCCAATGGCCAGGGAATTTTTAGGACGGCGCGCACGGCCCCTTTAAGAGGGAGGGAGCGCGCGCCCTAAGCACAGTGCCAGGGAAGCTGCGTGCACCAGCAGCAGCAGCAGGGAGGCCGGAAGATGCCGGAGCAGCACCGAGGCAGTAAGGGGGACCGCGTCTCTGCCTGGCAGGGGGCAGAGACGCCGATGCTACACTTACCTACAGGCCAGGTATCTAAAACTCTGTTTTCTCCTTCACACGGATCACATATACGTTGTCAGAAAATACTGCCATTTCTGGCCTCCATTAAAAATTTTCTTTAATGTGTCAGTGAAGTAATTCACACCAGTTTGTTGTTCAAACTACTTACCTACAGGCCAGGTATTTAAAACTCTGTTTTCTCCGTCATATGGATCACATATAAGTTCGCTCCAAACTCAGTCATTTGTAGTGAACGTGGAAGATAGTGTACTCCATTTAAAATGGACACGGCACGTGGCAAGGGACGGGGAACTGGATGTGATGGTGATGGTGCATGCAAAGGCCGAGGACAAGGCCGTGGGCAAGCTGAAATTGTGCCACAACAAACACCCACACCTTCTCGCCTGACCTTCCTGTCCCAATTTCTAGGGGACCGCAGCACACCACTATTGAACCCAGAGCAGTGTCAAAAGGTTGTTGGTTGGATAGCGGATAATGCTTCCAGTCAGTTAGCCACCACCACCACCACCCTGTCTTTCGTATGGTCAAGTCTCAGTGCCGTGAGTCTGGACCGCATATTCCTCACCCTGATCCTCCTTCCTCCCACCATGCCGAGTGCCCGGAGACACAACTGATCCAACACTTGGACACTCTGAAGAGCTGTTCACTTTTCCATTTATAGATTCGGGCCTCTTGCCTGGTCCACTTGAAGCAGGGCAAGAGGAGACCGCATGTAGCGATGCCAAAATATTTGCGCAGCCACGGTCACACGAAGGCGACGGTGGGAAAGTGTCACAAGAGGTGGACGATGATGAGACACAATTGACAGAAAGTCAGGAGGAAGGCCAGGGTGCGGAAGTGGAAGATGAGGTGGTGGATGATATAGTAACTGACAAAACCTGGCAGGAGGACATGCAGAGTGAGGACAGCAGCACACAGGGGGAGGGAGGCAGAGCACTCCAACAGGCAGGAAGAAGCAGTATGGTGACCATAGACAGAAGGCAGGCAACCGTTCCCCATGACACCAACACGAACGAAGTTGCCAGTACAACTGTTAGGTCTTCCCGAGTCTGGTTGTTTTTTAAAGACTCTGCCGATAATCCCAAAAAGGCCATTTGCACCACCTGCCAGGCCAGCATCAGCAGGGGTGGCAAAACGACCAGCCTGACCACCACCAGCATGATCAGTCACATGGCAGCAAAGCACCCGACTTTGTAAGCCGAACCCCAGGGTCCAGGAACAGTGTCTGCAGGTGGCACCATTGCTTCTTCCGCTTTTGTGCATGCAAGCCAATCCCCTGTCCATGGTGAATGTGAAGATGCCTCTTGCTCTGCACCTGTCATTGCGCACTCTCAAGTAGCAGCATCAAGAAGCATGTCCATGTTCTTGTCCCAGTGCAGCATTCAATTGTCCATACCCCAGTCCTTTGAACGCAAGTGCAAACATGCAGCCAACGCCCCACAGGCCACACTAGTAAATTCTCACATTTCACGACTGCTTGCGCTCGAAATGTTGCCTTTTATGCTCGTGGAGACAGAAGCATTCCGCAACCTGATTGTGACGGCCGTCCCTCGGTACTCGGTCCACCTTTGCCACTTTTTCTCCCAGTGTGCTGTCCCCGCATTACACAAGCACGTGTCCCAAAACATTAGCCGTGCCCTCTACAACGCAGTTACTGGTAAAGTCCACCTAACCACGGACATGTGGACAAGTGCTTGTGGGCAGGGATGGTACATCTCGCTGACGGCACACTGGGTTAACATAGTGGAAGCCGGAACCCAGTCGGACCTTGAGACGGAACACGTCCTCCCGACACGAAGAATTGCGGGCCCTAGGTGAATCAGGGTTGCCCCCACGGTCTACAGCTCCTGCACTTCATCCTCCTCAGCCTCCTACTCCACTTCTGCCTCCATCTCCGAAATGACCACATCAGTCACAAGATGGAAGCACTGCAGCACTGCATCGGCCAAGAGGCAACAGGCTGTGCTGAAGCTAATATGCTTAGGTGAAAAAAAGCACAATGCTGAAGAGATGTGGACAGCTCTGAAAGAGCAGGCAGATCTGTGACTCACATCTCTGAATCTACAGACAGTCATGGCAGTGTGAAAATGGCCGGAACCTGGTGGCGGCTTTAAGGCGAGGCGAGCTCACACATGTACCAGCACCAGCACCAGCCTCAGAAATCGCAGGTTAACAGCAGCTCAGATTAGAGACCAGGTCAATACCACACAGAGTTCTAGCAGCAGACACATCTCTACAACAACTGTTAAGAGGAGACTTTGTGCAGCAGGCCTTCATGGTAAAATAGCTGCTAGGAAACAACTGCCAAGGACAGGCAACAAGCAGAAGAGACTTGTTTGGGCTAAACAACACAAGGAATGGACATTAGTCCAGTGGAAATCTGTGCTTTGGTCTGATGAGTCCAAATTTGAGATCTTTGGTTCCAACCACCGTGTCTTTGTGCGACGCAGAAAAGGTGAACGGATGGATTCTACATGCCTGGTTCCCACCGTGAAGCATGGAGGAGGAGGTGTGATGGTGTGGGGGTGCTTTGCTGGTGACACTGTTGGGGATTTATTCAAAATTGAAGGCATACTGAACCAGCATGGCTACCACAGCATCTTGCAGCGACATGCTATTCCATCCGGTTTGCGTTTAGTTGGACCATCATTTATTTTTCAACAGGACAATGACCCCAAACACACCTCCAGGCTGTGTAAGGGCTATTTGACCAAGAGGGAGAGTGATGGGGTGCTACGCCAGATGACCTGGCCTCCACAGTCACCAGACCTGAACCCTATCGAGATGATTTGGGGGTGAGCTAGACCTCAGAGTGAAGGCAAAAGGGCCAACAAGTGCTAAGCATCTCTGGGAACTCCTTCAAGATTGTTGGAAGACCATTTCCAGTGACTACTTCTTGAAGCTCATCAAGAGAATGCCAAGAGTGTGCAAAGCAATCATCAAAGCAAAAGGTGGCTACTTTGAAGAACCTAGAATATAAGACATATTTTCAGTTGTTTCACACTTTTTTGTTAAGTATATAATTCCACATGTGTTAATTCATAATTTTGATGCCTTCAGTGTGAATGTACCATTTTCAAAGTCATGAAAATACAGAAAAATCTTTAAATGAGAAGGTGTGTCCAAACTTTTGGTCTGTAATGTATGTACCATCCTCCAAAACTTTGAGGACTCCACCAAGATGGTGAGCGGCGATGACACCATAATTAGCTTCACCATCCCACTTCTCTGTCTTCTGAAACACTTTCTGCTCACAATCAATGAGGATGCATTGCAGGAGGAGCACGATGAGATGGAGCAAGGAACCATACAGGGTGATTTCATGCAACCAAGCCTCACCTCATCCAAACATGGATTCGGTGACAATGAGGAAGAGGAGGAGGAAGGACAGGAGCTAGTTTCATGCACTATAGACGGTACTACCTGCTCAGTTGTCATACCGTCTATTCAGCATGGATGGCAAGAGGACAGAGAGGAGGAGGAGGAGGAGAGCATGGTCAGTCATGCTCCTTCTTGGTGAGGACACGAAAGTCTTGCCTGTTAGTAGTCTGGCACGCATGGCTGAGTTTATGTTACACTGCCTTTCCCATGACCCTCGCGTTCTTAAAATTTTGGGTGACAGTCATTACTGGTTGGTGACACTTCTAGACCCACACTACAAGGAGAACTTTCTATCTCTTATTCCTGAGGCGGACAGGTCTACAAAAATGGGGCTGTACCAGATGGCCCTGGTTGCGGAACTATTAAAAAATTCCCATCTGAAAATGCTGGCGGCAGAGGGCACACTTCGTTGGACAACCAAGGAGTACAGACGAGAGAGACACAACTTCAATCCAGCAGAGGCAGGGGAACACTGTCAAAGTTCTGGGAGCATTTTCTCAGCCCCTCCCATCGCACAGGCCCTGAGGCGCGGTGTACTCTCACAAGGAATGAAAGTTTGGGAAGATGCTGAGGGAGTACCTTGCTGACCGTACCAACATCCTCTGTGATTCCGCTGTGCCTTATAACTATTGGGTATCCAAGCTGGATACGTGGAATGAACTGGCTCCATATGCCTTGGAGGTCCTGGCCAGCCCTGCCGCCAGCGTTTTATCAGAGCGGGTTTTTAGTACCGCTGGTGGAATTGTAACTGATAAGCGCATCCGCCTGTCAACTGAAAATGCTGACAGGTTGACTCTTATAAAAATGAACAAGGGCTGGATTGGGCCAGACTTCTCAACACCACCAAATGATAGCAGCGTAATATAAACTCAAATCCAGTGTCTTTTCTTGAGAGGTATATTCCCATGCACCTTTTCACACCTACACATGGATATACGCTTCCTGATTTTGGCTATTTGCTCTTGTCCTCCTCCTTCTCCTCATCCTCCACCACCATATCACCAGGGTGACCGTGGTCCTTGATGCAACGCTCACATAATTTTTTTTAAAGGGTGTTTATTATGCCCAAAAAAAAAAAATTTTATACAGTATGTTCATGTATACCCCCCAGGGGTAAATGTTTGTCAGCCCATACACTTAGTGCATGGGGTTTACAAGTATAGGAGGCCCGCTCCTTTCTAATGGGAACATTTTTTTATAAGACCCTCCTCCACGTCTCTTCCAAGGGGCATTGAAGTGCCTCCAAATTTTTGGCAGCCCTTGCATTCACTGTATAGGCCAACACTATGGGAGACTCTCTCTTTTCTAATGGGAATTTGCCGTTACTGTGGCCCTGCTCTAAGTGTCTTTAAATTCTTAGTGGGGTTTTTCCTAAAATTGGTCAGCTGTTGGACTCACTGCTAGTGTTGAGCCACCCCCGTAGTGTTCGAGTTCGGTTTGGTTCGTCGAACACCCGTGTGTTCGCCGAACTGTTCGTCGAACTGTTCGTCGAACACCTTCGAACACCGTTAAAACAAATGGCAGGCAAACAAAAACACATAGAAACACATAGAAAACACCTTCAAAGGTGTCCAAAAGCTGACAAACTGCTCAGAAGACACAACTAACACATGGAAAAGTGACAAGTACATATAGTCATGAGAAAAGAAAAGAGGTGGAGGAGTAAAAGGAGGGTGAGACACAGATATAGGCATGTCATGCCCTTCTAAAATCCAAAAAGTGAGAAGCCGACACGTTCAGTCCGCTCCTGCCCGTGCCACCTCCGTGTCGCCGGGTTTGTGCCAGAGCCGCGGTGAACCCTGACGGCCAGCCCCCCTCTCCCAATACTAGTGCCTGTCCGCTGGTGGGTCGAGCGAGCCCCCCTGTGGTGGAGGCAGCTCTAAGCATTTTAATTTAAATTGTCTCTCAATTTGAATGAATACACTTTAAATCCATTTACAAGGATCTATTGGAGGGCAAGTCTCATGCCAGCAGCCGCGTAATTCCAGCTCCAGTAGCATCCACTAAAGCTGCTGCAGTTTAAAAGCTTTTATAAGGATCGAGCTCGGCTGTCCACCGCAAGGCATTCTACTGCCAGTCCCAGCCCCTATGCCTTGGGGTGCCTCCTGATGCTCTTCACTGAGTATCCCGTGGTCCTGAAGCATTTCCTTTGAAAAAATTAAGTGTCCAAACTACAGGTGGTGTAGCTTGCTTAACAGCCGGGATAATCCGCTGACTAGCAGACACTACTACCAGGCACAAAGTATTTCCTGGGCTAGATGCAGTTAAAAATTTGTAATTAGATACTCTCGTTGGATGCTGAGAAAGCTTTCCATAGAGTCTCCTGGCACGCCATATATGATTCTCTAAAAAGCTTGGGGTAGGGGTCTAGGGGACCCTTTTATAGCCAAAATCACGGCCCTGTATCGCAATACGTCACCTAGACTGAAGATAAATGGAACTGTAGCACCCTGAGGGCTCGGTTGCTACAGAGGCATTGCACCTCACCCAGAGGTGTGATATCTCACTCTCAGGTAAGGATGGAGTGTGGATCAGGACCCGACACCTGCATGCATTACACCACATTACCGTGGGGCAGGGCGACCAATATGCCCCTGAGATGAGCACGACAGTCCCTGTCCCTGGCTGGAGTGGGGGAAGGGAACACTGAGGAAGGGGAACCCTGTAGTGCAGGAGCAGGGAGGAAGCAGTTCCTGGGTGCATTGAGAAGGGAGTATAAAAGGTGGGCACCATCTTAGTTCAGTGCAGAGAAGTCTGAGCAGAAGTGGCAGGGAGCAGGGGCTCTGCATGAGCTCTGCTCCGGAGGCGGGCCTAGTAACAGAGGCCCAGGCCTGGAAGAGGGAGAAGGAAGGAAGAGGAGCGGAGAAGGCTCCAGGAACGAGGAACGAAGGGATCCCAGGGGTGCGGACGGGCGAGTCGCCACCGCACGCCCGAATCCACCTGCATGGAGGGGTCAGGACAAAGGGGGAGACCGGTCCCCGAAACTAGTAGAGGCAGGAAACGACCCTCAGCTAGAAACCGGAGGCTGTGACATTTTATGTGGCGCAGCCCCTCGCTACACAAGCTAGGAGGGCAGGACATAGGGTCAGGGAAACTGGCGCCAAGTTTACCAAGAGGAGGCCCGAGGCAGCCGGACAGAAGGGTTGGTAAGAAAGGCCAGACAAAGGACACACAAAGGGGGTCCTGTGAAGCGCTCCAAAGTTATCTGGGAGTTGTCTGAGCCCCTCACCTGGTGAGCACAGTACGACGTGGGCAGCCGTTACCTGCAGACGTGGTCTGGATAAAAAGAACTGTGAGTAAAGGCCCTGGACTGCATCACTGACTCCGTGTCGTTACTGCTGCTGCCCTGCACCATCACCCCCATCCTCCGCATACACTGCCCTGAGGCTATACTCCTCCCGTAGGGAGTTATGCTACGCTCTGCTGCACCCACAACACCAGCCTCAGCGGTCTGCCCTGCAGCGGCGGTTCACTCTGACCGCAATCCACGGGTGGCGTAGTCGGACATTTAAACATCAAAACCACATAAATAGTTCCGCCACTGGTTTGACCACCCTGAGCCACGGAACCGGGTCGCCGCCACGAAGACTACAACCACCAGCATCCACCAAAAAGGGTCCGGCTCCGGGTGTCTCAAGGCCCAGGGGGTGCATCAGAACATTTTCATCACCTTTCACAATCACCAATGGGACAAGGCAGGGATGTCCTCTGTCCCCTCTCTTATACATCCTAGTGACGGAGCACCTGCTCTCATCAATTCACCATAACCTCAATATTAGGTGGATTGAGGTGGGAGGCACCGAGTACAAGTGCTCTCTATTTGCTGATGATGTACTAGTATATATCTCTCAATCACATATATCCATCCATGCTGTTATGGCTGAAATAGATCACTTTGTTACATGGTCAAATTTTAAAATCAATGCAGCGAAGTCTGAGGCCCTCGATGTCTCCCTCCCCAAATCCATATAGGATTCCATCCAGTCCAACTTTCCCTTTGCCTGGCCCTCACAGGGTATCAAATACTTAGGAATTCCTATTCATAGAGACCTCTCCCATCTATGTTATCTTAACTTTGGGCCCTTTATTGAACAACTCCATACAGACCACGGTTGGCAAGTTAGAACTGTAAGATTCACTACGTGAACCACTGGTGTTTTGTGGAAAATCACATGTACACTGTGTTCCAAATTATTATGCAAAAAGTGTTTAGGAGTGATAAGGGAAGAATTTGTTTGTTTGTCAGTTAAACTCATTGATGTTGATGTGTGTCAGGGCTCTTTATATCACTGTAAGCAATTGCAGACACCTGTGCTAATTAGTTTGGCAGGTGTGTCCAATGAAAGGCAAGACTACTTAAGAAGGCTGTCTCACATTATTAAGCAGCCTACATTTTCTGCCAAAATGGGAAAGAAAAAGGATGTGTCGGCTGCTGAGAAGCAACAAATTGTGGAGTGTTTAGGTCAAGGCATGACTACAATCAACATTGTGCGATGATCAGGATGAAGTGTCTTGGCAATCAAGAAGTATGTAGCTGATTCACAGTACACAGGTGTGCGTGCTGATAAGGGCAAATTGAGGACTCTTTCCTACAGGCAATTATGTCAGGTTAAAAGAGCAGCGGCAAAAAAGCCTTGTCATACCAGCAGACAAGTTTTTGAAGCTGCTGGTGCCTCCAACGTCCCCCGAACAACAAGATGCAGGGTCCTTCAGAGGTTTGCAGCTGTGCATATGCCATCCTGTCGACCTCCTCTATCCACTTCACACAAGCAGAAACGGCTCCAGTGGGCCAAACATTACATGAAGACTGATTTCAAAACTGTTTTGTTCACGGATGAGTGCCGTGCAGCGCTCGATGGTCCAGATGGATGGAGTGGAGGATGGCTGGTTGATGGACACCCCACGCAAACACGGCTACAGCGCCAACAAGGAGGAGGTGGAGTAATGTTTTGGGCTGGAATCATGGGGAGAGAGATTGTCGGCCACTTTAGGATCCCTGAAGGCGCTAAAGATGAACTCCATAATGTATGTGGATTTTCTCAAACAGCACTTCCTGCCATGGTTCAAGAAGAAGAACCATGTATTTCACAGCAAGATCATTTTTTTGCATCATAATGCACCATCTCATGCTGCACATAAAACATCTGCATCTCTGGCTGATATGGGCATAAAAGGGGACAAACTTATGGTGTGACCCCCATGCTCCCCTGACCTCTACCCCATTCAGAACCTCTGGAGTATCATCAAACGGAGTGTCTATGATGGCGGGAGGCAGTTCACATCTAAGCAACAGCTCTGGGAGGGTATTCTGTCCTCATGCAAAACAATTGAAGCAGAAACCATCCAAAACCTGACAAATTCAATGGACGAGAGAGTTCAGAAGCTCCTTTCGAACAAGGGGTCCTATGTGAAAATGTAACATCACCTAGAATAAAGTTTTGAGTTGAAAACTGTTTGATTTCAGTTTCTAATAACCTTCTAATGCTTATAATTTCAAAAATGACCATTTTTTTGGTCTTTATTAAAATGAAAAGGTTGATCGAAAAGTTTGGGGGATCTAAGAGTGTGGCAACCCAGTAGTCATGATTACTTCGAATTCTGACAATATGAGGGTCATGTTGCAGGTACTGCAGCAAGAAGGCACTTATGTGTCTTGTGCATCTCGGAGCCCCAAAATTATTTTCTGGGCTAGATGCAGCTAAAAATTATTATTAATTTTAAATCTGGTGGAGCTTAGTATAGATGGGCTAATAGGATCAGTGCTGCACACTGCTACAAAGCCCAAATTATTTTCCAGTCAAGATACAGATAAACATGATTAGTAATTTGAAAGCTTAAAACGGTTGGTAGGGTGATTTTAACCAATCATCAAGCTTTTACTCTCCCCAGGATGACACAGGGGTAGAAAAGTCGTTTCGGATCCATGATTTGTTCATCTTTATGAACGTGAGTCTGTCTACATTATCAGTGGAGAGCTGCGTGCGCTTATCTGTCAGCACACCACCAGCAGCGCTGAACACACGTTCAGACAGAACGCTGGCTGCGGGGCATGACAAGATCTCCAAGGAGTAAGTGGCTAGCTCCGGCCATTTATCCAGATTGGAAGCCCAAAAAGAGCAAGGGTCCAGTGACACAGTCATGGCTTCAATGTTTACTTGGAGATACTCCTGTACCATCGTCTCTAGGCGTTGACTATGTGTCAGACTTCTTGTCTCCTGTGGCCTTGCAAAGGATGGGCTAAAAAAGTGGTGAAATGATTCCGCAAAATTGATGTTACCAGCAGATACTGTGGTTCTGTTACGGTTTGAGTGCTGAACACTTGACGATCCCACGGTTGGCAAGTTGGAACTGTGAGATTCACTATGTGCACCACTGGTGTTTTGTGGAAAAGCACATGTAAGATTCTGCAACAGTCTCTGCTGATACTCCTGCATGCGTGCATCCCTTTCTATGGCAGGAATAATTTCTGCAAATTTACTTTTGTACCGGGGATCTAACAGTGTGGCAACCCAGTAGTCAGGATTATTTCTAATTCTCACAATTCGAGGGTCATTTTGCAGGTAGTGCAGCAAGAAGGCACTCATGTGTGTTGCGCATCCAGGAGCACCAAGTCCCTGTTGTGTTGGTGGCGAGGTAACAATCATGCTTCCTTCCTCTGTCCTCTCCCCCCAACCTCGCACTACAGAAATGTGATCAAGGTCTCCCTCATCTGATGAGTCTTCCATCAGTTCGTCCTCCACTTCTTCCTGGGCTCCTGCACCTTCCTCACTAGTTTGGCTGCTACCATGCGCCCTGGTAAAACCATCTCCCCCACCCTCACATGCCTGCCGCCTTGGTGCTGCCGACCGTCTGGACCTTGCAGTTGTTAGCCCTTCCGCATACAACTCCTCCTCCTCTACTTCCTCCACCTCCTCTTGTGCCACCACCTGACTCCGAATTCTGTTTAACACGTGCTCCAGCATGTAAATCACCGGAATAGTGATGCTGATAATGGCATCGTCAGCACTAAACATCTTCGTCGCCATTTCAAAACTGTGCAGAAGGGTGCATAGGTCCCTGATATGAGACCACTCCTCCAGCGTGATTTGCCCCACCTCCGGATCTCGTTGGCCCAGGCTATACGTCAGAACGTATTGCACCTGGGCTTGTCGGTGCTGCCACAGTCGCTGCAACATGTGCAGAGTTGAATTCCACCGGGTAGGCACATCGCATTTTAGCCGGTGAAGTGGCAGGCCCAACGACTTCTGTAGAGATGTAAGTCGCTGAGCTGCGGGATGCGAACGGCGGAAGTGAGCACACAGCGACCGTGCCCTCTGCAGAAGGCCATCTAGTCTGGGATAGTGGGCTAAAAATTGCTGGACAACCAGGTTCAACACGTGAGCCATACAAGGCACGTATGTGACATTGCCCCGGCGAAGGGCCGCACCCAGGTTTGCAGCATTGTCGCACACGACCTTCCCTGGTTTCAGGTCCAGTGGAGACAACCATTCATGAAATTGGTTCTCCAGAGCTGACCACAACTCCTCAGCTGTGTGACTCACATTTCCCAGATATTTCAAAGTAAAAACCACCTGATGACGTTGAGCCCTACTGCCAGCATAGTAAGGAGGTGTGCAGGATCCCTTCTGCGCAGTTAGAAAGCTTGTGGCATGACCAGACAGACTTTGGGTGCAGGTGGAAGACCGAGAGGAGGTTGAGGAGGCAGAAGCAGTGGAGGAACTTTGACATAAAGAGGATTGATGCACAACTCGTGGGGACGGCAAGACTTGGACAGCAGCCGCTTGTCCTGCTGTCACCATAGTTACCCAGTGCCCAGTCAGCGACATGTAATGCCCCTGTCCATGCCTACTCGTCCAAGTGTCTGTGGTGAAATGCACCCTGTCACACACAGAGTTTCTCAAAGAAGCGGTGATGTTGTGTGCGACATGCTGGTGGAGCGCAGGCACACCTTTCTTTGAGAAGTAGTGCCGACTGGGCATCTGGTACTGGGGCACTGCGACGGACATAAGGTCTCGAAAATCCTCTGTGTCCACCAGGCGGAAAGGCAGCATTTCTGTAGCCAAGAGCTTGCAGATGGTGAAATTCAACCTCTTAGCTTTCTCATGGCTAGGAGGAAATGGTCTTTTACTTGTCCACATCTGAGGGACCGAGGGCTGGCTATTGTGCTTAGACGGGGTTGATAAGGGTGTCCCCGGCAAACTGCCGGTCTGTGAGGAAGATGCAGGCGGACATGTTAGGTTGCCTTGATCCAAAGATGGTGCTATCGATGTCGGACAGCGCTCAACACCAGCTGGTGTTACCACCTCCAAAGAAAATGATGACCTGCCAATCACGCTGGCTGTTGCGGGTAAAGAGGTGGCAGGTCTGCGCCCCAAAACAGGTGTGACTGCTGTCCCCCAGGCACAGAGGATGAAGAGGCCGCGGATGCACAAGATATGGCAGACGGTGGTTGGCCCGGCCGGCTAGGCCGCATTGTAGCACACTGAGCTTCCCACTGCAACTTATGCTTCATGTCCATGTGCCGGTTCATGCATGAAGTACTCAAACTATGTATTTTTTGGCCTCTACTTAGCTTTTGCTGACAAATGTTACAGATAACACGAGTTGGGTCATCTTTATCGATCTGAAAAAATGCCCAGGCTATGCAAGGCTTAGCACCCATGCGACATGAAGAGCCACCACGACTTGTGGTGAGAGGCAGAGTTGTGTTTGAGGATGCAGTTGTTGACGTGCTTCCAGTACTACGTCTCTGTCCAGGAAGGCGCAACCTGACCTCGTCGTCACTAGCATCTTCCTCCACCTCCTCTGCTGACCTCATCTCTTGGCTGACTGTGGGTTGACAGTAAGTGGGATCTCCAACCTCATCATCATCACCCTGTGCGTTATCACAACCGTCGTCCTCAGAGCCAACCTGTTCCTGCCCTGACAAAAAACTAAAGTTGTAGCTCCAATCAGGCATTTGAGTCTCATCATCATCTTCCTCATTGTCTCCACCAACAGGAGTTACAGTTTGGGAAAGAGGGTCTACATTATGGTCAGAACCTTCTGCGTCTGGTCCTGGATCCGATTCATAAAGATTCTGGGCATCAGTGCAGATCATTTCCTCGTCTGGATTCACAGAAGCGCTGGAGTCGACCTCTGATTCCCAGGCTATAGTATGAGTAAACAGCTCTGCAGACTCAACCATCTGTTCTACCTCATACTCAGACGGGCAGCTGGAGATTTGGGAGCTGTGAGGAAGCAAGTGCGATTGGGGTGACACCTTTGAGGACTGGAGTATTTGTGATGTTGAAGTTGATGTGGAGGAGAGCCCACTTAAAGGAGCACTTGATATCCATTGAAGCACCTGCTGTTTTTGTGCCTCATCTGGAATTTGTAGCGATTGGCGTGGCCGTAAGAAAGGGATCTTATCATATTGTCCGCTAAAAGAAGTAAACATTTTAGTTTGGCTGGAAGATGGTCTTTCTTCTGCAGATGTTACTGTTGCTTTAACACCTACCCCACGGACACAACCTTTTTTCCCTTTCCCAACACGACTATTCCCCTTTCCACCAGCAGCAGGGCTTTTTCCACTCATTTTGGTGGTTAACTAATTCACAACACTGGAGTTGTTGAACAAAAAAACAATGGATGAGAACCGAGCAGAGCTGAGTGGCCAAACTGTGGTATTAGGCCAAAACTATTGGCTGGGTTAGATGCAGAAAAAAATTATATTCAATTTGCAACCTGATGGAGGTCAGTATAGATGGACTAATAGAGAAAGTCCCACGCACTGCTAGAAGCCCAAATATTTTTTCAGAGCTAGATGCAGACAAAAATTATTTTTAATTTGCAACCTGATGGAGGTCAGTATAGATGGACTAATAGAGAAAGTACCACACACTGCTAGAAGGCCAAATATTTTTTCAGAGCTGGATGCAGATAAAAATTATTTTTAATTTGCAACCTGATGGAGGTCAGTATAGATGGACTAATAGAGAAAGTCCCACACACTGCTAGAAGGCCAAATATTTTTTCAGAGGTAGATGCAGATAAAAATTATTTTTAATTTGCAACCTGATGGAGGTCAGTATAGATGGACTAATAGAGAAAGTCCCACACACTGCTAGAAGGCCAAATATTTTTTCAGAGCTAGATGCAGACAAAAAATTTTTTTCAGTTTGCAACCTGATGGAGGTCAGTATAGATGGACTAATAGAACAAGTCCCACACACAGCTAGAAGCCAAATATTTTTTCAGAGGTAGATGCAGAAAAAAAATATATTCAGTTTGCAACCTGATGGAGGTCAGTATAGATGGACTAATAGAGAAAGTCCCACATACTGCTAGAAGGCCAAATATTTTTTCAGAGCTAGATGCAGACAAAAAATAATTTTAAATTGCAACCTGATGGAGGTCAGTATAGATGGACTAATAGAGAAAGTCCCACACACTGCTAGAAGGCCAAATATTTTTTCAGAGCTAGATGCAGAAAAAAATTATATTCAGTTTGCAACCTGATGGAGGTCAGTATAGATGGACTAATAGAACAAGTCCCACACACAGCTAGAAGCCCAAATATTTTTTCAGAGGTAGATGCAGATAAAAATTATTTTTAATTTGCAACCTGATGGAGGTCAGTATAGATGGACTAATAGAGAAAGTCCCACACACTGCTAGAAGGCCAAATATTTTTTCAGAGCTAGATGCAGGCAAAAAATTATTTTCAGTTTGCAACCTGATGGAGGTCAGTATAGATGGACTAATAGAACAAGTCCCACACAGAGCTAGAAGCCCAAATATTTTTTCAGAGGTAGATGCAGAAAAAAATTATATTCAGTTTGCAACCTGATTTAGGTCTGTATAGATGGATTAATAGAACAAGTCACACACACAGCTAGAAGCCCAATATTTTTTCAGAGGTAGATGCAGAAAAAAAATATATTCAGTTTGCAACCTGATGGAGGTCAGTATAGATGGACTAATAGAACAAGTCCCACACAGCTAGAAGCCCAAATATTTTTTCAGAGGTAGATGCAGATAAAAATTATTTTTAATTTGCAACCTGATGGAGGTCAGTATAGATGGACTAATAGAGAAAGTCCCACACACTGCTAGAAGGCCAAATATTTTTTCAGAGCTAGATGCAGACAAAAAATTATTTTCAGTTTGCAACCTGATGGAGGTCAGTATAGATGGACTAATAGAACAAGTCCCACACACAGCTAGAAGCCAAATATTTTTTCAGAGGTAGATGCAGAAAAAAAATATATTCAGTTTGCAACCTGATGGAGGTCAGTATAGATGGACTAATAGAGAAAGTCCCACATACTGCTAGAAGGCCAAATATTTTTTCAGAGCTAGATGCAGACAAAAAATAATTTTAAATTGCAACCTGATGGAGGTCAGTATAGATGGACTAATAGAGAAAGTCCCACACACTGCTAGAAGGCCAAATATTTTTTCAGAGCTAGATGCAGAAAAAAATTATATTCAGTTTGCAACCTGATGGAGGTCAGTATAGATGGACTAATAGAACAAGTCCCACACACAGCTAGAAGCCCAAATATTTTTTCAGAGGTAGATGCAGATAAAAATTATTTTTAATTTGCAACCTGATGGAGGTCAGTATAGATGGACTAATAGAGAAAGTCCCACACACTGCTAGAAGGCCAAATATTTTTTCAGAGCTAGATGCAGGCAAAAAATTATTTTCAGTTTGCAACCTGATGGAGGTCAGTATAGATGGACTAATAGAACAAGTCCCACACAGAGCTAGAAGCCCAAATATTTTTTCAGAGGTAGATGCAGAAAAAAATTATATTCAGTTTGCAACCTGATTTAGGTCTGTATAGATGGATTAATAGAACAAGTCACACACACAGCTAGAAGCCCAATATTTTTTCAGAGGTAGATGCAGAAAAAAAATATATTCAGTTTGCAACCTGATGGAGGTCAGTATAGATGGACTAATAGAACAAGTCCCACACAGCTAGAAGCCCAAATATTTTTTCAGAGGTAGATGCAGATAAAAATTATTTTTAATTTGCAACCTGATGGAGGTCAGTATAGATGGACTAATAGAGAAAGTCCCACACACTGCTAGAAGGCCAAATATTTTTTCAGAGCTAGATGCAGACAAAAAAATATTTTCAGTTTGCAACCTGATGGAGGTCAGTATAGATGGACTAATAGAACAAGTCCCACACACAGCTAGAAGCCTAAATATTTTTTCAGAGGTAGATGCAGAAAAAAATTATATTCAGTTTGCAACCTGATGGAGGTCTGTATAGATGGACTAATAGAACAAGTCCCACACACAGCTAGAAGCCCAATATTTTTTCAGAGGTAGATGCAGAAAAAAAATATACTTAGTTTGGAACCTGATGGAGGTCAGTATAGATGGACTAATAGAGAAAGTCCCACACACTGCTAGAAGGCCAAATATTTTTTCAGAGCTAGATGCAGAAAAAAATTATATTCAGTTTGCAACCTGATGGAGGTCAGTATAGATGGACTAATAGAACAAGTCCCACACACTGCTAGAAGCCCAAATATTTTTTCAGAGCTAGATGCAGAAAAAAATTATATTCAGTTTGCAACCTGATGGAGGTCAGTATAGATGGACTAATAGACCAAGTCCCACACACTGCTAGAAGCCCAAATATTTTTTCAGAGCTAGATGCAGAAAAAAATTATATTCAATTTGCAACCTGATGGAGGTCAGTATAGATGGACTAATAGAATGATGCTATGCCCAAAAGATTTTACTTCACTAGGTGCAGTAAAAAAATTGGTATTCTATACACAGGTGGTATATCTTGCAACACAGATAGGCTACTCCACTGACTAACACACTCTGCAATAGGCCAAAAAAGATTAGCTTTGCTAGATTCAGCCAAATGCTGTGAAAAAAACTTGCACAGCACTGGCACAGACCTGCCTGGCAAAAACTGATAGGAACTGATGTAACCTAGTCCTGAAAAGGACTGCAATTACAATTAGTCTTTACTCCCACAATCTATCTATTTAAGAGTAGTGTTGAGCCACCCCCGTAGTGTTCGAGTTCGGTTCGGTTCGTCGAACACCCGTGTGTTCGCCGAACTGTTCGTCGAACTGTTCGTCGAACACCTTCGAACACCGTTAAAACCAATGGCAGGCAAACAAAAACACATAGAAACACATAGAAAACACCTTCAAAGGTGTCCAAAAGCTGACAAACTGCTCAGAAGACACAACTAACACATGGAAAAGTGACAAGTACATATAGTCATGCGAAAAGAAAAGAGGTGGAGGAGTAAAAGGAGGGGGAGACACAGATATAGGCATGTCATGCCCTTCTAAAATCCAAAAAGTGAGAAGCCGACACGTTCAGTCCGCTCCTGCCCGTGCCACCTCCGTGTCGCCGGGTTTGTGCCAGAGCCGCGGTGAACCCTGACGGCCAGCCCCCCTCTCCCAATACTGGTGCCTGTCCGCTGGTGGGTCGAGCGAGCCCCCCTGTGGTGGAGGCAGCTCTAAGCTTTTTAATTTAAATTGTCCCTCTAATTTGAATGAATACACTTTAAATCCATTTACAAGGATCTATTGGAGGGCAAGTCTCATGCCAGCAGCCGCGTAATTCCAGCTCCAGTAGCGTCCACTAAAGCTGCTGCAGTTAAAAAGCTTTTATAAGGATCGAGCTCGGCTGTCCTCCGCAAGGCATCCTAGTGCCAGTCCCAGCCCCTATGCCTTGGGGTGCCTCCTGATGCTCTTCACTAAGTATCCCGTGGTCCCGAAGCATTTCCTTTGAAAAAATTAAGTGTCCAAACTACAGGTGGTGTAGCTTGCTTAACAGCCGGGATAATCCGCTGACTAGCAGACACTGCTACTAGGCACAAAGTATTTCCTGGGCTAGATGCAGTTAAAAATTTGTAAGTAGATACTCTCGTTGGATGCTGAGAAAGCATTCCATAGAGTCTCCTGGCACGCCATATATGATTCTCTTAAAAAGCTTGGGGTAGGGGTCTAGGGGACCCTTTTATAGCCAAAATCACGGCCCTGTATCACAATACGTCACCTAGGCTGAAGATAAATGGAACTGTAGCACCGAGGGCTCGGTTGCTACAGACGTATTGCACCTCACCCAGAGGTGTGATATCTCACTCTCAGATAAGGATGGAGTGTGGATCAGGACCCGACACCTGCATGCATTACACCACATTGCCGTGGGGCAGGGCGACCAATATGCCCCTGAGATGGGCACGACAGTCCCTGTCCCTGGCTGGAGTGGGGGGAGGGAACACTGAGGAAGGGGAACCCTGCAGTGCAGGAGCAGGGAGGAAGCAGTTCCTGGGTGCATTGAGAAGGGAGTATAAAAGGTGGGCACCATCTTAGTTCAGTGCAGAGAAGTCTGAGCAGAAGTGGCAGGGAGCAGGGGCTCTGCATGAGCTCTGCTCCGGAGGCGGGCCTAGTAACAGAGGCCCAGGCCTGCAAGAGGGAGAAGGAAGGAAGAGGAGCGGAGAAGGCTCCAGGAACGAGGAATGAAGGGATCCCAGGGGTGCGGACGGGCGAGTCGCCACCGCACGCCCGAATCCACCTGCGTGGAGGGGTCAGGCCAAAGGGGGAGACCGGTCCCCGAACTAGTGGAGGCAGGAAACGACCCTCAGCTAGAAACCGGAGGCTCTGACATTTTATGTGGCGCAGCCCCTTGCTCCACCCGCTAGGAAGGCACCACATAGGGTCAGGGAAACTGGTGCCAAGTTTACCAAGAGGAGGCCCGAGGCAGCCGGACAGAAGTGTTGGTAAGAAAGGCCAGACAAAGGAAACACAAAGGGGGTCCTGTGAAGCGCTCCAAAGTTATCTGGGCGTTGTCTGAGCCCCTCACCTGGTGAGCACAGTACGACGTGGGCAGCCGTTACCTGCAGACGTGGTCTGGATAATAAGAACTGTGAGTAAAGTCCCTGAACTGCATCACTGACTCCGTGTCGTTACTGCTGCTGCCCTGCACCATCACCCCCATCCTCCGCATACACTGCCCTGAGGCTATACTCCTCCCGTGGGGAGTTATGCTACGCTCTGCTGCACCCACAACACCAGCCTTAGCGGTCTGCCCTGTAGCGGCGGTTCACTCTGACCGCAATCCACGGGTGGCGTAGTCGGACATTTAAACATCAAAACCACATAAATAGTTCCGCCACTGGTTTGACCGCCCTGAGCCACGGAACCAGATCGCCGCCACGAAGACTACAACCACCAGCATCCACCAAAAAGTGTCCGGCTCCGGGTGTCCCAAGGCCCAGGGGGTGCGTCAGAACATTTTCATCACCTTTCACAATCACCAATGGGACAAGGCAGGGATGTCCTCTGTCCCCTCTCTTATACATCCTAGTGACGGAGCACCTGCTCTCATCAATTCGCCATAACCCCAATATTAGGTTGATTGAGGTGGGAGGCACCGAGTACAAGTGCTCTATATTTGCTGATGATGTCCTAGTATATATCACTCAATCACATATATCCATCCCTGCTGTTATGGCTGAAATAGATCACTTTGTTACATGGTAAAATTTTAAAATCAATGCAGCGAAGTCTGAGGCCCTCGATGTCTCCCTCCCTAAATCCATATAGGATTCCATCCAGTCCAACTTTCCCTTTGCCTGGCCCTCACAGGGTATCAAATACTTAGGAATTCCTATTCATAGAGACCTCTCCCATCTATGTTATCTTAATTTTGGGCCCTTTATTGAACAATTCCATACAGACCACGGTTGGCAAGTTAGAACTGTAAGATTCACTACGTGAACCACTGGTGTTTTGTGGAAAAGCACATGTACACCGCGTTCCAAATTATTATGCAAAAAGTGTTTAGGAGTGATAAGGGAAGAATTTGTTTGTTTGTCAGTTAAACTCATTGATGGTGATGTGTGTCAGGGCTCTTTATATCACTGTAAGCAATTGCAGACACCTGTGCTAATTAGTTTGGCAGGTGTGTCCAATGAAAGGCAAGACTACTTAAGAAGGCTCTCTCACATTATTAAGCAGCCTACATTTTCTGCCAAAATGGGAAAGAAAAAGGATGTGTCGGCTGCTGAGAAGCAACAAATTGTGGAGTGTTTAGGTCAAGGCATGACTACAATCAACATTGTGCGATGATCAGGATGAAGTGTCTTGGCAATCAAGAAGTATGTAGCTGATTCACAGTACACACGTGTGCGTGCTGATAAGGGCAAATTGAGGACTCTTTCCTACAGGCAATTACGTCAGGTTGAAACAGCAGCGGCAAAAAAGCCTTGTCATAGCAGCAGACAAGTTTTTGAAGCTGCTTGTGCCTCCAACGTCCCCCGAACAACAAGATGCAGGGTCCTTCAGAGGTTTGCAGCTGTGCATATGCCATCCTGTCGACCTCCTCTATCCACTTCACACAAGCAGAAACGGCTCCAGTGGGCCAAACATTACATGAAGACTGATTTCAAAACTGTTTTGTTCACGGATGAGTGCCGTGCAGCGCTCGATGGTCCAGATGAATGGAGTGGAGGATGGCTGGTTGATGGACACCCCACGCAAACACGGCTACAGCGCCAACAAGGAGGAGGTGGAGTAATGTTTTGGGCTGGAATCATGGGGAGAGAGATTGTCGGCCCCTTTAGGATCCCTGAAGGCGCTAAAGATGAACTCCATAATGTATGTGGATTTTCTCAAACAGCACTTCCTGCCATGGTTCAAGAAGAAGAACCGTGTATTTCACAGCAAGATCATTTTTCTGCATGATAATGCACCATCTCATGCTGCACATAAAACATCTGCATCTCTGGCTGATATGGGCATAAAAGGGGACAAACTTATGGTGTGACCCCCATGCTCCCCTGACCTCTACCCCATTCAGAACCTTTGGAGCATCATTAAAAGGAGTGTCTATGATGGCGGGAGGCAGTTCACATCTAAGCAACAGCTCTGGGAGGGTATTCTGTCCTCATGCAAAACAATTGAAGCAGAAACCATCCAAAACCTGACAAATTCAATGGACGAGAGAGTTCAGAAGCTCCTTTCGAACAAGGGGTCCTATGTGAAAATGTAACATCACCTAGAATAAAGTTTTGAGTTGAAAACTGTTTGATTTCAGTTTCTAACAACCTGCTAATGCTTATAATTTCAAAAATGACCATTTTTTTGGTCTTTATTAAAATGAAAAGGTTGATCGAAAAGTTTGGGGGATCTAAGAGTGTGGCAACCCAGTAGTCATGATTACTTCGAATTCTGACAATATGAGGGTCATGTTGCAGGTAGTGCAGCAAGAAGGCACTTATGTGTCTTGCGCATCTCGGAGCCCCAAAATTATTTTCCGGGCTAGATGCAGCTAAAAATTATTTTTAATTTTAAATCTGGTGAAGCTTATTATAGATGGCCTAATAGGATCAGTGCTGCACACTGCTACAAAGCCCAAATTATTTTCCAGTCAAGATACAGATAAACATGATTAGTAATTTGAAAGCTTTAAAACGGTTGGTAGGGTGATTTTAACCAATCATCAAGCTTTTACTCTCCCCAGGATGACACAGGGGTAGAAAAGTCGTTTCGGATCCATGATTTGTTCATCTTTATGAACGTGAGTCTGTCTACATTATCAGTGGAGAGCCGCGTGCGCTTATCTGTCAGCACACCACCAGCAGCGCTGAACACACGTTCAGACAGAACGCTGGCTGCGGGGCATGACAAGATCTCCAAGGCGTAAGTGGCTAGCTCCGGCCATTTATCCAGATTGGAAGCCCAAAAAGAGCAAGGGTCCAGTGACACAGTCGTGGCTTCAATGTTTACTTGGAGATACTCCTGTACCATCGTCTCTAGGCGTTGACTATGTGTCAGACTTCTTGTCTCCTGTGGCCTTGCAAAGGATGGGCTAAAAAAGTGGTGAAATGATTCCGCAAAATTGATGTTACCAGCAGATACTGTGGTTCTGTTACGGTTTGAGTGCTGAACACTTGACGGTCCCACGGTTGGCAAGTTGGAACTGTGAGATTCACTACGTGCATCACTGGTATTTTGTGGAAAAGCACATGTAAGATTCTGCAACAGTCTCTGCTGATACTCCTGCATGCGTGCATCCCTTTCTATGGCAGGAATAATTTCTGCAAATTTACTTTTGTACCGGGGATCTAACAGTGTGGCAACCCAGTAGTCAGGATTATTTCTAATTCTCACAATTCGAGGGTCATGTTGCAGGTAGTGCAGCAAGAAGGCACTCATGTGTGTTGCGCATCCAGGAGCACCAAGTCCCTGTTGTGTTGGTGGCGAGGTAACAATCATGCTTCCTTCCTCTGTCCTCTCCCCCCAACCTCGCACAACAGAAATGTGATCAAGGTCTCCCTCATCTGATGAGTCTTCCATCAGTTCGTCCTCCACTTCTTCCTGGGCTCCTGCACCTTCCTCACTAGTTTGGCTGCTACCATGCGCCCTGGTAAAACCATCTCCCCCACCCTCACATGCCTGCCGCCTCGGTGCTGCCGACCGTCTGGACCTTGCAGATGTTAGCCCTTCCGCATACAACTCCTCCTCCTCTACTTCCTCCACCTCCTCTTGTGCCACCACCTGACTCCGAATTCTGTTTAACATGTGCTCCAGCATGTAAATCACCGGAATAGTCATGCTGATAATGGCATCGTCAGCACTAAACATCTTCGTCGCCATTTCAAAACTGTGCGGAAGGGTGCATAGGTTCCTGATCTGAGACCACTCCTCCAGCGTGATTTGCCCCACCTCTGAATCTCGTTGGCCCAGGCTATACATCAGAACGTATTGCACCAGGGCTTGTCGGTGCTGCCACAGTCGCTGCAACATGTGCAGAGTTGAATTCCACCGGGTAGGCACATCGCATTTTAGCCGGTGAAGTGGCAGGCCCAACGACTTCTGTAGAGATGTAAGTCGCTGAGCTGCGGGATGCGAACGGCGGAAGTGAGCACACAGCGACCGTGCCCTCTGCAGAAGGCCATCTAGTCTGGGATAGTGGGCTAAAAATTGCTGGACAACCAGGTTCAACACGTGAGCCATACAAGGCACGTGTGTGACATTGCCCCGGCGAAGGGCCGCACCCAGGTTTGCAGCATTGTCGCACACGGCCTTCCCTGGTTTCAGGTCCAGTGGAGACAACCATTCATGAAATTGGTTCTCCAGAGCTGACCACAACTCCTCAGCTGTGTGACTCACATTTCCCAGACATTTCAATGTAAAAACCGCCTGATGACGTTGAGCCCTACTGCCAGCATAGTAAGGAGGTGTGCAGGATCCCTTCTGCGCAGTTAGAAAGCTTGTGGCATGACCAGACAGGCTTTGGGTGCAGGTGGAAGACCGAGAGGAGGTTGAGGAGGCAGAAGCAGTGGAGGAACTTTGACATAAAGAGGATTGACGCACAACTCGTGGGGACGGCAAGACTTGGACAGCAGCCCCTTTTCCTGCTGTCACCATAGTTACCCAGTGCCCAGTCAGCGACATGTAACGCCCCTGTCCATGCCTACTCGTCCAAGTGTCTGTGGTGAAATGCACCCTGTCACACACAGAGTTTCTCAAAGAAGCGGTGATGTTGTGTGCGACATGCTGGTGGAGCGCAGGCACACCTTTCTTTGAGAAGTAGTGCCGACTGGGCATCTGGTACTGGGGCACTGCGACGGACATAAGGTCTCGAAAATCCTCTGTGTCCACCAGGCGGAAAGGCAGCATTTCTGTAGCCAAGAGCTTGCAGATGGTGAAATTCAACCTCTTAGCTTTCTCATGGCTAGGAGGAAATGGTCTTTTACTTGTCCACATCTGAGGGACCGAGGGCTGGCTATTGTGCTTAGACGGGGTTGATAAGGGTGTCCCCGGCAAACTGCCGGTCTGTGAGGAAGATGCAGGCGGACATGTTAGGTTGCCTTGATCCAAAGGTGGTGCTATCGATGTCGGACAGCGCTCAACACCAGCTGGTGTTACCACCTCCAAAGAAAATGATGACCTGCCAATCACGCTGGCTGTTGCGGGTAAAGAGGTGGCAGGTCTGCGCCCCAAAACAGGTGTGACTGCTGTCCCCTCAGTCACAGAGGATGAAGAGGCCGCGGATGCACAAGATATGGCAGACGGTGATTGGCCCGGCCGGCTAGGCCGCATTGTAGCACACTGAGCTTCCCACTGCAACTTATGCTTCATGTCCATGTGCCGGTTCATGCATGAAGTACTCAAACTATGTATTTTTTGGCCTCTACTTAGCTTTTGCTGACAAATGTTACAGATAACACGAGTTGGGTCATCTTTATCGATCTGAAAAAATGCCCAGGCTATGCAAGGCTTAGCACCCATGCGACCTGAAGAGCCACCACGACTTGTGGTGAGAGGCAGAGTTGTGTTTGAGGATGCAGTTGTTGACGTGCTTCCAGTACTACGTCTCTGTCCAGGAAGGCGCAACCTGACCTCGTCGTCACTAGCATCTTCCTCCACCTCCTCTGCTGACCTCATCTCTTGGCTGACTGTGGGTTGACAGTAAGTGGGATCTCCGACCTCATCATCATCACCCTGTGCGTTATCACACCCGTCGTCCTCAGAGCCAACCTGTTCCTGCCCTGACAAAAAACTAAAGTTGTCGCTCCAATCAGGTATTTGAGTCTTATCATCGTCTTCCTCATTGTCTCCACCAACAGGAGTTACAGTTTGGGAATGAGGGTCTACATTATGGTCAGAACCTTCTGCGTCTGGTCCTGGATCCGACTCATAAAGATTCTGGGCATCAGTGCAGATCATTTCCTCGTCTGGATTCACAGAAGCGCAGGAGTCGACCTCTGATTCCCAGGCTATAGTATGAGTAAACAGCTCTGCAGACTCAACCATCTGTTCTACCTCATACTCAGACGGGCAGCTGGAGATTTGGGAGCTGTGAGGAAGCAAGTGCGATTTGGGTGACACCTTTGAGGACTGGAGTATTTGTGATGTTGAAGTTGATGTGGAGGAGAGCCCACTTAAAGGAGCACTTGATATCCGTTGAAGCACCTGCTGTTTTTGTGCCTCATCTGGAATTTGTAGCGATTGGCGTGGCCGTAAGAAAGGGATCTTATCACATTTTCCGCTAAAAGAAGTAGACATTTTAGTTTGGCTGGAAGATGGTCTTTCTTCTGCACCTACCCCACGGACACAACCTTTTTTCCCCTTCCCAACACGCCTATTCCCCTTTCCACCAGCAGCAGGCCTTTTTCCACTCATTTTGGTGGTTAACTAATTCACAACTCTGGAGTTGTTTGCACAAAAAAACAATGGATGGTAACCGAGCAGAGCTGAGTGGCCAAACTGTGGTATTAGGCCAAAACTATTGGCTGGGCTAGATGCAGAAAAAAATTATTTTTAATTTGCAACCTGATGGAGGTCAGTATAGATGGACTAATAGAACAAGTCCCACACGCTGCTAGAAGCCCAAATATTTTTTCAGAGATAAATGAAGAAAAAAATTATTTTTAATTTACAACCTGATGGAGGTCAGTATAGATGGACTAATAGACCAAGTCCCACACACTGCTAGAAGCCCAAATATTTTTTCAGAGCTAGATGCAGAAAAAAATTATTTTTAATTTGCAACCTGATGGAGGTCAGTATAGATGGACTAATAGACCAAGTCCCACACACTGCTAGAAGCCCAAATATTTTTTCAGAGCTAGATGCAGAAAAAAATTATTTTTAATTTGCAACCTGATGGAGGTCAGTATAGATGGACTAATAGACCAAGTCCCACACACCGCTAGAAGCCCAAATATTTTTTCAGAGCTAGATGCAGAAAAAAATTATTTTTAATTTGCAACCTGATGGAGGTCAGTATAGATGGACTAATAGACCAAGTCCCACACACTGCTAGAAGCCCAAATATTTTTTCAGAGCTAGATGCAGAAAAAAATTATTTTTAATTTGCAACCTGATGGAGGTCAGTATAGATTTACTAATAGAACAAGTCCCACACGCTGCTAGAAGCCCAAATATTTTTTCAGAGATAAATGAAGAAAAAAATTATTTTTAATTTGCAACCTGATGGAGGTCAGTATAGATGGACCAATAGACCAAGTCCCACACACTGCTAGAAGCACAAATATTTTTTCAGAGCTAGATGCAGAAAAAAATTATTTTTAATTTGCAACCTGATGGAGGTCAGTATAGATGGACTAATGGACCAAGTCCCACACACTGCTAGAAGCCCAAATATTTTTTCAGAGCTAGATGCAGAAAAAAATTATTTTTAATTTGCAACCTGATGGAGGTCAGTATAGATGGACTAATAGACCAAGTCCCACACACCGCTAGAAGCCCAAATATTTTTTCAGAGCTAGATGCAGAAATTTTTTTTATTCAATTTGCAACCTGATGGAGGTCAGTATAGATGGACTAATAGACCAAGTCCCACACACTGCTAGAAGCCCAAATATTTTTTCAGAGCTAGATGCAGAAATTTTTTTTATTCAATTTGCAACCTGATGGAGGTCAGTATAGATGGACTAATAGACCAAGTCCCACACACTGCTAGAAGCCCAAATATTTTTTCAGAGCTAGATGCAGAAAAAAATTATTTTTAATTTGCAACCTGATGGAGGTCAGTATAGATGGACTAATAGACCAAGTCCCACACACTGCTAGAAGCCCAAATATTTTTTCAGAGCTACATGCAGAAAAAAAATATTTTTAATTTGCAACCTGATGGAGGTCAGTATAGATGGACTAATAGAACAAGTCCCACACGCTGCTAGAAGCCCAAATATTTTTTCAGAGATAAATGAAGAAAAAAATTATTTTTAATTTGCAACCTGATGGAGGTCAGTATAGATGGACTAATAGACCAAGTCCTACACACTGCTAGAAGCCCAAATATTTTTTCAGAGCTAGATGCAGAAAAAAATTATTTTTAATTTGCAACCTGATGGAGGTCAGTATAGATGGACTAATAGACCAAGTCCCACACACTGCTAGAAGCCCAAATATTTTTTCAGAGCTAGATGCAGAAAAAAAATATTTTTAATTTGCAACCTGATGGAGGTCAGTATAGATGGACTATTAGACCAAGTCCCACACACCGCTAGAAGCCCAAATATTTTTTCAGAGCTAGATGCAGAAAAAAATTATATTCAGTTTGCAACCTGATGGAGGTCAGTATAGATGGACTAATAGAATGATGCTATGCCCAAAAGATTTTACTTCACTAGGTGCAGTAAAAAAATTGGTATTCTATACACAGGTGGTATATCTTGCAACACAGATAGGCTACTCCACTGACTAACATACTCTGCAATAGGCCAAAAAGGATTAGCTTTGCTAGATTCAGCCAAATGCTGTGAAAAAAACTTGCACAGCACTGGCACAGACCTGCCTGGCAAAAACTGATAGGAACTGATGTAACCTAGTCCTGAAAAGGACTCCAATTACAATTAGTCTTTACTCCCACAATCTATCTATTTAAGAGCACAGACCTGCCTGATAAAAGTCGTAGGAAATGCTGTAACCTAGTCCTTAAAAGGACTGCAATCACAACTATTCCCTACTCCCAAGCTATCTGTATATTTGTGCGAAAATTGGCTTGAAATTAACAAGGTATAGCGCACACAGCAACAGCGGTGCCGTCTAACACGCAGCTGCAGCAGTGAGAAAATGGTGGCGACGGGGAAAATGGCTTGGTCTTATAGGGCAAGGACATGTGACATACACTGCCAATGACACATGCCCTTGCTTGTGTGAAAAAAAGGACTTCGCTCCGTGTGTGCGCTGCTGATAGGCTGACAGATTGCACCTCCCCACTGCAAATGCGGGAAAGAGAAAAAAAAATGGAGATCTTCATTGTTCCTGCAGAGATCCATCCCCTGCCCCTCCCCCCGCCCCGCTGTACACTCAAACTGCGTATTAACATTAATTTTCATCATTACTGAGAAAAAATCCAGTTATGATTTTGGTGCACGAACAGTTATCGAACATAACCTCGAACAGCCGAATTTTTCTCAAATTGTTCGTGTTCGCCGACCGGCTCGAACACCGCCCAAAACAGCTCGAATTTGAGATTGGCGAACAGTTCGAGTAGAACAACGCTCATCTCTATTTAAGAACACCGACCTGCCTGATAAAAGTCGTAGGAAATGCTGTAACCTAGTCCTTAAAAGGACTGCAATCACAACTATTCCCTACTCCCAAGCTATCTGTAGATTTGTGCGAAAATTGGCTTGAAATTAATAAGGTATAGCGCTCACAGCAACAGCGGTGCCGTCTAACACGCAGCTGCAGCAGTGAGAAAATGGTGGCGACGGGGAAAATGGCTTGGTCTTATAGGGCAAGGACATGTGACATACACTGCCAATGACACATGCCCTTGCTTGTGTGAAAAATGCACTTCGCTCCGTGTGTGCGCTGCTGATAGGCTGACAGATTGCACCTCCCCACTGTAAATGCGGGAAAGAGAAAAAAAAATGGAGATCTTCATTATTCCTGCAGAGATACATCCCCTGCCCCTCCCCCCGCCCCGCTGTACACTCAAGCTGCGTTTTAACATTAATTTTCATCATTACTGAGAAAAAATCCAGTTATGATTTTGGTGCATGAACAGTTATCGAACATAACCTCGAACAGCCGAATTTTTCTCAAATCGTTCGTGTTCGCCGAACGGCTCGAACACCGCCCAAAACAGCTCGAATTTGAGATTGGCGAACAGTTCGAGTAGAACAACGCTCATCTCTACTCACTGCATACCCTATAACTGTAGAGCAGACCCTCTCCTTTCTAATGTGAACATGTCGTACCTTGTTACTGTGGCCCTGCTCTATGTGTCTTTACATTCTTAGTGGGGTTTTTCCTACAATTGGTCAGCCATTGGACTCACTACATACCCTATAACTGTATAGCAGACTCTCTCCTTTCTAATGGGAATATGTCGTACTCATTACTAGTGTGGAGCCACCCCCGTAGTGTTCGGGTTAGGGTCGGTTCATTGAACACCGGTGTGTTCGCCGAACTGTTCGTCGAACTGTTCGTCGAACACCGTCGAACATCATTAAAACCAATGGCAGGCAAACAAAAACACATAGAAACACATAGAAAACACCTTCAAAGGTGTCCAAAAGCTGACAAACTGCTCAGAAGACACAACTAACACATGGAAAAGTGACAAGTACATATAGTCAAGCGAAAAGAAAAGAGGTGGAGGAGTAAAAGGAGGGGGAGACACAGATATAGGCATGTCATGCCCTTCTAAAATCAAGAAAGGCTGGAGTAAAAATCTAAAATCAGCCTACCAACACCCAGACGTCATGACAAGAAAATTAAAAAAAGAAATATCTTTAGGTAGAATGGCGGTGTTATGTTCTGCTACCAAAGCTAAGGAAAGAGAGGAGATCTGTCCCTACTATGAGACTCAGCTGAATCCCTACGATGTAACAGGGAACCTGATCCTGCGATCAGACCTGCTAAAGTCCTAATCTAGTCTGTACGAAGACCTATAGATGTGGGGAGGGAATCCCTACAAGTACTAAGGACTGGGAGGAATATGGGACACCTCCTAACAGAAATAGTAGCAGACAGACGAACAAACAAAATAGATAGAACATAGAGGTCCGTAGACCAAGCAAACTAACAGAGTTAGATACAGAGCACAGGCTAGCTAGAAAGTAGATATACAATGAAGTCCAGCAAAGCCAGAAGGGCGGAGCAGGATTAAATAGGCCAACAAGGTCATGTGACCAGCAAAGGAAAAAAAACCTAACAGCAAGGTTCTAACAGTACCCCCCCTTCTAAGAGGATCCTCCGGATCCCCTAGGACCAGGCTTATCAGGAAATCTCCTGTGAAACGCTCTGATAAGTCTGGACGCGGAAACATCATCTGACCTCACCCAAGAGTTATCCTCGGGTCCGAAACCTTTCCAGGCCACAAGATACTGCAAACTACCTCTATACCGTCTAGAGTCAAGGATGCGAGAAATTTCATATTCCCCGTCCTCCACCACCGGAGGAACAGAGGCAGAGGCGTCACCATCCGACACAACAGCTTTTTTTAACAGAGAGACATGAAAGACCGGATTAATTCTCCAGGAGGTAGGAACCTCCAACCTAACAGCAGATTGGTTGACAACCTGAAGCACCTTAAAGGGCCCTACAAACTTGGGACCCAATTTCTTAGAAGGAATCCTCAACCGCAGATTCCTAGAGGACAACCAAACCATGTCACCAACAGCGAACAAAACCTCCTGTCGTTTCCTATCAAAGTAGTCTTTAGATTTTCTGTTGGCCTCCTGAAGATTACCACGCACATCCGTCCAAACTCTCTCCAAATCACCGGAAAAATTCTCCTCCTCAGGCACGGCAGATCCCAACTTGGAGAACGACCCAAACGACGGATGTCTCCCAGAACAACAAAAAAAAGGCGAACAACCAGCAGAAGAAGATGTATGATTGTTCAGAGCAAATTCGGCAAGTGGCAGAAACTCAGACCACCCCTCTTGATTGTCTGCCACAAAACAACGCAAGAACTGCTCAACATCCTGGTTTTTCCTTTCTGTCTGGCCATTAGATTCAGGATGATATCCGGACGAAAACGACAAATGAATTCCCAACCTGTCACAAAAGGCACGCCAAAAACGAGCCACGAACTGAGGACCCCTATCAGAAACAATGTCAGTAGGAACGCCATGAAGTCTGACAATTTCCTTGACAAAGGCCTTAGCGAGAGTTTTAGCGCAGGGCAGTTTGACGAAGGGAACCAAGTGACACATCTTGCTAAAACGGTCCACGACCACCCAGATGACAGTAAAACCCTCAGAGGGGGGAAGGTCAGTTATAAAGTCCATAGCCAAATGTGTCCAAGGAGCACTGGGGACCTCCAAAGGACAAAGCAACCCCGCAGCAGGAGTATGTGAGGACTTAGATCTAGCACATATAGTACATTGGCGCACCCACTTAATGACTTCCTTCTGCCATCCAGGCCACCAAAAACTGCGACCCACCAGTCTCTTGGTCTCAGAGATTCCGGGATGACCTGCCAACCGAGATTCGTGACACTCAACAAACAAATCTCTCCTAAAGGTCCCAGGCACAAACAACCTCCCATGAGGAGTGTTAGATGGAGCATTCTCCTGAGCTTTAAGAATCTCATCTTCCAAAACGGAGTCCAAAGCAGCTATCACAACACCTTCTTGTAAAATGTTTTCCTCTTTCTCAGCACCGACTATGGGAGAAAAACTGCGAGACAAGGCATCCGCCTTAACATTCTTAGTACCAGGGATGTAAGTAACGGAGAAATTAAACCGCGAGAAAAACAGTGCCCACCTAGCCTGACGGGCATTCAGGCGCTTGGCAGCATCAAGATATATCAGATTTTTATGATCCGTAAGAACCTGAACGGGAAATTCCGCACCTTCCAAGAAGTGGCGCCAGTGTTCAAATGCGAGTTTAATAGCCAATAATTCCCGATTACCAATATCGTAATTCAATTCAGTCTCCGAAAATTTTTTTGAAAAAAAGGCACAGGGATGTAATCCATCCCCGTTATCCTGAGACAATACTGCGCCAACCCCCACAGAGGAAGCATCAACCTCAACCAAAAACGGCCTAGTAACATCAGGCTGCATAAGGATGGGAGCAGAGGTGAACCTCTCCTTGAGATACACAAAAGCTTCAATGGCCTCAGAAGACCACTGAACCGCATCAGCACCTTTCCTGGTGAGATCAGTCAGAGGTTTGACAATACTAGAAAAAATTTTTATGAACTTTCTATAGTAATTGGCGAAACCCAAAAACCTCTGTATCGATTTCAAACCAATAGGCCTAGGCCATTCCTGCACAGCCTGAACCTTAACCGGATCCATCTCAAAACCTTTGCTGGAGATAATGTAGCCCAAAAAACTAATTCTCTGTACAGCGAACTCACATTTCTCCAGCTTAGCAAAAAGCGAATTGTCCATTAATAACTGTAATACCTCACGCACGCTCCGCCAATGAGACTCCAGATCTGGCGAATAAATCAAAATGTCATCCAAATACACAACCACATTTTTACCGATCAAAGGTCTAAGGATGTCATTAATCAGATTCTGAAAAAATGCAGGAGCATTAGTAAGACCAAAAGGCATAACCAGATTCTCAAAATGACCCACAGGAGTGTTAAAAGCAGTCTTCCATTCATCACCCTCCTTCATGCGCAACAGATTGTATGCCCCCTTAAGGTCAATTTTAGAGAACCACTTGGCCCCCAATAACTGGTTAAACAGATCAGGAATCAATGGCAGTGGGTAAGGATTGCATACAGTAATTTTGTTAATCTCACGAAAATCCAGACAAGGACGTAAACCGCCGTCCTTTTTTTTTACAAAAAAAAATCCAACCGCCACAGGAGACTTAGAGGGCCTAATGTGACCGGCGGCCAAGCTTGTCTGTATGTATTCCTCCAAAGCCTTCCTCTCAGGAATAGTAAGGTTAAATAAACGACTCTTAGGAAGAGTCGCTCCAGGGACAAATTCAATAGAACAATCATAGTCTCTATGGGGAGGCAAAACCTGCGATTCCTTCTCAGAAAAAACTCTCCAAAAATCCTGAATAGGAACAGGCAATTCTCCCCTATCCAAAGCTGCAATACGCCCGTTACAACACTTGTCATAACATTTATGGCTCCAGGATTTAATTTCACTGGTAGACCAATCCAGTACAGGATTGTGAAATTTTAACCAGGGCAAACCCAATATTACTGGAGAAGGCAAGTTATTCAACACTACCAAATCCAATTTCTCATGGTGAACACCATTAATAGTGAGAGGAAATTCACTGACCTTGAGAGTAATATTCTTCAAAGGGGAGCCATCCACAGAAACCACAGCAATGGGGGATGACAAAGGTTCAGGTTTTAAATTGAGTTTTTCCACGAATCCCCCATCAATTACATTCAGTGTAGACCCGCAATCAACAAACACCCGAAATTCCATTAATTTTTCCTGAGCAATCGTGGAAGCAGCTAAAAATATACCCTTGGAATTTAAACAGGCAATACGGACGTGACTGACCATTTTTTTTTCTTTCTTCATACGAAGCTCACAGCCTTTAATCAAATGACCAGATTTTCCGCAGTAGAAACACAAGCCTTGCGAAAAACGACGGTCTTTTTCTTGAGAGCGAGGTGCCACCGATCCAATCTCCATCGGTTCACCACTGTTAGTACACACATTATCATAACCAGAAACTGACATAGCAGAGGATTTGCTCTCATTAACCCTAGCACGCAGTCTTCTATCCACCCGTATAGCTAATTGCATAGCCTGTTGCAAATCCTCAGGTGTAGGATAAGCAATTAGCAGGTCTTTAACCCTTTCACTGAGCCCAGCAAGAAATAGACTTTTCAGAGCAGAATCGTTCCACCCTGTTTGAGTGGACCAACGACGAAAATGTGTACAATATTTTTCCACATTACCCGATCCTTGTTTTAGACGTCTCAACTCAGTCTCAGCTGATGCGACACGGTCAGGATCATCATATAATAGTCCCAAAGCAGAAAAAAAACTATCCACTGATCTGAAGCATGTATCACTAGGTTGCAAAGAAAAGGCCCACTCCTGAGGCTCTTTGCGCAAAAGTGACATTATGAACCCTACGCGCTGGGATTCATCCCCAGAGGACTTAGGTCTCAAACGAAAATACAATAAGCAAGCATTTTTAAATGAAAAAAATTCTCGGTGTTCACCAAAAAACAAATCCGGCAAACATACCTTAGGCTCCAAGAAATGTGCTCCAGGACAGTTACTCACGTGCTGACGGAGCTCGGCCACTTCCAGAGAGAGTCCCTGCAGGCGATGAGCCAAATCCTGAACCGACACCATGATGGAACAGAAAAATCTTTCCTTAGAGAATTTGCTGGCTGGACTTACTGTTATGTTCTGCTACCAAAGCTAAGGAAAGAGAGGAGATCTGTCCCTACTATGAGACTCAGCTGAATCCCTACGATGTAACAGGGAACCTGATCCTGCGATCAGACCTGCTAAAGTCCTAATCTAGTCTGTACGAAGACCTATAGATGTGGGGAGGGAATCCCTACAAGTACTAAGGACTGGGAGGAATATGGGACACCTCCTAACAGAAATAGTAGCAGACAAACGAACAAACAAAATAGATAGAACATAGAGGTCCGTAGACCAAGCAAACTAACAGAGTTAGATACAGAGCACAGGCTAGCTAGAAAGTAGATATACAATGAAGTCCAGCAAAGCCAGAAGGGCGGAGCAGGATTAAATAGGCCAACAAGGTCATGTGACCAGCAAAGGAAAAAAAAACCTAACAGCAAGGTTCTAACAGGCGGTTCCATTCAGAACACTTTCCTTACAAGACGTAGTGGTATCCCCGTTGTGAGTTGTGCCAAAAACGAAGCCCAATACATTCGGACTAATCCACCATTTGTCATATCCAAGGGGCAGGTCAGTAAACGACAACATAGACGCGGAACCAAGTACAGTAGTATATACTGTACATCCTTTGACAAGGCAATCAGGTGGATCAAGAAGTTGGGAAGGGTCACCCTAATGGCCAAAACAGACATTGATGCGGCGTTCTGGTTACTTACTACCTGTGCCTCCAAATAGTGTCCACCTATTGGGCTGCTTCTGGGAAGGATCATACTATATAGATCACTGTTTGCCCATGGGGTGGTCCAGATCCTGCTCACTATTTGAGGCGTTTAGTTGCTTCCTCGAATGGTTTGTAATGGACGTTTCTTAGGGGGCACATATTATCCATTACCTTGACAACTTCTTATGCCTGGGCCCAAAAGATTCGCCACAGTGTGAATACATGCAGTAGTCCACCTGTGAGAAGGAGAGAGCTGGAGGGAGAGCGGACACCACAGAGCTGAGGGGTTAGATGGGGAATGGAAGAAGGAAAGAGGGCGAGGGAGGTAAGGGAGTACAGTGGAAGGCCGACCTGAGCTCCCCCACGTTCCTGCTGGGCGGGGAACAGCCCTGGGAAAAAAAGCCGCTTGTGCATACCTTTGAGGTTACGGGCGCGAGCGGGCAGAGGGACTACGCTGGAGTGCGAAGCCGACACAGCCAATCCGTTCCTGCCCGTGCGACCTCTGTGATGCCGGGTTTGTGCCAGAGCCGCGGTGGACCCTGATGGCCAGCCCCCCTCTCTCTATACTGGTGCCTGTCCGCTGGTGGATCGAGCCCCCCGGCAGTGGGGAGGGAGTAACATCTGCAGAAGAAAGACCATCTTCCAGCCAAACTAAGATGTCTACTTCTTTTCATGGACAATGTGATATGATCCCTTTCTTACGGACACGCCAATCGCTACAAATTCCAGATGAAGCACAATAACAGCAGGTGCTTCAACGGATATCAAGTGCTCCTTCAATTGGGCTCTCCTCCACCTCAACTTCAACATCACAAATACTCCAGTCCTCAGAGGTGTCACCACAATCGCACTTGCTTCCTCACAGCTCCCAAGTCTCCAGCTGCCCGTCTGAGTATGGGGTAACACAGATGGTTGAGTCTGCACAGCTGTTTACTCATACTATAGCCTGGGAAACGGAGGTCTGCTCCAGAGCTTCTGTTAATCCAGACGAGGAAATGATCTGCACTGATGCCCAGAATCTTTATGAGTCGGATCCAGGACCAGATGAAGAAGGTTCTGAGCATAATGTAGACCCTAGTTCCCAAACTGTAACTCCTGTTGGTGGAGACAATGATGAAGATGATGATGAGACTCAAATACCTGATTGGAGCGACAACTTGACTTTTCGGTCAGGGCAGGAAGAGGTTGGCTCTGAGGACGACGGGTGTGAGAACACACAGGGTGATGATGACGAGGATGGAGATCCCACTTACTGTCAACACACAGTCAGCCAGTCGATGAGGTCAGCAGAGGAGGTGGAGGAGGATGCTATTGACGACGATGTTAGGTTGCGCCTTCCTGGACTGAGACGGAGTACTGGAAGCATGTCAACAACTGCATCCTCAACCACAACTCTGCCTCTGACCACAAGTCGTGGTGGCTCTTCAGGTCACATGGGCTCTAAACCTTGCATAGTCTGGGCATTTTTTCAGATCAATAAGGATGACCCAACTCGTGTTATCTGTAATATTTGTCACCAAAAGCTAAGTAGAGGCAAAAAAATCCATAGTTTGAGTACTTCATGCATGAACCATCACATGGATATGAAGCATAAGTTGCAGTGGGAAGCTCACTGTGCTAAAATGCGGCCTAGCGGGCCGGGCCAACCACCGTCTGCCCCATCTTGTGCATCCGCAGCCTCTTCATCCTCTGTGACTGGGGGGACAGCAGTCACACATGTTTTTGGACGCAGACCTGCTACCTCTTTACCCGAAACAGCCAGTGTGATTGGCAGGTCATCATTTCATTTGGAAGTGGAAACACCAGCTGGTGTTGAGCGCTCTCCGACATCGAGAGCACCACCTTTGGATCAAGGCAACCTAACTTTTCCACCTGCATCTTCCTCACAGACCGGCAGTTTGCCGGGGACACCCTACTCAACCCCGTCTAAGCACAACAGCCAGCCATTGGTCCCTCAGATGTGGACAAGTAAAAGACCATTTCCTCCTAGCCATGACAAAGCTAAGAGGTTGAATTTCACCATCTGCAAGCTGTTGGCTACAGAAATGCTGCCTTTCCGCCTCGTGGACACAGAGGATTTTTGAGACCTTATGTCCGTCGCAGTGCCCCAGTACCTGATGCTCAGTCAGCACTACTTCTCAAAGAAAGGTGTGCCTGCGCTACACCAGCATGTCACACACAACTTCACCGCTTCTTTGAGAAACTCTGTGTGTGACAGGGTGCATTTCACCACAGACGCTTTGACGAGTAGGCATGGACAGGGGCGTTACATATCTCTGACTGGGCACTGGGTAACTATGGTGACAGCAGGGCAAGGGGCTGCTGTCCAAGTCTTGCCGTCCCCATGAGTTGTGCATCAATCCTCTTTATCTAGAAGTTCCTCCACTGCTTCTGCGGTCCTCCACCTGCACCCAAAGCCTGTCTGGTAATGCCACCCACTTTCTAACTGCGCAGAAGGAATCCTGCACACCTCCTTACTATCCTGGCAGCAGGGCTCAACGGCATCATGTGGTGTTTACTTTGAAATGTCTGGGAAGTGTGAGTCACACAGCTGAGGAGTTTTGGTCAGCTCTGGAGACCCAGTTTCATGAATGGTTGTCTCCACTGGACCTGCAACCAGGGAAGGCCATGTGCGACAATGCTGCAAACCTGGGTGCGGCCCTTCGCTGGGGCAATGTCACACACGTGCCTTGTATGGCTCACGTGTTGAACCTGGTTGTCCAGCAATTTTTAGCCCACTATCCCAGACTAGATTGCTTTCTGCAGAGGGCACGGTCGCTGTGTGCTCACTTCCGATTAACATGCTGACTTACATGCTGGAGCACACGTTAAACAGAATTCCGAATCAGGTGGTGGGACAAGAGGAGGTGGAGGAAGTAGAGGAGGAGTCGTATGCGGAAGGGATAACATCTCCAAGGTCCAGACGGTCGGCAGCACCAAGGCAGCAGGCATGGGAGGGTGGGGGAGAGGGATTAACCAGGGCTCATGGTAGCAGTCAAAATGTTGAGGAAGGTGCAGGAGCCGAGGAAAAGTGGAGGACGAACTGGCGATGGGCATGGAAGACTCATCAGATGAGGGAGAACTTAATCACATTTCTGTTGTGCGAGGTTGGGGGGAGAGGGCAGGTGAAGGAAGCATGATTCTTACCTCGCTACCAACACAACAAGGACTTGGTCCTCCTGGATGCGCAAGACACATGAGTGCCTTCTTGCTGCACTACCTGCAACATGACCCTCGGATTGTCAGAATTCAAAGTAATCCCGACCACTGGGTTGCCACACTCTTAGATCCCCGGTACAAAAGTAAATTTGCTAAAATAATTCCTGCCATAGAAAGGGATTCACGCATGCAGGAGTATCAGAAGAGGCTGTTGCAGAATCTTACATGTGCTTTTCCACAAAACACCAGAGGTGCACGTAGTGAATCTCACAGTTCTAACTTGCCAACCATGGGACTGTCGAGTCTTCATCACTCAAACCGTAACATTAACACAGTATCTGCTGGTAACAGCAATTTTGTGGAATCGCTTCACCACTTTTTTAGACCATCCTTTGCAAGGCCACAGGAGACAAGAAGTCTAACACATAGTCAACGCCTAGAGAGGATGGTACAGGAGTATCTCCAAGTGAACATCGAAGCCATGACTGTGTCACTGTACCCTTTCTCATTTTGGGCTTCAAATCTGGAAAAATGTCCAGAGCTCGCCCCTCATGCCTTGGAGATCTTGTCATGCCCTGCAGCCAGCGATCTCTCTGAACGTGTGTTCAGCGCTGCTGGTGGTGTGCTGACAGATAAGCGCACGCGGCTGTCCACTGAGAATGTAGAGAGACACACGTTCATAAAGATGAACAAATCATGGATCCCCAAGGACTTTTCTACCCCTGTTTCATCCTGGGGAGACTAAAAGCTTGAGGATTTGGTAAAATCACCTCACCAACCGTTTTAAGCAACTCTGGGGCAATTGATGCCACTTAAGTGGTGTCTGTGCCATAATTTTTGGAAAAAATGGAGACTCTTTTTGGAGTCCCCTTGCTGTGTTTTACGTGACGTTGGCATCGTCAATTCCAGGTGGGTTGGGTCGCCCCCCCCCCTTTTAACCGTAAGAAACTGCATACACTATGGCTTGGGGTAACACAGATGGTTGAGTTTGAAGAGCTGTTTACTCAGAGGTCTGCTCTAAAGCTTCAGTGTCTGCTAGTCAGCGTAGTAGCCCAGCTCTGAAGCAAGCTACACCCCTCTTATCTAATAAGAATTTTTAACTGCATCTAGCCTAGGCAAACTGTGGGGACCCCCAACCAAACCCAGACGCTCAGTCCCCCTACCGCCCCCCTTTCCTTGACAATACAATAATGTAACTCTTACAACTGGATCGGCCACAGCTTTATTAACTCTTTATACTCATTCCATTAGAAAGGCATTTTATTTCTAATATAATTCAGCTTGTTGCAGCATGCCCTGTGTCTCCACACCGCAAGTTGGCCAACAAGTGTAACTCTCCAACATGTCCTTTCTATTTCCAGGCCATGGAGGATCCTGCGTACTCGTATGCAGGACTCTGACCCCCATCCATCACTCTTAACGCTTGTTCCACTCCGTCCTATAGTCCTGACAGGAATATGTCTAGTCCAATATCCATTAAGTGAACACCGTCAGGCCGTATGAGGCCTGCTTTATCTCCTTCCGGTTGTCGGTGTCGTATAACTACACCGCCTCTGTCTCTTCTAAATTTTGCCATCCGAATATTTATTACCTGCCTTGTCCGTTCGATGGCCGTGATGTCTCGCACACCTTGCCATACCGCTATCGGCACAATCTCTGACCATACTATAGTTAGTTTTGTGAAAAATTCTCTGAAGCGCTCAGTGTCTAGTTTCATTATTGCCATTAGTCATGCGCTCTTGTGATGACCTAGGTTGGTTCCCCCGGCCTGTATAACTAAGATGACCAGACCTCTTGCCTCTTTCCCTACCTTGATTACCTCCATTAGTACCTGTGGCCATTGCAGGCCACTAATACCTCTCCAGTTGAAATATGTGTTATGAAACTCTAATTTCCTCCTGCCTGGGTGGACTTTCGCCCTTTTTTCTGCCCAATATATATACGAGTGGCCTATCACCCACACTGTTGGCTTAGCGTCACCTGTAAAAGGATAACAAGTCCGGTCTTATGTATCTCGCCAAACACGTGGATCGCCATCTCCCTATTCTCTGAACTTCCATGTCTGACAATCCTGCTCTTGCTGCTTCCAAGGCCGCGCCTATGCGAAATGAGTGTGTCCCGTAATCTTTGGGGTGGTTCCCTGCCGATGTTAGGCATTTATTAAATATAGCTTGGAACTGGTATCTTGATAATGGCGTTCCATCAATGTGTGATAGGAAGAAATTATTTTGTGATCTGTGATGGTTATATATGTTTTTACTATTGTTACCCGACTCAGTGGACCGTTTGTGGGTTGTAGAAGTACCCAAGTGCCCCTGCCCGCTGGAACCGTTTTTGATTTGCGTATGGGTAGACATATTGCATTATTGGCTATGACTACGTCCTGGTGTAATAAGCCTCCACTGGTGGTAATTTTGGATTGAGGGACTAATTCGCTTATGCATAGCGCCCCAAAGAAGGCGATCGCAAATGCAGTAGACAGTAGTTTTGCTTCAAATTGTGAGTGTCATGTTAATGGTGTTAGGAATATAATGTGAGAAATCAGTTTTAGTGACAAGGGACGGGACGTCTACACTCCTGACTTGGCTGACCCCTTTTCCACCCTTTTATGGATTGTCTGATGATGAATTTCTTTGTCACATCTCCCCAATTCAGTAGCTGGAAGTGAAATTCTACTTCGGTCAGACACCACTGCGCTGACGCCCCTGATATGCCCCTCATCATTAGCTGGTGGAGAAACTCTATGGTGACTTGTAATCTGGCTTGTTCATATTGGTCAACCCGTCTGCCTGCTACTAGTCGTGTCCACTGTTCCCATGCCTTACCGTATGCTTGCCACGCCGACGGGGCAACTGACGCTCTGATTAATGGTATCAACTATTCGCCACTAGATCATATAGGGAGGGTGGGCAACTGTTGCCCGATGGGTGGGCGTTGGGGAGGAGCTCAGTGAAAATCTGCCAATTGAATTGTGATAAAGCGTTAGCAGCAGCATTAGACCCCTTAGCATCATGGCTAGCGCGGACCCATACATTGTGTTTTAGGCACAGGAATGCTAGCCAGCGTAGTAGGCCTAGCACTGGGAGAGACGATGATGCCATCTTATTAATGCAGTGTGCTAGGCTGGTGTTTTTTGTTATGAAGCGTATATTTTTGTTAGCCAGGCGTGCGCCTCATATGTCTAATGCTACCACTATTGGGAAGAGTTCCAGGAGTGTCTGTTTTTTTTTCAGCACTTGTTCTGCCCAATACGGAGGCCATAAGCTTGGGCACCATTGGTTATTTAGTATCGCTGCATATCCATACAGATGGGCTGCTACAATGAGTAACAGACACTGCTACAGGCCCAAAAGGTTTTACTGGGCTAGATGCAGTAAATAATTGTTATTAAATACAAAGGTGGTGTAGCTTGGTACAGATGGGCTACTACAATGAGTAATAGACACTGCTACAGGCCCAAAAGTATTTACTGGGCTAGATGCAGTAAAAAATTGCTATTAAATACAAAGGTGGTGTAGCTTGGTACAGATGGGCTACTACAATGAGTAACAGAAACTGCTACGGGCCCAAAAGTATTTACTGGGCTAGATGCACTAAAAAATTGTTATTAAATACAAAGGTGGTGTAGCTTGGTACGGATGGGCTACTCCACTGACTACCAGACACTGCTACAATGCCCAAAAGGTTTTACTTGGCTAGATGCAGTAAAAAATTGTTATTAAATACAAACGTGGTGTAGCTTGGTACAGATGGGCTACTACAATGAGCAACAGACACTGCCACAGGCACAAAAGGATTTACTGGGCTAGATGCAGTAAAAAAATGTTATTAAATACAAAGGTGGTGTAGCTTGGTACAGATGGGCTACTACAATGAGTAACAGACACTGCTACAGGCCCAAAAGTATTTACTGGGTTGGATGCAGTAAAAAATTGTTAGTAAATACAAAGGTGGTGTAGCTTGGTACAGATGGGCTACTACAATGCGTAATAGACACTGCTACAGGCCCAAAAGTATTTACTGGGCTAGATGCAGTAAAAATTGTTATTAAATACAAAGTTGGTGTAGCTTGGTACAGATGGGCTACTACAATGCGTAACAGACACTGCTACAGGCCCAAAAGTATTTACTGGGCTATATGCAGTAAAAAATTGTTATTAAATGCAAAGGTGGTGTAGCTTGGTACAGATGGGCTACTACAATGAGTAACAGACACTGCTACAGGCCCAAAAGTATTTACTTGGCTAGTTGCAGTAAAAAATTGTTATTAAATACTAAGGTGGTGTAGCTTGGTACAGATGGGCTACTCCACTGGCTACCAGACACCGCTACTATGCCCAAAAGGTTTTACTTGGCTAGATGCAGTAAAAAATTGTTATTAAATACAAATGTGGTGTAGCTTGGTACAGATGGGCTACTACAATGAGTAACAGACACTGCTACAGGCCCAAAAGTATTTACTGGGCTATATGCAGTAAAAAATTGTTATTAAATACAAAGGTGGTGTAGCTTGGTACAGATGGGCTACTACAATGAGTAACAGACACTGCTACAGGCCCAAAAGTATTTACTGGGCTAGATGCAGTAAAAAATTGTTATTAAATACAAAGGTGGTGTACCTTGGTACAAATGGGCTACTACAAAGAGTAACAGACACTGCTCCAGACCCAAAAGTATTTACTGGGCTAGATGCAGTAAAAAATAGTTATTAAATACAAAGGTGGTGTATCTTGGTACAGATAGGCTACTCCACTGACTACCAGACACTGCTACTATGCCCAAAAGCTTTTACTTGGCTAGATGCAGTAAAAAATTGTTATTAAATACAAAGGTGGTGTAGCTTGGCACAGATGGGCTACTACAATGCGTAACAGACACTGCTACAGGCCCAAAAGGATTTACTTGGCTAGATGCAGTAAAAAATTGTTATTAAATACAAAGGTGGTGTAGCTTGGTACAGATGGGCTACTACAATGAGTAACAGACACTGCTACAGGCCCAAAAGTATTTACTGGGCTAGGTGCAGTAAAAAATTGCTATTAAATACAAAAGTGGTGTAGCTTGGTACAGATAGGCTACTACAATGAGTAACAGACACTGCTACAGGCCCAAAAGAATTTAATGGGCTAGATGCAGTAAAAAATTGCTATTAAATACAAAGGTGGTGTAGCTTGGTACAGATGGGCTACTACAATGAGTAACAGACACTGCTACAGGCCCAAAAGTATTTACTGGGCTAGATGCAGTAAACAATTGCTATTAAATACAAAGGTGGTGTAGCTTGGTACAGATGGGCTACTACAATGAGTAACAGAAACTGCTAAGGGCCCAAAAGTATTTACTGGGCTAGATGCAGTAAAAAATTTTTACTAAATTCCAAGGTGGTGTAGCTTGGTACGGATGGGCTACTCCACTGACTACCAGACACTGCTACTATGCCCAAATGTTTTACTTGGCTAGATGCAGTAAAAAATTGTTATTAAATACAAAGGTGGTGTAGCTTGGTACAGATGGGCTACTACAATGTGTAACCGACACTTCTACAGGCCCAAAAGTGTTTACTGGGCTTGATGCAGTAAAAAATTGTTATTAAATACAAAGGTGGTGTAGCTTGGTAAAGATGGGCTACTACAATGCGTAACGTACACTGCTACAGGCCCAACAGGATTTACTTGGCTAGATGCAGTAAAAAATTGTTATTTAATACAAAGGTGGTGTACCTTGGTACAGATGGGCTACTACAATGAGTAACAGACACTGCTACAGGCCCAAAAGTATTTACTGTGCTAGGTGCAGTAAAAAATTGGTATTAGATACACAGGTGGTGTAGCTTGCAACACAGATAGGCTACTGCACTGACTAACACACACTGCTAGAGGCCCAAAAGGATTGGCTTAGCTAGATGTAGCCAAATGCTGTGAAAAACACTTGCACAGCACTGGCACAGACCTGCCTGGCAAAAAGTCCTAGGAACTGGTGTAACCTAGCCCTCAAAAGGGCTGCAATTCCAACTGGTACCTACTCCCTAAACCTATCTGTCTATTTAAGAGCAAATTCGCTTGCAATTCACACAGTTACAAAGTATAGCGCCCACAGCAGCAGCGGTGCCGTCTAACACTCAGCTGCAGCAGTGAGAAAATGGTGGCGACGGGGAAAATGGCTGGGTCTTATAGGGCAAGGACATGTGACATACACAGCCAATGACACATGCCCTTGCTTGTGTGAAATAAAAGCACTTCGCTGCGTGTGTGCGCTGCTGATAGGCTGACAGACTGCACCTCCCCACTGTAAATGCGGGAAAGAAAAAAAAAATGGAGATCGGCATTATTTCTGCAGAGATCCATCCCCTGCCCCTCCCCCCGCCCACTCTACACTGAAACTGTCTATTAACATTGATTAACAGTATTACTGTGAAAAAATCCAGTTATGATTTTGGTGCACGAACAGTTATCGAACATAACCTCGAATAGCTGGATTTTTTGCAAATCGTTCGTGTTCATCGAATGGCTCAAACACCTCCCAAAACAGCTAGAATTTGAGATTGGCGAATAGTTCGAGTCGAACACCGCTCATCTCTACTCATTACTGTGGCCCTGCTTTGTGTGTCTTTAAATTCTTAGTGGGGTTTTTGATGAAATTGGTCAGCCGTTGGACTCACTGCATACTCCATAACTGTATACCATACTCTCTCCTTTCTTATGGGAATTTGTCGTTACTGTGGCCCTGCTCTATGTGTCTTTAAATTCTTAGTGGGGTTTTTCCCAAATTTTGGCAGCCCTTGCAGTCACAGCATGGGCATTACCACTATAGGAGACCCGCTCCTTTATAATGGGAATATTTTTTTTACTGAGACCCTCCTCTATGTCTTTTCAAAGGGGTATTGGGTTGCGTCCAAATTTTTGGCAGCCCTTACAGTCACTGGATACGCAATAACAGTATAGACGACCCACTTGTTAATAATGGGAACAACAAAGTATAGTCGGCTGATGGCTCTCTAACATTAGCAAGGGCCGACTGCTGGCCTTTTGAGAATAGTAAGGGTCGTCTGATGTCCCTATAAAAATAGACTTTATGTCTTTCAGAGTCCCTCCATCATAAATAAAACAGGATGTGTCTGATGATGTGTCACACACCACATTGCCAGATAAGGTTGTAAAATGTTAAAATGACATTTCCCGGTGAATGCATTTGTCTTAAAAAATAACGTAAAAAAAAAAAACAATAGGATCTTTCTTTAGTATAAAAACAGCATCACCAATTTAACCTCAATGGAATCACATTGCTCAGCTCATGCACCTCCTCCTCCATCTCTGAAATGACCACATCAGTCACAAGCTGACAGCATGGCAGCACTGCCTTGGCCAAGTGGCAACAGGCTGTGCTGAATATAACATGCTTAATGCTTAATTGACAAACCGCCCAGCGCTGCAGAGTTGTTGAAAGCTGAAACACAGCAGCCTGATCTGTGGCTCTCACTGCTGAACATACAGCCAGGCATGGTCATGTGTGACAATGGGCTGAACCTGGTGACGGAGAAATGACAGCTGGAGTAGATGCGGTTTTCCTCTATGCCAGTACTTTCACCGAGCTAAATACAACTCTCAGCAAAAAAGCTGTGGACTGGCCACATTCACCTGTCCACATGTTTGTGGTTAGGCGGTCCTACCCAGTAAGTGCACTGGGGAGGGCACGGGTAATGTTGTGGGACCCGTGCTTGTGGAAGCCGGAGGCGACACCGGGGGAAACAGTGGTGGTTGGGGACCGAGTATGGACACCCGGCCGCCGCCGGCATGAGGTTGTGGAAAGCTTCCACCTCCACAAGCTTAAAAGGCCATATTTCAAGAGCAAGCAGCTGCCCAGAAATCTGGCAGTTTAGTGTTGCGGCCTGTGGGTGGGTGGCTGGCTGCATAGCTGCACTTGCATTCCAAGTAACAGAAAACTAAGGAGATGGTGGCCTCTATCATCATCATTGCCTCACCACGGCACTATGAACTCTCCTGAAGGAGAAGCCAGGACCCGCCGGAGGAGTCTCCGGTTCGCTGGTGGGCCCATCCAACCCTGGATGTGTGTGTGTCAAAGCACCACCAACAAGTGCGAGTTGTTGTTGGACGGGCTGCCATTGCTTCTGCAACAAGCTGCATTAGAGGACTTCCTGGGAGAAATGACACTCAAGGTGTATACAGCTTCCCTCTATGCCAGTCCTTTCACTGAGCTAAATACAACTCTCAGCAAAAAAAAGTTGTGTACTGGCTCAATACTGTCCCTGGCCACATTCACCTGTCCACGTGTTTGTCGTTAGGCGGTCCTTCCCAGTAAGTGCACTGGGGAGGGCACGAGTAACGTTGTGGGACCTGTGCTTGTGGAAGGCGGAGAAACAGTGGCAGCTGGGAACCTAGTATGGACACCCGCCCTCTGCCGGCATGAGGTTATGAAAAGCTTCCGCCTCCACAAGCCTAAAAGGCCACATTTCAAGTTCAAGCTGCTGTCAAAAATTTAGCAGTATAGTATTGCAGCCTGTGGGTAGGTGGGTGGCTGGCTGCATACTTGTGCTTGCATTCCAAGGAGTGGGGTAGGGACAACTGAACGCTGCACTGGGACAAGGATGTGGACGGTGATTATTGCAAGTCTGCAATGACAGGTGCATGGTGGGAGGCGTCTTCGCATGCGCCAAGGATCACTTATGATGGGCACACTTCTAGGCAGTGACCTGGGAGTCAGAAATGCTTCCAGAGGTCTTCCCCATGCTGTTCCCATGTCTTTTCAGCACTGTATGCATGTGTCTGATGATGAGTCACACATCACATGGCCAGATAAGGTTGTAAAATGTTAAAATGTCATTTCCCAGTGAATGCATTTGTCTTTGTTGAAAGCAATGCAAAAGTGCATCAAAAACGCCTCGTGTGAACATAGCCCAAGGTGTGGAGGAGTATTTTTGTTTTTGGTTATTTATTTTGCTTTATATACATTGTACATGTCATTACATGTCATGGAAAGGATGTTCCTTAACATATTTCCCAGGAAAATCTATTTGGTTTGGTTTTGGTATGTTTTATTGTGAGTCCGTAAAAGTTGCGTAATACCTCTGACAACATTGTTGACAGCAGTGACCTGGGTGTCATAAATGCTTCCAGGGGTCTTCCCCATGCTGTTCCCATGTCATTTGAGCACTGTTCCCATCAATTTGGGCAATTTTAGGCCCTCTCCAGACCGCCGGGGGGAGTCACCTGAAAAATGCTCAAGCTTCCCATAGACTTACATTGGGCTCGTTGCTTGGGTTGAGCACCCAAGTATTCCAATTTGCTCGACCCAAGCAACGAGTACCTGAGCATTTTAGTGCTCGCTCATCACTTCTCAGAATCAAATCCACTGGTGGGCCCAATGTTTTTCAATCTGAAACAGCTTCTCAGTGGGAGTTGTATTTCACCACAGCCATATTCTTTAGCTCGGTGAAAGGACTGGCATAGAGAGAAGCTGTATCTACTCCGGCTGTCATTTCTCCATCACCAGATTCCGCCCATTGTCACACATGACTATGCCTCACTGTATGTTCAGCGGTAAGAGCCACAGATCAGGCTGCTGTGTTATAGCTTTCAACAACTCTGCAGCGCTGGGCGGTTTGTCACCTAAGCATTAAGCATGTTATCTTCAGCACAGCCTGTTGCCGCTTGGCCAAGGCAGTGCTGCAGTGCTTTCAGTTTGTGATTGATGTGGTCATTTCAGAGATGGAGGAGGAGGTGCAGGAGCTGAACAATTTGATTACATTGAGGTTACATTTGGAAGTGCATTGAGGTGAAGGGTGCATTGCTGGAAAAGGGGAAAAAAAAAAAAAACTCTTTAAATCTCTTAGTTTGCGAGTGTGAACGAGCTGCGTGAGTCCGGAGCATAAGTGCGAATGAAAGTAAGTGTGTGACTTGTTTTTCAGTGAAGAGATATTGGGAATCCTGCAGAAAATACCTGTGTGAATTGCGGTGAGTGCTGCATTGTGACCTGCTGAGTGCTTTTCTACCTGTTTAGATTTATTGGGCTTTTTAAAACCTATTTTCTCACTAAAGTTTTAGTTTCTTAGTTTACTACCTGTGTATTTAAGGGTTAACTACATTGCACTAAAATCCTGAGGTGTAGCTTTACTCACAAGGGGTTAATTAAGGGGAAGGGGTCATAATTAAGGGTTTATAAGGGGCAGCTGGTTGGGCATTCAGTCCTTTGGAAGTGCATTGAGGTGAAGGGTGCATTGCTGGAAAAGGGAAAAAAAAAACAAAAAACCTTCTTTAAATCTCTTAGTTGGCGAGTGTGAACGAGCTGCGTGTGTCCGGAGCGTAAGTGCAAACGAAAGTAAGTGTGTGACTTGTTTTTCAGTGACTTTGTATTCAGGGAGTTTGAAAGGGAGGACTTTGGACTGAATTGCTGTCTGTGTTTCATTAATTCTTTACTTTACTTTTTACTTAACATTCTGTATATTGCAATCCCCATTAGGAAATGAGCTCCATTATTGACAATGCTATCCAGTGTACATCTTGCCACATGTATGTATTCCTTGAACACCCGGTCGAGGTTGCTTGCTGCTGCGCGAGATGTGTGCACGTTGTGCTTTTGGAAGCCCAGATACTGGATCTAAATGAGCAGCTGGCAACACTGAAATCCATTGACAACATGGAAAGGAGTCTGCTGCTCACTGAGCAGCAGCTCACTGGGGTAGATGTGGGGGAGGGTGGTAGTCGGGAGCTGCAGGACAGTGAGGTCACTAGTTGGGTCACAGTTAGAAGGGGTGGTAGAGGGAAGAGTGCCAGGGAGGCTAGTCCTGATCTGGCACACCCCAATAAGTTTGCAAAGTTGGCAGATGAGGGGAGTGACTGTATAGGGGTAGCACTACTGCAGCAAGGCATGTCCCCTGAAAGCCGGAGGAGTGTCAGCTCCAGTAAAGAGGGAAATAGGAGAGTAGGGCAGGCCAGGCAGGTGCTGGTAGTGGGGGACTCAATTATTAGAGGAACAGATAGGGCAATCTGTCACAAAGACAGGGATCGTCGAACAGTGTGCTGCCTACCTGGCGCTCAAGTCCGGCACATCGCTGATCAGGTTGACAGATAACTGGGAGGGGCTGGTGAGGACCCAGTGGTCATGGTGCACATTGGCACAAATGACAGAGTTAGAGGTAGGTGGAAGGTCCTTAAAGATGATTTCAGGGAATTAGGCTGCAAGCTGAAAGCAAGGACCTCCAAGGTGGTATTCTCTGAATTACTACCGGTACCACGTGCCACGCCAGAGAGGCAACGGGAGATTAGGGAGATAAATAAGTGGCTCAAGAACTGGTGTAGGAAGGAGGAATTTGGGTTCCTGGAGAACTGGGCCGACTTCTCAGTTGGCTACAGACTCTACGCTAGGGACCGGCTGAACCTTAATGGGGAGGGTGCAGCTGTGCTGGGGGAGAAAATGGCTAGAAGGTTGGAGGAGTGTTTAAACTAGGGATTGGGGGGGAGGGTATTCATTTTATAGGTGGGGAAGATAGTGCAGATAGTGACCTGGACACAAATAAAGATATTGGGGGTGGGGTTAGAACAGTCAATAAAGTAAGAAGGAATAGAGGTACAGAGAGATACATAAAATGCATGTACACTAATGCCAGAAGCCTCACCAACAAAATGGAGGAATTAGAATGAATTTTGTTGGAAAATAATTATGACATGGTAGGGATATCTGAGACGTGGCTGGGCGAGAGCCATGACCGGGCAGTTAATTTACAGGGCTATAGTCTGTTCATAAATGACCGTACAAACAAGCGAGGGGGGGGTGTTTATATGTAAAATCATCCTTAAAACCTGTCTTGCGGGAGGATATATGTGAATCTAATGAAAATGTAGAGTCCCTGTGGGTGGAGATAAGGGGAGGGGGAAAAAATAACAAATTACTGATAGGAGTTTGTTATAAGTCTCCAAAAATAATGGAAGTAGTGGAGAATATCCTCGTAAAGCAAATAGATGAAGCAGCGACTCAAGGAGAAGTCATTATTATGGGAGACTTCAACTACCCTGAAATACATTGGGGGACAGAAACATGTAGTTCAAGCAAAGGAAATAGGTTTTTGACTACTATGAGAGACAATTACCTTTCACAACTGGTTCAGGACCCAACAAGAAGGGGGGCACTGCTAGACCTAATATTAACCAATAGGCCAGACCGCATATCAAATATACGAGTTGGGGGTCACTTGGGTAATAGTGATCACAAAATAATACGTTTTCATGTAACCTTTAATAAGATGTGTAATAGAGGGGTTACAAAGACACTAAACTTCAGGAAGGCAAATTTCCAACGGTTAAGAGATGATTTTAGTGCAATAAACTGGGACGATATTCTGAGACATAAAACTACACAAAGCAAATGGGAGACATTTATTAACATCCTGAAAAGGACCTGTGTACAATATATACCCTATGGGAATAAACATGCTAGAAATAGGAGGAAACCACAATGGCTAAATAGAGCTGTAAGGGGCGCAATAAGTGACAAAAAGAAAGCATTTAGAGAACTAAAGCAAGTAGGTAGTGATGAGGCATTAAATAAATATAGAAAATTAAATAAATTATGTAAAAACCAAATCAAGGCAGCAAAGATTGAGGAAGAGAGAATCATTGCCAGGGAAAGTAAAAAAAACCCCAAAATATTCTTTAACTACATAAATAGTAAAAAACTAAAAAATGATAGTGTTGGCCCCCTTAAAAATAGTCTGGGTGAAATGGTGGATGAGGATGAGGAAAAAGCCAATATGCTAAATGATTTTTTTTTCAACTGTATTTACACAAGAAAATCGCATGACAGAAAACATGATTAGTCCCCCGAACAACAAGATGCAGGGTCCTTCAGAGGTTTGCAGCTGTGCATAAGCCATCCTGTCGACCTCCTCTATCCACTGTACACAAGTAGAAACGGCTCCAGTGGGCCAAACAATACATGAAGACTGACTTTAAAACTGTTTTGTTCACCGATGAGTGCCGTGCAACGCTCGATGGTCCAGATGGATGGAGTGGAGGATGGCTGGTTGATGGACACCCCACGCAAACACGGCTACGGCGCCAACAAGGAGGAGGTGGAGTAATGTTTTGGGCTGGAATCATGGGGAGAGAGATTGTCGGCCCCTTTAGGATCCCTGAAGGGGTAAAGATGAACTCCATAATGTATGTGGAGTTTCTCAAACAGCACTTCCTGCCATGGTTCAAGAAGAAGAACCGTGTATTCCGCAGCAAGATCATTTTCATGCATGATAATGCACCGTCTCATGCTGCACATAACACATCTGCATCTCTGGCTGATATGGGCATAAAAGGGGACAAACTTATGGTGTGACCCCCATGCTCCCCTGACCTCAACCCCATTGAGAACCTCTGGAGCATCATCAAACGGAGTGTCTATGATGGTGGGAGGCAGTTCCCATCTAAGCAACAGCTCTGGGAGGGTATTCTGTCCTCATGCAAAACAATTGAAGCAGAAACCATCCAAAACCTGACAAATTCAATGGACGAGAGAGTTCAGAAGCTCCTTTCGAACAAGGGGTCCTATGTGCAAATGTAACATCACCTAGAATAAAGTTTTGAGTTGAAAAGTCTTTGATTTCAGTTTCTAATAACCTGCTAATGCTTATAATTTCAAAAATTACCATTTTTTTATTCTTTATTAAAATGAAAAGGTTGATCGAAGAGTGTGGGGGATCTACCAGTGTGACAACTTAGTAGTCAGGATTATTTCAAATTCTGACAATCTGAGGGTCATGTTTCAGGTAGGGCAGCAAGAAGGCACTCATGTGTCTTGCGCATCTAGGAGCCCCAAAATTATTTTCCGGGCTAGATGCAGCTAAAAATTATTATTAATTTGAAAGCTGGTGGAGCTTAGTATAGATGGCCTAATAGAATCAGTACTGCAAACTGCTACAAAGCCCAAATTATTTTCCAGCCAAGATACAGATAAACATGATTAGTAATTTTAAATCTGGTGGAGTTTAGTATAGATGGCCTAATAGAATCTGTACTGCACACTGTTACAAGGCCCAAATTATTTTCCAGCCAAGATACAGATAAACATGATTAGTAATTTTAAATCTGGTGGAGTTTAGTATAGATGGCCTAATAGAATGAGTACTGCACACTGCTACAAGGCCCAAATTATTTTCCAGCCAAGATACAGATAAACATGATTAGTAATTTTAAATCTGGTGGAGTTTAGTTTAGATGGCCTAAAAGAATCAGTACTGCACACTGCTACAAGGCCCAAATTATTTTCCAGCCAAGATACAGATAAATATGATTAGTAATTTGAAAGCTTAAAATGGTTGGTGAGGTGATTTTAAGAAATCATCAACCTTTTACTCTCCCCAGGATGACATAGGGGTAGAAAAGTCATTTTGGATCCATGATTTGTTCATCTTTATGAACATGAGTCTGTCTACATTATCAGTGGAGAGCCGCGTGCGTTTATCTGTCAGCACACCACCAGCAGCGCTGAACACGCGTTCAGACAGAACGCTGGCTGCAGGGCATGACGAGATCTCCAAGGCATAAGTGGCGAGCTCCGGCCATTTATCCAGATTGGAAGCCCAAAAAGAGCAAGGCTCTAGTGACACAGTCATGGCTTCAATGTTTACTGGAGATACTCCTGTACCATCGTCTCTAGGCGTTGACTATGTGTCAGACTTCTTGTCTCCTGTGGCCTTGCAAAGGATGGGCTAAAAAAGTGGTAAAAAGATTCCGTAAAATTGATGTTACCAGCAGATACTGTGTTTCTGTTACGTTTTGAGTGCTGAACACTCGACGGTCCCATGGTTGGCAGGTTGGATCTGTGAGATTCACTACGTGCACCACTAGTGTTTTTGGGAAAAGCACATCTAAGATTCTGCAACAGTCTCTGCTGATACTCCTGCATGCGTGCATCTTTTTCTATGGCAGGAATAATTTCTGCAAATTTACTTTTGTACCGGGTATCTTATAGTGTGGCAACCCAGTAGTCAGGATTATTTCTAATTCTCACAATTTGAGGGACATGTTGCTGGTATTGCAGCAAAAAGGCACTCATGTGTCTTGCGCATCTAGGAGCACCAAGTCCCTGTTGTGTTGGTGGTGAGGTAACAATCATGCTTCCTTCCTCTGCCCTCTCCCCCCAACCTCTCACAATGGAAATGTGATCAAGGTCTCCCTCATCTGATGAGTCTTCCATCAGTTCGTCCTCCACTTCTTCCTGGGCTCCTGCACCTTCCTCACTAGTTTGGCTGCTACCATGTGCCCTGGTAAAACCATCTCCCCACCCTCCCATGCCTGCCGCCTTGGTGCTGCCGACCGTCTGGACCTTGCAGATGTTAGCCCTTCCGCATACAACTCCTCCTCCTCTACTTCCTCCACCTCCTCTTGTGCCACCACCTGACTCCGAATTCTGTTTAACTTGTGCTCCAGCATGTAAATCACCGGAACAGTCATGCTGAGAATGGCATCATCAGCACTAAACATCTTCGTCACCATTTCAAAACTGTGCAGAAGGGTGCATAGGTCCCTGATCTGAGACCACTCCTCCAGCGTGATTTGCCCCACCTCTGGATCTCGTTGGCCCAGGTTATACGTCACAACGTATTGCACCAGGGCTTGTCGGTGCTGCCACAGTTGCTGCAATATGTGCAGAGTTGAATTCCACTGGGTAGGCACTAGAGATGAGCGTTGTTCTACTCGAACTGTTCGCCAATCTCAAATTCGAGCTGTTTTGGGCGGTGTTCGAGCCGGTCGGCGAACACGAACAATTTGAGAAAAATTCGGCTGTTCGAGGTTATGTTCGATAACTGTTCGTGCAACAAAATCATAACTGGATTTTTTCTCAGTAATGATGAAAATTAATGTTAATACGCAGTTTGAGTGTACAGCGGGGCGGGGGGAGGGGCAGGGGATGGATCTCTGCAGGAACAATGAAGATCTCCATTTTTTTTTCTCTTTCCCGCATTTGCAGTGGGGAGGTGCAATCTGTCAGCCTATCAGCAGCGCACACACGGAGCGAAGTGCTTTTTTTCACACAAGCAAGGGCATGTGTGATTGGCAGTGTATGTCACATGTCCTTGCCCTATAAGACCAAGCCATTTTCCCCGTCGCCACCATTTTCTCACTGCTGCAGCTGCGTGTTAGACGGCACCGCTGTTGCTGTGTGCGCTATACCTTGTTAATTTCAAGCCAATTTTCGCACAAATATACAGATAGCTTGGGAGTAGGGAATAGTTGTGATTGCAGTCCTGTTAAGGACTAGGTTACAGCATTTCCTATGACTTTTATCAAGCAGGTCTGTGCTCTTAAATAGATAGATTGTGGGAGTAAAGACTAATTGTAATTGGAGTCCTTTTCAGGACTAGGTTACATCAGTTCCTATCAGTTTTTGCCAGGCAGGTCTGTGCCAGTGCTGTGCAAGTTTTTTTCACAGCATTTGGCTGAATCTAGCAAAGCTAATCCTTTTTGGCCTATTGCAGAGTGTGTTAGTCAGTGGAGTAGCCTATCTGTGTTGCAAGATATACCACCTGTGTATAGAATACCAATTTTTTTACTGCACCTAGTGAAGTAAAATCTTTTGGGCATAGCATCATTCTATTAGTCCATCTATACTGACCTCCATCAGGTTGCAAATTAAAAATAATTTTTTTCTGCATCTAGCTCTGAAAAAATATTTGGGCTTCTAGCAGTGTGTGGGACTTGGTCTATTAGTCCATCTATACTGACCTCCATCAGGTTGCAAATTAAAAATAAATTTTTTCTTCATTTATCTCTGAAAAAATATTTGGGCTTCTAGCAGCGTGTGGGACTTGTTCTATTAGTCCATCTATACTGACCTCCATCAGGTTGCAAATTAAAAATAATTTTTTTCTGCATCTAGCTCTGAAAAAATATTTGGGCTTCTAGCAGTGTGTGGGACTTGGTCTATTAGTCCATCTATACTGACCTCCATCAGGTTGCAAATTAAAAATAATTTTTTTCTGCATCTAGCTCTGAAAAAATATTTGGGCTTCTAGCAGTGTGTGGGACTTGGTCTATTAGTCCATCTATACTGACCTCCATCAGGTTGCAAATTGAATAAAAAAATTTTCTGCATCTAGCTCTGAAAAAATATTTGGGCTTCTAGCGGTGTGTGGGACTTGGTCTATTAGTCCATCTATACTGACCTCCATCAGGTTGCAAATTAAAAATAATTTTTTTCTGCATCTAGCTCTGAAAAAATATTTGGGCTTCTAGCAGTGTGTGGGACTTGGTCTATTAGTCCATCTATACTGACCTCCATCAGGTTGCAAATTAAAAATAATTTTTTTCTTCATTTAGCTCTGAAAAAATATTTGGGCTTCTAGCAGTGTGTGGGACTTGTTCTATTAGTCCTTCTATACTGACCTCCAGCAGGTTGCAAATTGAATATAATTTTTTTCTGCATCTAGTTCTGAAAAAATATTTGGGCTTCTAGCGGTGTGTGGGACTTGGTCTATTAGTCCATCTATACTGACCTCCATCAGGTTGCAAATTAAAAATAATTTTTTTCTGCCTCTAGCTCTGAAAAAATATTTGGGCTTCTAGCAGTGTGTGGGTCTTGGTCTATTAGTCCATCTATACTGACCTCCATCAGGTTGCAAATTAAAAATAATTTTTTTCTTCATTTAGCTCTGAAAAAATATTTGGGCTTCTAGCAGTGTGTGGGACTTGTTCTATTAGTCCTTCTATACTGACCTCCAGCAGGTTGCAAATTGAATATAATTTTTTTCTGCATCTAGCTCTGAAAAAATATTTGGGCTTCTAGCGGTGTGTGGGACTTGGTCTATTAGTCCATCTATACTGACCTCCATCAGGTTGCAAATTAAAAATAATTTTTTTCTGCATCTAGCTCTGAAAAAATATTTGGGCTTCTAGCAGTGTGTGGGACTTGGTCTATTAGTCCATCTATACTGACCTCCATCAGGTTGCAAATTGAATAAAAAAAATTTCTGCATCTAGCTCTGAAAAAATATTTGGGCTTCTAGCGGTGTGTGGGACTTGGTCTATTTGTCCATCTATACTGACCTCCATCAGGTTGCAAATTAAAAATAATTTTTTTCTGCATCTAACCCAGCCAATAGTTTTGGCCTAATACCACAGTTTGGCCACTCAGCTCTGCTCGGTTACCATCCATTGTTTTTTTGTGCAAACAACTCCAGAGTTGTGAATTAGTTAACCACCAAAATGAGTGGAAAAAGGCCTGCTGCTGGTGGAAAGGGGAATAGGCGTGTTGGGAATGGGAAAAAAGGTTGTGTCCGTGGGGTAGGTGCAGAATAAAGACCATCTTCCAGCCAAACTAAAATGTCTACTTCTTTTAGCGGACAATGTGATAAGATCCCTTTCTTACGGCCACGCCAATCGCTACAAATTCCAGATGAGGCACAAAAACAGCAGGTGCTTCAACGGATATCAAGTGCTCCTTTAAGTGGGCTCTCCTCCACATCAACTTCAACATCACAAATACTCCAGTCCTCAAAGGTGTCACCCAAATCGCACTTGCTTCCTCACAGCTCCCAAATCTCCAGCTGCCCGTCTGAGTATGAGGTAGAACAGATGGTTGAGTCTGCAGAGCTGTTTACTCATACTATAGCCTGGGAATCAGAGGTCGACTCCAGCGCTTCTGTGAATCCAGACGAGGAAATGATCTGCACTGATGCCCAGAATCTTTATGAGTCGGATCCAGGACCAGACGCAGAAGGTTCTGACCATAATGTAGACCCTCATTCCCAAACTGTAACTCCTGTTGGTGGAGACAATGAGGAAGACGATGATAAGACTCAAATACCTGATTGGAGCGACAACTTTAGTTTTTTGTCAGGGCAGGAACAGGTTGGCTCTGAGGACGACGGGTGTGATAACGCACAGGGTGATGATGATGAGGTCGGAGATCCCACTTACTGTCAACCCACAGTCAGCCAAGAGATGAGGTCAGCAGAGGAGGTGGAGGAAGATGCTAGTGACGACGAGGTCAGGTTGCGCCTTCCTGGACAGAGACGTAGTACTGGAAGCACGTCAACAACTGCATCCTCAAACACAACTCTGCCTCTCACCACAAGTCGTGGTGGCTCTTCAGGTCGCATGGGTGCTAAGCCTTGCATAGCCTGGGCATTTTTTCAGATCGATAAAGATGACCCAACTCGTGTTATCTGTAACATTTGTCAGCAAAAGCTAAGTAGAGGCCAAAAAATACATAGTTTGAGTACTTCATGCATGAACCGGCACATGGACATGAAGCATAAGTTGCAGTGGGAAGCTCAGTGTGCTACAATGCGGCCTAGCCGGCCGGGCCAACCACCGTCTGCCATATCTTGTGCATCCGCGGCCTCTTCATCCTCTGTGACTGGGGGGACAGCAGTCACACCTGTTTTGGGGTGCAGACCTGCCACCTCTTTACCCGCAACAGCCAGCGTGATTGGCAGGTCATCATTTTCTTTGGAGGTGGTAACACCAGCTGGTCTTGAGCGCTGTCCGACATCGATAGCACCACCTTTGGATCAAGGCAACCTAACATGTCCGCCTGCATCTTCCTCACAGACCGGCAGTTTGCCGGGGACACCCTTATCAACCCCGTCTAAGCACAATAGCCAGCCCTCGGTCCCTCAGATGTGGACAAGTAAAAGACCATTTCCTCCTAGCCATGAGAAAGCTAAGAGGTTGAATTTCACCATCTGCAAGCTCTTGGCTACAGAAATGCTGCCTTTCCGCCTGGTGGACACAGAGGATTTTCGAGACCTTATGTCCGTCGCAGTGCCCCAGTACCAGATGCCCAGTCGGCACTACTTCTCAAAGAAAGGTGTGCCTGCGCTCCACCAGCATGTCGCACACAACATCACCGCTTCTTTGAGAAACTCTGTGTGTGACAGGGTGCATTTCACCACAGACACTTGGACGAGTAGGCATGGACAGGGGCGTTACATGTCGCTGACTGGGCACTGGGTAACTATGGTGACAGCAGGACAAGGGGCTGCTGTCCAAGTCTTGCCGTCCCCACGAGTTGTGCGTCAATCCTCTTTATGTCAAAGTTCCTCCACTGCTTCTGCCTCCTCAACCTCCTCTCGGTCTTCCACCTGCACCCAAAGCCTGTCTGGTCATGCCACAAGCTTTCTAACTGCGCAGAAGGGATCCTGCACACCTCCTTACTATGCTGGCAGGAGGGCTCAACGTCATCAGGCGGTTTTTACATTGAAATGTCTGGAAATGTGAGTCACACAGCTGAGGAGTTGTGGTCAGCTCTGGAGAACCAATTTCATGAATGGTTGTCTCCACTGGACCTGAAACCAGGGAAGGCCGTGTGCGACAATGCTGCAAACCTGGGTGCGGCCCTTCGCCGGGGCAATGTCACACACGTGCCTTGTATGGCTCACGTGTTGAACCTGGTTGTCCAGCAATTTTTAGCCCACTATCCCAGACTAGATGGCCTTCTGCAGAGGGCACGGTCGCTGTGTGCTCACTTCCACCGTTCGCATCCCGCAGCTCAGCGACTTACATCTCTACAGAAGTCGTTGGGCCTGCCACTTCACCGGCTAAAATGCGATGTGCCTACCCGGTGGAATTCAACTCTGCACATGTTGCAGCGACTGTGGCAGCACCGACAAGCCCTGGTGCAATACGTTCTGACGTATAGCCTGGGCCAACGAGATTCAGAGGTGGGGCAAATCACGCTGGAGGAGTGGTCTCAGATCAGGGACCTATGCACCCTTCTGCACAGTTTTGAAATGGCGACGAAGATGTTTAGTGCTGACGATGCCATTATCAGCATGACTATTCCGGTGATTTACATGCTGGAGCACATGTTAAACAGAATTCGGAGTCAGGTGGTGGCACAAGAGGAGGTGGAGGAAGTAGAGGAGGAGGAGTTGTATGCGGAAGGGCTAACATCTGCAAGGTCCAGACGGTCGGCAGCACCAAGGCGGCAGGCATGTGAGGGTGGGGGAGATGATTTTACCAGGGCGCATGGTAGCAGCCAAACTAGTGAGGAAGGTGCAGGAGCCCAGGAAGAAGTGGAGGACAAACTGATGGAAGACTCATCAGATGAGGGAGACCTTGATCACATTTCTGTTGTGCGAGGTTGGGGGGAGAGGACAGAGGAAGGAAGCATGATTGTTACCTCGCCACCAACACAACAGGGACTTGGTGCTCCTGGATGCGCAACACACATGAGTGCCTTCTTGCTGCACTACCTGCAACATGACCCTCGAATTGTGAGAATTAGAAATAATCCTGACTACTGGGTTGCCACACTGTTAGATCCCCGGTACAAAAGTAAATTTGCAGAAATTATTCCTGCCATAGAAAGGGATGCACGCATGCAGGAGTATCAGCAGAGACTGTTGCAGAATCTTACATGTGCTTTTCCACAAAATACCAGTGGTGCACGTAGTGAATCTCACAGTTCCAACTTGCCAACCGTGGGACCGTCAAGTGTTCAGCACTCAAACCGTAACAGAACCACAGTATCTGCTGGTAACATCAATTTTGCGGAATCATTTCACCACTTTTTTAGCCCATCCTTTGCAAGGCCACAGGAGACAAGAAGTCTGACACATAGTCAACGCCTAGAGACGATGGTACAGGAGTATCTCCAAGTAAACATTGAAGCCACGACTGTGTCACTGGAACCTTGCTCTTTTTGGGCTTCCAATCTGGATAAATGGCCGGAGCTAGCCACTTACGCCTTGGAGATCTTGTCATGCCCCGCAGCCAGCGTTCTGTCTGAACGTGTGTTCAGCGCTGCTGGTGGTGTGCTGACAGATAAGCGCACGCGGCTCTCCACTGATAATGTAGACAGACTCACGTTCATAAAGATGAACAAATCATGGATCCGAAACAACTTTTCTACCCCTGTGTCATCCTGGGGAGAGTAAAAGCTTGATGATTGGTTAAAATCACCCTACCAACCGTTTTAAGCTTTCAAATTACTAATCATGTTTATCTGTATCTTGGCTGGAAAATAATTTGGGCTTTGTAGCAGTGTGCAGCACTGATCCTATTAGGCCATCTATAATAAGCTTCACCAGATTTAAAATTAAAAATAATTTTTAGCTGCATCTAGCCCGGAAAATAATTTTGGGGCTCCGAGATGCGCAAGACACATAAGTGCCTTCTTGCTGCACTACCTGCAGCATGACCCTCATATTGTCAGAATTCGAAGTAATCATGACTACTGGGTTGCCACACTCTTAGATCCCCCAAACTTTTCGATCAACCTTTTCATTTTAATAAAGACCAAAAAAATGGTCATTTTTGAAATTATAAGCATTAGCAGGTTGTTAGAAACTGAAATCAAACAGTTTTCAACTCAAAACTTTATTCTAGGTGATGTTACATTTTCACATAGGACCCCTTGTTCGAAAGGAGCTTCTGAACTCTCTCGTCCATTGAATTTGTCAGGTTTTGGATGGTTTCTGCTTCAATTGTTTTGCATGAGGACAGAATACCCTCCCAGAGCTGTTGCTTAGATGTGAACTGCCTCCCGCCATCATAGACACTCCTTTTAATGATGCTCCAAAGGTTCTGAATGGGGTAGAGGTCAGGGGAGCATGGGGGTCACACCATAAGTTTGTCCCCTTTTATGCCCATATCAGCCAGAGATGCAGATGTTTTATGTGCAGCATGAGATGGTGCATTATCATGCAGAAAAATGATCTTGCTGTGAAATACACGGTTCTTCTTCTTGAACCATGGCAGGAAGTGCTGTTTGAGAAAATCCACATACATTATGGAGTTCATCTTTAGTGCCTTCAGGGATCCTAAAGGGGCCGACAATCTCTCTCCCCATGATTCCAGCCCAAAACATTACTCCACCTCCTCCTTGTTGGCGCTGTAGCCATGTTTGCGTGGGGTGTCCATCAACCAGCCATCCTCCACTCCATTCATCTGGACCATCGAGCGCTGCACGGCACTCATCCGTGAACAAAACAGTTTTGAAATCAGTCTTCATGTAATGTTTGGCCCACTGGAGCCGTTTCTGCTTGTGTGAAGTGGATAGAGGAGGTCGACAGGATGGCGTATGCACAGCTGCAAACCTCTGAAGGACCCTGCATCTTGTTGTTCGGGGGACGTTGGAGGCACAAGCAGCTTCAAAAACTTGTCTGCTGCTATGACAAGGCTTTTTTGCCGCTGCTCTTTCAACCTGACGTAATTGCCTGTAGGAAAGAGTCCTCAATTTGCCCTTATCAGCACGCACACGTGTGTACTGTGAATCAGCTACATACTTCTTGATTGCCAAGACACTTCATCCTGATCATCGCACAATGTTGATTGTAGTCATGCCTTGACCTAAACACTCCACAATTTGTTGCTTCTCAGCAGCCGACACATCCTTTTTCTTTCCCATTTTGGCAGAAAATGTAGGCTGCTTAATAATGTGAGAGAGCCTTCTTAAGTAGTCTTGCCTTTCATTGGACACACCTGCCAAACTAATTAGCACAGGTGTCTGCAATTGCTTACAGTGATATAAAGAGCCCTGACACACATCACCATCAATGAGTTTAACTGACAAACAAACAAATTCTTCCCTTATCACTCCTAAACACTTTTTGCATAATAATTTGGAACGCGGTGTACATGTGCTTTTCCACAAAACACCAGTGGTTCACGTAGTGAATCTTACAGTTCTAACTTGCCAACCGTGGTCTGTATGGAATTGTTCAATAAAGGGCCCAAAATTAAGATAACATAGATGGGAGAGGTCTCTATGAATAGGAATTCCTAAGTATTTGATACCCTGTGAGGGCCAGGCAAAGGGAAAGTTGGACTGGATGGAATCCTATATGGATTTAGGGAGGGAGACATCGAGGGCCTCAGACTTCGCTGCATTGATTTTAAAATTTTACCATGTAACAAAGTGATCTATTTCAGCCATAACAGCAGGGATGGATATATGTGATTGAGTGATATATACTAGGACATCATCAGCAAATAGAGAGCACTTGTACTCGGTGCCTCCCACCTCAATCCACCTAATATTGGGGTTATGGCGAATTGATGAGAGCAGGTGCTCCGTCACTAGGATGTATAAGAGAGGGGACAGAGGACATCCCTGCCTTGTCCCATTGGTGATTGTGAAAGGTGATGAAAATGTTCTGACGCACCCCCTGGGCCTTGGGACACCCGGAGCCGGACCCTTTTTGGTGGATGCTGGTGGTTGTAGTCTTCGTGGCGGCGATCCGGTTCCGTGGCTCAGGGCGGTCAAACCAGTGGCGGAACTATTTATGTGGTTTTGATGTTTAAATGTCCGACTACGCCACCCGTGGATTGCGGTCAGAGTGAACCGCCGCTACAGGGCAGACCGCTAAGGCTGGTGTTGTGGGTGCAGCAGAGCGTAGCATAACTCCCCACGGGAGGAGTATAGCCTCAGGGCAGTGTATGCGGAGGATGTGGGTGATGGTGCAGGGCAGCAGCAGTAACGACACGGAGTCAGTGATGCAGTTCAGGGCCTTTACTCACAGTTCTTATTATCCAGACCACGTCTGCAGGTAACGGCTGCCCATGTCGTACTGTGCTCACCAGGTGAGGGGCTCAGACAACTCCCAGATAACTTTGGAGCGCTTCACAGGACCCCCTTTGTGTGTCCTTTGTCTGGCCTTTCTTACCAACACTTCTGTCCGGCTGCCTCGGGCCTCCTCTTGGTAAACTTGGCGCCAGTTTCCCTGACCCTATGTGGTGCCTTCCTAGCGGGTGGAGCAAGGGGCTGCGCCACATAAAATGTCAGAGCCTCCGGTTTCTAGCTGAGGGTCGTTTCCTGCCTCCACTAGTTCGGGGACCGGTCTCCCCCTTTGGCCTGACCCCTCCACGCAGGTGGATTCGGGCGTGCGGTGGCGACTCGCCCGTCCGCACCCCTGGGATCCCTTCATTCCTCGTTCCTGGAGCCTTCTCCGCTCCTCTTCCTTCCTTCTCCCTCTTGCAGGCCTGGGCCTCTGTTACTAGGCCCGCCTCCGGAGCAGAGCTCATGCAGAGCCCCTGCTCCCTGCCACTTCTGCTCAGACTTCTCTGCACTGAACTAAGATGGTGCCCACCTTTTATACTCCCTTCTCAATGCACCCAGGAACTGCTTCCTCCCTGCTCCTGCACTGCAGGGTTCCCCTTCCTCAGTGTTCCCTCCCCCCACTCCAGCCAGGGACAGGGACTGTCGTGCCCATCTCAGGGGCATATTGGTCGCCCTGCCCCATGGCAATGTGGTGTAATGCATGCAGGTGTCGGGTCCTGATGTACTCTCTATCCTTATCTGAGAGTGAGATATCACACCTCTGGGTGAGGTGCAATACGTCTGTAGCAACCGAGCCCTCGGTGCTACAGTTCCATTTATCTTCAGCCTAGGTGACGTATTGTGATACAGGGCCGTGATTTTGGCTATAAAAGGGTCCCCTAGACCCCTACCCCAAGCTTTTTAAGAGAATCATATATGGCGTGCCAGGAGACTCTATGGAATGCTTTCTCAGCATCCAACGAGAGTATCTACTTACAAATTTTTAACTGCATCTAGCCCAGGAAATACTTTGTGCCTAGTAGCAGTGTCTGCTAGTCAGCGGATTATCCCGGCTGTTAAGCAAGCTACACCACCTGTAGTTTGGACACTTAATTTTTTCAAAGGAAATGCTTCGGGACCACGGGATACTCAGTGAAGAGCATCAGGAGGCACCCCAAGGCATAGGGGCTGGGACTGGCACTAGGATGCCTTGCGGTGGACAGCCGAGCTCGATCCTTATAAAAGCTTTTTAACTGCAGCAGCTTTAGTGGACGCTACTGGAGCTGGAATTACGCGGCTGCTGGCATGAGACTTGCCCTCCAATAGATCCTTGTAAATGGATTTAAAGTGTATTCATTCAAATTAGAGGGACAATTTAAATTAAAAAGCTTAGAGCTGCCTCCACCACAGGGGGGCTCTCTCGACCCACCAGCGGACAGGCACCAGTATTGGGAGAGGGGGGCTGGCCGTCAGGGTTCACCGCGGCTCTGGCACAAACCCGGCGACACGGAGGTGGCACGGGCAGGAGCGGACTGGCCGTCTCGGCTTCTCACTTTTTGGATTTTAGAAGGGCATGACATGCCTATATCTGTGTCTCCCCCTCCTTTTACTCCTCCACCTCTTTTCTTTTCGCATGACTATATGTACTTGTCACTTTTCCATGTGTTAGTTGTGTCTTCTGAGCAGTTTGTCAGCTTTTGGACACCTTTGAAGGTGTTTTCTATGTGTTTCTATGTGTTTTTGTTTGCCTGCCATTGGTTTTAACGGTGTTCGAAGGTGTTCGACGAACAGTTCGACGAACAGTTCGGCGAACACACGGGTGTTCGACGAACCGAACCGAACTCGAACACTACGGGGGTGGCTCAACACTAGTAGGCACATCGCATTTTAGCCGGTGAAGTGGCAGGCCCAACGACTTCTGTAGAGATGTAAGTCGCTGAGCTGCGGGATGCGAACGGCAGAAGTGAGCACACAGCGACCGTGCCCTCTGCAGAAGGCCATCTATTCCAGGATAGTGGGCTAAAAATTGCTGGACAACCAGGTTCAACACGTGAGCCATACAAGGCAAGTGTGTGACATTGCCCCGGCGAAGGCCCGCACCGAGGTTTGCAGCATTGTCGCACACGGCCTTCCCTGGTTTCAGGTCCAGTGGAGACAACCATTCATGAAACTGGTTCTACAGAGCTGACCACAACTCCTCAGCTGTGTGACTCACATTTCCCAGACATTTCAAAGTAAAAACCGCCTGATGACGTTGAGCCCTGCTGCCAGCATAGTAAGGAGGTGTGCAGGATCCCTTCTGCACAGTTAGAAAGCTTGTGGCATGACCAGACAGGCTTTGGGTGCAGGTTGAGGACCGAGAGGAGGTTGAGGAGGCAGAAGCAGTGGAGGAACTTTGAGATAAAGAGGATTGACGCACAACTCGTGGGGACGGCAAGACTTGGACAGCAGCCCCTTGTCCTGCTGTCACCATAGTTACCCAGTGCCCAGTCAGCGACATGTAATGCCCCTGTCCATGTCTACTCGTCCAAGTGTCTGTGGTGAAATGCACCCTGTCACACACAGAGTTTCTCAAAGAAGCGGTGATGTTGTGTGTGACATGCTGGTGGAGCGCAGGCACATCTTTCTTTGAGAAGTAGTGCCGACTGGGCATCTGGTACTGGGGCACTGCGACGGACATAAGGTCTCGAAAATCCTCTGTGTTCACCAGGCGGAAAGGCAGCATTTCTGTATCCAACAGCTTGCAGATGGTGAAATTCAACCTCAGCTTTGTCATGGCTTGGAGGAAATGGTATTTTACTTGTCCACATCTGAGGGACCGAGGGCTGGCTGTTGTGCTTAGACGGGTTGAGAAGGGTGTCCCCGACAAACTGCCGGTCTGTGAGGAAGATGCACGCGGACATGTTAGGTTGCCTTGATCCAAAGGTGGTGCTATCGATGTCGGACAGCGCTCAACACCAGCTGGTGTTTCCACCTCCAAAGAAAATGATGACCTGCCAATCACACTGGCTGTTGCGGGTAAAGAGGTGGCAGGTCTGCATCCCAAAACAGGTGTGACTGCTGTCCCCCCCAGTCACAGAGGATGAAGAGGCCGCGGATGCACAAGATATGGCAGACGGTGGTTGGCCCGGCCGGCTAGGCCGCATTGTAGCACAGTGAGCTTCCCAGTGCAACTTATGCTTCATATACATGTGCCGGTTCATGAATGAAGTACTCAAACTATGTATTTGTTGGCCTCTACTTAGCTTTTGCTGACAAATGTTACAGATAGCACGAGTTGGGCCATCTTTATCAATCTGAAAAAATGCCCAGGCTATGCAAGGCTTACCACCCATGCGACCTGAAGAGCCACCACGACTTGTGGTCAGAGGCAGAGTTGTGTTTGAGGATGCAGTTGTTGACGTGCTTCCAGTACTACGTCTCTGTCCAGGAAGGCGCAACCTGACCTCGTCGTCACTAGCATCCTCCTCCACCTCCTCTGCTGACCTCATCTCTTGGCTGACTGTGGGTTGACAGTAAGTGGGATCTCCAACCTCGTCATCATCACCATGTGTGTTATCACACCCGTCGTCCTCAGAGCCAATCTCTTCCTGCCCTGACAAAAAACTCAAGCTGTCGCTCCAATCAGGTATTTGAGTCTCATCATCGTCTACATTTTGGTCAGAACCTTCTGCATCTGGTCCTGGATCCGACTCATAAAGATTCTGGGCATCAGTGCAGATCATTTCTTCGTCTGGATTCACAGAAGCTCTGGAGCCGACCTCTGATTCCCAGGCTATAGTATGAGTAAACAGCTCTGCAGACTCAACCATCTGTTCTACCCCATACTCAGATGGCCAGCTGGAGACTTGGGAGCTGTGAGGAAGTAAGTGCGATTGGGGTGACACCTCCGAGGACTGGAGTATTTGTGATGTTGAAGTTGAGGTGGAGGAGAGCAAAATTAAAGGAGCACTTGATATCTGTTGTAGCACCTCCTGTGTTGGTGCCTCATCTGGAAATTGTAGCGATTGGCGTGACCGTAAGAAAGGGATCTTATCACATTGTCCGCTAAAAGAAGTAGACATCTTAGTTTGGCTGGAAGATGGTCTTTCTTCTGCAGATGTTACTGTTGCTTTAACACCTACACCGAGGACACAACCTTTTTATCCCCTTCCCAACATGCCTATTCCCCTTTCCACCAGCAGCAGGCCTTTTTCCACTCATTTTGGTGGTTAACTAATTGACAACTCTGGAGCTGTTTGCACAAATAACAATGGATGGGAACCGAGCAGAGCTGAGTGGCCAAACTGTGGGATTAGCCCAAAAGTATTGGCTGGGTTATATGCAGATAAAAATTAAATTGAATTTGCAACCTGGTGGAGGTTAGTATAGATGGACTAATAGAACAAGTCATACACACTGCTACAAGCCAAAATATTTTTTCAGAGCTAGATGCAGAAAAAAATTATATTGAATTTGCAACCTGGTGGAGGTTAGTATAGATGGACGAATAGAACAAGTCCCACACACTGCTACAAGCCGAAATATTTTTTCAGAGCTAGATGCAGATAAAAATTATATTGAATTTGCAACCTGGTGGAGGTTAGTATAGATGGACTAATAGAACAAGTCCCACACACTGCTACAAGCCGAAATATTTTTTCAGACCTAGATGCAGATAAAAATTATATTGAATTTGCAACCTGGTGGAGGTTAGTATAGATGGACTAATAGAACAATTCCCACACACTGCTACAAGCCGAAATATTTTTTCAGAGCTAGATGCAGATAAAAAATATATTGAATTTGCAACCTAGTGGAGGATAGTATAGATGGAGTAATAGAACAAGTCACACCCACTGCTACAAGCCAAAATTTTTTTTCAGAGCTAGATGCAGAAAAAAATTATATTGAATTTGCAACCTGGTGGAGGTGAGTATAGATGGACTAATAGAACAAGTCCCACACATTGCTATAAGCCGAAATGTTTTTTCAGAGCTAGATGCAGATAAAAATTATATTGAATTTGCAACCTGGTGGAGGTTAGTATAGATGGACTAATAGAACAAGTCCCACACACTGCTACAAGCTGAAATATTTTTTCAGAGCTAGATGCAGATAAAAGTTTTATTAAATTTGCAACCTGGTGGAAGTTAGTATAGATGGACTAATAGAACAAGTCCCACACACTGCTACAAGCCAAAATATTTTTTCAGAGCTAGATGCAGATAAAAATTATATTGAATTTGCAACCTGGTGGACGTTAGTATAGATGGACTAATAGAACAAGTCCCACACCCTGCTACAAGCCGAAATATTTTTTAAGAGCTAAATGCAGAAAAAAATTATATTGAATTTGCAACCTGGTGGAAGTTATTATAGATGGACTAATAGAACTAGTCCCACACACTGCTACAAGCCGAAATATTTTTTCAGAGCTAGATGCAGATAAAAATTATATTGAATTTGCAACCTGGTGGAGGTTAGTATAGATGAACTAGTAGAACAAGTCCCACACACTGCTACAAGCCGAAATATTTTTTCAGAGCTAGATGCAGATAAAAATTATATTGAATTTACAACCTGGCGGAGGTTAGTATAGATGGACTAATAGAAAAAGTCTCACACACTGCTATATGCTGAAATATTTTTTCAGAGCTAGATGCAGATAAAAATTATATTGAATTTGCAACCTGGTGGAGGTTAGTATAGATGAAGTAATAGAACAAGTAACACACACTGCTACAAGCCGAAATATTTTTTCAGAGCTAGATGAAGATAAAAATTATATTGAATTTGCAACCTTGTGGAGGTTAGTATAGATGGACTAATAGAACAAGTCACACACACTGCTACAAGCCGAAATATTTTTTCAGAGCTAGGTGCAGAAAAAAATTATATTGAATTTGCTACCTGGTGGAGGTTAATATAGATGGACTAATAGAACAAGTCCCAAACACTGCTAGAAGCCGAAATATTTTTACAGAACTAGATGCAGATAAAAATTATATTGAAATTGCAACATGGTGGAGGTTAGTATAGATAGACTAATAGAACAAGTCCCACACACTGCTACAAACCGAAATATTTTTTCAGAGCTAGATGCAGATAAAAATTATATTGAATTTGCAACCTGGTGGAGGTTAGTATATATGGAGTAATAGAACAAGTCACACACACTGCTAAAAGCCGAAATATTTTTTCAGAGCTAGATGCAGAAAAAAATGATATTGAATTTGCAACCTGGTGGAGGTTAGTATAGATGGACTAATAGAACAAGTCCCACACACTGCTACAAGCCGAAATATTTTTTCAGAGCTAGATGCAGATAACAATTAAATTGAATTTGCAACCTGGAGGAGGTTAGTATAGATGGACTAATAGAACAAGTCCCACACACTGCTACAAGCCGAAATATTTTTTCAGAGCTAGATGCAGATAAAAATTACATTGAATTTGCAACTGGGTGGAGGTTAGTATATATGGACTAATAGAACAAGTCCCACACACTGCTGCAAGCCAAAATATTTTTTCAGAGCTAGATGAAGATAAAAATTTTATTGAATTTGCAACCTGGTGGAGGTTAGTATAGATGGAGTAATATAACAAGTCCCACACACTGCTACAAGCAGAAATATTTTTTCAGAGCTAGATGCAGAAAAAAATTATATTGAATTTGCAACCTGTTGGAGGTTAGTGTAGATGGACTAATAGAACAAGTCCCACACACTGCTACAAGCCGAAATATTTTTTCAGAGCTAGATGCAGATAAAAATTATATTGAATTTGCAACCTGGTGGAGGTTAGTATAGATGGACTAATAGAACAAGTCCCACACACTGCTACAAGCCGAAATATTTTTTCAGAGCTAGATGCAGATAAAAATTATATTGAATTTACAACCTGGCGGAGGTTAGTATAGATGGACTAATAGAAAAAGTCTCACACACTGCTATATGCTGAAATATTTTTTCAGAGCTAGATGCAGATAAAAATTATATTGAATTTGCAACCTGGTGGAGGTTAGTATAGATGAAGTAATAGAACAAGTCCCACACACTGCTACAAGCCGAAATACTTTTTCAGAGCTAGATGCAGATAAAAATTATATTGAATTTGCAACCTTGTGGAGGTTAGTATAGATGGACTAATAGAACAAGTCACACACACTGCTACAAGCCGAAATATTTTTTCAGAACTAGATGCAGAAAAAAATTATATTGAATTTGCAACCTGGTGGAGGTTAGTATAGATGGACTTAAAGAACAAGTCCCAAACACTGCTAGAAGCCGAAATATTTTTACAGAACTAGATGCAGATAAAAATTATATTGAAATTTCAACATGGTGGAGGTTAGTATAGATAGACTAATAGAACAAGTCCCACACACTGCTACAAGCCGAAATATTTTTTCAGAGCTAGATGCAAATAAAAATTATATTGAATTTGCAACCTGGTGGAGGTTAGTATATATGGAGTAATAGAACAAGTCACACACACTGCTACAAGCCGAAATATTTTTTCAGAGCTAGATGCAGAAAAAAATTATATTGAATTTGCAACCTGGTGGAGGTTAGTATAGATGGACTAATAGAACAAGTCCCACACACTGCTACAAGCCGAAATATTTTTTCAGACCTAGATGCAGATAACAATTATATTGAATTTGCAACCTGGTGGAGGTTAGTATAGATGGACTAATAGAACAAGTCCCACACACTGCTACAAGCCGAAATGTTTTTTCAGAGCTAGATGCAGATAAAAATTATATTGAATTTGCAACCTGGTGGAGGTTAGTATAGATGGACTAATAGAACAAGTCCCACACACTGCTACAAGCCGAAATATTTTTTCAGAGCTAGATGCAGATGAAAATTATATTGAATTTGCAACCTGGTGGAGGTTAGTATAGATGGACTAATAGAACAAGTCCCACACACTGCTACAAGCCGAAATATTTTTTCAGAGCTAGATGCAGATAAAAATTATATTGAATTTACAACCTGGCGGAGGTTAGTATAGATGGACTAATAGAAAAAGTCTCACACACAGCTATATGCTGAAATATTTTTTCAGAGCTAGATGCAGATAAAAATTATATTGAATTTGCAACCTGGTGGAGGTTAGTATAGATGAAGTAATAGAACAAGTCCCACACACTGCTACAAGCCGAAATATTTTTTCAGAGCTAGATGCAGATAAAAATTATATTGAATTTGCAACCTTGTGGAGGTTAGTATAGATGGACTAATAGAACAAGTCACACACACTGCTACAAGCCGAAATATTTTTTCAGAGCTAGATGCAGAAAAAAATTATATTGAAGTTGCAACCTGGTGGAGGTTAATATAGATGGACTAATAGAACAAGTCCCAAACACTGCTAGAAGCCGAAATGTTTTTACAGAACTAGATGCAGATAAAAATTATATTGAAATTGCAACATGGTGGAGGTTAGTATAGATAGACTAATAGAACAAGTCCCACACACTGCTATAAGCCGAAATATTTTTTCAGAGCTAGATGCAGATAAAAATTATATTGAATTTGCAACCTGGTGGAGGTTAGTATATATGGAGTAATAGAACAAGTCACACACACTGCTACAAGCCGAAATATTTTTTCAGAGCTAGATGCAGAAAAAAATTATATTGAATTTGCAACCTGGTGGAGGTTAGTATAGATGGACTAATAGAACAAGTCCAACACACTGCTACAAGCCGAAATATTTTTTCAGAGCTAGATGCAGATAACAATTATATTGAATTTGCAACCTGGAGGAGGTTAGTATAGATGGACTAATAGAACAAGTCCCACACACTGCTAAAAGCCGAAATATTTTTTCAGAGCTAGATGCAGATAAAAATTATATTGAAATTGCAACCTGGTGGAGGTTAATATAGATGGACTAATAGATCCAGTCCCATACACTGCTACAAGCCGAAATATTTTTTCAGAGCTAGATGCAGATAAAAATTATATTGAATTTGCAACCTGGTGGAGGTTAGTATAGATGGACTAATATAAAAAGTCCCACACACTGCTACAAGCCGAAATATTTTTTCAGAGCTAGATGCAGATAAAAATTATATTGAATTTGCAACCTGGTGGAGGTTAGTATAGATGGACTAATAGAACAAGTCCCACACACTGCTACAAGCCGAAATATTTTTTCAGAGCTAGATGTAGATTAAAATTATATTGAATTTGCAACCTCGTGGAGGTTAATATAGGTGGACTAATAGAACAAATCCCACACACTGCTACAAGCCGAAATATTTTTTCTGAGGTAGATGCAGATAAAAATTATATTGAATTTGCAGCCTGGTGGAGGTTAGTATAGATGGACTAATAGAACAAGTCCCACACACTGCTACAAGCAGAAATATTTTTTCAGAGCTAGATGCAGAAAAAAATTCTATTGAATTTGCAACCTGGTGTAGGTTAGTATAGATGGAGTAATAGAACAAGTCCCACACACTGCTACAAGCCGAAATATTTTTTCAGAGCTAGATGCAGATGAAAATTATATTGAATTTGCAACCTGGTGGAGGTTAGTATAGATGGACTAATAGAAAAAGTCCCACACACTGCTACAAGCCGTAATATTATTTCAAAGCTAGATGCAGATAAAAATTATATTGAATTTGCAACCTGGTGGAGGTTAGTGTAGATAGACTAATAGAACAAGTCCCACACACTGCTACAAGCCGAAATATTTTTTCAGAGCTAGATGCAGATAAAAGTTATATTGATTTTGCAACCTGGTGGAGGTTAGTATAGATGGAGTAATAGAACAAGTCACACACACTGCCACAAGCCGAAATATTTTTTCAGAGCTAAATGCAGAAAAAAATTATATTGAATTTGCAACCTGGTGGAGGTTAATATAGATGGACTAATAGAACAAGTCCCACACATTGCTACAAGCCTAAATATTTTTTCAGAGCTAGATGCAGATAACAATTATATTGAATTTGCATCCTAGAGGAGGTTAGTATAGATTGACTAATAGAACAAGTCTCACTCACTGCTACAAGCCAAAATATTTTTTCAGAGCTAGATGCAGATACAAATTACATTGAATTTGCAACCGGGTGGAGGTTAGTATAGATGGACTAATAGAACAAGTCCCATACACTGCTGCAAGCCGAAATATTTTTTCAGAGCTAGATGCAGATAAAAATTTTACTGAATTTGAAACCTGGTGGAGGTTAGTATAGATGGACTAATAGAACAAGTCCCACACACTGCTACAAGCAGAAATATTTTTTCAGAGCAAGATGCAGAAAAATTTTTTATTGAATTTGCAACCTGGTGGAGGTTAGTATAGATGGACTAATAGCACAAGTCCCACACACTGCTACAAGCCGAAATATTTTTTCAGCGCTAGATGCTGATAAAAATTATATTGAATTTGCAACCTGGTGGAGGTTAATATATATAGACTAATAGAACAAGTCCGACACACTGCTACAAGCCAAAACATTTTTTCAGAGCTAGATGCAGATAAAAATTATATTGAATTTGCAACCTGGTGGAGGTTAGTATAGATGGACTAATAGATCAAGTCCCATACACTGCTACAAGCCGAAATATTTTTTCAGAGCTAGATGCAGATAAAAATTATATTGAATTTGCAACCTGGTGCAGGTTAGTATAGATGGACTAATAGAAAAAGTCCCACACACTGCTACAAGCCAAAATATTTTTTCAGAGCTAGATGCAGATAAAAATTATATTGAATTTGCAACCTGGTGGAGGTTAGTATAGATGGACTAATAGAACAAGTCCCACACACTGCTACAAGCCGAAATATTTTTTCAGAGCTTGATGCAGATAAAAATTATATTGAATTTGCAACCTGGTGGAGGTTAGTATAGATGGACTAATAGAACAAGTCCCACACACTGCTACAAGCCGAAATATTTTTTCAGACCTAGATGCAGAAAAAAATAATATTGTATTTACAACCTGGTGGAGGTTAGTATAGATGGACTAATAGAACAAGTCCCACACACTGCTACAAGCCGAAATATTTTTTCAGAGCTAGATGCAGATAAAAATTAAATTGAATTTGCAACCTGGTGGAGGTTAGTAAAGATGGAGTAATAGAACAAGTCACACACACTGCTACAAGCCGAAATATTTTTTCAGAGCTAGATGCAGATAACAATTATATTGAATTTGCAACCTGGAGGAGGTTAGTATAGATGGACTAATAGAACAAGTCCCACACACTGCTACAAGCCGAAATATTTTTTCAGAGCTAGATGCAGATACAAATTACATTGAATTTGCAACCGGGTGGAGGTTAGTATAGATGGACTAATTTAACAAGTCCCATACACTGCTGCAAGCCAAAATATTTTTTCAGAGCTAGATGCAGATAAAAATTTTATTGAATTTGCAACCTGGTGGAGGTTAGTATAGATGGACTAATAGAAGAAGTCCCACACACTGCTACAAGCAGAAATATTTTTTCAGAGCTAGATGCAGATAAAAATTATATTGAATTTGCAACCTGGTGGAGGTTAGTATAGATGGACTAATAGAACAAGTCCCACACACTGCTACAAGCCGAAATATTTTTTCAGAGCTAGATGCAGATAAAAATTATATTGAATTTGCAGCCTGGTGGAGGTTAGTATAGATGGACTAATGGAAAAAGTCCCACACACTGCTACAAGCCGAAATATTTTTTCTGAGCTGGATGCAGATAAAAATTATATTGAATTTGCAACCTGGTGGAGGTTAGTATAGATGGACTAATAGAACAAGTCCCACACACTGCTACAAGCCGAAATATTTTTTCAGAGCTAGATGCAGATAAAAATTATATTGAATTTGCAACCTGGTGGAGGTTAGTTTAGATGGACTAATAGAACAAGTCCCACACACAGCTAAAAGCAGAAATATTTTTTCAGAGCTAGATGAAGAAAAAAATTATATTTCATTTGCAACCTGGTGTAGGTTAGTATAGATGGACTAATAGAACAAGTCCCACACACTGCTACAAGCCGAAATATTTTTTCAGAGCTAGATGCAGAAAAAAATTATATTGTATTTGCAACCTGGTGGAGGTTAGTATACATGGACTAATAGAACAAGTCCCACACACTGCTACAAGCCGAAATATTTTTTCAGAACTAGATGCAGAAAAAAATTATATTGTGTTTGCAACCTGGTGGAGGTTAGTATACATGGACTAATAGAACAAGTCCCACACACTGCTACAAGCCAAAATATTTTTTCAGAGCTAGATGCAGATAAAAATTATATTGAATTTGCAACCTGGTGGAGGTTAGTATAGATGGAGTAATAGAACAAGTCACACACACTGCTACAAGCCAAAATATTTTTTCAGAGCTAGATGCAGAAAAAAAATATATTGAATTTGCAACCTGGTGGAGGTTAATATAGATGGACTAATAGAACAAGTCCAACACACTGCTACAAGCCAAAATATTTTTTCAGAGCTAGATGCAGATAACAATTATATTGAATTTGCAACCTGGAGGAGGTTAGTATAGATGGACTAATAGAACAAGTCCCACACACTGCTATAAGCCGAAATATTTTTTCAGAGCTAGATGCAGATACAAATTACATTGAATTTGCAACCAAGTGGAGGTTAGTATAGATGGACTAATAGAACAAGTCCCATACACTGCTGCAAGCCGAAATATTTTTTCAGAGCTAGATGCAGATAAAAATTATATTGAATTTGCAACCTGGTGCAGGTTAGTATAGATGGACTAATAGAAAAAGTCCCACACACTGCTACAAGCCAAAATATTTTTTCAGAGCTAGATGCAGATAAAAATTATATTGAATTTGCAACCTGGTGGAGGTTAGTATAGATGGACTAATAGAACAAGTCCCACACACTGCTACAAGCCGAAATATTTTTTCAGAGCTTGATGCAGATAAAAATTATATTGAATTTGCAACCTGGTGGAGGTTAGTATAGATGGACTAATAGAACAAGTCCCACACACTGCTACAAGCCGAAATATTTTTTCAGACCTAGATGCAGAAAAAAATAATATTGTATTTACAACCTGGTGGAGGTTAGTATAGATGGACTAATAGAACAAGTCCCACACACTGCTACAAGCCGAAATATTTTTTCAGAGCTAGATGCAGATAAAAATTAAATTGAATTTGCAACCTGGTGGAGGTTAGTAAAGATGGAGTAATAGAACAAGTCACACACACTGCTACAAGCCGAAATATTTTTTCAGAGCTAGATGCAGATAACAATTATATTGAATTTGCAACCTGGAGAAGGTTAGTATAGATGGACTAATAGAACAAGTCCCACACACTGCTACAAGCCGAAATATTTTTTCAGAGCTAGATGCAGATACAAATTACATTGAATTTGCAACCGGGTGGAGGTTAGTATAGATGGACTAATAGAACAAGTCCCATACACTGCTGCAAGCCAAAATATTTTTTCAGAGCTAGATGCAGATAAAAATTTTATTGAATTTGCAACCTGGTGGAGGTTAGTATAGATGGACTAATAGAAGAAGTCCCACACACTGCTACAAGCAGAAATATTTTTTCAGAGCTAGATGCAGATAAAAATTATATTGAATTTGCAACCTGGTGGAGGTTAGTATAGATGGACTAATAGAACAAGTCCCACACACTGCTACAAGCCAAAATATTTTTTCAGAGCTAGATGCAGATAAAAATTATATTGAATTTGCAGCTTGGTGGAGGTTAGTATAGATGGACTAATAGAAAAAGTCCCACACACTGCTACAAGCCGAAATATTTTTTCTGAGCTGGATGCAGATAAAAATTATATTGAATTTGCAACCTGGTGGAGGTTAGTATAGATGGACTAATAGAACAAGTCCCACACACTGCTACAAGCCGAAATATTTTTTCAGAGCTAGATGCAGATAAAAATTATATTGAATTTGCAACCTGGTGGAGGTTAGTTTAGATGGACTAATAGAACAAGTCCCACACACAGCTAAAAGCAGAAATATTTTTTCAGAGCTAGATGAAGAAAAAAATTATATTGAATTTGCAACCTGGTGTAGGTTAGTATAGATGGACTAATAGAACAAGTCCCACACACTGCTACAAGCCGAAATATTTTTTCAGAGCTAGATGCAGAAAAAAATTATATTGTATTTGCAACCTGGTGGAGGTTAGTATACATGGACTAATAGAACAAGTCCCACACACTGCTACAAGCCGAAATATTTTTTCAGAACTAGATGCAGAAAAAAATTATATTGTGTTTGCAACCTGGTGGAGGTTAGTATACATGGACTAATAGAACAAGTCCCACACACTGCTACAAGCCAAAATATTTTTTCAGAGCTAGATGCAGATAAAAATTATATTGAATTTGCAACCTGGTGGAGGTTAGTATAGATGGAGTAATAGAACAAGTCACACACACTGCTACAAGCCAAAATATTTTTTCAGAGCTAGATGCAGATACAAATTACATTGAATTTGCAACCGGGTGGAGGTTAGTATAGATGGACTAATAGAACAAGTCCCATACACTGCTGCAAGCCAAAATATTTTTTCAGAGCTAGATGCAGATAAAAATTTTATTGAATTTGCAACATGGTGGAGGTTAGTATAGATGGACTAATAGAAGAAGTCCCACACACTGCTACAAGCAGAAATATTTTTTCAGAGCTAGATGCAGATAAAAATTATATTGAATTTGCAACCTGGTGGAGGTTAGTATAGATGGACTAATAGAACAAGTCCCACACACTGCTACAAGCCGAAATATTTTTTCAGAGCTAGATGCAGATAAAAATTATATTGAATTTGCAGCCTGGTGGAGGTTAGTATAGATGGACTAATAGAAAAAGTCCCACACACTGCTACAAGCCGAAATATTTTTTCTGAGCTGGATGCAGATAAAAATTATATTGAATTTGCAACCTGGTGGAGGTTAGTATAGATGGACTAATAGAACAAGTCCCACACACTGCTACAAGCCGAAATATTTTTCAGAGCTAGATGCAGATAAAAATTATATTGAATTTGCAACCTGGTGGAGGTTAGTTTAGATGGACTAATAGAACAAGTCCCACACACTGCTACAAGCCGAAATATTTTTTCAGAGCTAGATGCAGAAAAAAATTATATTGTATTTGCAACCTGGTGGAGGTTAGTATACATGGACTAATAGAACAAGTCCCACACACTGCTACAAGCCGAAATATTTTTTCAGAACTAGATGCAGAAAAAAATTATATTGTGTTTGCAACCTGGTGGAGGTTAGTATACATGGACTAATAGAACAAGTCCCACACACTGCTACAAGCCAAAATATTTTTTCAGAGCTAGATGCAGATAAAAATTATATTGAATTTGCAACCTGGTGGAGGTTAGTATAGATGGAGTAATAGAACAAGTCACACACACTGCTACAAGCCAAAATATTTTTTCAGAGCTAGATGCAGAAAAAAAATATATTGAATTTGCAACCTGGTGGAGGTTAATATAGATGGACTAATAGAACAAGTCCCACACACTGCTACAAGCCAAAATATTTTTTCAGAGCTAGATGCAGATAACAATTATATTGAATTTGCAACCTGGAGGAGGTTAGTATAGATGGACTAATAGAACAAGTCCCACACACTGCTATAAGCCGAAATATTTTTTCAGAGATAGATGCAGATACAAATTACATTGAATTTGCAACCGGGTGGAGGTTAGTATAGATGGACTAATAGAACAAGTCCCATACACTGCTGCAAGCCGAAATATTTTTTCAGAGCTAGATGCAGATAAAAATTTTATTGAATTTGCAACCTGGTGGAGGTTAGTATAGATGGACTAATAGAACAAGTCCCACACACTGCTACAAGCCGAAATATTTTTTCAGAGCTAGATGCAGATAAAAATTATATTGAATTTGCAACCTGGTGGAGGTTAATATATATAGACTAATAGAACAAGACCCACACACTGCTCCAAGCCGAAATATTTTTTCAGAGCTAGATGCAGATAAAAATTATATTGAATTTGCAACCTCGTGGAGGTTAGTATAGATGGACTAATAGATCAAGTCCCATACACTGCTACAAGCCGAAATATTTTTTCAGAGCTAGATGCAGATAAAAATTATATTGAATTTGCAACCTGGTGGAGGTTAGTATAGATGGACTAATAGATCAAGTCCCATACACTGCTATAAGCCAAAATATTTTTTCAGAGCTAGATGCAGATAAAAATTATATTGAATTTGCAGCCTGGTGGAGGTTAGTATAGATGGACTAATAGAAAAAGTCCCACACACTGCTACAAGCCGAAATATTTTTTTCAGAGCTAGATGCAGATAAAAATTATATTGAATTTGCAACCTGGTGGAGGTTAGTATAGATTGAATAATAGAACAAGTCCCACACACTGCTACAAGCCGAAATATTTTTTCAGAGCTTGATGCAGATAAAAATTATATTGAATTTTCAACCTGGTGGAGGTTAGTATAGATGGACTAATAGAACAAGCCCCACACACTGCTACAAGCCAAAATATTTTTTCAGAGCTCGATGCAGATAAAAATTATATTGAATTTGCAACCTGGTGGAGTTTAGTATAGATGGACTAATAGAACAAGTCCCACACACCACTAAAAGCAGAAATATTTTTTCAGAGCTAGATGCAGAAAAAAATGATATTGAATTTGCAACCTGGTGTAGGTTAGTATAGATGGACTAATAGAACAAGTCCCACACACTGCTGCAAGCCGAAATATTTTTTCAGAGCTAGATGCAGAAAAAAATTATATTGAATTTGCAACCTGGTGGAGGTTAGTATAGATGGACTAATAGAACAAGTCCCACACACTGCTACAAGCCGAAATATTTTTTCTGAGCTAGATGCAGATAAAAATTATATTGAATTTGCAACCTGGTGGATTTTAGTATAGATAGACAAATAGAACAAGTCCCACACACTGCTACAAGCCAAAATATTTTTTCAGAGCTAGATGCACATAAAAATTATTGAATTTGCATCCTGGTGGAGGTTAGTATAGATGGACTAATAGAACAAGTCCCACACACTTCTACAAGCCAAAATATTTTTTCAGAGCTAGATGCAGATGAAAATTATATTGAATTTGCAACCTGGTAGAGGTTAGTATAGATGGACTAATAGAAAAAGTCCCACACACTGCTACAAGCCGAAATATTTTTTCTGAGCTACATGCAGATAAAAATTATATCGAATTTGTAACCTGGTGGAGGTTAGTATAGATGGACTAATAGAACAAGACCCACACACTGCTACAAGCCAAAATATTATTTCAGAGCTAGATACAGATAAAATTATTTTGAATTTGCAACCTGATGGAGGTTAGTATAGATGGACTAATAGAACAAGTCCCACACACTGCTACAAGCCAAAATATTTTTTCAGAGCTAGATGCAGAAAAAAATTATATTGTATTTGCAACCTGCTGGAGGTTAGTATAGATGGACTAATAGAACAAGTCCCACACACTGCTACAAGCCGAAATATTTTTTCAGAGCTAGATGGAGATAAAAATTATATTGAATTTGCAACCTGGTGGAGGTTAGTATAGATGGAGTAATAGAACAAGTCACACACACTGCTACAAGCCGAAATATTTTTTCAGAGCTAGATGCAGAAAAAAATGATATTGAATTTGCAACCTGGTGGATGTTAATATAGATGGACTAATAGAACATGTCCCACACACTGCTACAAGCTGAAATATTTTTTCAGAGCTAGATGCAGATAACAATTATATTGAATTTGCAACCTGGAGGAGGTTAGTATAGATGGACGAATAGAACAAGTCCCACACACTGCTACAAGCCGAAATATTTTTTCAGAGCTTGATGCAGAAAAAAAATTACATTGAATTTGCATCCTGGTGGAGGTTAGTATAGATGGACTAATAGAACAAGTCCCACACACTACTGCAAGCCGAAATATTTTTTCAGAGCTAGATGCAGATAAAAATTTTATTGAATTTGCAACCTGGTGGAGGTTAGAATAGATGGACTAATAGATCAAGTCCCATACACTGCTACAAGCCGAAATATTTTTTCAGAGCTAGATGCAGATAAAAATTTTATTGAATTTGCAACCTGGTGGAGGTTAGAATAGATGGACTAATAGATCAAGTCCCATACACTGCTACAAGCCGAAATATTTTTTCAGAGCCAGATGCAGATAAAAATTATATTGAATTTGCAACCTGGTGGAGGTTAGTATAGATGGACTAATAGAACAAGTCCCACACACTGCTACAAGCCGAAATATTTTTTCAGAGCTAGATGCAGATAAAAATTATATTGAATTTGCAACCTGGTGGAGGTTAGTATAGATGTACAAATAGAACAAGTCCCACACACTGCTAAAAGCAGAAATACTTTTTCAGAGCTAGATGCAGAAAAAAATTATATTGAATTTGCAACCTGGTGGAGGTTAGTATAGATGGACTAATAGAACAAGTCCCACGCACTGCTGCAAGCCGAAATATTTTTTCAGAGCTAGATGCTGAAAAAAATTATATTGAATTTGAAACCTAGTGGAGGTTAGTATAGATGGACTAATAGAACAAGTCCCACACACTGCTACAAGCCGAAATATTTTTTCAGAGCTAGATGCAGATAAAAATTATATTGAATTTGCAACCTGGTGGAGGTTAGTATAGATAGACTAATAGAACAAGTCCCACACACTGCTACAAGCCGAAATATTTTTTCAGAGCTAGGTGCAGATAAAAATTATATTGAATTTGCAACCTGGTGGAGGTTAGTATAGATGGACTAATGGAACAAATCACACACACTGCTACAAGCCAAAATCATTTTTCAGAGCTAAATGCAGAAAAAAATTGTATTGAATTTGCAACCTGGTGGAGGGTAGTATAGATGGACTAATAGAACAAGTCCCACACACTGCTACAAGCCGAAATATTTTTTCAGAGCTAGATGCAGATAAAAATTATATTGAATTTGCAAAATGGTGGAGGTTAGTATAGTTGGACTAAAAGAACAAGTCCCACACACTGCTCCAAGCCGAAATATTTTTTCAGAGCTAGTTGCAGATAAAAATTATATTGAATTTGCAACCTGGTGGAGGTTAGTATAGATGGACTAATAGAACACGTCCCACACACTGCTACAAGCCAGAATATTTTTTCAGAGTTAGATGCAGTTAAAAATTATATTGAATTTGCAACCAGGTGGAGGTTAATATATATAGACTAATAGAACAAGTCCCACACACTGCTACAAGCCGAAATATTTTTTCAGAGCTAGATGCAGATAAAAATTATATTGAATTTGCAAATTGGTGGAGGTTAGTATAGATGGACTAATAGAACAAGTCCCACACACTTCTACAAGCCGAAATATTTTTTCAGAGCTAGATGCAGATAAAAATTATATTGAATTTGCAACCTGGTGGAGGTTAGTATAGATGGAGAAATAGAACAAGTCCCACACACTGCTAAAAGCAGAAATATTTTTTCAGAGCTAGATGCAGAAAAAAATTATATTGAATTTGCAACCTGGTGGAGGTTAGTATAGATGGACTAATAGAACAAGTCCCACACACTGCTGCAAGCTGAAATATTTTTTCAGAGCTAGATGCTGAAAAAAATTATATTGAATTTGCAACCTAGTGGAGGTTAGTATAGATGGACTAATAGAACAAGTCCCACACACTGCTACAAGCCGAAATATTTTTTCAGAGCTAGATGCAGATAAAAATTATACTGAATTTGCAACCTGGTGGAGGTTAGTATACATAGACTAATAGAACCAGTCCCACACACTGCTACAAGCCGAAATATTTTTTCAGAGCTAGGTGCAGATAAAAATTATATTGAATTTGCAACCTGGTGGAGGTTAGTATAGATGGACTAATGGAACAAATCACACACACTGCTACAAGCCAAAATCATTTTTCAGAGCTAAATGCAGAAAAAAATTGTATTGAATTTGCAACCTAGTGGAGGGTAGTATAGATGGACTAATAGAACAAGTCCCACACACTGCTACAAGCCGAAATATTTTTCAGAGCTAGATGCAGATAAAAATTATATTGAATTTGCAACCTGGTGGAGGTTAGTATAGTTGGACTAAAAGAACAAGTCCCACACACTGCTCCAAGCCGAAATATTTTTTCAGAGCTAGATGCAGATAAAAATTATATTGAATTTGCAACCTGGTGGAGGTTAGTATAGATGGACTAATAGAACAAGTCCCACACACTGCTACAAGCCAAAATATTTTTTCAGAGCTAGATGCAGAAAAAAATTATATTGAATTTGCAACCTGGTGGAGGTTAGTATAGATGGACTAATACAACAAGTCCCACACACTGCCAGAAGCCGAAATATTTTTTCAGAGCTAGATGCAGATAAAAATTATATTGAATTTGCAAACTGGTGGAGGCTAATATATATAGACTAATGGAACAAGTCCCACACACTGCTACAAGCCGAAATATTTTTTCAGAGCTAGATGCACATAAAAATTATTGAATTTGCAACCTGGTGGAGGTTAGTATAGATGGACTAATAGAACAAGTCCCACACACTTCTTCAAGCCGAAATATTTTTTCAGAGCTAGATGCAGATGAAAATTATATTTAATTTGCAACCTGGTAGAGGTTAGTATAGATGGACTAATAGAAAAAGTCCCACACACTGCTACAAGCCGAAATATTTTTTCTGAGCTAGATGCAGATAAAAATTATATCGAATTTGTAACCTGGTGGAGGTTAGTATAGATGGACTAATAGAACAAGACCCACACACTGCTACAAGCCGAAATATTATTTCAGAGCTAGATACAGATAAAAATTATATTGAATTTGCAACCTGATGGATGTTAGTATAGATGGACTAATAGAACAAGTACCACACACTGCTACAAGCCAAAATATTTTTTCAGAGCTAGATGCAGAAAAAAATTATATTATATTTGCAACCTGGTGTAGGTTAGTATAGATGGACTAATAGAACAGGTCCCACACACTGCTACAAGCCGAAATATTTTTTCAGAGCTAGATGGAGATAAAAATTATATTGAATTTGCAACCTGGTGGAGGTTAGTATAGATGGAGTAATAGAACAAGTCACACACACTGCTACAAGCCGAAATATTTTTTCAGAGCTAGATGCAGAAAAAAATGATATTGAATTTGCAACCTGGTGGAGGTTAATATATATGGACTAATAGAACATGTCCCACACACTGCTACAAGCCGAAATATTTTTTCAGAGCTAGATGCAGATAACAATTATATTGAATTTGCAACCTGGAGGAGGTTAGTATAGATGGACGAATAGAACAAGTCCCACACACTGCTACAAGCCGAAATATTTTTTCAGAGCTAGGTGCAGATAAAAATTATATTGAATTTGCAACCTGGTGGAGGTTAGTATAGATGGACTAATGGAACAAATCACACACACTGCTACAAGCCAAAATCATTTTTCAGAGCTAAATGCAGAAAAAAATTGTATTGAATTTGCAACCTAGTGGAGGGTAGTATAGATGGACTAATAGAACAAGTCCCACACACTGCTACAAGCCGAAATATTTTTTCAGAGCTAGATGCAGATAAAAATTATATTGAATTTGCAACCTGGTGGAGGTTAGTATAGTTGGACTAAAAGAACAAGTCCCACACACTGCTCCAAGCCGAAATATTTTTTCAGAGCCAGATGCAGATAAAAATTATATTGAATTTGCAACCTGGTGGAGGTTAGTATAGATGGACTAATAGAACAAGACCCACACACTGCTACAAGCCGAAATATTATTTCAGAGCTAGATACAGATAAAAATTATATTGAATTTGCAACCTGATGGAGGTTAGTATAGATGGACTAATAGAACAAGTCCCACACACTGCTACAAGCCAAAATATTTTTTCAGAGCTAGATGCAGAAAAAAATTATATTGTATTTGCAACCTGGTGTAGGTTAGTATAGATGGACTAATAGAACAATCCCACACACTGCTACAAGCCGAAATATTTTTTCAGAGCTAGATGCAGAAAAAAATTATATTGAATTTGCAACCTGGTGGAGGTTAGTATAGATGGACTAATAGAACAAGTCCCACACACTGGTACAAGCTGAAATATTTTTTCAGAGCTAGATGCAGATAAAAATTATATTGAATTTGCAACCTGGTGGAGGTTAGTATAGATGGACTAATAGAACACGTCCCACACACTGCTACAAGCCAAAATATTTTTTCAGAGCTAGATGCAGATAAAAATTATATTGAATTTGCAACCAGGTGGAGGTTAATATATATAGACTAATAGAACAAGTCCCACACACTGCTAAAAGCCGAAATATTTTTTCAGAGCTAGATGCAGAAAAAAATTATATTGAATTTGCAACCTGGTGGATTTTAGTATAGATGGACTAATAGAACAAGTCCCACGCACTGCTGCAAGCCGAAATATTTTTTCAGAGCTAGATGCTGAAAAAAATTATATTGAATTTGCAACCTAGTGGAGGTTAGTATAGATGGACTAATAGAACAAGTCCCACACACTGCTACAAGCCGAAATATTTTTTCAGAGCTAGATGCAGATAAAAATTATATTGAATTTGCAACCTGGTGGAGGTTATTATAGATGGACTAATAGAACAAGTCCCACACACTGCTAAGAGCCGAAATATTTTTTCAGAGCTAGATGCAGATAAAAATTATATTGAATTTGCAACCTGGTGGAGGTTAGTATAGATGGACAAATAGAACAAGTCCCACACACTGCTAAAAGTAGAAATATTTTTTCAGAGCTAGATGCAGAAAAAAATTATATTGAATTTGCAACCTGGTGGAGGTTAGTATAGATGGACTAATAGAACAAGTCCCACACACTGCTGCAAGCTGAAATATTTTTTCAGAGCTAGATGCTGAAAAAAATTATATTGAATTTGCAACCTAGTGGAGGTTAGTATAGATGGACTAATAGAACAAGTCCCACACACTGCTACAAGCCGAAATATTTTTTCAGAGCTAGATGCAGATAAAAATTATATTGAATTTGCAACCTGGTGGAGGTTAGTATACATAGACTAATAGAACCAGTCACACACACTGCTTCAAGCCGAAATATTTTTTCAGAGCTAGTTGCAGATAAAAATTATATTGAATTTGCAACCTGGTGGAGGTTAGTATAGATGGACTAAAAGAACACGTCCCACACACTGCTACAAGCCAAAATATTTTTTCAGAGCTAGATGCAGATAAAAATTATATTGAATTTGCAACCAGGTGGAGGTTAATATATATAGACTAATAGAACAAGTCCCACACACTGCTACAAGCCGAAATATTTTTTCAGAGCTAGATGCAGATAAAAATTATATTGAATTTGCAACCTGGTGGAGTTTAGTATAGATGGACTAATAGAACAAGTCCCACACACCACTAAAAGCAGAAATATTTTTTCAGAGCTAGATGCAGAAAAAAATGATATTGAATTTGCAACCTGGTGTAGGTTAGTATAGATGGACTAATAGAACAAGTCCCACACACTGCTGCAAGCCGAAATATTTTTTCAGAGCTAGATGCAGAAAAAAATTATATTGAATTTGCAACCTGGTGGAGGTTAGTATAGATGGACGAATAGAACAAGTCCCACACACTGCTACAAGCCAAAATATTTTTTCTGAGCTAGATGCAGATAAAAATTATATTGAATTTGCAACCTGGTGGATTTTAGTATAGATAGACAAATAGAACTAATCCCACACACTGCTACAAGCCAAAATATTTTTTCAGAGCTAGATGCACATAAAAATTATTGAATTTGCAACCTGGTGGAGGTTAGTATAGATGGACTAATAGAACAATTCCCACACACTTCTACAAGCCGAAATATTTTTTCAGAGCTAGATGCAGATGAAAATTATATTGAATTTGCAACCTGGTAGAGGTTAGTATAGATGGACTAATAGAAAAAGTCCCATACACTGCTACAAGCCGAAATATTTTTTCTGAGCTAGATGCAGATAAAAATTATATCAAATTTGTAACCTGGTGGAGGTTAGTATAGATGGACTAATAGAACAAGACCCACACACTGCTACAAGCTGAAATATTATTTCAGAGCTAGAGACAGATAAAAATTATTTTGAATTTGCAACCTGATGGAGGTTAGTATAGATGGACTAATAGAACAAGTCCCACACACTGCTACAAGCCAAAATATTTTTTCAGAGCTAGATGCAGAAAAAAATTATATTGTATTTGCAACCTGCTGGAGGTTAGTATAGATGGACTAATAGAACAAGTCCCACACACTGCTACAAGCCGAAATATTTTTTCAGAGCTAGATGGAGATAAAAATTATATTGCATTTGCAACCTGGTGGAGGTTAGTATAGATGGAGTAATAGAACAAGTCACACACACTGCTACAAGCTGAAATATTTTTTCAGAGCTAGATGCAGAAAAAAATGATATTGAATTTGCAACCTGGTGGAGGTTAATATAGATGGACTAATAGAACATGTCCCACACACTGCTACAAGCCGAAATATTTTTTCAGAGCTAGATGCAGATAACAATTATATTGAATTTGCAACCTGGAGGAGGTTAGTATAGATGGACGAATAGAACAAGTCCCACACACTGCTACAAGCCGAAATATTTTTTCAGAGCTTGATGCAGAAAAAAAATTACATTGAATTTGCATCCTGGTGGAGGTTAGTATAGATGGACTAATAGAACAAGTCCCACACACTACTGCAAGCCGAAATATTTTTTCAGAGCTAGATGCAGATAAAAATTTTATTGAATTTGCAACCTGGTGGAGTTTAGAATAGATGGAATAATAGAACAAGTCCCACACACTGCTACAAGCAGAAATATTTTTTCAGAGCTAGATGCAGAAAAAAATTATATTGAATTTGCAACCTGGTGGAGGTTAGTATAGATGGACTAATAGAACAAGTCCCACACACTGGTACAAGCTGAAATATTTTTTCAGAGCTAGATGCAGATAAAAATTATATTTAATTTGCAACCTGGTGGAGGTTAGTATAGATGGACTAATAGAACACGTCCCACACACTGCTACAAGCCAAAATATTTTTTCAGAGCTAGATGCAGATAAAAATTATATTGAATTTGCAACCAGGTGGAGGTTAATATATATAGACTAATAGAACAAGTCCCACACACTGCTACAAGCCGAAATATTTTTTCAGAGCTAGATGCTGAAAAAAATTATATTGAATTTGCAACCTAGTGGAGGTTAGTATAGATGGACTAATAGAACAAGTCCCACACACTGCTACAAGCCGAAATATTTTTTCAGAGCTAGATGCAGATAAAAATTATATTGAATTTGCAACCTGGTGGAGGTTAGTATAGATAGACTAATAGAACCAGTCCCACACACTGCTACAAGCCGAAATATTTTTTCAGAGCTAGGTGCAGATAAAAATTATATTGAATTTGCAACCTGGTGGAGGTTAGTATAGATGGACTAATGGAACAAATCACACACACTGCTACAAGCCAAAATCATTTTTCAGAGCTAAATGCAGAAAAAAATTGTATTGAATTTGCAACCTGGTGGAGGGTAGTATAGGTGGACTAATAGAACAAGTCCCACACACTGCTACAAGCCGAAATATTTTTTCAGAGCTAGATGCAGATAAAAATTATATTGAATTTGCAACCTGGTGGAGGTTAGTATAGTTGGACTAAAAGAACAAGTCCCACACACTGCTCCAAGCCGAAATATTTTTTCAGAGCTAGTTGCAGATAAAAATTATATTGAATTTGCAACCTGGTGGAGGTTAGTATAGATGGACTAATAGAACACGTCCCACACACTGCTACAAGCCAAAATATTTTTTCAGAGTTAGATGCAGTTAAAAATTATATTGAATTTGCAACCAGGTGGAGGTTAATATATATAGACTAATAGAACAAGTCCCACACACTGCTACAAGCCGAAATATTTTTTCAGAGCTAGATGCAGATAAAAATTATATTGAATTTGCAACCTGGTGGAGGTTAGTATAGATGGACTAATAGAACAAGTCCCACACACTGCTACAAGCCGAAATATTTTTTCAGAGCTAGATGCAGATAAAAATTATATTGAATTTGCAACCTGGTGGAGGTTAGTATAGATGGACAAATAGAACAAGTCCCACACACTGCTAAAAGCAGAAATATTTTTTCAGAGCTAGATGCAGAAAAAAATTATATTGAATTTGCAACCTGGTGGAGGTTAGTATAGATGGACTAATAGAACAAGTCCCACACACTGCTGCAAGCTGAAATATTTTTTCAGAGCTAGATGGAGAAAAAAATTATATTGAATTTGCAACCTAGTGGAGGTTAGTATAGATGGACTAATAGAACAAGTCCCACACACTGCTACAAGCTGAAATATTTTTTCAGAGCTAGATGCAGATAAAAATTATACTGAATTTGCAACCTGGTGGAGGTTAGTATACATAGACTAATAGAACCAGTCCCACACACTGCTACAAGCCGAAATATTTTTTCAGAGCTAGGTGCAGATAAAAATTATATTGAATTTGCAACCTGGTGGAGGTTAGTATAGATGGACTAATGGAACAAATCACACACACTCCTACAAGCCAAAATCATTTTTCAGAGCTAAATGCAGAAAAAAATTGTATTGAATTTGCAACCTAGTGGAGGGTAGTATAGATGGACTAATAGAACAAGTCCCACACACTGCTACAAGCCGAAATATTTTTTCAGAGCTAGATGCAGATAAAAATTATATTGAATTTGCAACCTGGTGGAGGTTAGTATAGTTGGACTAAAAGAACAAGTCCCACACACTGCTCCAAGCCGAAATATTTTTTCAGAGCTAGATGCAGATAAAAATTATATTGAATTTGCAACCTGGTGGAGGTTAGTATAGATGGACTAATAGAACAAGTCCCACACACTGCTACAAGCCAAAATATTTTTTCAGAGCTAGATGCAGAAAAAAATTATATTGAATTTGCAACCTGGTGGAGGTTAGTATAGATGGACTAATACAACAAGTCCCACACACTGCCACAAGCCGAAATATTTTTTCAGAGCTAGATGCAGATAAAAATTATATTGAATTTGCAAACTGGTGGAGGCTAATATATATAGACTAATAGAACAAGTCCCACACACTGCTACAAGCCGAAATATTTTTTCAGAGCTAGATGCACATAAAAATTATTGAATTTGCAACCTGGTGGAGGTTAGTATAGATGGACTAATAGAACAAGTCCCACACACTACTTCAAGCCGAAATATTTTTTCAGAGCTAGATGCAGATGAAAATTATATTTAATTTGCAACCTGGTAGAGGTTAGTATAGATGGACTAATAGAAAAAGTCCCACACACTGCTACAAGCCGAAATATTTTTTCTGAGCTAGATGCAGATAAAAATTATATCGAATTTGTAACCTGGTGGAGGTTAGTATAGATGGACTAATAGAACAAGACCCACACACTGCTACAAGCTGAAATATTATTTCAGAGCTAGATACAGATAAAAATTATATTGAATTTGCAACCTGATGGAGGTTAGTATAGATGGACTAATAGAACAAGTCCCACACACTGCTACAAGCCAAAATATTTTTTCAGAGCTAGATGCAGAAAAAAATTATATTGTATTTGCAACCTGGTGTAGGTTAGTATAGATGGACTAATAGAACAAGTCCCACACACTGCTACAAGCCGAAATATTTTTTCAGAGCTAGATGCAGATAAAAATTATATTGAATTTGCAAACTGGTGGAGGCTAATATATATAGACTAATAGAACAAGTCCCACACACTGCTACAAGCCGAAATATTTTTTCAGAGCTAGATGCACATAAAAATTATTGAATTTGCAACCTGGTGGAGGTTAGTATAGATGGACTAATAGAACAAGTCCCACACACTTCTTCAAGCCGAAATATTTTTTCAGAGCTAGATGCAGATGAAAATTATATTTAATTTGCAACCTGGTAGAGGTTAGTATAGATGGACTAATAGAAAAAGTCCCACACACTGCTACAAGCCGAAATATTTTTTCTGAGCTAGATGCAGATAAAAATTATATCGAATTTGTAACCTGGTGGAGGTTAGTATAGATGGACTAATAGAACAAGACCCACACACTGCTACAAGCTGAAATATTATTTCAGAGCTAGATACAGATAAAAATTATATTGAATTTGCAACCTGATGGAGGTTAGTATAGATGGACTAATAGAACAAGTCCCACACACTGCTACAAGCCAAAATATTTTTTCAGAGCTAGATGCAGAAAAAAATTATATTGTATTTGCAACCTGGTGTAGGTTAGTATAGATGGACTAATAGAACAAGTCCCACACACTGCTACAAGCCGAAATATTTTTTCAGAGCTAGATGGAGATAAAAATTATATTGAATTTGCAACCTGGTGGAGGTTAGTATAGATGGAGTAATAGAACAAGTCCCACACACTGCTACAAGCCGAAATATTTTTTCAGAGCTAGATGCAGATAAAAATTATATTGAATTTGCAACCTGGTGGAGGTTAGTATACATAGACTAATAGAAACAGGCACACACACTGCTACAAGCCGAAATATTTTTTCAGAGCTAGGTGCAGATAAAAATTATATTGAATTTGCAACCTGGTGGAGGTTAGTATAGATGGACTAATGGAACAAATCACACACACTGCTACAAGCCAAAATCATTTTTCAGAGCTAAATGCAGAAAAAAATTGTATTGAATTTGCAACCTAGTGGAGGGTAGTATAGATGGACTAATAGAACAAGTCCCACACACTGCTACAAGCCGAAATATTTTTTCAGAGCTAGATGCAGATAAAAATTATATTGAATTTGCAAACTGGTGGAGGTTAGTATAGTTGGACTAAAAGAACAAGTCCCACACACTGCTCCAAGCCGAAATATTTTTTCAGAGCTAGATGCAGATAAAAATGATATTGAATTTGCAACCTGGTGGAGGTTAGTATAGATGGACTAATAGAACAAGTTCCACACACTGCTACAAGCCAAAATATTTTTTCAGAGCTAGATGCAGAAAAAAATTATATTGAATTTGCAACCTGCTGGAGGTTAGTATAGATGGAGTAATAGAACAAGTCATACACACTGCTACAAGCCGAAATATTTTTTCAGAGCTAGATGCAGATAAAAAATATATTGAATTTGCAACCTGGTGGAGGTTAATATAGATGGACTAATAGAACAAGTCCCACACACTGCTACAAGCCAAAATATTTTTTCAGAGCTAGATGCAGATAACAATTATATTGAATTTGCAACCTGGAGGAGGTTAGTATAGATGGACTAATAGAACAAGTCCCACACACTGCTATAAGCCGAAATATTTTTTGAGAGCTAGATGCAGATACAAATTACATTGAATTTGCAACCGGGTGGAGGTTAGTATAGATGGACTAATAGAACAAGTCCCATACACTGCTGCAAGCCGAAATATTTTTTCAGAGCTAGATGCAGATAAAAATTTTATTGAATTTGCAACCTGGTGGAGGTTAGTATAGATGGACTAATGGAACAAGTCCCACACACTGCTACAAGCCGAAATATTTTTTCAGAGCTAGATGCAGATAAAAATTATATTGAATTTGCAACCTGGTGGAGGTTAATATATATAGACTAATAGAACAAGACCCACACACTGCTCCAAGCCGAAATATTTTTTCAGAGCTAGATGCAGATAAAAATTATATGGAATTTGCAACCTCGTGGAGGTTAGTATAGATGGACTAATAGATCAAGTCCCATACACTGCTACAAGCCGAAATATTTTTTCAGAGCTAGATGCAGATAAAAATTATATTGAATTTGCAACCTCGTGGAGGTTAGTATAAATGGACTAATAGATCAAGTCCCATACACTGCTATAAGCCAAAATATTTTTTCAGAGCTAGATGCAGATAAAAATTATATTGAATTTGCAGCCTGGTGGAGGTTAGTATAGATGGACTAATAGAAAAAGTCCCACACACTGCTACAAGCCGAAATATTTTTTTCAGAGCTAGATGCAGATAAAAATTATATTGAATTTGCAACCTGGTGGAGGTTAGTATAGATTGAATAATAGAACAAGTCCCACACACCACTAAAAGCAGAAATATTTTTTCAGAGCTAGATGCAGAAAAAAATGATATTGAATTTGCAACCTGGTGTAGGTTAGTATAGATGGACTAATAGAACAAGTTCCACACACTGCTGCAAGCCGAAATATTTTTTCAGAGCTAGATGCAGAAAAAAATTATATTGAATTTGCAACCTGGTGGAGGTTAGTATAGATGGACGAATAGAACAAGTCCCACACACTGCTACAAGCCAAAATATTTTTTCTGAGCTAGATGCAGATAAAAATTATATTGAATTTGCAACCTGGTGGATTTTAGTATAGATAGACAAATAGAGCAAGTCCCACACACTGCTACAAGCCAAAATATTTTTTCAGAGCTAGATGCACATAAAAATTATTGAATTTGCAACCTGGTGGAGGTTAGTATAGATGGACTAATAGAACAATTCCCACACACTTCTACAAGCCGAAATATTTTTTCAGAGCTAGATGCAGATGAAAATTATATTGAATTTGCAACCTGGTAGAGGTTAGTATAGATGGACTAATAGAAAAATTCCCATACACTGCTACAAGCCGAAATATTTTTTCTGAGCTAGATGCAGATAAAAATTATATCAAATTTGTAACCTGGTGGAGGTTAGTATAGATGGACTAATAGAACAAGACCCACACACTGCTACAAGCCGAAATATTATTTCAGAGCTAGATACAGATAAAAATTATTTTGAATTTGCAACCTGATGGAGGTTAGTATAGATGGACTAATAGAACAAGTCCCACACACTGCTACAAGCCAAAATATTTTTTCAGAGCTAGATGCAGAAAAAAATTATATTGTATTTGCAACCTGCTGGAGGTTAGTATAGATGGACTAATAGAACAAGTCCCACACACTGCTACAAGCCGAAATATTTTTTCAGAGCTAGATGGAGATAAAAATTATATTGAATTTGCAACCTGGTGGAGGTTAGTATAGATGGAGTAATAGAACAAGTCACACACACTGCTACAAGCTGAAATATTTTTTCAGAGCTAGATGCAGAAAAAAATGATATTGAATTTGCAACCTGGTGGAGGTTAATATAGATGGACTAATAGAACATGTCCCACACACTGCTACAAGCCAAAATATTTTTTCAGAGATAGATGCAGATAACAATTATATTGAATTTGCAACCTGGAGGAGGTTAGTATAGATGGACGAATAGAACAAGTCCCACACACTGCTACAAGCCGAAATATTTTTTGAGAGCTTGATGCAGAAAAAAAATTACATTGAATTTGCATCCTGATGGAGGTTAGTATAGATGGACTAATAGAACAAGTCCCACACACTACTGCAAGCCGAAATATTTTTTCAGAGCTAGATGCAGATAAAAATTTTATTGAATTTGCAACCTGGTGGAGGTTAGAATAGATGGACTAATAGAACAAGTCCCACACACTGCTACAAGCAGAAATATTTTTTCAGAGCTAGATGCAGAAAAAAATTATATTGAATTTGCAACCTGGTGGAGGTTAGTATAGATGGACTAATAGAACAAGTCCCACACACTGGTACAAGCTGAAATATTTTTTCAGAGCTAGATGCAGATAAAAATTATATTTAATTTGCAACCTGGTGGAGGTTAGTATAGATGGACTAATAGAACACGTCCCACACACTGCTACAAGCCAAAATATTTTTTCAGAGCTAGATGCAGATAAAAATTATATTGAATTTGCAACCAGGTGGAGGTTAATATATATAGACTAATAGAACAAGTCCCACACACTGCTACAAGCCGAAATATTTTTTCAGAGCTAGATGCAGATAAAAATTATATTGAATTTGCAACCTGGTGGAGGTTAGAATAGATGGACTAATAGATCAAGTCCCATACACTGCTACAAGCCGAAATATTTTTTCAGAGCTAGATGCAGATAAAAATTATATTGAATTTGCAACCTGGTGGAGGTTAGAATAGATGGACTAATAGATCAAGTCCCATAAACTTCTACAAGCCGAAATATTTTTTCAGAGCTAGATGCAGATAAAAATTATATTGAATTTGCAACCTGGTGGAGGTTAGTATAGATGGACTAATAGAACAAGTCCCACACACTGCTACAAGCCGAAATATTTTTTCAGAGCTAGATGCAGATAAAAATTATATTGAATTTGCAACCTGGTGGAGGTTAGTATAGATGGACTAATAGAACAAGTCCCACACACTGCTGCAAGCCGAAATATTTTTTCAGAGCTAGGTGCAGAAAAAAATTATATTGAATTTGCAACCTGGTGGAGGTTAGTATAGATGGACGAATAGAACAAGTCCCACACACTGCTACAAGCCAAAATATTTTTTCTGAGCTAGATGCAGATAAAAATTATATTGAATTTGCAACCTGGTGGATTTTAGTATAGATAGACAAAGAGAACAAGTCCCACACACTGCTACAAGCCAAAATATTTTTTCAGAGCTAGATGCACATAAAAATTATTGAATTTGCAACCTGGTGGAGGTTAGTATAGATGGACTAATAGAACAATTCCCACACACTTCTACAAGCCGAAATATTTTTTCAGAGCTAGATGCAGATGAAAATTATATTGAATTTGCAACCTGGTAGAGGTTAGTATAGATGGACTAATAGAAAAAGTCCCATACACTGCTACAAGCCGAAATATTTTTTCTGAGCTAGATGCAGATAAAAATTATATCAAATTTGTAACCTGGTGGAGGTTAGTATAGATGGACTAATAGAACAAGACCCACACACTGCTACAAGCCGAAATATTATTTCAGAGCTAGATACAGATAAAAATTATTTTGAATTTGCAACCTGATGGAGGTTAGTATAGATGGACTAATAGAACAAGTCCCACACACTGCTACAAGCCAAAATATTTTTTCAGAGCTAGATGCAGAAAAAAATTATACTGTATTTGCAACCTGCTGGAGGTTAGTATAGATGGACTAATAGAACAAGTCCCACACACTGCTACAAGCCGAAATATTTTTTCAGAGCTAGATGGAGATAAAAATTATATTGAATTTGCAACCTGGTGGAGGTTAGTATAGATGGAGTAATAGAACAAGTCACACACACTGCTACAAGCTGAAATATTTTTTCAGAGCTAGATGCAGAAAAAAATGATATTGAATTTGCAACCTGGTGGAGGTTAATATAGATGGACTAATAGAACATGTCCCACACACTGCTACAAGCCAAAATATTTTTTCAGAGCTAGATGCAGATAACAATTATATTGAATTTGCAACCTGGAGGAGGTTAGTATAGATGGACGAATAGAACAAGTCCCACACACTGCTACAAGCCGAAATATTTTTTCAGAGCTTGATGCAGAAAAAAAATTACATTGAATTTGCATCCTGGTGGAGGTTAGTATAGATGGACTAATAGAACAAGTCCCACACACTACTGCAAGCCGAAATATTTTTTCAGAGCTAGATGCAGATAAAAATTTTATTGAATTTGCAACCTGGTGGAGGTTAGAATAGATGGACTAATAGAACAAGTCCCACACACTGCTACAAGCAGAAATATTTTTTCAGAGCTAGATGCAGAAAAAAATTATATTGAATTTGCAACCTGGTGGAGGTTAGTATAGATGGACTAATAGAACAAGTCCCACACACTGGTACAAGCTGAAATATTTTTTCAGAGCTAGATGCAGATAAAAATTATATTTAATTTGCAACCTGGTGGAGGTTAGTATAGATGGACTAATAGAACACGTCCCACACACTGCTACAAGCCAAAATATTTTTTCAGAGCTAGATGCAGATAAAAATTATATTGAATTTGCAACCAGGTGGAGGTTAATATATATAGACTAATAGAACAAGTCCCACACACTGCTACAAGCCGAAATATTTTTTCAGAGCTAGATGCAGATAAAAATTATATTGAATTTGCAACCTGGTGGAGGTTAGAATAGATGGACTAATAGATCAAGTCCCATACACTGCTACAAGCCGAAATATTTTTTCAGAGCTAGATGCAGATAAAAATTATATTGAATTTGCAACCTGGTGGAGGTTAGAATAGATGGACTAATAGATCAAGTCCCATAAACTTCTACAAGCCGAAATATTTTTTCAGAGCTAGATGCAGATAAAAATTATATTGAATTTGCAACCTGGTGGAGGTTAGTATAGATGGACTAATAGAACAAGTCCCACACACTGCTACAAGCCGAAATATTTTTTCAGAGCTAGATGCAGATAAAAATTATATTGAATTTGCAACCTGGTGGAGGTTAGTATAGATGGACTAATAGAACAAGTCCCACACACTGCTGCAAGCCGAAATATTTTTTCAGAGCTAGGTGCAGAAAAAAATTATATTGAATTTGCAACCTGGTGGAGGTTAGTATAGATGGACGAATAGAACAAGTCCCACACACTGCTACAAGCCAAAATATTTTTTCTGAGCTAGATGCAGATAAAAATTATATTGAATTTGCAACCTGGTGGATTTTAGTATAGATAGACAAAGAGAACAAGTCCCACACACTGCTACAAGCCAAAATATTTTTTCAGAGCTAGATGCACATAAAAATTATTGAATTTGCAACCTGGTGGAGGTTAGTATAGATGGACTAATAGAACAATTCCCACACACTTCTACAAGCCGAAATATTTTTTCAGAGCTAGATGCAGATGAAAATTATATTGAATTTGCAACCTGGTAGAGGTTAGTATAGATGGACTAATAGAAAAAGTCCCATACACTGCTACAAGCCGAAATATTTTTTCTGAGCTAGATGCAGATAAAAATTATATCAAATTTGTAACCTGGTGGAGGTTAGTATAGATGGACTAATAGAACAAGACCCACACACTGCTACAAGCCGAAATATTATTTCAGAGCTAGATACAGATAAAAATTATTTTGAATTTGCAACCTGATGGAGGTTAGTATAGATGGACTAATAGAACAAGTCCCACACACTGCTACAAGCCAAAATATTTTTTCAGAGCTAGATGCAGAAAAAAATTATATTGTATTTGCAACCTGCTGGAGGTTAGTATAGATGGACTAATAGAACAAGTCCCACACACTGCTACAAGCCGAAATATTTTTTCAGAGCTAGATGGAGATAAAAATTATATTGAATTTGCAACCTGGTGGAGGTTAGTATAGATGGAGTAATAGAACAAGTCACACACACTGCTACAAGCTGAAATATTTTTTCAGAGCTAGATGCAGAAAAAAATGATATTGAATTTGCAACCTGGTGGAGGTTAATATAGATGGACTAATAGAACATGTCCCACACACTGCTACAAGCCAAAATATTTTTTCAGAGCTAGATGCAGATAACAATTATATTGAATTTGCAACCTGGAGGAGGTTAGTATAGATGGACGAATAGAACAAGTCCCACACACTGCTACAAGCCGAAATATTTTTTCAGAGCTTGATGCAGAAAAAAAATTACATTGAATTTGCATCCTGGTGGAGGTTAGTATAGATGGACTAATAGAACAAGTCCCACACACTACTGCAAGCCGAAATATTTTTTCAGAGCTAGATGCAGATAAAAATTTTATTGAATTTGCAACCTGGTGGAGGTTAGAATAGATGGACTAATAGAACAAGTCCCACACACTGCTACAAGCAGAAATATTTTTTCAGAGCTAGATGCAGAAAAAAATTATATTGAATTTGCAACCTGGTGGAGGTTAGTATAGATGGACTAATAGAACAAGTCCCACACACTGGTACAAGCTGAAATATTTTTTCAGAGCTAGATGCAGATAAAAATTATATTTAATTTGCAACCTGGTGGAGGTTAGTATAGATGGACTAATAGAACACGTCCCACACACTGCTACAAGCCAAAATATTTTTTCAGAGCTAGATGCAGATAAAAATTATATTGAATTTGCAACCAGGTGGAGGTTAATATATATAGACTAATAGAACAAGTCCCACACACTGCTACAAGCCGAAATATTTTTTCAGAGCTAGATGCAGATAAAAATTATATTGAATTTGCAACCTGGTGGAGGTTAGAATAGATGGACTAATAGATCAAGTCCCATACACTGCTACAAGCCGAAATATTTTTTCAGAGCTAGATGCAGATAAAAATTATATTGAATTTGCAACCTGGTGGAGGTTAGAATAGATGGACTAATAGATCAAGTCCCATAAACTTCTACAAGCCGAAATATTTTTTCAGAGCTAGATGCAGATAAAAATTATATTGAATTTGCAACCTGGTGGAGGTTAGTATAGATGGACTAATAGAACAAGTCCCACACACTGCTACAAGCCGAAATATTTTTTCAGAGCTAGATGCAGATAAAAATTATATTGAATTTGCAACCTGGTGGAGGTTAGTATAGATGGACTAATAGAACAAGTCCCACACACTGCTGCAAGCCGAAATATTTTTTCAGAGCTAGGTGCAGAAAAAAATTATATTGAATTTGCAACCTGGTGGAGGTTAGTATAGATGGACGAATAGAACAAGTCCCACACACTGCTACAAGCCAAAATATTTTTTCTGAGCTAGATGCAGATAAAAATTATATTGAATTTGCAACCTGGTGGATTTTAGTATAGATAGACAAAGAGAACAAGTCCCACACACTGCTACAAGCCAAAATATTTTTTCAGAGCTAGATGCACATAAAAATTATTGAATTTGCAACCTGGTGGAGGTTAGTATAGATGGACTAATAGAACAATTCCCACACACTTCTACAAGCCGAAATATTTTTTCAGAGCTAGATGCAGATGAAAATTATATTGAATTTGCAACCTGGTAGAGGTTAGTATAGATGGACTAATAGAAAAAGTCCCATACACTGCTACAAGCCGAAATATTTTTTCTGAGCTAGATGCAGATAAAAATTATATCAAATTTGTAACCTGGTGGAGGTTAGTATAGATGGACTAATAGAACAAGACCCACACACTGCTACAAGCCGAAATATTATTTCAGAGCTAGATACAGATAAAAATTATTTTGAATTTGCAACCTGATGGAGGTTAGTATAGATGGACTAATAGAACAAGTCCCACACACTGCTACAAGCCAAAATATTTTTTCAGAGCTAGATGCAGAAAAAAATTATATTGTATTTGCAACCTGCTGGAGGTTAGTATAGATGGACTAATAGAACAAGTCCCACACACTGCTACAAGCCGAAATATTTTTTCAGAGCTAGATGGAGATAAAAATTATATTGAATTTGCAACCTGGTGGAGGTTAGTATAGATGGAGTAATAGAACAAGTCACACACACTGCTACAAGCTGAAATATTTTTTCAGAGCTAGATGCAGAAAAAAATGATATTGAATTTGCAACCTGGTGGAGGTTAATATAGATGGACTAATAGAACATGTCCCACACACTGCTACAAGCCAAAATATTTTTTCAGAGCTAGATGCAGATAACAATTATATTGAATTTGCAACCTGGAGGAGGTTAGTATAGATGGACGAATAGAACAAGTCCCACACACTGCTACAAGCCGAAATAATTTTTCAGAGCTTGATGCAGAAAAAAAATTACATTGAATTTGCATCCTGGTGGAGGTTAGTATAGATGGACTAATAGAACAAGTCCCACACACTACTGCAAGCCGAAATATTTTTTCAGAGCTAGATGCAGATAAAAATTTTATTGAATTTGCAACCTGGTGGAGGTTAGAATAGATGGACTAATAGAACAAGTCCCACACACTGCTACAAGCAGAAATATTTTTTCAGAGCTAGATGCAGAAAAAAATTATATTGAATTTGCAACCTGGTGGAGGTTAGTATAGATGGACTAATAGAACAAGTCCCACACACTGGTACAAGCTGAAATATTTTTTCAGAGCTAGATGCAGATAAAAATTATATTTAATTTGCAACCTGGTGGAGGTTAGTATAGATGGACTAATAGAACACGTCCCACACACTGCTACAAGCCAAAATATTTTTTCAGAGCTAGATGCAGATAAAAATTATATTGAATTTGCAACCAGGAGGAGGTTAATATATAGAGACTAATAGAACAAGTCCCACACACTGCTACAAGCCGAAATAATTTTTCAGAGCTAGATGCAGATAAATATTATATTGAATTTGCAACCTGGTGGAGGTTAGAATAGATGGACTAATAGATCAAGTCCCATACACTGCTACAAGCCGAAATATTTTTTCAGAGCTAGATGCAGATAAAAATTATATTGAATTTGCAAGCTGGTGGAGGTTAGAATAGATGGACTAATAGATCAAGTCCCATAAACTGCTACAAGCCGAAATATTTTTTCAGAGCTAGATGCAGATAAAAATTATATTGAATTTGCAACCTGGTGGAGGTTAGTATAGATGGACTAATAGAACAAGTCCCACACACTGCTACAAGCCGAAATATTTTTTCAGAGCTAGATGCAGATAAAAATTATATTGAATTTGCAACCTGGTGGAGGTTAGTATAGATGGACAAATAGAACAAGTCCCACACACTGCTAAAAGCAGAAATATTTTTTCAGAGCTAGATGCAGAAAAAATTTTTATTGAATTTGCAACCTGGTGGAGGTTAGTATAGATGGACTAATAGAACAAGTCCCACGCACTGCTGCAAGCAGAAATATTTTTTCAGAGCTAGATGCTGAAAAAAATTATATTGAATTTGCAACCTAGTGGAGGTTAGTATAGATGGACTAATAGAACAAGTCCCACACACTGCTACAAGCCGAAATATTTTTTCAGAGCTAGATGCAGATAAAAATTATATTGAATTTGCAACCTGGTGGAGGTTAGTATAGATAGACTAATAGAACCAGTCCCACACACTGCTACAAGCCGAAATATTTTTTCAGAGCTAGGTGCAGATAAAAATTATATTGAATTTGCAACCTGGTGGAGGTTAGTATAGATGGACTAATGGAACAAATCACACACACTGCTACAAGCCAAAATCATTTTTCAGAGCTAAATGCAGAAAAAAATTGTATTGAATTTGCAACCTAGTGGAGGGTAGTATAGATGGACTAATAGAACAAGTCCCACACACTGCTACAAGCCGAAATATTTTTTCAGAGCTAGATGCAGATAAAAATTATATTGAATTTGCAACCTGGTGGAGGTTAGTATAGTTGGACTAAAAGAACAAGTCCCACACACTGCTCCAAGCCGAAATATTTTTTCAGAGCTAGATGCAGATAAAAATTATATTGAATTTGCAACCTGGTGGAGGTTAGTATAGATGGACTAATAGAACACGTCCCACACACTGCTACAAGCCAAAATATTTTTTCAGAGCTAGATGCAGATAAAAATTATATTGAATTTGCAACCAGGTGGAGGTTAATATATATAGACTAATAGAACAAGTCCCACACACTGCTACAAGCCGAAATATTTTTTCAGAGCTAGATGCAGATAAAAATTATATTGAATTTGCAACCTGGTGGAGGTTAGAATAGATGGACTAATATATCAAGTCCCATACACTGCTACAAGCGGAAATATTTTTTCAGAGCTAGATGCAGATAAAAATTATATTGAATTTGCAACCTGGTGGAGGTTAGTATAGATGGACTAATAGAACAAGTCCCACACACTGCTACAAGCCGAAATTTTTTTTCAGAGCTAGATGCAGATAAAAATTATATTGAATTTGCAACCTGGTGGAGGTTACTATAGATGGACAAATAGAACAAGTCCCACACACTGCTAAAAGCAGAAATATTTTTTCAGAGCTAGATGCAGAAAAAAATTATATTGAATTTGCAACCTGGTGGATTTTAGTATAGATGGACTAATAGAACAAGTCCCACGCACTGCTGCAAGCCGAAATATTTTTTCAGAGCTAGATGCTGAAAAAAATTATATTGAATTTGCAACCTAGTGGAGGTTAGTATAGATGGACTAATAGAACAAGTCCCACACACTGCTACAAGCCGAAATATTTTTTCAGAGCTAGATGCAGATAAAAATTATATTGAATTTGCAACCTGGTGGAGGTTAGTATACATAGACTAATAGAACCAGTCCCACACACTGCTACAAGCCGAAATATTTTTTCAGAGCTAGGTGCAGATAAAAATTATATTGAATTTGCAACCTGGTGGAGGTTAGTATAGATGGACTAATGGAACAAATCACACACACTGCTACAGGCCAAAATCATTTTTCAGAGCTAAATGCAGAAAAAAATTGTATTGAATTTGCAACCTGGTGGAGGGTAGTATAGATGGACTAATAAAACAAGTCCCACACTGCTACAAGCCGAAATATTTTTTCAGAGCTAGATGCAGATAAAAATTATATTGAATTTGCAACCTGGTGGAGGTTAGTATAGTTGGACTAAAAGAACAAGTCCCACACACTGCTCCAAGCCGAAATATTTATTCAGAGCTAGTTGCAGATAAAAATTATATTGAATTTGCAACCTGGTGGAGGTTAGTATAGATGGACTAATAGAACACGTCCCACACACTGCTACAAGCCAAAATATTTTTTCAGAGCTAGATGCAGATAAAAATTATATTGAATTTGCAACCAGGTGGAGGTTAATATATATAGACTAATAGAACAAGTCCCACACACTGCTACAAGCCGAAATATTTTTTCAGAGCTAGATGCAGATAAAAATTATATTGAATTTGCAACCTGGTGGAGGTTAGAATAGATGGACTAATAGATCAAGTCCCATACACTGCTACAAGCTGAAATATTTTTTCAGAGCTAGATGCAGATAAAAATTATATTGAATTTGCAACCTGGTGGAGGTTAGTATAGATGGACTAATAGAACAAGTCCCACACACTGCTACAAGCCGAAATATTTTTTCAGAGCTAGATGCAGATAAAAATTATATTGAATTTGCAACCTGGTGGAGGTTAGTATAGATGGACAAATAGAACAAGTCCCACACACTGCTAAAAGTAGAAATATTTTTTCAGAGCTAGATGCAGAAAAAAATTATATTGAATTTGCAACCTGGTGGAGGTTAGTATAGATGGACTAATAGAACAAGTCCCACACACTGCTGCAAGCTGAAATATTTTTTCAGAGCTAGATGCTGAAAAAAATTATATTGAATTTGCAACCTAGTGGAGGTTAGTATAGATGGACTAATAGAACAAGTCCCACACACTGCTACAAGCCGAAATATTTTTTCAGAGCTAGATGCAGATAAAAATTATATTGAATTTGCAACCTGGTGGAGGTTAGTATACATAGACTAATAGAACCAGTCACACACACTGCTACAAGCCGAAATATTTTTTCAGAGCTAGGTGCAGATAAAAATTATATTGAATTTGCAACCTGGTGGAGGTTAGTATAGATGGACTAATGGAACAAATCACACACACTGCTACAAGCCAAAATCATTTTTCAGAGCTAAATGCAGAAAAAAATTGTATTGAATTTGCAACCTAGTGGAGGGTAGTATAGATGGACTAATAGAACAAGTCCCACACACTGCTACAAGCCGAAATATTTTTTCAGAGCTAGATGCAGATAAAAATTATATTGAATTTGCAACCTGGTGGAGGTTAGTATAGTTGGACTAAAAGAACAAGTCCCACACACTGCTCCAAGCCGAAATATTTTTTCAGAGCTAGATGCAGATAAAAATTATATTGAATTTGCAACCTGGTGGAGGTTAGTATAGCTGGACTAATAGAACAAGTCCCACACACTGCTACAAGCCAAAATATTTTTTCAGAGCTAGATGCAGAAAAAAATTATATTGAATTTGCAACCTGGTGGAGGTTAGTATAGATGGACTAATAGAACAAGTCCCACACACTGCCTCAAGCCGAAATATTTTTTCAGAGCTAGATGCAGATAAAAATTATATTGAATTTGCAAGCTGGTGGAGGCTAATATATATAGACTAATAGAACAAGTCCCACACACTGCTACAAGCCGAAATATTTTTTCAGAGCTAGATGCAGATAAAAATTATATTGAATTTGCAACCTGGTGGAGGTTAGTATAGATGGACTAATAGAACAAGTCCCACACACTGCTACAAGCCAAAATATTTTTTCAGAGCTGGATGCAGAAAAAAATTATATTGTATTTGCAACCTGGTGGAGGTTAGTATAGATGGACTAATAGAACAAGTCCCACACACTGCTACAAGCCAAAATATTTTTTCAGAGCTAGATGCAGAAAAAAATTATATTTAATTTGCAACCTGGTGGAGGTTAGTATAGATGAACTAATAGAACAAGTCTCACACACTGCTACAAGCCAAAATATTTTTTCAGAGCTAGATGCAGATAAAAATTATATTGAATTTGCAACCTGGTGGAGGTTAGTATACATAGACTAATAGAACCAGTCCCACACACTGCTCCAAGCCGAAATATTTTTTCAGAGCTAGGTGCAGATAAAAATTATATTGAATTTGCAACCTGGTGGAGGTTAGTATAGATGGACTAATGGAACAAATCACACACACTGCTACAAGCCAAAATCATTTTTCAGAGCTAAATGCAGAAAAAAATTGTATTGAATTTGCAACCTAGTGGAGGGTAGTATAGATGGACTAATAGAACAAGTCCCACACACTGCTACAAGCCGAAATATTTTTTCTGAGCTAGATGCAGATAAAAATTATATTGAATTTGCAACCTGGTAGAGGTTAGTATAGATGGACTAATAGAAAAAGTCCCACACACTGCTACAAGCCGAAATATTTTTTCTGAGCTAGATGCACATAAAAATTATATCGAATTTGTAACCTGGTGGAGGTTAGTATAGATGGACTAATAGAACAAGACCCACACACTGCTACAAGCCGAAATATTATTTCAGAGCTAGATACAGATAAAAATTATATTGAATTTGCAACCTGATGGAGGTTAGTATAGATGGACTAATAGAACAAGTCCCACACACTGCAACAAGCCAAAATATTTTTTCAGAGCTAGATGCAGATAAAAATTATATTGAATTTGCAACCAGGTGGAGGTTAATATATATAGACTAATAGAACAAGTCCCACACACTGCTACAAGCCGAAATATTTTTTCAGAGCTAGATGCAGATAAAAATTATATTGAATTTGCAACCTGGTGGAGGTTAGAATAGATGGACTAATATATCAAGTCCCATACACTGCTACAAGCCGAAATATTTTTTCAGAGCTAGATGCAGATAAGAATTATATTGAATTTGCAACCTGGTGGAGGTTAGTATAGATGGACTAATAGAACAAGTCCCACACACTGCTACAAGCCGAAATATTTTTTCAGAGCTAGATGCAGATAAAGATTATATTGAATTTGCAAACCTGGTGGAGGTTAGTATAGATGGAAAAATAGAACAAGTCCCACACACTGCTAAAAGCAGAAATATTTTTTCAGAGCTAGATGCAGAAAAAAATTATATTGAGTTTGCAACCTGGTGGAGGTTAGTATAGATGGACTAATAGAACAAGTCCCACGCACTGCTGCAAGCCGAAATATTTTTTCAGAGCTAGATGCTGAAAAAAATTTTATCGAATTTGCAACCTAGTGGAGGTTAGTATAGATGGACTAATAGAACAAGTCAGACACACTGCTACAAGCCGAAATATTTTTTCAGAGCTAGATGCAGATAAAAATTATATTGAATTTGCAACCTGGTGGAGGTTAGTATACATAGACTAATAGAACCAGTCCCACACACTGTTACAAGCCGAAATATTTTTTCATAGCTAGGTGCAGATAAAAATTATATTGAATTTGCAACCTGGTGGAGGTTAGTATAGATGGACTAATGGAACAAATCACACACACTTCTACAAGCCAAAATCATTTTTCAGAGCTAAATGCAGAAAAAAATTGTATTGAATTTGCAACCTGGTAGAGGGTAGTATAGATGGACTAATAAAACAAGTCCCACACACTGCTACAAGCCGAAATATTTTTTCAGTGCTAGATGCAGATAAAAATTATATTGAATTTGCAACCTGGTGGAGGTTAGTATAGTTGGACTAAAAGAACAAGTCCCACACACTGCTCCAAGCCGAAATATTTTTTCAGAGCTAGTTGCAGATCAAAATTATATTGAATTTGCAACCTGGTGGAGGTTAGTATAGATGGACTAATAGAACACGTCCCACACACTGCTACAAGCCAAAATATTTTTTCAGAGCTAGATGCAGATAAAAATTATATTGAATTTGCAACCAGGTGGAGGTTAATATACATAGACTAATAGAACAAGTCCCACACACTGCTACAAGCCGAAATATTTTTTCAGAGCTAGATGCAGATAAAAATTATATTGAATTTGCAACCTGGTGGAGGTTAGAATAGATGGACTAATACATCAAGTCCCATACACTGCTACAAGCCGAAATATTTTTTCAGAGCTAGATGCAGATAAAAATTATATTGAATTTGCAACCTGGTGGAGGTTAGTATAGATGGACAAATAGAACAAGTCCCACACACTGCTAAAAGCAGAAATATTTTTTCAGAGCTAGATGCAGAAAAAAATTATATTGAGTTTGCAACCTGGTGGAGGTTAGTATAGATGGACTAATAGAACAAGTCCCACGCACTGCTGCAAGCCGAAATATTTTTTCAGAGCTAGATGCTGAAAAAAATTATATTGAATTTGCAACCTAGTGGAGGTTAGTATAGATGGACTAATAGAACAAGTCCCACACACTGCTACAAGCCGAAATATTTTTTCAGAGCTAGATGCAGATAAAAATTATATTGAATTTGCAACCTGGTGGAGGTTAGTATACATAGACTAATAGAACCAGTCCCACACACTGTTACAAGCCGAAATATTTTTTCAGAGCTAGGTGCAGATAAAAATTATATTGAATTTGCAACCTGGTGGAGGTTAGTATAGATGGACTAATGGAACAAATCACACACACTGCTACAAGCCAAAATCATTTTTCAGAGCTAAATGCAGAAAAAAATTGTATTGAATTTGCAACCTGGTGGAGGGTAGTATAGATGGACTAATAAAACAAGTCCCACACACTGCTACAAGCCGAAATATTTTTTCAGTGCTAGATGCAGATAAAAATTATATTGAATTTGCAACCTGGTGGAGGTTAGTATAGTTGGACTAAAAGAACAAGTCCCACACACTGCTACAAGCCGAAATATTTTTTCTGAGCTAGATGCAGATAAAAATTATAATGAATTTGCAACCTGGTGGAGGTTAGTATAGATGGACTAATAGAACAAGTTCCACAAACTGATACAACCAGAAATGTTTTTTTCAAAGCTAGATGCAGTTAAAAATTATATTGAATTTGCAACCTGGTGTAGGTTAGTATAGATGGACAAATAGAACAAGTCCCACACACTGCTGCAAGCCAAAATATTTTTTCAGAGCTAGATGCAGAAAAAAATTATATTGAATTTGCAACCTGGTGGAGGTTAGTATAGATGGACTAATAGAACAAGTCCCACACACTGCTACAAACCGAAATATTTTTTCAGAGCTAGATGCAGATAAAAATTATATTGAATTTGCAACCTGGTGGATTTTAGTATAGATAGACAAATAGAACAAGTCCCACACAATGCTACAAGCCGAAATATTTTTTCAGAGCTAGATGCACATAAAAATTATATTGAATTTGCAACCTGGTGGAGGTTAGTATAGATGGACTAATAGAACAAGTCCCACACACTGCTACAATCCGAAATATTTTTTCAGAGCTACATGCAGATAAAAATTATATTGAATTTGCAACCTGGTGGAGGTTAGTATAGATGGACTAAAATAACACGTCCCACACACTGCTACAAGTCGAAATATTTTTTCAGAGCTAGATGCAGAAAAAAATTATATTAAATTTGCAACCTGGTGGAGGTTAGTATAGATGGATTAATAGCACAAGTCCCACACATTGCTACAAGCCAAAATATTTTTACAGATCTAGATGCAGATAAAAATTATATTGAATTTGCAAACTGGTGGAGGTTAGTATAGATGGACTAATAGAACAAGTCCCACACACTGCTGCAAGCAAAAATATTTTTTCAGAGCTAGATGCAGATAAAAATTATATTGAATTTGCAACCTGGTGGAGGTTAGTATAGATAGACTAATAGAACAAGTCCCACACACTGCTACAAGCCGAAATATTTTTTCAGAGCTAGATGCAGATAAAAATTATATTGAATTTGCAACCTGGTGGAGGTTAGTATAGATGGACTAATAGAACAAATCACACACACTGCTAAAAGCCAAAATCTTTTTTCAGAGCTAAATGCAGAAAAAAATTATATTGAATTTGCAACCTGTTGGAGGTTAGTATAGATGGACAAATAGAACAAGTCCCACACACTGCTACAAGCCGAAATATTTTTTCAGAGCTAGATGAAGATAAAAATTATATTGAATTTGCAACCTGGTGGAGGTTAGTATAGATGGACTAATAGAACAAGTCCCTCACACTGCTACAAGCCGAAATATTTTTTCAGAGCTAGATGCAGATAAAAATTATATTGAATTTGCAACCTGGTGGAGGTTAGTATAGATGGACTAATAGAACAAGTCACACACACTGCTACAAGCCAAAATATTTTTTCAGAGCTAGATGCAGAAAAAAATTATATTGAATTTGCAACCTGGTGGAGGTTAGTATAGATGGACTAATAGAACAAGTCCCACACACTGCTACAAGCCGAAATATTTTTTCAGAGCTAGATGCAGATAAAAATTATATTGAATTTGCAACCTGGTGGATTTTAGTATAGATAGACAAATAGAACAAGTCCCACACACTGCTACAAGCCGAAATATTTTTTCAGAGCTAGATGCACATAAAAATTATATTGAATTTGCAAACTGGTGGAGGTTAGTATAGATGGACTAATAGAACAAGTCCCACACACTGCTACAATCCGAAATATTTTTTCAGAACTAGATGCAGATAAAAATTAAATTGAATTTGCAACCTGGTGGAGGTTAGTATAGATGGACTAATAGAACAAGTCCCACACACTGCTACAATCCGAAATATTTTTTCAGAACTAGATGCAGATAAAAATTATATTGAATTTGAAACCTGGTGGAGGTTAGTATAGATAGACTAATAGAACAAGTCCCACACACTGCTACAAGCCGAAATATTTTTTCAGAGCTAGATGCAGATAAAAATTATATTGAATTTGCAACCTGGTGGAGGTTATTATAGATGGACTAATAGAACAAATCACACACACTGCTACAAGCCAAAATCTTTTTTCAGAGCTAAATGCAGAAAAAAATTATATTAAATTTGCAACCTGGTGGAGGTTAGTATAGATGGACTAATAGAACAAGTCCCACACACTGCTACAAGCCGAAATATTTTTCAAGAGCTAGATGCAGATAAAAATTATATTGAATTTGCAACCTGGTGGAGGTTTGTATAGTTGGACTAATAGAACAAGTCCCACACACTGCTCCAAGCCGAAATATTTTTTCAGAGCTAGATGCAGATAAAAATTATATTGAATTTGCAACCTGTTGGGGGTTAGTATAGATGGACTAATAGAAGAAGTCCCACACACTGCTACAAGCCGAAATATTTTTTCAGAGCTAGATGCAGATAAAAATTATATTGAATTTGCAACCTGGTGGAGGTTAGTATAGATGGACTAATAGAACAAGTCCCACACACTGCTACAAGCCAAAATATTTTTTCAGAACTAGATGCAGATAAAAATTATATTGAATTTGCAACCTGGTGGATTTTAGTATAGATAGACAAATAGAACAAGTCCCACACACTGCTACAAGCCGAAATATTTTTTCAGAGCTAGATGCACATAAAAATTATATTGAATTTGCAACCTGGTGGAGGTTAGTATAGATGGACTAATAGAACAAGTCCCACACACTGCTGCAAGCCGAAATATTTTTTCAGAGCCAGATGCAGATAAAAATTATATTGAATTTGCAACCTGGTGGAGGTTAGTATAGATAGACTAATTGTATAAGTCCCACACACTGCTACAAGCCGAAATAATTTTTCAGAGCTAGATGCAGATAAAAATTATATTGAATTTGCAACCTGGTGGAGGTTAGTATAGATGGACTAATAGAACAAATCACACACACTGCTAAAAGCCAAAATCTTTTTTCAGAGCTAGATGCAGAAAAAAATTATATTGAATTTGCAACCTGGTGGAGGTTAGTATAGATGGACTAATAGAACAAGTCCCACACACTGCTACAAGCCGAAATATTTTTTCAGAGCTAGATGCAGATAAAAATTATATTGAATTTGCAACCTGGTGGATCTTAGTATAGATAGACAAATAGAACAAGTCCCACACACTGCTACAAGCCGAAATATTTTTTCAGAGCTAGATGCACATAAAAATTATATTGAATTTGCAAACTGGTGGAGGTTAGTATAGATGGACTAATAGAACAAGTCCCACACACTGCTACAATCCGAAATATTTTTTCAGAACTAGATGCAGATAAAAATTAAATTGAATTTGCAACCTGGTGGAGGTTAGTATAGATGGACTAATAGAACAAGTCCCACACACTGCTACAATCCGAAATATTTTTTCAGAACTAGATGCAGATAAAAATTATATTGAATTTGAAACCTGGTGGAGGTTAGTATAGATAGACTAATAGAACAAGTCCCACACACTGCTACAAGCCGAAATATTTTTCAAGAGCTAGATGCAGAAAAAAATTATATTGAATTTGCAACCTGGTGGAGGTTTGTATAGTTGGACTAATAGAACAAGTCCCACACACTGCTCCAAGCCGAAATATTTTTTCAGAGCTAGATGCAGATAAAAATTATATTGAATTTGCAACCTGTTGGGGGTTAGTATAGATGGACTAATAGAACAAGTCCCACACACTGCTACAAGCCGAAATATTTTTTCAGAGCTAGATGCAGATAAAAATTATATTGAATTTGCAACCTGGTGGAGGTTAGTATAGATGGACTAATAGAACAAGTCCCACACACTGCTACAAGCCAAAATATTTTTTCAGAACTAGATGCAGATAAAAATTATATTGAATTTGCAACCTGGTGGATTTTAGTATAGATAGACAAATAGAACAAGTCCCACACACTGCTACAAGCCGAAATATTTTTTCAGAGCTAGATGCACATAAAAATTATATTGAATTTGCAACCTGGTGGAGGTTAGTATAGATGGACTAATAGAACAAGTCCCACACACTGCTGCAAGCCGAAATATTTTTTCAGAGCCAGATGCAGATAAAAATTATATTGAATTTGCAACCTGGTGGAGGTTAGTATAGATAGACTAATAGAATAAGTCCCACACACTGCTACAAGCCGAAATATTTTTTCAGAGCTAGATGCAGATAAAAATTATATTGAATTTGCAACCTGGTGTAGGTTAGTATAGATGGACTAATAGAACAAGTCCCACACACTGCTGCAAGCCAAAATATTTTTTCAGAGCTAGATGCTGAAAAAAATTATATTGAATTTGCAACCTGGTGGAGGTTAGTATAGATGGACTAATAGAACAAGTCCCACACACTGCTACAAACCGAAATATTTTTTCAGAGCTAGATGCAGATAAAAATTATATTGAATTTGCAACCTGGTGTAGGTTAGTATAGATGGACTAAAATAACACGTCCCACACACTGCTACAAGTCGAAATATTTTTTCAGAGCTAGATGCAGAAAAAAATTATATTAAATTTGCAACCTGGTGGAGGTTAGTATAGATGGATTAATAGAACAAGTCCCACACATTGCTACAAGCCAAAATATTTTTACAGATCTAGATGCAGATAAAAATTATATTGAATTTGCAAACTGGTGGAGGTTAGTATAGATGGACTAATAGATCAAATCACACACACTGCTAAAAGCCGAAATCTTTTTTCAGAGCTAAATGCAGAAAAAAATTATATTGAATTTGCAACCTGGTGGAGGTTAGTATAGATGGACAAATAGAACAAGTCCCACACACTGCTACAAGCCGAAATATTTTTTCAGAGCTAGATGCAGATAAAAATTATATTGAATTTGCAACCTGGTGGAGGTTAGTATAGATGGACTAATAGAACAAGTCCCTCACACTGCTACAAGCCGAAATATTTTTTCAGAGCTAGATGCAGATAAAAATTATATTGAATTTGCAACCTGGTGGAGGTTAGTATAGATGGACTAATAGAACAAGTCACACACACTGCTACAATCCGAAATATTTTTTCAGAACTAGATGCTGATAAAAATTATATTGAATTTGAAACCTGGTGGAGGTTAGTATAGATAGACTAATAGAACAAGTCCCACACACTGCTACAAGCCTAAATATTTTTTCAGAGACAGATGCAGATAAAAATTATATTGAATTTGCAACCTGGTGGAGGTTATTATAGATGGACTAATAGAACAAATCACACACACTGCTACAAGCCAAAATCTTTTTTCAGAGCTAAATGCAGAAAAAAATTATATTGAATTTGCAACCTGGTGGAGGTTAGTATAGATGGACTAATAGAACAAGTCCCACACACTGCTACAAGCCGAAATATTTTTTCAGAGCTAGATGCAGATAAAAATTATATTGAATTTGCAACCTGGTGGAGGTTATTATAGATGGACTAATAGAACAAATCACACACACTGCTACAAGCCAAAATCTTTTTTCAGAGCTAAATGAAGAAAAAAATTATATTGAATTTGCAACCTGGTGGAGGTTAGTATAGATGGACTAATAGAACAAGTCACACACACTGCTACAATCCGAAATATTTTTTCAGAACTAGATGCTGATAAAAATTATATTGAATTTGAAACCTGGTGGAGGTTAGTATAGATAGACTAATAGAACAAGTCCCACACACTGCTACAAGCCTAAATATTTTTTCAGAGACAGATGCAGATAAAAATTATATTGAATTTGCAACCTGGTGGAGGTTATTATAGATGGACTAATAGAACAAATCACACACACTGCTACAAGCCAAAATCTTTTTTCAGAGCTAAATGCAGAAAAAAATTATATTGAATTTGCAACCTGGTGGAGGTTAGTATAGATGGACTAATAGAACAAGTCCCACACACTGCTACAAGCCGAAATATTTTTTCAGAGCTAGATGCAGATAAAAATTATATTGAATTTGCAACCTGGTGGAGGTTATTATAGATGGACTAATAGAACAAATCACACACACTGCTACAAGCCAAAATCTTTTTTCAGAGCTAAATGCAGAAAAAAATTATATTGAATTTGCAACCTGGTGGAGGTTAGTATAGATGGACTAATAGAACAAGTCCCACACACTGCTACAAGCCGAAATATTTTTTCAGAGCTAGATGCAGATAAAAATTATATTGAATTTGCAACCTGGTGGAGGTTAGTATAGTTAGACTAATAGAACAAGTCCCACACACTGCTCCAAGCCGAAATATTTTTTCAGAGCTAGATGCAGATAAAAATTATATTGAATTTGCAACCTGTTGGGGGTTAGTATAGATGGACTAATAGAACAAGTCCCACACACTGCTACAAGCCGAAATATTTTTTCAGAGCTTGATGCAGATAAAAATTATATTGAATTTGCAACCTGGTGGAGGTTAGTATAGATGGACTAATAGAACAAGTCCCACACACTGCTGCAAGCCGAAATATTTTTTCAGAGCTAGATGCAGAAAAAAATTATATTGAATTTGCAACCTGGTGGAGGTTAGTATAGATGGATTAATAGAACAAGTCCCACACACTGCTACAAGCCGAAATATTGTTTCAGAACTAGATGCAGATAAAAATTATATTGAATTTGCAACCTGGTGGATTTTAGTATAGATAGACAAATAGAACAAGTCCCACACACTGCTACAAGCCGAAATATTTTTTCAGAGCTAGATGCACATAAAAATTTTATTGAATTTGCAACCTGGTGGAGGTTAGTATAGATGGACTAATAGAACAAGTCCCACACACTGCTACAAACCGAAATATTTTTTCAGAGCTAGATGCAGATAAAAATTATATTGAATTTGCAACCTGGTGTAGGTTAGTATAGGTGGACTGAAATAACACGTCCCACACACTGCTACAAGTCGAAATATTTTTTCAGAGCTAGATGCAGAAAAAAATTATATTAAATTTGCAACCTGGTGGAGGTTAGTATAGATGGATTAATAGAACAAGTCCCACACGTTGCTACAAGCCAAAATATTTTTACAGATCTAGATGCAGATAAAAATTATATTGAATTTGCAAACTGGTGGAGGTTAGTATAGATGGACTAATAGAACAAATCACACACACTGCTAAAAGCCAAAATCTTTTTTCAGAGCTAAATGCAGAAAAAAATTATATTGAATTTGCAACCTGGTGGAAGTTAGTATAGATGGACAAATAGAACAAGTCCCACACACTGCTACAAGCCGAAATATTTTTTCAGAGCTAGATGCAGATAAAAATTATATTGAATTTGCAACCTGGTGGATGTTAGTATAGATGGACTAATAGAACAAGTCCCTCACACTGCTACAAGCCGAAATATTTTTTCAGAGCTAGATGCAGATAAAAATTATATTGAATTTGCAACCTGGTGGAGGTTAGTATAGATGGACTAATAGAACAAGTCCCACACACTGCTACAATCCGAAATATTTTTTCAGAACTAGATGCAGATAAAAATTATATTGAATTTGCAACCTGGTGGAGGTTAGTTTAGATGGACTAATAGAACAAGTCCCACACACTGCTACAATCCGAAATATTTTTTCAGAACTAGATGCAGATAAAAATTATATTGAATTTAAAACCTGGTGGAGGTTAGTATAGATAGACTAATAGAACAAGTCCCACACACTGCTACAAGCCTAAATATTTTTTCAGAGATAGATGCAGATAAAAATTATATTGAATTTGCAACCTGGTGGAGATTATTATAGATGGACTAATAGAACAAATCACACACACTGCTACAAGCCAAAATCTTTTTTCAGAGCTAAATGCAGAAAAAAATTATATTGAATTTGCAACCTGGTGGAGGTTAATATAGATGGACTAATAGAACAAGTCCCACACACTGCTACAAGCCAAAATATTTTTTCAGAGCTAGATGCAGATAAAAATTATATTGAATTTGCAACCTGGTGGAGGTTATTATAGATGGACTAATAGAACAAATCACACACACTGCTACAAGCCAAAATCTTTTTTCAGAGCTAAATGCAGAAAAAAATTATATTGAATTTGCAACCTGGTGGAGGTTAGTATAGATGGACTAATAGAACAAGTCCCACACACTGCTACAAGCCGAAATATTTTTTCAGAGCTAGATGCAGATAAAAATTATATTGAATTTGCAACCTGGTGGAGGTTAGTATAGTTAGACTAATAGAACAAGTCCCACACACTGCTCCAAGCCGAAATATTTTTTCAGAGCTAGATGCAGATAAAAATTATATTGAATTTGCAACCTGTTGGGGGTTAGTATAGATGGACTAATAGAACAAGTCCCACACACTGCTACAAGCCGAAATATTTTTTCAGAGCTAGATGCAGATAAAAATTATATTGAATTTGCAACCTGGTGGAGGTTAGTATAGATGGACTAATAGAACAAGTCCCACACACTGCTGCAAGCCGAAATATTTTTTCAGAGCTAGATGCAGAAAAAAATTATATTGAATTTGCAACCTGGTGGAGGTTAGTATAGATGGACTAATAGAACAAGTCCCACACACTGCTACAAGCCGAAATATTTTTTCAGAACTAGATGCAGATAAAAATTATATTGAATTTGCAACCTGGTGGATTTTAGTATAGATAGACAAATAGAACAAGTCCCACACACTGCTACAAGCCGAAATATTTTTTCAGAGCTAGATGCAGATAAAAATTATATTGAATTTGCAACCTGGTGGAGGTTATTATAGATGGACTAATAGAACAAATCACACACACTGCTACAAGCCAAAATCTTTTTTCAGAGCTAAATGCAGAAAAAAATTATATTGAATTTGCAACCTGGTGGAGGTTAGTATAGATGGACTAATAGAACAAGTCCCACACACTGCTACAAGCCGAAATATTTTTTCAGAGCTAGATGCAGATAAAAATTATATTGAATTTGCAACCTGGTGGAGGTTAGTATAGTTAGACTAATAGAACAAGTCCCACACACTGCTCCAAGTCGAAATATTTTTTCAGAGCTAGATGCAGATAAAAATTATATTGAATTTGCAACCTGTTGGGGGTTAGTATAGATGGACTAATAGAACAAGTCCCACACACTGCTACAAGCCGAAATATTTTTTCAGAGCTTGATGCAGATAAAAATTATATTGAATTTGCAACCTGGTGGAGGTTAGTATAGATGGACTAATAGAACAAGTCCCACACACTGCTGCAAGCCGAAATATTTTTTCAGAGCTAGATGCAGAAAAAAATTATATTGAATTTGCAACCTGGTGGAGGTTAGTATAGATGGACTAATAGAACAAGTCCCACACACTGCTACAAGCCGAAATATTTTTTCAGAACTAGATGCAGATAAAAATTATATTGAATTTGCAACCTGGTGGATTTTAGTATAGATAGACAAATAGAACAAGTCCCACACACTGCTACAAGCCGAAATATTTTTTCAGAGCTAGATGCACATAAAAATTTTATTGAATTTGCAACCTGGTGGAGGTTAGTATAGATGGACTAATAGAACAAATCCCACACACTGCTACAAACCGAAATATTTTTTCAGAGCTAGATGCAGATAAAAATTATATTGAATTTTCAACCTGGTGTAGGTTAGTATAGATGGACTAAAATAACACGTCCCACACACTGCTACAAGTCGAAATATTTTTTCAGAGCTAGATCCAGAAAAAAATTATATTAAATTTGCAACCTGGTGGAGGTTAGTATAGATGGATTAATAGAACAAGTCCCACACATTGCTACAAGCCAAAATATTTTTACAGATCTAGATGCAGATAAAAATTATATTGAATTTGCAAACTGGTGGAGGTTAGTATAGATGGACTAATAGAACAAATCACACACACTGCTAAAAGCCAAAATCTTTTTTCAGAGCTAAATGCAGATAAAAATTATATTGAATTTGCAACCTGGTGGAGGTTAGTATAGTTAGACTAATAGAACAAGTCCCACACACTGCTCCAAGCCGAAATATTTTTTCAGAGCTAGATGCAGATAAAAATTATATTGAATTTGCAACCTGTTGGGGGTTAGTATAGATGGACTAATAGAACAAGTCCCACACACTGCTACAAGCCAAAATATTTTTTCAGAGCTAGATGCAGATAAAAATTATATTGAATTTGCAACCTGGTGGAGGTTAGTATAGATGGACTAATAGAACAAGTCCCACACACTGCTGCAAGCCGAAATATTTTTTCAGAGCTAGATGCAGAAAAAAATTATATTGAATTTGCAACCTGGTGGAGGTTAGTATAGATGGACTAATAGAACAAGTCCCACACACTGCTACAAGCCGAAATATTTTTTCAGAACTAGATGCAGATAAAAATTATATTGAATTTGCAACCTGGTGGATTTTAGTATAGATAGACAAATAGAACAAGTCCCACACACTGCTACAAGCCGAAATATTTTTTCAGAGCTAGATGCAGATAAAAATTATATTGAATTTGCAACCTGGTGGAGGTTATTATAGATGGACTAATAGAACAAATCACACACACTGATACAAGCCAAAATCTTTTTTCAGAGCTAAATGCAGAAAAAAATTATATTGAATTTGCAACCTGGTGGAGGTTAGTATAGATGGACTAATAGAACAAGTCCCACACACTGCTACAAGCCGAAATATTTTTTCAGAGCTAGATGCAGATAAAAATTATATTGAATTTGCAACCTGGTGTAGGTTAGTATAGGTGGACTGAAATAACACGTCCCACACACTGCTACAAGTCGAAATATTTTTTCAGAGCTAGATGCAGAAAAAAATTATATTAAATTTGCAACCTGGTGGAGGTTAGTATAGATGGATTAATAGAACAAGTCCCACACATTGCTACAAGCCAAAATATTTTTACAGATCTAGATGCAGATAAAAATTATATTGAATTTGCAAACTGGTGGAGGTTAGTATAGATGGACTAATAGAACAAATCACACACACTGCTAAAAGCCAAAATCTTTTTTCAGAGCTAAATGCAGAAAAAAATTATATTGAATTTGCAACCTGGTGGAAGTTAGTATAGATGGACAAATAGAACAAGTCCCACACACTGCTACAAGCTGAAATATTTTTTCAGAGCTAGATGCAGATAAAAATTATATTGAATTTGCAACCTGGTGGAGGTTAGTATAGATGGACTAATAGAACAAGTCACACACACTGCTACAATCCGAAATATTTTTTCAGAACTAGATGCAGATAAAAATTATATTGAATTTGCAACCTGGTGGAGGTTAGTTTAGATGGACTAATAGAACAAGTCCCACACACTGCTACAATCCGAAATATTTTTTCAGAACTAGATGCAGATAAAAATTATATTGAATTTAAAACCTGGTGGAGGTTAGTATAGATAGACTAATAGAACAAGTCCCACACACTGCTACAAGCCTAAATATTTTTTCAGAGATAGATGCAGATAAAAATTATATTGAATTTGCAACCTGGTGGAGATTATTATAGATGGACTAATAGAACAAATCACACACACTGCTACAAGCCAAAATCTTTTTTCAGAGCTAAATGCAGAAAAAAATTATATTGAATTTGCAACCTGGTGGAGGTTAGTATAGATGGACTAATAGAACAAGTCCCACACACTGCTACAAGCCAAAATATTTTTTCAGAGCTAGATGCAGATAAAAATTATATTGAATTTGCAACCTGGTGGAGGTTATTATAGATGGACTAATAGAACAAATCACACACACTGCTACAAGCCAAAATCTTTTTTCAGAGCTAAATGCAGAAAAAAATTATATTGAATTTGCAACCTGGTGGAGGTTAGTATAGATGGACTAATAGAACAAGTCCCACACACTGCTACAAGCCGAAATATTTTTTCAGAGCTAGATGCAGATAAAAATTATATTGAATTTGCAACCTGGTGGAGGTTAGTATAGTTAGACTAATAGAACAAGTCCCACACACTGCTACAAGCCGAAATATTTTTTCAGAGCTAGATGCAGATAAAAATTATATTGAATTTGCAACCTGTTGGGGGTTAGTATAGATGGACTAATAGAACAAGTCCCACACACTGCTACAAGCCGAAATATTTTTTCAGAGCTAGATGCAGATAAAAATTATATTGAATTTGCAACCTGGTGGAGGTTAGTATAGATGGACTAATAGAACAAGTCCCACACACTGCTGCAAGCCGAAATATTTTTTCAGAGCTAGATGCAGAAAAAAATTATATTGAATTTGCAACCTGGTGGAGGTTAGTATAGATGGACTAATAGAACAAGTCCCACACACTGCTACAAGCCGAAATATTTTTTCAGAACTAGATGCAGATAAAAATTATATTGAATTTGCAACCTGGTGGATTTTAGTATAGATAGACAAATAGAACAAGTCCCACACACTGCTACAAGCCGAAATATTTTTTCAGAGCTAGATGCAGATAAAAATTATATTGAATTTGCAACCTGGTGGAGGTTATTATAGATGGACTAATAGAACAAATCACACACACTGCTACAAGCCAAAATCTTTTTTCAGAGCTAAATGCAGAAAAAAATTATATTGAATTTGCAACCTGGTGGAGGTTAGTATAGATGGACTAATAGAACAAGTCCCACACACTGCTACAAGCCGAAATATTTTTTCAGAGCTAGATGCAGATAAAAATTATATTGAATTTACAACCTGGTGGAGGTTAGTATAGTTAGACTAATAGAACAAGTCCCACACACTGCTCCAAGCCGAAATATTTTTTCAGAGCTAGATGCAGATAAAAATTATATTGAATTTGCAACCTGTTTGGGGTTAGTATAGATGGACTAATAGAACAAGTCCCACACACTGCTACAAGCCGAAATATTTTTTCAGAGCTAGATGCACATAAAAATTTTATTGAATTTGCAACCTGGTGGAGGTTAGTATAGATGGACTAATAGAACAAATCCCACACACTGCTACAAACCGAAATATTTTTTCAGAGCTAGATGCAGATAAAAATTATATTGAATTTTCAACCTGGTGTAGGTTAGTATAGATGGACTAAAATAACACGTCCCACACACTGCTACAAGTCGAAATATTTTTTCAGAGCTAGATGCAGAAAAAAATTATATTAAATTTGCAACCTGGTGGAGGTTAGTATAGATGGATTAATAGAACAAGTCCCACACATTGCTACAAGCCAAAATATTTTTACAGATCTAGATGCAGATAAAAATTATATTGAATTTGCAAACTGGTGGAGGTTAGTATAGATGGACTAATAGAACAAATCACACACACTGCTAAAAGCCAAAATCTTTTTTCAGAGCTAAATGCAGAAAAAAATTATATTGAATTTGCAACCTGGTGGAGGTTAGTATAGTTAGACTAATAGAACAAGTCCCACACACTGCTCCAAGCCGAAATATTTTTTCAGAGCTAGATGCAGATAAAAATTATATTGAATTTGCAACCTGTTGGGGGTTAGTATAGATGGACTAATAGAACAAGTCCCATACAATGCTACAAGCCAAAATATTTTTTCAGAGCTAGATGCAGATAAAAATTATATTGAATTTGCAACCTGGTGGAGGTTAGTATAGATGGACTAATAGAACAAGTCCCACACACTGCTGCAAGCCGAAATATTTTTTCAGAGCTAGATGCAGAAAAAAATTATATTGAATTTGCAACCTGGTGGAGGTTAGTATAGATGGACTAATAGAACAAGTCCCACACACTGCTACAAGCCGAAATATTTTTTCAGAACTAGATGCAGATAAAAATTATATTGAATTTGCAACCTGGTGGATTTTAGTATAGATAGACAAATAGAACAAGTCCCACACACTGCTACAAGCCGAAATATTTTTTCAGAGCTAGATGCAGATAAAAATTATATTGAATTTGCAACCTGGTGGAGGTTATTATAGATGGACTAATAGAACAAATCACACACACTGCTACAAGCCAAAATCTTTTTTCAGAGCTAAATGCAGAAAAAAATTATATTGAATTTGCAACCTGGTGGAGGTTAGTATAGATGGACTAATAGAACAAGTCCCACACACTGCTACAAGCCGAAATATTTTTTCAGAGCTAGATGCAGATAAAAATTATATTGAATTTGCAACCTGGTGTAGGTTAGTATAGGTGGACTGAAATAACACGTCCCACACACTGCTACAAGTCGAAATATTTTTTCAGAGCTAGATGCAGAAAAAAATTATATTAAATTTGCAACCTGGTGGAGGTTAGTATAGATGGATTAATAGAACATGTCCCACACATTGCTACAAGCCAAAATATTTTTACAGATCTAGATGCAGATAAAAATTATATTGAATTTGCAAACTGGTGGAGGTTAGTATAGATGGACTAATAGAACAAATCACACACACTGCTAAAAGCCAAAATCTTTTTTCAGAGCTAAATGCAGAAAAAAATTATATTGAATTTGCAACCTGGTGGAAGTTAGTATAGATGGACAAATAGAACAAGTCCCACACACTGCTACAAGCCGAAATATTTTTTCAGAGCTAGATGCAGATAAAAATTATATTGAATTTGCAACCTGGTGGAGGTTAGTATAGATGGACTAATAGAACAAGTCACACACACTGCTACAATCCGAAATATTTTTTCAGAACTAGATGCAGATAAAAATTATATTGAATTTGCAACCTGGTGGAGGTTAGTTTAGATGGACTAATAGAACAAGTCCCACACACTGCTACAATCCGAAATATTTTTTCAGAACTAGATGCAGATAAAAATTATATTGAATTTAAAACCTGGTGGAGGTTAGTATAGATAGACTAATAGAACAAGTCCCACACACTGCTACAAGCCTAAATATTTTTTCAGAGATAGATGCAGATAAAAATTATATTGAATTTGCAACCTGGTGGAGATTATTATAGATGGACTAATAGAACAAATCACACACACTGCTACAAGCCAAAATCTTTTTTCAGAGCTAAATGCAGAAAAAAATTATATTGAATTTGCAACCTGGTGGAGGTTAGTATAGATGGACTAATAGAACAAGTCCCACACACTGCTACAAGCCGAAATATTTTTTCAGAGCTAGATGCAGATAAAAATTATATTGAATTTGCAACCTGGTGGAGGTTATTATAGATGGACTAATAGAACAAATCACACACACTGCTACAAGCCAAAATCTTTTTTCAGAGCTAAATGCAGAAAAAAATTATATTGAATTTGCAACCTGTTGGGGGTTAGTATAGATGGACTAATAGAACAAGTCCCACACACTGCTACAAGCCGAAATATTTTTTCAGAGCTAGATGCAGATAAAAATTATATTGAATTTGCAACCTGGTGGAGGTTAGTATAGATGGACTAATAGAACAAGTCCCACACACTGCTGCAAGCCGAAATATTTTTTCAGAGCTAGATGCAGAAAAAAATTATATTGAATTTGCAACCTGGTGGAGGTTAGTATAGATGGACTAATAGAACAAGTCCCACACACTGCTACAAGCCGAAATATTTTTTCAGAACTAGATGCAGATAAAAATTATATTGAATTTGCAACCTGGTGGATTTTAGTATAGATAGACAAATAGAACAAGTCCCACACACTGCTACAAGCCGAAATATTTTTTCAGAGCTAGATGCAGATAAAAATTATATTGAATTTGCAACCTGGTGGAGGTTATTATAGATGGACTAATAGAACAAATCACACACACTGCTACAAGCCAAAATCTTTTTTCAGAGCTAAATGCAGAAAAAAATTATATTGAATTTGCAACCTGGTGGAGGTTAGTATAGATGGACTAATAGAACAAGTCCCACACACTGCTACAAGCCGAAATATTTTTTCAGAGCTAGATGCAGATAAAAATTATATTGAATTTACAACCTGGTGGAGGTTAGTATAGTTAGACTAATAGAACAAGTCCCACACACTGCTCCAAGCCGAAATATTTTTTCAGAGCTAGATGCAGATAAAAATTATATTGAATTTGCAACCTGTTGGGGGTTAGTATAGATGGACTAATAGAACAAGTCCCACACACTGCTACAAGCCGAAATATTTTTTCAGAGCTAGATGCACATAAAAATTTTATTGAATTTGCAACCTGGTGGAGGTTAGTATAGATGGACTAATAGAACAAATCCCACACACTGCTACAAACCGAAATATTTTTTCAGAGCTAGATGCAGATAAAAATTATATTGAATTTTCAACCTGGTGTAGGTTAGTATAGATGGACTAAAATAACACGTCCCACACACTGCTACAAGTCGAAATATTTTTTCAGAGCTAGATGCAGAAAAAAATTATATTAAATTTGCAACCTGGTGGAGGTTAGTATAGATGGATTAATAGAACAAGTCCCACACATTGCTACAAGCCAAAATATTTTTACAGATCTAGATGCAGATAAAAATTATATTGAATTTGCAAACTGGTGGAGGTTAGTATAGATGGACTAATAGAACAAATCACACACACTGCTAAAAGCCAAAATCTTTTTTCAGAGCTAAATGCAGAAAAAAATTATATTGAATTTGCAACCTGGTGGAGGTTAGTATAGTTAGACTAATAGAACAAGTCCCACACACTGCTACAAGCCGAAATATTTTTTCAGAGCTAGATGCAGATAAAAATTATATTGAATTTGCAACCTGTTGGGGGTTAGTATAGATGGACTAATAGAACAAGTCCCACACACTGCTACAAGCCGAAATATTTTTTCAGAGCTAGATGCAGATAAAAATTATATTGAATTTGCAACCTGGTGGAGGTTAGTATAGATGGACTAATAGAACAAGTCCCACACACTGCTACAAGCCGAAATATTTTTTCAGAACTAGATGCAGATAAAAATTATATTGAATTTGCAACCTGGTGGATTTTAGTATAGATAGACAAATAGAACAAGTCCCACACACTGCTACAAGCCGAAATATTTTTTCAGAGCTAGATGCAGATAAAAATTATATTGAATTTGCAACCTGGTGGAGGTTATTATAGATGGACTAATAGAACAAATCACACACACTGCTACAAGCCAAAATCTTTTTTCAGAGCTAAATGCAGAAAAAAATTATATTGAATTTGCAACCTGGTGGAGGTTAGTATAGATGGACTAATAGAACAAGTCCCACACACTGCTACAAGCCGAAATATTTTTTCAGAGCTAGATGCAGATAAAAATTATATTGAATTTACAACCTGGTGGAGGTTAGTATAGTTAGACTAATAGAACAAGTCCCACACACTGCTCCAAGCCGAAATATTTTTTCAGAGCTAGATGCAGATAAAAATTATATTGAATTTGCAACCTGTTGGGGGTTAGTATAGATGGACTAATAGAACAAGTCCCACACACTGCTACAAGCCGAAATATTTTTTCAGAGCTAGATGCACATAAAAATTTTATTGAATTTGCAACCTGGTGGAGGTTAGTATAGATGGACTAATAGAACAAATCCCACACACTGCTACAAACCGAAATATTTTTTCAGAGCTAGATGCAGATAAAAATTATATTGAATTTTCAACCTGGTGTAGGTTAGTATAGATGGACTAAAATAACACGTCCCACACACTGCTACAAGTCGAAATATTTTTTCAGAGCTAGATGCAGAAAAAAATTATATTAAATTTGCAACCTGGTGGAGGTTAGTATAGATGGATTAATAGAACAAGTCCCACACATTGCTACAAGCCAAAATATTTTTACAGATCTAGATGCAGATAAAAATTATATTGAATTTGCAAACTGGTGGAGGTTAGTATAGATGGACTAATAGAACAAATCACACACACTGCTAAAAGCCAAAATCTTTTTTCAGAGCTAAATGCAGAAAAAAATTATATTGAATTTGCAACCTGGTGGAGGTTAGTATAGTTAGACTAATAGAACAAGTCCCACACACTGCTCCAAGCCGAAATATTTTTTCAGAGCTAGATGCAGATAAAAATTATATTGAATTTGCAACCTGTTGGGGGTTAGTATAGATGGACTAATAGAACAAGTCCCACACACTGCTGCAAGCCAAAATATTTTTTCAGAGCTAGATGCAGATAAAAATTATATTGAATTTGCAACCTGGTGGAGGTTAGTATAGATGGACTAATAGAACAAGTCCCACACACTGCTGCAAGCCGAAATATTTTTTCAGAGCTAGATGCAGAAAAAAATTATATTGAATTTGCAACCTGGTGGAGGTTAGTATAGATGGACTAATAGAACAAGTCCCACACACTGCTACAAGCCGAAATATTTTTTCAGAACTAGATGCAGATAAAAATTATATTGAATTTGCAACCTGGTGGATTTTAGTATAGATAGACAAATAGAACAAGTCCCACACACTGCTACAAGCCGAAATATTTTTTCAGAGCTAGATGCAGATAAAAATTATATTGAATTTGCAACCTGGTGGAGGTTATTATAGATGGACTAATAGAACAAATCACACACACTGCTACAAGCCAAAATCTTTTTTCAGAGCTAAATGCAGAAAAAAATTATATTGAATTTGCAACCTGGTGGAGGTTAGTATAGATGGACTAATAGAACAAGTCCCACACACTGCTACAAGCCGAAATATTTTTTCAGAGCTAGATGCAGATAAAAATTATATTGAATTTGCAACCTGGTGTAGGTTAGTATAGGTGGACTGAAATAACACGTCCCACACACTGCTACAAGTCGAAATATTTTTTCAGAGCTAGATGCAGAAAAAAATTATATTAAATTTGCAACCTGGTGGAGGTTAGTATAGATGGATTAATAGAACAAGTCCCACACATTGCTACAAGCCAAAATATTTTTACAGATCTAGATGCAGATAAAAATTATATTGAATTTGCAAACTGGTGGAGGTTAGTATAGATGGACTAATAGAACAAATCACACACACTGCTAAAAGCCAAAATCTTTTTTCAGAGCTAAATGCAGAAAAAAATTATATTGAATTTGCAACCTGGTGGAAGTTAGTATAGATGGACAAATAGAACAAGTCCCACACACTGCTACAAGCCGAAATATTTTTTCAGAGCTAGATGCAGATAAAAATTATATTGAATTTGCAACCTGGTGGAGGTTAGTATAGATGGACTAATAGAACAAGTCACACACACTGCTACAATCCGAAATATTTTTTCAGAACTAGATGCAGATAAAAATTATATTGAATTTGCAACCTGGTGGAGGTTAGTTTAGATGGACTAATAGAACAAGTCCCACACACTGCTACAATCCGAAATATTTTTTCAGAACTAGATGCAGATAAAAATTATATTGAATTTAAAACCTGGTGGATTTTAGTATAGATAGACAAATAGAACAAGTCCCACACACTGCTACAAGCCGAAATATTTTTTCAGAGCTAGATGCACATAAAAATTTTATTGAATTTGCAACCTGGTGGAGATTAGTATAGATGGACTAATAGAACAAATCCCACACACTGCTACAAACCGAAATATTTTTTCAGAGCTAGATGCAGATAAAAATTATATTGAATTTTCAACCTGGTGTAGGTTAGTATAGATGGACTAAAATAACACGTCCCACACACTGCTACAAGTCAAAATATTTTTACAGATCTAGATGCAGATAAAAATTATATTGAATTTGCAAACTGGTGGAGGTTAGTATAGATAGACTAATAGAACAAATCACACACACTGCTAAAAGCCAAAATCTTTTTTCAGAGCTAAATGCAGAAAAAAATTATATTGAATTTGCAACCTGGTGGAGGTTAGTATAGATGGACAAATAGAACAAGTCCCACACACTGCTACAAGCCGAAATATTTTTTCAGAGCTAGATGCAGATAAAAATTATATTGAATTTGCAACCTGGTGGAGGTTAGTATAGATGGACTAATAGAACAAGTCCCTCACACTGCTACAAGCCGAAATATTTTTTCAGAGCTAGATGCAGATAAAAATTATATTGAATTTGCAACCTGGTGGAGGTTAGTATAGATGGACTAATAGAACAAGTCACACACACTGCTACAATCCGAAATATTTTTTCTGAACTAGATGCAGATAAAAATTATATTGAATTTGCAACCTGGTGGAGGTTAGTTTAGATGGACTAATAGAACAAGTCCCACACACTGCTACAATCCGAAATATTTTTTCAGAACTAGATGCAGATAAAAATTATATTGAATTTGAAACCTGGTGGAGGTTAGTATAGATAGACTAATAGAACAAGTCCCACACACTGCTACAAACCTAAATATTTTTCAGAGATAGATGCAGATAAAAATTATATTGAATTTGCAACCTGGTGGAGGTTATTATAGATGGACTAATAGAACAAATCACACACACTGCTACAAGCCAAAATCTTTTTTCAGAGCTAAATGCAGAAAAAAATTATATTGAATTTGCAACCTGGTGGAGGTTAGTATAGATGGACTAATAGAACAAGTCCCACACACTGCTACAAGCCGAAATATTTTTTCAAAGCTAGATGCAGATAAAAATTATATTGAATTTGCAACCTGGTGGAGGTTATTATAGATGGACTAATAGAACAAATCACACACACTGCTACAAGCCAAAATCTTTTTTCAGAGCTAGATGCAGATAAAAATTATATTGAATTTGCAACCTGGTGGAGGTTAGTATAGTTAGACTAATAGAACAAGTCCCACACACTGCTCCAAGCCGAAATATTTTTTCAGAGCTAGATGCAGATAAAAATTATATTGAATTTGCAACCTGGTGGGGGTTAGTATAGATGGACTAATAGAACAAGTCCCACACACTGCTACAAGCCAAAATATTTTTTCAGAGCTAGATGCAGATAAAAATTATATTGAATTTGCAACCTGGTGGAGGTTAGTATAGATGGACTAATAGAACAAGTCCCACACACTGCTGCAAGCCGAAATATTTTTTCAGAGCTAGATGCAGAAAAAAATTATACTGAATTTGCAACCTGGTGGAGGTTAGTATAGATGGACTAATAGAACAAGTCCCACACACTGTTACAAGCCGAAATATTTTTTCAGAACTAGATGCAGATAAAAATTATATTGAATTTGCAACCTGGTGGATTTTAGTATAGATAGACAAATAGAACAAGTCCCACACACTGCTACAAGCCGAAATATTTTTTCAGAGCTAGATGCACATAAAAATTTTATTGAATTTGCAACCTGGTGGAGGTTAGTATAGATCGACTAATAGAACAAGTCCCACACACTGCTGCAAGCCGAAATATTTTTTCAGAGCCAGATGCAGATAAAAATTATATTGAATTTGCAACCTGGTGTAGGTTAGTATAGATGGACTAATAGAACAAGTCCAACACACTGCTGCAAGCCAAAATATTTTTTCAGAGCTAGATGCTGAAAAAAATTATATTGAATTTGCAACCTGGTGGAGGTTAGTATAGATGGAATAATAGAACAAGTCCCACACATTGATACAAACCGAAATATTTTTTCAGAGCTAGATGCAGATAAAAATTATATTGAATTTGCAACCTGGTGGATTTTAGTATAGATAGACAAATAGAACAAGTCCCACACACAGCTGCAAGCCGAAATATTTTTTCAGAGCTAGATACACATAAAAATTATATTGAATTTGCAACCTGGTGGAGGTTAGTATAGATGGACTAATAGAACAAGTCCCACACACTGCTACAATCCGAAATATTTTTTCAGAGCTAGATGCAGATAAAAATTATATTGAATTTGCAACCTGGTGGAGGCTAGTATAGATGTACTAAAATAACACGTCTCACACACTGCTACAAGTCGAAATATTTTTTCAGAGCTAGATGCAGAAAAAAATTATATTGAATTTGCAACCTGGTGGAGGTTAGTATAGATGGATTAATAGAACAAGTCCCACACATTGCTACAAGCCAAAATATTTTTACAGATCAAGATGCAGGTAAAAATTATATAGAATTTGCAAACTGGTGGAGGTTAGTATAGATGGACTAATAGAACAAGTCCCACACACTGCTGCAAGCCAAAATATTTTTTCAGAGCTAGATGCAGATAAAAATTATATTGAATTTGCAACCTGGTGGAGGTTAGTATAGATAGACTAATAGAACAAGTCCCACACACTGCTACAAGCCGAAATATTTTTTCAGAGCTAGATGCAGATAAAAATTATATTGAATTTGCAACCTGGTGGAGGTTAGTATAGATGGACTAATAGAACAAGTCACACACACTGCTACAAGCCAAAATATTTTTTCAGAGCTAGATGCAGAAAAAAATTATATTGAATTTGCAACCTGGTGAAGGTTAGTATAGATGGACTAATAGAACAAGTCCCACACACTGCTACAAGCCGAAATATTTTTTCAGAGCTAGATGCAGATAAAAATTATATTGAATTTGCAACCTGGTGGATTTTAGTATAGATAGACAAATAGAACAAGTCCCACACAATGATACAAGCCGAAATATTTTTTCAGAGCTAGATGCACATAAAAATTATATTGAATTTGCAAACTGGTGGAGGTTAGTATAGATGGACAAATAGAACAAGTCCCACACACTGCTACAATCCGAAATATTTTTTCAGAACTAAATGCAGATAAAAATTATATTGAATTTGCATCCTGGTGGAGGTTAGTATAGATGGACTAATAGAACAAGTCCCACACACTGCTACAATCCGAAATATTTTTTCAGAACTAGATGCAGATAAAAATTATATTGAATTTGAAACCTGGTGGAGGTTAGTATAGATAGACTAATAGAACAAGTCCCACACACTGTTACAAGCCGAAATATTTTTTCAGAGCTAGATGCAGATAAAACTTATATTGAATTTGCAACCTGGTGGAGGTTATTATAGATGGACTAATAGAACAAATCACACACACTGCTACAAGCCAAAATCTTTTTTCAGAGCTAAATGCAGAAAAAAATTATATTGAATTTGCAACCTGGTGGAGGTTAGTATAGATGGAATAATAGAACAAGTCCCACACACTGCTACAAGCCGAAATATTTTTTCAGAGCTAGATGCAGATAAAAATTATATTGAATTTGCAACCTGGTGGAGGTTAGTATAGTTGAACTAATAGATCAAGTCCCACACACTGCTCCAAGCGGAAATATTTTTTCAGAGCTAGATGCAGATAAAAATTATATTGAATTTGCAACCTGTTGGGGGTTAGTATAGATGGACTAATAGAACAAGTCCCACACACTGCTACAAGCCGAAATATTTTTTCAGAGCTAGATGCAGATAAAAATTATATTGAATTTGCAACCTGGTGGAGGTTAGTATAGATGGACTAATAGAACAAGTCCCACACACTGCTGCAAGCCGAAATATTTTTTCAGAGCTAGATGCAGAAAAAAATTATATTGAATTTGCAACCTGGTGGAGGTTAGTATAGATGGACTAATAGAACAAGTCCCACACACTGCTACAAGCCAAAATATTTTTTCAGAACTAGATGCAGATAAAAATTATATTGAATTTGCAACCTGGTGGATTTTAGTATAGATAGACAAATAGAACAAGTCCCACACACTGCTACAAGCCGAAATATTTTTTCAGAGCTAGATACACATAAAAATTATATTGAATTTGCAACCTGGTGGAGGTTAGTATAGATTGACTAATAGAACAAGTCCCACACACTGCTGCCAGCCGAAATATTTTTTCAGTGCCAGATGCAGATAAAAATTATATTGAATTTGCAACCTGGTGGAGGTAAGTATAGATAGACTAATAGAATAAGTCCCACACACTGCTACAAGCCGAAATATTTTTTCAGAGCTAGATGCAGATAAAAATTATATTGAATTTGCAACCTGGTGGAGGTTAGTATAGATGGACTAATAGAACAAGTCCCACACACTGCTACAATCCGAAATATTTTTTCAGAGCTAGATGCAGATAAAAATTATATTGAATTTGCAACCTGGTGGAGGTTAGTATAGATGGACTAAAATAACACGTCCCACACACTGCTACAAGTCGAAATATTTTTTCAGAGCTAGATGCAGAAAAAAATTATATTGAATTTGCAACCTGGTGGAGGTTAGTATAGATGGACTAATAGAACAAGTCCCACACACTGCTACAAGCCGAAATATTTTTTCAGAACTAGATGCAGATAAAAATTATATTGAATTTGCAACCTGGTGGATTTTCGTATAGATAGACAAAAAGAAAAAAGTCCCACACACTGCTACAAGCTGAAATATTTTTTCAGAGCTAGATGCACATAAAAATTTTATTGAATTTGCAACCTGGTGGAGGTTAGTATAGATCGACTAATAGAACAAGTCCCACACACTGCTGCAAGCCGAAATATTTTTTCAGAGCCAGATGCAGATAAAAATTATATTGAATTTGCAACCTGGTGTAGGTTAGTATAGATGGACTAATAGAACAAGTCCAACACACTGCTGCAAGCCAAAATATTTTTTCAGAGCTAGATGTAGATAAAAATTATATTGAATTTGCAACCTGGTGGAGGTTAGTATAGATGGACTAAAATAACACGTCTCACACACTGCTACAAGTCGAAATATTTTTTCAGAGCTAGATGCAGAAAAAAATTATATTGAATTTGCAACCTGGTGGAGGTTAGTATAGATGGATTAATAGACCAAGTCCCACACATTGCTACAAGCCAAAAATATTTTTACAGATCTAGATGCAGATAAAAATTATATTGAATTTGCAAACTGGTGGAGGTTAGTGTAGATGGACTAACAGAACAAGTCCCACACACTGCTGCAAGCCAAAATATTTTTTCAGAGCTAGATGCAGATAAAAATTATATTGAATTTGCAACCTGGTGGAGGTTAGTATAGATAGACTAATAGAACAAGTCCCACACACTGCTACAAGCCGAAATATTTTTTCAGAGCTAGATGCAGATAAAAATTATATTGAATTTGCAACCTGGTGGAGGTTAGTATAGATGGACTAATAGAACAAATCACACACACTGCTAAAAGCCAAAATCTTTTTTCAGAGCTAAATGCAGAAAAAAATTATATTGAATTTGCAACCTGGTGGAGGTTAGTATAGATGGACAAATAGAACAAGTCCCACACACTGCTACAAGAAGAAATATTTTTTCAGAGCTAGATGCAGATAAAAATTATATTGAATATGCAACTTGGTGGAGGTTAGCATAGATGGACTAATAGAACAAGTCACACACACTGCTATAAGTCGAAATATTTTTTCAGAGCTACATGCAGAAAAAAATTATATTGAACTTGCAACCTGGTGGAGGTTAATATAGATGGACTAGTGGAACAAGTCCCACACACTGCTACAAGCCGAAACATTTTTTCAGAGCTAGATGCAGAAAAAAATTATATTGAATTTGCAACCTGGTGGAGGTTAGTATAGATGGACTAATAGAACAAGTCCCACACACTGCTGCAAGCCGAAATATTTTTTCAGAGCCAGATGCAGATAAAAATTATATTGAATTTGCAACCTGGTGTAGGTTAGTATAGATGGACTAATAGAACAAGTCCAACACACTGCTGCAAGCCAAAATATTTTTTCAGAGCTAGATGTAGATAAAAATTATATTGAATTTGCAACCTGGTGGAGGTTAGTATAGATGGACTAAAATAACACGTCTCACACACTGCTACAAGTCGAAATATTTTTTCAGAGCTAGATGCAGAAAAAAATTATATTGAATTTGCAACCTGGTGGAGGTTAGTATAGATGGATTAATAGACCAAGTCCCACACATTGCTACAAGCCAAAATATTTTTACAGATCTAGATGCAGATAAAAATTATATTGAATTTGCAAACTGGTGGAGGTTAGTGTAGATGGACTAACAGAACAAGTCCCACACACTGCTGCAAGCCAAAATATTTTTTCAGAGCTAGATGCAGATAAAAATTATATTGAATTTGCAACCTGGTGGAGGTTAGTATAGATAGACTAATAGAACAAGTCCCACACACTGCTACAAGCCGAAATATTTTTTCAGAGCTAGATGCAGATAAAAATTATATTGAATTTGCAACCTGGTGTAGGTTAGTATAGATGGACTAATAGAACAAATCACACACACTGCTAAAAGCCAAAATCTTTTTTCAGAGCTAAATGCAGAAAAAAATTATATTGAATTTGCAACCTGGTGGAGGTTAGTATAGATGGACAAATAGAACAAGTCCCACACACTGCTACAAGCCGAAATATTTTTTCAGAGCTAGATGCAGATAAAAATTATATTGAATATGCAACTTGGTGGAGGTTAGCATAGATGGACTAATAGAACAAGTCCCACACACTGCTACAAGCCGAAATATTTTTTCAGAGCTAGATGCAGATAAAAATTATATTGAATTTGCAACCTGGTGGAGGTTAGTATAGATGGACTAATAGAACAAGTCCCACACACTGCTACAAGCCGAAATATTTTTTCAGAGCTAGATGCAGATAAAAATTATATTGAATTTGCAACCTGGTGGAGGTTAGTATAGATGGACTAATAGAACAAGTCACACACACTGCTACAAGCCAAAATATTTTTTCAGAGCTAGATGCAGAAAAAAATTATATTGAATTTGCAACCTGGTGGAGGTTAGTATAGATGGACTAATAGAACAAGTCCCACACACTGCTACAAGCCGAAATATTTTTTCAGAGCTAGATGCAGATAAAAATTATATTGAATTTGCAACCTGGTGGATTTTAGTATAGATAGACAAATAGAACAAGTCCCACACACTGCTACAAGCTGAAATATTTTTTCAGAGCTAGATGCACATAAAAATTATATTGAATTTGCAAACTGGTGGAGGTTAGTATAGATGGACTAATAGAACAAGTCCCACACATTGTTACAATCCGAAATATTTTTTCAGAACTAGATGCAGATAAAAATTATATTGAATTTGCAACCTGGTGGAGGTTAGTATAGATGGACTAATAGAACAAGTCCCACACACTGCTACAATCCGAAATATTTTTTCAGAACTAGATGCAGATAAAAATTATATTGAATTTGAAACCTGGTGGAGGTTAGTATAGATAGACTAATAGATCAAGTCCCACACACTGCTACAAGCCGAAATATTTTTTCAGAGCTAGATGCAGATAAAAATTATATTGAATTTGCAACCTGGTGGAGGTTATTATAGATGGACTAATAGAACAAATCACACACACTGCTACAAGCCAAAATCTTTTTTCAGTGCTAAATGCAGAAAAAAATTATATTGAATTTGCAACCTGGTGGAGGTTAGTATAGATGGACTAATAGAACAAGTCCCACACACTGCTACAAGCCGAAATATTTTTTCAGAGCTAGATGCAGATAAAAATTATATTGAATTTGCAACCTGGTGGAGGTTAGTATAGTTGGACTAATAGAACAAGTCCCACACACTGCTCCAAGCCGAAATATTTTTTCAGAGCTAGATGCAGATAAAAATTATATTGAATTTGCAACCTGTTGGGGGTTAGTATAGATGGACTAATAGAACAAGTCCCACACACTGCTACAAGCCGAAATATTTTTTCAGAGCTAAATGCAGATAAAAATTATATTGAATTTGCAACCTGGTAGAGGTTAGTATAGATGGACTAATAGAACAAGTCCCACACACTGCTACAAGCCGAAATATTTTTTCAGAGTAAGATGCAGATAAAAATTATATTGAATTTGCAACCTGGTGGAGGTTAGTATAGATGGACTAATAGAACAAGTCCCACACACTGCTACAAGCCGAAATATTTTTTCTGAGCTAGATGCAGATAAAAATTATAATGAATTTGCAACCTGGTGGAGGTTAGTATAGATGGACTAATAGAACAAGTCCCACAAACTGCTACAAGCAGAAATGTTTTTTCAAAGCTAGATGCAGTAAAAATTATATTGAATTTGCAACCTGGTGTAGGTTAGTATAGATGGACTAATAGAACAAGTCCCACACACTGCTGCAAGCCAAAATCTTTTTTCAGAGCTAGATGCAGAAAAAAATTATATTGAATTTGCAACCTGGTGGAGGTTAGTATAGATGGACTAATAGAACAAGTCCCACACACTGCTACAAGCTGAAATATTTTTTCAGAGCTAGATGCAGATAAAAATTATATTGAATTTGCAACCTGGTGGAGGTTAGTATAGTTGGACTAATAGAACAAGTCCCACACACTGCTCCAAGCGGAAATATTTTTTCAGAGCTAGATGCAGATAAAAATTATATTGAATTTGCAACCTGTTGGGGGTTAGTATAGATGGACTAATAGAACAAGTCCCACACACTGCTACAAGCCGAAATATTTTTTCAGAGCTAGATGCAGATAAAAATTATATTGAATTTGCAACCTGGTGGAGGTTAGTATAGATGGACTAATAGAACAAGTCCCACACACTGCTGCAAGCCGAAATATTTTTTCAGAGCCAGATGCAGATAAAAATTATATTGAATTTGCAACCTGGTGGAGGTAAGTATAGATAGACTAATAGAATAAGTCCCACACACTGCTACAAGCCGAAATATTTTTTCAGAGCTAGATGCAGATAAAAATTATATTGAATTTGCAACCTGGTGTAGGTTAGTATAGATGGACTAATAGAACAAGTCCCACACACTGCTGCAAGCCAAAATATTTTTTCAGAGCTAGATGCTAAAAAAAATTATATTGAATTTGCAACCTGGTGGAGGTTAGTATAGATGGACTAATAGAACAAGTCCCACACACTGCTACAAACCGAAATATTTTTTCAGAGCTAGATGCAGATAAAAATTATATTGAATTTGCAACCTGGTGGATTTTAGTATAGATAGACAAATAGAACAAGTCCCACACACTGCTACAAGCCGAAATATTTTTTCAGAGCTAGATGCACATAAAAATTATATTGAATTTGCAACCTGGTGGAGGTTAGTATAGATGGACTAATAGAACAAGTCCCACACACTGCTACAATCCGAAATATTTTTTCAGATCTAGATGCAGATAAAAATTATATTGAATTTGCAACCTGGTGGAGGTTAGTATAGATGGACTAAAATAACACGTCCCACACACTGCTACAAGTCGAAATATTTTTTCAGAGCTAGATGCAGAAAAAAATTATATTGAATTTGCAACCTGGTGGAGGTTAGTATAGATGGACTAATAGAACAAGTCCCACACACTGCTACAAGTCGAAATATTTTTTCAGAACTAGATGCAGATAAAAATTATATTGAATTTGCAACCTGGTGGATTTTAGTATAGATAGACAAATAGAACAAGTCCCACACAATGCTACAAGCCGAAATATTTTTTCAGAGCTAGATGCACATAAAAATTTTATTGAATTTGCAACCTGGTGGAGGTTAGTATAGATCGACTAATAGAACAAGTCCCACACACTGCTGCAAGCCGAAATATTTTTTCACAGCCAGATGCAGATAAAAATTATATTGAATTTGCAACCTGGTGTAGGTTAGTATAGATGGACTAATAGAACAAGTCCAACACACTGCTGCAAGCCAAAATATTTTTTCAGAGCTAGATGCTGAAAAAAATTATATTGAATTTGCAACCTGGTGGAGGTTAGTATAGATGGACTAATAGAACAAGTCCCACACACTGCTACAAGCCGAAATATTTTTTCAGAACTAGATGCAGATAAAAATTATATTGAATTTGCAACCTGGTGGATTTTAGTATAGATAGACAAATAGAACAAGTCCCACACACTGCTACAAGCTGAAATATTTTTTCAGAGCTAGATGCACATAAAAATTTTATTGAATTTGCAACCTGGTGGAGGTTAGTATAGATCGACTAATAGAACAAGTCCCACACACTGCTGCAAGCCGAAATATTTTTTCAGAGCCAGATGCAGATAAAAATTATATTGAATTTGCAACCTGGTGTAGGTTAGTATAGATGGACTAATAGAACAAGTCCAACACACTGCTGCAAGCCAAAATATTTTTTCAGAGCTAGATGTAGATAAAAATTATATTGAATTTGCAACCTGGTGGAGGTTAGTATAGATGGACTAAAATAACACGTCTCACACACTGCTACAAGTCGAAATATTTTTTCAGAGCTAGATGCAGAAAAAAATTATATTGAATTTGCAACCTGGTGGAGGTTAGTATAGATGGATTAATAGACCAAGTCCCACACATTGCTACAAGCCAAAATATTTTTACAGATCTAGATGCAGATAAAAATTATATTGAATTTGCAAACTGGTGGAGGTTAGTGTAGATGGACTAACAGAACAAGTCCCACACACTGCTGCAAGCCAAAATATTTTTTCAGAGCTAGATGCAGATAAAAATTATATTGAATTTGCAACCTGGTGGAGGTTAGTATAGATAGACTAATAGAACAAGTCCCACACACTGCTACAAGCCGAAATATTTTTTCAGAGCTAGATGCAGATAAAAATTATATTGAATTTGCAACCTGGTGGAGGTTAGTATAGATGGACTAATAGAACAAATCACACACACTGCTAAAAGCCAAAATCTTTTTTCAGAGCTAAATGCAGAAAAAAATTATATTGAATTTGCAACCTGGTGGAGGTTAGTATAGATGGACAAATAGAACAAGTCCCACACACTGCTACAAGCCGAAATATTTTTTCAGAGCTAGATGCAGATAAAAATTATATTGAATATGCAACTTGGTGGAGGTTAGCATAGATGGACTAATAGAACAAGTCCTACACACTGCTACAAGCCGAAATATTTTTTCAGAGCTAGATGCAGATAAAAATTATATTGAATTTGCAACCTGGTGGAGGTTAGTATAGATAGACTAATAGAACAAGTCCCACACACTGCTACAAGCCGAAATATTTTTTCAGAGCTAGATGCAGATAAAAATTATATTGAATTTGCAACCTGGTGGAGGTTAGTATAGATGGACTAATAGAACAAGTCCCACACACTGCTACAAGCCAAAATATTTTTTCAGAGCTAGATGCAGAAAAAAATTATATTGAATTTGCAACCTGGTGGAGGTTAGTATAGATGGACTAATAGAACAAGTCCCACACACTGCTACAAGCCGAAATATTTTTTCAGAGCTAGATGCAGATAAAAATTATATTGAATTTGCAACCTGGTGGATTTTAGTATAGATAGACAAATAGAACAAGTCCCACACACTGCTACAAGCTGAAATATTTTTTCAGAGCTAGATGCACATAAAAATTATATTGAATTTGCAAACTGGTGGAGGTTAGTATAGATGGACTAATAGAACAAGTCCCACACATTGCTACAATCCGAAATATTTTTTCAGAACTAGATGCAGATAAAAATTATATTGAATTTGCAACCTGGTGGAGGTTAGTATAGATGGACTAATAGAACAAGTCCCACACACTGCTACAATCCGAAATATTTTTTCAGAACTAGATGCAGATAAAAATTATATTGAATTTGCAACCTGGTGGAGGTTATTATAGATGGACTAATAGAACAAATCACACACACTGCTACAAGCCAAAATCTTTTTTCAGTGCTAAATGCAGAAAAAAATTATATTGAATTTGCAACCTGGTGGAGGTTAGTATAGATGGACTAATAGAACAAGTCCCACACACTGCTACAAGCCGAAATATTTTTTCAGATCTAGATGCAGATAAAAATTATATTGAATTTGCAACCTGGTGGAGGTTAGTATAGTTGGACTAATAGAACAAGTCCCACACACTGCTCCAAGCCAAAATATTTTTTCAGAGCTAGATGCAGATAAAAATTATATTGAATTTGCAACCTGTTGGGGGTTAGTATAGATGGACTAATAGAACAAGTCCCACACACTGCTACAAGCCGAAATGTTTTTTCAGAGCTAAATGCAGATAAAAATTATATTGAATTTGCAACCTGGTGGAGGTTAGTATAGATGGACTAATAGAACAAGTCCCACACACTGCTACAAGCCGAAATATTTTTTCAGAGTAAGATGCAGATAAAAATTATATTGAATTTGCAACCTGGTGGAGGTTAGTATAGATGGACTAATAGAACAAGTCCCACACACTGCTACAAGCCGAAATATTTTTTCTGAGCTAGATGCAGATAAAAATTATAATGAATTTGCAACCTGGTGGAGGTTAGTATAGATGGACTAATAGAACAAGTCCCACAAACTGCTACAAGCAGAAATGTTTTTTCAAAGCTAGATGCAGATAAAAATTATATTGAATTTGCAACCTGGTGTAGGTTAGTATAGATGGACTAATAGAACAAGTCCCACACACTGCTGCAAGCCAAAATATTTTTTCAGAGCTAGATGCAGAAAAAAATTATATTGAATTTGCAACCTGGTGGAGGTTAGTATAGATGGACTAATAGAACAAGTCCCACACACTGCTACAAGCCGAAATATTTTTTCAGAACTAGATGCAGATAAAAATTATATTGAATTTGTAACCTGGTGGATTTTAGTATAGATAGACAAATAGAACAAGTCCCACACACTGCTACAAGCCGAAATATTTTTTCAGAGCTAGATGCACATAAAAATTATATTGAATTTGCAACCTGGTGGAGGATAGTATAGATGGACTAAAATAACACGTCCCACACACTGCTACAAGTCGAAATATTTTTTCAGAGCTAGATGCAGAAAAAAATTATATTAAATTTGCAACCTGGTGGAGGTTAGTATAGATGGATTAATAGAACATGTCCCACACATTGCTACAAGCCAAAATATTTTTACAGATCTAGATGCAGATAAAAATTATATTGAAATTGCAAACTGGTGGAGGTTAGTATAGATGGACTAATAGAACAAGTCCCACACACTGCTGCAAGCCAAAATATTTTTTCAGAGCTAGATGCAGATAAAAATTATATTGAATTTGCAACCTGGTGGAGGTTAGTATAGATAGACTAATAGAACAAGTCCCACACACTGCTATAAGCCAAAATATTTTTTCAGAGCTAGATGCAGTTAAAAATTATATTGAATTTGCAACCTGGTGGAGGTTAGTATAGATGGACTAATAGAACAAATCGCACACACTGCTAAAAGCCAAAATCTTTTTTCAGAGCTAAATGCAGAAAAAAATTATATTGAATTTGCAACCTGGTGGAGGTTAGTATAGATGGACAAATAGAACAAGTCCCACACACTGCTACAAGCCGAAATATTTTTTCAGAGCTAGATGCAGATAAAAATTATATTGAATTTGCAACCTGGTGGAGGTTATCATAGATGGACTAATAGAACAAGTCCCACACACTGCTACAAGCCGTTTTTTTTTTCAGAGCTAGATGCAGATAAAAATTATATTGAATTTGCAACCTGGTGGAGGTTAGTATAGATGGACTAATAGAACAAGTCCCTCACACTGCTACAAGCCGAAATATTTTTTCAGAGCTAGATGCAGATAAAAATTATATTGAATTTGCAACCTGGTGGAGGTTAGTATAGATGGACTAATAGAACAAGTCACACACACTGCTACAAGCCAAAATATTTTTTCAGAGCTAGATGCAGAAAAAAATTATATTGAATTTGCAACCTGGTGGAGGTTAGTATAGATGGACTAATCGAACAAGTCCCACACACTGCTACAAGCCGAAATATTTTTTCAGAACTAGATGCAGATAAAAATTATATTGAATTTGCAACCTGGTGGATTTTAGTATAGATAGACAAATAGAACAAGTCCCACACACTGCTACAAGCCGAAATATTTTTTCAGAGCTAGATGCACATAAAAATTATATTGAATTTGCAACCTGGTGGAGGTTAGTATAGATGGACTAAAATAACACGTCCCACACACTGCTACAAGTCGAAATATTTTTACAGAGCTAGATGCAGAAAAAAATTATATTAAATTTGCAACCTGGTGGAGGTTAGTATAGATGGATTAATAGAACAAGTCCCACACATTGCTACAAGCCACAATATTTTTACAGATCTAGATGCAGATAAAAATTATATTGAATTTGCAACCTGGTGGAGGTTAGTATAGATGGACTAATAGAACAAGTCCCACACACTGCTGCAAGCCAAAATATTTTTTCAGAGCTAGATGCAGATAAAAATTATATTGAATTTGCAACCTGGTGGAGGTTAGTATAGATAGACTAATAGAACAAGTCCCACACACTGCTATAAGCCAAAATATTTTTTCAGAGCTAGATGCAGATAAAAATGATATTGAATTTGCAACCTGGTGGAGGTTAGTATAGATGGACTAATAGAACAAGTCCCACACACTGCTACAAGCCGAAATATTTTTTCAGAGCTAGATGCACATAAAAATTATATTGAATTTGCAACCTGGTGGAGGTTAGTATAGATGGACTAATAGAACAAGTCCCACACACTGCTACAATCCGAAATATTTTTTCAGAGCTAGATGCAGATAAAAATTATATTGAATTTGCAACCTGGTGGAGGTTGGTATAGATGGACTAATAGAACAAATCACACACACTGCTAAAAGCCAAAATCTTTTTTCAGAGCTAAATGCAGAAAAAAATTATATTGAATTTGCAACCTGGTGGAGGTTAGTATAGATGGACAAATAGAACAAGTCCCACACACTGCTACAAGCCGAAATATTTTTTCAGAGCTAGATGCAGATAAAAATTATATTGAATTTGCAACCTGGTGGATTTTCGTATAGATAGACAAATAGAACAAGTCCCACACACTGCTACAAGCCGAAATATTTTTTCAGAGCTAGATGCACATAAAAATTATATTGAATTTGCAACCTGGTGGAGGTTAGTATAGATGGACTAATAGAACAAGTCCCACACACTGCTACAGTCCGAAATATTTTTTCAGAACTAGATGCAGATAAAAATTATATTGAATTTGAAACCTGGTGGAGGTTAGTATAGATAGACTAATAGAACAAGTCCCACACACTGCTACAAGCCGAAATATTTTTTCAGAGCTAGATGCAGATAAAAATTTTATTGAATTTGCAACCTGGTGGAGGTTATTATAGATGGACTAATAGAACAAATCACACACACTGCTACAAGCCAAAATCTTTTTTCAGAGCTAAATGCAGAAAAAAATTATATTGAATTTGCAACCTGGTGGAGGTTAGTATAGATGGACTAATAGAACAAGTCCCACACACTGCTACAAGCCGAAATATTTTTTCAGAGCTAGATGCAGATAAAAATTATATTGAATTTGCAACCTGGTGGAGGTTTGTATAGTTGGACTAATAGAACAAGTCCCACACACTGCTCCAAGCCGAAATATTTTTTCAGAGCTAGATGCAGATAAAAATTATATTGAATTTGCAACCTGTTGGGGGTTAGTATAGATGGACTAATAGAACAAGTCCCACACACTGCTACAAGCCGAAATATTTTTTCAGAGCTAGATGCAGATAAAAATTATATTGAATTTGCAACCTGGTGGAGGTTAGTATAGATGGACTAATAGAACAAGTCCCACACACTGCTACAAGCCGAAATATTTTTTAAGAACTAGATGCAGATAAAAATTATATTGAATTTGCAACCTGGTGGATTTTAGTATAGATAGACAAATAGAACAAGTCCCACACACTGCTACAAGCCGAAATATTTTTTCAGAGCTAGATGCACATAAAAATTATATTGAATTTGCAACCTGGTGGAGGTTAGTATAGATGGACTAATAGAACAAGTCCCACACACTGCTGCAAGCCAAAATATTTTTTCAGAGCCAGATGCAGATAAAAATTATATTGAATTTGCAACCTGGTGGAGGTTAGTATAGATAGACTAATAAAAAAAGTCCCACACACTGCTACAAGCCGAAATATTTTTTCAGAGCTAGATGCAGATAAAAATTATATTGAATTTGCAACCTGGTGTAGGTTAGTATAGATGGACTAAAATAACACGTCCCACACACTGCTACAAGTCGAAATATTTTTTCAGAGCTAGATGCAGAAAAAAATTATATTAAATTTGCAACCTGGTGGAGGTTAGTATAGATGGATTAATAGAACAAGTCCCACACATTGCTACAAGCCAAAATATTTTTACAGATCTAGATGCCGATAAAAATTATATTGAATTTGCAAACTGGTGGAGGTTAGTATAGATGGACTAATAGAACAAATCACACACACTGCTAAAAGCCAAAATCTTTTTTCAGAGCTAAATGCAGAAAAAAATTATATTGAATTTGCAACCTGGTGGAGGTTAGTATAGATGGACAAATAGAACAAGTCCCACACACTGCTACAAGCCGAAATATTTTTTCAGAGCTAGATGCAGATAAAAATTATATTGAATTTGCAACCTGGTGGAGGTTAGTATAGATGGACTAATAGAACAAGTCCCTCACACTGCTACAAGCCGAAATATTTTTTCAGAGCTAGATGCAGATAAAAATTATATTGAATTTGCAACCTGGTGGAGGTTAGTATAGATGGACTAATATAACAAGTCACACACACTGCTACAATCCGAAATATTTTTTCAGAACTAGATGCAGATAAAAATTATATTGAATTTGCAACCTGGTGGAGGTTAGTTTAGATGGACTAATAGAACAAGTCCCACACACTGCTACAATCCGAAATATTTTTTCGGAACTAGATGCAGATAAAAATTATATTGAATTTGAAACCTGGTGGAGGTTAGTATAGATAGACTAATAGAACAAGTCCCACACACTGCTACAAGCCTAAATATTTTTTCAGAGATAGATGCAGATAAAAATTATATTGAATTTGCAACCTGGTGGAGGTTATTATAGATGGACTAATAGAACAAATCACACACACTGCTACAAGCCAAAATCTTTTTTCAGAGCTAAATGCAGAAAAAAATTATATTGAATTTGCAACCTGGTGGAGGTTAGTATAGATGGACTAATAGAACAAGTCCCACACACTGCTACAAGCCGAAATATTTTTTCAGAGCTAGATGCAGATAAAAATTATATTGAATTTGCAACCTGGTGGAGGTTATTATAGATGGACTAATAGAAGAAATCACACACACTGCTACAAGCCAAAATCTTTTTTCAGAGCTAAATGCAGAAAAAAATTATATTGAATTTGCAACCTGGTGGAGGTTAGTATAGATGGACTAATAGAACAAGTCCCACACACTGCTACAAGCCGAAATATTTTTTCAGAGCTAGATGCAGATAAAAATTATATTGAATTTGCAACCTGGTGGAGGTTAGTATAGTTAGACTAATAGAACAAGTCCCACACACTGCTCCAAGCCGAAATATTTTTTCAGAGCTAGATGCAGATAAAAATTATATTGAATTTGCAACCTGTTGGGGGTTAGTATAGATGGACTAATAGAACAAGTCCCACACACTGCTACAAGCTGAAATATTTTTTCAGAGCTAGATGCAGATAAAAATTATATTGAATTTGCAACCTGGTGGAGGTTAGTATAGATGGACTAATAGAACAAGTCCCACACACTGCTGCAAGCCGAAATATTTTTTCAGAGCTAGATGCAGAAAAAATTATATTGAATTTGCAACCTGGTGGAGGTTAGTATAGATGGACTAATAGAACAAGTCCCACACACTGCTACAAGCCGAAATATTTTTTCAGAACTAGATGCAGATAAAAATTATATTGAATTTGCAACCTGGTGGATTTTAGTATAGATAGGCAAATAGAACAAGTCCCACACACTGCTACAAGCCGAAATATTTTTTCAGAGCTAGATGCACATAAAAATTTTATTGAATTTGCAACCTGGTGGAGGTTAGTATAGATCAACTAATAGAACAAGTCCCACACACTGCTGCAAGCCGAAATATTTTTTCAGAGCCAGATGCAGATAAAAATTATATTGAATTTGCAACCTGGTGTAGGTTAGTATAGATGGACTAATAGAACAAGTCCAACACACTGCTGCAAGCCAAAATATTTTTTCAGAGCTAGATGCTGAAAAAAATTATATTGAATTTGCAACCTGGTGGAGGTTAGTATAGATGGACTAATAGAACAAGTCCCACACACTGATACAAACCGAAATATTTTTTCAGAGCTAGATGCAGATAAAAATTATATTGAATTTGCAACCTGGTGGATTTTAGTATAGATAGACAAATAGAACAAGTCCCACACACAGCTGCAAGCCGAAATATTTTTTCAGAGCTAGATGCACATAAAAATTATATTGAATTTGCAACCTGGTGGAGGTTAGTATAGATGGACTAATAGAACAAGTCCCACACACTGCTACAATCCGAAATATTTTTTCAGAGCTAGATGCAGATAAAAATTATATTGAATTTGCAACCTGGTGGAGGTTAGTATAGATGGACTAAAATAACACGTCTCACACACTGCTACAAGTCGAAATATTTTTTCAGAGCTAGATGCAGAAAAATTTTTTATTGAATTTGCAACCTGGTGGAGGTTAGTATAGATGGATTAATAGAACAAGTCCCACACATTGCTACAAGCCAAAATATTTTTACAGATCAAGATGCAGGTAAAAATTATATTGAATTTGCAAACTGGTGGAGGTTAGTATAGATGGACTAATAGAACAAGTCCCACACACTGCTGCAAGCCAAAATATTTTTTCAGAGCTAGATGCAGATAAAAATTATATTGAATTTGCAACCTGGTGGAGGTTAGTATAGATAGACTAATAGAACAAGTCCCACACACTGCTACAAGCCGAAATATTTTTTCAGAGCTAGATGCAGATAAAAATTATATTGAATTTGCAACCTGGTGGAGGTTAGTATAGATGGACTAATAGAACAAGTCACACACACTTGTACAAGCCAAAATATTTTTTCAGAGCTAGATGCAGAAAAAAATTATATTGAATTTGCAACCTGGTGGAGGTTAGTATAGATGGACTAATAGAACAAGTCCCACACACTGCTACAAGCCGAAATATTTTTTCAGAGCTAGATGCAGATAAAAATTATATTGAATTTGCAACCTGGTGGATTTTAGTATAGATAGACAAATAGAACAAGTCCCACACACTGCTACAAGCCGAAATATTTTTTCAGAGCTAGATGCACATAACAATTATATTGAATTTGCAACCTGGTGGAGGTTAGTATAGATGGACTAATAGAACAAGTCCCACACACTGCTACAATCCGAAATATTTTTTCAGAACTAGATGCACATAAAAATTATATTGAATTTGCAACCTGGTGGAGGTTAGTATAGATGGACTAATAGAACAAGTCCCACACACTGCTACAATCCGAAATATTTTTTCAGAACTAGATGCAGATAAAAATTATATTGAATTTGAAACCTGGTGGAGGTTAGTATAGATAGACTAATAGAACAAGTCCCACACACTGCTACAAGCCGAAATATTTTTTCAGAGCTAGATGCAGATAAAAATTATATTGAATTTGCAACCTGGTGGAGGTTATTATAGATGGACTAATAGAACAAATCACACACACTGCTACAAGCCAAAATCTTTTTTCAGAGCTAAATGTAGAAAAAAATTATATTGAATTTGCAACCTGGTGGAGGTTAGTATAGATGGACTAATAGAACAAGTCCCACACACTGCTACAAGCCGAAATATTTTTTCAGAGCTAGATGCAGATAAAAATTATATTGAATTTGCAACCTGGTGGAGGTTAGTATAGTTGGACTAATAGAACAAGTCCCACACACTGCTCCAAGCGGAAATATTTTTTCAGAGCTAGATGCAGATAAAAATTATATTGAATTTGCAACCTGTTGGGGGTTAGTATAGATGGACTAATAGAACAAGTCCCACACACTGCTACAAGCCGAAATATTTTTTCAGAGCTAGATGCAGATAAAAATTATATTGAATTTGCAACCTGGTGGAGGTTAGTATAGATGGACTAATAGAACAAGTCCCACACACTGCTGCAAGCCGAAATATTTTTTCAGAGCTAGATGCAGAAAAAAATTATATTGAATTTGCAACCTGGTGGAGGTTAGTATAGATGGACTAATAGAACAAGTCCCACACACTGCTACAAGCCGAAATATTTTTTCAGAACTAGATGCAGATAAAAATTATATTGAATTTGCAACCTGGTGGATTTTAGTATAGATAGACAAATAGAACAAGTCCCACACACTGCTACAAGCCGAAATATTTTTTCAGAGCTAGATACACATAAAAATTATATTGAATTTGCAACCTGGTGGAGGTTAGTATAGATGGACTAATAGAACAAGTCCCACACACTGCTGCAAGCCGAAATTTTTTTTCAGAGCCAGATGCAGATAAAAATTATATTGAATTTGCAACCTGGTGGAGGTAAGTATAGATAGACTAATAGAATAAGTCCCACACACTGCTACAAGCCGAAATATTTTTTCAGAGCTAGATGCAGATAAAAATTATATTGAATTTGCAACCTGGTGTAGGTTAGTATAGATGGACTAATAGAACAAGTCCCACACACTGCTGCAAGCCAAAATATTTTTTCAGAGCTAGATGCTAAAAAAAATTATATTGAATTTGCAACCTGGTGGAGGTTAGTATAGATGGACTAATAGAACAAGTCCCACACACTGCTACAAACCGAAATATTTTTTCAGAGCTAGATGCAGATAAAAATTATATTGAATTTGCAACCTGGTGGATTTTAGTATAGATAGACAAATAGAACAAGTCCCACACACTGCTACAAGCCGAAATATTTTTTCAGAGCTAGATGCACATAAAAATTATATTGAATTTGCAACCTGGTGGAGGTTAGTATAGATGGACTAATAGAACAAGTCCAACACACTGCTGCAAGCCAAAATATTTTTTCAGAGCTAGATGCTGAAAAAAATTATATTGAATTTGCAACCTGGTGGAGGTTAGTATAGATGGACTAATAGAACAAGTCCCACACACTGATACAAACCAAAATATTTTTTCAGAGCTAGATGCAGATAAAAATTATATTGAATTTGCAACCTGGTGGATTTTAGTATAGATAGACAAATAGAACAAGTCCCACACACAGCTGCAAGCCGAAATATTTTTTCAGAGCTAGATGCACATAAAAATTATATTGAATTTGCAACCTGGTGGAGGTTAGTATAGATGGACTAATAGAACAAGTCCCACACACTGCTACAATCCGAAATATTTTTTCAGAGCTAGATGCAGATAAAAATTATATTGAATTTGCAACCTGGTGGAGGTTAGTATAGATGGACTAAAATAACACGTCTCACACACTGCTACAAGTCGAAATATTTTTTCAGAGCTAGATGCAGAAAATTTTTTTATTGAATTTGCAACCTGGTGGAGGTTAGTATAGATGGATTAATAGAACAAGTCCCACACATTGCTACAAGCCAAAATATTTTTACAGATCAAGATGCAGGTAAAAATTATATTGAATTTGCAAACTGGTGGAGGTTAGTATAGATGGACTAATAGAACAAGTCCCACACACTGCTGCAAGCCAAAATATTTTTTCAGAGCTAGATGCAGATAAAAATTATATTGAATTTGCAACCTGGTGGAGGTTAGTATAGATAGACTAATAGAACAAGTCCCACACACTGCTACAAGCCGAAATATTTTTTCAGAGCTAGATGCAGATAAAAATTATATTGAATTTGCAACCTGGTGGAGGTTAGTATAGATGGACTAATAGAACAAGTCACACACACTTGTACAAGCCAAAATATTTTTTCAGAGCTAGATGCAGAAAAAAATTATATTGAATTTGCAACCTGGTGGAGGTTAGTATAGATGGACTAATAGAACAAGTCCCACACACTGCTACAAGCCGAAATATTTTTTCAGAGCTAGATGCAGATAAAAATTATATTGAATTTGCAACCTGGTGGATTTTAGTATAGATAGACAAATAGAACAAGTCCCACACACTGCTACAAGCCGAAATATTTTTTCAGAGCTAGATGCACATAAAAATTATATTGAATTTGCAACCTGGTGGAGGTTAGTATAGATGGACTAATAGAACAAGTCCCACACACTGCTACAATCCGAAATATTTTTTCAGAACTAGATGCAGATAAAAATTATATTGAATTTGCAACCTGGTGGAGGTTAGTATAGATGGACTAATAGAACAAGTCCCACACACTGCTACAATCCGAAATATTTTTTCAGAACTAGATGCAGATAAAAATTATATTGAATTTGAAACCTGGTGGAGGTTAGTATAGATAGACTAATAGAACAAGTCCCACACACTGCTACAAGCCGAAATATTTTTTCAGAGCTAGATGCAGATAAAAATTATATTGAATTTGCAACCTGGTGGAGGTTATTATAGATGGACTAATAGAACAAATCACACACACTGCTACAAGCCAAAATCTTTTTTCAGAGCTAAATGCAGAAAAAAATTATATTGAATTTGCAACCTGGTGGAGGTTAGTATAGATGGACTAATAGAACAAGTCCCACACACTGCTACAAGCCGAAATATTTTTTCAGAGCTAGATGCAGATAAAAATTATATTGAATTTGCAACCTGGTGGAGGTTAGTATAGTTGGACTAATAGAACAAGTCCCACACACTGCTCCAAGCGGAAATATTTTTTCAGAGCTAGATGCAGATAAAAATTATATTGAATTTGCAACCTGTTGGGGGTTAGTATAGATGGACTAATAGAACAAGTCCCACACACTGCTACAAGCCGAAATATTTTTTCAGAGCTAGATGCAGATAAAAATTATATTGAATTTGCAACCTGGTGGAGGTTAGTATAGATGGACTAATAGAACAAGTCCCACACACTGCTGCAAGCCGAAATATTTTTTCAGAGCTAGATGCAGAAAAAAATTATATTGAATTTGCAACCTGGTGGAGGTTAGTATAGATGGACTAATAGAACAAGTCCCACACACTGCTACAAGCCGAAATATTTTTTCAGAACTAGATGCAGATAAAAATTATATTGAATTTGCAACCTGGTGGATTTTAGTATAGATAGACAAATAGAACAAGTCCCACACACTGCTACAAGCCGAAATATTTTTTCAGAGCTAGATACACATAAAAATTATATTGAATTTGCAACCTGGTGGAGGTTACTATAGATGGACTAATAGAACAAGTCCCACACACTGCTGCAAGCCGAAATTTTTTTTCAGAGCCAGATGCAGATAAAAATTATATTGAATTTGCAACCTGGTGGAGGTAAGTATAGATAGACTAATAGAATAAGTCCCACACACTGCTACAAGCCGATATATTTTTTCAGAGCTAGATGCAGATAAAAATTATATTGAATTTGCAACCTGGTGTAGGTTAGTATAGATGGACTAATAGAACAAGTCCCACACACTGCTGCAAGCCAAAATATTTTTTCAGAGCTAGATGCTAAAAAAAATTATATTGAATTTGGAACCTGGTGGAGGTTAGTATAGATGGACTAATAGAACAAGTCCCACACACTGCTACAAGCCGAAATATTTTTTCAGAGCTAGATGCACATAAAAATTATATTGAATTTGCAACCTGGTGGAGGTTAGTATAGATGGACTAATAGAACAAGTCTCACACACTGCTACAATCCGAAATATTTTTTCAGAGCTAGATGCAGATAAAAATTATATTGAATTTGCAACCTCGTGGAGGTTAGTATAGATGGACTAAAATAGCACGTCCCACACACTGCTACAAGTCGAAATATTTTTTCAGAGCTAGATGCAGAAAAAAATTATATTAAATTTGCAACCTGGTGGAGGTTAGTATAGATGGATTAATAGAACAAGTCCCACACATTGCTACAAGCCAAAATATTTTTACAGATCTAGATGCAGATAAAAATTATATTGAATTTGCAAACTGGTGGAGGTTAGTATAGATGGACTAATAGAACAAGTCCCACACACTGCTGCAAGCCGAAATATTTTTTCAGAGCTAGATGCAGATAAAAATTATATTGAATTTGCAACCTGGTGGAGTTTAGTATAGATGGACTAATAGAACAAGTCCCACACACTGCTGCAAGCCGAAATATTTTTTCAGAGCTAGATGCAGAAAAAAATTATATTGAATTTGCAACCTGGTGGAGGCTAGTATAGATGGACTAATAGAACAAGTCCCACACACTGCTACAAGCCGAAATATTTTTTCAGAACTAGATGCAGATAAAAATTATATTGAATTTGCAACCTGGTGGATTTTAGTATAGATAGACAAATAGAACAAGTCCCACACACTGCTACAAGCCAAAATATTTTTTCAGAGCTAGATGCACATAAAAATTATATTGAATTTGCAAACTGGTGGAGGTTAGTATAGATGGACTAATAGAACAAGTCCCACACACTGCTGCAAGCCAAAATATTTTTTCAGAGCTAGATGCAGATAAAAATTATATTGAATTTGCAACCTGGTGGAGGTTAGTATAGATAGACTAATAGAACAAGTCCCACACACTGCTACAAGCCGAAATATTTTTTCAGAGCTAGATGCAGATAAAAATTATATTGAATTTGCAACCTGGTGGAGGTTAGTATAGATGGACTAATAGAACAAGTCACACACACTTGTACAAGCCAAAATATTTTTTCAGAGCTAGATGCAGAAAAAAATTATATTGAATTTGCAACCTGGTGGAGGTTAGTATAGATGGACTAATAGAACAAGTCCCACACACTGCTACAAGCCGAAATATTTTTTCAGAGCTAGATGCAGATAAAAATTATATTGAATTTGCAACCTGGTGGATTTTAGTATAGATAGACAAATAGAACAAGTCCCACACACTGCTACAAGCCGAAACATTTTTTCAGAGCTAGATGCACATAAAAATTATATTGAATTTGCAACCTGGTGGAGGTTAGTATAGATGGACTAATAGAACAAGTCCCACACACTGCTACAATCCGAAATATTTTTTCAGAACTAGATGCAGAAAAAATTATATTGAATTTGCAACCTGGTGGAGGTTAGTATAGATGGACTAATAGAACAAGTCCCACACACTGCTACAATCCGAAATATTTTTTCAGAACTAGATGCAGATAAAAATTATATTGAATTTGAAACCTGGTGGAGGTTAGTATAGATAGACTAATAGAACAAGTCCCACACACTGCTACAAGCCGAAATATTTTTTCAGAGCTAGATGCAGATAAAAATTATATTGAATTTGCAACCTGGTGGAGGTTATTATAGATGGACTAATAGAACAAATCACACACACTGCTACAAGCCAAAATCTTTTTTCAGAGCTAAATGCAGAAAAAAATTATATTGAATTTGCAACCTGGTGGAGGTTAGTATAGATGGACTAATAGAACAAGTCCCACACACTGCTACAAGCCGAAATATTTTTTCAGAGCTAGATGCAGATAAAAATTATATTGAATTTGCAACCTGGTGGAGGTTAGTATAGTTGGACTAATAGAACAAGTCCCACACACTGCTCCAAGCGGAAATATTTTTTCAGAGCTAGATGCAGATAAAAATTATATTGAATTTGCAACCTGTTGGGGGTTAGTATAGATGGACTAATAGAACAAGTCCCACACACTGCTACAAGCCGAAATATTTTTTCAGAGCTAGATGCAGATAAAAATTATATTGAATTTGCAACCTGGTGGAGGTTAGTATAGATGGACTAATAGAACAAGTCCCACACACTGCTGCAAGCCGAAATATTTTTTCAGAGCTAGATGCAGAAAAAAATTATATTGAATTTGCAACCTGGTGGAGGTTAGTATAGATGGACTAATAGAACAAGTCCCACACACTGCTACAAGCCGAAATATTTTTTCAGAACTAGATGCAGATAAAAATTATATTGAATTTGCAACCTGGTGGATTTTAGTATAGATAGACAAATAGAACAAGTCCCACACACTGCTACAAGCCGAAATATTTTTTCAGAGCTAGATACACATAAAAATTATATTGAATTTGCAACCTGGTGGAGGTTAGTATAGATGGACTAATAGAACAAGTCTCACACACTGCTGCAAGCCGAAATTTTTTTTCAGAGCCAGATGCAGATAAAAATTATATTGAATTTGCAACCTGGTGGAGGTAAGTATAGATAGACTAATAGAATAAGTCCCACACACTGCTACAAGCCGAAATATTTTTTCAGAGCTAGATGCAGATAAAAATTATATTGAATTTGCAACCTGGTGTAGGTTAGTATAGATGGACTAATAGAACAAGTCCCACACACTGCTGCAAGCCAAAATATTTTTTCAGAGCTAGATGCTAAAAAAAATTATATTGAATTTGGAACCTGGTGGAGGTTAGTATAGATGGACTAATAGAACAAGTCCCACACACTGCTACAAACCGAAATATTTTTTCAGAGCTAGATGCAGATAAAAATTATATTGAATTTGCAACCTGGTGGATTTTAGTATAGATAGACAAATAGAACAAATCCCACACACTGCTACAAGCCGAAATATTTTTTCAGAGCTAGATGCACATAAAAATTATATTGAATTTGCAACCTGGTGGAGGTTAGTATAGATGGACTAATAGAACAAGTCTCACACACTGCTACAATCCGAAATATTTTTTCAGAGCTAGATGCAGATAAAAATTATATTGAATTTGCAACCTCGTGGAGGTTAGTATAGATGGACTAAAATAGCACGTCCCACACACTGCTACAAGTCGAAATATTTTTTCAGAGCTAGATGCAGAAAAAAATTATATTAAATTTGCAACCTGGTGGAGGTTAGTATAGATGGATTAATAGAACAAGTCCCACACATTGCTACAAGCCAAAATATTTTTACAGATCTAGATGCAGATAAAAATTATATTGAATTTGCAAACTGGTGGAGGTTAGTATAGATGGACTAATAGAACAAGTCCCACACACTGCTGCAAGCCGAAATATTTTTTCAGAGCTAGATGCAGATAAAAATTATATTGAATTTGCAACCTGGTGGAGTTTAGTATAGATGGACTAATAGAACAAGTCCCACACACTGCTGCAAGCCGAAATATTTTTTCAGAGCTAGATGCAGAAAAAAATTATATTGAATTTGCAACCTGGTGGAGGTTAGTATAGATGGACTAATAGAACAAGTCCCACACACTGCTACAAGCCGAAATATTTTTTCAGAACTAGATGCAGATAAAAATTATATTGAATTTGCAACCTGGTGGATTTTAGTATAGATAGACAAATAGAACAAGTCCCACACACTGCTACAAGCCAAAATATTTTTTCAGAGCTAGATGCACATAAAAATTTTATTGAATTTGCAAACTGGTGGAGGTTAGTATAGATCGACTAATAGAACAAGTCCCACACACTGCTGCAAGCCGAAATATTTTTTCAGAGCCAGATGCAGATAAAAATTATATTGAATTTGCAACCTGGTGTAGGTTAGTATAGATGGACTAATAGAACAAGTCCAACACACTGCTGCAAGCAAAAATATGTTTTCAGAGCTAGATGTAGATAAAAATTATATTGAATTTGCAACCTGGTGGAGGTTAGTATAGATGGACTAAAATAACACGTCTCACACACTGCTACAAGTCGAAATATTTTTTCAGAGCTAGATGCAGAAAAAAATTATATTGAATTTGCAACCTGGTGGAGGTTAGTATAGATGGATTAATAGACCAAGTCCCACACATTGCTACAAGCCAAAATATTTTTACAGATCTAGATGCAGATAAAAATTATATTGAATTTGCAAACTGGTGGAGGTTAGTGTAGATGGACTAACAGAACAAGTCCCACACACTGCTGCAAGCCAAAATATTTTTTCAGAGCTAGATGCAGATAAAAATTATATTGAATTTGCAACCTGGTGGAGGTTAGTATAGATAGACTAATAGAACAAGTCCCACACACTGCTACAAGCCGAAATATTTTTTCAGAGCTAGATGCAGATAAAAATTATATTGAATTTGCAACCTGGTGGAGGATAGTATAGATGGACTAATAGAACAAATCACACACACTGCTAAAAGCCAAAATCTTTTTTCAGAGCTAAATGCAGAAAAAAATTATATTGAATTTGCAACCTGGTGGAGGTTAGTATAGATGGACAAATAGAACAAGTCCCACACACTGCTACAAGCCGAAATATTTTTTCAGAGCTAGATGCAGATAAAAATTATATTGAATATGCAACTTGGTAGAGGTTAGCATAGATGGACTAATAGAACAAGTCCCACACACTGCTACAAGCCGAAATATTTTTTCAGAGCTAGATGCAGATAAAAATTATATTGAATTTGCAACCTGGTGGAGGTTAGTATAGATGGACTAATAGAACAAGTCCCACACACTGCTACAAGCCGAAATATTTTTTCAGAGCTAGATGCAGATAAAAATTATATTGAATTTGCAACCTGGTGGAGGTTAGTATAGATGGACTAATAGAACAAGTCACACACACTGCTACAAGCCAAAATATTTTTTCAGAGCTAGATGCAGAAAAAAATTATATTGAATTTGCAACCTGGTGGAGGTTAGTATAGATGGACTAATAGAACAAGTCCCACACACTGCTACAAGCCGAAATATTTTTTCAGAGCTAGATGCAGATAAAAATTATATTGAATTTGCAACCTGGTGGATTTTAGTATAGATAGACAAATAGAACAAGTCCCACACACTGCTACAAGCTGAAATATTTTTTCAGAGCTAGATGCACATAAAAATTATATTGAATTTGCAAACTGGTGGAGGTTAGTATAGATGGACTAATAGAACAAGTCCCACACACTGCTACAATCCGAAATATTTTTTCAGAACTAGATGCAGATAAAAATTATATTGAATTTGCAACCTGGTGGAGATTAGTATAGATGGACTAATAGAACAAGTCCCACACACTGCTACAATCCGAAATATTTTTTCAGAACTAGATGCAGATAAAAATTATATTGAATTTGAAACCTGGTGGAGGTTAGTATAGATAGACTAATAGATCAAGTCCCACACACTGCTACAAGCCAAAATATTTTTTCATAGCTAGATGCAGATAAAAATTATATTGAATTTGCAACCTGGTGGAGGTTATTATAGATGGACTAATAGAACAAATCACACACACTGCTACAAGCCAAAATCTTTTTTCAGTGCTAAATGCAGAAAAAAATTATATTGAATTTGCAACCTGGTGGAGGTTAGTATAGATGGACTAATAGAACAAGTCCCACACACTGCTACAAGCCGAAATATTTTTTCAGAGCTAGATGCAGATAAAAATTATATTGAATTTGCAACCTGGTGGAGGTTAGTATAGTTGGACTAATAGAACAAGTCCCACACACTGCTCCAAGCCGAAATATTTTTTCAGAGCTAGATGCAGATAAAATTATATTGAATTTGCAACCTGTTGGGGGTTAGTATAGATGGACTAATAGAACAAGTCCCACACACTGCTACAAGCCGAAATATTTTTTCAGAGCTAAATGCAGATAAAAATTATATTGAATTTGCAACCTGGTGGAGGTTAGTATAGATGGACTAATAGAACAAGTCCCACACACTGCTACAAGCCGAAATATTTTTTCAGAGTAAGATGCAGATAAAAATTATATTGAATTTGCAACCTGGTGGAGGTTAGTATAGATGGACTAATAGAACAAGTCCCACACACTGCTACAAGCCGAAATATTTTTTCTGAGCTAGATGCAGATAAAAATTATAATGAATTTGCAACCTGGTGGAGGTTAGTATAGATGGACTAATAGAACAAGTCCCACAAACTGCTACAAGCAGAAATGTTTTTTCAAAGCTAGATGCAGATAAAAATTATATTGAATTTGCAACCTGGTGTAGGTTAGTATAGATGGACTAATAGAACAAGTCCCACACACTGCTGCAAGCCAAAATATTTTTTCAGAGCTAGATGTAGAAAAAAATTATATTGAATTTGCAACCTGGTGGAGGTTAGTATAGATGGACAAATAGAACAAGTCCCACACACTGCTACAAGCCGAAATATTTTTTCAGAGCTAGATGCAGATAAAAATTATATTGAATTTGCAACCTGGTGGAGGTTATCATAGATGGACTAATAGAACAAGTCCCACACACTGCTACAAGCCGTTTTTTTTTTTCAGAGCTAGATGCAGATAAAAATTATATTGAATTTGCAACCTGGTGGAGGTTAGTATAGATGGACTAATAGAACAAGTCACACACACTGCTACAAGCCAAAATATTTTTTCAGAGCTAGATGCAGAAAAAAATTATATTGAATTTGCAACCTGGTGGAGGTTAGTATAGATGGACTAATAGAACAAGTCCCACACACTGCTACAAGCCGAAATATTTTTTCAGAACTAGATGCAGATAAAAATGATATTGAATTTGCAACCTGGTGGATTTTAGTATAGATAGACAAATAGAACAAGTCCCACACACTGCTACAAGCCGAAATATTTTTTCAGAGCTAGATGCACATAAAAATTATATTGAATTTGCAACCTGGTGGAGGTTAGTATAGATGGACTAATAGAACAAGTCACACACACTGCTACAAGCCAAAATATTTTTTCAGAGCTAGATGCAGAAAAAAATTATATTGAATTTGCAACCTGGTGGAGGTTAGTATAGATGGACTAATAGAACAAGTCCCACACACTGCTACAAGCCGAAATATTTTTTCAGAACTAGATGCAGATAAAAATGATATTGAATTTGCAACCTGGTGGATTTTAGTATAGATAGACAAATAGAACAAGTCCCACACACTGCTACAAGCCGAAATATTTTTTCAGAGCTAGATGCACATAAAAATTATATTGAATTTGCAACCTGGTGGAGGTTAGTATAGATGGACTAAAATAACACGTCCCACACACTGCTACAAGTCGAAATATTTTTTCAGAGCTAGATGCAGAAAAAAATTATATTAAATTTGCAACCTGGTGGAGGTTAGTATAGATGGATTAATAGAACAAGTCCCACACATTGCTACAAGCCAAAATATTTTTACAGATCTAGATGCAGATAAAAATTATATTGAATTTGCAAACTGGTGGAGGTTAGTATAGATGGACTAATAGAACCAGTCCCACACACTGCTGCAAGCCAAAATATTTTTTCAGAGCTAGATGCAGATAAAAATTATATTGAATTTGCAACCTGGTGGAGGTTAGTATAGATAGACTAATAGAACAAGTCCCACACACTGCTATAAGCCAAAATATTTTTTCAGAGCTAGATGCAGATAAAAATTATATTGAATTTGCAACCTGGTGGAGGTTAGTATAGATGGACTAATAGAACAAATCGCACACACTGCTAAAAGCCAAAATCTTTTTTCAGAGCTAAATGCAGAAAAAAATTATATTGAATTTGCAACCTGGTGGAGGTTAGTATAGATGGACAAATAGAACAAGTCCCACACACTGCTACAAGCCGAAATATTTTTTCAGAGCTAGATGCAGATAAAAATTATATTGAATTTGCAACCTGGTGGAGGTTATCATAGATGGACTAATAGAACAAGTCCCACACACTGCTACAAGCCGTTTTTTTTTTTCAGAGCTAGATGCAGATAAAAATTATATTGAATTTGCAACCTGGTGGAGGTTAGTATAGATGGACTAATAGAACAAGTCCCACACACTGCTACAAGCCGAAATATTTTTTCAGAGCTAGATGCAGATAAAAATTATATTGAATTTGCAACCTGGTGGAGGTTAGTATAGATAGACTAATAGAACAAGTCACACACACTGCTACAAGCCAAAATATTTTTTCAGAGCTAGATGCAGAAAAAAATTATATTGAATTTGCAACCTGGTGGAGGTTAGTATAGATGGACTAATAGAACAAGTCCCACCCACTGCTACAAGCCGAAATATTTTTTCAGAGCTAGATGCAGATAAAAATTATATTGAAATTGCAACCTGGTGGAGGTTAGTATAGATGGACTCATAGAACAAGTCACACACACTGCTGCAAGCCAAAATATTTTTTCAGAGCTGGATGCAGAAAAAAATTATATTGAATTTGCAACCTGGTGGAGGTTAGTATAGATGGACTAATAGAACAAGTCCCACACACTGCTACAAGACAAAATATTTTTTCAGAGCTAGGTGCCGATGAAAATTATATTGAATTTGCAACCTGGTGGAGGTTAGTATAGATGGACTAACAGAACAAGTCCCACACACTGCTCCAAGCCAAAATATTTTTTCAGAGCTAGATGCAGATAAAAATTATATTGAATTTGCAACCTGGTGGAGGTTAGTATAGATGGACTAATAGAACAAGTCCCACACACTGCTACAAGCCGAAATATTTTTTCAGAGCTAGAAGCAGATAAAAATTATATTGAATTTGCAAAGTGGTGGAGGTTAGTATAGATGGACTAATAGAACAAGTCCCACACACTGCTACAAGATGGAATATTTTTTCAGAGCTAGATGCAGATAGAAATTATATTGAATTTGCAACCTGGTGGAGGTTAGTATAGATGGACTAATGGAACAAGTCACACACACTGCTACAAGCCAAAATATTTTTTCAGAGCTAGATGCAGAAAAAAATTATATTGTATTTGCAACCTGGTGGAGGTTAGTATAGATGGACTAAAAGAACAAGTACCACACACTGCTACAAGCCAAAATATTTTTTCAGAGCTAGATGCAGATAAAAATTATATTGAATTTGCAACCTGGTGGAGGTTAGTATATATGGACTAATAGAACAAGTCCCACACACTGCTACAAGCCAAAATATTTTTTCAGAGCTAGATGCAGAAAAAAATTATATTGAATTTGCAACCAGGTGGAGGTTAGTATAGATGGAGTAATAGAACAAGTCCCACACACTGCTGCAAATTAAAATATTTTTTCAGAGCTAGATGCAGAAAAAAATTATATTCAATTTGCAACCAGGTGGAGGTTAGTATAGATGGACTAATAGAACCAGTCCCACACACTGCTACAAGCCGAAATATTTTTTCATAGCTAGGTGCAGATAAAAATTATATTGAATTTGCAACCTGGTGGAGGTTAGTATAGATGGACTAATAAAACAAGTCCCACACATTGCTACATGCCGAAATATTTTTTCAGAGCTAGATGCAGATAAAAATTATATTGAATTTGCAACCTGGTGGAGGTTAGTATAGATGGACAAATAGAATAAGTCCCACACACTGCTACAAGCCGAAATATTTTTTCAGAGCTAGATGCAGAAAAAAAATATATTGAATTTGCAACCTGGTGGAGGTTAGTATAGATGGACTAATAGAACAAGTCCCACACACTGCTACAAGCTGAAATATTTTTTCAGAGCTAGATGCAGATAAAAATTATATTGAATTTGCAACCTGGTGGAGGTTAGTATAGATGGACTAATAGAACAAGTCCCACACACTGCTACAAGCCGAAATATTTTTTCAGAGCTAGATGCAGATAAAATTTTTATTGAATTTGCAACCTGGTGGAGGTTAGTATAGATAGACTAATAGAACAAGTCCCACACAATGATACAAGCCGAAATATTTTTTCTGAGCTAGATGCAGATAAAAATTATATTGAATTTGCAACCTGGTGGAGGTTAGTATAGATGGACTAATAGAACAAGTCCCACACACTGCTACAAGCCGAAATATTTTTTCAGAGCTAGATGCAGAAAAAAATTATATTGAATTTGCAACCTGGTGGAGGTTAGTATAGATGGACAAATAGAATAAGTCCCACACACTGCTACAAGCCGAAATATTTTTTCAGAGCTAGATGCAGAAAAAAACATATTGAATTTGCAACCTGGTGGAGGTTAGTATAGATGGACTAATAGAACAAGTCCCACACACTGCTACAAGCCGAAATATTTTTTCAGAGCTACATGCAGAAAAAAATTATATTGAATTTCCAACCTGGTGGAGGTTAATATAGATGGACTAATAGAACAAGTCCCACAAACTGCTTTACGCCGAAATATTTTTTCAGATCTAGATGCAGATAAAAATTATAATGAATTTGCAACCTGGTGGAGGTTAGTATAGATGGACTAATTGAACAGGTCCCACACACTGCTTCAAGCCAAAATATTTTTTTCAGAGCTAGATGCAGATAAAAATTTTATTGAATTTGCAACCTGATGGAGGTTAGTATAGATGGTCTAATAGAACAAGTCCGACACACTGCTACAAGATGATATATTTTTTCAGAGCTAGATGGAGATAAAAATTATATTGAATTTGCAACCTGGTGGAGGTTAGTATAGATCGACTAATAGAACAAGTCACACACACTGCTAAAAGCTGAAATATTTTTTCAGAGCTAGATGCAGAAAAAAATTATATTGAATTTGCAACCACGTGGAGGTTAGTATAGATGGACAAATAAAACAAGTCCCATACACTGCTACAAGCCGAATTATTTTTTCAGAGCTAGATGCAGATAAAAATTATATTGAATTTGCAACCTGGTGAAGGTTATTATAGATGGACTAATAGAACAAGTCCCACAAACTGCTACAAGTCGAAATATTTTTTCAGAGCTAGATGCAGAAAAAAATTATATTGAATTTGCAACCTGGTGGAGGTTAGTATAGATGGACAAATAGAATAAGTCCCACACACTGCTACAAGCCGAAATATTTTTTCAGAGCTAGATGCAGAAAAAAAACATATTGAATTTGCAACCTGGTGGAGGTTAGTATAGATGGACTAATAGAACAAGTCCCACACACTGCTACAAGCCGAAATATTTTTTCAGAGCTAGATGCAGAAAAAAATTATATTGAATTTCCAACCTGGTGGGGGTTAATATAGATGGACTAATAGAACAAGTACCACACACTGCTACAAGCCGAAATATTTTTTCAGAACTAGATGCAGAAAAAAATTATATTGAATTTGCAACCTGGTGGAGGTTAATATAGATGGACTAATAGAACAAGTCCCACAAACTGCTTTACGCCGAAATATTTTTTCAGAGCTAGATGCAGATAAAAATTATATTGAATTTGCAACCTGGTGGAGCTTAGTATAGATGGACTAATTGAACAGGTCCCACACACTGCTTCAAGCCAAAATATTTTTTTCAGAGCTAGATGCAGATACAAATTATATTGAATTTGCAACCTGGTGGAGGTTAGTATAGATGGTCTAATAGAACAAGTCCCACACACTGCTACAAGATGATATATTTTTTCAGAGCTAGATGCAGATAAAAATTATATTGAATTTGCAACCTGGTGGAGGTTAGTATTGATGGACTAATAGAACAAGTCACACACACTGCTACAAGCCGAAATATTTTTTCAGAGCTAGATGCAGAAAAAAATTATATTGAATTTGCATCCTGGTGGAGGTTAGTATAGATGGACTAATAGAACCAGTCCCACACACTGCTACAAGCCGAAATATTTTTTCAGAGCTAGGTGCAGATAAAAATTATATTGAATTTGCAACCTGGTGGAGGTTAGTATAGATGGACTAATAGAACAAGTCCCACACACTGCTACATGCCGAAATATTTTTTCAGAGCTAGATGCAGATAAAAATTATATTGAATTTGCAACCTGGTGGAGGTTAGTATAGATGGACTAATAGAACAAGTCACACACACTGCTAAAAGCCGAAATATTTTTTCAGAGCTAGATGCAGAAAAAAATTATATTGAATTTGCAACCTGGTGGAGGTTAGTATAGATGGACAAATAAAACAAGTCCCATACACTGCTACAAGCCGAATTATTTTTTCAGAGCTAGATGCAGATAAAAATTATATTGAATTTGCAACCTGGTGAAGGTTAGTATAGATGGACTAATAGAACAAGTCCCATAAACTGCTACAAGTCGAAATATTTTTTCAGAGCTAGATGCAGATAAAAATTCTATTGAATTTGCAACCTGGTGGAGGTTAGTATAGATGGACTAATAGAACAAGTCACACACACTGCTACAAGCCAAAATATTTTTTCAGAGCTAGATGCAGAAAAAAATTATATTGAATTTGCAACCTGATGGAGGTTAATATAGATGTACTAAAAGAATAGGTCCCACACACTGCTTCAAGCCGAAATATATTTTTAGAGCTAGATGCAGATAAAAATTATATTGAATTTGCAACCTGGTGGAGGTTAGTACAGATGGACTAATAGAACAAGTCACACACACTGCTACAAGCCAAAATATTTTTACAGAGCTAGATGCAGAAAAAAATTATATTGAATTTCCAACCTGGTGGAGGTTAATATAGATGGACTAATAGAACAAGTACCACACACTGCTACAAGCGGAAATATTTTTTCAGAGCTAGATGGAGAAAAAAATTATATTGAATTTGCAACCTGGTGGAGGTTAATATAGATGGACTAATAGAACAAGTCACACACACTACAACAAGCTGAAATATTTTTTCAGAGCAAGATGCAGAAAAAAATTATATTGAATTTGCAACCTGGTGGAGGTTAGTATAGATGGACGATTAGAACAAGTCCCACACACTGCTACAAGCCAAAATAATTTTTCAGAGCTAGATGCAGAAAAAAAATATATAGAATTTGCAACCTGGTGGAGGTTAACATAAGATGGACTAAAAGAACAAGTCCCACACACTGTTACAAGCCAAAATATTTTTTCAGAGCTAGATGCAGAAAAAAATTATATTGAATTTGGAACCTGGTGGGAATTAGTATAGATGAACTAATAGAACAAGTTCCACACACTGCTACTAGCCGAAATATTTTTTCAGAGCTAGATGCAGATAAAAATTATTTTGAATTTACAACCTGGTGGAGGTTAGTATAGATGGACTAATAGAACAAGTCCCACACACTGCTGCAAGCCGAAATATTTTTTCAGAGATAGATGCAGATAAAAATTGTTTTGAATTTGCAACCTGGTGGAGGTTAGTATAGATGGACTAATAGATCAAGGCCCACACACTGCTACAAGCCGAAATATTTTTTCAGAGCTAGATGCAGAAAAAAATTATATTGAATTTTCAACCTGGTGGAGGTTAGTATAGAATGGCTTATAGAACAAGTCCCACACACAGCTACAAGCCGAAATATTTTTTCAGAGCTAGATGCAGAAAAAAATTATATTGTATTTGCAACCTGGTAGAGGTTAGTATAGATGGACTAATAGAACAAGTCCCACTCACTGCTACAAGCTGAAATATTTTTTCAGAGCTAGATGTAGAAAAAAATTATATTGAATTTGCAACCTGGTGGAGGTTAGTATAGATGGACGAATAGAACAAGTCCCACACACTGCTACAAGCCGAAATATTTTTTCAGAGCTAGATGCAGAAAAAAATTATATTGAATTTGCAACCTGGTGGAGGTTAATATAGATGTACTAATAGAACAAGTCCCACACACTGCTACAAGCCGATATATTTTTTCAGAGCTAGATGCAGATAAAAATTATATTGAATTTGCAACCTGGTGGAGGTTAGCATAGATGGACTAATAGATCAAGTCCCACACACTGCTACAAGCCGAAATATTTTTTCAGAGCTAGATGCAGATAAAAATTATATTGAATTTGCAACCTGGTGGAGGTTAGTATAGATGGACTAATAGAACAAGTCCCACACACTGCTACAAGCCGAAATATTTTTTCAGAGCTAGATGCAAATAAAAATTATATTGAATTTGCAACCTGGTGGAGGTTATTATAGATGGGTTAATAGAACAAGTCCTACACACTGCTACAAGCTGAAATATTTTTTCAGAGCTAGATGCAAATAAAAATTACATTGAATTTGCAACCTGGTGGAGGTTAGTATAGATGGACAAATAGAACAAGTCCCACACACTTCTACAAGCCGAAATATTTTTTCAGAGCTAGATGCAGATAAAAATTGTATTGAATTTGCAACCTGGTGGAGGTTTGTATAGATGGACTAATAGATCAAGTCACACACACTGCTACAAGACGAAATATTTTTTCAGAGCTAGATGCAGAAAAAAATTATATTGAATTTGCAAGCTGGTGGAGGTTAATATAGATAGACTAATAGAACAAGTCCCACACACTGCCACAAGCCAAAATATTTTTTCAGAGCTAGATGCAGAAAAAAATTATATTGTATTTGCAACCTGGTGGAGGTTAGTAGAGATGGACTAATAGAACAAGTCCCACACACTGCTACAAGCCGAAGTATTGTTTCAGAGCTAGATGGAGAAAAAAATTATATTGAATTTGCAACCTGGTGGAGGTTAGTATAGATGGACGAATAGAACAAGTCACACACACTGCTACAAGCCAAAATATTTTTACAGAGCTAGATGCAGAAAAAAATTATATTGAATTTCCAACCTGGTGGAGGTTAATATAGATGGACTAATAGAACAAGTACCACACACTGCTACAAGCGGAAATATTTTTTCAGAGCTAGATGGAGAAAAAAATTATATTGAATTTGCAACCTGGTGGAGGTTAATATAGATGGACTAATAGAACAAGTCACACACACTACAACAAGCTGAAATATTTTTTCAGAGCTAGATGCAGAAAAAAATTATATTGAATTTGCAACCTGGTGGAGGTTAGTATAGATGGACTAATAGAACAAGTCCCACACACTGCTACAAGCCGAAATATTTTTTCAGAGCTAGATGGAGAAAAAAATTATATTGAATTTGCAACCTGGTGGAGGTTAGTATAGATGGACGAATAGAACAAGTCCCACACACTGCTACAAGCCAAAATAATTTTTCAGAGCTAGATGCAGAAAAAAAATATATAGAATTTGCAACCTGGTGGAGGTTAACATAAGATGGACTAAAAGAACAAGTCCCACACACTGTTACAAGCTAAAATATTTTTTCAGAGCTAGATGCAGAAAAAAATTATATTGAATTTGCAACCTGGTGGGAATTAGTATAGATGAACTAATAGAACAAGTCCCACACACTGCTACTAGCCGAAATATTTTTTCAGAGCTAGATGCAGATAAAAATTGTTTTGAATTTGCAACCTGGTGGAGGTTAGTATAGATGGACTAATAGATCAAGTCCCACACACTGCTACAAGCCGAAATATTTTTTCAGAGCTAGATGCAGAAAAAAATTATATTGAATTTTCAACCTGGTGGAGGTTAGTATAGAATGACTTATAGAACAAGTCCCACACACAGCTACAAGCCGAAATATTTTTTCAGAGCTAGATGCAGAAAAAAATTATATTGTATTTGCAACCTGGTAGAGGTTAGTATAGATGGACTAATAGAACAAGTCCCACTCACTGCTACAAGCTGAAATATTTTTTCAGAGCTAGATGTAGAAAAAAATTATATTGAATTTGCAACCTGGTGGAGGTTAGTATAGATGGACGAATAGAACAAGTCCCACACACTGCTACAAGCCGAAATATTTTTTCAGAGCTAGATGCAGAAAAAAATGATATTGAATATGCAACCTGGTGGAGGTTAATATAGATGGACTAATAGAACAAGTCCCACACACTGCTACAAGCCGATATATTTTTTCAGAGCTAGATGCAGATAAAAATTATATTGAATTTGCAACCTGGTGGAGGTTAGCATAGATGGACTAATAGATCAAGTCCCACACACTGCTACAAGCCGAAATATTTTTTCAGAGCTAGATGCAGATAAAAATTATATTGAATTTGCAACCTGGTGGAGGTTAGTATAGATGGACTAATAGAACAAGTCCCACACACTGCTACAAGCCGAAATATTTTTTCAGAGCTAGATGCAAATAAAAATTATATTGAATTTGCAACCTGGTGGAGGTTATTATAGATGGATTAATAATAATAATAATAATAGTTTATTTTTATAGCGCCAACATATTCCGCAGCACTTTACAAATTTTAGGGGGGACTTATACAGACAATACAGAATAAGCATATCTCATATCGAACGGAGTGAGGGCCCTGCTCGCGAGCTTACAGTCTATGAGGAAGTGGGGGAGACACAAAAAGGTAAAAAGTACATATATTGTATAATGCAGCCTTGATATACTGAATAGGATAAATAATAATACATGGACTGGTCGCCAGCCAGTATGTGTGCAGTCCTGAAAGAGGCTTTTATGTGCATGGTTGGTTTGAACCCGAAGTTGAAGAAGATTTTAATATGGGGGAAAGCTGGGATGGACAGAGTGTGTTTAGGTGATACGCCAGTCTAAAGAAATGTGTTTTTAGGGTTCGCTTGAAACTGTGGGTATTGGGAATTAATCGAACTGTCCTGGGTAGTACATTCCAGAGAATTGGCGCAGCACGCGAGAAATCTTGGAGACGGGAGTGGGAAGTTCGGATTATGGAGGATTTTAGTTTCAAGTCATTTGCAGAACGGAGGGCACGTGTAGGGTGGTAGACTGAGACAAGGGAGGAGATGTAGGGGGGTACTGAAGCATGGAGCGCTTTGTGGGTAAGCGTGATAAGTTTAAAACGAACTCTATATTGGATGGGCAACCAATGCAATGACTGGCACAGGGAAGAGGCATCGGTGTAGCGGTTGGCGAGGAATATGATCCTGGCTGCTGCGTTCAGGACGGATTGGAGAGGGGAGAGTTTAGTAAGAGGGAGACCGATTAGTAGAGCGTTGCAATAGTCAAGACGAGAATGAATAAGAGCGACAGTAAGAGTTTTTGCCGAGTCAAAGGTGAGAAAAGTCCTGATTCTTGAGATGTTTTTGAGGTGTAGATGACATGAACGAGCAAGTGATTTGATGTGAGGAGTGAAAGAAAGATCTGAATCAAAAATGACCCCAAGACAGCGGGCTTGTAGCTGGGGAGTAATGGTTGAGCCACAAACGGAGATGGCAATATCGGGCACAGGTAGATTAATGGAGGGAGGAAAGACGAGTAGTTCAGTTTTTGACAGATTCAGTTTTAGGTAGAGGGAGGACATAATGTTAGACACAGCAGAAAGACAATCACTGGTCTTTTGTAGTAATGCAGGGGTGATGTCCGGAGCAGAGGTGTATAATTGGGTGTCATCAGCATAGAGATGGTACTGAAAACCGAATCTACTGATTGTTTGTCCAATAGGAGCGGTGTATAAGGAGAAAAGAAGGGGGCCTAGGACTGATCCTTGAGGAACCCCGACAGTAAGAGGAAGTAGGGAGGAGGAGGAGCTGGCAAAAGACACAGAGAAGGAGCGGTCAGAGAGATAAGAGGAGAACCAGGAGAGAACCGTGTCCTTGAGGCCAATAGTGCGGAGCATAGTGAGGAGGAGCTGATGATCCACAGTGTCGAATGCTGCAGAGAGATCCAGGAGAATCAGCAGGGAGTAGTGACCATTAGATTTAGCTGTTAGTAGATCATTAGAGACTTTAGTGAGGGCAGTTTCAGTAGAATGTAAAGAGCGGAAACCAGATTGTAAAGGGTCAAGAAGAGAGTTGTCTGATAGATAGCGAATTAGACAGGAGTGGACCAGGCATTCCAGGAGTTTAGAGATAAAGGGAAGATTGGAAACAGGTCTGTAGTTGGCCGTGTAGTTCTGGTCGAGGGATGGTTTTTTAAGTAATGGTTGTATGCTGGCGTGTTTAAAAGAAGAGGGAAAGATACCAGATGAGAGGGAAAGGTTGAAAATTTTAGTTAGGTGAGAGGTGACAGCTGGAGCAAGGGACTGAAGGAGATGTGAGGGAATAGGGTCGCTGGTGCAGGTGGTAGGGCGAGAAGATGCAAGGAGCCTGATCACTTCATCTTCCGTGACTGGTTCGAAGTCAGAAAATGAGCAAGATACAATGTGGCGGGGGGGAGCATGCATAACATTTGGGGATTGGGAGAAAATTTCCTGTCGGATATGGTCAATTTTTTCTTTGAAATAGTTAGCCAGATCGTCAGCGCTGAGGTCGGTGGTCGGGGCCTGTGCTGTTTGATTGAGGAGAGAATGAAACGTGTCAAAGAGTCGTTTAGGATTATTGGAAAGTGAGATGATGAGGTTGTTAAAGTAGGTTTGTTTGGAGAGGTGAAGGGCAGAGTTATATGTTTTCAGCATAAATTTATAGTGGAGGAAATCTTCGGGCAGATTTGATTTTCTCCACAGCCGTTCAGCGCACCTGGAGTACCTCTGGAGAAGACGTGTTTGAGGCGTGTGCCAGGGTTGTCGCCGTCTATGCCGAATTGTTCTTTGTGTAGGAGGTGCGGCTTCATCCAGGGCGCATAGCATTATTTTGTTATAATGCTTCAATGCAGAGTCGGGACATGAGAGGGAGGAGATTGGGGCCAATGATGATTGCAACCTTTTTATAAATTTCTGGGTGTTAATGGCGCGTAAATTTCTATAAGTGTGGACGGTGGGAGTGTCTTGAGCAGAGTCACAGTTCTTGACAGAGAATGAAAGAAGATTATGGTCAGAGAGTGGAAGGGGAGAGTTAGTAAAGTCATGTACCGAGCAAAGCCGGGAGAAGATCAGGTCCAATGTGTTCCCGTCCTCATGTGTAGGAGAATTAGCAAGCTGTGAAAGGCCGAAGGAGGAGGTTAATGATAAAAGATGCGTGGCAGATGGGGAAAGAGGATCGCCAATTGGGATGTTAAAGTCTCCCATGATTATCGTGGGGATGTCGCAGGATAGAAAATTTGTAAGCCAGGCAGCAAAGTGATCCAGGAATTGACGGGGGGGACCTGGGGGGCGATAGACAACCGCCACTCGCAGGGAGAAGGGCCGGTAGAGTCTGACTGTGTGGGCCTCAAAGGACGGGAAGATAAGGGAGGGTACAGGGGGGATAACCTGAAAAGTACATTTTGTTGAAAGAAGCAGACCAACACCTCCACCTGATCTGTTGTCAGGTCGCGGGGTATGAGAGAAATGTAGGCCACCATAGGAGAGAGCTGCAGCGGCGGTGGTGTACGACTGCTGGATCCAGGTTTCAGTGAGAGCCAGAAGGTTGAGGGAATTAGAGAGGAAATAGTCATGGATGTAAGAGAGTTTATTACAAGCTGAGCGTGCATTCCAAAGGGCACAGTTGAATGAGACAGAAGATATGCAGGGAATATTAATGAGATTAGCAGGGTTTCTGAATGTAACAGGGAAAGAGTTAGTGTTATTATTACTGGAGGGTCCTGGGTTGGGAGAAATATCACCTGCGACTAATAGAAGGAAGATACAGAGAGTGAGCAGATGATTGAGTGATTTGTGAGAGCGTTTCCTGCGTTGTATGGTGGGAATGAATGGATCTGCGTGGTATAACATTGTGAAGAGAGCATGACAACTGTACATAGGAGAAGAGAGGAGTGAGGGATTAATATGGATGAAGTGTGCCGCATTTGTGGGAGAACGGTGAATGTGGATGATTGTAGCAACCAGAATATAAATGGCACAGATACAAATGGTGAATACTGTTTGCCAAAAAGATGATCTGTAAGCAAGTTTGTTGGTTTGTCCTGCATGTCTTACCTGTCTCCTGCCCTGTCCAACTGCCATTTTCTAACTGCCAGGGCACTTTGCTAAATTATGGCACTTCGATAAAGTATGCATAAATGCTATATGCATAAATGCCCCCGCATAAATGCTGCCCCTTAACGAAGTCTCAATATATAGGGGCGTATCTGCTTAGATCTGCACAGATTTAACTCATTAACAATCAATCACTAGCTTAAAAGACAACAGGAGACCATAAAGTGCAGGGAAAAAAAAAAAAAAAACAGACTAGTAAACTCGGCATGGATCATAAACTCTTAAAGTAAGTGTGATGACCTTTAAGTATCATGGAATAAAAAAGCTAGAGGAGTGAAAAAATATATACCAGAAATTGATAGGCTGCAGAGCATTGCATGGAGATATAATGCAGTTTTCAGGACAGATCACACAAGCAGTGAAAAATATATACCAGAAACTGATGATTGATAGGCTGCAGAGCATTGCATGGAGATATAATGCAGTTTTCAGGACAGATCACACAAGCAGTGAAAAATATATACCAGAAATTGATGATTGACAGGCTGCAGAGCATTGCATGGAGATATAATGCAGTTTTCAGGACAGATCACACAAGCAGTGAAAAATATATACCAGAAATTGATGATTGATAGGCTGCAGAGCATTGCATGGAGATATAATGCAGTTTTCAGGACAGATCACACAAGCAGTGAAAAATATATACCAGAAATTGATGATTGATAGGCTGCAGAGCATTGCATGGAGATATAATGCAGTTTTCAGGACAGATCACACAAGCAGTGAAAAATATATACCAGAAATTGATGATTGATAGGCTGCAGAGCATTGCATGGAGATATAATGCAGTTTTCAGGACAGATCACACAAGCTACACACTGCTACAAGCTGAAATATTTTTTCAGAGCTAGATGCAGATAAAAATTACATTGAATTTGCAACCTGGTGGAGGTTAGTATAGATGGACAAATAGAACAAGTCCCACACACTTCTACAAGCCGAAATATGTTTTCAGAGCTAGATGCAGATAAAAATTGTATTGAATTTGCAACCTGGTGGAGGTTTGTATAGATGGACTAATAGATCAAGTCACACACACTGCTACAAGACGAAATATTTTTTCAGAGCTAGATGCAGAAAAAAATTATATTGAATTTGCAACCTGGTGGAGGTTAGTGTAGATGGACTAATAGAACAAGTCCCACACACTGCTACAAGCGAAATATTTTTTCAGAGCTAGATGCAGAAAAAAATTATATTGAATTTGCAACCTGGTGGAGGTTAATATAGATAGACTAATAGAACAAGTCCCACACACTGCTACAAGCCAAAATATTTTTTCAGAGCTAGATGCAGAAAAAAATTATATTGTATTTGCAACCTGGTGGAGGTTAGTAGAGATGGACTAATAGAACAAGTCCCACACACTGCTACAAGCCGAAGTATTGTTTCAGAGCTAGATGGAGAAAAAAATTATATTGAATTTTCAACCTGGTGGAGGTTAGTATAGATGGACGAATAGAACAAGTCCCACACACTGCTACAAGCTGAAATATTTTTTCAGAGCTAGATGCAGATAAAAATTACATTGAATTTGCAACCTGGTGGAGGTTAGTATAGATGGACTAATAGAACAAGTCCCACACACTGCTACAAGCCGAAATATTTTTTCAGAGCTAGATGCAAATAAAAATTATATTGAATTTGCAACCTGGTGGAGGTTATTATAGATGGACTAATAGAACAAGTCCCACACACTGCTACAAGCTGAAATATTTTTTCAGAGCTAGATGCAGATAAAAATTACATTGAATTTGCAACCTGGTGGAGGTTAGTATAGATGGACAAATAGAAAAGTCCCACACACTTCTACAAGCCGAAATATTTTTTCAGAGCTAGATGCAGATAAAAATTGTATTGAATTTGCAACCTGGTGGAGGTTTGTATAGATGGACTAATAGATCAAGTCACACACACTGCTACAAGACGAAATATTTTTTCAGAGCTAGATGCAGATAAAAATTGTTTTGAATTTGCAACCTGGTGGAGGTTAGTATAGATGGAATAGTAGATCAAGTCCCACACACTGCTACAAGACGAAATATTTTTTCTGAGCTAGATGCAGAAAAAAATTATATTGAATTTGCATCCTGGTGGAGGTTAGTGTAGATGGACTAATACAACAAGTCCCACACACTGCTACAAGCCGAAATATTTTTTCAGAGCTAGAGGCAGAAAAAAAATATATTGAATTTGCAACCTGGTGGAGGTTAATATAGATAGACTAATAGAACAAGTCCCACACACTGCTACAAGCCAAAATATTTTTTCAGAACTAGATGCAGAAAAAAATTATATTGTATTTGCAACCTGGTGGAGGTTAGTATAGATGGACTAATAGAACAAGTCCCCCACACTGCTACAAGCCGAAATATTGTTTCAGAGCTAGATGGAGAAAAAAATTATATTGAATTTGCAACCTGGTGGAGGTTAGTATAGATGGACGAATAGAACAAGTCCCACACACTGCTACAAGCCAAAATATTTTTTCAGAGCAAGATGCAGAAAAAAATGATATTGAATTTGCAACCTGGTGGAGGTTAATATAGATGGACTAATATAACAAGTCCCACACACTGCTGCAAGCCGAAATATTTTTTCAGAGCTAGATGCAGAAAAAAATTATATTGAATTTGCAACCTGGTGGAGGTTAGTATAGATGGACTAATAGAACAAGTCCCACACACTGCTACAAGCCGAAATTTTTTTTTAGAGCTAGATGCAGATAAAAATTATATTGAATTTGCAACCTGCTGGAGGTTAGTATAGATTGACTAATAGAACAAGTCCCACACACTGCTACAAGCCGAAATATTTTTTAAGAGCTAGATGCAGATAAAAATTATCTTGAATTTGCAACCTGGTGGAGGTTAGTATAGATGGACTAATAGAACAAGTCCCACACACTGCTACAAGTCAAAATATTTTTTCAGAGCTAAATGCAGATAAAAATTATATTGAATTTGCAACCTGGTGGAGGTTAGTATAGATGGACTAATAGAACACGTCCCACACACTGCTACAAGCCGAAATATTTTTTCAGAGCTAGATGCAAATAAAAATTACATTGAATTTGCAACCAGGTGGAGGTTAGTATAGATGGACTAATAGAACAAGTCCCACACACTTCTACAAGCCGAAATATTTTTTCAGAGCTAGATGCATATAAAAATTTTATTGAATTTGCAACCTGGTGGAGGTTAGTATAGATGGACTAATAGATCAAGTCCCACACACTGCTACAAGCCAAAATATTTTTTCAGAGCTAGATGCAGAAAAAAATTATATTGAATTTGCAACCTGGTGGAGGTTAATATAGATGGACTAATAGAACAAGTCCCACACACTGCTACAAGCCAAAATATTTTTTCAGAGCTAGATGCAGAAAAAAATTAGATTGTATTTGCAACCTGGTGGAGGTTAGTATAGATGGACTAATAGAACAAGTCCCACACACTGCAACAAGCTGAAATATTTTTTCTGAGCTATATGGAGAAAAAAAATATATTGAATTTGCAACCTGGTGGAGGTTAGTATAGATGGACGAATAGAACATGTCCCACACACTGCTACAAGCCGAAATATTTTTTCAGAGCTAGATGCAGAAAAAAATTATATTGAATTTGCAACCTGGTGGAGGTTAATAAAGATAGACTTATAGAACAAGTCCCACACACTGCTACAAGCCAAAATATTTTTTCAGAGCTAGATGCAGAAAAAAATTATCTTGTATTTGCAACCTGGTGGAGGTTAGTATAGATGGACTAATAGAACAAGTCCCACACACTGCTACAAGCATAAATATTGTTTCAGAGCTAGATGGAGAAAAAAATTATATTGAATTTGCAACCTGGTGGAGGTTAGTATAGATGGACGAATAGAACAAGTCCCACACACTGCTACAAGCCAAAATATTTTTTCAGAGCTAAATGCATAAAAAAATTATATTGAATTTGCAACCTGGTGGAGGTTAATACAGATGGACTAATAGAACAAGTCACACACACTGCTGCAAGCCGAAATATTTTTACAGAGCTAGATGCAGAAAAAAAATATATTGAATTTGCAACCTGCTGGAGGTTAGTATAGATTGACTAGTAGAACAAGTCCCACACACTGCTACAAGCCGAAATATTTTTCAAGAGCTAGATGCAGATAAAAATTATCTTGAATTTGCAACCTGATGGAGGTTAGTATAGATGGACTAATAGAACAAGTCCCACACACTGCTGCAAGTCGAAATATTTTTTCAGAGCTAAATGCAGATAAAAATTATATTGAATTTGCAACCTGGTGGAGGTTAGTATAGATGGACTAATAGAACAAGTCCCACACACTGCTACAAGCCGAAATATTTTTTCAGAGCTAGTTGCAGATAAAAATTATATTGAATTTGCAACCTGCTGGAGGTTAGTATAGATTGACTAATAGAACAAGTCCCACACACTGCTGCAAGCCGAAATATTTTTTAAGAGCTAGATGCAGATAAAAGTTATCTTGAATTTGCAACCTGGTGGAGGTTAGTATAGATGGACTAATAGAACAAGTCCCACACACTGCTACAAGTCAAAATATTTTTTCAGAGCTAAATGCAGATAAAAATTATATTGAATTTGCAACCTGGTAGAGGTTAGTATAGATGGACTAATAGAACACGTCCCACACACTGCTATAAGCCGAAATATTTTTTCAGAGCTAGATGCAAATAAAAATTACATTGAATTTGCAACCAGGTGGAGGTTAGTATAGATGGACTAATACAACAAGTCCCACACACTGCTACAAGCCGAAATATTTTTTCAGAGCTAGATGCATATAAAAATAGTATTGAATTTGCAACCTGGTGGAGGTTAGTATAGATGGACTAATAGATCAAGTCCCACACACTGCTACAAGCTGAAATATTTTTTCAGAGCTAGATGCAGAAAAAAATTATATTGAATTTGCAACCTGGTGGAGGTTAATATAGATGGACTAATAGAACAAGTCCCACACACTGCTACAAGCCAAAATATTTTTTCAGAGCTAGATGCAGAAAAAAATTATCTTATATTTGCAACCTGGTGGAGGTTAGTATAGATGGACTAATAGAACAAGTCCCACACACTGCTACAAGCATAAATATTGTTTCAGAGCTAGATGGAGAAAAAAATTATATTGAATTTGCAACCTGGTGGAGGTTAGTATAGATGGACGAATAGAACAAGTCCCACACACTGCTACAAGCCAAAATATTTTTTCAGAGCTAAATGCATAAAAAAATTATATTGAATTTGCAACCTGGTGGAGGTTAATACAGATGGACTAATAGAACAAGTCCCACACACTGCTGCAAGCCGAAATATTTTTACAGAGCTAGATGCAGAAAAAAAATATATTGAATTTGCAACCTGCTGGAGGTTAGTATAGATTGACTAGTAGAACAAGTCCCACACACTGCTACAAGCCGAAATATTTTTTAAGAGCTAGATGCAGATAAAAATTATCTTGAATTTGCAACCTGATGGAGGTTAGTATAGATGGACTAATAGAACAAGTCCCACACACTGCTGCAAGTCGAAATATTTTTTCAGAGCTAAATGCAGATAAAAATTATATTGAATTTGCAACCTGGTGGAGGTTAGTATAGATGGACTAATAGAACAAGTCCCACACACTGCTACAAGCCGAAATATTTTTTCAGAGCTAGTTGCAGATAAAAATTATATTGAATTTGCAACCTGCTGGAGGTTAGTATAGATTGACTAATAGAACAAGTCCCACACACTGCTGCAAGCCGAAATATTTTTTAAGAGCTAGATGCAGATAAAAGTTATCTTGAATTTGCAACCTGGTGGAGGTTAGTATAGATGGACTAATAGAACAAGTCCCACACACTGCTACAAGTCAAAATATTTTTTCAGAGCTAAATGCAGATAAAAATTATATTGAATTTGCAACCTGGTGGAGGTTAGTATAGATGGACTAATAGAACACGTCCCACACACTGCTATAAGCCGAAATATTTTTTCAGAGCTAGATGCAGATAAAAATTACATTGAATTTGCAACCAGGTGGAGGTTAGTATAGATGGACTAATACAACAAGTCCCACACACTTCTACAAGCCGAAATATTTTTTCAGAGCTAGATGCATATAAAAATAGTATTGAATTTGCAACCTGGTGGAGGTTAGTATAGATGGACTAATAGATCAAGTCCCACACACTGCTACAAGCTGAAATATTTTTTCAGAGCTAGATGCAGAAAAAAATTATATTGAATTTGCAACCTGGTGGAGGTTAATATAGATGGACTAATAGAACAAGTCCCACACACTGCTACAAGCCAAAATATTTTTTCAGAGCTAGATGCAGAAAAAAATTATATTGTAATTGCAACCTGGTGGAGGTTAGTATAGATGGACTAATAGAACAAGTCCCACACACTGCAACAAGCTGAAATATTTTTTCTGAGCTATATGGGAAAAAAAATATATTGAATTTGCAACCTGGTGGAGGTTAGTATAGATGGACGAATAGAACAAGTCCCACACACTGCTACAAGCCGAAATATTTTTTCAGAGCTAGATGCAGAAAAAAGTTATATTGAATTTGCAACCTGGTGGAGGTTAGTGTAGATGGACTAATAGAACAATTCCCACACACTGCTACAAGCCGAAATATTTTTTCAGAGCTAGATGCAGAAAAAAATTAAATTGAATTTGCAACCTTGTGGAGGTTAGTATAGATGGACTAATAGAACAAGTCCCACACACTGCTACAAGCCGAAAAATTTTTTCAGAGCTAGATGCAGATAAAAATTATATTGAATTTGCAACCTGGTGGAAGTTAGTATAGATGGACTAATAGAACAAGTCCCACACACTGCTACAAGCAGAAATATTTTTTCAGAGCTAGATGCAGATAAAAATTATATTGAATTTGCAACCTGCTGGAGGTTAGTATAGATTGACTAATAGAACAAGTCCCACACACTGCTACAAGCCGAAATATTTTTTAAGAGCTAGATGCAGATAAAAATTATCTTGAATTTGCAACCTGGTGGAGGTTAGTATAGATGGACTAATAGAACAAGTCCCACACACTGCTACAAGTCAAAATATTTTTTCAGAGCTAAATGCAGATAAAAATTATATTGAATTTGCAACCTGGTGGAGGTTAGTATAGATGGTCTAATAGAACACGTCCCACACACTGCTAGAAGCCGAAATATTTTTTTAGAGCTAGATGCAAATAAAAATTACATTGAATTTTCAACCAGGTGGAGGTTAGTATAGATGGACTAATAGAACAAGTCCCACACACTGCTACAAGCCAAAATATTTTTTCAGAGCTAGATGCAGAAAAAAATTATATTACATTTGCAACCTGGTGGAGGTTAGTATAGATGGACTAATAGAACAAGTCCCACACACTGCAACAATCTGAAATATTTTTTCTGAGCTATATGGAGAAAAAAAATATATTGAATTTGCAACCTGGTGGAGGTTAGTATAGATGGACGAATAGAACAAGTCCCACACACTGCTACAAGCCAAAATATTTTTTCAGAGCTAGAAGCAGAAAAAAATTATATTGAATTTGCAACCTGGTGGAGGTTAATATAGATACACTAATAGAACAAGTCCCACACACTGCTGCAAGCCAAAATATTTTTTCAGAGCTAGATGCAGAAAAAAATTATATTGTATTTGCAACCTGGTGGAGGTTAATATAGATGGACTAATAGAACAAGTCCCACACACTGCTACAAGCCAAAATATTTTTTCAGAGCTAGATGCAGAAAAAAATTATATTGAATTTGCAACCTGGTGGAGGTTAGTATAGATGGACTAGTAGATCAAGTCCCACACATTGCTACAAGCCGAAATGTTTTTTCAGAGCTAGATGCAGAAAAAAATTATATTGAAATTGCAACCTGGTGGAGGTTAGTGTAGATTGACTAATACAACAAGTCCCACACACTGCTACAAGCCAAAATATCTTTTCAGGGCTAGATGCAGAAAAAAAATATATTGAATTTGCAACCTGGTGGAGGTTAATATAGATAGACTAATATAACAAGTCCCACAAACTGCTACAAGCCAAAATATTTTTTCAGAGCTAGATGCAGAAAAAAATTATATTGTATTTGCAACCTGGTGGAGGTTAGTATAGATGGACTAATAGAACAAGTCCCACACACTGCTACAAGCCGAAATATTGTTTCAGAGCTAGATGGAAAAAAAATTATATTGAATTTGCAACCTGGTGGAGGTTAGTATAGATGGACGAATAGAACAAGTCCCACACACTGCTACAAGTCAAAATATTTTTTCAGAGCTAGATGCAGATAAAAATTATATTGAATTTGCAACCTGCTGGAGGTTAGTATAGATTGACTAATAGAACAAGTCCCACACACTGCTACAAGCTGAAATATTTTTTAAGAGCTAGATGCAGATAAAAATTATCTTGAATTTGCAACCTGGTGGAGGTTAGTATAGATGGACTAATAGAACAAGTCCCACTCTTCTACAAGCCGAAATATTTTTTCAGAGCTAGATGCAGATAAAAATTGTATTGAATTTGCAACCTGGTGGAGGTTAGTATAGATGGACTAGTAGATCAAGTCCCACACATTGCTACAAGCCGAAATGTTTTTTCAGAGCTAGATGCAGAAAAAAATTATATTGAAATTGCAACCTGGTGGAGGTTAGTGTAGATTGACTAATACAACAAGTCCCACACACTGCTACAAGCCAAAATATCTTTTCAGGGCTAGATGCAGAAAAAAAATATATTGAATTTGCAACCTGGTGGAGGTTAATATAGATAGACTAATATAACAAGTCCCACAAACTGCTACAAGCCAAAATATTTTTTCAGAGCTAGATGCAGAAAAAAATTATATTGTATTTGCAACCTGGTGGAGGTTAGTATAGATGGACTAATAGAACAAGTCCCACACACTGCTACAAGCCGAAATATTGTTTCAGAGCTAGATGGAAAAAAAATTATATTGAATTTGCAACCTGGTGGAGGTTAGTATAGATGGACGAATAGAACAAGTCCCACACACTGCTTCAAGTCAAAATATTTTTTCAGAGCTAGATGCAGATAAAAATTATATTGAATTTGCAACCTGCTGGAGGTTAGTATAGATTGACTAATAGAACAAGTCCCACACACTGCTACAAGCTGAAATATTTTTTAAGAGCTAGATGCAGATAAAAATTATCTTGAATTTGCAACCTGGTGGAGGTTAGTATAGATGGAATAATAGAACAAGTCCCACACACTGCTACAAGTTGAAATATTTTTTCAGAGCTAAATGCAGATAAAAATTATATTGAATTTGCAACCTGGTGGAGGTTAGTATAGATGTACTAATAGAACACGTCCCACACACTGCTACAAGCCGAAATATTGTTTCAGAGCTAGATGCAGATAAAAATTACATTGAATTTGCAACCAGGTGGAGGTTATTATAGTTGGACTAATACAACAAGTCCCACACACTTCTACAAGCTGAAATATTTTTTCAGAGCTAGATGCATATAAAAATTGTATTGAATTTGCAACCTGGTGGAGGTTAGTATAGATGGACTAATAGATCAAGTCCCACACACTGCTACAAGCCGAAATATTTTTTCAGAGCTAGATGCAGAAAAAAATTATATTGAATTTGCAACCTGGTGGAGGTTAATATAGATGGACTAATAGAACAAGTCCCACACACTGCTACAAGCCAAAATATTTTTTCAGAGCTAGATGCAGAAAAAAATTATATTGTATTTGCAACCTGGTGGAGGTTAGTATAGATGGACTAATAGAACAAGTCCCACACACTGCAACAAGCTGAAATATTTTTTCAAAGCTATATGGAGAAAAAAAATATATTGAATTTGCAACCTGGTGGAGGTTAGTATAGATGGACGAATAGAACAAGTCCCACACACTGCTACAAGCCAAAATATTTTTTCAGAGCTAGATGCAGAAAAAAATTATATTGAATTTGCAACCTGGTGGAGGTTAATATAAATAGACTAATAGAACAAGTCCCACACACTGCTACAAGCCAAAATATTTTTTCAGAGCTAGATGCAGAAAAAAATTATCTTGTATTTGCAACCTGGTGGAGGTTAGTATAGATGGACTAATAGAACCAGTCCCACACACTGCTACAAGCCTAAATATTGTTTCAGAGCTAGATGGAGAAAAAAATTATATTGAATTTGCAACCTGGTGTAGGTTAGTATAGATGGACGAATAGAACAAGTCCCACACAATGCTACAAGCCAAAATATTTTTTCAGAGCTAGATGCATAAAAAAATTATATTGAATTTGCAACCTGGTGGAGGTTAATATAGATGGACTAATAGAACAAGTCCCACACACTGCTGAAAGCCGAAATATTTTTACAGAGCTAGATGCAGAAAAAAATTATATTGAATTTGCAACCTGCTGGAGGTTAGTATAGATTGACTAATAGAACAAGTCCCACACACTGCTACAAGCCGAAACATTTTTTAAGAGCTAGATGCAGATAAAAATTATCTTGAATTTGCAACCTGATGGAGGTTAGTATAGATGGACTAATAGAACAAGTCCCACACACTGCTGCAAGTCGAAATATTTTTTCAGAGCTAAATGCAGATAAAAATTATATTCAATTTGCAACCTGGTGGAGGTTAGTATAGATGGACTAATAGAACAAGTCCCACACACTGCTACAAGCCGAAATATTTTTTCAGAGCTAGATGCAGATAAAAATTATATTGAATTTGCAACCTGCTGGAGGTTAGTATAGATTGACTAATAGAACAAGTCCCACACACTGCTACAAACCGAAATATTTTTTAAGAGCTAGATGCAGATCAAAGTTATCTTGAATTTGCAACCTGGTGGAGGTTAGTATAGATGGACTAATAGAACAAGTCCCACACACTGCTACAAGTCGAAATATTTTTTCAGAGCTAAATGCAGATAAAAATTATATTGAATTTGCAACCTGGTGGAGGTTAGTATAGATGGACTAATAGAACACGTCCCACACACTGCTACAAGCCGAAATATTTTTTCAGAGCTAGATGCAGATAAAAATTACATTGAATTTGCAACCAGGTGGAGGTTAGTATAGATGGACTAATAGAACAAGTCCCACACACTTCTACAAGCCGAAATATTTTTTCAGAGCTAGATGCAGATAAAAATTGTATTGAATTTGCAACCTGGTGGAGGTTAGTATAGATGGACTAATAGATCAAGTCCCACACACTGCTACAAGCCGAAATATTTTTTCAGAGCTAGATGCAGAAAAAAATTATATTGAATTTGCAACCTGGTGGAGGTTAATATAGATGGACTAATAGAACAAGTCCCTCACACTGCTACAAGCCAAAATATTTTTTCAGAGCTAGATGCAGAAAAAAATTATATTGTAATTGCAACCTGGTAGGGGTTAGTATAGATGGACTAATAGAACAAGTCCCACACACTGCAACAAGCTGAAATATTTTTTCTGAGCTATATGGGAAAAAAAATATATTGAATTTGCAACCTGGTGGAGGTTAGTATAGATGGACGAATAGAACAAGTCCCACACACTGCTAACAAGCCGAAATATTTTTTCAGACCTAGATGCAGAAAAAAATTATATTGAATTTGCAACCTGGTGGAGGTTAATATAGATGGACTAATAGAACAAGTCCCACACACTGCTACAAGCCGAAATATTTTTTCAGAGCTAGATGCAGAAAAAAATTAAATTGAATTTGCAACCTTGTGGAGGTCAGTATAGATGGACTAATAGAACAAGTCCCACACACTGCTACAAGCCGAAATATTTTTTCAGAGCTAGATGCAGATAAAAATTATATTGAATTTGCAACCTGGTGGAGGTTAGTATAGATGGACTAATAGAACAAGTCACACACACTGCTACAAGCCGAAATATTTTTTCAGAGCTAAATGCAGATAAAAATTATATTGAATTTGCAACCTGCTGGAGGTTAGTATAGATTGACTAATAGAACAAGTCCCACACACTACTACAAGCCTAAATATTTTTTAAGAGCTAGATGCAGATTAAAATTATCTTGAATTTGCAACCTGGTGGAGGTTAGTATAGATGGAATAATAGAACAAGTCCCACACACTGCTACAAGTCGAAATATTTTTTCAGAGCTAAATGCAGATAAAAATTATATTGAAATTGCAACCTGGAGGAGGTTAGTATAGATGGACTAATAGAACACGTCCCACACACTGCTACAAGCCGAAACATTTTTTCAGAGCTAGAAGCAGATAAAAATTACATTGAATTTGCAACCAGGTGGAGGTTAGTATAGATGGACTAATACAACAAGTCCCACACACTTCTACAAGCCGAAATATTTTTTCAGAGCTAGATGCATATAAAAATTGTATTGAATTTGCAACCTGGTGGAGGTTAGTATAGATGGACTAATAGATCAAGTCCCACACACTGCTACAAGCCGAAATATTTTTTCAGAGCTAGATGCAGAAAAAAATTATATTGAATTTGCAACCTGCTGGAGGTTAGTATAGATTGACTAATAGAACAAGTCCCACACACTGCTACAAGCCGAAACATTTTTTAAGAGCTAGATGCAGATAAAAATTATCTTGAATTTGCAACCTGATGGAGGTTAGTATAGATGGACTAATAGAACAAGTCCCACACACTGCTGCAAGTCGAAATATTTTTTCAGAGCTAAATGCAGATAAAAATTATATTGAATTTGCAACCTGGTGGAGGTTAGTATAGATGGACTAATAGAACAAGTCCCACACACTGCTACAAGCCGAAATATTTTTTCAGAGCTAGATGCAGATAAAAATTATATTGAATTTGCAACCTGCTGGAGGTTAGTATAGATTGACTAATAGAACAAGTCCCACACACTGCTACAAACCGAAATATTTTTTAAGAGCTAGATGCAGATCAAAGTTATCTTGAATTTGCAACCTGGTGGAGGTTAGTATAGATGGACTAATAGAACAAGTCCCACACACTGCTACAAGTCGAAATATTTTTTCAGAGCTAAATGCAGATAAAAATTATATTGAATTTGCAACCTGGTGGAGGTTAGTATAGATGGACTAATAGAACACGTCCCACACACTGCTACAAGCCGAAATATTTTTTCAGAGCTAGATGCAGATAAAAATTACATTGAATTTGCAACCAGGTGGAGGTTAGTATAGATGGACTAATAGAACAAGTCCCACACACTTCTACAAGCCGAAATATTTTTTCAGAGCTAGATGCAGATAAAAATTGTATTGAATTTGCAACCTGGTGGAGGTTAGTATAGATGGACTAATAGATCAAGTCCCACACACTGCTACAAGCCGAAATATTTTTTCAGAGCTAGATGCAGAAAAAAATTATATTGAATTTGCAACCTGGTGGAGGTTAATATAGATGGACTAATAGAACAAGTCCCACACACTGCTACAAGCCAAAATATTTTTTCAGAGCTAGATGCAGAAAAAAATTATATTGTAATTGCAACCTGGTAGGGGTTAGTATAGATGGACTAATAGAACAAGTCCCACACACTGCAACAAGCTGAAATATTTTTTCTGAGCTATATGGGAAAAAAAATATATTGAATTTGCAACCTGGTGGAGGTTAGTATAGATGGACGAATAGAACAAGTCCCACACACTGCTAACAAGCCGAAATATTTTTTCAGACCTAGATGCAGAAAAAAATTATATTGAATTTGCAACCTGGTGGAGGTTAATATAGATGGACTAATAGAACAAGTCCCACACACTGCTACAAGCCGAAATATTTTTTCAGAGCTAGATGCAGAAAAAAATTAAATTGAATTTGCAACCTTGTGGAGGTCAGTATAGATGGACTAATAGAACAAGTCCCACACACTGCTACAAGCCGAAATATTTTTTCAGAGCTAGATGCAGATAAAAATTATATTGAATTTGCAACCTGGTGGAGGTTAGTATAGATGGACTAATAGAACAAGTCACACACACTGCTACAAGCCGAAATATTTTTTCAGAGCTAAATGCAGATAAAAATTATATTGAATTTGCAACCTGCTGGAGGTTAGTATAGATTGACTAATAGAACAAGTCCCACACACTACTACAAGCCTAAATATTTTTTAAGAGCTAGATGCAGATTAAAATTATCTTGAATTTGCAACCTGGTGGAGGTTAGTATAGATGGAATAATAGAACAAGTCCCACACACTGCTACAAGTCGAAATATTTTTTCAGAGCTAAATGCAGATAAAAATTATATTGAAATTGCAACCTGGAGGAGGTTAGTATAGATGGACTAATAGAACACGTCCCACACACTGCTACAAGCCGAAACATTTTTTCAGAGCTAGAAGCAGATAAAAATTACATTGAATTTGCAACCAGGTGGAGGTTAGTATAGATGGACTAATACAACAAGTCCCACACACTTCTACAAGCCGAAATATTTTTTCAGAGCTAGATGCATATAAAAATTGTATTGAATTTGCAACCTGGTGGAGGTTAGTATAGATGGACTAATAGATCAAGTCCCACACACTGCTACAAGCCGAAATATTTTTTCAGAGCTAGATGCAGAAAAAAATTATATTGAATTTGCAACCTGGTGGAGGTTAATATAAATGGACTAATAGAACAAGTCCCACACACTGCTACAAGCCAAAATATTTTTTCAGAGCTAGATGCAGAAAAAAATTATATTGTATTTGCAACCTGGTGGAGGTTAGTATGGATGGACTAATAGAACAAGTCCCACACACTGCAACAAGCTGAAATATTTTTTCTGAGCTATATGGAGAAAAAAAATATATTGAATTTGCAACCTGGTGGAGGTTAGTATAGATGGACGAATAGAACAAGTCCCACACACTGCAACAAGCTGAAATATTTTTTCTGAGCTATATGGAGAAAAAAAAAATATTGAATTTGCAACCTGGTGGAGGTTAGTATAGATGGACGAATAGAACAAGTCCCACACACTGCTACAAGCCAAAATATTTTTTCAGAGCTAGATGCAGAAAAAAATTATCTTGTATTTGCAACCTGGTGGAGGTTAATATAGATGGACTAATAGAACAAGTCCCACACACTGCTACAAGCCGAAATTTTTTTTCAGAGCTAGATGCAGAAATAAATTATATTGAATTTGCAACCTGGTGGAGGTTAGTGTAGATGGACTAATAGAACAAGTCCCACACACTGCTACAAGCCGAAATATTTTTTCAGAGCTAGATGCAGAAAAAAATTAAATCGAATTTGCAACCTTGTGGAGGTTAGTATAGATGGACTAATAGAACAAGTCCCACACACTGCTACAAGCCGAAATATTTTTTCAGAGCTAGATGCAGATAAAAATTATATTGAATTTGCAACCTGGTGGAGGTTAGTATAGATGGACTAATAGAACAAGTCACACACACTGCTACAAGCCGAAATATTTTTTTCAGAGCTAGATGCAGATAAAAATTGTATTAAATTTGCAACCTGGTGGAGGTTAGTATAGATGGACTAATAGATCAAGTCCCACACACTGCTACAAGCCGAAATATTTTTTCAGAGCTAGATGGAGAAAAAAATTATATTGAATTTGCAACCTGGTGGAGATTAGTATAGATGGACGAATAGAACAAGTCCCACACACTTCTACAAGTCGAAATATTTTTTCAGAGCTAGATGCAGAAAAAAATTATATTGAATTTTCAACCTGGTGGAGGTTAATATAGATGGACTAATAGAACAAGTCCCACACACTGCTTCAAGTCGAAATATTTTTTCAGAGCTAAATGCAGATAAAAATTATATTGAATTTGCAACCTGGTGGAGGTTAGTATAGATGGACTAATAGAACAAGTCCCACACACTGCTACAAGCCAAAATATTTTTTCAGATGTAGATGCAGATAAAAATTATATTGAATTTGCAACCTGGTGGAGGTTAGTATAGATGGACTAATAGAACAAGTCCCACACACTGCAACAAGCTGAAATATTTTTTCTGAGCTATATGGAGAAAAAAAATATATTGAATTTGCAACCTGGTGGAGGTTAGTATAGATGGACGAATAGAACAAGTCCCACACACTGCTACAAGCCGAAATATTTTTTCAGAGCTAGATGCAGAAAAAAATTATATTGAATTTGCAACCTGGTGGAGGTTAATATAGATAGACTAATAGAACAAGTCCCACACACTGCTACAAGCCAAAATATTTTTTCAGAGCTAGATGCAGAAAAAAATTATCTTGTATTTGCAACCTGGTGGAGGTTAGTATAGATGGAATAATAGAACAAGTCCCACACACTGCTACAAGCTTAAATATTGTTTCAGAGCTAGATGGAGAAAAAAATTATATTGAATTTGCAACCTGGTGGAGGTTAGTATAGATTGACGAATACAACAAGTCCCACACACTGCTACAAGCCAAAATATTTTTTCAGAGTTAGATGCATAAAAAAATTATATTGAATTTGCAACCTGGTGGAGGTTAATATAGATGGACTAATAGAACAAGTCCCACACACTGCTGCAAGCCAAAATATTTTTACAGAGCTAGATGCAGAAAAAAATTATATTGAATTTGCAACCTGCTGGAGGTTAATATAGATTGACTAATAGAACAAGTCCCACACACTGCTACAAGCCGAAATATTTTTTAAGAGCTAGATGCAGATAAAAATTATATTGAATTTGCAACCTGATGGAGGTTAGTATAGATGGACTAATAGAACAAGTCCCACACACTGCTGCAAGTCGAAATATTTTTTCAGAGCTAAATGCAGATAAAAATTATATTGAATTTGCAACCTGGTGGAGGTTAGTATAGATGGACTAATAGAACAAGTCCCACACACTGCTACACGCCGAAATATTTTTTCAGAGCTAGATGCAGATAAAAATTATGTTGAATTTGCAACCTGCTGGAGGTTAGTATAGATTGACTAATAGAACAAGTCCCACACACTGCTACAAGCCGAAATATTTTTTAAGAGCTAGATGCAGATGAAAGTTATCTTGAATTTGCAAGCTGGTGGAGGTTAGTATAGATGGACTAATAGAACAAGTCCCACACACTGCTACAAGTCGAAATTTTTTATCAGAGCTAAATGCAGATTAAAATTATATTGAATTTGCAACCTGGTGGAGGTTAGTATAGATGGACTAATAGAACACGTTCCACACACTGCAACAAGCCGAAATATTTTTTCAGAACTAGATGCAGATAAAAATTACATTGAATTTGCAACCAGGTGGAGGTTAGTGTAGATGGACTAATAGAACAAGTCCCACACACTTCTACAAGCCAAAATATTTTTTCAGAGCTAGATGCATATAAAAATTGTATTGAATTTGCAACCTGGTGGAGGTTAGTATAGATGGACTAATAGATCAAGTCCCACACACTGCTACAAGCCGAAATATTTTTTCAGAGCTAGATGCAGAAAAAAATTATATTGAATTTGCAACCTGGTGGAGGTTAATATAGATGGACTAATAGAACAAGTCCCACACACTGCAACAAGCTGAAATATTTTTTCTGAGCTATATGGGAAAAAAAATATATTGAATTTGCAACCTGGTGGAGGTTAGTATAGATGGACGAATAGAACAAGTCCCACACACTGCTAACAAGCCGAAATATTTTTTCAGACCTAGATGCAGAAAAAAATTATATTGAATTTGCAACCTGGTGGAGGTTAATATTGATGGACTAATAGAACAAGTCCCACACACTGCTACAAGTCGAAATATTTTTTCAGAGCTAGATGCAGAAAAAAATTATATTGAATTTGCAACCTGGTGGAGGTTAGTGTAGATGGACTAATAGAACAAGTCCCACACACTGCTACAAGCCGAAATATTTTTTCAGAGCTAGATGCAGAAAAAAATTAAATTGAATTTGCAACCTTGTGGAGGTTAGTATAGATGGACTAATAGAACAAGTCCCACACACTGCTACAAGCCGAAATATTTTTTCAGAGCTAGATGCAGATAAAAATTATATTGAATTTGCAACCTGGTGGAGGTTAGTATAGATGGACTAATAGAACAAGTCACACACACTGCTACAAGCCGAAATATTTTTTCAGAGCTAGATGCAGATAAAAATTGTATTAAATTTGCAACCTGGTGGAGGTTAGTATAGATGGACTAATAGATCAAGTCCCACACACTGCTACAAGCCGAAATATTTTTTCAGAGCTAGATGGAGAAAAAAATTATATTGAATTTGCAACCTGGTGGAGATTAGTATAGATGGACAAATAGAACAAGTCCCACACACTTCTACAAGCCGAAATATTTTTTCAGAGCTAGATGCAGAAAAAAATTATATTGAATTTTCAACCTGGTGGAGGTTAATATAGATGGACTAATAGAACAAGTCCCACACACTGCTACAAGCCGATATATTTCTTCAGAGCTAGATGCAGATAAAAATTATATTGAATTTGCAACCTGGTGGAGGTTAGTATAGATGGACTAATAGAACAAGTCCCACATACTGCTACAAGCCAAAATATTTTTTCAGAGCTAAATGCAGATAAAAATTATATTGAATTTGCAACCTGGTGGAGGTTAGTATAGATGGACTAATAGAACAAGTCCCATACACTGCTACAAGCCAAAATATTTTTTCAGAGCTAGATGCAGATAAAAATTATATTGAATTTGCAACCTGGTGGAGGTTAGTATAGATGGACTAATAGAACAAGTCCCATACACTTCTACAAGCCGAAATATTTTTTCAGAGCTAGATGCAGATAAAAATTGTATTGAATTTGCAACCTGGTGGATGTTAGTATAGATGGACTAATAGAACAAGTCCCACACACTGCTACAAGCCGAAATATTTTTTCAGAGCTAGATGCAGATAAAAATTATATTGAATTTGCAACCTAGTGGAGGTTAGTATAGATGGACTAATAGAACAAGTCCCACACACTGCTACAAGCCGAAATATTTTTTCAGAGCTAGATGCAGATAAAAATTATATTGAATTTGCAACCTGGTGGAGGTTAGTATAGATGGACTAATAGAACAAGTCACACACACTGCTATAAGTCGAAATATTTTTTCAGAGCTACATGCAGAAAAAAATTATATTGAACTTGCAACCTGGTGGAGGTTAATATAGATGGACTAGTGGAACAAGTCCCACACACTGCTACAAGCCGAAACATTTTTTCAGAGCTAGATGCAGAAAAAAATTATATTGAATTTGCAACCTGGTGGAGGTTAGTATAGATGGACTAAAAGAAAAAGTCCCAAACATTGCTACAAGCCAAAATATTTTTTCAGAGCTAGATGCAGATAAAAATTATATTGATTTTGAAACCTGGTCGAGGTTAGTATAGATGGACTAATAGAACAAGTCCCTCACACTGCTACAAGCCGAAATATTTTTTCAGAGCTAGATGCAGATAAAAATTATATTGAATTTGCAACCTGGTGGAGGTTAGTATAGATGGACTAATAGATCAAGTCCCACACACTGCTACAAGCCGAAATATTTTTTCAGAGCTAGATGGAGAAAAAAATTATATTGAATTTGCAACCTGGTGGAGATTAGTATAGATGGACGAATAGAACAAGTCCCACACACTTCTACAAGCCGAAATATTTTTTCAGAGCTAGATGCAGAAAAAAATTATATTGAATTTTCAACCTGGTGGAGGTTAATATAGATGGACTAATAGAACAAGTCCCACACACTGCTACAAGCCGATATATTTCTTCAGAGCTAGATGCAGATAAAAATTATATTGAATTTGCAACCTGGTGGAGGTTAGTATAGATGGACTAATAGAACAAGTCCCACACACTGCTACAAGCCAAAATATTTTTTCAGAGCTAAATGCAGATAAATATTATATTGAATTTGCAACCTGGTGGAGGTTAGTATAGATGGACTAATAGAACAAGTCCCACACACTGCTACAAGCCAAAATATTTTTTCAGAGCTAGATGCAGATAAAAATTATATTGAATTTGCAACCTGGTGGAGGTTAGTATAGATGGACTAATAGAACAAGTCCCATACACTTCTACAAGCCGAAATATTTTTTCAGAGCTAGATGCAGATAAAAATTGTATTGAATTTGCAACCTGGTGGATGTTAGTATAGATGGACTAATAGAACAAGTCACACACACTGCTACAAGCCGAAATATTTTTTCAGAGCTAGATGCAGATAAAAATTATATTGAATTTGAAAACTAGTGGAGGTTAGTATAGATGGACTAATAGAACAAGTCCCACACACTGCTACAAGCCGAAATATTTTTTCAGAGCTAGATGCAGATAAAAATTATATTGAATTTGCAACCTGGTGGAGGTTAGTATAGATGGACTAATAGAACAAGTCACACACACTGCTACAAGTCGAAATATTTTTTCAGAGCTACATGCAGAAAAAAATTATATTGAACTTGCAACCTGGTGGAGGTTAATATAGATGGACTAGTGGAACAAGTCCCACACACTGCTACAAGCCGAAATATTTTTTCAGAGCTAGATGCAGAAAAAAATTATATTGAATTTGCAACCTGGTGGAGGTTAGTATAGATGGACTAAAAGAAAAAGTCCCAAACATTGCTACAAGCCAAAATATTTTTTCAGAGCTAGATGCAGATAAAAATTATATTGATTTTGAAACCTGGTGGAGGTTAGTATAGATGGACTAATAGAACAAGTCCAACACACTGCTACAAGCTGAAATATTTTTTCAGAGCTAGATGCATATAAAAATTATATTGAATTTGCAACCTGGTGGAGTTTAGTATAGATGGACTAATAGATCAAGTCTCACACACTGCTACAAGCCGAAATATTCATTCAGAGCTAGATGGAGAAAAAAATTATATTGAATTTGCAACCTGGTGGAGGTTAGTATAGATGGACGAATAGAACAAGTCCCACACACTGCTACAAGCCGAAATATTTTTTCAGAGCTAGATGCAGAAAAAAATTATATTGAATTTGCAACCTGGTGGAGGTTAGTATAGATGGACTAATAGAACATGTCCCACACACTGCTACAAGCCGATATATTTTTTCAGAGCTAGATGCAGATAAAAATTATATTGAATTTGCAACCTAGTGGAGGTTAGTATAGATGGACTAATAGAACAAGTCCCACACACTGCTACAAGCCGAAATATTTTTACAGAGCTAGATGCAGATAAAAATTATATTGAATTTGCAACCTGGTGGAGGTTAGTACAGATGGACTAATAGAACAAATCCCACTCACTTCTACAAGTCGAAATATTTTTTCAGAGCTCGATGCAGATAAAAATTGTATTGAATTTGCAACCTGGTGGAGGTTAGTATAGATGGACTAATTGATCAAGTCCCACACACTGCTACAAGCCGAAGTATTTTTTCAGAACTAGATGCAGAAAAAAATTATATTGAATTTGCAACCTGGTGGAGGTTAGTATAGATGGACTAATAGAACAAGTCCAACACACTGCTAAAAGCCGAAATATTTTTTCAGAGCTAGATGCAGAAAAAAATTATATTGAATTTGCAACCTGGTGGAGGTTAATATAGATGGACTAATAGAACAAGTCCCACACGCTGCTACAAGCTGAAATATTTTTTCAGAGTAAGACGCAGAAAAAAATTATATTGAATTTGCAACCTGGTGGGAGTTAGTATAGAGGGACTAATAGAAAAAGTTCCACACACTGCTACAAGCCGAAATATTTTTTCAGAGCTAGATGCAGATAAAAATTATATTGAATTTGCAACCTGGTGAAGGTTAGTATACATGGACTAATAGAACTAGTCACACACACTGCTACAAGCCGAAATATTTTTTCAGAGCTAGATGCAGATAAAAATTGTATTGAATTTGCAACCTGGTGGAGGTTAGTATAGATGGACTAATAGATTAAGTCCCACACACTGCTGCAAGCCGAAATCTTTTTTCAGAGCTAGATGCAGAAAAAAATTATATTGAATTTTCAACCTGGTGGAGGTTAGTATAGAAGAACTAATAGAACAAGTCCCACACACTGCTACAAGCCGAAATATTTTTTCAGAGCTAGAAGTAGAAAAAAATTATATTGTATTTGCAACCTGGTGGAGGTTAGTATAGATGGACTAATTGAACAAGTCCCACACACTGCTACAAGCCGAAATATTTTTTCAGAGCTAGACAGAGAAAAAAATTCTATTGAATTTGCAACCTGGTGGAGGTTAGTATAGATGGACTTATTGAACAAGTCCCACACACTTCTACAAGCCGAAATATTTTTTCAGAGCTCGATGAAGATAAAAATTGTATTGAATTTGCAACCTGGTGGAGGTTTGTATAGATGGACTAATAGATCAAGTCCCACACACTGCTACAAGCCGAAGTATTTTTTCAGAACTAGATGCAGAAAAAAATTATATTGAATTTGCAACCTGGTGTAGGTTAGTATAGATGGACTAATAGAACAAGTCCAACACACTGCTACAAGCCGAAATATTTTTTCAGAGCTAGATGCAGAAAAAAATTATATTGAATTTGCAACCTGGTGAAGGTTAATATAGATGGACTAATAGAACAAGTCCCACACGCTGCTACAAGCTGAAATATTTTTTCAGAGTAAGACGCAGAAAAAAATTATATTGAATTTGCAACCTGGTGGAGGTTAGTATAGATGGACGAATAGAACAAGTTCCACACACTGCTACAAGCCGAAATATTTTTTCAGAGCTAGATGCAGATAAAAATTATATTGAATTTGCAACCTGGTGGAGGTTAGTATAGATGGACTAATAGAACTAGTCACACACACTGCTACAAGCCGAAATATTTTTTCAGAGCTAGATGCAGATAAAAATTTTATTGAATTTGCAACCTGGTGGAGGTTAGTATAGATGGACTAATAGATTAAGGCCCACACACTGCTGCAAGCCGAAATCTTTTTTCAGAGCTAGATGCAGAAAAAAATTATATTGAATTTTCAACCTGGTGGAGGTTAGTATAGAAGGACTAATAGAACAAGTCCCACACACTGCTACAAGCCGAAATATTTTTTCAGAGCTAGAAGTAGAAAAAAATTATATTGTATTTGCAACCTGGTGGAGATTAGTATAGATGGACTAATTGAACAAGTCCCACACTCTGCTACAAGCCGAAATATTTTTTCAGAGCTAGACAGAGAAAAAAATTCTATTGAATTTGCAACCTGGTGGAGGTTAGTATAGATGGACGAATAGAACAAGTCCCACACACTGCTACAAGCTGAAATATTTTTTCAGAGCTAGATGCAGAAAAAAATTTCATTGAATTTGCAACCTGGTGGGGGTTGATATAGATGGACTAATAGAACAAGTCCCACACACTGCTACAAGCCGAAATATTTTTTGAGAGCTAGATGCAGAAAAAAATTATATTGAATTTGCAACCTGGTGGAGGTTAGTATAGATGGTATAAAAGAACACGTCCCACAAAATGCTACAAGCCGAAATATTTTTTCAGAGCTAGATGCAGAAAAAAATTATATTGAATTTGCAACCTGGTGGAGGTTAGTATAGATGGACTAAAAGAAAAAGTCCTAAACATTGCTACAAGCCAAAATATTTTTTCAGAGCTAGATGCAGAAAAAAATTATATTGATTTTGAAACCTGGTGGAGTTTGGTATAGATGGACTAATAGAATAAGTCCCACACACTGCTACAAGCCGAAATATTTTTTCAGAGCTAGATGCAGATTAAAATTGTATTGAATTTGCAACCTGGTGGAGGTTAGTATAGATGGACTAATAGAACAAGTCCCACACACTACTACAAGCCGATATGTTTTTTCAGAGCTAGATGCAGATAAAAATTATATTGAATTTGCAACCTGGTGGAGGTTAGTATAGATGGACTAATAGAACAAGTCCCACACACTGCTACAAGCCGAAATATTTTTTCAGAGCTAGATGCAGATAAAAATTATATTGAATTTTCAACCTGGTGGAGGTTAGTATAGATGGACTAATAGAACAAGTCCCACACACTGCTACAAGCCGAAATATTTTTTCAGAGCTAGATGCAGATAAAAATTATATTGAATTTGCAACCTGGTGGAGGTTAGTATAGATGGACTAATAGATCAAGTCCCACACACTGCTACAAGCCGAAATATTCTTTCAGAGCTAGATGGAGAAAAAAGTTATATTGAATTTGCAACCTGGTGGAGGTTAGTATTGATGGACGAATAGAACACGTCCCACACACTGCTACAAGCCGAAATAATTTTTCAGAGCTAGATGCAGATAAAAATTATATTGAATTTGCAACCTGGTGGAGGTTAGTATAGATGGACTAATAGAACAAGTCCCACACACTGCTACAAGCCGAAATATTTTTTCAGAGCTTGATGGAGAAAAAAATTATATTGAATTTGCAACCTGGTGGAGGTTAGTATACATGGACGAATAGAACAAGCCCCACACACTGCTACAAGCCAAAATATTTTATCAGAGCTACATGCAGAAAAAAATTATATTGAACTTGCAACCTGGTGGAGGTTAATATATATGGACTAGTGGAACAAGTCCCACACACTGCTACAAGCCGAAATATTTTTTCAGAGCTAGATGCAGAAAAAAATTATATTGAATTTGCAACCTGGTGGAGGTTAGTATAGATGGACTAAAAGAAAAAGTCCCAAACATTGCTACAAGCCAAAATATTATTTCAGAGCTAGATGCAGATAAAAATTATATTGATTTTGAAACCTGGTGGAGGTTAGTATAGATGGACTAATAGAACAAGTCCCACACACTGCTACAAGCCGAAATATTTTTTCAGAGCTAGATGCAGATAAAAATTATATTGAATTTGCAACCTGGTGGAGGTTAGTATAGATGGACTAATAGAACAAGTCCCACACACTGCTACAAGCCGAAATATTCATTCAGAGCTAGATGGAGAAAAAAATTATATTGAATTTGCAACCTGGTGGAGGTTAGTAAAGATGGACGAATAGAACAAGTCCCACACACTGCTACAAGCCGAAATATTTTTTCAGAGCTAGATGCAGAAAAAAATTATATTGAATTTGCAACCTGGTGGAGGTTAATATAGATGGACTAATAGAACAAGTCCCACACACTGGTACAAGCCAAAATATTTTTTCAGAGCCAGATGCAGAAAAAAATTATATTGAACTTGCAACCTGGTGCAGGTTAATTTAGATGGACTAATAGAACAAGTCCCACACACTGCTACAAGCCGAAATATTTTTTCAGAGCTAGATGCAGATTAAAATTGTATTGAATTTGCAACATGGTGGAGGTTAGTATAGATGGACTAATAGAACAAGTCCCACACACTACTAGAAGCCGATATATTTTTTCAGAGCTAGATGCAGATAAAAATTATATTGAATTTGCAACCTGATGGAGGTTAGTATAGATGGACTAATAGAACAAGTCCCACACACTACTACAAACTGAAATATTTTTTCAGAGCTAGATGCAGAAAAAAATTATATCGAATTTGCAACCTGGTGGAGGTTAGCATAGAAGGACTAATAGAACAAGTCCCACACACTGCTACAAGCCGAAATCTTTTTTCAGAGCTAGATGCAGATAAAAATTATATTGAATTTGCAACCTGGTGGAGGTTAGTATAGATGGACTAATAGAACAAGTCCCACACACTGCTACAAGCCGAAATATTTTTTCAGAGCTAGATGGAGAAAAAAATTATATTGAATTTGCAACCTGGTGGAGGTTAGTATAGATGGACGAATAGAACAAGTCCCACACACTGCTACAAACCGAAATATTTTTTCAGAGCTAGATGCAGAAAAAAATTATATTGAATTTACAACCTGGTGGAGGTTAATACAGATGGACTAATAGAACAAGTCCCACACACTGGTACAAGCCGAAATATTTTTTCAGAGCTAGATGCAGAAAAAAATTATATTGAATTTGCAACCTGGTGGAGGTTAGTATAGATGGACTAAAAGAACAAGTCCCAAACACTGCTACAAGCCGAAATATTTTTTCAGAGCTAGATGCAGAAAAAATTATATTGAATTTGCAACCTGGTGGAGGTTAGTATAGATGGACTAATAGGACAAGTCCCACACACTGCTACAAGCCGAAATATTTTTTCAGAACTAAATGCAGAAAAAAATTATATTGAATTTGCAACCTGGTGGAGGTTAGTATAGATGGACTAATAGATCAAGTCCCACACACTGCTACAAGCCAAAATATTTTTTCAGAACTAAATGCAGATTAAAATTATATTGAATTTGCAACCTGGTGGAGGTTAGTATAGATGGACTAATTAAACTAGTCCAACACACTGCTACAAGCCGAAATATTTTTCAGAGCTAGATGCAGAAAAAAATTATATTGAATTTGCAACCTGGTGGAGGTTAATATAGGTGGACTAATAGAACAAGTCCCACACGCTGCTACAAGCCGAAATATTATTTCAGAGCTAGATGCAGATAAAAATTATATTGAATTTGCAACCAGGTGGAGGTTAGTATAGATGGACTAATAGAACTAGTTACACACACTGCTACAAGCCGAAATATTTTTTCAGAGCTAGATGCAGATAAAAATTGTATTGAATTTGCAACCTGGTGGAGGTTAGTACAGATGGACTAATAGATTAAGGCCCACACATTGCTGCAAGCCGAAATCTTTTTTCAGAGCTAGATGCAGAAAAAAATTATATTGAATTTTCAACCTGGTGGAGGTTAGTATACAAGGACTAATAGAACAAGTCCCACACACTGCTACAAGCCGAAATATTTTTTCAGAGCTAGATGCAGAAAAAAATTATATTGTATTTGCAACCTGGTGGAGGTTAGTATAGATGGACTAATTGAACAAGTCCCACACACTGCTACAAGCTGAAATATTTTTTCAGAGCTAGACAGAGAAAAAAATTCTATTGAATTTGCAACCTGGTAGACGTTAGTATAGATGGACGAATAGAACAAGTCCCACACACTGCTACAAGCCGAAATATTTTTTCAGAGCTAGATGCAGAAAAAAATTTCATTGAATTTGCAACCTGGTGGGGGTTGATATAGATGGACTAATAGAACAAGTCCCACAAACTGCTACAAGCCGAAATATTTTTTCAGAGCTAGATGCAGAAAAAAATTATATTGAATTTGCAACCTGGTGGAGGTTAGTATAGATGGACTAATAGAACAAGTCACACACATTGCTACAAGCCGAAATATTTTTTCAGAGCTAGATGCAGAAAATTTTTTTTATTGAATTTTCAACCTGGTGGAGGTTAGTATAGAACGACTAATAGAACAACTACCACACACTGCTACAAGCCAAAATATTTTTTCAGAGCTAGATGCAGAAAAAAATAATATTGTATTTGCAACCTGGTGGAGGTTAATATAGATGTACTAATAGAACACGTCCCACACACTGCTACAAGCCAAAATATTTTTTCAGAGCTAGATGGAGAAAAAAATTATATTGAATTTGCAACCTGGTGGAGGTTAGTATAGATGGACTAATAGAACATGTCCCACACACTGCTACAAGCCAAAATATTTTTTCAGAGCTAGATGCAGATAACAATTATAATGAATTTGCAACCTGGTGGAGGTTAGTATAGATGGACTAATAGAACAAGTCCCACACACTTCTACAAGCCGAAATATTTTTTCAGAGCTAGATGCAGAAAAAAATTATATTGAATTTGCAACCTGGTGGAGGTTAGTATAGATGGACTAATAGAACAAGTCCCACACACTGCTACAAGCCAAAATATTTTTTCAGAGCTAGATGCAGAAATTTTTTTTATTGTATTTGCAACCTGGTGGAGGTTAGTATAGATGGACTAATAGAACAAGTCCCACACACTGCTACAAGCCAAAATATTTTTTCAGAGCTAGATGCAGATAAAAATTATATTGAATTTGCAACCTGGTGGAGGTTAGTATAGATGGACTAATAGAACAAGTCCCACACACTGCTACAAGCCGAAATATTTTTTCAGAGCTAGATGCAGATAAAAATTATATTGAATTTGCAACCTGGTGGAGGTTAGTATAGATGTACTAATAGAACAAGTCCCATACACTTCTACAAGCCGAAATATTTTTTCAGAGCTAGATGCTGATAAAAATCGTATTGAATTTGCAACCTGGTGGATGTTTGTATAGATGGACTAATAGATCAAGTCCCACACACTGCTACAAGCCGAAATATTTTTTCAGAGCTAGATGCAGAAAAAAATTATATTGAATTTGCAACCTGGTGGAGGTTAGTATAGATGGACTAATGGAACAAGTCCCACACGCTGCTACAAGCCGAAATATTTTTTCAGAGCTAGATGCAGAAAAAAATTATATTGAATTTGAAACCTGGTAGAGGTTAGTATAGATGGACTAATAGAACAAGACCCACACACTGCTACAAGCCGAAATAATTTTTCAGAGCTAGATGCAGAAAAAAATTATATTGTATTTGCAACCTGGTGGAGGTTAGTATAGATGGACTAATAGAAAATGTCCCACACACTGCTACAAGCCAAAATATTTTTTCAGAGCTAGATGCAGATAAAAATTATATTGAATTTGCAACCTGGTGGAGGTTAGTATAGATGGACTAATAGAACAAGTCCCACACACTGCTACAAGCCGAAATATTTTTTCAGAGCTAGATGCAGATAAAAATTGTATTGAATATGCAACCTGGTGGAGGTTAGTATAGATGGACTAATAGATAAAGGCCGACACACTGCTACAAGCCAAAATATTTTTTCCGAGCTAGATGCAGAAAATTTTTTTTATTGAATTTTCAACCTGGTGGAGGTTAGTATAGAACGACTAATAGAACAAGTACCACACACTGCTACAAGCCAAAATATTTTTTCAGAGCTAGATGCAGAAAAAAATAATATTGTATTTGCAACCTGGTGGAGGTTAGTATAGATGGACTAATAGAACACGTCCCACACACTGCTACAAGACAAAATATTTTTTCAGAGCTAGATGGAGAAAAAAATTATATTGAATTTGCAACCTGGTGGAGGGTAGCATAGATGGACTAATAGAACATGTCCCACACACTGTTACAAGCCAAAATATTTTTTCAGAGCTAGATACAGATAACAATTATAATGAATTTGCAACCTGGTGGAATTTAGTATAGATGGACTAATAGAACAAGTCCCACACACTTCTACAAGCCGAAATATTTTTTCAGAGCTAGATGCAGATAAAAATTGTATTGAATTTGCAACGTGGTGGAGGTTAGCATAGATGGACTAAGAGATCAAGTCCCACACACTGCTACAAGCCAAAATATTTTTTCAGAGCTAGATGCAGAAAAAAATTATATTGAATTTGCAACCTGGTGGAGGTTAGTATAGATGGACTAATAGAACAAGTGCCACACACTGCTACAAGCCAAAATATTTTTTCAGAGCTAGATGCAGAAATTTTTTTTATTGTATTTGCAACCTGGTGGAGGTTAGTATAGATGGACTAATAGAACAAGTCCCACACACTGCTACAAGCCAAAATATTTTTTCAGAGCTAGATGCAGATAACAATTATAATGAATTTGCAACCTGGTGGAGGTTAGTATAGATGGACTAATAGAACAAGTCCCACACACTTCTACAAGCCGAAATATTTTTTCAGAGCTAGATGCAGATAAAAATTGTATTGAATTTGCAACGTGGTGGAGGTTTGCATAGATGGACTAAGAGATCAAGTCCCACACACTGCTACAAGCCGAGATATTTTTTAAGAGCTAGATGCAGAAAAAAATTATATTGAATTTGCAACCTGGTGGAGGTTAGTATAGATGGACTAATAGAACAAGTCCCACACACTGCTACAAGCCGAAATATTTTTTCAGAGCTAGATGCAGATAAAAATTATATTGAATTTGCAACCAGGTGGAGGTTAGTATAGATGTACTAATAGAACAAGTCCCATACACTTCTACAATCCGTAATATTTTTTCAGAGCTAGATGCAGATAAAAATCGTATTGAATTTGCAACCTGGTGGATGTTTGTATAGATGGACTAATAGATCAAGTCCCACACACTGCTACAAGCCGAAATATTTTTTCAGAGCTAGATGCAGAAAAAAATTATATTGAATTTGCAACCTGGTGGAGGTTAGTATAGATGGACTAATGGAACAAGTCCCACACACTGCTACAAGCCGAAATATTTTTTCAGAGCTAGAAGCAGAAAAAAATTATATTGTATTTGCAACCTGGTGGAGGTTAGTATAGATGGACTAATAGAACAAGTCCCACACACTGCTACAAGCCAAAATATTTTTTTAGAGCTAGATGCAGATAAAAATTATATTGAATTTGCAACCTGGTGGAGGTTAGTATAGATGTACTAATAGAACAAGTCCCATACACTTCTACAAGCCGAAATATTTTTTCAGAGCTAGATGCAGATAAAAATCGTATTGAATTTGCAACCTGGTGGATGTTTGTATAGATGGACTAATAGATCAAGTCCCACACACTGCTACAAGCCGAAATATTTTTTCAGAGCTAGATGCAGAAAAAAATTATATTGAATTTGCAACCTGGTGGAGGTTAGTATAGATGGACTAATGGAACAAGTCCCACATGCTGCTACAAGCCGAAATATTTTTTCAGAGCTAGATGCAGAAAAAAATTATATTGAATTTGCAACCTGGTAGAGGTTAGTATAGATGGACTAATAGAACAAGACCCACACACTGCTACAAGCCGAAATATTTTTTCAGAGCTAGATGCAGAAAAAAATTATATTGTATTTGCAACCTGGTGGAGGTTAGTATAGATGGACTAATAGAACAAGTCCCACACACTGCTACAAGCCAAAATACTTTTTCAGAGCTAGATGCAGATAAAAATTATATTGAATTTGCAACCTGGTGGAGGTTAGTATAGATGGACTAATAGAACAAGTCCCACACACTGCTACAAGCCCAAATATTTTTTCAGAGCTAGATGCAGATAAAAATTGTATTGACTTTGCAACCTGGTGGAGGTTAGTATAGATAGACTAATAGATAAAGGCCGACACACTGCTACAAGCCGAAATATTTTTTCCGAGCTAGATGCAGAAAATTTTTTTATTGAATTTTCAACCTTCTGGAGGTTAGTATAGAACGACTAATAGAACAAGTACCACACACTGCCACAAGCCAAAATATTTTTTCAGAGCTAGATGCAGAAAAAAATAATATTGTATTTGCAACCTGGTGGAGGTTAGTATAGATGGACTAATAGAACACGTCCCACACACTGCTACAAGCCAAAATATTTTTTCAGAGCTAGATGGAGAAAAAAATTATATTGAATTTGCAACCTGGTGGAGGTTAGTATAGATGTACTAATAGAACATGTCCCACACACTGCTACAAGCCAAAATATTTTTTCAGAGCTAGATGCAGATAACAATTATAATGAATTTGCAACCTGGTGGAGGTTAGTATAGATGAACTAATAGAACAAGTCCCACACACTTCTACAAGCCGAAATATTTTTTCAGAGCTAGATGCAGATAAAAATTGTATTGAATTTGCAACGTGGTTAAGGTTTGCATAGATGGACTAAGAGATCAAGTCCCACACACTGCTACAAGCCGAAATATTTTTTAAGAGCTAGATGCAGAAAAAAATTATATTGAATTTGCAACCTGGTGGAGGTTAGTATAGATGGACTAATAGAACAAGTCCCACACACTGCTACAAGCCAAAATATTTTTTCAGAGCTAGATGCAGATAAAAATTATATTGAATTTGCAACCTGGTGGAGGTTAGTATAGATGGACTAATAGAACAAGTCCCATACACTTCTACAAGCCAAAATATTTTTTCAGAGCTAGATGCAGATAAAAATTGTATTGAATTTGCAACCTGGTGGATGTTAGTATAGATGGACTAATAGAACAAGTCCCACACACTGCTACAAGCCGAAATATTTTTTCAGAGCTAGATGCAGATAAAAATTATATTGAATTTGCAACCTGGTGGAGGTTAGTATAGATGGACTAATAGAACAAGTCCCACACACTGCTACAAGCCGAAATATTTTTTCAGAGCTAGATGCAGATAAAAAGTATATTGAATTTGCAACCTGGTGGAGGTTAGTATAGATGGACTAATAGAACAAGTCCCACACACTGCTACAAGTCGAAATATTTTTTCAGAGCTAGATGCAGATAAAAATTATATTGAATTTGCAACCTGGTGGAGGTTAGTACAGATGGACTAATAGATCAAGTCCCACACACTGCTACAAGCCGAAATATTTTTTCAGAACTAGATGCAGAAAAAAATTATATTGAATTTGCAACCTGGTGGAGGTACGTAGAGATGGACTAATAGAACAAGTCCAACACACTGCTACAAGCCAAAATATTTTTTCAGAGCTAGATGCAGAAAAAAATTATATTGAATTTGCAACCTGGTGGAGGTTAATATAGATGGACTAATAGAACAAGTCCCACACGCTGCTACAAGCTGAAATATTTTTTCAGAGTAAGACGCAGAAAAAAATTATATTGAATTTGCAACCTGGTGGAGGTTAGTATAGATGAACTAATAGAACAAGTCCCACACACTTCTACAAGCCGAAATATTTTTTCAGAGCTAGATGCAGATAAAAATTGTATTGAATTTGCAACGTGGTGGAGGTTTGCATAGATGGACTAAGAGATCAAGTCCCACACACTGCTACAAGCCGAAATATTTTTTAAGAGCTAGATGCAGAAAAAAATTATATTGAATTTGCAACCTGGTGGAGGTTAGTATAGATGGACTAATAGAACAAGTCCCACACACTGCTACAAGCCGAAATATTTTTTCAGAGCTAGATGCAGATAAAAATTATATTGAATTTGCAACCTGGTGGAGGTTAGTATAGATGGACTAATAGAACAAGTCCCACACACTGCTACAAGCCGAAATATTTTTTCAGAGCTAGATGCAGATAAAAAGTATATTGAATTTGCAACCTGGTGGAGGTTAGTATAGATGGACTAATAGAACAAGTCCCACACACTGCTACAAGCCGAAATATTTTTTCAGAGCTAGATGCAGATAAAAAGTATATTGAATTTGCAACCTGGTGGAGGTTAGTATAGATGGACTAATAGAACAAGTCCCACACACTGCTACAAGTCGAAATATTTTTTCAGAGCTAGATGCAGATAAAAATTATATTGAATTTGCAACCTGGTGGAGGTTAGTACAGATGGACTAATAGATCAAGTCCCACACACTGCTACAAGCCGAAATATTTTTTCAGAACTAGATGCAGAAAAAAATTATATTGAATTTGCAACCTGGTGGAGGTACGTAGAGATGGACTAATAGAACAAGTCCAACACACTGCTACAAGCCAAAATATTTTTTCAGAGCTAGATGCAGAAAAAAATTATATTGAATTTGCAACCTGGTGGAGGTTAATATAGATGGACTAATAGAACAAGTCCCACACGCTGCTACAAGCTGAAATATTTTTTCAGAGTAAGACGCAGAAAAAAATTATATTGAATTTGCAACCTGGTGGAGGTTAGTATAGATGAACTAATAGAACAAGTCCCACACACTTCTACAAGCCGAAATATTTTTTCAGAGCTAGATGCAGATAAAAATTGTATTGAATTTGCAACGTGGTGGAGGTTTGCATAGATGGACTAAGAGATCAAGTCCCACACACTGCTACAAGCCGAAATATTTTTTAAGAGCTAGATGCAGAAAAAAATTATATTGAATTTGCAACCTGGTGGAGGTTAGTATAGATGGACTAATAGAACAAGTCCCACACACTGCTACAAGCCGAAATATTTTTTCAGAGCTAGATGCAGATAAAAATTATATTGAATTTGCAACCTGGTGGAGGTTAGTATAGATGGACTAATAGAACAAGTCCCACACACTGCTACAAGCCGAAATATTTTTTCAGAGCTAGATGCAGATAAAAAGTATTTTGAATTTGCAACCTGGTGGAGGTTAGTATAGATGGACTAATAGAACAAGTCCCACACACTGCTACAAGTCGAAATATTTTTTCAGAGCTAGATGCAGATAAAAATTATATTGAATTTGCAACCTGGTGGAGGTTAGTACAGATGGACTAATAGATCAAGTCCCACACACTGCTACAAGCCGAAATATTTTTTCAGAACTAGATGCAGAAAAAAATTATATTGAATTTGCAACCTGGTGGAGGTACGTATAGATGGACTAATAGAACAAGTCCAACACACTGCTACAAGCCAAAATATTTTTTCAAAGCTAGATGCAGAAAAAAATTATATTGAATTTGCAACCTGGTGGAGGTTAATATAGATGGACAAATAGAACAAGTCCCACACGCTGCTACAAGCTGAAATATTTTTTCAGAGTAAGACGCAGAAAAAAATTATATTGAATTTGCAACCTGGTGGAGGTTAGTATAGATGGACTAATAGAACAAGTTCCACACACTGCTACAAGCCAAAATATTTTTTCAGAGCTAGATGCAGATAAAAATTATATTGAATTTGCAACCTGGTGGAGGTTAGTATAGATCGACTAATAGAACTAGTCACACACACTGCTACAAGCCGAAATATTTTTTCAGAGCTAGATGCAGATAAAAATTGTATTGAATTTGCAACCTGGTGGAGGTTAGTATAGATGGACTAATAGATTAAGGCCCACACACTGCTGCAAGCCGAAATCTTTTTTCAGAGCTAGATGCAGAAAAAAATTATATTGAATTTTCAACCTGGTGGAGGTTAGTATAGAAGGACTAATAGAACAAGTCCCACACACTGCTACAAGCCGAAATATTTTTTCAGAGCTAGATGTAGAAAAAAATTATATTGTATTTGCAACCTGGTGGAGGTTAGTATAGATGGACTAATTGAACAAGTCCCACACACTGCTACAAGCCGAAATATTTTTTCAGAGCTAGACAGAGAAAAAAATTCTATTGAATTTGCAACCTGGTGGAGGTTAGTATAGATGGACGAATAGAACAAGTCCCACATACTGCTACAAGCCGAAATATTTTTTCAGAGCTAGATGCAGAAAAAAATTTCATTGAATTTGCAACCTGGTGGGGGTTGATATAGATGGACTAATAGAACAAGTCCCACACACTGCTACAAGCCGAAATAATTTTTCAGAGCTTGATGCAGAAAAAAATTATATTGAATTTGCAACCTGGTGGAGGTTAGTATAGATGGACTAAAAGAACACGTCCCACAAACTGCTACAAGCCGAAATATATTTTCAGAGCTAGACGTAGAAAAAATTATATTGAATTTGCAACCTAGTGGAGGTTAGTATAGATGGACTAATAGAACAAATCCCACACACTGCTACAAGCCGAAATATTTTTTCAGAGCTAGATGCAGATAAAAGTTATATTGAATTTGCAACCTGGTGGAGGTTAGTATAGATGCACTAATAGAACAAGTCCCACACACTGCTACAAGCCGAAATATTTTTTCAGAGCTAGATGCAGATAAAAATTGTATTGAATTTGCAACCTGGTGGAGGTTAGTATAAATGGACTAATAGATCAAGGCCGACACACTGCTACAAGCCGAAATATTTTTTCAGCGCTAGATGCAGAAAATTTTTTTTATTGAATTTTCAACCTGGTGGAGGTTAGTATAGAACGACTAATAAAACAAGTACCACACACTGCTACAAGCCAAAATATTTTTTCAGAGCTAGATGCAGAAAAAAATTATATTGAATTTGCAACCTGGTGGAGGTTAGTATCGATGGACTAATGGAACAAGTCCCACACACTGCTACAAGCCGAAATATTTTTCAGAGCTAGATGCAGAAAAAAATTATATTGAATTTGCAACCTGGTGGAGGTTAGTATAGATGGACTAATAGAACAAGACCCACACACTGCTACAAGCAGAAATATTTTTATAGAGCTAGATGCCGAAAAAAATTATATTGTATTTGCAACCTGGTGGAGGTTAGTATAGATGGACTAATAGAACAAGTCCCACACACTGCTACAAGCCAAAATATTTTTTCAGAGCTAGATGCAGATGAAAATTATATTGAATTTGCAACCTGGTGGAGGTTAGTATAGATGGACTAATAGAACAAGTCCCACACACTGCTACAAGCCGAAAAATTTTTTCAGAGCTAGATGCAGATAAAAATTGTATTGAATTTGCAACCTGGTGGAGGTTAGTATAGATGGACTAATAGATCAAGGCCGACACACTGCTACAAGCCGAAATATTTTTTCAGAGCTAGATGCAGAAATTTTTTTTTATTGAATTTTCAACCTGGTGCAGGTTAGTATAGAACGACTAATAGAACAAGTACCACACACTGCTACAAGCCAAAATATTTTTTCAGAGCTAGATGCAGAAAAAAATAATATTGTATTTGCAACCTGGTGGAGGTTAGTATAGATGGATTAATAGAACACGTCCCACACACTGCTACAAGCCAAAATATTTTTTCAGAGCTAGATGGAGGAAAAAATTATATTGAATTTGCAACCTGGTGGAGGTTAGTATAGATGGACTAATAGAACATGTCCCACACACTGCTACAAGCCAAAATATTTTTTCAGAGCTAGATGTAGATAACAATTATAATGAATTTGCAACCTGGTGGAGGTTAGTATAGATGGACTAATAGAACAAGTCCCACACACTTCTACAAGCCAAAATATTTTTTCAGAGCTAGATGCAGATAAAAATTGTATTGAATTTGCAACGTGGTGGAGGTTAGCATAGAAGGACTAAGAGATTAAGTCCCACACTCTGCTACAAGCCGAAATATTTTTTCAGAGCTAGATGCAGAAAAAAATTATATTGAATTTGCAACCTGGTGGAGGTTAGTATAGATGGACTAATAGAACAAGTCCCACACACTGCTACAAGCCAAAATATTTTTTCAGAGCTAGATGCAGAAAAAAATTATATTGTATTTGCAACCTGGTGGAGGTTAGTATAGATGGACTAATAGAACAAGTCCCACACACTGCTACAAGCCAAAATATTTTTTCAGAGCTTGATGCAGATAAAAATTATATTGAATTTGCAACCTGGTGGAGGTTAGTATAGACGGACTAATAGAACAAGTCCCACACACTGCTACAAGCCGAAATATTTTTTCAGAGCTAGATGCAGAAAAAAATTATATTGAATTTGCAACCTGGTGGAGGTTAGTATAGATGGACTAAAAGAACACGTCCCACAAACTGCTACAAGCCGAAATATATTTTCAGAGCTAGACGTAGAAAAAATTATATTGAATTTGCAACCTAGTGGAGGTTAGTATAGATGGACTAATAGAACAAATCCCACACACTGCTACAAGCCGAAATATTTTTTCAGAGCTAGATGCAGATAAAAGTTATATTGAATTTGCAACCTGGTGGAGGTTAGTATAGATGCACTAATAGAACAAGTCCCACACACTGCTACAAGCCGAAATATTTTTTCAGAGCTAGATGTAGATAAAAATTGTATTGAATTTGCAACCTGGTGGAGGTTAGTATAAATGGACTAATAGATCAAGGCCGACACACTGCTACAAGCCGAAATATTTTTTCAGCGCTAGATGCAGAAAATTTTTTTTATTGAATTTTCAACCTGGTGGAGGTTAGTATAGAACGACTAATAAAACAAGTACCACACACTGCTACAAGCCAAAATATTTTTTCAGAGCTAGATGCAGAAAAAAATTATATTGAATTTGCAACCTGGTGGAGGTTAGTATCGATGGACTAATGGAACAAGTCCCACACACTGCTACAAGCCGAAATATTTTTTCAGAGCTAGATGCAGAAAAAAATTATATTGAATTTGCAACCTGGTGGAGGTTAGTATAGATGGACTAATAGAACAAGACCCACACACTGCTACAAGCCGAAATATTTTTATAGAGCTAGATGCCGAAAAAAATTATATTGTATTTGCAACCTGGTGGAGGTTAGTATAGATGGACTAATAGAACAAGTCCCACACACTGCTACAAGCCAAAATATTTTTTCAGAGCTAGATGCAGATAAAAATTATATTGAATTTGCAACCTGGTGGAGGTTAGTATAGATGGACTAATAGAACAAGTCCCACACACTGCTACAAGCCGAAATATTTTTTCAGAGCTAGATGCAGATAAAAATTGTATTGAATTTGCAACCTGGTGGAGGTTAGTATAGATGGACTAATAGATCAAGGCCGACACACTGCTACAAGCCGAAATATTTTTTCAGAGCTAGATGCTGAAAATTTTTTTTATTGAATTTTCAACCTGGTGCAGGTTAGTATAGAACGACTAATAGAACAAGTACCACACACTGCTACAAGCCAAAATATTTTTTCAGAGCTAGATGCAGAAAAAAATAATATTGTATTTGCAACCTGGTGGAGGTTAGTATAGATGGATTAATAGAACACGTCCCACAGACTGCTACAAGCCAAAATATTTTTTCAGAGCTAGATGGAGGAAAAAATTATATTGAATTTGCAACCTGGTGGAGGTTAGTATAGATGGACTAATAGAACATGTCCCACACACTGCTACAAGCCAAAATATTTTTTCAGAGCTAGATGTAAATAACAATTATAATGAATTTGCAACCTGGTGGAGGTTAGTATAGATGGACTAATAGAACAAGTCCCACACACTGCTACAAGCCAAAATATTTTTTCAGAGCTAGATGCAGATAAAAATTGTATTGAATTTGCAACGTGGTGGAGGTTAGCATAGATGGACTAAGAGATCAAGTCCCACACTCTGCTACAAGCCGAAATATTTTTTCAGAGCTAGATGCAGAAAAAAATTATATTGAATTTGCAACCTGGTGGAGGTTAGTATAGATGGACTAATAGAACAAGTCCCACACACTGCTACAAGCCAAAATATTTTTTCAGAGCTAGATGCAGAAAAAAATTATATTGTATTTGCAACCTGGTGGAGGTTAGTATAGATGGACTAATAGAACAAGTCCCACACACTGCTACAAGCCAAAATATTTTTTCAGAGCTTGATGGAGATAAAAATTATATTGAATTTGCAACCTGGTGGAGGTTAGTATAGATGGACTAATAGAACAAGTCCCACACACTGCTACAAGCCGAAATATTTTTTCAGAGCTAGATGCAGATAAAAATTATATTGAATTTGCAACCTGGTGGGGGTTAGTATAGATGTACTAATAGAACAAGTCCCATACACTTCTACAAGCCGAAATATTTTTTCAGAGCTAGATGCAGATAAAAATCGTATTGAATTTGCAACCTGGTGGATGTTTGTATAGATGGACTAATAGATCAAGTCCCACACACTGCTACAAGCCAAAATATTTTTTCAGAGCTAGATGCAGAAAAAAATTATATTGAATTTGCAACCTGGTGGAGGTTAGTATCGATGGACTAATGGAACAAGTCCCACACACTGCTACAAGCCGAAATATTTTTTCAGAGCTATATGCAGAAAAAAATTATATTGAATTTGCAACCTGGTGGAGGTTAGTATAGATGGACTAATAGAACAAGACCCACACACTGCTACAAGCCGAAATATTTTTTCAGAGCTAGATGCCGAAAAAAATTATATTGTATTTGCAACCTGGTGGACGTTAGTATAGATGGACTAATAGAACAAGTCCCACACACTGCTACAAGCCAAAATATTTTTTCAGAGCTAGATGCAGATAAAAATTGTATTGAATTTGCAACCTGGTGGAGGTTAGTATAGATGGACTAATAGAACAAGCCCCACACACTGCTACAAGCCGAAATATTTTTTCAAAGCTAGATGCAGATAAAAATTATATTGAATTTGCAACCTGGTGGAGGTTAATATAGATGGACTAATAGAACAAGTCCCACACACTGCTACAAGCCGAAATCTTTTTTCAGAGCTAGATGCATATAAAAATTGTATTGAATTTGCAACCTGGTGGAGGTTAGTATAGATGGATTAATAGATCAAGTCCCACACACTGCTACAAACCAAGATATTATTTCAGAGCTAGATGCAGAAAAAAATTATATTGAATTTGTAACCTGGTGGAGGTTAGAATAGATGGATTAATAGAACAAGTCCCACACACTGCTACAAGCCGAAATATTTTTTCAGAGCTAGATGCAGAAAAATTTTTATTGAATTTTCAACCTGGTGGAGGTTAGTATAGAACGACTAATAGAACAAGTACCACACACTGCTACAAGCCAAAATATTTTTTCAGAGCTAGATGCAGAAAAAAATAATATTGTATTTGCAACCTGGTGGAGGTTAGTATAGATGGATTAATAGAACACGTCCCACACACTGCTACAAGCCAAAATATTTTTTCAGAGCTAGATGGAGAAAAAAATTATATTGAATTTGCAACCTGGTGGAGGTTTAGTATAGATGGACTAATAGAACATGTCCCACACACTGCTACAGCCAAAATATTTTTTCAGAGCTAGATGCAGATAACAATTATAATGAATTTGCAACCTGGTGGAGGTTAGTATAGATGGACTAATATAACAAGTCCCACACACTTCTACAAGCCAAATTATTTTTTCAGAGCTAGATGCAGATAAAAATTGTATTGAATTTGCAACGTGGTGGAGGTTAGCATAGATGGACTAAGAGATCAAGTCCCACACACTGCTACAAGCCGAAATATTTTTTCAGAGCTAGATGCAGAAAAAAATTATATTGAATTTGCAACCTCGTGGAGGTTAGTATAGATGGACTAATAGAACAAGTCCCACACACTGCTACAAGCCAAAATATTTTTTCAGAGCTGGATGCAGAAAAAAATTATATAGTATTTGCAACCTGGTGGAGGTTAGTATAAATGGACTAATAGAACAAGTCCCACACACTGCTACAAGCCAAAATATTTTTTCAGAGCTAGATGCAGATAAAAATTATATTGAATTTGCAACCTGGTGGAGGTTAGTATAGATTGACTAATAGAACAAGTCCCACACACTGCTACAAGCCAAAATATTTTTTCAGAGCTAGATGCAGATAAAAATTTTATTGAATTTGCAACCTGGTGGAGGTTAGTATACATGTACTAATAGAACAAGTCCCATACACTTCTACAAGCCGAAATATTTTTTCAGAGCTAGATGCAGATAAAAATCGTATTGAATTTGCAACCTGGTGGATGTTTGTATAGATGGACTAATAGATCAAGTCCCACACACTGCTACAAGCCGAAATATTTTTTCAGAGCTAGATGCAGAAAAAAATTATATTGAATTTGCAACCTGGTGGAGGTTAGTATAGATGGACTAATGGATCAAGTCCCACACACTGCTACAAGCCGAAATATTTTTTCAGAGCTAGATGCAGAAAAAAATTATATTGAATTTGCAACCTGGTGGAGGTTAGTATAGATGGACTAATGGAACAAGTCCCACACACTGCTTCAAGCCGAAATATTTTTTCAGAGCTAGGTGCAGAAAAAGATTATATTGTATTTGCAACCTGGTAGAGGTTAGTATAGATGGACTAATAGAACAAGTCCCACACACTGCTACAAGCCGAAATATATTTTCAGAGCTAGATGCAGAAAAAAATTATATTGAATTTGCAACCTGGTGGAGGTTAGTATAGATGGACTAAAAGAACAAGTCCCACACACTGCTACAAGCCAAAATTTTTTTTCAGAGCTAGATGCAGATAAAAAGTATATTGAATTTGCAACCTGGTGGAGGTTAATATAGATGGACTAATAGAACAAGTCCCACACACTGCTACAAGCCAAAATATTTTTTCAGAGCTAGATGCAGATAAAAATTGTATTGAATTTGCAACCTGGTGGAGGTTAGTATAGATGGACTAATAGAACAAGTCCCACACACTGCTACAAGCCGAAATATTTTTTCAAAGCTAGATGCAGATAAAAATTATATTGAATTTGCAACCTGGTGGAGGTTAATATAGATGGACTAATAGAACAAGTCCCACACACTGCTACAAGCCGAAATCTTTTTTCAGAGCTAGATGCATATAAAAATTGTATTGAATTTGCAACCTGGTGGAGGTTAGAATAGATGGATTAATAGATCAAGTCCCACACACTGCTACAAACCATGATATTATTTCAGAGCTAGATGCAGAAAAAAATTATATTGAATTTGCAACCTGGTGGAGGTTAGAATAGATGGATTAATAGAACAAGTCCCACACACTGCTACAAGCCGAAATATTTTTTCAGAGCTAGATGCAGATAAAAATTATATTGAATTTGCAACCTGGTGGAGGTTAGTATAGATGGACTAATAGAACAAGTCCCACACACTGCTACAAGCCGAAATATTTTTTCAGAGCTAGATGCAGATAAAAATTATATTGAATTTGCAACCTGGTGGAGGTTAGTATAGATGGACTAATAGAACAAGTTCCACACACTGCTACAAGCCGAAATATTTTTTCAGAGCTATATGCAGATAAAAATTATATTGAATTTGCAACCTTGTGGAGGTTAGTATAGGTGGACTAATAGAACAAGTCCCACACACTGCTACAAGCCGAAATATTTTTTCAGAGCTAGATGCAGATAAAATTATATTGAATTTGCAACATGGTGAAGGTTAGTATAGATGGACTAATAGAACAAGTCCCACACACTGCTACAAGCCGAAATATTTTTTCAGAGCTAGGTGCAGATAAAAATTATATTGAATTTGCAACCTGGTGGAGGTTAGTATAGATGGACTAATAGAACAAGTCCCACACACTGCTACAAGCCAAAATCTTTTTTCAGAGCTAGATGCAGATAAAAATTGTATTGAATTTGCAACCTGGTGGAGGTTAGTATAGATGGACTAATAGAACAAGTCCCACACACTGCTACAAGCCGAAATATTTTTTCAAAGCTAGATGCAGATAAAAATTATATTGAATTTGCAACCTGGTGGAGGTTAATATAGATGGACTAATAGAACAAGTCCCACACACTGCTACAAGCCGAAATCTTTTTTCAGAGCTAGATGCATATAAAAATTGTATTGAATTTGTAACCTGGTGGAGGTTAGTATAGATGGATTAATAGATCAAGTCCCACACACTGCTACAAACCAAGATATTATTTCAGAGCTAGATGCAGAAAAAAATTATATTGAATTTGCAACCTGGTGGAGGTTAGAATAGATGGATTAATAGAACAAGTCCCACACACTGCTACAAGCCGAAATATTTTTTCAGAGCTAGATGCAGATAAAAATTATATTGAATTTGCAACCTGGTGGAGGTTAGTATAGATGGACTAATATAACAAGTCCCACACACTGCTACAAGCCGAAATATTTTTTCAGAGCTAGATGCAGATAAAAATTATATTGAATTTGCAACCTGGTGGAGGTTAGTATAGATGGACTAATAGAACAAGTTCCACACACTGCTACAAGCCGAAATATTTTTTCAGAGCTATATGCAGATAAAAATTATATTGAATTTGCAACCTTGTGGAGGTTAGTATAGGTGGACTAATAGAACAAGTCCCACACACTGCTACAAGCCGAAATATTTTTTCAGAGCTAGATGCAGATAAAATTATATTGAATTTGCAACATGGTGAAGGTTAGTATAGATGGACTAATAGAACAAGTCCCATACACTGCTACAAGCCGAAATATTTTTTCAGAGCTAGGTGCAGATAAAAATTATATTGAATTTGCAACCTGGTGGAGGTTAGTATAGATGGACTAATAGAACAAGTCCCACACACTGCTACAAGCCAAAATCTTTTTTCATAGCTAGATGCAGATAAAAATTGTATTGAATTTGCAACCTGGTGGAGGTTAGTATAGATGGACTAATAGATCAAGTCCCACACACTGCTACAAGCCGAATTTTTTTTTCAGAGCTAGATGCAGATAAAAATTATATTGAATTTGCAACCTGGTGGCGGTTAGTAAAGATGGATTAATAGAACAAGTCCCACACACTGCTACATGCCAAAATATTTTTTCAGAACTAAATGCAGAAAAAAATTATTTTGTATTTGCAACCAGATGGAGGTTAGTATAGATGGACTAATAGAACAAGTCCCACACACTGCTACAAGCCGAAATATTTTTTCAGAGCTAGATGCAGAAAAAAATTATATTGAATTTGCAAACTGGAGGAGGTTAGTATAGATGGACTAATAGAACAAATCCCACACACTGCTACAAGCCAAAATATTTTTTCAGAGCTAGGTGCAGATAAAAATTATATTGAATTTGCAACCTGGTGGAGGTTAGTATAGATGGACTAATAGAACAAGTCCCACACATTGCTACAAGCCAAAAAATTTTTTCAGAGCTAGATGCAGATAAAAATTATATTGAATTTGCAACCTGGTGGAGGTTAGTATAGATGGACTAATAGAAAAAGTCACACACACTGCTACAAGCCAAAATATTTTTTCAGAGCTAGATGCAGAAAAAATTATATTGAAATTGCAACCTGGTGGAGGTTAGTATAGATGGACTAATAGAACAAGTCCCACACACTGCTACAAGCCGAAATATTTTTTCAGAGCTAGATGCAGATAAAATTATATTGAATTTGCAACATGGTGAAGGTTAGTATAGATGGACTAATAGAACAAGTCCCACACACTGCTACAAGCCGAAATATTTTTTCAGAGCTAGGTGCAGATAAAAATTATATTGAATTTGCAACCTGGTGGAGGTTAGTATAGATGGACTAATAGAACAAGTCCCACACACTGCTACAAGCCAAAATCTTTTTTCAGAGCTAGATGCAGATAAAAATTGTATTGAATTTGCAACCTGGTGGAGGTTAGTATAGATGGACTAATAGATCAAGTCCCACACACTGCTACAAGCCGAATTTTTTTTTCAGAGCTAGATGCAGATAAAATTTATATTGAATTTGCAACCTGGTGGCGGTTAGTAAAGATGGATTAATAGAACAAGTCCCACACACTGCTACAAGCCTAAATATTTTTTCAGAGCTAGATGCAGAAAAAAATTATATTGTATTTGCAACCTGATGGAAGTTAGTATAGATGGACTAATAGAATAATTCACACACACTGCTACAAGCCGAAATATTGTTTCAGAGCTAGGTGCAGATAAAAATTATATTGAATTTGCAACCTGGTGGAGGTTAGTATAGATGGACTAATAGAACAAGTCCCACACACTGCTACAAGTCAAAATATTTTTTCAGAGCTAGATGCATGTAAAAATTATATTGAATTTGCAACCTGGTGGAGGTTAATAAAGATGGACTAATTGAACAAGTCCCTCACACTGCTACTAGCCAAAATATTTTTTCAGAGCTAAATGCAGATAAAAATTATATTGAATTTGCAACCTGGTGGAGGTTAGTATAGATGGACTAATAGAACAAGTCCCACACACTGCTACAAGCCAAAATATTTTTTCAGAGCTAGATGCAGATAAAAATTATATTGAATTTGCAACCTGGTGGAGGTTAGTATAGATGGAGTAATAGATCAAGTCCCACACACTGCTACAAGCCGAAATATTTTTTCAGAGCTAGATGCAGATAAAAATTATATTGAATTTTCTACCTGGTGGAGGTTAGTATAGATGGATTAATAGAACAAGTCCCACACACTGCTACAAGCCAAAATATTTTTTCAGAGCTAGCTGCAGAAAAAAATTATATTGTATTTGCAACCTGATGGAGGTTAGTATAGATGGACTAATAGCACAAGTCCCACACACTGCTACAAGCCGAAATATTTTTTCAGAACTAGATGAAGATAAAAATTATACTGAATTTGCAACCTGGTGGAGGTTAGTATAGATGGACTAATAGAACACGTCCCACACACTGCTACAAGCCAAAATATTTTTTCAGAACTAGATGTAGATAAAAATTATATTGAATTTGCAACCTGGTGGAGGTTAGTATAGATGGACTAATAGAACAAGTCACACACACTGCTACAAGCCAAAATATTTTTTCAGAGCTAGATGCAGAAAAAAATTATATTGAATTTGCAACATGGTGGAGGTTAATATAGATGGACTAATAGAAAAAGTCCCACACACTGCTACAAGCCGATATATTTTTTCAGAGCTAGATGCAGATAAAATTTGTATTGAATTTGCAACCTGGTGGAGGTTAGTATAGATGGACTAATAGAACAAATCCCACACACTGCTACAAGCCAAAATATTTTTTCAGAGCTAGATGCAGATAAAAATTATATTGAATTTGCAACCTGGTGGAGGTTAGTATAGATGGACTAATAGATCAAGTCCCACACACTGCTACAAGCCGAAATATTTTTTCAGAGCTAGATGCAGATAAAAATTATATTGAATTTTCAACCTGGTGGAGGTTAGTATAGATGGATTAATAGAACAAGTCCCACACACTGCTACAATCCAAAATATTTTTTCAGAGCTAGCTGCAGAAAAAAATTATATTGTATTTGCAACCTGATGGAGGTTAGTATAGATGGACTAATAGCACAAGTCCCACACACTGCTACAAGCCGAAATATTTTTTCAGAGCTAGATGCAGATAAAAATTATACTGAATTTGCAACCTGGTGGAGGTTAGTATAGATGGACTAATAGAACACGTCCCACACACTGCTACAAGCCAAAATATTTTTTCAGAGCTAAATGCAGAAAAAAATTATATTGAGTTTGCAACCTGGTGGAGGTTAGTATAGATGGACTAATAGAACAAGTCCCACACACTGCTACAAGAAGAAATATTTTATCAGAGCTAGGTGCAGAAAAAAATTATATTGAATTTGCAACCTGGAGGAGGTTAGTATAGATGGACTAATAGAACAAGTCACACACACTGCTACAAGCCAAAATATTTTTTCAGAGCTAGAAGCAGAAAAAAATTATATTGAATTTGCAACCTGGTGGAGGTTAATATAGATGGACTAATAGAACAAGTCCCACACACTGCTACAAGCCAATATATTTTTTCAGAGATAGATGCAGATAAAAATTGTATTGAATTTGCAACCTGATGGAGGTTAGTATAGATGGACTAATAGAACAAGTCCCATACACTGCTACAAGCCAAAATATTTTTTCAGAGCTAGATGCAGAAAAAAATTATATTGAATTTGCAAACTGGAGGAGGTTAGTATAGATGGACTAATAGAACAAATCCCACACACTGCTACAAGCCAAAATATTTTTTCAGAGCTTAGTGCAGATAAAAATTATATTGAATTTGCAACCTGGTGGAGGTTAGTATAGATGGACTAATAGAACAAGTCCAACACACTGCTACAAGCCAAAAAATGTTTTCAGAGCTAGATGCAGATAAAAATTATATTGAATTTGCAACCTGGTGGAGGTTAGTATAGATGGACTAATAGAAAAAGTCACACACACTGCTACAAGCCAAAATATTTTTTCAGAGCTAGATGCAGAAAAAAATTATATTGAATTTGCAACCTGGTGGAGGTTAGTATAGATGGACTAATAGAACAAGTCACACACACTGCTACAAGCCGAAATATTGTTTCAGAGCTAGGTGCAGATAAAAATTATATTGAATTTGCAACCTGGTGGAGGTTAGTATAGATGGACTAATAGAACAAGTCCCACACACTGCTACAAGCCGAAATATTTTTTCAGAGCTAGATGCAGATAAAAATTATATTGAAATTGCAACCTGGTGGAGGTTAGTATAGATGGACTAATAGAACAAGTCCCACACACTGCTACAAGTCAAAATATTTTTTCAGAGCTAGATGCATGTAAAAATTATATTGAATTTGCAACCTGGTGGAGGTTAATAAAGATGGACTAATTGAACAAGTCCCTCACACTGCTACTAGCCAAAATATTTTTTCAGAGCTAAATGCAGATAAAAATTATATTGAATTTGCAACCTGGTGGAGGTTAGTATAGATGGACTAATAGAACAAGTCCCACACACTGCTACAAGCCAAAATATTTTTTCAGAGCTAGATGCAGATAAAAATTATATTGAATTTGCAACCTTGTGGAGGTTAGTATAGATGGAGTAATAGATCAAGTCCCACACACTGCTACAAGCCGAAATATTTTTTCAGAGCTAGATGCAGATAAAAATTATATTGAATTTTCTACCTGGTGGAGGTTAGTATAGATGGATTAATAGAACAAGTCCCACACACTGCTACAAGCCAAAATATTTTTTCAGAGCTAGCTGCAGAAAAAAATTATATTGTATTTGCAACCTGATGGAGGTTAGTATAGATGGACTAATAGCACAAGTCCCACACACTGCTACAAGCCGAAATATTTTTTCAGAGCTAGATGCAGATAAAATTATACTGAATTTGCAACCTGGTGGAGGTTAGTATAGATGGACTAATAGAACACGTCCCACACACTGCTACAAGCCAAAATATTTTTTCAGAGCTAAATGCAGAAAAAAATTATATTGAATTTGCAACCTGGTGGAGTTTAGTATAGATGGACTAATAGAACAAGTCCCACACACTGCTACAAGAAGAAATATTTTATCAGAGCTAGGTGCAGAAAAAAATTATATTGAATTTGCAACCTGGTGGAGGTTAGTATAGATGGACTAATAGAACACGTCCCACACACTGCTACAAGCCAAAATATTTTTTCAGAACTAGATGTAGATAAAAATTATATTGAATTTGCAACCTGGTGGAGGTTAGTATAGATGGACTAATAGAACAAGTCACACACACTGCAACAAGCCAAAATAATTTTTCAGAGCTAGATGCAGAAAAAAATTATATTGAATTTGCAACATGGTGGAGGTTAATATAGATGGACTAATAGAACAAGTCCCACACACTGCTACAAGCCGATATATTTTTTCAGAGCTAGATGCAGATAAAAATTGTATTGAATTTGCAACCTGGTGGAGGTTAGTATAGATGGACTAATAGAACAAGTCCCACACACTGCTACAAGCCAAAATATTTTTTCAGAGCTAGATGCAGATAAAAATTATATTGAATTTGCAACCTGGTGGAGGTTAGTATAGATGGACTAATAGATCAAGTCCCACACACTGCTACAAGCCGAAATATTTTTTCAGAGCTAGATGCAGATAAAAATTATATTGAATTTTCAACCTGGTGGAGGTTAGTATAGATGGATTAATAGAACAAGTCCCACACACTGCTACATTCCAAAATATTTTTTCAGAGCTAGCTGCAGAAAAAAATTATATTGTATTTGCAACCTGATGGAGGTTAGTATAGATGGACTAATAGCACAAGTCCCACACACTGCTACAAGCCAAAATATTTTTTCAGAGCTAGATGCAGAAAAAGATTATATTGTATTTGCAAACTGGTAGAGGTTAGTATAGATGGCCTAATAGAACAAGTCCCACACACTTCTACAAGCCAAAATATTTTTTCAGAGCTAGATGCAGATAAAAATTGTATTGAATTTGCAACTTGGTGGAGGTTAGCATAGATGGACTAAGAGATCAAGTCCCACACTCTGCTACAAGCCGAAATATTTTTTCAGAGCTAGATGCAGAAAAAAATTATATTGAATTTGCAACCTGGTGGAGGTTAGTACAGATGGACTAATAGAACAAGTCCCACACACTGCTACAAGCCAAAATATTTTTTCAGAGCTAGATGCAGAAAAAAATTATATTGTATTTGCAACCTGGTGGAGGTTAGTATAGATGGACTAATAGAACAAGTCCCACACACTGCTACAAGCCAAAATATTTTTTCAGAGCTTGATGCAGATAAAAATTATATTGAATTTCCAACCTGGTGGAGGTTAGTATAGATGGACTAATAGAACAAGTCCCACACACTGCTACAAGCCGAAATATTTTTTCAGAGCTAGATGCAGATAAAAATTATATTGAATTTGCAAACTGGTGGGGGTTAGTATAGATGTACTAATAGAACAAGTCCCATGCACTTCTACAAGCCGAAATATTTTTTCAGAGCTAGATGCAGATAAAAATCGTATTGAATTTGCAACCTGGTGGATGTTTGTATAGATGGACTAATAGATCAAGTCCCACACACTGCTACAAGCCAAAATATTTTTTCAGAGCTAGATGCAGAAAAAAATTATATTGAATTTGCAACCTGGTGGAGGTTACTATCGATGGACTAATGGAACAAGTCCCACACACTGCTACAAGCCGAAATATTTTTTCAGAGCTAGATGCAGAAAAAAATTATATTGAATTTGCAACCTGGTGGAGGTTAGTATAGATGGACTAATAGAACAAGTCCCACACACTGCTACAAGCCAAAATATTTTTTCAGAGCTAGATGCAGATAAAAATTGTATTGAATTTGCAACTTGGTGGAGGTTAGCATAGATGGACTAAGAGATCAAGTCCCACACTCTGCTACAAGCCGAAATATTTTTTCAGAGCTAGATGCATAAAAAAATTATATTGAATTTGCAACCTGGTGGAGGTTAGTACAGATGGACTAATAGAACAAGTCCCACACACTGCTACAAGCCAAAATATTTTTTCAGAGCTAGATGCAGAAAAAAGTTATACTGAATTTGCAACCTGGAGGAGGTTAGTATAGATGGACTAATAGAACAAGTCACACACACTGCTACAAGCCAAAATATTTTTTCAGAGCTAGAAGCAGAAAAAAATTATATTGAATTTGCAACCTGGTGGAGGTTAATATAGATGGACTAATAGAACAAGTCCCACACACTGCTACAAGCCAATATATTTTTTCAGAGCTAGATGCAGATAAAAATTGTATTGAATTTGCAACCTGGTGGAGGTTAGTATAGATGGACTAATAGAACAAGTCCACACACTGCTACATGCCAAAATATTTTTTCAGAGCTAGATGCAGATAAAAATTATATTGAATTTTCAACCTGGTGGAGGTTAGTATAGATGGATTAATAGAACAAGTCCCACACACTGCTACAAGCCAAAATATTTTTTCAGAGCTAGATGCAGAATAAAATTATATTGTATTTGCAACCTGGTGGAGGTTAGTATAGATGGACTAATAGAACAAGTCCCACACACTGCTACAAGCCGAAATATTTTTTCAGAGCTAGATGCAGATAAAAATTAGATTGAATTTGCAACTTGGTGGAGGTTAGTATAGATGGACTAATAGAACAAGTCCCACACACTGCTACAAGCCAAAATATTTTTTCAGAGCTAGATGCAGAAAAAGATTATATTGTATTTGCAAACTGGTAGAGGTTAGTATAGATGGCCTAATAGAACAAGTCCCACACACTTCTACAAGCCAAAATATTTTTTCAGAGCTAGATGCAGATAAAAATTGTATTGAATTTGCAACTTGGTGGAGGTTAGCATAGATGGACTAAGAGATCAAGTCCCACACTCTGCTACAAGCCGAAATATTTTTTCAGAGCTAGATGCAGAAAAAAATTATATTGAATTTGCAACCTGGTGGAGGTTAGTACAGATGGACTAATAGAACAAGTCCCACACACTGCTACAAGCCAAAATATTTTTTCAGAGCTAGATGCAGAAAAAAATTATATTGTATTTGCAACCTGGTGGAGGTTAGTATAGATGGACTAATAGAACAAGTCCCACACACTGCTACAAGCCAAAATATTTTTTCAGAGCTTGATGCAGATAAAAATTATATTGAATTTCCAACCTGGTGGAGGTTAGTATAGATGGACTAATAGAACAAGTCCCACACACTGCTACAAGCCGAAATATTTTTTCAGAGCTAGATGCAGATAAAAATTATATTGAATTTGCAAACTGGTGGGGGTTAGTATAGATGTATTAATAGAACAAGTCCCATGCACTTCTACAAGCCGAAATATTTTTTCAGAGCTAGATGCAGATAAAAATCGTATTGAATTTGCAACCTGGTGGATGTTTGTATAGATGGACTAATAGATCAAGTCCCACACACTGCTACAAGCCAAAATATTTTTTCAGAGCTAGATGCAGAAAAAAATTATATTGAATTTGCAACCTGGTGGAGGTTACTATCGATGGACTAATGGAACAAGTCCCACACACTGCTACAAGCCGAAATATTTTTTCAGAGCTAGATGCAGAAAAAAATTATATTGAATTTGCAACCTGGTGGAGGTTAGTATAGATGGACTAATAGAACAAGTCCCACACACTGCTACAAGCCAAAATATTTTTTCAGAGCTAGGTGCAGAAAAAAATTATATTGAATTTGCAACCTGGAGGAGGTTAGTATAGATGGACTAATAGAACAAGTCACACACACTGCTACAAGCCAAAATATTTTTTCAGAGCTAGAAGCAGAAAAAAATTATATTGAATTTGCAACCTGGTGGAGGTTAATATAGATGGACTAATAGAACAAGTCCCACACACTGCTACAAGCCAATATATTTTTTCAGAGCTAGATGCAGATAAAAATTGTATTGAATTTGCAACCTGATGGAGGTTAGTATAGATGGACTAATAGAACAAGTCCCATACACTGCTACAAGCCAAAATATTTTTTCAGAGCTAGATGCAGAAAAAAATTATATTGAATTTGCAAACTGGAGGAGGTTAGTATAGATGGACTAATAGAACAAATCCCACACACTGCTACAAGCCAAAATATTTTTTCAGAGCTAGGTGCAGATAAAAATTATATTGAATTTGCAACCTGGTGGAGGTTAGTATAGATGGACTAATAGAACAAGTCCCACACACTGCTACAAGCCAAAAAATGTTTTCAGAGCTAGATGCAGATAAAAATTATATTGAATTTGCAACCTGGTGGAGGTTAGTATAGATGGACTAATAGAAAAAGTCACACACACTGCTACAAGCCAAAATATTTTTTCAGAGCTAGATGCAGAAAAAAATTATATTGAATTTGCAACCTGGTGGAGGTTAGTATAGATGGACTAATAGAACAAGTCACACACACTGCTACAAGCCGAAATATTGTTTCAGAGCTAGGTGCAGATAAAAATTATATTGAATTTGCAACCTGGTGGAGGTTAGTATAGATGGACTAATAGAACAAGTCCCACACACTGCTACAAGCCGAAATATTTTTTCAGAGCTAGATGCAGATAAAAATTATATTGAATTTGCAACCTGGTGGAGGTTAGTATAGATGGACTAATAGAACAAGTCCCACACACTGCTACATGCCAAAATATTTTTTCAGAGCTAGATGCAGATAAAAATTATATTGAATTTTCAACCTGGTGGAGGTTAGTATAGATGGATTAATAGAACAAGTCCCACACACTGCTACAAGCCAAAATATTTTTTCAGAGCTAGATGCAGAATAAAATTATATTGTATTTGCAACCTGGTGGAGGTTAGTATAGATGGACTAATAGAACAAGTCCCACACACTGCTACAAGCCGAAATATTTTTTCAGAGCTAGATGCAGATAAAAATTAGATTGAATTTGCAACTTGGTGGAGGTTAGTATAGATGGACTAATAGAACAAGTCCCACACACTGCTACAAGCCAAAATATTTTTTCAGAGCTAGATGCAGAAAAAGATTATATTGTATTTGCAAACTGGTAGAGGTTAGTATAGATGGCCTAATAGAACAAGTCCCACACACTTCTACAAGCCAAAATATTTTTTCAGAGCTAGATGCAGATAAAAATTGTATTGAATTTGCAACTTGGTGGAGGTTAGCATAGATGGACTAAGAGATCAAGTCCCACACTCTGCTACAAGCCGAAATATTTTTTCAGAGCTAGATGCAGAAAAAAATTATATTGAATTTGCAACCTGGTGGAGGTTAGTACAGATGGACTAATAGAACAAGTCCCACACACTGCTACAAGCCAAAATATTTTTTCAGAGCTAGATGCAGAAAAAAATTATATTGTATTTGCAACCTGGTGGAGGTTAGTATAGATGGACTAATAGAACAAGTCCCACACACTGCTACAAGCCAAAATATTTTTTCAGAGCTTGATGCAGATAAAAATTATATTGAATTTCCAACCTGGTGGAGGTTAGTATAGATGGACTAATAGAACAAGTCCCACACACTGCTACAAGCCGAAATATTTTTTCAGAGCTAGATGCAGATAAAAATTATATTGAATTTGCAAACTGGTGGGGGTTAGTATAGATGTATTAATAGAACAAGTCCCATGCACTTCTACAAGCCGAAATATTTTTTCAGAGCTAGATGCAGATAAAAATCGTATTGAATTTGCAACCTGGTGGATGTTTGTATAGATGGACTAATAGATCAAGTCCCACACACTGCTACAAGCCAAAATATTTTTTCAGAGCTAGATGCAGAAAAAAATTATATTGAATTTGCAACCTGGTGGAGGTTACTATCGATGGACTAATGGAACAAGTCCCACACACTGCTACAAGCCGAAATATTTTTTCAGAGCTAGATGCAGAAAAAAATTATATTGAATTTGCAACCTGGTGGAGGTTAGTATAGATGGACTAATAGAACAAGTCCCACACACTGCTACAAGCCAAAATATTTTTTCAGAGCTAGGTGCAGAAAAAAATTATATTGAATTTGCAACCTGGAGGAGGTTAGTATAGATGGACTAATAGAACAAGTCACACACACTGCTACAAGCCAAAATATTTTTTCAGAGCTAGAAGCAGAAAAAAATTATATTGAATTTGCAACCTGGTGGAGGTTAATATAGATGGACTAATAGAACAAGTAACACACACTGCTACAAGCCAATATATTTTTTCAGAGCTAGATGCAGATAAAAATTGTATTGAATTTGCAACCTGATGGAGGTTAGTATAGATGGACTAATAGAACAAGTCCCATACACTGCTACAAGCCAAAATATTTTTTCAGAGCTAGATGCAGAAAAAAATTATATTGAATTTGCAAACTGGAGGAGGTTAGTATAGATGGACTAATAGAACAAATCCCACACACTGCTACAAGCCAAAATATTTTTTCAGAGCTAGGTGCAGATAAAAATTATATTGAATTTGCAACCTGGTGGAGGTTAGTATAGATGGACTAATAGAACAAGTCCGACACACTGCTACAAGCCAAAAAATGTTTTCAGAGCTAGATGCAGATAAAAATTATATTGAATTTGCAACCTGGTGGAGGTTAGTATAGATGGACTAATAGAAAAAGTCACACACACTGCTACAAGCCAAAATATTTTTTCAGAGCTAGATGCAGAAAAAAATTATATTGAATTTGCAACCTGGTGGAGGTTAGTATAGATGGACTAATAGAACAAGTCACACACACTGCTACAAGCCGAAATATTGTTTCAGAGCTAGGTGCAGATAAAAATTATATTGAATTTGCAACCTGGTGGAGGTTAGTATAGATGGACTAATAGAACAAGTCCCACACACTGCTACAAGCCGAAATATTTTTTCAGAGCTAGATGCAGATAAAAATTATATTGAATTTGCAACCTGGTGGAGGTTAATAAAGATGGATTAATTGAACAAGTCCCTCACACTGCTACTAGCCAAAATATTTTTTCAGAGCTAAATGCAGATAAAAATTATATTGAATTTGCAACCTGGTGGAGGTTAGTATAGATTGACTAATAGAACAAGTCCCACACACTGCTACAAGCCAAAATATTTTTTCAGAGCTAGATGCAGATAAAAATTATATTGAATTTGCAACCTGGTGGAGGTTAGTATAGATGGAGTAATTGATCAAGTCCCACACACTGCTACAAGCCGAAATATTTTTTCAGAGCTAGATGCAGATAAAAATTATATTGAATTTTCTACCTTGTGGAGGTTAGTATAGATGGATTAATAGAACAAGTCCCACACACTGCTACAAGCCAAAATATTTTTTCAGAGCTAGCTGCAGAAAAAAATTATATTGTATTTGCAACTTGATGGAGGTTAGTATAGATGGACTAATAGCACAAGTCCCACACACTGCTACAAGCCGAAATATTTTTTCAGAGCTAGATGCAGATAAAATTATACTGAATTTGCAACCTGGTGGAGGTTAGTATAGATGGACTAATAGAACACGTCCCACACACTGCTACAAGCCAAAATATTTTTTCAGAGCTAAATGCAGAAAAAAATTATATTGAATTTGCAACCTGGTGGAGTTTTGTATAGATGGACTAATAGAACAAGTCCCACACACTGCTACAAGAAGAAATATTTTATCAGAGCTAGGTGCAGAAAAAAATTATATTGAATTTGCAACCTGGTGGAGGTTAGTATAGATGGACTAATAGAACACGTCCCACACACTGCTACAAGCCAAAATATTTTTTCAGAACTAGATGTAGATAAAAATTATATTGAATTTGCAACCTGGTGGAGGTTAGTATAGATGGACTAATAGAACAAGTCACACACACTGCTACAAGCCAAAATATTTTTTCAGAGCTAGATGCAGAAAAAAATTATATTGAATTTGCAACATGGTGGAGGTTAATATAGATGGACTAATAGAACAAGTCCCACACACTGCTACAACCGATATATTTTTTCAGAGCTAGATGCAGATAAAAATTGTATTGAATTTGCAACCTGGTGGAGGTTAGTATAGATGGACTATTAGAACAAGTCCCACACACTGCTACAAGCCAAAATATTTTTTCAGAGCTAGATGCAGATAAAAATTATATTGAATTTGCAACCTGGTGGAGGTTAGTATAGATGGACTAATAGATCAAGTCCCACACACTGCTACAAGCCGAAATATTTTTTCAGAGCTAGATGCAGATAAAAATTATATTGAATTTTCAACCTGGTGGAGGTTAGTATAGATGGATTAATAGAACAAGTCCCACACACTGCTACATTCCAAAATATTTTTTCAGAGCTAGCTGCAGAAAAAAATTATATTGTATTTGCAACCTGATGGAGGTTAGTATAGATGGACTAATAGCACAAGTCCCACACACTGCTACAAGCCAAAATATTTTTTCAGAGCAAGATGCAGATAAAAATTATACTGAATTTGCAACCTGGTGGAGGTTAGTATAGATGGACTAATAGAACACGTCCCACACACTGCTACAAGCCAAAATATTTTTTCAGAGCTAAATGCAGAAAAAAATTATATTGAGTTTGCAACCTGGTGGAGGTTAGTATAGATGGACTAATAGAACAAGTCCCACACACTGCTACAAGAAGAAATATTTTATCAGAGCTAGGTGCAGAAAAAAAATATATTGAATTTGCAACCTGGAGGAGGTTAGTATAGATGGACTAATAGAACAAGTCACACACACTGCTACAAGCCAAAATATTTTTTCAGAGCTAGAAGCAGAAAAAAATTATATTGAATTTGCAACCTGGTGGAGGTTAATATAGATGGACTAATAGAACAAGTCCCACACACTGCTACAAGCCAATATATTTTTTCAGAGCTAGATGCAGATAAAAATTGTATTGAATTTGCAACCTGGTGGAGGTTAGTATAGATGGACTAATAGAACAAGTCCCACACACTGCTACATGCCAAAATATTTTTTCAGAGCTAGATGCAGATAAAAATTATATTGAATTTTCAACCTGGTGGAGGTTAGTATAGATGGATTAATAGAACAAGTCCCACACACTGCTACAAGCCAAAATATTTTTTCAGAGCTAGATGCAGAATAAAATTATATTGTATTTGCAACCTGGTGGAGGTTAGTATAGATGGACTAATAGAACAAGTCCCACACACTGCTACAAGCCGAAATATTTTTTCAGAGCTAGATGCAGATAAAAATTATATTGAATTTGTAACTTGGTGGAGGTTAGTATAGATGGACTAATAGAACAAGTCCCACACACTGCTACAAGCCAAAATATTTTTTCAGAGCTAGATGCAGAAAAAGATTATATTGTATTTGCAAACTGATAGAGTTTAGTATAGATGGCCTAATAGAACAAGTCCCACACACTTCTACAAGCCAAAATATTTTTTCAGAGCTAGATGCAGATAAAAATTGTATTGAATTTGCAACTTGGTGGAGGTTAGCATAGATGGACTAAGAGATCAAGTCCCACACTCTGCTACAAGCCGAAATATTTTTTCAGAGCTAGATGCAGAAAAAAATTATATTGAATTTGCAACCTGGTGGAGGTTAGTACAGATGGACTAATAGAACAAGTCCCACACACTGCTACAAGCCAAAATATTTTTTCAGAGCTAGATGCAGAAAAAAATTATATTGTATTTGCAACCTGGTGGAGGTTAGTATAGATGGACTAATAGAACAAGTCCCACACACTGCTACAAGCCGAAATATTTTTTCAGAGCTAGATGCAGATAAAAATTATATTGAATTTGCAACCTGGTGGAGGTTAGTATAGATGGACTAATAGAACAAGTCCCACACACTGCTACAAGCCGAAATATTTTTTCAGAGCTAGATGCAGATAAAAATTGTATTGAATTTGCAACCTGGTGGAGGTTAGTATAGATGGATTAATAGAACAAGTCCCACACACTGATACAATCCAAAATATTTTTTCAGAGCTAGATGCAGAAAAAAATTATATTGTATTTGCAACCTGATGGAGGTTAGTATAGATGGACTAATAGCACAAGTCCCACACACTGCTACAAGCCAAAATATTTTTTCAGAGCTAGATGCAGATAAAAATTATACTGAATTTGCAACCTGGTGGAGGTTAGTATAGATGGACTAATAGAACACGTCCCACACACTGCTACAAGCCAAAATATTTTTCAGAGCTAAATGCAGAAAAAAATTATATTGAGTTTGCAACCTGGTGGAGGTTAGTATAGATGGACTAATAGAACAAGTCCCACACACTGCTACAAGAAGAAATATTTTATCAGAGCTAGGTGCAGAAAAAAATTATATTGAATTTGCAACCTGGAGGAGGTTAGTATAGATGGACTAATAGAACAAGTCACACACACTGCTACAAGCCAAAATATTTTTTCAGAGCTAGAAGCAGAAAAAAATTATATTGAATTTGCAACCTGGTGGAGGTTAATATAGATGGACTAATAGAACAAGTCCCACACACTGCTACAAGCCAATATATTTTTTCAGAGCTAGATGCAGATAAAAATTGTATTGAATTTGCAACCTGATGGAGGTTAGTATAGATGGACTAATAGAACAAGTCCCATACACTGCTACAAGCCAAAATATTTTTTCAGAGCTAGATGCAGAAAAAAATTATATTGAATTTGCAAACTGGAGGAGGTTAGTATAGATGGACTAATAGAACAAATCCCACACACTGCTACAAGCCAAAATATTTTTTCAGAGCTAGGTGCAGATACAAATTATATTGAATTTGCAACCTGGTGGAGGTTAGTATAGATGGACTAATAGAACAAGTCCCACACACTGCTACAAGCCAAAAAATGTTTTCAGAGCTAGATGCAGATAAAAATTATATTGAATTTGCAACCTGGTGGAGGTTAGTATAGATGGACTAATAGAAAAAGTCACACACACTGCTACAAGCCAAAATATTTTTTCAGAGCTAGATGCAGAAAAAAATTATATTGAATTTGCAACCTGGTGGAGGTTAGTATAGATGGACTAATAGAACAAGTCACACACACTGCTACAAGCCGAAATATTGTTTCAGAGCTAGGTGCAGATAAAAATTATATTGAATTTGCAACCTGGTGGAGGTTAGTATAGATGGACTAATAGAACAAGTCCCACACACTGCTACAAGCCGAAATATTTTTTCAGAGCTAGATGCAGATAAAAATTATATTGAATTTGCAACCTGGTGGAGGTTAATAAAGATGGACTAATTGAACAAGTCCCTCACACTGCTACTAGCCAAAATATTTTTTCAGAGCTAAATGCAGATAAAAATTATATTGAATTTGCAACCTGGTGGAGGTTAGTATAGATGGACTAATAGAACAAGTCCCACACACTGCTACAAGCCAAAATATTTTTTCAGAGCTAGATGCAGATAAAAATTATATTGAATTTGCAACCTGGTGGAGGTTAGTATAGATGGAGTAATTGATCAAGTCCCACACACTGCTACAAGCCGAAATATTTTTTCAGAGCTAGATGCAGATAAAAATTATATTGAATTTTCTACCTTGTGGAGGTTAGTATAGATGGATTAATAGAACAAGTCCCACACACTGCTACAAGCCAAAATATTTTTTCAGAGCTAGCTGCAGAAAAAAATTATATTGTATTTGCAACTTGATGGAGGTTAGTATAGATGGACTAATAGCACAAGTCCCACACACTGCTACAAGCCGAAATATTTTTTCAGAGCTAGATGCAGATAAAATTATACTGAATTTGCAACCTGGTGGAGGTTAGTATAGATGGACTAATAGAACACGTCCCACACACTGCTACAAGCCAAAATATTTTTTCAGAGCTAAATGCAGAAAAAAATTATATTGAATTTGCAACCTGGTGGAGTTTTGTATAGATGGACTAATAGAACAAGTCCCACACACTGCTACAAGAAGAAATATTTTATCAGAGCTAGGTGCAGAAAAAAATTATATTGAATTTGCAACCTGGTGGAGGTTAGTATAGATGGTCTAATAGAACACGTCCCACACACTGCTACAAGCCAAAATATTTTTTCAGAACTAGATGTAGATAAAAATTATATTGAATTTGCAACCTGGTGGAGGTTAGTATAGATGGACTAATAGAACAAGTCACACACACTGCTACAAGCCAAAATATTTTTTCAGAGCTAGATGCAGAAAAAAATTATATTGAATTTGCAACATGGTGGAGGTTAATATAGATGGACTAATAGAACAAGTCCCACACACTGCTACAACCGATATATTTTTTCAGAGCTAGATGCAGATAAAAATTGTATTGAATTTGCAACCTGGTGGAGGTTAGTATAGATGGACTATTAGAACAAGTCCCACACACTGCTACAAGCCAAAATATTTTTTCAGAGCTAGATGCAGATAAAAATTATATTGAATTTGCAACCTGGTGGAGGTTAGTATAGATGGACTAATAGATCAAGTCCCACACACTGCTACAAGCCAATATATTTTTTCAGAGCTAGATGCAGATAAAAATTATATTGAATTTGCAACCTGGTGGAGGTTAGTATAGATGGACTAATAGAACAAGTCCCACACACTGCTACATGCCAAAATATTTTTTCAGAGCTAGATGCAGATAAAAATTATATTGAATTTTCAACCTGGTGGAGGTTAGTATAGATGGATTAATAGAACAAGTCCCACACACTGCTACAAGCCAAAATATTTTTTCAGAGCTAGATGCAGAATAAAATTATATTGTATTTGCAACCTGGTGGAGGTTAGTATAGATGGACTAATAGAACAAGTCCCACACACTGCTACAAGCCGAAATATTTTTTCAGAGCTAGATGCAGATAAAAATTATATTGAATTTGTAACTTGGTGGAGGTTAGTATAGATGGACTAATAGAACAAGTCCCACACACTGCTACAAGCCAAAATATTTTTTCAGAGCTAGATGCAGAAAAAGATTATATTGTATTTGCAAACTGATAGAGTTTAGTATAGATGGCCTAATAGAACAAGTCCCACACACTTCTACAAGCCAAAATATTTTTTCAGAGCTAGATGCAGATAAAAATTGTATTGAATTTGCAACTTGGTGGAGGTTAGCATAGATGGACTAAGAGATCAAGTCCCACACTCTGCTACAAGCCGAAATATTTTTTCAGAGCTAGATGCAGAAAAAAATTATATTGAATTTGCAACCTGGTGGAGGTTAGTACAGATGGACTAATAGAACAAGTCCCACACACTGCTACAAGCCAAAATATTTTTTCAGAGCTAGATGCAGAAAAAAATTATATTGTATTTGCAACCTGGTGGAGGTTAGTATAGATGGACTAATAGAACAAGTCCCACACACTGCTACAAGCCGAAATATTTTTTCAGAGCTAGATGCAGATAAAAATTATATTGAATTTGCAACCTGGTGGAGGTTAGTATAGATGGACTAATAGAACAAGTCCCACACACTGCTACAAGCCGAAATATTTTTTCAGAGCTAGATGCAGAAAAAAATTGTATTGAATTTGCAACCTGGTGGAGGTTAGTATAGATGGATTAATAGAACAAGTCCCACACACTGATACAATCCAAAATATTTTTTCAGAGCTAGATGCAGAAAAAAATTATATTGTATTTGCAACCTGATGGAGGTTAGTATAGATGGACTAATAGCACAAGTCCCACACACTGCTAGAAGCCAAAATATTTTTTCAGAGCTAGATGCAGATAAAAATTATACTGAATTTGCAACCTGGTGGAGGTTAGTATAGATGGACTAATAGAACACGTCCCACACACTGCTACAAGCCAAAATATTTTTCAGAGCTAAATGCAGAAAAAAATTATATTGAGTTTGCAACCTGGTGGAGGTTAGTATAGATGGACTAATAGAACAAGTCCCACACACTGCTACAAGAAGAAATATTTTATCAGAGCTAGGTGCAGAAAAAAATTATATTGAATTTGCAACCTGGAGGAGGTTAGTATAGATGGACTAATAGAACAAGTCACACACACTGCTACAAGCCAAAATATTTTTTCAGAGCTAGAAGCAGAAAAAAATTATATTGAATTTGCAACCTGGTGGAGGTTAATATAGATGGACTAATAGAACAAGTCCCACACACTGCTACAAGCCAATATATTTTTTCAGAGCTAGATGCAGATAAAAATTGTATTGAATTTGCAACCTGATGGAGGTTAGTATAGATGGACTAATAGAACAAGTCCCATACACTGCTACAAGCCAAAATATTTTTTCAGAGCTAGATGCAGAAAAAAATTATATTGAATTTGCAAACTGGAGGAGGTTAGTATAGATGGACTAATAGAACAAATCCCACACACTGCTACAAGCCAAAATATTTTTTCAGAGCTAGGTGCAGATAAAAATTATATTGAATTTGCAACCTGGTGGAGGTTAGTATAGATGGACTAATAGAACAAGTCCCACACACTGCTACAAGCCAAAAAATGTTTTCAGAGCTAGATGCAGATAAAAATTATATTGAATTTGCAACCTGGTGGAGGTTAGTATAGATGGACTAATAGAAAAAGTCACACACACTGCTACAAGCCAAAATATTTTTTCAGAGCTAGATGCAGAAAAAAATTATATTGAATTTGCAACCTGGTGGAGGTTAGTATAGATGGACTAATAGAACAAGTCACACACACTGCTACAAGCCGAAATATTGTTTCAGAGCTAGGTGCAGATAAAAATTATATTGAATTTGCAACCTGGTGGAGGTTAGTATAGATGGACTAATAGAACAAGTCCCACACACTGCTACAAGCCGAAATATTTTTTCAGAGCTAGATGCAGATAAAAATTATATTGAATTTGCAACCTGGTGGAGGTTAATAAAGATGGACTAATTGAACAAGTCCCTCACACTGCTACTAGCCAAAATATTTTTTCAGAGCTAAATGCAGATAAAAATTATATTGAATTTGCAACCTGGTGGAGGTTAGTATAGATGGACTAATAGAACAAGTCCCACACACTGCTACAAGCCAAAATATTTTTTCAGAGCTAGATGCAGATAAAAATTATATTGAATTTGCAACCTGGTGGAGGTTAGTATAGATGGAGTAATTGATCAAGTCCCACACACTGCTACAAGCCGAAATATTTTTTCAGAGCTAGATGCAGATAAAAATTATATTGAATTTGCAACCTGGTGGAGGTTAGTATAGATGGACTAATAGAACAAGTCCCACACACTGCTACAAGCCGAAATATTTTTTCAGAGCTAGATGCAGAAAAAAATTGTATTGAATTTGCAACCTGGTGGAGGTTAGTATAGATGGATTAATAGAACAAGTCCCACACACTGATACAATCCAAAATATTTTTTCAGAGCTAGATGCAGAAAAAAATTATATTGTATTTGCAACCTGATGGAGGTTAGTATAGATGGACTAATAGCACAAGTCCCACACACTGCTAGAAGCCAAAATATTTTTTCAGAGCTAGATGCAGATAAAAATTATACTGAATTTGCAACCTGGTGGAGGTTAGTATAGATGGACTAATAGAACACGTCCCACACACTGCTACAAGCCAAAATATTTTTCAGAGCTAAATGCAGAAAAAAATTATATTGAGTTTGCAACCTGGTGGAGGTTAGTATAGATGGACTAATAGAACAAGTCCCACACACTGCTACAAGAAGAAATATTTTATCAGAGCTAGGTGCAGAAAAAAATTATATTGAATTTGCAACCTGGAGGAGGTTAGTATAGATGGACTAATAGAACAAGTCACACACACTGCTACAAGCCAAAATATTTTTTCAGAGCTAGAAGCAGAAAAAAATTATATTGAATTTGCAACCTGGTGGAGGTTAATATAGATGGACTAATAGAACAAGTCCCACACACTGCTACAAGCCAATATATTTTTTCAGAGCTAGATGCAGATAAAAATTGTATTGAATTTGCAACCTGATGGAGGTTAGTATAGATGGACTAATAGAACAAGTCCCATACACTGCTACAAGCCAAAATATTTTTTCAGAGCTAGATGCAGAAAAAAATTATATTGAATTTGCAAACTGGAGGAGGTTAGTATAGATGGACTAATAGAACAAATCCCACACACTGCTACAAGCCAAAATATTTTTTCAGAGCTAGGTGCAGATAAAAATTATATTGAATTTGCAACCTGGTGGAGGTTAGTATAGATGGACTAATAGAACAAGTCCCACACACTGCTACAAGCCAAAAAATGTTTTCAGAGCTAGATGCAGATAAAAATTATATTGAATTTGCAACCTGGTGGAGGTTAGTATAGATGGACTAATAGAAAAAGTCACACACACTGCTACAAGCCAAAATATTTTTTCAGAGCTAGATGCAGAAAAAAATTATATTGAATTTGCAACCTGGTGGAGGTTAGTATAGATGGACTAATAGAACAAGTCACACACACTGCTACAAGCCGAAATATTGTTTCAGAGCTAGGTGCAGATAAAAATTATATTGAATTTGCAACCTGGTGGAGGTTAGTATAGATGGACTAATAGAACAAGTCCCACACACTGCTACAAGCCGAAATATTTTTTCAGAGCTAGATGCAGATAAAAATTATATTGAATTTGCAACCTGGTGGAGGTTAATAAAGATGGACTAATTGAACAAGTCCCTCACACTGCTACTAGCCAAAATATTTTTTCAGAGCTAAATGCAGATAAAAATTATATTGAATTTGCAACCTGGTGGAGGTTAGTATAGATGGACTAATAGAACAAGTCCCACACACTGCTACAAGCCAAAATATTTTTTCAGAGCTAGATGCAGATAAAAATTATATTGAATTTGCAACCTGGTGGAGGTTAGTATAGATGGAGTAATTGATCAAGTCCCACACACTGCTACAAGCCGAAATATTTTTTCAGAGCTAGATGCAGATAAAAATTATATTGAATTTTCTACCTTGTGGAGGTTAGTATAGATGGATTAATAGAACAAGTCCCACACACTGCTACAAGCCAAAATATTTTTTCAGAGCTAGCTGCAGAAAAAAATTATATTATATTTGCAACTTGATGGAGGTTAGTATAGATGGACTAATAGCACAAGTCCCACACACTGCTACAAGCCGAAATATTTTTTCAGAGCTAGATGCAGATAAAATTATACTGAATTTGCAACCTGGTGGAGGTTAGTATAGATGGACTAATAGAACACGTCCCACACACTGCTACAAGCCAAAATATTTTTTCAGAGCTAAATGCAGAAAAAAATTATATTGAATTTGCAACCTGGTGGAGTTTTGTATAGATGGACTAATAGAACAAGTCCCACACACTGCTACAAGAAGAAATATTTTATCAGAGCTAGGTGCAGAAAAAAATTATATTGAATTTGCAACCTGGTGGAGGTTAGTATAGATGGTCTAATAGAACACGTCCCACACACTGCTACAAGCCAAAATATTTTTTCAGAACTAGATGTAGATAAAAATTATATTGAATTTGCAACCTGGTGGAGGTTAGTATAGATGGACTAATAGAACAAGTCACACACACTGCTACAAGCCAAAATATTTTTTCAGAGCTAGATGCAGAAAAAAATTATATTGAATTTGCAACATGGTGGAGGTTAATATAGATGGACTAATAGAACAAGTCCCACACACTGCTACAACCGATATATTTTTTCAGAGCTAGATGCAGATAAAAATTGTATTGAATTTGCAACCTGGTGGAGGTTAGTATAGATGGACTATTAGAACAAGTCCCACACACTGCTACAAGCCAAAATATTTTTTCAGAGCTAGATGCAGATAAAAATTATATTGAATTTGCAACCTGGTGGAGGTTAGTATAGATGGACTAATAGATCAAGTCCCACACACTTCTACAAGCCGAAATATTTTTTCAGAGCTAGATGCAGATAAAAATTATATTGAATTTTCAACCTGGTGGAGGTTAGTATAGATGGATTAATAGAACAAGTCCCACACACTGCTACATTCCAAAATATTTTTTCAGAGCTAGCTGCAGAAAAAAATTATATTGTATTTGCAACCTGATGGAGGTTAGTATAGATGGACTAATAGCACAAGTCCCACACACTGCTACAAGCCAAAATATTTTTTCAGAGCAAGATGCAGATAAAAATTATACTGAATTTGCAACCTGGTGGAGGTTAGTATAGATGGACTAATAGAACACGTCCCACACACTGCTACAAGCCAAAATATTTTTTCAGAGCTAAATGCAGAAAAAAATTATATTGAGTTTGCAACCTGGTGGAGGTTAGTATAGATGGACTAATAGAACAAGTCCCACACACTGCTACAAGAAGAAATATTTTATCAGAGCTAGGTGCAGAAAAAAATTATATTGAATTTGCAACCTGGAGGAGGTTAGTATAGATGGACTAATAGAACAAGTCACACACACTGCTACAAGCCAAAATATTTTTTCAGAGCTAGAAGCAGAAAAAAATTATATTGAATTTGCAACCTGGTGGAGGTTAATATAGATGGACTAATAGAACAAGTCCCACACACTGCTACAAGCCAATATATTTTTTCAGAGCTAGATGCAGATAAAAATTGTATTGAATTTGCAACCTGGTGGAGGTTAGTATAGATGGACTAATAGAACAAGTCCCACACACTGCTACATGCCAAAATATTTTTTCAGAGCTAGATGCAGATAAAAATTATATTGAATTTTCAACCTGGTGGAGGTTAGTATAGATGGATTAATAGAACAAGTCCCACACACTGCTACAAGCCAAAATATTTTTTCAGAGCTAGATGCAGAATAAAATTATATTGTATTTGCAACCTGGTGGAGGTTAGTATAGATGGACTAATAGAACAAGTCCCACACACTGCTACAAGCCGAAATATTTTTTCAGAGCTAGATGCAGATAAAAATTATATTGAATTTGTAACTTGGTGGAGGTTAGTATAGATGGACTAATAGAACAAGTCCCACACACTGCTACAAGCCAAAATATTTTTTCAGAGCTAGATGCAGAAAAAGATTATATTGTATTTGCAAACTGGTAGAGTTTAGTATAGATGGCCTAATAGAACAAGTCCCACACACTTCTACAAGCCAAAATATTTTTTCAGAGCTAGATGCAGATAAAAATTGTATTGAATTTGCAACTTGGTGGAGGTTAGCATAGATGGACTAAGAGATCAAGTCCCACACTCTGCTACAAACCGAAATATTTTTTCAGAGCTAGATGCAGAAAAAAATTATATTGAATTTGCAACCTGGTGGAGGTTAGTACAGATGGACTAATAGAACAAGTCCCACACACTGCTACAAGCCAAAATATTTTTTCAGAGCTAGATGCAGAAAAAAATTATATTGAATTTCCAACCTGGTGGAGGTTAGTATAGATGGACTAATAGAACAAGTCCCACACACTGCTACAAGCCGAAATATTTTTTCAGAGCTAGATGCAGATAAAAATTATATTGAATTTGCAAACTGGTGGGGGTTAGTATAGATGTACTAATAGAACAAGTCCCATACACTTCTACAAGCCGAAATATTTTTTCAGAGCTAGATGCAGATAAAAATCGTATTGAATTTTCAACCTGGTGGATGTTTGTATAGATGGACTAATAGATCAAGTCCCACACACTGCTACAAGCCAAAATATTTTTTCAGAGCTAGGTGCAGAAAAAAATTATATTGAATTTGCAACCTGGTGGAGGTTACTATCGATGGACTAATGGAACAAGTCCCACACACTGCTACAAGCCGAAATATTTTTTCAGAGCTAGATGCAGAAAAAAATTATATTGAATTTGCAACCTGGTGGAGGTTAGTATAGATGGACTAATAGAACAAGTCCCACACACTGCTACAAGCCGAAATATTTTTTCAGAGCTAGATGCCGAAAAAAATTATATTGTATTTGCAACCTGGTGGAGGTTAGTACAGATGGACTAATAGAACAAGTCCCACACACTGCTACAAGCCAAAATATTTTTTCAGAGCTAGATGCAGATAAAAATTATATTGAATTTGCAACCTGGTGGAGGTTAGTATAGATGGACTAATAGAACAAGTCCCACAAACTGCTACAAGCCGAAATATTTTTTCAGAGCTAGATGCAGATAAAAATTGTATTGAATTTGCAACCTGGTGGAGGTTAGTATAGATGGACTAATAGATCAAGGCCGACACACTGCTACAAGCCGAAATATTTTTTCAGAGCTAGATGCAGAAAATTTTTTTTATTGAATTTTCAACCTGGTGGAGGTTAGTATAGAACGACTAATAGAACAAGTACCACACACTGCTACGAGCCAAAATATTTTTTCAGAGCTAGATGCAGAAAAAAATAATATTGTATTTGCAACCTGGTGGAGGTTAGTATAGATTGATTAATAGAACACGTCATACACACTGCTACAAGCCAAAATATTTTTTCAGAGCTAGATGGAGAAAAAAATTATATTGAATTTGCAACCTGGTGGAGGTTTAGTATAGATGGACTAATAGAACATGTCCCACACACTGCTACAAGCCAAAATATTTTTTCAGAGCTAGATGCAGATAACAATTATAATGAATTTGCAACCTGGTGGAGGTTAGTATAGATGGACTAATATAACAAGTCCCACACAGTTCTACAAGCCAAACTATTTTTTCAGAGCTAGATGCAGATAAAAATTGTATTGAATTTGCAACGTGGTGGAGGTTAGCATAGATGGACTAAGAGATCAAGTCCCACACACTGCTACAAGCCGAAATATTTTTTCAGAGCTAGATGCAGAAAAAAATTATATTGAATTTGCAACCTGGTGGAGGTTAGTATAGATGGACTAATAGAACAAGTCCCACACACTGCTACAAGCCAAAATATTTTTTCAGATCTGGATGCAGAAAAAATTATATAGTATTTGCAACCTGGTGGAGGTTAGTATAAATGGACTAATAGAACAAGTCCCACACACTGCTACAAGCCAAAATATTTTTTCAGAGCTAGATGCAGATAAAAATTATATTGAATTTGCAACCTGGTGGAGGTTAGTATAGATGGACTAATAGAACAAGTCCCACACACTGTTACAAGCCTAAATATTTTTTCAGACCTAGATGCAGATAAAAATTATATTGAATTTGCAACCTGGTGGAGGTTAGTATAGATGTACTAATAGAACAAGTCCCATACACTTCTACAAGCCGAAATATTTTTTCAGAGCTAGATGCAGATAAAAATCATATTGAATTTGCAACCTGGTGGATGTTTGTATAGATGGACTAATAGATCAAGTCCCACACACTGCTACAAGCCGAAATATTTTTTCAGAGCTAGATGCAGAAAAAAATTATATTGAATTTGCAACCTGGTGGAGGTTAGTATAGATGGACTAATGGAACAAGTCCCACACACTGCTACAAGCCGAAATATTTTTTCAGAGCTAGATGCAGAAAAAAATTATATTGAATTTGCAACCTGGTGGAGGTTAGTATAGATGGACTAATAGAACAAGACCCACACACTGATACAAGCCGAAATATTTTTTCAGAGCTAGATGCAGAAAAAAATTATATTGTATTTGCAACCTGGTGGAGGTTAGTATAGATGGACTAATAGAACAAGTCCCACACACTGCTACAAGCCAAAATATTTTTTCAGAGCTAGATGCAGAAAAAAATTATATTGAATTTGCAACCTGGTGGAGGTTAGTATAGATGTACTAATAGAACAAGTCCCATACACTTCTACAAGCCGAAATATTTTTTCAGAGCTAGATGCCGATAAAAATCGTATTGAATTTGCAACCTTGTGGATGTTTGTATAGATGGACTAATAGATCAAGTCCCACACACTGCTACAAGCCGAAATATTTTTTCACAGCTAGATGCAGAAAAAAATTATATTGAATTTGCAACCTGGTGGAGGTTAGTATAGATGGACTAATGGAACAAGTCCCACACACTGCTTCAAGCCGAAATATTTTTTCAGAGCTAGGTGCAGAAAAAGATTATATTGTATTTGCAACCTGGTGGAGGTTAATACAGATGGACTAATAGAACAAGTCCCCCACACTGCTACAAGCCGAAATCTTTTTTCAGAGCTAGATGCATATAAAAATTGTATTGAATTTGCAACCTGGTGGAGGTTAGTATAGATGGACTAATAGATCAAGTCCCACACACTGCTACAAACCAAGATATTATTTCAGAGCTAGATGCAGAAAAAAATTATATTGAATTTGCAACCTGGTGGAGGTTAGAATAGATGGATTAATAGAACAAGTCCCACACACTGCTACAAGCCGAAATATTTTTTCAGAGCTAGATGCAGATAAAAATTATATTGAATTTGCAACCTGGTGGAGGTTAGTATAGATGGACTAATAGAACAAGTCCCACACACTGCTACAAGCCGAAATATTTTTTCAGAGCTAGATGCAGATAAAAATTATATTGAATTTGCAACCTGGTGGAGGTTAGTATAGATGGACTAATAGAACAAGTTCCACACACTGCTACAAGCAGAAATATTTTTTCAGAGCTATATGCAGATAAAAATTATATTGAATTTGCAACCTTGTGGAGGTTAGTATAGGTGGACTAATAGAACAAGTCCCACACACTGCTACAAGCCGAAATATTTTTTCAGAGCTAGATGCAGATAAAATTATATTGAATTTGCAACATGGTGAAGGTTAGTATAGATGGACTAATAGAACAAGTCCCACACACTGCTACAAGCAGAAATATATTTTCAGAGCTAGGTGCAGATAAAAATTATATTGAATTTGCAACCTGGTGGAGGTTAGTATAGATGGACTAATAGAACAAGTCCCACACACTGCTACAAGCCAAAATCTTTTTTCAGAGCTAGATGCAGATAAAAATTGTATTGAATTTGCAACCTGGTGGAGGTTAGTATAGATGGACTAATAGATCAAGTCCCACACACTGCTACAAGCCGAATTTTTTTTTCAGAGCTAGATGCAGATAAAAATTATATTGAATTTGCAACCTGGTGGCGGTTAGTAAAGATGGATTAATAGAACAAGTCCCACACACTGCTACAAGCCAAAATATTTTTTCAGAGCTAGATGCAGAAAAAAATTATATTGTATTTGCAACCTGATGGAAGTTAGTATAGATGGACTATTAGAACAAGTCCCACACACTGCTACAAGCCGAAATATTTTTTCAGAGCTAGATGCAGAAAAAAATTATATTGAATTTGCAACCTGGTGGAGGTTAATATAGATGGACTAATAGAACAAGTCCCTCATACAGCTACTAGCCGAAATATTTTTTCAGAGCTAAATGATGATAAAAATTATATTGAATTTGCAACCTGGTGGAGGTTAGTATAGATGGACTAAAAGAAAAAGTCCCACACACTGCTACAAGCCAAAATATTTTTTCAGAACTAAATGCAGAAAAAAATTAAATTGTATTTGCAACCTGATGGAGGCTAGTATAGATGGACTAATAGAACAAGTCCCACACACTGCTACAAGCCGAAATATTTTTTCAGAGCTAGATGCAGAAAAAAATTATATTGAATTTGCAAACTGGAGGAGGTTAGTATAGATGGACTAATAGAACAAATCCCACACACTGCTACAAGCCAAAATATTTTTTCAGAGCTAGGTGCAGATAAAAATTATATTGAATTTGCAACCTGGTGGAGGTTAGTATAGATGGACTAATAGAACAAGTCCCACACACTGCTACAAGCCGAAATATTTTTTCAGAGCTAGATGCAGATAAAAATTATATTGAAATTGCAACCTGGTGGAGGTTAGTATAGATGGACTAATAGAAAAAGTCCCACACACTGCTACAAGTCAAAATATTTTTTCAGAGCTAGATGCATGTAAAAATTATATTGAATTTGCAACCTGGTGGAGGTTAATAAAGATGGACTAATCGAACAAGTCCCTCACACTGCTACTAGCCAAAATATTTTTTCAGAGCTAAATGCAGATAAAAATTATATTGAATTTGCAACCTGGTGGAGGTTAGTATAGATGGACTAATAGAACACGTCCCACACACTGCTACAAGCCAAAATATTTTTTCAGAACTAGATGTAGATAAAAATTATATTGAATTTGCAACCTGGTGGAGGTTAGTATAGATGGACTAATAGAACAAGTCACACACACTGCTACAAGCCAAAATATTTTTTCAGAGCTAGATGCAGAAAAAAATTATATTGAATTTGCAACATGGTGGAGGTTAATATAGATGGACTAATAGAACAAGTCCCACACACTGCTACAAGCCGATATATTTTTTCAGAGCTAGATGCAGATAAAAATTGTATTGAATTTGCAACCTGGTGGAGGTTAGTATAGATGGACTAATAGAACAAGTCCCACACACTGCTACAAGCCAAAATATTTTTTCAGAGCTAGATGCAGATAAAAATTATATTGAATTTGCAACCTGGTGGAGGTTAGTATAGATGGACTAATAGATCAAGTCCCACACACTGCTACAAGCCGAAATATTTTTTCAGAGCTAGATGCAGATAAAAATTATATTGAATTTTCAACCTGGTGGAGGTTAGTATAGATGGATTAATAGAACAAGTCCCACACACTGCTACAATCCAAAATATTTTTTCAGAGCTAGCTGCAGAAAAAAATTATATTGTATTTGCAACCTGATGGAGGTTAGTATAGATGGACTAATAGCACAAGTCCCACACACTGCTACAAGCCAAAATATTTTTTCAGAGCTAGATGCAGATAAAAATTATACTGAATTTGCAACCTGGTGGAGGTTAGTATAGATGGACTAATAGAACACGTCCCACACACTGCTACAAGCCAAAATATTTTTTCTGAGCTAAATGCAGAAAAAAATTATATTGAGTTTGCAACCTGGTGGAGGTTAGTATAGATGGACTAATAGAACAAGTCCCACACACTGCTACAAGAAGAAATATTTTATCAGAGCTAGGTGCAGAAAAAAATTATATTGAATTTGCAACCTGGAGGAGGTTAGTATAGATGGACTAATAGAACAAGTCACACACACTGCTACAAGCCAAAATATTTTTTCAGAGCTAGATGCAGAAAAAGATTATATTGTATTTGCAAACTGGTAGAGGTTAGTATAGATGGCCTAATAGAACAAGTCCCACACACTGCTAGAAGCCGAAATATATTTTCAGAGCTAGATGCAGAAAAAAATTGTATTGAATTTGCAACCTGGTGGAGTTTAGTATAGATGGACTAATAGAACAAGTCCCACACACAGCTACAAGCTGAAATATTTTTTCAGAGCTAGATGCAGATAAAAATTATATTGAATTTGCAACCTGGTGGAGGTAAGTATAGATGGACTAATAGAACAAGTCCCACACACTGCTACAAGCCGAAATATTTTTTCAGAGCTAGATGCAGATAAAAATTGTATTGAATTTGCAACCTGGTGGAGGTTAGTATAGATGGACTAATAGAACAAGTCCCACACACTGCTACAAGCCAAAATATTTTTTCAGAGCTAGATGCTGAAAAAGATTATATTGTATTTGAAACCTGGTAGAGGTTAGTATAGATGGCCTAATAGAACAAGTCCCACACACTGCTAGAAGCCGAAATATTTTTTCAGAGCTAGATGCAGAAAAAAAATATATTGAATTTGCAACCTGGTGGAGGTTTGTATAGATGGACTAATAGGACAAGTCCTACACTTTGCTACAAGCCGAAATATTTTTTCACAGCTAGATGCAGATAAAAATTATATTGAATTTGCAACCTGGTGGAGGTTAGTATAGATGGACTAATAGAACAAGTCCCACACACTGCTGCAAGCCAAAATATTTTTTCAGAGCTAGATGCAGAAAAAAATTATATTGAATTTGCAACCTGGTGGAGGTCAGTATAGATGGACTAATAGAACAAGTCCCACACACTGCTACAAGCCAAAATATTTTTTCAGAGCTAGATGCAAAAAAAAATTATATTGAATTTGCAACCTGGTGGAGGTTAGTATAGATGGACTAATAGAACAAGTCCCACACACTGCTACAAGCCGAAATCTTTTTTCAGAGCTAGATGCAGAAAAAAATTATATTGAATTTGCAACCTGGTGGAGGTTAGTATAGATGGACTAATAGAACAAGTTCCACACACTGCTACAAGAAGAAATATTTTTTCAGAGCTAATTGCAGATAAAAATTATATTGAATTTGCAACCTGGTGGAGGTTAGTATAGATGAACTAATAGAACACGTCCCACACACTGCTACAAGCCGAAATATTTTTTCAGAACTAGATGCAGATAAAAATTATATTGAATTTGCAACCTGGTGGAGGTTAGTATAGATGGACTAATAGAACACGTCCCACATACTGCTACAAGCCGAAATGTTTTTTCAGAACTAGATGCAGATAAAAATTATATTGAATTTGCAACCTGGTGGAGGTTAGTATAGCTGGACTAATAGATCAAGTCCCACACACTGCTACAAGCCGAAATATTTTTTCAGAGCTAGATGCAGATAAAAATTATATTGAATTTGCAACCTGGTGGAGGTTAGTATAGATGGACTAATAGAACAAGTCCCACACACTGCTACAAGCCAAAATATTTTTTCAGAGCTAGATGCAGAAAAAAATTATATTGAATTTGCAACCTGGTGGAGGTCAGTATAGATGGACTAATAGAACAAGTCCCACACACTGCTACAAGCCGAAATATTTTTTCAGAGCTAGATGCAAAAAAAAATTATATTGAATTTGCAACCTGGTGGAGGTTAGTATAGATGGACTAATAGAACAAGTCCCACACACTGCTACAAGCCAAAATATTTTTTCAGAGCTAGATGCAGAAAAAAATTATATTGAATTTGCAACCTGGTGGAGGTTAGTATAGATGGACTAATAGAACAAGTCCCACACACTGCTACAAGAAAAAATATTTTTTCAGAGCTAGGTGCAGATAAAAATTATATTGAATTTGCAACCTGGTGTAGGTTAGTATAGATGGACTAATAGAACACGTCCCACACACTGCTACAAGCCGAAATATTTTTTCAGAACTAGATGCAGATAAAAATTATATTGAATTTGCAACCTGGTGGAGGTTAGTATAGATGGACTAATAGAACACGTCCCACACACTGCTACAAGCCGAAATATTTTTTCAGAACTAGATGCAGATAAAAATTATATTGAATTTGCAACCTGGTGGAGGTTAGTAGAGCTGGACTAATAGATCAAGGCCCACACACTGCTACAAGCCAAAATATTTTTTCAGAGCTAGATGCAGATAAAAATTATATTGAATTTGCAACCTGGTGGAGGTTAGTATAGATGAACTAATAGAACAAGTCCCACACACTGCTACAAGCCGAAATATTTTTTCAGAGCTAGATGCAGAAAAAAATTATATTGAATTTGCAACCTGGTGGAGAATATTATAGATGGACTAATAGAACAAGTCCCACACACTGCTACAAGCCGAAATATTTTTTCAGAGCTAGATGCAGACAAAAATTATATTGAATTTGCAACGTGGTGGAGGTTAGTATAGATGGACTAATAGAGCAAGTCCCACACACTGCTACAAGCCAAAATATTTTTTCAGAGCTAGATGCAGATAAAAATTGTATTGAATTTGCAACCTGGTGGAGGTTAGTATAGATGGACTAATAGATCATGTCCCACACACTGCTACAAGCCGAAATATTTTTTCAGAGCTAGACGCAGATAAAAATTATATTGAATTTGCAACCTGGTGGAGGTTAGTATAGATGGACTAATAGAACAAGTTCCACACACTGCTACAAGAAGAAATATTTTTTCAGAGCTAGGTGCAGATAAAAATTATATTGAATTTGCAACCTGGTGGAGGTTAGTATAGATGAACTAATAGAACACGTCCCACACACTGCTACAAGCCGAAATATTTTTTCAGAACTAGATGCAGATAAAAATTATATTGAATTTGCAACCTGGTGGAGGTTAGTATAGATGGACTAATAGAACACGTCCCACACACTGCTACAAGCCGAAATATTTTTTCAGAACTATATGCAGATAAAAATTATATTGAATTTGCAACCTGGTGGAGGTTAGTATAGCTGGACTAATAGATCAAGTCCCACACACTGCTACAAGCCGAAATATTTTTTCAGAGCTAGATGCAGAAAAAAATTATATTGAATTTGCAACCTGGTGGAGGTCAGTATAGATGGACTAATAGAACAAGTCCCACACACTGCTACAAGCCGAAATATTTTTTCAGAGCTAGATGTAAAAAAAAATTATATTGAATTTGCAACCTGGTGGAGGTTAGTATAGATGGACTAATAGAACAAGTCCCACACACTGCTACAAGCCAAAATATTTTTTCAGAGCTAGATGCAGAAAAAAATTATATTGAATTTGCAACCTGGTGGAGGTTAGTATAGATGGACTAATAGAACAAGTCCCACACACTGCTACATGAAGAAATATTTTTTCAGAGCTAGGTGCAGATAAAAATTATATTGAATTTGCAACCTGGTGTAGGTTAGTATAGATGGACTAATAGAACACGTCCCACACACTGCTACAAGCCGAAATATTTTTTCAGAACTAGATGCAGATAAAAATTATATTGAATTTGCAACCTGGTGGAGGTTAGTATAGATGGACTAATAGAACACGTCCCACACACTGCTACAAGCCGAAATATTTTTTCAGAACTAGATGCAGATAAAAATTATATTGAATTTGCAACCTGGTTGAGGTTAGTATAGCTGGACTAATAGATCAAGGCCCACACACTGCTACAAGCCAAAATATTTTTTCAGAGCTAGATGCAGATAAAAATTATATTGAATTTGCAACCTGGTGGAGGTTAGTATAGATGGACTAATAGAACAAGTCCCACACACTGCTACAAGCCAAAATATTTTTTCAGAGCTAGATGCAGATAAAAATTATATTGAATTTGCAACCTGGTGGAGGTTAGTATAGATGAATTAATAGAACAAGTCCCACACACTGCTACAAGCCGAAATATTTTTTCAGAGCTAGATGCAGATAAAAATTATATTGAATTTGCAACCTGGTGGAGAATAGTATAGATGAACTAATAGAACAAGTCCCACACACTGCTACAAGCCGAAATATTTTTTCAGAGCTAGATGCAGATAAAAATTATATTGAATTTGCAACGTGGTGGAGGTTAGTATAGATGGACTAATAGAGCAAGTCCCACACACTGCTACAAGCCAAAATATTTTTTCAGAGCTAGATGCAGATAAAAATTGTATTGAATTTGCAACCTGGTGGAGGTTAGTATAGATGGACTAATAGATCATGTCCCACACCCTGCTACAAGCCGAAATATTTTTTCAGAGCTAGACGCAGATAAAAATTATATTGAATTTGCAACCTGGTGGAGGTTAGTATAGATGGACTAATAGAACAAGTCCCACACACTGCTACAAGCCGAAATATTTTTTCAGAGCTAGATGCAGAAAAAAAATATATTGAATTTGCAACCTGGTGGAGGTCAGTATAGATGGACTAATAGAACAAGTCCCACACAATGCTACAAGCCGAAATATTTTTTCAGAGCTAGATGCAGAAAAAAATTATATTGAATTTGCAACCTGGTGGAGGTTAGTATAGATGGACTAATAGAACAAGTCCCACACACTGCTACAAGCTAAAATATTTTTTCAGAGCTAGATGCAGAAAAAAATTATATTGAATTTGCAACCTGGTGGAGGTTAGCATAGATGGACTAATAGAACAAGTCCCACACACTGCTACAACAAGAAATATTTTTTCAGAGCTAGGTGCAGATAAAAATTATATTGAATTTGCAACCTGGTGGATGTTAGTATAGATGGACTAATAGAACACGTCCCACACACTGCTACAAGCCGAAATATTTTTTCAGAACTAGATGCAGATAAAAATTATATTGAATTTGCAACCTGGTGGAGGTTAGTATAGATGGACTAATAGAACACGTCCCACACACTGCTACAAGCCGAAATATTTTTTCAGAACTAAATGCAGATAAAAATTATATTGAATTTGCAACCTGGTGGAGATTAGTATAGCTGGACTAATAGATCAAGTCCCACACACTGCTACAAGCCGAAATATTTTTTCAGAGCTAGATGCAGATAAAAATTATATTGAATTTGCAACCTGGTGGAGGTTAGTATAGATGGACTTATAGAACAAGTCCCACACACTGCTACAAGAAGAAATATTTTTTCAGAGCTAGGTGCAGATAAAAATTATATTGAATTTGCAACCTGGTGGAGGTTAGTATAGATGGACTAATAGAACAAGTCCCACACACTTCTACAAGTCGAAAGATTTTTTCAGAGCTAGATGCAGATAAAAATTGTTTGGAATTTGCAACCTGGTGGAGGTTAGTATAGATGTACTAATAGATCAAGTCCCACACACTGCTACAAGCCGAAATAATTTTTCAGAGCTGGATGCAGAAAAAAATTATATTGAATTTGCAACCTGGTGGAGGTTAATATAGATGGACTAATAGAACAACTCCCACACACTGCTACAAGCCGAAATATTTTTTCAGAGCTAGATGCAGATAAAAATTATATTGAATTTGCAACCTGGTGGAGGTTAGTATAGATGGACTAATAGAACAACTCCCACACACTGCTACAAGCGAAAATATTTTTTCAGAGCTAGATGCAGAAAAAAATTATATTGAATTTGCAACCTGGTGGAGGTTAGTATAGATGGACTGATAGAACAAGTCCCACACACTGCTACAAGAAGAAATATTTTTTCAGAGCTAGGTGCAGATAAAAATTATATTGAATTTGCAACCTGGTGGAGGTTAGTATAGATGGACTGATAGAACAAGTCCCACACACTGCTACAAGCCGAAATATTTTTTCAGAACTAGATGCAGATAAAAATTATATTGAATTTGCAACCTGGTGGAGGTTAGTATAGATGGACTAATAGAACAAGTCCCACACACTGCTACAAGCCGAAATATTTTTTCAGAACTAGATGCAGATAAAAATTATATTGAATTTGCAACCTGGTGGAGGTTAGTATAGATGGACTAATAGATGAAGTCCCACACACTGCTACAAGCCGAAATATTTTTTCAGAGCTAGATGCAGATAAAAATTATATTGAATTTGCAACCTGGTGGAGGTTAGTATAGATGGACTAATAGAACAAGTCCCACACACTGCTACAAGCCGAAATATTTTTTCAGAGCTAGATGCAGAAATAAATTATATTGTATTTGCAACCTGGTAGAGGTTAGTATAGATGGACTAATAGAACAAGTCCCACACACTTCTACAGGCCAAAATATTTTTCAGAGCTAGATGCAGATAAAAATTGTATTGAATTTGCAACCTGGTGGAGGTTAGTATAGATGGACTATAAGATCAAGGCCCACACACTGCTACAAGCCAAAATATTTTTACAGTGCTAGATGCAGAAAAAAATTAAATTGTATTTGAAACCTGGTGGAGTTTAGAATAGATGGACTAATAGAACAAGTCCCACACACTGCTACAAGCTGAAATATTTTTTCAGAGCTAGATGCAGAAAAAAATTATATTGAATTTGCAACCTGGTGAAGGTTAGTATAGATGGACTAATAAAACAAGTCCCACACACTGCTACAAGCCGAAATATTTTTTCAGAGCTAGATGCAGATAAAAATTATATTGAATTTGCAACCTGGTGGAGGTTAGTATAGATGGACTAATAGAACAAGTCCCACACACTTCTACAAGTCGAAAGATTTTTTCAGAGCTAGATGCAGATAAAAATTATATTGAATTTGCAACCTGGTGGAGGTCAATATAGATGGACTAATAGAACAAGTCCTACACACTGCTACAAGCCGAAATATTTTTTCAGAGCTAGATGCAGAAAAAAATTATATTGAATTTGCAATCTGGTGGAGGTTAGTATAGATGGACTAATAGAACAAGTCCAACACACTGCTACAAGCCAAAATATATTTTCAGAGCTAGATGCAGAAAAAAATTATATTGAATTTGCAACCTGGTGGAGGTCAATATAGATGGACTAATAGAACAAGTCCTACACACTGCTACAAGCCGAAATATTTTTTCAGAGCTAGATGCAGAAAAAAATTATATTGAATTTGCAACCTGGTGGAGGTTAGTATAGATGGGCTAAAAGAACAAGTCCCACACACTGCTACAAGCCAAAATATTTTTTCAGAGCTAGATGCAGAAAAAAATTATATTGAATTTGCAACCTGGTGGAGGTTAGTATAGATGGACTTATAGAACAAGTCCCACACACTGCTACAAGAAGAAATATTTTTTCAGAGCTAGGTGCAGATAAAAATTATATTGAATTTGCAACCTGGTGGAGGTTAGTATAGATGGACTAATAGAACAAGTCCCACACACTTCTACAAGTCGAAAGATTTTTTCAGAGCTAGATGCAGATAAAAATTGTTTGGAATTTGCAACCTGGTGGAGGTTAGTATAGATGGACTAATAGATCAAGTCCCACACACTGCTACAAGCCGAAATATTTTTTCAGAACTAGATGCAGATAAAAATTATATTGAATTTGCAACCTGGTGGAGGTTAGTATAGATGGACTAATAGAACATGTCCCACACACTGCCACAAGCCGAAATATTTTTTCAGAACTAGATGCAGATAAAAATTATATTGAATTTGCAACCTGGTGGAGGTTAGTATAGCTGGACTAATAGAACAAGTCCCACACACTGCTACAAGCCAAAATATTTTTTCAGAGCTAGATGCAGATAAAAATTATATTGAATTTGCAACCTGGTGGAGGTTATTATAGATGGACTAATAGAACAAGTCCCACACACTGCTACAAGCCGAAATATTTTTTCAGAGCTAGATGCAGATAAAAATTATATTGAATTTGGAATCTGGTGGAGGATAGTATAGAAGGACTAATAGAACAAGTCCCACACGCTGCTGCAAGCCGAAATATTTTTTCAGTGCTAGATGCAGATGAAAATTATATTGAATTTGCAACCTGGTGGAGGTTAGTATAGATGGACTAATAGAACAAGTCCCACACACTGCTACAAGCCGAAATATTTTTTCAGAGCTAGATGCAGATAAAAATTATATTGAATTTGCAACCTGGTGGAGGTTAGTATAGATGGACTTATAGAACAAGTCCCACACACTGCTACAAGAAGAAATATTTTTTCAGAGCTAGGTGCAGATAAAAATTATATTGAATTTGCAACCTGGTGGAGGTTAGTATAGATGGACTAATAGAACAAGTCCCACACACCTCTACAAGTCGAAAGATTTTTTCAGAGCTAGATGCAGATAAAAATTGTTTGGAATTTGCAACCTGGTGGAGGTTAGTATAGATGGACTAATTGATCAAGTCCCACACACTGCTACAAGCCGAAATATTTTTTCAGAACTAGATGCAGATAAAAATTATATTGAATTTGCAACCTGGTGGAGGTTAGTATAGATGGACTAATAGAACATGTCCCACACACTGCCACAAGCCGAAATATTTTTTCAGAACTAGATGCAGATAAAAATTATATTGAATTTGCAACCTGGTGGAGGTTAGTATAGCTGGACTAATAGAACAAGTCCCACACACTGCTACAAGCCAAAATATTTTTTCAGAGCTAGATGCAGATAAAAATTATATTGAATTTGCAACCTGGTGGAGGTTAGTATAGATGGACTAATAGAACAAGTCCCACACACTGCTACAAGCCGAAATATTTTTTCAGAGCTAGATGCAGATAAAAATTATATTGAATTTGGAATCTGGTGGAGGATAGTATAGAAGGACTAATAGAACAAGTCCCACACACTGCTGCAAGCCGAAATATTTTTTCAGTGCTAGATGCAGATGAAAATTATATTGAATTTGCAACCTGGTGGAGGTTAGTATAGATGGACTAATAGAACAAGTCCCACACACTGCTACAAGCCGAAATATTTTTTCAGAGCTAGATGCAGATAAAAATTATATTGAATTTGCAACCTGGTGGAGGTTAGTATAGATGGACTAATAGAACAAGTCCCACACACTGCTACAAACCGAAATATTTTTCAGAGCTAGATGCAAATAAAAATTATATTGAATTTGCAACCTGGTGGAGGTTAGTATAGATAGATTAATAGAACAAGTCCCACACACTGCTACAAGCCGAAATATTTTTTCAGAGCTAGATGCAGAAATAATTTATATTGTATTTGCAACCTGGTAGACGTTAGTATAGATGGACTAATAGAACAAAACACACACCCTGCTACAAGCTGAAATGTTTATTCAGAGCTAGATGCAGATAAAAATTATATTGAATTTGCAACCTGGTGGAGGTTAGTATAGATGGACTAATAGAACAAGTCCCACACACTGCTACAAACCGAAATATTTTTTCAGAGCTACATGCAGATGAAAATTGTATTGAATTTGCAACCTGGTGGAGGTTAGTTTAGATGGACTAATAGATCAAGTCCCACACAATGCTACAAGCCAAAATATTTTTTCAGAGCTAGATGCAGAAAAAAATTATATTGAATTTGCAACCTGGTGGAGGTTAGTATAGATGGACTAATAGAACATGTCCCACACACTGCCAGAAGCCGAAATATTTTTTCAGAACTAGATGCAGGTAAAAATTATATTGAATTTGCAACCTGGTGGAGGTTAGTATAGCTGGACTAATAGAACAAGTCCCACACACTTCTACAAGCCAAAATATTTTTTCAGAGCTAGATGCAGATAAAAATTATATTGAATTTGCAACCTGGTGGAGGTTAGTATAGATGGACTAATAGAACAAGTCCCACTCACTGCTACAAGCCGAAATATTTTTCCAGAGCAAGATGCAGATAAAAATTATATTGAATTTGGAATCTGGTGGAGGATAGTATAGAAGGACTAATAGAACAAGTCCCACACACTGCTGCAAGCCGAAATATATTTTCAGTGCTAGATGCAGATGAAAATTATATTGAATTTGCAACCTGGTGGAGGTTAGTATAGATGAACTAATAGAACAAGTCCCACACACTGCTACAAGCCGAAATATTTTTTCAGAGCTAGATGCAGATAAAAATTATATTGAATTTGCAACTTGGTGGAGGTTAGTATAGATGGACTAATAGAACAAGTCCCACACACTGCTACAAACCGAAATATTTTCTCAGAGCTAGATGCAAATAAAAATTATATTGAATTTGCAACCTGGTGGAGGTTAGTATAGATAGATTAATAGAACAAGTCCCACACACTGCTACAAGCCGAAATATTTTTTCAGAGCTAGATGCAGAAATAATTTATATTGTATTTGCAACCTGGTAGAGGTTAGTATAGATGGACTAATAGAACAAGACCCACACCCTGCTACAAGTTGAAATGTTTATTCAGAGCTAGATGCAGATAAAAATTATATTGAATTTGCAACCTGGTGGAGGTTAGTATAGATGTACTAATAGAACAAGTCCCACACACTGCTACAAACCGAAATATTTTTTCAGAGCTAGATGCAGATAAAAATTGTATTGAATTTGCAACCTGGTGGAGGTTAGTATAGATGGACTAATAGATCAAGCCCCACATACTGCTACAAGCCAAAATATTTTTTCTGAGCCAGACGCAGATAAAAATTATATTGATTTTGCAACCTGGTGGAGTTTAGAATAGATAGACTAATAGAACAAGTCCCACACACTGCTACAAGCTGAAATATTTTTTCAGAGCTAGATGCAGAAAAAAGTTATAATGAATTTGCAACCTGGTGGAGGTTAGTATAGATGGACTAATAAAACAAGTCCCACACACTGATACAAGCCAAAATAATTTTTCAGAGCTAGATGCAGATAAAAATTATATTGAATTTGCAAACTGGTGGAGGTTAGTATAGATGGACTAATAGAACAAGTCCCACACACTTCTACAAGCCGAAAGATTTTTACAGAGCTAGATGCAGATAAAAATTGTTTGGAATTTGCAACATGGTGGAGGTTAGTATAGATGGACTAATAGATCAAGTCCCACACACTGCTACAAGCCGAAATAATTTTTCAGAGCTAGATGCAGAAAAAAATTATATTGAATTTGCAACCTGGTGGAGGCTAATATAGATGTACTAAAAGAACAACTCCCACACACTGCTACAAGCCAAAATATATTTTCAGAGCTAGATGCAGAAAAAAATTATATTGAATTTGCAACCTGGTGGAGGTTAGTATAGATGGGCTAATAGAACAAGTCCCACACACTGCTACAAGCCAAAATATTTTTTCAGAGCTAGATGCAGAAAAAAAATATATTGAATTTGCAACCTGGTGGAGGTTAGTATAGATGGACTGATAGAACAAGTCCCACACACTGCTGCAAGAAGAAATATTTTTTCAGAGCTAGGTGCAGATAAAAATTATATTGAATTTGCAACCTGGTGGAGGTTAGTATAGATGGACTAATAGAACACGTCCCACACACTGCCACAAGCCGAAATAATTTTTCAGAACTAGATGCAGATAAAAATTATATTGAATTTGCAACCTGGTGGAGGTTAGTATAGCTGGACTAATAGAACAAGTCCCACACATTGCTACAAGCCAAAATATTTTTTCAGAGCTAGATGCAGATAAAAATTATATTGAATTTGCAACCTGGTGGAGGTTAGTATAGATGGACTAATAGAACAAGTCCCACACAATGCTACAAGCCGAAATATTTTTTCAGAGCTAGATGCAGATAAAAATTATATTGAATTTGGAATCTGGTGGAGGATAGTATAGAAGGACTAATAGAACAAGTCCCACACACTGCTGCAAGCCGAAATATTTTTTCAGTGCTAGATGCAGATGAAAATTATATTGAATTTGCAACCTGGTGGAGGTTAGTATAGATGGACTAATAGAACAAGTCCCACACACTGCTACAAGCCGAAATATTTTTTCAGAGCTAGATGCAGATAAAAATTATATTGAATTTGCAACCTGGTGGAGGTTAGTATAAATGGACTAATAGAACAAGTCCCACACACTGCTACAAACCGAAATATTTTTTTAGAGCTAGATGCAAATAAAAATTATATTGAATTTGCAACCTGGTGGAGGTTGGTATAGATTGACTAATAGAACAAGTCCCACACACTGCTACAAGCCGAAATATTTTTTCAGAGCTAGATGCAGAAAAAAATTATTTTGAATTTGCAACCTGGTGGAGGTTAGAATAGATAGATTAATAGAACAAGTCCCACACACTGCTACAAGCCAAAATATTTTTTCAGAGCTAGATGCAGAAATAATTTATATTGTATTTGCAACCTGGTAGAGGTTAGTATAGATGGACTAATAGAATAAGTCCCACACCCTGCTACAAGCTGAAATGTTTATTCAGAGCTAGATGCAGATAAAAATTATATTGAATTTGCAACCTGGTGGAGGTTAGTATAGATGGACTAATAGAACAAGTCCCACACACTGCCACAAGCCGAAATATTTTTTCAGAGCTAGATGCACATAAATATTATATTGAATTTGCAACCTGGTGGAGGTTAGTATAGATGGACTAATAGAACAAGTCCCACACACTGCTACAAGCTAAAATATTTTTTCAGAGTTAGATGCAGATTAAAATTATATTGAATTTGCAACCTGGTGAAGGTTAGTACAGATGGACTAATAGAACAAGTCCCTCACACTACTACAAGCCGAAATATTTTTTCAGAGCTAGATGCAGAAAAAAGTTATATTGAATTTGCAACCTGGTGGAGGTTAGTATAGATGGACTAATAGAACAAGTCCCACACACTGCTTCAAGCCAAAATATTTTTTCAGAGCTAGATGCAGAAAAAAATTATTTTGAATTTGCAACCTGGTGGAGGTTAGTATAGATGGACTAATAGAACAAGTCCCACACACTACTACAAGCCGAAATATTTTTTCAGAGCTAGATGCAGATAAAAATAATATTGAATTTACATCCTTGTGGAGGTTAGTATAGATGGACTAATAGAACAAGTCCAACACACTGCTACAAGCCAAAATATTTTTTCAGAGCTAGATGCAGAAAAAAATTATTTTGAATTTGCAACCTGGTGGAGGTTAGTATAGATGGACTAATAGAACAAGTCCCCCACACTGCTACAAGCCAAAATATTTTTTCAGAGCTAGATGCAGATAAAAATTATATTGAATTTGAAACCTGGTGGAGGTTAGTACAGATGGACTAATAGAACAAGACCCATACACTGCTACAATCCCAAATATTTTTTCAGAGCTAGATGCAGAAAATATTTATATTGAATTTGCAACCTGGTGGAGGTCAGTATAGATGGACTAATAAAACTAGTCACACACACTGCTACAAGCCGAAATATTTTTTCAGAGATAGATGCAGAAAAAAATTATATTGAATTTGCAGCCTGGTGGAGGTTAATAGAGATGGACTAATAGATCAAGTCCCACACACTGCTACAAGCCGAAATATTTTTTCAGAGCTAGATGGCGATAAAAATTATATTGAATTTGCAACCTTGTGGAGGTTAGTATAGATGGACTGATAGAACAAGTCCCACTCACTGCTACAAGCCGAAATATTTTTTTAAGAGCTAGATGTTGATAAAAATTATATTGAATTTGCAACCTGGTGGAGGTTAGTATAGAAGGACTAATAGAACAAGTCCCACACACTGCTGCAAGCCAAAATATTTTTTCAGAGCTAGATGTAGAAAAAAATTATATTCAATTTGCAACCTGGTGGAGGTTAGTATAGATGGACTAATAGAACAAGTCCCACACATTGCTGCAAGCCAAAATATTTTTTCAGAGCTAGATGCAGAAAAAAATTATTTTGAATTTGCAACCTGGTGGAGGTTAGTATAGATGGACTAATAGAACAAGTCGCACACACTGCTGCAAGCCAAAATATTTTTTCAGAGCTAGATGCAGATAAAAATTATATTGAATTTGCATCCTTGTGGAGGTTAGTATAGATGGACTAATAGAACAAGTCCCACACACTGCTACAATCCAAAATATTTTTTCAGAGCTAGATGCAGAAAAAAATTATTTTGAATTTGCAACCTGGTGGAGGTCAGTATAGATGGACTAATAGAACAAGTCCCACACACTGCTACAAGCGAAAATATTTTTTCAGAGCTAGATGCAGAAAAAATTATATTGAATTTGCAACCTGGTGGAGGTTAGCATAGATGGACCAATAGAACAAGTCCCACACACTGCTAGAAGCCAAAATATTATTTCAGAGCTAGATGCAGGTAAAAATTATATTGAATTTGCAACCTGGTGGAGGTTAGTATAGATGGACTAATAGAACAAGTCCCACACACTGCTACAAGCCAAAATATTTTTTCAGAGCTAGATGCAGATAAATTTTTATTGAATTTGCAACCTGGTGGAGGTTAGTATAGATGGACTAATAGAACAAGTCCCACACACTGCTACAAGCCGAAATATTTTTTCAGAGCTAGATGCAGATAAAAATTATATTGAATTTGCATCCTGGTGGAGGTTAGTATAGATGGACTAATAAAACAAGTCCCACACACTGCTACAATCCAAAATATTTTTTCAGAGCTAGATGCAGAAAAAAATTATATTAAATTTGCAACCTGGTGGAGGTCCGTATAGATGGACTAATAGAACAAGTCCCACACACTGCTACAAGCTAAAATATTTTTTCAGAGTTAGATGCAGATTAAAATTATATTGAATTTGCAACCTGGTGAAGGTTAGTACAGATGGACTAATAGAACAAGTCCCTCACACTACTACAAGCCGAAATATTTTTTCAGAGCTAGATGCAGAAAAAAGTTATATTGAATTTGCAACCTGGTGGAGGTTAGTATAGATGGACTAATAGAACAAGTCCCACACACTGCTTCAAGCCAAAATATTTTTTCAGAGCTAGATGCAGAAAAAAATTATTTTGAATTTGCAACCTGGTGGAGGTTAGTATAGATGGACTAATAGAACAAGTCCCCCACACTGCTACAAGCCGAAATATTTTTTCAGAGCTAGATGCAGATAAAAAATTTATTGAATTTTAAACCTGGTGGGGGTTAGTATAGATGGACTAGTAGAACAAGTCCCACACACTGCTACAATCCAAAATATTTTTTCAGAGCTAGATGCAGAAAATAATTATATTGAATTTGCAACCTGGTGGAGGTTAGTATAGATGGACTAATAGAACAAGTTCCCCACACTGCTACAAGCCGAAATATTTTTTCAGAGCTTGATGCAGATTAAAATTATATTGAATTTGCAACCTGGTGGAGGTTATTATAGATGGACTAATAGAACAAGTCACACACATTGCTTCAAGCCAAAATATTTTTTCAGAGCTAGATGCAGAAAAAAATTATATTGAATTTGCAGCCTGGTGGAGGTTAATAGAGATGGACTAATAGAACAAGTCCCACACACTGCTACAAGCCGAAATATTTTTTTAAAGCCAGATGCAGATAAATATTATATTGAATTTGCAACCTGGTGGAGGTTAGTATAGATGGACTGATAGAACAAGTCCCACTCACTGTTACAAGCCAAAATATCTTTTCAGAGCTAGATGTTGATAAAAATTATATTGAATTTGCAACCTGGTGGAGGTTAGTATAGATGGACTCATAGAACAAGTCCCACACACTGCTACAAGCCAAAATATTTTTTCAGAGCTAGATGTAGATAAAAATTATATTGAATTTGCATCCTTGTGGAGGTTAGTATAGATGGACTAATAGAACAAGTCCCACACACAGCTGCAAGCCAAAATATTTTTTCAGAGCTAGATGTAGAAAAAAATTATATTCAATTTGCAACCTGGTGGAGGTTAGTATAGATGGACTAATAGAACAAGTCCCACACATTGCTGCAAGCCAAAATATTTTTTCAGAGCTAGATGCAGAAAAAAATTATTTTGAATTTGCAACCTGGTGGAGGTTAGTATAGATGGACTAATAGAACAAGTCCCACACACTGCTGCAAGCCAAAATATTTTTTCAGAGCTAGATGCAGATAAAAATTATATTGAATTTGCATCCTTGTGGAGGTTAGTATAGATGGACTAATAGAACAAGTCCCACACACTGCTACAATCCAAAATATTTTTTCAGAGCTAGATGCAGAAAAAAATTATTTTGAATTTGCAACCTGGTGGAGGTCAGTATAGATGGACTAATAGAACAAGTCCCACACACTGATACAAGCCAAAATATTTTTTCAGAGCTAGATGCAGAAAAAATTATATTGAATTTGCAACCTGGTGGAGGTTAGCATAGATGGACTAATAGAACAAGTCCCACACACTGCTAGAAGCCAAAATATTATTTCAGAGCTAGATGCAGGTAAAAATTATATTGAATTTGCAACCTGGTGGAGGTTAGTATAGATGGACTAATAGAACAAGTCCCACACACTGCTACAAGCCAAAATATTTTTTCAGAGCTAGATGCAGATAAATTTTTATTGAATTTGCAACCTGGTGGAGGTTAGTATAGATGGACTAATAGAACAAGTCCCACACACTGCTACAAGCCGAAATATTTTTTCAGAGCTAGATGCAGATAAAAATTATATTGAATTTGCATCCTGGTGGAGGTTAGTATAGATGGACTAATAAAACAAGTCCCACACACTGCTACAATCCAAAATATTTTTTCAGAGCTAGATGCAGAAAAAAATTATATTAAATTTGCAACCTGGTGGAGGTCCGTATAGATGGACCAATAGAACAAGTCCCACACACTGCTACAAGCTAAAATATTTTTTCAGAGTTAGATGCAGATTAAAATTATATTGAATTTGCAACCTGGTGAAGGTTAGTACAGATGGACTAATAGAACAAGTCCCTCACACTACTACAAGCCGAAATATTTTTTCAGAGCTTGATGCAGATTAAAATTATATTGAATTTGCAACCTTGTGGAGGTTAGTATTCATGGACTGATAGAACAAGTCCCACTCACTGCTACAAGCCAAAATATTTTTTTAAGAGCTAGATGTTGATAAAAATTATATTGAATTTGCAACATGGTGGAGGTTAGTATAGATGGACTAATAGAACAAGTCCCACACACTGCTACAAGCCAAAATATTTTTTCAGAGCTAGATGCAGATAAAAATTATATTGAATTTGCAACCTGGTGGAGGTTAGTATATATGGACTAATAAAACAAGTCCCACACACTGCTGCAAGCCAAAATATTTTTTCAGAGCTAGATGCAGAAAAAAATTATATTAAATTTGCAACCTGGTGATGGTCATTATAGATGGACTAATAGAAACAAGTCCCACACACTGCTGCAAGCAAAAATATTTTTTCAGAGTTAGATGCAAATTAAAATTATATTGAGTTTGCAACCTGGTGAAGGTTAGTACAGATGGACTAATAGAACAAGTCCCTCACACTACTAAAAGCCGAAATATTTTTCAGAGCTATATGCAGAAAAAAATTATATTGAATTTGCAACCTGGTGGAGGTTAGTATAGATGGACTAATAGAACAAGTCCAACACACTGCTACAAGCCAAAATATTTTTTCAGAGCTAGATGCAGAAAAAAATTATTTTGAATTTGCAACCTGGTGAAGGTTAGTATAGATGGACTAATAGAACAAGTCCCCCACACTGCTCCAAGCTGAAATATTTTTTCAGAGCTAGATGCAGATAAAACTTATATTGAATTTGAAACCTGGTGGAGGTTAGTATAGATGGACTAATAGAACAAGTCCCACACACTGCTACAATCCAAAATATTTTTTCAGAGCTAGATGCAGAAAATAATTTTATTGAATTTGCAACCTGGTGGAGGTCAGTATAGATGGACTAATAGAACAACTCCCACACACTGCTACAAGCTGAAATATTTTTTCAGAGCTAGATGCAGATTAAAATTGTATTGAATTTGCAACCTGGTGGAGGTTAGTATAGATGGACTAATAGAACAAGTCACACACATTGCTACAAGCCGAAATATTTTTTCAGAGCTAGATGCAGAAAAAAATTATATTGAATTTGCAGCCTGGTGGAGGTTAATAGAGATGGACTAATAGAACAAGTCCCACACACTGCTACAAGCCAAAATATTTTTTCAGAGTTAGATGCAGATTAAAATTATATTGAATTTGCAACCTGGTGAAGGTTAGTACAGATGGACTAATAGAACAAGTCCCACACACTACTACAAGCCGAAATATTTTTTCAAAGCTAGATGCAGATAAATATTATATTTAATTTGCAACCTGTTGGAGGTTAGTATAGATGGACTGATAGAACAAGTCCCACTCACTGCTACAAGCCGAAATATTTTTTCAGAGCTAGATGTTGATAAAAATTATATTGAATTTGCAACCTGGTGTAGGTTAGTATAGATGGACTAAAAGAACAAGTCCCACACACTGCTACAAGCCAAAAAATTTTTCAGAGCTAGATGCAGATAAAAATTATATTGAATTTGCATCCTTGTGGAGTTTAGTATAGATGGACTAATAGAAAAAGTCCCACACACTGCTACAATCCGAAATATTTTTTCAGAGCTAGATGTAGAAAAAAATTATATTGAATTTGCAACCTGGTGGATGTCAGTATAGATGGACTAATAGAACAAGTCCCACACACTGCTACAAGCCAAAATATTTTTTCAGAGCTAGATGCAGAAAAAATTATATTGAATTTGCAACCTGGTGGAGGTTAGTATAGATGGACTAATAGAACAAGTCCCACACACTGCTACAAGCCAAAATATTTTTCAGAGCTAGATGCAGAAAAAAATTATATTGAATTTGCAACCTGGTGGAGGTTAGTATAGATGGACTAATAGAACAAGTCCCACACACTGCTAGAAGCCGAAATATTTTTTCAGAGCTAGATGCAGATAAAAATTATATTGAATTTGCAACCTTGTGGAGGTTAGTATACATGGACTGATAGAACAAGTCCCACTCACTGCTACAAGCCGAAATATTTTTTTAAGAGCTAGATTTTGATAAAAATTATATTGAATTTGCAACATGGTGGAGGTTAGTATAGATGGACTAATAGAACAAGTCCCACATACTGCTACAAGTCAAAATATTTTTTTCAGAGCTAGATGCAGATAAAAATTATATTGAATTTGCAACCTGGTGGAGGTTAGTATAGATGGACTAATAGAACAAGTCCAACACACTGCTGCAAGCCAAAATATTTTTTCAGAGCTAGATGCAGAAAAAAATTATATTGAATTTGCAACCTGGTGGAGGTTAGTATAGATGGACTAATAGAACAAGTCCCACACACTGTTACAAGCCGAAATGTTTTTTCAGAGCTAGATGCAGATAAAAATTATATTGAATTTGCAACCTGGTGAAGGTTAGTACAGATGGACTAATAGAACAAGTCCCACACAATACTACAAGCCGAAATGTTTTTTCAGAGCTATATGCAGAAAAAAATTATATTGAATTTGCATCCTGGTGGAGGTTAGTATAGATGGACTAATAAAACAAGTCCCACACACTGCTACAAGCCAAAATATTTTTTCAGAGCTAGATGCAGATAAAAATTATATTGAATTTGCAACCTGGTGGAGGTTAGTATATATGGACTAATAAAACAAGTCCCACACACTGCTGCAAGCCAAAATATTTTTTCAGAGCTAGATGCAGAAAAAAATTATATTAAATTTGCAACCTGGTGATGGTCATTATAGATGGACTAATAGAAACAAGTCCCACACACTGCTGCAAGCAAAAATATTTTTTCAGAGTTAGATGCAAATTAAAATTATATTGAGTTTGCAACCTGGTGAAGGTTAGTACAGATGGAATAATAGAACAAGTCCCTCACACTACTAAAAGCCGAAATATTTTTCAGAGCTATATGCAGAAAAAAATTATATTGAATTTGCAACCTGGTGGAGGTTAGTATAGATGGACTAATAGAACAAGTCCAACACACTGCTACAAGCCAAAATATTTTTTCAGAGCTAGATGCAGAAAAAAATTATTTTGAATTTGCAACCTGGTGAAGGTTAGTATAGATGGACTAATAGAACAAGTCCCCCACACTGCTACAAGCCAAAATATTTTTTCAGAGCTAGATGCAGATAAAAATTATATTGAATTTGAAACCTGGTGGAGGTTAGTACAGATGGACTAATAGAACAAGACCCACACACTGCTACAATCCCAAATATTTTTTCAGAGCTAGATGCAGAAAATATTTATATTGAATTTGGAACCTGGTGGAGGTCAGTATAGATGGACTAATAAAACAAGTCCCACACACTGCTACAAGCCGAAATATTTTTTCAGAGATAGATGCAGAAAAAAATTATATTGAATTTGCAGCCTGGTGGAGGTTAATAGAGATGGACTAATAGAACAAGTCCCACACACTGCTACAAGCCGAAATATTTTTTTATAGCTAGAAGCAGAAAAAAATTATATTGAATTTGTAACCTTGTGAAGGTTAGTATAGATGGACTAATAGAACAAGTCCCACACACTGCTACCATCCAAATATTTTCTCAGAGCTAGATGCAGAAAAAAATTATTTTGAATTTGCAACCTGGTGGAGGTTAGTACAGATGGACTAATAGAACAAGTCCCCCACACTGCTGCAAGCCAAAATATTTTTTCTGAGCTAGATGCAGATAAAAATTATATTGAATTTGCAATCTGGTGGAGGTTAGTATAGATGCAATAATAGAACAAGTCCCACACACTGCTTCAAGCCAAAATATTTTTTCAGAGCTAGATGCAGAAAAAAATTATTTTGAATTTGCAACCTGGTGGAGGTTAGTATAGTTGGACTAATAGAACAAGTCCCCCACACTGCTCCAAGCTGAAATATTTTTTCAGAGCTAGATGCAGATAAAACTTATATTGAATTTGAAACCTGGTGGAGGTTAGTATAGATGGACTAATAGAACAAGTCCCACACACTGCTACAATCCAAAATATTTTTTCAGAGCTAGATGCAGAAAATAATTTTATTGAATTTGCAACCTGGTGGAGGTCAGTATAGATGGACTAATAGAACAACTCCCACACACTGCTACAAGCTGAAATATTTTTTCAGAGCTAGATGCAGATTAAAATTGTATTGAATTTGCAACCTGGTGGAGGTTAGTATAGATGGACTAATAGAACAAGTCACACACATTGCTACAAGCCGAAATATTTTTTCAGAGCTAGATGCAGAAAAAAATTATATTGAATTTGCAGCCTGGTGGAGGTTAATAGAGATGGACTAATAGAACAAGTCCCACACACTGCTACAAGCCAAAATATTTTTTCAGAGTTAGATGCAGATTAAAATTATATTTAATTTGCAACCTGTTGGAGGTTAGTATAGATGGACTGATAGAACAAGTCCCACTCACTGCTACAAGCCGAAATATTTTTTCAGAGCTAGATGTTGATAAAAATTATATTGAATTTGCAACCTGGTGTAGGTTAGTATAGATGGACTAAAAGAACAAGTCCCACACACTGCTACAAGCCAAAAAATTTTTCAGAGCTAGATGCAGATAAAAATTATATTGAATTTGCATCCTTGTGGAGTTTAGTATAGATGGACTAATAGAAAAAGTCCCACACACTGCTACAATCCGAAATATTTTTTCAGAGCTAGATGTAGAAAAAAATTATATTGAATTTGCAACCTGGTGGATGTCAGTATAGATGGACTAATAGAACAAGTCCCACACACTGCTACAAGCCAAAATATTTTTTCAGAGCTAGATGCAGAAAAAATTATATTGAATTTGCAACCTGGTGGAGGTTAGTATAGATGGACTAATAGAACAAGTCCCACACACTGCTACAAGCCAAAATATTTTTCAGAGCTAGATGCAGAAAAAAATTATATTGAATTTGCAACCTGGTGGAGGTTAGTATAGATGGACTAATAGAACAAGTCCCACACACTGCTAGAAGCCGAAATATTTTTTCAGAGCTAGATGCAGATAAAAATTATATTGAATTTGCAACCTTGTGGAGGTTAGTATACATGGACTGATAGAACAAGTCCCACTCACTGCTACAAGCCGAAATATTTTTTTAAGAGCTAGATTTTGATAAAAATTATATTGAATTTGCAACATGGTGGAGGTTAGTATAGATGGACTAATAGAACAAGTCCCACATACTGCTACAAGTCAAAATATTTTTTTCAGAGCTAGATGCAGATAAAAATTATATTGAATTTGCAACCTGGTGGAGGTTAGTATAGATGGACTAATAGAACAAGTCCAACACACTGCTGCAAGCCAAAATATTTTTTCAGAGCTAGATGCAGAAAAAAATTATATTGAATTTGCAACCTGGTGGAGGTTAGTATAGATGGACTAATAGAACAAGTCCCACACACTGTTACAAGCCGAAATGTTTTTTCAGAGCTAGATGCAGATAAAAATTATATTGAATTTGCAACCTGGTGAAGGTTAGTACAGATGGACTAATAGAACAAGTCCCACACAATACTACAAGCCGAAATGTTTTTTCAGAGCTATATGCAGAAAAAAATTATATTGAATTTGCATCCTGGTGGAGGTTAGTATAGATGGACTAATAAAACAAGTCCCACACACTGCTACAAGCCAAAATATTTTTTGAGAGCTAGATGCAGAAAAAAACTATTTTGAATTTGCAACCTGGTGGAGGTTAGTATAGATGGACTAATAGAACAAGTCCCCCAAACTGCTACAAGCCGAAATATTTTTTCAGAGCTAGATGCAGATAAAAATTATATTGAATTTGCATCCTGGTGGAGGTTAGTATAGATGGACTAATAGAACAAGTCCCACACACTGCTACAATCCGAAATCTTTTTTCAGAGCTAGATGCAGAAAAAAATTATATTAAATTTGCATCCTGGTGGAGGTCAGTATAGATGGACTAATAGAACAAGTCACATACCCTGCTACAAGCCAAAATATTTTTTCAGAGTTAGATGCAGAAAAAATTATTTTGAATTTGCAACCTGGTGGAGGTTAGTAAAGATGGACTAATAGAACAAGTCCCCCACACTGCTGCAAGCCGAAATATTTTTTCAGAGCTAGATGCATATAAAAATTATATTTAATTTGAAACCAGGTGGAGGTTAGTATAGATGGACTAATAGAACAAGTCACACACATTGCTACAAGCCGAAATATTTTTTCAGAGCTAGATGCAGGAAAAAATTATATTGAATTTGCAGCCTGGTGGAGGTTAATAGAGATGGACTAATAGAACAAGTCCCACACACTGCTACAAGCCAAAATATTTTTTCAGAGTTAGATACAGATTAAAATTATATTGAATTTGCAACCTGGTGAAGGTTAGCACAGATCGACTAATAGAACAAGTCCCACACACTACTACAAGCCGAAATATTTTTTCAGAGCTAGATGCAGAAAAAAATTATATAGAATATACTGTAGGTAAGTAGTTTGAACAGCAAGCTGTGGTGAATTGCTTCAATGACACACAAAAGGAAATTTTTAATGGAGGCCAGAAATGGCAGTATTTTCTGACAAAGTATATGTGATTCGAGAGACGGAGAAAACAGAGTTTTGTACACCTGGCCTGTAGGTAAGTAGTTTGAACAGCAAATTGCGGTGAATTGCTTAAATGACACACTAATGGAAATTTTTAATGGAGGCCAGAAATGGCAGTATTTTCTGACAACGTATTCTGATCCGTGTGATGGAGAAAACAGAGTTTTGTACACCGGGCCTGTAGGTAAGTAGTTTGAACAGCAAACTCCGGTGAATTGCTTCAATGACACACTAAAGGAAATTTTTAATGGAGGCCAGAAATAGCAGTATTTTCTCACAACGTATTGTGAGCCGCGTGACAGAGAAAACAGAGTTATGTTCACCTGGCCTTTAGGTAAGTAGTTTGAACAGCAAACTGCGGTGAATTGCTTAAATGACACACTGAAGGAAATTTTTAATGGACGCCAGAAATGGAAGTATTTTCTGACAATGTTTTCTGATCCGTGTGACGGAGAAAACAGAGTTTTGTACACCTGGCCTGTAGGTAAGTAGTTTGAACAGCAAACTCCGGTGAATTGCTTCAATGACACACTAAAGGAAATTTTTAATGGAGGCCAGAAATGGCAGTATTTTCTGACAACGTATATGTGATCCGTGTGATGGAGAAAACAGAGTTTTAAATACCTGGCCTGTAGCTAAGTAGTTTGAACAGCAAACTGGTGTGAATTGCTTCCATGACACACTATAGGAAATTTTTAATGGAGGCCAGAAATGGCAGTATTTTCTGACAACTTATATGTGATGCGTGTGATGGAGAAGACAAAGTTTTAAACACCTGGCCTGTATGTAAGTAGTTTGAACAGCAAACTGGTGTGAATTGCTTCAATGACACACTAAAGGAAATTTTTAATGGAGGCCAAAAATGGCAGTATTTTCTGACAACGTATTCTGATCCGTGGGATGGAGAAAAGAGAGTTGTAAATACCTGGCCTGTAGCTAAGTAGTTTGAACAGCAAACTGTGTTGAATTGCTTCAATGACACACTAAAGGAAAATTTAATGGAGGCCAGAAATGGCAGTATTGTCTGACAACGTATTCTGATCCGTGTGACGGAGAAAACAGAGTTTTGTACACCTGGCCTGTAGGTAAGTAGTTTGAACAGCAAACTGCGGTGAATTGCTTAAATGACACACTAATGGAAATTTTTAATGGAGGCCAAAAATGGCAGTATTTTCGGACAACGTATATGTGATCCTTGTGACGGAGAAAACAGAGTTTTGTACACCTGGCCTGTAGGTAAGTAGTTTGAACAGCAAAGTGCGGTGAATTGCTTAAATGACACACTAAATGAAATTTTTAATGGAGGCCAGAAATGGCAGTATTTTCTGACAACGTATATGTGATCCGTGTTAAGGAGAAAACAGAGTTTTAAACAAATGGCCTGTAGGTAAGTAGTTTGAACAGCAAACTGCGGTGAATTGTTTCAATGACACACTAAAGGAAATTTTTAATGGAGGCCAGTAATGGTAGTATTTTCTGACAACGTATTCTGATCCTTGTGATGGAGAAAACAGAGTTATATACACCAGGCCTGTAGGTAAGTAGTTTGAACAGCAAACGGCGGTGAATTGCTTCAATGACACACTAAAGGAAATTTTTAATGGAGGCCAGAAATGGCAGTATTTTCTGACAAAGTATATGTGATCCGAGAGACGGAGAAAACAGAGTTTTGTACACCTGGCCTGTAGGTAAGTAGTTTGAACAGCAAACTGCGGTGAATTGCTTAAATGACACACTAATGGAAATTTTTAATGGAGTCCAGAAATGGCAGTATTTTCTGACAACGTATTCTGATCCGTGTGATGGAGAAAACAGAGTTTTGTACACCTGGCCTGTAGGTAAGTAGTTTGAACATCAAACTGTGGTGAATTGCTTCAATGACACACTAAAGGAAATTTTTAATGGAGGCCAGAAATGGCAGTATTTTCTGACAAAGTATATGTGATCCGTGTGATGGAGAAAACAGAGTTTTAAGTACCTGGCCTGTAGCTAAGTAGTTTGAACAGCAAACTGGTGTGAATTGCTTCAATGACACACTACAGGAAATTTTTAATGGAGGCCAGAAATGGCAGTATTTTCTGACAACTTATATGTGATGCGTGTGATGGAGAAAACAGTGTTTTAAAGACATGGCCTGTAGGTAAGTAGTTTGAACAGCAAACTGGTGTGAATTGCTTCAATGACACACTAAAGGAAATTTTTAATGGAGGCCAAAAATGGCAGTATCAGCGGACAAAGTATTCTGGTCCGTGTGATGGAGAAAACAGAGTTGTAAATTCCTAGCCTGTAGCTAAGTAGTTTGAACAGCAAACTGCGGTGAATTGCTTCAATGACACACTAAAGGAAATTTTTAATGGAGGCCAGAAAAGGCAGTATTTTCTGACAACGTATATGTGATCAGTGTTAAGGAGAAAATAGAGTTTTAAACACCTGGCCTCTAGGTAAGTAGTTTGAACAGCACACTGCGGTGAATTGTTTCAATGACACACTAAATGAAATTTTTAATGGAGGCCAGAAATGGCAGTATTTTCTGACAGTGTATTCTGATCCGTGTGACGGAGAAAACAGAGTTTTGTACAACTGGCCTGTGGGTAAGTAGTTTGAGCAGCAAACTGCGGTGAATTGTTTCATTGACACACTAAATGAAATTTTTAATGGAGGCCAGTAATGGTACTATTTTCTGAAAACGTATTCTTATCTGTGTGATGGAGAAAACAGAGTTATATACACCTGGCCTGTAGGTAAGTAGTTTGAACAGCAAACTGCGGTGAATTGCTTCATAGACACACTAAAGGAAATTTTTAATGGAGGCCAGAAATGGCAGTATTTTCTGACAAAGTATATGTGTTCCGAGAGACGGAGAAAACAGAGTTTTGTACACCCGGCCTGTAGGAAAGTAGTTTGAACCGCAAACTGCGGTGTATTGCTTAAATGACACACTAATGGAAATTTTTAATGGAGGCCAGAAATGGCAGTATTTTCTGACAACGTATTCTGATCCGTGTGATGGAGAAAACAGAGTTTTGCACACCTGGCGTGTAGGTAAGTAGTTTGAGCAGCAAACTGCGGTGAACTGCTTCAATGACACACTAAAGGAAATTTTTAATGGAGGCCAGAAATGGCAGTATTGTCTGACAACGTATTCTGATCCGTGTGACGGAGAAAACAGAGTTTTGTACACCTGGCCTGTAGGTAAGTAGTTTGAACAGCAAACTGCGGTGAATTGCTTAAATGACACACTAATGGAAATTTTTAATGGAGGCCAAAAATGGCAGTATTTTCGGACAACGTATATGTGATCCGTGTGACGGAGAAAACAGAGTTTTGTACACCTGGCCTGTAGGTAAGTAGTTTGAACAGCAAAGTGCGGTGAATTGCTTAAATGACACACTAAAGGAAATTTTTAATGGAGGCCAGAAATGGCAGTATTGTCTGACAACGTATTCTGATCCGTGTGACGGAGAAAATAGAGTTTTGTACACCTGGCCTGTAGGTAAGTAGTTTGAACAGCAAACTGCGGTGAATTGCTTAAATGACACACTAATGGAAATTTTTAATGGAGGCCAAAAATGGCAGTATTTTCGGACAACGTATATGTGATCCTTGTGACGGAGAAAACAGAGTTTTGTACACCTGGCCTGTAGGTAAGTAGTTTGAACAGCAAAGTGCGGTGAATTGCTTAAATGACACACTAAATTAAATTTTTAATGGAGGCCAGAAATGGCAGTATTTTCTGACAAAGTATATGTGATCCGAGAGACGGAGAAAACAGAGTTTTGTACACCTGGCCTGTAGGTAAGTAGTTTGAACAGCAAACTGCGGTGAATTGCTTAAATGACACACTAATGGAAATTTTTAATGGAGTCCAGAAATGGCAGTATTTTCTGACAACGTATTCTGATCCGTGTGATGGAGAAAATAGAGTTTTGCACACCTGGCCTGTAGGTAAGTAGTTTGAACAGCAAACTGCAGTTAATTGCTCCAATGACACACTAAATGAAATTTTTAATGGAGGCCAGTAATGGTAGTATTTTCTGACAACGTATTCTGATTCTTGTGACGGAGAAAACAGAGTTATGTACACCTGGCCTTTAGGTAAGTAGTTTGAACAGCAAACTGCGGTGAATTGCTTAAATGACACACTGAAGGAAATTTTTAATGGACGCCAGAAATGGAAGTATTTTCTGACAATGTTTTCTGATCCGTGTGACAGAGAAAACAGAGTTTTGTACACCTGGCCTGTAGGTAAGTAGTTTGAACAGCAAACTCCGGTGAATTGCTTCAATGACACACTAAAGGAAATTTTTAATGGAGGCCAGAAATAGCAGTATTTTCTCACAGCGTATTGTGAGCAGCGTCACAGAGAAAACAGAGTTTTGTACACCTGGCCTGTAGGTAAGTAGTTTGAACAGCAAACTGTGGTGAATTGCTTCAATGACACACTAAAGGAAATTTTTAATGGAGGCCAGAAATGGCAGTATTTTCTGACAACGTATATGTGATCCTTGTGATGGAAAAAACAGAGTTTTAAATACCTGGCCTGTAGCTAAGTAGTTTGAACAGCAAACTGGTGTGAATTGCTTCAATGACACACTACAGGAAATTTTTAATGGAGGCCATAAATGGCAGTATTTTCTGACAACTTATATGTGATGCGTGTGATGGAGAAGACAGAGTTTTAAACACCTGGCCTGTATGTAAGTAGTTTGAACAGCAAACTGGTGTGAATTGCTTCAATGACACACTAAAGGAAATTTTTAATGGAGGCCAAAAATGGCAGTATTTTCTGACCACATATTCTGATCCGTGGGATGGAGAAAAGAGAGTTGTAAATACCTGGCCTGTAGCTAAGTAGTTTGAACAGCAAACTGGTGTGAATTGCTTCAATGACACACTAAAGGAAATTTTTAATGGAGGCCAAAAATGGCAGTATCAGCGGACAAAGTATTCTGGTCCGTGTAATGGAGAAAACAGAGTTGTAAATTCCTAGCCTGTAGCTAAGTAGTTTGAACAGCAAACTGCGGTGAATTGCTTCAATGACACACTACAGGAAATTTTTAATGGAGTCCAGAAATGGCAGTATTTTCTGACAACTTATATGTGATGCGTGTGATGTAGAAAACAGTGTTTTAAAGACATGGCCTGTAGGTAAGTAGTTTAAACAGCAAACTGGTGTGAATTGCTTCAATGACACACTAAATGAAATTTTTAATGGAGGCCAGAAATGGCAGCATTTTCTGACAGTGTATTCTGATCCGTGTGACGGAGAAAACAGAGTTTTGTACAACTCCCCTGTGGGTAAGTAGTTTGAGCAGCAAACTGCGGTGAATTGTTTCATTGACACACTAAAGGATATTTTTAATGGAGGCCAATAATGGTAGTATTTTCTGACAACGTATTCTGATCCGTGTGATGGAGAAAACAGAGTTATATACACCTGGCCTGTAGGTAAGTAGTTTGAACAGCAAACTGCGGTGAATTGCTTAAATGACACACTAATGGAAATTTTTAATGGAGTCCAGAAATGGCAGTATTTTCTCACAACGTATTGTGAGCCGCGTGACAGAGAAAACAGAGTTTTGTACACCTGGCCTGTAGGTAAGTAGTTTGAACAGCAAACTTTGGTGAATTGCTTCAATGACACACTAAAGGAAATTTTTAATGGAGGCCAGAAATTGCAGTATTTTCTGACAAAGTATATGTGATCCGTGTGATGGAGAAAACAGAGTTTTAAATACCTGGCCTGTAGCTAAGTAGTTTGAACAGCAAACTGGTGTGAATTGCTTCAGTGACACACTACAGGAAATTTTTAATGGAGGCCAGAAATGGCAGTATTTTCTGACAACTTATATGTGATGCGTGTGATGGAGAAAACAGTGTTTTAAAGACATGGCCTGTAGGTAAGTAGTTTGAACAGCAAACTGGTGTGAATTGCTTCAATGACACACTAAAGGAAATTTTTAATGGAGGCCAAAAATGGCAGTATTTTCTGACAACGTATTCTGCTCCGTGGGATGGAGAAAAGAGAGTTGTAAATACCTGGCCTGTAGCTAAGTAGTTTGAACAGCAAACTGCGGTGAATTGCTTCAATGACACACTAAAGGAAATTTTTAATGGAGGCCAGAAATGGCAGTATTTTCTGGCAATGTATTCTGATCCGTGTGACGGAGAAAACAGAGTTTTCTACACCTGGCCTGTAAGTATGTAGTTTGAACAGCAAACTGCGGTGAATTGCTTAAATGACACACTAAAGGAAACTTTTAATGGAGGCCAGAAATGGCAGTATTTTCTGACAACGTATTCTGTTCCGTGTGATGGAGAAAACAGAGTTTTGTACACCTGGCCTGTAGGTAAGTACTTTGAACAGCAAACTGCAGTGAATTGCTTAAATGACACACTAAAGGAAATTTTTAATGGAGTCCAGAAATGGCAGTATTTTCTGACAACTTATATGTAATGCGTGCGATGGAGAAAACAGAGTTTTAAATACATGGCCTGTAGCTAAGTATTTGAACAGCTAACTGGTGTGAATTGCTTCAATGACACACTACAGGAAATTTTTAATGGAGGCCAGAAATGGCAGTATTTTCTGACAACTTATATGTGATGCGTGTAACGGAGAAAACAGAGTTTTGTACACCTAGCCTGTAGGTAAGTAGTTTGAGCAGCAAACTGCGGTGAATTGCTTCAATGACACACTACAGGAAATTTTTAATGAAGGCCATAAATGGCAGTATTTTCTGACAACTTATATGTGATGCGTGTGATGGAGAAGACAGAGTTTTAAACACCTGGCCTGTATGTAAGTAGTTTGAACAGCAAACTGGTGTGAATTGCTTCAATGACACACTAAAGGAAATTTTTAATGGAGGCCAAAAATGGCAGTATTTTCTGACCACATATTCTGATCCGTGGGATGGAGAAAAGAGAGTTGTAAATACCTGGCCTGTAGCTAAGTAGTTTGAACTGCAAACTGCGTTGAATTGCTTCAATGACACACTAAAGGAAATTTTTAATGGAGGCCAAAAATGGCAGTATTTTCTGACCACATATTCTGATCCGTGGGATGGAGAAAACAGTGTTTTAAAGACATGGCCTGTAGTTAAGTAGTTTGAACAGCAAACTGGTGTGAATTGCTTCAATGACACACCAAAATAAATTTTTAATGGAGGCCAAAAATGGCAGTATCAGCGGACAAAGTATTCTGGTCCGTGTAATGGAGAAAACAGAGTTGTAAATTCCTAGCCTGTAGCTAAGTAGTTTGAACAGCAAACTGCGGTGAATTGCTTCAATGACACACTACAGGAAATTTTTAATGGAGGCCAGAAATGGCAGTATTTTCTGACAACTTATATGTGATGCGTGTGATGGAGAAAACAGTGTTTTAAAGACATGGCCTGTAGGTAAGTAGTTTAAACAGCAAACTGGTGTGAATTGCTTCAATGACACACTAAATGAAATTTTTAATGGAGGCCAGAAATGGCAGTATTTTCTGACAGTGTATTCTGATCCGTGTGACGGAGAAAACAGAGTTTTGTACAACTGGCCTGTTGGTAAGTAGTTTGAGCAGCAAACTGCGGTGAATTGTGTCATTGACACACTAAAGGATATTTTTAATGGAGGCCAATAATGGTAGTATTTTCTGACAACGTATTCTGATCCGTGTGATGGAGAAAACAGAGTTATATACACCTGGCCTGTAGATAAGTAGTTTGAACAGCAAACTGCGGTGAATTGCTTAAATGACACACTAATGGAAATTTTTAATGGAGTCCAGAAATGGCAGTATTTTCTCACAACGTATTGTGAGCCGCGTGACAGAGAAAACAGAGTTTTGTACACCTGGCCTGTAGGTAAGTAGTTTGAACAGCAAACTTTGGTGAATTGCTTCAATGACACACTAAAGGAAATTTTTAATGGAGGCCAGAAATTGCAGTATTTTCTGACAAAGTATATGTGATCCGTGTGATGGAGAAAACAGAGTTTTAAATACCTGGCCTGTAGCTAAGTAGTTTGAACAGCAAACTGGTGTGAATTGCTTCAATGACACACTACAGGAAATTTTTAATGGAGGCCAGAAATGGCAGTATTTTCTGACAACTTATATGTGATGCGTGTGATGGAGAAAACAGTGTTTTAAAGACATCGCCTGTAGGTAAGTAGTTTGAACAGCAAACTGGTGTGAATTGCTTCAATGACACACTAAAGGAAATTTTTAATGGAGGCCAAAAATGGCAGTATTTTCTGACAACGTATTCTGCTCCGTGGGATGGAGAAAAGAGAGTTTTAAATACCTGGCCTGTAGCTAAGTAGTTTGAACAGCAAACTGGTGTGAATTGCTTCAATGACACACTACAGGAAATTTTTAATGGAGGCCAGAAATGGCAGTATTATCTGACAACTTATATGTGATCCGTGTTAAGGAGAAAACAGAGTTTTAAACACCTGGCCTTTAGGTAAGTAGTTTGAACAGCAAACTCCTGTAAATTGCTTCAATGACACACTAAAGGAAATATTTAATGGAGGCCAAAAATGACAGTATTTTCTGACAACGAATATGTGATCCGTGTGATGGAGAAAACAGAGTTTTAACACCTGGCCTGTAGGTAAGTAGTTTGAACAGCAAACTGGTGTGAATTGCTTCAATGACACACCAAAGGAATTTTATAATGGAGGCCAAAATTGGCAGTATTTTCTGACAACGTATATGTGATCCGTGTGACGGAGAAAACAGAGTTTTGTACACCTGGCCTGTAGGTAAGTAGCTTGAACAGCAAACTGCGGTGAATTGCTTAAATGACACACTAAAGGAAATTTTTAATGGAGGCCAGTAATGGTAGTATTTTCTGACAACGTATTCTAATCCGTGTGATGGAGAAAACAGAGTTATGTACACCTGGCCTATAGGTAAGTAGTTTGAACAGCAAACTGCGGTGAATTGCTTCAATGACACACTAAAGGAAATTTTTAATGGAGGCCAGAAATGGTAGTATTTTCTGACAACGTATATGTGACCCGAGTGACGGAGAAAACAGAGTTTTGTACACCTGGCCTGTAGGTAAGTAGTTTGAACAGCAAACTGCGGTGAAGGGCTTAAATGACACACTAAAGGAAATTTTTAATGGAGGCCAGAAATGGCAGTATTTTCTGACAATGTATTCTGATCCGTGTGACAGAGAAAACAGAGTTTTGTACACCTGGCCTGTAGGTAGTAGTTTGAACAGCAAACTGCGGTGAATTGCTTAAATGACACACTAAAGGAATTTTTTAATGGAGGCCAGAAATGGCAGTATTTTCTGACAACGTATTCTGATCCGTGTTACGGAGAAAACAGAGTTTTGTACACCTGACCTGTAGGAAAGTAGTTTGAACAGCAAACTGCGTTGAATTGTTTAAATGACACACCAAAGGAAATTTTTAATGGAGGCCAGAAATAGCAATAATTTCTCACAAGGTATTGTGAGCCGTGTGACGCAGAAAACAGAGTTTTGTACAACTGGCCTGTAGGTAATTAGTTTGAACAGCAATCTGCGGTGAATTATTTCAATGACACACTAAAGGAAATTTTTAATGGAGGCCAGTAATGGTAGTATTTTCTGACAATGTATTCTGATCCGTGTGACGCAGAAAACAGAGTTTTGTACAACTGGCCTATAGGTAAGTAGTTTGAACAGCAAACTGCGGTGAATTGCTTCAATGACACACTACAGGAAATTTTTAATGGAGGCCAGAAATGGCAGTATTTTCTGACAACTTATATGTGATGCGTGTGATGGAGAAAACAGTGTTTTAAAGACATGGCCTGTAGGTAAGTAGTTTAAACAGCAAACTGGTGTGAATTGCTTCAATGACACACTAAATGAAATTTTTAATGGAGGCCAGAAATGGCAGTATTTTCTGACAGTGTATTCTGATCCGTGTGACGGAGAAAACAGAGTTTTGCACACCTGGACTGTAGGTAAGTAGTTTGAGCAGCAAACTGCGGTGAATTGCTTCAGTGACACAATAAAGGAAATTTTTAATGGAGGCCAGAAAAGGCAGTATTTTCTGACAACGTATATGTGATCCGTGTTAAGGAGAAAACAGAGTTTTAAATACCTAGCCTGTAGCTAAGTAGTTTGAACAGCAAACTGGTGTGAATTGCTTCAATGACACACTACAGGAAATTTTTAATGGAGGCCAGAAATGGCAGTATTTTCTGACAACGTATATGTGATCAGTGTTAAGGAGAAAACAGAGTTTTAAACACCTGGCCTGTAGGTAAGTAGTTTGAACAGCACACTGCGGTGAATTGTTTCAATGACACACTAAATGAAATTTTTAATGAAGGCCAGAAATGGCAGTATTTTCTGACAACGTATTCTGTTCCGTGTGATGGAGAAAACAGAGTTTTGTACACCTGGCCTGTACTTAAGTACTTTGAACAGCAAACTGCGGTGAATTGCTTAAATGACACACTACAGGAAATTTTTAATGGAGGCCAGATATTACAGTATTTTCTGACAACGTATATGTGATCCGTGTTAAGGTGAAAACAGAGTTTTAAACACCTGGCCAGTAGGTAAGTAGTTTGAACAGCAAACTGGTGTGAATTGCTTCAATGACACACTACAGGAAATTTTTAATGGAGGCCAGAAATGGCAGTATTTTCTGACAACTTGTATGTGATGCGTGTAACGGAGAAAACAGCGTTTTGTACACCTAGCCTGTAGGTAAGTAGTTTTAGCAGCAAACTGCGGTGAATTGCTTCAATGACACACCAAAGGAAATTTTTAATGGAGGCGAGAAATGGCAATATTTTCTGACAACGTATTCTGATCCGTGTGACGGAGAAAACAGAGTTTTGTACACCTGGCCTGTAGGTAAGTAGTTTGAACAGCAAACTGCGGTGAATTAATTAAATGACACCCTAAAGGAAATTTTTAATGGAGTCCAGAAATGGCAGTATTTTCTGACAACTGATATGTGATGCGTGTAATGGAGATAACAGAGTTTTGTACAACTGGCCTATAGGTAAGTAGTTGAACAGCAAACTGCGGTGAATTGCTTCAATGACACACGAAATGAAATTTTTAATGGAGGTCAGAAATGGCAGTATTTTCTGACAACGTATATGTGATCCGTGTTAAGGAGAAAACTGAGTTTTAAACACCTGGCCTGTAGGTAAGTAGTTCGAACAGCAAACTGCTGTAAATTGCTTCAATGACACACTAAAGGAATTTTTTAATGGAGGCCAGAAATGGCAGTATTTTCTGACAACGTATTCTGATCCGTGTGATGAAGAAAACAGAGTTTTGTACAACTGGCCTCTAGGTAAGTAGTTTGAACAGCAAACTGTGGTGAATTGCTTCAATGACACACTAAATGAAATTTTTAATTGAGGCCAGAAATGGCAGTATTTTCTGACAACGTATATGTGATCCGTGTGACGGAGAAAACAGAGTTTTAAACACCTGGCCTTTAGGTAAGTAGTTTGAACAGCAAACTCCTGTAAATTGATTCAATGACACACTAAAGGAAATATTTAATGGAGGCCAAAAATGGCAGTATTTTCTGACAACGTATTCTGATCTGTGTTACGGAGAAAACAGAGTTTTGTACACCTGACCTGTAGGTAAGTAGTTTGAACAGCAAACTGCGTTGAATTGCCTAAATGACACACCAAAGGAAATTTTTAATGGAGGCCAGAAATAGCAATAATTTCTCACAAGGTATTGTGAGCCGTGTGACGCAGAAAACATAGTTTTGTACACCTGGCCTGAAGGTAAGTAGTTGAACAGCAAACTGCGGTGAATTGTTTCAATGACACACTAAAGGAAATTTTTAATGGAAGCCAGTAATGGTAGTATTTTCTGACAACGTATTCTGATCCGTGTGATGGAGAAAAGAGAGTTTTGTACACCTGGCCTGTAGGTAAGTAGTTCGAACAGCAAACTGCTGTAAATTGCTTCAATGACACACTAAAGGAATTTTTTAATGGAGGCCAGAAATGGCAGTATTTTCTGACAACGTATATGTGATCCGTGTTAAGGAGAAAACCGAGTTTTAAACACCTGGCCTGTAGGTAAGTAGTTTGAACTGCAAACTGCTGTAAAGTGCTTCAATGACACACTAAAGGAAATTTTTAATGGAGGCCAGAAATGGCAGTATTTTCTGACAACGTATATGTGATTCGTGTGATGGAGAAAACAGAGTTATATCCACCTGGCCTGTAGGTAAGTAGTTTGAACAGCAAACTGCAGTGAATTACTTCAATGACACAGTAAAGGAAATTTTTAATGGAGGCCAGAAATGGCAGTATTTTCTGACAAATTATATGTGATCCGTGAGACGAAGAAAACAGAGTTTTGTACACCTGGCCTGTAGGTAAGTAGTAGTGTTGAGCCACCCCCGTAGTGTTCGAGTTCGGTTCGTCGAACACCCGTGTGTTCGCCGAACTGTTCGTCGAACTGTTCGTCGAACACCTTCGAACACCGTTAAAACCAATGGCAGGCAAACAAAAACACATAGAAACACATAGAAAACACCTTCAAAGGTGTCCAAAAGCTGACAAACTGCTCAGAAGACACAACTAACACATGGAAAAGTGACAAGTACATATAGTCATGCGAAAAGAAAAGAGGTGGAGGAGTAAAAGGAGGGTGAGACACAGATATAGGCATGTCATGCCCTTCTAAAATCCAAAAAGTGAGAAGCCGAGACGGCCAGTCCGCTCCTGCCCGTGCCACCTCCGTGTCGCCGGGTTTGTGCCAGAGCCGCGGTGAACCCTGACGGCCAGCCCCCCTCTCCCAATACTGGTGCCTGTCCGCTGGTGGGTCGAGAGAGCCCCCCTGTGGTGGAGGCAGCTCTAAGCTTTTTAATTTAAATTGTCCCTCTAATTTGAATGAATACACTTTAAATCCATTTACAAGGATCTATTGGAGGGCAAGTCTCATGCCAGCAGCCGCGTAATTCCAGCTCCAGTAGCGTCCACTAAAGCTGCTGCAGTTAAAAAGCTTTTATAAGGATCGAGCTCGGCTGTCCACCGCAAGGCATCCTAGTGCCAGTCCCAGCCCCTATGCCTTGGGGTGCCTCCTGATGCTCTTCACTAAGTATCCCGTGGTCCCGAAGCATTTCCTTTGAAAAAATTAAGTGTCCAAACTACAGGTGGTGTAGCTTGCTTAACAGCCGGGATAATCCGCTGACTAGCAGACACTGCTACTAGGCACAAAGTATTTCCTGGGCTAGATGCAGTTAAAAATTTGTAAGTAGATACTCTCGTTGGATGCTGAGAAAGCATTCCATAGAGTCTCCTGGCACGCCATATATGATTCTCTTAAAAAGCTTGGGGTAGGGGTCTAGGGGACCCTTTTATAGCCAAAATCACGGCCCTGTATCACAATACGTCACCTAGGCTGAAGATAAATGGAACTGAAGCACCGAGGGCTCGGTTGCTACAGACGTATTGCACCTCACCCAGAGGTGTGATATCTCACTCTCAGATAAGGATGGAGTGTGGATCAGGACCCGACACCTGCATGCATTACACCACATTGCCGTGGGGCAGGGCGACCAATATGCCCCTGAGATGGGCACGACAGTCCCTGTCCCTGGCTGGAGTGGGGGGAGGGAACACTGAGGAAAGGGAACCCTGCAGTGCAGGAGCAGGGAGGAAGCAGTTCCTGGGTGCATTGAGAAGGGAGTATAAAAGGTGGGCACCATCTTAGTTCAGTGCAGAGAAGTCTGAGCAGAAGTGGCAGGGAGCAGGGGCTCTGCATGAGCTCTGCTCCGGAGGCGGGCCTAGTAACAGAGGCCCAGGCCTGCAAGAGGGAGAAGGAAGGAAGAGGAGCGGAGAAGGCTCCAGGAACGAGGAATGAAGGGATCCCAGGGGTGCGGACGGGCGAGTCGCCACCGCACGCCCGAATCCACCTGCGTGGAGGGGTCAGGCCAAAGGGGGAGACCGGTCCCCGAACTAGTGGAGGCAGGAAACGACCCTCAGCTAGAAACCGGAGGCTCTGACATTTTATGTGGCGCAGCCCCTTGCTCCACCCGCTAGGAAGGCACCACATAGGGTCAGGGAAACTGGCGCCAAGTTTACCAAGAGGAGGCCCGAGGCAGCCGGACAGAAGTGTTGGTAAGAAAGGCCAGACAAAGGACACACAAAGGGGGTCCTGTGAAGCGCTCCAAAGTTATCTGGGAGTTGTCTGAGCCCCTCACCTGGTGAGCACAGTACGACGTGGGCAGCCGTTACCTGCAGACGTGGTCTGGATAATAAGAACTGTGAGTAAAGGCCCTGAACTGCATCACTGACTCCGTGTCGTTACTGCTGCTGCCCTGCACCATCACCCCCATCCTCCGCATACACTGCCCTGAGGCTATACTTCTCCCGTGGGGAGTTATGCTACGCTCTGCTGCACCCACAACACCAGCCTTAGCGGTCTGCCCTGTAGCGGCGGTTCACTCTGACCGCAATCCACGGGTGGCGTAGTCGGACATTTAAACATCAAAACCACATAAATAGTTCCGCCACTGGTTTGACCGCCCTGAGCCACGGAACCGGATCGCCGCCACGAAGACTACAACCACCAGCATCCACCAAAAAGGGTCCGGCTCCGGGTGTCCCAAGGCCCAGGGGGTGCATCAGAACATTTTCATCACCTTTCACAATCACCAATGGGACAAGGCAGGGATGTCCTCTGTCCCCTCTCTTATACATCCTAGTGACGGAGCACCTGCTCTCATCAATTCGCCATAACCCCAATATTAGGTGGATTGAGGTGGGAGGCACCGAGTACAAGTGCTCTCTATTTGCTGATGATGTCCTAGTATATATCTCTCAATCACATATATCCATCCCTGCTGTTATGGCTGAAATAGATCACTTTGTTACATGGTAAAATTTTAAAATCAATGCAGCGAAGTCTGAGGCCCTCGATGTCTCCCTCCCTAAATCCATATAGGATTCCATCCAGTCCAACTTTCCCTTTGCCTGGCCCTCACAGGGTATCAAATACTTAGGAATTCCTATTCATAGAGACCTCTCCCATCTATGTTATCTTAATTTTGGGCCCTTTATTGAACAATTCCATACAGACCACGGTTGGCAAGTTAGAACTGTAAGATTCACTACGTGAACCACTGGTGTTTTGTGGAAAAGCACATGTACACCGCGTTCCAAATTATTATGCAAAAAGTGTTTAGGAGTGATAAGGGAAGAATTTGTTTGTTTGTCAGTTAAACTCATTGATGGTGATGTGTGTCAGGGCTCTTTATATCGCTGTAAGCAATTGCAGACACCTGTGCTAATTAGTTTGGCAGGTGTGTCCAATGAAAGGCAAGACTACTTAAGAAGGCTCTCTCACATTATTAAGCAGCCTACATTTTCTGCCAAAATGGGAAAGAAAAAGGATGTGTCGGCTGCTGAGAAGCAACAAATTGTGGAGTGTTTAGGTCAAGGCATGACTACAATCAACATTGTGCGATGATCAGGATGAAGTGTCTTGGCAATCAAGAAGTATGTAGCTGATTCACAGTACACACGTGTGCGTGCTGATAAGGGCAAATTGAGGACTCTTTCCTACAGGCAATTACGTTAGGTTGAAAGAGCAGCGGCAAAAAAGCCTTGTCATAGCAGCAGACAAGTTTTTGAAGCTGCTTGTGCCTCCAACGTCCCCCGAACAACAAGATGCAGGGTCCTTCAGAGGTTTGCAGCTGTGCATATGCCATCCTGTCGACCTCCTCTATCCACTTCACACAAGCAGAAACGGCTCCAGTGGGCCAAACATTACATGAAGACTGATTTCAAAACTGTTTTGTTCAGGGATGAGTGCCGTGCAGCGCTCGATGGTCCAGATGAATGGAGTGGAGGATGGCTGGTTGATGGACACCCCACGCAAACACGGCTACAGCGCCAACAAGGAGGAGGTGGAGTAATGTTTTGGGCTGGAATCATGGGGAGAGAGATTGTCGGCCCCTTTAGGATCCCTGAAGGCGCTAAAGATGAACTCCATAATGTATGTGGATTTTCTCAAACAGCACTTCCTGCCATGGTTCAAGAAGAAGAACCGTGTATTTCACAGCAAGATCATTTTTCTGCATGATAATGCACCATCTCATGCTGCACATAAAACATCTGCATCTCTGGCTGATATGGGCATAAAAGGGGACAAACTTATGGTGTGACCCCCATGCTCCCCTGACCTCTACCCCATTCAGAACCTTTGGAGCATCATTAAAAGGAGTGTCTATGATGGCGGGAGGCAGTTCACATCTAAGCAACAGCTCTGGGAGGGTATTCTGTCCTCATGCAAAACAATTGAAGCAGAAACCATCCAAAACCTGACAAATTCAATGGACGAGAGAGTTCAGAAGCTCCTTTCGAACAAGGGGTCCTATGTGAAAATGTAACATCACCTAGAATAAAGTTTTGAGTTGAAAACTGTTTGATTTCAGTTTCTAACAACCTGCTAATGCTTATAATTTCAAAAATGACCATTTTTTTGGTCTTTATTAAAATGAAAAGGTTGATCGAAAAGTTTGGGGGATCTAAGAGTGTGGCAACCCAGTAGTCATGATTACTTCGAATTCTGACAATATGAGGGTCATGCTGCAGGTAGTGCAGCAAGAAGGCACTTATGTGTCTTGCGCATCTCGGAGCCCCAAAATTATTTTCCGGGCTAGATGCAGCTAAAAATTATTTTTAATTTTAAATCTGGTGAAGCTTATTATAGATGGCCTAATAGGATCAGTGCTGCACACTGCTACAAAGCCCAAATTATTTTCCAGTCAAGATACAGATAAACATGATTAGTAATTTGAAAGCTTAAAACGGTTGGTAGGGTGATTTTAACCAATCATCAAGCTTTTACTCTCCCCAGGATGACACAGGGGTAGAAAAGTCGTTTCGGATCCATGATTTGTTCATCTTTATGAACGTGAGTCTGTCTACATTATCAGTGGAGAGCCGCGTGCGCTTATCTGTCAGCACACCACCAGCAGCGCTGAACACACGTTCAGACAGAACGCTGGCTGCGGGGCATGACAAGATCTCCAAGGTGTAAGTGGCTAGCTCCGGCCATTTATCCAGATTGGAAGCCCAAAAAGAGCAAGGGTCCAGTGACACAGTCGTGGCTTCAATGTTTACTTGGAGATACTCCTGTACCATCGTCTCTAGGCGTTGACTATGTGTCAGACTTCTTGTCTCCTGTGGCCTTGCAAAGGATGGGCTAAAAAAGTGGTGAAATGATTCCGCAAAATTGATGTTACCAGCAGATACTGTGGTTCTGTTACGGTTTGAGTGCTGAACACTTGACGGTCCCACGGTTGGCAAGTTGGAACTGTGAGATTCACTACGTGCACCACTGGTATTTTGTGGAAAAGCACATGTAAGATTCTGCAACAGTCTCTGCTGATACTCCTGCATGCGTGCATCCCTTTCTATGGCAGGAATAATTTCTGCAAATTTACTTTTGTACCGGGGATCTAACAGTGTGGCAACCCAGTAGTCAGGATTATTTCTAATTCTCACAATTCGAGGGTCATGTTGCAGGTAGTGCAGCAAGAAGGCACTCATGTGTGTTGCGCATCCAGGAGCACCAAGTCCCTGTTGTGTTGGTGGCGAGGTAACAATCATGCTTCCTTCCTCTGTCCTCTCCCCCCAACCTCGCACAACAGAAATGTGATCAAGGTCTCCCTCATCTGATGAGTCTTCCATCAGTTCGTCCTCCACTTCTTCCTGGGCTCCTGCACCTTCCTCACTAGTTTGGCTGCTACCATGCGCCCTGGTAAAATCATCTCCCCCACCCTCACATGCCTGCCGCCCTGGTGCTGCCGACCGTCTGGACCTTGCAGATGTTAGCCCTTCCGCATACAACTCCTCCTCCTCTACTTCCTCCACCTCCTCTTGTGCCACCACCTGACTCCGAATTCTGTTTAACATGTGCTCCAGCATGTAAATCACCGGAATAGTCATGCTGATAATGGCATCGTCAGCACTAAACATCTTCGTCGCCATTTCAAAACTGTGCAGAAGGGTGCATAGGTCCCTGATCTGAGACCACTCCTCCAGCGTGATTTGCCCCACCTCTGAATCTCGTTGGCCCAGGCTATACGTCAGAACGTATTGCACCAGGGCTTGTCGGTGCTGCCACAGTCGCTGCAACATGTGCAGAGTTGAATTCCACCGGGTAGGCACATCGCATTTTAGCCGGTGAAGTGGCAGGCCTAACGACTTCTGTAGAGATGTAAGTCGCTGAGCTGCGGGATGCGAACGGCGGAAGTGAGCACACAGCGACCGTGCCCTCTGCAGAAGGCCATCTAGTCTGGGATAGTGGGCTAAAAATTGCTGGACAACCAGGTTCAACACGTGAGCCATACAAGGCACGTGTGTGACATTGCCCCGGCGAAGGGCCGCACCCAGGTTTGCAGCATTGTCGCACACGGCCTTCCCTGGTTTCAGGTCCAGTGGAGACAACCATTCATGAAATTGGTTCTCCAGAGCTGACCACAACTCCTCAGCTGTGTGACTCACATTTCCCAGACATTTCAATGTAAAAACCGCCTGATGACGTTGAGCCCTACTGCCAGCATAGTAAGGAGGTGTGCAGGATCCCTTCTGCGCAGTTAGAAAGCTTGTGGCATGACCAGACAGGCTTTGGGTGCAGGTGGAAGACCGAGAGGAGGTTGAGGAGGCAGAAGCAGTGGAGGAAAAATGACATAAAGAGGATTGACGCACAACTCGTGGGGACGGCAAGACTTGGACAGCAGCCCCTTGTCCTGCTGTCACCATAGTTACCCAGTGCCCAGTCAGCGACATGTAACGCCCCTGTCCATGCCTACTCGTCCAAGTGTCTGTGGTGAAATGCACCCTGTCACACACAGAGTTTCTCAAAGAAGCGGTGATGTTGTGTGCGACATGCTGGTGGAGCGCAGGCACACCTTTCTTTGAGAAGTAGTGCCGACTGGGCATCTGGTACTGGGGCACTACGACGGACATAAGGTCTCGAAAATCCTCTGTGTCCACCAGGCGGAAAGGCAGCATTTCTGTAGCCAAGAGCTTGCAGATGGTGAAATTCAACCTCTTAGCTTTCTCATGGCTAGCAGGAAATGGTCTTTTACTTGTCCACATCTGAGGGACCGAGGGCTGGCTATTGTGCTTAGACGGGGTTGATAAGGGTGTCCCCGGCAAACTGCCGGTCTGTGAGGAAGATGCAGGCGGACATGTTAGGTTGCCTTGATCCAAAGGTGGTGCTATCGATGTCGGACAGCGCTCAAGACCAGCTGGTGTTACCACCTCCAAAGAAAATGATGACCTGCCAATCACGCTGGCTGTTGCGGGTAAAGAGGTGGCAGGTCTGCGCCCCAAAACAGGTGTGACTGCTGTCCCCACAGTCACAGAGGATGAAGAGGCCGCGGATGCACAAGATATGGCAGACGGTGGTTGGCCCGGCCGGCTAGACCGCATTGTAGCACACTGAGCTTCCCACTGCAACTTATGCTTCATGTCCATGTGCCGGTTCATGCATGAAGTACTCAAACTATGTATTTTTTGGCCTCTACTTAGCTTTTGCTGACAAATGTTACAGATAACACGAGTTGGGTCATCATTATCGATCTGAAAAAATGCCCAGGCTATGCAAGGCTTAGCACCCATGCGACCTGAAGAGCCACCACGACTTGTGGTGAGAGGCAGAGTTGTGTTTGAGGATGCAGTTGTTGACGTGCTTCCAGTACTACGTCTCTGTCCAGGAAGGCGCAACCTGACCTCGTCGTCACTAGCATCTTCCTCCACCTCCTCTGCTGACCTCATCTCTTGGCTGACTGTGGGTTGACAGTAAGTGGGATCTCCGACCTCATCATCATCACCCTGTGCGTTATCACACCCGTCGTCCTCAGAGCCAACCTGTTCCTGCCCTGACAAAAAACTAAAGTTGTCGCTCCAATCAGGTATTTGAGTCTTATCATCGTCTTCCTCATTGTCTCCACCAACAGGAGTTACAGTTTGGGAATGAGGGTCTACATTATGGTCAGAACCTTCTGCGTCTGGTCCTGGATCCGACTCATAAAGATTCTGGGCATCAGTGCAGATCATTTCCTCGTCTGGATTCACAGAAGCGCTGGAGTCGACCTCTGATTCCCAGGCTATAATATGAGTAAACAGCTCTGCAGACTCAACCATCTGTTCTACCTCATACTCAGACGGGCAGCTGGAGATTTGGGAGCTGTGAGGAAGCAAGTGCGATTTGGGTGACACCTTTGAGGACTGGAGTATTTGTGATGTTGAAGTTGATGTGGAGGAGAGCCCACTTAAAGGAGCACTTGATATCCGTTGAAGCACCTGCTGTTTTTGTGCCTCATCTGGAATTTGTAGCGATTGGCGTGGCCGTAAGAAAGGGATCTTATCACATTGTCCGCTAAAAGAAGTAGACATTTTAGTTTGGCTGGAAGATGGTCTTTCTTCTGCACCTACCCCACGGACACAACCTTTTTTCCCCTTCCCAACACGCCTATTCCCCTTTCCACCAGCAGCAGGCCTTTTTCCACTCATTTTGGTGGTTAACTAATTCACAACTCTGGAGTTGTTTGCACAAAAAAACAATGGATGGTAACCGAGCAGAGCTGAGTGGCCAAACTGTGGTATTAGGCCAAAACTATTGGCTGGGTTAGATGCAGAAAAAAATTATTTTTAATTTGCAACCTGATGGAGGTCAGTATAGATGGACTAATAGACCAAGTCCCACACACCGCTAGAAGCCCAAATATTTTTTCAGAGCTAGATGCAGAAATTTTTTTTATTCAATTTGCAACCTGATGGAGGTCAGTATAGATGGACTAATAGACCAAGTCCCACACACTGCTAGAAGCCCAAATATTTTTTCAGAGCTAGATGCAGAAAAAAATTATTTTTAATTTGCAACCTGATGGAGGTCAGTATAGATGGACTAATAGACCAAGTCCCACACACCGCTAGAAGCCCAAATATTTTTTCAGAGCTAGATGCAGAAAAAAATTATATTCAATTTGCAACCTGCTGGAGGTCAGTATAGAAGGACTAATAGAACAAGTCCCACACACTGCTAGAAGCCCAAATATTTTTTCAGAGCTAAATGAAGAAAAAAAATATTTTTAATTTGCAACCTGATGGAGGTCAGTATAGATAGACTAATAGACCAAGTCCCACACACTGCTAGAAGCCCAAATATTTTTTCAGAGCTAGATGCAGAAAAAAATTATTTTTAATTTGCAACCTGATGGAGGTCAGTATAGATGGACTAATAGACCAAGTCGCACACACTGCTAGAAGCCCAAATATTTTTTCAGAGCTAGATGCAGAAAAAAATTATTTTTAATTTGCAACCTGATGGAGGTCAGTATAGATGGACTAATAGACCAAGTCCCACACACCGCTAGAAGCCCAAATATTTTTTCAGAGCTAGATGCAGAAAAAAATTATATTCAATTTGCAACCTGCTGGACGTCAGTATAGAAGGACTAATAGAACAAGTCCCACACACTGCTAGAAGCCCAAATATTTTTTCAGAGCTAAATGAAGAAAAAAATTATTTTTAATTTGCAACCTGATGGAGGTCAGTATAGATGGACTAATAGACCAAGTCCCACACACTGCTAGAAGCCCAAATATTTTTTCAGAGCTAGATGCAGAAAAAAAATATTTTTAATTTGCAACCTGATGGAGGTCAGTATAGATGGACTAATAGACCAAGTCCCACACACCGCTAGAAGCCCAAATATTTTTTCAGAGCTAGATGCAGAAATTTTTTTTATTCAATTTGCAACCTGATGGACAAGTCCCACACACTGCTAGAAGCCCAAATATTTTTTCAGAGCTAAATGAAGAAAAAAATTATTTTTAATTTGCAACCTGATGGAGGTCAGTATAGATGGACTAATAGACCAAGTCCCACACACTGCTAGAAGCCCAAATATTTTTTCAGAGCTAGATGCAGAAAAAAATTATTTTTAATTTGCAACCTGAGGGAGGTCAGTATAGATGGACTAATAGAACAAGTCCCACACGCTGCTAGAAGCCCAAATATTTTTTCATAGATAAATGAAGAAAAAAATTATTTTTAATTTGCAACCTGATGGAGGTCAGTATAGATGGACTAATAGACCAAGTCCCACACACTGCTAGAAGCCCAAATATTTTTTCAGAGCTAGATGCAGAAAAAAATTATTTTTAATTTGCAACCTGATGGAGGTCAGTATAGATGGACTAATAGACCAAGTCCCACACACCGCTAGAAGCCCAAATATTTTTTCAGAGCTAGATGCAGAAAAAAATTATTTTTAATTTGCAACCTGATGGAGGTCAGTATAGATGGACTAATAGACCAAGTCCCACACACCGCTAGAAGCCCAAATATTTTTTCAGAGCTAGATGCAGAAAAAAATTATATTCAATTTGCAACCTGCTGGAGGTCAGTATAGAAGGACTAATAGAACAAGTCCCACACACTGCTAGAAGCCCAAATATTTTTTCAGAGCTAAATGAAGAAAAAAATTATTTTTAATTTGCAACCTGATGGAGGTCAGTATAGATGGACTAATAGACCAAGTCCCACACACTGCTAGAAGCCCAAATATTTTTTCAGAGCTAGATGCAGAAAAAAATTATATTCAGTTTGCAACCTGATGGAGGTCAGTATAGATGGACTAATAGAATGATGCTATGCCCAAAAGATTTTACTTCACTAGGTGCAGTAAAAAAATTGGTATTCTATACACAGGTGGTATATCTTGCAACACAGATAGGCTACTCCACTGACTAACACACTCTGCAATAGGCCAAAAAGGATTAGCTTTGCTAGATTCAGCCAAATGCTGTGAAAAAAACTTGCACAGCATTGGCACAGACCTGCCTGGCAAAAACTGATAGGAACTGATGTAACCTAGTCCTGAAAAGGACTCCAATTACAATTAGTCTTTACTCCCACAATCTATCTATTTAAGAGCACAGACCTGCCTGATAAAAGTCGTAGGAAATGCTGTAGCCTAGTCCTTAAAAGGACTGCAATCACAACTATTCCCTACTCCCAAGCTATCTGTATATTTGTGCGAAAATTGGCTTGAAATTAACAAGGTATAGCGCACGCAGCAACAGCGGTGCCGTCTAACACGCAGCTGCAGCAGTTAGAAAATGGTGGCGACGGGGAAAATGGCTTGGTCTTATAGGGCAAGGACATGTGACATACACTGCCAATCACACATGCCCTTGCTTGTGTGAAAAAAAGCACTTCGCTCCGTGTGTGCGCTGCTGATAGGCTGACAGATTGCACCTCCCCACTGCAAATGCGGGAAAGAGAAAAAAAAATGGAGATCTTCATTGTTCCTGCAGAGATCCATCCCCTGCCCCTCCCCCCGCCCCGCTGTACACTCAAACTGCGTATTAACATTAATTTTCATCATTATTGAGAAAAAATCCAGTTATGATTTTGGTGCACGAACAGTTATCGAACATAACCTCGAACAGCCGAATTTTTCTCAAATTGTTCGTGTTCGCCGACCGGCTCGAACACCGCCCAAAATAGCTCGAATTTGAGATTGGCGAACAGTTCGAGTAGAACAACGCTCATCTCTAGTAAGTAGTTTGAACAGCAAACTGCGGTGAATTGCTTAAATGACACACTAATGGAAATTTTTAATGGAGGCCAGAAATGGCAGTATTTTCTGACAACGTATTCTGATCTGTGTGATGGAGAAAACAGAGTTTTGTACACCTGGCCTGTAGGTAAGTAGTTTGAACAGCAAACTGCGGTGAATTGCTCCAATGACACACTAAAGGAAATTTTTAATGGAGGCCAGTAATGGTAGTATTTTCTGACAATGTATTCTGATCCGTGTGATGGAGAAAACAGAGTTTTGTACACCTGGCCTGTATGTAAGTAGTTTGAACAGCAAACTGCGGTGAATTGCTTAAATTGCACACTACAAGAAATTTTTAATGGAGGCCAGAAATGACAGCATTTTCTGACAAATTATATGTGATCCGAGAGACAGAGAAAACAGAGTTTTGTACACCTGGTCTGTAGGTAAGTAGTTTGAACAGCAAACTGGTGTGAATTGCTTCAATGACACACTAAAGGAAATTTTTAATGGAGGCCAGAAATGACAGTATTTTCTGACAACGTATATGTGATCAGTGTTAAGGAGAAAACAGAGTTTTAAACACCTGGCCTGTAGGTAAGTAGTTTGAATAGCACACTGCGGTGAATTGTTTCAATGACTCACTAAATGAAATTTTTAATGGAGGCCAGAAATGACAGTATTTTCTGACAACGTATATGTGATCAGTGTTAAGGAGAAAACAGAGTTTTAAACACCTGGCCTGTAGGTAAGTAGTTTGAATAGCACACTGCGGTGAATTGTTTCAATGACTCACTAAATGAAATTTTTAATGGAGGCCAGAAATGGCAGTATTTTCTGACAACATATATGTGATCCGTGTGACGGGAAAACAGAGTGTTGTACACCTGGCCTGTGGGTAAGTAGTTTGAACAGCAAACTGGGGTGAATTGCTTAAATGACACACTAAAGGAAATTTTTAATGGAGGCCAGAAATGGCAGTATTTTCTGACAACGTATATGTGATCCGTGTTAAGGAGAAAACAGAGTTTTAAACACCTCGCCTGTAGGTAAGTAGTTTGAACAGCAAACTGCAGTGAATTGCTTCAATGACACACTAAAGGAAATTTTTAATGGAGGCCAGAAATGGCAGTATAAACGGACAACGTATTCAGATCCGTGTGATGGAGAAAACAGAGTTGTAAATTCCTGGCCTGTAGCTAAGTAGTTTGAACAGCAAACTGCGGTGAATTGCTTCAATGACACACTAAAGGAAATTTTTAATGGAGGCCAGAAATGGCAGTATTTTCTGACAACGTATATGTGATCAGTGTTAAGGAGAAAACAGAGTTTTAAACACCTGGCCTGTAGGTAAATAGTTTGAACAGCACACTGCGGTCAATTGTTTCAATGACACACTAAAGGAAATTTTTAATAGAGGCCAGTAATGGTAGTATTTTCTGATAACGTATTCTGATCCGTGTGACGGAGAAAACAGAGTTTTGCACACCTGGCCTGTAGGTAAGTAGTTTGAGCAGGAAACTGGGGTGAATTGCTTAAATGACACACTAAAGGAAATTTTTAATGGAGGCCAGAAATGGCAGTATTGTCTGACAATGTATTCTGATCCGTGTGACGGAGAAAACAGAGTTTTGTACACCTGGCCTGTAGGTAAGTAGTTTGAAAAGCAAACTGCGGTGAATTGCTTAAATGACACACTAAAGGAAATTTTTAATGGACGCCAGAAATGGCAGTATTTTCTGACAACGTATATGTGATCAGTGTTAATTAGAAAACAGAGTTTTAAACACCTGGCCTGTAGGTAAGTAGTTTGAACAGCACACTGCGGTGAATTGTTTCAATGACACATTAAATGAAATTTTTAATGGAGGCCAGAAATGGCAGTATTTTCTGACATTGTATTCTGATCCGTGTGACGGAGAAAACAGAGTTTTGTACAACTGGCCGGTAGGTAAGTAGTTTGAACAGCAAACTGCGGTGAATTGTTTCAATGACACACTAAAGGAAATTTTAATGGAGGCCAGTAATGGTAGTATTTTCTGATAACGTATTCTTATCCGTGTGATGGAGAAAACAGAGTTTTGTACACCTGGCCTGTAAGTAAGTAGTTTGAACAGCAAACTGCGGTGAATTGCTTAATTGACACACTAAAGGAAATTTTTAATGGAGGCCAGAAATGACAGTATTTTCTGACAACGTATATGTGATCCGTGTTAAGGGGAAAACAGAGTTTTAAACACTTGGCCTGTAGGTAAGTAGTTTGAACAGCAAACTGCTGTAAATTACTTCAATGACACACTAAAGGAAATTTTTAATGGAGGCCAGAAATGACAGCATTTTCCGACAATGTATATGTGATACGTGTGATGGAGAAAACAGAGTTTTAAACACCTGGCCTGTAGGTAAGTAGTTTGAACGGCAAACTGGTGTGAATTGCTTAAATGACACACTAAAGGAAATTTTTAATGGAGGCCAAAAATGGCAGTATTTTCTGACAACGTATATGTGATCCGTGTGATGGAGACAACAGAGTTTTGTACACATGTCCTGTAGGTAAGTAGATTGAATAGCAAACTGCGTTGAATTGCTTCAATGACACACTAAAGGAAATTTTTAATGGAGGCCAGTAATGGTAGTATTTTCTGATAACGTATTCTGATCCGTATGAAGGAGAAAACAGAGTTTTGCACACCTGGCCTGTTGGTAAGTAGTTTGAGCAGCAAACTGCGGTGAATTGCTTTAATGACACACTAAAGGAAATTTTTAATGGAGGCCAGAAATGGCAGTATTGTCTGACAACGTATTCTTATCCGTGTGACGGAGAAAACAGAGTTTTAAACACCTGGCCTGTAGGTAAGTAGTTTGAACAGCAAACTGCTGTAAATTGCTTCAATGACACACTAAAGGAAATTTTTAATGGAGGCCAGAAATGACAGCATTTTCTGACAACGTATATGTGATACGTGTGATGGAGAAAACAGAGTTTTAAACACCTGGCCTGTAGGTATGTAGTTTGAACATCAAACTGGTGTGAATTGCTTAAATGACACACTAAATAAATTTTTAATGGAGGCCAAAAATGGCAGTATTTTCTGACAACGTATATGTGATCCATGTGATGGAGAAAACAGAGTTTTGTACACCTGGCCTGTAGGTAAGTAGATTGAACAGCAAACTGCGGTGAATTGCTTCAATGACACACTAAAGGAAATTTTTAATGGAGGCCAGAAATGGCAGTATTTTCTGACAACGTATATGTGATCCGTGTGATGGCGAAAACAGAGTTTTAAATACCTGGCCTGTAGCTAAGTAGTTTGAACAGCAAACTGGTGTGAATTGCTTCAATGACACACTACAGGAAATTTTTAATGGAGGCCTGAAATGGCAATATTTTCTGACAACTTATATGTGATGCGTGTGATGGAGAAAACAGAGTTTTAAACACCTGGTCTGTAGGTAAGTAGTTTGAACAGCAAACTGGTGTGAATTGCTTCAATGACACACTAAAGGAAATTTTTAATGGAGGCCAAAAATGGCAGTATAAGCGGACAACGTATTCTGATCCGTGTTCTGGAGAAAACAGAGTTGTAAATTCCTGGCCTGTAGCTAAGTAGTTTGAACAGCAAACTGCGGTGAATTGCTTCAATGACACACTAAAGGAAATTTTTAATGGAGGCCAGAAATGACAGTATTTTCTGACAACGTATATGTGATCAGTGTTAAGGAGAAAACAGAGTTTTAAACACCTGGCCTGTAGGTAAGTAGTTTGAATAGCACACTGCGGTGAATTGTTTCAATGACTCACTAAATGAAATTTTTAATGGAGGCCAGAAATGACAGTATTTTCTGACAACGTATATGTGATCAGTGTTAAGGAGAAAACAGAGTTTTAAACACCTGGCCTGTAGGTAAGTAGTTTGAATAGCACACTGCGGTGAATTGTTTCAATGACTCACTAAATGAAATTTTTAATGGAGGCCAGAAATGGCAGTATTTTCTGACAACATATATGTGATCCGTGTGACGGGAAAACAGAGTGTTGTACACCTGGCCTGTGGGTAAGTAGTTTGAACAGCAAACTGGGGTGAATTGCTTAAATGACACACTAAAGGAAATTTTTAATGGAGGCCAGAAATGGCAGTATTTTCTGACAACGTATATGTGATCCGTGTTAAGGAGAAAACAGAGTTTTAAACACCTCGCCTGTAGGTAAGTAGTTTGAACAGCAAACTGCAGTGAATTGCTTCAATGACACACTAAAGGAAATTTTTAATGGAGGCCAGAAATGGCAGTATTTTCTAACAAAGTATATGTGATCCGAGAGACGCAGAAAACAGAGTTTTGTACACCTGGCCTGTAGGTAAGTAGTTTGAACAGCAAACTGCGGTGAATTGCTTCAATGACACACTAAAGGAAATTTTTAATGGAGTCCAGAAATGGCAGTATTTTCTGACAACTTATATGTGATGCGTGTGATGGAGAAAACAGAGTTTTAAACAACTGGTCTGTAGGTAAGTAGTTTGAACAGCAAACTGCGGTGTATTGCTTAAATGACACACTAAAGGAAATTTTTAATGGAGGCCAGAAATGACAGTATTTTCTGACAACGTATATGTGATCCGTGTTAAGGAGAAAACAGAGTTTTAAACACCTGGCCTGTAGGTAAGTAGTTTGAACAGCAAACTGCTGTAAATCGCTTCAATGACACACTAAAGGAAATTTTTAATGGAGGCCAGAAATGACAGCATTTTCTGACAACGTATATGTGATACGTGTGATGGAGAAAACAGAGTTTTAAACACCTGGCCTGTAGGTAAGTAGTTTGAACAGCAAACTGGTGTGAATTGCTTAAATGACACACTAAAGGAAATTTTTAACGGAGGCCAGAAATGGCAGTATTTTCTGACAACGTATTCTGATCCGTGTGATGGAGAAAACAGAGTTTTGTACACCTGGCCTGTAGGTAAGTAGTTTGAACTTCAAACTGGTGTGAATTGCTTCAATGACACACTACAGGAAATTTTTAATGGAGGCCAGAAATGGCAGTATTTCTGACAACGTATATGTGATCCGTGTGATGGAGAAAACAGAGTTTTAAATACCTGGCCTGTAGCTAAGTTGTTTGAACTTCAAACTGGTGTGAATTGCTTCAATGACACACTACAGGAAATTTTTAATGGAGGCCTGAAATGGCAGTTTTTTCTGACAAGTTATATGTGATGCGTGTGATGGAGAAAACAGAGTTTTAAACACCTGGTCTGTAGGTAAGTAGTTTGAACAGCAAACTGGTGTGAATTGCTTCAATGACACACTAAAGGAAATTTTTAATGGAGGCCAAAAATGGCAGTATAAGCGGACAACGTATTCTGATCCGTGTGATTGAGAAAACATAGTTGTAAATTCCTGGCCTGTAGCTAAGTAGTTTGAACAACAAACTGCGGTGAATTGCTTCAATGACACACTAAAGGAAATTTTTAATGGAGGCCAGAAAAGGCAGTATTTTCTGACAACGTATATGTGATCAGTGTTAAGGAGAAAACAGAGCTTTAAACACCTGGCCTGTAGGTAAGTAGTTTGAACAGCACACTGCGGTGAATTGTTTCAATGACTCACTAAATGAAATTTTTAATGGAGGCCAGAAATGGCAGTATTTTCTGACATTGTATAGTGATCCGTGTGACGGAGAAAACAGAGTTTTGCACACCTGGCCTGTAGGTAAGTAGTTTGAGCAGCAAACTGCGGTGAATTGCTTAAATGACACACTAAAGGAAATTTTTAATGGAGGCCAGAAATGGCAGTATTGTCTGACAACGTATTCTTTTCCATGTGACGGAGAAAACAGAGTTTTGTACACCTGGCCTGTAGGCAAGTAGTTTGAACAGCAAACACCGGTGAATTGCTTAAATGACACACTAAAGAAAATTTTTAATGGAGGCAAGAAATGACAGTATATTCTGACAATGTATATGTGATCCGTGTTAAGGAGAAAACAGAGTTTTAAACACCTGGCCTGTAGGTAAGTAGTTTGAACAGCAAACTGGTGTGAATTGCTTAAATGACACACTAAAGGAAATTTTTAATGGAGGCCAAAAATGGCAGTATTTTCTGACAACGTATATGTGATCCGTGTGACGGAGAAAACAGAGTTTTGTACACCTGGCCTGTAGGTAAGTAGTTTGAATAGCACACTGCGGTGAATTGTTTCAATGACTCACTAAATGAAATTTTTAATGGAGGCCAGAAATGGCAGTATTTTCTGACAACATATATGTGATCCGTGTGACGGGAAAACAGAGTGTTGTACACCTGGCCTGTGGGTAAGTAGTTTGAACAGCAAACTGGGGTGAATTGCTTAAATGACACACTAAAGGAAATTTTTAATGGAGGCCAGAAATGGCAGTATTTTCTGACAACGTATATGTGATCCGTGTTAAGGAGAAAACAGAGTTTTAAACACCTCGCCTGTAGGTAAGTAGTTTGAACAGCAAACTGCAGTGAATTGCTTCAATGACACACTAAAGGAAATTTTTAATGGAGGCCAGAAATGGCAGTATTTTCTAACAAAGTATATGTGATCCGAGAGACGCAGAAAACAGAGTTTTGTACACCTGGCCTGTAGGTAAGTAGTTTGAACAGCAAACTGCGGTGAATTGCTTCAATGACACACTAAAGGAAATTTTTAATGGAGTCCAGAAATGGCAGTATTTTCTGACAACTTATATGTGATGCGTGTGATGGAGAAAACAGAGTTTTAAACAACTGGTCTGTAGGTAAGTAGTTTGAACAGCAAACTGCGGTGTATTGCTTAAATGACACACTAAAGGAAATTTTTAATGGAGGCCAGAAATGACAGTATTTTCTGACAACGTATATGTGATCCGTGTTAAGGAGAAAACAGAGTTTTAAACACCTGGCCTGTAGGTAAGTAGTTTGAACAGCAAACTGCTGTAAATCGCTTCAATGACACACTAAAGGAAATTTTTAATGGAGGCCAGAAATGACAGCATTTTCTGACAACGTATATGTGATACGTGTGATGGAGAAAACAGAGTTTTAAACACCTGGCCTGTAGGTAAGTAGTTTGAACAGCAAACTGGTGTGAATTGCTTAAATGACACACTAAAGGAAATTTTTAACGGAGGCCAGAAATGGCAGTATTTTCTGACAACGTATTCTGATCCGTGTGATGGAGAAAACAGAGTTTTGTACACCTGGCCTGTAGTTAAGTAGTTTGAACAGCAAACTGCGGTGAATTGCTTAAATGACACACTAAAGGAAATTTTTAATGGACGCCAGAAATAGCAGTATTTTCTGACAATGTTTTCTGATCCGTGTGACGGAGAAAACAGAGTTTTGTACACCTGGCCTGTAGGTAAGTAGTTTGAACTTCAAACTGGTGTGAATTGCTTCAATGACACACTACAGGAAATTTTTAATGGAGGCCAGAAATGGCAGTATTTCTGACAACGTATATGTGATCCGTGTGATGGAGAAAACAGAGTTTTAAATACCTGGCCTGTAGCTAAGTTGTTTGAACTTCAAACTGGTGTGAATTGCTTCAATGACACACTACAGGAAATTTTTAATGGAGGCCTGAAATGGCAGTTTTTTCTGACAAGTTATATGTGATGCGTGTGATGGAGAAAACAGAGTTTTAAACACCTGGTCTGTAGGTAAGTAGTTTGAACAGCAAACTGGTGTGAATTGCTTCAATGACACACTAAAGGAAATTTTTAATGGAGGCCAAAAATGGCAGTATAAGCGGACAACGTATTCTGATCCGTGTGATTGAGAAAACATAGTTGTAAATTCCTGGCCTGTAGCTAAGTAGTTTGAACAACAAACTGCGGTGAATTGCTTCAATGACACACTAAAGGAAATTTTTAATGGAGGCCAGAAAAGGCAGTATTTTCTGACAACGTATATGTGATCAGTGTTAAGGAGAAAACAGAGCTTTAAACACCTGGCCTGTAGGTAAGTAGTTTGAACAGCACACTGCGGTGAATTGTTTCAATGACTCACTAAATGAAATTTTTAATGGAGGCCAGAAATGGCAGTATTTTCTGACATTGTATAGTGATCCGTGTGACGGAGAAAACAGAGTTTTGCACACCTGGCCTGTAGGTAAGTAGTTTGAGCAGCAAACTGCGGTGAATTGCTTAAATGACACACTAAAGGAAATTTTTAATGGAGGCCAGAAATGGCAGTATTGTCTGACAACGTATTCTTTTCCATGTGACGGAGAAAACAGAGTTTTGTACACCTGGCCTGTAGGCAAGTAGTTTGAACAGCAAACACCGGTGAATTGCTTAAATGACACACTAAAGAAAATTTTTAATGGAGGCAAGAAATGACAGTATATTCTGACAATGTATATGTGATCCGTGTTAAGGAGAAAACAGAGTTTTAAACACCTGGCCTGTAGGTAAGTAGTTTGAACAGCAAACTGGTGTGAATTGCTTAAATGACACACTAAAGGAAATTTTTAATGGAGGCCAAAAATGGCAGTATTTTCTGACAACGTATATGTGATCCGTGTGACGGAGAAAACAGAGTTTTGTACACCTGGCCTGTAGGTAAGTAGTTTGAACAGCAAACTGGGGTGAATTGCTTAAATGACACACTAAAGGAAATTTTTAATGGAGGCCAGAAATGGCAGTATTTTCTGACAACGTATATGTGACCGTGTTAAGGAGAAAACAGAGTTTTAAACACCTCGCCTGTAGGTAAGTAGTTTGAACAGCAAAGTGCAGTGAATTGTTTCAATGACACACTAAAGGAAATTTTTAATGGAGGCCAGTAATGGTAGTCTTTTCTGACAACGTATTCCAATCCGTGTGATGGAGAAAACAGAGTTTTGTACACCTGGCCTGTAGGTAAGTAGTTTGAACAGCAAACTGTGGTGAATTGCTTCAATGACACACTGAATGAAATTGTTAATGGAGGCCAAAAATGACAGTATTTTCTGACAACGTATGTGTGATACGTGTGATGGAGAAAACAGAGTTTTAAACACCTGGCCTGTAGGTAAGTAGTTTGAACAGCAAACTGGTGTGAATTGCTTAAATGACACACTAAAGGAAATTTTCAATGGAGGCCAAAAATGGCAGTATTTTCTGACCACGTATATGTGATCCGTGTGACGGAGAAAACAGAGTTTTGTACACCTGGCCTGTAGGTAAGTAGTTTGAACAGCAAACTGGGGTGAATTGCTTAAATGACACACTAAAGGAAATTTTTAATGGAGGCCAGAAATGGCAGTATTTTCTGACAACGTATATGTGACCGTGTTAAGGAGAAAACAGAGTTTTAAACACCTCGCCTGTAGGTAAGTAGTTTGAACAGCAAACTGCAGTGAATTGTTTCAATAACACACTAAAGGAAATTTTTAATGGAGGCCAGTAATGGTAGTATTTTCTGACAACGTATTCCGATCCGTGTGATGGAGAAAACAGAGTTTTGTACACCTGGCCTGTAGGTAAGTAGTTTGAACAGCAAACTGCGGTGAATTGCTTAAATGACACACTAAAGGAAATTTTTAATGGAGGCCAGAAATAGCAATATTTTCTCAAAACGTATTGTGAGCCGTGTGACGGAGAAAACAGAGTTTTGTAAACCTGGCCTGCAGGTAAGTAGTTGAACAGCAAACTGTGGTGAATTGCTTCAATGACACACTGAATGAAATTGTTAATGGAGGCCAGAAATGGCAGTATTTTCTGACAATGTATTCTGATCCGTGTGATGGAGAAAAGAGTTATATGCACCTGTCCTGTAGGTAATTAGTTTGAACAGCAAACTGCGGTGAATTGCTCCAATGACACACTAAAGGAAATTTTAATGGAGGCCAGTAATGGTAGTATTTTCTGACAACGTATTCTGATCCGCGTGACAGAGAAAACAGAGTTTTGACACCTGGCCTGTAGGTAAGTAGTTTGAACAGCAAACTCAGGTGAATTGCTTCAATGACACACTAAAGGAAATTTTTAATGGAGGCCAGAAATGGCAGTGTTTTCTGACAACGTATATGTGATCAGTGTTAAGGAAAAACAGAGTTTTAAACACCTGGCCTGTAGGTAAGTAGTTTGAACAGAACACTGCGGTGAATTGTTTCAATGACACACTAAATGACATTTTTAATGGAGGACAGAAATGGCATTATTTCCTGACAATGTATTCTGATAAGTGTCATGGAGAAAACAGAGTTTTGTTCAACTGGCCTGTAGGTAAGTAGTTTGAGCAGCAAACTGCGGTGAATTGCTTAAATGACACACTAAAGGAAATTTTTAATCGAGGCCAGAAATGGCAGTATTGTCTGACAACGTATTCTGATCCGTGTGACGGAGAAAACAGAGTTTTGTACACCTGGCCTGTAGGTAAGTAGTTTGAACAGCAAACTGCGGTGAATTGCTTAATTGACACACTAAAGGAAATTTTTAATGGAGGCCAGAAATGACAGTATTTTCTGACAACGTATATGTGATCCGTGTTAAGGAGAAAACAGAGTTTTAAACACCTGGCCTGTAGGTAAGTAGTTTGAACAGCAAACTGCTGTAAATTGCTTCAATGACACACTAAAGGAAATTTTTAATGGAGGCCAGAAATGACAGCATTTTCTGACAACGTATATGTGATACGTGTGATGGAGAAAACAGAATTTTAAACACCTGACCTGTAGGTAAGTAGTTTGAACAGCAAACTGGTGTGAATTGCTTAAATGACACACTAAAGGAAATTTTTAATGGAGGCCAAAAATGGCAGTATTTTCTGACAACGTATATGTGATCCGTGTGATCGAGAAAACAGAGTGTTGTACACCTGGCCTGTGGGTAAGTAGTTTGAACAGCAAACTGCGGTGAAATGATTAAATGACACACTAGAGGAAATTTTTAATGGAGGCCAGAAATGACAGTATTTTCTGACAACGTATATGTGATCCGTGTTAAGGAGAAAACAGAGTTTTAAACACCTGGCCTGTAGGTAAGTAGTTTGAGCAGCAAACTGCTGTGATTTGCTTAAAAGACACACGAAAGGAAATTTTTAATGGAGGCCAGAAATGGCAGTATTTTCTGACAACGTATTCTGATCCGTGTGATGGAGAAAGCAGAGTTTTAAACACCTGGTCTGTAGGTAAGTTTTTTGAATAGCAAACCGCTGTAAATTGCTTCAATGACACACTAAAGGAAATTTTTAATGGAGGCCAGAAATGACAGTATTTTCTGACAACGTATATGTGATACGTGTGATGGAGCAAACAGAGTTTTAAATGCCTGGCCTGTAGCTAAGTAGTTTGAACAGCAAACTGGTGTGAATTGCTTCAATAACACAATACAGGAAATTTTTAATGGAGGCCAGAAATGGCAGTATTTTCTGATAACTTATATGTGATGCGTGTGATGGAGAAAGCAGAGATTTGTACACCTGGCCTGTAGGTAATTAGTTTGAACAGCAAACTGCGGTGAATTGCTTCAGTGACACACTAAAGGAAATTTTTAATGGAGGCCAGAAATTACAGTATTTTCTGACAACGTATTCTGATCCATGTGATGGAGAAAACAGAGTTTTGTACACCTGGCCTGTAGGTAAGTAGTTTGAACAGCAAACTGTGGTGAATTGCTTAAATGACACACTAAAGGAAATTTTTAATGGAGGCCAGAAATGGCAGTATTTTCTGACAACGTATATGTGATCCGTGTTAAGGAGAAAACAGAGTTTTAAACACGGGGCCTGTAGGTAAGTAGTTTGAACAGCAAACTGCGGTGAATTGCTTCAATGATACACTAAAGGAAATTTTTAATGGAGGCCAGAAATGGCAGTATTTTCTGACAACATATTCTGATCCGTGTGATGGAGAAAACAGAGTTTTGTACACCTAGCCTGCAGGTAAGTAGTTTGAGCAGCAAACTGCTGTGATTTGCTTAAAAGACACACGAAAGGAAATTTTTAATGGAGGCCAGAAATGGCAGTATTTTCTGACAACGTATTCTGATCCGTGTGATGGAGAAAGCAGAGTTTTGTACACCTGGCAGGGAGGTAAGTAGTTTGAACAGCAAACTGTGGTGAATTGCTTAAATGACACACTAAAGGAAATTTTTAATGTAGGCCAGAAATGGCAGTATTTTCTGACAATGTATTGTGATCCGTGTGACGGAGTAAACAGAAGTTTGTACACCTGGCCGGTAGGTAAGTAGTTTGAACAGCAAACTCCGGTGAATTGCTTCAATGACACACTAAAGGAAATTTTTAATGGAGGCCAGAAATAGCAGTATTTTCTCACAACGTATTGTGAGCCGTGTCAAGGAGAAAACAGAGTTTTGTACACCTGGCCTGTAGGTAAGTAGTTTGAACAGCAAACTCAGGTGAATTGCTTCAATGACACACTAAAGGAAATTTTTAATGGAGGCCAGAAATGGCAGTATTTTCTGACAACGTATATGTGATCCGTGTGACGGAGAAAACAGAGTTTTGTATACCTGGCCTGTAGGTAAGTAGTTTGAACAGCAAACTGCGGTGAATTGCTTCAATGACACACTAATGGAAATTTTTAATGGAGGCCAGAAATGACAGTATTTTCTGACAACGTATATGTGATCCGTGTGATGGAGAAAACAGAGTTTTAAATACCTGGCCTGTAGCTATGTAGTTTGAACAGCAAACTGGTGTGAATTGCTTCAATGACACACTACAGGAAATTTTTAATGCAGGCCAGAAATGGCAGTATTTTCTGACAACTTATATGAGATGCGTGTGATGGAGAAAACAGAGTTTTAACACCTGGCCTGTAGGTAAGTAGTTTGAACAGCAAACTGGTGTGAATTGCTTAAATGACACACTTAAGGAAATTTTTAATGGAGGCCAAAAATGGCAGTATTTTCTGACAACGTATTTGCGATCCGTGTTAAGGAGAAAACAGAGTTGTAAATACCTGGCCTGTAGCTAAGTAGTTTGAACAGCAAACTGGTGTGAATTGCTTCAATGACACACTAAAGTAAATTTTTCATGGAGGCCAAAAATGGCAGTATTTTCTGACAACGTATATGTGATCCGTGTGATGGACAAAACAGAGTTTTGTACACCTGGCCTGTAGGTAAGTAGTTTGAACAGCAAACTCCGCTGAATTGATTCAATGACACACTAAAAGAAATTTTTAATGGAGACCAGAAATAGCAGTATTTTCTGACAACGTATATGTGATCCGTGTGATGGAGAAAACAGAGTTTTAAATACCTGGCCTGTAGGTAAGTAGTTTGAACAGCATACTGGTGTGAATTGCTTCAATGACACACTAAAGTAAATTTTTCATGGAAGCCAAAAATGGCAGTATTTTCTGACAACGTATATGTGATCTGTGTGACGGACAAAACAGAGATTTGTACACCTGGCCTGTAGGTAAGTAGTTTGAACAGCAAACAGCGGTGAATTGCTTCAATGACACACTAAATTAAATTTTTAACGGAGGCCAGAAATGTCAGTATTTTCTGACAACGTATATGTGTTCTGAGTTAAGGAGAAAACAGAGTTTTAAACACCTGGCCTGTAGGTAAGTAGTTTGAACAGCAAACTGCTGTAAATTTCTTCAATTACACACTAAAGGAAATTTTTAATGGAGGCCAGAAATGGCAGTATTTTCTGACAATGTATTCTGATCCATGTGACAGAGAAAACAGAGTTTTGTACACCTGGCCTGTAGGTAAGTAATTTGAACAGAAAACTCCGGTGAATTGCTTCAATGACACACTAAAGGAAATTTTTAATGGAGGCCAGAAATAGCAGTATTTTCTTACAACGTATTGTGAGCCGTGTGACGGAGAAAACAGAGTTTTGTACACCTGGCCTGTAGGTAAGTAGTTTGAGCAGCAAACTGCGGTGAATTGCTTCAATGACACACAAAAGGAAATTTTTAATGGAGGCCAGAAATGGCAGTATTTTCTGACAACGTATATGTGATCCGTGTGATGGAGAAAACAGAGTTTTAAATACCTGGCCTGTAGGTAAGTAGTTTGAACAGCATACTGGTGTGAATTGCTTCAATGACACACTAAAGTAAATTTTTCATGGAGGCCAAAAATGGCAGTATTTTCTGACAACGTATATGTGATCTGTGTGACGGACAAAACAGAGTTTTGTACACCTGGCCTGTAGGTAAGTAGTTTGAACAGCAAACTGGTGTGAATTGCTTCACTGACACACTACAGGAAATTTTTAATGGAGGCCAGAAATTGCCGTTTTTTCTGACAACTTATATGTGATGCGTGTGATGGAGAAAACAGAGTTTTAAACATCTGGAATGTAGGTTAGTAGTTTGAACAGCAAACTGGTGTGAATTGCTTCAATGACACACTAAATGAAATTTTTAATGGAGGCCAGAAATGGCAGTATTTTCTGACAACGTATTCTGATCCGTGTGACGGAGAAAACAGAGTATTGTACAACTGGCCTGTAGGTGCGTAGTTTGAACAGCAAACTGCGGTGAATTGTTTCAATGACACACTAAAATAAATTTTTAATGGAGGCCAGTAATGCAGTATTTTCTGACATCGTATTCTGATCCGTGTGACGGGAAAACAGAGATTTGTACACCTGGCCTGTAGGTAAGTAGTTTGAACAGCAAACAGCGGTGAATTGCTTCAATGACACACTAAATTAAATTTTTAACGGAGGCCAGAAATGTCAGTATTTTCTGACAACGTATATGTGTTCTGAGTTAAGGAGAAAACAGAGTTTTAAACACCTGGCCTGTAGGTAAGTAGTTTGAACAGCAAACTGCTGTAAATTTCTTCAATTACACACTAAAGGAAATTTTTAATGGAGGCCAGAAATGACAGTATTTTCTGACAATGTATATGTGATCCGTGTGATGGAGAAAACAGAGTTTTAAATACCTGGCCTGTAGCTAAGTAGTTTGAACAGCAAACTGGTGTGAATTGCTTCAATGACACACTACAGGAAATTTTTAATGGAGGCCAGAAATGGCAGTATTTTCTGACAATGTATTCTGATCCATGTGACAGAGAAAACAGAGTTTTGTACACCTGGCCTGTAGGTAAGTAGTTTGAACAGCAAACTGCGGTGAATTGCTTCAATGACACACTAAAGGAAATTTTTAATGGAGGCCAGAAATGGCAGTATTTTCTCACAACGTATATGTGATCCGTGTGATGGAGAAAACAAAGTTTTAAATACCTGGCCTGTAGCTAAGTAGTTTGAACAGCAAACTGGTGTGAATTGCTTCAATGACACACTACAGGAAATTTTTAATGGAGGCCAGAAACTGCAGTTTTTTCTGACAACTTATATGTGATCCGTGTGATGGAGAAAAGAGAGTTTTTTACACCTGGCCTGTATATAAGTAGTTTGAACAGCAAACTGGTGTGAATTGCTTAAATGACACACTAAAGGAAATTTTTAATGGAGGCCAGAAATGGCAGTATTTTCTGACAATGTATTCTGATCCATGTGACTGAGAAAACAGAGTTTTGTACACCTGGCCTGTAGGTAAGTAGTTTCAACAGCAAACTGCGGTGAATTGCTTCAATGACACACTAAAGGAAATTTTTAATGGAGGCCAGAAATGGCAGTATTTTCTGACAACGTATTCTAATCCGTGTGATTTAGAAAACAGTGTTTTGTACACCTGGCCTGTAGGTAAGTAGCTTGAACAGCAAACTGCGGTGAATTGCTTAAATGGCACACTAAAGGAAATTTTTATTGGAGGCCAGAAATTGCAGTATTTTCTGACAATGTATTCTGATCCGTGTGACAGAGAAAACAGAGTTTTGTACACATGGCCTGTAGGTAAGTAGTTTGAACAGCAAACTGCGTTGAATTGCTTCAATGACACACTAAAGGAAATTGTTAATGGAGGCCAGAAATGGCAATATTTTCTGACAACGTATATGTGATCCGTGTGATGGAGAAAACAGAGTTTTAAATACCTGGCCTGTAGGTAAGTAGTTTAAACAGCAAACTGGTGTGAATTGCTTCAATGACACACTAAAGGAAATTTTGAATGGAGGCCAGTAATGGTAGTATTTTCTGACAACGTATTCTGATCCGTGTGATGGAGAAAACAGAGTTTTGTACACCTGGCCTGTATGTAAGTAGTTTGAACAGCAAACTGCGTTGAATTGCTTTAATGACACTCTAAAAGAAATTTTTAATGGAGTCCAAAAATGGCAGTATTTTCTGACAATGTATATGTGATCCGTGTGACGGATAAAACAGAGTTTTAAATACCTGGCCTGTATGTAAGTAATTTGAACAGCAAACTGCGGTGAATTGCTTCAATGACACGCTAAAGGAAATTTTTAATGGAGGCCAGAAATGGCAGTATTTTTTGACAATGTATTCTGAACTGTGTGACGGAGAAAACAGAGTTTTGTACACCTGGCCTGTAGGTAAGTAGTTTGAACAACAAACTGCGGTGAATTGCTTAAATGACACACTAAAGGAAATTTTTAATGGAGGCCAGAAACGGCAGTATTTTCTGACAACGTATATGTGATCCGTGTTAAGGACAAAACAAAGTTTTAAATACCTGGCCTGTAGCTATGTAGTTTGAACAGCAAACTGGTGTGAATGGCTTCACTGACACACTAAAGGAAATTTTTAATGGAGGCCAAAAATGGCAGTATTTTCTGACAATGTATTCTAATCCGTGTGACGGAGAAAACAGAGTTTTAAACACCTGGCCTGTAGGTTAGTAGTTTGAACAGCAAGCTGCTGTAAATTGCTTCAATGACACACTGAAGGAAATTTTTAATGGAGGTCAGAAATGGCAGTATTTCCTGACAACATATATGTGATCCGTGTGATGGACTAAACAGAGTTTTAAATACCTGGCCTGTATGTATGTAGTTTGAACAGCAAACTGCGGTAAATTGCTTAAATGACGCACTAAAGGAAATTTTTCATGGAGGCCAGAAATGGCAGTATTTTCTGACAACGTATTCTGATCCGTGTTAAGCAGAAAACAGAGTTTTGTACACCTGGCCCGTAGGTAAGTAGTTTGAACAGCAAACTGGTGTGAATTGCTTCAATGACACACTTAAGGAAATTTTTAATGGAGGCCAAAAATGGCAGTATTTTCTGACAACGTATTCTGATCCGTGTGATTTAGAAAACAGAGTTTTGTACACGTGGCCTGTAGGTAAGTAGTTTGAACAGCAAACTGCGGAGAATTGCTTAAATGACACAGTAAAGGAAATTTTTATTGGAGGCCAGAAATGGCAGTATTTTCTGACAATGTATTCTGATTCGTGTGACGGAGAAAACAGAGTTTTGTACACCTGGCCTGTAGGTAAGTTGTTTGAACAGCAAACTGCGGTGAATTGCTTAAATGACACACTAAAGGAAATTTTAAATGGAGGCCAGAAATGGCAGTATTTTCTGACAACGTATTCTGATCCGTGTGACGGACAAAACAGAGTTTTGTACACCTGGCCTGTAGGTAAGTAGTTTGAACAGCAAACTGCTTTGAATTGCTTAAATGACACACTAAATGAAATTTTTAATGGAGGCCAGAAATGGCAGTATTTTCTGACAACGTATTTGTGATCCGTGTTAAGGAGAAAACAGAGTTTTAAACACCTGGCCTGTACGTAAGTTGTTTGAACAGCAAACTGCGGTGAATTGTTTCAATGACACACAAAAGGAAATTTTGATTGGAGGCCAGTAATGGTAGTATTTTCTGACAACGTATTCTGATCTGTGTGACGGAGAAAATAGAGTTTTGTACACCTGGCCTGTAGGTAAGTAGTTTGAACAGCAAACTGCAGTGAATTGCTTAAATGACACACTAAAGGATATTTTTAATGGAGGCAAGAAATAGCAATATTTTCTCACAATGTATTGTGAGCCGTGTGATGGAGAAAACAGAGTTTTGTACACCTGGCCTGTAGGTAAGTAGTTGAACAGCAAACTGCGGTGAATTGTTTCAATGACACACTAAAAGAAATTTTTAATGGAGGCCAGAAATGGCAGTATTTTCTCCCAATGTATTCTGATCCGTGTGATGAAGAAACCAGAGTTTTGTACAACTGGCCTGTAGGTACGTAGTTTTAACAGCAAACTGCGGTGAATTGTTTCAATGACACACTAAAAGAAAGTTTTAATGGAGGCCAGTAATGGCAGTATTTTCTGACAATGTATTCTGATCCGTGTGACGGAGAAAACAGAGTTGTAAACACCTGGCCTGTAGGTAAGTAGTTTGAACAGCAAACTGCTGTAAATTTCTTCAATTACACACTAAAGGAAATTTTTAATGGAGGCCAGAAATGACAGTATTTTCTGACAACTTATATTTGATCCGTGTGATGGAGAAAACAGAGTTGTAAATACCTGGCCTGTAGCTAAGTAGTTTGAACAGCAAACTGGTGTGAATTGCTTCAATGACACACTACAGGAAATTTTTAATGGAGGCCTGAAATGGCCGTATTTTCTGACAACTTATATGGGATGCGTGTGATGGACAAAACAGAGTTTTAAACACCTGGCCTGTAGGTAAGTAGTTTGAACAACAAACTGGTGTGAATTGCTTCAATGACACACTAAAGGAAATTTTTCATGGAGGCCAAAAATGGCAGTATTTTCTGACAACGTATATGTGATCCGTGTGACGGACAAAACAGAGTTTTGTACACCTGGCCTGTAGGTAAGTAGTTTGAACAGCAAACTGCGGTGAATTGCTTCAATGACACACTACAGGAAATTTTTAATGGAGGCCAGAAATTGCAGTTTTTTCTGACAACGTATTGTGAGCCGTGTGACGGAGAAAACAGAGTTTTGTACACCTGGCCTGTAGTTAAGTTGTTTGAACAGCAAACTGCGGTGAATTGCTTCAATGACACACTAAATGAAATTTTTAATGGAGGCCAGAAATGGCAGTATTTTCTGACAACGTATATGTGTTCCGAGTTAAGGAGAAAACAGAGTTTTAAACACCTGGCCTGTAGGTAAGTAGTTTGAACAGCAAACTGCTGTAAATTGCTTCAATGACACACTAAAGGAAATTTTTAATGGAGGCCAAAAATGGCAGTATTTTCTGACAACGTATATGTGATCCGTGTGACGGACAAAACAGAGTTTTGTACACCTGGCCTGTAGGTAAGTAGTTTGAACAGAAAACTCCGGTGAATTGCTTCAATGACACACTAAAGGAAATTTTTAATGGAGGCCAGAAATAGCAGGATTTTCTTACAACGTATTGTGAGCCGTGTGACGGAGAAAACAAAGTTTTAAATACCTGGCCTGTAGGTAAGTAGCTTGAACAGCAAACTGCGGTGAATTGCTTCAATGACACACTACAGGAAATTTTTATTGGAGGCCAGAAATGGCAGTATTTTCTGACAATGTATTCTGATCCGTGTGATGGAGAAAACAGAGTTTTGTACACCTGGCCTGTAGGTAAGTAGTTTGAACAGCAAACTGCGGTGAATTGCTTAAATGACACACTAAAGGAAATTTTTAGTGGAGGCCAGAAATGTCAGTATTTTCTGACAACGTATTCTGATCCGTGTGATGGAGAAAACAGAGTTTTAAACACCTGGCCTGTAGGTAAGTAGTTTGAACAGAAAACTGCGGTGAATTTCTTCAATTACACACTAAAGGAAATTTTTAATGGAGGACAGAAATGACAGTATTTTCTGACAACTTATATGTGATCCGTGTGATGGAGAAAACAGAGTTGTAAATACCTGGCCTGTAGCTAAGTAGTTTGAACAGCAAACTGGTGTGAATTGCTTCAATGACACACTACAGGAAATTTTTAATGGAGGCCTGAAATGGCAGTATTTTCTGACAACTTATATGTGATGCGTGTGATGGAGAAAACAGAGTTTTAAACACCTGGCCTGTTGGTAAGTAATTTGAACAGCAAACTGGTGTGAATTGCTTCAATGACACACTAAAGGAAATTTTTAATGGAGGCCAAAAATGGCAGTATTTTCTGACAACGTATATGTGATCCGTGTGACGGACAAAACAGAGTTTTGTACAACTGGCCTGTAGGTAAGTAGTTTGAACAGCAAACTCCGGTGAATTGCTTCAATGACACACTAAAGGAAATTTTTAATGGAGGCCAGAAATAGCAGTATTTTCTCACAACGTATATGTGATCCGTGTGATGGAGAAAACAGAGTTTTAAATACCTGGCCTGTAGCTAAGTAGTTTGAACAGCAAACTGGTGTGAATTGCTTCAATGACACACTACAGGAAATTTTTAATGGAGGCCTGAAATGGCAGTATTTTCTGACAACTTATATGTGATGCGTGTGATGGAGAAAACAGAGTTTTAAACACCTGGCCTGTAGGTAAGTAGTTTGAACAGCAAACTGTGGTGAATAGCTTCAATGACATACTAAATGAAATTTTTAATGGAGGCCAGAAATGGCAGTATTTTCTGACAACGTATATGTGTTCCGAGTTAAGGAGAAAACAGAGTTTTAAACACCTGGCCTGTAGGTAAGTAGTTTGAACAGCAAACTGGTGTGAATTGCTTCAATGACACACTACAGGAAATTTTTAATGGAGGCCTGAAATGGCAGTATTTTCTGACAACTTATATGTGATGCGTGTGATGGAGAAAACAGAGTTTTAAACACCTGGCCTGTAGCTAAGTAGTTTGAACAGCAAACTGCTGTAAATTGCTTCAATGACACACTAAAGGAAATTTTTAATGGAGGCCAAAAATGGCAGTATTTTCTGACAACGTATATGTGATCCGTGTGACGGACAAAACAGAGTTTTTTACACCTGGCCTGTAGGTAAGTAGTTTGAACAGCAAACTGCGGTGAATTGCTTCAATGACACACTAAAGGAAATTTTTAAAGGAGGCCAGAAATAGCAGTATTTTTTGACAACGTATTCTGATCCGTGTGACGGAGAAAACAGAGTTTTGTACACCTGGCCTGTAGGTAAGTAGTTTGAACAGAAAACTCTGGTGAATTGCTTCAATGACACACTAAAGGAAATTTTTAATGGAGGCCAGAAATAGCAGGATTTTCTTACAACGTATTGTGAGCCGTGTGACGGAGAAAACAGAGTTTTGTACACCTGGCCTGTAGGTAAGTAGTTTGAACAGCAAACTGCGGTGAATTGCTTCAATGACACACTAAAGGAAATTTTTAATGGAGGCCAGAAATGGCAATAATTTCTGACAACGTATTCTGATCCGTGTGATGGAGAAAACAAAGTTTTAAATACCTGGCCTGTAGGTAAGTAGCTAAAACAGCAAACTGCGGTGAATTGCTTCAATGACACACTACAGGAAATTTTTATTGGAGGCCAGAAATGGCAGTATTTTCTGACAATGTATTCTGATCCGTGTGACGGAGAAAACAGAGTTTTGTACACCTGGCCTGTAGGTAAGTAGTTTGAACAGCAAACTGCGGTGAATTGCTTAAATTACACACTAAAGGAAATTTTTAGTGGAGGCCAGAAATGTCAGTATTTCTGACAACGTATTCTGATCCGTGTGACGGACAAAACAGAGTTTTGTACACCTGGCCTGTAGGTAAGTAGTTTGAACAGCAAACTGCGGTGAATTGCTTAAATGACACACTACAGGAAATTTTTAATGGAAGCCAGAAATGGCAGTATTTTCTGACAACGTATTTGTGATCCGTGTGATGGAGAAAACAGAATTTTGTACACATGGCCTGTAGGTAAGTAGTTTGAACAGCAAACTCTGGTGAATTGCTTCAATGACACACTAAAGGAAATTTTGAATGGAGGCCAGTAATGGTAGTATTTTCTGACAACGTATTCTGATCCGTGTGATGGAGAAAATAGAGTTATGTACACCTGGCCTGTAGGTAAGTAGTTTGAACAGCAAACTGCGTTGAATTGCTTCAATGACACACTAAAGGAAATTTTTAATAGAGGCCAGAAATGGCAGTATTTTCTGACAACGTATTTGTGATCCGTGTGATGGAGAAAACAGAGTTTTGTACACATGGCCTGTAGGTAAGTAGTTTGAACAGCAAACTGTGGTGAATTGCTTCAATGACACACTAAAGGAAATTTTGAATGGAGGCCAGTAATGGTAGTATTTTCTGACAACGTATTCTGACCGTGTGATGGAGAAAATAGAGTTATGTACACCTGGCCTGTATGTAAGTAGTTTGAACAGCAAACTGCATTGAATTGCTTCAATGACACACTAAAGGAAATTTTTAATGGAGGCCACAATTGACAGTATTTTCTGACAACTTATATGTGATCCGTGTTAAGGAGAAAACAGAGTTTTAAATACCTGGCCTGTAGCTAAGTAGTTTGAAAAGCAAACTGGTGTGAATTGCTTCAATGACACACTATAGGAAATTTTTAATGGAGGCCAGAAATGGCAGTATTTTCTGACAACATATATGTGATCTGTGTTAAGGAGAAAACAGAGTTTTAAACAGCTGGCCTGTAGGTAAGTAGTTTGAACAGCAAACTGCTGTAAATTGCTTCAATGACACACTAAAGGAAATTTTAATGGAGGCCAGAAATGACAGTATTTTCTGACCACGTATATGAGATCCGTGTGACAGAGAAAACAGAGTTTTAAATACCTGGCCTGTATGTAAGTAGTTTGAGCAGCAAACTGCTGTGAATTGCTTCAGTGACACACTAAAGGAAATTTTCAATGGAGGCCAGAAATGGCAGTATTTTCTGACAACGTATTCTGATCTGTGTGACGGAGAAAACAGAGTTTTGTACACCTGGCCTGTAGGTAAGTAGTTTGAACAGCAAACTGCGGTGAATTGCTTAAATGACACACTAAAGGAAATTTTTAATGGAGGCCAGAAGTGGCAGTATTTTCTGACAATGAATCTTGATCCGTGTGACGGAGAAAACAGAGTTTTGTACACCTGGCCTGTAGGTAAGTAGTTTGAACAGCAAACTCCGGTGAATTGCTTAAATGACACACTAAAGGAAATTTTTAATGGAGGCCAGAAATGGCAGTATTTTCTGACAACGTATATGTGATCCGTGTTAAGGATAAATCAGAGTTTTAAACACCTGGCCTGTAGGTAAGTAGTTTGAACAGCAAACTGGTGTGAATGGCTTCACTGACACACTAAAGGAAATTTTTAATGGAGGCCAGAAATGGCAGTATTTCTTGACAATGTATTCTGAACCGTGTGACGGAGAAAACAGAGTTTTGTACACCTGGCCTGTATGTAAGTAGTTTGAACAGCAAACTGCATTGAATTGCTTCAATGACACACTAAACGAAATTTCTAATGGAGGCCAGAAATGGCAGTATTTTCTGACAATGTATATGTGATCCGTGTGACGGAGAAAACAGAGTTTTAAACACCTGGCCTGTAGGTAAGTAGTTTGAACAGCAAACTGCTGTAAATTGCTTCAATGACACACTAAAGGAAATTTTTAATGGAGGCCACAATTGACAGTATTTTCTGACAACGTATATGTGATCCGTGTGATGGAGAAAACAAAGTTTTAAATACCTGGCCTGTAGCTATGTAGTTTGAACAGCAAACTGGTGTGAATGGCTTCACTGACACACTAAAGGAAATTTTTAATGGAGGCCAGAAATGGCAGTATTATCTGACAACTTATATTTGATGCGTGTGATGGAGAAAACAGAGTTTTAACACCTGGCCTGTAGGTAAGTAGTTTGAACAGCAAACTGCGGTGAATTGCTTAAATGACACACTAAAGGAAATTTTTAATGGAGGCCAGAAATGGCAGTATTTTCTGACAATGTATTCTAATCCGTGTGACGGAGAAAACAGAGTTTTGTACACCTGGCCTGTAGGTAAGTAGTTTGAACAGCAAACTCCGGTGAATTGCTTCAATGACACACTAAAGAAAATTTTTAATGGAGGCCAGAAATGGCAGTATTTTCTGACAACATATTCTGATCTGTGTGACGGAGAAAACAGAGTTTTGTACACCTGGCCTGTAGGTAAGTAGTTTGAACAGCAAACTGCGGTGAATTGCTTAAATGACACACTAAAGGAAATTTTTAATGGAGGCCAGAAATGGCAGTATTTTCTGACAATGTATCTTGATCCGTGTGACGGAGAAAACAGAGTTTTGTACACCTGGCCTGTAGGTAAGTAGTTTGAACAGCAAACTCCGGTGAATTGCTTCAATGACACACTAAAGGAAATTTTTAATGGAGGCCAGAAATGGCAGTATTTTCTGACAACATATATGTGATCCGTGTTAAGGAGAAAACAGAGTTTTAAACACCTGGCCTGTAGGTAAGTAGTTTGAACAGCAAGCTGCTGTAAATTGCTTCAATGACACACTGAAGGAAATTTTTAATGGAGGCCAGAAATGGCAGTATTTTCTGACAACATATATGTGATCCGTGTGATGGAGAAAACAGAATTTAAACGCTTGGCCTGTAGGTAAGTAGTTTGATCAGCAAACTGCGGTGAATGCTTCAATGGCACACTATAGGAAATTTTTAATGGAGGCCAGAAATGGCAGTATTTTCTGACAACGTATATGTGATCCGTGTGTTGGGTAAAACAGAGTTTTGAACACCTGGCCTGTAGGTATGTAGTTTGAACAGCAAACTGCGGTGAATTGCTTCAATGGAACACTAAAGTTCATTTTTAATGGAGGCCAGAAATTGCAGTGTTTTCTGACAACGTATATTTGATCCGTGTGACTGAGAATACAGAGTTTTGAACCCCTGGCCTGTAGGCAAGTAGTTTGAACAGCAAACTGCGATGAATTGCTTCAATGGCACACTAAAGTTCATTTTTAATGGAGGCCAGAAATTGCAGTGTTTTCTGACAACGTATATTTGATCCGTGTGACTGAGAAAACAGAGTTTTAAATAGCTGGATTTCTATCGCTCTAATATGGAAAGGACCTGGCTGTATTCTGCAGTGCCAACAAGCAAATGGCACAGAAAAAATGGTGCTCTCTGGATTGCTTTTTAAGCATATAATGAGGATTAAGATCCAAAGAAAGTATTCCTGTCCCCTGAGACCTCGGCCTTTGTATAGAAATATCTAACAGCAGCAGAAGGCAGAATTGGAATGAAGCCTCTTGTGCTATATGCACTGCAGTCTGCTATATACACACCCTGCCTATACACCCTGCCTGCCTGATATCTCTGAAGATGGATTAGTCCTCAGAAGGACTGTTTGTTAAGATGGATATGTGTAATGTACGGTTTTTCTCCCTAAACTACCTAATACACAATCAAATCTGTCCCTGACGCAGCAGCAGCTCTCCCTACACTGTCTGATCCGGAGTGACTGTAATGAGCATGGCGGCGCCAGGTCTGATATATACCTGACGACGCTGTGCGGCCAGCCAATCACTGTAATGCCCACAACCAACATGGTACGGCATTACAGTGCATGGCAGGCAATCCCTGCATGTTCATTGGCTCTCTAAAGAGCGCCAAACATGTAGGGAGGGGACCCGAGTTGGAGCGAGCATGCTTGTTCATTACTAGTTACTCACCCTTCTTCCTATTGCATGGACGATCGCCAAGACTGCCAATCGACATCATGTTTTATACTTGGGTGTCAGAGACTTTCAGAACGTGTCCGGAGTGTGTTCGGAAATGGAAGGAACGGATGGCAGAGGCATACAACATAGCATCCAATGTGGTTACACAAGGACAGAGCAAGAGTAAGGAGTACTATGATCGAAAATGTTATGGAGCAGAATTAGCACCAAGAAGCCGGGTGCTAGTCAAGAATGTACGTGAGAAAGGCGGTACATGAAAACTTTGTTCATACTGGGAAGACAAGGTGTATGTGGTCGTAATGACGAAAGCTGATGACAGCACAGTGTATGAAATCTGATTGGAAATGGGAGACAAGAAAACTAGAATTGGCTCTCGGAATTTACTACTACCATGTGATTATCTCCCACCACAACAAGACTTCCCAGAAGTAGACTGACATCGTCCGAGACTAACTAAGGGACCACCACAGACTGAAGCTCTGGAGTTGGATAGTGACCTTGAAAGTTCTGATGAAGAAGAACACACCATTGTATTTCTCAGACCGGCAAGGAGAGAGATGTACCATCCTCAGGAGAGTGAACTAAGTCCCGAAGCCCCAGAGTTTGTACCAAGGAGTACAGATGAAGTCCAATTCAGATATGATGATTGAACACCGTTCCTTGAAGAGACCGATTGACACTCAGGAGGAGCGAAATTACCACACCGTGTGGAAATAGGCGATACAGGAGAAGTACAGGAACTTACAGAGGCAGCTCTAAGAGCATCTGAGGAAGTACGGGAAATGAGTGCGGGGGAAGAAACTCCTGTGACCGAAGAACTCGAGGTATCTGAGGAACAACCCACCTGGAGAATGTCGACTCGAGAAGTGAGGAGGCCCGTGATGCTGACATATGAGACACTTGGTGAACCAAGTGAAGTGTCAAGGACTGTTGACTGGAAACAGGTATCTCTGCCTACAGACCAGGTAAGCCCACTGGAGTGGTATTCACCACCGAGAGGCGGTATGGAAGATGTTGCCTGGTGGTAAGACTTGTTTTCATGCTTTGATTTTACTTAAAGACTTTGTAGAAACAAAGAACTGTTAAATCCTAGTGAGAGAGCTGGTTGAAGACGTACGAAAAGCTCCAGCTGAAGAGATGCTGATTGTTTTAGTCGTGTTAATTGTTTATTTCTTACAAGCATCCTACTCCTACAAGAAAAAGGTCATAAGAATAGTTTGTTATTTATGAACGTTATACCAATTTGACAATACCAATTTGTATATAAAGTTGTTCAAGTTTCACCACTTTCTCAGAATTGGTCAGATTGAGGACAAGTACGACTTTCAAAAAGGAGGGAAAAGTATGACATGCAGAAGTAGTGCTGTTGCTTCAAAAGAATCCAGCAACTATTAGAAGTAACACAATCACAAAAGACAGGAAGTGTTGTGCTCCAGAAGCATCCAGCAACTAGAGGGGTTAACACAGTCACAGGAGACAGGGAGTGTATAGCAGAGTCTCAGGGGGATTGTGCGGAAGTTGTTTACTGTCTGGCTGGAGCTGAAGAGAAAGGTGGTGTGTGATCTGTATCTCACAGATGGCAAGGGAACAGAATTCAGGGCAGTAGTGAAGCTAAACACAGGTCAGATAGACTCCCTGAGCTAACAGTGCAGAGTATTATTGGGCAGAAAGATGAGAACTGGAAGGAATCGTGTTATAGGGATCATCTCCCTCATCAAACCCTCCCTCCTTCCTTCTCCATGCAGGATAAGAATGCTGTGTACTATTTAGTCCTTGTGAAGGAAAAGCCTGTGGTTGTGTATGCGTAGAAGTGTGCTGCTCAGAGATCTAATCTGTGCTGAATTATGCTACTGAAGAGACTGAATGTTACTGTGCGTGCTTTAATAAGACTGTACTGTAATGAAGATTGTTAATGTAATATCCCTGAATTGCACTGGCTGTGCTTCAGATTAAATTCCACTGTTAAACTGTTGTAAAAGACTCTTGTCAGATGTGTCTGGTCAGCAATTGAATCTATCATGTGCTTGAGAGAAGCTGCAGCCAATGGTCGCCATGAGTAACAGTTCCAAAGAATGCATGTGAGCTGTCTCGCCCCTATCTAAACCTAGTGTCGTGCGCTTAACATACACTACTATTCAAAAGTTTGGGGTCACCCAGACAATTTTGTATTTTCCATGAAAACTCATACTTTTATTTATCAAATGAGTTGCAAAAGAATGCTCCCTTTGCAGCAATTACAGTATTGCAGACCTTTGGCATTCTAGCTGTTAATTTGCAGAGGTAATCTTGAGAAATTTCACCCCATGCTTCCTGAAGCCCCTCCCACAAGTAGGATTGGCTTGATGGGCACTTTTTGAGTATCATACGGTTAACCTGCTCCCACAACAGCTCAATGGGGTTGAGATCTGGTGACTGCGTTGGCCACTCCATTACATTTAGAACACCAATTGCCTGCTTCTTCCCTAAATAGTTCATGCATAATTTGGAGGTGTGCTTTGGGTCATTGTCCTGTTGTAGGATGAAATTTGCTTCAATCAAGCGCTGTCCACAGGGTATGGCATGGCGTTGCAAAATGAAGTTTTAGCCTTCCTTATTCAAAATCCCATTTACCTTGTAAAAATCTCCCACTTTACCAGCACCAGAGCAATCCCAGACCATCACATTACCTCCACTATGCTTGACAAATGGCGTCAGGCACTCTTCCAGCATCTTTTCAGTTGTTCTGCGTCTCACAAATGTTCTTCTGTGTGATCCAAACACCTCAAACTTTGATTCGTCTGTCCATAAAACTTTTTTCCAATCTTCCTCTGTGCAATGTCTGTGTTCTTTTGCCCATATTAATCTTTTTCTTTTATTAGTCAGTCTCAGATAAGGCTTTTTCTTTGCCACTTTGCCCTGAAAGCCAGCATCCCGGAATCGCCTCTTCACTGTAGACGTTGACACTGGAGTTTTGCGTGTACTATTTAATGAAGTTGCCGGTTGAGGAGCTGTGAGGTGTCAATTTCTCAAACTAGAGACTCTAATGTACTTGTCTTGTTGCTCAGTTGTGCAGCAGGGCCTCCCACTTCTTTTTCTACTCTGGTTAGAGCTTGTTTGTGCTCTAATCTGAAGAGAGTAGTACACTCCGTTGTAGGAAATCTTCAGTTTCTTGGCAATTTCTCGCATGGAATACCCTTCAATTCTAAGAACAAGAATAGACTGTCGAGTTTCACATGAAAGTTCTCTTTTTCTGGCCATTTTGAGAGTTTCATAGAACAAACAAATGTAATGCTCCAGATTCTCAACTAGCTCAAAGGAAGGTAAATTTTATAGCTTCTCAAATCAGCCAAACCATTTTCAGCTGGGCTAACATACTTGTGCAAGGGTTTTCTAGGGTTTTCTAAAAATCCATTAGCCTTCTTACACAGTTAGCAAATATAATGTACCATTAAAACACTGGGATGGTGGTTGTTGAAAATGGGCCTCTATACACCTTTGTAGATATTGCAATAAAAACAAGATGTTTGCAGCTAGAATAGTCATTTACCACATTAACAATGTATAGAGTGTATTTCTGATTCATTTAATGTTAGCTTCATTGAAAAAAAATGTGCTTTTCTTTCAAAAATATTGAAATTTCTAAATGACCCCAAACTTTTGAACGGTAGTGTATATGTTGAGAAATACCTATATTAACTATAAACAAGCAAATCTCTCCCTGACTCAGCAGCATCTCTCCCTACTCTGCCTTTTTCCGGGGTAGACTGGGACGAGCATAGCGGCCCCAGGTCTTATATAGACCTGATGATGCTGTGCAGCCAGCCAATCACTGTAATGCCCACAACCAACATGGTTACGGCATTACAGTGCGTAGCAGGCAATCCCTGCATGTTCATTGGCTTTCTAAAGAGCGCCAAACATGCAGGAAGGGGATCCGAATTCCTGACCGAGCAACTCGGAAATACTTGCCGAGCTTGTCAAGCACAGTGATACTTGCTCATCACTAACCACCACATTTAGATCTTTCAGACTGAACCTGAAAACCCATCTCTTCAAGACAGCCTACAGCCTGTCATTACCTCGCTGCCACCTCAACACCACCAGAGCAACTGCAACTCCACAACCTACTGTCTCTTTCCCCATCATCCTGTAGAATGTAAGCCCGCAAGGGCAGGGTCTATAAGACTTACCATGTAATCACCTTGGCAAAGCCTAATGCGGTTCTCCCTCTGATATCTAACAATAACAAACAGGTCATGCTGGAGAACCTTGCACCTACTGCCACTCAGTGTCTTCAGCTCCTTCAGCTCCGCTTTGTTTTAACATATTTATTAATGACCTTGTAGGGGGCATACAGAGTAATATTTCAATATTTGCAGATTACACTAAACTCTGCAGGGTAATCAATACAGAGGAGGACAATTTTATATTACAGGAGGATCTATGTAAACTAGAAGCTTGGGCTGATAAATGGCAAATGAGCTTTAATGGGGATAAATGTAAGGTAATGCACTTTGGCAGAGGAAATAAAATGTATAATTATATGCTTAATTGTAAAACACTGGGCAAAACTGTAACTGAAAAAGACCTGGGTGTGTTGTTGGATGACAAGCTCTCGTTTGGTGGCCAATGTCAGGCAGCTGCTGCAAAGGCAAATAAAATAATGGGATGCATTAAAAGAGGCATAGATGCTCATGAGGAGAACATAATTTTACCTCTATACAAGTCAATAGTGCGAGCACACTTAGAATACTGTGTACAGTTCTGGTCTCCGGTGTATAAGAAAGACATAGCTGAACTAAAGCGGGTGCAGAGAAGAGCGACCAAGGTTATTAGAGGACTGTAGGATCTGCAATACCAAGGCAGGTTATTACACTTGGGGTTATTTACTTTGGAAAAACGAAGACTTAGGGGTGATCTTATTACTAAATGCAAGTATATGAGGGGACAGTACAAAGACCTTTCTACTGATCTTTTTACTCTGAGGCCTGAGACGGGGACAAGGGGGCATCTTCTACGTCTGGAGGAAAGTAGGTTTAATCATAATCACAGACGGAGATTCTTTACTGTAAGAGCAGTGAGACTATGAAACTCTTTGCCGCATGATGTTGTAATGAGTGATTCGCTACTAAAATTTAAGAAGGGCATGAAATACTTTCTTGAAAAGTATAATATTACAGATTATATATACTAGATTCCTTGATAGGGCGTTGATCCAGGGAACTATTCTGATTGTGGTATGGAGTAGGGAAGGAATTTTTTTCCCCAATGTGGAGCTTAGTTTTTGCCACATGTTTTTTTTGCCTTCCTCTGGATCAACATGTTAGGCTATGGGTTGAACTAGATGGACTTAGTCTTCCTTCAACCTAAAACTATGTTACTATGTTTGTGAGAAACTAATGCTTGGGCAGCCACTCCAAATAAATTTCCTGAGGTATCGAAATTGTGTATGGCTTCGCTTCTGGTACTGGGTGCTAATACCAAACCGTGGCATGCCATTCATTGGATATTCATATCTGGTTGTAAACAAGCTCATTCTCACAGAAAAGTAACAGTCAGCTAAGGAGATGGTCGCCTCTATCATCATGAAGAAGTTTGCTTGTTGTCTAGGGGACCAACCACCACTGCTGTCTACCTTGTGAAAATTGTGCTGAAGCTAGCAAGGATTAAGAGGTTACATTGGCAAGTCTGGTTTTTATACTAAAGATCCTGTTTTTTTATAGTTTTATGTGAGCATACAGAGATCATGGTTTCTGCAGCAGCGCTTCTAGGCCCGGGTAGTGGTGGAGAAATTGCTGTACCCTCAGGTTGAGGATGCAAGTGACTCACCCCCAGGGCCATGGGGTACTCGCCAGCCAGGCCTTAAGGCTGATTTTGGGGGAGATCACGGTGGCTGGCCCGGTCTGTGACCCAGGGCGGTCAGTGCAAAAAGGGGATATTTATAGGGGATTTGTCGTGACGCCACCTGTGGTGTCTGGTGAGGATCATCAGCGCTGCGACAGTCCTCTGAGGCAGGTGTTAGGGCAGCTTGAGATTGAATGGCTCCCCACAGGTGGAGCAGGCCTCAAGGCAGTGAAAACGATGCAGGTTGCGCTGGGCGCTGTGGTGCAGGGGGAGCGATGGCGCAGCAGAAGTAACGTACAGAAACAGGGAATTTGCTTCATTACCTTTACTGGTGCTGTTGTTAGGTACGGTCCAGGGTACTCCGGGTGAAGGGCGCACTTTTGGACTTCGCCCCAGTGAGCGGGTATAGGGCCTCCTGATCCGTGTCTGTCTCTGTGTATGTTTCTGGCCAGCCTGCAACTGAGCCTAGACTATGTGTCCTGCTTTTACTTCACCTGTTGCTCAGAAGTAGGACCTCTGGTTGGTAACCACTTTCCCAGGCCGTCGGTGCCTTCTTGGTTTCTTGTCCTGTAGGTGTCTAGCTTCAGGTTTGACATGGACTTGTAGTCCTCCTGGGATTCCGGTTATCCCTACTGGGTGTAAAGGGTCCCTGTAGGCTCGGACCCGGTGTCCGGTTTGTATAACGGGGTGAGCACACTATGCTCTTCTGCCCCCTTAGCTCCACTCTCTTTTTCTCCTCGCCGTCAACCACACTCGGGGCCCTCACTACTTGGCAGCTGATGTGCTGCATCTTCACTGCTCTCTGAGCGTCGGCACGCTCTCTGCTCACTCTGAGTTGTGCTCCTCTCTGAACACTAAACACCAACTAACCGAGCTGCCTGCCTCCACCCTCCCTATATATATCCCTATCAGGCTCCCTCTGCAGGTCTGAGGTGGTAGGTGGAGGTGTATTAATGTAGTGAGGGCCTCTTGTGGAGAAGTCCATCCATGCACCCATCTGGGTTTTGTAGCACCAATGCGCAGCAGGGCGCCACACAAGCCATGTAAGGTATGCGTGTGAGGTTGCCCCAGCATAGGCTTGCACCATTATCGCACACAGCCTTCCCTTGTTCCAGGTTCAGTGCAGACAGTCATTGCTCAAACTCGTCCTGGAGAGCTGTCCACAACTCTTCAGCTGTATGACTGTGATCGCCAAGGCATATTAATTTTAACATTGCCTGATTGCAGTGAGACCTGACTGCGCAGTATGTAGATGGGCGGGGGTTCTCTCTGCACTGTTGGAACATGTGTCTCATTAAAGCAGAGGTTGAGGGCGCAGTTGGAGGCCCTAGAGGAGGTGGAGGAGGCAGAAGCACTGGAGGAAGTGTTAGATATAGAGGTTTGTCCTGCAAGCCTTTGGGATTCCAACATGTGCTGTCTAGTGACACCTTGGTGTCTAGTGATTTAGTTCTCCATCCCCTGGTGTGTAGTAGTTTCCGCCTCAATAGTGAGGCCTCATCGGAGGAGTGTACTTGTATTTAGCAGAGGCGGACAACTGTCCATCCCTAAGTGAGGCAAAAGAGAAAGCTGCCAAAAGCCTCCTAACTACATGTCAAAAACAGGTTCCAAGTGCTGCAGTGGCAGTCAATAGACTATACAGAGTGCTGCCTGGTCAGAAATAAGACCAGGAAGCACATCTCACCCCCTATGTCTTGGTATCCCCAAGATTCAGTTCTAGGACCCCTGCTCTTCTCCATCTATACCTTTGGCCTGGGACAGCTCATAGCTCATAGAGTCTCATGGCTTTCATTATCATCTCTATTCTGATGACACACAGATCTACCTCTCTGGACCTGATATCACCTCCTTGCTAATCATAATCCCACAAAGTGTGTCCACTATTTCATCTTCCTTCTCTGCTAGATTTATAAAACTTAACATGGATAAAACCAAATTCATCATCTTTCCACCATCTCATTCATCCCCCCAACTGACCTATCCATCAAAGTGAATGACTGCCCACTCTCCCCAGTCCCGCAATCTTGACTCTGATCTGTCCTTAAAACGTCAGATACAAGCCCTTTCCACTTGCTGCTGACTCCAACTCTAAAGTATCTCGGGGATCTGCACATTCCTCAACCATGAATGTACAAAAACACCAATATACGCCCTCATCATCTCTCACCTTAACTACTGAAAGTTCCTGCTCTGAGGCCTCCCTTCTGACACCCTTGCACCCCTCCAATCTATCCTAAACTGTGCTGGCCGATTAATCCACCTGTCACCCCGCTATTCCCAGGCTTCTTCCTGCTGTCAATCTCTGCGCTGGCTCCCTGTTGCCCAGAGACTCCAGTTGAAAAACCTAACTTTGGCATACCAAGTCATCGAAGACCTGTCTCCTCCATACATCTGTGACCTAGTCTCCATGTACTTACCTGCACACAACCTCCCATCCTTCTAAGATCTCCTTCTCTACTTCCCTCTTATCTCTTCTTGCCACAATCACATACAAGATTTGTCCCGTTCATCTCCCCTACTGTGTAACTCTGTACCCCAACACATCATACTCTCGCCTACCGTGGAAACTTTGAAAAGGAAGCTGAAGACCAACTTTTGACAAGCGTACAATCTGCGGTAACCCTCGCTCCAGCATACCGCTGCATGGCCAGCTGTACTCTGACCTACTGTATTCTCACTCATCCCTTGTAGATTGTTTGTGCGCCCTCGCAGGCAGGGTCATCTCTCCTCTTGTACCAATGGGTTAAACCTTTTCATATGTAAAGCACCACAGAATAAATATCGCTGTATTAATAATTATAGTACTTGTACTCTGAGTCAATTGATGGCACTTTCCTGGTGTCTGCCCCTAATTTGATGTGTTTTGGCAGCGTATATGCATTTGTATTTGCCCCCCATTGAATTCAATGGTGTTCGGCAAAGTTTGGCGAATATTTGAAGAATAAATCGGCGAATATTGCAAATGTGACGATCGTAATCCGAACCAAACATTGATTCATTCGCTCATCTCTATTTAATACCACCGCAATGTAACACAAAGCAAGTAAAAGTGTATGGATGACAAATTTAATCTATGGATGACAAATTCAATTCAGAAAAAAATTTGAAAGCTTTTTTGGAGTATTATATACCACTGAAATTTAACACAAAGCACATAATACTCTATGGATGACTAATTGAATCCAGAAAAAAATTTAAACGCATTTTTGGAGTATTGTATACCACAGAAATGTAACACAAAGCACTTAATACTCTATGCATGATTAAATGGTTATTTTTTCACCCCAAAAAATGAATGCGGTCACTTGCAGATGATATATATTTAGTAATGGTCTGCAAAGCAATAAGCTCTGTCCAGAGGTTATATCCTGCCACTCTCACTGCGACTGCAACTGTCCCTCGCTAGGTTAAATGCAGAATGTATCTGATATTAACAGCAAAGCACAAGATTAGCCCTTAGAAGGACTGCTACTATGATGTTTCAGCATCAGCACCAGTATAAGCACTAGAAGACTCTGATTTGTTAAACTGTGCACACACAGGTCTGGACAATCATTCTCTCCCCCTAATAAGAACTGTTCCTGAGCTGTACAATGGAGTCAGTGTGCAAAGCGTGGTGGCACCTGTTCTTTTGTAACCCCTGATGAAGTAATATGGCCAGCCAATCACAATACTGCCGCTACCAAGATGGTTAAGGCATTACAGTGACTGGCAGGCAATCCTTGCATGTTTATTGGCTGTGTAACAGGCGCCAAACATACGGAGTAACATAGTAACATATTAACTAGAGATGAGCGTTGTTCGACTCGAACTGTTCGCCAGTCTCAAATTCGAGCTGTTTTGGGCGGTGTTCGAGCCGTTCGGCGAACACGAACGATTTGAAAAAAATTCGGCTGTTCGAGGTTATGTTCGATAACTGTTCATGCACCAAAATCATAACTGGATTTTTTCTCAGTAATGCTGAAAATTAATGTTAATACGCAGTTTGAGTGTACAGTGGGGCGGGGGGAGGGGCAGGGGATGGATCTCTGCAGGAATAATGAAGATCTCCATTTTTTTTTCTCTTTCCCGCATTTACAGTGGGGAGGTGCAATCTGTCAGCCTATCAGCAGCGCACACACGGAGCGAAGTGCTTTTTTTCACACAAGCAAGGGCATGTGTCATTGGCAGTGTATGTCACATGTCCATGCCCTATAAGACCCAGCCATTTTCCCCGTCGCCACCATTTTCTCACTGCTGCAGCTGCATGTTAGACGGCACCGCTTTTGCTGTGTGCGCTATACCTTGTTAATTTAAAGCCAATTTTCGCACAAATCTACAGATAGCTTGGGAGTAGGGAATAGTTGTGATGGCAGTCCTTTTAAGGACTAGGTTACAGCGTTTCCTACGACTTTTATCAGGCAGGTCTGTGCTCTTAAATAGATAGGTTGGGAGTAAAGACTAATTGTAATTGCAGTCCTTTTCAGGACTAAGTTAGATCAGTTCCTATCAGTTTTTGCCAGGCAGGTCTGTGCCAGTGCTGTGCAAGTTTTTTTCACAGCATTTGGCTAAATCTAGCAAAGCAAATCCTTTTTGGCCTATTGCAGAGTGTGTTAGTCAGTGGAGTAGCATATCTGTGTTGCAAGCTACACCACCTGTGTATAGAATACCAATTTTTTTACTGCACCTAGTGAAGTAAAACCTTTTGGGCATAGCATCATTCTATTAATCCATCTATACTGACCTCCATCAGGTTGCAAATCAAAAATAATTTTTATCTGCATCTAGCTCTAAAAAAATATTTGGCCTTCTAGCAGTGTGTGGGACTTGTTCTATTAGTCCATCTGTACTGTCCTCCATCAGGTTGCAAATTGAATATAATTTTTTTCTGCATCTAGTTCTGAAAAATATTTGGCCTTTTAGCAGTGTGTGGGACTTGTTCTATTAGTCCATCTATACTGACCTCCATCAGGTTGCAAATTAAAAATAATTTTTATCTGCATCTAGCTCTGAAAAAATATTTGGCCTTCTAGCAGTGTGTGGGACTTGTTCTATTAGTCCATCTATACTGACCTCCATCAGGTTGCAAATTAAAAATAATATTTATCTGCATCTAGCTCTGAAAAAATATTTGGCCTTCTAGCAGTGTGTGGGACTTGTTCTATTAGTCCATCTATACTGACCTCCATCAGGTTGCAAATTAAAAATAATTTTTATCTGCATCTAGCTCTGAAAAAATATTTGGCCTTCTAGCAGTGTGTGGGACTTGTTCTATTAGTCCATCTATACTGACCTCTATCAGGTTGCAAATTGAATATAATTTTTTTCTGCATCTAGCTCTGAAAAAATATTTGGCCTTCTAGCAGTGTGTGGGACTTTTTCTATTAGTCCATCTATACTGACCTCCATCAGGTTGCAAATTGAATATAATTTTTTTCTGCATCTAGTTCTGAAAAAATATTTGGCCTTCTAGCAGTGTGTGGGACTTTTTCTATTAGTCCATCTATACTGACCTCCATCAGGTTGCAAATTAAAAATAATTTTTATCTGATAAGTTTTATCAGTTTGGCCACTCAGCTCTGCTCGGTTCCCAACCATTGTTTTTTTGTGCAAACAACTCCAGAGTTGTGAATTAGTTAACCACCAAAATGAGTGGAAAAAGGCCTGTTGCTGGTGGAAAGGGGAATAGGCGTGTTGGGAAGGGGATAAAAGGTTGTGTCCGTTGGGTAGATGTTAAAGCAACAGTAACATCTGCAGAAGAAAGACCATCTTCTAGCCAAACTAAAATGTCTACTACTTTTAGCGGACAATGTGACAAGATCCCTTTCTTACGGCCACGCCAATCGCTACAAATTCCAGATGAGGCACAAAAACAGCAGGTGCTTCAACGGATATCAAGTGCTCCTTTAAGTGGGCTCTCCTACACATCAACTTCAACATCACAAATACTCCAGTCCTCAGAGGTGTCACCCCAATCGCACTTGCTTCCTCACAGCTCCCAAATCTCCAGCTGCCCGTCTGAGTATGAGGTAGAACAGATGGTTGAGTCTGCAGAGCTGTTTACTCATACTGTAGCCTGGGAATCAGAGGTCGGCTCCAGCGCTTCTGTGAATCCAGACGAGGAAATGATCTGCACTGATGCCCAGAATCTTTATGAGTCGGATCCAGGACCAGACGCAGAAGGTTCTGACCATAATGTAGACCCTCATTCCCAAACTGTAACTCCTGTTGGTGGAGACAATGAGGAAGACGATGATGAGACTCAAATACCTGATTGGAGCGACAACTTTAGTTTTTTGTCAGGGCAGGAACAGGTTGGCTCTGAGGACGACGGGTGTGATAACACACAGGGTGATGATGATGAGGTTGGAGATCCCACTTACTGTCAACCCACAGTCAGCCAAGAGATGAGGTCAGCAGAGGAGGTGGAGGAGGATGCTAGTGACGACGAGGTCAGGTTGCGCCTTCCTGGACAGAGACATAGTACTGGAAGCACGTCAACAACTGCATCCTCAAACACAACTCTGCCTCTGACCACAAGTCGTGGTGGCTCTTCAGGTCACATGGGTGCTAAGCCTTGCACAGCCTGGGCATTTTTTCAGATCGATAAAGATGACCCAACTCATGTTATCTGTAACATTTGTCAACAAAAGCTAAGTAGAGGCCAAAAAATACATAGTTTGAGTACTTCATGCATGAACCGGCACATGGACATGAAGCATAAGTTGCAGTGAGAAGCTCACTGTGCTACAATGCGGCCTAGCCGGCCGGGCCAACCACCGTCTGCCCCATCTTGTGCATCTGCAGCCTCTTCATCCTCTGTGACTGGGGGGACAGCAGTCACACCTGTTTTGGGACACAGACCTGCCACCTCTTTACCGGCAACAGCCAGCGTGATTGGCAGGTCATCATTTTCTTTGTAGGTGGTAACACCAGCTGGTGTTTAGCGCTGTCCGACATCGATAGCACCACCTTTGGATCAAGGCAACCTAACATGTCCGCCTGCATCTTCCTCACAGACCGGCAGTTTGACGGGGACACCCTTATCAACCCCGTCTAAGCACAACAGCCAGCCCTCGGTCCCTCAGATGTGGACAAGTAAAAGACCATTTCCTCCTAGCCATGAGAAAGCTAAGAGGTTGAATTTCACCATCTGCAAGCTCTTGGCTACAGAAATGCTGCCTTTCCGCCTGGTGGACACAGAGGATTTTCGAGACCTTATGTCCGTCGCAGTGCCCCAGTACCAGATGCCCAGTCGGCACTACTTCTCAAAGAAAGGTGTGCCTGCGCTCCACCAGCATGTCGCACACAACATCACCTCTTCTTTGAGAAACTCTGTGTGTGACAGGGTACATTTCACCACAGACACTTGGACGAGTAGGCATGGACAGGGGCGTTACATGTCGCTGACTGGACACTGGGTAACTATGGTGACAGCAGGACAAGGGGTTGCTGTCCAAGTCTTGCCTTCCCCACGAGTTGTGCGTCAATCCTCTTTATCTCAAAGTTCCTCCACTGCTTCTGCCTCCTCAACCACCTCTCGGTCCTCCACCTGCACCCAAAGCCTGTCTGGTCATGCCACAAGCTTTCTAACTGCGCAGAAGGGATCCTGCACACCTCCTTACTATGCTGGCAGTAGGGCTCAACATCATCAGGCGGTTTTTACTTTGAAATGTCTAGGAAATGTGAGTCACACAGCTGAGGAGTTGTGGTCAGCTCTGGAGAACCAATTTCATGAATGGTTGTCTCCACTGGACCTGAAACCAGGGAAGGCCGTGTGCGACAATGCTGCAAACCTGGGTGCGGTCCTTTGCCGGGGCAATGTCACACACGTGCCTTGTATGGCTCACGTGTTGAACCTGGTTGTCCAGCAATTTTTAGCCCACTATCCCGGACTAGATGGCCTTCTGCAGAGGGCATGGTCGCTGTGTGCTCACTTCCGCCGTTCGCATCCCGCAGCTCAGCGACTTACATCTCTACAGAAGTCGTTGGGCCTGCCACTTCACCGGCTAAAATGCGATGTGCCTACCCGGTTGAATTCAACTCTGCACATGTTGCAGCGACTGTGGCAGCACCGACAAGCCCTGGTGCAATACGTTCTGACGTATAGCCTGGGCCAACGAGATCCAGAGGTGGGGCAAATCACGTTGGAGAAGTGGTCTCAGATCAGGGACCTATGCACCCTTCTGCACAATTTTGAAATGGCGACGAAGATGTTTAGTCCTGACGATGCCATTATCAGCATGACTATTCCGGTGATTTACATGCTGGAGCACATGTTAAACAGAATTCGGAGTCAGGTGGTGGCACAAGAGGAGGTGGAGGAAGTAGAGGAGGAGGAGTTGTATGCGGAAGGGCTAACATCTGCAAGGTCCAGACGGTCGGCAGCACCAAGGCGGCAGGCATGTGAGGGTGGGGGAGATGGTTTTACCACGGCGCATGGTAGCAGCCAAACTATTGAGTAAGGTGCAGGAGCCCAGGAAGAAGTGGAGGACGAACTGATGGAAGACTCATCAGATGAGGGAGACCTTGATCACATTTCTGTTGTGCGAGGTTGGGGGGAGAGGACAGAGGAAGGAAGCATGATTGTTACCACGCCACCAACATAACAGGGACTTGGTACTCCTGGATGCGCAAGACACATGAGTGCCTTCTTGCTGCACTACCTGCAACATGACCCTCGAATTGTGAGAATTAGAAATAATCCTGACTACTGGGTTGCCACACTGTTAGATCCCCGGAACAAAAGTAAATTTGCAGAAATTATTCCTGCCATAGAAAGGGATGCACGCATGCAGGAGTATCAGCAGAGACTCTTGCAGAATCTTACATGTGCTTTTCCACAAAACACCAGTGGTGCAGGTAGTGAATCTCACAGTTCCAATTTGCCAACCGTGGGACCGTCGAGTGTTCAGCACTCAAACTGTAACAGAAACACAGTATCTGCTGGTAACATCAATTTTGCGGAATCATTTCACCACTTTTTTAGCCCATCCTTTGCAAGGCCACAGGAGACAAGAAGTCTGACACATAGTCAACGCCTAGAGACGATGGTACAGGAGTATCTCCAAGTAAACATTGAAGCCATGACTGTGTCACTGGACCCTTGCTCTTTTTGGGATTCCAATCTGGATAAATGGCCGGAGATCGCCACTTACGCCTTGGAGATCTTGTCATGCCCCGCAGCCAGCGTTCTGTCTGAACGTGTGTTCAGCGCTGCTGGTGGTGTGCTGACAGATAAGCGCACCCGGCTCTCCACTGATAATGTAGACAGACTCACGTTCATAAAGATGAACAAATCATGGATCCGAAACGACTTTTCTACCCCTGTGTCATCCTGGGGAGACTAAAGGCTTGATGATTGGTTAAAATCACCTCACCAACCGTTTTAAGCTTTCAAATTACTAATCATGTTTATCTGTATCTTGGCTGGAAAATAATTTGGGCTTTATAGCAGTGTGCAGTACTTATTCTATTAGGCCATCTATACTAAACTCCACCAGATTTAAAATTACTAATCATGTTTATCTGTATCTTGGCTGGAAAATAATTTGGGCTCTGTAGCAGTGTGCAGTACTGATTCTATTAGGCCATCTATACTAAGCTCCACCAGATTTAAAATTAATAATAATTTTTAGCTGTATCTAGCCCGGAAAATAATTTTGGGGCTCCGAGATGCGCAAGACACATAAGTGCCTTCTTGCTGCACTACCTGCAACATGACCCTCAGATTGTCAGAATTCGAAGTAATCCTGACTACTGGGTTGCCACACTCTTAGATCCCCCACACTCTTCGATCAACCTTTTCATTTTAATAAAGACCAAAAAAATGGTCATTTTTGAAATTATAAGCATTAGCAGGTTATTAGAAACTGAAATCAAACAGTTTTCAACTCAAAACTTTATTCTAGGTTATGTTACATTTGCACATAGGACCCCTTGTTCGAAAGGAGCTTCTGAACTCTCTCATCCATTGAATTTGTCAGGTTTTGGATGGTTTCTGCTTCAATTGTTTTGCATGAGGACAGAATACCCTCCCAGAGCTGTTGCTTAGATGTGAACTGCCTCCCGCCATCATAGACACTCCTTTTGATGATGCTCCAGAGGTTCTGAATGGGGTTGAGGTCAGGGGAGCATGGGGGTCACACCATAAGTTTGTCCCCTTTTATGCCCATATCAGCCAGAGATGCAGATGTGTTATGTGCAGCATGAGACGGTGCATTATCATGCATGAAAATGATGTTGCTGTGGAATACACGGTTCTTCTTCTTGAACCATGGCAGGAAGTGCTGTTTGAGAAACTCCACATACATTATGGAGTTCATCTTTACACCTTCAGGGATCCTAAAGGGGACGACAATCTCTCTCCCCATGATTCCAGCCCAAAACATTACTCCACCTCCTCCTTGTTGGCGCTGTAGCCGTGTTTGCGTGGGGTGTCCATCAACCAGCCATCCTCCACTCCATCCATCTGGACCATCGAACGTTGCACGGCACTCATCCGTGAACAAAACAGTTTTGAAATCAGTCTTCATGTATTGTTTGGCCCACTGGAGCCGTTTCTGCTTGTGTGCAGTGGATAGAGGAGGTCGACAGGATGGCGTACGCACAGCTGAAAACCTCTGAAGGACCCTGCATCTTGTTGTTCGGGGGACGTTGGAGGCACCAGCAGCTTCAAAAACTTGTCTGCTGCTATGACAAGGCTTTTTTGCCGCTGCTCTTTTAACCTGACGTAATTGCCTGTAGGAAAGAGTCCTCAATTTGCCCTTATCAGCACGCACACGTGTGTACTGTGAATCAGCTACATACTTCTTGATTGCCAAGACACTTCATCCTGATCATCGCACAATGTTGATTGTAGTCATGCCTTGACCTAAACACTCCACAATTTGTTGCTTCTCAGCAGCCGACACATCCTTTTTCTTTCCCATTTTGGCAGAAAATGTAGGCTGCTTAATAATGTGGGACAGCCTTCTTAAGTAGTCTTGCCTTTTATTGGACACACCTGCCAAACTAATTAGCACAGGTGTCTGCAATTGCTTACAGTGATATAAAGAGCCCTGACACACATCACCATCAATGAGTTTAACTGACAAACAAACAAATTCTTCCCTTATCACTACTAAACACTTTTTGCATAATAATTTGGAACAAAGTGTACATGTGCTTTTCCCTAAAACACCAGTGGTTCACGTAGTGAATCTTACAGTTCTAACTTGCCAACCGTGGTCTGTATGGAGTTGTTCAATAAAGGGCCCAAAATTAAGATAACATAGACAGGAGAGGTCTCTATGAATAGGAATTCCTAAGTATTTGATACCCTGTGAGGGCCAGGCAAAGAGAAAGTTGGACTGGATGGAATCCTGTATGGATTTGGGGAGGGAGACATCGAGGGCCTCAGACTTCGCTGCATTGATTTTAAAATTTGACCATGTAGCAAAGTGATCTATTTCAGCCATAACAGCAGGGATGGATATATGTGATTGAGTGAGATATACTAGGACATCATCAGCAAATGCAGAGCACTTGTACTCGGTGCCTCCCACCTCAATCCACCTAATATTGGGGTTATGGCGAATTGATGAGAGCAGGTGCTCCGTCACTAGGATTTATAAGAGAGGGGACAGAGGACATCCCTGCCTTGTCCCATTGGTGATTATGAAAGGTGATGAAAATGTTCTGACGCGCCCCCTGGGCCTTGAGACACCCGGAGCCGGACCCTTTTTGGTGGATGCTGGTGGTTGTAGTCTCCATGGCGGCGACCCGGTTCCGTGGCTCAGGGCGGTCAAACCAGTGGCAGAACTATTTATGTGGTTTTGATGTTTAAATGTCCGACTACGCCACCCGTTGATTGCGGTCAGAGTGAACCGCCGCTGCAGGGCAGACCGCTGAGGCTGGTGTTGTGGGTGCAGCAGAGCGTAGCATAACTCCCCACGGGAGGAGTATAGCCTCAGGGCAGTGTATGCGGAGGATAGGGGTGATGGTGCAGGGCAGCAGCAGTAATGACACGGAGTCAGTGATGCAGTCCAGGGCCTTTACTCACAGTTCTTATTATCCAGACCACTTCTGCAGGTAACGGCTGCCCACGTCGTACTGTGCTCACCAGGTGAGGGGCTCAGACAACTCCCAGATAACTTTGGAGCGCTTCACAGGACCCCCTTTGTGTGTCCTTTGTCTGGCCTTTCTTACCAACCCTTCTGTCCGGCTGCCTCGGGCCTCCTCTTGGTAAACTTGGCGCCAGTTTCCCTGACCCTATGTGGTGCCTTCCTAGCGGGTGTAGCGAGGGGCTGCGCCATATAAAATGTCACAGCCTCCGGTTTCTAGCTGAGGGTCGTTTCCCACCTCCACTAGTTTCGGGGACCGGTCTCCCCCTTTGGCCTGACCCCTCCACGCAGGTGGAATCGGGCGTGCGGTGGCGACTCGCCCATCCGCACCCCTGGGATCCCTTCATTCCTTGTTCCTGGAGCCTTCTCTGCTCCTCTTCCTTCCTTCTCCCTCTTCCAGGCCTGGGCCTCTGTTACTAGGCCCGCCTCCGGAGCAGAGCTCATGCAGAGCTCTTGCTCCCTGTCACTTCTGCTCAGACTTCTCTTCACTGAACTAAGATGGTGCCCACCTTTTATACTCCCTTCTCAATGCACCCAGGAACTGCTTTCTCCCTGCTCCTGCACTACATTGTTCCCCTTTCTCAGTGTTCCCTCCCCCCACTCCAGCCAGGGCATATTGGTCGCCCTGCCCCACGGCAATGTGGTGTAATGCATGCAGGTGTCGGGTTCTGATCCACACTCCATCCTTACCTGAGAGTGAGATATCACACCTCTGGGTGAGGTGCAATACGTCAGTAGCAACCGAGCCCTCAGGGTGCTACAGTTCCATTTATCTTCAGCCTAGGTGACGTATTGCAATACAGGGTCGTGATTTTGGCTATAAAAGGGTCCCCTAGACCCCTACCCCAAGCTTTTTAAGAGAATAATATATGGCGTGCCAGGAGACTCTATGGAATGCTTTCTCAGCATCCAACGAGAGTATCTAATTACAAATTTTTAACTGCATCTATCCCAGGAAATACTTTGTGCCTAGTAGCAGTGTCAGCTAGTCAGCGGATTGTCCCGGCTGTTAAGCAAGCTGCATCACCTGTAGTTTGGACACTTAATTTTTTCAAAGGAAATGCTTCGGGACCACGGGATACTCAGTGAAGAGCATCAGGAGGCACCCCAAGGCATAGGGGCTGGGACTGGCTGTAGGACGCCTTGCGGTGGACAGCTGAGCTCGATCCTTATAAAAGCTTTTTAACTGCAGCAGCTTTAGTGGACGCTACTGGAGCTGGAATTACGCGGCTGCTGGCATGAGACTTGCCCTCCAATAGATCCTTGTAAAAGGATTTAAAGTGTATTCATTCAAATTAGAGAGACAATTTAAATTAAAAAGCTTAGAGCTGCCTCCACCACAGGGGAGCTCGCTCGACCCACCAGCGGACAGGCACCAGTATTGGGAGAGGGGGGCTGGCCGTCAGGGTCCACCGCGGCTCTGGCACAAACCCGGCGACACGGAGGTGGCACGGGCAGAGACGAACTGGCCGTGTCGGCTTCTCACTTTTTGGATTTAAGAAGGGCATGACATGCCTATATCTGTGTCTCCCCCTCCTTTAACTCCTCCACCTCTTTTCTTTTCGCATGACTATTTGTACTTGTCACTTTTCCATGTGTTAGTTATGTCTTCTGAGCAGTTTGTCAGCTTTTGGACACGTTTGAAGGTGTTTTCTATGTGTTTCTATGTGTTTTTGTTTGCCTGCCATTGGTTTTAATGGTGTTCGAAGGTGTTCGACGAACAGTTCGACGAACAGTTCGGCGAACACACGGGTGTTCAATGAACCGAACCGAACTCGAACACTACGGGGGTGGCTCAACACTAGTATTAACATAGTTATTAAGGTTGAAGGAAGACTAAGTCCATCTAGTTCAACCCAGAGCCTAACATGTTTATCCAGAGGAAGGCAAAAAAAAACCCATGTGGCAAACACTAAGCTCCACATTGGGGAAAAAAATTCCTTCCTGACTCCTTACGACAATCAAAAGAGTTTCCTGGATCAATACCCTATCAAGGAATCTAGTGGGGATTCAAACTTCAAATCGGAGCACCGGCCAATGCTCACCATGTGCCGAGCATATCCAAGCACCCAGATACTCAAGTGATATTCGAGTATTACCAAGCACGTTCGCTCATCCCTATTGAGCACAATAACCATGGAGGTCCTTTCCATCTCTAACATTCTATTATTCTAAGATTCTATGATGTACAGGTAGGGACAAACTCGTCAGGCAGGAGAATAGTCAATAAGCGAGCTAAGGTTAGAATCAGGAATATCCATTAGAAACAAAGGAGCTTGGAAACACTGGACTTCACCAGAGCTAGTAGAACTATAAGTGGTTTAGCCCAACCAGACTAAACAACAGAGCTAAAATTTACAAACATTAACACCCTAGCTCCCAGTGAGCAAAGAACTAGAATTACCACTGGAAACGAAAGCAGAAATAAGCCATACACCAACACATTTAACCCAGGTTTTAGGCCACAATTACTAAACAAATACCACTTTGGGAAGACTTCTGCGAATAGAAGACGTAGCTGAGTCCCACTGATTACTGCCAGTTCTGAGCCGATGACACTGCTGGACATCTTCTGTTTTTGAAGCCAACTGGCCATGATATGTCTTTCTTCTGTGGTACTAAGATTTCTTGAAATACTACTTCATCTATGGTTCTCAACAATGCCCATTTCTTGGTATTCTGAGAAATAAAGGCAGATACTTATCTATCATACACTACCATAAGGGAGGCGTCCAGTTCCAAATTTATTCTGCAGCAGAAAAGCGACCCCAAATATACAGCCATTGCCATTAAGAAGTTTCTTCAGCACAGGGAAGAACAAAGAGTCCTAGTGATAATGTGGCTCCCATGGAGCCTTAATTTCAACATCATCAAGTCTGTCTGGGTTTAATGATTAGAAAGAAAAATTTGAACAAGCCTACATCTGCAAAAGATTTGTGGTTTGTTTTCCAAGATGTTTAGAACAACTTCCCTGCCAAATTCCCTCAAAAAATGTGTGCAAATGTCTGTAGAATTGACGCTTTGATGTTGTTTTGAGGGAAAATAGTGGTCACACCAAATATTGATTTGATTTAGATTTCTGTATTGCTCTTACTAGTGATGGACGAGCGTGCTCGGCACTGCTCAATACTCGATCGAGCATTGGGGTCCCTGTAATAAGCTCATTTGATTCTGAAGCCAGGTATATACATCTATCTCCATATCTATCTCTATATATCCCTATCTATCCCCTTATCTATCTCCCTATATATTTCCCTATCTATCTTCCTATCTATCTCTATCTATCTTTCTCTATCGGAAGGAAGAATGAATATGGATGGTTATGGATGGATGGATATGGATGGATGGATATAGATGGATGGATATAGATGGATGGATATGGATATGGATGGATGGATGGAAATGGATTGAGATGGATGGATGGATGGATATAGGTGGATGGATGGAAATGGATGGATGGATGGATATGGATGGATATGGATGGATATAGATGGATAGATGGATGGATGGATATGCATGGATAGATGGATATGGATGGATGGATATTGATGGATGGATATTGATGGATGGATGGATATACCTGGCTTCAGTGCGGCTCAGATGATTCAAGTGTGCTTCTTACCGGGAGAGAGAGAATGAGCCCCCAGACCTCTTCAACTCACAAAGAGTCCAGCTGACAGAAGAGTCCCTGCTCTCCCAGCAGGGAAATTCCCGGCTCCAGTGCAGCGCTGCTGAGCTTATTCAGAATAAAATGAGCTTCCTCTTTACTAATAGAGATCTCTCCCTTTCTCTCATCATCCGCCCACCCGCCATCGAGTGCAGGTCTGCATGAAAAATGCTTGAGTCCTTCATTGACTTACATTATGTTTAGGACTTGAGTCAGGCAGGTCCGAGCGTCTGACCTTCTTGATCCAAGTACTGAGCATTCAAGCAATTTGCTGCTCGCTCATCACTACTCTTTGCAGTTTATTAAATAAGCACTCCCACCAAATGTTGTATTGCCTAAACACGTGTAAATGTATATGCTCTGTAGTGTAAGTGTGTTAACTCAACTTCTACAGTTTCAAGCACTTCTCGGTCTTCTATATTGTGTGAGGGCTATTCCAACCTACCAACTCACAGTGATTCTATGTGTGAGCCTTTTACAATGTAAGCCTGTGGAGACTTGTTCTGGAGGCTCGTTCTCAAGATCCATAGGCTTACTTTGTAAAAGCAACATCTGACTCACATATAGAGCTCAGTGTAAGCCAGCAAGTCGAAATAGCCATCATGTTTCTCAGAAGAGACCCGGAACAGTGCTGAAAACCAGGGAAGATGGTGATCGCTGAGTATGCCACACTTAAACTACACTACATATACATTTACACAAGTTTAGGAATACAAATGTTTTGGTGGGTGTGCTTTTTTACTTGATAAAAATATCTATGAACAATTCTATTTTTTAAAGGATCCTTAATTTGTAGCATTCTTCCACAAACTTTTGCAGAGTAGCTACATTACAATTTAAAAAAGTAATAAAAAAGTCCACACCAAAAATAAAAATTGAAAAATCTATTTTTTTTCATATAAAAGATGTTTTATTACTTAAAAAAAATCCACACAGAAATAATACAGAAAATTAACTCAATGGGTTAGTTCATGTGAAATGTAGACAGCAAAAATATGAGCAAGAACAACTATATCAAATATTATTTTTTTTTATATTTGCATAACAAAAAAATATATAAATTACACAGTAATTTATATATAAATATATAGAGAGATATATACCAAAACAGCAGTAACAAATAATATAATTGATCCCACATAACACAAAGCTTCATACAGTCACATCTATGAAAGAAAGAAAAAACACACCTGCTGCAAATTTAGGCAAAAAAAAAATGCCCAGTCATTAAAAAAGATCTTTCACCAAATTATTCATATTCAACTGGACACACAATGTAATAGGGGCGGTGGAGTGGAATAAAATGCTTTTTTTTGTGATTTTAATTTTGCCTTTCCACTGCGGAGTTTTTAGCAATCAAAGTATTTGGTACTTAATGAGTTAACCATTGTCAAGTCCAAGTGGGTGTTACCAGGTAGGAACTCACACAGGAAGAAGAAGTACACCCTCTATGAAAACACCCACTTGGACTTAACAGAAGTTAAAGGGGTTTTCCCACAAACAAAAGTTCACTTTAAAAATTGGCTGTGTCTGACCATGTATAGAACATACCACATCTCCTGGGCAGGGGAGGAAGCAAAAGAATGTACAGATATTACTGCAGGGGATCACAGAGGATTCATTTTGTGAGGTAAAACATTCCACTGCCTGTTTTTAAACAATATTTTACCTCACAAAATGAATCCTCTGCGATCCCGTGCTGTAATGTCTGTATTGTCTTTTGCTTTCTCCCCTGCCCAGGAGCTGTGGTATGTTCCTTACATGGTCAGACACAGACAATTTTTAAAATGAACTTTTGTTCATGGTAAAACCCATTAAACTTATTAGGTACCAAATACTTTTATTGCTACTATCTTCACAGTGGAGAGGTGAAATTAAAAACACACAATTGGCTATGTGCGCACGTTCAGGATTTGATCACAGAAATTTCTACAGCATTTCTGCATCTCTTGGCAGGAAAAACGCTGCAGAAAAAAACGCGCACTTTCCTGGGATTTTGATGCGTTTTTAATGCGATTTTTAATGCATTTTTTAATGTGTATTTGTACATCAATGAATGCTTTTGAAGTTAAATAAAAATATTTGAAAAAAGAAATGTGGGACATTGCTTTAACCCTTGGATTACCCTCATACCTGGAGTGAGTATTTTGTTTAATTAAAATGATTAAAGAATGTGTCTGTTGTATTTTAAGTAAAGTACTCTGTGTGTGTGTTTATTTAACTCTTTACTTTAGTTTACTTAGGTGTAGTAATGAAAGGGTCTGATTGACACCTTTTCATCACCACACAAAAGGGCTAGGTGTCAGCTAATACCATATACCCAATATCATTAGCATTTCCATTCATGCAATTTCTGGGGCAGCTGAGAGCTGCTATTTTTAGCCTAGGAAGGTGCCATTAGGCAAACATGTTCCCCAGCTATTAATAACACCTTTCAGCTATTTCATTAGCCGCTACATCCCCCCCCACAAGCAACAAGCAGTGGTTTGGATGCAGCATATTTTTGCTGCGTGCAAAACGCTGTGTTCTAATGCCGCACTTTTATTGTTGGTACATGTGAATCCACCGCATGTAATGACATTTCAATTGGTCAAAATCTGCAGCGGGGACTAGCATATCTGCTACAGAAATTGACCTGCTGCTGGTGAGTTTGGGTACGTGGCCACAATCAGGAGCCGCTGCAGGTTTGAAGCTATGTGTTTATGCAGCATCAAACCTGCAGTGTCCAGATGTTACAGCATAGTGGATGGGATTTCTAGAAATCCCATGTCCATTCTGCATGCATCTGAGTCTGTGGATCAACCGCGGACACTGACATGTAGCTCGTCTTTTAGGACAGCAGCATGTCAAATTCTCTTGTGGAGTCACTAGTCTCCGCAACAGAAATTTGACCACTAGAATGTACTGAATGCTGTAAATCTGCTAAGTTCAGTGAACACATGTGAATTTACCTGCGTTCAATTGAACACAGTGTTTTGGACGTAGCAAAAATAAGTCACGCCCAAAGCGCTGCTACGTTCAGATCGTGGGCACATAGCCTAAAATTTAAAAAAAAATGGCGTGGGCTCCCAAGTCATTTTAATAGCCAGCAGAGGGAAAGCCGACCACTGGGAGCTGATATTAGTAGCCGGGGAAGGGGCCATTAGCCAAAGATGTTCCCTGGCTATTAATAACAGCTCACAGCTGTTTGCTTAGCCTTTACTGGCTAGATTACAGGGGGACCACAGAAAAAAATTAACGTAGGGTCCTCCTATAAAATCTAACCAGAAAGCGCTAAACAGACAGCTGCGGGCTGAAATTAAGAGCAAAGGAAGGGTCCATGGATCCTGGCCCCTCCTCGGCTAATAATATCACCCCTCAGCAGTCCTAGAAATGGTGCATCCATAAGATGTGCCAAATCTGGTGCTTAGCTTCGGCTCTTCCCACTGCCGTGTAGCGATGGCGAGTGGGGTAATGGGGTTGGGGTTCATGTCAGCCTTGTATTGGCTGCTGACATGAATCCCAGGTTAGTAATGGAGAGGCGTCTATAAGACGCCCCCATTACTAACCCCGTAGTAAAGTTTTCAATGGTTTTTCAATAAAAACACAGCCAGAATAAAGTCTTTAATTGAAATAAAAATACATACGGTTTTAATAATTTTTTTATTGTTCTCTTAATCCACAACGCCCTCGCCTCCTGAAAAAAATAAAAAATAAAAAACAACCATATCCCTCACCTGTCCACTGTCATGATGTAATCCATATTGTCCCTCGGCGATCCGGATCACTTCTACAGCAGTCACATCAATCACTGATGTGACTACTGTAGAAGACAGCACTGCACACTGACAGAAGTGTAATCACTCCTGTCAGTGTACATTGCTCTGCTGCAGGCTGAAGTCATGTGAGTTCATCAGCTGAAGATCAGCTGATCAGCCCCAGTGACCTCATACTGCATCAGTGGTACGTGGGAACATTCGTGAGAGTATTCCCACGCAGCATCAATGCCGTAAAGTGAGGTGCTAGAGCTTTCAGCTGATCTCCAGCTGTAAACTCACATGACCTCAGCCAGCAGTAGCGATGTACACTGCCGGGAGCGAGGGCGCTCCCATTAGTGTACCGCCGGCCGTTAAGTGATCAGGATGCTGGGGGACATCGGGAGGACACCGGCAGGTGAGAACAGGTGTTTTTATTTTGATTTTTACTTTTTTTTTCACAGTGCACATACGGCGGCTCAGCTGAGGAGACTACTTCTCCCCTCAGCTGCACCACTATCACTGCTATCAGCTGCAGCGGTGGTCGGATGATGGGAGAACTAGTCTTTCCCAGCAAGCCCAGGTACCACTTTTTGTGCATTTTTGCAGTGTATTTGACCCATTGACTAGTCAAATAAGCAGCAAACAACTGCAGCAAATCTGCAAATACATTTATTCCTGCGGGTTTGCTGCGGTTCAATTGAAGTCAATGGGAGGGAAACGCTGCATTTACGCTACAAAGAATGGACATGCTGAGCATTTTACAATGCTGAGCGGAAAATTCAGCATCATGTGCACAGCACATCAGAATTGTCATTGCATTAGCTGGCAGACGGATTATATAGCGTTTTTTGGTGCATTTCCGTGCTGAAAAAATACAGTAAAAAAGCATAAAAATGCACTGTGTGCTCATAACCAAAAGCATTTTATCCCGCACAGCAGCCACTATTACATTGTGTGTTCAGTTTAACGTGTAAAATTTGATGAAAGGTCCCTTTTAAAGTCCATTCAGGCCTGGTCATAAAGGGGTTAACTATGCATGGAACTGCGCTACAGCTCTCTGTTTTTATAGTTCACTGTAAAGACTGGACAACACATATAAATTTAATGTAAAACAATCTGGAATTTCTAAATGCTGCAATTACATTAGCATTTGAGGCAAATATTTTAAAATGTTTTAAATAAATACAAAATAAGATAAGATATCAACAAGAGTATTTTACCGTGTTATAACAATTTATGTACATGAATGATTTGTGTTTTTTTCTATTGAGTTGAGCACTCACTACTACACACTGAACTGTAATATTATTTTATGTAACTATTCTTTTAAATAATGCAGAAAGATTGAACGGAAAAGATTACAGTTTACAAGGAAATGACAAACATTTGGAATGCAATCAGTTTAGCTCTTGAGCATTTTAAACATCTTACAATTTAGAATATAATTTATGTGCTCACTTAATACTTAGCAACATGCAATTGACTAAACAAGTCTATTTTTTTTAAATAAAACCAATAAAAAAAGAATGAATACAATTTAAATATTTCTGAAAATGTCAATTAGCTGTTCTTTTATTTTTTACTTCAACAAACATTTGAAAATTACTAATACAATACAAAGGCTTCAGGTGTAATGTTCATATTACACAGTAATGTATTCATTTTAATTTATCTTTGTTTCTATACCCTATTTTTTCTTAAAGTTTCCCTTGAAAGTATTTTTTTATAAACATACGCAATGGTCCATGAAATATATTGACTTCATTTAGTAAATTCACACTATTGCACATTATATACAGTGAGTTCATTATTTAGTAACTTTACACATTTGTCTATTAAAGATAGTTCAATATTTTTGTTTATTATTCACTTTGAGAAAAATGTGTCACAAGAGAACCTGAAATATATGATTATGGAAGATATTCAATTCAGTAAACTAAATCTAATCTAATCTAATTCTTTTTGCATCTGTGTTTTCAAACTAAATATTAGTCTAAAATCCATGTCAAGCCACAGGATATTGACATGAAACTCATCCAAAACACATGGTTCTTTATCTGTAAGTGTCCACACACCACAAAGTATAATTTGGTCATTTTTAACTCTTGGAGCCTAGCAAGGTCAGAGGCACTTTTTTTTGTTCATTGCCTAAAAAACAACTCATTGAATAATGCACTTCTCTCTGTCACGCCCTTGACCTTCTCCAAGGACTTTTGCCTTTATATATTTTAGATCACTATTAACACTAGGACGTCTAGCAAATGGGGAGATCATACCATATGAATCCATTTCTTTAAGCCTTCTCAACCTAAAAGACTTTTGCTGAAATGAATCCCCATACTGCATTGAAATTTTGCGATGAAGAGCAGGGCTCATTTCATTAGGAAGCTTGGCCATACTGAAAAGAACTTGAAACATTTTATCCACATTTAGATTCTTCTTGGCTGAGATCTCAAAGTAAGCACAATTTTCATCCCCAGAGACGAGACGCTCTGCCTCTTCAGCCCATACCTTGCGATGGTGTTCCCCACAATCACTCTTGTTTCCACAGATCATCATGGGGAACTCGCCAGTTTCTTTTGTTTTATTCTTAACACATGATTTCACTTCAAGGATTTGCTTTCTCAGCCTTTTCACTTCATCAAATGAGTCCTTGCTGTCTATGCTGAAGATAAGTATGAACACGTCACCTGTGAGAAATAAACATACTTTAGCTTTTGTAATAAATTATCAAATACAGATTAATCATCTAACGGCATCACATGTCACTGACAAAAAGAAACATGTGAATTTTTTTTAAGTGATTAAAATAGCAATGTACAATATGTGCTCAAATTTTCCCACTTTTGATAAATTATAACCTAAGGGCACCTTATTTCTATCTGAAATGTGTTTAATTTCCCTTGAAGATAAATTTTGCTATTGGGTTTTGTAAAAATATGTAAACCTTTTGGCATCTGGTATTATTGTTGTTGAAATTGGCAGCTACTGACATAAAAATCTATGGAACAGTTAAGGCCCTCATACACATTACACTAACATCAGACAAACCTGTTAGTCTCCTTAGACTAATGTCTATGATAGTCTAATTATACAGGGTGGGCCATTTATATGGATACACCTAAATAAAATGGGAATGGTTGGTGATATCAACTTCCTGTTTGTGGCATATTAGTATATGGGAGGGGGAAAACTTTTCCAGTTGGGTGGTGACCATAGCGGCCATTTTGAAGTTGGCCATTTTGGATCCAACTTTATTTTTTTCAATGGGAAGAGGGTCATGTGACACATCAAACTTATTGAGAATTTCATAAGAAAAACAATTGCGTGCTTGGTTTTAAAGTAACTATTCTTTCACGAGTTATTAACAAGTTTATGACCACTTATAAAATGTGTTCAAAGTGCTGCCCATTGTGTTGGATTGTCAATGCAACCCTCTTCTCCCACTCTTGACACACTGATAGCAACACTGCAGAAGAAATGCTAGCACAGGCTTCCAGTATCTGTTGTTTCAGATGCTGCACATCTCGTATCTTCACAGCATAGACAATTGCCTTCAAATGACCCCAAAGATAAAAGTTTAAGGGGTTCAGATTGAGAGACCTTGGTGGCCATTCAACTGGTCCACGATGATCAATCCACTTTCCAGGAAACTTTTCATGTAGGAAGGCTCGGACCTGACACCCATAATGTGGTGGTTCACTATCTTGTTGGAAAAACTCAGTTTCCTGGAAACAGTTTCCTGGAAAGTAGATCGGTCATCGTGGGCCAGGTGAATGGCCACCAAGGTCTCCCTGATCTTTTTGTCTTAGCAAGGTAAGTTGCTGCTAACAGCAAAGTCTGGCAGCTGCTCTATCTGGAAGGTGAGGTTTGAGCTCACATACATTACTAAATGTCACTGCATTACTGAAAAAAGTTATGAAACTTAAAGGATATGAACACTTCAGCTTGAGTGTCTCTAGTCTTATAAAGATCAGGATTTGAGAAACAATTAGGACATTGCTAGGGGGTCAGGGTAATCTGTCCCTTAGACAACAAGTGCTAAATTGTGTAGTCTTTACTAGATGGAGATAACCCAATGGTCAAGATACAATTTAGTATAAATTAAAAAGTTATTGCCAGATGCAATGTCCTTAAAGTAATATCATTGAAATGGCAGACAACTGAATATCAAGGCTTCTAATGTAGTCTTTACAGAGCACTAGTGAGACAAGCACTTAGGGAATTAAGTTAGCAGGAAGCTGGTAAAGGAAGGAAGGGTTTAAATTCCTTTGCTAGAATCATACAGCTGTGCTGGGAAAGAGAATTATTACATAGTAAAAGGAAATTGTAAAGTAACATCTAGACATAGAGAAAGTTAAACAAGATAAAGCAGATAAAGAATTCTAGCAAAAAATAAACAAAATTGAATTGACAATGTAAAATAAGTACTATTATATTGCTTTGAAAAAGTAGTCATACCCTGTGAACTTTTCCACATTTTTTCACATTACACCCACAAACTTAAATGTGTTTTATTGAGATTTTATATGATCTATCAACACAAAGTAGTAAGTATTTGTGAAGTGTAAAGGAAATGGTACATGGTTTTCTAATTATTTTAAAAATATAATTGTGAAAAATGTGACGTGAATTTTTATTCCGCCCCCTGTAGTCTGATAAATAAAATCCTGCCTCTAGACATCACATCATTAGCAACTTGAATCCACCTGTGTGTAATTTATTCTCAGTATAATGACAGCTGTTATGTGAAAGCCTCAGAGGTTTGTATGAGAACATTAGAGATGAAACAGCATCATGAAAACTAAGGAACACACCAGACAGGACAGTGATAAAGTTGTGGAGAATAGTAAAGAAGAGTTAGGTTATATAAAACAACCTAAACTTTGGCTCACTGTTCAATCCATCATTCAAAAATGAAAGACATATGGCAAAACTGCAAACCTACCAAGACATGGCCGTCCATTTAAACTGACATTTTAAGCAAGTAGAACACTACTGGCGAAGTAGCCGAGAGGTCCTTATTAACTCTAGAGGAGCTACAGAAATCCATAGCTCAGGTGAGAGAATCTGTCCACAAATATGGCCTTTAACCTCTTAACGACATTAGGATTTTCCATTTTTGTGTTTTCATTTTTTGCTCCCCTTCTTCCCAGAGCCATAGCCTTTTTATTTTTCTGTCAATATGGCCATGTGAGGTCTTAGTTTTTGCGGGACAAGTTGTACTTTTAAACACCATCACTGGTTTTACCATCTCGTGTACTGGAAAACGGGAAACAAAATCCAAGTGGGGTGAAATTGCCAAAGAAATGCAATTCCACAGTTGTTTTTTGTTTTGTTTTTTTTACCATGTTCACTGAATGCTAAAACTGACCTGCCATTATTATTCTCCAGGTCATTACGAGTTCATATATACCAAACATGCATAGGTCCTTTTTTATTTAAGTGGTGAAAAATAAATCCAAAGTTTGCTTAATAAAAAATGGCGCCATTTTCCGAGACCCGTAGCGTCTCAATTTTTCAGGATCTGGGACCGGGTGATGGCTTATTTTTTGCACATCGAGCAGATGTTTTTATTGATACTATCTTGGGGTAGATCCGATGTTTTGACTGCCCGTTATTGCATTGTATTGCAATGCTGCGGCGACCATAAAAACATAATTCTGGCGTTTAGAATTTTTCTCTCGTTACGCCGTTTAGCGATCTGATAAATATTTTTTTTATATTGATAGATCAGGTGATTCTGAACGCGGCAATACCAAATATGTATATGTGGGGGGGTTTATTATTTTATTTTGAATGGGGCGAAAGGCGGATGATTTAAACTTTATTTTTTTTTATTTTGTTTTATTTTTAAAAACATTTTTTTGCACTTTCTGCTTGCTTCAATAGTCTCCAAAGGAGACTAGAAGCAGCAGTTGTCAGATTGCCTCTGCTGCATACAAGCGATGATCAGATTGCTTGTAAGCAGCAGAAATGCTCACTTGTTATGAGCGTCGAGCACTGGGTGGCGCTCATAGAAATCAGGACATGACAACCACAGGGGTCTGCTGCAGACCCCGGGTTGTCATGCCCATCCATCGGTGACCCGCAATCATGTGACGTGGTCGCCGATGGGCGGGGCTAATGCCGCTCTTCCGGCACGGTGATGTTAAATGCCGCTGTCGGAGTTTGACAGCGGCATCTAACTGGTTAAAAGCCGGGGGTGGATCGCGATTGCACCTGCGGCTGTTGCGGGCACATGTCAGCAGTATAAATCAGCTGACATGTGCCTGATTCAGTGGGGGCTCAGCGCCGGAGCCCTCATTGAACCGGCCTTTCTGACCTGGTGCGTACTATTACTGACCAGGTCGGAAAGGGGTTAATGAAAGGTAGCGAGAAAACAGCCATTTTTGAAAGCAAGCAATAAAATGTCCCATTTTCTGTTAGTAAAAAGCCTTGTATGGGACACAGCTAGCATGTGGAAGAAAGTGCGGTGGTCAGATAAGGCCAAAGTAGAATTTTTTGGCCTAAATTCAAAATGCTATGTCTGGCTGAAAATTGACACTGCACATCACCCTGAAACACCATCCCCACGGTCAAACATGAAGGCGGCAGCATCATGCTGTGGGGATGCTTTTCTTCATTATGCACAGGGAAGCTGGTCAGAGTTACTGGGAAGATGGATGGAGCTAAATAAAGGGCAATCTTGTAGGAAAACTTGTTAGAGGATGTAAAATTCTTGAGACTGGGGCATAGGTTCACATTCCAGGACGACCACGACCCCAAACATACTGCCAGAGCTACAATGGAATAGTTTAGATCAAATCATATTCATGTGTGTGAATGGCCCAGTCAAAGTCCAGACCTAAATCCCATTGAGAATCTGTGGCAAGACTTGAAAATTGCTGTTCACAGACACCTTCATCCAATCTCACTGAGCTACAGTTGGTTTACAAAGAAGAATGAGCAAAATTTCCAGACTCTAGATGTGCAAAGCTGGCAGAGACATACCCCAAAAGACTTGAAGCAGTAATTGCAGGGAAAGGTGGTTCTACTCAGTATTGACTCTGGGGTGGGGGCTGAATACAAATGCATGTCATAATTTTTAGATTAATATGTTAAAACATTTAGAAAACCATGTGTAATTTCCTTTACAATTCACAAATACTCGCTACTTTGTGTTGGTATATCATATAAAATCCCAATAAAATACATTTAAGTATATGGGTATAAGGTGAAAAAATGTGGAAAAGTTCCCTGGGTATGAATAGTTTTTCAAGGCACTTTAAAATGCTTAATCATCGATCATATTGATATCAATGGCACCAGAGTCCAAGAGTCTGACTCTAGCGGCTGCGATAAGAAAGTCAGTATCTTGGACTCTGGTGCCATTTACATCAATAATTATACTGTTTCCTGATGTGTCCACCTATTACAGTGTGGGTGAAACACATAGAGAAAATGCCAGGCAGGGGATGATAGAAATTATACTCTAGCAATCCCATGTTATGAAGAGACAAATGGTAGTGACAAATGCTAGGCAAGGGATTATTGTAAATTCACTCCAGCAATCCCATAGTATGAAGTGATACTAATGTGAGGTAGATGATCAATGAAATTGTACTTCAGCAATGTTTTGCGAATATGAACATATATTAGAGAATCAGACAATAAGGTCACATTACAATAAGATCCCACAGACAATATGCAATATTCTAGCATCGTGGAAATATATTGTCTCTCTCTTATTCGGTATCTAGCATATTTTATTATTCCTCTACAATATAGAGAACACTTCTAATCAATTATATAGGTAATATATGCTGTTGAAATCTTCAGCATCATACCTTTTAATTAGTGATGAGTGAGCACTAAAATGCTCAAGCACTCGTTGCTCGGGTCGAGCACATTGGAATACTCGGGTGCTCGACCCAAGCAATGAGCCCAATGTAAGTCTATGGGAAACTCGAGCATTTTTCCGATGGCTCCCCTGGCGGTCAGCAAAGGACCTAAAAATTGCTCAAATTGATGGGAACAGTGCTGAAATGACATGGGAACAGCATGGGGAAGACCCCTTGAAGCATTTCTGACTCCCAGGTCATTGCTGTTAACAATGTTGTCAGAGGTATTACGCCACTTTTATGGACTCACAATAAAACATACAAAAATGAAACCAAAATGGAATTTCCTGGGAAATATGTTAAGGAACATCCTTTCAAGGGTAATGATGTGTATATAAGGCAAAATAAATAACCAAAACAAAAATGCTCCTCCACACCTTGGGCTATGTTCACATGTAGGTTTTTTGATGCGCTTTTTCACTTTTGCATTGCTTTCAACGGTGAAAAATACATTCACCAGTAAATGTCATTTTAACATTTTACAACCTTATCTGGCCATGTGGGTTGTGAAACATCATCAGACACATCCTGTTTCATTTATGAAGGAGGGATTGTGAAAGTCACAAACACTATTTTTACAGCCTTACTATTCTTAAAGGGCCAGAAGTTGGCTATGCTTTGTTGTTCCCATTATTAAAGAGTGGGCCTCCTATACTGTTATTGAGTATGCAGTGACTGCAAGGGCTGCCAAAAATTTGGACGCAATTTAGGAAAAAATCCACTAACAATTTAAACACACATAGAGGTGGGCCACAGTAACGCGTACGACATGTTCCCATTATAAAGGAGAGGGTGTGCTATCCATTTATAGGGTATGCAGTGAGTCCAACGGCTGCCCACATTTACGAAAAACCCTACTAACAATTTAAAGACACATGGAGCTGAGCTACAGTAACAAGTATGACATGTTCCCATTAAAAAAGAGTGGCTCTCCCATACTGTTTGCCTATGGAGTGAATGCAACTGCTACCAAAAATGTGGAGGAACTCCAGTGTCCCTTGCAAGAGACGTAGAGGTTGGAGGGCTTCCTGAAAACAATATTCCCATTATTAGGAAGTGGGTCTCCCATTATGTTTGCCTATGCAGTGAATGCAACGGCTGCCAAAAATTTGGAGAAACATATGGTAGATATGGTGGTGATATGGTGGTGGAGGATGAGGAGAAGGATGAGGGCAACAGAAAATAGACAAAATCAGGAAGAATACCCATGTCTGGGTGTGAAGAGGTGCATGGGAATAGACCCCCCTAAAAAAAACCCACTGGATTTGACTTTATGTTCTGCTGCTATCATCCGGTGGTGTTGAGAAGTCTGGCCCAATTCAGCCCTTGTTCATTTTTATAAGAGTCAGCCTGTCAGCATTTTCAGTTGACAGGCGGATGCGCCTATCGGTTATAATTCCATCAGCGGCACTAAAAACCCGCTCTGCCAAAACACTGGCGGCAGGGCAGGCCAGGACCTCCACGGCATAGAGAGCCAGTTCATGCCATATGTCTAGCTTGGATACCCAATAGTTATAAGGCACAGAGGAATCACAGAGGATGCTGGTATGGTCGGCAAGGTACTCCCACAGCATCTTCTGAAACTTTTCCCTCCTTGTGAGAGTACCCCACGCCTCAAGGCCTGGGAGGGTCCGGGAAAACTGTCCCACACCTTTGACAGTGTTCCCCTGCCTCTGCTGCATCGTATTTGTGTCTCACTTGCCTTGGTAATCCAGCAAACTGTGACCTCTGCCGCCAGCATTTTCAGATTTTCAGGATTTTTTTTTAATAATTCTTGAACAAGGGCCTTCTTTTACTGCAACATTTTATTAGACCTCTCCACCATGGGAAGGAGAGATAGAAAGTTCTCCTTGTAGCGTGAGTCTAGAAGTGTGACCAACCAGTAATTACTGTCAGCCAAAATGTGTACAATGCGAGGGTCACGGGGATGGCAGCGTAATATAATATCAGCCATGTGTGCCAGGCTGCCAACAGCCAAGTCTTCCCTGTCCTGACCAAGAGGACGACTGTCCATGCTCTCCTCCTCCTCATTCTCCTCCTGGTGCTCCACCTCAGGGTGAGAAATATGCGGTACAGACTCACAGCTACTGTGACTGGACCGTGTGGAAGCATTATCTGCTATCCAACTAACAACCTTTTCACACTGCTATGGCTTCAAGAGTGGTGTTCTGTGCCCCCCTAGAAATTGGGACAGGAAGGCAGTTCGACATGATGTGGGTGTTTGTTGTGCTCACTCAGCAGGCACAGTTTCATCTTGCCCAAGGCCTCGGCCTCTGCATGCACCATCAGCATCACATCCACTTCCCCTTCACTTGCCCATTTTAAATGGAGTGTAACATTTGGCACGTTCAAAAAAATGTGACTATTATTCCGACAGTAATATCGGATCACGTTTGATGACCAGGAAGCCTTTGCAGGTGTTTTTGGTTAATTATTCTAATTTACTGAGATAATGACTTTTGTGTTTTCATTGGCTGTAAGCCATAATCAACCTTAACAGAAATAAACACTTGAAATAGATCACTCTGTTTGTAATGATGCTACATAATACACCGCGTGCAGAATTATTAGGCAAATGCGTATCTTGATCACTTTGATACTTTTTATACATATTGTCCTACTCCAAACTGCATAGGCTTGAGAGCCAACTACCAATTAAGTATATCTGGTGATGTGCATCTCTGTAATGAGGAGTGGTGTTGACTAATGACATCAACACCCTATATAAGGTGTGCTTAATTATTAGGCAACTTCCTTTCCTTTGGCAAAATGGGTCAAAAGAGATTTGACGGGCTCTGAAAAGTCCAAAATTGTGAGATGTCTTGCAGAGGGATGCAACAGTCTTGAAATTTCCAAACTTTTGAAGCGTAATCACCGAACAATCAAGCGTTTCATGGCAAATAGCCAACAGGGTCGCAAGAAGCGTGTTGGCCAAAAAAGGCGCAAAATAACTGCCCATGAATTGAGGAAAATCAAGCGTGAAGCTGCCAAGATGCTATTCACCACCAGTTGTGCCATATTTCAGAGCTGCAACGTTACTGGAGTATCAAAAAGCACAAGGTGTGCGATACTCAGGGACATGGCCAAGGAAAGGAAGGCTGAAAAACGACCACCTTTGAACAAGAAACATAAGATAAAACGTCAAGAATGGGACAAGAAATATCTTAAGACTGATTTTTCAAAGGTTTCATGGACTGATGAAATGAGAGTGACTCTTGATGGGCCAGATGGATGGGCCAAAGGCTGGATCAGTAAAGGGAAGAGAGCTCCACTCCGACTCAGACGCCAGCAAGGTGGAGGTGGGGTACTGGTGTGTGCTGGTATCATCAAAGATGAACTTGTGGGACCTTTTTGGGTTGAGGATGGAGTGAAGCTCAACTCCCAGACCTACTGCCAGTTTCTGGAAGACAACTTCTCCAAGCAGTGGTACAGGAAGAAGTCAGTATCGTTCAAGAAAAACATGATTTTCATGCTGGACAATGCTCCATCACATGCATCCAACTACTCCACAGCGTGGCTGGCCAGTAAAGGTCTAAAAGAAGAAAAAATAATGACATGGCCCCCTTGTTCACCTGATCTGAACCAGATAGAGAACCTGTGGTCCATCATAAAATGTGAGATCTACAGGGAGGGAAAACAGTACACCTCTCGGAACAGTGTCTGGGAGGCTGTGGTGGCTGCTGCACGCAATGTTGATTGAAAACAGATCAAGCAACTGACAGAATCTATGGATGAAGGCTGTTGAGTGTCATCATAAAGAAAGGTGGCTATATTGATCACTAATTTTTTTGTTTTTTGTTTTTGCATGTCAGAAATGTTTATTTATAAATTTTGTGCACTGATATTGGTTTACCTGGTGAAAATAAACAAGTGAGATGGGATTATATTTGTTTTTTATTAAGTTGCCTAATAATTCTGCACAGTAATAGTTACCTGCATAAACTGATATCCTCCTAAGATAGCCAAATAAAAAAAAAGCCCACTCCAACTTCCAAAAATATTAAGCTTGGATATTTATGAGTCTTTTGGGTTGATTGAGAACATAGTTGTTGATCAATATTAAAAATAATCCTCTAAAATACAACTTGCTGAATAATTCTGCACACAGTGTATAGGAGTTTCACTTTTAGTATTGAAGAACTGAAATAAATTAACTTTTTGATGATATTCTAATTTAGTGACATGCAGCTGTATATATATATATATATATATATATATATATATATATATATATATATATATATATATATATATACTGTATATTTGCTGTGGATGTGGAATATCTATTCCTAACTATAAACTGCCAATTCTCTCCCTAGCTCAGCAGCACCTCTCCCTACTCTGCCTATCTGAAGGGTAGACTGTGCCTGTGACGATCATGGGGTCTGATATAGACCCGATGACGCTATGCGGCCAGTCAATCACTGTAATACCACAACCAACATGGCTGCGGCATTACAGTGAGTGGCAGACAATCCCCTTATGATTATTTGCTATTAAAACAGCGCCAAACATGCGAGGCGAGGACTCAAGCTCCCACCCGAGCATCCCAGAAGTACTTGCCGAGCGCCGAGCATCTCGAGCAGTGAGATGCTCGGGCGAGAACAGAGCAGAAGCAAGCGCGCTTGTTCATCGCTAATAATCAATAGTATATAATAATTACAACAATGAGGCAATATATACAAATACTGGGATAAAGTGGGGATACCTGAGGATCAGATCCAACACTGATAGCAGCAATGGAGCAATACAATTATAAGTGATACATACCAGGGTAAATTAGAAATGCCTGAGAATCAGATCCCCACATGTATCGCTGCTTTCCAGCAGCTTTGCCAGGGATGGTCTGCTTGTGTTGAATGATAGGTTTAATTAGTGTTAGTGAACCTGCGCTATGATGTCATGCCCATTCCAACCAGCACATCGCGCATGCACGATAGCGTGAAGCAGGAAGGAACTTGAGCTTTCCAATGATGTGTGTCAATGGGAGAGTCGGAAGTAATGAATCAGATCTGCAGAAAAGTCCAGTCAGTCAGTTTATATTACGATATCATAGTAGGTAAGTATAAAACTAAATTGGGGTCCAGGTCATGGGATACGAGTCAAAAAACATAACATGGTATTTAAAACTAGTAACCGGAAATTAGATATGCATTCCAAATGATGCAAGAATGTGTTCCACAGGAAGCACCCATGAAAGTTTCAAGAAATACAAATGGCTCCCATGATTAACCCCTTTACCACCTAGGACGTATTTATACGTCCAAGGTGATATCCCTGAACTCCATGTGGGCTCCGACGCTGATCAGCTGGGGGATTCTGTGCCTCCTATATTTCTTATAGACCAATTGGTCTTATTTCTGTACACGTGGCCAATCCACATTAACACATTATTTATTATTAGTATTGTGTATTCCATACCTTATTTATTGATCATTTGAAATTAGAAATTGATTATGGTATAGTGCTGCTCACCATTATTAGCACCCCTTAATTGTTTTAATAGACTGTACAATATCTTCAGAAATAAATGGAAATGTACCAAAGTTATATCCTAAGGATTTTTTAACTAATGGTCCAAAGTAATACAACAAAAAAACATTGGTTTTCAATTTCCATGTTGCAATTTCAAAGAAGAAACAGAATAAATAGCATGTGCAACATTAAAGGCACCCCTAATTAATACTTGGTTGCACACCCTTTGGCATTGATGACAGCCTCCAAACATTTCTTGTAGCCATCTATAAGCTTCTTGCACTTCTCAGATGGAATTTTCTCCCATTCTTCCTTTGCAGTTTGTTCAAACTCTTGAATTTTTGCAGGGTTCTTTATCCCAATGGCAGGTTTCAGCTCACCCCAAAGATTTTCAATGGTATTGAGGTCTAGACTCATTGCTGGCCATTTTAAAACTGTCCATTTTTTCTTTTTCAACCATTCCTGTGTACTTTTGGATGTGTGCTTTCGGTCATTGTCTTGCTGGAGAACCCATGATCTTCGACTAAAACCAAGTTTTCTTACACTGGGTAGGACATTGCGCTCTGAAGTCTGATAATTCTCTTATTTCATGATTCCTGTGATATGGTCAAGGCCTCCAGTACCGGATGCAGGAAAGCAACCCCACAGCATTATGGATCCTCCAACAAGCTTAACTTTTGGTAAAGTGTTCTTTTCCTCATAAGCTTCTTGCAACATTCGTAAAGAAACTGTTGCTTTGCATTGCCATACAGCTCTATTTTTTTTTCATCTGTCCACAGAACATTTTCCCAGAAGGATTGTGGTTTGTCAAGGTACTCTTTGGCAAAGATCAGTCATTCCTTTTTATGTTTTTTTTTTCAGCAATGGTTTCTCTCTTGGCCTTCACCAATAAAGCTCTGCTTGGTTTTGTGTGCAGCATATGGTACTTGTTGAAACCATGACCCCAGACTGTGCCAGGTTGGCTTTCAGATCTTTGGATGTTTGACGTGATTTTTTTTCACTATTCGCACCAACCTTCGAAGACATTTTTTGTCAATTTTCCTCTTTCCCCCACATCCAGGGCAGTTCTTGACGGTTCCATGCTTGGCAAACTTCTTATAAAACATTGCACACTAATGAAACTGGAGATCGATTTCTCTACAGGCTAAATGCGCTCCCAATAATCGATAATACAGGTGAATATAGGCAAATATTATTTCCTGTGCAATTTTTATTTTACCTTACAACGTGTTTTGACATAAAATAGTCTTCATCAGGTATATTTATCTAAATGAACAAAAGCCATGACTGCTTTATATAGGTAGCAGAAACACATCAGTTAGGGCGGAGGCCGTGTTTAGCAAATCAAGGCACACCCATTTAAAATCCCTCTTACATAGGTAGTCTAGTCCTAAAAAAAAACTCCATATCTTTAGATAAACAAACAAAAAAAAGTTAAAAAAAACAAAACTTTTAAAACATATATATAAATATACGTAAAGATTCATATTAAAACGCCAACATCAACATGCAGATAAAAAATATTTTTCTTATACATAAAACACATTTAAATAAAATCTTATCAAAATTATATTTCTTTATATATGTCAGAAACATTTAAATCTGATAAATATTTTTTATTTGCATGTTGATGTTGGCATTTTAATATGAATATTAACATAGGCAGCTAGATGTGTATATATATATATATATATATATATATATATATATATATATAAATATATATATATGTATGTATATACAGTATATAAATGTAAAAGAGTTTTATTTGATTGTTTATATAAAGATATGGAGCTTTTTAGGACTAGACTACCTATGTAAGAGGGATTTTAAATGGATGTGCCTTGATTTGCTAAACACAGCCTCCGCCCTAACTGATGTATTTCTCTACTTATACAAAGCAGTCATGGACTTTGTTCATTTAGATAAATATACCTGATGAAGACTATTTTATGTCGAAATGCGTTGTATGGTGAAATAAAAATTGTACAGGAAATAATTTTTGCCTATATTTACCTGTATTATCAATTATTGGGAGCGCATTTAGACTGGAGAGAAATCGATGTCCATTTCATTCCTATGACAACTCTGAAGGGGTTCTCCATAGCTACCAGGAACGTGCAGCAGACCGGCAGTGAAGGAAAACTTACTATTGTGATCCTTAAGGATCAATATGCAAGACTGCAAGATCCAGAAATAGGCGAGTACAATATTGATTTGTATGCACACATCTTAGCGAAGCAGCTACATTTTAGATCTGTGCGCTCTGTTTCTTTCTCCTTCTATGGTGCACTAATGAAACTGGGATACCAAGGTCATAGGAGATGACCTCATACCCTTTGGAAGTCTTGTGTTTGCTAATAATAGCAGTTCTGATGTCCTCAGACAGCTCATTGCCCTTTACCATTGTGACAGTGGAACAGGGCCTATCAAGTGGCTTTTTAAAACATTGAAGTCATCATTCATTGACTAATTCATGTCACATGGGCACTGACAATTACCGTATTTTTCAGACTATAAGAAGCACTGGACCATAAGACTCACCTAGGTTTTAGAGGAGGAAAATAGGAAAATAAATATTTAAGCAAAAAATGTGGTCATGATGCCCTGTTATAGGGGAGGGAGTCTGCTGCTGACACTGGTTTTGGGGTAATGTCCCCCAATTCTGTTAATATCCTCCATCCTGTTATGTATGGCCCCTCCTTCCTGGTATACGTGGCCCCCATCCCATCTTGGTATAAGTGGCCCTCATCTCCATCCTGGAATGCATGGCACCCCTTGATCTCCCATCCTGGTATTCATTGCACCCCTTTGATCTACAATTCTGATATGCATGGCACCCCCTGATCCCCATCCTAGTTTTCATGGCACCCCTTGATCCCCCATCCTGGTATGCATGGCACCCCTTGATCCCCCATCCTGGTATTCATGGCACCCCTTTGATCTACCATCCTGGCATGCATGGCACCCCCTGATCCCCATCCTAGTTTTCATGGTACCCCTTGATCCCCCATCCTGGTATGCATGGCACCCCTTGATCCCCCATCCTGGTATTCATGGCACCCCTTTGATCTACCATCCTGGTATGCATGGCACCCCCTGATCCCCATCCTAGTTTTCATGGCACCCCTTGATCACCATCTTGGTATGCATGGCACCCCTTGATCACCCCATTCTGCTATGTATGGCACCCATTGAGCCCCCATCCAGTTATGCATGGCACCACTTGATCACACATCCTGGCATGCATGGCCCCCCTCATCCCCATCCTGATATGTATGGCACCCCTTGATTCCCCCATCCTGGTATGCATGGCACCCCTTGATACCCCATAATGGTATGCATGGCACCCCCCTGATCCCCATCCTGGTATGTATGGCACCCCTTGATCACCTATCCTGGTATGTATGGCACCCCTTGAGCCACCATCCTGGTATGTATGGCACCCCTTGAGCCCCCATCCTGGTATGCTTGGCACCCCTTGATCCCCCATCCTGGTATTCATGGCACCCCTTTGATCTACCATCCTGGAATGCATGGCATCCCCTGATCCCCATCCTAGTTTTCATGGCACCCCTTGATCACCCATCCTGGTATGCATTGCACACCTTGATCCCCCATCCTGGTATTCATGGCACCCCTTTGATCTACCATCCTGGCATGCATGGAAAACAAAAACAGTAGGAGCGCCAATGGTGAAGAGCCTGAGGTTTGGGGGTGGGGGGAATGAAGGGGGAGATGTTGTGACCACTCACCTGGTCCTGTTGTGCAAAGGAGCCCCGCACGACAAGGGAAAACGCTTCCAGGTGGGAGTCTGTAAGATGATCACAACTTGGCAGGAACTGTTGTAGGGAGCTTCTGTCTGCTTCAGCGGTCACATGACCAGGACCGTGTGACCGAAGTGGGCATTCCACAATGACATCACGGCAGGTCCTGTAGTAGGCTAGTTGTAAACAGAGCAGCTTCCACCGCTCTTCACAAGGGAGATTAGCAATCAAGAAAGAAGGAATTCTGCGGTGTTAGTTAGTGTTGAGCCACCCCTGTAGTGTTCGAGTTCGGTTCGGTTCGTCGAACACCCGTGTGTTCGTCGAACTGTTCGTCGAACACCTTCGAACACCGTTAAAACCAATGGCAGGCAAACAAAAACACATAGAAACACATAGAAAACACCTTCAAAGGTGTCCAAAAGCTGACAAACTGCTCAGAAGACACAACTAACACATGGAAAAGTGACAAGTACATATAGTCATGCGAAAAGAAAAGAGGTGGAGGAGTAAAAGGAGGGGGAGACACAGATATAGGCATGTCATGCCCTTCTAAAATCCAAAAAGTGAGAAGCCGAGACGGCCAGTCCGCTCCTGCCCGTGCCACCTCCGTGTCGCCGGGTTTGTGCCAGAGCCGCGGTGAACCCTGACGGCCAGCCCCCCTCTCCCAATACTGGTGCCTGTCCGCTGGTGGGTCGAGAGAGCCCCCCTGTGGTGGAGGCAGCTCTAAGCTCTAATTTGAATGAATACACTTTAAATCCATTTACAAGGATCTATTGGAGGGCAAGTCTCATGCCAGCAGCCGCGTAATTCCAGCTCCAGTAGCGTCCACTAAAGCTGCTGCAGTTAAAAAGCTTTTATAAGGATCGAGCTCGGCTGTCCACCGCAAGGCATCCTAGTGCCAGTCCCAGCCCCTATGCCTTGGGGTGCCTCCTGATGCTCTTCACTGAGTATCCCGTGGTCCCGAAGCATTTCCTTTGAAAAAATTAAGTGTCCAAACTACAGGTGGTGTAGCTTGCTTAACAGCCGGGATAATCCGCTGACTAGGAGACACTGCTACTAGGCACAAAGTATTTCCTGGGCTAGATGCAGTTAAAAATTTGTAAGTAGATACTCTCGTTGGATGCTGAGAAAGCATTCCATAGAGTCTCCTGGCACGCCATATATGATTCTCTTAAAAAGCTTGGGGTAGGGGTCTAGGGGACCCTTTTATAACCAAAATCACGGCCCTGTATCACAATACGTCACCTAGGCTGAAGATAAATGGAACTGTAGCACCGAGGGCTCGGTTGCTACAGACGTATTGCACCTCACCCAGAGGTGTGATATCTCAATCTCAGATAAGGATGGAGTGTGGATCAGGACCCGACACCTGCATGCATTACACCACATTGCCGTGGGGCAGGGCGACCAATATGCCCCTGAGATGGGCACGACAGTCCCTGTCCCTGGCTGGAGTGGGGGGAGGGAACACTGAGGAAGGGGAACCCTGCAGTGCAGGAGCAGGGAGGAAGCAGTTCCTGGGTGCATTGAGAAGGGAGTATAAAAGGTGGGCACCATCTTAGTTCAGTGCAGAGAAGTCTGAGCAGAAGTGGCAGGGAGCAGGGGCTCTGCATGAGCTCTGCTCCGGAGGCGGGCCTAGTAACAGAGGCCCAGGCCTGCAAGAGGGAGAAGGAAGGAAGAGGAGCGGAGAAGGCTCCAGGAACGAGGAATGAAGGGATCCCAGGGGTGCGGACGGGCGAGTCGCCACCGCACGCCCGAATCCACCTGCGTGGAGGGGTCAGGCCAAAGGGGGAGACCGGTCCCCGAACTAGTGGAGGCAGGAAACGACCCTCAGCTAGAAACCGGAGGCTCTGACATTTTATGTGGCGCAGCCCCTTGCTCCACCCGCTAGGAAGGCACCACATAGGGTCAGGGAAACTGGCGCCAAGTTTACCAAGAGGAGGCCCGAGGCAGCCGGACAGAAGTGTTGGTAAGAAAGGCCAGACAAAGGACACACAAAGGGGGTCCTGTGAAGCGCTCCAAAGTTATCTGGGAGTTGTCTGAGCCCCTCACCTGGTGAGCACAGTACGACGTGGGCAGCCGTTACCTGCAGACGTGGTCTGGATAATAAGAACTGTGAGTAAAGGCCCTGAACTGCATCACTGACTCCATGTCGTTACTGCTGCTGCCCTGCACCATCACCCCCATCCTCCGCATACACTGCCCTGAGGCTATACTCCTCCCGTGGGGAGTTATGCTACGCTCTGCTGCACCCACAACACCAGCCTTAGCGGTCTGCCCTGTAGCGGCGGTTCACTCTGACCGCAATCCACGGGTGGCGTAGTCGAACATTTAAACATCAAAACCACATAAATAGTTCCGCCACTGGTTTGACCGCCCTGAGCCACGGAACCGGATCGCCGCCACGAAGACTACAACCACCAGCATCCACCAAAAAGGGTCCGGCTCCGGGTGTCCCAAGGCCCAGGGGGTGCGTCAGAACATTTTCATCACCTTTCACAATCACCAATGGGACAAGGCAGGGATGTCCTCTGTCCCCTCTCTTATACATCCTAGTGACGGAGCACCTGCTCTCATCAATTTGCCATAACCCCAATATTAGGTGGATTGAGGTGGGAGGCACCGAGTACAAGTGCTCTCTATTTGCTGATGATGTCCTAGTATATATCACTCAATCACATATATCCATCCCTGCTGTTATGGCTGAAATAGATCACTTTGTTACATGGTAAAATTTTAAAATCAATGCAGCGAAGTCTGAGGCCCTCGATGTCTCCCTCCCTAAATCCATATAGGATTCCATCCAGTCCAACTTTCCCTTTGCCTGGCCCTCACAGGGTATCAAATACTTAGGAATTCCTATTCATAGAGACCTCTCCCATCTATGTTATCTTAATTTTGGGCCCTTTATTGAACAATTCCATACAGACCACGGTTGGCAAGTTAGAACTGTAAGATTCACTACGTGAACCACTGGTGTTTTGTGGCAAAGCACATGTACACCGCGTTCCAAATTATTATGCAAAAAGTGTTTAGGAGTGATAAGGGAAGAATTTGTTTGTTTGTCAGTTAAACTCATTGATGGTGATGTGTGTCAGGGCTCTTTATATCACTGTAAGCAATTGCAGACACCTGTGCTAATTAGTTTGGCAGGTGTGTCCAATGAAAGGCAAGACTACTTAAGAAGGCTCTCTCACATTATTAAGCAGCCTACATTTTCTGCCAAAATGGGAAAGAAAAAGGATGTGTCGGCTGCTGAGAAGCAACAAATTGTGGAGTGTTTAGGTCAAGGCATGACTACAATCAACATTGTGCGATGATCAGGATGAAGTGTCTTGGCAATCAAGAAGTATGTAGCTGATTCACAGTACACACGTGTGCGTGCTGATAAGGGCAAATTGAGGACTCTTTCCTACAGGCAATTACGTCAGGTTGAAAGAGCAGCGGCAAAAAAGCCTTGTCATAGCAGCAGACAAGTTTTTGAAGCTGCTTGTGCCTCCAACGTCCCCCGAACAACAAGATGCAGGGTCCTTCAGAGGTTTGCAGCTGTGCATACGCCATCCTGTCGACCTCCTCTATCCACTTCTCACAAGCAGAAACGGCTCCAGTGGGCCAAACATTACATGAAGACTGATTTCAAAACTGTTTTGTTCACGGATGAGTGCCGTGCAGCGCTCGATGGTCCAGATGAATGGAGTGGAGGATGGCTGGTTGATGGACACCCCACGCAAACACGGCTACAGCGCCAACAAGGAGGAGGTGGAGTAATGTTTTGGGCTGGAATCATGCGGAGAGAGATTGTCGGCCCCTTTAGGATCCCTGAAGGCGCTAAAGATGAACTCCATAATGTATGTGGATTTTCTCAAACAGCACTTCCTGCCATGGTTCAAGAAGAAGAACCGTGTATTTCACAGCAAGATCATTTTTCTGCATGATAATGCACCATCTCATGCTGCACATAAAACATCTGCATCTCTGGCTGATATGGGCATAAAAGGGGACAAACTTATGGTGTGAATCCCATGCTCCCCTGACCTCTACCCCATTCAGAACCTTTGGAGCATCATTAAAAGGAGTGTCTATGATGGCGGGAGGCAGTTCACATCTAAGCAACAGCTCTGGGAGGGTATTCTGTCCTCATGCAAAACAATTGAAGCAGAAACCATCCAAAACCTGACAAATTCAATGGACGAGAGAGTTCAGAAGCTCCTTTCGAACAAGGGGTCCTATGTGAAAATGTAACATCACCTAGAATAAAGTTTTGAGTTGAAAACTGTTTGATTTCAGTTTCTAACAACCTGCTAATGCTTATAATTTCAAAAATGACCATTTTTTTGGTCTTTATTAAAATGAAAAGGTTGATCGAAAAGTTTGGGGGATCTAAGAGTGTGGCAACCCAGTAGTCATGATTACTTCGAATTCTGACAATATGAGGGTCATGCTGCAGGTAGTGCAGCAAGAAGGCACTTATGTGTCTTGAGCATCTCGGAGCCCCAAAATTATTTTCCGGGCTAGATGCAGCTAAAAATTATTTTTAATTTTAAATCTGGTGAAGCTTATTATAGATGGCCTAATAGGATCAGTGCTGCACACTGCTACAAAGCCCAAATTATTTTCCAGTCAAGATACAGATAAACATGATTAGTAATTTGAAAGCTTAAAACGGTTGGTAGGGTGATTTTAACCAATCATCAAGCTTTTACTCTCCCCAGGATGACACAGGGGTAGAAAAGTCGTTTCGGATCCATGATTTGTTCATCTTTATGAACGTGAGTCTGTCTACATTATCAGTGGAGAGCCGCGTGCGCTTATCTGTCAGCACACCACCAGCAGCGCTGAACACACGTTCAGACAGAACGCTGGCTGCGGGGCATGACAAGATCTCCAAGGCGTAAGTGGCTAGCTCCGGCCATTTATCCAGATTGGAAGCCCAAAAAGAGCAAGGGTCCAGTGACACAGTCGTGGCTTCAATGTTTACTTGGAGATACTCCTGTACCATCGTCTCTAGGCGTTGACTATGTGTCAGACTTCTTGTCTCCTGTGGCCTTGCAAAGGATGGGCTAAAAAAGTGGTGAAATGATTCCGCAAAATTGATGTTACCAGCAGATACTGTGGTTCTGTTACGGTTTGAGTGCTGAACACTTGACGGTCCCACGGTTGGGAAGTTGGAACTGTGAGATTCACTACGTGCACCACTGGTATTTTGTGGAAAAGTACATGTAAGATTCTGCAACAGTCTCTGCTGATACTCCTGCATGCGTGCATCCCTTTCTATGGCAGGAATAATTTCTGCAAATTTACTTTTGTACCGGGGATCTAACAGTGTGGCAACCCAGTAGTCAGGATTATTTCTAATTCTCACAATTCGAGGGTCATGTTGCAGGTAGTGCAGCAAGAAGGCACTCATGTGTGTTGCGCATCCAGGAGCACCAAGTCCCTGTTGTGTTGGTGGCGAGGTAACAATCATGCTTCCTTCCTCTGTCCTCTCCCCCCAACCTCGCACAACAGAAATGTGATCAAGGTCTCCCTCATCTGAGGAGTCTTCCATCAGTTCGTCCTCCACTTCTTCCTGGGCTCCTGCACCTTCCTCACTAGTTTGGCTGCTACCATGCGCCCTGGTAAAATCATCTCCCCCACCCTCACATGCCTGCCGCCTTGGTGCTGCCGACCGTCTGGACCTTGCAGATGTTAGCCCTTCCGCATACAACTCCTCCTCCTCTACTTCCTCCACCTCCTCTTGTGCCACCACCTGACTCCGAATTCTGTTTAACATGTGCTCCAGCATGTAAATCACCGGAATAGTCATGCTGATAATGGCATCGTCAGCACTAAACATCTTCGTCGCCATTTCAAAACTGTGCAGAAGGGTGCATAGGTCCCTGATCTGAGACCACTCCTCCAGCGTGATTTGCCCCACCTCTGAATCTCGTTGGCCCAGGCTATACGTCAGAACGTATTGCACCAGGGCTTGTCGGTGCTGCCACAGTCGCTGCAACATGTGCAGAGTTGAATTCCACCGGGTAGGCACATCGCATTTTAGCCGGTGAAGTGGCAGGCCCAACGACTTCTGTAGAGATGTAAGTCGCTGAGCTGCGGGATGCGAACGGCGGAAGTGAGCACACAGCGACCGTGCCCTCTGCAGAAGGCCATCTAGTCTGGGATAGTGGGCTAAAAATTGCTGGACAACCAGGTTCAACACGTGAGCCATACAAGGCACGTGTGTGACATTGCCCCGGCGAAGGGCCGCACCCAGGTTGCCAGCATTGTCGCACACGGCCTTCCCTGGTTTCAGGTCCAGTGGAGACAACCATTCATGAAATTGGTTCCCCAGAGCTGACCACAACTCCTCAGCTGTGTGACTCACATTTCCCAGACATTTCAATGTAAAAACCGCCTGATGACATTGAGCCCTACTGCCAGCATAGTAAGGAGGTGTGCAGGATCCCTTCTGCGCAGTTAGAAAGCTTGTGGCATGACCACACAGGCTTTGGGTGCAGGTGGAAGACTGAGAGGAGATTGAGGAGGCAGAAGCAGTGGAGGAACTTTGACATAAAGAGGATTGACGCACAACTCGTGGGGACGGCAAGACTTGGACAGCAGCCCCTTGTCCTGCTGTCACCATAGTTACCCAGTGCCCAGTCAGCGACATGTAACGCCCCTGTCCATGCCTACTCGTCCAAGTGTCTGTGGTGAAATGCACCCTGTCACACACAGAGTTTCTCAAAGAAGCGGTGATGTTGTGTGCGACATGCTGGTGGAGCGCAGGCACACCTTTCTTTGAGAAGTAGTGCCGACTGGGCATCTGGTACTGGGGCACTGCGACGGACATAAGGTCTCGAAAATCCTCTGTGTCCACCAGGCGGAAAGGCAGCATTTCTGTAGCCAAGAGCTTGCAGATGGTGAAATTCAACCTCTTAGCTTTCTCATGGCTAGGAGGAAATGGTCTTTTACTTGTCCACATCTGAGGGACCGAGGGCTGGCTATTGTGCTTAGACGGGGTTGATAAGGGTGTCCCCGGCAAACTGCCGGTCTGTGAGGAAGATGCAGGCGGACATGTTAGGTTGCCTTGATCCAAAGGTGGTGCTATCGATGTCGGACAGCGCTCAAGACCAGCTGGTGTTACCACCTCCAAAGAAAATGATGACCTGCCAATCACGCTGGCTGTTGCGGGTAAAGAGGTGGCAGGTCTGCGCCCCAAAACAGGTGTGACTGCTGTCCCCCCAGTCACAGAGGATGAAGAGGCCGCGGATGCACAAGATATGGCAGACGGTGGTTGGCCCGGCCGGCTAGGCCGCATTGTAGCACACTGAGCTTCCCACTGCAACTTATGCTTCATGTCCATGTGCCGGTTCATGCATGAAGTACTCAAACTATGTATTTTTTGGCCTCTACTTAGCTTTTGCTGACAAATGTTAAAGATAACACGAGTTGGGTCATCTTTATCGATCTGAAAAAATGCCCAGGCTATGCAAGGCTTAGCACCCATGCGACCTGAAGAGCCACCACGACTTGTGGTGAGAGGCAGAGTTGTGTTTGAGGATGCAGTTGTTGACGTGCTTCCAGTACTACGTCTCTGTCCAGGAAGGCGCAACCTGACCTCGTCGTCACTAGCATCTTCCTCCACCTCCTCTGCTGACCTCATCTCTTGGCTGACTGTGGGTTGACAGTAAGTGGGATCTCCGACCTCATCATCATCACCCTGTGCGTTATCACACCAGTCGTCCTCAGAGCCAACCTGTTCCTGCCCTGACAAAAAACTAAAGTTGTCGCTCCAATCAGGTATTTGAGTCTTATCATCGTCTTCCTCATTGTCTCCACCAACAGGAGTTACAGTTTGGGAATGAGGGTCTACATTATGGTCAGAACCTTCTGCGTCTGGTCCTGGATCCGACTCATAAAGATTCTGGGCATCAGTGCAGATCATTTCCTCGTCTGGATTCACAGAAGCGCTGGAGTCGACCTCTGATTCCCAGGCTATAGTATGAGTAAACAGCTCTGCAGACTCAACCATCTGTTCTACCTCATACTCAGACGGGCAGCTGGAGATTTGGGAGCTGTGAGGAAGCAAGTGCGATTTGGGTGACACCTTTGAGGACTGGAGTATTTGTGATGTTGAAGTTGATGTGGAGGAGAGCCCACTTAAAGGAGCACTTGATATCCGTTGAAGCACCTGCTGTTTTTGTGCCTCATCTGGAATTTGTAGCGATTGGCGTGGCCATAAGAAAGGGATCTTATCACATTGTCCGCTAAAAGAAGTAGACATTTTAGTTTGGCTGGAAGATGGTCTTTCTTCTGCACCTACCCCACGGACACAACCTTTTTTCCCCTTCCCAACACGCCTATTCCCCTTTCCACCAGCAGCAGGCCTTTTTCCACTCATTTTGGTGGTTAACTAATTCACAACTCTGGAGTTGTTTGCACAAAAAAACAATGGATGGTAACCGAGCAGAGCTGAGTGGCCAAACTGTGGTATTAGGCCAAAACTATTGGCTGGGTTAGATGCAGAAAAAAATTATTTTTAATTTGCAACCTGATGGAGGTCAGTATAGATGGACTAATAGACCAAGTCCCACACACCGCTAGAAGCCCAAATATTTTTTCAGAGCTAGATGCAGAAATTTTTTTTATTCAATTTGCAACCTGATGGAGGTCAGTATAGATGGACTAATAGACCAAGTCCCACACACTGCTAGAAGCCCAAATATTTTTTCAGAGCTAGATGCAGAAAAAAATTATTTTTAATTTGCAACCTGATGGAGGTCAGTATAGATGGACTAATAGACCAAGTCCCACACACCGCTAGAAGCCCAAATATTTTTTCAGAGCTAGATGCAGAAAAAAATTATATTCAATTTGCAACCTGCTGGAGGTCAGTATAGAAGGACTAATAGAACAAGTCCCACACACTGCTAGAAGCCCAAATATTTTTTCAGAGCTAAATGAAGAAAAAAATTATTTTTAATTTGCAACCTGATGGAGGTCAGTATAGATGGACTAATAGACCAAGTCCCACACACTGCTAGAAGCCCAAATATTTTTTCAGAGCTAGATGCAGAAAAAAATTATTTTTAATTTGCAACCTGATGGAGGTCAGTATAGATGGACTAATAGAACAAGTCCCACACGCTGCTAGAAGCCCAAATATTTTTTCAGAGATAAATGAAGAAAAAAATTATTTTTAATTTGCAACCTGATGGAGGTCAGTATAGATGGACTAATAGACCAAGTCCCACACACTGCTAGAAGCCCAAATATTTTTTCAGAGCTAGATGCAGAAAAAAATTATATTTAATTTGCAACCTGATGGAGGTCAGTATAGATGGACTAATAGAACAAGTCCCACACGCTGCTAGAAGCCCAAATATTTTTTCAGAGATAAATGAAGAAAAAAATTATTTTTAATTTGCAACCTGATGGAGGTCAGTATAGATGGACTAATAGACCAAGTCCCACACACTGCTAGAAGCCCAAATATTTTTTCAGAGCTAGATGCAGAAAAAAAATATTTTTAATTTGCAACCTGATGGAGGTCAGTATAGATGGACTAATAGACCAAGTCCCACACACCGCTAGAAGCCCAAATATTTTTTCAGAGCTAGATGCAGAAAAAAATTATATTCAATTTGCAACCTGCTGGAGGTCAGTATAGAAGGACTAATAGAACAAGTCCCACACACTGCTAGAAGCCCAAATATTTTTTCAGAGCTAAATGAAGAAAAAAAATATTTTTAATTTGCAACCTGATGGAGGTCAGTATAGATGGACTAATAGACCAAGTCCCACACACTGCTAGAAGCCCAAATATTTTTTCAGAGCTAGATGCAGAAAAAAAATATTTTTAATTTGCAACCTGATGGAGGTCAGTATAGATGGACTAATAGACCAAGTCCCACACACCGCTAGAAGCCCAAATATTTTTTCAGAGCTAGATGCAGAAAATTTTTTTATTCAATTTGCAACCTGATGGAGGTCAGTATAGATGGACTAATAGACCAAGTCCCACACACTGCTAGAAGCCCAAATATTTTTTCAGAGCTAGATGCAGAAAAAAATTATTTTTAATTTGCAACCTGATGGAGGTCAGTATAGATGGACTAATAGACCAAGTCCCACACACTGCTAGAAGCCCAAATATTTTTTCAGAGCTAGATGCAGAAAAAAATTATTTTTAATTTGCAACCTGATGGAGGTCAGTATAGATGGACTAATAGAATGATGCTATGCCCAAAAGATTTTACTTCACTAGGTGCAGTAAAAAAATTGGTATTCTATACACAGGTGGTATATCTTGCAACACAGATAGGCTACTCCACTGACTAACACACTCTGCAATAGGCCAAAAAGGATTAGCTTTGCTAGATTCAGCCAAATGCTGTGAAAAAAACTTGCACAGCACTGGCACAGACCTGCCTGGCAAAAACTGATAGGAACTGAAGTAACCTAGTCCTGAAAAGGACTCCAATTACAATTAGTCTTTACTCCCACAATCTATCTATTTAAGAGCACAGACCTGCTTGATAAAAGTCGTAGGAAATGCTGTAACCTAGTCCTTAAAAGGACTGTAATCACAACTATTCCCTACTCCCAAGCTATCTGTATATTTGTGCGAAAATTGGCTTGAAATTAACAAGGTATAGCGCACACAGCAACAGCGGTGCCGTCTAACACGCAGCTGCAGCAGTGAGAAAATGGTGGCGGCGGGGAAAATGGCTTGGTCTTATAGGGCAAGGACATGTGACATACACTGCCAATCACACATGCCCTTGCTTGTGTGAAAAAAAGCACTTCGCTCCGTGTGTGCGCTGCTGATAGGCTGACAGATTGCACCTCCCCACTGCAAATGCGGGAAAGAGAAAAAAAAATGGAGATCTTCATTGTTCCTGCAGAGATCCATCCCCTGCCCCTCCCCCCGCCCCGCTGTACACTCAAACCGCGTATTAACATTAATTTTCATCATTACTGAGAAAAAATCCAGTTATGATTTTGGTGCACGAACAGTTATCGAACATAACCTCGAACAGCCGAATTTTTCTCAAATTCTTCGTGTTCGCCGACCGGCTCGAACACCGCCCAAAACAGCTCGAATTTGAGATTGGCGAACAGTTCGAGTAGAACAACGCTCATCTCTAGTGTTAGTGAAGCGCTAGAACAACTAGACAGTGGATTAGGTTATAACACACAAACCTTTTATTGTTTAGTACGCTCTCTAATGCCACTTAAGCCCCCATCCTGGTATGCTTGGCACCCCTTGAGCCCCCATCCTGGTATGCTTGGCATCCCTTGATCACCCATCCTGGTATGCTTGGCGCCCCTTGAGCCCCCATCCTCTTATGCTTGGCACCCCTTGAGCCCCCATCCTGGTATGCTTGGCACTCCTTGAGCCCCCATCCTGCTGCCCACAGATAAAAAAAAAAAATCATACTCAACTCCTCTCTCCTCCAGCGCCGTGCCGCTCTGCTGCTGACACTCTCACTGTGTGAGCCGTGCATTGCAGGGTGCAGATGGTGTTCCTGCCATGCACCCTCACACAGTGTGAGAGCGCGCACACTGTACCGCAGCGTGGCTCCTGCTATTGCTCTGCGGTCAGTGTGCCTGCTGTTAAAAACCATGGATATTCACTACAACTCATGGGAGTGGGTTGTAGTGAATATTCATGAGCTTTAATAGCGGGCAGAAAGACCACAGAGCGCAGCAGGAGCCGCTCTGTGGTACAGTGTGCCGGCTATTAAGGAAAATGAATATTCCCTGCTCCCCACGTCCATGGAAGTGGGGAGCAGGGAATATTCATTCTCTTTAGTAGCGGGCACAGCGCAGGCTGCAGCAGTTGGCTGCTGCCTCCTGTGCCCCGCTGATCCCCCGCTGCTGCTCCCCCAGCCCTCCTACCACGCAGAGCCACAGTATATACAGTGAGATAGTATTCGGACTATAAGACGCACCTCCACTTTCCTCCAAAATTTTGGAGGAAAAAAGTGTGTCTTAAAGTCCAAAAAATACGGTAATCATGGGTGAATCTCTTTTGTGATTTACCACAGGCGAGTCAAAATGTGTTTCCATACTAAATTAATGTAAAGGGTGCCAGTATCAGTGATACAGCAAGCTTTAGGTATTTCTATTTTTCCCTCCCATTGTTTTTTTGTTTTAAATTATTGTTTATCATTTGCTCTTTTGTATTTAACATGATGCTCTATACAAAAACTGTTTCATTTGATTAATTTTTTTCAGGAGATATTCCACATTATGTACTTAAACTTCAAGGGTGCCAATAATGATGAGCAGGACTGTATGTTAATGCCTTAAAGACATGTGCCGTACATCTACGGCACATGGGGTGTCTCTCCTTCTGGCGCCGGCTCCGGTGATGAGCCTGCACCTTTCTGGAGACATGACAGCTGATCTAATCAGCGGTCACGTGCCCCTAACAGCTGTGGGTGGAATAGCGATCCACCCGTGGCTGTTAATATGTTAAATGCCGCTATCAATCTCTGATAGCGGCATTTAACATGGCCACGATGGAAGGACGTCGCTATTCCAGCCGATCAACGCCCCTGTCACATGACCGAGGGTCACTGATGGGTTGGCATGACAACCCAGGGTCTACAGGAGACCCCTGCAGTTGTCATTGCCAGGATGCTATGAGTACCACCCAGCACTTGCTCATAGCAAGTGAACATTTCTACTACTTACAGGCGATGTGGTGATCGCCTGTATGTAGCACAGGCAGTCAGATGATCGGAGAGTCTAGTATCCCATGGAGACTATTGAAGCATGTAAATAGTAAAAAAAATGTTTTTAAAAATATGAAAAAAATATAAATATACCCCCCTTTCGCCCCATTCAAAATAAAGCAATAAAAAAATCAAATATACACATATTTGGTATCGTCATATTCAGAACTAATCCGATACGGAAACAGCATAATGAGAAAAAAAAAGTTAAAACGCCAGAATTACGTTTTTGTGGTCGCTGCAACATTTCAATAAAATGCAATAACAGGAGATCAAAACATCATATCTACCCCAAAATGGTATCAATAAAAACATCAGCTCAGCGTTCAAAAAATAAGTCCTCACCTGGCTCCAGATCCCGAAAAATGGAAAATGGAGACGCTATGGGTCTTGGACAATGGCAACTTTTTTTTTTTTTTTAACAAACTTTGGATTTTTTTTCACCACTTAAATAAAAAAGAACCTATACATGTTTGGTATTATTTAGCATTTAGTGAACATGGTAAAAAAAAAGCAACTGTGGTATTGCACTTTTTTTGTAATTTCACTGCACTTGGATTTTTTCCCCGTTTCCCAGTACACAATATGGTAAAACCAATGGTGTCCAACTTGTTCCACAAAAAATAAGCCTTCACATGGCCATATTGACAAAAAAAAAGTTATGGCTTTGGGAAAGAGGGGATCCAAAAATGAAAGCGCAAAAACGGAAAATGGCCTGGGGGTGAAGGGGTTAAATTATTTCTTTGTACTGCACTTTTTTGGCCATTTTTCCACAGCACTTTCAATATATTAGCATGGTGTCCCCTTCTTTATATTGAAACATTTTGTTTATGTATGACATTTTACTTGAAGTACGGTGTATGTAGGAAAGAGCTTTTATTTTTCTGAGTGACTTAGCATACTCTGTAGCTATTTCTCTTGTTAATATTCATGTTCATCCATTGTTCTTTGTTGAAATTAATAAAGATTTACATACTTTACTCAATTGGGCATTGTCATTAGTGATGAGCGAGCATGCTCACCACTATTCGATACTCGCCCGAGCATCTCAGTGCTTGAGATGCGCAGTACTCGGCGAGTAATTTTTAAATGCTTGGGTGGGAGCTCAAGTCCCCGCCCTGCATATTTGGAGCTGTTTAAACAGTGAATTAACATGCGGGGGTATTGCCTGCCAGTCACTGTAATGCCGCAGCCATGTTGGTTGTGGCATTACAATCATTGGCTGACAGCATAGCGTCATCGGGTCTATATAAGACCGTTGTAACAGGCCAGATTAACCCCCCATCCAGAATATACTCGGGATTAAAATGGCCTAGGGCAGATTATACCCTGGGTATATTCTGGCCTAGGCCAAACTATACCCTGGGGTATAAATTGGCCTAGGTCAGATTATACCGCTCTGGGCCAGAATATACCCCGGGTATATTATGGCATAGGCGAAACTATAAATTGGCCTAGGCCAGATTATATCCCTCCGGGTCAGAATATACCCCAGCTGCTGTAGATCAGATTTTTCACGCTTTTGAGGAACATTGAGTGATATACTCAATAATGAGGCCCCAGGCAGCGCACAGGGCCCCAGGCAGCACACAGGGGGGCAGAGACAGCGCATGGGGCCCCAGACAGTGCACAGGAGGCAGAGACAGCCCACAAGGGGGGGGGGGACAGCGCGCAGGGGGGGGGGGAGACAGTGCGCAGGATAATCGTACACATGGCTGGTGACAGGACACTACAATATAAAAGTTCAAAGGTAAACACTGATAACATTAAAATGATTAGTAAACACTGATAACAACATTAAAATGATCATGCTTGTTTTCAAGATAAAGTGCATGTTCTGTTGTTGACTGCAGATTGAAGCTTGCGGGACACGTAAACCAATCCATGGTGTCACCGACTTTTGTGTGGATGACGATGTCACAACTCAACAGATTTGCTGTGGCCATGATTTCTGCATCAGTTGCCCAGACTCCATCACGAGAGATGCCAGAGGTGTTCACATATTCATTCACATCTTGATTAAAGTAACCCTGTAGTTTTTTCGACAAGTCAGTTTTCATGAGGTGGATGACTTTAGCTCTGAGAAGGGAGTAGTTGTCCTCTGTTCCTGTCAAGATATAGCTGATGGTCCGAAAGAAGCAGTTCCCATCACCTTTGGTTTTATATGTACGTCGTGGTTGTCCAAGATCTCTTGTGCATCCAAAGTACACAACCCTACTAAACGTAAGATCAAGAGTGGTGGTAAGATACTTCCTTCCTGAACTTGGTAGTGGGTTGAAAGTCTTGCTTTGCTTGTGTTTCTCTGTGGCAGAGTCACAGGGACAGTCATCAGGGGACTGGGGTAGTAGAGAAGTCTCTCCATCCTGGTAAATCTTAAGGTTGCTGGCATGGTAGGTGTTGCTTAGTATCTTGCCAGTCTTATTATTCTTAAGTTTTACTCGTCCCTTGGTTAAGGATTCCACAACTAAAGTAGGGTCCAACCCAGCGTGGTTCCATCTTTGAACCCATGCGATGAATACGATATTGATTCTGGATATAAACAATGGTGCCAGCAGTGATTTCTTTGTTGCTGTTGTGTCGGCGATCAAAGGCACACTTTTGGTATTCCTGAGCAGAATGGATGTTGGTACTTACAGTTGAGTGGATCCTGTTATGAATGGTTGGGAGTGTATTTATCACATCAGGGTTGGCATCATCTGAAAGAGACATGACATCCACAGTGTCATTTGCTGATGAATTGAGGTCAATAGGAACTTAGCCTTTTGTCCATACATGACCTCAAATGGAGTGGACTTGGTGGAGGCATGCACAGATGTGTGATATGCAAACAAAACACCATGGATGAACTGGTCCCAGTTGGTTCCTTGGTAATTGACAAGCTTGCTAAGAGATTCTCTGAGTGTTCGATTGTCACATTCCCCCTGGCCATTTGTTTGTGGGTGGTAGGCAGATGAAATGCGGCGATCTGTTTGAAAATGATCCATCAGGTTGTCGATGATCGAGTTCACAAACTGTCTTCCCTGGTCGCTAATCAAAGTGTCCATACTGCCTAAGCGGCAAATAATGGTGTACAAAAATTTTGCTACTGACATGGCACTCTTGTCTGGAATAGCTGTTGCTTTAGTCCACTTGGAGAAATGATCAGTGACAGCAACTATATATTAGTTGCTGTTTGATGTTTCCTATCAATCCCAACTAAGCTCTATACTTTTCCAGACACTGGTATACTGTTGAGTGGTGGAGCTTCTTTGCTGATTTTGGGACTTGTGACAAAACATTTTTGACAGGCTTTGACATGTTGGTGAACATCGTTCTTCATTCCCTTCCAGTAATAAGAAATTTTGGCAAATGTTTTATCTCTGCCAAAATGGCCACCAGAAGTTGGGTTGTCGTGACAGGCCTACAGGATATTTGGCAGTCGGCTTTTAGTGAGAAGGTCCTTTTTTCCATAGTAAATAATCCCTTTCTCTTCTCGTTATGGCTTAGATGTTTGCCTAAACCGGGACTTGGCATTTGAACATTTCTCTGGAGGTAGATCGTAGATCCACTGGGGGTACTTTTGTTCTGTTGCAGTGTAGAATCTCAAAAGCTGATCATACAGTTGGTCTTCCATTGTTGTCAAAATTGGAAAACTTATTTTTTTGTTGGAGGTGTTCCAAGTTCACTTTATATACCTTATCAGGATAGAATAGGAACTCACACTGGAGAACTCAAAGTGCATATCATAGAGAGCAGGGAGAAACATACATAACAAGTTACAACACATAACATTAACTATGCACTGATGGAACTGCACCATCTACTGTCAGTTTAATGTAATGCCTCCAACACATGCTGTAAGTCTAGTCCACCCGTTCCCATGCACTAGATTTGCTGCTGATTTTCCACAGGGAAAAAATCAGCAGACAATCTGCATCAAAATCTGCATCCTAATGATGTGGATTTTTTGTGCAGAATCATAGCAGATTTTTCCGTGTCACGTGGAAGATGGAAATCTGCTGCAGACCGCATCAAAATCTGACAAAAGTAGCATGAAATGGTATATGGTTTGTATATGTGCATCTATATATACTGTAGCACTACAGCAGCAAAAACACACTAATATTCTGCCCTAGAGGAGTGTAGGCCATGGGTCTATTATAGCCTAGGCCAAACTATACCCCGGGGTATAAATTGGCCTAGGCCAGATTATACTCCTTCGGGCCAGAATATACTCCTGCTGCTGTAGATCAGATTTTTCACGCTTATGAGAACCATTGAGTGATATACTCAAGAACGGGGCCCCAGACATTGCATAGGGGCCCCAGACATTGCACAGGGGCCCCAGACATCGCACAGGGGCCCCAGACATCGCACAGGATTGAGTGATATACTCAAGAATGGGGCCCCTGACATCGCACAGGGGGTCCCAGACAGCGCACAGGGGGGCAGAGACAGTGCACAGGGGGGCAGAGAAAGCTCACAGGGGCCCTGCGCACTGTCTCTTCCCCCCCTTAAGTGCTGTCTCTGCCCCCCTGTGCGCTGCCTGGGGCCCCTGTGCACTGACTGGGGCCCCGTTATTAAGTATATCACTCAATGGTTCTCAAAAGCGTGAAAAATCTGATCTACAGCAGCTGGGGTATATTCTGACCTGTAGGGGTATAATCTGGCCTAGGCCAATTTATACCACTGGGTATAGTTTGCTAGGCCAGAATATACCCGGGATTTAATCTGGCCTAGGCCACTTTAACCCCGGGTATATTCTGGGCAGGGGGGTTAATCTGGCCTGCTACACCGGAACCCTATGCTCGTCACAGTCTACTGGTCAAAGAAGCAGATTAGGGAGAGCGGCAGCTAAGCGAGGGAGTGAATTGACGGTTATTTTAAACAGAGATTCCACACCACTATTAGAAATCTACTCTAACAGTCCTTCTAAAGAATAATTCTGATGCATATCAATCCTGGTGATAGCAGGAGTTAGGCAGGCAGAGTTTGTGGAGAGCGTATGTGGCACCCTGCTGTTCACAGGTACCACAGGACCCAGGGTGCATGGAAGGACTTCTCCACAAGAGGCCCTCACTACATACAAACACCTGCACCCTTCCACCTCACACCACCAGAGGTAGCCCGGATAGGGATATATATATATGGAGGGTGGAGCCAGGCAGTTCAGATTAGTCAGACAGAGTCAGAGGGTCTGAGAGCGTGCTGACGCTGAGAGCAGCGAAGACGCAGCACGTCTGCTGCTGTATTGAGTGCCCCGAGTGTGGCCGAAGGCAAGAGGAGAAAGGAGAGAGGAGTTTAGGGGCAGAGGAGCATCATAGGCTCACCCCGAGTATACAAACCGGACACCGGGTCCGCTCCTATAGGGTCCTATATACCCAGAAGGGATCACCGGCATTCCAGGAGGACTACAAGTCCCTGGCTGACCTGAAGCTAAACCCATTACAGGACCAGGAACCACGAAGGCCTCGGCTTCCAGGGATAGTGGTTGCCAGCAGAAGGTCTTACTACCGAGCGACAGGTGTAGGAACAGCACGAAACATAAGCTAGGCCCAGTTGCAGGCTGGCCAGGAGCATACAGAGAGGCAGACACGGACCAGGAGGCCTTAATACCGCTCACTGGGGAGAAGTCCTGAAGTGCATTAATCCTACTGAGTACCCTGGACCGTACTTGACATCCGCATCAGTAAAGGTATTGAAGCGAATCCCCTGTCTCTGACAGTTACTGCTGCTGCACCATCCCGCCTGCACTGCAAGTCCCAGCACCACCCACCACCAAACTCCACACTGCCCTGAGGCCCACTCCACCTGTGGGGAGCCGTTCCAGCCCAGCTGCCCTATCAACTGCCTCAGAGGTCTGCAGCAGCACTGGTACAAATTACCAGAAACCACAGGTGGCGTCACGATCAAACTACAAATCCCATATAAACAATTCCCTTTTTGTTAACCGCCCTGGGCCACGGACTGGGCCAGCCACTGTGACATATCCCCCCCAGCATCTATAGGCCCGGCTGCCGAGTACCCCATTGCCCTGGGGGCGCGTTACGTATACAACAGAATAGGGTCTATTGCATGTTATTTCTGCCGCTGTTACTCATATCCATAGTCCTAGATATCAGGGCTAATAATCTTTTTGCTTTTAATCCTGATTATTTTGCTGAAAAGCAATATAGTACACCAATTTTACTGCTCCATTTGCTTGTTTGCAGCATACAGCCATATTTGGTTGATTTTAATAGCATTGCTGTATTGTGGAAGTAGAGAAACTTGTTCATCATCTCAGGTGGTCAAATATTACTGCGGTAATAATCCTGACATTTTTTGGGAATGTGACAAATATTCTACTCCATTTAAAGTCTGCCAGTTGTGTGTTTAAACCTATTCACACTTGGTCGGTGACCTATACCGTATCTATTAGGCCACTGCCTAAAACCGTGATCATCAGCTGTGATTCTTTATTACTGCGGTAATAATCCTGACATTTTAGGGAACTTAACAAATATTACACTCCATTTAAAGTCTGCCAGTTGTGTGTTTAAACCTATTCACACTTGGTCGCTGACCAATACCATATCTAAAAGGCCACTGCCTAAAACTGTGTTCATCAGACGTGATCATATATTACTGCGGTAATAATCCTGACATTTTTGGGAATGTGACAAATATTCTATTCCATTTAAAATGGTCAAGGCGCATGGCAAGGGACGGGGAAGTGGACATGATGCTGATGGTGCACGCAGAGGCCAAGGCCGTGTGCAAGCTGAAAATGTGCCTGCTGAGGGAGCACAACTAGCACCCACATTATGTCTCCCTACCTTCCTGTACCACTTTGTAGGGGGCCGCGGAACACCACTCTTGAAGCCACAGCAGTGTGAAAAGGTTGTTGGTTGGATAGCACCACCACCACCCTGTCTTTCACATGGTCCAGTCTCAGTAGCTGTGAGTCTGGATCACATATTCCTCACCCTGATCCTTCCACCATGCCGAGTGCCCAGAGACAAGTAATCCCACACTTGGACACTCCGAAGAGCTGTTCACATTTCCATTTATAGACTCAGGCCTCTTGCTCGGTCCGCTTCAAGCGGGGCATGAGGAGATCGCATGTAGCGATGCCCAAATATTTGAGCAGCCAAGGTCACATGAAGGCGATGGTGGGAAAGTTCAATTAGTGTTGCAAGAGGTGGCTGATGATGATGAGACACAATTGCCAACAAGTCAGGAGGAAGCCCTGGGTGCGTATGTGGAAGATGAGGTGGTGGATGATGAAGTCACTGACCCAACCTGGAAAGGTGACATGCATAGCGAAGACAGCAGCACAGAGGGGGAGGGAGCTGTAGCACCATAACAGGCAGGAATAATCAGGGGGTGGCCACAGACACAAGGTGGGCAACTGTTCCATGGAACACCTAACACGAGGGAAGTGGCCAGTCCAAATGTTAAGTCTTCCAGAGTCTGGCTCTTTTTTTAAAGACTGTCCAGTTACCTCCAAAAATTCTATTTACAACATCTGCCATGACAGCATCAACAGGGGCAGCAAAATTACCAGCCTGACTACCAACAGCATGCTCAGGCACATGACAGCAAAGCAACCGACTAGTTGAGCAGAATGCCAGGGTCCAGAAACAGTATCTGTGGGTGACACCACTGTCTGTTCCGCTGTTGTGCGTGCACGCCAATTCCCCTGTCCATGGCGCAGGCAAAGATGTCTCCCACCCTGCACCTGTCGTTGCACACTTGCAACCACCACCATCAGCAACCACATCCACGTCCTTGTCTCAGTGCAGCGTTCAGCTGTCCCTACCCCAGTCCTTTGAATGCAAGTGAAAATATGCAGTCAGCCAACCATAGTCCACAATACTATACTGCCACATTTCTTGACTGCTTGCACTGGAAATGTTGCCTTTTAGGCTCGTGGAGATGAAAGCTTTCCGCAACCTCATGGCGGCGGCCGTCCCTCGGTACTCAGTCCCCAGCCACCACTATTTCTCCCAGTGTGCCATCCCCGACGTACACAAGCATGTGTCCCAGAACATTACAAGTGCTTGTAGCCAGGAACGGTACATCTCACTGATGGCACACTGAGTTAATATTATGGAAGCCGGGACCCAGTCGGACCCTGGGACGTAACACCTCCTCCCGACGCTGAGGATTGCAGGCCCAGGGTCAATCAGGATTGCCCGCTCATTGTACAGCTGCTGAACCTTCTCTTCAGCCTCCATCTTCAAAAGGACCACATCAGTTGGAAGCCGGAATCACTGCGGCTCTGCCTCGGCCAAGCAGCAACAGGCTGTGCTGAAGCTAATATGTTTAAGTGACAAACCGTAGACCACTGCAGAGTTGTTGAAAGCTATAACAGAGCAGAAAGATCTGAGGCTCTAACCGCTGAACCTACAGCCAGGCATGGTCATGTGTGACAATGGCTGGAACCTGGTGGCTGCTCTGAGACTTGGCAACCTTGCACACGTACCATGCCTGGCCGATGTGCTCAACCTAGTGGTTCACTGGGTTCTCAAAACCTACCTGGATCTGCCTGAGATGCTTGTGAAAGTACATCGCATGTGTGCCCATTTCAGAAAGTCAGCTATAGCTTCCGTTGCCCTCACCATGCTTCAGCAGCATTTGCAGCTTCCAGCTCACCAACTGGTGTGCGATGTCAGCACGCGTTGAAACTCAACGTTGCATATGTTGGGAAGGATTTGTGAGGCGCAGAGGGGAGAGAGAGGCAGTTGTTAGGTACCAGCTTCAACACGTTCGTCGGTATTCAGGTCAGCCTCCGCTCATAAGAGCTGATTAGTGGGTATGGATGTCTGACATCTGTGCCAGCCTCCAAAATTTTGAGGACTCCACCAAGATGGTGAGTGGTGTTGACGCCATAATTAGTGTCATCATCCCACTTCTCTGTCTACTGAAACGCTCGCTGCTTGCAATTAAAGAGGAGTCATTGCAGGCGGAGCATGATGAGTTGGAGCAAGGAACTATATAGGGTGATGCTACACAGCCAAGTCTCATCTCATCTCAACCTGGATTTGGCTTTAATGAGGAGGATGAGGAAGAGGAGGTGGAACATGAACTGTTTTCCTGCGCTACATACGGTACTACCCACATAACATTCATGCCGTCGGTTCAGCGTGGATGGTCTGAGGAGAGGGAGAATGAGAAGGAAGACCAGGAGGAGGATAAGGAGGAGGAGGAGAGCATGGACAGTTGTCCTCTTGGTCAGGACAGGGAAGTCTTAGCTGTTGGCAGTCTGGCACATATGGCTGACTTTATGTTCCACTGCCTATCCCGTGACCCTCGCGTTTTATGCATTTTGGCCAAAACTAATTATTGGTTGGTAACACTTCTAGATCCATGCAACAAGGAGAACTTTCTTTCTTTCCTTCCTTTGGCGAAGCAGTCTAATAAAATGTCGCAGTACCAGAAGGCCCTTATTGAAGAGTTGTTAAAAAAATTCCCATATGAAAACGCTGATGGCAGAGGTCACAGTTTGTTGGACAACCAAGGAATACAGGCTAGGGAGACACAAATACGATGCAGCAGAGACAGGGGAACACTGTCAAAGGTCTGGGACAGTTTTCTCAGACCCTCCCAGTGCCCAAGCCCTGATGTGCGGGGTACTCGGACAAGGAGGGAAAAGTTTTCGAAGATGCTGAAGGAGTACCTTGCCGACCGTACCGGCATCCTCCGTGATTCCTCTGAACTTTATAATTATTGGGTATCAAAGCTGGATGTGTGGCATGAACTGTCTCTCTATGTCTTGGAGGTCCTGGCCTGCAATGCCACTAGCATTTTGTCGAAGTGGGTTTTTAGTGCTGCTGAGGGTATTATCGAATCCGCCTGTCAACTGAAAATGCTGACAGGCTGACTCTTATAAAAATTAACAAGGGCTGGATTGGGCTAGACTTCTCAACAACACCGGATGATAGCAGAGGAATATAAAGTCAAATCCAGTGTTCTTTTGGGGGGGTCTTTTCCCATGCACCTCTTCACACCCAGACATGGGTATATGCTTCATGATTTTGTCTATTTTATGTCACCCTCCTCCTTCTCCTCATCCTCTACCACCATATCAACAGGGTGACATCATGCAACATCTGCATCATTTTTTTTAAGGGTGTTTATGATGCCCTTAGGAAATATTTTTAGAGGCCTACCTCTAACAATCTGCATGTTATACAGAATGTTCATGTGTACAGTATGTTCATGTATACCCCCCAGAGGTTAATGTTTTTAATCCCATGCACTTAGTGCATGGGCATTACCAGTTTAGAAGGCCCACGCCTTAATAATGGGAACATTTTTTTTTAATGAGGCCTTCCTCTATGTTTCTTCAAAGGCTCATTGGAGTGCGTCCTAATTTTTGGCAGCCCTTGCAGTCACTGCATACACAATAACAGTATAGGAGACACACTCCTTTATAATAGGCACATTTTTTTAAGAGGCCCTCCTCTACATCTCTTCAAAGGGGTATTGGAGTGCATCCTAATTTTTGGCAGCCCTTACAGTCACTGCATATGCAATAACAGTATATGAGACCCACTCTTTTATAATGGGAACATTTTTTAATGAGGTCCTCCACTATGTGCCTTCAAAAGGGTATTGGAGCGCGTCCTAATTTTAGGCAGAATTTGAACTTGCTGCATACGCAATAACAGTATAGTAGACCCACTCTTTAATAATGGAAAATAAATTATTAACTGAGGCCATCCACTACGTCTCTTCAAATTGGTAAACAAACAGCGGCCCACATAGAATTAAACACCAGCTGAAGATCCGATTAAAACAATACCAGATCTAATGCAGTCATGTCTAATCAAAGTATATGAAGAACTGGTGAAAAGTAGAATATAGTGGCATTCTGGTGGCATACATCCCTACAACAATACATAACTTGATAGATTTTTTCATAGAATCATTGACCGATTCATAATTTTGAACAGTGATCTGTAATTAGAAATTGATGAAATCAGACAGGGTTGCTTGCGTTCCTTCACAGTTTGGTGGTGCAAGATACAAAAAAAAACTCTTCAGAACTGGTTAAATTCAATTTTTAATTGTACTATATTACCTCTCTTATCTGAGATTCATATACGGGTGACCTATAGCAGTTGGGATAGCATCTTAAAGGCATTTAGTCAGGGTTTATTGTATTATACTCTGCTAAAAAAATCTATTCCCTATTGATAACGCTGTTAGCTGCTTTTAAAATAGGGACAGGTGCTAGATGGTATTATCGGCTGGAAATGAGTGTTCATTCGAGATGTGTCTGAGCATGTCTCACACACCACGTGGCCAGATAAGGTAGTAAAATGTTAAAATTACATGTACTGGTGAATGTATTTTTCACCGTTGAAAGAAATGCAAAAGTGCAAAAATGCATCAAAAACTCGTGAACATAACCCAGGGTGTGGGGGAGAATTTTTGGTTTTGGTAATTTATTTTGCCTTATATATACACCTCAAAGATTTTTTCCAGGAAAATCCATTTTTGCTTTGCTTTAGTATGTTTTATTGTCAGTCCGTAAAAGTGGCATAATACTCTGACAACAGTGACCTGGGAGTCAGAAATGTCTCCAGGAGTCTTTCAAATGCTGTTCACATGTCATTTGAGCACTGCTTCCATCGATTTGACCAATTTTTAGGCCCCCTCCAGACCTCCGGGAGGGGGCCACCGGAAAAATGCTCGAGTTTCCCATTGACTTACAGTACAGACCAAAAGTTTGGACACACCTTCTCATTTAAAGATTTTTCTGTATTTTCATGACTATGAAAATTGTACATTCACACTGAAGGCATCAAAACTATGAATTAACACATGTGGAATTATATACTTAACAAAACAGTGTGAAACAACTGAAAATATGTCTTATATTCTAGGTTCTTCAAAGTAGCCACCTTTTGCTTTGATGACTGCAAAGCTGCAGTGCACAATGGGGTGCATATAGATAGAAGAAGGGTCACTTGGATGAGGTAGCGATGTTGAATTGGTATCTACTATCTGCTACCCCACCTAGCGACACACAGTGGTTTTGTGTCCTCCAATTCGCTGCTACCTAGTGACCAGCCTACTAGCGCCTCCTACTTCTCAATTTGTGTACTGCTCATAACCTGCCCAATACAATCCAATCTGGGAAACATGGTGGTGGCAGCATCATGCTATGGGGGTGTTATTCAGCTGCAGGGACAGGTTTCAATTGAAGGAAACATTAATGCGGCCAAGTACAGAGATATCCTTGATGAAAACCTCTTCCAGAGTGCTCTGGACCTTCCAACAAGTTCACCTTCTAACAAGACAATGACCCTAAGCAAACAGCTAAAATAACAAAGGAGTGGCTTCATAACAACTCTGTGACCATTTTTGACTGGCACAGCCAGAGCCCTGACCTAAACCCAATTGAGAATCTCTGGAGAGACCTGGAAAATTTAAAGGGGTCTGAATACTTTCCATACCCACTGTATATTATGGCAATGAATCACATGGGCAGTATAAGTATCATGTCTGTGTCTTGCACACCTTCTCAGTACTGCCCTACTCACTGCATTCATCACTCTGCTTCCCCAGTGTTAGACCATCTTCCTGAGCTGCCTTCTGCTCACTGCCACCTCTGCTCCTAGAGAATTTCCACCTGGCTATAGTGAGGCGCGGCCAGATCCTACAGGAATTTAACCCTGCTGTGTCCCACAGGTTTTGCCTTCCCCAGCCTATCCCTAGCCAGCAGCCAGTTTATTAGGCAGCTCTTCCCACCACTCTTTGCCCAATCATTGTTTCCCAGTTTCCTGTCTCTGGATCCTGTGGGTGCATGTTTGTTCTGTCTCTCCTTGCTTGTATACCAGTCCTGTCTGACCTCTCCTCTCCTGACCTTGGCTTTATACTCCTTGGCTGCCTGCACTGACTCCAAATTGTTTGACCACGTCTTTGCCTTGTTCCTCCTGTACCTTGTACCCATGTCTCTAACCCTCTAGACAGCTGCTACAGACCCTGGGACTGCCCTGAAGTGGTACTTGGTGCCTACTGACGCCGAACCCATCCTCACCCCATCAGAGGCTCTAGTGAAAACCTGGTAGCCACTTAATTACGCCCATCCAGGGAAAGCTCAACCCGTGGTGCAGTGGGTCCAGATCCACCAGCATTATAATAAGTTTATTGTTACCTGGTTCCATTGGATCTCCTTTCAGGAATCTTTAGAGTATGGAGATTTAATGAAAAGAAACCAATTCCTACTCCATTTGTGAATAATGCATAAATGCATTATGCTTTTACATTTTTTTTCACTTGTTCCCTATCTAACCCCATGGTGTCTTTGTTCCATACTAGAAGGTTTGCTTAAATTACAATATTATGATGAAATTATATACAGTCATGAGAGAAACTAAGTATACCCTCTTTGAATTCCATGGTTTTACTTTTTGAGAATAATAAAAAAAAGCTAGTCCTTAGAAGATGTTAAGATTAGAATACAACCTCTGAAGAACAATAATACATGACAAATTACACAGTATCATTATTCATTACCTATTTAATAAAAACAGTGTTAAAAATGAAATACATCCTATGAATCTATACCTTCTAGAACCACCTTTAGCAGCAATAACTAGAAGTAATCCTTTTTTCTCTTTTTCTCTTAAGATCTTGCCACAGTGGAGAGTATTTCTGCAGATGCACTGAAGGAGTACCTAACAGACTTTTTTAACTGCATTAATCCCTGAGGTGGATCAGCGGGACCTCCTAATTGACAGGGGGCACAGGATCCCTAAACCCAAAAGTGCCCCCACTTCTGCGCCCAGGCACGTAATCGCCCGGCTTCACTTCTACCATTTTAAAGAAGCCATTACTAAAGCGGCGGCGGGTAATCCAGAGCTCCCAGAAAGGTTAAGGCTATGTGCCCACGAAGCAGAAATGCTTCGGATTTTTCCTGAGCGTTTCTTCATCTCCCAGGCAGAAAAAACGCATGCAGATTTTACATGCGTTTTTTTAGCCAGGGACAAGCGTTTGTGAAGCGTTTTGATTACGCGATTTCGCATTCGGGTTGTCAAGCGCTTTCTAAGCGATTTTAGCATCACTTGGAAAGTGCTTGACAACTTGGTCACACTATATAAATCCATGCAACCGGCATGGATTTTATATAGTGTGACCAAGTTAGTTAAAATAAAGAATAAAAGTAAAAAAACATATACTCACCTTCCGATGGCCCCCGGTCTCCTTATCCGATGCGTCTGGTCTCCCCGGTGTCTCACGGTGGTGTAAAAAGACCTTCCATGACGTCATTTAGTCATGTGACAGGTCACGCGACCGCCGATGTCAGCGGTCGTGTGACCCATCACATGACTAAATGACGTCATGGAAGGTCCTTTTAGACCATCGCAAGCTGCCGGGGAGCCGGGAGGCATCGCTATGGAGACCAGGGGCCATTGAAAGGTAAGTATAATGTATTTTTTTATTTTAAATTCTTTTTTTTTTTACAGGTACTATGGTACCCGGGTCTGGAGGAGAGTCTCCTCTTCTCCAGACACGGGTACCATCCGCATTGAATCGCTTAATATCCGCATGTGCATGTGACGCTCAGCTGTGCTTGGTATCACAGATCCTAGAAGTTCCTCCACAAGAGGCCCCCATAAACATTCACACATCTCCACCATCCACCTCAGACCAGCAGAAGGAGCCCGTTAGGGATATAAATAGGGAAGGTGGAGCCAGGCAGTTCAGTTCCTCTGAAGAGTTCCTGCAGTAGAGAAGCCTGAGAAAGGTTAGTCTGCGGAGGAGCTCAGTCTAGTTTAGAGAACTCGGCTAATAGTTCAGTAGTGGAGCACGAGGCTCCTGCTAGCTAGATTCAGGGAGCTCAGTTAGGGAGCTTTAGGTGTGCCGGCGCCATAAGATCGGTGAAGCGCGGCAAGCTGCCGTTAGTGTGTATAGCCTAGTGAGGGCCTGAGTAGGCCGAAGGCGAGTGGAGAGTTAGTACGTAGGGGGCAGAGGAGCTTAACTGGCTCACCCCAAAGAAGTTACCGGACACCGGGTCCAAGCTTACCGGGATCTCTATGACCCAGTAAGGCATAACCAGAATCCCTGGAGAACTACAAGTCCCAGGATCGCTAAAGTGCTGATACGTAACAGAGCCGGGAGACACATAGGCCCCGCAAGCTGAGGAGCGTGTACTCCAAGAAAAGGCCCTACCACAAGGCCAGCCAGCGCAGGACTGAGACAAAGTTAGGCCTAGCTCCAGGCAGGTCAGAAACTTATTACGCAGAAGCAAGAAACAGGAGGCCCTACACCCGCTCATTGGGATGGATCCTGATATGCACCCTTCACCCTACAGTGCTCCGGGACGTGCCTGAATTTCCATCAGTAAAAGGTACTGAAGTGACTATTGTGTCTGTTCCTGTTCTTGCTCTGACCCGGCTGGGTCTCGCCTGTCCTGCATTCCCCTTTCCATACGCTGCCCTGAGGCCTAGCTCCACCTGTGGGGAACTATACTGCCTTATCACCAGCCTCTGTGGACTGCGCAGCGCTGGTAATTCTCACCAGAAGCCACTGGTGGCGTCACGAACTTTCATAAAACTAAGAAACCTATTTTCCCCTTTTTAAAGAGTGACCCCAGGGTACGGGCCTGGGAGCCGACCACCGCGACATCCCCAAGGCCAGGCTAAAAGCCGGGGTACCGAGTCATCCCCATCCCCTGGGGCTGGTCATGCACATGTAGTGGTGCGGACATTAGGTGATTCAATGAAAATCAATGGCGGCAAAATCGCTGCGATTCCGCAAAATAATTGGTAGTGCTGTGGATTTTTCCGCAATGATAATCCGCAGTGGAAATTTTCGCAGCATGTGCACAGCACATGCGGATTATCATTGGGGAACATAGCAGACCTTCTACCAAGCATTTTTTAAGCGTTTCTGCAGCAGAATTGCCCCTGCGGAAACGCTTAAAAATTGCATAGTGGGCACAAAGCCTTAAGGAATCTGAGAAAGGAGTGGACCTGAACAAACAGCAAGTTTGTTCCCCTAACCGTTGTACTTTCATCTCAGTTGTTCTGCTTATATCCTTTTTTAGAGCAGATCATACAACTAATTTTTTTTTTTACCCAATAGTCTTTGGAAGCACGAGGAAAATATTGTTCTATCTTACACTTCCCGCCGTTATATACTAGATAGCGGTGCATGTCCAGTAGGTACACTTTGAACCAGACTTTATTTTTGGAAATGTTACAGTTATTTATATTTTTGAGATTTGGAATTTGTGATTTCCCCATTTTTTCCCTAACTGTCTAGTGGTGACATAGATTCTGTCTGTATTTTGTATATGGTACTTCACATTTCCAGCATCAATGCGAAAGGGTTAAATAGTCTGTTTAAAAGATCCCTCCTGTAGAGAGAGGTCTACTCTGTGTTCAAGAAACCCATTTAAATAGTAGCAATGCTCACAGGTTGCAGAACAGAGACTTTCCCAATGTGTTTCACTCTCACGCAACTGGCAAAATAAGGTGAATAGTAAAAGCGATAAAAAACACCGTTGCCTTCCAATTGATCAACAGCATTATAGACGATGAAGGCAGATACATCATTTTGGTATGTAGCACAAATAACAAAACCTCTAAAAAATAGCCTCTATATATGCCCCTAATTCCAAGCAAATTTCATTTGTTAAGGAAACTTTAGCAGTAATAATAGATGTAAAAAAAGATACCATCCTAATGTGCGGAGATTTTAATATCACCCCATGCCCCAACATAGACAAATCTGTACATTCCCAAAAAAAAAAAAAAAAAGCTCGTTGTCTTTCTCAAACCCTCTGGCAGAAGAACTCTATGATGTTTGCCAGGTTTTGCATGCCTACGAATGCGATTACACGTTCTACTCACACTCACACAAAGGCTACTCAAGATTCGACTTAATTCTTACAGAAAAATGGTTATTACAGGATATCCAAAAAGCCACAATAGGTAACATCAAGTGGTCGGACCATGCTCCTGTCTCGTGCCACATTAAAGAGGGATTTAACTATATGACATATTCCCCATGGAGAGTAAATAATTACCTAATCACATCGCATAACATTAGACCTCAACTGCAGGAGACCCTGAAAGAATATTTTATAATTAATAATACTTCCGACGTGACCACATCAACAGTGTGGTGAGCTCATAAGGCTTACATCAGAGGAAAATTAATCCAATTAGCATCCCGAAACAAAAAAGAAAGAATGCGCCAAATAGAAAAAATTAACCAAAACATTGCCTTACTATTACAAATGCATAAAAACAACCCCACAAATATACTGTATTTTTTGGACCATAAGACGCACTTTTTTCCCCCCAAACTTGGGAGGAAAATGGGGGGTGCGTCTTATGGTCTGAACGTAGTCCATACCACCACATACCTGATAGTTGAGGTGGTAGTGGAACCCAGCGGCGGTGGTGGTGGCGGCGGAGGCAGCAACGGCAGCAGAAGGTGTCTAGCTGGGGGCTAGTGAGCGGCGCAGCTCTCCGGTGTGCACGGCCATCTTCCTGAAGCTGTAATCTACAGGAAATGGCCGCCAGAGACTCGTAGCTCGGGCGGCCATTTTTCTGTAGATCACAGCTTCAGAAAGATGGCCACGCACACCGGAAAGCAGAGCCCACAGCTCTGTCATGCTGCTCACTGGCCTCGGCCTGCAGCTCTGTAACGCTGCTCACCGGCCCCAGCCTGCAGCTCTGTCATGCTGCTCACCGGCCCTGGCCCGCAGCTCTGTCGCCCTGCTTACCAGCCCACAGATCTGTCGCCCCGGTCCCGACCCTAGCCCCCAGCCAGGCACCAGGTCCCAAGCCAGGCACCGGACCTTAGCCAGGCCCAGGCCCCCAGCAAGGCACCGGCCCCCAGCCAGACCCCAGGCCTCAGCCACACCCCAGCCCCCAGCCAGGCACCGGGTCCCAAGCCAGTTACCAGACCTTAGCCAGGCCCAGACCAGCACTGGACCCCAGCCAGCTCACCTCATTTGCTACAGCTGCCAGGTTCCTGAGGGAGGGAACAGAGGGCCCTGCAATCCTGCTCCACCACCACCGCAACCCCCCGTTGCTGGAGCGCCGGCTTCCTTAAGGACCCAGCCTCCTGTGACCCTCACTCCACCACCCCCCAGGTAAGATACTATACCTATTCAGAATATAAGACAGACCCCCATCTTATAAAAAATATTTTTTTCTTATATTCCACCCCAAAACTTTGAGGTGCGTCTTATGGTCCAGTGTGTCTTATAAAATCCGAAGAATACGATAACTCTCCAAAAATTACATAAACTAAGATACGATTTATATCAATTGCTCCAACATAAATACGAGCATAACCTACGGAAAAGCAAAGCTAAATATTACTGGCAGGGAAATAGGGCAGGTAAAATATTAGCGAATAAAGTCAAAGTTAAAATGACTAAACAAAGGTTACCATATATCCATAATGACCAAAATGATAAAATATATAATCCTAAAGAGATCGCCAATACCTTCGCAAATTATTACTCATCCCTCTACAACCTACAAGAAAATAATACACCACCACAGCCTAGCACCCAACTGATCAATCAATTCTTAGAAAGTATAAAACTACCCAAAATATCAGAAGATAAATTAAATATATTAAACCAACCAATATCCCAACTAGAAATAAAGCAAACAATCAGAGAAATGAAAAACAACAAATCCCCTGGCCCTGACGGATTAACAAGCTAATATTTTAAACTATTTGAACAAATACTAACCCCTTATATAGCTCCAGTCTTCCAAAACATTGTTGAAACTGGGAATATCCCAAAAGAAATGATTCAGGCAACAATTGTACCTCTCCCAAAGCTGGGGAATGCACCTGACCGAGCCATTAATTTTAGGCCTATATCATTACTGAATATGGACCTAAAAATTTATTCTAAAATATTAGCTAATAGGATATCAGGAATAATTCAGGATCTTGTGCAAAAAGACAGACGTTAGACAGCACAAGGAGAATGAGTGATATTATTTATGCAGCTGGGAGAAATCGGACGCCCTCTTTGCTCCTTTCTTTGGAAGCCGAAAAGGCATTCAATCTGGTACTTTGAGAGTTCCTATTTAAAGTACTGTCTAAATTCGGATTTGATGGAAATATACTTAGAGCGATCACCCCTGTACACTCCAATCCATCAGCCTCAGTTCTCATCTCTGGGATAATGTCAGATAATTTCAAAATTACCAATGGCACGAGGCAGGGGTGTCCACTCTCACCCCTAATATTTGCGTTAATAATTGAACCCCTTGTGGAAAAAATTAGATCACATTCGGGAATAACTGGTAGTAAAATCGGTAAATCAGAACACATAATCGGACTGTTTGCTGACGATATTATTTTAACTCTTACCAAACCTACAGAATCATTAATTAAAGTCATGGAAGTAATATACTTATTTACTAAGGTATCCTATTATAAACTAAATATCCTTAAAAGTCAAATTTTAAACTTAATACCCTCCACATCGTATCCTGCGGACCTGAAAACTAAATATCCTTTTAAATGGGATAATGAAAGCATAACATATTTGGGAATACAATTAGTGCCCTCACCAGATAGGATGCTTTCATTAAATTACGAGGCCTTAAGTAAAAAGATCAAAGCTGACATGTTGCACATAAAACAACATGACATGTCCTGGCGAGGTAGAATTGCTTCAATAAAAATGTTTATAATTCCCCAAATATTGCATTTATTTCACAGCCTGCCCATTATATTTCCCATAAAATTACTTAAAGAAATACAATCTATCATATTAAAGTATATATGGCAAGAAAAGCAACAAAGAGTTAAAGCAGACACCTTTTATATTCCAATAAAAAAGGAGGACTGGGGTGCCCCTCAGTGGTGAGATATTATAGAGCGGCTATATTCATACAAGATTTATGTGAAACAACAAGGATGACAGACATTGGATAGAAATTGAAAATATTTTATAGAAACTTCAAATATAGCATCCTTTTTTCAGTCACATATAATAACTGAATCTAACTCCAACAACAGCAGAGGTATATCTTTACCACCAATGGTGGATGCTGCATTGGGGGTGTGGAGCACACTGGTTAATAAGCTGAACTCTATAGAAATAACCCTCTCTAAAGCTCCTACAAAGACTCTGGAGCAATGCATCCCAAACCTCCAAATCCAAAACTGGAAACCACTAGAAATCACATTACTTGGCAACAAGTATGAGGGAGAAATATTATCCTCCTTTTCTACACTTAAAGAAAAATATGATATTCCATATAAATATATCTATAAATATCTACAGATAAGACACTTCCCACATGAAAAGAAGGGGATAATTTTCTCATAACCTTCTAAGTTATATACAATGCTACTCAACACAACAGATCAAAACATTATCTTTAAGTTACAACCTCATGCTGGAGGATACGTTTCCTTCTCTGGACACATATCTCCACAAATGGGAGAAAGATCTACAGTCTACGATTACCCCAGGTCAATGGCAGACATCCTCCACAATGGTAGTGTTACACTCTAAATGCACAAGCCATCTAGAAAATGCAAGGATTTTGTATAGATGGTACTTTACACCATATAGACTATCTCAGATCTACCGCAACTCCCCAGATGTCTGCTGGAGATGTGGAGACGCCAATGCAGATATGATGCATATCTGATAAAACTGCGATAAAGTAAAACAATTATGGGATGCAATCTCCCATTTAGTATCTCAAATTAGCAGCATCCTAACCAAAATCACTAAGGAGCAGGCACTTCTTGCCATTGACCTGGATTTATTTCCGCACGAATTTCAAACAGTGATCGCGCATATCTTCATAGCTACAAAAATTAAAATTGCAGGTTATTGGAAAAATCCTAAATGTCCAACACTAGGTGAAATCATAGCACTATTAAATGATAACTGCCTTTCCAAGAAAATAATTGCTTTATCTACTAATAATTCGCTATCATTCCATAAAAAATGGGACAGTTGGCTATCATTCAGACTAAATACTGTGAACATAGAGATGTAACGTGATACTATGTGTAATGTGCAGAAATTATTAATCGTTTGTCATCACCCCTTTCCTTTCCTTTTTTACCTTTTATACTTTGTTATGATAAAAAGTTATTAATGTTTACTTCTTATATTCTACAATGTCACAACTATATACATTGGTTATCAATATGTTGTAAAACATGACATTTCAGTTCAATAAAAATTTATGGTTAAAAAAAAAAAGATCTTGCCACAGCATTTAAATTGAGTTATGGTCTAGACTTTGACTGGGGCCAATGCAACACTATTCTTTTCTTTTCAGCCATTTTGATTTGGATTTGCTGTTGTGATTGGTATCCTTGTCCTGCTGCATGACCCGGTTTCAGTGAACTTTAACCCTTAGATAGAAGGCCTTACATTTAATTTCAGAATTTTTTGACATATGGAGTTCTTCATGGTTGAATCATTGACTGGAAGGTATCGAGGTCCTGTGACTACAAAGCAGACCAAATTATCAACTCTCCACCACCATGCTTGATAGTTAGTATTTGGGGCACAACAAATGTTTGAAGTTGAGGGATAGTGTGAAACATTTTGCTTCCTGGTTTTGTGGGTGTGTATGTAAGGCTAGGGATACAAGTAAAGTTTTTGTATAATCACTTTGATATTGCTGTCTATCAGAATGCAATGAGGAGCTTAAAAATCTTCAAAATTGCTGCAATTTCTTTTTTGTCATTGCTGAGATTTTTGAGAGACTTTTAAAATTGATTACTACTACTTTCCATAGATGAGAATCAGTGTCTTCACATTATTAAACAATTAATCACATTTCTGGGATTTTGACTGGAGTTTTTACGGTAGAAAAACCCCTTCAAATTTGAAACGTTTTCCTATATAGATTACATAAGTTCTTACCTGTCAATATTGAGAGCCTTCTCATAGCAGGGAAAGGATGATTGCCAGATGTATCTAAAATGTCCAACTGATACATATCTCCTCTTATATTATATAGCTTACGGTGGAAATCCTCAATTGTTGGTATATACTGGTCTTCAAAACGTCCATTTAAGAATCGTGAAACAATGGAACTTTTGCCCACCCTAGAAGCACCAAGGACCACCATACGATAGGAGTTCTTTGCTGGGACACTAAGTGTGCAGCTTCCAGAAGAAACCATTTTCATCATGACTTTGAACTGTAGAAGAAAATTTAAAAAAAATTGTTATGCAAAATTAACAGATTTGGATTGTACCAATATCTCAATGACATTTTTTTTCTTTCTCCTTCAAATCTCCAAAGAATTTATGACCAACAGTTATATATGGTACTGTGTTCCCTTTATTATTTTGTTTCTTTTTCTATTACAATGGCAACTTTGGTGTGCCAAGGTTTACTCTAGTGTTTAAAGCAGTTTTTTCTGTTTCGCTATAGGAATAGACAAATGTATCATCTGTTCTATAACAGAAACAAAGAGGTCATCAGACAGACCCCACGGACTATATTGTGGTGCACAACCTAGTTCTGCAAGCTCCTAATGGAGGCCTTTGACCTATTATTACAGATTACTTTTAGTACATTAGACTTCAATATTTCCTATAAAGTTGTGAAAATCCAGGGATTTGGATTAAATGTCATATACAGTGGGTACGGAAAGTATTCAGAACCCTTTAATTTTTCACTCCTTGTTTCATTGCAGCCATTTGGTAAATTCTAAAAAGTTCATTTTTTTCTCATTAAAGTACACTCTGTACCCCATCTTGACTGAAAAAAAACTGAAATGTAGAAATTTTTGCAAATTTATTAAAATAGAAAAACTGAAATATCACATAGTCATAAGTATTCAGACCCTTTGCTCAGACACTCATATTTAAGTCACATGCTGTCCATTTCCTTATGATCCTTCTTGAGATGGTTCTACTCCTTCATTGGAGTCCAGCTGTGTTTAATTAAACTGATAGGACTTGATTTGGAAAGGCACACACCTGTCTATATAAGACCTCACAGCTCACAGTGCATGTCAGACCAAATGAGAATAATGAGCTCAAAGGAACTACCCAAGGAGCTCAGAGACAGAACTGTGGTAAGGCACAGATCTGGCCAAGTTTACAAAAGAATTTCTGCATTACTCAAGGTTCCTAAGAGCACAGTGTCATCCATAATCCTTAAATGTAAGAAGTTTAGGACCACCAGAAGTCTTCCTAGACCTGGCCATCCAGCCAAACTGAGCTTTGGTGAAAGAGATAAAGAAGAACCCCAAGATCCAAGATCACTGTGGCTGAGCTCCAGAGATTTGAGCTTTGGTGAGAGAGGTAAAGAATATCCCCAAGATCACTGTGACTGAGCTCCAGAGATGTAGTAGGGAGATGGGAGAAAGTTCCACAAAGTCAACTATCAATGCAGCCCTCCACCAGTCGGGCCCTTATGGCAGAGTGGCCCGACGGAAGCCTCTCCTAAGTGCAAGACATTTGAAAGCCCGCATAGAGTTTTCTCAAAAACACATGAAGGACTCACAGATTATGACAAATAAGATTCTCTGGTCTGATGAAACGAAGATAGAACTTTTTGGTGATAATTCTAAGCGGTATGTGTGGAGAAAACCAGGCACTGCTCATCACCTGCACAATACAATCCCAACAGTGAAACATGGTGGTGGCAGCATCATGCAATGGGGGTGTTTTTCAGCTGCAGGGACAGGAAGACTGGTTGCAATTGAAGGAAACATTAATGCGGCCAAGTACAGAGATACTGTATCCTGGATAAAAACCTCTTCCAGAGTGCTCTGGACCTCAGATTTTACCAAAGGTTCACCTTCCAACAAGACAATGACCCTAAGCACACATCTAAAATAACAAAGGAGTGGCTTCAGAACAACTTTGTGACCATTTTTGACTGGCACAGCCAGAGCCCTAACCTAAACCCAATTGAGAATCTCTGGAAAGACCTGAAAATGGCTGTCCACGAACGTTCACCATCCAACCTGATGGAACTGGAGAGGATCTGCAAGGAAGAATGGCAGAGGATCCCCAAATACAGATGTGAAAAACTTGTTGCATCATTCCCAAGAAGACTCATGGCTGTACTAGCTCAAAAGGGTGCTTCTACTCAATTTTGAGCAAAGGGTCTGAATACTTATGACCATGTGATATTTTTCTTTTTTAATACATTTGCAAAAATTTCTACATTTCTGTTTTTTTCAGTCAAGATGGGGTGCAGAGTGTACTTTAATGAGAAAATAAAATTACATTTTTAGAATTTACCAAATGGCTGTAATGAAACAAAGAGTGAAACATTTAAAGGGGTCTGAATACTTTCCGTACCCACTGTATATGATGAAGGATGAACATTATATTTTGTTTTTCGAAAGATCCACACAACATACAAGATATTTCTAGGGCAGTACGGTGGCTCAGTGGTTAGCATTGTTACTTTGCAGCACTGGGTCCTGAGTTCAAATTCAACCAAGGACAACATCTGCAAGGAGTTTATATGTTCTCCCTGTGTTTAGGTGTGTTTGCTCCCATACTCGATAGACATACTGATAGGGAATCTAGATTGTTAGCGCCAATAAGGACAGTGTCAATAATGTCTGTAAAGTGCTGTGGAATTAATGTCTCCACATAAGTGAGTAAAATATAATATTTAACTTCTGTTAAAGTGAGCCTGTCATCTGATTCATGTGGCCTGAACCATGGGCAGCATAAATTCAAGTCTGGCTTGCATCTGTACATGTTTTGCGATTAAATTTTGCAGCAGATGTGACACATGGGGAAGACCCCTGGAAGCATTTCTGACTCCCAGGTCACTGCTGTCAACAACGTTATCAGAGGTATTACGCCACTTTTCCGGACTCACAATAAAACATACAAAAACGAAACCAAAATGGATTTTCCTGGGAAATATGTTGAGGAACATCCTTTCCAGGGTAATGACTTGTATATAAGGCAATATAAATAACCAAAAACAAAAATACTCCTGCACACCTTGTGCTATTTTCACACGCAGTGTTTTTGATGCGTTTTTGCACTTTTGCATTGCTTTCAACCATGACAAATGCATTCACTGGGAAATGTTATTTTAACATTTTACAACCTTATCTGGCCATGTAGTGTGTGAGACATGATCTGACACACCCTGTTTCATTTATGAAGGAGGGACTCTGAAAGTCACAAAGCCTATTTTTATAGGGCCATCAGGCGGCCTTTACTATTCTTAAAGGCCCAGCAGTCGGCCCTCACTATTCTTAGAGAGCCATCAGCCGGCTACACTTTGTTGTTCCCACTACTAAAGAGTGGGTCTCCTATACTGTTATTGCATATGCAGTGTGTGACAAGTCTGCCCAAAATTTGGATGCACCCCAATACCCCTTTGAAAATTTGGACGCACCCCAATACCCCTTTGAAGAGACTTAGAGGAGGGCCTCCTGAAAACAATGTTCCCATTATTAGGAAGTGGGTCTCCCATACTGTTTGCCTATGGAGTAAATGCAAGGGCTGCCAAAAATTGGGAGGCACTCCAATGCCCCTTGGAAGAGACGTAGAGGGCCTCATGAAAAAATGTTCCCATTATTAGGAAGTGGGTCTCCCATAGTGTTGGCCTATGCAGTGAATGCAAGGGCTGCCAAAAATTGGGAGGCACTCCAATGCACCTTGGAAAAGACGTGGAGGAGGGCCTCATAAAAAAAGTTCCCAATATTAGGAAGTGGGTCTCCTATAGTATTGACATATGCATTGAATGCAAGGGCTGCCAAAAATTGGGAGGCACTCCAATGCACCTTGGAAAAGACGTGGAGGAGGGCCTCATGAAAAAATGTTCCCATTTGAAAGAAGCGGGTCTCCTATTCTTGTAATGCCCATGTGTAGCACCCCGAGGGTTCGGCCACTACAGGGGTATTGCACCTCAACCAGAGGTGTGATATTCCACTCCCAGGTAAGGATGGAGTATGGACCAGGGCTCAGTTAGCTGCATGCACCACACACACCCCATTTCCGGGGGACAGCTCGACGGTGCTCCCATTTATACAGTACAGACCAAAAGTTTGGACACACCTTCTCATTTAAAGATTTTTCTGTATTTTCAGGACTATGAAAATTGTACTTTCACACTGAAGGCATCAAAACTATGAATTAACACATGTGGAATTATATACTTAACAAAAAAGTGTGAAACAACTGAAAATATGTCTTATATTCTAGGTTCTTCAAAGTAGCCACCTTTTGCTTTGATGACTGCTTTGCACACTCTTGGCATTCTCTTGATGAGCTTCAAGAGGAAGTCACCGGAAATGGTCTTCCAACAACCTTGAAGGAGTTCCCAGAGATGCTTAGCACTTGTTGGCACTTTTGCCTTCACCCTGCGGTCCAGCTCACCCCAAACCATCTCGATTGGATTCAGGTCTGGTGACTGTGGAGGCCATGTCATCTGGCGTAGCACCCCATCACTCTCCCGCTTGGTCAAATAGCCCTTACACAGCCTGGAGGTGTGTTTGGGGTCATTGTCCTGTTGAAAAATAAATGATGGTCCAACTAAACGCAAACCGGATGGAATAGCATGCCGCTGCAAGATGCTGTGGTAGCCATGCTGGTTCAGTATGCCTTCAATTTTGAATAAATCCCCAACAGTGTCACCAGAAAAGCACCCCCACACCATCACACCTCCTCCTCCATGCTTCCCGGTGGGAACCAAGCATGTAGAGTCCATCCGTCCACCTTTTCTGCATCGCATAAAGACACGGTAGTTGGAACCAAAGATCTCAAATTTGGACTCATCAGACCAAAGCACAGATTTCCACTGGTCTAATGTCCATTCCTTGTGTTCTTTAGCCCAAACAAGTCCCTTCTGCTTGTTGTCTGTCCTTAGCAGTGGTTTCCTAGCAGCATTTTATCATGAAGGCCTGCTGCACAAAGTCTCCTCTTAACAGTTGTTGTAGAGATGTGTCTGCTGCTAGAACTGTGTGTGGCATTGACCTGGTCTCTAATCTGAGCTGCTGTTAACCTGAGATTTCTGAGGCTTGTGACTCGGATAAACTTATCCTCAGAAGCAGAGGTGACTCTTGGTCTTCCTTTCCTGCGGCGGTCCTCATGTGAGCCTGTTTCTTTGTAGCGCTTGATGGTTTTTGCAACTGCACTTGGGGACACATTCAAAGTTTGCCCAATTTTTCGGACTGACTGACCTTCATTTCTTAAAGTAATGATGGCCACTTGTTTTTCTTTACTTAGCTGCTTTTTTCTTGCCATAATACAAATTCTAACAGTCTATTCAGTAGGACTATCAGCTGTGTATCCACCTGACTTCTGCACAACACAACTGATGGTCCCAACCCCATTTATTAAACCTGACAGGGCACACCTGTGAAGTGAAAACCATTTCCGGTGACTACCTCTTGAAGCTCATCAAGAGAATGCCAAGAGTGTGCAAAGTAGACATCAAAGCAAAAGGTGGCTACTTTGAAGAACCTAGAATATAAGGCATATTTTGCGTTGTTTCACACTTTTCGGTTAAGTATATAATTCCACATGTGTTAATTCATAGTTTTGATGCCTTCAGTGTGAATGTAGAATTTTCATAGTCCTGAAAATACAGAAAAATCTTTAAATGAGAAGGTGTGTCCAAACTTTTGGTCTGTACTGTATATATATATGTAGGCACAACTGACCATGTCCCTGACTGGAGTGGGGAGGGGGGAGGAAACTCAGTGGTGTAGGAGCAGATAGGGGTTGGTTTCTGAGCATAGGTAGGAGCTCATTGGGTGCTGGTCACCTGAGCTCACACACAGAGGAGGAGCTATATAAAGGCAGGCACCATCTTAGGAGTTCAGTTCAGTCAGAGCAGGAGAGAGAGCTGTCAGGGAGCAGAGGCTCTGTAGGAGCTCTGCTCAGAAGGCAGGCCTAGGGTGAAGGCAGGAGCCAGAAGGGAGAAGAGGAGAAGGAACGGAACAGAAAGGGAAGGAACCAAGGAGTAGAAAGGCTCAGAGACACGAAGGCAGAAGGGACCCTAAGGACCAGCGTGATATTGGGTGACGGGTCAGGCAACAGAAGGGTACCGGATCCCAAATTGGTGGAGGTAAATCATCCCTCAGCCAAGAACCGAAGGTCGTGATCATCTATTGGTGCGACCCCCTCGCTAAACCTACTAGGAAGGCACCACATAGGGTCAGGGAGGCTGGCGCCAAGTTCTCCCAGAGAAGGCCTGAGGCAGCTGGACAGAAGTTTGGTCACTGGTGGGGCACGGCCAGAGAAAGTATAGAAGGGAGTTCTGGGCTATACTCCTGAATTGCCCGGGGGTTGACCGAGCCCCGCACCTGGTGGACGCAGCACGGCTTGGGCAGTCATTGCCGGCAGAAGCGACTCAGATAACAACTGTGAGTAAACGACATTGGACTGCAACACGTTGACTCTGTGTTTCTTACCGCGCCAGCACTAACGGTACTGGGATGCCCTGCACTACAACCCCCACCATTTACACTCACTGCCCAGAGGCTACACTCCTCCCGTGGGGAGTTATACTATTCTCTGCTGCACCCACAACACCAGCCTCAGCGGGTCTGCCCCGCAGCGGCGGTTCACCCTGACCGCAATCCACGGGTGGTGTAGTCGGACATTTTAAAGCTCTAAATATAGACTGCCACTGTATTTGGTCTGACCACCCTGAGCCACGGGATCGGGTTGCCACTACTACTCCCATCATCGCCCTGAAGCCCGGTTCCGAGTGCCCCACGGCTCCGGGGGTGAGTCACATGCACTAAGTGTATGGACTGACAAACATTTACCCCTGGGGGGTGTACATGAACATACTGTATAATTTTTTTTTTTATGGGCATCATAAACACCCTTTAAAAAAATTATGTGGGTGTTGTATCACGGACCACGGTCACCCTGGTGATATGGTGGTGTAGGATGAGGATGAGGAGAAGAAGGAGGACAAGAGCAAATAGCCAAAATCAGGAAGTGTATACCCATGTGTGGGTGTGAAAAGGTGCATGGGAATACACCTCCCAAAAAAAGACACCGGATTTGAGTTTATGTTACGCTGCTATCATTCGGTGGTGTTCAAAAGTCTGGCCCAATCCAGCCCTTGTTCATTTTTATAAGAGTCAGCCTGTCAGCATTTTCAGTTGACAGGCGGATGTGCTTATCAGTAATAATTCAGCCAGCGGCACTAAAAAACCGCTCTGATAAAATGCTAGCGGCAGGGCAGGCCATGACCTCCAAGGCGTAGAGAGCAAAGTTCCACGTGTCCAGCTTGGATACCCAATAATTATAAGACACAGAGGAATCACGGAGGACGTTGGTACAGTGGGCAAAGTACTCCCTCAGCATCTTCCCAAACTTTGCACTCCTTGTGAGAGTACCCTGCGCCTCAGGGCCTGTACGATGGGGGGGCTGAGAAAACTCTCCCAGAACTTTGACAGTGTTCTCCTGCCTCTGCTGGATTGGAGTTGTGTCTCTCTCGGCTGTACTCATTGGTTGTCCAGCGAACTGTGATCTCTGCCGCCAGCGTTTTCAGATGGGAATTTTTTTTAATAGTCCCGAAATAAAGGCCTTATGGTACTGCCCCATTTTTCTAGACCTGTCTGCCTCAGGAATAAGAGATATAAAGTTCTCCTTGGAGCGTGTGTCTAGAAGTGTCACCAACCAGTAATGACTGTCACCCAAAATTTTGACAACGCGAGGGTCATGGGAAAGGCAGCATAACATAAACTCAGCCATGCGTGCCAGACTGCTAATAGGCAAGACTTCCGTGTCCTCACCAAGAGGATGACTGACCATGCTCTCTTCCTCCCTGTCCTCTGGTCATCCATGCTGAACAGATTGTATGACAGTTGTGCAGGTAGTACCATCTACAGCTCCTGTTCTTCCTCCTCCTCCTCTCCTCTTTCTCATTGTCACCCAATCCACATTGGGATCAGATGAGGCTGGGCTGTGTGTAATCACCCTGTATGGTACCTTGCTCCATCTTATCATGCTCCGCCTGCAATGCATCCTTTTTGATTGTGAGCAGGGAGCGTTTCTGAAGACAGAGAAGTGGGATAGTGACGCTAATTATGGCATCATCGCCGCTCACCATCTTGGTGGAGTCTTCAAAGTTCTGGAGGATGGTACAGATGTCTGACATCCATGTCCACTCTTGAGGTCTTATGTGTGGAGTCTGAACTGGATACCGACGGCCTTGTTGATGATGGTAGTCAACAACTGCCCTCTTCTGCTCACAAATCCTTCCCAACATCTGCAGTGTAGAGTTCCAAGGCATGGGGACATCAAATACCAGTCGGTGAGCTGGAAGCTGCAAACGCTGCTGAAGCACGGCGGAAGCTGTAGCTGACTTTCTAAAATGGGCACACAGGAGGCGTACTTTGACAAGCAGATCCAGCAGCTCCAGGTAGCTTTTGAGAAACCGCTGAACCATGAGGCACATGGGCCAGGAATGGTACATGTGTAAGCTCGCCTCGCCTCAGAGCCACCACCAGGTTCCAGCCATTGTCACACACGACCATGCCTGGCTGTAGGTTCAGCGGTGTCAGCCACAGATTTGCCTGCTCTTTCAGAGCTGCCCACAACTCTTTTGCATTGTGCAGTTTGTCACCTAAGCATATTAGCTTCAGCACAACTTGATGCCGCTTGGCCGAGACAGCCGTTGGACTCACTGCATACCCTATAACTGTATAGCAGACCCTCTCCTTTCTAATGGGAACATGTCGTACTTGTTACTGTGGCCCTGCTCTATGTGTCTTTAAATTCTTAGTGGGGTTTTTCCTAAAATTGGTCAGCCGTTGGAATCACTGCATACCCTATAACTGTATATAGCAGACCCTCTCCTTTCTAATGGGAACAAGTCTTACTTGTTACTGTGGCCCTGCTCTATGTGTCTTTAAATTCTTAGTGGGGTTTTTCCTAAAATTGGTCAGCCATTGGACTCACTGCATACCCTATAACTGTATATCAGACTCTCTCCTTTCTAATGGGAACATGTCGTTACTGTGGCACCTGTGACGGTTGTGTACATCTACACAACCAAGATTAAGCGTGTGATTAATGAGGCTCCGGGTCGCCTCTCTCTATTTGTAATACTGTCCTGTCGATGTTTGCATCGCAACTCCGTGCTCCTCGAGTGGTCACGCGATCCTGCCTGACCGGATACCACATCACCGTAGGTCCTCAGTTGTTTATCCCGGTGGCTGGATAACCGCAGGTCCTCAAACATCCAAATATGCCAGTCTGCTCCTGCCGCTTTGGCTCCGTATGGAGATATTTCACATGTAAACAATGGTGCAGCGGTCTCAGAGAGCGCCAAAGGAATACTGGACAATTTAATAGATGATAACCGACCTTTATTCTTCCTCCAATACCACTGCCACAACGTGTTTCGATGGTCTAAGCCGTCTTCATCAGGTGGGGTAAAGGAGAATGTTACAATGACAGCTTTATAAAGGGGTGGTATTTTACATAATTTAGACCACGTGTTGTAATCAATTAACCCTTTCATTGAAAAACTCCATATAATGCATTCTTTACCAATTAACCTCTTATTTCCCCTTGAAACAGCATTGTGCACTCATATTTAAAAATCCCTACATGGATTCATAAACTCAGAATTCTTAATAAAAACTTCCTATTTGTGTTTAAAAAATTTTTTTTTATTTTTTATTTTTATTACCAACTATTAAAATCACCCTGGGGGCCTTCTTAGGGTGTCTTGACAGTGCTGTACTGCGATTTCCAGCCCCCAATTCAAAAGTTAAGTTTCTTAAAGAGGCAGTACACTTTCATATAAAATGGCAGAAAATAACCTTGTACTGTTGCCCACTACGATTATAAACCCCATACATTTTTAAAATCACCCTGGGATCCTTCCCAGGGTGTCCTGACAATGCTATACTGCGATTACGAACCCCCAATCAAAAAGTTAAGTTTCTTAAAGAGACAGTACACTTTCATATAAAATGGGCAAAAATAACCTTGTACTGTTGCCCACTACGATTATAAACCCCTTAAATTTTTAAAAACACCCTGGGAACCTTGCCAGGTTGTCCTAATAATGCTATACTGCGATTACCAACCCCCAATTCAAAAGTTAAGTTTCTTAAAGAGACAGTACACTTTCATATAAAATGGTCGAAAATAACCTTGTACGGTTGCCCACTACTATTATACAGCTCCTTAAACCCAATACTATCCATTATCATGATCGGAACCTATGCTTCCAGTAAACCAAGTAACCGACGACAATAAGAAAAATGAGCTAAATGACAATCCGAAAGGACGAGTAAGTCTCCTGCTAGGCTGCCTCATACCATACCTTCAATCCTGTGCAGGTAACCCCGCAAGCCGTCATTAAACGGCTGATGACAACCCGGGAAAGATATGAGAAGGACAACATTAAACCTTCTCGGATTTAATGGTTTGGTGTGTTTTCAATCGTAAGGTTCAAACCCTCAGGGTACAAAGTACCCATTTTGGATATCCAAAAACTTTCTTTCTTTATAAGTGTACTCAATCGTTCTTGTCCATTATCCACAATATGGTCGATGATGGTTATTTTCATTTTACTCAGGTCTTTGTGGTGATGGTTTGCATAGTGTCTAGAGACACTATGTAATTGATATCCTGCCCTTATATTAGATCTGTGTTTATTTAATCGGGCATGGGCCGTTTGAATTGTCCGGCCGATGTATTGCAAGCCACAAGGGCACTCCAACAGGTATACTACATAGGTGGATTGGCATGTTAATCTCTGTTTGATCGGAAAAACCTCATTAGAGGTATTAGATTTAAAGGTTTTTGCATTATTGGCTATAACGCCGCAACACATACATTTAAGTGTATTGCATGCGAAACAGCCTCCTGTGTTAGTATTAGTCGTCACATCCCTTATTTTTTCCTTTCTATTCGTGTTGCTGGGAGCAAGCAAGGTTTTTAAACTTCTATTCTTCCTGAAGATAATATTTGGTTTCTCTGGAATGCTTTTGGAGAGAATGGGGTCACTTTTTAAAATAAACCAATGTTTCTGTAATAACTCCCGTACTACCGACCTGGATTGGGAAAATGTAGTAATTAAACTATACTTTGTCTTTTCCTCTGTTCTTAAAGAAGCCCATCCAGATTCTCCCTTCTATCCAAGCACGAATCTTGTGATAGGGTGCACGTTCTTTTATATGCATCTTTTAAAATTTTTTTTGGATAGCCTTTTTCCAGGAATCTCTTTTTGAGAATCTTGGATTCCACCTCAAAGTCAGAATCCAGAGTACAGTTTTTCCTGACTCTCCAATACTGCCCATAAGGCACATTTTTGATCCATCTGGGAAGGTGTCCACTGTTGAATTTGAGGTAGCTATTCACATCCACTGGTTTAAAAAACGTGGATGTGAATACTCTCCCCAGGTGGTCGAACTGCACCCATAGATCCAAGAATTGGAGAGAAGTGGATGATGCTGTGGCCGTGAATTTTATCCCCCAATCATTGATATTTAGTTTGTCCGCAAAGCTCAATGCCTCCTCCATTGATCCATGCCATATAATGAATAAATCATTTATAAAGCGCCTATAGAAAAGTACTCCACTCGTGGATGATCCCGGCTGCGCGATGAGGACGGATTCCACCGCACCCATAAAGAGATTGGCATAGCTTGGTGCAAATCTCGTCCCCATCGCGCAGCCCTTGATCTGTTTATATAATCCATCCTCAAAAGAAAACACATTGTTCTCCATTATGAACGCTATTGTGCTCAGAATGAATTCTCTTTGGTTTATAGGCATATTGATGTCTCCAGTTAAAACCTCTTTGATGACCTTTATTCCCAATGTATTTGAAATATTATTGTAGAGGGACACTACATCCAGAGAGAGAAAGATGCATCCCTCCATGGGTGGTAGAGCCCTTAATTCTTTAATTAATTGTGACGAGTCCTTTAGATATGATGTTAATCTCAACACATATGTCTGCAAAAATAAATCTACATAATGGGATAGATTACTTGTAATGGATTGGATCCCTGATATTATTGGGCGTCCAAATTTTTGCCAGCCCTTGCAGTCACTGGATACGCAATAACAGGTTAGGAGACCCACTTGTTAATAATGGGAACAACAAAGCATAGCCAGCTGATGGCCCTCTAACAATAGCGAGGTCCGACTGCTGGCCTTTTAAGAATAGTAAGGGCCATCTGATGGCCCTATAAAAATAGGCTTTATGACTTTCAGAGTCCCTGCATCATAAATAAAACAGGATGTGTCTGATGATGTGTCACATATTGCCAGATAAGGTTGTAAAATGTTAAAATGACATTTCCTGGTGAATGCATTTGTCTTAAAAAATAACATAAAAAAACCCAAAACAATAGGATCTTTCATTAGTATAAAAAACAGCGTCATCAATTTAACCTCAATGTGATCACATTGTTCAGCTCCTGAACCTCCTCCTCCATCTCCGAAATGACCATATCAGTCACAAGCTGACAGCACTGCCTTGACCAAGCGGCAACAGGCTGTGCTGAAGATAACATGCATAATGCTTAGATGACAAACTGCCCAGCCCTGCAGAGTTGTTGAAAGCTGTAACACAGCAGCCTGATCTGTGGCTATCACCGCTGAACATACAGCCGGGCATGGTCGTGTGTGACAATGGGCGGAACCTGGTGACGGAGAAATGACAGCCGGAATAGATACGGTTTCCCTCTATGCCAGTCCTTTCACTGAGATAAAGAATATGGCTGTGGTGAAATACAACTTCCACTGAGAAGCTGTTTCAGATTGAAAAACATTGTGCCCACCAGGGGATTTGATTCTGAGGGCTCACCTTTCTCCCCCGCTCAAGAGCCCCATAGCAGCTGCAAAGTTAGCGCTATCATGAACTCTCCTGAGGTAGAAGCCAAGGCACACCAGAGGATTCTCTGGTGGGCCCATCCATCCCTTCCGAGAAGCAGTCCTGGCTAAGAAAAGTGTGAGGGAAGGTTCCCAGACACTATGTCTGCTTTTTTAATGTGGATCGGACGTGCTTATACATGTTATTTCTCAAACCACATTGCAGATCAGGCCATTGCCCAACTCTGTAGTCATGAAATTAAATGCACAAAGAAATATGTGTGTGTGTCAAAGAACCACCAACAAGTTGATGTTGGATGGGCTGCCATTGCTTCTGCAACAAGCTGCATTAGAGGACTTCCTGGGAGAAATTACACCCAGAGTAGATACGGTTTCCCTCTATGCCAGTCCTTTCACCGAGCTAAATACAACTCAGTAAAAAAAAGCTGTGGACTAACTCCGTACCATCCCTGGCCACAATCACCTGTCCACGTGTTTGTGGTTAGGCAGTCCTTCCCAGTAAGTGCACTGGGGAGGGCACGGGTAATGTTGTGGGACCCGTGCTTGTGGAAGGCGGAGATGATACCGGGAGAAATAGTGGTGGCTGGGGACCGTGTATGGACACGTGGCCGCCGCCGGCATGAGGTTGTGAAAAGCTTCTGCCTCCATAAGCCTAAAATGCCATATTTCAAGTGCAAGCAGCTTCCCAGAAATCTGGCAGTTTAGTATTGCGGACTGTGGGTGGGTGGGTGGCTGGCTGCATACTTGCGCTTGCATTCCAAGTAACAGAAAACTAAGCAGATTGTGGCATCTATCATCATCATGGCCTCACCTCGGCACTATGAACTCTACTGAAGGAGAAGCCAAGGCCCACCGGAAGAGTCTCCGGTTCTCTGGTGGGCCTGTCCAACCCTGCCGAGAAGCAGCCCCAGCTAGGAAGTGTGGGGGAAGGTTCCCGGACACTCTATGACTGCTTTTTTAATGCAGATCGGACGTGCTTATGCTATTTCTCAAACCATATTGCAGTTCAGGCCATTGCCCAACTCTGTAGTCATGAAATTAAATGTGCAAAGAAAGATGTGTGTGTGTCAAAGCACCACCGACAAGTGCGAGTTAATGTTGGACGGGCTGCCATTGCTTCTGCAACAAGCTGCATTAGAGGACTTCCTGGGAGAAATTACACCCAGAGTAGATATGGTTTCCCTCTATGCCAGTCCTTTCACCGAACTAAATACAACTCAGCAAAAAAAGCTGTGGACTGGCTCCGTAAAAGCAGCGTTAGAGGACTTCCTGGGAGAAATGACAGCTCGGTAGATATGGTTTCCCAAGTCCTTTCACCAAGCTAAAGAATATAGCTGTGGTGAAATACAACTCAGCAAAAAAAGCTGTGGACTGGCTCCGTACTGTCCCTGGCCACATTCACCTGTCCACGTGTTTGTGGTTAGGCGGTCCTTCCCAGTAAGTGTACTGGGGAGGGCACGGGTAATGTTGTGGGACCCGTGCTTGTGGAAGGCGGAGACGAGTCATTACCCTGGAAAGGATGTTCCTTAACATATTTCCCAGGAAAATCCATTTTGGTTTAGTTTTTGTATGTTTTATTGGGAGTCTGTAAAAGTGGCATAATACTCTGACAACGTTGTTGACCGCAGTGACCTGGGAGTCAGAAATGCTTCCAGGGGTCTTCCCCATGCTGTTCCCATGTCATTTGAGCACTGTTCCTATCGATTTGGGCAATTTTTAGGCCCTCTGCAGACCTCCGGGGGGGAGCCGCCTGAAAAATGCTTGAGATTCCCATAGACTTACAATGGGCTCGTTGCTCGGGTCGAGCACCCGAGTATTCCAATGTGCTCGACCCGAGCAATGAGTAGCCGAGCATTTTAGTGCTCGCTCATCACTAATGCTTATCCTTTTTACTTGACAGCCGGCAGCACAGTGAAAACTGGTTTCTCTTCCTTTATTCAATGGGTGTGCGCATATGCCAGGTTTCTCACACGGACCGTGTGTCCGTGTGGAAGCCCGCAGATATGTCAGGTTTTTTTTGTGCAGCTCACACAAAATATGTGCTGCAAAAGTGCACACTGATGACACATGGATGGCATCCGTGTGTCATCGGTGTGCCACATACTGGCATCCTGGAATCAGTGTTACAGTTCACGCTGATCTCTGGCGTTCCTAGAGTTCACATTGAACTGCACTTAAGTCATTGAGCTCAGTGCAACATCGTGAGAAATTTGTTACATTTAACTTCTTTGAACTCACTGTGGTTACCACAGTTCAGGGATTCGTTCTCGCTGAATCGAGTCATTCAGCCTTGCTCTTCAGCATGAGCAGTCACCTCATGCCACCGTTCATGCTAATAAGCAAATGTTGCACAGATGGATTACAGAGTGGAACACTATGGATTCTTTCCACTTTGGACAGGTGAGGGATATTCTTGTTTATTACTATATTTTTTTACAGCGATAGCTTCGTGGATTAGTTGTTAGTTGAGAATAACTGTGCTTTTTATTTTAAATTGCTAAGTGCCAGATATGGTGCATCTTATTGATGCGTCATTTCTGGGTCCGATGAGGGCTGATGTTATCAGCCTCGGAGGGGGCCAGGATCCATGGCCCCTTCCATGGCTATTAATGTTAGCTCACAGCTGTCTGTTTAGCATTTGTTGATTAGATTTTATTGGGGGACCCTACGTCCATTTTTTTCTGAGGTCCCCCTGTATTCTAGCCAGTAAATGCTAATAAAACAGTTGAGGGCTGTTATTAATAGCCAGGGAACATGTTTGGCTAATGGCCCCTTCCCTGGCTAATAATATCAGCCTCCAGCAGGCGGCTTTCCCACTACTGAGTATGAATAATCGGCGGAAGTCCACGCCATTTATTTAATTTAATTCTTCATTTTACACAGCATGTACACAGGGCGTGCTGAATACAACTCCCAGCATTGTCTCCTGCTCGTGCTGATCTCAGCGGGAGCAGGGGACAATAATGAGAGGAGTCTTCAGCAGTCAGTGCCTGGGATTAGCACAAACTGTAATGATTTTACAATGCGGTACGTGTCACACGGACACATAGACGGCACACAGATGTGTCACATGGACATATCGACACATGGATGTAACACGTATGCCACATGGATGTCGCATACGGACATACGGATGACATACGGACACGGATCTCACTGTACTGGTTTTTCCTGTACAGGAATCACCAGGACACGTGAAGGAGGCCTAAGTTTGTGAATATAAATCTTAGATTCAAGTGATAAAAAGTGAAGTGTTGTAACACCTTATCATCACCACTCAATGTGACTGTAAATTATACATCTGTGATATACTGCAGAAACAGCACTTTAATAGGTGTTTTTTTTTCTCCAGCAAATCAAGGGTATGTTAAACCTTTTATTGCAGATTTTGAAATTAAACCCAAATTATGAATTCAAGGCTTGTTTCTCTTTGTGAATGAAAGTGCAATCTCCCTAATTTTGAAGCTTAAACACGTGTGTTCACCTACTAAAGTGTGGGAATTGTTTTTTTTTTATAATTCTTTATTTAAAAGAAGAAGGCACGTAAGCAATACATCTACAATATACAGCAATATATCAATAATGAAATATCCAAGTATGGCAATATAATATATTACAAAGAAGCACAATACAAAATTGTAGTTGTGAACAAAGGAATAAGCACAAAAGTAATAAAGACAAAGGTAATCATTATCAACTGTGAAACCGGATGTCCGGCCTACGTTTTTTAGAATTTTAGAAATTTTCGGGGAAAGGTAGCAGAGAGAGGGGAGGAAAGCTAAGGAAGTAAAAAGATGTAAGGTCAGGAAAGGAGGGAAGAAGAAGAAGGGAGTGAAAAGTAAGAGTGGGATAAAAATAAAAAGGGAGAGAGGGGGTGAGATAGACTTGTAATGTCAAAGGCTCAGAGGAATAGAGCTCATGCAAATAAATCTTCCCAAGAGATATTACAACATATCAAGCTACTCAGTAGTCTGTTGAAATTCCATCCAGGAAAATCAGGTATGTATCATGGATGCAAGAGGTTAAATCTTCCATAAGCATAATATTGTTAACCTTTGCCAGCCAGAGTGAAATACACTGCTCAAAAAAATAAAGGGAACACTTAAACAACACAATATAACTCCAAGTAAATCACACTTCTGTGAAATCAAACAGTCCACTTAGGAAGCAACACTGATTGACTATCAATTTCACATGCTGTTGTGCAAATGGAATAGACAATAGATGGAAATTATTGGCAATTATCTAGACACCCTCAATAAAGGAGTGGTTCTGCGGGTGGGGACCACAGACCACATCTCAGTACCAATGCTTTCTGGCTGACGTTTTGGTCACTTTTGAATGTTGGTTGTGCTTTCACACTCGTGGTAGCATGAGACGGACTCTACAACCCACAGAATTTGCTCAGGTAGCGCAGCTCATCCAGGAAGCCACATCAATGTGAGCTGTGGCAAGAAGGTTTGCTGTGTCTGTCAGCGTAGTGTCCAGAGGCTGGAGGCGCTACCAGGAGACAGGTCAGTACACCAGATGACGTGGAGGGGGCCGTAGGAGGGCAACAACCCAGCAGCAGGACCTTTACCTTGACCTTCTGCAAGGAGGAACAGGAGGAGCACTGCCAGAGCCCATCAAAATGACCTCCAGCAGGTCACAAATGTGCATGTGTCTGCACAAATGGTTAGAAACCGACTCCATGAGGGTGGTATGAGGGCCCAACATCCACAGATGGCGTTTGTGCTCACAGCCCAACACCGTGCAGGACGCGTGGCATTTGTCACAGAACACCAGGATTGGCAAAGTCGCCACTGGCGCCCTGTGCTCTTCATTGATGAAAGCAAGTTCACACTGAGCACATGTGACAGACGTGACAGAGTCTGGAGACGCCGTGAAGAGCGATCTGCTGTCTGCAACATCCTTCAGCATGATCGCTTTGGCAGTGGGTCAGTAATGGTGTGGGGTGGCATTTCTTTGGAGGGCCGCACGGCCCTCCATGTTCCACTAGGTACCGAGATGAGATCCTCAGACCCCTTGTGAGACCATATGCTGGTGCGATTGGCCATGGGTTTCTCCTAATGCAGGACAATGCCAGACTTCATGTGTCTGGAGTTTGTCAGCAGTTCCTGAAAGATAGAAGCATTAAAGCTATGGACTGGCCCGCCATTCCCCAGACCTGAATCCGATTGAGCACATCTGGGACATCATGTCTCGCTCCATCCACCAACGTCACGTTGCACCACAGACTGTCCAGGAGTTGGCGGATGCTTTAGTCCTGGTCTGGAAAGACATCCCACAGGAGACCATCCGCAACCTTATCAGGAGCATGCCCAGGCGTTGTAGGGAGGTCATACAGGCACGTGGAGGCCACACACAATACTGAGCCTCATTTTGACTTGTTTTAAGGACATTACATCAAAGTTGGATCAGCCTGTAGTGTGTTTTTCCACTTTCATTTTGGGGTTGACTCCAAATCCAGGCCTCCATTGGTTAATAAATTTGATTTCCATTGATGATTTTTGTGTGATTTTGTTGTCAGCACATTCAACTTTGTACAGAACAAAGTATTCAATGAGAATATTTCATTTATTCAGATTTAGGATGTGCTATTTGAGCTTTCCCTTTATTTTTTTGAGCACTTTAGGAGGAGAAGCTTTTTTTCCACAGTACTTGGATGCAGACACATTCAGCCATTATCTGGAATTTTAATAAAGAATGTTTGTATGAAGCAACAGGAATCTCGCAGTGATGAAGTAAGAACAGAGCCGGACCCAGCTCTCCGGGAAATCCTGTGACTTTTCGTATAATATCCTTAACTCCTGACCAAAATGGGTAGAGACTTTTACAAGTCCAGAAGATGTGAAGGAATGACCCTTCTGCCTTGCCACATCTCCAGCATGTAGGGTCAGATGTGGAGAAAAAACTTATAAATGAGTAGGAAATCTATACTAGTGGGAGAGTAGCTTATAACCCACCTCCTGAAATCTAGAGCTGATAGAAGCTTTTTGCATAAGAGAGAAGATTTTGGCTCTTTGTTCGGAATCATAGAATGTTAGAGTTGCAAGGGACTTCCAGGGTCATCTGGTTGGTCCAACCCCCTGCTCAATGCAAGATTCACTAAACCATCTCAGACAGATGTATGTACAGCCTCTGTTTGAAGACTTCCATTAAAGGAGAACTCACCCGCTCTCGTGGCAGCATGTTCCACTCGTTAATTACCTTCACTGTCCAAAAGTTTTTTCTAGTTTCTAATCTGTATCTTCTCACATTCAGTTTCATCCTATTGTTTCTAGTCTTTCTTTGTGCAAATGAGAATAAAGCTGATCCCTCTACAGTGTGAAAGCCCTTGAGATATTTGTAAATAGCGATTAAGTCTCCTCTCAGTCTTCTCTTTTGCAAGCTAAATAATCCCAAATCCTCTAACTGTTCCTCATAGGGCATTGTTTGCAGACCAGTCACCATTTTGGCCGCTTTTCTTTGAACTTGCTCAAGTTTCTTCATGTCTTTTTTAAGATGTGGTGCCCAGAACTGGAAACAGTATTCCAGATGAGGTCTGACCAAAGAGGAGTATAGGGGGATAATTATTCCACGTGATCTAGACTGTATGCTTCTGTTAATGCAACCCAGAATTGTGTTTGCCTTTTTTGCTGCTGCATCACACTGTTGACTCATGTTCAGTCTATGATCTATTAATAAACCCAAGTCTTTTTCACATGTGCTGTTGCTTAGCCCTATTCCTCCCATTCTGTATATACTTTTTTCATTTTTCTTGCCCAGATGTAGGACTTTGCATTTCTCTTTATTAAAACTATTCTGTTACTGGCTGCCCATAGTTCCAGTTTGTTTAGATCTTTTGGAATCCTCTCTCTGTATTCTCTAGTATTAGCTATCCCTCCTAGCTTTGTGTCATCAGCAAATGTACCCTCAATTCCTTCATCTAAATCATTGATAAAGATGTTGAACAACACAGGGCCCAGGACAGAGCCTTGTGGTACCCCACTTGAGACATTCTTCCAACTGGATATGCAACCGTTTATGACCACTCTATGGGTCCAATCACTAAGCCAGTTATGAATCCACATAACAGTTGCCTTGTCCATTCCATAGTTGATCCTTTTTTAAGAATGGTATGAGATACTTTGTCAAATGCTTTGCTGAAGTCAAGATATACTATATCTACAGCATTTCCCTGATCCACCCAGTCAGTGATTCTGTCATACAAGGAAATTAAGTTAGTCTGACATGACTTATTAGTTACAAACCCATGCTGGCTCTGGTTAATCACTTCATTCTTATAAAGGTACTTGCATACATGTTGCTTAATAATTTATTCAAAGATCTTTCCTGGTATAAAAGTAAGGCTCACATGTTTATAGTTCCCTGGGCCCACCTTATTCCCCTTTTTAAAGATAGGGAGAACATACGCTCTTGAATTCATTTATGTTAGCTAAGTATTCCCTCACTATATCTTTGTTTATACAGTGGTGGCCAAAAGTATTGGCACCCCTGCAATTCTGTCAGATAATACTCAGTTTCTTCCTGAAAATGATTGCAATCCCAAATTCTTTGGTATTATTATCTTCATTTAATTTGTCTTCAATGAAAAAACACAAAAAGAATTGTCCTAAAGCCAAATTGGATATAATTCCACACCAAACCTAAAAAAGGGGGTGGACAAAAGTATTGGCACTGTTTGAAAAATCATGTGATGCTTATCTAATTCATGCAATTAACAGCACCTGTAACTTACCTCTGGCACCTAACAGGTGTTGGCAATAACTAAATCACACTTGCAGCCAGTTAACATGGATTAAAGTTGACTCAACCGCTGTCCTATGTCCTTGTGTGTACCACATTGAGCATGGAGAAAAGAAAGAAGACCAAAGAACTGTCTGAGGACTTGAGAAACCAAATTGTGAGGAAGCATGAGCAATCTCAAGGCTACAAGTCCATATCCAAAGACCTGAATGTTCCTGTGTCTTCCGTGCGCAGTGTTATCAAGAAGTTTAAAGCCCATGGCACTGTGGCTAACCTCCCTAGATGTGGACAGAAAAGAATAATTGACGAGAGATTTCAATGCAAGATTGTGCAGATGGTGGATAAAGAACCTCGACTAACATTCAAACAAGTTCAAGCTGCCCTGCAGTCCAAGGGTACAACAGTGTTAACCCGTACTATCCGTCGGCGTCTGAATGAATAGGGACTGTATGGTAGGATACCCAGGAAGACCCCACTTCCTACCCTGAGACATAAAAATGCCAGGCTGAAGTTTGCCAAAACTTACCTGAGAAAGCCTAAAACGTTTTGGAAGAATGTTCTCTGGTCAGATGAGACAAAAGTAGAGCTTTTTGGGAAAAAGCATCAACATAGAGTGCACAGGAAAAAAAAAGAGGCATTCAAAGAAAAGAACACGGTCCTTACAGTCAAACATGGCGAAGGTTCCCTGATGTTTTGGGGTTGCTTTGCTGCCTCTGGCACTGGACTGCTTGACCGTGTGCATGGCATTATGAAGTCTGAAGACTACCAACAAATTTTGCAGCATAATGTAGGGCCCAGTGTGAGAAAGATGGGTCTCCCTCAGAGGTCATGGGTCTTCCAGCAGGACAATGACCCAAAACACACTTCCAAAAGCACTATAAAATGGTTTGAGAGAAAGCACTGGAGACTTCTAAGGTGGCCAGCAATGAGTCCAGACCTGAATCCCATAGAACACCTGTGGAGAGATCTCAAAATGGCAGTTTGGAGATGGCACCCTTCAAATATCAGGGACCTGGAGCAGTTTGCCAAAGAAGAATGGTCTACAATTCCAGCAGAGCATTGTAAGAAACTCATTGATGGTTACCGGAAGCGGTTGTTCGCAGTTATTTTGGCTAAAGGTTGTGCAACCAAGTATTAGGCTGAGGGTGCCAATACTATCGCCTCGCCCATTTTTGGAGTTTTGTGTGAAATGATCAATGATTTGATTTTTGCTTCATTCTCTTTTGTGTTTTTTCCTTGCAAGCAAATTAAATGAAGATAATAATACCAAAGAATTTGTGATTGCAATCATTTTCAGGAAGAAACTGAGTATTATCTGACAGAATTGCAGGAGTGCCAATACTTTTGGCCACCACTGTAGATAGTGTGGATTATTCTATTCCTTCAATAGTACAGTGAAGATAAGTTGATGTTACATTTACTTTCTTAGAGAACACAGAAGCAAAATAGGAATTTAAAAGTTCGGTCTTCTCAGCATTATTTTTTGCCACTTTACCATTTTCATCCTATAAATATTTTATAGCATCTTTGACTTTTCTTTTACTTTTCACATACCCCCAAAATCCTTTCTTATTGGTTTTGACATCTCTTGCAAGCCTTAATTCATTATCAGCTTATGCTAACCTGATGCGTGCTCTGCAGGTTCTGCAGGCAGCAGTATATTCTTCTTTAGAAATGCCTCCCTCTTTCCATTTAATATACATTTCTTTCTTCCTTTTTAGCATATGTTTAAGTGCTGTGTTCATCCATCCTGGTTTCCTTAAATGCTTCCTATTCTTCCCTCTTTTAGGGATTGTTAACGATTGTACTTTCAGGATCTAATTTTTCAAAATTTCTCATCCTTCCTGAGGTCTAAGGGGTAACGTTTCTCCTTATGGAGAGTGACACACCAGCTCTGGCACGTCAAGGTAAGGAGGCTTATTCGCCATGCAATGCTCCTCTGGGAAATTTAATATGTAAATCGCCTCTTCAGAAAAAAAGAGGACTTGTACTCTATAGCGACACCTATTGGAAGCAGCAATCCTACAAGTCACAATCAACCCTTTAACGAGTCGTGCGATATGACTTAGGATAAAAGCCAAATCACAATCCCAATTTGCAGACACGGTGTTTCGGGCTGTTGGCCCTCGTCAGTGCAAAGTATGAGAGCTGATTTGGCTAGGTGACAGGCTCTGGACTGAGGTCTAAGGGGTAACGTTTCTCCTTATGGAGAGTGACACATCAGCTCTGGCATGTCAAGGTAAGGAGGCTTATTCTTTTTCTCTGAAGAGGCGATTTGCATATCATCCTTCCTGGACATTTCTGTCCTTAAGGACATCCAGCCATTGGATCCCTCCTATTCTCTTTCTGAGTCCCTTAAAATCTACTTTTCTGAAGTGGAACCTTAAAGTCTGACTCTTCACAGGTCTTCCTCCTCTAGTTATCCAAAATTCTATGATGGCATGATCGCTGCCTCCTAGGGTCCAAGCCACCATTGCCTCCTCAACCATTTCCTCCCTATTGGTAAGAATTAGATCCAAGGTAGCAGATCCCCTTGATCTCTCCTCTACCTTTTGGAAGATAAAGTTGTCAGCAAGAGAGGATAAGAATTTGCTGGACCTGTCACTTTTGCCTGAGAGAGATTCTCAACAAATATCTGGATAGTTGAAATCTCCCATTATCATCTATATCTTCTGCTTGCCCAGGTGGCCTATAGTAAACTCCTATAATGGTGTCCTTTCCATTGCTCTCTCCTTGTATTCTTACCCAAACAGTTTTCACAGAACTCCCAGTATCTGAAGCTTCAATCTCTGTGGAGATGTACCTTTTTCAAACATAAAATGTGACACCTTCTCCCCGTTTATTAAGTCTGTTTTTTGCAAATAAATTGTATCCTTCTAGCCTTGTATTCAAATCATGTGTATCGTCCCACCAAGTTTCAGTGATGCCAATGACATCATATTTCTTTTCCTGCATTAGTAGCTTGAATTTTCCTTGTTTGTTGCCCAAGCTCTGTGCATTTTTATAGAATCATCTTAGCTTGTAATCGGTTTCTGTTTCTTCAATATTTTTATTATCCTGACTTTTTTGTCTTTGCTCTTCCTTTCCAATTCTAATTGCAGAGCTCTCGATAGTATTTGTTCGCTGTATGACTTTCCCTGGCCTGTTGCTTCCCTTTCCACAATGTTCTATTTTAAAGCCCTCCTGATGAGTGAAGCAAGGCGACTTCCAAATATGTGTTTTCCAGTCTTGGTAAGGTGCAGTCTATCTCTAGCAAGTAGTCCATCGTATAGGTAATTCACCCAATGATCCATAAATCCAAATCCTTGCGGACTGCACCATCGACGTAGCCAATTGTTTACCTGTAAAATTTTGTTCCACCTCCTTGTTCCATGGCCATCCACTGGGAGGATGGATGAAAAGACCACCTGCGCTCACAGTTCTTTCCCTTTTTTGCCTAAGTCTTCAAAGTTGCTGCACATTGTTTCCAGGTCCTTTCTTGCAGTATCATTTGTCCCCACATGTATACGCAGGAATGTGTAGGTCTGAAGAGTTCTGATATCCTGTCAAACACATCTTTGATTATTGCACCTGGAAGACAGTACATTTCTCTTGAGGTTATATCCGGTCTGCAGATAGTGGCCTCTGTTCTTTTCAACAGGGAATCCCCCATGATCACCAGTCTCCGTTTCTTCTTCACAACATTTTTCTTTCTCCATCCAAAAGGACTTTGAGTGCTTACATGGCTGTTCTTTGTTGACAAAGTCTTATCTTGATGTATTTGATCATCGTTCTCCTGCATAAGAGCCTGGTACTGGTTCATGAGTAGTATGGGTGCTAACTGCCTCCCGATCCTCCTGCTTCTCTGGGTCACATGCTTCCATTCTTCTGTTTTTTCAGGTGCACTATAAATTTCTTCTCTTTTTGTATTCTGAAGAGATACTTCTGCTCTGTCTAAGAATTTCTCACCTTTCTTAATAATTTTCAATGTAGTTATTCTCTCTTCTAGACTTTGCAACTTTTCCTCCAACAGGGCCACAAGCTTGCATTTCTGAAGTGAAGTTTGTCTTTTCCACTTTTAAGTCTGTGAACATGTAGCATGCAATGCAGCTCATGAAATGGGTACTGGCCTCTTTCATGTTCTTAATCTTTATATGATGTCAAATCAGTGAAGATCGTGGCAAAATTCACAAGGTTTTCCGATGTCCTCCATTCCGCTGCAACAGCCAAAATCTGATATTCCTTGAATTCGTGGGAACTGCTCCCCTGTTGAACAAAACTAATTTCTGTGGACTCACCTAAAGGTGCGAGGTTTGACAATTGCCTTCAAGCAGCTTGATCCAGCTACACTCAAAGATCTTCAGGCTCACGGAGACTCTCCACTCTTCCCAGAATGCAAATTATCCAGGAATATGCAAATTACCTCCCTCGATCTTCAATTCCTGGTTTTGTAAGTAAAATTAATGTTTAACTCTTCCTCCCATTTTAGAATAAACGGTGGAGTGGGATTGGTCCAGGGGGAGAGTAACATTGAATAGTTTCTGGAAAGAGCATGTATAAATGAACCCAAGCAAAGACAGGTCATTTCAAATAGTGTCTTAGTTTGCAGGAAACTAGATTTAGAAGATAATTTACCCAGAAAATGTTTTAGCTGCATGCATCTCCAATGCCCTAGCGGAATCGGTTCAACTAAGTTAGATAATTGTTCAAAGGAGGGCCAGTCACCACCATCACAAAATCTCCCAACACGGTCCATTCCAGCAGTAATCCATGACTTAAAAACTGGGTCAGATAAACTAGGTCCAAACTTAGGATCACTAAGTATTGGAGTTAGGGTCGAGTATTGAGGAATCGCAACTGCATGGACAGCAGCCTTACAACAAGAGCTCAGAGTAGGGCCAATAGTCAAGTGTACTTTTAAGAAATTAGGTGCGGAGGAGGCAGCTTATGGTAAGGTATCTGATGCAAAGGGGCTGAAGCTTTGCTCTATTTGTATGCTTTAGTCTGTATGTTTCTACACCAGTCAACTATTCACAAAACTTGACTTGCCAGATGATAAGACTTGATATCAGGGAGGTCTATGCCACCTCCTTCTTTTGGTCTGCAGAGAATTTAACGCTTAAGTTTATCTGTCTTTTTAGCCCAAATAAAGGCATTTTGAATCTTGCTAACAGTTTTGAAAAAGACTCAAGGAATTTTGATTTGAAGTGTTCATAGGAAGTATAGGATTCTTGGGAGAATGTTCATTTTTAAAATCGGACAATTGACGTAAACATGGCTTTATACCATCTGCCACAATCTACTCACATAGAACTAATGAGATCTGCAAAGTTACATTGATATAGAGAGTGAGGGTTGGCTGATAGCCATATGCCTAGGTAATTTAAAAGTTGTGGGGACCATCTGAAACTAAAATAACTCTTTAGATCCTTTACAATAGAAGTTTGAATGTTGACATTTAAAGCTTCCAACTTTGAAAAATTAATATTAAAGTTAGAAAGTTAAGAACATAACTTAAATTGGCGCATGAGATTAGGAAGGCTTATTTCGCTTTGTCGGTTAAATTGATCGCTTTAGTTGTATTATCTCAAGCTTTGTGGCCTGCCATAAAACCAGCTTGGTCAGGATGAATGAAATCCTGCAGTAATGGGAAAAGTATAGAAGCAAGAATTTTAGCAAAGAGTTTAATATTCACATTTAGGAGGGAAATGGGACGATAGCTCGAGCACTGTAATGAATCTTTCCGCGGTTTGTGAACTACAGAGATATAAGCCATAAGCATATCTTGAAGGGGTGGGGAGTCTTTGGACAAGGCGTTACATGATGACGCTAAATTCAGAGTCAGGCATTCCCAGAGTTTTTTTTATAGGCCAAGGGTAGGCCATCTGGTCCAGGAGCTTTAGGCTATGTTCACACACATTGTGTTTTGCTGCGTATTTTGCAGCAGATTTTTATGCAAATTTTCAGCTGCGTCTAGTACCAGCAAAGTCTATGAGAAACCAGAATTCTCTGTTCACACATGTTGCTTTTTGTTTGCTGCGTATTTTCTGCCTTGCTTGCGTATTTGGAAAATAGAGCATGTCCCTTCTTTCACTGTTTCTGCAGCAGAAAACGCACTTGCGTTTTTGCTGCGTTTTTTCACCCATAGGAATGGGTGGTCAAAAATACGCAGCAAAGACGCAGCAAAAAATGCAATGCGCAGCAAATACACGCGTTTTTAACACAGCTGTTTTCCTGCCAGAGAAAAGTTAGCAGCAGATTTGCAGCAGAAAAAAACACAACGTGTGTGAACATAGCCTTACCTGTCTTAGAACCAGAAATTGCAAAAGCAATTTCCTGTTCAGAGATGGGCTTTTCAAGGATACGAGTTTCTTCAGGACAAAGTGTACGGAGACCCAAGGTTTTGATGTAATGCCAGATCTGCGAGCAGAAATCAGTGGAAAAGGAAACAGGATTTTTACTGTCAATACTATAGAGCGAGGCATAGTAATTTTGGAAAGCAGAGGCAATTTCCAATGACAACCGTACGGGGCTATAAGAGGAGGAGTTAGAAATCTCTGCTACATATGTTTTAGTTCTTTGAAGTCTTAATGCCCTCGCCAACAATTTGTTACATTTGTTGCAGTATTCATCATAGTTGTCTTTCACATCTGAGAAGGGCATGTAGTGCTTCACAGACTCTAAGAACCAAATTTTTTAGATAATTCGTAGGGTTGCATTTTTCTTGAGTTTTGGCGATTTTCAAGGTCATGTAATTGAGACAAGAAGGAGGCCATGTCTATTTCTTTTTTTTTTTCTTCAGTCTCGTCCCATGTTCTATAAAAACACCCCTAACCACACAGTTGTGTGCTTCCAAAATTGCAGTCTGGGAAGATTCTGCAGAGGTATCTAGAGAAAAGTATTCAGACAAGGTTTGAAGAATCTCCCTGGATACCACAGTATAATCTAATAGAGATGTGTTAAATTTCCACGGCCATTGATCAATCTCTTTTCACGACTGTGCAGGCCTTTCACATTTAATGAGCCAACTTTCAAGTCTGTCTGCATTGTTTGTGACATATTCCCATCTGATAAGGAGTGAAAGATGGGAGGGGATGAGAGAGAGAAAAGGGGAGAAGCGAGGATGAGGGGCGGAGTAGATGGGAAGGTGAAACCAGGAAGGAAGGGATGAAGAAGTGAAAAGGAGATAAGGTGTGTATCTAAACAACACATACTATGTGGGAAGGGGAGAGAGGAAAAGTCAAGCAAGAGGTCACTTGATCCTGAGCAGATGTTCGGGTGGTAAACTCCCCAATAACCTGTGGGGAGGAGAAGGAAGTGCAGAAAAACATGGGGTGGTGCTGCGCTTAACACAGGAAGGGATTAAAAAAGAATTATTAGAATATAACCGAGCGTCCCCCTTCCTAGAAAGTAGAAGAGGTAGGTACTAATCTTAGTTACATGAGATATGAAATCAAATAAACCATAAAAAATAATTAATTAGAAATATGAAATTCTCTATCATATTTAAATCCTTATACAGGGAAGCATACATATTATATCAGTGACAAATTTCCTTATATTTATGTAAAGATTAAAATAATATGGTTCAGTAACCCTTGGAGTTGAAAGAAAATAGCACCACGAGTCATGTCTCAGGAAGGACATCGAAAGCAGGAACTGAAACTGATGGAGTAACTTCAGAATTTTCTTAGAGATTAGGTAAAATGTGTTGACTGAGATGGGAGTTAGTTCTCTCTGGTGTCAACTGTTTTGTGCTCTGGGGATCCCTTCTTCTCCTTCTGCAATGGCCTGTCCATCATGAGCCAATTGGGGACATGGAAAGATGGAATTCCCAAGAAGTGAAATAGTCCATCAAGATCTTATGGTTTTTTTTTAAGAAAGTGATGTGCACTATTTTTCTTCACAATCAAATGGAAAGGGTGCCCCCATCAGTATCAGACACCACTGTCTTTGATCCTAAGTAGGTGGTAGGTGGATGAAGCTGCCTTCTCACCTTCTCATGTATTAAGCGTGGCTTGAAATATCAAGAAACAAACGGATTTCCATCCATCGCCGCTATCCCATGAGACCAGGCATGTCGAAGTATTATTTTTTTTTTGGTATAACAATGAACACTACAAAGGACATCATGAGGGTTGGAGACATCCAGGGGACTTGCATGACATACACAATGCATTCTGTCGATAGTGTAGGTAGCCTCAAGGGGCCTCAATAATACCAGGTTAAACATAGAAGTCACCATTTGTAGTAGATTATGAAAGGTAACACTCTAATGAATCCCATTAAGGTGAATATTGTTTAGTCTTCCCTAATTTTCTAGGTCGTCGACCAACATTGTCAGTGATTGTATATGTGATTGAGAGTGGGAGACTTCTCTCTCTCTATTCAGAAACTCTTTCAGAAAGAGAAACAGTAGGCTTCTCATTAGAGACAGTTTGTGCTGCTAAGGAGTCAATATCACCTCTTATGGCGAATAGGGCCTGTTCCTGAGAAGCCTCTACTCTAGATATTAGTGTGTCTAGGTCCTGCTTGGTTGTCAGAGCTTGAATCAGCTCCCGGAGGCACTGTATTTCTGACTGCATCATTGGGAGCGAGCTAGTATAGAGTTGCATCGTAGGAGACTAACCCCTCTCCAGGAAGTTCCAAACAGCAGCTGAGGAAAGGTCTGCATCATTCAGTAGTTTAGGCCTCGATGAGGTAGTCCAGTTTGCGCTTTCCTTGACCTCAGGTATTTGGAAGCTGAGACTCGTGCGTGCAGCAACTCAGGAGGATCAGGTTCCATTACTGAAGTGTGCAAAGACGCTGTTCCCCGCTTGCCTTTCTGAAAGAGGTGTACCAGGTTTGAGTGACCAGAGTTTCTTCGTGATATGGTAAGAGAAGGGTTAGTGGCTTTGGTTCTCTTCTTCCTCTACATCATAAGCAGGATTTGTCCTGTTTATATCAGGTTTCTGGTGCCAGGGTCAGTGAAGCTCCAGGAAGATGCTTATTCACCATGCCATAGCTAAGTCACGCCCCCTGTGGACATTGTTTCAACCCTTCAGCCTGAAGCCTGTTTTCACATTTCTGACCAGTCCAATAGTTTCAATTCTGATCAGTTTCAATTTATGAGGTAATAACTCTAAAACTCTTTTATGGATCCCAGTGATTCTGAGATTGTTTCTTCGAGACATAAAGTACTTATAGTGCTAAATTTATATTTTTTGCGTTAATTTGTGAAAATATCAGAAATTTGTGGAAAATTTTGAAAATTTTGCAATTTTCAAACTTTTAATTGTTTTTGCCATTAAACCAGAGAGTTATGTCACTCAAAATAGTTAATAAATCACATTTACCACATCAACTTTACATCAACATCATTTTTGGAACATAATTTAATTTATTACAAAGTTAGAACTTTATCAGAAATTTCTCATTTTTCCAACAAAATGTACAAAATCATTTTTTTAGGGACCACATCACATTTGAAGTGACTTTGAGGGGCCTATGTAACAGAAAATACCTAAAAGTGACACCATGCTAAAAACTACACCCCTAAAACTGCTGAAAACCACATTCAAAAAGTTTATTAACCATTCAGATGCTTCACAGGACTTATAGCAATGTGGAGTGAAAAAAATGAAAATTGTACTTTTTCCCACAAAAATTATTCCCCATATGTGGTGGAAAACTACTGTTTGGGTGCATGGCATGGCTTGAAAGAGGAGGAGCACAATTTGACTTTTGGAATGCAAAATTGGTTGGAATCGATAGCGGAACCCGTGTCATGTTTGGAGAGCTCTTGGTGTGCTTAAACAGTGGAAACTCCTTTCCAAGTACCCCATTTTAGAAACTAGACCCGTCAAGAAATGTATCTAGATGTGTGATGAGCACCTTAAACCCCCAGGTGCCTCACAGAATTTTAGAATGTTGAGATGTGAAAATAAGACATCACATTTTTCTCACAAAAAAATTTTGTTTTAGTCCCAATATTTTTATTTTCACAATGGTAATAGGACAAAATGGACCCTACAATTTGTTGATCTATTTCTCCTGAGTACACTGATACCCAATACGTAGTGGGAAACTACTGTTTGAACACACACTACTGAACTCCAAAAGGAAGGAGTGACGTTTTGTAGCTCAGACTTTGATGGAATGGTCTGCAGTCGCCATGTCATGTTTGGAGAGCCCCTGATGTGCCTAAAGAGTGGAAACTCCTCACAATTAACTCCATTTTGTAAACTAGACCCCTAATGGAATTTATCTAGATGTGTGGTGAGCAGCTTGATCCCTCAGATGATTCACAGAATTTTATAACATTGAGCCGTGAAAATAAAAGCATCACATTTTTCCCAAAAAAGCTTGCTTTAGCCCCAAACTTTTTATTTTCGGATAGGCAACAGAAGAAAATGGTCCATACAATTTGTTGTGCAATTTATCCTTAGTATGTCAATACCCAAATTGTGGTGGGAAACTACTGTTTGGACACAATGTCGAGCCCTAAAAGGAAGGAGTGAAGTTTTCTAGCTCAGATTTCGATGGAATGGTCTGCGGTGGCCATGTCGCGTTTGGAGAGCCCCTGGTATGACTAAAGAGTGAAAACTCCTCAATAGTGAGCCCATTTTGGAATTTAGACCCCTCAAGGAATTTATCTAGATGTGTGGCGAGCATCTTAAACCCACATGTGCTTCACAGAGCTTTATAAAGTTGAACCGTGAAAATGAAAATGTCATGCTCCTGGATTTGAACCCTTAAATTTGTGTTCTCTTGTTGTCTTCTCTTTCTGCCGAGCCACAGGAGAAACACCTTTTTTTCTGGTTGTCTGGGTTTTCCTATTCTGGCTGCAGTCTGTCTAGCTTAACATAGGTTTTCTTCAGTTACTCTCTCTGTCCTATCACTTTTTGGGTGCAGCTTTCAATACCTTTCCCTACTGATGTTTTCTGTTGGTGATAATCTTTGTTGGATTCATTCACTTGTCTGTACTTTGTGTTGGTTGCAGCTGTTTTGTGTGTGATTCCTTTATTCCTTAGGTAACAGTTACTCTATATTAGGAGCTATTAAGGACATTCAGGGTAAACCGTTGTCGAGTGGGGGCCCCATTGCGTTATCTTAGGGTGCCAACCTCCGCATTCAAGCAGGGACAGACTAGGATCACAGAAGGGTTTTACCTAGTCTGAACAGGAACCTCTCAGGTTCAGGTATTTGTCTCCCTGGTTTGTTCGCTAATTACTACTCGTGTGCTTGTGAAGTCATAACATTATCACCAGCCCACTCCTTTTTTGTGTGTGCTAAGAAATCATCATAAATGCTGCGTACACTTAGACTGTGTGTAACGGGTCTGGGAGGCGGAACCTCTGAGCTACTATACAAGGGGGCGGTCCTTGTAAGGGAGCGGGTGGCGACCAGGGAAGACGGGCTGGAAGTCTCAGCAGGTGACCGGGACAGTCTCTGAGTGAGCGGGCTGGAGGTCACGGCAAGTGACCGAGGCAGTCTCTGGATGCACGGGCTGGTGGTCACGGCAAGTGACCGGGACAGTCTCTGAGTGAACGGGCTGGAGGTCACGGCAAGTGACCGAGGCAGTCTCTGGAAGAATGGGCTGGTGGTCACGGCAAGTGATCGGGGCAGTCTCTGAATGACCGGGCAGATGGTCACGGCAAGTGACCGGGGCAGTCTCTAGGTAAAGGGTTGGTACGACCTGTGGCGGCTGATGATAGACGTGAGCTCCCAGGTGAGCAGGCGAGAGTCTCTGGATGAACGGGTGGTCACAGCATGTGATGGCGGAGCCTCCAGGAAGACCAACAGACAGGCAGCAGATGAGCGCTCCCAGGTGAGCGGGCAGAAGTCTCTGGACAGGCGGATGGTCACAGCACGTGACGGCAGAGCCTCCGGGTAGGCTAGCGGACAGGTAGCAGATGAGCGCTCCCAGGTGAGCGGGCAGAAGTCACTGGACAGGCAGATGGTCACAGCACGTGACGGCGGAGCCTCCAGGTAGGCTAGCAGGCAGGTAGCAGATGTGCGCTCCCAGGTGAGCGGGCAAGCTGGTCCATAGACAGACTGACAGGAGTTGGAAGGCAGACCGTCGGACCTCAGGCAAGCAGGCAGGTAGCTGATGTGCGCTCCCAGGTGAGCGGGCAGGCTGGTCCTTAGACAGACTGACAGGAGTTGGAAGGCAGACCGTCGGACCTCAGGCAAGCAGGCAGGTAGCTGATGTGCGCTCCCAGGTGAGCGGGCAGGCTGGTCCTTAGACAGACTGACAGGAGTAGTAAGGCAGACCGTCGGACCTCAGACTAGCAGGCAGGTAGCAAGCAATCAGGCAGGAATCTGGCAGGTAACTGGCAGGTAACTGGCAACGGGACCTGAGGGCTGAAGCAGAGTAGTGAACAGTGCAACAACATTGCTCGGGCACCTCCATTTTGGAGGAGGTGCCTTATATATGGTGAAGTCCTCCGGCCATTGGCCGGGGACTCCTTAGGACGGCGCGCGCGGCCCCTTTAAGAGGGAGGGAGAGCGCGCGCGCCCTAAGCACAGTGGCCGGGAAGGAGCGCGCGCTGCCAGCAGAGCGGGAGGAGGACTCCGGGCACGGAGCAGAGAGGTGAGGGGAACAGCGTCCCTGCCTAGCAGAGGGCAGGGACGCCGGCGCTACAGTACCCCCCCCTTTAGGCCCCCCCTTTTTTAGGCCAGACAGAAATTTAGCTAGGATGAGAGGGGCATGGATGTTCTCCCGGGGCTCCCACGTTCTCTCCTCAGGACCAAACCCCTTCCAATCTACTGGAAAAAAGGTCTTTCCTCCTACCCTTTTGGTGGCAAGAATGTTCTCTACCTCAAACTCGTCCTCAGCAGAAACCGGAGCAGGAGGCGTACCTGTAGACTTGGAAAAAGAGTTAAGTACCACAGGTTTGAGGAGAGATACATGGAAGGAGTTAGGGATCCGTAAGTTGGCCGGGAGTTTCAATTTATAGGCCACCGGGTTGATCTGACTGATGACCTCCAGAGGACCGATGAACCGAGGCCCTAACTTGTAAGAAGGTATCTTGAGTCGGACATATTTAGATGAGAGCCAGACTTTATCTCCAGGACGAAATTGTGGAGGATCCAGGCGTTTTTTGTCAGCGTGTCTTTTCATCCGTTCGGACGACTGAAGGAGTGCGGATCGGGTACTCTCCCAAATGGAGGAAAATTTGCTAACGAGAGATTCCGCAGCCGGGTTGTCCACAGAGGTGGAGACAGGAAAAGGAATCCGAGGATGCTGACCGAAGACAACAAAAAACGGGGATTTGGAGGAGGATTCGCTCTGGTGATTATTATAAGAGAACTCGGCCCATGGTAGGAGATCCACCCAGTCTGAATGATGGGCATTAACGAAGTGCCGGAGGTAACTGGTCAGGTTCTGATTGATCCGCTCCACTTGACCATTGGACTGTGGGTGGTAAGCGGAAGAGAAGTCCAGGGTGACGTCTAGCAGTTTACAAGTGGCTCTCCAGAAACGTGAGGTGAACTGTACCCCACGATCCGACACGATGTGGAGGGGCAGGCCATGAAGACGGAAGATGTGGCGGATAAAGTCTTTAGCCAGCTCGGGTGCAGACGGGAGGCCTGGCAAGGGAATAAAGTGAGCCATCTTGGAAAAGCGGTCAGCGACCACCCAAATGACCGTACAACCGGCAGAGACGGGGAGATCAGTTATGAAGTCCATAGCAATATGCTGCCAGGGGGCAGCAGGCACAGGAAGCGGAAGGAGGCGACCGGCTGGCAGGTGTCTCGGGACTTTGTTGCGGGCGCAGGACATACAGGTAGAAACAAAGTCTATTACGTCGTTGTGCAGGGTAGGCCACCAGTAGTGCCGGGCAATAAGCTGGAGTGTCTTTTTCTGACCGGCGTGGCCAGCTAGTTTAGACGAATGGCCCCAGTGTAGGATCTTCTCCCGATCAGGTACTGAAACAAACGTCTTACCGGGAGGGAGACGATTTAGACTCACGGGAGCCACCTGCATTACTCTGGGGGGATTGATGATATGTTTAGGTTCTTCCTCGAGATCGGACACCAGAAAGGATCGGGACAAGGCGTCTGCTTTGACGTTTTTGTCAGCCGGGCGAAAATGAAGAACAAAATCAAAGCGAGCAAAAAACAAGGACCACCGGGCTTGGCGCGGGTTAAGTCTCTGGGCATGCTGGAGGTAAGCCAAGTTCTTGTGGTCAGTGTAAATTATTACCGGGTGAAGAGCCCCCTCGAGCAGGTAACGCCACTCCTCCAATGCCAGTTTGATGGCCAATAACTCTCGGTCTCCAATGGAATAATTGCGCTCTGAGGAGGAGAAGAGTTTAGAGAAGAAACCACAAGTTACCATTCTCCCGGAAGATGATTTTTGAGTAAGTACCGCTCCGGCTCCAGAGGAGGAGGCGTCAACTTCCAGGAAGAACTGCTTGTTGCCATCTGGGCGATGCAGTACCGGGGCGGAAGAGAAGGCCTGTTTTAGGGAAAGAAAGGCCTCCTCTGCTTCGGGTGGCCACTCTTTGGGATTAGTACCTTTACGGGTGAGCGCGGAAATTGGGGCGGTCCGGGAAGAGAAGTGAGGTATGAAGAGATGGTAGTAGTTGGCGAAGCCCAGGAATCGCTGAATGGCCTTTAACCCCTCCGGTCGAGGCCATTTCTCGATGGCAGACAGTTTCTCTGGATCCATTTGTAGGCCGGTCTGAGAAATAATGTAGCCTAAAAACGGAAGCGAGGTCTGCTCAAAGAGGCACTTCTCGTATTTAGCGAAGAGGTGATTCTGCCTGAGCCTGAGCAGGACCTGGCGAACGTCCCTCCGGTGAGTCTGGAGATCCGGAGAGAAGACCAAGATGTCGTCCAGGTACACCACTACGCAGGAGTAGAGAAGGTCCCGGAAGATGTCATTGACCAACTCTTGAAAGACGGCAGGAGCGTTACAGAGGCCAAAGGGCATTACCAGATATTCATAGTGGCCGTCCCGGGTGTTGAATGCCGTCTTCCATTCATCCCCCTGACGGATACGAACCAGGTTGTACGCCCCACGGAGGTCCAGTTTGGTGAAGATTCTAGCCCCCCTCAGACGATCAAATAACTCCGGAATGAGCGGAAGGGGGTACTTATTCTTCACCGTGATCTGGTTAAGGCCTCTATAGTCTATACAGGGACGGAGAGAGCCGTCCTTCTTTTTGACGAAAAAGAAGCCTGCTCCCGCCGGGGAGGTAGATTTCCGGATGAATCCTCTGGCCAGATTCTCCTCAATATATTCGGACATCGACCGGGTTTCAGCAGCAGATAATGGATAAATACGCCCACGGGGAGGAGTAGTACCAGGTAACAGGTCGATAGGGCAGTCGTATGGTCTATGAGGGGGTAGTGTCTCTGCCTCCTTTTTATTAAAGACATCAGCATAAGACCAATAAGGAATCGGAAGTCCAGGTAGATTAGCTGGGGTAGGAGAAGGACGGACGGGATGGACGGGAACCAGACAGGTCTTATGGCAGTCCTGTCCCCAGCGAAGGACTTCTCCGGTCTGCCAGTCAAGCACGGGTGCATGTCTCTAGAGCCAAGGTAGGCCTAGCAGGAGGGCGTGAGAGAGTCCAGGCAGAACATGAAAGGAGATACTCTCAGAATGCAGCATTCCCACCTGCAGAGTAATGGATTCGGTGATGAGTTGGATGGGGCGTGGTAAGAGACCCCCATCCACGGCAGCAACAGACAAGGGTACAGCCAGAGGTTTGGTGGGGATGCGGTATTTCTCTACCAGGGACTGTGAGATAAGATTCCCGGCTGCTCCAGAGTCAAGTTGGGCTAGTTCGAAATAACGGTTCTCCCCGCAGACGATTGAGACTGACAACAGCAGAGATGGAGAGGATTTATTCTTGTCTAGGTCGACCTCTCTGAGCGAACCTAGACACAGGCGTTTCCCGACCTCTCCGGGCAGGCACGGATCCGGTGCTCCTTACTGCCACAGTAGATGCAGCTCCCCTCGGCACGGCGTAAGTCCTGACGGGTTTTGAGCATCTTGGTCTGGTCGACCTGCATAGACTCAGGAGAGTGTACCTGGGTAGAGACGGAGGGAGTGACGGGTTTCTGAAAAGTAGGAGCTAGACGTGGTAACCTCCTCTCACGGGTGACCTCTTTGGCACGCTCCTGGAACCGTAGGTCAATCCGGGTGGCAAGAGTTATTAGGTCATCGAAAGTGGTAGGAATGTCCCGACCGGCAAGTTCATCTTTAATACGGCCGGACAGACCCTCTCAGAAGACGGATACCAGAGCGTCGTTATCCCAGGCCAGCTCCGAGGCAAGGGTACGGAACCGTATGGCATATTGGCCCACGGTGAGACTTCCCTGACGGAGGCATAGCAGTGATGATGCGGATGAGGTCTTCCGTCCGGGTTCGTCGAAGACTTTCCGGAAGGCCGTGAGAAAAGCAGGCAAGTTGGACACCAGGGGGTCTCCTCTCTCCCATAGAGGATTTAGCCAGGCCAGGGCCTCCCCGGTGAGATGGGACATGATAAATGCAATTTTGGCCCTGTCGGAGTTAAACTGGTGGGACAATAGTTCAAAGTGCAGGGTGCACTGATTTATGAAGCCCCGAGCCTGGGCGGAGTCACCTCCGAAGCGAGGAGGTGCAGAAAGCCGGGGTCCGGGATAGGATACCATGGTATTATTGGGCAGCGGAGCTGCCGGATTGCGAGACATGGCACTGGTGGAGGTTGCTGGTGGAGCAGTCAGAGTGTCCAGGTGAGTATTGACATTCCGCAGGTGACCCAGGATGGACTCCTGTTGGGACCTTTGACGGGACAGTTCATGACACAGGTCCGAGAGCGAGGGAGCTTGGGTGCCACCGGGTTCCATGGCCCGAGCAAACTGTAACGGGTCTGGGAGGCGGAACCTCTGAGCTACTATACAAGGGGGCGGTCCTTGTAAGGGAGCGGGTGGCGACCAGGGAAGACGGGCTGGAAGTCTCAGCAGGTGACCGGGACAGTCTCTGAGTGAGCGGGCTGGAGGTCACGGCAAGTGACCGAGGCAGTCTCTGGATGAATGGGCTGGTGGTCACGGCAAGTGACCGGGACAGTCTCTGAGTGAACGGGCTGGAGGTCACGACAAGTGACCGAGGCAGTCTCTGGAAGAACGGGCTGGTGGTCACGGCAAGTGATCGGGGCTGTCTCTGAATGACCGGGCAGATGGTCACGGCAAGTGACCGGGGCAGTCTCTAGGTAAAGGGTTGGTACGACCTGTGGCGGCTGATGATAGACGTGAGCTTCCAGGTGAGCAGGCGAGAGTCTCTGGATGAACGGGTGGTCACAGCATGTGACGGCGGAGCCTCCAGGAAGACCAACAGACAGGCGGCAGATGAGCGCTCCCAGGTGAGCGGGCAGAAGTCTCTGGACAGGCGGATGGTCACAGCACGTGACGGCAGAGCCTCCGGGTAGGCTAGCGGACAGGTAGCAGATGAGCGCTCCCAGGTGAGAAGGCAGAAGTCACTGGACAGGCAGATGGTCACAGCACGTGACGGCGGAGCCTCCAGGTAGGCTAGCAGGCAGGTAGCAGATGTGCGCTCCCAGGTGAGCGGGCAAGCTGGTCCATAGACAGACTGACAGGAGTTGGAAGGCAGACCGTCGGACCTCAGGCAAGCAGGCAGGTAGCTGATGTGCGCTCCCAGGTGAGCGGGCAGGCTGGTCCTTAGACAGACTGACAGGAGTAGTAAGGCAGACCGTCGGACCTCAGACTAGCAGGCAGGTAGCAAGCAATCAGGCAGGAATCTGGCAGGTAACTGGCAGGTAACTGGCAACGGGACCTGAGGGCTGAAGCAGAGTAGTGAACAGTGCAACAACATTGCTCGGGCACCTCCATTTTGGAGGAGGTGCCTTATATATGGTGAAGTCCTCCGGCCATTGGCCGGGGACTCCTTAGGACGGCGCGTGTGGCCCCTTTAAGAGGGAGGGAGAGCGCGCGCGCGCGCCCTAAGCACAGTGGCCGTGAAAGGAGCGCGCGCTGCCAGCAGAGCGGGAGGAGGACGCCGGGCACGGAGCAGAGAGGTGAGGGGAACAGCGTCCCTGCCTAGCAGAGGGCAGGGACGCCGGCGCTACACTGTGCAATTGCCACTGGAGGAGGCAGGTATTAAGCAGTCATTTTAGCATATGTTAACCACTGCTACGCAAGTTTTTTAACACCTAAAACCGCCTTCTGAGTAGTGTTGAGCCACCCCCGTAGTGTTCGAGTTCGGTTCGGTTCGTCGAACACCCGTGTGTTCGCCGAACTGTTCGTCGAACTGTTCGTCGAACACCTTCGAACACCGTTAAAACCAATGGCAGGCAAACAAAAACACATAGAAACACATAGAAAACACCTTCAAAGGTGTCCAAAAGCTGACAAACTGCTCAGAAGACACAACTAACACATGGAAAAGTGACAAGTACATATAGTCATGCGAAAAGAAAAGAGGTGGAGGAGTAAAAGGAGGGGGAGACACAGATATAGGCATGTCATGCCCTTCTAAAATCCAAAAAGTGAGAAGCCGAGACGGCCAGTCCGCTCCTGCCCGTGCCACCTCCGTGTCGTCGGGTTTGTGCCAGAGCCGCGGTGAACCCTGACGGCCAGCCCCCCTCTCCCAATACTGGTGCCTGTCCGCTGGTGGGTCGAGAGAGCCCCCCTGTGGTGGAGGCAGCTCTAAGCTTTTTAATTTAAATTGTCCCTCTAATTTGAATGAATACACTTTAAATCCATTTACAAGGATCTATTGGAGGGCAAGTCTCATGCCAGCAGCCGCGTAATTCCAGCTCCAGTAGCGTCCACTAAAGCTGCTGCAGTTAAAAAGCTTTTATAAGGATCGAGCTCGGCTGTCCACCGCAAGGCATCCTAGTGCCAGTCCCAGCCCCTATGCCTTGGGGTGCCTCCTGATGCTCTTCACTAAGTATCCCGTGGTCCCGAAGCATTTCCTTTGAAAAAATTAAGTGTCCAAACTACAGGTGGTGTAGCTTGCTTAACAGCCGGGATAATCCGCTGACTAGCAGACACTGTTACTAGGCACAAAGTATTTCCTGGGCTAGATGCAGTTAAAAATTTGTAAGTAGATACTTTCGTTGGATGCTGAGAAAGCATTCCATAGAGTCTCCTGGCACGCCATATATGATTCTCTTAAAAAGCTTGGGGTAGGGGTCTAGGGGACCCTTTTATAGCCAAAATCACGGCCCTGTATCACAATACGTCACCTAGGCTGAAGATAAATGGAACTGTAGCACCGGGGGCTCGGTTGCTACAGACGTATTGCACCTCACCCAGAGGTGTGATATCTCACTCTCAGATAAGGATGGAGTGTGGATCAGGACCCGACACCTGCATGCATTACACCACATTGCCGTGGGGCAGGGCGACCAATATGCCCCTGAGATGGGCACGACAGTCCCTGTCCCTGGCTGGAGTGGGGGGAGGGAACACTGAGGAAGGGGAACCTTGCAGTGCAGGAGCAGGGAGGAAGCAGTTCCTGGGTGCATTGAGAAGGGAGTATAAAAGGTGGGCACCATCTTAGTTCAGTGCAGAGAAGTCTGAGCAGAAGTGGCAGGGAGCAGGGGCTCTGCATGAGCTCTGCTCCGGAGGCGGGCCTAGTAACAGAGGCCCAGGCCTGCAAGAGGGAGAAGGAAGGAAGAGGAGCGGAGAAGGCTCCAGGAACGAGGAATGAAGGGATCCCAGGGGTGCGGACGGGCGAGTCGCCACCGCACGCCCGAATCCACCTGCGTGGAGGGGTCAGGCCAAAGGGGGAGACCGGTCCCCGAACTAGTGGAGGCAGGAAACGACCCTCAGCTAGAAACCGGAGGCTCTGACATTTTATGTGGCGCAGCCCCTTGCTCCACCCGCTAGGAAGGCACCACATAGGGTCAGGGAAACTGGCGCCAAGTTTACCAAGAGGAGGCCCGAGGCAGCCGGACAGAAGTGTTGGTAAGAAAGGCCAGACAAAGGACACACAAAGGGGGTCCTGTGAAGCGCTCCAAAGTTATCTGGGAGTTGTCTGAGCCCCTCACCTGGTGAGCACAGTACGACGTGGGCAGCCGTTACCTGCAGACGTGGTCTGGATAAGAAGAACTGTGAGTAAAGGCCCTGAACTGCATCACTGACTCCGTGTCGTTACTGCTGCTGCCCTGCACCATCACCCCCATCCTCCGCATACACTGCCCTGAGGCTATACTCCTCCCGTGGGGAGTTATGCTACGCTCTGCTGCACCCACAACACCAGCCTTAGCGGTTTGCCCTGTAGCGGCGGTTCACTCTGACCGCAATCCACGGGTGGCGTAGTCGGACATTTAAACATCAAAACTACATAAATAGTTCCGCCACTGGTTTGACCGCCCTGAGCCACGGAACCGGATCGCCGCCACGAAGACTACAACCACCAGCATCCACCAAAAAGTGTCCGGCTCCGGGTGTCCCAAGGCCCAGGGGGTGCGTCAGAACATTTTCATCACCTTTCACAATCACCAATGGGACAAGGCAGGGATGTCCTCTGTCCCCTCTCTTATACATCCTAGTGACGGAGCACCTGCTCTCATCAATTCGCCATAACCCCAATATTAGGTGGATTGAGGTGGGAGGCACCGAGTACAAGTGCTCTCTATTTGCTGATGATGTCCTAGTATATATCACTCAATCACATATATCCATCCCTGCTGTTATGGCTGAAATAGATCACTTTGTTACATGGTAAAATTTTAAAATCAATGCAGCGAAGTCTGAGGCCCTCGATGTCTCCCTCCCTAAATCCATATAGGATTCCATCCAGTCCAACTTTCCCTTTGCCTGGCCCTCACAGGGTATCAAATACTTAGGAATTCCTATTCATAGAGACCTCTCCCATCTATGTTATCTTAATTTTGGGCCCTTTATTGAACAATTCCATACAGACCACGGTTGGCAAGTTAGAACTGTAAGATTCACTACGTGAACCACTGGTGTTTTGTGGAAAAGCACATGTACACCGCGTTCCAAATTATTATGCAAAAAGTGTTTAGGAGTGATAAGGGAAGAATTTGTTTGTTTGTCAGTTAAACTCATTGATGGTGATGTGTGTCAGGGCTCTTTATATCACTGTAAGCAATTGCAGACACCTGTGCTAATTAGTTTGGCAGGTGTGTCCAATGAAAGGCAAGACTACTTAAGAAGGCTCTCTCACATTATTAAGCAGCCTACATTTTCTGCCAAAATGGGAAAGAAAAAGGATGTGTCGGCTGCTGAGAAGCAACAAATTGTGGAGTGTTTAGGTCAAGGCATGACTACAATCAACATTGTGCGATGATCAGGATGAAGTGTCTTGACAATCAAGAAGTATGTAGCTGATTCACAGTACACACGTGTGCGTGCTGATAAGGGCAAATTGAGGACTCTTTCCTACAGGCAATTACGTCAGGTTGAAACAGCAGCGGCAAAAAAGCCTTGTCATAGCAGCAGACAAGTTTTTGAAGCTGCTTGTGCCTCCAACGTCCCCCGAACAACAAGATGCAGGGTCCTTCAGAGGTTTGCAGCTGTGCATATGCCATCCTGTCGACCTCCTCTATCCACTTCACACAAGCAGAAACGGCTCCAGTGGGCCAAACATTACATGAAGACTGATTTCAAAACTGTTTTGTTCACGGATGAGTGCCGTGCAGCGCTCGATGGTCCAGATGAATGGAGTGGAGGATGGCTGGTTGATGGACACCCCACGCAAACACGGCTACAGCGCCAACAAGGAGGAGGTGGAGTAATGTTTTGGGCTGGAATCATGGGGAGAGAGATTGTCGGCCCCTTTAGGATCCCTGAAGGCGCTAAAGATGAACTCCATAATGTATGTGGATTTTCTCAAACAGCACTTCCTGCCATGGTTCAAGAAGAAGAACCGTGTATTTCACAGCAAGATCATTTTTCTGCATGATAATGCACCATCTCATGCTGCACATAAAACATCTGCATCTCTGGCTGATATGGGCATAAAAGGGGACAAACTTATGGTGTGACCCCCATGCTCCCCTGACCTCTACCCCATTCAGAACCTTTGGAGCATCATTAAAAGGAGTGTCTATGATGGCGGGAGGCAGTTCACATCTAAGCAACAGCTCTGGGAGGGTATTCTGTCCTCATGCAAAACAATTGAAGCAGAAACCATCCAAAACCTGACAAATTCAATGGACGAGAGAGTTCAGAAGCTCCTTTCGAACAAGGGGTCCTATGTGAAAATGTAACATCACCTAGAATAAAGTTTTGAGTTGAAAACTGTTTGATTTCAGTTTCTAACAACCTGCTAATGCTTATAATTTCAAAAATGACCATTTTTTTGGTCTTTATTAAAATGAAAAGGTTGATCGAAAAGTTTGGGGGATCTAAGAGTGTGGCAACCCAGTAGTCATGATTACTTCGAATTCTGACAATATGAGGGTCATGCTGCAGGTAGTGCAGCAAGAAGGCACTTATGTGTCTTGCGCATCTCGGAGCCCCAAAATTATTTTCCGGGCTAGATGCAGCTAAAAATTATTTTTAATTTTAAATCTGGTGAAGCTTATTATAGATGGCCTAATAGGATCAGTGCTGCACACTGCTACAAAGCCCAAATTATTTTCCAGTCAAGATACAGATAAACATGATTAGTAATTTGAAAGCTTAAAACGGTTGGTAGGGTGATTTTAACCAATCATCAAGCTTTTACTCTCCCCAGGATGACACAGGGGTAGAAAAGTCATTTCGGATCCATGATTTGTTCATCTTTATGAACGTGAGTCTGTCTACATTATCAGTGGAGAGCCGCGTGCGCTTATCTGTCAGCACACCACCAGCAGCGCTGAACACACGTTCAGACAGAACGCTGGCTGCGGGGCATGACAAGATCTCCAAGGCGTAAGTGGCTAGCTCCGGCCATTTATCCAGATTGGAAGCCCAAAAAGAGCAAGGGTCCAGTGACACAGTCGTGGCTTCAATGTTTACTTGGAGATACTCCTGTACCATCGTCTCTAGGCGTTGACTATGTGTCAGACTTCTTGTCTCCTGTGGCCTTGCAAAGGATGGGCTAAAAAAGTGGTGAAATGATTCCGCAAAATTGATGTTACCAGCAGATACTGTGGTTCTGTTACGGTTTGAGTGCTGAACACTTGACGGTCCCACGGTTGGCAAGTTGGAACTGTGAGATTCACTACGTGCACCACTGGTATTTTGTGGAAAAGCACATGTAAGATTCTGCAACAGTCTCTGCTGATACTCCTGCATGCGTGCATCCCTTTCTATGGCAGGAATAATTTCTGCAAATTTACTTTTGTACCGGGGATCTAACAGTGTGGCAACCCAGTAGTCAGGATTATTTCTAATTCTCACAATTCGAGGGTCATGTTGCAGGCAGTGCAGCAAGAAGGCACTCATGTGTGTTGCGCATCCAGGAGCACCAAGTCCCTGTTGTGTTGGTGGCGAGGTAACAATCATGCTTCCTTCCTCTGTCCTCTCCCCCCAACCTCGCACAACAGAAATGTGATCAAGGTCTCCCTCATCTGATGAGTCTTCCATCAGTTCGTCCTCCACTTCTTCCTGGGCTCCTGCACCTTCCTCACTAGTTTGGCTGCTACCATGCGCCCTGGTAAAACCATCTCCCCCACCCTCACATGCCTGCCGCCTTGGTGCTGCCGACCGTCTGGACCTTGCAGATGTTAGCCCTTCCGCATACAACTCCTCCTCCTCTACTTCCTCCACCTCCTCTTGTGCCACCACCTGACTCCGAATTCTGTTTAACATGTGCTCCAGCATGTAAATCACCGGAATAGTCATGCTGATAATGGCATCGTCAGCACTAAACATCTACGTCGCCATTTCAAAACTGTGCAGAAGGGTGCATAGGTTCCTGATCTGAGACCACTCCTCCAGCGTGATTTGCCCCACCTCTGAATCTCGTTGGCCCAGGCTATACGTCAGAACGTATTGCACCAGGGCTTGTCGGTGCTGCCACAGTCGCTGCAACATGTGCAGAGTTGAATTCCACCGGGTAGGCACATCGCATTTTAGCCGGTGAAGTGGCAGGCCCAACGACTTCTGTAGAGATGTAAGTCGCTGAGCTGCGGGATGCGAACGGCGGAAGTGAGCACACAGTGACCGTGCCCTCTGCAGAAGGCCATCTAGTCTGGGATAGTGGGCTAAAAATTGCTGGACAACCAGGTTCAACACGTGAGCCATACAAGGCACGTGTGTGACATTGCCCCGGTGAAGGGCCGCACCCAGGTTTGCAGCATTGTCGCACACGGCCTTCCCTGGTTTCAGGTCCAGTGGAGACAACCATTCATGAAATTGGTTCTCCAGAGCTGACCATAACTCCTCAGCTGTGTGACTCACATTTCCCAGACATTTCAATGTAAAAACCGCCTGATGACGTTGAGCCCTACTGCCAGCATAGTAAGGAGGTGTGCAGGATCCCTTCTGCGCAGTTAGAAAGCTTGTGGCATGACCAGACAGGCTTTGGGTGCAGGTGGAAGACCGAGAGGAGGTTGAGGAGGCAGAAGCAGTGGAGGAACTTTGACATAAAGAGGATTGACGCACAACTCGTGGGGACAGCAAGACTTGGACAGCAGCCCCTTGTCCTGCTGTCACCATAGTTACCCAGTGCCCAGTCAGCGACATGTAACGCCCCTGTCCATGCCTACTCGTCCAAGTGTCTGTGGTGAAATGCACCCTGTCACACACAGAGTTTATCAAAGAAGCGGTGATGTTGTGTGCGACATGCTGGTGGAGCGCAGGCACACCTTTCTTTGAGAAGTAGTGCCGACTGGGCATCTGGTACTGGGGCACTGCGACGGACATAAGGTCTCGAAAATCCTCTGTGTCCACCAGGCGGAAAGGCAGCATTTCTGTAGCCAAGAGCTTGCAGATGGTGAAATTCAACCTCTTAGCTTTCTCATGGCTAGGAGGAAATGGTCTTTTACTTGTCCACATCTGAGGGACCGAGGGCTGGCTATTGTGCTTAGACGGGGTTGATAAGGGTGTCCCCGGCAAACTGCCGGTCTGTGAGGAAGATGCAGGCGGACATGTTAGGTTGCCTTGATCCAAAGGTGGTGCTATCGATGTCGGACAGCGCTCAACACCAGCTGGTGTTACCACCTCCAAAGAAAATGATGACCTGCCAATCACGCTGGCTGTTGCGGGTAAAGAGGTGGCAGGTCTGCGCCCCAAAACAGGTGTGACTGCTGTCCCCCCAGTCACAGAGGATGAAGAGGCCGCGGATGCACAAGATATGGCAGACGGTGATTGGCCCGGCCGGCTAGGCCGCATTGTAGCACACTGAGCTTCCCACTGCAACTTATGCTTCATGTCCATGTGCCGGTTCATGCATGAAGTACTCAAACTATGTATTTTTTGGCCTCTACTTAGCTTTTGCTGACAAATGTTACAGATAACACGAGTTGGGTCATCTTTATCGATCTGAAAAAATGCCCAGGCTATGCAAGGCTTAGCACCCATGCGACCTGAAGAGCCACCACGACTTGTGGTGAGAGGCAGAGTTGTGTTTGAGGATGCAGTTGTTGACGTGCTTCCAGTACTACGTCTCTGTCCAGGAAGGCGCAACCTGACCTCGTCGTCACTAGCATCTTCCTCCACCTCCTCTGCTGACCTCATCTCTTGGCTGACTGTGGGTTGACAGTAAGTGGGATCTCCGACCTCATCATCATCACCCTGTGCGTTATCACACCCGTCGTCCTCAGAGCCAACCTGTTCCTGCCCTGACAAAAAACTAAAGTTGTCGCTCCAATCAGGTATTTGAGTCTTATCATCGTCTTCCTCATTGTCTCCACCAACAGGAGTTACAGTTTGGGAATGAGGGTCTACATTATGGTCAGAACCTTCTGCGTCTGGTCCTGGATCCGACTCATAAAGATTCTGGGCATCAGTGCAGATCATTTCCTCGTCTGGATTCACAGAAGCGCTGGAGTCGACCTCTGATTCCCAGGCTATAGTATGAGTAAACAGCTCTGCAGACTCAACCATCTGTTCTACCTCATACTCAGACGGGCAGCTGGAGATTTGGGAGCTGTGAGGAAGCAAGTGCGATTTGGGTGACACCTTTGAGGACTGGAGTATTTGTGATGTTGAAGTTGATGTGGAGGAGAGCCCACTTAAAGGAGCACTTGATATCCGTTGAAGCACCTGCTGTTTTTGTGCCTCATCTGGAATTTGTAGCGATTGGCGTGGCCGTAAGAAAGGGATCTTATCACATTGTCCGCTAAAAGAAGTAGACATTTTAGTTTGGCTGGAAGATGGTCTTTCTTCTGCACCTACCTCACGGACACAACCTTATTTCCCCTTCCCAACACGCCTATTCCCCTTTCCACCAGCAGCAGGCCTTTTTCCACTCATCTTGGTGGTTAACTAATTCACAACTCTGGAGTTGTTTGCACAAAAAAACAATGGATGGTAACCGAGCAGAGCTGAGTGGCCAAACTGTGGTATTAGGCCAAAACTATTGGCTGGGCTAGATGCAGAAAAAAATTATTTTTAATTTGCAACCTGATGGAGGTCAGTATAGATGGACTAATAGACCAAGTCCCACACACTGCTAGAAGCCCAAATATTTTTTCAGAGCTAGATGCAGAAAAAAATTATTTTTAATTTGCAACCTGATGGAGCTCAGTATAGATGGACTAATAGACCAAGTCCCACACACTGCTAGAAGCCCAAATATTTTTTCAGAGCTAGATGCAGAAAAAAATTATTTTTAATTTGCAACCTGATGGAGGTCAGTATAGATGGACTAATAGAACAAGTCCCACACGCTGCTAGAAGCCCAAATATTTTTTCAGAGATAAATGAAGAAAAAAATTATTTTTAATTTGCAACCTGATGGAGGTCAGTATAGATGGACTAATAGACCAAGTCCCACACACTGCTAGAAGCCCAAATATTTTTTCAGAGCTAGATGCAGAAAAAAATTATTTTTAATTTGCAACCTGATGGAGCTCAGTATAGATGGACTAATAGACCAAGTCCCACACACTGCTAGAAGCCCAAATATTTTTTCAGAGCTAGATGCAGAAAAAAATTATTTTTAATTTGCAACCTGATGGAGGTCAGTATAGATGGACTAATAGACCAAGTCCCACACACTGCTAGAAGCCCAAATATTTTTTCAGAGCTAGATGCAGAAAAAAAATATTTTTAATTTGCAACCTGATGGAGGTCAGTATAGATGGACTAATAGACCAAGTCCCACACACCGCTAGAAGCCCAAATATTTTTTCAGAGCTAGATGCAGAAAAAAATTATTTTTAATTTGCAACCTGATGGAGGTCAGTATAGATGGACTAATAGACCAAGTCCCACACACCGCTAGAAGCCCAAATATTTTTTCAGAGCTAGATGCAGAATTTTTTTTTATTCAATTTGCAACCTGATGGAGGTCAGTATAGATGGACTAATAGACCAAGTCCCACACACTGCTAGAAGCCCAAATATTTTTTCAGAGCTAGATGCAGAAAAAAAATATTTTTAATTTGCAACCTGATGGAGGTCAGTATAGATGGACTAATAGACCAAGTCCCACACACCGCTAGAAGCCCAAATATTTTTTCAGAGCTAGATGCAGAAAAAAATTATTTTTAATTTGCAACCTGATGGAGGTCAGTATAGATGGACTAATAGACCAAGTCCAACACACCGCTAGGAGCCCAAATATTTTTTCAGAGCTAGATGCAGAAAATTTTTTTATTCAATTTGCAACCTGATGGAGGTCAGTATAGATGGACTAATAGACCAAGTCCCACACACTGCTAGAAGCCCAAATATTTTTTCAGAGCTAGATGCAGAAAATTTTTTTATTCAATTTGCAACCTGATGGAGGTCAGTATAGATGGACTAATAGACCAAGTCCCACACACTGCTAGAAGCCCAAATATTTTTTCAGAGCTAGATGCAGAAAAAAATTATTTTTAATTTGCAACCTGATGGAGGTCAGTATAGATGGACTAATAGACCAAGTCCCACACACTGCTAGAAGCCCAAATATTTTTTCAGAGCTAGATGCAGAAAAAAATTATTTTTAATTTGCAACCTGATGGAGGTCAGTACAGATGGACTAATAGAACAAGTCCCACACGCTGCTAGAAGCCCAAATATTTTTTCAGAGATAAATGAAGAAAAAAATTATTTTTAATTTGCAACCTGATGGAGGTCAGTATAGATGGACTAATAGACCAAGTCCCACACACTGCTAGAAGCCCAAATATTTTTTCAGAGCTAGATGCAGAAAAAAATTATTTTTAATTTGCAACCTGATGGAGGTCAGTATAGATGGACTAATAGACCAAGTCCCACACACTGCTAGAAGCCCAAATATTTTTTCAGAGCTAGATGCAGAAAAAAATTATTTTTAATTTGCAACCTGATGGAGGTCAGTATAGATGGACTAATAGAACAAGTCCCACACGCTGCTAGAAGCCCAAATATTTTTTCAGAGATAAATGAAGAAAAAAATTATTTTTAATTTGCAACCTGATGGAGGTCAGTATAGATGGACTAATAGACCAATTCCCACACACTGCTAGAAGCCCAAATATTTTGTCAGAGCTAGATGCAGAAAAAAATTATTTTTAATTTGCAACCTGATGGAGGTCAGTATAGATGGACTAATAGACCAAGTCCCACACACTGCTAGAAGCCCAAATATTTTTTCAGAGCTAGATGCAGAAAAAAATTATTTTTAATTTGCAACCTGATGGAGGTCAGTATAGATGGACTAATAGACCAAGTCCCACACACCGCTAGAAGCCCAAATATTTTTTCAGAGCTAGATGCAGAAAAAAATTATATTCAGTTTGCAACCTGATGGAGGTCAGTATAGATGGACTAATAGAATGATGCTATGCCCAAAAGATTTTACTTCACTAGGTGCAGTAAAAAAATTGGTATTCTATACACAGGTGGTATATCTTGCAACACAGATATTCTACTCCACTGACTAACACACTCTGCAATAGGCCAAAAAGGATTAGCTTTGCTAGATTCAGCCAAATGCTGTGAAAAAAACTTGCACAGCACTGGCACAGACCTGCCTGGCAAAAACTGATAGGAACTGATGTAACCTAGTCCTGAAAAGGACTCCAATTACAATTAGTCTTTACTCCCACAATCTATCTATTTAAGAGCACAGACCTGCCTGATAAAAGTCGTAGGAAATTCTGTAACCTAGTCCTTAAAAGGACTGCAATCACAACTATTCCCTACTCCCAAGCTATCTGTATATTTGTGCGAAAATTGGCTTGAAATTAACAAGGTATAGCGCACACAGCAACAGCGGTGCCGTCTAACACGCAGCTGCAGCAGTGAGAAAATGGTGGCGACGGGGAAAATGGCTTGGTCTTATAGGGCAAGGACATGTGACATACACTGCCAATCACACATGCCCTTGCTTGTGTGAAAAAAAGCACTTCGCTCCGTGTGTGCGCTGCTGATAGGCTGACAGATTGCACCTCCCCACTGCAAATGCGGGAAAGAGAAAAAAAAATGGAGATCTTCATTGTTCCTGCAGAGATCCATCCCCTGCCCCTCCCCCCGCCCCGCTGTACACTCAAACTGCGTATTAACATTAATTTTCATCATTACTGAGAAAAAATCCAGTTATGATTTTGGTGCACGAACAGTTATCGAACATAACCTCGAACAGCCGAATTTTTCTCAAATTGTTCGTGTTCGCCGACCGGCTCGAACACCGCCCAAAACAGCTCGAATTTGAGATTGGCGAACAGTTCGAGTAGAACAACGCTCATCTCTACTTCTGAGCCTAAGGTAAATTTGTCAGATTGTTTAGACGGGGACAGAATTAAGTTTCCTATCTTTCTTTCTTCATGTGAATAGTTTTTTGTCTCTGTCCCGTTTCACCCTGAAGTGAGAGTCAACCTGTGGGTATTATTCTGTCGTTGCTCTGTGGAGATCTTCAGGCTTGGGCATTTCCTTTGCTTGATGATTTTCTAGAGCTTTCCACAGTAGATGCTTTTTTTTCTGATCTGGGGCTTATTTATGATGACCCCGATAAAGTGGCAGTTGCTGAATCAATGATCCACAGGTTGGGTCAACACAGTGTTGAGGAGTACTGCTCTCAGTTCAGTTGCTGGGTAGTGAAAACCTCCTTTGAATGACCCAGCTCTTAGCAGTAGCAGTCAATTTTGCCTGGGTCTTACTAGTCAGATACAAGATATGAAGGCTTATAGTCCCTCCCCGTTGGATGAAACCATGTCACTGGCAGTGCTTTTGGACAAACGTCTTAGGGATAAGAAAACATTCAAGGGTGTTTTTTTTACTTCTCCCTTTTATCTTACTTAGGCAGAAGAACTGATGCATGCAGATTGTGGTCTGCAGAGCTTCCAAGGAGGGGCCAATCTTGGAACACCTGCTCGTTTCTGCCTATACTGCGGTAGAGTGGGTCATGTAATGGTTCAGTGTTTCAGATTCAATAATGAATTTCTTAAAGCTAGGGAGAAGGAAAGAAAAGAGTCACTAATATCTAAGGACACTTATTCTAAAGATTTGAGACCTCACATGCAGACTACTGGTTGTTTACAAGTGTCTTTGGCTACCAAATCTTGAGTCATACTTCTGCTCAGGTTCCGCATTGGATCTCATTGACAGTGGTTTTGCTTTCAAGTGTGGGTATACAGTTGCAACTCTTAGTCATCCTGTTCAGGTAGCAGCAATTATTAATTCCCCTCTTACCCAGACACATGTTACTTATAAAGTTGAGAATGTGTGCATGAAAGTGGGTGTGTTACACACAGGATCTATTTAATTCAAGGTAACCAACTTCACCTGCCAGAAGTGTAGACTACTGGCTCTTTTAGAAGAAAAGGTGCGGGGACTGGAAGAAAGAATTGCGACATTAAAACTCATCAAGGAAAATTAAGACTTCCTGGACAGAACAGAAGCGTCACTACTGGTCACGGAAAGTGAAGGAAGTGTCAGAGAACCTCCAGAGGCAGACAAGTGGAGGCAAGTGACCAAAAGAAGCAAGAAGACCATGGAGACACCACCAACCACACAACTGAGAAACAGATTCCAAGGACTTGTGGAGGACGAAGATGGCACACCTAAGGATGAGACACTACCAGCAAGCAAAAAAAAAAAGAGCACCCAGAAACACCCAGAAGCGACAAGAAAAAGGACAGCCAAGAAGGGAAGAAGAGTGGTGGTGGTGGGAGACTCACTACTGGGAGGAACAGAAGCCGCTATCTGCAGACCGGACATAACCGCAAGAGAAGTATGCTGCCTCCCAGGTGCGAAGATCAAGGATGTTACCGATAGGATACCGAAGCTCATCAGTTCCAAGGATGTCCACCCATTTCTTCTGATACATGTTGGCACCAATGACACGGCAAGGAAGGACCTACCGACAGTCTGCAAGCACTTTGAAGCATTGGGGAAGAAAGTAAAAGAACTGGATGCGCAGGTAGTTTTTTCTTCTATCCTTCCAGTAGACGGGCATGGCGTCAGGAGATGGAACAGGATCCTTGATGTGAACAACTGGCTGAGACGATGGTGCAGACAACAAGGATTTGGATTCCTGGACCACGGTGTGAATTACCTCTATGACGGACTCCTTGCCAGAGACGGACTACACCTCAACAAACCCGGGAAACACACATTCGCCAGGAGACTCGCAACACTCATCAGGAGGCCGTTAAACTAGAAGAAGAGGGGATGGGAAGAAAAATGCCGGACACGAACATGAAACCAGAGAACATACTAATGAAAGATATGAAGTGCTACAAAGAAGGTCCAAGACAAGATACTTGGAAGGGAGGTAAGAAAATTTCTAATACAATCCACAGGGAGAAGATTGGAACAAAACAAAATCGTGTAAACTGCGTGCTAGCAAATGCCAGAAGCCTGACAAACAAGATGGATGAACTGGAAGCAGAAATATCTACAGGTAACTATGACATAGTGGGAATAACCGAGACATGGTTAGATGAAAGCTATGACTGGGCAGTTAACTTACAGGGTTACAGTCTGTTTAGAAGGGATCGAAGAAATAGGAAAGGGGGTGGAGTCTGTCTATATGTAAAGACGTGTCTAAAGCCTACAATACGGGAGGATGTATGGGAGGGAAATGAGGAAGTCGAGTCCTAATGGGTGGAGATACATGGGGCAAAAAACAATAATAAAATTATCTTAGGAGTCTGTTATAAACCACCAAATATAGCAGAAGCCATGGAAAGTCTATTAATGAGACAAAAAGACGAAGTAGCAAAAAATAATGAGGTGATTATTATACGGGACTTCAACTACCCCGATATAGACTGGGAAACCGAAAGCTGTAGATCTCAGAAAGGAAACAGGTTTCTGTCAATTATCAAAGACAATTATTTGTCACAACTTGTGCAGGAACCAACTAGAGGGACGGCCCTTTTAGACTTAATATTAACTAACAGGCCAGACAGAATAACTGAGGTGCGGGTCGGGGGGCACCTGGGAAATAGTGACCACAACACTATACAATTCCACATGTGCTTCAGTAGGGTGCCCAGCAAGGGAGTCACAAAAACACTGAACTTCAGGAGGGCAAAGTTTGATCAGTTAAGAGATGCCCTTCACCTTATAGCCTGGGATAGTATCTTTAGTAATAGGAGCACGGATAGAAAATGGGAAATTTTCAAAACAGTCCTACATAGTCACTGCAGAAGGTACATACCTTTTGGGAATAAAAGGGCTAGGAATAGGAGGAAGCCAATGTTGCTAAATAAGGAAGTCAAGAGGGCAATGAAAAACAAAAAAAGGGCTTTCGGTAAACTTAAACAAGAAGGCAGCGAGGAAGTGCTAATATCTTATAGGGAAAAAAACAAAATCCGTAAGAAACAAATAAGAATAGCAAAAGAGGAGACAGAGAGACTAATTGCCAAGGAAAGTAAAACGAATCCCAAACTGTTCTTTAACTATATAAACAGTAAAAGGATTAAAACTGATAGAGTTGGCCCATTGAAAAATAACCTGGGTAAAATCATAGAGGGCGATGAGGGTAAAGCAAACCTACTCAATAGATTCTTCTCCACTGTTTTCACAAAAGAAAACAATTTATCGGAGGAAATGCAGAGTGATAAAGCAAACCCTTCGCTAAATATCACCCACCTAACCCAGGAGGAAGTTCAGAAACGCCTAAATAATATCAAAATAGAAAAGTCACCAGGCCCAGATGACATACACCCCCGGGTACTAAAAGATTTAAGTAATGTGATAGACAGGCCGCTGTATCTTATATTCAAGCACTCTTTATGGACAGGGACTGTCCCACTAGACTGGCGCCAAGCAAATGTGGTACCAATATTCAAAAAGGGGTCTAAAAGTGACCCTGGGAACTATAGACCAGTAAGCTTAACGTCTGTTGTGGGTAAATTGTTTGAAGGATTTCTTAGAGATGCTATTGTAGAATATCTTAATGATAATAACTGTCTAACTCCATATTAACATGGATTCATGAGGGATCGCTCCTGCCAAACAAACCTGATCGCCTTCTACGAGGAGGTGAGCTCACAGCTGGACCGGGGAGAGTCAGTGGATGTTGTATACCTTGACTTCTCCAAAGCGTTTGATACCGTGCCACACAAAAGGTTGGTATATAAAATGAGCATGCTTGGTCTGGGGGATAATGTGTGCAAGTGGGTAAATAGCTGGCTGAGTGATAGAAAGCAGAGGGTGGTTATCAATGGAGTAAGCTCAGGGTGTGTCAGGGTTACTAGCGGGGTGCCTCAAGGGTCTGTCTTGGGCCCTATATTATTTAATAGATTTATTAATGATCTAGTGGAAGGGATGCATAGTAAAATAGCAATATTTGCAGATGATACTAAACTTTATAAAGTAGTTAATACAGATGAGGATAGGGCACAGCTACAGGAGGATTTAGATAAATTGGGGAGTTGGGTCAAAAAATGGCAAATGGGGTTCAATGCCGATAAATGTAAGGTCATGCACATGGGAAAGAAAAACAGCAGTCACCCACACATATTAAATGGGAAATCGTTGGGGAAATCTGACATGGAGAAGGACCTGAGCGTCTTGGGTAACAGCAAATTAAATTGGAGTGCCCAGTGTCAGGCAGCAGCTGCGAAGGCAAATAGAGTCATGGCATGCATCAGAAGAGGAAGAGGGGCATATGATGAGAACATTGTTCTTCCTCTGTATAAAGCGCTGCCGCACTTAGAATATTGTGCACAGTTCTGGGCTCCGGTGCTCAGGAAAGACATATTGGAGCTAGAGAGGGTACAAAGGAGGGCGACTAAGGTAATAAAGGGAATGGAGGGACTAGAATACCCAGAGAGGTTGTCAAAATTAGGCCTATTTACGTTGGAAAAGAGAAGGCTTAGGGGAGACCTCATAAACATGTATAAATACATCAGGGGGCAGTACAGAGATCTCTCCCATGACCTGTTTATACCAAGGATGGTGACAAAGACGAGGGGGCACACTATGCGTCTGGAGGAAAGGAGGTTCCTGCACCAGCATAGAAGGGGATTCTTTACGGTCAGAGCCGTGAGACTCTGGAACTCTCTGGGAGAGGAAGTGGTGATGTCCAACTCACTTAATGAGTTCAAGAGAGGCCTGGACGTCTTTCTTGAGAACAATAAAATTACATCTTATGCTTAATGATAGTTAATTAATCCAGGGATTTAATCTGACTGCCAGATTGGAGTCGGGAAGTGAATTTTTCCTCAATGATGTAAATTGGCCTATACCGCATGGGTTTTTTTTGCCTTCCCCTGGATCAACGCTGCGGAATAGCTGCAGTGCACAAGAAATAGGCTGAACTGTATGGACGCTTGTCTTTTTTCGGCATTATAAACTATGTAAACTATGTAAGGTACTTCCTTCTTTACCCGATAAAATTGTGTTGGATATGCCCTATTTGCTGAAACATAATCCTACCATCAAATGGGAGACTCTCAAAGTTAAGTCTTGGGAGAATATTTGTTTTTCTAATTGTTTATCTAAATCCCTGTCATCTATGAGATCTCTTTCCGATTTGGTTCGGGACTCTTGAGGATGTTTTTTTCTAATAGAAGGTGAAGTTCTTTCCCTACATAGGTCTTATGATTGTGCTCAGATGGATCCTGTTAAGGCACAAGCCGTCTTTGATTGGGTACAACCAACTAATTGTAAAGCTTCACAGAAGTTCTTAGGAGTTGTTAATCTTTATCATAGGTTCATTAACCTCTTTCTAATGGGATATGTAATAATACGCCCCTGTGCCCAGGGCCTTATGGACCAGGTACATATTATTACGTCTCACAGATTGTGCCCGCACAGAGGCTGTGCGGGTATGATCGCCGCTGGGTGTCAGCTGGTTTTGACAGCTGACACCCGACACTCAGTGCCAGGAGCAGTGCCTGCAACTTTTCCGGCACTTTAACCCCCTAAATGCTGCGATCGCAGCGCAGTGCATGATAAAACTATATTTTGTCTGCAGGGCTGACAGGTTATTAGGTATAACCTTATAGCAGAAAGTGAAATTCCAATAGTGGGACTAAATAAAAAGTAAAAAAAAGTTATAAAAATATTTAAAAACAAAATAAAAAAAAAATAGAGAGAGACTGTTTTAAGGCATTTTTATTACTTACTGCAGAGTCAAAAGTTTGCATACATTTCATTAGTATTTGGTACCATTGGCCTTAAACTAAATGACAAGGGTCAAACGTTTGGGATATTCTTCCACAAGTGTGGCACCCCCGGAGTCCTGTTTTCACAGTGGCATTGCCTCCTTCACAAGAGGTGATGCCATGCCTGGAAGCAAGCAGGGGTCCCCTAATCAGGTATACTAACATAAAACACGTTCCAGGCTCCAGACCAGCAAGGGGAGCTCCTCCCTTTAGCAACTGGGATCTGGAGGCGGGGTTAGTTAGACTTAGTGAGAGGAGTTGAAGTCAGGACGTTGAAGAGGAAAGACCTAGGGAGTGAAGCTGCATGGCAGTTCACCCCTGAGGATAGGAGCACGGAAGAACCGGACACCGGAGTCCGAGGTTGTGGGGCACCGAAGGCCCAGCAGCAGAAACCGGAGGGCAGGAGACTGCAGGTCTCCTGGCCCCACCTGATGCCCGGAGGCTCAGCAGCACCGCAGGGCCCAGCACCGCCACGTGGGAGCAATGCATCAGCAAGGCCCGAGCTGCCTGCCATACAGGTGAGCACAAGGACGTTGTACTCAGGGACGAGGGTCACAGCACAGCTACAAGCAGCAGGGCCAGAGAGATTAGTGCAAAAGGGAAGGCCTACAACTCCACCTGGCAAGGTGGATTCCTTACTTGCTTCCAGGCTGCCCGGACTTTCACTTCTAGCCAGCACCGGTGTCCCGGTCTGCCTAATCACCACAAGTAAACATAAGAGGAAACCGCCATTGAGTTGTGGACTGATTATTAACTGCGCCATCACACCTGCACTACAACGCCCAGCATCACCTATAACATCTACAACATTTATACACTGCCCTGGAGCTAAGCTCTACCTGTGGAGAGCCAAACCAACTCTGCTGCATTAAACACCAGCTTCAAAGGACCTGTGCTGCAGCGGAGACTACCTATAGCCGCATACCACAGGTGGCGTCACGAATTGCATACATAAAAAACTCTAAAATCCCCCTTTTTACTGCCGCCCTGGGTCACGGACCGGATCACCGCCACTGTGACATCACCCCTAGCAATGACCGGCCCGGCACCGAGTACCCCACGGCCCAGGGTGCGCGTCAACTTGGAGTTACGAACAGGTTCACATGCCCGTTATAACCGGGTCCTGTGTGCCATAGACGTTACTAAACGTTGTTATCACGTGATTTGCCGCCCGCCGAGGGGAAGCAAGAAACCCCGTTCCGGAACCGCCGGGTAAGAGATCCTTCCGCCTGCAGAGCAGCATACTGGTAGGGCAGCAGACGCCAAGGCCCTGGCTGAGGTTCACTAGGGGGAAGGAAGATGCCCAGCATGGGAGAAGATTCAGCCGCGGGCTTAGCCACTGTAATGCCGTTATTAATGCCATATATACCGGGGGCGGCGTAGTTGCCCCAGTACTCAGGGGAGTCGCACACCTTGAACGACTTTGAGGAGAGACTGCGCAGTTTGTTTAAAGTGTACCCCCTGTCTGAGGAGCAAAAAGTCAGCATCCTCATAGGACAGCTAATCGGTGCAGCCCAGAGAGAGGTGAAGTCCTGGTCGGGCTGGGACAAAGGCACTGTCAAGGAAATACTGGCCTGGTTGAAGGATACCTTTGACACCCACACCGCAGCAGAAATTAAAATGAAGTTCAACGGGTGCAAACAAAGGGTGCAGGACAGTGTACAGGACTATGCTCTAAACCTGTTGGAGGCGCTGCAGGCCATCAAACAGGTAGACCCCGACAGTGTGCGAGATGAGGACAGATTGCTGACTGAGCAGTTTATTGAGGGGCTCCTGTCTGGCGCTCACAGGACACAGCTGCGCATTATGGCTCTGCAAAACACTGATCTGGACTTTGCGCAATTTAAAGACCGAGCCATCCGGGTGCTGCGAGAACCAACCCCAGGCGGCACTACATCCCTCCAGTGTCCAGCTATCACATACCACCAGGAGGTGGTGTCCTTTCCCCCAGCACCTGTGGAGGCTGACGCGCAGACCCTAGACAATGACCCATCTGCAGACCTACGCCTTCAGGTCCAGGAGCTGACCAAAATTGTGGCTACACTAACTGAAAACATGCAGGCCATGCAAGTGTCTCCAAAGGAAAAGATCCAGCTGGCTTCCAGTCCAGATGACGTCCCATGGCGATGACAGAGAAGAATTCCACCGACCAGAGGTAGGAACAGCGATTGCTACGACCAGGATGGACAACCCATCTGCTGACGCTGTCAAAAGGCGGGGCACTTTGCAAGATTCTGTAATTTAAACGAGCAACCCCTGGGGCAGAGGGCCAACCCCCAGGAGTAAGGCGACCAGGCCCACAAAGCTGGCGAGACAAGTACGTGGGAGGACAACCGGTCCTACCTGTCGTGCTTGATGGCATCCCGATGAACGCACTGCTGGACACTGGGTCCCAGGTGACAACGATGCCATATATCCTTTATAAACAATACTGGACTGATTCAGACATTACCCGCCGTCCAGATGAACATCTTAGTATCTATGCCTGCAATCGTCAGCCCTTGCCTCAGGTGGGGTATAAAGAGGTGACCATAAAAGTTGGCAAAGTAGAATTGCCATCACAAGGAATGATTATTGTTGATATTGATAGCCGAGAAAGTCATCCTATGATAACCTTAGGGACCAATGTGATAGAAAATTGTCTTGGGGAAATTATTCTTTTGTTGCAACAGGTCACAGAGACTGCCAGTTCCAGTCAGCAGCGAGTTCTGCAGAAGGAAATCAGAGCCCTGATGAAAATACAACAGGTAGAGCTGTCTGGTGGAGAAGTTAGCAGTGTCAGAATGAGTGATCCATTCCCCATTGCAGTGCCCCCTAGAAGTGAAATGTTAATATGGTGTCGGGCAGCAATCGGTCTCAGGGGTCAAGATTATCAGGCCCTGGTAGAACCCATGTACTCTGATAGTAGGCCCACCATCTTGACAGCCAGGGGGGTAGTTGATGTCCACAAGGGGAGAGTACTGATACGCATCCTGAATTGTGGGGAGAAAGAGGTCCATTTATCCCGGTATGCTACCCTTGCTAAGCTATTCACTGTCAGTAAAAACACAATAAAGGCAGTGGAACCCTTGCCTCCATCCAAGGGTCTTCAGCAAACACCCACTAAACTTTGGGCAGGTAAAAGGGGTCCAATATCATATCCCCACAGGAGATCATCCGCCCATTAAAGAGAGGTACCGGCCTGTACCCCCAGCTCACTATCAATGTGCCAAAGGAATGTTACGGGAGATGAAGGAGGCTGGGGTGATCAGAGATAGTTGTAGCCCCTGGGCAGCTCCATTAGTTCTCGTTAGAAAGAAGGATGGTACAATGAGGATGTGTGTTGATTACAGGCAGATTAACCGTATTACACATAAGGACGCCTACCCATTACCCAGAATTGAGGAATCATTAGCAGCATTGAGATCAGCTAACTATTTCTCCACTTTGGATCTCACCAGTGGGTACTGGCAGGTTCCTGTGGCAGAGGCGGACAGAGAAAAGACCGCGTTTACAACACCAATGGGCCTCAGCGAGTTCAACTGCATGCCATTCGAGCTCTGCAACACCCCAGGGACCTTCCAGCGGTTAATGGAGTGTTGCCTAGGACACAAAAACTTCGAAACTGTCCTGCTGGACCTAGATGATGTAACTGTCTACTCAAAGACATATAAAGACCACCTGGAGCACCTGGCCGAGGTGTTTGAAGCCCTATCTGGTTATGGCCTGAAAGTAAAGCGTCCAAGTGCCACCTGTTGAAGCCCAAAGTGCAGTATCTAAGTCATGTGGTAAGCGCCGAAGGTGTAGCACCAGACCCTGACAAAAGTCACTGTGATCAAGGACTGGCCAAGACCCTCCACTATCAAGGAAGTGCAGCAGTTCCTCGGGCTGGTAGGCTACTACAGGAGATTCATCAAGGGTTTCACCAAGATAGTGGCACTAGCAGGACCTCTTAGTTATCCAGTCCAAGAAGGCCAAGATCCCGAAACCTCCATTCAAATGGGGTAAACCAGAAGACGAATCTTTCACTCGCCTGAAAATGGCTCTTACTGGAGACGAAGTCCTGGCCTACCCCTGTGAGGAGCTGCCAATTTTCTAAAGACTGATACTCCGGGCCACGGAGATGGAGCGGGCGGCAGTGTTAAACAAATTTCTGGGTGTGCATGTAGCGATTCCCCCACCCGCCCCAGTGCAGAGGACAATGGATAACAGGAGAGAGGGGCCTACATCTTTAAGGTACCGGGATATACCACAGTTCAATGAGGACTCCTCGGATATTGATGAACATCTCCGCTTATTTGAGAACCTCTGCCTCCTGCATGAGGTGTCAGTCAGTGATTGGCCCAGATATTTGAGTGTTGGCCTGACTGAAAAAGCAAGAGAAGCTTTTAATAACTTGTCTTCGGTGGATCAGAGATGTTACTCTACCATTTGCAGTGCATTGCTAGAGAGGTATGCCGTCACGCCGGAAACCTACCGGAGGAAGTTTCGGGAGGCTGACAAGCCCGCTGCACACACACATTGGGAGTTTGCCAACACACTACGTATGGCATGCACTCGGTGGATAGAAGGACTGAGGGCTCAGGAAGCAGAAAATGTAATGGATATAATCATGTTGGAACAATTTACGTCAAAGCTCCCAGGTAATTTGAAAGAATGGGTGGCAGATAGAAAACCACTCAGCCTGGATAAGGCTGCAAGATTGGCGGATGATTGGTCTGCTAATCGACCAGGGCAACGTGGAAGTACAGCCCCAGTGAGTCAGGAACAGGATTTTACAGGGAGGCCACCGAGACCCATGGATCGGCCAGATGAGGAACTGCAGGGAGTTCAGACTTCACAAAGAGGGGAAGGTTGCCCAAGCCCCCAAGTACGGCCCGTGTTGGGGCGAGGAAGGCTTAACTGCCATAACTGTGGACGCATGGGACACTTTGCCAGGGAATGCTGGGAACGTTCTAGCCCACATCACAACCTAGGACGAGGATTGGTGTGCCACTGGGCCAATGTCGCAACCCAAAGCCAAAGACCGGTTCTCACTGCTTCAGCCGAGAGGGAGCTGCACTATCTGCAGACTAACCCCCCACCTGTGGTGAGTAATACACAAAATGCGATGACTGTTACAATGAAGGAATGTAATCTGGGGAAGGTAAATTACATCAGGGAGGAGGCCCAGGGACTTCGGGACACTGGATCTACCCTCACTCTGGTCAGCCCAGATACTGTCCCCCCAGAGCTTCCTTTACCAGGCCGCCAAGTGACCACCCCCCTAACTGGGTGTCAGCACTTTGGGGTTGGTAGCAATGGATACAAGTTTGGTTATCATTGGGCACGTGTGTAGTTTCCCAGGACAAACTGGGGATCAGGGGGGGGATATGGAGGACCCCGCGGAAAGGACAGACCCCTGATCCAGCGAACTAAATACAGAGTCCTTGTCTTCGGTCTTCCCCCATCGGGAAGTTGGCAGGATCTGAAAGACCATATGAGAGAAGCTGGAAATGTCTATTACACTGACGTATACCAGAGTGGAATGGGGACTGTGGAGTATATTCGCAAGGACGACATGGAATATGCTTTGAGGAAACTGGATGATACAGAGTTTCGTTCTCATAAAGGTGAGACCTCTTACATTCGTGTCCGTGCTGAAAAAGTGGGGGAGTGTGAGGACCTGGCCACTTTGTAAATACTTTTCCAGCACTAAGCACCCCTTTTTGTCAATCTTAATTTTGTATTTTGTAAGAAATTTGCTTGCTGTGTTTTGTTAGTGATTTGTTTGCTCATCAGTTCAACCTCAGGTATCTATTCCATTCAGTGACCATATCTCCGAGACCTTGGGCCATTGTTCTCTCCATCACCACAGGTAGTCTCACATGCAAACCCAGGGGATTGGTTTTACCTGAGAAAATATCTCCACTAAGGCACAGTTAGCTGGGGGAGGGGTGAGCTCTTCTGCTGATTCAGGGGGCTGAACCCTGTGCAGGAGAAAGAGAAGATTAATTGCTAGTCGGACTGAGAGCTGGGTGGTATCATGGGCTGCGGTCGTGATATCCATCATCCAAAGGAGCATATGCTGTGACTGCCAATATACTGGCTGGAGATACAAAAAGCTGTGGGCCAACCAGAAGTTGGGGGACAGTGGGTATCACCTGGTACGGAGCAGTGGAACTACTGATCCCAGGTTGGAAACTCAAGGACTAAGAGAATTGCCTGTTGGACATTTACCAGGAATTGCTGTTCACCGCGGTCGGAAGGAATAAAACTAATTGCATCGATAACCTGCCTAGGTGATTATTAAAATCCACGAACGCACATCTTTACAAGTGTACCTAGATGATGTAACTGTCTACTCAAAGACACATGAAGACCACCTGGAGCACCTGGCCGAGGTGTTCGAAGCCCTATCTGGTTATGGCCTGAAAGTAAAGCGTCCAAGTGCCACCTGTTGAGGCCCAAGGTGCAGTACCTAGGTCATGTGGTAAGCGCCGAAGGTGTAGCACCAGACCCTGAAAAAGTCACTGTGATCAAGGACTGGCCAAGACCCTCCACTATCAAGGAAGTGTGGAAGTTCCTTGGGCTGGTAGGCTACTACAGGAGATTCATCAAGGGTTTCACCAAGATAGCGGCACCCATGCAGGACCTCTTAGTGGGCCAGTCCAAGAAGGCCAAGAACCCGAAACCTCCATTCAAATGGGTTAAACCTGAAGATGAATCTTTTACTCGACTGAAAATGGCTCTTACTGGAGATGAAGTCCTGGCCTACCCCCACTATGGCCAACCCTTTATACTTCATACTGATGCAAGCAAAGTGGGATTGGGAGCGGTGCTGTCCCAGGTACATAAAGGCAGAGAAAGAGTGATTGCCTACGCCAGCAGGAAGCTCCATCCCACGGAAAGGAACCCCTACAACTATAGTTCCTTCAAGTTGGAGTTTTTAGCCATAGTCTGGGCTGTAACAGAGCGCTTCAAACATTACCTCGCCTCCTCCAGATTTACAGTCTTCACTGACAACAACCCGCTGATGCATATGGAGACTGCGAAGCTTGGTGCCCTAGAGCAACGATGGATGGCCCGACTGTCTAACTACGAGTTTACCATCAAGTATCAGGCAGGGCATAAAAACACTAATGCTGATGCGCTGTCCAGGATGCCCAACTTGCAAGATGGGGGAGAAGACCCGGAAGATCTGAAGGAGATAGAGCTACCCTCTTTCCATCATCACGGGGTGACCCAGTGCTCCCACTGTGTGAGGGACAAGCGCTCTGACAGCAGAGAGGCCACGTTCAACCCATTGCCCCATCATGGATGGGCAAAGACGCAGGATAGCAACCCAGCTGTTCGCCTGGTAAAGGAGTTGCTGACACAAGCTGACTCGCACCCTGATCCAGATGCTCAACAGGAGACCCAACAGTTGTGGAAGGAGAAAGGCAAACTGTTCATCTACTAGGGAAAGCTGTGTCGAAGAATCATCAACTCCCAGAAAACAAACTGGTCTGGCAGGTGGTAGTCCTGAGTAGTGTTGAGCCACCCCCGTAGTGTTCGGGTTCGGTTCGGTTCGTCGAACACCGGGATGTTCGAGGAACTGTTCGTCGAACTGTTCGTCGAACACCTTAGAACACCGTCGAACATCGTTAAAACCAATGGCAGGCAAACAAAAACACATAGAAACACATAGAAAACACCTTCAAAGGTGTCCAAAAGCTGACAAACTGCTCAGAAGACGCTCTCTTTAAAAAAGCCGGCCGGCAATTCAGCAGCGGCATACACCGGTACCCGACAATTTAGACAAGAAGGAATAGAGCATCACACATAGATTAGATAGATAGAAACATGTCAGTCACACATATAAGAAGCACAGTGACAGTGTTGCTTACTGTACTTGTCATTTAGTGTAAAGGATTTATTTAAAAAAATAATAGTGTTTTCATGCACCATCTCTTTAAAAAAGCCGGCCGGCAATTCAGCAGCGGTACCCGACAATTTATAACAGAAAGAATAGAGCTTCACACATAGATAGATATAAACATGCCAATCACATATATAATAAGTACAGTGATAGTGTTGGTTACTGTACTTGTCATTTAGTGTAAAGGATTGATTTAAAAAAATAATAGTGTTTTCATGCACCGTCTCTTTAAAAAAGCCTGCCGGCAATTCAGCATCTGTACCCGACAATTTATAACAGACAGATAGAGCATCACACATAGATTAGATAGATAGAAACATGTCAGTCACATATATATGAAGTACAGTGACAGTGTTGATTACTGTACTTGTCATTTAGTGTTAAAATAAAGGATTTATTAAAAAAAAAATTGGCGTGGGGTTCCCCTTAATTTTAGTCTCTAGCGGAGGTTAAGCAGACGGCTGGGGCAGATGTTTGAAGCCTGGGAAGGGGGTAATACTCATGGAGCTTCCTAGGCTACTAATATCAGCCCCCAGCTGAATACCTAGCCTTTACTAGCTATTAAAATGGGGGAACCCCCCAAAAAAATGACGTGGGGTCCCCCCTATTTTAATAGCTAGCAAAGGCTAGGCAGACAGCTGGGGGCTGATATTAATAGCCCAGGAAGGGTACCATGAATATTGGCCCCCTCCCAGGCTAGAAACACCAGCCGTCAGCCGCCCCAGAAATGGCGCATCCATAGGATACGCCAATTCTGGCACTTAGCCTCGCTCTTCCACGCTGCCCTGGTGCGGTGGCAGTGGGGTAATAGGGCTGGGGTTGATGTCAGCTTATAATGCCAGCTGACATCAAGCCCAGGTTAGTAATGGAGAGGTGTCTATAAGACACCCCCATTACTAACCCCATAGTCAAAGTTAAAAAAAAAAACACAAACACCCAGAATAAAGTCCTTTAATTGAAATAAACACACAATTCTTTATTGTTCTAAATTAAACCATACTTACCATCACGCCCATTCCAGCTGAAGCCAATGTCTTCTGCAATAAAAGTAAAATAATAAAGCAACCTCATCCTTACCTTTCCATGGTTCCCAGACAGCTTCAGCTCTGCTACATCGAGATGACAGGCTGGACCGCAGCAGAAAGCTGCCATCCAGCCTGTCATCCCGCAGACACTGAGAAGCACAGGCATGCTTGCGCTCCTCAGTGTCTCGCTGTGACGGCATCCAGACGAGCCGAGGTCATGTCCAATGAACTCAGCTCACCTCATGTACGTCACTGACAGCGTGGAAGAATTCTCCTGCACTCAGCACTTCAGCGTGAGAATTCTCCCAAGCTGTCAGTGACGTACATGAGGTCAGCTGAGTTCAATGGACATGAATGAGCTCACCTCATGCACGTCACTGACAGCGTGGGAAAATTCTCCTGCACTCAGCGCTTCAGCGTGAGAATTTTCCCACGCTGTCAGTGACGTGCATGAGGTGAGCTCATTCATGTCCAATGAACTCGGCTCACCTCATGCACGTCACTGACAGCGTGGGAAAATTCTCACGCTGAAGCACTGAGTGCAGGAGAATTCTCCCACGCTGTCAGTGACGTGCATGAGGTGAGCCGAGTTCATTGTGTGACACCCCAGGGGTCTGGTTGCCACAGTGATAGAGATGTTATGTCTGAGAGCAGGTGGGAGGTCCTTTGGTCAGGGATCCTGTGCATGCCACACCTCCTGCCCAGTCTTGGGAGGGGAAGAACTTCCCCTATATAAACCCGGGGCTGAAGCAGGGTTAGGAGTCAAGGAGAGTAGAGACAAGAGACAGTCATAGGAAGAAACAGCTGGAGCTCAGTGGGAGCAATACTACTACGAGTCAGGGGCTGGCAGCTGCAGAGCTCGCCCTGACTGAGAAGCTTTCTTACCGGACCCGGCGTCCGAGGCTGTGGGGACTAACTCTTACCCAGCAGCAGAAGCCGACCGGCAGGGGATTTCAGGTCCTCAGGCCCAGAAACCTGAAGGCACGGTCACACGTGTGGGACCAGCACCGCCATCGTGGAGCGGAAGCCAATAGAAGGCCCCGAGTCACCGGCCATACGGGTGAGCACCACACGGTACACTCAGGGACGTGGGCTACTTATATCCGCTCATAGCAAGGTAGCCAGAAGAGTACAATCAGTTTGGGAGGCCTACAACTCCGCCTGGCCAGGGGAGATCCCATCTGCTCAAGGACTGACCAGGCCCCGTTCGCTAGCAAGTACTAGTACCCGGGAGGGTCTATCGTTGTTACCAGTAAAGACCCTGAATTACACCGCACCGTCTCTGAGTGGTTCCTGCTACCCCCATCTTCCACGTCGGCTGCCCTGAGGCCATACCCCTCCCGTTGGGGGTTATACTATCACGCTGCACAATTCTACACCGGCCTCAGCGGTCTGCCCTGCAGCGGCAGCTCCATAGCTGCAAATCAACGGGTGGCGTAGTCGACACTCAAATAACATCTATCAAGACTGCCACACACTGAGTCTGACCCCCTGGGCACGGACCGGGTCCCCGCCACTCGGAGACTACAACCCTCATCTGATCCGGTTCCGGGTAAGCCCCCGTGCGCGAGACGCTGCGCGACACAGCAGGCCCAGGGGCGCGTCAACTTTGGCGTAGTCGGCAGGATTTCGTGCCCGCAACCACCGGGTACTGCGTGCCTGAAAAGCAAAGACTGTTCAAACTTACCAGTGGTGAGGTTTCCCGCCATCCGGCGCCATCTTCTGCCTTCTTCCCACCATCCGCGAAGTTTTCCCGCCATCCGGCGCCATCTTCGGCCTTCTTCCCGCCATCCGTGGAGTTTTCCCGCCATTGGACGCCATCTTGAGGATGCCGCGCGGGAAGAAGAGGGGCGTGGACTTCGAAAGCGCGCGAGAACTGAAGCCCCGCCTCACGTCCGGACGTTGCGTAAGGTCCTGGAAGGAGCCCAGCAGACGCCGACGTCACCGGAGCGCGACGGAAGGTCCTCAACCCTGACGATCTACTGCGGAGCCGCGGCCTACGGAACAGGATCATCGCAAGGTAGGCCACGGTCCACTAGGGGGGAGGAAGATGTCGGATACGGAGGAGAGCTTCACTGCCTCAACCCCCGCCAGCGCCACCGCTGCTGCAGTTATGCCCTTCACCATGCCCTATATCCCGGGAGCAGCTTGGCTACCCCAGTACTCAGGGGAGTCACATACCCTGCATGACTTTAGAGAAAAGCTGGATAGCCTCTTCCAGGTGTACCCCCTCACAGAAGAGCAAAAAGTGAGCATCCTGGTGGCCCAACTAACCGGGGCAGCTAAAAGGGAAGTAAAATCTTGGCCACCTGGGAGGAAGACTGTCGCAGGGATACTAACCCGGCTGAAGGACACCTTTGATACCCGCACCTCAGCCGAGATTAAGCTTAGATTCTACGGGTGCAAGCAGCGAGCGCATGAGAGTATAAGGGACTATGCACTAAACCTACAAGAGGCCCTGAGGGCCATTAAGCAGACCGACCCTGATGGAGTGGGAAACGAGGACAGGCTGTTGACTGAACAATTTATAGAGGGACTGTATTGTAATGCCCACCGAACCCAGTTGCGGGCGATGGCCTTACAGGATCCCCATCTGGGCTTTGCACAGTTCAAGGACAGAGCCATCCGGGTGCTCCGAGAACCGGCACCGGGTGGCGTTATGACCCACAGGCGCCCAGCTATTACTTACCACCAGGAGGCGGCGCCCTTGTCGGCAGGGCCTGTGGGAGCTGATGCGCAGGCTTTGGACAATGACCCGGCTCCAGACCTACACCATCAGGTCCAAGAGCTAGCTAAGAGCGTTGCTGCGCTAACCCGAACTGTGCAGTCTTTACAGGTTTCCACCCCAGGGAAGATCCAGCTGGCATCCGAACCGGAGGACATCCCGTGGCGTCGACCAAGGAGGACCCCACCGGCCAGAGGAAGACCCAGTGACCGATACAGCGAGGACGGACGACCCATCTGCCGCCGCTGCAATCAACCCGGACATATGGCAAGGTACTGTTCTTTAAACGGGCACAACCTGGGGTAGAGGGCCAACCCCCAGGAAAAAGATCACCAGGCCCATCGAACTGGCGCGACAGATATGTGGGAGGACGTCCAGTCTTGCCGGTGGTACTGGATGGCATTCCCATGAGTGCCCTACTGGACACCGGGTCGCAGGTCACCACCATCCCGTACGTGCTCTTTAAGCAGTACTGGAATGACTCGGATATTACCCGCTACCCTGACGACGACTTGAGTATCATCGCCAGCAATGGCCAGCCCGTGCCACAGATCGGATTTAAAGAGGTGACCATCAAAATCGGTAGAGTCGAACTGGCAGCACAGGGACTGATCATTGTAGATATTGACAAACATGAGAGTCACCCAAAAATAACTCTAGGAACTAATGTAATTGAAAATTGTCTTGCAGAGGTGATTTTCCTTTTACAGCAGGTTGCCAAGAACGCCAGCTCCGGCGAGCAGCGAGTGCTCCAGAAAGAGATCCGGGCACTGATGCGACGGCAACAGGTGGAACTCTCCGGCGGTGAGATTGGTAGCGTAAGAATGTGTGACCCTTTTCCTATTGCCATGCCCCCAAAAAGTGAAATGATGATTTGGTGCCGGGCAGCTATTGGTCTGAGAGGTAGGGATTACCAGGCAATGGTAGAACCAGTTTACTCAGACAGTAGGCCCACCATTTTGACAGCACGGGGGGTGGTTGATGTACGCCATGGGAGGGTGCCCGTTCGCATAATAAATATCGGGGAGAGGGAAGTGTACCTGCCCCGGTATGCCACGCTAGCCAAATTATATACCATTAACCAAAATTCTATACAATCTGTGGAACCCTTGCCTCCATCTCACCCGGAGGAAGGTAACGGCTCTAAGAAAAACATGGAGGACTGGTGTCAGCAACTACATCTGGGTACTGACTCCACTCCCTCACACCAGAAACAAGGAGTCTATCGGGTGGTTCAGGAGTACGAGAGAGTGTTCAGTAAACACCCGTTAGACTTCGGGCGAGTCAAGGGGGTAGAACACCACATCCCCACGGGAGACCATCCTCCTATAAAAGAGAGGTATCGACCCGTACCCCCTGCCCACTACCAACACGCCAAGGGGATGCTTAGAGACATGAAGGAGGCTGGGGTGATCAGGGATAGCTGTAGCCCCTGGGCAGCTCCACTAGTCTTAGTCAGAAAAAAAAGACAACACCATGAGGATGTGTGTAGATTACCGGAAAATCAACCGTATCACACACAAGGATGCGTACCCCTTACCAAGGATAGAGGAGTCATTGGCTGCTTTAAGATCTGCTAACTTCTTCTCTACCTTGGATCTCACTAGCGGGTACTGGCAGGTTCCTGTAGCAGAGGCGGACCGGGAGAAGACCGCATTCACCACCCCGATGGGACTTAGCGAGTTCACCTGCATGCCGTTCGGACTCTGCAACGCACCAGGAACCTTCCAACGACTAATGGAGTGTTGTCTGGGCCACAGAAACTTCGAGACGGTCTTGTTGTACCTGGACGATGTCATCGTATATTCCAAGACGTATGAGGACCACCTGAAACACCTGGCGGAAGTGTTCGAAGCTCTGGCGAGTTACGGCCTAAAGGTGAAACCCTCCAAGTGTCACCTCCTGAAACCAAAGGTGCAGTACCTGGGACACGTGGTGAGCGCTGACGGAGTGGCTCCCGACCCTGATAAGATCACCGCAATTAAGGAATGGCCAAGCCCCTCCAGCGTAAAAGAAGTGCGGCAGTTCCTCGGGTTGGTAGGCTACTACCGAAGGTTTATTCCCGGTTTCACCAAAAAGGCAGCACCTATGCAGGACCTCCTGATAGGCCAGTCCCGGAAGGCCAAGAACCAGAAGCCGCCCTTCAAATGGGAGGAGTTGGAAGAAGAGTCCTTCCGCCAGCTGAAGATGGCCCTCACGGGGGACGAAATCCTGGCGTACCCGGATTATAGCCAGCCCTTTATCCTCTACACCGACGCCAGTAACATCGGGCTAGGAGCCGTACTGTCCCAGATCCAGCAGGGGAAGGAACGAGTAATCGCCTACGCCAGCCGAAAACTGCGACCCACCGAAAGGAACCCCGAGAATTACAGCTCATTTAAGCTAGAGTTCCTGGCCGTAGTATGGGCAGTCACCGAGCGCTTTAAGCATTACCTCGCTTCTTCCCGGTTCACCGTGTACACGGATAACAACCCGTTGACACACCTGGACACGGCAAGACTCGGTGCCCTGGAGCAGAGGTGGATGGCCCGTCTGTCCAACTACGAGTTCACAATCAAATACCGGGCCGGACGCTCCAATACCAACGCGGATGCCCTGTCCAGGATGCCCAACCTGCCGGACGAAGGAGAAGATCCGGAGGGACTGGAAGAAGTTGAACTCCCTGCGTTCCACCGTCATGGGACTATCCAGTATTCCCACCGGGTAAGGAGTAAGCAGGCTGCTACGTTGAACCCCTTACCTCACTACAACTGGGCGGAAACGCAAGACAGCGACCCTGCCGTCCGACTGGTGAAGGAGATGCTGACTCACCCGGAGGCTTGCCTTGAACCAGACGCTCCGGAGGAAGCCAAACAACTATGGGCAGAGAAGAGTCGACTGTTCCTTTACAAGGGGAAGTTGTGCCACAGAATGGTTAACTCCCGGACGCATGAACTACTCTGGCAAGTAGTGGTGCCACGAAGAGACGCAGCCATGGTGATGGAGGCATACCACGACGGAGCTGGACACTTCGGGTGGAAGAAGCTGGAGTTCCTGCTGCGCGAGCGATTCCACTGGGTAGGCATGAGGGGAACCATTGAGAAGTGGTGCAGAGACTGTGGCCCGTGCAACCTGAGAAGGAAGGACCGTGCCAGCCAGAAGACTCCCCTGCAGTCCATCGTCACCCGGCAACCGTTGGAACTGGTAGCCTTGGATCATGTAAAACTGACCCCAAGCAGAAGTGGCTACGTCTACGCGTTAACCATCGTGGATCATTACTCCCGGTTCTTGGTTGTCGTCCCCGTCAAGGACTTAACGGCTCAAACAGCAGCTAGAGCCTTCCAGCAGCACTTTTGCCGTCCACACGGGTATCCGGACCAAGTGCTGACGGACCAGGGACCTGCCTTTGAAGCGGAGGTCTTCCAGGAATTCTGCAATCTGTATGGCTGCCGGAAGATAAGGACGACACCCTACCATCCGCAAACTAATGGACTTTGTGAGAAAATGAACCAGGTGGTAATGGATCTTTTAAAAACGTTGCCCCTGGAAGAACGCAGTCTGTGGCCTGAGAAGTTGCCCGATCTGGTGGACCTATACAACCACATCCCGGTAGGTTCCACCAACTGTACCCCGGCTTACCTAATGAGGGCAAGACCTGGTAAGTTACCTGTTGACCTGGAAATGGGAGTCCTGACACCCGAGGACACTTCACCAGAAACAGACTGGGACACGGAGAGGCAGCAGCAGTACCGGAGAGTACAGGAGAGCGTGGAGCGAAGTCTCTGTCAGGCTAGGGAAAGACAAGAGAAAACTTACAACCAGTATGCTCCCGCTGTTCCCCTGGTACCCGGAGAGCAGGTCTTGAAGAGGAAGAGACGGCTCCACAAGTTGGACGACCAGTGGGAAAAGGACCCGTACACTGTACTGCCCTCAAGCCACGAGAACCCGAAGGTTTGTACCATCAGTAAAGACTAGTGTTGAGCCACCCCCGTAGTGTTCGAGTTCGGTTCGGTTCGTCGAACACCCGTGTGTTCGCCGAACTGTTCGTCGAACTGTTCGTCGAACACCTTCGAACACCGTTAAAACCAATGTCAGGCAAACAAAAACACATAGAAACACATAGAAAACACCTTCAAAGGTGTCCAAAAGCTGACAAACTGCTCAGAAGACACAATTAACACATGGAAAAGTGACAAGTACATATAGTCATGCGAAAAGAAAAGAGGTGGAGGAGTAAAAGGAGGGGGAGACACAGATATAGGCATGTCATGCCCTTCTAAAATCCAAAAAGTGAGAAGCCGAGACGGCCAGTCCGCTCCTGCCCGTGCCACCTCCGTGTCGCCGGGTTTGTGCCAGAGCCGCGGTGAACCCTGACGGCCAGCCCCCCTCTCCCAATACTGGTGCCTGTCCGCTGGTGGGTCGAGAGAGCCCCCCTGTGGTGGAGGCAGCTCTAAGCTTTTTAATTTAAATTGTCCCTCTAATTTGAATGAATACACTTTAAATCCATTTACAAGGATCTATTGGAGGGCAAGTCTCATGCCAGCAGCCGCGTAATTCCAGCTCCAGTAGCGTCCACTAAAGCTGCTGCAGTTAAAAAGCTTTTATAAGGATCGAGCTCGGCTGTCCACCGCAAGGCATCCTAGTGCCAGTCCCAGCCCCTATGCCTTGGGGTGCCTCCTGATGCTCTTCACTGAGTATCCCGTGGTCCCGAAGCATTTCCTTTGAAAAAATTAAGTGTCCAAACTACAGGTGGTGTAGCTTGCTTAACAGCCGGGATAATCCGCTGACTAGCAGACACTGCTACTAGGCACAAAGTATTTCCTGGGCTAGATGCAGTTAAAAATTTGTAAGCAGATACTCTCGTTGGATGCTGAGAAAGCATTCCATAGAGTCTCCTGGCACGCCATATATGATTCTCTTAAAAAGCTTGGGGTAGGGGTCTAGGGGACCCTTTTATAGCCAAAATCACGGCCCTGTATCACAATACGTCACCTAGGCTGAAGATAAATGGAACTGTAGCACCGAGGGCTCGGTTGCTACAGACGTATTGCACCTCACCCAGAGGTGTGATATCTCACTCTCAGATAAGGATGGAGTGTGGATCAGGACCCGACACCTGCATGCATTACATCACATTGCCGTGGGGCAGGGCGACCAATATGCCCCTGAGATGGGCACGACAGTCCCTGTCCCTGGCTGGAGTGGGGGGAGGGAACACTGAGGAAGGGGAACCCTGCAGTGCAGGAGCAGGGAGGAAGCAGTTCCTGGGTGCATTGAGAAGGGAGTATAAAAGGTGGGCACCATCTTAGTTCAGTGCAGAGAAGTCTGAGCAGAAGTGGCAGGGAGCAGGGGCTCTGCATGAGCTCTGCTCCGGAGGCGGGCCTAGTAACAGAGGCCCAGGCCTGCAAGAGGGAGAAGGAAGGAAGAGGAGCGGAGAAGGCTCCAGGAACGAGGAATGAAGGGATCCCAGGGGTGCGGACGGGCGAGTCGCCACCGCACGCCCGAATCCACCTGCGTGGAGGGGTCAGGCCAAAGGGGGAGACCGGTCCCCGAACTAGTGGAGGCAGGAAACGACCCTCAGCTAGAAACCGGAGGCTCTGACATTTTATGTGGCGCAGCCCCTTGCTTCACCCGCTAGGAAGGCACCACATAGGGTCAGGGAAACTGGCGCCAAGTTTACCAAGAGGAGGCCCGAGGCAGCCGGACAGAAGTGTTGGTAAGAAAGGCCAGACAAAGGACACACAAAGGAGGTCCTGTGAAGCGCTCCAAAGTTATCTGGGAGTTGTCTGAGCCTCTCACCTGGTGAGCACAGTACGACGTGGGCGGCCGTTACCTGCAGACGTGGTCTGGATAATAAGAACTGTGAGTAAAGGCCCTGAACTGCATCACTGACTCCGTGTCATTACTGCTGCTGCCCTGCACCATCACCCCCATCCTCCGCATACACTGCCCTGAGGCTATACTCCTCCCGTGGGGAGTTATGCTACGCTCTGCTGCACCCACAACACCAGCCTTAGCGGTCTGCCCTGTAGCGGCGGTTCACTCTGACCGCAATCCACGGGTGGCGTAGTCGGACATTTAAACATCAAAACCACATAAATAGTTCCGCCACTGGTTTGACCGCCCTGAGCCACGGAACCGGATCGCCGCCACGAAGACTACAACCACCAGCATCCACCAAAAAGGGTCCGGCTCCGGGTGTCCCAAGGCCCAGGGGGTGCGTCAGAACATTTTCATCACCTTTCACAATCACCAATGGGACAAGGCAGGGATGTCCTCTGTCCCCTCTCTTATACATCCTAGTGACGGAGCACCTGCTCTCATCAATTCGCCATAACCCCAATATTAGGTGGATTGAGGTGGGAGGCACCGAGTACAAGTGCTCTCTATTTGCTGATGATGTCCTAGTATATATCACTCAATCACATATATCCATCCCTGCTGTTATGGCTGAAATAGATCACTTTGTTACATGGTAAAATTTTAAAATCAATGCAGCGAAGTCTGAGGCCCTCAATGTCTCCCTCCCTAAATCCATATAGGATTCCATCCAGTCCAACTTTCCCTTTGCCTGGCCCTCACAGGGTATCAAATACTTAGGAATTCCTATTCATAGAGACCTCTCCCATCTATGTTATCTTAATTTTGGACCCTTTATTGAACAATTCCATACAGACCACGGTTGGCAAGTTAGAACTGTAAGATTCACTACGTGAACCACTGGTGTTTTGTGGAAAAGCACATGTACACCGCGTTCCAAATTATTATGCAAAAAGTGTTTAGGAGTGATAAGGGAAGAATTTGTTTGTTTGTCAGTTAAACTCATTGATGGTGATGTGTGTCAGGGCTCTTTATATCACTGTAAGCAATTGCAGACACCTGTGCTAATTAGTTTGGCAGGTGTGTCCAATGAAAGGCAAGACTACTTAAGAAGGCTCTCTCACATTATTAAGCAGCCTACATTTTCTGCCAAAATGGGAAAGAAAAAGGATGTGTCGGCTGCTGAGAAGCAACAAATTGTGGAGTGTTTAGGTCAAGGCATGACTACAATCAACATTGTGCGATGATCAGGATGAAGTGTCTTGGCAATCAAGAAGTATGTAGCTGATTCACAGTACACACGTGTGCGTGCTGATAAGGGCAAATTGAGGACTCTTTCCTACAGGCAATTACGTCAGGTTGAAACAGCAGCGGCAAAAAAGCCTTGTCATAGCAGCAGACAAGTTTTTGAAGCTGCTTGTGCCTCCAACGTCCCCCGAACAACAAGATGCAGGGTCCTTCAGAGGTTTGCAGCTGTGCATACGCCATCCTGTCGACCTCCTCTATCCACTTCACACAAGCAGAAACGGCTCCAGTGGGCCAAACATTACATGAAGACTGATTTCAAAACTGTTTTGTTCACGGATGAGTGCCGTGCAGCGCTCGATGGTCCAGATGAATGGAGTGGAGGATGGCTGGTTGATGGACACCCCACGCAAACACGGCTACAGCGCCAACAAGGAGGAGGTGGAGTAATGTTTTGGGCTGGAATCATGGGGAGAGAGATTGTCGGCCCCTTTAGGATCCCTGAAGGTGCTAAAGATGAACTCCATAATGTATGTGGATTTTCTCAAACAGCACTTCCTGCCATGGTTCAAGAAGAAGAACCGTGTATTTCACAGCAAGATCATTTTTCTGCATGATAATGCACCATCTCATGCTGCACATAAAACATCTGCATCTCTGGCTGATATGGGCATAAAAGGGGACAAACTTATGGTGTGACCCCCATGCTCCCCTGACCTCTACCCCATTCAGAACCTTTGGAGCATCATTAAAAGGAGTGTCTATGATGGCGGGAGGCAGTTCACATCTAAGCAACAGCTCTGGGAGGGTATTCTGTCCTCATGCAAAACAATTGAAGCAGAAACCATCCAAAACCTGACAAATTCAATGGACGAGAGAGTTCAGAAGCTCCTTTCGAACAAGGGGTCCTATGTGAAAATGTAACATCACCTAGAATAAAGTTTTGAGTTGAAAACTGTTTGATTTCAGTTTCTAACAACCTGCTAATGCTTATAATTTCAAAAATGACCATTTTTTTGGTCTTTATTAAAATGAAAAGGTTGATCGAAAAGTTTGGGGGATCTAAGAGTGTGGCAACCCAGTAGTCATGATTACTTCGAATTCTGACAATATGAGGGTCATGCTGCAGGTAGTGCAGCAAGAAGGCACTTATGTGTCTTGCGCATCTCGGAGCCCCAAAATTATTTTCCGGGCTAGATGCAGCTAAAAATTATTTTTAATTTTAAATCTGGTGAAGCTTATTATAGATGACCTAATAGGATCAGTGCTGCACACTGCTACAAAGCCCAAATTATTTTCCAGTCAAGATACAGATAAACATGATTAGTAATTTGAAAGCTTAAAACGGTTGGTAGGGTGATTTTAACCAATCATCAAGCTTTTACTCTCCCCAGGATGACACAGGGGTAGAAAAGTCGTTTCGGATCCATGATTTGTTCATCTTTATGAACGTGAGTCTGTCTACATTATCAGTGGAGAGCCGCGTGCGCTTATCTGTCAGCACACCACCAGCAGCGCTGAACACACGTTCAGACAGAACGCTGGCTGCGGGGCATGACAAGATCTCCAAGGCGTAAGTGGCTAGCTCCGGCCATTTATCCAGATTGGAAGCCCAAAAAGAGCAAGGGTCCAGTGACACAGTCGTGGCTTCAATGTTTACTTGGAGATACTCCTGTACCATCGTCTCTAGGCGTTGACTATGTGTCAGACTTCTTGTCTCCTGTGGCCTTGCAAAGGATGGGCTAAAAAAGTGGTGAAATGATTCCGCAAAATTGATGTTACCAGCAGATACTGTGGTTCTGTTACGGTTTGAGTGCTGAACACTTGACGGTCCCACGGTTGGCAAGTTGGAACTGTGAGATTCACTACGTGCACCACTGGTATTTTGTGGAAAAGCACATGTAAGATTCTGCAACAGTCTCTGCTGATACTCCTGCATGCGTGCATCCCTTTCTATAGCAGGAATAATTTCTGCAAATTTACTTTTGTACCGGGGATCTAACAGTGTGGCAACCCAGTAGTCAGGATTATTTCTAATTCTCACAATTCGAGGGTCATGTTGCAGGTAGTGCAGCAAGAAGGCACTCATGTGTGTTGCGCATCCAGGAGCACCAAGTCCCTGTTGTGTTGGTGGCGAGGTAACAATCATGCTTCCTTCCTCTGTCCTCTCCCCCCAACCTCGCACAACAGAAATGTGATCAAGGTCTCCCTCATCTGATGAGTCTTCCATCAGTTCGTCCTCCACTTCTTCCTGGGCTCCTGCACCTTCCTCACTAGTTTGGCTGCTACCATGCGCCCTGGTAAAATCATCTCCCCCACCCTCACATGCCTGCCGCCTTGGTGCTGCCGACCGTCTGGACCTTGCAGATGTTAGCCCTTCCGCATACAACTCCTCCTCCTCTACTTCCTCCACCTCCTCTTGTGCCACCACCTGACTCCGAATTCTGTTTAACATGTGCTCCAGCATGTAAATCACCGGAATAGTCATGCTGATAATGGCATCGTCAGCACTAAACATCTTCGTCGCCATTTCAAAACTGTGCAGAAGGGTGCATAGGTCCCTGATCTGAGACCACTCCTCCAGCGTGATTTGCCCCACCTCTGAATCTCGTTGGCCCAGGCTATACGTCAGAACGTATTGCACCAGGGCTTGTCGGTGCTGCCACAGTCGCTGCAACATGTGCAGAGTTGAATTCCACCGGGTAGGCACATCGCATTTTAGCCGGTGAAGTGGCAGGCCCAACGACTTCTGTAGAGATGTAAGTCGCTGAGCTGCGGGATGCGAACGGCGGAAGTGAGCACACAGCGACCGTGCCCTCTGCAGAAGGCCATCTAGTCTGGGATAGTGGGCTAAAAATTGCTGGACAACCAGGTTCAACACGTGAGCCATACAAGGCACGTGTGTGACATTGCCCCGGCGAAGGGCCGCACCCAGGTTTGCAGCATTGTCGCACACGGCCTTCCCTGGTTTCAGGTCCAGTGGAGACAACCATTCATGAAATTGGTTCTCCAGAGCTGACCACAACTCCTCAGCTGTGTGACTCACATTTCCCAGACATTTCAATGTAAAAACCGCCTGATGACGTTGAGCCCTACTGCCAGCATAGTAAGGAGGTGTGCAGGATCCCTTCTGCGCAGTTAGAAAGCTTGTGGCATGACCAGACAGGCTTTGGGTGCAGGTGGAAGACCGAGAGGAGGTTGAGGAGGCAGAAGCAGTGGAGGAACTTTGACATAAAGAGGATTGACGCACAACTCGTGGGGACGGCAAGACTTGGACAGCAGCCCCTTGTCCTGCTGTCACCATAGTTACCCAGTGCCCAGTCAGCGACATGTAACGCCCCTGTCCATGCCTTCTCGTCCAAGTGTCTGTGGTGAAATGCACCCTGTCACACACAGAGTTTCTCAAAAAAGCGGTGATGTTGTGTGCGACATGCTGGTGGAGCGCAGGCACACCTTTCTTTGAGAAGTAGTGCCGACTGGGCATCTGGTACTGGGGCACTGCGACGGACATAAGGTCTCGAAAATCCTCTGTGTCCACCAGGCGGAAAGGCAGCATTTCTGTAGCCAAGAGCTTGCAGATGGTGAAATTCAACCTCTTAGCTTTCTCATGGCTAGGAGGAAATGGTCTTTTACTTGTCCACATCTGAGGGACCGAGGGCTGGCTATTGTGCTTAGACGGGGTTGATAAGGGTGTCCCCGGCAAACTGCCGGTCTGTGAGGAAGATGCAGGCGGACATGTTAGGTTGCCTTGATCCAAAGGTGGTGCTATCGATGTCGGACAGCGCTCAAGACCAGCTGGTGTTACCACCTCCAAAGAAAATGATGACCTGCCAATCACGCTGGCTGTTGCGGGTAAAGAGGTGTCAGGTCTGCGCCCCAAAACAGGTGTGACTGCTGTCCCCCCAGTCACAGAGGATGAAGAGGCCGCGGATGCACAAGATATGGCAGACGGTGGTTGGCCCGGCCGGCTAGGCCGCATTGTAGCACACTGAGCTTCCCACTGCAACTTATGCTTCATGTCCATGTGCCGGTTCATGCATGAAGTACTCAAACTATGTATTTTTTGGCCTCTACTTAGCTTTTGCTGACAAATGTTACAGATAACACGAGTTGGGTCATCTTTATCGATCTGAAAAAATGCCCAGGGTATGCAAGGCTTAGCACCCATGCGACCTGAAGAGCCACCACGACTTGTGGTGAGAGGCAGAGTTGTGTTTGAGGATGCAGTTGTTGACGTGCTTCCAGTACTACGTCTCTGTCCAGGAAGGCGCAACCTGACCTCGTCGTCACTAGCATCTTCCTCCACCTCCTCTGCTGACCTCATCTCTTGGCTGACTGTGGGTTGACAGTAAGTGGGATCTCCGACCTCATCATCATCACCCTGTGCGTTATCACACCCGTCGTCCTCAGAGCCAACCTGTTCCTGCCCTGACAAAAAACTAAAGTTGTCGCTCCAATCAGGTATTTGAGTCTTATCATCGTCTTCCTCATTGTCTCCACCAACAGGAGTTACAGTTTGGGAATGAGGGTCTACATTATGGTCAGAACCTTCTGCGTCTGGTCCTGGATCCGACTCATAAAGATTCTGGGCATCAGTGCAGATCATTTCCTCGTCTGGATTCACAGAAGCGCTGGAGTCGACCTCTGATTCCCAGGCTATAGTATGAGTAAACAGCTCTGCAGACTCAACCATCTGTTCTACCTCATACTCAGACGGGCAGCTGGAGATTTGGGAGCTGTGAGGAAGCAAGTGCGATTTGGGTGACACCTTTGAGGACTGGAGTATTTGTGATGTTGAAGTTGATGTGGAGGAGAGCCCACTTAAAGGAGCACTTGATATCCGTTGAAGCACCTGCTGTTTTTGTGCCTCATCTGGAATTTGTAGCGATTGGCGTGGCCGTAAGAAAGGGATCTTATCACATTGTCCGCTAAAAGAAGTAGACATTTTAGTTTGGCTGGAAGATGGTCTTTCTTCTGCACCTACCCCACGGACACAACCTTTTTTCCCCTTCCCAACACGCCTATTCCCCTTTCCACCAGCAGCAGGCCTTTTTCCACTCATTTTGGTGGTTAACTAATTCACAACTCTGGAGTTGTTTGCACAAAAAAACAATGGATGGTAACCGAGCAGAGCTGAGTGGCCAAACTGTGGTATTAGGCCAAAACTATTGGCTGGGTTAGATGCAGAAAAAAAATATTTTTAATTTGCAACCTGATGGAGGTCAGTATAGATGGACTAATAGACCAAGTCCCACACACTGCTAGAAGCCCAAATATTTTTTCAGAGCTAGATGCAGAAAAAAATTATTTTTAATTTGCAACCTGATGGAGGTCAGTATAGATGGACTAATAGACCAAGTCCCACACACCGCTAGAAGCCCAAATATTTTTTCAGAGCTAGATGCAGAAAAAAATTATATTCAATTTGCAACCTGCTGGAGGTCAGTATAGAAGGACTAATAGAACAAGTCCCACACACTGCTAGAAGCCCAAATATTTTTTCAGAGCTAAATGAAGAAAAAAATTATTTTTAATTTGCAACCTGATGGAGGTCAGTATAGATGGACTAATAGACCAAGTCCCACACACTGCTAGAAGCCCAAATATTTTTTCAGAGCTAGATGCAGAAAAAAATTATTTTTAATTTGCAACCTGATGGAGGTCAGTATAGATGGACTAATAGACCAAGTCCCACACACCGCTAGAAGCCCAAATATTTTTTCAGAGCTAGATGCAGAAAAAATTTTTATTCAATTTGCAACCTGATGGAGGTCAGTATAGATGGACTAATAGACCAAGTCCCACACACTGCTAGAAGCCCAAATATTTTTTCAGAGCTAGATGCAGAAAAAAATTATTTTTAATTTGCAACCTGATGGAGGTCAGTATAGATGGACTAATAGACCAAGTCCCACACACTGCTAGAAGCCCAAATATTTTTTCAGAGCTAGATGCAGAAAAAAATTATTTTTAATTTGCAACCTGATGGAGGTCAGTATAGATGGACTAATAGACCAAGTCCCACACACCGCTAGAAGCCCAAATATTTTTTCAGAGCTAGATGCAGAAAATTTTTTTATTCAATTTGCAACCTGATGGAGGTCAGTATAGATGGACTAATAGACCAAGTCCCACACACTGCTAGAAGCCCAAATATTTTTTCAGAGCTAGATGCAGAAAAAAATTATTTTTAATTTGCAACCTGATGGAGGTCAGTATAGATGGACTAATAGACCAAGTCCCACACACTGCTAGAAGCCCAAATATTTTTTCAGAGCTAGATGCAGAAAAAAATTATTTTTAATTTGCAACCTGATGGAGGTCAGTATAGATGGACTAATAGACCAAGTCCCACACACCGCTAGAAGCCCAAATATTTTTTCAGAGCTAGATGCAGAAAAAAATTATATTCAATTTGCAACCTGCTGGAGGTCAGTATAGAAGGACTAATAGAACAAGTCCCACACACTGCTAGAAGCCCAAATATTTTTTCAGAGCTAAATGAAGAAAAAAATTATTTTTAATTTGCAACCTGATGGAGGTCAGTATAGATGGACTAATAGACCAAGTCCCACACACTGCTAGAAGCCCAAATATTTTTTCAGAGCTAGATGCAGAAAAAAATTATATTCAGTTTGCAACCTGATGGAGGTCAGTATAGATGGACTAATAGGATGATGCTATGCCCAAAAGATTTTACTTCACTAGGTGCAGTAAAAAAATTGGTATTCTATACACAGGTGGTATATCTTGCAACACAGATAGGCTACTCCACTGACTAACACACTCTGCAATAGGCCAAAAAGGATTAGCTTTGCTAGATTCAGCCAAATGCTGTGAAAAAAACTTGCACAGCACTGGCACAGACCTGCCTGGCAAAAACTGATAGGAACTGATGTAACCTAGTCCTGAAAAGGACTCCAATTACAATTAGTCTTTACTCCCACAATCTATCTATTTAAGAGCACAGACCTGCTTGATAAAAGTCGTAGGAAATGCTGTAACCTAGTCCTTAAAAGGACTGCAATCACAACTATTCCCTACTCCCAAGCTATCTGTATATTTGTGCGAAAATTGGCTTGAAATTAACAAGGTATAGCGCACACAGCAACAGCGGTGCCGTCTAACACGCAGCTGCAGCAGTGAGAAAATGGTGGCGACGGGGAAAATGGCTTGGTCTTATATGGCAAGGACATGTGACATACACTGCCAATCACACATGCCCTTGCTTGTGTGAAAAAAAGCACTTCGCTCCGTGTGTGCGCTGCTGATTAGCTGACAGATTGCACCTCCCCACTGCAAATGCGGGAAAGAGAAAAAAAAATGGAGATCTTCATTGTTCCTGCAGAGATCCATCCCCTGCCCCTCCCCCCGCCCCGCTGTACACTCAAACTGCGTATTAACATTAATTTTCATCATTACTGAGAAAAAATCCAGTTATGATTTTGGTGCACGAACAGTTATCGAACATAACCTCGAACAGCCGAATTTTTCTCAAATTGTTCGTGTTCGCCGACCGGCTCGAACACCGCCCAAAACAGCTCGAATTTGAGATTGGCGAACAGTTCGAGTAGAACAACGCTCATCTCTAGTAAAGACGGAGGGGAAACCACAGCTATTGTATCCCGGGACCACCTGAAGAAGTGTCCCGAACAACTGAGGAACCCTGAAGAGGAACAAGACCATCGACCCGTAGAGGAAAGGGAAGATATGGTTAGTACTGTGCTCGGGGACTTCCCTCGGTCTTGGACTCAAGTCAATGGTGCAGTTGTGGTACCCGTACTCACCTTCCTCCAACCAGCATCCCAAGCACCTACGGAGCAACAGGTAGAGCTGGAAGAACAGCCGGTCCAGGAGGCAGAAGACCCCACACCCGCAGACCAGGAGGATCAACCCTCTGCTTGCAGTGAGCCTGCCATATCCCTAGTGAGCCAAAGAGCCGGTAGATAGCTGCCCAGTTTACCCTTGACAGCTCCTACACCCTGTAGTTCAGGGCTAGGCAGTCAGCTCCGTAGGTCCACTAGGGTCACTAGAGGCCAGTTACCCGCACGGTGGAGGATTTGAAGTGTATAAATTGTTTTATTTATGTTTACCTGTGTATTGTTGCTTGTGTATAATTTTGTGTTTCTAGTTATTTGTAGGAGTCCTTGGTGGATTTACCGGGAATCCTTGTACATAGTTGGAGCGTAACCCAGGACGGACTAAAGACTGTTAAGGACTCGGGGTAGGACAAACCCCTACCTGGTTACGTCTCCCTGTTTTGGTGAAATGGACACCTTGCTTTTCTTCAAAGACTGCACCCGGTTACGGACATGCCGTAACCATCTTTATATGTTTTTCTTATTGTATTATTATTGTTTTTATCTTGTTATGTTTTTCTAAAATATGTTTAGTCCCGGAGTACTAAATTTCACTAGGGGGGAATGTGACACCCCAGGGGTCTGGTTGCCACAGTGATAGAGATGTTATGTCTGAGAGCAGGTGGGAGGTCCTTTGGTCAGGGATCCTGTGCATGCCACACCTCCTGCCCAGTCTTGGGAGGGGAAGAACTTCCCCTATATAAACCCGGGGCTGAAGCAGGGTTAGGAGTCAAGGAGAGTAGAGACAAGAGACAGTCATAGGAAGAAACAGCTGGAGCTCAGTGGGAGCAATACTACTACGAGTCAGGGGCTGGCAGCTGCAGAGCTTGCCCTGACTGAGAAGCTTTCTTACCGGACCCGGCGTCCGAGGCTGTGGGGACTAACTCTTACCCAGCAGCAGAAGCCAACCGGCAGGGGATTTCAGGTCCTCAGGCCCAGAAACCTGAAGGCACGGTCACACGTGTGGGACCAGCACCGCCATCGTGGAGCGGAAGCCAATAGAAGGCCCCGAGTCACCGGCCATACGGGTGAGCACCACACGGTACACTCAGGGACGTGGGCTACTTATATCCGCTTCTAGCAAGGTAGCCAGAAGAGTACAGTCAGTTTGGGAGGCCTACAACTCCGCCTGGCCAGGGGAGATCCCATCTGCTCAAGGACTGACCAGGCCCCGTTCGCTAGCAAGTACTCCGGGAGGGTCTATCGTTGTTACCAGTAAAGACCCTGAATTACACCGCACCGTCTCTGAGTGGTTCCTGCTACCCCCATCTTCCACGTCGGCTGCCCTGAGGCCATACCCCTCCCGTTGGGGGTTATACTATCACGCTGCACAATTCTACACCGGCCTCAGCGGTCTGCCCTGCAGCGGCAGCTCCATAGCTGCAAATCAACGGGTGGTGTAGTCGACACTCAAATAACATCTATCAAGACTGCCACACACTGAGTCTGACCCCCTGGGCACGGACCGGGTCCCCGCCACTCGGAGACTACAACCCTCATCTGATCCGGTTCCGGGTAAGCCCCCGTGCGTGAGACGCTGCGCGACACAGCAGGCCCAGGGGCGCGTCAATTGGACATTAACTCGGCTCATCTTTATGCCGTCACAGCGAGACACTGAGGAGCGCAAGCATGCCTGCGCTTCTCAGTGTCTGCGGGATGACAGGCTGGATGGCAGCGTTCTGCTGCGGTCCAGCCTGTCATCTCAATGTAGCAGAGCTGAAGCTGTCCTGGGAACCATGGAAAGGTAAGGATGAGGTTGCTTTATTATTTTACTTTTATTGCAGGAGATCGTTGGCTTCAGGTGGAATGGGCGTGGTGGTAAGTATGGTTTAATTTAGAACAATAAAGGATTGTGTCTTTATTTCAATTAAAGGACTTTATTCTGGGTGTTTGTGTTTTCTTTTAACTTTGACTATGGGGTTAGTAATGGGGGTGTCTTATAGACGCCTCTCCATTACTAACCTGGGCTTGATGTCAGCTGGCATTATAAGCTGACATCAACCCCAGCCCTATTACCCCACTGCCACCGCTACAGAGCAGTGGGAAGAGCGAGGCTAAGTGCCAGAATTGGCGCATCCTATGGATGCGCCATTTCTGGGGCGGCTGACGGCTGGTGTTTCTAGCCTGGGAGGGGGCCAATATTCATGGCACCCTTCCTGGGCTATTAATATCAGCCCCCAGCTGTCTGCCTAGCCTTTGCTAGCTATTAAAATAGGGGGGACCCCACGTCATTTTTTTGGGGGGGTCCCCCATTTTAATAGCTAGTAAAGGCTAGGTATTCAGCTGGGGGCTGATATTAGTAGCCTGGGAAGCTCCGTGGGTATTACCCCCTTCCCAGGCTTCAAACATCTGCCCCAGCTGTCTGCTTAACCTCCGCTAGAGACTAAAATTAAGGGGAACCCCACGCCAATTTTTTTTTAAATAAATCCTTTATTTTAACACTAAATGACAAGTACAGTAATCAACACTATCACTGTACTTCTTATATATGTGACTGACATGTTTCTATCTATCTAATCTATGTGTGATGCTCTATTCCTTCTGTTCTAAATTGTCGGGTACAGATGCTGAAATGCCGGCCGGCTTTTTTAAAGAGACAGTGCATGAAAACACTATTATTTTTTTTAATAAATCCTTTACACTAAATGACAAGTACAGTAAGCAACACTGTCACTGTACTTCATATATATGTGACTGACATGTTTCTATCTATCTAACCTATGTGTGATTCTCTATTCTTTCTATTCTAAATTGTCGGGTACCGATGCTGAATTGCCGGCCGGCTTTTGTAAAGAGATGGTGCATGAAAACACTATTATTTTTTTTGATAAATCCTTTACACTAAATGACAAGTACAGTAAGCAACACTGTCACTGTACTTCATATATATGTGGCTGACATGTTTCTATCTATCTAATCTATGTGTGAAGCTCTATTCTTTCGGTTCTAAATTGTCGGGTACCGGTGTATGCCGCTGCTGAATTGCCGGCTTTTCATGTTTCACTGTTGGCACTGTTCCCATCGATTTGGGCAATCACTGTAATGCCACAACCACCATGGCTGTGGCATTACAGTGAGTGGCAGACAATCCCTGCATGATTGGTGCTCTAAATAGCGCCAGACATGCAGGACACGCTTTTGGTGCACGAACAGTTATCGAACATAACCTCGAACAGCCGAATTTTTTGCAAATCGTTCGGGTTCGTCGAACAACTCGAACACCGCCCAAAACAGCTCGAATTTGAGATTGGCGAACAGTTCTAGTCGAACACCGCTCATCTCTAGTCCTGAGGCGGGATGCGCCAATGGTCTTAGAAGAGTACCACGATGAAGCAGGACACTTCAGGTGGAAAAAGTTTGAAGTCCTGCTATGTGAGCGATTCTACTGGGTTGGCATGAGGAAAGCAATCGAGAGGTGGTGTCGAGAATGTGGTCCATGCAACCTGAGACGGAAAGACCGTGATAGCCAGAGGGCTCCCCTGCAACCCATAATCACCAAACAACTACTTGAACTGGTAGCCTTGGACCACGTGAAGCTAGCCCCAAGCCGGTCAGGCTATGTCTACGCTCACACCATAGTAGACCACTACTCCCGGTTCTTGGTAGTAGTGCCAGTGAAAGACCAGACAGCTCAGACGGCAGCCAAAGCGTTCCAACAGCACTTTTATCGCCTGCACGGTTACCCTGAATGAGTGCTTACCGACCAAGGTCCAGCCTTTGAAGCAGAGGTGTTCCAGGAATTCTGTAACTTGTACGGCTGCAAGAAAATCAGGACGACGCCGTATCATCCCCAGACCAACGGGTTGTGTGAGAAAATGAACCAGGTTGTAATAGAACTGTTGAAGACGTTGCCCCTCGAAGAACGTAGCCTGTGGCCAGAGAAGTTACCAGATTTGGTGGACCTATATAACCACATCCCGGTGAACTCCACCAACTGTACACCCGCTTACCTGATGAGAGCAAGACCTGGTAAGCTACCCATCGACTTAGACTTGGGAGCATTAACACCAGAGACGACCTCACCAGATGCGGATTGGGATACCGAGCGGCAGCAACAATACAGCAAGGTGCAAGAATGTGTTGAGAGAAATTTGTCCCAGGCGAGACAGAAACAAGAGAAAACATATAATCAGCACGCACCTGCCGTTCCCTTATCACCTGGAGAACAGGTACTTAAGAGGAAGAGAGGAGTCCACAAATTTGATGACCAGTGGGAGGTTGAGCCATACACCGTCCTACCGTCAAATTACGATAACACCAAAGTGTGCCTCATCAGTAAGGATGGAGGAGAAACTTCAGCGGCAGTGTCAAGAGATCACTTGAAGATATGTCCTGAAAAGTTGAAACACACAGAAGAAGATCAAGGCAGCCCTCGGCCCACAGAAAAAGTGGAGGAGATGGTCCAGACAGTCCTCGGAGAATTTCCCCGGTCTTGGACACGAGTGAACAAAGCAATTGTGGTACCTGTCCTGATCTTTCTCCAAGCGGCCTCACCTGAAGCTGCAGAGGCTCCAGAACATCTGGAAGACCAGTCGACCTCAGAGACAGATGCTTCATCAGCAGCACATCAGGAGAATCTACCCTCTGCTAGCAGTGAACCTATTGTACCCAGTGTGAGTCAATGAATTCGTAGGAGATTACCCAGCCTACCTGTGTTACCTCAGACCACCCGTAGTACTCCCACTGAACCCACCACACCAGAGGTAGACACTAGTGTTGAGCCACCCCCGTAGTGTTCGAGTTCGGTTCGGTTCGTCGAACACCCGTGTGTTCGCCGAAATGTTCGTCAAACTGTTCGTCGAACACCTTCGAACACCGTTAAAACCAATGGCAGGCAAACAAAAACACATAGAAACACATAGAAAACACCTTCAAAGGTGTCCAAAAGCTGACAAACTGCTCAGAAGACATAACTAACACATGGATAAGTGACAAGTACATATAGTCATGCGAAAAGAAAAGAGGTGGAGGAGTAAAAGGAGGGGGAGACACAGATATAGGCATGTCATGCCCTTCTAAAATCCAAAAAGTGAGAAGCCGACACGGCCAGTCCGTTCCTGCCCGTGCCACCTCCGTGTCGCCGGGTTTGTGCCAGAGCCGCGGTGGACCCTGACGGCCAGCCCCCCTCTCCCAATACTGGTGCCTGTCCGCTGGTGGGTCGAGCGAGCCCCCCTGTGGTGGAGGCAGCTCTAAACTTTTTAATTTAAATTGTCTCTCTAATTTGAATGAATACACTTTAAATCCTTTTACAAGGATCAATTGGAGGGCAAGTCTCATGCCAGCAGCCGCATAATTCCAGCTCCAGTAGTGTCCACTAAATCTGCTGCAGTTAAAAAGCTTTTATAAGGATCGAGCTCGGCTGTCCACCGCAAGGCATCCTACCGCCAGTCCCAGCCCCTATGCCTTGGGGTGCCTCCTGATGCTCTTCACTGAGTATCCCGTGGTCCCGAAGCATTTCCTTTGAAAAAATTAAGTGTCCAAACTACAGGTGGTGTAGCTTGCTTAACAGGCGGGATAATCCGCTGACTAGTGGACACTGCTACTAGGCACAAAGTATTTCCTGGGCTAGATGCAGTTAAAAATTTGTAATTAGATACTCTCGCTGGATACTGAGAAAGCATTCCATAGAGTCTCCTGGCACGCCATATATTATTCTCTTAAAAAGCTTGGGGTAGGGGTCTAGGGGACCCTTTTGTAGCCAAAATCACGGCCCTGTATCGCAATACGTCACCTAGGCTGAAGATAAATGGAACTGTAGCACCCTGAGGGCTCGGTTGCTACAGAGGTATTGCACCTCACCCAGAGGTGTGATATCTCACTCTCAGGTAAGGATGGAGTGTGGATCAGGACCCGACACCTGCATGCATTACACCACATTGCCGTGGGGCAGGGCGACCAATATGCCCCTGAGATGGGCACGACAGTCCCTGTCCCTGGCTGGAGTGGGGGGAGGGAACACTGAGGAAGAGGAACCCTGTAGTGCAGGAGCAGGGAGGAAGCAGTTCCTGGGTGCATTGAGAAGGGAGTATAAAAGGTGGGCACCATCTTAGTTCAGTGCAGAGAAGTCTGAGCAGAAGTGACAGGGAGCAGGGGCTCTGCATGAGCTCTGCTCCGGAGGCGGGCCTAGTAACAGAGGCCCAGGCCTGGAAGAGGGAGAAGGAAGGAAGAGGAGCGGAGAAGGCTCCAGGAACGAGGAATGAAGGGATCCCAGGGGTGTGGATGGGCAAGTAGCCACCGTACGCCCGAATCAACCTGCGTGGAGGGGTCAGGCCAAAGGGGGAGACCGGTCCCCGAAACTAGTGAAGGCGGAAAATGACCCTCAGCTAGAAACCGGAGGCTGTGACATTTTATGTGGCGCAGCCCCTCGCTACACCCGCTAGGAAGGCACCACATAGGGTCAGGGAAACTGGCGCCAAGTTTACCAAGAGGAGGCCCGAGGCAGCCGGACAGAAGGGTTGGTAAGAAAGGCCAGACAAAGGACACACAAAGGGGGTCCTGTGAAGCGCTCCAAAGTTATCTGGGAGTTGTCTGAGCCCCTCACCTGGTGAGAACAGTACGACGTGTGCAGCCGTTACCTGCAGAAGTGGTCTGGATAATAAGAACTGTGAGTAAAGGCCCTGGACTGCATCTCTAAATCCGTGTCGTTACTAATGCTGCTGCCCTGCACCATCTCCCCCATCCTCCGCATACACTGCCCTGAGGCTATACTCCTCCCGTGGGGAGTTATGCTACGCTCTGCTGCACCCACAACACCAGCCTCAGCGGTCTGCCCTGCAGCGGCGGTTCACTCTGACCGCAATCCACAGGTGGCGTAATCGGACATTTAAACATCAAAACCACATAAATAGTTCCGCCACTGGTTTGACCGCCCTGAGCCACGGAACCGGGTCGCCGCCACGGAGACTACAACCACCAGCATCCACCAAAAAGGGTCCGGCTCCGGGTGTCCCAAGGCCCAGGGGGCGCGTCAGAACATTTTCATCACCTTTCATAATCACCAATGGGACAAGGCAGGGATGTCCTCTGTCCCCTCTCTTATACATCCTAGTGACGGAGCACCTGCTCTCATCAATTCGCCATAACCCCAATATTAGGTGGATTGAGGTGGGAGGCACCGAGCACAAGTGTCTCTATTTGCTGAAGATGTCCTAGTATATATCACTCAATCACATATATCCATCCCTGCTGTTATGGCTGAAATAGATCACTTTGTTACATGGTCAAATTTTAAAATCAATGCAGCGAAGTCTGAGGCCCTCGATGTCTCCCTCTCCAAATCCACACAGGATTCCATCCAGTCCAACTTTCCCTTTGCCTGGCCCTCACAGGGTATCAAATACTTAGGAATTCCTATTCATAGAGACCTCTCCCGTCTATGTTATCTTAATTTTGGGCCCTTTATTGAACAACGCCATACAGACCACGGTTGGCAAGTTAGAACTGTAAGATTCACTACGTGAACCACTGGTGTTTTGTGGAAAAGCACATGTACACTGTGCTGCAAATTATTATGCAAAAAGTGTTTAGGAGTGATAAGTGAAGAATTTGTTTGTTTGTCAGTTAAACTCATTGATAGTGATGTGTGTCAGGGCTCTTTATATCACTGTAAGCAATTGCAGACACCTGTGCTAATTAGTTTGGCAGGTGTGTCCAATGAAAGGCAAGACTCCTTAAGAAGGCTGTCCCACATTATTAAGCAGCCTACATTTTCTGCCAAAATGAGAAAGAAAAAGGATGTGTCGGCTGCTGAGAAGCAACAAATTGTGGAGTGTTTAGGTCAAGGCATGACTTTAATCAACATTGTGCGATGATCAGGATGAAGTGTCTTGACAATCAAGAAGTATGTAGCTGATTCACAGTACACACGTGTGCGTGCTGATAAGGGCAAATTGAGGACTCTTTCCTACAGGCAATTACGTCAGGTTAAAAGAGCAGCGGCAAAAAAGCCTTGTCATAGCAGCAGACAAGTTTTTGAAGCTGCTGGTGCCTCCAACGTCCCCCGAACAACAAGATGCAGGGTCCTTCAGAGGTTTGCAGCTGTGCGTACGCCATCCTGTCTACCTCCTCTATCCACTTCACACAAGCAGAAACGGCTCCAGTGAGCCAAACATTACATGAAGATTGATTTCAAAACGGTTTTGTTCACGGATGAGTGCCGTGCAACGCTCGATGGTCCAGATGGATGGAGTGGAGGATGGCTCGTTGTTGGACACACCACGCAAACACGGTTACAGCGCCAACAAGGAGGAGGTGGAGTAATATTTTGGGCTGGAGTCATGGGGAGAGAGATTGTCGGCCCCTTTAGGATCCCTGAAGGGGTAAAGATGAACTCCATAATGTATGTGGAGTTTCTCAAACAGCACTTCCTGCCATGGTTCAAGAAGAAGAACCGTGTATTCCACAGCAACATCATTTTTATGCATGATAATGCACCGTCTCATGCTGCACATAACACATCTGCATCTCTGGTTGATATGGGCATAAAAGGGGACAAACTTATGGTGTGACCCCCATGCTCCCCTGACCTCTACCCCATTCAGAACCTCTGGAGCATCATCAAAAGGAGTGTCTATGATGGCGGGAGGCAGTTCACATCTAAGCAACAGCTCTGGGAGGGTATTCTGTCCTCATGCAAAACAATTGAAGCAGAAACCATCCAAAACCTGACAAATTCAATGGATGAGAGAGTTCAGAAGCTCCTTTCGAACAAGGGGTCCTATGTGCAAATGTAACATCACCTAGAATAAAGTTTTGAGTTGAAAACTGTTTGATTTCAGTTTCTAATAACCTGCTAATGCTTATAATTTCAAAAATGACCATTTTTTTGGTCTTTATTAAAATGAAAAGGTTGATCAAAGAGTGTGGGGGATCTAAGAGTGTGGCAACCCAGTAGTCAGCATTACTTCGAATTCTGACAATCTGAGGGTCATGTTGCAGGTAGTGCAGCAAGAAGGCACTTATGTGTCTTGCGCATCTCAGAGCCCCAAAATTATTTTACGGGCTAGATGCAGCTAAAAAATATTATTAATTTTAAATCTGGTGGAGCTTAGTATAGATGGCCTAATAGAATCAGTACTGCACACTGCTACAATGCCCAAATTATTTTCCAGCCAAGATACAGATAAACATGATTAGTAATTTTAAATCTGGTGGAGCTTAGTATAGATGGCCTAATAGAATCAGTACTGCACACTGCTACAAAGCCCAAATTATTTTCCAGCCAAGATACAGATAAACATGATTAGTAATTTTAAATCTGGTGGAGCTTAGTATAGATGGCCTAATAGAATCAGTGTTGCACACTGCTACAAAGCCCAAATTATTTTCCAGCCAAGATACAGATAAACATGATTAGTATTTTTAAATCTGGTGGAGCTTAGTATAGATGTCCTAATAGAATCAGTACTGCACCCTGCTACAGAGCCCAAATTATTTTCCAGCCAAGATACAGATAAACATGATTAGTAATTTTAAATCTGGTGGAGCTTAGAATAGATGGCCTATTAGAATCAGTGCTGCACACTGCTACAAAGCCCAAATTATTTTCCAGCCAAGATACAGATAAACATGATTAGTAATTTGAAAGTTTAAAACGGTTGGTGAGGTGATTTTAACCAATCATCAAGCTTTTACTCTCCCCAGGATGACACAGGGGTAGAAAAGTCGTTTCGGATCCATGATTTGTTCATCTTTATGAACGTGAGTCTGTCTACATTATCAGTGGAGAGCCGCGTGCGCTTATCTGTCAGCACACCACCAGCAGCGCTGAACACACGTTCAGACAGAACGCTGGCTGCGGGGCATGACAAGATCTCCAAGGCGTAAGTGGCTAGCTCCGGCCTTTTATCCAGATTGGAAGCCCAAAAAGAGCAAGGGTCCAGTGACACAGTCATGGCTTCAATGTTTACTTGGAGATACTCCTGTACCATCGTCTCTAGGCGTTAACTATGTGTCACACTTCTTGTCTCCTGTGGCCTTGCAAAGGATGGGCTAAAAAAGTGGTGAAATGATTCCGCAAAATTGATGTTACCAGCAGATACTGTGTTTCTGTTACGGTTTGAGTGCTGAACACGACGGTCCCACGGTTGGCAAGTTGGAACTGTGAGATTCACTACGTGCACCACTGGTGTTTTGTGGAAAAGCACATGTAAGATTCTGCAACAGTCTCTGCTGATACTCCTGCATGCGTGCATCCCTTTCTATGGCAGGAATAATTTCTGCAAATTTACTTTTGTACCGGGGATCTTACAGTGTGGCAACCCAGTAGTCACGATTATTTCTAATTCTCACAATTCGAGGGTCATGTTGCAGGTAGTGCAGCAAGAAGGCACTCATGTGTCTTGCGCATCCAGGAGCACCAAGTCCCTGTTTTGTTGGTGGTGAGGTAACAATCATGCTTCCTTCCTCTGTCCTCTCCCCCCAACCTCGCACAACAGAAATGTGATCAAGGTCTCCCTCATCTGATGAGTCTTCCATCAGTTCGTCCTCCATTTCTTCCTGGGCTCCTGCACCTTCCTCACTAGTTTGGCTGCTACCATGCGCCCTGGTAAAACCATCTCCCCCACCCTCACATGCCTGCCGCCTTGGTGCTGCCGACCGTCTGGACCTTGCAGATGTTAGCCCTTCCGCATACAACTCCTCCTCCTCTACTTCCTCCACCTCCTCTTGTGCCACCACCTGACTCCGAATTCTGTTTAACATGTGCTCCAGCATGTAAATCACCGGAATAGTCATGCTGATAATGGCATCGTAAGCACTAAACATCTTCGTTGCAAATTCAAACCTGTGCAGAAGGGTGCATAGGTCCCTGATCTGAGACCACTCCTCCAGCGTGATTTGCCCCACCTCTGGATCTCGTTGGCCCAGGCTATACGTCAGAACGTATTGCACCAGGGCTTGTTGGTGCTGCCACAGTCGCTGCAACATGTGCAGAGTTGAACTCCACCGGGTAGGCACATCGCATTTTAGCCGGTGAAGTGACAGGCCCAACGACTTCTGTAGAGATGTAAGTCGCTGAGCTGCGGGATGCGAACAGCGGAAGTGAGCACACAGCGACCGTGCCCTCTGCAGAAGGCCATCTAGTCCGGGATAGTGGGCTAAAAATTGCTGGACAACCAGGTTTAACACGTGAGCCATACAAGGCACGTGTGTGACATTGCCCCGGCGAAGGGCCGCACCCAGGTTTGCAGCATTGTCGCACATGGCCTTCCCTGGTTTCAGGTCCAGTGGAGACAACCATTCATGAAATTGGTTCTCCAGAGCTGACCACAACTCCTCAGCTGTGTGACTCACATTTCCCAGACATTTCAAAGTAAAAACCGCCTGATGACGTTGAGCCTTACTGCCAGCATAGTAAGGAGGTGTGCAGGATCCCTTCTGCGCAGTTAGAAAGCTTGTGGCATGACCAGACAGGCTTTGGGTGCATGTGGAGGACCGAGAGGTGGTTGGAGAGGCAGAAGCAGTGGAGGAACTTTGAGATAAAGAGGATTGACGCACAACTCGTGGGGACGGCAAGACTTGGACAGCAGCCCCTTGTCCTGCTGTCACCATAGTTACCCAGTGCCCAGTGAGCGACATGTAACGCCCCTGTCCATGCCTACTCGTCCAAGTGTCTGTGGTGAAATGTACCCTGTCACACACAGAGTTTCTCAAAGAAGCGGTGATGTTGTGTGCGACATGCTGGTGGAGCGCAGGCACACCTTTCTTTGAGAAGTAGTGCCGACTGGGCATTTGGTACTGGGGCACTGCAACGGACATAAGGTCTCGAAAATCCTCTGTGTCCACCAGGCGGAAAGGCAGCATTTCTGTAGCCAAGAGCTTGCAGATGGTGAAATTCAACCTCTTAGCTTTCTCATGGCTAGGAGTAAATGGTCTTTTACTTGTCCACATCTGAGGGACCGAGGGCTGGCAGTTGTGCTTAGACGGGGTTGATAAGGGTGTCCCTGGCAAACTGCCGGTCTGTGAGGAAGATGCAGGCGGACATGTTAGGCTGCCTTGATCCAAAGGTGGTGCTATCGATGTCGGACAGCGCTCAACACCAGCTGGTGTTACCACCTCCAAAGAAAATGATGACCTGCCAATCACGCTGGCTGTTGCGGGTAAAGAGGTGGCAGGTCTGCGTCCCAAAACAGGTGTGACTGCTGTCCCCCCAGTCACAGAGGATGAAGAGGCCGTGGATGCACAAGATATGGCAGACGGCGGTTGGCCCGGCCGGCTAGGCCGCATTGTAGCACAGTGAGCTTCCCACTGCAACTTATGCTTCATGTCCATGTGCCGGTTCATGCATGAAGTACTCAAACTATGTATTTTTTGGCCTCTACTTAGCTTTTGCTGACAAATTTTACAGATAACACGAGTTGGGTCATCTTTATCGATCTGAAAAAATGCCCAGGCTATGCAAGGCTTAGCACCCATGCGACCTGAAGAGTCACCACGACTTGTGGTGAGAGGCAGAGTTGTGTTTGAGGATGCAGTTGTTGACGTGCTTCCAGTACTACGTCTCTGTCCAGGAAGGCGCAACCTGACCTCGTCGTCACTAGCATTCTCCACCTCCTCTGCTGACCTCATCTCTTGGCTGACTGGGTTGACAGTAAGTGGGATCTCCAACCTCATCATCATCACCCTGTGCGTTATCACATCCGTCGTCCTCAGAGCCAACCTGTTCCTGCCCTGTCAAAAAACTAAAGTTGTCGCTCCAATCAGATATTTGAGTCTCATCATCGTCTTCCTCATTGTCTCCACCAACAGGAGTTACAGTTTGGGAATGAGGGTCTACATTATGGTCAGAACCTTCAGCGTCTGGTCCTGGATCCGACTCATAAAGATTCTGGGCATCAGTGCAGATCATTTCCTCGTCTGGATTCACAGAAGCGCTGGAGCCGACCTCTGATTCCCAGGCTATAGTATGAATAAACAGCTCTGCAGACTCAATCATCTGTTCTACCTCATACTCAGACGGGCAGCTGGAGATTTGGGAGCTGTGAGGAAGCAAGTGCGATTGAGGTGACACCTTTGAGGACTGGAGTATTTGTGATGTTGAAGTTGATGTGGAGGAGAGCCCACTTAAAGGAGCACTTGATATCCGTTGAAGCACCTGCTGTTTTTGTGCCTCATCTGGAATTTGTAGCGATTGGCGTGGCCGTAAGAAAGGGATCTTATCACATTGTCCGCTAAAAGAAGTAGACATTTTAGTTTGGCTGGAAGATGGTCTTTCTTCTGCAGATGTTACTGTTGCTTTAACACCTACCCCACGGACACAACCTTTTTTCCCCTTCCCAACTCGCCTATTCCCCTTTCCACCAGCAGCAGGCCTTTTTCCACTCATTTTGGTGGTTAACTAATTCACAACTCTGGAGTTGTTTGCACAAAGAAACAATGGATGGGAACCAAGCAGAGCTGACTGGCCAAACTGTGGTATTAGGACAAAACTATTGGCTGGGTTAGATGCAGAAAAAAATTATATTCAATTTGCAACCTGATGGAGGTCAGTATAGATGGACTAATAGAACAAGTCCCACACAATGCTAGAAGCCCAAATATTTTTTCAGAGCTAGATGCAGAAAAAAATTATTTTTAATTTGCAACCTGATGGAGGTCAGTATAGATGGACTAATAGACCAAGTCCCACACACTGCTGGAAGCCCAAATATTTTTTCAGAGCTAGATGCAGAAAAAAATTATATTAAATTTGCAACCTGATGGAGGTCAGTATAGATGGACTAATAGAACAAGTCCCACACACTGCTAGAAGCTCAAGTATTTTTTCAGAGCTAGATGCAGAAAAAAATTATTTTTAATTTTCAACCTGATGGAGGTCAGTATAGATGGACTAATAGACCAAGTCCCACACACTGCTAGAAGCCCAAATATTTTTTCAGAGCTAGATGCAGAAAAAAATTATATTCAATTTGCAACCTGATGGAGGTCAGTATAGATGGACTAATAGAACAAGTCCCACACACTGCTAGAAGCCCAAATATTTTTTTCAGAGCTAGATGCAGAAAAAAATTATATTCAATTTGCAACCTGATGGAGGTCAGTATAGATGGACTAATAGAAAAAGTCCCACACACTGCTAGAAGCCCAAATATTTTTTCAGAGCTAGATGCAGAAAAAAAATATTTTTAATTTGGAACCTGATGGAGGTCTGTATAGATGGACTAATAGACCAAGTCCCACACACTGCTAGAAGCCCAAATATTTTTTCAGAGCTAGATGCAGAAAAAAATTATTTTTAATTTGCATCCTGATGGAGGTCAGTATAGATGGACTAATAGACCAAGTCCCACACACTGCTAGAAGCCCCAATATTTTTTCAGAGCTAGATGCAGAAAAAAATTATATTCAATTTGCAACCTGATGGAGGTCAGTATAGATAGACTAATAGAACAAGTCCCACACACTGCTAGAAGCCAAAATATTTTTTCAGAGCTAGATGCAGAAAAAAATTATTTTTAATTTGCAAACTGATGGAGGACAGTATAGATGGACTAATAGATCAAGTCCCACACACTGCTAGAAGCTCAAATATTTTTTCAGAACTAGATGCAGAAAAAAATTATTTTTAATTTGCAACCTGATGGAGGTCAGTATAGATGAACTAATAGACCAAGTCCCACACACTGCTAGAAGCCCAAATATTTTTTCAGAACTAGATGCAGAAAAAAATTATTTTTAATTTGCAACCTGATGGAGGTCAGTATAGATGGACTAATAGACCAAGTCCCACACACTGCTAGAAGCCCAAGTATTTTTTTAAAGCTAGATGCAGAAAAAAATTATATTAAATTTGCAACCTGATGGAGGTCAGTATAGATGGACTAATAGAACAAGTCCCACACACTGCTAGAAGCCCAAATATTTGTTCAGAGCTAGATGCAGAAAAAAATTATTTTTAATTTACAATCTGATGGAGGTCAGTATAGATGGTCTAATAGACCAAGTCCCACACCCTGCTAGAAGACCAAATATTTTTTCAGAGCTAGATGCAGAAAAAAATTATATTCAATTTGCAACCTGATGGAGGTCAGTATAGATGGACTAATAGACCAAGTACCACACACTGCTAGAAGCCCAAATATTTTTTCAGAGCTAGATGCAGAAAAAAATTATATTCAATTTGCAACCTGATGGACGTCAGTATAGATGGACTAATAGAACAAGTTCCACACACTGCTAGAAGCCCAAATATTTTTTCAGAGCTAGATGCAGAAAAAAATTATTTTTAATTTGCAACCTGAAGGAGGTCAGTATAGATGGACTAATAGACCAAGTCCCACACACTGCTAGAAGCCCAAATATTTTTTCAGAGCTAGATGCAGAAAAAAATTATATTCAATTTGCATCCTGATGGAGGTCGGTATAGATGGACTAATAGAACAAGTCCCACACACTGCTAGAAGCCCAATTATTTTTTCAGAGCTAGATGCAGAAAAAAATTATTTTTAATTTGCAACCTCATGGAGGTCAGTATAGATGGACTAATAGAACAAGTCCCACACACTGCTAGAAGCCCAAATATTTTTTCAGAGCTAGATGCAGAAAAAAATGATATTCAATTTGCAACCTGATGGAGGTCAGTATAGATGGACTAATAGAACAAGTCCCACACACTGCCAGAAGCCCAAATATTTTTTCAGAGTTAGATGCAGAAAAAAAATATTTTTAATTTGCAACCTGATGGAGGTCAGTATAGATGGACTAATAGACCAAGTCCCACACACTGCTAGAAGCCCAAATATTTTTCAGAGCTAGATGCAGAAAAAAATTATATTCAATTTGCAACCTGATGGAGGTCAGTATAGATGGACTAATAGAATGATGCTATGCCCAAAAGGTTTTACTTCACTAGGTGCAGTAAAAAAATTGGTATTCTATACACAGGTTGTGTAGCTTGCAACAAAGATAGGCTACTCCACTGACTAACACACTCTGCAATAGGCCAAAAAGGATTAGCTTTGCTAGATTTAGCCAAATGCTGTGAAAAAAACTTGCACAGCACTGGCACCGACCTGCCTGGCAAAAACTGATAGGAACTGATGTAACTTAGTCCTGAAAAGGACTGGAATTACAATTAGTCTTTACTCCCAACCTATCTATTTAAGTTCACAGACCTGCCTGATAAAAGTCGTAGGAAATGCTGTAACCTAGTCCTTAAAAGGACTGCAATCACAACTATTCCCTACTCCCAAGCTATCTGTAGATTTGTGCGAAAATTGGCTTGAAATTAACAAAGTATAGCGCGCACAGCAACAGCGGTGCCGTCTAACACGCAGCTGCAGCAGTGAGAAAATGGTGGCGACGGGGAAAATGGCTGGGTCTTATAGGGCAAGGACATGTGACATACACTGCCAATGACACATGCCCTTGCTTGTGTGAAAAAAAGCACTTTGCTCCGTGTGTGCGCTGCTGATAGGCTGACAGATTGCACCTTCCCACTGTAAATGCGGGAAAGAGAAAAAAAAATGGAGATCTTCATTATTCCTGCAGAGATCCATCCCCTGCCCCTCCCTCCGCCCCGCTGTACACTCAAACCGCGTATTAACATTAATTTTCATCATTACTGAAAAAAAATCCAGTTATGATTTTGGTGCACGAACAGTTATCGAACATAACCTCGAACAGCCGAATTTTTTTCAAATCGTTCGTGTTCGCCGAACGGCTCAAACACCGCCCAAAACAGCTCGAATTTGAGATTGGCGAACAGTTCGAGTCGAACAACGCTCATCTCTGGTAGACACTAGGGACCAGGGTAGTTCAGTGACAACAAATGTACTACGTAGGTCGACCCGGAGTACTAAAGGTCAGCTCCCTGCCCGCTGGAGGAACTAAAGTGTAAAAGAACTAAAGAGTATGTTATAAATAGTTGTAACCGTTAAATAATGCTATATATATATATTTGTTAAATTTATGGACAATTGGACCACAGGACTAGGTGTGGTCAGGACAATGGTGGATATAGTTCCTAATTGGCCTAGAAAATAAACCGCAGGCGTGGCTGAAGACCAGGCCCACCGAAAGAGTGCCCTGAAGCCACGCCCAGGGACGATACACAAAGTGGGTTAATGCAGTTCTCACCAGCCAAATTTCGGTTACCCGGATTGTGGTGTAAAGACTAAGCGCCGCAATGACTGTTTTCAGTTCTTGTTTGCAATGTGAATTGTTCTTGTTGATTGTTAATTCAAAAAGTATCCTCAGTCCAGGAGTACTGAAGTTAACCAGGGGGGGAATGTGGCACCCCAGGAATCACAAGAGGTGATGCCATGCCTGGAAGCAAGCAGGGGTCCCCAAGTCAGGTATACTAACATGCAACACGTTCCTGGCTCCAGACCAGCAAGGGGAGCTCCTCCCCTTAGCAACTGGGATCTGTAGGCGGGGTTAGTTAGACTTAGTGAGAGGAGTTCAAGTCAGGACGTTGAAGAGGAAAGACCTAGGGAGTGAAGCTGCGCGGCAGTTCACCCCTGAGGATAGGAGCATGGAAGAACCGGACACCGGAGTCTGAGGTTGTGGGGCACCGAAGGCCCAGCAGCAGAAACCAGAGGGCAGGAGACTGCAGGTCTCCTGGCCCCACCAGACGCCCAGAGGCTTAGCAGCACCGCAGGGCCCAGCACCATCACGTGGGAGCGACGCATCAGCAAGGCCCGAGCTGCCTGCCATACAGGTGAGCACAAGGACGTTGTACTCAGGGACGAGGGCCACAGCACAGCTACAAGCAGAAGGGCCAGAGAGATTAGTGCAAAAGGGAAGGCCTACAACTCCATCTGGCGAGGGGGATTCCTTACTTGCTTCCAGGCTGCCCGGACTTTCACTTCTAGCCAGCACATGTGTACCGGTTTGCCTAATCACCGCAAGTAAACATAAGAGGAAACCGCCATTGAGTTGTGGACTGATTATTAACTGCGCCATCACCCCTGCACTACAACGCCCAGCATCACCTATAACATCTACATCATTTCTACACTGCCCTGGAGCTAAGCTCTCCCTGTGGAGAGCCAAACCAACTCTGCTGCATTAAACACCAGCTTCAGAGGACCTGCGCTGCAGCGGCGGCTACTTATAGCCGCATACCACAGGTGGCGTCACGAATTGCATGAATAAAAAACTCTAAAATCCCCCTTTTTACTGACCGCCCTGGGCCACGGACCGAGTCACCGCCACTGTGACATCACCCTTAGCAACGACCGGCCTGGCACCGAGTACCCCATGGCCCAGGGGGCGCGTCACAAGCTTCTCACAATAGTTGGTCGGAATTTGGGCCCACTCCTCCTGACAAAACTGGTGTAACTGATCCAGGTTTGTAGGTCGCCTTGATCACACCTGCCTTTTCTGCTTTGCCCATACATTTTCAATCGGATTGAGATTAGGGCTTTGTGATGGCCACTCCAAAACATTGACTTTGTTATCCTTAAGCCACTTTGTTACCATTTTGGCAGTATGCTTTGGGTCATTGTCCATTTGGAAGACCCATTTCCGCCCCAGCTTTAACTTCTTGGCTGATGTCTTGAGATGTTGCTTCAGTATTGCCACATAATCTTCTTTTCTCATGATGCCATCTATTTTGTGAAGTGCACCAGTCCCTCCTGCAGCAAAACAACCACACAACATGATGCTGCCAGCCCCATGTTTCACAGTTGGGATGGTGTTTTAGGCTTCCAAGATTCTCCCTTTTTTCCTTCAAACATAACGATGGTCATTAGCCCAAAAAGTTCAATTTTAGTTTCATCAGACCACAGAACATGTCTCCAGAAAGTAAGCTTGTGTGCATTTGCAAACATTAATCTGGCTATTTTATGTTTCTTTTGGAGTAATGTCTTCTTCCTGGCAGTGTGGCCTTTCAGCCCATGTTGATACAGTACTTGTTCCACTGTGGATATTGACACAATCTTACCAGCTTCCGCCATCATCTTCACAAGGTTTTTTCCTTTTGTCCTTGGGTTGATATGCACATGTCAGACCAAAGCACGTTCATCTCTGGGACACCGAACATGTCTCTTTCCTGAGTGGTATGATGGCTGGACATTCCCATCTTGTTTGTACTTGCATATAATTGTTTGCACAGATGAACAAGGCACCTTCAGGTATCTTGAAATTGTACTCAAGAATGAGCCAGACTTGTGCAAGTCCACAATTCTCTTCCTGATATCTTGGCTGATTTCCTTAGACTTCCCCATAATGCTACACAAAGAAGCAGTGTGTTTCTGGTGTGCATTAAAATACATCCACAGGTGTGTCTCTAATTAACTCAGATATTGCCAAAAGATGTCATGTGTCAAGCTTCCACATGACACATAACATCACATGACATCATCATATGGGCAGTCCAGAATTGTTTAAAGGCATAGTGATCTTAGTGTATGTAAACTTTTGACTTTGCAGTAAGCAATAAAAATGCCTTAAAACATTCTCTCTCATTTTTCTGGCATTTGGCAAATATTAAACATTATGGTAATCCTAATTGACATAAAACGGGAAAGGTTTATTCTGATTTCATGTCAGATATTGAGAACATGCATATGTGTCTTTTTATATAGTGTATGTAAACTTTTGGTTTCAACTGTACTGTATATATATATTGTACAAAAAAATATATATTATTATGAAACTTAAAAAATAAACAATAAAAGTACACATATTTGGTATCACTGCGTCCGGAATGACCTGACCTATAAAATTGTCCCACTAGTTAACCCCTTTAGTGAACACGGTAAAAAAATAATTAAAAACGAGACAAAAAAAACAGTGCTTTATGATCATATCACCAAACAAAAAGTGGAATAAAATGCAATCAAAAAGACAAATATAAATAGAAATGGTACTGCTGAAAACGTCATCTTGTCCCGCAAAAAACAAGCCACCATACAGCACCATCAGCCAAAAAATAAAAAAGGTATAGCTTTCCGAATAGAGCAATGCAAAAAAAAATATTTTCTATAAAATATTTTTTATTGTATAAAAGAGCCAAAACATAAAAAAATATGAATTTAGTATCGCTGTAAACGTACTGACCAGAAGAATAAAGCTGCCTTATCAATTTTACCATACACGGAACGGCATAAAAAAACACAATTCCTGAATTGTTGGTTTTTGTTTATCCTGCCTCCCAAAAATCAGAATAGAAAGCGATCAAAAAATGTCATGTGCCTGAAAATGGTAACAGTAAAAACTATATAAATATGGAAAAATTATAGCTCTCTAAATATGGCGATGCAAAAACTGGTCTTTGCAACAAAAAAACGGTTTTTAGTGTGTGACAGCTGCCAAGCATAAAAACCTGATATAAATCTGGAATCGCTGTAATCGCCCCAAGCTGAAGAATAAAGTCATCTAATCATTTACATCGCATGAGGAACGGTGTAAAAAAAAAAACAATTCTGCACCTGCTGCTGATTTGTTCATTCTGCCTCCCAAAGATCGCATTATGGCTCGGCTCACATCTATCCTACGCTCTTCGGTGAGCGCTTGCACTGGGGTTTCCATGTAAGTATCTGAAATACGTGATTCAGACGGAACCCCCAGCAGAAGATCCCCTCTAATGAGACAGATGGAAGCATCATGGACGCCGTCTGGCCTGAGATCCCACAGTGTCCGTGTTTTTATTAGGCTTGCATAAATGTGCCATCGGCCACAGTTTTGTGAACCTCTGAAAAAAATGACACCGCTAAACAGAGGCCAGACGGAGTCCAGAGTAAGGCCTGTTTCACATGTCCTGATATTTCCGGTGCTGGAAAAAACAGTACCGGAAATATGTGTGTCCGTGTGCACCTGTGTAGTATACGTGTGGCAACCATGTGCCGCCCATGTGCCGCATCAGGAGCACACGTACACGTGCATGTAAATCAGTGTACAGTTAGCGCTGTTCCCAAGCGCTGGGTGCTGAACGCATCATTGTCCCCTGTCGGCGCTGCGATCAGCGCGAGCAATAGACAATGTAGAAAGTATTATTCGGCTCCCTCAGTGTCCTGGTTTAAAAATAAGAATAAAATTAAAAAATCCTTATACTCACCAGCTGAAGATGTCCTCCGCTGTAACCCATTTGATTGCTCATGTCGATGAGCCGGGGAGAATGACTCGCTCCAGAGCGAGCCCCGGAGCTGTGCTCAGCGAGCAGTGTCATGTTATTCACTGAGCTCAGAACAGCTCCGGGGATGATATGGAATATCATCATACTCAGGAGAAATTGCACAACAACTTTTAGGGTACAATTTCTCCTGTTACCTTTGTGAAAATAAAAAAATGGAGGCAAAAAGATAATTTTTGCGTAAAAAAAGTGATTTTTTATTTTCATGGCCGTACATTAGAAACTTTTGTGAAACACTTGGGGTTTCAAGGTGCTCACTACACATCTAGATAAGTTCCGTGAGAGGTCTAGTTTCCAAAATGGTGGGGGGATATGCACTGTTTAGACACATCAGGGGTTCCCCAAATGTGACATAGCGTCCGCTAATTATTCAAGCAAATTTTACATTCAAAAAGTCAAATCGTGCTCCTTCCCTTCCGAGCCCTGCCATGCACCCAAACAGTGGTTTTCTCTCACATATGGGGTATTGTCGTGCTCATGAAAAATTTCACAACAAATTTTAGGGTACATTTTTTCCTGTTACCCTTACAAAAATTTTAAAATTTGGGTCTAAAGAAACATTTTTGTGAAAAATGTTAAATGTTCATTGTTTTCTTTCACATTCCAAAAAATCCAGTGAAGCACCTGGCGGGTTAATAAACTTCTTGAATGTGGTTTTGAGCACCTTGAGGGGTACAGTTTTTAGATAGGTATCACTTTTGGATATTTTCTGTCATAAAGGGTCATAAAAGCCCCTTTATGTCACTTCAAATGTGATATGATCCCTAAAATGTGATTTTGTAAATTTTGTTGGAAAAATGAGGAATTTCTGACAAAAGTTTTAACCCTTCTAACTACATAACAACATAAAATTTTGTTCCAAAAATGATGTTGATATAAAGTAGATGTGGTAAAAAATGGTTTTGTAAATTTTGTTGGAAAAATTAGAAATCGCTGGTCAACTTTTAACCCTTACAACTTAGACTTGTAGACAAGCCTTAGACACTAAGAAAGAAAAAAAGTGGGAAATGTTATTTATTAACTATTTTGTCCAGCATATGAAAAGAAATAGTGAGGCACCATTAATGAGTGCATTATCTGTTCAATTTCTATAGCTTTTATGGAATTAGCTATTTTGTGTGACACATCTCTCTTATTTAAGGACATGAAAATTCAAAGCTTGAAAATTGCGAAATTTTAAGAATTTGTCAATAAAAGAAAATGAAGTTCATGACACCAGGTTGCACTTAATTAACCTTTGTTTCCTGGTAGTGTGGTGACATATAGTGCACTCCAATAGCACAGAAAAACAGGGAGGCCAGAGAGGCTATTGATAAACTTTTCTTGTTGCATGAATACACAGGTAAATCCAGATAAACGATGATTTCACAGAGATTCAATTCCAATGCAGCAAGCACAGTTACTTCCCAGTATATTAGTGCAGATACATAAATAGTGTAGTGATTCCTGAGCTCCAACTTCTGCTTATAAGCATAGTCATTATCACACAGCTGCATGCAGCTGTGGCTGTGTTTTCTCATATACAAGAACTTTAGTTGCCTTCTTACCTTCAGCTCTTTTTAGACCACACACTTTACCACAAAATGTCTCCTTCACTCTGGGTGCTAAACCCAGAACCTGGTCATGTGGTCTAAGCATGTGAACTCATATTCATATATGGAAAGCAGGACTGAATTGTTAACTCTTAACAACCTCCTGATAGCAGAACATAATAAGTTCATCACTTTATGCATACATAAACCACTTCTATTTACTGAATCCTCATGTACATTATCTGCAAAGAGAAATGTGAACATTGTGCAAACATTATGAGGTAGCTGCTAGTTCTTCTACATGTTAAAGACACATACACAGCAACTTTGGGGTATTAGATTGTCACGGTGTATGGTGGTCAAGATAAGGACTTCCCTTTTGTTCTTATACTTTTCCACCAGCATGTTGTTGCTGCATTGGGCTCTGTTGTCGCCCTTTCTCAGTACTTGCCCAATTAGCGACTCTAAGGAGGCCTCTCTCGTTCTTTCACATGGGGCTGCATGCAACTTTACCCCTGGCAGAGAGGGTCTTGAAGAGCGGGATGCTGGTGTAAAGTTATCTACGTAGAGAAGATAACCCATATCCAGTAGTGGGTGCAACAATTCCCACACAATTTTCCCACTCACCCCCAGGACAGAGGGGCATTCAGGAGGGTCAATCCGAGTGTCCCTCCCTTTGTAAACCCTAAGTCTGTGGATGTACCCTGAAGTACTCTTGCTTAGCTTGTACAGGATAATTCCGTATCTGGTCCTCTTACAGGGCAAGTATTGTCAGAATTTTAGCCTCACTTTGAAATAAATCAGAGTCATCTTTACAGATGTCCCTTTGGGGATTGTACGCATCAGCAAATTTTTTGCTGTTGTGTTCAACTACTGGTCGAATTTTATATAGATGATCAAAGTTGGGATCATCTGGGGAGGACACTGCGCATTATCACAATAATGCAAAAATATTTGGACTGCTTCAAATCATGTCCTTGTCATGGCAATACAGAATACCGGTGTGCTGTATTGTATATCAGCACTCCAGTAGTTCTGAAGCTCTGTTGTTTTTTTTCACTATGGCAATATGCAACACATAGCCCCAAAATGACATATATTCTGCAGCACTTACAGGGATCCATCTGGCATATGATAACGTGGAATTTTGGGTGAAAAATTGATGGACACACAAATTTGCTTTGGCCACCATAAGATTTACTATATCCCTGCTGAAAAATAATTTGAAAAAGTCAAATTCAGTGAGGCCTATAGCGTCAAATTGGATTCCTGGGCTGCCAATGAAATCTGGAATAACATACTTATAATTTTTAAGGGGTCGAGTCCATATGGGATCAATTACTGAAGGGATTGCTTGGATCCTAGAGAGCCTTGCTGGGGGTCCCTCTTCAGTAGATGATGAGGAGGAAGAGAAAGAAAAAGAGGAGTTTGGGATCTTCAGAACTGCCTCATTCTGTGTCGAAGGCAATGAAAGCGCCTGCCTTCTCTGCTGAACAAAGTCTTCTTGACAAACTGGCCATTTTATTTAATTCTACTAACCAGTGGGCATGTGTGTGTTAATGTATTGCGTGGGGCGTGTGTAAAGGGTACTATTTATTATTATAATTACTATAAAAAAATATAGAAAAAAGTAGTGAAATAAAAGGAGAGAATAAAAGTAGAGAAAGAGTACAGGAAAAGTATAGAAAAAAGTAGAGAGAAAAAAGTATAGAAAAAAAGTATAGAAAAAAAGAATTAGAGAAAAAAGTAAAATGGAAAAATATAGAAGAAACATAAGAAAAAAAAAGAAAAATCAGTAAAAGTAAAAAAAGTTTGTATAAAAAAATTACAGTGATGCTCACTACACTAATGTGCTACTGAAAGATATTCGTCACTCAACCGACGCTTTCCTAATGCTCTAGCTAAGAAGTTACTCAACGCTAACTATTCTATTTCTCTGTGCAAAAGAAAAATGAACGTCACTAACACTGCGACATCTGCTCATCTAATGCGCTAGCTACACCGCGTGCAGAATTATTAGGCAAATGAGTATTTTGATCACATGATACTTTTTATACACGTTGTCCTATTCCAAGCTGCATAGGCTTGAGAGCCAACTACCAATTAAGTAAATCTGGTGATGTGCATCTCTGTAATGAGGAGGGGTGTTGACTAATGACATCAACACCCTATATAAGGTGTGCTTAATTATTAGGCAACTTCCTTTCCTTTGGCAAAATGGGTCAGAAGAGAGATTTGACAGACTCTGAAAAGTCCAAAATTGTGAGATGTCTTGCAGAGGGATGCAGCAGTCTTGAAATTTCCAAACTTATGAAGCGTGATCACCGAACAATCAAGCGTTTCATGGCAAATAGCCAACAGGGTCGCAAGAAGCGTGTTGGCCAAAAAAGACGCAAAATAACTGCCCATGAATTGAGGAAAATCAAGCGTGAAGCTGCCAAGATGCCATTTGCCACCAGTTGTGCCATATTTCAGAGCTGCAACGTTACTGGGGTATCAAAAAGCACAAGGTGTGCGATACTCAGGGACATGGCTAAGGTAAGGAAGGCTGAAAAACGACCACCTTTGAACAAGAAACATAAGATAAAACGTCAAGAATGGGACAAGAAATATCTTAAGACTGATTTTTCAAAGGTTTTATGGACTGATGAAATGAGAGTGACTCTTGATGGGCCAGATGGATGGGCCAGAGGCTGGATCAGTAAAGGGCAGAGAGCTCCACTCTGACTCAGATGCCAGCAAGGTGGAGGTGGGGTACTGGTATGGGCTGGTATCATCAAAGATGAACTTGTGGGACCTTTTCGGGTTGAGGATGGAGTGAAGCTCAACTCCCAGACCTACTGCCAGTTTCTAGAAGACAACTTCTTCAAGCAGTGGTACAGGAAGAAGTCGGTATCGTTCAATAAAAACATGATTTTCATGCAAGACAATGCTCCATCACATGCATCCAACTACTCCACAGCGTGGCTGGCCAGTAAAGGCCTAAAAGAAAAAAAAATAATGACATGGCCCCCTTGTTCACCTGATCTGAACCACATAGAGAACCTGTGGTCCATCATAAAATGTGAGATCTACAGGGAGGGAAAACAGTACACCTCTCGGAACAGTGTCTGGGTGTCTGTGGTGGCTGCTGCACGCAATGTTGATCGAAAACAGATCAAGCAGCTGACAGAATCTATGGATGAAGGCTGCTGACTGTCATCATAAAGAAAGGTGGGTATATTGATCACAAATTTTTGGGGGTTTTGTTTTTGCATGTCAGAAATGTTTATTTCTAAATTTTGTGCACTGATATTGGTTTACCTGGTGAAAATAAACAAACGAGATGGGATTATATTTGGTTTTTATTAAGTTGCCTAATAATTCTGCACAGTAATAGTTACCTGCATAAACTGATATCCTCCTAAGATAGCCAAATCTAAAAAAAAACACTCCAACTTTTAAAAATATTAAGCTTGGATATTTATGAGTCTTTTGGGTTGTTTGAGAGCATAGTTGTTGATCAATAATAAAAATAATCCTCTAAAATACAACTTGCCTAATAATTCTGCACACAGTGTATTAAGTTCCTCAGCACTAACCTTTTTAATTGTGCAAAAGAAAAAAACAGACATCACTAACACTGCAATGTCCACTCCCCTAATGCGCTACTTATGAAGTTACTTGGCACAATTTTTTTTCTGCAAAAGAAAAATGGATGTCACTTACACTGTGATGTCCACTCCCCTAATGTGCTACCTCCCTACCTATAAATCTACTCTGCACTAACTTCTATTATTTTTTTCTACAAGAAAATAGGACGTCACTTAACACTTCGACTTCCACTACTCTATCTATAGAAAAAAAAAAAAAAAAAAGTCATTTGGCACAGACTATGATCAGCAGAGATACTGATCATACCACTGCGGCCAAGGGAGGCACACACGTTAGTGTCGCAGAAAAATGCTCCAAAAATTGAGCTTGAATAATTAGAGCAAAATACAATTGGGGATGTGCATGCAAAATACACATACGTAAAAGACACCAAAAAAAGTACGCCAAAAATGCAATTGGGGAGGGATTAGGGGAGGTGGGGGTGGTTGGTGGATGGGGGGAGCTGGAACAGGGATTTTGAAACTGTTGCTGTGATCACAGATTAATCACACAGCAGCCAGCACAGACGACGCTGGAGAAGATCGCAAAAGGATTGCACTGGCCACCAATGATTTTTATTTTTTTCAGGTACACAGAGGGTTTCTACAACTGTTTTGCACGTCAAATCTGAGGAGAAGATGGCATGCAAAGTGGCGATCATTATTTTAAATCAACCCTTTTGGCTCCAATTTGTCAGTAACTATTGTTCAGCGATCGGCACCAAAAAGTTTAATAAACAGAGGTGACGTCGCGATTACCCCATCCATTTTGACTGGTGTGATTGATGCTGTCTCACAGTGTGTCACATTGATTTTTTTTTACTTTATTGTCAAATTGCTGTGATTTGCACAGAATTGACCAGCCAATCATAGTGATCGATGATGTGGGGGGTGAGCGGTACGGTGACAGGCTGAGATTGTCTGCTATCGCTTCATTAAATTATTATTTATTTTGGTTGATCATCATTATTAAAAAAAATGAATAAATAGACAACAATGACTGGTCGCATTTAACAATCGTAGGCGCCACAAAAAAACTTCTGGCTGTTCTCACAAATTACTTTCCTTGTGTGTACTTATGCAGTCACATTTTTATTTGGGGTTAAGCTTCTTTGTTAAGGGTAGGGAAATAACTGGTTATGCTAATTTGTTTATGGAACTTTTCAAATAGTCCTTCATGCCAATGGGCCACATTTTGTTTCATAAAAGGCTTATAGACAATCACTTTTTTATTTGGATGAGAACACAGGATGAGGCTCGAACATTTGTCGATAATCTTAATAAAAACCCATGGAGTTTGGGATTTACTTTCACCTACTCTGATGCATGCATAGCGTTTTTTGATTTGGTTACTTCTAATAACAATTGTGGGGAGATTTGTACGTCCATTCTTTTTAAAAAAGTGGATGTGAACAGCTGCTTGGAATTTTCTAGTAGCCATCCTGCAAAATGGATCAAGAATGTGCATACACAATATTGGCGGACTCGTAAGAATTGCACAAATGAACCTGATTTTCTACATGAGTCAAGTGTTTTGAGGAAAAGATTTAGAGAAAAAGGTTACCGCAAGTACATGCTAAAGGACATGTTAATGAAAACTAGAGGTTTACAGCAATCCTACTGCTTAGCTAAAATAGCCAGAAAAGATCCTCTAACCATTAGGAAGTTAATTTCCAATGACCACACATTTCACTATAGCTTTGTTACCACCTTTAATAATTCTCATGGGTATATCATGGGGTTGCTCAAGAAATACTGGTTCATTTTGGGGAATGACCTTGTTTTAGCGAATAGTCTACCAAAAAAACCCAATGTGAAATTTGAAGAACCATGTGGTACCAAGTCGTATCACCAAGAAAGGGTTCAGCACAAAATCAAGCCATTCCTCCCTGTCTCTAGATTTAGGAGGGGTTTATCATTGTCGGGACCTCAAGTGTTTATGCTGTGCACTGTTTATACATAGTTGTAAGTTTTCAATCGAGGACCACTAGGGAGGTTTTTTCTATTACCCAATTTCTGATTTGCAAAACTTAGTTTATTGTTTATTTAATAGAATGTAGCTGAAAGCTTCAATATGATGGTCGCACCACTCAACCCATCCATAATAGAATGAATAGTGTGGTAGATTAGCTCACTGGGTGCTTAACAAAGTAGTCAAAGGAATGCTTTTAGTTTAAATCTTCATCTGGTTAATTAAGACATGCCTCATAAACCAGTCCAAAACAAAATAAACATTTAGTCTTATTGGCCTAAATAAACAGCATTACAGTCCGTATAACTGTGGGGTCCACCCGATCAGAAATCAGAGATCAGCTCTTTTAAGCAAGAGCCCAGCTCTTTGGGTCATCTCTTCTTCAGAGCACACAGAACCATAATTAAGTTCAGAGGCTTCACTTTTACCTCCTGGACCCCACACTAGGGTCAAGATATGGTGAGCAGCCGTCCCATTCAACTGTTTAGCTGTTCACAATAAACCTGGCCATGTCATGGCTGATTAACCCTCTCAGCAAATAACATGCTGGAGAAAACTTTCATGTTTACATCACTAAAGCTAATAAACTCAGTGAAACATATCTCCCCTCCAGAACATTACCAGTGACCCTCCTTACAATAGTCAAAGGCACAATATTAGGAGTGAAGTACTCAATCATAGGTTATCTAGGCATTTCTTTACTGACCACCAGAAAAATCCACACTGTTGATGCCTAATTGCATTGGAACATATACCTGACATGTTCCCTGTCAGACTTCAGAGGCTAATTAATAGGGAGTCTTTTTGGCTACATTCACCCCGACATGCTTGAATGATAGTATTGAGTATACACATTAATATAGTATATGCATTGATTTGATATATTTGTATTTTTTATTTATATATATATATTTTATATACACTGCTCAAAAAAATAAAGGGAACACTTAAACAACAGAATATAACTCCAAGTAAATCAAACTTCTGTGAAATCAAACTGTCCACTTAGGAAGCAACACCGATTGACAATCAATTTCACATACTGTTGTGCAAATGGAATAGACAATAGATGGAAATTATTGGCAATTATCAAGACACCCTCAATAAAGGAGTGGTTCTGCAGGTGGGGACCACAGACAACATCTCAGTACCATTGCTTTCTGGCTGATGTTTTGGTCACCTTTTAATGTTGGTTGTGCTTTCACACTCGTGGCAGCATGAGACGGACTCTACAACCCACAGAAGTTGCTCAGGTAGTGCAGCTCATCCAGGATGGCACATCAATGCGAGCTGTGGCAAGAAGGTTTGCTGCGTCTGTCAGCGTAGTGTCCAGAGGCTGGTGTTATGATCTGCATCATGAACTAAGGAAAGATAGGGGAAAGCTGTCCCTACAGTAAGACTAAGCTGAATCCCATACGATGTAGTGGGCTGCCTGTTCCTAGCAAACAGACCCGCCTTAGTCCTCGGCTAGTCTGAACGGAGACCTATAGCATAAAGGGAGGGATCCCTAAAAGAACTAAGGACTGGGACAAAAATGGGACACCTCCTAAACAGAGAAGTTGCTGCAGAACACAAAAAGACAAACTGACTAAAAGGTACTAGAGGTCCGAGAAAAACCAAGCGAACTGACAAAGAAAGGCACAAAAGCACCTAGCTAGAGAAACAGTCAAACACTGAAGTCCAGCACAGCCAAAAGGGGCGCAGCTGGAATATAAAGGCAGATGGTCATGTGACCGCAAAACACAAGAAGGAAAAAACAAACAGGAGGGTTCTAACAGTACCCCCTCTTTTATGAGGATCCTCCGGATCCTCCAGGCCCAGGCCTATCCAGAAACCTCTTGTGGAAAGCTTTAACAAGCCTAGGAGCAGAGACATCATCCGTCCTTACTAGTGTTGAGCCACCCCCGTAGTGTTCGAGTTCGGTTCGGTTCGTCGAACACCCGTGTGTTCGCCGAACTGTTCGTCGAACTGTTCGTCGAACACCTTCGAAAGCCGTTAAAACCAATGGCAGGCAAACAAAAACACATAGAAACACATAGAAAACACCTTCAAAGGTGTCCAAAAGCTGACAAACTGCTCAGAAGACACAACTAACACATGGAAAAGTGACAAGTACATATAGTCATGAGAAAAGAAAAGAGGTGGAGGAGTAAAAGGAGGGGGAGACACAGATATAGGCATGTCATGCCCTTCTAAAATCCAAAAAGTGAGAAGCCGACACGTTCAGTCCGCTCCTGCCCGTGCCACCTCCGTGTCGCCGGGTTTGTGCCAGAACCGCGGTGAACCCTGACGGCCAGCCCCCCTCTCCCAATACTGGTGCCTGTCCGCTGGTGGGTCGAGCGAGCCCCCCTGTGGTGGAGGCAGCTCTAAGCTTTTTAATTTAAATTGTCTCTCTAATTTGAATGAATACACTTTAAATCCATTTACAAGGATCTATTGGAGGGCAAGTCTCATGCCAGCAGCCGCGTAATTCCAGCTCCAGTAGCGTCCACTAAAGCTGCTGCAGTTAAAAAGCTTTTATAAGGATCGAGCTCGGCTGTCCACCGCAAGGCATCCTACTGCCAGTCCCAGCCCCTATGCCTTGGGGTGCCTCCTGATGCTCTTCACTGAGTATCCCGTGGTCCCGAAGCATTTCCTTTGAAAAAATTAAGTGTCCAAACTACAAGTGGTGTAGCTTGCATAACAGCCGGGATAATCCGCTGACTAGCAGACACTGCTACTAGGCACAAAGTATTTCCTGGGCTAGATGCAGTTAAAAATTTGTAATTAGATACTCTCGTTGGATGCTGAGAAAGCATTCCATAGAGTCTCCTGGCACGCCATATATGATTCTCTTAAAAAGCTTGGGGTAGGGGTCTAGGGGACCCTTTTATAGCCAAAATCACGGCCCTGTATCGCAATACGTCACCTAGGCTGAAGATAAATGGAACTGTAGCATCCTGAGGGCTGGGTTGCTACAGAGGTATTGCACCTCACCCAGAGGTGTGATATCTCACTCTCAGGTAAGGATGGAGTGTGTATCAGGACCCGACACCTGCATGCATTACACCACATTGCCGTGGGGCAGGGTGACCAATATGCCCCTGAGATGGGCACGACAGTCCCTGTCCCTGGCTGGAGTGGGGGGAGGGAACACTGAGGAAGGGGAACCCTGTAGTGCAGGAGCAAGGAGGAAGCAGTTCCTGGGTGCATTGAGAAGGGAGTATAAAAGGTGGGCACCATCTTAGTTCAGTGCAGAGAAGTCTGAGCAGAAGTGGCAGGGAGCAGGGGCTCTGCATGAGCTCTGCTCCGGAGGCGGGCCTAGTAACAGAGGCCCAGGCCTGGAAGAGGGAGAAGGAAGGAAGAGGAGCGGAGAAGTCTCCAGGAACGAGGAACGAAGGGATCCCAGGGGTGCGGACGGGCGAGTCGCCACCGCACGCCCGAATCCACCTGCATGGAGGGGTCAGGCCAAAGGGGGAGACCGGTCCCCGAAACTAGTGGAGGCAGGAAACGACCCTCAGCTAGAAACCGGAGGCTGTGACATTTTATGTGGCGCAGCCCCTCGCTACACCCGCTAGGAGGGCAGCACATAGGGTCAGGGAAACTGGTGCCAAGTTTACCAAGAGGAGGCCCGAGGCAGCCGGACAGAAGGGTTGGTAAGAAAGGCCAGACAAAGGACACACAAAGGGGGTCCTGTGAAGTGCTCCAAAGTTATCTGGGAGTTGTCTGAGCCCCTCACCTGGTGAGCACAGTATGACGTGGGCAGCCGTTACCTGCAGACGTGGTCTGGATAATAAGAACTGTGAGTAAAGGCCCTGGACTGCATCACTGACTCCGTGTCGTTACTGCTGCTGCCCTGCACCATCACCCCCATCCTCCACATACACTGCCCTGAGGCTATACTCCTCCCGTGGGGAGTTATGCTACGCTCTGCTGCACCCACAACACCAGCCTCAGCGGTCTGCCCTGCAGCGGCGGTTCACTCTGACCGCAATCCACAGGTGGCGTAGTCGGACATTTAAACATCAAAACCACATAAATAGTTCCGCCACTGGTTTAAGCACCCTGAGCCACGGAACCGGGTCGCCGCCATGAAGACTACAACCACCAGCATCCACCAAAAAGGGTCTGGCTCCGGGTGTCCCAAGGCCCAGGGGGTGCATCAGAACATTTTCATCACCTTTCACAATCACCAATGGGACAAGGCAGGGATGTCCTCTGTCCCCTCTCTTATACATCCTAGTGACGGAGCACCTGCTCTCATCAATTCGCCATAACCCCAATATTAGGTGGATTGAGGTGGGAGGCACCGAGTACAAGTGCTCTCTATTTGCTGATGATGTACTAGTATATATCACTCAATCACATATATCCATCCATGCTGTTATGGCTGAAATAGATCACTTTGTTACATGGTCAAATTTTAAAATCAATGCAGCGAAGTCTGAGGCCCTCGATGTCTCCCTCCCCAAATCCATATAGAATTCCATCCAGTCCAACTTTCCCTTTGCCTGGCCCTCACAGGGTATCAAATACTTAGGAATTCCTATTCATAGAGACCTCTCCCATCTATGTTATCTTAATTTTGGGCCCTTTATTGAACAACTCCATACAGACCACGGTTGGCAAGTTAGAACTGTAAGATTCACTACGTGAACTACTGGTGTTTTGTGGAAAAGCACATGTACACTGTGTTCCAAATTATTATGCAAAAAGTGTTTAGGAGTGATAAGGGAAGAATTTGTTTGTTTGTCAGTTAAACTCATTGATGGTGATGTGTGTCAGGGCTCTTTATATCACTGTAAGCAATTGCAGACACCTGTGCTAATTAGTTTGGCAGGTGTGTCCAATGAAAGGCAAGACTACTTAAGAAGGCTGTCTCACATTATTAAGCAGCCTACATTTTCTGCCAAAATGGGAAAGAAAAAGGATGTGTCAGCTGCTGAGAAGCAACAAATTGTGGAGTGTTTAGGTCAAGGCATGACTACAAACAACATTGTGCGATGATCAGGATGAAGTGTCTTGGCAATCAAGAAGTATGTAGCTGATTCACAGTACACACGTGTGCGTGCTGATAAGGGCAAATTGAGGACTCTTTCCTACAGGCAATTACGTCAGGTTAAAAGACCAGCGGCAAAAAAGCCTTGTCATAGCAGCAGACAAGTTTTTGAAGCTGCTGGTGCCTCCAACGTCCCCCGAACAACAAGATGCAGGGTCCTTCAGAGGTTTGCAGCTGTGCATATGCCATCCTGTCGACCTCCTCTATCCACTTCACACAAGCAGAAACGGCTCCAGTGGGCCAAACATTACATGAACACTGATTTCAAAACTGTTTTGTTCACGGATGAGTGCCGTGCAGCGCTCGATGGTCCAGATGGATGGAGTGGAGGATGGCTGGTTGATGGACACCCCACGCAAACACGGCTACAGCGCCAACAAGGAGGAGGTGGAGTAATGTTTTGGGCTGGAATCATGGGGAGAGAGATTGTCGGCCCCTTTAGGATCCCTGAAGGCGCTAAAGATGAATTCCATAATGTATGTGGATTTTCTCAAACAGCACTTCCTGCCATGGTTCAAGAAGAAGAACCATGTATTTCACAGCAAGATCATTTTTTTGCATGATAATGCACCATCTCATGCTGCACATAAAACATCTGCATCTCTGGCTGATATGGGCTTAAAAGGGGACAAACTTATGGTGTGACCCCCATGCTCCCCTGACCTCTACCCCATTCAGAACCTCTGGAGCATCATCAAAAGGAGTGTCTATGATGGCGGGAGGCAGTTCACATCTAAGCAACAGCTCTGGGAGGGTATTCTGTCCTCATGCAAAACAATTGAAGCAGAAACCATCCAAAACCTGACAAATTCAATGGACGAGAGAGTTCAGAAGCTCCTTTCGAACAAGGGGTCCTATGTGAAAATGTAACATCACCTAGAATAAAGTTTTGAGTTGAAAACTGTTTGATTTCAGTTTCTAATAACCTGCTAATGCTTATAATTTCAAAAATGACCATTTTTTTGGTCTTTATTAAAATGAAAAGGTTGATCGAAAAGTTTGGGGGATCTAAGAGTGTGGCAACCCAGTAGTCATGATTACTTCGAATTCTGACAATATGAGGGTCATGTTGCAGGTAGTGCAGCAAGAAGGCACTTATGTGTCTTGCGCATCTCGGAGCCCCAAAATTATTTTCCGGGCTAGATGCAGCTAAAAATTATTTTTAATTTTAAATCTGGTGGAGCTTAGTATAGATGGGCTAATAGGATCAGTGCTGCACACTGCTACAAAGCCCAAATTATTTTCCAGTCAAGATACAGATAAACATGATTAGTAATTTGAAAGCTTAAAACGGTTGGTAGGGTGATTTTAACCAATCATCAAGCTTTTACTCTCCCCAGGATGACACAGGGGTAGAAAAGTCGTTTCGGATCCATGATTTGTTCATCTTTATGAACGTCAGTCTGTCTACATTATCAGTGGAGAGCCGCGTGCGCTTATCTGTCAGCACACCACCAGCAGCGCTGAACACACGTTCAGACAGAACGCTGGCTGCGGGGCATGACAAGATCTCCAAGGCGTAAGTGGCTAGCTCCGGCCATTTATCCAGATTGGAAGCCCAAAAAGAGCAAGGGTCCAGTGACACAGTCATGGCTTCAATGTCTACTTGGAGATACTCCTGTACCATCGTCTCTAGACGTTGACTATGTGTCAGACTTCTTGTCTCCTGTGGCCTTGCAAAGGATGGGCTAAAAAAGTGGTGAAATGATTCCGCAAAATTGATGTTACCAGCAGATACTGTGGTTCTGTTACGGTTTGAGTCCTGAACACCTGACGGTCCCACGGTTGGCACTTTGGAACTGTGAGATTCACTACGTGCACCACTGGTGTTTTGTGGAAAAGCACATGTAAGATTCTGCAACAGTCTCTGCTGATACTCCTGCATGCGTGCATCCCTTTCTATGGCAGGAATAATTTCTGCAAATTTACTTTTGTACCGGGGATCTAACAGTGTGGCAACCCAGTAGTCAGGATTATTTCTAATTCTCACAATTCGAGGGTCATGTTGCAGGTAGTGCAGCAAGAAGGCTCTCATGTGTGTTGCGCATCCAGGAGCACCAAGTCCCTGTTGTGCTGGTGGCAAGGTAACAATCATGCTTCCTTCCTCTGTCCTCTCCCCCCAACCTCGCACAACAGAAATGTGATCAAGGTATCCCTCATCTGATGAGTCTTCCATCAGTTCGTCCTCCACTTCTTCCTGGGCTCCTTCACCTTCCTCACTAGTTTGGCTGCTACCATGCGCCCTGGTAAAACCATCTCCCCCACCCTCACATGCCTGCCGCCTTGGTGCTGCCGACCGTCTGGACCTTGCAGATGTTAGCCCTTCCGCATACAACTCCTCTTTCTCTACTTCCTCCACCTCCTCTTGTGCCACCTCCTGACTCCGATTTCTGTTTAACATGTGCTCCAGCATGTAAATCACCGGAATAGTCATGCTTATAATGGCATCGTCAGCACTAAACATCTTCGTCGCCATTTCAAAACTGTGCAGAAGGGTGCATAGGTCCCTGATCTGAGACCACTCCTCCAGCGTGATTTGCCCCACCTCCGGATCTCGTTGGCCCAGGCTATACGTCAGAACGTATTGCACCAGGGCTTGTTGGTGCTGCCACAGTCGCTGCAACATGTGCAGAGTTGAATTCCACCTGGTAGGCACATCGCATTTTAGCCGGTGAAGTGGCAGGCCCAACGACTTCTGTAGAGATGTAAGTCGTTGAGCTGCGGGATGCGAACGGCGGAAGTGAGCACACAGCGACCGTGCCCTCTGCAGAAGGCCATCTAGTCTGGGATAGTAGGCTAAAAATTGCTGGACAACCAGGTTCAACACGTGAGCCATACAAGGCACGTGTGTGACATTGCCCCGGCGAAGGGCCGCAACCAGGTTTGCAGCATTGTCGCACACGGCCTTCCCTGGTTTCAGGTCCAGTGGAGACAACCATTCATGAAATTGGTTCTCCAGAGCTGACCACAACTCCTCAGCTGTGTGACTCACATTTCCCAGACATTTCAAAGTAAAAACCGCCTGATGACGTTGAGCCCTACTGCCAGCATAGTAAGGAGGTGTGCAGGATCCCTTCTGCGCAGTTAGAAAGCTTGTGGCATGACCAGACAGGCTTTGGGTGCAGGTGGAAGACCGAGAGGAGGTTGAGGAGGCAGAAGCAGTGGAGGAACTTTGACATAAAGAGGCTTGACGCACAACTCGTGGGGACGGCAAGACTTGGACAGCAGCCCCTTGTCCTGCTGTCACCATAGTTACCCAGTGCCCAGTCAGCGACATGTAACGCCCCTGTCCATGCCTACTCGTCCAAGTGTCTGTGGTGAAATGCACCCTGTCACACACAGAGTTTCTCAAAGAAGCGGTGATGTTGTGTGCGACATGCTGGTGGAGCGCAGGCACACCTTTCTTTGAGAAGTAGTGCCGACTGGGCATCTGGTACTGGGGCACTGCGACGGACATAAGGTCTCGAAAATCCTCTGTGTCCACCAGGCGGAAAGGCAGCATTTCTGTAGCCAAGAGCTTGCAGATGGTGAAATTCAACCTTTTAGCTTTCTCATGGCTAGGAGGAAATGGTCTTTTACTTGTCCACATCTGAGGGACCGAGGGCTGGCTATTGTGCTTAGACGGGGTTGATAAGGGTGTCACCGGCAAACTGCCGGTCTGTGAGGAAGATGCAGGCGGACATGTTAGGTTGCCTTGATCCAAAGGTGGTGCTATCGATGTCGGACAGCGCTCAACACCAGCTGGTGTTACCACCTCCAAAGAAAATGATGACCTGCCAATCACGCTGGCTGTTGCGGGTAAAGAGGTGGCAGGTCTGCACCCCAAAACATGTGTGACTGCTGTCCCCCCAGACACAGAGGATGAAGAGGCCGCGGATGCACAAGATATGGCAGACGGTGGTTTGCCCGGCCGGCTAGGCCGCATTGTAGCACACTGAGCTTCCCACTGCAACTTATGCTTCTTGTCCATGTGCCGGTTCATGAATGAAGTACTCAAACTATGTATTTTTTGGCCTCTACTTAGCTTTTGCTGACAAATGTTACAGATAACACAAGTTGGGTCATCTTTATCGATCTGAAAAAATGCCCAGGCTATGCAAGGCTTAGCACCCATGCGACCTGAAGAGCCACCACGACTTGTGGTGAGAGGCAGAGTTGTGTTTGAGGATGCAGTTGTTGACGTGCTTCCAGTACTACGTCTCTGTCCAGGAAGGCGCAACCTGACCTCGTCGTCACTAGCATCTTCCTCCAAGTCCTCTGCTGACCTCATCTCTTGGCTGACTGTGGGTTGACAGTAAGTGGGATCTCCAACCTCATCATCATCACCCTGTGCGTTATCACACCCGTCGTCCTCAGAGCCAACCTGTTCCTGCCCTGACAAAAAACTAAAGTTGTCGCTCCAATCAGGTATTTTAGTCTCATCATCGTCTTCCTCATTGTCTCCACCAACAGGAGTTACAGTTTGGGAATGAGGGTCTACATTATGGTCAGAACCTTCTGCGTCTGGTCCTGGATCCGATTCATAAAGATTCTGGGCATCAGTGCAGATCATTTCCTCGTCTGGATTCACAGAAGCGCTGGAGTCGACCTCTGATTCCCAGGCTATAGTATGAGTAAACAGCTCTGCAGACTCAACCATCTGTTCTACCTCATACTCAGATGGGCAGCTGGAGATTTGGGAGCTGTGAGGAAGCAAGTGCGATTGGGGTGACACCTTTGAGGACTGGAGTATTTGTGATGTTGAAGTTGATGTGGAGGAGAGCCCACTTAAAGGAGCACTTGATATCCGTTGAAGCACCTGCTGTTTTTGTGCCTCATCTGGAATTTGTAGCGATTGGCATGGCCGTAAGAAAGGGATCTTATCACATTGTCCGCTAAAAGAAGTAGACATTTTAGTTTGGCTGGAAGATGGTCTTTCTTCTGCAGATGTTACTGTTGCTTTAACACCTACCCCACGGACACAACCTTTTTTCCCCTTCCCAACACGCCTATTCCCCTTTCCACCAGCAGCAGGCCTTTTTCCACTCATTTTGGTGGTTAACTAATTCACAACTCTGGAGTTGTTTGCACAAAAAAACAATGGATGGAAACTGAGCAGAGCTGAGTGGCCAAACTGTGGTATTAGGCCAAAACTATTGGCTGGGTTAGATGCAGAAAAAAATTATATTCAATTTGCAACCTGATGGAGGTCAGTATAGATGGACTAATAGAGAAAGTCCCACACACAGCTAGAAGCCCAAATATTTTTTCAGAGGTAGATGCAGAAAAAAAATATATTCAGTTTGCAACCTGATGGAGGTCAGTATAGATGGACTAATAGAGAAAGTCCCACACACTGCTAGAAGGCCAAATATTTTTTCAGAGCTAGATGCAGACAAAAAAATATTTTTAATTTGCAACCTGATGGAGGTCAGTATAGATGGACTAATAGAGAAAGTCCCACACACTGCTAGAAGGCCAAATATTTTTTCAGAGCTGGATGCAGATAAAAATTATTTTTCATTTGCAACCTGATGGAGGTCAGTATAGATGGACTAATAGAGAAAGTCCCACACACTGCTAGAAGGCCAAATATTTTTTCAGAGCTAGATGCAGAAAAAAATTATATTCAGTTTGCAACCTGATGGAGGTCAGTATAGATGGACTAATAGAACAAGTCCCACACACAGCTAGAAGCCCAAATATTTTTTCAGAGGTAGATGCAGATAAAAATTATTTTTAATTTGCAACCTGATGGAGGTCAGTATAGATGGACTAATAGAGAAAGTCCCACACACTGCTAGAAGGCCAAATACTTTTTCAGAGCTAGATGCAGACAAAAAATTATTTTCAGTTTGCAACCTGATGGAGGTCAGTATAGATGGACTAATAGAACAAGTCCCACACACAGCTAGAAGCCCAAATATTTTTTCAGAGGTAGATGCAGAAAAAAATTATATTCAGTTTGCAACCTGATGGAGGTCTGTATAGATGGATTAATAGAACAAGTCCCACACACAGCTAGAAGCCCAATATTTTTTCAGAGGTAGATGCAGAAAAACTATATATTCAGTTTGCAACCTGATGGAGGTCAGTATAGATGGACTAATAGAGAAAGTCCCACACACTGCTAGAAGGCCAAATATTTTTTCAGAGCTAGATGCAGACAAAAAATTAGTTTTAATTTGCAACCTGATGGAGGTCAGTATAGATGGACTAATAGAGAAAGTCCCACACACTGCTAGAAGGCCAAATATTTTTTCAGAGCTGGATGCAGATAAAAATTATTTTTAATTTGCAACTTTATGGAGGTCAGTATAGATGGACTAATAGAGAAAGTCCCACACACTGCTAGAAGGCCAAATATTTTTTCAGAGCTAGATGCAGAAAAAAATTATATTCAGTTTGCAACCTGATGGAGGTCAGTATAGATGGACTAATAGAACAAGTCCCACACACAGCTAGAAGCCCAAATATTTTTTCAGAGGTAGATGCAGATAAAAATTATTTTTAATTTGCAACCTGATGGAGGTCAGTATAGATGGACTAATAGAGAAAGTCCCACACACTGCTAGAAGACCAAATATTTTTTCAGAGCTAGATGCAGACAAAAAATTATTTTCAGTTTGCAACCTGATGGAGGTCAGTATAGATGGACTAATAGAACAAGTCCCACACACAGCTAGAAGCCCAAATATTTTTTCAGAGGTAGATGCAGAAAAAAATTATATTCAGTTTGCAACCTGATGGAGGTCTGTATAGATGGATTAATCGAACAAGTCCCACACACAGCTAGAAGCCCAATATTTTTTCAGAGGTAGATGCAGAAAAAAAATATATTCAGTTTGCAACCTGATGGAGGTCAGTATATATGGACTAATAGAGAAAGTCCCACACACTGCTAGAAGGCCAAATATTTTTTCAGAGCTAGATGCAGACAAAAAATTATTTTTAATTTGCAACCTGATGAAGGTCAGTATAGATGGACTAATAGAGAAAGTCCCACACACTGCTAGAAGGCCAAATATTTTTTCAGAGCTGGATGCAGATAAAAATTATTTTTAATTTGCAACCTTATGGAGGTCAGTATAGATGGACTAATAGAGAAAGTCCCACACACTGCTAGAAGGCCAAATATTTTTTCAGAGCTAGATGCAGAAAAAAATTATATTCAGTTTGCAACCTGATGGAGGTCAGTATAGATGGACTAATAGAACAAGTCCCACACACAGCTAGAAGCCCAAATATTTTTTCAGAGGTAGATGCAGATAAAAATTATTTTTAATTTGCAACCTGATGGAGGTCAGCAATAGATGGACTAATAGAGAAAGTCCCACACACTGCTAGAAGGCCAAATATTTTTTCTGAGCTAGATGCATACAAAAAATTATTTTCAGTTTGCAACCTGATGGAGGTCGGTATAGATGGACTAATAGAACAAGTCCCACACACAGCTAGAAGCCCAAATATTTTTTCAGAGGTAGATGCAGAAAAAAATTATATTCAGTTTGCAACCTGATGGAGGTCTGTATAGATGGATTAATAGAACAAGTCCCACACACAGCTAGAAGCCCAATATTTTTTCAGAGGTAGATGAAGAAAAAAAATATATTCAGTTTGCAACCTGATGGAGGTCAGTATAGATGGACTAATAGAGAATGTCCCACACACTGCTAGAAGGCCAAATATTTTTTCAGAGCTAGATGCAGACAAAAAATTATTTTTAATTTGCAACCTGATGGAGGTCAGTATAGATGGACTAATAGAGAAAGTCCCACACACTGCTAGAAGGCCAAATATTTTTTCAGAGCTGGATGCAGATAAAAATTATTTTTAATTTGCAACCTTATGGAGGTCAGTATAGATGGACTAATAGAGAAAGTCCCACACGCTGCTAGAAGGCCAAATATTTTTTCAGAGCTAGATGCAGAAAAAAATTATATTCAGTTTGCAACCTGATGGAGGTCAGTATAGATGGACTAATAGAACAAGTCCCACACACAGCTAGAAGCCCAAATATTTTTTCAGAGGTAGATGCAGATAAAAATTATTTTTAATTTGCAACCTGATGGAGGTCAGTATAGATGGACTTATAGAGAAAGTCCCACACACTGCTAGAAGGCCAAATATTTTTTCATAGCTATATGCATACAAAAAATTATTTTCAGTTTGCAACCTGATGGAGGTCAGTATAGATGGACAAATAGAACAAGTCCCACACACAGCTAGAAGCCCAAATATTTTTTCAGAGGTAGATGCAGAAAAAAATTATATTCAGTTTGCAACCTGATGGAGGTCAGTATAGATGGACTAATAGAGAAAGTCCCACACACTGCTAGAAGGCCAAATATTTTTTCAGAGCTGGATGCAGATAAAAATTATTTTTAATTTGCAACCTGATGGAGGTCAGTATAGATGGACTAATAGAGAAAGTCCCACACACTGCTAGAAGGCCAAATATTTTTTCAGAGCTAGATGCAGACAAAAAATTATTTTCAGTTTGCAACCTGATGGAGGTCAGTATAGATGGACTAATAGAACAAGTCCCACACACTGCTAGAAGCCCAAATATTTTTTCAGAGCTGGATGCAGATAAAAATTATTTTTAATTTGCAACCTGATGGAGGTCAGTATAGATGGACTAATAGAGAAAGTCCCACACACTGCTAGAAGGCCAAATATTTTTTCAGAGCTAGATGCAGAAAAAAATTATATTCAGTTTGCAACCTGATGGAGGTCAGTATAGATGGACTAATAGAACAAGTCCCACACACAGCTAGAAGCCCAAATATTTTTTCAGAGGTAGATGCAGATAAAAATTATTTTTAATTTGCAACCTGATGGAGGTCAGTATAGATGGACTAATAGAGAAAGTCCCACACACTGCTAGAAGGCCAAATATTTTTTCAGAGCTAGATGCAGACAAAAAATTATTTTCAGTTTGCAACCTGATGGAGGTCAGTATAGATGGACTAATAGAACAAGTCCCACACACAGCTAGAAGCCCAAATATTTTTTCAGATTTAGATGCAGAAAAAAATTATATTCAGTTTGCAACCTGATGGAGGTCTGTATAGATGGATTAATAGAACAAGTCCCACACACAGCTAGAAGCCCAATATTTTTTCAGAGGTAGATGCAGAAAAAAAATATATTCAGTTTGCAACCTGATGGAGGTCAGTATAGATGGACTAATAGAACAAGTCCCACAGACTGCTAGAAGCCCAAATATTTTTTCAGAGGTAGATGCAGAAAAAAATTATATTCATTTTGCAACCTGATGGAGGTCTGTATAGATGGATTAATAGAACAAGTCCCACACACAGCTAGAAGCCCAATATTTTTTCAGAGGTAGATGCAGAAAAAAATATATTCAGTTTGCAACCTGATGGAGGTCAGTATAGATGGACTAATAGAGAAAGTCCCACACACTGCTAAAAGGCCAAATATTTTTTCAGAGCTAGATGCACAAAAAAATTATATTCAGTTTGCAACCTGATGGAGGTCAGTATAGATGGACTAATAGAACAAGTCCCACACACTGCTAGAAGCCCAAATATTTTTTCAGAGCTAGATGCAGAAAAAAATTATATTCAATTTGCAACCTGATGGAGGTCAGTATAGATGGACTAATAGAATGATGCTATGCCCAAAAGATTTTACTTCACTAGGTGCAGTAAAAAAATTTGTATTCTATACACAGGTGGTATATCTTGCAACACAGATAGGCTACTCCACTGACTAACACACTCTGCAATAGGCCAAAAAGGATTAGCTTTGCTAGATTCAGCCAAATGCTGTGAAAAAAACTTGCACAGCACTGGCACAGACCTGCCTGGCAAAAACTGATAGGAACTGATGTAACCTAGTCCTGAAAAGGACTGCAATTACAATTAGTCTCCCACAATCTATCTATTTAAGAGCACAGACCTGCCTGATAAAAGTCGTAGGAAATGCTGTAACCTAGTCCTTAAAAGGACTGCAATCACAACTATTCCCTACTCCCAAGTTATCTGTAGATTTGTGCGAAAATTGGCTTGAAATTAACAAGGTATAGCGCACACAGCAACAGCGGTGCCGTCTAACATGCAGCTGCAGCAGTGAGAAAATGGTGGCGACGGGGAAAATGGCTTGGTCTTATAGGGCAAGGACATGTGACATACACTGCCAATGACACATGCCCTTGCTTGTGTGAAAAAAGCACTTCGCTCCGTGTGTGCGCTGCTGATAGGCTGACAGATTGCACCTCCCCACTGTAAATGCGGGAAAGAGAAAAAAAAATGGAGATCATCATTATTCCTGCAGAGATCCATCCCCTGACCCTCCCCCCACCCCGCTGTACACTCAAACTGCGTATTAACATTAATTTTCATCATTACTGAGAAAAAATCCAGTTATGATTTTGGTGCACGAACAGTTATCGAACATAACCTCGAACAGCCGAATTTTTCTCAAATCGTTCGTCTTCGCCGAACGGCTCGAACACCGCCCAAAACAGCTCGAATTTGAGATTGGCGAACAGTTCGAGTAGAACAACGCTCATCTCTAGTCCTTACCCAGGAGTTGTCTTCGGGACCGAAACCCTTTCAGGAGACGAGATACTGTAATCTCCCTCTATGCCATCTAGAATTCAAGATACGAGAAATTTCGCATTCGCCGTCTTCCACCACAGGAGGAACTGTGACAGTGGCGTCCCTATCAGATACATCAGCCTTTTTCAACAAGGAAACATGAAACACAGGATTAATCTTCCAGGAAGTAGGGACATCCAACCTAACAGCAGACGGGTTAACAACCTGAAGCACATTAAATGGACCCACAAACTTAGGACCCAGTTTTTCAGAGGGAATCCTCAACCGCAGGTTCTTCGAGGACAACCAAACCATGTCACCCACAGTAAACAAAACCTCTGACTTCTTGTTAGCCTCTTGAAGGTTGCAACGTACAATAGTCCAAACTCTCTCCAAATCACCGGAAAAATTCTCCTCCTCCGGCACCGCTGACCCCAATTTGGAGAACAAACCAAAAGACGGATGTCTCCCAGTACAACAAAACAAAGGAGAACACCCAGCAGAGGAGGATGTATGATTGTTAAGAGCAAATTCTGCGAGAGGTAGAAACTCAGACCAAACCTCTTGATTGTCCGCCACAAAACAACGCAAAAACTGTTCAACATCCAGATTCTTTCTTTCAGTCTGTTCATTAGACACAGGATGATAACCAGACGAAAATGACAAATGGACTCCCAACCTGTCACAAAAAGCACGCCAAAAGCAAGCCACAAACTGAGGTTCTCTATCAGAAACAATATCTGTGGGAACGCCATGGAGCTTGACAATCTCCTTAACAAATGCCTTAGCAAGTGTCTTGGCGCAGGGCAACTTAATGAATGGAACCAAATGACACATCTTACTAAAACGGACCACGACCACCCAGATGACAGTAAAACCCTCGGACACCGGAAGATCAGTAATAAAATCCATTGTGAGATGCGTCCAAGGTGCACTAGGAACCTCCAGAGGGCAAAGCAACCCCACAGAAGGAGTATGTGAAGTCTTTGACCTAGCACACACAGTACACTGACGCACCCACTTGATGACCTCCCTCTGCCATCCCGACCACCAATAACTGCGACTGATAAGTCTCTTAGTCTCCGAAATTCCTGGATGACCTGCCAACCGAGACTCATGACACTCCACAAACAAATCTCTCCTAAAGGCTCTAGGCACGAACAACCTCCCATGGGGAGTGTTAGATGGAGCATCATCTTGAGCTTTCAGAATCCCATTCTCCAAAATGGAATCCAATGCCGCCACCACAACTCCTTTCTGTAAAATGCTCTCCTCCTCCTCGGCGCAGACCGTAGGAGAGAAGCTGCGAGATAAAGCATCGGCTTTAACATACTTAGTACCAGGGATATAGGTAACAGAAAAATGAAGCTGAGAAAAAAAAAATGCCCACCTAGCTTGACGGGCATTCAAGCGCTTGGCAGCATCCAGATAGATCAAATTCTTATGATCTGTAAAAATCTGAATAGGAAATCTAGCGCCTTCCAAAAAATGATGCCAATGTTCAAACGCGAGTTTAACAGCCAGCAACTTCCGATTTCCAACATCATAATTCAGTTTTGTTTCCAAAAATTTTTTCGAAAAGAAGGCACAAGGATGTACTCCACTCTTGTTCTCTTGAGACAAAACTGCTCCGACCCCAACCGATGAAGCATCGACCTCGACCAAGGCTCATCAGGCTGCCTCATAAGGATAGGGGCAGAACTGAACCTCTCTTTGAGATACTCAAATGCTTCAATGGCCTCAGTAGTCCACTGGGCCATATTAGCACCTTTCCTGGTGAGATCGGTTAGAGGTTTAACGATTACAGAAAAATTCTTAATGAATTTCCTGTAATAATTGGCAAAACCCAAAAATCTCTGTATAGATTTCAAACCAATAGGCCTAGGCCATTCTTGCACAGCCTGAACCTTCACAGGGTCCATCTCAAATCCCACGCTGGAGACAATGTAGCCCAAAAAACTAATTTTCTGCATAGCGAACTCCCATTTCTCCAGCTTAGCAAAAAGTGAATTATCACTCAATAACTGCAAAATTTCACGTACACTCTGCCAATGGGACTCTAGATATGGTGAATAAATCAAAATGTCATCCAAATACACAACCACATTCTTACCAATCAAAGGTCTCAGGATGTCATTAATAAGGTTCTGAAAAAATGCAGGTGCATTGGTAAGACCAAAAGGCATCACCAGATTCTCAAAATGACCTACCGGAGTGTTAAAAGCAGTTTTCCATTCATCACCCTCCTTCACTAGGAACAAATTGTATGCCCTCCGGAGATCAATTTTAGAGAACCACTTGGCCCCCACTAACTGGTTAAACAAGTCAGGAGTTAATGGCAATGGGTAGAAATTGCATACGGTAATCTAATTAATGTCACGATAATCCAGACATGGACGTAAACCCCCGTCCTTTTTTTTAACAAAGAAAAATCCAACTGCCACAGGCGACTTAGAAGGTCGAATGTGACCAGCAGCCAGGCTAGTCTGTATGTATTCCTCCAAGGCCTTTCTTTCAGGGATAGTCAGATTAAACAAGCGACTCTTGGGAAGAGTAGCTCCCGGAACAAACTCAATGGCGCAATCATAATCCCTATGAGGAGGTAAAACTTGCGACTCCTCCTCCGAAAAAAAACTCCGAAAATCCTGAATAGGCACAGGTAATTCCCCTTTTTCCACAGCCGCAATGCGACCATTACAACATTTATCATAGCACTTCGGACTCCAAGACTTAATCACATTAGTAGACCAGACCAGTAAAGGATTGTGCAGTTTTAACCAAGGCAATCCTAGAACAACCGGAGAGAGCAAATTATCTAAAGCAACCAAGTCCAAAATTTCTTTGTGAACTCCATTGATGGTGAGGGGAAATGCAGCAACCTTGTGAGTAATACATTTCAAGGGAGTGTTATCAATTGCAATCACAGAAATAGGAGATGACAAAGGTTTGGATTTCAATTTAAGGTTTTCCAAAAACACTTTATCAATCACATTAAGTGTTGAACCACAATCCACAAATACCTGAAATTCAATCAAGTCTCCCTGCAAAGTAGTACTCCCAGAAAGAAATACTCCTGCAGAGCGTAAACAAGCTATACGGGCGTAACTGACCTTTTTTTTTTCTTTACTTAAATGAAGCTCACAATACTTAATCAAATGGTCAGCTTTACCACAATAAAGACACAATCCCTCGGCGAACCTCCAGTCTCTTTCCTGAGAGCGGAGAGACATCGCCTCAACCTCCATCGGTTCTCCGCCGTCTGAGCAGATTTTCTGGGGACTAGGAACTGACATTACAGGAGTCTTTACCTCATTCAGCCTGCACCTCTGCCTCCTGTCCACACAAACAGCTAATTGCATGGCATCCTGCAGAGTCTCAGGTGCAGGGAATGCAATTAGCAGATCCTTAACCCTTTTACTCAGACCAGCAAGAAATAAACATTTCAGCACAGGATCATTCCATTTAACTTCTGAGGCCCATCTTCTAAAGTGTGTGCAATAATTTTCAACATCACCTGACCCCTGATTCAAACGCCTGAGTTCTGCCTCAGCAGATGAGATTCGATCAGGATCGTCATATAATAGCCCCATAGCAGAAAAAAATTCTTCAACAGGCCTTAAACACGGATCGTTAGGTTGGAGAGAAAAGGCCCACCCCTGTGGTTCATTGCGCAAAAGTGACATAATAAAACCAATGCACTGTGATTCATTCCCAGAGGACCTTGGTCTCAAACGAAAATATAACAAACAAGCATTTTTAAAGGAAAAAAAATCTTGCTGTTTACCATAAAAAATATCAGGCAGTCCTACTTTGGGTTCGACAAAATGCACTCCAGAACAGCTACTCACGTGTTTCTGAAGCTCGGCCACCTCCAGAGACAATCCCTGCAGGCATTGAGCCAAATCCTGGACGGAAACTATACTGATCCTCAAACTTCTTTCCTTTTAGTTTTTTGGGCTGGACTTACTGGTATGATCTGCAACATGAACTAAGGAAAGATAGGGGAAAGCTGTCCCTACAGTAAGACTAAGCTGAATCCCTATGATGTAGCCGGCTGCCTGTTCCTAGCGAACAGACTGACAAAAAGGTACTAGAGGTCCCAGAAGGACCAAGCGAACTGACAGAGAAAGGCACAGAAGCACTTGGCTAGAGAAACAGTCAAACACTGAAGTCCAGCACAGCCAAAAGGGCGGAGATTGAATATAAAGGCAGATGGTCACGTGACCGCAAAACACAAGATGGAAAAAACAAGCAGGAGGGTTCTAACAGCTGGAATGGATACCAGGAAATAGGCCAGTACACCAGGAGACGTGGAGGAGACTGTAGGAGGGCAACAACCCAGCAGCAGGACTGCTACCTCCGCCTCTGTGCAAGGAGGAACAGGAGGAGTACTGCCAGAGCCCTGCAAAAGGATCTCCAGCAGGCCACAAATGTGCATGTGTCTGCACAAATGGTTAGAAACCGACTCCATGAGGGTGGTATGAGGGCTCGACGTCCACAGATGGGGGTGGTGCTCACAGCCCAACACCGTGCAGGACGCTTGGCATTTGCCACAGAATACCAGGATTGGCAAAGTAGCCACTGGCGCCCTGTGCTCTTCACAGATGAAAGCAGGTTCACACTGAGCACATGTGACAGACGTGACAGAGTCTGGAGACGCCGTGGAGAGTCATCTGCTGCCTGCAACATCCTTCAGCATAACCGGTTTGGCAGTGGGTCAGTAATGGTGTGGGGTGGCATTTCTTTGGAGGGCCACACAGCCCTTCATGTGCTCGCCAGAGGTAGCCTGACTGCCATTAGGTACCGAGATGAGGTCCTCAGACCCCTTGTGAGACCATATGCTGGTGCGGTTGGCCCTGGGTTCCTCTTAATGCTGGACAATGCCAGACTTCATGTGGCTGGAGTGTGTCAGCAGGTCCTGCAAGATGAAGGCATTGAAGCTATGGACTGGCCCACCCGTTCCCCAGACCTGAATCCGATTGAGCACATCTGGGACATTATGTCTCTCGCCATACACCAACGTCACGTTGCACCACAAACTGTCCAGGAGTTGGCGGATGCTTTAGTCCAGGTCTGGGAGGAGATCCCACATTAGACCATCCGCAACCTCATCAGGTTCATGCCCAGGCATTGTAGGGAGGTCATACAGGCACGTGGAGGCCACACTCAATACTGAGCCTCATTTTGACTTGTTTTAAGGACATTACATCAAGGTTGGATCAGCCTGTAGTGTGTTTTTCCACTTTAATTTTGGGGGTGACTCCAGATACAGGCCTCCATTGGTTAATAAATTTGATTTCCATTGATGATTTTTGTGTGATTTTGTTGTCAGCACATTCAACTTTGTACAGAACAAAGTATTCAATGAGAATATTTCATTCATTCAGATCTAGGATGTGTTATTTGGGTGTTCCCTTTATTTTTTTGAGCAGTGTATATATATTTGTCTTGGGACTTGGGATAATTCATTCTGGTGATACCTGTTTTAACATTTCTCTCTTAAAAAGTCTTTTACTGAGATATATTATGCAGATGTTTCATAAATTTGAATTTTTTATACAAGTATTTTTTTCATTTTCCTTTATATGTTACTTGGCGAGATAGGAAATACATCTTCCTAATTTATAGTTAGAATAATTTATGGCTTTTGTATTTGTAGGCAACTAATTGCTTGATTTTTTTTATATTGCGACGTTACCACTTGCCTTTCTAAAGGTTAAGGGTGATCTCTTGCCTGTATACACCTGATGAAGGGGAAGGACCATAGTTTAAACACATAGTTCGATAAAAATTTTCATTCCACCTGGATCTGCCTTGTCCCCTCCCGGTACTGTCTGGATGATACCACTTTTTCCTCTCTTTTCCCTATATGATCTAGCTCTGTGCATCCAGCATTGTGTGCCTGCGGTCATTGCAGCAGCAGCCCAGTATGGATCCAGTGTTGTGCATGGCTTAGAACAACCACCTTTAGGTGAGCACTGCATACAGTGGGTACAGAAAGTATTCAGACCCCTTTAAATTTTTCACTCTTTGCTTCATTGCAGCCATTTGGTAAATCCTAAAAAGTTCATTTTTTTTCATTAAAGTACACGCTGCACCCCATCTTGACTGAAAAAAAAAATGTAGAATTTTTTTGCAAATTTATTAAAAAAGAAAAACTGAAATATCACATGGTCATAAGTATTCCGGCCCTTTGCTCAGTATTGAGTAGAAGCACCCTTTTGAGCTAGTACAGCCATTCTTCCTTGCAGATCCTCTCCAGTTCCATCAGGTTGGATGGTGAACGTTGGTGGATAGCCATTTTCAGGTCTCTCCTGAGATGCTCAATTGGGTTTAGGTCAGGGCTCTGGCTGGGCCAGTCAAGAATGGTCACAGAGTTGTTCCGAAGCCACTCCTGTTATTTTAGCTGTGTGCTTAGGGTCATTGTCTTGTTGGAAGGTGAACCTTCGGCCAGGACTGAGGACCAGAGCACTCTGGAAGAGGTTTTCATCCAGGATATCTCTGTACTTGGCCGCATTCATGTTTCCTTCAATTGCAACCAATCTTCCTGTCCCTGCAGCTGAAAAACACCCCCATAGCATGATGCTGCCACCACCATGTTTCCCTGTTTGGATTGTATTGGGCAGGTGATGAGCAGTGCTTGGTTTTCTCCACACATACCACTTAGAATTATCACCTAAAAAGTTCTATCTTCGTCTCATCAGACCAGAGAATCTTATTTCTCATAGTCTGTGAGTCCTTCATGTGTTTTTGAGCAAACTCTATGGGGTCTTTCATATGTCTTGCACTGAGGAGAGGCTTCCGTTGGGCCACTCTGCCATAAAGGCCCAACTGGTGGAGGGCTGCAGTGATAGTCGACTTTGTGGGACTTTCTCCCATCTCCCTACTGCATCTCTGGAGCTCAGCCACAGTGATCTTGGGGTTCTTTTTTACTTCTCTCACCAAGACTCTTTGCCCACGATTGCTCAGTTTGGCTGGGCGGCCAGGTCTAGGAAGACTTCTGGTGATCCCAAACTTCTTCCACTTAAGGATCATGGAGGCTACTGTGTTCTTTGGAACCTTGAGTAATGCAGAAATTCTTTTGTAACCTTTTGTGCCTTGCCACAATTCTGTCTCAGAGCTCCTTGGGCAGTTCCTTTGAGCTCATGATTCTCATTTGGTCTGTCATGCACTGTGAGCTGTGAGGTCTGATATAGACAGGTGTGTGCCTTTCCTAATCAAGTCCTATCAGTTTAATTAAACACAGCTGGACTCCAATGAAGCAGTAAAACCATCTCAAGGAGGATCACAAGTAAATGAACAGCATGTGACTTAAATCTGAGTGTCTGAGCAAAGGGTCTGAATACTTATGACCATGTGATATTTCAGTTTTTCTTTTTTAATAAATTTGCAAAAATTTCTACATTTCTGTTTTTTTTTCAGTCAAGATGGGGTGCAGAGTGTACTTTAATGATAAAAAAAATTAACATTTTAGAAATACCAAATGGCTGCAATGAAACAGAGTGAAAAATTTAAATGTGTCTGAATACTTTCCGTACCCACTGTATACTTTTCCAACCCACCTTTAATGTACTGAAACACACTTGAAGAGCTTTTCTTTGACCTTTCCCAAGAAGAAAAACGTACATTGTTGATTCCACACAGTTTTGCAGTTTGAAAGCCTGGAGAGAAAAGTCACAAGGTGGAAGACTTGCTGCTGTGCATCAAGAGGCAACTCATCCACTGGTTTGCTCCCTTTGAAATGCAACTTGGAATTACCATAACATTATCCAGAATATTCTGGCTGCCATATGGTCAGACAAAATTACCCATGTTCCATGCATGGCTCACATCCTCAATTTAACAGTTTCAAATTTCATTCACAAGTAGAGATGAGCGTTGTTCTACTCGAACTGTTCGCCAATCTCAAATTCGAGCTGTTTTGGGCGGTGTTCGAGCCGATCGGCGAACACGAACAATTTGAGAAAAATTCGGCTGTTCGAGGTTATGTTCGATAACTGTTCGTGCACCAAAATCATAACTGGATTTTTTCTCAGTAATGATGAAAATTAATGTTAATACGCAGTTTGAGTGTACAGCGGGGCGGGGGGAGGGGCAGGGGATGGATCTCTGCAGGAACAATGAAGATCTCCATTTTTTTTCTCTTTCCCGCATTTGCAGTGGGGAGGTGCAATCTGTCAGCCTATCAGCAGCGCACACACGGAGCGAAGTGCTTTTTTTCACACAAGCAAGGGCATGTGTGATTGGCAGTGTATGTCACATGTCCTTGCCCTATAAGACCAAGCCATTTTCCCCGTCGCCACCATTTTCTCACTGCTGCAGCTGCGTGTTAGACGGCACCGCTGTTGCTGTGTGCGCTATACCTTGTTAATTTCAAGCCAATTTTCGCACAAATATACAGATAGCTTGGGAGTAGGGAATAGTTGTGATTGCAGTCCTTTTAAGGACTAGGTTACAGCATTTCCTACGACTTTTATCAGGCAGGTCTGTGCTCTTAAATAGATAGATTGTGGGAGTAAAGACTAATTGTAATTGGAGTCCTTTCCAGGACTAGGTTACATCAGTTCCTATCAGTTTTTGCCAGGCAGGTCTGTGCCAGTGCTGTGCAAGTTTTTTTCACAGCATTTGGCTGAATCTAGCAAAGCTAATCCTTTTTGGCCTATTGCAGAGTGTGTTAGTCAGTGGAGTAGCCTATCTGTGTTGCAAGATATACCACCTGTGTATAGAATACCAATTTTTTTACTGCACCTAGTGAAGTAAAATCTTTTGGGCATAGCATCATTCTATTAGTCCATCTATACTGACCTCCATCAGGTTGCAAACTGAATATAATTTTTTTCTGCATCTAGCTCTGAAAAAATATTTGGGCTTCTAGCAGTGTGTGGGACTTGGTCTATTAGTCCATCTATACTGACCTCCATCAGGTTGCAAATTAAAAATAATTTTTTTCTTCATTTAGCTCTGAAAAAATATTTGGGCTTCTAGCAGTGTGTGGGACTTGTTCTATTAGTCCTTCTATACTGACCTCCAGCAGGTTGCAAATTGAATATAATTTTTTTCTGCATCTAGCTCTGAAAAAATATTTGGGCTTCTAGCGGTGTGTGGGACTTGGTCTATTAGTCCATCTATACTGACCTCCATCAGGTTGCAAATTAAAAATAATTTTTTTCTGCATCTAGCTCTGAAAAAATATTTGGGCTTCTAGCAGTGTGTGGGACTTGGTCTATTAGTCCATCTATACTGACCTCCATCAGGTTGCAAATTAAAAATAATTTTTTTCTTCATTTATCTCTGAAAAAATATTTGGGCTTCTAGCAGCGTGTGGGACTTGTTCTATTAGTCCATCTATACTGACCTCCATCAGGTTGCAAATTAAAAATAATTTTTTTCTGCATCTAGCTCTGAAAAAATATTTGGGCTTCTAGCAGTGTGTGGGACTTGGTCTATTAGTCCATCTATACTGACCTCCATCAGGTTGCAAATTAAAAATAATTTTTTTCTGCATCTAGCTCTGAAAAAATATTTGGGCTTCTAGCAGTGTGTGGGACTTGGTCTATTAGTCCATCTATACTGACCTCCATCAGGTTGCAAATTGAATAAAAAAATTTTCTGCATCTAGCTCTGAAAAAATATTTGGGCTTCTAGCGGTGTGTGGGACTTGGTCTATTAGTCCATCTATACTGACCTCCATCAGGTTGCAAATTAAAAATAATTTTTTTCTGCATCTAGCTCTGAAAAAATATTTGGGCTTCTAGCAGTGTGTGGGACTTGGTCTATTAGTCCATCTATACTGACCTCCATCAGGTTGCAAATTAAAAATAATTTTTTTCTTCATTTAGCTCTGAAAAAATATTTGGGCTTCTAGCAGTGTGTGGGACTTGTTCTATTAGTCCTTCTATACTGACCTCCAGCAGGTTGCAAATTGAATTTAATTTTTTTCTGCATCTAGCTCTGAAAAAATATTTGGGCTTCTAGCGGTGTGTGGGACTTGGTCTATTAGTCCATCTATACTGACCTCCATCAGGTTGCAAATTAAAAATAATTTTTTTCTGCATCTAGCTCTGAAAAAATATTTGGGCTTCTAGCAGTGTGTGGGACTTGGTCTATTAGTCCATCTATACTGACCTCCATCAGGTTGCAAATTAAAAATAATTTTTTTCTTCATTTATCTCTGAAAAAATATTTGGGCTTCTAGCAGCGTGTGGGACTTGTTCTATTAGTCCATCTATACTGACCTCCATCAGGTTGCAAATTAAAAATAATTTTTTTCTGCATCTAGCTCTGAAAAAATATTTGGGCTTCTAGCAGTGTGTGGGACTTGGTCTATTAGTCCATCTATACTGACCTCCATCAGGTTGCAAATTAAAAATAATTTTTTTCTTCATTTATCTCTGAAAAAATATTTGGGCTTCTAGCAGCGTGTGGGACTTGTTCTATTAGTCCATCTATACTGACCTCCATCAGGTTGCAAATTAAAAATAATTTTTTTCTGCATCTAGCTCTGAAAAAATATTTGGGCTTCTAGCAGTGTGTGGGACTTGGTCTATTAGTCCATCTATACTGACCTCCATCAGGTTGCAAATTAAAAATAATTTTTTTCTGCATCTAGCTCTGAAAAAATTTTTGGGCTTCTAGCAGTGTGTGGGACTTGGTCTATTAGTCCATCTATACTGACCTCCATCAGGTTGCAAATTAAAAATAATTTTTTTCTGCATCTAGCTGTGAAAAAATATTTGGGCTTCTAGCAGTGTGTGGGACTTGGTCTATTAGTCCATCTATACTGACCTCCATCAGGTTGCAAATTGAATAAAAAAATTTTCTGCATCTAGCTCTGAAAAAATATTTGGGCTTCTAGCGGTGTGTGGGACTTGGTCTATTAGTCCATCTATACTGACCTCCATCAGGTTGCAAATTAAAAATAATTTTTTTCTGCATCTAACCCAGCCAATAGTTTTGGCCTAATACCACAGTTTGGCCACTCAGCTCTGCTCGGTTACCATCCATTGTTTTTTTGTGCAAACAACTCCAGAGTTGTGAATTAGTTAACCACCAAAATGAGTGGAAAAAGGCCTGCTGCTGGTGGAAAGGGGAATAGGCGTGTTGGAAAGGGGAAAAATGTTGTGTCCGTGGGGTAGGTGCAGAAGAAAGACCATCTTCCAGCCAAACTAAAATGTCTACTTCTTTTAGCGGACAATGTGATAAGATCCCTTTCTTACGGCCACGCCAATCGCTACAAATTCCAGATGAGGCACAAAAACAGCAGGTGCTTCAACGGATATCAAGTGCTCCTTTAAGTAGGCTCTCCTCCACATCAACTTCAACATCACAAATACTCCAGTCCTCAAAGGTGTCACCCAAATCGCACTTGCTTCCTCACAGCTCCCAAATCTCCAGCTGCCCGTCTGAGTATGAGGTAGAACAGATGGTTGAGTCTGCAGAGTTGTTTACTCATACTATAGCCTGGGAATCAGAGGTCGACTCCAGCGCTTCTGTGAATCCAGACGAGGAAATGATCTGCACTGATGCCCAGAATCTTTATGAGTCGGATCCAGGACCAGACGCAGAAGGTTCTGACCATAATGTAGACCCTCATTCCCAAACTGTAACTCCTGTTGGTGGAGACAATGAGGAAGACGATGATAAGACTCAAATACCTGATTGGAGCGACAACTTTAGTTTTTTGTCAGGGCAGGAACAGGTTGGCTCTGAGGACGACGGGTGTGATAACGCACAGGGTGATGATGATGAGGTCGGAGATCCCACTTACTGTCAACCCACAGTCAGCCAAGAGATGAGGTCAGCAGAGGAGGTGGAGGAAGATGCTAGTGACGACGAGGTCAGGTTGCGCCTTCCTGGACAGAGACGTAGTACTGGAAGCACGTCAACAACTGCATCCTCAAACACAACTCTGCCTCTCACCACAAGTCGTGGTGGCTCTTCAGGTCGCATGGGTGCTAAGCCTTGCATAGCCTGGGCATTTTTTCAGATCGATAAAGATGACCCAACTCGTGTTATCTGTAACATTTGTCAGCAAAAGCTAAGTAGAGGCCAAAAAATACATAGTTTGAGTACTTCATGCATGAATCGGCATATGGACATGAAGCATAAGTTGCAGTGGGAAGCTCAGTGTGCTACAATGCGGTCTAGCCGGCCGGGCCAACCACCGTCTGCCATATCTTGTGCATCCGCGGCCTCTTCATCCTCTGTGACTGGGGGGACAGCAGTCACACCTGTTTTGGGGCGCAGACCTGCCACCTCTTTACCCGCAACAGCCAGCGTGATTGGCAGGTCATCATTTTCTTTGGAGGTGGTAACACCAGCTGGTCTTGAGCGCTGTCCGACATCGATAGCACCACCTTTGGATCAAGGCAACCTAACATGTCCACCTGCATCTTCCTCACAGACCGTCAGTTTGCCGGGGACACCCTTATCAACCCCGTCTAAGCACCATAGCCAGCCCTCGGTCCCTCAGATGTGGACAAGTTAAAGACCATTTCCTCCTAGCCATGAGAAAGCTAAGAGGTTGAATTTCACCATCTGCAAGCTCTTGGCTACAGAAATGCTGCCTTTCCGCCTGGTGGACACAGAGGATTTTCGAGACCTTATGTCCGTCGCAGTGCCCCAGTACCAGATGCCCAGTCGGCACTACTTCTCAAAGAAAGGTGTGCCTGCGCTCCACCAGCATGTCGCACACAACATCACCGCTTCTTTGAGAAACTCTGTGTGTGACAGGGTGCATTTCACCACAGACACTTGGACGAGTAGGCATGGACAGGGGCGTTACATGTCGCTGACTGGGCACTGGGTAACTATGGTGACAGCAGGACAAGGGGCTGCTGTCCAAGTCTTGCCGTCCCCACGAGTTGTGCGTCAATCCTCTTTATGTCATTTTTCCTCCACTGCTTCTGCCTCCTCAACCTCCTCTCGGTCTTCCACCTGCACCCAAAGCCTGTCTGGTCATGCCACAAGCTTTCTAACTGCGCAGAAGGGATCCTGCACACCTCCTTACTATGCTGGCAGTAGGGCTCAACGTCATCAGGCGGTTTTTACATTGAAATGTCTGGGAAATGTGAGTCACACAGCTGAGGAGTTGTGGTCAGCTCTGGAGAACCAATTTCATGAATGGTTGTCTCCACTGGACCTGAAACCAGGGAAGGCCGTGTGCGACAATGCTGCAAACCTGGGTGCGGCCCTTCGCCGGGGCAATGTCACACACGTGCCTTGTATGGCTCACGTGTTGAACCTGGTTGTCCAGCAATTTTTAGCCCACTATCCCAGACTAGATGGCCTTCTGCAGAGGGCACGGTCGCTGTGTGCTCACTTCCGCCGTTCGCATCCCGCAGCTCAGCGACTTACATCTCTACAGAAGTCGTTGGGCCTGCCACTTCACCGGCTAAAATGCGATGTGCCTACCCGGTGGAATTCAACTCTGCACATGTTGCAGCGACTGTGGCAGCACCGACAAGCCCTGGTGCAATACGTTCTGACGTATAGCCTGGGCCAACGAGATTCAGAGGTGGGGCAAATCACGCTGGAGGAGTGGTCTCAGATCAGGGACCTATGCACCCTTCTGCACAGTTTTGAAATGGCGACGAAGATGTTTAGTGCTGACGATGCCATTATCAGCATGACTATTCCGGTGATTTACATGCTGGAGCACATGTTAAACAGAATTCGGAGTCAGGTGGTGGCACAAGAGGAGGTGGAGGAAGTAGAGGAGGAGGAGTTGTATGCGGAAGGGCTAACATCTGCAAGGTCCAGACGGTCGGCAGCACCAAGGCGGCAGGCATGTGAGGGTGGGGGAGATGATTTTACCAGGGCGCATGGTAGCAGCCAAACTAGTGAGGAAGGTGCAGGAGCCCAGGAAGAAGTGGAGGACGAACTGATGGAAGACTCATCAGATGAGGGAGACCTTGATCACATTTCTGTTGTGCGAGGTTGGGGGGAGAGGACAGAGGAAGGAAGCATGATTGCTACCTCGCCACCAACACAACAGGGACTTGGTGCTCCTGGATGCGCAACACACATGAGTGCCTTCTTGCTGCACTACCTGCAACATGACCCTCGAATTGTGAGAATTAGAAATAATCCTGACTACTGGGTTGCCACACTGTTAGATCCCCGGTACAAAAGTAAATTTGCAGAAATTATTCCTGCCATAGAAAGGGATGCACGCATGCAGGAGTATCAGCAGAGACTGTTGCAGAATCTTACATGTGCTTTTCCACAAAATACCAGTGGTGCACGTAGTGAATCTCACAGTTCCAACTTGCCAACCGTGGGACCGTCAAGTGTTCAGCACTCAAACCGTAACAGAACCACAGTATCTGCTGGTAACATCAATTTTGCGGAATCATTTCACCACTTTTTTAGCCCATCCTTTGCAAGGCCACAGGAGACAAGAAGTCTGACACATAGTCAACGCCTAGAGACGATGGTACAGGAGTATCTCCAAGTAAACATTGAAGCCACGACTGTGTCACTGGACCCTTGCTCTTTTTGGGCTTCCAATCTGGATAAATGGCCGGAGCTAGCCACTTACGCCTTGGAGATCTTGTCATGCCCCGCAGCCAGCGTTCTGTCTGAACGTGTGTTCAGCGCTGCTGGTGGTGTGCTGACAGATAAGCGCACGCGGCTCTCCACTGATAATGTAGACAGACTCACGTTCATAAAGATGAACAAATCATGGATCCGAAACGACTTTTCTACCCCTGTGTCATCCTGGGGAGAGTAAAAGCTTGATGATTGGTTAAAATCACCCTACCAACCGTTTTAAGCTTTCAAATTACTAATCATGTTTATCTGTATCTTGACTGGAAAATAATTTGGGCTTTGTAGCAGTGTGCAGCACTGATCCTATTAGGCCATCTATAATAAGCTTCACCAGATTTAAAATTAAAAATAATTTTTAGCTGCATCTAGCCCGGAAAATAATTTTGGGGCTCCGAGATGCGCAAGACACATAAGTGCCTTCTTGCTGCACTACCTGCAGCATGACCCTCATATTGTCAGAATTCGAAGTAATCATGACTACTGGGTTGCCACACTCTTAGATCCCCCAAACTTTTCGATCAACCTTTTCATTTTAATAAAGACCAAAAAAATGGTCATTTTTGAAATTATAAGCATTAGCAGGTTGTTAGAAACTGAAATCAAACAGTTTTCAACTCAAAACTTTATTCTAGGTGATGTTACATTTTCACATAGGACCCCTTGTTCGAAAGGAGCTTCTGAACTCTCTCGTCCATTGAATTTGTCAGGTTTTGGATGGTTTCTGCTTCAATTGTTTTGCATGAGGACAGAATACCCTCCCAGAGCTGTTGCTTAGATGTGAACTGCCTCCCGCCATCATAGACACTCCTTTTAATGATGCTCCAAAGGTTCTGAATGGGGTAGAGGTCAGGGGAGCATGGGGGTCACACCATAAGTTTGTCCCCTTTTATGCCCATATCAGCCAGAGATGCAGATGTTTTATGTGCAGCATGAGATGGTGCATTATCATGCAGAAAAATGATCTTGCTGTGAAATACACGGTTCTTCTTCTTGAACCATGGCAGGAAGTGCTGTTTGAGAAAATCCACATACATTATGGAGTTCATCTTTAGCGCCTTCAGGGATCCTAAAGGGGCCGACAATCTCTCTCCCCATGATTCCAGCCCAAAACATTACTCCACCTCCTCCTTGTTGGCGCTGTAGCCGTGTTTGCGTGGGGTGTCCATCAACCAGCCATCCTCCACTCCATTCATCTGGACCATCGAGCGCTGCACGGCACTCATCCGTGAACAAAACAGTTTTGAAATCAGTCTTCATGTAATGTTTGGCCCACTGGAGCCGTTTCTGCTTGTGTGAAGTGGATAGAGGAGGTCGACAGGATGGCATATGCACAGCTGCAAACCTCTGAAGGACCCTGCATCTTGTTGTTCGGGGGACGTTGGAGGCACAAGCAGCTTCAAAATCTTGTCTGCTGCTATGACAAGGCTTTTTTGCCGCTGCTGTTTCAACCTGACGTAATTGCCTGTAGGAAAGAGTCCTCAATTTGCCCTTATCAGCACGCACACGTGTGTACTGTGAATCAGCTACATACTTCTTGATTGCCAAGACACTTCATCCTGATCATCGCACAATGTTGATTGTAGTCATGCCTTGACCTAAACACTCCACAATTTGTTGCTTCTCAGCAGCCGACACATCCTTTTTCTTTCCCATTTTGGCAGAAAATGTAGGCTGCTTAATAATGTGAGAGAGCCTTCTTAAGTAGTCTTGCCTTTCATTGGACACACCTGCCAAACTAATTAGCACAGGTGTCTGCAATTGCTTACAGTGATATAAAGAGCCCTGACACACATCACCATCAATGAGTTTAACTGACAAACAAACAAATTCTTCCCTTATCACTCCTAAACACTTTTTGCATAATAATTTGGAACGCGGTGTACATGTGCTTTTCCACAAAACACCAGTGGTTCACGTAGTGAATCTTACAGTTCTAACTTGCCAACCATGGTCTGTATGGAATTGTTCAATAAAGGGCCCAAAATTAAGATAACATAGATGGGAGAGGTCTCTATGAATAGGAATTCCTAAGTATTTGATACCCTGTGAGGGCCAGGCAAAGGGAAAGTTGGACTGGATGGAATCCTATATGGATTTAGGGAGGGAGACATCGAGGGCCTCAGACTTCGCTGCATTGATTTTAAAATTTTACCATGTAACAAAGTGATCTATTTCAGCCATAACAGCAGGGATGGATATATGTGATTGAGTGATATATACTAGGACATCATCAGCAAATAGAGAGCACTTGTACTCGGTGCCTCCCACCTCAATCCACCTAATATTGGGGTTATGGCGAATTGATGAGAGCAGGTGCTCCGTCACTAGGATGTATAAGAGAGGGGACAGAGGACATCCCTGCCTTGTCCCATTGGTGATTGTGAAAGGTGATGAAAATGTTCTGACGCACCCCCTGGGCCTTGGGACACCCGGAGCCGGACCCTTTTTGGTGGATGCTGGTGGTTGTAGTCTTCGTGGCGGCGATCCGGTTCCGTGGCTCAGGGCGGTCAAACCAGTGTCGGAACTATTTATGTGGTTTTGATGTTTAAATGTCTGACTACGCCACCCGTGGATTGCGGTCAGAGTGAACCGCCGCTACAGGGCAGACCGCTAAGGCTGGTGTTGTGGGTGCAGCAGAGCGTAGCATAACTCCCCACGGGAGGAGTATAGCCTCAGGGCAGTGTATGCAGAGGATGGGGGTGATGGTGCAGGGCAGCAGCAGTAACGACACGGAGTCAGTGATGCAGTTCAGGGCCTTTACTCACAGTTCTTATTATCCAGACCACGTCTGCAGGTAACGGCTGCCCACGTCGTACTGTGCTCACCAGGTGAGGGGCTCAGACAACTCCCAGATAACTTTGGAGCGCTTCACAGGACCCCCTTTGTGTGTCCTTTGTCTGGCCTTTCTTACCAACACTTCTGTCCGGCTGCCTCGGGCCTCCTCTTGGTAAACTTGGCGCCAGTTTCCCTGACCCTATGTGGTGCCTTCCTAGCGGGTGGAGCAAGGGGCTGCGCCACATAAAATGTCAGAGCCTCCGGTTTCTAGCTGAGGGTCGTTTCCTGCCTCCACTAGTTCGGGGACCGGTCTCCCCCTTTGGCCTGACCCCTCCACGCAGGTGGATTCGGGCGTGCGGTGGCGACTCGCCCGTCCGCACCCCTGGGATCCCTTCATTCCTCGTTCCTGGAGCCTTCTCCGCTCCTCTTCCTTCCTTCTCCCTCTTGCAGGCCTGGGCCTCTGTTACTAGGCCCGCCTCCAGAGCAGAGCTCATGCAGAGCCCCTGCTCCCTGCCACTTCTGCTCAGACTTCTCTGCACTGAACTAAGATGGTGCCCACCTTTTATACTCCCTTCTCAATGCACCCAGGAACTGCTTCCTCCCTGCTCCTGCACTGCAGGGTTCCCCTTCCTCAGTGTTCCCTCCCCCCACTCCAGCCAGGGACAGGGACTGTCGTGCCCATCTCAGGGGCATATTGGTCGCCCTGCCCCACGGCAATGTGGTGTAATGCATGCAGGTGTCGGGTCCTGATCCACACTCCATCCTTATCTGAGAGTGAGATATCACACCTCTGGGTGAGGTGCAATACGTCTGTAGCAACCGAGCCCTCGGTGCTACAGTTCCATTTATCTTCAGCCTAGGTGACGTATTGTGATACAGGGCCGTGATTTTGGCTATAAAAGGGTCCCCTAGACCCCTACCCCAAGCTTTTTAAGAGAATCATATATGGCGTGCCAGGAGACTCTATGGAATGCTTTCTCAGCATCCAACGAGAGTATCTACTTACAAATTTTTAACTGCATCCAGCCCAGGAAATACTTTGTGCCTAGTAGCAGTGTCTGCTAGTCAGCGGATTATCCCGGCTGTTAAGCAAGCTACACCACCTGTAGTTTGGACACTTAATTTTTTCAAAGGAAATGCTTCGGGACCACGGGATACTTAGTGAAGAGCATCAGGAGGCACCCCAAGGCATAGGGGCTGGGACTGGCACTAGGATGCCTTGCGGTGGACAGCCGAGCTCGATCCTTATAAAAGCTTTTTAACTGCAGCAGCTTTAGTGGACGCTACTGGAGCTGGAATTACGCGGCTGCTGGCATGAGACTTGCCCTCCAATAGATCCTTGTAAATGGATTTAAAGTGTATTCATTTAAATTAGAGGGACAATTTAAATTAAAAAGCTTAGAGCTGCCTCCACCACAGGGGGGCTCTCTCGACCCACCAGCGGACAGGCACCAGTATTGGGAGAGGGGGGCTGGCCGTCAGGGTTCACCGCGGCTCTGGCACAAACCCGGCGACACGGAGGTGGCACGGGCAGGAGCGGACTGGCCGTCTCGGCTTCTCACTTTTTGGATTTTAGAAGGGCATGACATGCCTATATCTGTGTCTCCCCCTCCTTTTACTCCTCCACCTCTTTTCTTTTCGCATGACTATATGTACTTGTCACTTTTCCATGTGTTAGTTGTGTCTTCTGAGCAGTTTGTCAGCTTTTGGACACCCTTGAAGGTGTTTTCTATGTGTTTCTATGTGTTTTTGTTTGCCTGCCATTGGTTTTAACGGTGTTCGAAGGTGTTCGACGAACAGTTCGACGAACAGTTCGGCGAACACACGGGTGTTCGACGAACCGAACCGAACTCGAACACTACGGGGGTGGCTCAACACTATTCACAAGTATACGCACATTAAAAAGGTGGTGGCTATAGCCAGATAATTTTCAGCCAATTTCATTAAGTCTTACATGGCAAAGCCCAACCTTCTGGCTTAGCAAAAACATCAGGCTGCCAGAACACTACCTGGATTACAATATTACACCCAGCTGGATATATTGTAGTGTTTGGACAAACAGCATAAAGCTGTGATGATAACATCATGCTGCAGTGGGCTTCTTTGAGGTCCTATATTGGCAGCTAATGAGTGATGTGTGTTGTCTATTTAAGCTCTTTGACGAGGCAATAAGATTTGCAACAGGAACACATGTGGAATCAGCAATGTAATCTCGTTAATATTTTTCCAGGATAAGACACTCACCAACATGCAAAAGAAGATGCAGGAAGAACACCAATTTTCACCTGTTCAGTACCATCTTGGGTCTGTTGGGGACCTAAAGGTTTGTTCTGCTATTGCAACAAACTGATGCACTTCAGAAAACAAGCTCAATAGTCTGAACAGCCAGGTTCAGTCGTACCTAAACTGTGTCCTTTGTCGGGAAGATATCCCGAGCCTTGATCCCATAGATTTCTTGGTGAACAAATTGGACCAGTGGCAAGAACAGGCACAGTTTGGTATGGGAGTTAAGTCGTGTCCAGCCTCTGCTGTCATGTCAAGGAGGGTATTCAGTGCGGTTGATGGATTTGTTCGACCATAGCGTGGGAAACCTAAGTTTTGGCAAAATGAATCAGGCATGGATCAGTGTAGAATTTCATGCTGATGACTAAATCAGCCATATAATTTTTCTGCCTGCCTGTTGACTGCCAACTATAACTTCTTACCTGCCCCATCTTAACTCTTTACTATGCTGCTCCTACCACTACCACTGTACAGCGACACTAGCCAACACCTATGGCTATGAATGGTTCTCCTGAGGAAGGAGTCAGTGGACTCTGAAACGTGTAGACAATAAACGTACATTTTTATCCATACTAATGGTTTGTTGTGACTCTAGAGAGCGCAGAAACAATTTCCTTCCCCAGCATCTATCTCTGACATATCCATAGGAAGCTGCAGCATCTGGAGTCCAGGCTTTATAGGTGTTGTGTCCAACACAACCCTACTAGGTGAGCAGTTTTTAATACTTCTGTACCAATTATTAATTGGATTAGACCCCATTTCGCTCTTGTATTTTTTCATAGTTCATACACACAATGGTATCTCTGTTTGATAACATTGCTTGACCCATAAATATTCTGAGAGTCCCAAATATATTTGAGCAGTTTCATTTAAAGAGACATTATGGTTATTAGACATATTAATACAAATATGCTTTTATGGAAATGTAATTTTGGCAGTCTGGAAAAATGAGATTGATCTGACAGAGTTGGGATTTAGATTGTGTCAAGCATATATTTCTTAAATGCTATATAATTAGTATCCAATATCTAATAAATAGTATCTAATAAAATGTATTATCATTTCATCAATACTATTACTTGAAAATATTTGTATAATAGAAATTATATGATAAAAGTTGCATTGTTACAATCTTTAATGGGTGATTAAATACAGTTTTTTTTCCTATGAGTTGAGTATTCTGATCAGTCATAGAGGGGAATTATTGGACCTGTTCTTATGGACACAAATACACAAATGATATTTTGCTATAAGGGAAAATATTTGAGATAGTCATTTTGGGTTACAGCACTGGGGAAATGTATCTAGAAAACCTAGAAAAGTGGTATGGATGCCTACTGATTATTGAAAATTGTATGATTAAATGACAATATTTCAATCATTTGGATATTACAAACTAGCAATCATTGTTATTGATGGCATTAGATGAAGAATTGTGATGTTGATGTCCAGCTTCATAGGACAGAATGGCAATGCCTTTGTAGCTTAGTTTTCCTAGACCCGTCATGTGCAGTAATGTACATATTATTGATAGTCAGGTGAGATGCATAAATAATGTCAGCTGCAATTTCCTATAAGGCTAAGTTCACAAGATCCTATTTTTGGTCTGAGTACTTTCTGGGAAAAACTGACAGCACTGGGAACATTGTTATTCAATGGGACTCATGAAAAGACCATTTTATTTCCCAGACCGAATGACCGTGAAAAAAAATTGCAGCACGCATTAGTCTATGTACATATTTAAGATGAGTCTCATGTGTTTAATTTTATGGGTGCATAAGAAAAATCGGATCTCATGCGAATCAACCATATAGCATTCAATTTTTTTATGGATACAATGGAATTCTTTAGCATAGGAAACTCTATTTGGTCTTTTACAGTTTAATAACTACTGATATATAAAAAGAATGATATATAAACTGAATTCTTTGAAAAACAGGCAATTTTTCTATATGCTTATGTGAACTTAGCCCTATAGGAATAGGAGCAATACAACATCTGCTAAATCTTACCTTGGTCAGGTTGCAGGGACTGTTAGAACAGCTCTGCCTGGAAATCCTCCTGGACTGCAAAATAACAATTCTGTTTGTCTCTCTCCAAATCCTAGGACCTAAAAGGAGTCCCCAGAAACTGGTTATTTCCAATCCATATAGTGCAGCCCTCAGAAGACCTCCAGGCTCTGACAGCACTCACTATGGGCTACTAATCAATACTTTGCTGTGTTTCACTTTTACAAGAGGCTGATAATACAAGCATGACATTTGTGCATCTCCTGGCATCAGTCAGAAGGCTCAGAACAGTTTTTCAGATAATGTTTCTATTGCTGGTATTTTTTTTGTCTTTTCTCTTGAATACACGAAGATTCAGGCATCCAGATGACAGCACAGAGCAGATTAGAAGAATCCAGTGTTTGGATCTTCAGCAACTGAGAGTAGATTGTCTCAGCATCCCTGCCCCACCTCTCTCCATGAAGATCACCAATCACAGGATGGCTGATCTCAGTCTACGACATATATACAAGCAAGTGCGCATCTGTGTTCTTGGTAAGCAATAGGCTACGCAGCATGACTGTATCTACATAAAGCAGAAAATTCACTGAAAAATCTCACATTACAAAAAATCTAACAGCATATGTATATACTGTGCAAAAAATCCTCCGACCCCCTGGTCTAAGGGGTCTTTACACTGTGTAAAAGTTCAGGTGGCAAATTTATAGCAAATGGAGAAATGTTTAAAGAGGTACTTCCATCTATATTTTTTATTAAATGTGTGTATTAGGGATGAGTGAACATGCTCGATGATACTCGAATATCACTAAAGTATCTGGGTGCTCGGATGTGTTCGGCCCTCGGCGAGCATTAACCAGTGCTCGGATTTGAAGCTCGAATCTCCATCTTGCAAGTTTGGCATCTGTTACACAGCCAATAAACATACAGGGATTGCCAGTCACTGTAATGCCGTAGTCATCTTGTTAGTGGCATTACTGTGATTGGCTAGCTGTATTACATTATTATGGGTTATAAAAGATCAGGCGCCGCGATGCTTGGCACACTTACGCCATTGCACAGTTCTCAGTTCTTATTGGAGGGATAGAGTGCTTGTCCAGACCTGTGTGTGCACAGTTTAACAAATTAGAGTCCTATAGTGTTGATACTGGTGCTGATGCTGAACCATCATACTAAGAGCCTTTGTAAGGGCTAATCTTGTTTTTTGCTGTTTGCATCAGATACATTCTGCATTTAGCCTAGGGAGCAGGGGTGGATTAAGAGTAGCAAGGGCCCCGGGCAGTTTAGAAGGCGCGGCCACCCCCCCCCCACCTGTTTTATCACGTGACATGTCACATGATCCCCTGTAATAGATCATGTGATAGTTCACGGGAAATTAATTTGGCATAATATTAATTGTGCTGCCCCATCTGAGAGCAGCACAATATAGGGGCAGATACCCTGATTCCAGCGATGTGTCACTTTTTCAGCTGCTTGTTGTCATTTTGAGAAAATCACAGTTTCATCTGCTGCAAATCTAGCAGCTCTCTGAATACTGCGCTCTGTATAGCCCCGCCCACACCACTGATTGGCAGCTTTCTGCCCATGCTCAGTGTACACAGAAATCTACTGATCAGTGATGGGGGTGGGGTCCTACAGAACTTACTAGTCATCTAGTGATAATTACCTTCTGACAAATCAATGATTTTATCAAAACAACACTAAGCAGCCCAGTAAGTGACACATTACTGGAATCAGTGCCTCTAACCCTACATTATGCTGCTCTCAGATTAGGTGGCAAAAACCTGATGACAGATTCCCTTTAAAGGAGCTGTAAATACAAAAAAGTTTGTATTAAAAAAAATACAAGCCATTTGTGAAATTTACTTTTTTTCATTGTTAATTCACATTAGACTGTATCTTCAACACTTTTGTCAGCAGGTCTTATTACAGACTCTGAATAGGGCAGTTCTCTCCCTCTCCCTCAGCAGAAAGTCACAGCATGGTTAAAAAATGGGATCTTTTATGATTTTCTCATAATAAATAAAAAAGGACATGCAAGTCCTCCAAACTATTTTCCTTTTCTCTATAGGGGTGGTCCTAAATCTTTCTTGTTCTTTAGTTGATCACTTGTCAAAAAGGCAAAGCATTTACTATGAACTCGCCTAAAAAAATATACACTGGGAGAGTAATATCATCATCTGCATGTAAATATTCCTTGACTCTAAGGGCTCGCTCACACTGTCGTATAACACGGCCGAATGCTATGTGATGTTTTATCGGATAGGACTCGGCCCTATGTTATACTATGGGACAGTGCAGATCTGCGATTATCGGCATGAGAAAATAATCTCATTCGATATTCGGACCATGTGCACCCATACAAGTCTATGGGTGCACGTAAAACATTAGACTGCACTCGGATGTCATCCAAGTGCAGTCTGATGAACACTCACAGAGACTATGGAGAAGATGGAGAAAGTAAGTTCTCCATCTTCTCCATATCTGTGCTGCGAGAGAATCGGATCACACTCAGTTGAAGCTCTGACAGAGTTTGAGCCGAGTGTCATTAGCATAATTGGCCCTATTCTCTTGCATGAGAGAATATATGGCTTAGTGAGTGGACCCTAAGACTGAATAGTAGTGACGGAAAGGCACCTCACAAGCGGGATCCATGTAGCTCTCAGATGTCGTGTAGGTAGGGCTTCATTCCATGGGGTAGGGCTTAATTTCAAGGTATATAAAAAAAATGGACTTCAAATAAAATTTAAATGAACACAAAAAGCACTAATTGAATTATTTTTTTCGTATTTATGCTTGCAGCCCCTTTAAAAACCCTTTGAGGACCAAGGCACATATATGTCCCATAGTTTTAAACTGGAAAAAAATTTGATTGAATAAAATTTAAGGTCCTTGAAGGTTTAAGTAGGTCATAAATTCATATGAATACTTGCTCATACAATTGCACAAGCCAGTAGATGAAGAAGAACAGAATCAAAAATATGACATTAAGTGGAGCACTTACAGGTATTCAAGGTGAAAGAGACCAGCAAATGCATCGTCTCGAATGACAGTAAATGAGTTAGAATTCAGCAAGCTGAAAATGAAGACAGCAGGTTAGAAGCGAACCAGACTTTATGGTGCTCAGAATTAGTCAAGCAGAATTTATTGACTGCTCTTGCAAAGCACTGAGACTCCCGCGGTGTATAGATGGCGCCATGCGGCCTCCCGCTGTGTATAGATGGCGCCATGCGGCCTCCCGCTGTGTATAGATGGCGCCGTGCGGCCTCCCGCTGTGTATAGATGGCTACGTGCGGCCTCCCGCTGTGTATAGATGGCTACGTGCAGCCTCCCGCTGTGTATAGATGGCACCGTATAGATGGCTACGTGCGGCCTCCTGCTGAGTATACGTGTATAGATGGCTACGTGCGGCCTTCTGCTGAGTATAGATGCCGCACAGCGCCCCCCCCAGAGACAGCAGGAGGCCGCACAGCGCCATCTATACTCAGCGGGAGGCCGCACGTAGCCATCTATACACAGCGGGAGGCCGCATGGCGCCCCCCCCAGAGACAGCAGGAGGCCGCACAGCGCCATCTATACTCAGCGGGAGGCCACACGTAGCCATCTATACACAGCGGGAGGCCGCATGGCACCCCCCCAGAGACAGCAGGAGGCCGCACAGCGCCATCTATGCTCAGCGGGAGGCCGCACGTAGCCATCTATACACAGCGGGAGGCCGCACGGCGCCCCCCCCAGAGACAGCAGGAGGCCGAACAGCGCCATCTATACTCAGCGGGAGGCCGCACCTAGCCATCTATACACAGCGGGGAGCCGCACGGCGCCATCTCTACACAGCAAGGGGCCACACGGCGCCATCAATACATGGCGGGGGGCCGCACGGCGCCATCTATACACAGAGGGGGGCCGCACGTAGCCATCTATACACAGCGGTGGGCCGCACGTAGCCATCTATACACAGCGGGGGGCCGCACGTAGCCATCTATACACAGCGGGGGCCGCACGGCGCCCCCCCCAGATACAGCAGGAGGCCGCACGGCGCCAACTATACTCAGCAGGTGGCCGCACGCAGTCACTCACACACACAAACATATACAGACATATACATACACGCATAAACACATTTGAAACACAAAAATACATATAAACAGACATCACACAATCATATCTGCCCACACACACACAAACTGACATCACACAATGATATCTGCCACCCCCACACACATACAAACAGACATCACACAATGACATCTGCCCACACACACACAAACAGACATCACACAATGACATCTGCCTACACACACACACAAACAGACATCACACAATGACATCTGCCCACACACACATACACACACAGACATCACACAATGACATCTGCCCACACACACAGACATCACACAATGACATCTGCCTACACACACACACACACACACACATACAAACAGACATCACAGAATTACATCTGCCCACACACACACACACACACACACACACACAAACAGACATCACACAATGACATCTGCCCCCCCCACACACACACACAAACAGACATCACACAATGACATCTGCCCACACACACACACAAGAAAGAAGGAATTGTGCAGTGTTAGTGAAGCACTAGAACAACTAGACAGTGGATTAGGTTCTAACACACAAACCTTTTATTGTTTAGTACGCTCTCTAACGCCACGACGCGTTTCGATGGCAGACGCTATCTTCCTCAGGGCCGTGTCTCCTAGCAGTGACGCGGCCGGGCCAGCACAGGGAAGTTAACTGCTGCAGTGCTGGCCGAGCCGATGAAGAAGTAGCGGCGGCCGCTGCTGGGGGAGCGGTACGGGGCCCCCCCTCCCGCCACTGCTACCGGTATGTGCCGCGGCGGCCCGCACATATAATGAGGGCAATCCGGCATTAGACACCCCGCCCGGAGCCGCGGGCCCTCTGGAGGCTCGGGGCCCCGGACGGTCGCCCGGATTGCCCTCATTATAATCCGCCTATGCTAGGGAGGACAGTTGCAGGAGCAGTGAGAGTGGCAGAATACAGCCTATAGGCAGGGCATAGGGCTTTCCAGTCCGTTGCCAAATACATATCTGTTGCACGTTACCAAATTCTTTTTTGGGAGGTAAAAAAATTAACTATATTGTCATCCATAGAGTATTACGTATTTTGTGTTACATTTCGGTGATATATAACACTCCAAATAAGAGTTCAAAAATTTTTTTGGATTCAATTACTCATCCCTAGAGTATCACGTGCTTTCTGTTAAACTTCGGTGGTATATAACACTCTAAAAAAGCGATGAATTTTTTTCTTGATTCAATTAGTCATCCATAGAGTATTACATGCTTTGTGGTATATTTGAGTGATATATAACACTACAAAAAAAGCATTAAAAAAAATTCTGGATTTAATTTGTCGTCCACACACTTTTAAGTGCTTTGTGTTACGTTACGGTGGTTTTAAACTAAAAAAAAAAACTTTGACTGCTGCAGGTGCCTTTTTTTTTTTTTTTTTAAATAAACTTGGTTCAAGAGACCTAGCAATTAGAAAATGCAGAAGACATGCAGTAAGGGATGGAGAAATGAAAGTGCTGATAATGGTGCATGCAGACGCAAAGGACGTGGGGCATGTGCGACTACTCCTGTTGCTGTAGCACAAGAAACACGCCTGTCCACAACACATAGGTTCTTGTACTAATTTGCTGGGAGGCACGATTCACCACTTCTAAAGACAGAGTAGTGCGAACAGGTGGTCGGTTGTATAGCAGATAATGCTTCCAGCATGCTTGACAGCACCACCCAGTATTCCATACGGTCCAGTCTCACCAGCCAAGAGTCGGGATCACTCAATCCTCACCCTGATCCTTATTTCTCCCACCACGTTGAGTCCCAGGAGACTAGTGATCCCACACTAGGACACTCTGAGGAGCTCTTTACAACATTGTTTCATGATTGTGGACTCTCACCCTGCATTTTCCAAGAGAGACAGGAGGACAAGCTGTTTAGTGATGCCCAAAACTTAGAGCAGCCACTGCCACAAGAAGATGACTGTGAGGAATGGCAAATTTTTCTAAGGAGGTAGATGATGATGAGACAGAGTTGCTGATAAGTCAGGTTGTTGTTAAGTCACCAAATCAGGAGGACCAGGGTGCGGCAGTGAAAGACGAGGTGGTGGATGTGAAAGTCACTGAGCCAACCTGGGAAATTGGCATGCAGATCGAGGTGAGCAGTGCTGAGGGAAGGTCTTGGCATCACCAAAACAGGCAGGATAAGGCAGTGAGGTGACCAGAAGGAGAAGGTGGACAACTGTTCCGCAGGGCACAGACACTCGTGAATTTCTCCAGTCTGGGACTTTTTTTTAAATAGAGTTCTGAGACAAAAAAAATGGTAATTTTCAATCTGTGCAATGCCAAGATCAGCAGGGGTCTCATCACTAAGATCCTAACCACCACCACCATGATCAGGCACATGACATCTAAGCACCCAACTCAGTGGGCCTAATGCCTGGGTCCACGATTAGTGCCAGCGGTTGACACCACTGCATCTTCCCCTGTGCTAGGTGCTTCCCAGTCCCCTGTCCATTATGCTAGCAGAGATGCCTCCCGTCCTGCCCTTGCACATTCTGATTCTCCATCATCAGGCACTTCCAAAAACTTGTCCAAGCACAGCGTTCAGCTGTCCCTACCCCAAGCCTTGGAATGAAAAACAAAGTTCCCAGCCATCAACCCACCGGCCCAAACGCCATATGGTCACATTTCTAGGCTGCTTGCTGTGGAAATTTTGCCATTTAGACTAATAGACACGGAGAATTTCTGCCAACTCATGGCAGCAGCCAATCCTTGGTACTCGATCCCCATCCGCCACTATTTCTCCCAGTGTGGCATCCCCACCTTGCACCAGCATGTGTCCAAGAACATAACCCGTGCCTGTAACATCCCTGGCTGCGTGCTGGCATGGCTTACCATCTCCCACCATGCAAGACCGCCAACTTACCTACCAGCCCAGGCTGTGCACTATGCTCCTCTACTTGCTGTGTGCATGTCTCTTGTCTGCTGGCTTAGGGCGGCGGCGCTGGAACTTCCTGATTCTTAAAGTTACCGTGTGCAAAGTCCTAATGCGTCCCCAGCCTATTTCTGTCTGTGTGTTCACTGGATACTTAAACCTCCTCCACCCAATGGGAGGTGCCTGAGCAACACATTCTTACAGTGTGTTCTGTGCAACTGTGATCTGCCAGGTCCTGTCCTGAATCTTGCCTGTTTCTGCCACCCTGGGGGCTGAGAACCCAGGCCTGTACCTGTTTCTTTCCTGTACTGCCACCCTGGGGGCTGAGTCCCCAAGCCCGTTACCTGTTTCTGTGACTTCTAGTCTATTTCTGTCACCCTGGGGGCTTAGTACCCAGGCCCATTACCTGTATCTGTGACTTCTAGTCTATTTCTGCCACCCTGGTTGCTGAATGCCCAGGCTCCTTCCTGTACCTCGTTCCTGTGTCAGTTCCTTTCTGAACTGTGTCCTAGCCTGTTACCTGTTGGTCTCTATGTCCAATCCTTCCCTTTTCCTGCAGTGTCTGAACCAGTACCTAACTCCAACTCGTTGTCTCTGTACTTCTTTTTGTGAGTTCTGTGTCCACTCGCTACTTCATAGCAAGTACCTTGTGTGTATCTGGCTCTGCTTTCCCATTTCCCTGCCTCCGTATCTACCTCCAGTGTTTTCCTGTCCCTGTCTGTTCCATGTGAACAGAGGCCTGTCCTCTCTGGCCGCTCCTGCGGCATTCCCGCCTGACCGCACCTGCGGCCCTTCTCTTCCCTGCTCCGCTTCCCCTCCACACCTGCACCTCTGCTCTACCTTGCTCCTCTTCCCCTCCGCACCTGAGCCCCTGCTCTGCCCTGCTCCATTTCTCCCTCGCACCTGCGCCTCTGCTCAGCCCTGCTCTGCTTCCTCTCCACACCTGCGGCTCTGCTCTGCCCTGCTCCGCTTCCCATCCACACCTGTACCTCTGCTCTGCTCCACTTCCCCTCCGCACTTGCGCCTCTGCTCTGCCCTGCTCCGCTTCCCCTTCGCACCTGCGCCTCTGCTCTGGCCTGCTCCGCTTCCCCTCCGCACCTGCGGCTCTACTCTGCCCTGCTCCACTTCCCCTCTGCACCTGCGGCTCTGCCACTGTGCGTCCATGGTCGGATCTGGCGAGGCCCCTAGTCACGCCCCTCCAGGCACTCCTCGGTTCGTGGCCCAGTGAGACCACTAACCATGCTCACGTCAAACAGTCCTGGCGTGAGTGTAACAGTTTTGCTCAGGCCATGGTCCCCATTGAGTCCCACGGCCCTTCGCTCTTGTAGACATTTGAATCTTTGTCTGGCGAATACATGCACCAAGAAAAAAATTTCCCAAGCTGAGGTCCAGGCGATTTACGCACGAGCTCAAATAGAGCTATCAGCACTCGTTCCTGCGGATCCATCACGGTACTATGGGGATCCAAAACAAAGCAGTGCGTTTGAGGAGCAATGCATGCTACATTTCAAATTCTATGCCAACTATTTTCCCACCGATCGGGTTAAAGTGGCGTTTCTGATGTCCTACTTAGCAGATGATGCCTTAAATTGGGTCACCCCACTATGGGAAGCAAGGGATCCTATCGTCTCTGACCTGCAGGCCTTCCTGGTGGCCTTTCCAATGGTCTTCAATGACCCTAACCCTGAATCTTCTGCTAAAGCTTCCCTTCCCAATATCCTGGAGCAGTCTAGATGGGTGATGCGTGTAGGTAGCCCACCAGTTCCCCAGAATGAAGAGGCTTCTGCCCAAACAGAATCCACAGAAGATGACAATGCTCCACAGAATACTTCCCTTCCCAATCTCAAGAGGCTGTCCTCCCAAAGACCTCCTGTTCCCCAGCCTGTAGAGGTACTGTAGCTACCCATGCAAAATCCATGAAGGTTGACCATGTTCGTCAGGCAAAGCAGGGACCGGAACTCAGTCATAAAATTGGATTACGAATCCGCTGCGGTTGTTTGGAACATCCTGACAGTCTTTGTCTGGCGAAGGTTGGAGAATCCCAAGACATTAGGCCTGTAGGAGAGGCTGCCCTTGGCCTTAGTGTTTCCTCTCCACAGATGACTGTGACTGTCTCTGTGGCAAGTGGAGGCTTCGGTTTAACCGGAAGTTTCGGACTGAAAGCTGTGAAGAGTCGGTGTCTGATCCCCGCCGGACAACTCCAGAATCCGGTTTGGGCATTGTCTGTACAAATTAAGCTCCAGATTGAAGCATTACACATGAAGAAGATCACATTCCAGGTGCTGTCTGGTTTACCCACAGGTCGTCCACAGCCGAAAGCTCTAGTGCCCGCTCAGGTATGGAGATCCTGCATGGTGTTTCAAGGGGTGTCCAGTCCCCATACCTTCAGGACAGTCAGCAATGTCTTCTTCGTCTTCACCAGATCCGCTAGTCACTGACTCGCTGTGCGCTGAAGTCTCCAAAGGAAGGGAAGCGGAGGCTATGTCCCCACACAGTCTCGATGATTGTACCAATGATCTGTCTTCAGGTACCGCCCCGCCTCGTAGACGCGTCATCTCAGAGACCAGACTGAAGATGGTCCCGAAGCAAGGATCTTCCATCTCCAATAAGTCTGGCAATAAGTCCATCAAGGCAGTGGTTACCCCCAAGTCTCTGCACCCCTCCAACCAGGTGGAGGACTTCCAGTTGTCTCTTGAATCCTCTGGGGTGCTGCCTAATGTTAAAAAATGGAGAGAGACTTTCCTACACCCTGTTCCTGGTACTTCGCCCACTTCATCCAGTAAGCTTGGCAAAGTGTATGTCAAGGCGGTGGTTACCCTCGAGTCTCTGCACCCCTCCAACCAGGTGGAGGATCTCCAGTTGGAGAGACACTTTCCTATGTCCTGTTCCTGGTACTTCGTCCACTTCACCTGATGCTGAGGATGGCTCGATGGGAGGAAGCATCCTAGTCACCAAGATGGTGAGACCTGTCTCGTTCCCTCTAGTGGACAGAAGAGGTAGTCTTGTTAAAGAGAAGTCTTGGGAGTCCATTGAGAAGGATCGGCCTCCAACTTCTCTGCAGAAAATCCTTGCAGGCTTGAAGAAGAGGGGGCATAAAGGGGGGGTACTGTAACATCCCTGGCGGCGTGCTGGCATGGCTTACCATCTCCCACCATGCAAGACCGCCAACTTACCTACCAGTCCAGGCTACGCACTATGCTCCTCTACTTGCTGTGTGCATGTCTCTTGTCTACTGGCTTAGGGTAGCGGCGCTGGAACTTCCTGATTCTTAAAGTTACAGTGCCACAGCCTATTGCTGTGAGTCACTGGATAATTAAACCTCCTCCACCCAATGGGAGGTGTCCCTGAGTAACACATTCTTACAGTGTGTTTTGTGTAACTGTGAGTTACCAGGTCCTGTCCTGAATCTTGCCTGTTTCTGCCACCCTGGGGGCTGAGTACCCAGGCCTGTACCTGTATTTTTCCTTTTCTGCCACCCTGGGGGCTGAATGCCCAGGCTCGTTCCGGTATCTCGTTCCTGTGTCAGTTCCTGTCTGAACTGCGTCCTAACCCATTACCTGTTGGTCTCTATGTCCGATCCTTCCCTTTTCATGCAGTGTCTGAACCAGTACCTACCTTCAACTAGTTGTCTCTGTACTTCTGTTTGTGAGTTCTGTGTCCACTCGCTACTTCATAGCAAGTACCTTGTCTGTATCTGGCTCTGCTTTTCCATTTCCCTGCCTCCGTATCTACCTCCTGTGTTCTAGCTATCTTCCCTGTCCTTTCTGGCCGCTCCTGTGGCATTCCTGTCTGACCGCACCTGCGGCTCTGCTCTGCCCTGCTCCGCCTCCCCTCTGCACCTGCAGCTCTGCTCTGCCCTGCTCCACTTCCCCTCCGCACCTGCGCCTCTGCTCTGGCCTGCTCCGCTTCCCCTCCGCACCTGCGGCTCTACTCTGCCCTGCTCCACTTCCCCTCTGCACCTGCGGCTCTGCTCTGCCCTGCTCCACTTCCCCTCCACACCTGTGGCTCTGCTCTGCCCTGCTTCACTTCCCTTCCACACCTGTGGCTCTACTCCGCTTCCCCTCCGCACCTGCAGCTCTGCTCTGCCCTGCTCCACTTCCCCTCTGCACCTGTGGCTCTGCTCTGCCCTGCTCCATTTCCCCTCCGCACCTGTGGCTCTGCTCTGCTCTGCTCTGCCCTGCTCTGCTTCCCCTCCACACCTGCGGCTCTGATCTGCCTTGCTCTGCCTCCTGTCTTCAACTATGGCTCAGCTCTGCTTCCCGTCCGCACCTGTAGCTTTTCTCTGCTTCCCGTCCGTACCTGCGCCTCTGCTCTGCTCTACCCTGCTCCACTTCCCATCCGCACATGCGCCTCTGCTCTGCTTCCCGTCCGCACCTGTGCCTCTGCTCTTCTCTGCCCTGCTCTGCTTCCTCTCTGCACCTGTGGCTCTGCTCTGACATGCTCCGCTTCCCCTCCGCACCTGTGGCTCTGCTCTGTCCTGCTCCGCTTTCCCTCTGCACCTGTGGCTCTGCTCCGCTTCCCCTCTGCGCCTGCGGCTCTGCTGTGCCCTGCTCCGCTTCCCCTCCACACCTGTGGCTCTGCTCTGCCCTGCTCTGCTTCCCCTCCACACCTGTGGATCTGCTCTGCCCTGCTCCGCTTCCCCTCCGCACCTGTGGCTCTGCTCTGCCCTGCTCCGCTTCCCCTCCACACCTGTGGCTCTGCTCTGCCCTGCTCCACTTCCCCTCCGCACCCATGGCTCTGCTCTGCCCTGCTCCACTTCCCCTCCGCAACTGTGGCTCTGCTCCGCTTCCCTTCCACACCTGCGGCTCTGCTCTGCTCTGCCTTGCTCTGCCTCCCGTCCGCACCTATGGCTCTGCTCTGCTTCCTGTCTGCACCTGTGGCTCTGCTCTGCTTCCCGTACGCATCTGCGCTTCTGCTCTGCTCTGCCCTGCTCCGCTTACCATCCGCACCTGTGCCTCTGCTCTGCTTCCCGTCCACACCTGCGCCTCTGCTCTGCTCTGCCCTGCTCCGCTTCCCCTCCGCACCTGCGCCTCTGCTCTGCTCTGCCCTGCTCTGCTTACCGTCTGCACCTGTGCCTCTGCTCTGCTCTGCCCTGCTCTACTTCCCGTCCGCACCAGCACATCTGCTCTTCTCCGCTTCCCCTCCGCACCTGCGCCTCTGCTCTGCCATGCTCTGCTTCCCGTCCGCACCTGCACCTCGGCTCTGCTCTGCCCTGCTCCGCTTCCTGTCCGCACCTGCGCCTCTGCTCTGCTCTGTTCCTCTTCCCATCCACACCTGCGTCTCTGCTCTGTTCTGCCATGCTCCGCTTCCTCTCCGCACCTGCGTCTCTGCTCTGCTCCGCTTTCCGTACACAACTGCGCCTCTGCTCTGCTCTGATCCACTTCCCGTCCGCACCTATGGTTCTGTTCCTGTATCCCAGTCTGTACTGGTCCCTATCCTGCCTGTTTACCTACCTGCCAGTACCCGCCTGTCTGCATACCAGCCGTGCCTGCCAGTACCTGCCTGTCTGCATACCAGCCATGCCTGCCCGTTCCTGCATTCTCCGGTGTGGGTCAACAGCTGTGTGACCGGGGTCTGACCTGGAGTAGCACCTGAGCTACCTCCCTCATCCCTCCTTGGACCACGGAGTCGATTAAGCCGCCGTGTGTCCGTGGCCGGATCTGGTGGGGCCCCTAGTCACGCCCCTCCAGGCACTCCTCGGTTCGTGGCCCAGTGGGACCACTAACCATGCTCACCCAAAACAGTCCGGGCGTGAGCGTAACAGTGCCCTTACCAATGCACTCACATGGATGTATACGGCTGAACTCCAGAGTATTCTTGCTAGTGCTTTTGAATCGAATATTATCACTAAAAAAGCACTGGACGGACTTACTGTCCATTTCCCTAAAGTTCCAACATTTTATTTGCTGCCCAAAGTCCACAAGGATGCCGTCATTCCGCCTGGGCGTCCGATCGTGTCGGGGGTCGAGGGCTTATGCGAACCAATTTGCACATTTATTGATTTTTATCTCAAGCCCCTAGTTGAGACCTTGCCCTCATTTACCAAGGACACGACGGACGTCCTCACCAGGTTTGACGGAATCTTTGTGGATGATAACACCCTCTTTGTCACCACTGACGTGGAGACATTATATACCTGTATCGAACATAAAGATGGTTTGGAGGCTGTCCGTCTCTTCCTGGGTGCCTCCGACCTGGGCGGCCCTCTGTGAGGGTTCATTCTCAAGCTGCTGCGCTTCGTGCTCACCCACAATTTTTTTACCTCAAAGATATGTTCTATCTATAGAAGCGTGGCACAGCCATGGGTGCGGCCTGTGCCCCCTCATACGCCAATCTCTTCCTCGGCTCATGGGAGAGACATTCTTTTGGCGGCGAGGGGGCTTGGGCCGCTGACCATGTGCTGTGCTGGCATAGATATATTGACGACATCTTATTCTTGTGGAGAGGTACGGCGCAACAGCTTGGGAATTTCATGGACAGACTTAATAGAAACAATTTAAACATCCGTTTGACTTATAAATATAATTCAACAAAAATTGATTTCTTGGACGTCAGCCTTGAGGTTGACCATAGGTCGTCCGTCCAGACCGACGTCTTTAGAAAAACGACAGCAGTTAATGCTCTCATTCATGCTTCATCTGCCCATGATCCCGCCACTCTGAGGGCCATCCCAGGCGGACAGTTTCTCCGCGTGAGGCGGATTTGCTCCTCCAATCATCTGTTTGAGGCACAGGCAAAGGACATTCAGTCTAGGTTTCTACAACGCGGCTATAGCCGACGTTCAATTAAGAGAGGATATGCTAGGGCTAAAACATAGCTGTGTTTCTGTTATTCCCCTTTTTAGAGTTTTTATTCCACCTTTTCAATCTTGTTTTCACCATTTAATGATTGGTGCCTGGTTCTGCTATGGTCGCCCTGTTTTATATATTGTCTTTCATTATTGCTGATACTAATTTAATTGTATTCTACCTAGGATCCTTTTTGCTCTTACCCTTTGGCTCATATAAGCAACCCAGCAGTCATCACATAATGCTTTCCACCTATGGATGATCGGTCCTGAGGCAATCCATAAATTTCTTCTTACAAATGGATTTCATTTGATTGTTCTCCCTCTTCTCGTTTTGTGGAACCAAACTATTACTTGTCATTTTGTTGTACCTTTTATATTATATATTTATTTTGTTTGTGTTCCACTGTATGTGTTTAAAGGGGTTCCAAACTGGTCTTTCCTTTGCAATATAGTGGTTTGAATATTTGTGTTTACCATTGGTGGCGCTGTGGTGCACATGCGCCTCCCGGGGTCGCGTCCCCTTTCCGCTTCCCGGTGTCTTCATGCCCGTGCGTGCACTGCATCAGTCAGCTCAGCTGACTGACAGTGGTGCGCGCACCCCCAGGGTTTGACTGCCGGCAGCGCCATTGGCTGGTTTCCGGCCACGTGTTATTACACGTGACTGGTTGCCAGGGTTACTTAAAGGTGCTGGAAGGGCATTATTACACCATCCCTTGAGAAAGCAACGCATTGTCCACGTGAAACGCGCGTTGGGTAGGTGTCCTTGCACTCTTTCATCCCCATTGGGGGGGTTCTCAGCCCTCGGGTAAGTGCCCTGCTACCCTGTTTACCTATACTCCATTTTTCAGCATATTCCATCATTACGTCCCCTACCTGTTGCCTCTTGTCTTCTTGGTTTTGATTCACTGTGGGGTACTATAGCAGCACTGTCTGCTTCCCTGTCCCTTAGGCCTTCAATTGGCCAGGTGTCTAATGTGCTGACTTTTGGTTGTGTCTTACTATTATCTCTCTTTATTTTGCACGTCTTACCGTGGCTGATTACTCTGTTGGAGTGTCTGCTCTTTTCTGAACACATCGTTTATAAAATATTTTTATGGACTCTATATGAATTTTTATAGTGTATTAATATATTTAATAAAGTATTTCCTTATCTGCATCAAAAAGCTCCTTTTGTCTTTCATTGTTATATGGATGTATACATGTGGACAAGCGCTTGTGGCCAAGGACGCCACATTTTCCTGACGGCACACTGGGTGAACGTTGTGGAGGCTGTGGTCGAGTCCCACCCTGGCACAGTGTGCTACTGTCGCTGAGGATTTCTGACCCAACTTCAATCAGGGTTTCCTTCAACTCCTACACCAGTTCCTGCACTCTGTCCTGCTCCTCCACATCCTCCATCTCCGATTTGGGACCTCAGAGCTCGTCGTCGACATCAGCCGAAAGCTGAAAGCTCTGCAGCACAGCCTCAGTGAAGTGGCAACAGGCTCTGTTGAGTCTAATTTGTCTAGAAGACAAACCGCACACCGCGGCAGAGTTATTGAAAGGAATAACAGACCAGACAGATCTGTGGTTCTCGCCTCTGAATCTCCAACCACGCATGGTCGTGTGTGATAATGGCCATAACCTGGTGGCAGCTGTGAAGCTTGGCTAGCTTTCACACGTACCATTCCCACATGTTGTACTTGGTGGTTCAGTGGTTTATGAAAACCTACCCAGATTTACCAGATCTTCTGGTCAAGGTACACCACATCAGCGCCCATTTCCACATGTCGGTTACAGTTGCCACCACTCTGGCAGTACTACAGCAGCGCATGCAAGTACCAGCTCACCAACTAGTGTGCGACGTTAGGGCCACCATCAGGGCCCTTACTTTTGTATGGGTCCCGGTGAACAGAAGGAAAAAGGGGGGGCGGCCAGTCCGGGCCCGTTGGCCCCATGCCCCCCGCCAGCCCTGGCCCCCCCTCTCTTTGCCTCTACTCACCGGGCCTCAGGGAATAAGGGCAACAGTTCTGAGCATAATGCACGGTCCTGATGCGGATCACGTGACATGTTGCGTGCTCACTCTCATTTCGGAGCAGAGCAGCGTGCATGCCACACGTGGATTGGGAATGCTCGGGACAGGCAGGCAGACCTTGGTGACGGCAGCAGCAGCGGGAGGTAGGGAGACTGTGTGTCAGTGTGTGTGTGTGTGTGTCAGTGTGTGTCAAGGAGGAGGCCGCGGCAGCAGCAGGCAGTCTATGAAGACTAGGGGAGGCTGCTGAGGGGTTTCTGGCTCTGTGAGAGGGGTTTCTGGCACTGTGAGGGGAATTTCTGGCTACAAAGTTTGGGTGGAGCCTGGGCGGAGTCTCAAGGGGGCTCCAAAATTTTACCAGTATGGGGCCCCGAAATTCCTAGTGGCAGCCCTGCGCAACGTGACCACTCTCTGGACTCCACACTGCACATGCTGACAAGGCTTTGTGAGCAGCAGAGGTCAGGTGTCGAATACCAGCTCCAACCATCGGTATTCTGGGCAGCCTCCGCACATCACAACTGAAGAGTGGGCATTGATATCTGGCATTTGTGCGGTTCTCCAAGACTTCGAAGACTCCACAAAGATGGTAATGGATGACTTTATTACTAGAGATGAGAGTTGTTCTACTCGAACTGTTCGCCAATCTCAAATTCGAGCTGTTTTGAGCGGTGTTCGAACCGTTCGGCGAACACGAACAATTTGAGAAAAATTCGGCTGTTCGAGGTTATGTTCGATAACTGTTCGTGCACCAAAATCATAACTGGATTTTTTCTCAGTAATGATGAAAATTAATTTTAATACGCAGTTTGAGTGTACAGCGGGGTGGGCGGAGGGGCAGGGGATGGATCTCTGCAGGAACAATGAAGATCTCCATTTTTTTTTTCTCTTTCCCGCATTTACAGTGGGGAGGTGCAATCTGTCAGCCTATCAGCAGCGCACACACGGAGCGAAGTGCTTTTTTTCACACAAGCAAGGGCATGTGTCATTGGCAGTGTATGTCACATGTCCTTGCCCTATAAGACCAAGCCATTTTCCCCGTCGCCACCATTTTCTCACTGCTGCAGCTGCGTGTTAGACGGCACCGCTGTTGCTGTGTGCGCTATACCTTGTTAATTTCAAGCCAATTTTCGCACAAATCTACAGATAGCTTGGGAGTAGGGAATAGTTGTGATTGCAGTCCTTTTAAGGACTAGGTTACAGCATTTCCTATGACTTTTATCAGGCAGGTCTGTGCTCTTAAATAGATAGATTGTGGGAGTAAAGACTAATTATAATTGGAGTCCTTTTCAGGACTAGGTTACATCAGTTCCTATCAGTTTTTGCCAGGCAGGTCTGTGCCAGTGCTGTGCAAGTTTTTTTCACAGCATTTGGCTGAATCTAGCAAAGCTAATCCTTTTTGGCCTATTGCAGAGTGTGTTAGTCAGTGGAGTAGCCTATCTGTGTTGCAAGATATACCACCTGTGTATAGAATACCAATTTTTTTACTGCACCTAGTGAAGTAAAATCTTTTGGGCATAGCATCATTCTATTAGTCCATCTATACTGACCTCCATCAGGTTGCAAATTGAATATAATTTTTTTCTGCATCTAGCTCTGAAAAAATATTGGGCTTCTAGCTGTGTGTGGGACTTGTTGTATTAGTCCATCTATACTGACCTCCATCAGGTTGCAAACTGAATATATTTTTTTCTGCATCTACCTCTGAAAAAATATTGGGCTTCTAGCTGTGTGTGGGACTTCTTCTATTAATCCATCTATACAGACCTCCATCAGGTTGCAAACTGAATATATGTTTTTCTGCATCTACCTCTGAAAAAATATTGGGCTTCTAGCTGTGTGTGGGACTTGTTGTATTAGTCCATCTATACTGACCTCCATCAGGTTGCAAACTGAATATATTTTTTTCTGCATATACCTCTGAAAAAATATTGGGCTTCTAGCTGTGTGTGGGACTTGTTCTATTAATCCATCTATACAGACCTCCATCAGGTTGCAAACTGAATATATGTTTTTCTGCATCTACCTCTGAAAAAATATTGGGCTTCTAGCTGTGTGTGGGACTTGTTGTATTAGTCCATCTATACTGACCTCCATCAGGTTGCAAACTGAATATATTTTTTTCTGCATATACCTCTGAAAAAATATTGGGCTTCTAGCTGTGTGTGGGACTTGTTCTATTAATCCATCTATACAGACCTCCATCAGGTTGCAAACTGAATATATTTTTTTCTGCATCTACCTCTGAAAAAATATTGGGCTTCTAGCTGTGTGTGGGACTTGTTGTATTAGTCCATCTATACTGACCTCCATCAGGTTGCAAACTGAATATATTTTTTTCTGCATCTACCTCTGAAAAAATATTGGGCTTCTAGCTGTGTGTGGGACTTGTTCTATTAATCCATCTATACAGACCTCCATCAGGTTGCAAACTGAATATATTTTTTTCTGCATCTACCTCTGAAAAAATATGTGGCCTTCTAGCAGTGTGTGGGACTTTCTCTATTAGTCCATCTATACTGACCTCCATCAGGTTGCAAATTGAATATAATTTTTATCTGCATCTAGCTCTGAAAAAATATTTGGCCTTCTAGCAGTGTGTGGGACTTTCTCTATTAGTCCATCTATACTGACCTCCATCAGGTTGCAAATTAAAAATAATTTGTATCTGCATCTACCTCTGAAAAAATATTTGGGCTTCTAGCTGTGTGTGGGACTTGTTCTATTACTCCATCTATACTGACCTCCATCAGGTTGCAAACTGAATATATTTTTTTCTGCATCTACCTCTGAAAAAATATTGGGCTTCTAGCTGTGTGTGGGACTTGTTGTATTAGTCCATTTATACTGACCTCCATCAGGTTGCAAATTAAAAATAATTTTTATCTGCATCTACAGTACCTCTGAAAAAATATTTGGGCTTCTAGCTGTGTGTGGGACTTGTTCTATTAGTCCATCTATACTGACCTCCATCAGGTTGCAAATTGAATATAATTTTTATCTGCATCTAGCTCTGAAAAAATATTTGGCCTTCTAGCAGTGTGTGGGACTTTCTCTATTAGTCCATCTATACTGACCTCCATCAGGTTGCAAATTAAAAATAATTTTTATCTGCATCTAGCTCTGAAAAAATATTTGGCCTTCTAGCAGTGTGTGGGACTTTCTCTATTAGTCAATCTATACTGACCTCCATCAGGTTGCAAATTAAAAATAATTTTTATCTGCATCTACAGTACCTCTGAAAAAATATTTGGGCTTCTAGCTGTGTGTGGGACTTGTTCTATTAGTCCATCTATACTGACCTCCATCAAGTTGCAAATTGAATATAATTTTTATCTCCATCTAGCTCTGAAAAAATATTTGGCCTTCTAGCAGTGTGCGGGACTTTCTCTATTAGTCCATCTATACTGACCTCCATCAGGTTGCAAATTGAATATAATTTTTATCTGCATCTAGCTCTGAGAAAATATTTGGCCTTCTAGCAGTGTGTGGGACTTTCTCTATTAGTCCATCTATACTGACCTCCATCAGGTTGCAAATTGAATATAATTTTTATCTGCATCTAGCTCTGAAAAAATATTTGGCCTTCTAGCAGTGTGTGGGACTTTCTCTATTAGTCCATCTATACTGACCTCCATCAGGTTGCAAATTGAATATAAATTTTATCTGCATCTAGCTCTGAAAAAATATTTGGCCTTCTAGCAGTGTGTGGGACTTTCTCTATTAGTCCATCTATACTGACCTCCATCAGGTTGCAAATTAAAAATAATTTTTATCTGCATCTACCTCTGAAAAAATATTTGGGCTTCTAGCTGTGTGTGGGACTTGTTCTATTACTCCATCTATACTGACCTCCATCAGGTTGCAAACTGAATATATTTTTTTCTGCATCTACCTCTGAAAAAATATTGGGCTTCTAGCTTTGTGTGGAACTTGTTGTATTAGTCCATCTATACTGACCTCCATCAGGTTGCAAATTAAAAATAATTTTTATCTGCATCTACAGTACCTCTGAAAAAATATTTGGGCTTCTAGCTGTGTCTGGGACTTGTTCTATTAGTCCATCTATACTGACCTCCATCAGGTTGCAAATTGAATATAATTTTTATCTGCATCTAGCTCTGAAAAAATATTTGGCCTTCTAGCAGTGTGTGGGACTTTCTCTATTAGTCCATCTATACTGACCTCCATCAGGTTGCAAATTAAAAATAATTTTTATCTGCATCTAGCTCTGAAAAAATACTTGGCCTTCTAGCAGTGTGTGGGACTTTCTCTCTTAGTCAATCTATACTGACCTCCATCAGGTTGCAAATTAAAAATAATTTTTATCTGCATCTACAGTACCTCTGAAAAAATATTTGGGCTTCTAGCTGTGTGTGGGACTTGTTCTATTAGTCCATCTATACTGACCTCCATCAGGTTGCAAATTGAATATAATTTTTATCTGCATCTAGCTCTGAAAAAATATTTGGCCTTCTAGCAGTGTGTGGGACTTGTTCTATTAATCCATCTATACAGACCTCCATCAGGTTGCAAACTGAATATATGTTTTTCTGCATCTACCTCTGAAAAAATATTGGGCTTCTAGCTGTGTGTGGGACTTGTTGTATTAGTCCATCTATACTGACCTCCATCAGGTTGCAAACTGAATATATTTTTTTCTGCATATACCTCTGAAAAAATATTGGGCTTCTAGCTGTGTGTGGGACTTGTTCTATTAATCCATCTATACAGACCTCCATCAGGTTGCAAACTGAATATATTTTTTTCTGCATCTACCTCTGAAAAAATATTGGGCTTCTAGCTGTGTGTGGGACTTGTTCTATTAATCCATCTATACAGACCTCCATCAGGTTGCAAACTGAATATATTTTTTTCTGCATCTACCTCTGAAAAAATATGTGGCCTTCTAGCAGTGTGTGGGACTTTCTCTATTAGTCCATCTATACTGACCTCCATCAAGTTGCAAACTGAATATATGTTTTTCTGCATCTACCTCTGAAAAAATATTGGGCTTCTAGCTGTGTGTGGGACTTGTTGTATTAGTCCATCTATACTGACCTCCATCAGGTTGCAAACTGAATATATTTTTTTCTGCATCTACCTCTGAAAAAATATTGGGCTTCTAGCTGTGTGTGGGACTTGTTGTATTAGTACATCTATACTGACCTCCATCAGGTTGCAAACTGAATATATTTTTTTCTGCATCTACCTCTGAAAAAATATTGGGCTTCTAGCTGTGTGTGGGACTTGTTCTATTAATCCATCTATACAGACCTCCATCAGGTTGCAAACTGAATATATTTTTTTCTGCATCTACCTCTGAAAAAATATGTGGCCTTCTAGCAGTGTGTGGGACTTTCTCTATTAGTCCATCTATACTGACCTCCATCAGGTTGCAAATTGAATATATTTTTTATCTGCATCTAGCTCTGAAAAAATATTTGGCCTTCTAGCAGTGTGTGGGACTTTCTCTATTAGTCCATCTATACTGACCTCCATCAGGTTGCAAATTAAAAATAATTTTTATCTGCATCTACCTCTGAAAAAATATTTGGGCTTCTAGCTGTGTGTGGGACTTGTTCTATTACTCCATCTATACTGACCTCCATCAGGTTGCAAACTGAATATATTTTTTTCTGCATCTACCTCTGAAAAAATATTGGGCTTCTAGCTGTGTGTGGGACTTGTTGTATTAGTCCATCTATACTGACCTCCATCAGGTTGCAAATTAAAAATAATTTTTATCTGCATCTACAGTACCTCTGAAAAAATATTTGGGCTTCTAGCTGTGTTCTATTAGTCCATCTATACTGACCTCCATCAGGTTGCAAATTGAATATAATTTTTATCTGCATCTAGCTCTGAAAAAATATTTGGCCTTCTAGCAGTGTGTGGGACTTGTTCTATTAATCCATCTATACAGACCTCCATCAGGTTGCAAACTGAATATATGTTTTTCTGCATCTACCTCTGAAAAAATATTGGGCTTCTAGCTGTGTGTGGGACTTGTTGTATTAGTCCATCTATACTGACCTCCATCAGGTTGCAAACTGAATATATTTTTTTCTGCATATACCTCTGAAAAAATATTGGGCTTCTAGCTGTGTGTGGGACTTGTTCTATTAATCCATCTATACAGACCTCCATCAGGTTGCAAACTGAATATATTTTTTTCTGCATCTACCTCTGAAAAAATATTGGGCTTCTAGCTGTGTGTGGGACTTGTTCTATTAATCCATCTATACAGACCTCCATCAGGTTGCAAACTGAATATATTTTTTTCTGCATCTACCTCTGAAAAAATATGTGGCCTTCTAGCAGTGTGTGGGACTTTCTCTATTAGTCCATCTATACTGACCTCCATCAAGTTGCAAACTGAATATATGTTTTTCTGCATCTACCTCTGAAACAATATTGGGCTTCTAGCTGTGTGTGGGACTTGTTGTATTAGTCCATCTATACTGACCTCCATCAGGTTGCAAACTGAATATATTTTTTTCTGCATCTACCTCTGAAAAAATATTGGGCTTCTAGCTGTGTGTGGGACTTGTTGTATTAGTCCATCTATACTGACCTCCATCAGGTTGCAAACTGAATATATTTTTTTCTGCATCTACCTCTGAAAAAATATTGGGCTTCTAGCTGTGTGTGGGACTTGTTCTATTAATCCATCTATACAGACCTCCATCAGGTTGCAAACTGAATATATTTTTTTCTGCATCTACCTCTGAAAAAATATGTGGCCTTCTAGCAGTGTGTGGGACTTTCTCTATTAGTCCATCTATACTGACCTCCATCAGGTTGCAAATTGAATATATTTTTTATCTGCATCTATCTCTGAAAAAATATTTGGCCTTCTAGCAGTGTGTGGGACTTTCTCTATTAGTCCATCTATACTGACCTCCATCAGGTTGCAAATTAAAAATAATTTTTATCTGCATCTACCTCTGAAAAAATATTTGGGCTTCTAGCTGTGTGTGGGACTTGTTCTATTACTCCATCTATACTGACCTCCATCAGGTTGCAAACTGAATATATTTTTTTCTGCATCTACCTCTGAAAAAATATTGGGCTTCTAGCTGTGTGTGGGACTTGTTGTATTAGTCCATCTATACTGACCTCCATCAGGTTGCAAATTAAAAATAATTTTTATCTGCATCTACAGTACCTCTGAAAAAATATTTGGGCTTCTAGCTGTGTGTGGGACTTGTTCTATTAGTCCATCTATACTGACCTCCATCAGGTTGCAAATTGAATATAATTTTTATCTGCATCTAGCTCTGAAAAAATATTTGGCCTTCTAGCAGTGTGTGGGACTTTCTCTATTAGTCCATCTATACTGACCTCCATCAGGTTGCAAATTAAAAATAATTTTTATCTGCATCTAGCTCTGAAAAAATATTTGGCCTTCTAGCAGTGTGTTGGACTTTCTCTATTAGTCAATCTATACTGACCTCCATCAGGTTGCAAATTAAAAATAATTTTTATCTGCATCTACAGTACCTCTGAAAAAATATTTGGGCTTCTAGCTGTGTGTGGGACTTGTTCTATTAGTCCATCTATACTGACCTCCATCAAGTTGCAAATTGAATATAATTTTTATCTCCATCTAGCTCTGAAAAAATATTTGGCCTTCTAGCATTGTGCGGGACTTTCTCTATTAGTCCATCTATACTGACCTCCATCAGGTTGCAAATTGAATATAATTTTTATCTGCATCTAGCTCTGAGAAAATATTTGGCCTTCTAGCAGTGTGTGGGACTTTCTCTATTAGTCCATCTATACTGACCTCCATCAGGTTGCAAATTGAATATAATTTTTATCTGCATCTAGCTCTGAAAAAATATTTGGCCTTCTAGCAGTGTGTGGGACTTTCTCTATTAGTCCATCTATACTGACCTCCATCAGGTTGCAAATTGAATATAAATTTTATCTGCATCTAGCTCTGAAAAAATATTTGGCCTTCTAGCAGTGTGTGGGACTTTCTTTATTAGTCCATCTATATTGACCTCCATCAGGTTGCAAATTAAAAATAATTTTTATCTGCATCTAGCTCTGAAAAAATATTTGGCCTTTTAGCAGTGTGTGGGACTTTCTCTATTAGTCCATCTATACTGACCTCCATCAGGTTGCAAATTAAAAATAATTTTTATCTGCATCTACCTCTGAAAAAATATTTGGGCTTCTAGCTGTGTGTGGGACTTGTTGTATTAGTCCATCTATACTGACCTCCATCAGGTTGCAAATTAAAAATAATTTTTATGTGCATCTACAGTACCTCTGAAAAAATATTTGGGCTTCTAGCTGTGTGTGGTACTTGCTCTATTAGTGCATCTATACTGACCTCCATCAGGTTGCAAATTGAATATAATTTTTATCTGCATCTAGCTCTGAAAAAATATTTGGCCTTCTAGCAGTGTGTGGGACTTTCTCTATTAGTCCATCTATGCTGACCTCCATCAGGTTGCAAGTTGAATATAATTTTTATCTGCATCTAGCTCTGAAAAAATATTTGGCCTTCTAGCAGTGTGTGGGACTTTCTCTATTAGTCCATCTATACTGACCTCCATCAGGTTGCAAATTAAAAATAATTTTTATCTGCATCTACCTCTGAAAAAATATTTGGGCTTCTAGCTGTGTGTGGGACTTGTTCTATTACTCCATCTATACTGACCTCCATCAGGTTGCAAACTGAATATATTTTTTTCTGCATCTACCTCTGAAAAAATATTGGGCTTCTAGCTGTGTGTGGGACTTGTTGTATTAGTCCATCTATACTGACCTCCATCAGGTTGCAAATTAAAAATAATTTTTATCTGCATCTACAGTACCTCTGAAAAAATATTTGGGCTTCTAGCTGTGTTCTATTAGTCCATCTATACTGACCTTCATCAGGTTGCAAATTGAATATAATTTTTATCTGCATCTACCTCTGAAAAAATATTTGGCCTTCTAGCAGTGTGTGGGACTTTCTCTATTAGTCCATCTATACTGACCTCCATCAGGTTGCAAATTGAATATAATTTTTATCTGCATCTAGCTCTGAAAAAATATTTGGCCTTCTAGCAGTGTGTGGGACTTTCTCTATTAGTCCATCTATACTGACCTCCATCAGGTTGCAAATTAAAAATAATTTTTATCTGCATCTACCTCTGAAAAAATATTTGGGCTTCTAGCTGTGTGTGGGACTTGTTCTATTACTCCATCTATACTGACCTCCATCAGGTTGCAAACTGAATATATTTTTTTCTGCATCTACCTCTGAAAAAATATTGGGCTTCTAGCTGTGTGTGGGACTTGTTGTATTAGTCCATCTATACTGACCTCCATCAGGTTGCAAATTACAAATAATTTTTATCTGCATCTACAGTACCTCTGAAAAAATATTTGGGCTTCTAGCTGTGTGTGGGACTTGTTCTATTAGTCCATCTATACTGACCTCCATCAGGTTGCAAATTGAATATAATTTTTATCTGCATCTAGCTCTGAAAAAATATTTGGCCTTCTAGCAGTGTGTGGGACTTTCTTTATTAGTCCATCTATATTGACCTCCATCAGGTTGCAAATTAAAAATAATTTTTATCTGCATCTAGCTCTGAAAAAATATTTGGCCTTTTAGCAGTGTGTGGGACTTTCTCTATTAGTCCATCTATACTGACCTCCATCAGGTTGCAAATTAAAAATAATTTTTATCTGCATCTACCTCTGAAAAAATATTTGGGCTTCTAGCTGTGTGTGGGACTTGTTCTATTAATCCATCTATACAGACCTCCATCAGGTTGCAAACTGAATATAATTTTTTTCTGCATCTAGCTCTGAAAAAATATTTGGCCTTCTAGCAGTGTGTGGGACTTGTTCTATTAGTCCACCTATACTGACCTCCATCAGGTTGCAAATTCAAAATAATTTTTTGTCTGCATCTAGCTCTGAAAAAATATTTGGCCTTCTAGCAGTGTGTGGGACTTTCTCTATTAGTCCATCTATACTGACCTCCATCAGGTTGCAAACTGAATATATTTTTTTTCTGCATCTACCTCTGAAAAAATATTGGGCTTGTAGCTGTGTGTGGGACTTGTTCTATTAATCCATCTATACAGACCTCCATCAGGTTGCAAACTGAATAAAAAAATTTTCTGCATCTACCTCTGAAAAAATATTTGGGCTTCTAGCTGTGTGTGGGACTTGTTCTATTAGTCCATCTATACTGACCTCCATCAGGTTGCAAATTGAATATAATTTTGTTCTGCATCCAACCCAGCCAATAGTTTTGGCCTAATACCACAGTTTGGCGACTCAGCTCTGCTCGGTTCCCATCCATTGTTTTTTTGTGCAAACAACTCCAGAGTTGTGAATTAGTTAACCACCAAAATGAGTGGAAAAAGGCCTGCTGCTGGTGGAAAGGGGAATAGGCGTGTTGGGAAGGGGAAAATAGGTTGTGTCCGTGGGGTAGGTGTTAAAGCAACAGTAACATCTGCAGAAGAAAGACCATCTTCCAGCCAAACTAAAATGTCTACTTCTTTTAGCGGACAATGTGATAAGATCCCTTTCTTACGGCCACACCAATCGCTACAAATTCCAGATGAGGCACAAAAACAGCAGGTGCTTCAACGGATATCAAGTGCTCCTTTAAGTGGGCTCTTCTCCACATCAACTTCAACATCACAAATACTCCAGTCCTCAAAGGTGTCACCCCAATCGCACTTGCTTCCTCACAGCTCCCAAATCTCCAGCTGCCCGTCTGAGTATGAGGTAGAACAGATGGTTGAGTCTGCAGAGCTGTTTACTCATACTATAGCCTGGGAATCAGAGGTCGACTCCAGCGCTTCTGTGAATCCAGACGAGGAAATGATCTGCACTGATGCCTAGAATCTTTATGAGTCGGATCCAGGACCAGACGCAGAAGGTTCTGACCATAATGTAGACCCTCATTCCCAAACTGTAACTCCTGTTGGTGGAGACAATGAATAAGACGATGATGAGACTCAAATACCTGATTGGAGCGACAACTTTAGTTTTTTGTCAGGGCAGGAACAGGTTGGCTCTGAGGATGACGGGTGTGATAACGCACAGGGTGATGATGATGAGGTTGGAGATCCCACTTACTCTCAACCCACAGTCAGCCAAGAGATGAGGTCAGCAGAGGAGGTGGAGGAAGATGCTAGTGATGACGAGGTCAGGTTGCGCCTTCCTGGACAGAGACGTAGTACTGGAAGCACGTCAACAACTGCATCCTCAAACACAACTCTGCCTCTCACCACAAGTCGTGGTGGCTCTTCAGGTCGCATGGGTGCTAAGCCTTGCATAGCCTGGGCATTTTTTCAGATCGATAAAGATGACCCAACTCGTGTTATCTGTAACATTTGTCAGCAAAGCTAAGTAAAGGCCAAAAAATACATAGTTTGAGTACTTCATGCATGAACCGGCACATGGACATGAAGCATAAGTTGCAGTGGGAAGCTCAGTGTGCTACAATGCGGCCTAGCCGGCCGGCCCAGCCACCGTCTGCCATATCTTGTGCATCCGCGGCCTCTTCATCCTCTGTGACAGGGGGGACAGTAGTCACACCTGTTTTGGGGCACAGACCTGCCACCTCTTTACCCGCAACAGCCAGCGTGATTGGCAGGTCATCATTTTCTTTGGAGGTGGTAACACCAGCTGGTGTTGAGCGCTGTCCGACATCGATAGCACCACCTTTGGATCAAGGCAACCTAACATGTCCGCCTGCATCTTCCTCACAGACCGGCAGTTTGCCGGGGACACCCTTATCAACCCCGTCTAAGCACAATAGCCAGCCCTCGGTCCCTCAGATGTGGACAAGTAAAAGACCATTTCCTCCTAGCCATGAGAAAGCTAAGAGGTTGAATTTCACCATCTGCAAGCTCTTGGCTACAGAAATGCTGCCTTTCCGGCTGGTGGACACAGAGGATTTTCGAGACCTTATGTCCGTCGCAGTGCCCCAGTACTAGATGCCCAGTCGGCACTACTTCTCATAGAAAGGTGTGCCTGCGCTCCACCAGCATGTCGCACACAACATCACCGCTTCTTTGAGAAACTCTGTGTGTGACAGGGTGCATTTCACCACAGACACTTGGACGAGTAGGCATGGACAGGGGTGTTACATGTCGCTGACTGGGCACTGGGTAACTATGGTGACAGCAGGACAAGGGGCTGCTGTCCAAGTCTTGCCCTCCCCACGAGTTGTGCGTCAATCCTCTTTATGTCAAAGTTCCTCCACTGCTTCTGCCTCCTCAACCTCCTCTCGGTCTTCCACCTGCACCCAAAGCCTGTCTGGTCATGCCACAAGCTTTCTAACTGCGCAGAAGGGATCCTGCACACCTCCTTACTATGCTGGCAGTAGGGCTCAACGTCATCAGGCGGTTTTTACATTGAAATGTCTGGGAAATGTGAGTCACACAGCTGAGGAGTTGTGGTCAGCTCAGGAGAACCAATTTCATGAATGGTTGTCTCCACTGGACCTGAAACCAGGGAAGGCCGTGTGCGACAATGCTGCAAACCTGGGTGCGGCCCTTCGCCGGGGCAATGTCACACACGTGCCTTGTATGGCTCATGTGTTGAACCTGGTTGTCCAGCAATTTTTAGCCCACTATCCCAGACTAGATGGCCTTCTGCAGAGGGCACGGTTGCTGTGTGCTCACTTCCGCCGTTCGCATCCCGCAGCTCAGCGACTTACATCTCTACAGAAGTCGTTGGGCCTGCCACTTCACCGGCTAAAATGCGATGTGCCTACCCGGTGGAATTCAACTCTGCACATGTTGCAGCGACTGTGGCAGCACCGACAAGCCCTGGTGCAATACGTTCTGACGTATAGCCTGGGCCAACGAGATCCAGAGGTGGGGCAAATCACGCTGGAGGAGTGGTCTCAGATCAGGGACCTATGCACCCTTCTGCACAGTTTTGAAATGGCGACGAAGATGTTTAGTGCTGACGATGCCATTATCAGCATGACTATTCAGGTGATTTACATGCTGGAGCACATGTTAAACAGAATTCGGAGTCAGGTGGTGGCACAAGAGGAGGTGGAGGAAGTAGAGGAGGAGGAGTTGTATGCGGAAGGGCTAACATCTGCAAGGTCCAGACGGTCGGCAGCACCAAGGCGGCAGGCATGTGAGGGTGGGGGAGATGGTTTTACCAGGGCGCATGGTAGCAGCCAAATTAGTGAGGAAGGTGCAGGAGCCCAGGAAGAAGTGGAGGACGAACTGATGGAAGACTCATCAGATGAGGGAGACCTTGATCACATTTCTGTTGAGCGAGGTTGGGGGGAGAGGACAGAGGAAGGAAGCATGATTGTTACCTCGCCACCAACACAACAGGGACTTGGTGCTCCTGGATGCGCAACACACATGAGTGCCTTCTTGCTGCACTACCTGCAACATGACCCTCGAATTGTGAGAATTAGAAATAATCCTGACTACTGGGTTGCCACATTGTTAGATCCCCGGTACAAAAGTAAATTTGCAGAAATTATTCCTGCCATAGAAAGGGATGCACGCATGCAGGAGTATCAGCAGAGACTGTTGCAGAATCTTACATGTGCTTTTCCACAAAATACCAGTGGTGCACGTAGTGAAGCTCACAGTTCCAACTTGCCAACCGTGGGACCGTCAAGTGTTCAGCACTCAAACCGTAACAGAACCACAGTATCTGCTGGTAACATCAATTTTGCGGAATCATTTGACCACTTTTTTAGCCCATCCTTTGCAAGGCCACAGGAGACAAGAAGTCTGACACATAGTCAACGCTTAGAGACGATGGTACAGGAGCATCTCCAAGTAAACATTGAAGCCATGACTGTGTCACTGGACCCTTGCTCTTTTTCGGCTTCCAATCTGGATAAATGGTCGGAGCTAGCCACTTACGCCTTGGAGATCTTGTCATGCCCCGCAGCCAGCGTTCTGTCTGAACGTGTGTTCAGCGCTGCTGGTGGTGTGCTGACAGATAAGCGCACGCGGCTCTCCACTGATAATGTAGACAGACTCACGTTCATAAAGATGAACAAATCATGGATCCGAAACGACTTTTCTACCCCTGTGTCATCCTGGGGAGAGTAAAAGCTTGATGATTGGTTAAAATCACCCTACCAACCGTTTTAAGCTTTCAAATTACTAATCATGTTTATCTGTATCTTGGCAGGAAAATAATTTGGGCTTTGTAGCAGTGTGCAGCACTGATTCTATTAGGCCATCTATAATAAGCTCCACCAGATTTAAAATTACTAATCATGTTTATCTGTATCTTGACTGGAAAATAATTTGGGCTTTGTAGCAGTGTGCAGCACTGATCCTATTAGGCCATCTATACTAAAACTTCACCAGATTTAAAATTAATAATAATTTTTAGCTGCATCTAGCCCGGAAAATAATTTTGGGGCTCCGAGATGCGCAAGACACATAAGTGCCTTCTTGCTGCACTACCTGCAGCATGACCCTCATATTGTCAGAATTCGAAGTAATCATGACTACTGGGTTGCCACACTCTTAGATCCCCCAAACTTTTCGATCAACCTTTTCATTTTAATAAAGACCAAAAAATGGTCATTTTTGAAATTATAAGCATTAGCAGGTTGTTAGAAACTGAAATCAAACAGTTTTCAACTCAAAACTTTATTCTAGGTGATGTTACATTTTCACATAGGACCCCTTGTTCGAAAGGAGCTTCTGAACTCTCTCGTCCATTGAATTTGTCAGGTTTTGGATGGTTTCTGCTTCAATTGTTTTGCATGAGGACAGAATACCCTCCCAGAGCTGTTGCTTAGATGTGAACTGCCTCCCGCCATCAAAGACACTCCTTTTAATGATGCTCCAAAGGTTCTGAATGGGGTAGAGGTCAGGGGAGCATGGGGGTCACACCATAAGTTTGTCCCCTTTTATGCCCATATCAGCCAGAGATGCAGATGTTTTATGTGCAGCATGAGATGGTGCATTATCATGCAAAAAAAATGATCTTGCGGTGAAATACACGGTTCTTCTTCTTGAACCATGGCAGGAAGTGCTGTTTGAGAAAATCCACATACATTATGGAGTTCATCTTTAGCGCCTTCAGGGATCCTAAAGGGGCCGACAATCTCTCTCCCCATGATTCCAGCCCAAAACATTACTCCACCTCCTCCTTGTTGGCGCTGTAGCCGTGTTTGCGTGGGGTGTCCATCAACCAGCCATCCTCCACTCCATCCATCTGGACCATCAAGCGCTGCACGGCACTCATCCGTGAACAAAACAGTTTTGAAATCAGTCTTCATGTAATGTTTGGCCCACTGGAGCCGTTTCTGCTTGTGTGAAGTAGATAGAGGAGGTCGACAGGATGGCGTAAGCACAGCTGCAAACCTCTTAAGGACCCTGCATCTTGTTGTTCGGGGGACGTTGGAGGCACCAGCAGCTTCAAAAACTTGTCTGCTGCTATGACAAGGCTTTTTTGCCGCTGCTCTTTCAACCTGACGTAATTGCCTGTAGGAAAGAGTCCTCAATTTGCCCTTATCAGCACGCACACGTGTGTACTGTGAATCAGCTACATACTTCTTGATTGCCAAGCCACTTCATCCTGATCATCGCACAATGTTGATTGTAGTCATGCCTTGACCTAAACACTCCACAATTTGTTGCTTCTCAGCAGCCGACACATCCTTTTTCTTTCCCATTTTGGCAGAAAATGTAGGCTGCTTAATAATGTGAGACAGCCTTCTTAAGTAGTCTTGCCTTTCATTGGACACAAATGCCAAACTAATTAGCACAGGTGTCTGCAATTGCTTACAGTGATATAAAGAGCCCTGACACACATCACCATCAATGAGTTTAACTGACAAACAAACAAATTCTTCCCTTATCACTCCTAAACACTTTTTGCATAATAATTTGGAACACAGTGTACATGTGCTTTTCCACAAAACACCAGTGGTTCACGTAGTGAATCTTTCAGTTCTAACTTGCCAACCGTGGTCTGTATGGAGTTGTTCAATAAAGGGCCCAAAATTAAGATAACATAGATGGGAGAGGTCTCTATGAATAGGAATTCCTAAGTATTTGATACCCTGTGAGGGCCAGGCAAAGGGAAAGTTGGACTGGATGGAATCCTATATGGATTTGGGGAGGGAGACATCGAGGGCCTCAGACTTCGCTGCATTGATTTTAAAATTTGACCATGTAACAAAGTGATCTATTTCAGCCATAACAGCATGGATGGATATATGTGATTGAGTGATATATACTAGGACATCATCAGCAAATAGAGAGCACTTGTACTCGGTGCCTCCCACCTCAATCCACCTAATATTGGGGTTATGGCGAATTGATGAGAGCAGGTGCTCCGTCACTAGGATGTATAAGAGAGGGGACAGAGAACATCCCTGCCTTGTCCCATTGGTGATTGTGAAAGGTGATGAAAATGTTCTGACGCGCCCCCTGGGCCTTGGGACACCCGGAGCCGGACCCTTTTTGATGGATGCTGGTGGTTGTAGTCTCCGTGGCGGCGACCCGGTTCCGTGGCTCAGGGCGGTCAAACCAGTGGCGGAACTATTTATGTGGTTTTGATGTTTAAATGTCCGACTACGCCACCCGTGGATTGCGGTCAGAGTGAACCGCCGCTCCAGGGCAGACCGCTGAGGCTTGTGTTGTGGGTGCAGCAGAGCGTAGCATAACTCCCCACGGGAGGAGTATAGCCTCAGGGCAGTGTATGCGGAGGATGGGGGTGATGGTGCAGGGCAGCAGCAGTAACGACACGGAGTCAGTAATGCAGTCCAGGGCCTTTACTCACAGTTCTTATTATCCAGACCACGTCTGCAGGTAACGGCTGCCCACGTCGTACTGTGCTCACCAGGTGAGGGGCTCAGACAACTCCCAGATAACTTTGGAGCGCTTCACAGGACCCCCTTTGTGTGTCCTTTGTCTGGCCTTTCTTACCAACCCTTCTGTCCGGCTGCCTCGGGCCTCCTCTTGGTAAACTTGGCGCCAGTTTCCCTGACCCTATGTGGTGCCTTCCTAGCGGGTGTAGCGAGGGGCTGCGCCACATAAAATGCCACAGCCTCCTGTTTCTAGCTGAGGGTCGTTTCCTGCCTCCACTAGTTTCGGGGACCGGTCTCCCCCTTTGGCCTGACCCCTCCACGCAGGTGGATTCGAGCGTGCGGTGGCGACTCGCCCGTCCGCACCCCTGGGATCCCTTCGTTCCTCGTTCCTGGAGCCTTCTCCACTCCTCTTCCTTCCTTCTCCCTCTTCCAGGCCTGGGCCTCTGTTACTAGGCCCGCCTCCGGAGCAGAGCTCATGCAGAGCCCCTGCTCCCTGCCACTTCTGCTCAGACTTCTCTGCACTGAACTAAGATGGTGCCCACCTTTTATACTCCCTTCTCAATGCACCCAGGAACTGCTTCCTCCCTGCTCCTGCACTACAGGGTTCCCCTTCCTCAGTGTTCCCTCCCCCCACTCCAGCCAGGGACAGGGACTGTCGTGCCCATCTCAGGGGCATATTGGTCGCCCTGCCCCACGGCAATGTGGTGTAATGCATGCAGGTGTCGGGTCCTGATCCACACTACATCCTTACCTGAGAGTGAGACATCACACCTCTGGGTGAGGTGCAATACCTCTGTAGCAACCGTGCCCTCAGGGTGCTACAGTTCCATTTATCTTCAGCCTAGGTGACGTATTGCGATACAGGGCCGTGATTTTGGCTATAAAAGGGTCCCCTAGACCCCTACCCCAAGCTTTTTAAGAGAATCATATATGGCGTGCCAGTAGACTCTATGGAATGCTTTCTCAGCATCCAACGAGAGTATCTAATTACAAATTTTTAACTGCATCTAGCCCAGGAAATACTTTGTGCCTAGTAGCAGGGTCTGCTAGTCAGCGGATTATCCCGGCTGTTAAGCAAGCTACACCACCTGTAGTTTGGACACTTAATTTTTTCAAAGGAAATGCTTCGGGACCACGGGATACTCAGTGAAGAGCATCAGGAGGCACCCCAAGGCATAGGGGCTGGGACTGGCAGTAGGATGCCTTGCGGTGGACAGCCGAGCTCGATCCTTATAAAAGCTTTTTAACTGCAGCAGCTTTAGTGGACGCTACTGGAGCTGGAATTACGCGGCTGCTGGCATGAGACTTGCCCTCCAATAGATCCTTGTAAATGGATTTAAAGTGTATTCATTCAAATTAGAGAGACAATTTAAATTAAAAAGCTTAGAGCTGCCTCCACCACAGGGGGGCTCGCTCGACCAACCAGCGGACAGGCACCAGTATTGGGAGAGGGGGGCTGGCCGTCAGGGTTCACCGCGGCTCTGGCACAAACCCGGCGACGCGGAGGTGGCACAGGCAGGAGCGGACTGAATGTGTCGGCTTCTCACTTTTTGGATTTTAGAAGGGCATGACATGCCTATATCTGTGTCTCCCCCTCCTTTTACTCCTCCACCTCTTTTTTTTTCGCATGACTATATGTACTTGTCACTTTTCCATGTGTTAGTTGTGTCTTCTGAGCAGTTTGTCAGCTTTTGGACACCTCTGAAGGTGTTTTCTATGTGTTTCTATGTGTTTTTGTTTGCCTGCCATTGGTTTTAACGGTGTTCGAAGGTGTTCGACGAACAGTTCGGCGAACACACGGGTGTTCGACGAACCGAACCGAACTCGAACACTACGGGGGTGGCTCAACACTATTTATTACCCTCCTTATCAATTTTTCCTGGCTTTGCACTTTGAGCAAAGCCTTTATGAGTGTAGGAGTACATCAGCTACACTTTTAAAATATTTTATTGAGGCACGCCAGTTGTTGGCTTCAAAGGTCTACACAAGACTAGATGACCCTTCTTTTAATTTTTTCCTGGCTTTGCACTGTGTGAAGAGCCTTTATGAGTGTAGGAGTACCACAACTACACTTTCTTAATATTTGAATGAGACACTACAGCTGGTGCCTTCAATGGTGTATGGATGACCCTGCTTGTAACTTTTGGCAGGCTTTTCACAGTGTGCAGAGATTTTGAGTGTAGGAGGACCACTACATGACAATTTTTAATAATGTGTATGAGGCCCTCCTTTATGTTTAATATAAGGTGTATCTGAGTCCCTCTTCCATCTATTATTTGACAGTTCTGTCTTCCTTCATAAATTACATGGAAATTTCAAATTTTTTTTATAAATAAATACAAGTTTAATAAAAATGTATAAAAAATAAAAATTTGGTTTACTTAAATTATTATTTATTTTAAATCTTTATTAAATTTTGCCTTATATACATGTAATTATGCAGGAAAGAATGTTTCTAAACATTTTTTGCCCTGTAAACTCCAATTTCTCATCGATTTGGAATGTTTTATTGTCAGTCCTTACACTGGAGTAAAAATGTGACACCATTGTTTTCAGCAGTGATCTGGGATTCAGAGATTCTTCCAGGGAGCTTCTCCATGTTCTTCCATTCATAATTTTTCCAATCCATTTGAACATTTTCACTGTCCCACCAGACCTCCTTGTAGGGTCTGTCAGAAAAATTCTCGAATTTCCCATTGACTCCCATAATAATAGTTTCTCAAAACCAGCATCCGAGCATTAGAAATTGCTCGGTTTGAGTAACAAGCATCCAAGCATTTTAGTGCTCAATCTTGCTCAATCTTCCCTAGGTACTCCCTGTTGAGTCGCAAATTTATGTTGGTATCGGACCATACTCCGCTAAAGTATATGCGGGGAAAAAAAGGGGAATAGTGCCCTGGTAACATGACTGATTTTGGTCCTGCAGGATTTAAATTTTCATGAAGAACAAAGGCCTTAGAAACTGCATGGAAACTCCAATGCACTCTCAAGGGTGCACTGTTTGATAGCAGAAAATGCCCAGCCCCTCAGGCTTTGGGTGGAAGGGTATTCACAAAGCAGGTGGTAAAGTCCTGGATGAGAGATATGTGTCACCGAGGTGGCTAGCTTCGGTGATGCAAGTCTTGGAAATGAGGGTTCCAGCAATAATAGGTTACTGAGAATTTTTTTTTTAATGGGACAGAATTTTGGGACCGGGTTTTAGTAGTGACCAAAAGAGGTTGGGTGGAAATGGTCATTTCCATAACCCCAGTCCAGGCTTTTCCAGGTCCTATTTAAGGTAGCTGAGCTGTCTCAGAAATGGTCTGTATGTAGGAGGAGGGGAAGACTCTAAGGATGGTTGTTCTCTGCCAGAGACTGAGTGCTGTACTTACAGTGAAGGAAATAATTATTTGCTGTTTTCATAAGTTTTCCCACTGACAAAGACATGAACAGTCTATAATTTTAAGGGTAGGTTAATTTTAACATTGCGAGATAGAATATCCAAAGAAAATCAAGAAAATCCCATTGTATAAATTAGATACATTTATTTGCATTTTACAGTGAGAAATATTTGATCCCCTACAAACCATTATGAGTTATTGCTCCTACAGACCAGTTAGATGTTCCTAATCAACTCATTACCTGCATTAAAGACAGCTGTCTTATATAGTCACCTGTATAAAAGACTCCTGTCCACAGACTCAATTAATCAGTCAGACTCTAACCTCTACAACATGGGCAAGACCAAAGAGCTTTCTAAGGATGTCAGAGACAAGATCATAGACCTGCACAATGCTGGAATGGGCTACAAAACCATAAGTAAGGGGTGAGAAGGAGACAACTGTGCAGTAGTAAGAAAATGGAAGAAATACAAAATAACTGTCAATGGACATCAATCTGGGGCACCATGCAAAATCTAACCTCTTGGGATATCCTTGATCATGAGGAAGGTGAGAGATCAGCCTAAATACAACACGGTGGGAACTTGTTAATAATCTCAAGGCAGCTGGGACCACAGTCACCAAGAAAACCTTTGGTAACACAATACGCCTTTAAGGTTTAAAATCCAGCAAGGTTACCCTGCTTAAGAAGGCACATGTGCAGGCCATTCTGAAGTTTGCCAATGAACACTTGAATGATTCTGTGAGTTATTGGGAGAAGGTGCTGTGGTCATATGAGACAAAAAATTAGCTCTTTTGCATTAACTAAACTCGCCGTGTTTGGAGGAAGAGAAATGCTGCCAATGACCCAAACAACACCATCCCAACACTCAAGCATAGAGGAGAAACATTGTATTTTGAGAGTGTGTCTCTGCTAAGGGCACAGGACTACTTCACAGCATCAATGCGAGAATAGATGGAGCCATGTGCCGTAAAATCCTTAGTGACAACCTCCTTCCCTCCACCAGGACATTAAAAATGGGTCGTGGCTGGGTCTTCAAGCAAGACAATGATCCAAAACATACAGCCAAGGCAAGAAAGGAGTGGTTCAAAAAGAGGCACATTAAGGTTATGGAGTGGCCTAGCCAGTCTCCAGTCCTTAATCCCATAGAAAACTTATGGAGGGAGTTGAAGCTCCGAGTTGCCAAGCGACAGCCTCAAAATCTTAATGATTTAGAGATGATCTGCAAAGAGGAGTGGACCAAAATTCCTCCTGACATGTGTGCAACCCTCATCATTAACTATAAAAAATGTCTGACTGCTGTGCTTGCCAACAAGGGTTTTGCCACCAAGTATTAAGTGTTGTTTGTCAGAGGAATCAAATACTTATTTCTCACTGCAAAATGCAAATAAATGTATCTAATTTATACAATGTGATTTTCTTGATTTTTTTGGATATTCTATCTCACAATGTTAAAATTAACCTACCCTTAAAATTATAGACTGTTCACGTCTTTGACAGTTGACAAACTAACAAAAACAGCAAGGGATCAAATAATTATTTCCTTCACTGTATATCTGCTATATGAGCTGTTTTCTTCTGTGTTACCTTTGTGTCAAGAAAGGTTGTTTTTGCTTTAAGTTTTTCAGCAATTCATGAAGTTAATAAACCTTGTCTTGTTGGACCAGAGATATTACCTGAGTGTATGCTAGCTGCTACCAAAGAGCGTGGATCCCTACAGTATCATGTGTGATATAGTCCATTGAGCCGTGTATCTAATCCGATCATGTGTTATATGATCCATGTATCTAATTCTATTGTGTGTGATACAGTCTGCTAAGTCATGTATCTATACCAATTATAGTAACATAGTAACATAATTTTTAAGGTTGAAGGAAGACTAAGTCCATCTAGTTCAACCCATAGCCTAACATGTTGATTTTGACGCTGAGTCACTTCTCACAGACAAGCCGTGAGTCGGGATAGTCGAGGAGTCCGAGGTCAATAGCCAGGGGGGGTGTCATAAACCGAGGGAAGAAACAAAGTTGTAGTCAGGTAACTATCTGAGGTCAAAGTATCAAAAGGACAGCAGATGAGAACAAAGTGGTTAAAAAGACGGATAGTCTTTTAACTGCTCATCCATCCATGCTGCTCTCCATGCTGTTCTTCCATCCATCCATGCTGCTCATCCGTCCATCCATGCTGCTCATCCATCCACAAACACTCCTACTCACCTTTCCCCGCTCCCCTGCAGCACACATTGCGTGAGTCAGGGGTGGGCAATTAATTTTCCAGAGGGGCCACATAAGAGACTGCGACTGTTGTGGAGGGCCAAACAAATAGGCTGAAATTAATTCAGCTCAATATTAATATCATTAGATTAATTATAATTTGTTATTAAGAATGATATTAATTGTATGACTTAATATTGAGCAGAATTAAGTATGCAGACATCCACCTACAGGCTACAGTATATACCATTTGAACCCGAATACAGCCCCTTCTATATATTGTATGAGCCCTCTCACAGCCTCCTTATATACAGCATGAGCCCCATCACAGCCTCTCTATATACAGCATGAGTCCCACACAGCCTCCCTACATACAGCATGAGCCCCACTGTCACGGGTGTGTCAGAAGTGACAGACAGTTGCCCTGCAGTTGGTTGCAGGAGATCTCTTTGTTTGGCATAACATACACCTTCTTAGATCTGTTTCACTCTATGACCCAGCATCTACCTTCCTCCTGCTAATTAACACTCTGGCCTGGGTGATAGTCACGTTTCCCAACTCTTTATTGTGGAAGTTGGTCCGTCGGATGTGGGGGTTAGGGCTGTGTTGTCTCAGGGTCCATCCCCCGGTAAATGGCGTCCATGCACTTTTGTTTATGAAAAATTGTCTTCGGTTGAGAGAAATTATGACGTAGGTAATAGAGAACTGTTGGCGATTGAATTGGAGTTCGAAGAATAGCGACATTGGTTGGAGGTGTTGTCCATTCTATTACTGTTATTACTGACCATAAGAACCTGTCATATCTCCAGTCAGCCAAATATCTCAACCCTAGGCAAGCCAGATGGTCCCTGTTTTTTTTTACTAGGTTCAACTTTGTGGTCACTTTTCATCCAGGGGTCAAAAATGTCAAATGTCTATGCTTGCTGGTCATCCATGTGGTAAGGCAACTGCAGACCTCGTCTCTCATTGTTTTTGGTGGCCGGGGTTGCATCAGGATGTGATTGAACATTTATCTGCTTGCAGTATTTGCGTGCGTTCTAAGGTTTTGCATACCTGTCAGTCTGGTACTCTTCTTCCACTACCTATCCCTAGTAGGCCATGGACACACTTGTCGATGGATTTTATTATTGACCTACCGATTTCTTCAGGCAAAACGGTGGTTTTGGTGGTTGTAGATAGGTTCAGTAAAATGGTTCACTTCGTCACATTACTGGCACTTCCAAATGCCAAGACACTTGCTCAGGTGTTTATGAATGTGGTGTCAGATCGGGGGACCCAGTTTGTTTCCAAGTTCTGGAAAGCATTTTGTTCTCGACTGGGGGAGCAGCGGTCCTTTTCTAATCCCCAGGTGAATGGACAGACCAAGCGCGTCAATCAGAATTTAGAGACATATCTCAGGTGTTTCGTCTCCGATAATCAGGAGGATTGGGCATCCTACTTAGCGCTGGCAGAATTTGCCATTATTAATCATCATCAAGAATCCCCTGGCAGGTCAAGGTTCTTTGGTGCATATGGTTACCATCCACAGTTTGTTACCATTAGTGGGGGAGGAGCTTCGAGAGTTCCTGAAGAGGAAAGTTTTGCTTCGTCACTCTCCTCGGTGTGGTGGGGAGTTCTCAGTAATTTAATCATGGGAGACAGGTATAAACGTATGGCTGACAGAAAATGCTTGCCAGGTCCGGACCTGAATGTGAATGACTTTGTGTGGTTGTCTACCAGGAATATTAAGTTGAAAGTCCCTTCTTGGAACTTGGGACCTAGGTTTATTGGTCCCTATAAAATAACAGTCGTCATTAACCCAGCAGCGTTTTGTCTTGAGCTTCCTCAGGAACTTAAGATCCACAATGTTTTCCACAGGTCCTTACTCAAGAAATATGTGGAACCTCTTGAACTCTCACCCCTACCTTTGCCCCCAATAATTGTTGATAGTAATCTGAAGTTTCAGATTTTGAGGATTGTAGATTCTTGTCTCCAATGTCATTCCCTACAATACTTGGTGCACTGGAAGGGTTATAGTCCAGAAGAGAGGATGTAGGTTTCAGCATCAGAGGTGAATGCTCCCAGGTAGGTTCATTCATTTCACACCTCTTATCCTGAAAAACCTGGTCCTGAGTGTCCAGAGGCCACTCGTAGAGGAGGGGGTCCCTATATACAGCATGAGCCCCATACAGCCTCCCTATATACAGCATGAGCGCCCCACACAACCTCCTTATATACAGCATGAGCGCCCCACACAGCCTCCCTATATACAGCATGAGCGCCCCACACAGCCTCCCTATATACAGCATGGGCCCAATACAGCCTCCCTTTATACAGCATGAGCCCCACAGAGCCTCCCTATATACAGAATTAGCCACACACAGCCTCCCTGTTCTTAGCAGGAGAGCCCCTAGCCTCCTCATAATATATAAAACTACCTCACTCCTGGTGTAGATCGGTGCACAAGTAGGGTCCAAAGCCAATTGTGTATAGTATAAACTTGTGCAGTGGCCGTAAGGGCCTAGGGTACTCGGTAGCTGGGCCGCCAGTCTTCCAGGGAGGACACGGTGGCAGTGGCCCAGCTCCGTGGCCCTTGCCGAGCAGATGAAGGGAGTATTTACAGTGGATGCGCTGCTGTGTGGACCCTGGGGGATAGATGGTATAGCAGCTGGAATGAAACACTTCCCACGGGTGAAGCGGGCCCCCAGGGATTCAGAAAGCTTATGAAGGATGGCGGGGGGGGGGAAAGGGGTGAAGAGGGCAGGGCGGCAGCAGTGATGATAGCCGCAGTGGTAGCACAGCTGCGGGGAGGCGGAGAAGAAGACAGACACGAGTAATGCAGTCCGGTTACCTTTACTGCAGAGATAGCTGTGGAGTGCGGGGCACTGGTCACTAGGTCCAGGAGGGTCCGGTCAGCCTGGAAGCAATCGGAGTCCACCCCGTCAGGTGGGTTTGGAGGCCTGCCTGCTGAGCTTCTCCGTTGCGGGTCCCGCTGCCTGTGAGCTACCATGAGATCCATTTTCTTCACTCCTGCCCTAAGCTCTGTACAAGCAGGCGGTGCGAACCTATAACGGTTACTGCCATCTTGGGTGCAGCTCCGGGCTCTAGTTATACTGCTGTGCTGCCGGGCCTCTGCTTGTGGCGAGGAAACTTGCAGTCTCCTGTCCCCCAGATTCGGTTGCCTGGACGTGCAATGCCCGTACAACCCAGGACTCTGGCATCCTCTGCTCCGCTGCCTGGGGTTTGCTCTTCACTTGCTCTACTCCCCAGAACTTTCTCCTTCTCCCTCTGCTGCTTTCTCCCCCTCTATCTTCCCTCTCACACTCACTGACTAACTCTGCCCCCCAGCTGGAAGAGGCAGCTCCCCAAAATAGGGTGTAGAGCTTCCTCTTCAGGTCAGGGATCAGAACCTGTGTGTGCATGTGGGGTTTACCTGATGAGGGGAGCTCCTCCTGCTTCCAAGCGTAATATCACCTCCTGTGAAGGAGGCAACACTACTGTGGCAACTGGCCCATGGGGTGCCACATTTGGTACTCGTATGACTCAATGATAACTTTTTGTAAATTTTGCATGCTCAAATACAGGGAGGCCTACTGGATACACGAGTTGCAATCTCTTAGTCCAAGGGGTCTCAACCGGGAGTATGACCTCCTCTTGTTCTTTTGAACAGTTCTTAACTTATGAATTTAAGGTCTCCCCAATATATCCCTATATGGTGGTTAAATGTGTTGTACCATAATACTGTATTTATCCTGATCAATTATTTATGCAGATGTCCCACTTATACTAACCCATGTCTCTGATTTAGATTATATAGTGTGTTGATTATACTCAGTTGCTTTATTATGATGACTTTATTTAGTGAGAACCAATCTTAGGCATCATATATACATAATTGGACTGTACATCATGTCTCTAATATATTCTTTCTTATCTTTTAGAATCAACCCTAAGATCCACGTTCCCCTTCCTGAATCCTATCCATCTGATGCCTCTCCCACTGGACTGTCTCCTCCAATCCCTGGTCCACTTATCCTCCTAATCCCAGCCCAGCACACATTCTGTAACACAGTGGAACGCAAATCTACGGTGGTGGAACGCACTCGGCGCGTCACTTCCGCCCACATGACCACCAGTGTGTAATAGGACCTGATGACATCATCGCAATGTCATTTCCGATCCTGCAGGTCCTTCTAGACACATATTCACAGCGCCAGTATTACACTGCCACCAATCCTAGGCCCCTATTCGCCGTAAGTTCCACCCTCCCTCTATTTAAACACACTTTAAGCAGTCTTTACCTGACGCCACACGGAACAAATGGTGGACACCATGTTCCCACGTTCATGACCTCCTCTCTTCACTCTATTTACACCAAGGGTATGTTGTCTTATTTCATCTATTTTGCTGGTCCCGCTGTTTATATTTCCATGCTCACTGCTCTTCTATATCCACAGCTATTGCACTTTATTTGGACGTCTGTCTACCACAAGCTTACTGGCATTATTGGTACATTCTCCTATTTTTCCTCCTTATCTGACTTCCCTCCTCCCCTCTCCCATCCCCATCTGCCCTTGTTTAAGTTTGTTGTTTCCCTGTTCAGTATAATTATTATCATTACTCGCCCCATGTTACATGACCTGACCATGTTTATTGTGATCTTACGCTTTCACTGAGACTTAATTTGTGTTTTTGTGTTTTAGTACACTGATGAAGGTCAATTGTGACCGAAACATTTGTTTTCTGTGTAAGGGGGAAGACCAGGGTGTAAGTACTTTCAGAGCAAGGAATCCAAAACTGCCGGGGCCATACCTCTTGTTGCAGGGGGGAGACAGATTGCAAGCAGAGGAGTCATGTGACAGGGAAGCAGGGGGTGTGTCGAGAGAGAGAGCTGGGAGGTCAGGTGACAGAGCGAGTCCTGGTGTGACGAGGGAGAGGGAGAGACGAGGACGTTTGCGTGGGAAAGCGCAGCTTTGTCCTGCGGAGCAGAGCCATGTGAGAGGGTTCAGGCTCTTGGCTACAGGACTTGGAGCAAGGGATCCGAGTGCAGTGGACCGGAAGAGTCAAGCTGACTGTAGGGAGAAGAGACGCAGGGTCCGTGGAGCTGACCACATGAGGTGCACTGTTATGGACTAGGGGCTCAGCGGAAAAAAACGGAGACCACCCGCTACCGCCAAAAGACGAAGCATTGTTTGGGCGGGGAAGCCTGAAGACAGCATCACCAGCACGAGCTGGCAACTGCCTTGTAGAGGACACAAGTCAGCTAAGTGAAAAAACTGTTGTTTGTTAACGGTTTGACTCTGCTACATCTAGTTAAACTGTAAACTGTCAGTTACAGACTAATACCTGCTATTTCCCCATATTTTCCCCTGTTACTCCCTGCGTGGAAATTCATCTTGTTATCATATTCTTTCCCTGTTTATTAACCCTGTATTGGCTGCTCTGTGTTTCTGTGTCACTGCATCTAAAGTACCTGTGTTACATTTGGCGTAGTCGGCAGGATGCAGTCGTTAGACACAGACACTGCAGAGCAGTCCATCCTGGGAGCCCCTAAATCTAGCTTGCCGCTGGGGGCCATGCTCAGCAATCTCCCAAAGTTCACCGGGGCAATATGATGCTGTGGGACTGGATTGAGAGAGTTAGGAGTATGTTACGTATGTACCCGATGACCCCAGCTATGCAAGCCGAAATAGCCTTACTGGCCCTGGATGGTGAGGCCCGACAGTCCGTGATGTACCGCCCTCCCCATGACTGGGATACTGTAGAAAAAGTGGTGCGGATACTGGAGGAAATGCATGGGGATCCCACCAATGTAGGAGAGCTGAGGATACGACTGTTTCCCCAAGAGCAGCAGGAGGGGAAGGCTGTGACGCAGTATGTTAATGCCTTACAGAGGGTGCATGCCTATATCACTAGAAAAGACGACATGGGAAATTTGGGAATGGGCCCCCCTGACGTGATCTTAAGGGACCAGTTTGTGGCAGGCCTCAGGGATGTGCAGCTGAAGCAGGCCTTGCGGGAGCCACTGCGCGTCAACCCACGTATGACTTTTCTAGAAGTGGGGGCGGAGGCATGCGCGAGAGATCAGGAGATGGGAGTGACGGCCCTGGCAGGGATGGTCCGGAGTATTGAGCTACCCACCCCACATGCAGCTGAACCGGAATGGACTCAAGAGATGCGGAAGGAGATACAGGAGATGCGGGATGAATGGTCCAGTCTCAAGAAGACCCCTGCCCCGACACCAGAGATACCCAGATCGATTGCCCCAGTTATGGAAAGAATTGAATTAAGGACCCCCCCTGCAGGAGAGTTCCATAGAGGAGGGAGGCAGCCCTACACAGACAGAGACACGACCTGCTGGTAGTTTGGATGCGCAGGACATTACGCTAGGGGCTGTGCTAGCACGAATCCTAGAACGAATGCGGGCTCAATTGACGGGACTTACACCTCGACAGGCGCAGCAGGTTGAGGATGTGCTGGAGCGGTACCAGGAAGTCTTTGCTCGCCATGAGGATGATTTTGGTTGCACCGAAGTCATTACCCACGAGATTCCTACTGGGAGCGCTGCCCCAGTGCGGGAGAGAAATCGGCAGATACTTCCCCAGATGTATAAAGAGGTTAAGGAGATGCTAGCCCATATGTTACAGAATAGTGTGATACGGGAGAGTCAGATTCCATGGGCAGCCCCGATTGTCCTGGTCTGGAAGAAAGATGGGACCCTGCTGTTCTGTGTGGACTATAGACGACTGAATGTCTGTACAGTATGGGACTCTTACCCACTACCCCGAATCGAAGATTCCCTGTCGGCCTTAGGGAAGGCAAGATATTTCTCCTCCTTGGATCAGGCCAGTGGGTACTGGCAGGTGCCCGTGGCCAAACATAACCGTGCGAAGGCAGCGTTCATATTACCCATAGGACTGTTTGAGTTCAATCGGATGCCCTTCGGCCTGACTAACGCCCCCGGGACGTTCCAGCATCTGATGGAGAAGTGCCTGGGCGATTTGAACTTCGAGGCAACACTGATTCACCTTGACGACATAATTATCTATTCCGCCATCTTCGAGGAGCACCTCCAGCGACTGGAGCAAGTACTGAGTCGCCTACAGAGTCATGGCCTAAAGTTGAAGCCCCAGAAGTGCCACCTGTTCCGCAAACAGATCGAATATCTCCGTCATACTGTGTCCGGAGAAGGATTCAGGCCCACCCTGGAAAAGGTGGCCGCCGTACAGGAGTGGCCTACCCCGAAGACAGTGAAGGACGTTTGTGCCTTCCTGGGACTTGCCGGGTACTACCGAAGATTCGTGAAGAACTTCACCCGCATAGCCAACCCATTGCTGGAGCTACTTAAGGGAGTGCCGGCAGGCTCCAGGAATCAGGCGATTCGGTGGGGAAGCAACCAGGAAGAGGCCTTCCGTGCCCTAAAAATGGCCCTGAGAGAGGCCCCAATACTTGCCTATGTGGATTTCTCCCAACCCTTCATACTCCACACTGATGGGAGCCTACATGGTCTTGGAACCATGTTACCACAAGTACAGGAGGGGAAAGAGCGCGTGATTTCGTATGCTAGCCGCTCCCTTCATGACTCCGAGAGGAACCCAGATAATTACAGCTCTTTCAAATTAGAGTTGCTGGCTCTGGTTTGGGCAATGACCGAGAAGTTTGCGGAGTATTTGTCCGGGTCCGAAGTACTGGTGAGAACAGATAACAACAAGCTGGCCCACCTGGAAAATGTGAAATTGGGGGCCCTGGAGCAGCGGTGGGTGGCCCGCATGGCCAGGTACCGGTATAAGATCGCCGACCGGCTTAAGGCAGAGAATACTCACGCCGACGCCCTCTCCAGAGTGATATCTGAATGGCCTGATCATGACCGCAATGAAGATTTGGAGGCGGTTGAGACTCCTAGCTTCCAAAGTTTCATGGGACCACTGGCTGCGGCGCAGGGACAGATCGGAGAGATGTCGGGAGAACAAGTGCTAGGACGGCCAAGAGATGACTGGATCCGACTTCAACAGACTGACAGAGAAGTTGCTCAATTACGTCAATGGGTGGCTTTGCGGCAAGTCCCCAGTTGAGAAGAGAGGAGTACCCTGTCCTCGGGAGCACTGAAAATGCTGGGACAATGGGAGAGACTGTGTTTGTGACACGGGCTGCTGTACAGACGGGTGCAGCTACTGCGAGAGATCGGGACCATCTGGCAAGTGGTGATCCCAGAGAAGTTGGTCGGAGTAGTGGCTAAGGAGGCTCATGAACAAGGGGCTCACTTCGGACCAGACAAGATGTTTCAGTGGTTGCAGAGGCTGGTGTATCATCCCCGACTGCGAGCAACAATAGAAGACATTTGTCGAAGATCTCGGAGCTGTGAGCTGGTAAAGCCCCTGGAGCAGCGGGTCGTCATACAAACTATTGTGACTTCTGCCCCCTTGGAGGTGTTGATGATCGACTATTTGACTGTTGGACCGGCGCATCTCGGGTATGAACATTGCCTGGTAATGACAGACCACTTCACCAAGTTTGCGGCAGAGACCAGACCGCCGAGTCAGCTGCGCAGGCCATCTGCCGAGACTTCATTCTGGTGTACGGCTGCCCAAAGAGGATTTATTCTGATCAAGGTGCCTGCTTCCAAGGCCAGGTGATGGAAGAGCTGCACCGGTTGTACAAGATTGAGAAGTCATGGACTACTCCTTACCACCCTCAAGGAAACACTTTAATCAGACACTGATCTAAATGCTCCGAACATTGGAGGAAGATTGGAAGGTACAATGGCCTGAGTTTGTGGCCGAGCTGGTGTGGGTCTACAACAACCGAGTGAATAGTATGACGAGGTTCACTCCTTATACTCTACCTTGCTGTTCGGACGAAAGGGGCGAGAGATCACCGAGTTAGAGCTGGACCGCGAGGAGGACTACCCACGGACGGAGGTGTCTTTCTGGGTCCGAGAACATCGGCATCGACTGCAGACCCTCCGACGGTTGGTAGAACAAAAGTTTCAGGAGCTCAAACGTCATGAGACATTGCCTCTTCGAGGCACAGCTCTGAGGCCCGGGGAGTGGGTGTTGGTTCGGGACAGGCGGCCCCGAGGCAAATTGAGTAGGCGGTGGGAACGGACGCAACACCGAGTGAAGCGCAGGATTGGCGCTGAAGGACCTGTGTATGAAGTTCAACCCGAGGGGGCTGAAGACGCCCCTACCAGAGTGGTTCATCGTAGTATGCTGCGACCCTGTCTGTCAAAAGATGACGAGGATGGAGAACAATCACCTGCTTCTAGAGAGGGACCTGTCACAGTTGCCCCAAGCCACAATGTGGACAAAGAAGAGTTGTTGATTCTACCTCCGAGCCCCAGCACTTGATTACCTGTAGTGCAGGAGGCAAGGGAACAACATCGGTTGAAGTTACCGGGCAGGCGGAGATTGGAAATCCGAGTGACCCTGCACCCCCATCGGTCAAACTGAGTTACCCCGGTCAGAACGGACAACAGCAGGAGTGCCTCCTCACCGTTACGAACAAGATCAATTCATATGGTACCGTATCGTCCAGGAAGTCCAAGAATGTGAATGTTTGATGAAGGAACTCTCGCCCGTGCAATGGTGAGTTAAAGGAGAGAGGAGTGTAAGGGGGAAGACCGGGGTGTAAGTACTTTCAGAGCAAGGGATCTGGAACTGCCGGGGCCATACCTCTTGTTGCAGGGGGGAGACAGACTGCAAGCAGAGGAGTTATGTGACAGGAAAGCAGGGGGTGAGTCAAGAGAGAGAGCTGGGAGGTCAGGTGACAGAGCGAGTCCTGGTGTGACGAGGGAGAGGGAGAGACGAGGACGTTTACTCGGGAAAGCGCAGCTGGGTTCTGCGGAGCAGAGCCATGTGAGAGGGTTCAGGCTCCTGGTTACAGGACTTGGAGCAAGGGATCCGAGTGCAGTGCACCGGAGGAGTCAAGCTGACTGTAGGGAGAAGAGACGCAGGGTCCGTGGAGCTGAGCACGTGAGGTGCACTGTTATGGACTAGGGGCTCAGTGGGTAAAACCGGAGACCGCCCGCTGCCGCCAGAAGACGGAGCATTGTTTGGGCGGGGAAGCCTGAAGACAGCGTCACCAGCACCAGCTGGCAACTGCCTTGTAGAGGATACAAGTCAGCTAAGTGAAATAACTGTTGTTTGTTACCGGTTTGACTCTGCTACATCTAGTTAAAATGTAAACTGTCAGTTACAGACTAATACCTGCTATTTCCCCATATTTTCCCCTGTTACTCCCTGCGTGGAGATTCATCTTGTTATCATAAACTTTCCCTGTTTATTAACCCTGTGTTGGCTGCTCTGTGTTTCTGTGTCACTGCATCTAAAGTACCTGTGTTACATCTTTACTGCATTTTCCCCTATTAAAATTTACAAAAAGTTATCACCTAGCCGCCCCATGTCCAGGATGAGACCCTCGTAGCCTCCCCATGTCCAGGATGAGAGACGTATAGCCTCCCCATGTCCAGAATGAGAGTCCCATAGCCTCCCCATGTCCAGCTAAACAGCCCATAGACATGAAAAAAAACTACCACATACTCGCCTCGATCCCACTTCCCCAGCACTCTGCCTCTGCTCCTGTCGCCAGTGTACTGACTCTTGGCAGTGCACAGCTGATGCAATGAAATTACATCCTTAAATCAGGTGTTTCACACACCGACTGGCGGAGGAAGGGGCCGGAGACCCCTCCTCCGCCAATGCAGTCAGCGCGTTTAAGTTAAATATTTAAATAAAATGGCGCCATTCTGCTCATCCATCCATCCATGCATGCATGCTGCTCATCCATCCATGCTGCTCATCCATCCATGCTGCTCAACCATCCATCCACAAGCACTCCTACTCACCTTCCCCCGCTCCCCTGCAGCTCATCGTGTGAGTCAGGGGTGGGCAATTAATTTCACTGAGGAGACACATGAAAGACAGTGACAGTTGTGGAGGGCCAAACCCGTAGGCTGAAATTAATTCTGCTCGATCGTATTATATTAATTATAATTTATTATTAAGAATTATATTAATATTAATTGTATGACTTAATATTGAGCAGAATTAAGTATGCTGACATCCCCTATAAACCATTTGAACCTGATTAAAACCCGTTCTATATATCGCAAGAGCCCCCCACAGCCCCTTATATACCGTAAGAGCCCCCCACACAGCCTCCTCATGTTCATCATGAGTGCCCCCCACAGCTTTGTCATGTCCAGCATGAGTGCCCCACACAGCCTCCCCTTTCCAGCATGAGTGCCCCACACAGCTTCCCCATGTCCAGGATGAGAGCCCCATAGCCTCCCCATGTCAAGCTAAACATTCCATACACATGAAAAAAAGACCACCACATACTCTGCTCGGTCCCGTTTCCCCGACACTCTGTCTCTGCTCTTGTCTCCGATGCACTGACTCTTCAAAGTGCACAGCTGATGTGATGAAATTACGTCATTGCCTCAGGTGTTTCACACACTGATTGGTGGAGGAAGAGGCTGGAGGCCCCTCCTCCACCAATGCAGTCAGCGCGGATGGAGACAGAGGGTGGATGGAGACAGTGAGAGGGCGGGCGTGGAATGGCATGGTATGGTGAGGCCCAGGTCTGGTCTAAGTTAAATAATTAAATAAAAAGGAGTCAGCGCTTGCGCATACCGCTCTATCCGGCGCCATTTTGATGAAGACATTGTGCCAATTTGTCTTCAATAAAATGACGCCGGAGATCACGCTGACACTGGCACCACATTCCTCCTCCATACTCATGTCGCCGGAGATTGCAGTATGCGGTCAGTGCCTACGCATATCGCTATCTCCGGCGCCACACTCCTCATCCTCCTCCTGGTCTGGATGTGTTCTTCTGTCTCCGGCCACACTCTGAGGGCGCAGTGTGTTTGCGCCGTCTATAGAGGCTTCGGACATAAGACACGTCCCTGGTTATATTATAGATACCTATATAGAAAGGCGCACTGTTCAAAATTAATAAAAATGCATCTTCTTTATTGGATAACAAAATAATTAAAAGCATGAAGCTAGACATACAGAAGTCAGGCATATAAAATGCCAAAGGCAGGTAAGTGATAATAACAAAACTCTTGTGTGAATATTACTACATATCAATACAGAGTTATATTGTGTGCAATCACAGTATTGAGATCGGATACTCAAAAGGTACAAGCCAAAATAGCCAGTGCTGTATAAGTTAAGGCCCTTTAAATTACATGAAGATAAACGGTTAGAGAGTAATATCACATAAAAGTTCACATGATAATAGTAATTCCATTGTGCAAGGAAGAAAGAGTGAAACAGTCCATTAGCAGCCTCTGATTGGCTGCAGGACTCGCCTGGAATAACAACATCATGCTGGCATGGGGCCTGAATGTGCTGCTATATGGTTGTATCTTGCCGAGGCTTCTCTAAATAAGCTTGTAAAAGCAACTTAAAGAGGTTGACCACTACTATTAACAATGCCCCCATCGAATTTAAATTGTGGAAACAAGTCTTTGTAAATACCTTGCGTGGTCTTTGTTGCCTGTGAGTGGCACTATTGCTGACCACTCACCAGGCATCACGTGACCCAGCTGCAGCCGACTCTGACATCTGCTGATGTCACGTCAAGTTCTGGCTGCAGCTGGGCGAGACTGAGTGATGCGCTCCCCGCTGATTGATGAGCTGTGGGCGGGGTTTCACCACACGTCACAGTCCAGCATGCACCACACGCTTTCCCTCTCCTCTGCTTTCATTGGAAAAGTGTGCTGTGGATGCTGGGCTGAATCTCCACCGCTCATGGTGCTGAGAAAATTAGGCCACGCCAAGACATGTGTTACATGCACGCTGCTAGGTTCAGATAGGAGTGAGGCAAGTTACATGAATTCTTTGAAATCCTGGGGGAACCGTTACTCAAGGCGACCATAGACCATGTACTGCAGCTTCTCTCAGGCACACAGGGGTATAGATCCTCAGGCACAGACACGTAGGTTGTTTCATTTGCTGACCAGACACACTTGACAAGAGTCCTCATAAACAGTAGAACAGTAGCATTTAATAAGAAGCCGCACAGCCAATGCAAGTTAAGTCTTATGAGCAACAGACTTCAGTGACAAGCAGTACAGTTTCCTTAGCAGCACAGCAGTTCACAGTCTTCCCAGTAGTACAGGACAGCACAGTTCTAATGCAAAGACATATTAATGAACACAGCATTCTTTACAGCACAGTGAGATGGAGGAGGGGGGGAGGGTTTGCTGAGGGAGATGATCCCTGTGACACCATTTCTTACAGTCCTTATCTTTCTGCTAGACAATACTCTGGACTGCTAGTTCAGGAACACTACCTGACCTGTGCTTAGCTTCACTTCTGATTTGAATCTTTTTCACTTGCAGGGGCACTTCTGTGAGATGCAGAACACACACACCACCTTTCTCTTCGGGTCTAGCCAGACAATAAACAACTTCCCCACAATCCCCCTGGGGATCTGTTAAACACTCCCCTGGTATAAAGTTTATAAACATTGATAACAACCTTAGCTTACGATCTTTTCCTTGTAGGATGACTGTAAGAAATACACAATCAGCAACTCTTAAGCTGGAGCTTTTCGTACGTCTGGCGGTTCTCTCTTTTGTTGGTGATTTAAGGTTCCCTCTCGGAGGCGGCACTGGAGGGTTTCCATGATGATCTTCGGACTAGCCACTCGGGGTCTCCAACTTCAGCTAACTCATTTTGGTGATTTTAGGAGCAGAGCCTTTTTTTAACTTCTGTTCGCTCTCTGACTCCAAACTAGCTGCCTCATTCATTTTTTCAATTAGGATTTTGTCCAGAATGCCAGGATTTTCTAGGTACTGTTTCAGCTGCAACTTGATGTCTTTGCTGATTAACCCCATTCCCAATGATCTCAAGAACTTCTTCTGCACTAATCCAGCATCAAACTTCTCTTCTGCTTCTACATCTCTGGATGCAAACAACAGTCTATCCTTCAGTTAAATTGCTCTGAACAAGAAACTTTGGGGTGATTCATTATTTTTCTGTGAGAGGTTAATGAGTTGGTGGAACAATTCTGAAGTACTCTCTTCTTTATAGTGCCCTTTTAAAATCATCTTCAGCTTTTTCAAGGTCAATTGACTCTTCATGTCTAGCATACTACAGAAGTTCAGTCCTGGGTTAATCGCTTTCACCACCCCTTCAACAATCTCATCTGGCTAGTATCCTTTCTGTAAGCCTGCATTGATCTGGTGCAACAAGTTCATAAAAGATAGTCTCTCTTTCTGTTCACACTCTCCAATCTGACCCAGGATCTTGAATTATTTCCTTATGGTGATTTGTGGTTTTAGAAAGGACTGTCTCCCTGATTTATCTAACCCGAGCAGGTTAAAGGTCCTGTCTGAGTCTGTCACCCATTCAGAGGTTTTGGTAGATTCCTGCAGGACTGTTGTTAGGGCTTTGAATTGTTCTTTCAATTCCTGTAGTTCAGTCTGTGGATGGAGATTCCCGCTTTTGGTAATTGGTGCTGCCCCTCCATCCTCCAACTTCAACCTGGTTAGAAACTGTGTTAGTTACTGGAGGAACGTCCCCATGATGTCTTCAGCTTCTTTCTCCACCAGCTCATCCATTTTTGCATTAATGGCAGCTAACAGTTGCCGGCGGTTGTGTGCTTCTTCTGACATCTTTATATGTTCTGCTACTGTTCTCAATTCTTCACAGGTTGACTGAAGAAGCAGCTCACTAATTCTGTCCATTTGTATTTCCACAGCCATTGCTGCTAGTGAGTTTTCTTTAGGGCTGGTCCCCTTTAACTGGTATAGCAGAGTTAAGTTGAGGTGCTGTGCTGCTGTGTTTTTCCAGACACTTTTCCTCTTCTCCCTCTACACGCTAATTCCCGCTCATGACTCCCCGTACGGGCCACCAATGTTACACGTATGCCGCTAGGTTCAGATAGGGGCGAGATAGGTTACATGAATTCTTAGGAATCCCGGGGAAACTGTTACTCCGGGCGACCATAGACCATGTGCTGCAGCTTCTCTCAGGCACACAGGGGTATTGACCCTCAGGCACAGACACGTAGGTTGTTTCATTTGCTGACCAGACACACTTGACAAGAGTCCTCATAAATGGTAGAACAGTAGCATTTAATAAGAAGCCGCACAGCCAGTGCAAGTTAAGTCTTATGAGCAACAGGCTCCAGTGACAAACAGTACAGTTTCCTTAGCAGCACAGCAGTTCACAGTCTTCCCAGTAATACAGGACAGCACACCTCTAATGCAAAGGCACATTAATGAACACAGCATTCTTTACAGCACAGTGAGATGGAGGAGAGGGGAGGGTTTGCTGAGGGAGATGATCCCTGTGACCCCATTTCTTACAGTCTTTATCTTTCTGCTTGACAATACTCTGCACTGCTAGTTCAGGAGCTCTACCTGATCTGTGCTTAGCTTCACTGATTGAATCCTTTTCACTTGCAGGGGCACTTCTGTCAGATGCAGAACACACACACCACCATTCTCTTCGGCTCCAGCCAGACAATAAACAACTTCCCCACAATCCCCCTGTGGCTCTGCTAAAACACTCCCCTTTCCTGTGACTGTGTTAACCCCTCTAGTTGCTGGATGCTTCTGGAGCACAACTCTTCCGGTCTCCTGTGCTTGTGATACTTCTAATAGTTGCTGAAAGCTTTTAAAGCAACAGCACTTCTTCTGCATGTCATACTCTGCAACAGCACTACTTCTGCATGTCACACATGTTATGTAATGTTAATATATAATATTAACCCCTTAGTGAGAGTTCCCTCCTTGACTTCCGCTCCTGTGCACTAGGAATGTCAAGCATTCCATACTTGCATTCCAGCGTGGAAACCAAAAGTCAGTTTCTCATATGAGAGACCAGCAAACGCTACATGCGCCAACACTCCTGTGGTTATCCCGATGTGCTTTTTTGATAACAGCCTTTCTGATTGGCCAAGACTAGTATTTAAAGAGCACTCACTTACCTTTTGGTTAACGCCACCTAGAAGAAGCATGGCAAAACTGTGTCATTGCAATGTCTCTGGGCAATGGGGAGCCAGTGAAGAGGTTGACAGAGAGGAGAGGCCAGGGAATAGCGGGGGGACAGGTGAATTAGTACGGCAGCAGAGTTTAGGATAGATTGGAGGGGTGCGATAGAGTTAGATGGGAGGCAACAGAGCAGGAGGTTGCAGTAGTCAAGGCGGGAGATGATGAGGGCATGCAAAATAGTTTTTGCAGATTCTTGTTTGATGAATGTGCGGATTCAGGAGATTTTTTTACTTGGAGTTGGCATATTCCTCACCCTGATCCTCCTTCCTCCCACCATGCCAAGTGCCTGGAGACAACTGATCCCACACTTGGACACTCCGAAGAGCTGTTTTGTTCATCTTTCCATTTAAAGATTCTTGCCTCTCACTCGGTCTGCTTCAACCCAGGCAACAGGAGATCGCATGTAGCGATGCCCAAATATTTCAGCAGCCATGGTCACACGAAGGTGACAGTGGGAAAGTGCAATTGCTGTCGCAAAAGGTGGATTATGATGAGACACAATAGACAGAAAGTCAAGAGGAGGACCATAGTGGGGAAGTGTAAGATGAGGTGGTGGACGATGAAGCCACTAACCCAACCTGGTAAGGTGACATGCATAGTGAGGACAGCAGTACAGAGGGGGAGGGAGGCGTAGCACCACAACAGGCAGGAAGAAGCAGTGGGGTGGCCACAGATTCAAGGCGGGCAACTGTTCCCCAAAACACCAATACCAGGAAGTTGCCAGTCCAACTGCTAGGTCTTCCCAAGTATGGCTCTTTTTTAAAGACTGTCCAGTTAACCCCAAAAAAGGCCAATTGCAACATCTGCCATGCCAGCATCAGCAGTGGCGGCAAAACGACCAGCCTGACCACAACCAGCATGCTCAGGCATTTGACAGCAAAGCACCTGACTAGTTTGGCCAAATGTCAAGGTCCAAAAACAATGTCTGCGGGTGACACCACTGCCTTCTCCCATGTTGTATGTGCACGCCAAGCCTCCATCCATGATGCAGGCAAAGATGGCTCCCACCCTGCACCAGTCTTTACACACCATCACCGTATGCAACCTTGTCCAAGTCCTTGTCCCAGCGCAGCGTTCAGTTGTCCCTACCCCAGTCCTTGGAATGCAAGCGCAAATACGTAGCCACCCACCCACAGGCCACAATACTAAACTGCTACATTTCTCGAGTGCTTGCACTAGAAATTTTGCCTTTTAGTCTCATGGAGGCGGAAGCTTTCCGCAACCTGATGGCTGTGGCTGTCCCTCAGTACTCGGTTCCCTGCCGCCACTATTTCTCCCGGTTTGCCGTGCCCGCCTTATACAAGCACGGATCCCAGAACATTACCAGTACCCTCGCCAAAGCAGTTACTAGAACCAACTAACCACAGACACGTGGACAAGTTCTTGTGGCCAGGGATGGTACATCTCACTGATGGCATACTGGGTTAATATTGTGGAAGCCAGAACCTAGTCAGACTCTGGGACGGATCACACCCTCCCGACACAGAGGATTCCGGGCCCTGTGTCACTCAGGGTTTCCTCCACATTCTACAGCTCCTGCATCTATTCTTTGGCCTCCATCTCTGAAATGACCACATCAGTTGCAAGCTGAAAGCACTGCAGCACTGCCTCGGCAAAGCGGCAACAGGCTGTGCTGAAGATAATATGCTTATGTGACAAACCGCACACCATTGCACAGTTGTTGAAAGCTGTAACAGAGCAGGCAGATCTGTGGCTTTCACCGCTGAACATACAGCCAAGCATGGTCATGTGTGACAATAGCCGGAATCTGGTGGCAGCGCTGAGGCTTGGCAACCTCGCACACATTAAATGGCTGACCCATGTGCTCAACTTAGTGGTTCAGCAGTTTCTCAAAACCTATCCAGATCTGCCAGAGCTGCTTGTGAAAGTACACCATGCGTGTGCCCATTTTAGAAAGTCAGTTACACCTTCCACCACCCTGGCAGTGCTTCAGCAGCATTTGCAGTTTTCAGGTCACCGACTTGTGTGCGATGTCACCACACATTGGAAATCAATGTTTCAGATGTTGGGAAGAATTTGTGAGCAGCAGAGAGCAGTTGTTGAGTACCAGCTTCAACACACACATCGGTATTCAGATCAGCCTCCCCACATAAGAGCTGATGAGTGGGCATGGATGTCTGACATCTGTGCCGTCCTCCAAAACTTTGAGGACTCCACCAAGATGGTGAGCGGTGATGACGCCATAATTAGTGTCACCATCCTGCTTCTCTGTCTACTGAAACACTCACTGCTCACTATTAAAGAGAAGGCATTGCAGGCAGAGCAAGGAACTATATAGGGTGATGCTACAAAGCCCAGCCTCATCTCATCTCAACATGGATTGGGTGATGATGAGGAGGAGGATGAGGAGAACATGGACAGTCATCCTCTTGGCGAGCATAGGGAAGTCTTGGCTGTTGGCAGTCAGGCACACATGACCGTCAGGGTGTGTCAGATGTGATGGACATTCGTCCTACAGTTGGTTGCAGCAGATCCCTTCCTTTGGCATTACAGACACTTTCTTAGCTGTCTCACTCTAGGACCCAGCGGCTACCTTCCTCCTCCTAGTTAACACTCTGGCCTGGGTGTTTAAATACTTCCTGGTTGCTACACAGAGGTGCCAGTGATATTCACATTACCCCTTGTGAAGGCTTGAAGCAAGTGCAGTTCTTACTTCCTCTGTTGTGCAAAGGGGACATGTGTGCTATCTCTCTGAAGTCAACTCAAGCTAAGCTACTTACCCTGTGTCTGTCTCCCCTTGCTGTCTTTAGTGGGGATCAACTAGCGCTCATCCCCCCCCTTCCAGGTTCCTGTGCGGCGATTGGTGAGGAACCAATATAGGGATGGTAGGGCAGACAGTGAGATTTCAGATCAGCCTAGGAGGTCTCCACTTTCCCCTTTCCCTAGTGTCTGGGCTCCCTTCCCCTCATCCCTTTGTTTCACACTTTTTCTTTTCTACACTGTGCGTGACATTATCACCAGCCGTGCACATTTAGAGAAAAAATAAACTGACACTTGGGTTAATTGTGTGTTGTTTTTTTCAGGTGTTGTTTTTTTCCTTTCTCCCTTGATATGGGTTCAGTTGCAGAGTTCGCAGAGTGGCTGCACAGTCTGTTTCTGGAGGTGAATGACCTCTGCTGTGAGGTTCAGCAACAGCATCAGCAGCTACAGGTTGCTAATGTGGGGGTTTCTACAGGGAGCCCTGCCCAGCTTGAACCCAAGGGTACCTTCCCAGACAGGTTTTCAGGAGTGTAATGCAGCGGCTTGCTGCATTGCTAAAATGGCCAGGTGGTGAGTTCTGGCTGACCATTTATCTCCCCCTCAGGTGACTGATCACATGACTGTGACATAATCACAGGTCCTGTGTGCACAAAAGGATATATAAATCCTGGTGGTTTTGAAACAGAGAGAGAGAGAGGCTGGTGAGGCCTGGTGAGGCAAGAAGCCGGGTCCCTGTGTCTGGGACTCCATTAGCCTGGAAGGCAGAGGCTGGATCCCTGTGTCTGGGATACCAGTAGCCTTGGAAGGCAAGAGGCTTGGTCCCTGTGTCTGGGACTCCATTAGGCTGGATCGCTGTGTCTGGGATACCAGTAGCCTTGGAAGGCAAGAGGCCGGGTCCCTGTGTCTGGTGAGGCAAGAAGCCGGGTCCCTGTGTCTGGGACTCCATTAGCCTGGAAGGCGGAGGCTGGATCCCTGTGTCTGGGATACCAGTAGCCTTGGAAGGCAAGAGGCCTGGTCCCTGTGTCTGGGACTCCATTAGCCTGGAAGGCAAGAGGCTGGATCACTGTGTCTGGGATACCAGTAGCCTTGGAAGTCATGTGGCCTGGAGACTACGTCTGGGAAGCCTTAAAGCCACAGCTGTGGCAGAACCGAGCTTATAGAAGCAGCTGAGACCCAGCAAAGGTAAATCGGCGCTTTTAGTGAATATTGTTGCTGTACCTCGCTGAAGTCTGTATTTGAAGCCAAGCGGGCATAGCTGACACTGAAAAGGCTCTAGGATACATGTGTAACATTCCTGCGAGCCACTGAGAAGGACTATGTTGTGAGCGGTTTATGATGTGTAATAAACTGCTGGTCTTCATATTACCGGAAAACGTTGCATGTGTGCTTTAATTGATCCGGTGAAGCGAGTACCCCCCAGAGTGATGAATAGCACTACCTTACATGTGGTGGAGAATGCGGGCAACTGCAGCCTGGTTGCTAGGGGTAACGGCACAGGACGAAAAATGTGGATGCAAGCATCTTGCTGTGGCTCGGCGGGGCTTCGAAGATTAAAGCATCTGGCTGTAACTCGGCGGGGTTAAGAAAATTGGCGTCGCACTCAAACCTGGTTTGCTGTGGCTCAGAGGAGCCATGAAAATTTTCCAGGGAGAGCGGTGTGAAGTGTCTAGTGTGAACAGTGTACCGCGATGGCTATTAATGGAGCAGTATCCCCAGACGGAATGGAGAAGTGGTTAGATGACCGGCTGCAAATGCTCTTCAGCAAAATAGAGTTTTCTGAAGAAATGCAGGAGCAGATAAAGATGGCTGTGAGGGGAGCAGCAGATGAGACTGAAGCTGCTGAGCAATTAAGGTACCTGTTAAAGTTACAGCAACAGGACATGGTGCAGGAACAGCAGGAGCTGTTGGCACCGTATAGAATGGCGGCAGCGGACCATTCTGTGAGTTCTCCTGGGGCGCCGGTATTTGCCCGGGGAGGTGGTAAGTAGTGTTGAGCCACCCCCGTAGTGTTCGGGTTCGGTTCTGTTCGTCAAACACCGGGATGTTCGTGGAACTGTTCGTCGAACACCTTAGAACACTGTCGAGCACCGTTGAACGCCGTTAAAACCAATGGCAGGCAAATAAAAACTCATAGAAAACACCTTCAAAGGTGTCCAAAAGCTGACAAACTGCTCAGAAGACACTCTCTTTAAAAAATCCGGCCGGCAATTGAGCATCGGTAGTCTTAGGACCCAGTTAACAACATCTCTTACCGCTAGAGATGAGCGGTGTTCGACTAGAACTGTTCGCCAATCTCAAATTCGAGCTGTTTTGGGCGGTGTTTGAGTCGTTCAACGAATGCGAACGATTTGCAAAAAATTCGGCTGTTCGAGGTTATGCTCGAAAACTGTTCGTGTACCAAAAGCGTAACTGGATTTTTTCACATCATGCAGGGATTGTCTGCCACTCACTGTAATGTCACAGCCATAGTGGTTGTGGCATTATAGTGATTGCCCAAATCGATGGGAACAGTGCTCACATTGAAACATGAAAAGCCAGCAATTCAGCAGCGGCATACACCGGTACCCGACAATTTAGAACAGAAAGAATAGAGCATCACACATAGATTAGATAGATAGAAACATGTCAGTCACATATATAATAAGTACAATGATAGTGTTGATTACTGTACTTGTCATTTAGTGTTAAAATAAAGGATTTATTAAAAAAAAATTGTCGTGGGGTTCCCCGTAATTTTAGTCTCTAGCGGAGGTTAAGCAGACAGCTGGGGCAGATGTTTGAAGCCTGGGAAGGGGATAATACCCACGGAGCTTCCCAGGCTACTAATATCAGCCCCCAGCTGAATACCTAGCCTTTAGTAGCTATTAAAATGGGGGACCCCCCAAAAATATGACGTGGGATCCCCCCTATTTTAATAGCTAGCAAAGGCTAGGCAGACAGCTGGGGGCTGATATTAATAGCCCAGGAAGGGTGCCATGAATATTGGCCCCCTCCCAGGCTAGAAACACCAGCCGTCAGCCGCCCCAGAAATGGCGCATCCATAGGATGTGCCAATTCTGGAACTTAGCCTCGCTCTTCCCACTGCCCTGTAGCGGTGGCAGTGGGGTAATAGGGCTGGGGTTGATGTCAGCTTATAATGCCAGCTGACATCAAGCCCAGGTTAGTAATGGAGAGGCATCTATAAGACACCCCCATTACTAACCCCATAGTCAAAGTTAAAAAAAAAACACAAACACCCAGAATAAAGTCCTTTAATTGAAATAAACACACAATTCTTTATTGTTCTAAATTAAACCATACTTACCATCACGCCCATTCCAGCTGAAGCCAACGATCTCCTGCAATAAAAGTAAAATAATAAACCAACCTCATCCTTACCTTTCCATGGTTCCCAGGATGGCTCCAGCTCTGCTACATCAAGATGACAGGCTGGATCGCAGCTGAAAGCTGCCATCCAGCTTGCCATGCCGCAAACACTGAGAAGTGCAGGCATACTTGCGCTCCTCAGTGTCTGGCTGTGACGGCATCCAGATGAGCCGAGTGCATGTTCAATGAACTCTGCTCACCTCATGCACGTCACTGACATCGTGGGAGAATTCTCCTGTGCATGCGGTGAGCGTGAGACAATTCTCTCGCGCTCACGGCAAGTGCAAGAGCAGGAGAATTTTCCCACGCTGTCAGTGACGTGCATGAGGTGAGCTGAGTCAATTGAACATGCACTCAGCTCATCTGGATGCCGTTACAAGCAGACACTGAGAACCGCAAGCATGCCTGCGCTTCTCTGTGTCTGCGGCATGGCAAGCTGGATGGCAGCTTTCGGCTGTGATCCAGGCTGTCATGTGAATGTAGCAGAGATGGAGCCATCCTGGGAACAATGGAAAGGTAAGAATGAGGTTGGTTTATTATTTTACCTTTATTGCCGAAGACATTGGCTGCAGCTGGAATGGGCGTGATGGTAAGTATGGTTTAATTTAGAACAATAAAGAATTGTGTGTTTATTTCAGTTAAAGAACTTTATTCTGGGTGTTTGTGTTTTTTTTTAACTTTGACTATGGGGTTAGTAATAGGGGTGTCTTATAGATGCCTCTCCATTACTAACCTGGGCTTGATGTCAGCTGGCATTATAAGCTGACATCAACCCCATCCCTATTACCCCACTGCCACCGCTACAGGGCAGTGGGAAGAGCGAGGCTAAGTGCCAGAATTGGCGCATCCTATGGATGCGCCATTTCTGGGGCGGCTGACGGCTGGTGTTTCTAGCCTGGGAGGGGGCCAATATTCATGGCACCCTTCCTGGGCTATTAATATCAGCCCCCAGCTGTCTGCCTAGCCTTTGCTAGCTATTAAAATAGGGGGCACCCCACATCATTTTTTTCGGGGGTACCCCATTTTAATAGCTAGTAAAGGCTAGGTATTCAGCTGGGGGCTGATATTAGTAGCCTGGGAATCTCCGTGGTTATTACCCCCTTCCCAGGCTTCAAACATCTGCCCCAGCTGTCTGCTTAACCTCCGCTAGAGACTAAAATTACGGGGAACCCCACGCCAATTTTTTTTTAACAAATTCTTTATTTTAACACTAAATGACAAGTACAGTAGTCAACACTATCACTGTACTTCTTATATATGAGACTGACATGTTTCTATCTATCTAATCTATGTGTGATGCTCTATTCTTTCTGTTCTAAATTGTCGGGTACCGGTGTATGCCGCTGCTGAATTGCCGGCTTTTCATGTTTCACTGTGAGCACTGTTCCCATCGATTTGGGCAATTACTGTAATGCCACAACCACCATGGCTATGACATTACAGTGAGTGGCAGACAATCCCCGCATGATGTGAAAAAATCCAGTTACGCTTTTGGTGCACGAACAGTTATCGAACATAACCTCGAACAGCCGAATTTTTTGCAAATCATTCGCGTTCATCGAACGACTCGAACACCGCCCAAAACAGCTCGAATTTGAGGTTGGCCAACAGTTGTAGTCGAACACCGCTCATCTCTAGTGGTAAGAGATGTTGTGAACTGGGTCCTAAGACTATTGCGTTATTTTTTAAAAAAAATCCCCCTACAGGTGTGGGTGTCCAAAAGGGGGCGGAGTCTCAAAAGGAGGAGGGGTCTCAAAAGGGGCGGGGTTTCAAAAGAGCGTGGAGTATAGAAAACCAAAATTGGTTACTGGTTGTGGGTTGGTACCGCCTAAAAATGACAATTTGACCATTGATAACGGGGTAGCTGCAGTAGAAGGGGTTGACGTCAAAGTGGGAGGTAACTTGTTAGTCCACAACACCAGGGGGAGTGACACAGACCCCATAGCTGATGGTGACACTACGAAAGTAGAAAGAGAGTTCAGTCAGGAGGAGCTAGACGAGGTGAGAAAGTCCCCCTCTCGTCCTCGACGGAGCAAGGGCCACAAAAAAGTTGCTCCTGTAGCCTTTGCTGAAAGGGCAAATAAAGAAATGCAATGTTGTGTGCCTTTATTCCGAGTGTGCATCCTCCTTTAGAAGCAGAAGAGATCAGGAGGGAAGAGGAGGTGACTTTGCCAGTAGCAACCTACGGTACACTCCAACAATTGGAAGGAAAAGTTCCAGAAAAATAAAGAGGAGGTTTTTCAGTTGAAGCTTGACAAAGCGGAGTTGGAAGATGAGCTGTGCGAGATGAAAGATCGTTTCTCCCTGGCACAGTTAGAGCTGATGCAGGTGAAGCAAAAGCTGGATGAAGGTCTACACCAGAGGGATAGGGAGCTGTCTGCCTTAAAAGAGGCGCTGCAGGATGAAGTATCTAGACGTAATCAAAACCTAGAACGACTGCGCGAACAGTTCAACCCGGAGCTGTGTGAAATCAAGAAGGAGTATGGTGAACTCAGTAAGGTTCTGCAACAAATTAAGAGAGACTATGAGGATCTCCTCAAGGTTAAGGAAAAACTAGAGGATGATAAGGCAGATGCAGAACACATGCGCCAAGTGATTGAGACCACTCTACAGGACACCCGGGATGAGAATGATGATCTCCGCAGAAAGATCCCAGGACTGGGAGCTCAGGTGAAGGAGCTGCAGACGTTCTGTGGTGATCTCAAGAGGGCAGAGACGTGCCTTAAGAATAGAATCTGCAGGATGGAGGAGTTTATCGGAGAAGGGAGGTGTGAAGCAAATGCCTCCTCGAATAATGCTAGCTTGGATGTTTCGGTGGATGTAAGAGCCGAGATCAAGGAGCTCAAGGAGACGTTACAAGCCCATTTGAAGCAAGAGAAGCTTGAGAGACTGGCTGTCGAGAGCCGAGTGGGCGCATTGGAGACAGAGAGGTCTGAGAGAATTCTGCTGATAAAGGAGCAGTTGAAGCAGGAAGAGCTTCAGAGATGGGTTCCTGAGAGGCGAGTAGCTGAGCTAGAGGATGAAGTTTTCAAGCTCAAAGGTTGCCTGGTAAAGTAACAATCAGTGAACGAGGCCTCCTTGGAGAAGGAGAAGGGCAAGCAAATTGCGCTTAATCCTTTAAACCATGAGAAGGTGGACCTGAGGAGAGCTGAGAGAGTGTTAAAAGAAGATAAGTATGAAATGGAAGTGGTCAAGAAGAGAATTCTTGAATTCATAGCTGTGAGTCAGCTCAGGGGAAGCATACAGGGTGAAGAAGCTGAAAGTCAGTTGTCCCTGAAACCTGAGCCAGATGAACATTTGGAGACCACTGGTGAGACAGAAACGTCTCGGTACAAGTGCCTCATAGATGAACCTGAAGATTTGAGAGAAGAAGGCACCAGAGAGTCAGTGCATGAAGAGTTTAAGAAGGCCGTGGGAGCCTGTAAGGTGTACTCGACCTCAGAAGCTAAACAGCTGGTGGTCCTGTCCACAACCGAAGTCACAGTGAAGAGGGTGGCTATCCTAAGTGACATGCACTGGCGATGTATTCGCACGAAGCGGTTTGTCCGGTTGAAGATGGAACAAGCCATTAGACAACTGGAGTTTATGAAAAAAGATCAAAGTCTGCGGGAAGAAGCCATCCGGGTGCCTCATGCTTTGGTAAGAAAGCTCATTGGGAGAAATGGCCGAACCATGCAAATGATGGTAAAGAAGTCTGGTGTGATGAAAGTAAGCAGTCCACTTGATCATCAGGACTGGATACCAGGTGAAGACGGCATGGTGTCCTTCTCCACTGTAGGAACGGAAGAAAATCTTGCATATATACGCATGCTGATGGAGTACCGAGTGACCTACCTGCGAGAGGCAGAGCAGTTGAATCTCGCCAGACTGCGTATGGAAAGACAGCATCGCCTGAGCAGCAGAAGGTGGCAGCCGTCTAGAAATTGTGAGACCAGACAGAGAAACGGCTCTTCAAATAATAGGATAGCTACAGTAGAAGTTAGAGACCTTTCAAGATGTCCTGAGGATAGTGGGCGTGGGTTTAGAGGTAGTGAGACCTCCAGTAACTCAAGTCTGAGAGGCCCATACAAACGACCCAATAGAGTACGGGTCAGCACGGGCAAGTGAGTCACACTGCTGTATTGACCGCTGGGAGTGGGGGAGGTCTGACAAGGTTACGACTCGGAAACGTGACTTGACAAAGTTAGTGACAATGACAGATGGTAGGTCCCTAAGGAATGGGCTAATGTTGATGACTAATGTTCCAGGGGTTGAGCAGCGCAATTGTCAAGTACATGGTCTTTGTGTGAACCGTGGGTTATAATGTGATTGTGTATATTATGTGTTCAACCCCACAAGTTTGAACGGGGGGGGATATATAATGCAGCGGCTTGCTGCATTGCTAAAATGGCCAGGGGGTGTGTTCTGGCTGACCATTTACCTCCCCCTCAGGTGACTGATCACATGACTGTGATATCATCACATGTCCTGTGTGCACAGAAGGATATATAAATCCTGGTGGTTTTGAAACAGAGAGAGAGAGAGGCTGATGAGGCCTGGTGAGGCAAGAAGCCGGGTCCCTGTGTCTGGGACTCCATTAGCCTGGAAGGCAGAGGGTGGATCCCTGTGTCTGGGATACCAGTAGCCTTGGAAGGCAAGAGGCCTGGTCCCTGTGTCTGGGACTCCATTAGCCTGGAAGGCAAGAGGCTGGATCCCTGTGTCTGGGTACCATTAGCCTTGGAAGGCACGTGGCCTGGAGACTACATCTGGGAAGCCTTAAAGCCACAGCTGTGGCAGAACCGAGCTGATAGAAGCAGCTGAGACCCAGCAAAGGTAAATCGGCGCTTTAAGTGAATATTGTTGCTGTACCTTGCTGAAGTCTACATTTGAAGACAAGCGGGCATAGCTGCCACTGAAAATGCTCTAGGATGCATGTGTTCCATTCCTGCGAGTCACTGAGATGGACTATGTTATGAGCGGTTTATGATGTGTAATAAACTGCTGGTCTTCATATTACCGGAAAACATTGCATGTGTGCTTTAATTGATCCGGTGAAGCGGATCAAATTGGCGTTCGAACAATGGCGACATTCGTTGGAGGGAGCTGTCCATCCTATTACTGTTATTACTGACCATAAGAAACTGTCATATCTCCAGTGAGCTAAACGTCTCAACCCTAGGCAAGCCAGATGATCACTGTTTTTTTACTAGGTTCAATTTTGTTGGCACTTTTCGTCCAAGGATCAAAAATTTCAAGACTGATGCTTTGTTCCGGCGCTTCCCTGGTGGCGGTGACCAAGAGAACCATAGAAAACCCAAAAAGGAATGGAGGTATACTATAAAGGCAGTGATCACCAATAAATGATTAGATGTTGATATAACAAAAAATATACACATTTTATTAGAACATGAATACATACGTCAAAAGACTCAAAAAATCTTAAAACACAAGTAAAAACTCAGTGCTGACAATCACTGAGTGAGAGCCCATCCACTAGGAATAATCATCCCTTGTACGATAAGGTGTACAAAACAGGTGCACATGCAGATAATAGCTAATTGGCTCAGACAAAGTATTTCTCTGATGGTTAAAACAACATACTTGCCTAGGATATAGTCAAATGAGACAAATTAATTGCAACAAATAACCAATAATAGCAAAATCATGAACATACCAAGAAAGATGTATATAGTTATAATAGACCCTCAATGAGAGACATGGGCATGCAGTTAATGTCCCAATAAAATGGGGACACAATTAATTATAAGACACCAAATGAGCAAAAGTATCAACATAGATGAACAAATCAATTGATGTGACCTAACATAAGTCCTATGTGCTCAGAGGGAAACTGTAGTCTATTTAAACATACAGTAGATACAGATAACATGTATATGCTCTCATACACAGACTACCTATTTGGCCATCAGACCTATGAGACTTTGAATAAAATCTCTGCATAGATGAGTATGTATACCCACAGCCTGCATGGATAAAGCCCTGCAACAAACCACAAATGCAGGGATGATGTGGATGGGCCGTCAATGCATTGATGGGTATGTATACCCATGCAGGCTGTGGGTATACATACTCATCTATGCAGATTAATTAATTTCACTTGAGTAGAACTAGTATAATGGTGACCGACAACTCTTCCACTACAGCCAAACCAATGGAGACCCAACCAGGATACTCCACATTTACAAAAATTAGTGGCAGACACCATCAAAGTGGCAATGATTTCACCAGAGTAGAAGTAGTTCAATGTAGACAGAAACCTCTTCCACAACAGTCAAACCCAATAGATAGAGAACCAATCAGGATTCTTCACATTTCCAAAAATTACTGGCAGACACCAGCAAAATGGCATCCATTTCACTACAGTACAAATAGTATAATTAGGACCGACACCTCTTCCACTACAGCCAACCCAATAGATGGAGACACAATCAGGACTGTTCACATTTAAGAAAATTAGGGCTTAAGACCTTTCCGCGGCCTCCAGATTGGAGTTTGTGGAGTTCAACCTTTTATCTTTGTCATGTGTAGGAGTAAACAATCTTTTACGTGACCGCATCTGCGGGACCGAGGGCTGGCTGCAATGCTGAGAGAGGACGGAGTATGGAAAAACAGACAAACTGCTAGACCGTGAGTGAGGTGCAGGCGGAGATTTTTCGGTGGATTGAGAAACATGTGGTGTGCTCAGTGACACAAACACAGCAGGCATGTCTGCTTCTGTTACAGCTGACAGACTCTCACTCAGCCTGACTGGAGCGAGTATACAACCATAGTTTCTGCGGTCGGAGACCTACGTTGACAATACTTGGCGCGGTAACAGAGGAGGAAGAGGAAGCAGCAGATGCATTAGATGGGGTGGCTGATGGTTGTTTATTGAAAACCAATTTTGAGTTTATCATGTTTGTGTACCCGTTTGTGGAGAACAATATCAGCACCAAATAATTAATTTCGCTACAGTATAACTATGTATGTGGATGGAGACCAAACCCTCTTCCACTATGATCAACCCAGGAGATGGAGACCTAACCAGGACTGTTCACATTTCCCTAAATTAGAGCCTAACACCACTGAAGTGGCATCAATTTCACTAGAGTTTAACTATTGTAAAGAACACCGACATCTCTCCCACTACAGCCAACACAATGGATGGCATCAATTTCACTAGAGTATAATTATTGCAAAGGAGACCAAAACCTCTTCCACTACAGCCAACCCAATAGATGGAGACCCAATCTGGATTCTCCACATTTCCAAAAATTAGTGGCAGACACTAGCAATGTGTAATCAATTTCACTACAGTAGAAATAGTGTAAATAAGACCCACACCTCTTCCAGTACAGCCAACCCAGGAGATGGAGACCTAACCAGGAGTGTTCACATTTCCCTAAATGAGGGCCTAACACCATCGAAGTGGCATCAATTTCATCAGACTACAAGTAGTTTAACGGAGACCCAAACCTCTTCCACTACAGCCAACCCAATGGATGGAGACCCAATCAGGATTCTCCACATTTCCTAAAATTAGGGCTTAAAACCTGCAGCAGAAGCAGCAAGAGAAGGCACAGAAGCCATATAACAGAATGCAATTCCACAAGATCAATGCAGCACACTAAAAACGACAACATCGCCTACTCTGTACAGTCTGCAATAGGGGTGCAAAAGTCCTTGGAGATCCATGACTTGTTCATCTTGATGAAAGTTAGGCGGTCTACACTTTCATGGGACAGCCGGCTGAGCTTCTCCATCAAGACACCACCAGCAGCGCTGAAGACACGTTCTGAGAGAATGCTGGCTGTAGTGCATGATAAAACCTCCAAGGCATGACAAGCGAGCTCTGGCCATTTATCCATTTTTGAAGACCAAAATGTAAAACGGTCCAAATCCTCCCTGATGGTATTCATATTAAGCTCTAGATACTCCTCCACCATCCAGTTGTTCACCACGTGTCAGACTTCTACTCTGTTGTGCTGGTGCACGAGGTGGTCTAAAAAATGAGTGAAAGGACTCACAGAAATAGCTTCTGCCACTTACTCTGCTGCTGCTGCTAATGTTTTGGCGTTAACGAACTGACGTACCGGAGGTTGCCAGGCTACAGCTGTGATGCACACTGTGTGCCTCACTGCTATCTTGGGGAAAAGCTCTATTAAGGTTGCTTAAAAGCTTGTTTCGATACTCCAACATAAAGGAGTCCCTTTCCAGGACGGGAAGCATCTGGCAAAATTAACTCTTATAACGTGGATCTAACAGAGTGGCAACCCAGTAGTCAGCATTATTTCGAATCCTAACTATACGGGTATCATAAATGCACAACTGAGTACGCTCACCATTCAGAGTGTGGAGCCAAATCGCCTTGCCAGATCCGGTCAGAGAAGCCGCAGTAACTCAGATGAGAAAAAAAGAAAGGATAATACAGTGTATCAGGCTAGTTTCTTAAAATAAAACATAGCTTTTATTGTGCCCATTAAAACATTGCTTCACACCAGTTGTCCATATGGTGCACTACAAGGATCAGGATCTACGCGTTTTGACGTTTAAGTCTTAATCATGGTCTCACCATTATGATAATAAATATCACAAACATTACACATACCACATACAAATATAAAAGCATAAAATATGATAGTAACATGACAAGCGGAATATTCAGATTTTTTTATATATTCAGCACAGACCAAAAGTTTGGACACACCTCATTTAAAGATTTTTCTGTATTTTCATAACTATGAAAAGTGTACATTCACACTGAAGGCATCAAAACTATGAATTAACACATGTGGAATTATATACTTAACAAAAAAGTGTGAAACAACTGAAAATATGTCTTATATTCTAGGTTCTTCAAAGTAGCCACCTTTTTCTTTAATGACTGCTTTTCACACTCTTGGCATTCTCTTGATGAGCTTCAAGAGGGAGTCACCGGAAATGGTTTTCACTTCACAGGTGTGCCCTGTCAGGTTTAATAAGTGGGATTTCTTGCCTTATAAATGGGGTTGGGACCATCCGTTGTGTTGTGCAGAAGTCAGGTGGATACACAGCTGATAGTCCTACTGAATAGACTGTTAGCTGCTTTTTTTCTTGCCATAATACAAATTCTAAGTAAAGAAAAACGAGTGGTCATCATTACTTTAAGAAATGAAGGTCAGTCAATCTAAAAAATTGGGAAAACTTTGAAAGTGTCCCCAAGTGCAGTTGCAAAAACCATCAAGTGCTACAAAGAAACTGGCTCACATGAGGACTGCCCCAGGAAAGGAAGACCAAGAGTCACCTCTGCTTCTGAGGATAAGTTTATCTGAGTCACCAGCCTCAGAAATCGCAGGTTAACAGCAGCTTAGATTAGAGACAAGGTCAATGCCACACAGAGTTCTAGCAGCAGACACATCTCTTCAACAACTGTTAAGAGGAGACTTTGTGCAGCAGGCCTTCATGGTAAAATAGCTGCTAGGAAACCACTGCTAAGGACAGGCAACAAGCAGAAGAGACTTGTTTGGGCTAAAGAACACAAGGAATGGTCATTAGACCAGTGGAAATCTGTGCTTTGGTCTGATGAGTTCAAATTTGAGATCTTTGGTTCCCATGGGCGTGGGGAGGGGGTGAATATTCATGCCCTTTAATGAGCTGGCACAGGAGATAGCTGGCAGCAGCTGCCATGCATACCAGGACAGGGATGAGGGGTGCCATGCATACAAGGACAGGGATGATGGGTGCCATGCATACCAGAATAGGGATTAGGAGTGCCATGCATACCAGAATAGGGATTAGGGGTGCCGTGCATACCAGGACAGGGATGAGGGGTACCGTGCATACCTGGACAGGGATGAGGGGTACCATGCATACTAGGACAGGGATGAGGGGTGCCATGCATATCAGGATAGGTATGAGGGGTGCCATGCATACCAGGATAAGGATGAGGGGTGCCATGCATACCAGGATGGAGGGATGCCAGGCATACCAGGATGGGGATGGGGACCACGTATAAAAGAAAGGTGGCGGCATATATACCAGGATGGGGGATATTGTCAGAATTGGGGGACATTACCCCTATACCAGTGTCAGCAGAAGACCCCCTCCCCCTTAAAAGTGCATCATGACCAGATTTTTAGCTTAAATTTTTATTTTTTTATTTTCCTCCTCTAAAACCTAGGTGCGTCTTATGGTCCGGTGCGTCTTATAGTCCAAAAAATACGGTATATTGCTGAGACAAGAATCCTGATGTAACATTGGAATATATTTTTTAAGAATGTTCACTATTTTTGTGTATTGAGCACTGTATGATGTGGAGAATGTTATGTTTGGGCTAAAATTACTCATTACTTCTCTTATTGTTGCTAAGAAGATCCTTGCAATCCAAATTTGTTGCTGATTGATAAGCCTTCCTAAGTGTCCAATCTGGATATCCTCTGGCTTGCAGTCTCCCACAGACTTTATTTGCTTCCTTTTCAAAAGTAATCCTATCTGTGCAATTACGTCTAGTCCTGATTAGCTCCCCATAGGGGATATTCTGTTTGATATGTGGGGGATGACATGATTTTGCTTGTAAAATGGTATTGCTGGCCGTACTCTTTCTAAAAGGAGCTATATTCACTGAATGGGTGTATTTATTTCCAATCAATTTAAGATCTAGAAAATTAATAGAATAATTGTCAAAACATCAAGTAAATTTGAGATTAAAATCGTTGCAATTTAGGATTTTCATAAAGTCCAACGCCTCCTCCTGTGTGCCCCCCCACACCAGGAGGAGATCATCAATAAATCGACCATACCATAAAATTTTAGAACTGTATATGTTAGTGTCATTATAGATGTAAAGCTCCTCCCATCTAGACATGATGATATTGGCTAAGGAAGAGGAGACTTTGCTGCGTATACTGACTCCCCTCTTTTGTAAGTAAAAAAGGCCATCAAAACTAAAATAGTTATGGTCTAAAAGAAATTTGACTGACATTAGGATGAAATCCTTAATTTCCACATTATAGGTACTATACGTGTCTAGATGATAGTTCAGACTTGACAATGCTATACCATGCAGAATAGAAGGATAGAGTGCCACTACATCACTAGAAAGCCAATTGAAATTATCCTGCCAGATGTAGTTATCAAATATACTCGTTACAAATTTTGAATCCCTGATGTAGCTGGGTATCTCTTGTACTAGTGGTTGCAAATAAAATTCTATCCATCCACTTAGTCTTTCTCCCAACGATACTATACCAGCCACTATGGGTCTTAGTGGTGGTGGGAATTTTGGGGATTGAATGGTATATGGGAATTACTGGATGATTTACATACAAATGCTCTGCCAGTTTCTCATCTATTGCCCCCATACACTGACCCTCCTGTAATAGTTTTAATAGTTCTAGATTAAAATCCTGCTTGGGGTCCCGTGTCAATTTTAAATAGATGTCACCATTAGTGTTGAGCGATACCATCCGATATTGGGAAATATCGGATTGGATTGGATCGGACCGATACCGATACCGGTATCGCCGATTCTGATACCGGAACCCAATGCAAGTCAATGGGACAGAAATATCGGAATAAAAATAAACCCTTTCTTTCCTTGTAGGTTAATTCTACATGAAGAAAAACAACTAAGAATAATGTAGAATGTATTGGGGGAGGTGGGGGAGACAATAAAGGCATAGAGGTTTAGCCCAATCAAATGGAATAGCAGGAATTAATATTTTTTTTAAGACGTTCTGAGTTACGGAAATATTGACTATGTTAAGTTTTTTTATATTTTGTCAGATATTTATGTTTCACTACTTCCATGCTCTTCACCTTCATTTTTACTTCTCCCACACTTTCTTCTTCATCATCCTCAGCATCAGCATCTTTTTCATCAACTTCTTCACCTTCTTCATCTTCTTCTTCTTCACCTTCTTCGCATTATTCTTTTTTTTACATTCTTCATATTCTTCTTATTCAACTATTATTCTTTTTCATATTCTACTTCTTCATCTTCTTCATATTCTTCTTCTTTATCATATTCTTATTTGTGACAGGCATTTCTGTAGTTGTTATCTATAAAAGTTTGAACATTACACCTTTCGTTCTGCCCATCACAAAAGATTTACAACAGGATTTGTCCGCATTCAGTTTGGTCTGCAGCAGCAGGTCTTTTCCAGGGGCACCACAAGGAGGAACGGACTCACCCCCATACACTGCTTAGTCATCTTCTGCTTATAATTTAGATAATATCTTTTGCTCTGATTTTTAGTCTTATGCTTAATGTTCTTCCGCTTTTTGTTCTGTAGCTTCTTGTACTTCTGCTTCTTGGTTTTCTGTCTCTTGTTCTTCTGTCTCTTGTTCTTCTGTATCTTGGTGGTTGTCTTCTTGTTCTTTGTCCTCTTGGTCAACTTCTTCAGGGTCATCTTCTTAGTCTTCTTCGGGGTGGTCTTCAGGGTCGTCGTCTTCAGGGTCGTCGTCTTCGGGGTCCTCGTCTTCGGGGGCTTCGTCTTCGGGGTCCTCGTCTTCTTTGGGGTGGTCTTCAGGGACGTCATCTTCAGGGTCGTCGTCTTCAGGGTCCTCGTCTTCTTCGGGGTGGTCTTCAGGGTCGTCGTCTTTGGGGTCCTCGTTTTCTTCGGGGTGGTCTTCAGGGTCCTCGTCTTCGGGGTCCTCGTCTTCTTTGGGGTGGTCTTCAGGGTCCTCGTCTTCAGGGTCCTCGTCTTCTTCGGGGTGGTCTTCAGGGTCGTCGTCTTCAAGGTCATCGTCTTCGGGGTCCTCGTCTTCTTTGGGTTGGTCTTCAGGGTCCTCGTCTTCAGGGTCCTCGTCTTCAGGGCCCTCGTCTTCTTCGGGGTGGTCTTCAGGGTCATCGTCTTCAGGGTCCTCGTCAGGGAGATCCAGAGGGATTACCAAGAACCATTTCAAAAAGCTTGAACTTGGAAATGTAGCAGAAGGTACAAAAAGGCTGAGGAACTGCCGAGAACCAGCTGATGGTACTGGAACCCGGATGGGTAGCAGAAGGTACAAGAGCCAATGGAACTACCGAGGACCAGCTGACGGTACTGGAACTCGGTTACTAAGCAGGAGCTACCTGTGCCAGAAAGCACTACCAAGGACCAGCAGACGTTGGTGGAACTTGGATACCGAGAAGGAGGCACCTAAGCCAAAGGCACTGCCGAGAACCAGCTAATGGTACTGGAACCCGGATGAGTAGCAGAAGGTACCCATGTAAAAAAAAGTTGCAAGGCCGCGAGCCAGCCGCAGTTACCGAAACCCACAGTCCTACAGGGGGTGCTTGTCTTATTGGCAATATGGAACCAGCCATCATTGCCAGATCCCGCAGCCCACATAGGAGTCACCTAAACTGCAGGCACCATAGAGTCGGCTAACCCGACCGCAACACGACAGGACAACGCATTGGAGGCAAAGTGATGTTGACACTACCCGGAAACAGCTGGCGTGCTGGAACCAGGCTGGGCAGGAGGGAGTACCCGTGCCAAAGACACTGCTGGGAAACAGCTGGCGGTGCTGGAACCCAGGGTAAATACTAAAAACAGAGTGGAGCCAGAGGCATAATTGGAGCAAGTGTAAAATCAGTAGTAGTGTGAATGTGGACAGAGCAGGAGAAATTGCCGTACGCACAGCAGGGGAACAGCTGACGTTACTGAACCCCAATAACACGGCAGCAAGTGTTGACTGTGCAGACAGCACTTCTGAGCGCCAACTGGCGGTGTTGGAGCTCAGGGATAATACTGAAAACAGAGGAGCCAGAGGTGTAATTGGAGCAACTTTAAAATCTGTAGTAGTGTGAATGTGGACAGAGCAGGAGAAATTGCCGTACACACAGCAGGGGAACAGCTGACGTTACTGAACCCCAATAACACGGCAGCAAGTGTCGACTGTGCAGACGGCACTTCTGAGCGCCAACTGGTGGTGTTGGAGCTCAGGGATAATACTGAAAACAGAGGAGCCAGAGGTGTAATTGGAACAACTTTAAAATCTGTAGTAGTGTGAATGTGGACAGAGCAGGAGAAATTGCCGTACGCACAGCAGGGGAACAGCTGACGTTACTGAACCCCAATAACACGGCAGCAAGTGTTGACTGTGCAGATGGCACTTCTGTGCGCCAACTGGTGGTGTTGGAGCTCAGGGATAATACTGAAAACAGAGGAGCCAGAGGTGTAATTGGAGAAACTTTAAGATCTGTACTAGTGTGAATGTGGACAGAGCAGGAGAAATTGCCGGACACACAGCTGGGGATCAGCTGACGTTACTGAACCCCAATAACACTGGAGCAAGCATTGACTGTGCAGACGGCACTTCTGAGCAGCAACTAGCGGTATTGGAGCCCAGGGTAAATACTAAAAACAGAGGAGCCAGAGGTGTAATTGGAGCAAGTTTAAAATCTGTAGTACAGTGGATGTGGACAGAGCAGGAGAATTTGCCGGACACACAGCTGGGGATCAGCTGACGTTACTGAACCCCAATAACACTGGAGCAAGCGTTAACTGTGCAGACGGCACTTCTGAGCAGCAGCTAGCGGTATTGGAGCCCAGGGTAAATACTAAAAACAGAGGAGCCAGAGGTGTAATTGGAGCAAGTTTTAAATTAGTAGTACAGTGGATGTGGACAGAGCAGGAGAATTTTCCGGACACACAGCAGGAGAACAGCTGATGTTACTGAGCCCCAATAACACGGCAGCAAGCATTGACTGTGCAGACGGCACTTCTGAGCAGCAACTGGCGGTGTTGGAGCTCAGGGATTACAGTTCAGGTGGTAGAAACATGAACACAACAGGAGACCTGGATACTGTTGCCAATCAATTATTTATTCTGGAAGAGGACTGGCAAATTCATGCGAGATCCAGGCCTTGTACATTTTGAGAAAAGTAAGCCGGTCAATGTTATCGGAGGATAGTCGCATGCGACGGTCTGTTAGTACACTACCTGCGGCACTAAAGACGCGTTCCGATAATACACTAGCAGCAGGGCAAGCTAGCACCTCCAATGCATACTGGCTAAGCTCTGGCCATGTATCCAGCTTACAGACCCAAAACTTGAAGGGGGAAGAGCCGTCTGGGAGTACACTGAGAGGGCAAGACATGTAGTCTGTCACCATCTGACGGAAACGTTGCCTCCTGCTGACTGAAGCCTTCTGTGATGGTGTAGACATTTGTGGCGGCGGGGACACAAAACTTTGCCACATTTGGGCCATACTGGTCTTGCCTTGTGCTGAGGCGCTGCTTCTGCTCCCTCTTTGTGCAGAGCTTCCTCCACTGCCTCAACGCACTGAGTTGCTTTGTAAAGCACTAGCAGCACTGCTCTCGGTTGGAATGGAGAACATAATGAAATGCACCAGTGCGTCTTGGTACTCCCGCATTTTACACTCCCGGTTCAACGGTGTTATGAGGCTTTGTAAGTTGTCCCGGTAGCGAGGATCTAGGCAGGTGGACACCCAATAATCAGCCGTGTTGAGAATGTGGGCGATGCGGCGGTCGTTTCTCAGGCACTGCAGCATGAAATCAACCATGTGCTGCAGACTGCCAACTGGCCAAGAAACGCTGTCCCCTGCTTGAGGCGTGATCTCTGCCTGCTCTGCATCACCCCACCCTCGCTCTAGATACTGACTACTAGAGCATTGTGTACCTCCCTCCTCTGGACAGATGTCTTCCTCCTCGATTGACTCCTCCTCATCCTCCTCACAAAGTGTCCCCTGCCTAGGTCTTTGTGAGGAACCACATTGCGCAGACTGTACAGAAGCAGATGGCATTTGTGACTCCTCATCCTCCACCTCTTCCAAAACCTCCTAATTTAGTGCTTGCAGTATTTTTTCAAGCAGGCAGATAAGGGGGATAGTCATGCTGACTAGTGCATCGTCTGCACTCGCCATCCGCGTGGAATAATCGAAGGCACGCAAAACGTGGCAGATGTCCTTCATATACAGTGCCTACAAGTAGTATTCAACCCCCTGCAGATTTAGCTGGTTTGATAAGATGCAAATAAGTTAGAGCCTTCAAACTGCAAACGAGAGTAGGTTTTATGAACAGAAGCATAAATCTTACAAACCAAAAAGTTATGTTGCTCAGTTGAATTTTATTAAATTTTAAACATAAAAGTGTGGGTCAATTATTATACAACCCCTATGTTTAATATTTTGTGGAATAACCCTTGTTTGCAATTACAGCTAATAATCGTCTTTTATAAGACCTGATCAGGCCGGCACAGGTCTGTGGAGTTATCTTGGCCCACTCCTCCATGCAGATCTTCTCCAAGTTATCTAGGTTCTTTAGGTGTCTCATGTGGACTTTATTCTTGAGCTCCTTCAACAAGTTTTCAATTGGGTTAAGGTCAGGAGACTGACTAGGCCACTCCAACACCTTGACTTTTTCCCTCTTGAACCAGGCCTTGGTTTTCTTGGCTGTGTGCTTTGAGTCGTTGTCTTGTTGGAACATGAAATTACGACCCATCTTAAGATCCTTGATGGAGGAGCGGAGGTTCTTGGCCAAAATCTCCAGGTAGGCCGTGCTATCCATCTTCCCATGGATGCGGACCAGATGGCCAGGCCCCTTGGCAGAGAAACAGCCCCACAGCATGATGCTGCCACCACCATGCTTGACTGTAGGGATGGTATTCTTGGGGTCGTATGCAGTGCCATCCAGTCTCCAAACGTCACGTGTGTGGTTGGCACCAAAGATCTCGATCTTGGTCTCATGAGACCATAGAACCTTGAACCAGTCTGTCTCAGAGTCCTCCAAGTGATCATGAGCAAACTGTAGACGAGCCTTGACATGACGCTTTGAAAGTAAAGGTACCTTACGGGCTCGTCTGGAACGGAGACCATTGCGGTGGAGTACGTTACTTATGGTATTGACTGAAACCAATGTCCCCACTGCCATGAGATCTTCCCGGAGCTCCTTCCTTGTTGTCCTTGGGTTAGCCTTGACTCTTCGGACAAGCCTGGCCTCGGCACGGGAGGACACTTTCAAAGGCTGTCCTGGCCGTGGAAGGCTAACAGTAGTTCCATAAGCCTTCCACTTACGGATGATGCTCCCAACAGTGGAGACAGGCAGGCCCAACTCCTTGGAAAGGGTTTTGTACCCCTTGCCAGCCTTGTGACCCTCCACGATCTTGTCTCTAATGGCCTTGGAATGCTCCTTTGTCTTTCCCATGTTGACCATGTCTGAGTGCTGTTCACAAGTTTGGGGAGGGTCTTAAATAGTCAGAAAAGGCTGGCAAAAGAGATCTTTAATCCACACATGTGAAGTTCATTATTCTTGGTGCCTGAACTACTTCTTAATACTTTAGGGGGACCAAACAGAATTCTTGTGGTTTGAGGGGTTGAATAATAAATGACACTATGAATTAACTTTTTACGTTTAAAAAAAAAAATAATAATAATTTGCTGCAGTGCATTTCCCACTTCCAGGCTGATCTACAGTACAAATGTCACAATGCCAAGTTAATTCCGCATGTGTCAACCAGCTAAATCTGCAGGGGGTTGAATACTACTTGTAGGCACTGTAGGCCCACTCAGTGGTGGTGAAGTGTGAACGGCGCGCAGTGCGACTTGTTTGCGCCTGCTGCAGCTGATACTCCATTACTGCTGCCTGCTGCTCACACAACCTCTCCAACATATGTAACGTTGAATTCCACCTGGTGGGTAGGTCACATATGATGCGATGTTCCGGAAGATGTAATCGGCGCTGCAGAGCTGCAATGCGCAATCTTGCGATGCTGGAACGCCGCAAGTGAGCGCACTCTATGCGGACCTTGTGAAGCAGCCATTCAAGATCCGGATAGTCCATCAAAAAACTCTGCACGACCAAGTTGAGCACATGTGCCAGACATGGGATGTGAGTGAGGTTGCCTAGGCCCAGAGCTGCCACCAGTTTTCACCCATTGTCACACACTGCCATGCCTGGCTGGAGATTCACTGGCACAAACCACACGTCGCTCTGCTGCTTGATGGCATTCCAGAGCTCCTGCGATGTGTGGCTTCGATTCCCCAAAGAAATTAATTTTAATACGGCCTGTTGACGTTTGGCCACGGCTGTGCTCATATCGGTCATCATAACATATTCACGGGTTGATGTGGAGGTAGACCGTGACGGCTCCTGCAGCGCTGATTCAGAGAAACTGGAGTATGAGGAGGAGTCAATGTGTACAGACTGGATTCCTGCAATGCTTGGAGTTGGCAGAACACGTACAGCGCCACTCTCAAGATCTGTACCGGCTCCACAACATTTACCCAATGGGCAGTGAGGGAAAGGTATCGTCCCTGTTCATGCTTACTGGTCCACGCATCGGTGGTCAGGTGGACCTTGCTACTGACGGCGTTTTGTAGCGCATGTTTAATTTTTCCCTCCACATGCTGTTGCAGGGCAGAGACAGCTTGCCTGCTGAAATAAAAGCGGCTGGGCACGTTGTATTGTGGGACTGCCAATGCCATAAAGTTACGGAAGGTGTCAGTCTCCACCAGCCTGAATGATAGCATTTCAAGGGCCAGTAGTTTAGCAATGCCAGCATTCAGAGCCTGTGCTCGGGGTTGGTTTGCCGAGTATGGGTGCCTTTTCTCCCATGCCTGTGCAAACGATGGCTGTAGACTGGCCTGGGAGTGTGAGGATGACAGGGAAAGTGGTGCTGTGGGTGGAATTACACTGTGTCTCTGTACAACAGTGCCAGAGATTCTTCCATGGTGATCCTGTGAGGAAGCCGAACCAGCTGTGTGTGAGCTGGAGGAAGAGGCTACAACACGAGCTGAAGAGGTGGTTGGTGGCGCTGTAGGTTGGCCTAGATCTTCAGTGTGTTTTTGTAACTCCACCACATGCTTGATCCGCACATGTTTCCACATATTTGTGGTACTGAGGTTGCTGACACTTTACCCTCTTTTCACCTTCTGATTACACAGCTTGCATTTGACAAAGCAAATGTCATCTGCAACTGTGTCAAAAAAGGACCAGGCACTGCAAGTCTTGGGAGCGCCCGCTTTGGATTTTGGAAGAGCCATGCTCCTAATGGGTGCCGAAGTGGAGGCTACAGGCAACCAAGTCTGCCCCCTCCCTCTCCCTCCTTTTTGGGCCGTTCGGGGAATCTCTTCCTCAGAGCTGCTCCCACCACCTTCCTGTCCCTCACGCCATGATGGGTCAAGGACCTCATCATCTACACCACCCTCTTCAAACAACTGCTTCTCCTGGGTAGTCTCGACAGTACAGTATGCACCAGAAAGTGGCACCTGAGTCTCATCATCAGATGCGTACTGAGGTGTGCTGCTGACCATAGGCACTGGCCCACCCGCCTCTTCAGATTCAGAGAGACAAAACGGTTGCGCATCACTGCATACTATCTCTTCTTCAAATTCTCGAATTCTGCTTGGTTGGCCCCCTCTTTCCAAGCCAAGAGATTCAGAGAACAGAAGTAGAGATGGCTCCTGTCCAGGGTTCTCTGACTGCCTGGGCAATTTGGCAGGTGGTGAAGAGACAGATGGGTGCTCTTCAGTGCTCAGGACCTGAGAGGATCTGGAACTAATTGAAGTCGATGCGTTAGCTGCCATACATCCGACAACAACTTCAATTTGGTCCTCCCGCAGCAGTGGGGTACGGCTAGCTCCTACAAAGCTGCGCATAAAGGACTGTTCCCTGGTAAAACTGGGGGATGCTGAGTCACTGATGCCCGCAGCAGGCACAGAATCCCCACACCCTCTCCCTGCAGGCACAGAATCCTCACGTCCTCTCCCTGCAGAAACTCCACTCCCATGCCCACCACCACGACCACATGCCTTACTCCCTGCCTTCTTCATCTTGGTAGACTGATAAAGATAGGCAGAAAAGTACTAAGGGCTTAGTGTGCTTATTCCTGAACAGCTGCTAACAGGTATAAGAAACACTAATTTTATAAAGTGTGGACTAGACTTTAATATGAGCTAATGTGGCCTACACAACTGTAAAGAGTGTTTGGTGAACTTTATTTAGGTTTTTTTGTCACAAAAGACACTGGATGTGCCCAAAGATGTAATACCGATAGTATCACAAACTTTTTGTAGCTATTACAATGTAGGAAGGTAACCTACAATGCAATAGATGAGGCTACAAAAAATAGGCTAATACTAATCTGGCTGGGGCTGCAGGGCACAATGCTGCAGAAAGGCTCCTCTATCTACTCCTATATAGTGTGTTTGGAACCAATGTAGCTGAATACGGATGGAACCACCACACTAATAGGAGAAATCAGGAAAAATTATCAATTAGCAAAAAAGGACAATGTATGAGGCAGTGACGCACGCTGAGCGCACTACAACCAAATGTGGCTGAAGCACACACTACAGCATGAGCTGCACTCACACACAGAGACCTTGCAGACAGGCGTGAACAGTGCAGATGCAGAGCACTGTGCACTAGCGCTGCAAGACAAAAAAAAAATTATCTATCTACTCCTATATAGTGTGTTTGGAACCAATTTAGCTGAATACGGATGGAACCACCACACTAATAGGAGATATCAGGAAAAATTATCAATTAGCAAAAAAGGATAATGTATGAGGCAGTGACACACGCTGAGCGCACTACAACCAGACGTGGCTGAAGCACACACTACAGCGTGAGCTGCACTCACACACCAGACCTTGCAGACAGCGGTGAACAGTGCAGATGCAGAGCACTGTGCACTAGCGTTGCAAGACAAAAAAAAATTCTCTATCTACTCCTATATAGTGTGTTTGGAACCAATTTAGCTGAATACGGATGGAACCACCACACTAATAGGAGAAATCAGGAAAAATTATCAATTAGCAAAAAAGGACAATGTATGAGGTAGTGACGCACACTGAGCGCACTACAACCAGACGTGGCTGAAGCACACACTACAGCGTGAGCTGCACTCACACACAGAGACCTTGCAGACAGCGGTGAACAGCACAGAGAACTGTGCACTAGCACTGCAAGGCACAGCGATTTATAAAGTAGCTTGGGTAAAGCAGAATAGAGCAAATAGGTAGCTAAAACTGTCCCTCAGAACAATAGCGTCCTATCCCTAACTGAATTCACAGCAGATTGAGCTCAAAATGGTGGCGGCGGCTTTTATAGTGCATCATGACATCATTTCAGCAGCCAATCACAGCCATGCCATTAGTCAACATGCCTACATGCCTAACAGGATGTGCCCACACTTCTTAGGATCCTCATTGGCTGAATAAAATGAAACTGGCTCATTGCATTATGGGAACTTCCGATTCCGGTATACGATATGCTAAAAGTATCGGAATTAAGTATCGGAATTCCGATACCGCGAATATCGGCCGATACCCGATGTTTCAGTATCGGAATGCTCAACACTAGTCACCATTGTTCAGGTCTATTAAGTTTATTTTTTTTAGACAATTCAGCATCCAAGACCACTATTGTGCCCCACTTGTCCGCTTGGCGAACTGCAAGATCCATATTATTTTGTCATTTTTTTAAGGGCATATCTTTCTTTTTTTGTTAAATTATCATATTAATTTCTGGTACCGGAGACTTCTTTTTTCAAAGATACTAAATCCTTTTCAATGCAATCTTGGAATTGGTCTAGAACCACTGGACTGGATTTCAAGGGATAAAAATACTGATTGCCTTTATAGAAAAAGTGATTGAGGAAAGAGTCAGATCGCAAAGAATCTGCTTCAAAAAGTTTAAGCTGTAACAAGCTTTTTTTGTTTCAGAAAAGATTTAATAGGGACAAAATCATCATTAATAATCTCTGTATCAGATATTGCACTCGTTCCACCTTCAGAATTTTGAAAATGACATCTAACAGTAAGGTTCCGTGCCAATTTATTAACATCTAAAATAGTCCTGAACACATCAAATTCATTAGTGGGAGCAAAGCCTAATCCTTTGGCAAGTAGTGATATTTCATGTTCTGCTACAATATAGCTGGATAAGTTCCACACCGGCAGTTCTAATAGCGGCGGTTCTTGTTCCTCGTTGAATATCTGTTTACGCCTATGTTTGCGGGTCGCCCTCCTCCTTCGTTTTTTGAAGCATAATTAAGTGCACTCTGCTTCATGTTACTTTGTTGATTGTCACCTGCAGAACTTATGGAGGAATAAGAATGGTCATTCGAGGTAAAATAGGAGGAGGACAAATCCATGGAAAGATTTATATCCTTAAAACTGACCCTGGCGGATTTCTCATATAGTCTGTGAGGCCGTTTCTTAAGAATACATGGTAATCTTTTATTCCAGTTATAGATTTTATCTTGTGAATAATCCCGCTTGGAATTTGGATTTTTTAATCTCCATTATGGAATTTTCCAGCTTGTTCAGATTGTCCTTAAGCTTGTCATTACATCTATTAAAATCTCTGGCATAGAAGGGAGGAGGGGAGGGGAAATGTAGAAAGCTTACCACGTTGTCAATTTCAAAAACATATGTCAGCTGGAATCCATCCTGAGGGTACCGCACCCATTGGTGATCACAAGCAAATGGAAAAGAAAAGGGAAATCCACCGGCACATCCAACAGGAAATAATTAAAAATTATTCTTTATTGAAGAAAAAACTAAAACATGCTAAAATTAAACCTCAGAAACTTGACGCGTTTCTGGTGTATACAACACCCTTATTCATAGGACGACTGAGGCAACATGTAACAGACCAGACTTTATACCAGACTTGCAATAAATGAGCAAAAACAATAGGTGGAGCTCAAATCAGTGCTGCAGGGGAAGTTGCAAACAATACAGGTGACGAGCATAAGGTAATAAATGTAGTGCAATGAATAATAAATAATTCCTAAAGCATACCCAACATAACAATAATATTCTGAATGGACAAATATAATTGCAATAATAATTCACATAATGGCAACTAATGGAAGCCGCAATTCAGCAGTTAGTGTCATACAGGATGAAGTCAGATGCGCAGCCAGGCAGCCAGTAACACAAGGAATGGAATCAGGTACAAAAATCGACAAACAGCATTACACAACCTAGCAATCAGTGTTTCAACATCACTACTAAACAAGCAGTATAAAAATAAAAAAAAAAAATAAAAAAAATGGTCACGATCACTAATAAATAAAAAAATAGGTCATTTTTGAAATTCATGTCCCGGGGATATTTAGTGTCCTAGGTCAATATCCAGTAGGCTTCTCTTATAGCTAATTGCTTCTGCCAGCTGCCCCCCGAATAGAATGATCAATTTTTTCAGTCCCAAAAAGAGACAAACAGGAAAGATCTCCTCTATGCAACGTGCTAAAATGTTTAGCTGCCCTAGAATAACCAGAGTTACCACTGCTGATGTTGCCAATGTGCTCCGCTATCCTTTTTTTGAGTTTACGTGTGGTGTAAACTACATATTGTAAATTGCAGATTTTGCAATGTATGCAGTAGATTACATGACTGGTCTCACAATTAATGAATGTTTTAATGGAATATGACACACCCTCAGAAGAACTGAAAGTGTGTTTCTTGTTATCCGCATACTGACATATATTGCATCTGCTCAATGCACATTTGTAAAAACCTGTAGATGAAAGCCAGGATGAGGGGGATTTTACATTGCGTGTCAGGCTGGGCGATAGCACATCACCAAGTGATCTGCCTCTTTTTGGCTACCACCTGACAGCCACCATCTAGAATTGTACGAAGGCGGTTGTCTTGATTTACCACTGATAAATATTTCTGGATAATGTCCTTAATAGTATGAAAATGATTGCTGAAGGCAGTGGAAAAAACAATGGTAGGGGGAGAAGTCGATTTTAGTGTTTTCCCTGTACCATATAAAAAATTATCACGTGAAGTATTATGCACTTTTTCAAATGCTTGATTCACTCTGGACCTATTGTATCCGCTATCTTTCAGCCTGTTCTTAATGGTTTTACTTTCCTTAACAAAAACCTCTTCGCTAGAACAAATCCTTCTAGCTCTAATAAATTCCCCCTTAGGGATAGCATTCGTAACGTGCCTAGGGTGTGAACTGGAGGCTAAAAGAATGGTATTTCCAGCAGTGTCTTTCCTATATACAGATGAATCAAATCTATTGGTAGTAAGGTTGCCATGGAACATAATATCCAAAAAAGGAGTATTAGTAGTTAGATGACTACATGTAAACCGAACATTGCAATTGTTAGAATTCAAATATAGAACAAAATCAGAATAAGTGGACGCGCTCCCCTTCCAAACCAGGAGTACGTCATCCACATATCTACCAAACCATAGCAAAGATGAAATGAAAGGATTGTTAGTAGAAAAAATATATATTTCCTCCCACCAAGCCATGAAAAGAATTGCTAATGAAGGTGAGAATTTCGAACCCATTGGGGCTCCCAACTTCTGAAGAAAAAATGTTGACTGAAACATGAAAAAATTGTGCTGAAGTAAATAATCAAGTGACAATAAAATGAACTGCTTGAGAGGTAATGAATAAGCACTATAATTGTCCAAATGATTAATTATTTCCTGTTGGATTTCCCTTTTCTTTTTCATTTGCTTATTAAAATCTCTGTTGTGCACAAATTTCTGAAGAGAGGTTTGTATATTTTTTATTTCCATATTAGTTTAAATTAATTCAAAATCCTCATACTTCAAAATCAGTTCCATTAGTTTCAATGAACATCCACTAAAAATTTGATTCCATTCTTTCTGAAAGGATTCATTATACTGGGTGGTGGCTGTTTTTTTCAGCCACAATCCTCTAGGAATCATTTGTTTTTCAAAATACATCTTGAGGGTAGTAAAATCCCAACAGATTTTCAGTTCCTTTATTTTACTTTCCAATTGGAACATGAGTTCTTTAAATTCATTGGGTTTAGTGGAAGGTAAGGATGTGTCATTATTGAATATGGTTGCCAGTTTTTGTAGCCTAGCTGAACAATCTTCAATGTCATTAAATTGAACATATATAGCCCCAAAGGGAGCCGTACATGAAACTCTGAAGTATACAACAAATGCACAACTGAGTCCGCTCATCATTCGGAGTGTGGACCCAAATTGCATCACCCGGGTTCGGACAGAGAAGCCGTAGTAACTCAGATGAGAAAAAAGGAAAGGATGATCCAGCGTATCAGGCTAGTTTCTTAAAATAAAACATAGCTTTTATTGTGCCCTTTAAAACATTACTCCACACCAGTTGTCCATATGGTGCACTACAAGGATCAGGACCTACGCGTTTCGACGTTTAAGTCTTAATCATGGTCTCACTGACCCGAGTGCTGACCGACATATAAATATAGTTGATGAGGGACATTAATTTGCCCCCAGTTCACCAGCACATGAGGTCACCGTAATGGGCGTGTATGCATCCAAAATAAAACCATTATTATAATGCATATCACAAACATTACACATACCACATACAAATATAAAAACAAAAAATATGATAGTAACATGACAAGTGGAATATTCAGATATATATATATATATATATATATATATATATATATATATATATATATATATATATATACAGTACAGACCAAAAGTTTGGACACACCTTCTCATTTAAAGATTTTTCTGTATTTTCATGACTTTGAAAATTGTACATTCACACTGAAGGCATCAAAACCATGAATTAACACATGTGGAATTATATACTTAAGTATATATATATCTTTGAAGCGCTTGATGGTTTTTTGCAACTGCACTTGGGGACACATTCAAAGTTTGCCAAATTTTTCGGACTGACTGACCTTCATTTCTTAAAGTAATGATGGCCACTCGTTTTTTCTTGCCATAATACAAATTCTAACAGTCTATTCAGTAGGACTATCACCTGTGTATCCACCAGACTTCTGCACAACACAACTGATAGTCCCAACCCCATTTATAAGGCAAGAAATCCCACTTATTAATCCTGACAGGGCACACCTGTGAAGTGAAAACCATTTCCGGTGACTACCTCTTGAAGCTCATCAAGAGAATGCCAAGAGTGTGCAAAGCAGTCATCAAAGCAAAAGGTGGCTACTTTGAAGAACCTAGAATATAAGACATATTTTCAGTTGTTTCACACTTTTTTGTTAAGTATATAATTCCACATGTGTTAATTCATAGTTTTGATGCCTTCTGTTTGAATGTACAATTTTCAAAGTCATGAAAATACAGAAATATCTTTAAATGAGAAGGTGTGTCCAAACTTTTGGTCTGTACTATATATATATATATATATATATATATATATATATGTTAAAGGAGGGCAAAAACCCTTCACGGTTGACCAAGTGAGTGTCAAATTATTAAATTATTATGTTGATTGCAATCCACAGAAAACCAAACGGAAACAATGTTCTGTATTGGGAGGATTCAAAGAATCTCTGATCCCGTTTATTTTGCTTAGCATTTTATATTGTTTTGAGTACAGTACAGACCAAAAGTTTGGATACACCTTCTCATTTAAAGATTTTTCTGTATTTTCATGACTTTGAAAATTGTACATTCACACTGAAGGCATCAAAACTATGAATTAACACATGTGGAATTATATACTTAACAAAAAAGTGTGAAACAACTGAAAATATGTCTTATATTCTAGGATCTTCAAAGTAGCCACCTTTTGCTTTGATGACTGCTTTGCACACTCTTGGCATTCTCTTGATGAGCTTCAAGAGGTAGTCACCGGAAATGGTTTTCACTTCACAGGTGTGCCCTGTCAGGTTTAATAAGTGGGATTTCTTGCCTTATAAATGGGGTTGGGACCATCAGTTGTGTTGTGCAGAAGTCTGGTGGATACACAGCTGATAGTCCTACTGAATAGACTGTTAGAATTTGTATTATGGCAAGAAAAAAGCAGCTAAGTAAAGAGAAACGAGTGGCCATCATTACTTTAAGAAATGAAGGTCAGTCAGTGCGAAAAATTGGGATAACTTTGAAAGTGTCCCCATGTGCAGTTGCAAAAACCATCAAGCGCTACAAAGAAACTGGCTCACATGAGGACCGTCCCAGGAAAGGAAGACCAAGAATCACCTCTGCTTCTGAGGATAAGTTTATCCGAGTCACCAGCCTCAGAAATCGCAGGTTAACAGCAGCTCAGATTAGAGACCAGGTCAAGGCCACACAGAGTTCTAGCAGCAGACACATCTCTACAACAACTGTTAAGAGGAGACTTTGTGCAGCAGGCCTTCATGGTAAAATAGCTGCTGGGAAACCACTGCTAAGGACAGGCAACAAGCAGAAGAGACTTGTTTGGGCTAAAGAACACAAGGAATGGATATTAGACCAGTGGAAATCTGTGCTTTGGTCTGATGAGTCCAAATTTGAGATCTTTGGTTCCAAACACCGTGTCTTTGTGCGACGCAGAAAAGGTGAACGGATGGACTCTACATGCCTGGTTCTCACTGTGAAGCATGGAGGAGGAGGTGTGATGGTGTGGGGGTGCTTTGCTGGTGACACTGTTGGGGATTTATTCAAAATTGAAGGCATACTGAACCAGCATGGCTACCACAGCATCTTGCAGCGGCATGCTATTCCATCCGGTTTGCGTTTAGTTGGACCATCATTTATTTTTCAACAGGACAATGACCCCTAACACACCTCCAGGCTGTGTAAGGGCTATTTGACCAAGAAGGAGAGTGATGGGGTGCCACACCAGATGACCTGGCCTCCACAGTCACCAGACCAGAACCCAATCGAGATCGTTTGGGGTGAACTGGACCGCAGAGTGAAGGCAAAAGGGCCAACAAGTGCTAAGCATCTCTGGGAACTCCTTCAAGATTGTTGGAAGACCATTTCCGGTCACTACCTCTTGAAGCTCATCAAGAGAATGCCAAGAGTGTGCAAAGCAGCCATCAAAGCAAAAGGTGGCTACTTTGAAGAACCTAGAATATAAGACATATTTTCAGTTGTTTCACACTTTTTTGTTAAGTATATAATTCCACATGTGTTAATTCATAGTTTTGATACCTTCAGTGTGAATGTACAATTTTCATAGTCATGAAAATACAGAAAAATCTTTAAATGAGAAGGTGTGTCCAAACTTTTGGTCTGTACTGTATATCAAATAGCCAATCAACTGTACAGCCATACTACAATACTATAGGCTAACTGATGTTAGTACAATTATTACGGAAAACACATATATGGTCATATTATCATTGTTAGTTTGAAGCACTATGGAAATTTTACAAGGTCAAACCTGGCCTAAACAAGTTAGATAACAGAGTGTCTGACAAAATGTTCTCTTGAGAAAAAGTTAGTGTGAGATAAGTTCCATGGGAAGAGAAAGAAAGAATGTATGTTATGCAAGGAGTGATAATAACATGATTTTAAAGCGAGCAGCAGACAAAATGGAGTTGCTCTAGCACGAGTATCAATATGTCCTCTACATATATATACAGTACAGACCGAAAGTTTGGACAAACCTTCTCATTTAAAGATTTTTCTGTATTTTCATGACTATGAAAATTGTACATTCACGCTGAAGGCATCAAAACTATGAATTAACACATGTGGAATTATATACTTAACAAAAAAGTGTGAAACAACTGAAAATATGTCTTATATTCTAGGTTCTTCAAAGTAGCCACCTTTTGCTTTGATGACTGCTTTGCACACTCTTGGCATTCTCTAGATGAGCTTGAAGAGGTAGTCACCGGAAATGGTTTTCACTTCACAGGTGTGCCCTGTCAGGTTTAATAAGTGGGATTTCTTGCCTTATAAATAGGGTTGCGACCATCAGTTGTGTTGTGCAGAAGTCTGGTGGATACACAGCTGATAGTCCTACTGAACAGACTGTTAGAATTTGTATTATGGCAAGAAAAAAGTAGCTAAGTAAAGAAAAAACGAGTGGCCATCATTACTTTAAGAAATGAAGGTCAGTCAGTGCGAAAAATTGGGAAAACTTTGAAAGTGTCTCCAAGTGCAGTTGCAAAAACCATCAAGCGCTACAAAGAAACTGGCTCACATGAGGAACGCCCCAGAAAAGGAAGACCAAGAGTAACCTCTGCTTCTGAGGATAAGTTTATCCGAGTCACCAGCCTCAGAAATCGCAGGTTAACAGCAGCTCAGATTAGAGACCAGGTCAATGCCACACAGAGTTCTCGCAGCAGACACATCTCTTCAACATCTGTTAAGAGGAGACTTTGTGCAGCAGGCCTTCATGGTAAAATAGCTGCTAGGAAACCACTGCTAAGGACAGACAACAAGCAGAAGAGACTTGTTTGGGCTAAAGAACACAAGGAATGGACATTAGACCAGTGGAAATCTGTGCATTGGTCTGATTAGTCCAAATTTGAGATCTTTGGTTCCAACCACCATGTCTTTGTACGACGCAGAAAAGGTGAACGAATGGACTCTACATGCCTGGTTCCCAACGTGAAGCATGGAGGAAGAGGTGTAATGGTGTGGGGGTGCATTGCTGGTGACACTGTTGTGGATTTATTCAAAATTGAAGGCATACTTAACCAGCATGGCTACCACAGTGTAGCGTCGACGTCCCTGCCTCCTGCTAGGCAGGGACGCTGTTCCCCTCACCTCTCCACTCCGTGCCCGGCGTCCTCCTCCCGCTCTGCTGGCAGCGCGCGCTGCTTCCCGGCCACTGTGCTTAGGGCGCGCGCGCGCTCCCCCTCTCTTAAAGGGGCCGCGCGCGCCGTCCTAAGGAGTCCCCGGCCAATGGCCGGAGGACCTCACCATATATAAGGCACCTCCTCCAAAATGGAGGTGCCCGAGCAATGTTGTTGCAAAGCCTTCACTCTGCTTCAGCCCTCAGGTCCCGTTACCAGTTACCTGCCAGTCACCTGTCAGATTCCTGCTTGATACCTGCCTGATATCCGTTTACCTGCTTGCAAGCCTGCGGTCCGACGGTCTGCCTTCCGACACCTGTCAGTCTGTCTATGGACCAGCCTGCCCGCTCACCTGGGAGCGCTCATCTGATACCTGCCTGCTAGCCTACCTGGAGGCTCCGCCGTCACTTGCCGTGACCACCTGCCTGTCCAGAGACTCTTGCCTGCTCACCTGGGAGCGCTCACCTGCTACCTGCCTGCTAGCCTATCTGGAGGCTCCGCCGTCACTTGCCGTGACCACCTGCCTGTCCAGAGACTCTTGCCTGCTCACCTGGGAGCACTCACCTGCTACCTGCCTGCTAGCCTACCTGGAGGCTCTGCCGTCACTTGCCGTGACCACCTGCCCATCCAAAGACTCTCGCCCGCTCACCTGGGAGCGCTCACCAGCCACCTGCCTACTGTCCTTCTACCCAGAGACTGTCCCTGTCACTTGCCGTGAGTACTCGTCCTTCTACCCAGAGACTGTCCCTGTCTCTTGCCGTGACTACCTGCCCTTCTACCCAGAGACTGTCCCTGTCACTTGCCGTGACTACCTGCCCGTCTTCCCTGGGAGCCACCCGCTTCCTTACAAGGACTGCCCCCTTGTATAGTTTCTCAGAGGTTCCGCCTCCCAGACCCGTTACACACAGCATCTTGCAGCGGCATGCTATTCCATCCGGTTTGCGTTTAGTTGGACCATCATTTATTTTTCAACAGGACAATGACCCCAAACACACCACCAGGCTTTGTAAGGGCTATTTGACCAAGAAGGAGAGTGATGGGGTGCTATGCCAGATGACCTGGCCTCCACAGTCACCAGACCAAGCAATGTGAACTGAGGTCTAAGATGGTACACATGCAAGAAATAGGAGCATGTTCACACTAGCAAAATGAAGCAAAACCTACAAAAGACAAAAAATATCTCATACCCTACCATCATTATATATAAATGTAAAGCAAAGTTGCATATGAAATATAGGGTACATAGTGAACTATTTTTGATCAAAAAAAGTATACAAGCCGTCCCACCAGTGACAAGGTGACCCTAAATTGGGACGGTCCTACACTGTCTATATTAAAATCCTTACTGTATATCAAAGTTGAAGTAATGCATATAAAAGGGTAGACAAATAGAACCGGGTCCCAATATCAGACCACCCAAGCCCGTGGTAAGCTACATATATACTAACCAGCTCAACAAGGGGGATGCCACACCCTTAATTTGCACAGAATGCAAGCAAGACAAAAAAACAAGCAATGTGAACTGAGGTCTAAGATGGTACACATGTAAAAGAAATAGGAGCATGTTCACACTAGCAAAAAGAAGCAAAACCTACAAAAGATATCTCATACCCTACCATCATTATATATAAATGTAAAGCAAAGTTGCATATGAAATATAAGGTACTTAGTGAACTTTTTTTGATAAAAAAAAAGTATACAAGCCGTCAAAACCAGCGACAAGGTGACCCTAAATTGGGACGGTCCTACACTGTCTATATTAAAATCCTTACTGTATATCAAAGTTGAAGTAATGCATATAAAAGGGTAGACAAATAGAACCGGGTCCCAATATCAGACCACCCAAGCCCGTGGTAAGCTACATATATACTAACCAGCTCAACAAGGGGGATGCCACACCCTTAATTTGCACAGAATGCAAACAAGACAAAAATCCAAGCAATGTGAACTGAGGTCTAAGATGATACACATGCAAGAAATAGGAGCATGTTCACACTAGCAAAAAGAAGCAAAACCTACAAAAGACAAAAAATATCTCATACCCTACCATCATTATATATAAATGTAAAGCAAAGTTGCATATGAAATATAGGGTACTTAGTGAATTATTTTTGATCAAAAAAAGTACACAAGCCGTCCCACCAGCGACAAGGTGACCCTAAATTGGGACGGTCCTACACTGTCTATATTAAAAACCTTACTGTATATCAAAGTTGAAGTAATGCATAGAAAAGGGTAGACAAATAGAACCGGGTCCCAATATCAGACCACCCAAGCCCGTGGTAAGCTACATATATATTAACCAGCTCAACAAGGGGGATGCCGCACCCTTAATTTGCACAGAATGCAAACAAGACAAAAAACCAAGCACCATGTCTTTGTACGACGCAGAAAAGGTGAACGAATGGACTCTACATGCCTGGTTCCCAACGTGAAGCATGGAGGTGTGATGGTGTGGGGGTGCATTGCTGGTGACACTGTTGTGGATTTATTCAAAATTGAAGGCATACTGAACCAGCATGGCTACCACAGCATCTTGCAGCGGCATGCTATTCCATCCGGTTTGCGTTTAGTTGGACCATCATTTATTTTTCAACAGGACAATGACCCCAAACACACCTCCAGGCTGTGTAAGGGCTATTTGACCAAGAAGAAGAGTGATGGGGTGCTATGCCAGATGACCTGGCCTCCACAGTCACCAGACCTGAACCCAATCGAGCTGGTTTGGGGTGAGCTGGACTGCAGAGTGAAGGCAAAAGGGCCAACAAGTGCTAAGCATCTCTGGGAACTCCTTCAAGAATGTTGGAAGACCATTTCCAGTGACTACCTCTTGAAGCTCATCAAGAGAATGCCAAGAGTGTGCAAAGCAGTCATCAAAGCAAAAGGTGGCTACTTTGAAGAACCTAGAATATAAGACATATTTCAGTTGTTTCACACTTTTTTGTTAAGTATATAATTCCACATGTGTTAATTCATAGTTTTGCTGCCTTCAGTGTGAATGTACAATTTTCATAGTCATGAAAATACAGAAAAATCTTTAACTGAGAAGGTGTGTTCAAACTTTTGGTCTGTACTGTATATATACACTATCGTTCAAAAGTTTGGGGTCATTTAGAAATTTCATTATTTTTGAAAGAAAAGCACATTTTTTTCCAGGAAGCTGAAAATAAATGAATCAGAAATACACTCTATACATTGTTAATGTTGTAAATGACTATTCTAGCTCCAAACGTCTTGATTTTATTGTAATATCTACATAGGTGTATAGAGGCCCATTTCCAACAACCACCACTCCAGTGCTTTAATGGTACATTGTGTTTGCTTACTGTGTAAGAAGGCTAATGAATGTTTAGAAAACCCTAGTAAACCCTTGCACAAGTATGTTAGCACAGTTGAAAATGGTTTGGCTGATTTGAGAAGCTATAAAATTGACCTTTCTTTGAGCTAGTTGAGAATCTGGAGCATTACATTTGTTTGTTCTATGAAACTCTCAAAATGGCCAGAAAAAGAGAACTTTTATGTGAAACTCGACAGTCTATTCTTGTTCTTAGAAATGAAGGCTATTCCATGCAAGAAATTGCCAAGAAACAAGATTTCCCACAACAGTGTGTACTACTCCCTTCAGAGGAGAGCACAAACAGGCTCTAACCGGAGTAGAAAGAGAAGTGGGAGGCCCCGCTGCACAACTGAGCAACAAGACAAGTACATTAGAGTCTCTAGTTTGAGAAATCGACGCCTTACAGCTTCTCAACTGGCAGCTTCATTAAATAGTACACGCAAAACCCTAGTGTCAACGTCTACAGTGAAGAGGCGACTCCGGGATGCTGTCCTTCAGGGCAAAGTGGCAAAGAAAAAGCCATATCTGAGACTGACTAATAAAAGGAAAAGACTAATAGGGGCAAAAGAACACAGACATTGGACAGAGGAAGATTGTAAAAAAGTTTTTTGGACAGACGAATCAAAGTTTGAGGTGTTTAGATCACACAGAAGAACATTTGTGAGATGCAGAACAACTGAAAAGATGCTGGAAGAGTGCCTGACGTCATCTGTCAAGCATGGTGGAGGTAATGTGATGGTCTGGGGTTGCTTTGGTGTTGGTAAAATGGGAGATTTGTACAAGATAAATGGGATTTTGTATAAGGAAGGCTATCACTACATTTTGCAACGCCATACCATGCCCTGTGGACAGCGCTTGATTGGAGCCAATTTCATCCTACAACAGGACAATGATCCAACGCACACCTCCAAGTTATGCATGACCTATTTAGGGAAGAAGCAGGCAGCTGGTATTCTGTCTGTAATGGAGTGGCCAGCACAGTCACCAGATCTCAACCCCATTGAGCTGTTGTGGGAGCAGCTTGACCATATGGTACGGAAAAAGTGCCCATCAAGCCAATCCAACTTGTGGGAGGGGCTTCAGGAAGCATGGGAGGAAATTTCTCAAGATTACCTCTGCAAATTAACAGCTAGAATGCCAAAGGTCTGCAATGCTGTAATTGCTGCAAAGGGAGCATTCTTTGACGAAAGCAAAGTTTGAAGGAGAAAATTATTCTTTCAAATAAAAATCATTATTTCTAACCTTGTCAATGTCTAGACTATATTTTCTATTCATTTTGCAACTAATTTGATAAATAAAAGTATGAGTTTTCATGGAAAATCCAAAATTGTCTGGGTGACCCCAAACTTTTGAACGGTAGTGTATATACTGTATATATATATCAATAATATAACGGGGGATGTGTGTCTCTGTCTGAAGCCTTTATAGACTGCGCATGCATGACACTGAACACATACCACGATCTCCGGCGCCATACTTAGATACTTACGTGACTGGGAGGAGCATTGTCGCGGCACCGCTCTTCGCCGGAGACCGGGGCAGGAGTGGGGCGTCAGATCGGCGCATATGCATAGCGCTATCCAGCGCCATTTAACCCCTTTCCGACCTGGTCAGTAATAGTACGCACCAGGTCAGGAAGGCCGGTTCAGCGGGGGCTCCGACGGTGATCCCGCACTGAACCGAGCACATGTCAGCTGATTATTACAGCTGACATGTGCCCGCAACAGCCGCGGGTGGCTGTTAACATGTTAAATGCCGCTGTCAATCTCCCCGCCCATCGGTGACCACGTCACATGATCGCGGGTCACCAATGGGTGGGCATGACAACCCAGGGTCTGCAGCAGACTTCTGTGGTTGTCATGTCTCAATTGCTATGAGCGCCACCTAGTGGTCAGCGCTCATAGCAAGTGAGCATTTCTCCTGCATACAAGCGATCTACTCATCGCTTGTATGTAGTAGAAGCAATCAGACAACTGCTGCTTCTAGTCTCCTATGGAGACTATAGAAGCAAGCAGAAAGTGTAAAAAAAAAGTTTTTAAAAATATTAAAAAAATAAAAAAATATAAAAGTTTAAATCACCCCCCTTTTGCCCCATTCAAAATAATATACATATAAAAGAAAAAACCCACATACACATATTTGGTATCGCCGCGTTCATAATCGCCCGATCTATCAATATAAAAGAACAATTAATCCGATCAGTAAACGGTGTAACGAGAAAGAAATTCTAAACGCCAGAATTACGTTTTTTTGGTCGCTGCAACATTGCAGTAAAATGCAATAACGGGCGATCAAAACATCGGATCTACCCCAAAATGGTATCAATAAAAATGTAATCCTGCTGTTCAAAAAATAAGCCCTCACCCAGCCCCAGATCCAGAAAAATGGAGATGCTACGGGTCTCGGAAAATGGCGTCATTTCTTTTTTTTTTTTTTTAGCAAACTTTGGATTTTTTTTTCACCACTTAAATAAAAAGAACCTATACATGTTTGGTGTCTACGAACTCGTAATGACCTGGAGAATAATTATGGAAGGTCAGTTTTAGCAATCAGTGAATGTGGTAAGAAAAGGATCCAAAAAACAACGGTGGAATTGCATTTTTTTGCAGTTTCACCGCACTTGGATTTTTTTTCCCGTTTTCCAGCACATACTATGGTAAAACTAGTGATGGCATTTAAAAGTACAACTCGTCCCGCGAAAAATAAGCCCTCACACGGCCATATTGAACAAAAATTAAAAAAGCTCTGGCTCTGGGAAGAAGGGGAGCAAAAAATGAAAACACAAAAACAGAAAGACCCAAGGTCGTTAAGGGGTTAACTGAAGACACATTTGCACTGTGTCTTCAGCAAAATGGCACCGGACAGTGCGGTTCTCTGGCACCGCACTCCTCCCTCGACCTCCAGAAGAACAGGACACCGCAGCACCGGAGCACAGGGAAGAAAGGTGCGTATAAATGTTCATTTTTTTGTATGTGTATACAGCGTGAAAGGGATGAGGGGACCGCACATACCTGGATTGGGGGGTGAGGGGACCATGCATACCAGGATTGGGGGGTGAGGGGTGCTACACATACTAGGATTGGAGAGTGAGGGGTACCATGCATACCAGAATAGGGATGAGGGGTACCATACATTTCAGGATAAGGATGAGGGGTGCCATGCATACCGGGAGAGGGGGATGAGGGGTACCATGCAAACCGGGATTGGGGGTGCGGGGTGCCATGCATACCGGGATTGGGGGTGAGGGGGGCCATGTATACCGGGATTGGGGGTGAGGGGTGCCATGCATACCGGGATTGGGGGTGAGGGGTGCCATGCATACCAGGATTGGGGGTGAGTGATGCCATGTATACCAGGATAGGATGGTGGAGACAGGATGGGGGCAGGGCAAATACCGGAAGGGGGGCAGCACATACCACCATGGGAGACCATATACCAATAAAAATGCTCGCCACTTGGGCGTAGAACGGGTTCAATAGCTAGTATATATATATATATATATATATATATATATATATATATATATATTGGGCTATGTGCACACTGCAATCTGGATGCAGTAAATCCACTAGCAACTAATGCATCTGCAGTTTCAAAACATTTTTCAGGAGTGCATAAGGCTATGTGCCCACGATGCAGAAATGAAGCAGAAAATTTCTGCAGCATTTCTGCATCTCCCTGGCAGAAAAAATGCATGCAGATTGTGCATGCGTTTTTCCTGCAGAATACATGCGGATTCACATGCGTATCCACATGCGTTAACGCATGTGTTTCCGCATGCGGACTGACAAGCACTTTCCAGGCGATAGCATCACTTGGAAAGTGCTTGACAACTAGGTCACACTGTATAAATCCATGCAAATGGCATGGATTTATACAGTGTGACCGTAAAAATAAAAAAATAAAGCTATACTTACCGATCCCCCGCCGTGTGTGCTGTCGCGCATCTCGCGAGACAGCCGCTACGTCATCTCAGGTCCTGGAAGGAGAAGCGCTGCAGGGGCCGCCGGACAGGTGAATATAACTTTATTTATTATTTTATTCTTTTTTTTACAGGTACAATGGTACCCAGGTCGGGATAAGAATCTTCTCTCCTTCAGAACTGGGTACCATCCGCACTTTGAAACGCATATTATCCGCTTGTACAAATGTACAGACACGGATTCTATGTGTCTCAATGCAAGTCAATGGCGGCGCTTCCGCTGCGCTTCCGCAAAATTAATGAACATGCTGTGGATTTATGAGCGCTGCAGAAATGCTGCTGAAAAATCCGCAGCATGTGCATTGACATTGCGGAATGCCATTGGGGTCCATGGGGTGCGGATTACCATGCGTTTTTGATGCGTTTCCGCTACGGAAATTCCGCAGCGGAAACGCATCAAAAACGCATCGTGTGCACGCAGCCTTAAGGAGACATGTCTGCCCTGAGGTTTCAAGGAATTGAAAAGGTATATAAACCAATACGGGGGGATCATAAACATAAACTTTTGAATAGGGAATCTTATTGGATTTTTATGTCTGAAACTCGCTCACCTTCAGGACTTAATCGCAGGCAAGATTTAATACGGCAGTATTAAGGCTACGCGCGCACTATCAGGAATTGCTTACAGAAATTTCTGCAAGGTTTTGCACCTTTTTGCAGTAAAAACGCTGCGGAAAATCCACTGTGTTTTTTCATGGGTTTTTGCCTTAGGATTTACCATGCATTTTTTTCAATGCACTGTATTGGAAAGACGCAGGCCAAAATGCATAAAGAAAGGACATCCTGCTTCTTTTTTTTGTTTTGCACATGAAATTTAGTCAGGAAAAATCCTGATTATGGGCACAGATCATGCAAAATGTCATGGGAGACCATGGGATATAGGTTTATAATGCATTTTTGGTCCATATCTGCGCAGAAAAGACGCACAAAAAAGAATCAAAAATGCACAGTGTGCACATAGCCCAGTATATATATATATATATATATATATATATATATATATATAAAATCTGAATATTCCGCTTGTCATGTTACTATCATATTTTATGTTTTTATATTTGTATGTGGTATGTGTAATGTTTGTGATATGCATTATAATAATGGTTTTATTTTGAATGCTTACATGCCCATCACGGTGACCTCATGTGCTGGTGAACAGGTGGCAAATTAATGTCCCTCATTAGCTATGTTTATATGTCGGTCAGCACTCGGGTCAGTGAGACCATGATTAAGACTTAAACGTCGAAACGCGTAAGTCCTGATTCTTGTAGTGCACCATATGGACAACTAGTGTGGAGTAATGTTTTAATGGGCACAATAAAAGCTATGTTTTATTTTAAGAAACTAGCCTGATATGCTGGATCATACTTTCCTTTTTTCTTATACGGGGATCATGTTGCAGATAGTGCATCAAGAAGGCACTTATATGTCGGACTCTTCCAGGAGGTCCAAAGCCAGGCTGTATTGTGGGCTGCATAACACTGATGATTGTTTCCTCTGTCCCCTCCTGCCAATCACGTTTATCCTCTTCATCCTCTGACAGCTGCTCGCCCATCACCTCTTCCTCCTCCAATACTTTCTCGGCTCTTGCACCTTCCCTAACAGTGTTGGCCCAAACTATACGACATGACATACTGCGTCAGAGCTTGTTGCTGCTGCCAAACTTGCTGCAACATGTGCAAAGTGGAATTCCACCGCGTCAGCACATCGCAGATCAACCTGTTAACTGGCACGGACAAAGACCTCTGTATCGAGCACACAGCTTCCGTACGTTGTGAAACAGCTCATTCAGGCCAGGATAGTGGCGGAGAACTCGCTGTACCACCAGGTTGAGGACGTGAGCCATGCAAGGCACTTGTGTGAGCTTGCCTCGGCTTAGGACTGCAAACAGGTTTGTACCATTACTAGATGGTGGCCTGATTCTAACGCATCGGGTATTCTAGATTATGTCTCCCGATGCGTACTTATTTTAAATCTGCCGCCAATTGTCCGGAGACCGTGTTTAAATTTGGCGCCACAATCGCAGATTGGTCGCGGCGGACGGCCGCGAGCAATCAGCAGAGCGGTGTTGAAATTTGGCGCCGATATCGCTGATTGGTCACGGCCGCCGGCGGCTGCGACCAATCAGCGAACCGTGTTAGTGAGGACCGGGGAGCATCCACCTGCCTTATAATGCCCCATGCAGGATGTCACTTCCCCCCCATATAATGCCCCATGCAGGATGTCACATCCCCCCCTCCGTTATAATGCCCCATGCAGGATGTCACTTCCCCCCCTCATATAATGCCCCTTGCAGGATGTCACATCCCGCCCTCCGTTATAATGCCCCATGAAGGATGTCATACCCCCCATATAATGCCCCATGCAGGAAGTCACATCCCCCTTAAATAATGCCCCATGGAGGAAGTCACATTCCCCCCCATAGTGCCCCATGCAGGATGTCACATCCCCCCCTCCCTTATAATGCCCCATGCAGGATGTCACTCCCCCCCACCATATAATGCTCCATGCAGGATGTCACATCCCCCCTCCCTTATAATGCCCTATGCAGGATGTCACTCCCCCCTCCTTTATAATGCCCCATGCAGGAAGTCACACCCCCCCCTCCCTTATAATGCCCTATGCAGGAAGTCACATCCCCCGCCTTAGTGCCCCATGCAGGAAGTCACATCCTCCCCCTCCCTTATAATGCCCCATGCAGGATGTCACATCCCCACTCCCTTATAATGCCCCATGCAGGATGTCACATCCCCCCCTCCCTTATAATGCCCCATTCAGGATGTCACATCCTCCCTCCCTTATAATGCCCCATGCAGGAAGTCACATCCCCCCTATCTAATACCCCATGCAGGATGTCACATCCCCCCCATAGTGGCCCATGCAGGATGTCACATCCCCCTCCCTTATAATGCCCCATGCAGGATGTCACATCCCCCCTCCCTTATAATGCCTCATGCAGGAAGTCACATCCCCCCTACATAATACCCCATGCAGGATGTCACATCCCCCCATAGTGCCCCATGCAGGATGTCACCCCCCCTCGCTTATAATGGCCCCTCCCCGATGTCACACCCCCCCACCCCACCATTTAATGCCCTATGCCCCCATACAATAAAAAAAATCCAATACTCACCTTGTGGCGCCCCTGAGGATTCGACCGCCACAGGGATGCTGCACTTCTCTAATGGAGTGTAGTGTTCCTCCTCCGAGGTAAGAACAGTGTGATAGTCGTGACCCAACCTTTGCATCCAACACCACATTTCTCCACCAGAGGGATCTAGTATGCACTAGGTGCTGCTCCCCTGGTTACAGGGAGACTGGGGAACCAAGAGTTAGGGGAACCAGTTAGTGGGTGAGGGTGGAGGACTAACAAGTTAGTTACACTTTAAGTTTCATATTTAATAAAAAGCCATCTTTGGTCTTGGTCTTTCGGCTGTTCTTCTGTGCTGTCAAATACTGTGTGTACTGTGACCTCCCTCCCGGGAGCGCAGATCCTGTGTGGGCCTGCACCGGCAAGGGACACAGCCCTCGTACCCTGGCCTTGGGTCGAGGGGTAGGTTGTAGACAAGGAATGTCTCAATCCAGCCAATGACCAGGATCAAGAAGGCCCGGAGCTTAAGAGTGTGGCTCCACAGCAAATGGATCCCAGGCAGGATGCAGACGGAGCGGTGTACGCCACCTGTCCTCGCCATGCTGATATATTCAGAGGGAGTCCGGCTGCAAGAGGGGTACAGACCCCTGACACCCGACCTTGCTACTCTACGTCCTGGACGGGAAAGCCCGGTAGGCCCAGAGGATCCCACCGGGTATCGGACGGAGTGGAGCTGCCACCTGTGCCCTTGTTCTGAGAGGAACTCAGAGGGAGTCCCGGCCTATTTGCACACACACGGATAGGAAAGGATTCGGTCTCTAGTTCAGGAACACTCTGGTGTAGGGTCCCAACTGAATGCTGGACTTACTAGGAGGTTGTCGGACCCCCGTCCCTGGTGACCGCAGGACTCCACGGGGAGCAGGGAGTCGCCTTCCTTCTGCCATCTCTAAAGTGAGTAAAGCCTTGGAAGTTCACCCGTATGGCCTCCGGACTGTTTATTCTGCGCTACACCGCATGACGCGGCATCCGTTCTCCTCTACTACTACCCCCTCCATCCTGTCCCTCTGCCCTGAGGCCTTGCTCCGCCTGTGGGGAGTAGTAATAACTCTGGCCACCATAACACCAGGCCTCAGCGGACTGCAGTGGCGCTGGTGGCCTTCACCAGGTGCCACAGGTGGCGTAATCGTAAATCAGCCACTCAACCCGGACGAGCCCACACCATCTCTTTTTAATGTGACGGCCCTGAGCACAGGTCTGGTCCGGGCCACGGCTGTACCCCATCTCTCCATCACAGGACCCGACTCCGAGTCCCCCATCACCCAGGGTAAAATAAAGGGCTTTTTCTGAGAAGAGGCGTCACAACCTCAATTCTCAGCTGCTGCTCCGGACTCCAGCGTAGCCGGCATCTTCCCGCTCTGCGCTGTGACCGCTCAGGAGAGAGCGCAGTGTAAAGACGTCACAGCGCTCTCTGACCTGAGACGTCACAGTGCAGCAGTGGAAGACACAGAACCTGCTGCGGAGGCACGGGGTGGGGTAAGTATGGCGCCGGGTGTCGGGGCCCTGAGCAAGCGGGGGGAGAAGAGGGGAGGGGAGAGGAGGGAGGGGAGGGGAGGAGAAGGGAGGAGAGGGGAGGAGCGTCACACTTGCCGTCGGGAGATAAGCGGCTGTAGCCGCTGATCTCCCAACGGTAGCCGCATGGAGGTCAGCGGCGCCTCCGGTCGGGGGACTTATGCTGCGAGCAGCCGGCTGCATCTCCCGGGTGCATCGCCGTTGACCTCCGTGCGGCAGATGAGCCGCTAACGGCCGCCATCTTTTTCTGAAATGCCGCGTCACTGATTGACCGCGGCCGGACCAATCAGCGATGCAGGATTTCCTTGACAGAAGGACAGACAGACAGGATAAGACAATTATATATATTAGATTTCACACCGCCTTCCCTGACTCTAGGTTCAGCGGAGACAGCCATTGCTCAAACTGAGCCTGAAGAGATGTCCACAACTCTTCACCTATATGACAGCGATCTCCAAGGCATTTTAATTTTAAGACTGCCTGATTGCGGTGAGCCCTGACTGCGCAGTACGGAGGTGGTGTGGATTCGCTCTGCACCCTTGGAACGCGTGTCTCGTCAAGGCAGAGGTTGAGTGCGCAGGTGGAGGCCCTAAAGGAGGTGGAGGATGCAGAAGAAGTGGAGGAAGTGGGAAATACAGAGGTTTCTTCTGCAAGCCTTGGGGATTCCAAGATTTGTGGAGCAGCCCCTTTCCTGCCTGCCACCAGGGCCACCAGAGTCACCCAGTGCCCAGTCAGAAAGATGTAATGCCCTTGGTCATGCTTACTCGTCCAGGTGTATTTGGTGAAATGCACCCTGGCAGACGTAGATTTAGACAAGGAACAGGTGATGTTGTCTGCGACATGCTGGTGTAGCGCAGGCACAGCCATCTTAGAGAAGTAATGGCGACGGGGCAACTGGTACTGGGGGACTGCGACGGCCATCAGCTTTCGGAAATCGCTTGTATCTACCAGGCGGAAAGGCAGCATTTCTGTGGCCAACAGATTGGAGATGGTGGATTTCAACCTCTTTGCTTTGTCATGCGCAGGATGAAACAATCTTTTACGTGACCACAACTGTGGGACGGAGGGCTGGCTGCGGTGCTGAGAGAGGGCGGAGTATGGTGAACCGGACAAACTGCTAGAGGTGCAGGCACAGATGTTACGATGGATTGAGAAACATGCGGTGTGCTCAGTGAAACAAACACAGCAGGCGTGTCCGCTTCCGTTACAGCTGACGGGATGTCACCCAGCCTGACTGGAGCGGGTAAAGAACTGGAGTTTCTGCGATGGGAGACCTGCGTGACAATACTTGGCATGGTAACAGAGGAGGAGGAAGAAGTAACGGATGAGTTTGATGGGGCAGCTGATGGTTGTTGAGGTGCGCTGGTCCGCAATTCAGCGCAGTGAGATTCCCAGTGTCACGCATGTTGTTTGAGCATGTGAATGTTCATGCATGTAGTAGACAAATTATTGCAGTTTTTGTCTGTACTGAGTTTTTTATTGCAAAGTTTGCAGATAACGTGAGTTGGCTCTTTCTTTGCGGTGACAAAAAAGGCCCATGTTAGGCAACCCTTGCTGCCCCTGCGAACTGCAGACCCGTGACCGCTGCTGGCCACAGCTACAGTTGTGGCTAAGGATGCAGTGCTCCTCCTGCTTGCATCACTCCATGTCTGCGCCATATGGTGAAATGTAACCTCCTCATCTTCTTCCTCCACCTCCTCAGATGAGCTACTCGGCTGTGTGACTCTGGGTTCACACCAAGTAGGATCTTCAACCCCTTCATCATCCAATGTGTTATCCCATTCCTTGCCCTCACAGTGACCCTTCTCCTCTTGTTGCCCTTACAGCACAGTACAGTCTGCATCAGCCTCAGGTATCTGAGTCTCATCGGGATCACCTCCCTCCCCTTCGGTTAATGTCTGGTGACGGTCAGGAACCTGCTCAGACCCTATTTCGTCCTGCCCCGAATCCAAGCTAAAAAAAAATGTTGTGCATCGGTGCAGATGCTTTCCTCGTCTTGAATCTGTGACTGTTTGGAGTACACTTCTGATGCTCATGGTATAGAATAGGTGAACAGTTCTACAGACTCGCCCATCTGTGGTTCACTACAGTCAGTTAGGCAGTTGGACTGTTCTAATGTGGAGGGAAGCATGTGTAATTTGGGTGCCACCTTTGTGGACTGTACTGTTTGTGATGTTGAGGTGGAGGAAGAAGAGGAGAAAGCACTTGAAGCAGAGCTTGCCATCTACTGGAGCACCTGCTCTTTCTGGCCCTTAACAACAAGGCGTATCGCTGTGCGGCTGTCAAAGAAAGGGAGTGGAGTAGGCCATCCAGTAACAGAAGTTGTCAGTTGTCTTTTGATAAGACCTGTTTGTGTTTGTTCACTAGTGCTTTTGTGGTGCCCCTGAGGGTTCAGTCTCCACAGAGGTACTGCACCTCACCTAGAGGTGTGGTGTCTCCCTTCTCTCAGGTAAGGCGGGAGTGCTGCACGGAACCCCAAAACACCTGCATCCAACACTACACTGCTCCACGCCGGCTGGAGGGGCAACATGCAGAGTGCAGCTGCTGAGCTCTGTCCCTGGCTGGAGTGGGGGGAACCCAAAGGTTGGGGGAACCAGTAGTGGGTGTGGGTGGAGGAAGTAGTTAGAGGGAGCACTTTAGTAGGAGTATAAATAGGGAAGCCATCTTACGGTGGCAGTTTGGTTTTAGGAAGCAGTTCAGAAGAACAGCTCGGGACAGTTCAGAAGAACAGTCCGGGAGCAGTCTCATTAGGAGATCTGCTCCACTAGAAGGACCAGGTCAGGAGGCCCAGGAGGGGAGCAGGGAGTAGGCTCCATTCTAAGAAGGGATCCCAGGGGGTACAGCGTGTGCAAGACGGCACCCGTACGCCCCGCATCTGCCAGAAGACAGAGGGATCGTAGCCGCATTCTAGTCCCCTGAGGGTCAAGCAAGTCTGTGTAACTCCGACGGACAGGAGGGACTTCAGAGTACCTGAACAGGACTGAGAGTGGGCAGCGCAGAGCAGGAGGGAAAAAGACCAGTGTGTAGACGGTCAAACTAGGAACACGAGAAAGTGGGGTTCTGCCAGGTATTCACAACCAGCCTGAGGAAGGATTGAACCCCTGCCCTGTGAATACAGCGCGACGCGGGAGGCCTTTACCTGTACAGTGCACCTGTGAAGTGTCTTAAGAACTGTGAGTAAAATCTCGGATGACTGCACTGCACGGCCTCCATCCATTCTTTCATCGGCGCCATTGTTCCCCCTGCACTACAATGCCCAGCGCAACCACCACTCCAACTTACACTGCCCTGAGGCCTGCTCCACCTGTGGGAAGCCGTCCCATCTCAAACTGCCCTAACATCTGCCTCAAAGGACTGTTGCAGCGCTGGTCATCCTCACCAGACACCACAGGTGGCGTCACAAGCTTTCTAAAAATAACCTCTTTTTGCACTGACCGCCCTGGGTCACGGACCGGGCCAGCCACCATGATATTCCCTGCCAACCGGCATCTAGAGGCCCGGTTGCCGAGCACCCCACGGCCCTGGGGGTGAGTCAGCTCCACTAACATTACCACATACCCTACATATACCTTGAACACCATGCCTATTCCCCCTTCTATCACGACCTCTCTTTTTCCCACTCATGTAGCTCAGATACAGTGTTAGGAGCACGCTATTAACTAAACAAAAATTATTTTTTTTCTTCGGCAACAGCACTGCACACACCTGAATTTCAGCGACAAAAAATGACAAGGTAAGATATGGCCTGCCGTATAACGTTACTAAGAGACGAAAGAAATTTTTTAGTGTGGATGAGGCTGATAAAACATAAGAGATATTCTCCAAACAATTTCAAACTGAGATGTCCCCTGTTCTATCATGTTAGTAACAGAAGAAAAAGTAAATTTTTACTGTGGATGAGGCCTGTATATCTAGTGTTGAGCCACCCCCGTAGTGTTCGAGTTCGGTTCATCGAACACCCGTATGTTCGCCGAACTGTTCGTCGAACTGTTCGTCGAACACCTTCGAACACCGTTAAAACCAATGGCAGGCAAACAAATACACATAGAAACAAATAGAAAACACATAGAAAACACTTCAAAGGTGTCCAAAAGCTGACAAACTGCTCAGAAGACACAACTAACACATGGAAAAGTGACAAGTACATATAGTCATGCGAAAGGAAAAGAGGTGGAGGAGTAAAACGAGGGGGAGACACAGATATAGGCATGTCATGCCCTTCTAAAACCAAAAAAGTGCGAAGCCGACACGGCCAGTCCGTTCCTGCCCGTGCGACCTCCGTGTCGCCGGGTTTGTGCCAGAGACTCGGTGGACCCTGACGGCCAGCCCCCCTCTCCCATTACTGGTGCCTGTCCGCTGGTGGGTCGAGCGAGCCCCACTGCGGTGGAGGCAGGTCTAATCTTTTTAATTTAAATTGTCTCTCTAATTTGAATGAGTACACTTTAAATCCTTTTCCAAGGATCTATTGGAGGGCAAGTCTCATGCCAGCAGCCGCGGTAATTCCAGCTCCAGTAGCGTCCACTAAAGCTGCTGCAGTTTAAAAGCTTTTATAAGGATCGAGCTTGGCGGTCCACCACAAGGTGTCCTACCGCCAGTCCGAGCCCCTGTGCCTTGGGGTGCCTCCCCGATGCTCTTCACTGAGTGTTCCGGGGGCCCGAACCATTTCCTTTGAAAAAATTAAGTGTCCAAACTACAGGTGGTGTAGCTTGCTTAACAGCTGGGTTAATCCGCTGACTAGCAGACACTGCTACTAGGCCCAAAGTATTGCTTGGGCTAGATGCAGTTAAAAATTTGTAATTAGATACTCTCGTTGGATGCTGAGAAAGCATTCCATAGAGTCTCCTGGCACGCCATATATTATTCTCTTTAAAAGCTTGGGGTAGGGGACCCTTTTATAGCCAAAATAATGGCCCTGTGTAGCAATCCATCAGCTAGGCTGAAGATAAATGGAACATTATCATCACCTTTCATAATCACCAATTGGACAAGGCAGGGATGTCCTCTGTCCCCTCTTTTATACATCCTAGTGATGGAGCACCTGCTCTCATCAATTCACGATAACCCCAATATTAGGGGGATTGAGGTGGGAGGCACCGAGTACAAGTGCTCTGCATTTGCTGATGATATCACTCAACCACATATATCCATCACTGCTGTTATGGCTGAAATAGATCACTTTGGTACATGGTCAAATTTTAAAATCAATGCAGCGAAGTCTGAGACTCTCAATGTCTCCCTCCCCAAATCCATACAGGATTCCATCCAGTCCAACTTTCCCTTTGCCTGGCCCTCACAGGGTATCAAATACTTAGGAATTCGTATTCATAAAGACCTCTCCCATCTATTTTATCTTAATTTTGGGCCCTTTATTGAACAACTCCATAGAGATCTTACTTCTTGGTCGGTGAAGGATTTTTCCTGGTTCGGTAGAATAAATATACTAAAAATGAACGTCCTTCCTAAACTCTTATACCTCTTCCAAACCCTTCCCGTGGTAATTCCCTCAAATTTTGGGAAAAGACTACGCAGTATCTTTTGCAGATTTATCTGGGCAAGTGGGCGTCCACGCATTCGGGGGGACGTTCTGATCAGACACAAACAAAAGGGGGGCCTTAGCCTTCCGGATTGTAGAAGGTATTACATGGCAGAGTACACGCTAGAATCCTGGACTTCTTCCATCATTCGGAGGGGAAATTGTGGGTCAAAATAGCTCAATCCATTTGTCCTAAAGCTCTTACCACTCTCCCATGGTGCGCCCATTTCATTGTTCCATCTCTTGGCCTCATGTCATATAGTACTTATGCCACTGCTTTGGCTTTGAGATCCCCAAATAAAAGCTTATCCTTAATCGACCCCCAGGGCCCCTTGCTCCTGATTTCAGATAATCCAGATTTCCCACCAGGACTATCTGCAAATAGATTTCTCGGTTCAAATAAATCCCATCTGATATTATTTTCTCATGTCATCTCCAATACTTCGCTGCTCCCCCTCAATGACGTGTTACAGGGAAGAGCCACTTCCCCAAAGGCTAATTTTGAATATAGCCAGTTACAACACTTCTATTCAACTGTGAAGAAGCGCACACATCTTCATAGAGATCTCACAAACTTTGAAAAATTGAGCCTATCATTGTCACCCCCTACACACTCCATCTCCCTACTGTATAATCTCCTCATTGCCCAGGTAACTGACAATAGGCCAGGATTCTGCGGTGCATGGGAAAGGGAACTGGGGAAGTCCTTCTCTGACTCACAATGGGATAAATGTTTCTTCCTAACACATAAAACCTCAATAGGGTCCAAAGCTCAGGAAACCTCCTTCAAAATTATCTCTAGATGGTACCGGGTACCAGCAGTCCTTCATAGATGGTATCCAGTGGTCTCAGATAGATGTTGGAGATGTGGGGAGGGGGAAGCGACAATGTCACACATATGGTGGGCATGCCCTATAATAAATGCATTTTGGGCAAAGGTGGTTCCCATGATTGAGAAAATAACTGGTTTGACTATCCCTAATATGCCAGAAGCCCTACTTTTATCAATGTTACCAATAAGTAAGCGTAGTTATAAAAGGTCATCAATAGGCTACCTAATACAGGCGGCTAAGAATGTCATTCCACGACACTGGAAAAGCAGAGACCCACCCACTGTGGAGGAATGTTTTGCGGAGATCTCCCTCCTTAATAGGATGGAGCATCTGATTGCCATCTCACCGGCTGATGTTGATAGATACTGTGTGATTTGGAGGGATTGGATTGATTTGCAAAACTCTGACGACTACCATCTAGCCCACAACTAAAGTTATCCGTGATGTCGGCACAACAATGATCATAATCACACTCTATTGATTGGTGGTCTGCCGTGGTCTGCTCCCTCTCTCTCTATCTTTCATATGGAAAAATACATGCTTGATCTGGATATTGATGGAAAACCCTCCCTGTACCCCCCAATGTACTGTCGTTATGCATAGATTTATAGTTATACTACCCCTTTTACTATGTATATTGTATTTTCTTGTACTTTTTCAACACAAAAATAAAAAAAAACTTGAATTTGAAAAAAAAAATTGTAATTAGATTTACAGGCGGTGGCTACTCCGCTGACTAGCAGACACTGAAGCTTTGGAGCAGACCTCTGATTCCCAGGCTATAGTATGAGTAAACAGCTCTTCCGACTCAACCATCTGTGTTACCCCAAGCCATAGTGTATGTAGTTTCTAATGGTTAAAAGGGGGGGGAGAGACCCGACCCACCTGGAATTGACGATGGCAACGTCATGTAAAACACAGCAAGGGGACTCCAAAAAGAGTTTCCATTTTTTCCCAAAATTGTGGCACAGACACCACTTAAGTGGCATCAATTGTCCCAGAGTTGCTTCAAATGGTTGGTGAGGTGATTTTCCAAAATCCTCAAGTTTTTAGTCTCCCCAGAATGACACAGGTGGGGCAGATGGTGGTTGTCCCGGCCCGCTAGGCCGCATTGTAGCACAGTGAGCTTCGCACTGCAACTTATGCTTCATATCCGTGTGACGGTTCATGCATGAAGTACTCAAACTATGGATTTTTTGGCCTCTACTTAGTTTTTGGTGACAAATGTTACAGATAACATGAGTTGGGTCATCCTTATCGATCTGAAAAAATGCACAGGCTATGCAAGGTTTAGAGCCCATGCGACTCTGCTACTAGCAATACTATCAAATGATTGGCTGGGTTAGATGCAGAGCGTCTGGGTTTGATTGGGGGCCCCACAGTCTGCCTAGGCTAGATGCAGTTAAAAATTATTATTAGATACACAGGCGGTGCAGCTTGCTTCGCAGCTGGGCTAATACGCCCAAAGTATTCGTAGACTCTATACTAGATAAGTAAGGATTCACTGACTGTGGTGTCCCCTCCGTGGGCCGTGGCGATTGGTGGAGATTTGGTGGATGATTATAGGAGAAAGCTCCTTAATAGAGAAAGTTGGTGGATTTATACTTTAAATACACGTGTACCAGCGGGTTTAAACATCAGACATGATTTGATGTATCATTATTAGTGTTGAGCGAACATGCTCGACACTGCTCGGTACTCGCCCGAGCATCACACTACTCGGGATGTTCGGCGAGCACCGAGCATTTCCGGGTTACTCGGGCGGGAGCTCGGGTCTCCGCCCTGCATGTTTGGCTCTCTTTACAGAGCCAATGAACATGCAGGGATTGCCAGCCAGTCACTGTAATGCTGCAGCCATGTTGGTTGTGGGCATTACAGTGATTGGCTGGCCGCACAGCGTCACCTCGAGTATTTAAAATGGGGCGCCGCCATCTTGGACACAGTCGCTCCGGATTAGACAGTGTAGGGACAGCGCTGCTGATTTAGGGAGAGATATAAACTGCGAAATAGTTAGTGTAGGGTCTGTAAAGGCTGCCAGAACAAACAGTCCTTTTCAGGACTAATATCCATCCCAGATACCAGGCAGGCAGGCTGTATAGGAGACACAGTGGTTATACCAGCAAATGCTGCATTACAGTCCTGTGTGCTCCTGTTGCTGAAATTGCTGGACTTAGCACCAGGTGTCGGGGGCCAGGAAAAATCCTTTTTTTTTTCATCTAAATCCTCCTTTTTTTTCCTCCTTCACACTGTACAAATACCCGTCTTATTAACCTTTTGGTGTGTCCCCCCCCCCCCCAAAAAAAGCGTGTCTCTGATTTTTCAGACACAAATATAACTGTTGAAAATAGTCTGGTGTAGGCTAGAGAAACAGAAGTGTTGTTTTGCACTTCCACGGTTCAAACCTCTGTATTATCCATTTTGGGCCATTTGTATCTAAAAAAAAAACAGTTTGAGTGTGTCGCTCACTGTTCAGCCGCAAATATCTCGATTTAAAAAAGTGTGGTATACCCCAGTAAACAATAACTGTGGTTTTGTCATCCCACGGTAAAAAATCTCTATTATTCAGGTTTTGGTAGTTTTTTCCGTAAAGAAAAACAGTAGTGTCTCCTGACTGTTGCGACACAAAAATATATCTGTTGAAAATAGTCTTGTGTAGGTCCGACATCCCAGTGTGGTTTCGCAGTTCCACGAGTCAAATCGCTGTACTATCCAGTTTTGGGCCTTTGGTATCTAAAAAAAAAGCAGTTTGAGTGTGTCGCTCACTGTTCAGCCGCAAATATCTCTATTTAAAAAAGTGTGGTATACCCCAGTAAACAATAACTGTGGTTTTGCTATCCCACGGTAAAAAATCTCTATTATTCAGCTTTTGGTAGTTTTTTCCGTAAAGAAAAACAGTAGTGTCTCCTGACTGTTGTGACACAAAAATATATCTGTTGAAAATAGTCTTGCGTAGGCCCGACATCCCAGTGTGGTTTCGCAGTTCCACGGGTCAAATCGCTGTACTATCCAGTTTTGGGCCTTTGGTATCTAACAAAAAAGCAGTTTGAGTGTGTCGCTCACTGTTCAGCCGCAAATATCTCTATTTAAAAAAGTGTGGTATACCCCAGTAAACAATAACTGTGGTTTTCCTCTTCCACGGTTCTAATCTACTCTTTATTACCCTTTTTCCATTGATAGTGCAAGTGTAAGCTATTTTACTTCATTTACAATGGGCAAGGCGCGTGGCAAGGGACGTGGAAGTGGACATTCTGGTGATGGTTAGTGCAGAGGACGGGGCCGTGGCCAAGGTGAAAATGTGCCACAACCAACAGCCACATCTTCTCGCTCCCACTTCTTGACCGAATTACTAGGGAAGCACAGAACAACACCAGTATTGAGAACTGATCAGTGTGAACAGGTTATTAACTGGATAGCAGATAATACTTCCAGTTACCTGGGCACCACCACCTCCGGTCTGTCTTCCACACGGGCAACTCTTAGTAGCCGTGAGTCTCGACCACATACTCCTCCTCACCCTGATGCTCCTTCCTCCCACCATGCCGAGTGTTGTCAGACAGCAAGTGATCCCACACTTGGACACTCTGAAGAGCTGTTCACTGGTCCATTTCCATATTTGGGCCCCTCGCCTGATACGCTTAAAGTGGTGGAAGAGGAGATCCCATGTTGCGATGCCCAAATATTTGAACAGCCACTGCCACAGGAAGTCGACGTTGGCAATCTGTCACAAGAGGTGGACGATGACGAGACACAATTGCCAGGAAGTGAGGAGGAGGATCGTGGTGTGCAAGTGGAAGAGGAGGAGGTGGTGGATGATCTAGTAACTGACCCAACGTGTAAGGAGGACATGCAGAGTGAGGCCAGCAGCACACAGGGGGAGGGAGGTAGAGTACCCCAACAGGCAGGAAGAAGCAGTGTGGTGGCCGCAGACAGAAGGCAGGCAAGCGTTCCTCGTAACACCAACACGAGGGACGTTGCCAGTACAAGCGGTAGGTCTTCCAGAGTCTGGAATTTTTTTAAAGACTCTGATGATAACCCCAAAAAGGCCATATGTTCCACCTGCCATGCCAGCATCAGCAGGGGTGACAAAACTACCAGCCTGACCACCACCAGCATGATCAGGCACATGGCAGCAAAGCACCCGACTTTGTGGGGCGAAACCCAGGGTCCACGACCAGTGTCAGCGGGTGTCACCACTGCTTCTTTCACTGTTGTGCGTGCAATAGAACCCCCTGTTGTGTGCAAGGCAATCCCCTGTCCATACTGCATGTAAAGATGCCCCCTCCTCTCAGTCTTCACTTGTTATGGCAGTTTCTCAAGAAACAGCATCAACGTCCACGTCCACGTCCCACCGCAGTGTTCAATTGTCCATATCCCAGACCTTTGAACGAAAGCGGAAATTCGCAGCTAACGCCCCACAGGCCACAGTCCTAAATTCGCACATTTCATGACTGCTTGCATTGGAAATGCTGCCTTTTAGGCTGGTGGAGACGGAATCCTTCCGCAATCTTATGGCGGTGGCCGTCCCTCGGTACTCGGTCCCCAGCCGACACTATTTTGCCTGGTGTGCCATCCCCGCACTACACAAGCACGTGTCCCAAAGCATCTGCCATGCCCTCAACAACGCAGTTACTGGGAGAGTCCACCTGACAACGGACATGTGGACAAGTGCTTGTGGCCAGGGACGGTACATCTCTCTGACGGCACACTGAGTAAACATAGTGGAAGCCGGGACCCAGTAGGACCTTGGGACGGAACACATCCTCCCCACACCGAGGATTGCGGGCCCTATGTCAGTCAGAGTTGCCCCCACAGTGTACAGCTCCTGCGCATCCTCCTCCTCCTCCTCCTCCTCATGTTCAGCCTCCATCTCAGATATCACCACATCAGTTACAAGCTGGAAGCATTGCAGTACTGCCTCCGCCAAGCGGCAACAGGCTGTGCTGAAACTCATAAGCTTAGGTGATAAACCTCACACTGCTTGTGAGTTGTGGACAGCTGTGAAAGAGCAGGCAGATGCTGATGGTGCACGAGCGCAGCAGGAATGACTCAGAGTCTTTGCAGTGCAGTTCAGGGTCTTTACTGATGATTATAAGGTAGACCCTCCCGGGAGTACTGGCTAGCATAAGAGGCCTGGTCAGTCTGTGAGCAAGCAGGAGATCCCCTGGCCAGGTGGAGTTGTAGGCCTCCCCGTCTGTCTGCACTCTTCCTGGCTACCTTGCTGTAAGCGGGTAGAAGTAGCCCACATCCCTGAGAGTACCGTGTAGCGCTCACCCGTATGGCTGGTGACTTGGGGCCTTCTGTTAGCCTCCGCTCCACAACGGCGGTGCTGGTACCTTGCTTGTGACTGAGCCTCCGGGCTTCTATGGCCAGAGGACCTGAAATCCCCTGCCGGCTGGTTTCTGCTGCTGGATATATAAGTCCTCACAGCTTCAGACTCCTGTGTCTGGTTCCTATTGTCTTCTGCCAGGGCGAGCTCTGCTCAGCTTCCAGCCACTGGTCTTTAGCTCCTAGTTCCTACAGAGCTCCTTGCTGTTACTTTCCCTTGCTCTCACTCTAACTCTGACTGTTCTCTGACTCACTCAACCCCACCCCAGATCCAGTTTATAAGGGCAGAATTCTCCCCTCCCAGGATTGGGGCAGGAGGATGTTGCATGTTTAAGGGATCCTGACCAGGAAACCTCCCACTTGCTCTTCGACGTAATATCTCTATTACTGTGGTGACCAGACCCCTGGGGTGCCACACATGGCTCTTGTAAGGGGCATTGCAGTTCCTCATAATTTTTGGAAAGCCTTCCATTCACTGCTTAGGCCAACAGTGCATGGGAGACCCAGTTGCTATAAATGGAAAAAAAGGTTTAGTTAACGCCCTCTGACCTCCATGTCATTTCCAAGGGGCATTGGAGTGGCTCGAAATTTTTGGTAGGCATTGCACTCACTGTATGCCCTATAACTGTGTAGCCGAACCGCTCCTTTTGTTACAGAAACATATCCTACAAGACATATCTGGTTGACTGGCCTGATATTGATGTGAATGGTCCCTGTTCCTCCTGCTCTTTCTCCTTTGCCACTACCTCATCCATCATTTATCACCTGAAGCTTTGTTTTAACGGGAGTCATAGAACTTGGATAGTAGCAGGAAAACATCCAGCAATCCTCGGAGGAGGTAGGATATGCGCCAAAACGCTGACCACCTCAGGCCTAGCTGCTACTACATACATGCGCTTGTGTAGCACCCTGAGGATTCGGCTGCTACAGGGGTATTGCACCTCAACCCAGAGGTGTGATATTCCACTCCCGGGTAAGGATGGAGTGTGGAACTGAGCTCGGTAGGCTGCATGCACTACACACATCCCATTTCCGGGGAACAGGCCGACGGTACTCCCACTTAGAAATGTGCAGGTACGACCGAGTCTGTTCCTGGCTGGAGTGGGAGGGGGGTGGTACATCCCATGTAGTGTAGGGGCAGATAGGGGGAGCAGCCTGGGTAAAGATAGGAGCTCATTGGGTGCTGGTCACCTGAGCTCACACATAGAGGGTGTATATAAGTTGGGCACCAACAAAGATCAGGGTCAGATGCAGAGGATCAGATGCAGAGAGTCAGCTGCAGAGAACAAGTCAGGAGCAGAGGAGAGAAGAAAGACCAAGACCCAGAGTGAGAGAGGAGAAAAGAGAGAGACCCAGAGCACAGCAGAGAAGGACTCTGAGATCCCAACTAAAAGCACCGGGTGAAGAGTCGGCATCAGGGTACCGGAACCCAAGCTGGTGGGGGTAAAAACATTCCCCAGCCAGAGACCGGAGACCGTGGGCAGCGTCTGCCACGGTCACCCATCACATCCACCCCGAAGGCACACCACATGAAGGGTCAGGGAACCCAGGGCCAAGGGTGTCCCAACAGAAGGCCCGAGGGAGCTGGACCTAGGTGGATTACTGGTGGGGACGGCCAGAGAACGGGACAGAAAGAGAGCTCAGGGCCACGCTCCGGACTTGTTTGGGGGTTGGCTGGATCCAGGACCTGGTGGACGCAGCACGGCTCGGGTGGTCACTAGCAGCTGGAGTGACCAGTACAACATCTGCAGTAAGTAAACACCCTTAACTGCACAACCCGACTCTGTCTTCACTGCCGTCTGCACTACACCACCACAACCCCCATCCTCTGCGTCTGTCCCCTCTGAGGCTATACCCCTCCCGTTGGGGGTTATCCCACCAAGCTGCGCACCCACCATCAGCCTCAGCGGACCCTGCTGCAGCGGCGGCCACAGTGACCGCATCCCAACGGGTGGCGTAGTCGACACAAAAGAACTTTTAATAACATCTGTAGGACTGCCACATACAACTGAGTTTGACACCCTGGGCACGGACCGGGTCACAGCCACTCGGAAGACTACAACTCCCATCTGATCCGGCTCCGGATATTCCCCCTAAAGAATATGGCCCAGGGGGTGCGTCAACTTTGGCGTAGTCGGCAGGATTACGTGCCCGCAACACCCGGGTACTGCGTGCCTGAAGAAAAGTGCAAGTTTACCTCAGAAAGAAGTCTCCTGCCGGTTCCGGAGGGTCCACGCCATCGGACTCCATCACCAGTCGTTTCCCGCCGATTGTCCGCCATTTCCAGCTTGTTCCCGCCATCTGCCGAGTTTCCCGCCACTGGGAAGCGATTCCCGCCATTTCCAGCTTTTTCCCGCCTTGGAAGAGCAGCGGACGCCATTATGGGCGTGCCAAAGGAGGGCAGGAGGCCGCCTCCCATCGTGGGCCAGGACAGAAAATGGCGCCAAAAGTGGAAACCGCCCCCACCAACAGAGACTGTGATGCTGGAGGTGTCTGTCAGCGTGAAAGAACTACCCCTGGAGCTGACAGTCACCAAGTGGCCCCGGGACCGCCCTCGAAGTGGGAGGAGACGAAAGAAAAGAACGAAGATGGGTGCCGCCTGGAGCAGTCTGGAGCGAGCGCACCCGGAGACAAGAAGTCTGGAGAGGAGTAGCAGAGAAGCTTACCCGGAGATGTCCAGAGAGCAGAGCAGCACCGGCCCGCTGGCCAGGAGCCTGCTGGAAGAAGAGCAGAGCAGCACCGACCCGTTGGTCAGGAGCCTGCTGGACACCACGACCCCACTAGGCCTAGTGGAGGTCCTTGCACAGCTCCCCCGAGACCGGGAGTGTGCACAGACTGCCCTGGAGGGCCTCGCACGGAGGATGGCCCGGGTACAGCGCGAGATATTGGCGGAATGGAGCCGGGAGATGGCCCAGCAAGCTGAAACCAAGACCCGGAGCACGCCAGCCGAGATGAGGAAGCAGACCGCCTCTGAGGATGGCGCGGGAGGACCCAAGGCCGGAGACGGCGCCGAGGAGGGAGCCGAACGCATGGAGGCAGGTAAAGGGGACGCCTATACCCCAAGCCGTGACACCGCTTACCTGCCCCAGCTCCCCGTCGCAGAGCCCGAAAGTCCCCCTGCTGTGCCCGAAAACGCCATGTCACCGACGCAGACTAGGCCCCAACCGGAAGCCGCCGCCGCGACCCCTGTGACGTCACACGCCTCTACCCCGAGCGTGACCAAGCAGGAAGTACCACCAGCCTGGTCGCAGGGCCTAGAATTCCCGGGCGTCGCATCACCAACAGCGCCCCCTACCTCCGCGGAGCCTCCGGCCTGGTCGCAAGGCCAGGTAGCCCAGGGCGCCGCCGTATTAACGGTGCCCTTCACCTTCCAGGTGCCCCAGGCCTGGCCGCAAGGCCTGGGCAACCCGGGCGCCACCACCACCGCGCCCGCACCCGTAAAACCAAGGGTGCCGCGTCTGGGAGAGGACTTGTTTGCCCAGCACACGTGGCCGGACGGGCAGCCTTTCATCTGGCCCCAGAAGTATTACGAACTGGAGCACCAGAGGAGGGTTGGGGCCATGTGTGCACCCCTGATTCCGGCTCCGAAGCCCGTGGCACGGATCTCGCCCCCGCTAGCGGAAGCACAGTTTGAGTGGGACCCCGCCGGAGAAGATCTAATGGGGTTCACTCAGGAAACCAGGGCAGCTGCAGCGGAGCGCGCTGAGTGTTGCCGACAACAGCTCGAAGAGTTCGCGAGGGAGCGGAGAGAGAGGCGGGTCCGGGAACAACAGGCCCAAATAAGGAGCGCCGAGCAAAAGAGCCGGACCAGGAGGGACCCCCGTGCAGCGCACAGTCCCCATACCACTGGGACTGTAATAAAGTTTAATCTGCAGCATGGGTGGGGCTTCATTCGAGACAACAACACCCACGGCGACGTCTTTGTCACGCGCAGAGACGTGGAGTCCCATCTGCCGGAGGGGCACAGAGGTCGTGACCTCTACATCGGAGACGAGGTCACCTTTACCCGGCACAAGTGTGCCAAAGGGACCTTATGCCCTCCACGTACACCGCCTGACGGAGGAGGAGTTGCGGTGCGAGGAGGAGGAGCAAGAGGACCCGGACGGGTCTGAAGTAACAACCAGCTGTAAGCAAAGAGCAGGAGGAAGACGCCGTTGAGTGCGGCAGAGAAGTGATGTAAATAGTTACCCGACCGGGTACCAAAGAAACTGTTGATACATATATATAGTCCCCGTTGGGACCAGCTGAGTGAACTGTTTACCCGTTAACCCCTTAATCCCACAGGCTGAGGACTGTGAGCAGCCATTCCCTTTCCCTCCTTAACTGGCCGAGGACTGAGAGCGGCCAACTTCCCCTGTATATAGTTGCGCTTCCTAAAGCGCCCCCTACCGGTTTTATAGGAAAACCAGTTTTTCTAAGAGACTGTCGCACTTTTCCCGGACACACGTTGCACAGTGTCCGGAGGAGGAACCTGAAACAAGAGACGACGAGAATGTTTATATGAAAAGTTTTATATATATAATGTTTTATATGTTTTATATGTTTATGAAAAAAAAAAAAAAATGTATGTTTTTGGTGTTATTTATGTCTTACAGCCCGAGGACGTGCTGTGATTTACCAGGGGGGAATGTAGCACCCTGAGGATTCGGCTGCTACAGGGGTATTGCACCTCAACCCAGAGGTGTGATATTCCACTCCCGGGTAAGGATGGAGTGTGGAACTGAGCTCGGTAGGCTGCATGCACTACACACATCCCATTTCCGGGGAACAGGCCGACGGTACTCCCACTTAGAAATGTGCAGGTACGACCGAGTCTGTTCCTGGCTGGAGTGGGAGGGGGGTGGTACATCCCATGTAGTGTAGGGGCAGATAGGGGGAGCAGCCTGGGTAAAGATAGGAGCTCATTGGGTGCTGGTTACCTGAGCTCACACATAGAGGGTGTATATAAGGTGGGCACCAACAAAGATCAGGGTCAGATGCAGAGGATCAGATGCAGAGAGTCAGCTGCAGAGAACAAGTCAGGAGCAGAGGAGAGAAGAAAGACCAAGACCCAGAGTGAGAGAGGAGAAAAGAGAGAGACCCAGAGCACAGCAGAGAAGGACTCTGAGATCCCAACTAAAAGCACCGGGTGAAGAGTCGGCATCAGGGTACCGGAACCCAAGCTGGTGGGGGTAAAAACATTCCCCAGCCAGAGACCGGAGACCGTGGGCAGCGTCTGCCACGGTCACCCATCACATCCACCCCGAAGGCACACCACATGAAGGGTCAGGGAACCCAGGGCCAAGGGTGTCCCAACAGAAGGCCCGAGGGAGCTGGACCTAGGTGGATTACTGGTGGGGACGGCCAGAGAACGGGACAGAAAGAGAGCTCAGGGCCACGCTCCGGACTTGTTTGGGGGTTGGCTGGATCCAGGACCTGGTGGACGCAGCACGGCTCGGGTGGTCACTAGCAGCTGGAGTGACCAGTACAACATCTGCAGTAAGTAAACACCCTTAACTGCACAACCCGACTCTGTCTTCACTGCCGTCTGCACTACACCACCACAACCCCCATCCTCTGCGTCTGTCCCCTCTGAGGCTATACCCCTCCCGTTGGGGGTTATCCCACCAAGCTGCGCACCCACCATCAGCCTCAGCGGACCCTGCTGCAGCGGCGGCCACAGTGACCGCATCCCAACGGGTGGCATAGTCGACACAAAAGAACTTTTAATAACATCTGTAGGACTGCCACATACAACTGAGTTTGACACCCTGGGCACGGACCGGGTCACAGCCACTCGGAAGACTACAACTCCCATCTGATCCGGCTCCGGATATTCCCCCTAAAGAATATGGCCCAGGGGGTGCGTCACTTGCATTACAACAAAACAAAGCAGATGCTAACTTCTATCATCCTCATCATGCTCCTCACCTCTCAACTCCCCTGATGGAGTAGCCAGGGCCCACCGGAGGAGTCTGATAGTCCGGTGGGCGCTCGGCCAATGCTGTCCTAAAGCAGGCCAGGCTAAGAAAACTGTGGGAAAGGTTACCGGGACAAATAGAGTATGGACACCCGGCCACCCCCTGGAGGCTGGGGAGCAAGCGGGGACACCCGGCCACCAGGCGGCTGGGGACTGAGTATGGATACCAGGCCACCGACACAGCCATGGCGTGGTGGCCAGATTCCGCCTCCACATGCCTAAAAGGCCCAATTTAAAGTGCAAGCAAGCAAGCAGTATGGTATTGCAGCCTGGGGTGGGTGGGTGGCAGGCTGCATACTTGCGCTTGCATTGCAAGGAATGGGAGAGGTACAATTGAACACTGCCCTGGGACAAGGACTTGAATGGGGATAGTTGCAAGTCTGCAACGACAGGTGCAAGGTGGGAGGCATCTTCGCATGTACCATGAACAGGGGTTTGGCATGCACACACTACAGCGGAATAGGCTCTCCTTCCCACTAAATGCACTGGGGAGGGCACAGGTAATGTTTTGGTATACGCGCTTAATCTTATGTATAAGGCACACCAGGACAAATATGGGCGGCTGGGACTGAGTATGGATACCTCGCTGCCGAAGCAGCCATGAGGTAGTGGCCAGCTTCGGCCTCCTCCAAACTAAAAGGCCCCATTTCAAGTGCAAGCTAGCAGTATGGAATTGCAGTCTGGGGGTGGGTGGGTGGCAGGCTGCACACTTACACTTGCATTAAAAGAAAACATAGCAGATGCTAACTTCTGTCATCATCATCATGCTCCTCACCTTGGCACTCTCAACTCCACCGATGGAGAAGTCAGGGCCCACCGGAGGAGTCTGGTTCTCTGGTGGGCTCGTCCAATGCTGCCTAAAGCAGGCCGGGCTAAGAAAAGTGTGTGGGGGGATGTTCCAAGGAGAAATAGGGGCGGCTGGGGACCGTTTATGGACAACCGGCTGCCCCCAGGCGGCTGGGGACCGTGTGTGGACACCCGGCCGCGGGGCGGCTGGGGACCGAGTATGGACACCCGGCCGCCGGGCGGCTGGGGACTGAGTATGGATTCCAGGCCGCCAACACAGCCATGACGTGGTGGCCAGATTCCGCCTCCACATGCCTAAAAGGCCCAATTTCAAGTTCAAGCAAGCAGTATGGTATTGCAGCCTGGGGGTGGGTGGGTGGCAGGCTGCATACTTGAGCTTGTATTGCAAGGAATGGGGGAGGTACAATTGAACACTGCCCTGGGACTAGAACTTGCATGGGGATAGTTGCAAGTCTGCATCTTCTGATGCGGTAAGGATCACTTATGATGGGCACACTTTTAGACAGTTATCTGTAAGTCAGAGATGCTTCCAGGGGTCTTCCCCATGCTGTTCCCTTATCTTTTCAGCACTTTATGCATGTGTCACACAGCACATGGCCAGATAAGGTTGTAAAATGTTAAAATGACATTTCACGGTGAATGCATTTGTCATAGTTGAAAGCAATACAAAAGTGCAAAAACGCATAAAAAATGCTACTTGTGAACATAGCCGAAGGTGTGGAGGAGTATTTTTGTTTTTGGTCATTTATTTTAACTTATACACAAGTCTTTTCCCTGGAAAGGATGTTCCTTAACATATTTCACAGGAAAAAAGTTTCACTTTCGTTTTTGAACGTTTTATTGTGAGCCTGTAAAAGTGGCTTAATACCTCTGACCACGTTGTTGACAGCAGTGACCTGGGGGTCAGAAATGCTTCCTGGGGCGATCCCCATGCTGTCCCCATGTCATTTGAGCACTGTCACTATCGTTTTGGGCACTTGTTAGGCTTTTAAAAGACTGCCGGGGGTGCCACCGCAAAAATGCTCGAGTCTCCCATAGACTAACATTGGGCTCGTTGCTGGGGTTGAGCACCCGAGTATCACAGCGAGCTCGGCCCGAGCTTCGAGCACCCGAGCATTTTAGTGCTCGCTCAACACTAATCATTATGAATGATCATTTATAGATTATTATTATATATATGTTCCTTTTTTCTTCTTTTCTTTTTCTTTTGGATTATTTACATTTATATGCATTGTTTCTATGCTATATGATTTTAACATGGTATGTGTGTTTAAATTTCTGATTAACTCAGCCTTGAACAGGAGCATAGCAGGACATGACATATAAATACCACTTCCTTGCTGTTTTTTTGCTATGCAATGATTAAGAACCTTTAGTTCGAAACGCGTTTGCTGTTCTTCTCCAAGGTGGACTTTTAAAATATTTTTTGTATGACCCAATAAAAAGTGGATTTTAGAAGATTTGTTCAGCTGGATCTTCCTGGTTCCTCATGTTCATCTGGTAGCACTCCTGGCTCCGTGCTGTTGATCTTCTAGGTGGGTGAGCTGATTTTTTCCTTTCTTTTTCTGCCATGTGGCGATTGGTTATCCACTTTCGCTGCCCCTTACTCAACGAATTCACAAACATCTTCCGTCGGTTTGGAGTCCCATTATTCCCAACCAAAAACATAGGCCCCACAACTAAAAAAAATCATTCTTAGGCATCGAAATCCACACCACAGCAAGGTTGTTCCGCCTCCCATGGGAAAAAATACCAAAACATTACACCTGATATAGGTTTTTTGCGTGGTATGGAAAGTAACACTACAGCAGATGCAAGTATTACTAGGTCTCCTCGTGTTTGCGAGCCGGGTGATGCCAGTCGGAAGGTTTTTTTCTCTTCATTTATCGCCCGCAACAAAAGGGGCATCTAAACCGAGTCATACAATGAGAATCAGCAGGCAGCTATGGGCGGACTTAGAGGTGTGGAAAACCTTCTTATAATCATTCAACGGTCACACGTTAGTTATGTCAGCAGAACAGTTCAACATTCAACAAAGATTATTCACCGGGGAGGCAGAATCAGGCGGATATGCAGCGAAACTAAATAACCAATGGTGCACAAGCTTATGGCCTCCGTATTGGGCAGAACAAGTGCTGACAAAAAAACAGACAGTTCTGGAACTGTTTCCAATAGTGGTAGCAATAGAAATATGGGGCGCGCGCCTGGCTAACAAAAACATACTCTTCATAACAAAAAACACCAGCCTAGCGCACTTCATTAATAATATGGCATCATCGTCTCTCCCAGTGCTAGGCCTACTACGCCGGCTAGCATTCCTGTGCCTAAAACACAATGTATGGGTCCGCGCTAGCCACGATGCTGAGGGGTCTAACGCTGCTGCTAATGCTTTATCACAATTCAATTGGCAGAATTTCACAGAGCTCCTCCCCAACGCCCACCCATCGGGCAACAGTTGCCCAGCCTCCCTATGGAATCTAGTGGAGAATAGTTGATGCCATTAATCAGAGAGTCAGCTGCCCCGTCGATGTGGCAAGCATACGGTAAGGCATGGGAACAGTGGACATGACTAGAGATGAGTGTTGTTCTACTCGAACTGTTCGCCAATCTCAAATTCGAGCTGTTTTGGGCGGTGTTCGAGCCGTTCGGCGAACACGAACGATTTGAGAAAAATTCGGCTGTTCGAGGTTATGTTCGATAACTGTTCGTGCACCAAAATCATAACTGGATTTTTTCTCAGTAATGATGAAAATTAATGTTAATACGCAGTTTGAGTGTACAGCGGGGTGGGGGGAGGGGCAGGGGATGGATCTCTGCAGGAATAATGAAGATCTCCATTTTTTTTTCTCTTTCCCGCATTTACAGTGGGGAGGTGCAATCTGTCAGCCTATCAGCAGCGCACACACGGAGCGAAGTGCTTTTTTCACACAAGCAAGGGCATGTGTCATTGGCAGTGTATGTCACATGTCCTTGCCCTATAAGACCAAGCCATTTTCCCCGTCGCCACCATTTTCTCACTGCTGCAGCTGCGTGTTAGACGGCACCGCTGTTGCTGTGTGCGCTATACCTTGTTAATTTCAAGCCAATTTTCGCACAAATCTACAGATAGCTTGGGAGTAGGGAATAGTTGTGATTGCAGTCCTTTTAAGGACTAGGTTACAGCATTTCCTACGACTTTTATCAGGCAGGTCTGTGCTCTTAAATAGATAGATTGTGGGAGTAAAGACTAATTGTAATTGCAGTCCTTTTCAGGACTAGGTTAGATCAGTTCCTATCAGTTTTTGCCAGGCAGGTCTGTGCCAGTGCTGTGCAAGTTTTTTTCACAGCATTTGGCTGAATCTAGCAAAGCTAATCCTTTTTGGCCTATTGCAGAGTGTGTTAGTCAGTGGAGTAGCCTATCTGTGTTGCAAGATATACCACCTGTGTATAGAATACCAATTTTTTTACTGCACCTAGTGAAGTAAAATCTTTTGGGCATAGCATCATTCTATTAGTCCATCTATACTGACCTCCATCAGGTTGCAAATTGAATATAAATTTTTTCTGCATCTAGCTCTGAAAAAATATTTGGGCTTCTAGCAGTGTGTGGGACTTGTTCTATTAGTCCATCTATACGGACCTCCATCAGGTTGCAAACTGAATATAATTTTTTTCTGCATCTAGCTCTGAAAAAATATTTGGCCTTCTAGCAGTGTGTGGGACTTTCTCTATTAGTCCATCTATACTGACCTCCATCAGGTTGCAAACTGAATATATTTTTTTTCTGCATCTACCTCTGAAAAAATATTGGGCTTCTAGCTGTGTGTGGGACTTGTTCTATTAATCCATCTATACAGACCTACATCAGGTTGCAAACTGAATATAATTTTTTTCTGCATCTACCTCTGAAAAAATATTTGGGCTTCTAGCAGTGTGTGGGACTTGTTCTATTAGTCCATCTATACTGACCTCCATCAGGTTGCAAACTGAATATATTTTTTTTCTGCATCTACCTCTGAAAAAATATTAGGCTTCTAGCTGTGTGTGGGACTTGTTCTATTAATCCATCTATACAGACCTCCATCAGGTTGCAAACTGAATATAATTTTTTTCTGCATCTACCTCTGAAAAAATATTTGGGCTTCTAGCTGTGTGTGGGACTTGTTCTATTAGTCCATCTATACTGACCTCCATCAGGTTGCAAACTGAAAATAATTTTTTGTCTCCATCTAGCTCTGAAAAAATATTTGGCCTTCTAGCAGTGTGTGGGACTTTCTCTATTAGTCCATCTATACTGACCTCCATCAGGTTGCAAATTAAAAATATTTTTTTTCTGCATCTACCTCTGAAAAAATATTTGGGCTTCTAGCTGTGTGTGGGACTTGTTCTATTAGTCCATCTATACTGACCTCCATCAGGTTGCAAACTGAATATAATTTTTTTCTGCATCTAGCTCTGAAAAAATATTTGGCCTTCTAGCAGTGTGTGAGACTTTCTCTATTAATCCATCTATACTGACCTCCATCAGGTTGCAAATTAAAAATAATTTTTATCTGCATCCAGCTCTGAAAAAATATTTGGCCTTCTAGCAGTGTGTGGGACTTTCTCTATTAGTCCATCTATACTGACCTCCATCAGGTTGCAAATAAAAAATAATTTTTTGTCTGCATCTAGCTCTGAAAAAATATTTGGCCTTCTAGCAGTGTGTGGGACTTTCTCTATTAGTCCATCTATACTGACCTCCATCAGGTTGCAAACTGAATATATTTTTTTTCTGCATCTACCTCTGAAAAAATTTTGGGCTTCTAGCTGTGTGTGGGACTTGTTCTATTAATCCATCTATACAGACCTCCATCAGGTTGCAAACTGAATATAATTTTTTTCTGCATCTACCTCTGAAAAAATATTTGGGCTTCTAGCTGTGTGTGGGACTTGTTCTATTAGTCCATCTATACTGACCTCCATCAGGTTGCAAACTGAATATAATTTTTTTCTGCATCTAGCTCTGAAAAAATATTTGGCCTTCTAGCAGTGTGTGGGACTTTCTCTATTAGTCCATCTATACTGACCTCCATCAGGTTGCAAATTAAAAATAATTTTTATCTGCATCCAGCTCTGAAAAAATATTTGGCCTTCTAGCAGTGTGTGGGACTTTCTCTATTAGTCCATCTATACTGACCTCCATCAGGTTGAAAATTAAAAATAATTTTTTGTCTGCATCTAGCTCTGAAAAAATATTTGGCCTTCTAGCAGTGTGTGGGACTTTCTCTATTAGTCCATCTATACTGACCTCCATCAGGTTGCAAACTGAATATATTTTTTTTCTGCATCTACCTCTGAAAAAATATTTGGGCTTCTAGCTGTGTGTGGGACTTGTTCTATTAATCCATCTATAGAGACCTCCATCAGGTTGCCAACTGAATATAATTTTTTTCTGCATCTACCTCTGAAAAAATATTTGGGCTTCTAGCTGTGTGTGGGACTTGTTCTATTAGTCCGTCTATACTGACCTCCATCAGGTTGCAAACTGAAAATAATTTTTTGTCTGCATCTAGCTCTGAAAAAATATTTGGCCTTCTAGCAGTGTGTGGGACTTTCTCTATTAGTCCATCTATACTGACCTCCATCAGGTTGCAAATTAAAAATAATTTTTATCTGCATCTACCTCTGAAAAAATATTTGGGCTTCTAGCTGTGTGTGGGACTTGTTCTATTAGTCCTTCTATACTGACCTCCATCAGGTTGCAAACTGAATATAATTTTTTTCTGCATCTAGCTCTGAAAAAATATTTGGCCTTCTAGCAGTGTGTGGGACTTTCTCTATTAGTCCATCTATACTGACCTCCATCAGGTTGCAAATTAAAAATAATTTTTATCTGCATCCAGCTCTGAAAAATTATTTGGCCTTCTAGCAGTGTGTGGGACTTTCTCTATTAGTCCATCTATACTGACCTCCATCAGGTTGCAAATTAAAAATAATTTTTTGTCTGCATCTAGCTCTGAAAAAATATTTGGCCTTCTAGCAGTGTGTGGGACTTTCTCTATTAGTCCATCTATACTGACCTCCATCAGGTTGGAAACTGAATATATTTTTTTTCTGCATCTACCTCTGAAAAAATATTTGGGCTTCTAGCTGTGTGTGGGACTTTCTCTATTAGTCCATCTATACTGACCTCCATCAGGTTGCAAATTGAATATAATTTTTTTCTGCATCTAACCCAGCCAATAGTTTTGGCCTAATACCACAGTTTGGCCACTCAGCTCTGCTCGGTTCCCATCCATTGTTTTTTTGTGCAAACAACTGCAGAGTTGTGAATTAGTTAACCACCAAAATGAGTGGAAAAAGGCCTGCTGCTGGTGGAAAGGGGAATAGGCGTGTTGGGAAGGGGAAAAAAGGTTGTGTCCGTGGGGTAGGTGTTAAAGCAACAATAACATCTGCAGAAGAAAGACCATCTTCCAGCCAAACTAAAATGTCTACTTCTTTTAGCGGACAATGTGATAAGATCCCTTTCTTACGGCCACGCCAATCACTACAAATTCCAGATGAGGCACAAAAACAGCAGGTGCTTCAACGGATATCAAGTGCTCCTTTAAGTGGGCTCTCCTCCACATCAACTTCAACATCACAAATACTCCAGTCCTCAAAGGTGTCACCCCAATCGCACTTGCTTCCTCACAGCTCCCAAATCTCCAGCTGCCCGTCTGAGTATGAGGTAGAACAGATGGTTGAGTCTGCAGAGCTGTTTACTCATACTATAGCCTGGGAATCAGAGGTCGACTCCAGCGCTTCTGTGAATCCAGACGAGGAAATGATCTGCACTGATGCCCAGAATCTTTATGAATCGGATCCAGGACCAGACGCAGAAGGTTCTGACCATAATGTAGACCCTCATTCCCAAACTGTAACTCCTGTTGGTGGAGACAATGAGGAAGACAATGATGAGACTCAAATACCTGATTGGAGCGACAACTTTAGTTTTTTGTCAGGGCAGGAACAGGTTGGCTCTGAGGACGACGGGTGTGATAACGCACAGGGTGATGATGATGAGGTTGGAGATCCCACTTACTGTCAACCCACAGTCAGCCAAGAGATGAGGTCCAAATCCAAAGGCGGTGAAAGTAGAGATATACGTCCGCGCCGCTGAAAGATGCTCAAGTCAGGAACATGTAATAATATCCTTATTTATTGGTAAATGCCTACGCGTTTCTGGGTGTTCCACACCCCTTCATCAGGGCACCAACAGATATATCAATGTATGCAATGAAACACTCCATTTATATACAGACAGCAAATTAAAAAAAAAAAAAAAAGGGTTCAAAAAGGAAGAGCAGAAAAAAACCAAACATAACCTTTGCACCTGAGGTCGTGTGCAAAAGAGAGAAAAAAAAAAAAAAAAGAAGGGGGCAAAAAGATAATGTTGAACAGAAAAGTATAAATAATCAAAGGTATCAGTCAAATGGAGTAATTACATACAAGCAATATTACTTACTAACAAGTAAGTGTACACATTAGGTAAGAACAACATAAATATGTATATAACATTAAAAACTCTAATGAGAATACACCCATCAGATATCGTTCCATAAAGGGAGATGGAACTGGAAAGAACAAAATAAAATAAATAAATAAATAAATAAATAAAAAGTACCCCCATATAAAATATAGCTAGTAGTATCCTCTGTCAACGGAGGAATAGTGCAAGGAACAGGTTATCTGACATATGTCATGTAGTGACGTAGAGACCTAATGTGTAGTAATAGGATCCTGAGAAAACGCCGCAATGTAGTATAAAGACTGCGGCTTAAATACAGGAGATACACAGACAGGTAGTGAATCACCTGACGTGCGGTGTCGTGGAAGGAGAGAGGTGTGTGATAGTAGCATCCAGCAGAGCGCTGCGATGCGGGTTCGAATTATACTACTCCCAGAAGGAAAACATAAAAGAGGGAATATTTACAATAGCGTACATGATTTTAGAGGAACACCATATTTGTGTCAAAAAACTATGATAAATGTAAAACCAAGGACTTATGTGTATATATGTGAAAAACAATATTATTTATAGATCTTGTGAATAACACAATAAAAAGGAATAGTAATACAATAAGGAAGTAATTATGAAAATAGAAAAACTTATACATTAACTATAAAAAAACTTCAGAAACATCATTCAGACCAAAGGGCTTAAGAGTATTCAGTCTGTAAATCCAATAGATTTCCTTTCTGTTTAGTTCTTGAAGCCTATTAGGATAATTCTCGGGAATTTGATCAATAGGGCTGATTTTTAGATTCAGAAAATCTTTATTATGCACCATTGTGCAATGTCTAGAAAGACCTTGTTTTAAAAACCCTTTAAGAACATTATGCCTATGGGAGTTGAGGCGTAGGTGGAGGGGCTGTATCGTTCTCCCCACATATTGTTTATTACAACTGCATTCTATCAGATAAATAACAAAGGTAGAATTGCAGGTGAGATATTTATTGATCTCAAAACTCTCCATATTAGTATTTGATTGAATGTGAGTAAGACCATGCGTAATACTTTTACAGCATAGACAATTTTTGTTGCCACATTTAAAAACCCCTTTACGGGATGTTACAGGAGTCATACTGTTGTTCTTTGTCGTATCCCTTATCCTACTTGGAGCTATGATGTTTCTTAGTGTGGGGGCACGCCTAAAAGTAATACCCGGTTTTTTCTTTTTCAGTATGGGATCATCCAGAAGAATTTTCCAATTATCTTCTAGTATTTTTCGTATTTGTCCATGAGATTTGTTGTAGGAAGTTATGAAGTTCAAGGAATAATTACTCTCCTTGGCATTTTTAGTTTTAGAAGGGTTGTCGTTTATATTGAACACCAACTATTTCACTTTTAGAGATAAAATGTATCATCAGGTATCAGGTACAGCGATGGGGTCTAAAATAGCACCTACATACGCTAATCTTTTTATGGGTCTCTTCGAAAAAATATATATTTATAACTCCCCTTTTTTTGTGAACATCATTTTTTATAAACGGTACATTGATGACTTGATCATTATCTGGGATGCTGAACTTGTTGGTCCGGCTGAGTTTCTAAATCATCTGAATGGAAACCTTTGGGGTCTCTCTTTTACACCCTATGTTAATCCTGAGACTATCAATTTTTTGGATCTCACATTATTTCCAATAGGAGAGAATATTTGCACAAAAACATATTTTAAAGATGTTGACACAAACGGCTATATTAATTTTAAAAGCGGCCATTACTCTAAATGGCTAAAAAATATTCCTAGAAACCAATTCTATAGGATTAGAAAGAATTGTACTCACAAAGATGATTTTATAGTGCAATCTAGCACTCTTATTAACAGGTTCAAAAACCAAGGATACCCCGGTAATCTAATCAAAAAAGCATATCTGGAGGCTTTAAATATAGAAAATAGGGATAGTCTATTGATAGGTAAAGAAAAAACTAAAAATGCCAAGGAGAGTAATTATTCCTTGAACTTCATAACTTCCTACAACAAATCTCATGGACAAATACGAAAAATACTAGAAGATAATTGGAAAATTCTTCTGGATGATCCCATACTGAAAAAGATCTTGACTAAAAAAACGGGTATTACTTTTAGGCGTGCCCCCACACTAAGAAACATCATAGCTCCAAGTAGGATAAGGGATACGACAAAGAACAACAGTATGACTCCTGTAACATCCCGTAAAGGGGTTTTTAAATGTGGCAACAAAAATTGTCTATGCTGTAAAAGTATTACGCATGGTCTTACTCACTTTCAATCAAATACTAATATGGAGAGTTTTGAGATCAATAAATATCTCACCTGCAATTCTACCTTTGTTATTTATCTGATAGAATGCAGTTGTAATAAACAATATGTGGGGAGAACGATACAGCCCCTCCACCTACGCCTCAACTCCCATAGGCATAATGTTCTTAAAGGGTTTTTAAAACAAGGTCTTTCTAGACACTGCACAATGGTGCATAATAAAGATTTTCTGAATCTAAAAATCAGCCCTATTGATCAAATTCCCGAGAATTATCCTAATAGGCTTCAAGAACTAAACAGAAAGGAAATCTATTGGATTTACAGACTGAATACTCTTAAGCCCTTTGGTCTGAATGATGTTTCTGAAGTTTTTTTATAGTTAATGTATAAGTTTTTCTATTTTCATAATTACTTCCTTATTGTATTACTATTCCTTTTTATTGTGTTATTCACAAGATCTATAAATAATATTGTTTTTCACATATATACACATAAGTCCTTGGTTTTACATTTATCATAGTTTTTTGACACAAATATGGTGTTCCTCTAAAATCATGTACGCTATTATAAATATTCCCTCTTTTATGTTTTCCTTCTGGGAGTAGTATAATTCAAACCCGCATCGCAGCGCTCTGCTGGATGCTACTATCACACACCTCTCTCCTTCCACGCCACCGCACGTCAGGTGATTCACTACCTGTCTGTGTATCTCCTGTATTTAAGCTGCAGTCTTTATACTACATTGCGGCGTTTTCTCAGGATCCTATTACTACACATTAGGTCTCTACGTCACTACATGACATATGTCAGATAACCTGTTCCTTGCACTATTCCTCCGTTGACAGAGGATACTACTAGCTATATTTTATATGGGGGTACTTTTTATTTTATTTTTTTTTAATTTTATTTTGTTCTTTCCAGTTCCATCTCCCTTTATGGAACGATATCTGATGGGTGTATTCTCATTAGAGTTTTTAATGTTATACACATATTTATTTTGTTCTTACCTAATGTGTACACTTACTTGTTAGTAAGTAATATTGCTTTTATGTAATTACTCCATTTGACTGATACCTTTGATTATTTATACTTTTCTGTCCAACATTATCTTTTTGTCCCCTTTTTTTTTTTTTTTTTTCTCTCTTTTGCACACGGCCTCAGGTGCAAAGGTTATGTTTGGTTTTTTTCTGCTCTTCCTTTTTGAACCCTTTTTTTTTTTTTTTTTTTTTCATTTGCTGTCTGTATATAAATGGAGTGTTTCAGTGCATACATTGATATATCTGTTGGTGCCCTGATGAAGGGGTGTGGAACACCCGGAAACGCGTAGGCATTTACCAATGAATAAGGATATTATTACATGTTCCTGACTTGAGGATCTTTCAGCGGCGCGGACGTATATCTCTACTTTCACCGCCTTTGGATTTATTCTGGTCCTGTGGGACACCCATTGGAGATCCGCTGCAGCTGCTTTTTATACGTTATGGTGGTTGTGTCCTTACACAACCAAACCAGGTGAGCACCACCTTTTCACCTTTTTATTATTCATTCCTATGTCTACAGGTGAAACTCTATTGGTCTTTGCGCTCTCTCTCTCTTTGTATTCATCAAGAGATGAGGTCAGCAGAGGAGGTGGAGGAAGATGCTAGTGACGACGAGGTCAGGTTGCGCCTTCCTGGACAGAGACGTAGTACTGGAAGCACGTCAACAACTGCATCCTCAATCACAACTCTGCCTCTCACCACAAGTCGTGGTGGCTCTTCAGGTCGCATGGGTGCTAAGCCTTGCATAGCCTGGGCATTTTTTCAGATCGATAAAGATGACCCAACTCGTGTTATCTGTAACATTTGTCAGCAAAAGCTAAGTAGAGGCCAAAAAATACATAGTTTGAGTACTTCATGCATGAACCGGCACATGGACATGAAGCATAAGTTGCAGTGGGAAGCTCAGTGTGCTACAATGCGGCCTAGCCGGCCGGGCCAACCACCGTCTGCATATCTTGTGTATCCTCGGCCTCTTCATCCTCTGTGACTGGGGGGACAGCAGTCACACCTGTTTTGGGGCGCAGACCTGCCACCTCTTTACCCGCAACAGCCAGCGTGATTGGCAGGTCATCATTTTCTTTGGAGGTGGTAACACCAGCTGGTGTTGAGCGCTGTCCGACATCAATAGCACCACCTTTGGATCAAGGCAACCTAACATGTCCGCCTGCATCTTCCTCACAGACCGGCAGTTTGCCGGGGACACCCTTATCAACCCCGTCTAAGCACAATAGCCAGCCCTCGGTCCCTCAGATGTGGACAAGTAAAAGACCATTTCCTCCTAGCCATGAGAAAGCTAAGAGGTTGAATTTCACCATCTGCAAGCTCTTGGCTACAGAAATGCTGCCTTTCCGCCTGGTGGACACAGAGGATTTTCGAGACCTTATGTCCGTCACAGTGCCCCAGTACCAGATGCCCAGTCGGCACTACTTCTCAAAGAAAGGTGTGCCTGCGCTCCACCAGCATGTCGCACACAACATCACTGCTTCTTTGAGAAACTCTGTGTGTGACAGGGTGCATTTCACCACAGACACTTGAACGAGTAGGCATGGACAGCGGCGTTACATGTCGCTGACTGGGCACTGGGTAACTATGGTGACAGCAGGACAAGGGGCTGCTGTCCAAGTCTTGCCGTCCCCACGAGTTGTGCGTCAATCCTCTTTATGTCAAAGTTCCTTCACTGCTTCTGCCTCCTCAACCTCCTCTCGGTCTTCCACCTGCACCCAAAGCCTGTCTGGTCATGCCACAAGCTTTCTAACTGCGCAGAAGGGATCCTGCACACCTCCTTACTATGCTGGCAGTAGGGCTCAACGTCATCAGGCGGTTTTTACTTTGAAATGTCTGGGAAATGTGAGTCACACAGCTGAGGAGTTGTGGTCAGCTCTGGAGAACCAATTTCATGAATGGTTGTCTCCACTGGACCTGAAACCAGGGAAGGCCGTGTGCGACAATGCTGCAAACCTGGGTGCGGCCCTTCGCCGGGGCAATGTCACACACGTGCCTTGTATGGCTCACGTGTTGAACCTGGTTGTCCAGCAATTTTTAGCCCACTATCCCAGACTAGATGGCCTTCTGCAGAGGGCACGGTCGCTGTGTGCTCACTTCCGCCGTTCGCATCCCGCAGCTCAGCGACTTACATCTCTACAGAAGTCGTTGGGCCTTCCACTTCACCGGCTAAAATACGATGTGCCTACCCGGTGGAATTCAACTCTGCACATGTTGCAGCGACTGTGGCAGCACCGACAAGCCCTGGTGCAATACGTTCTGACGTATAGCCTGGGCCAACGAGATCCGGAGGTGGGGCAAATCACGCTGGAGGAGTGGTCTCAGATCAGGGACCTATGCACCCTTCTGCACAGTTTTGAAATGGCGACGAAGATGTTTAGTGCTGACGATGCCATTATCAGCATGACTATTCCGGTGATTTACATGCTGGAGCACATGTTAAACAGAATTCGGAGTCAGGTGGTGGCACAAGAGGAGGTGGAGGAAGTAGAGGAGGAGGAGTTGTATGCGGAAGGGCTAACATCTGCAAGGTCCAGACGGTCGGCAGCACCAAGGCGGCAGGCATGTGAGGGTGGGGGAGATGGTTTTACCAGGGCACATGGTAGCAGCCAAACTAGTGAGGAAGGTGCAGGAGCCCAGGAAGAAGTGGAGGACGAACTGATGGAAGACTCATCAGATGAGGGAGACCTTGATCACATTTCTGTTGTGCGAGGTTGGGGGGAGAGGACAGAGGAAGGAAGCATGATTGTTACCTCGCCACCAACACAACAGGGACTTGGTGCTCCTGGATGCGCAACACACATGAGTGCCTTCTTGCTGCACTACCTGCAACATGACCCTCGAATTGTGAGAATTAGAAATAATCCTGACTACTGGGTTGCCACACTGTTAGATCCCCGGTACAAAAGTAAATTTGCAGAAATTATTCCTGCCATAGAAAGGGATGCACGCATGCAGGAGTATCAGCAGAGACTGTTGCAGAATCTTACATGTGCTTTTCCACAAAACACCAGTGGTGCACGTAGTGAATCTCACAGTTCCAACTTGCCAACCGTGGGACCGTCAAGTGTTCAGCACTCAAACCGTAACAGAACCACAGTATCTGCTGGTAACATCAATTTTGCGGAATCATTTCACCACTTTTTTAGCCCATCCTTTGCAAGGCCACAGGAGACAAGAAGTCTGACACATAGTCAACGCCTAGAGACGATGGTACAGGAGTATCTCCAAGTAAACATTGAAGCCATGACTGTGTCACTGGACCCTTGCTCTTTTTGGGCTTCCAATCTGGATAAATGGCCGGAGCTAGCCACTTACGCCTTGGAGATCTTGTCATGCCCCGCAGCCAGCGTTCTGTCTGAACGTGTGTTCAGCGCTGCTGGTGGTGTGCTGACAGGTAAGCGCACGCGGCTCTCCACTGATAATGTAGACAGACTCACGTTCATAAAGATGAACAAAGCATGGATCCGAAATGACTTTTCTACCCCTGTGTCATCCTGGGGAGAGTAAAAGCTTGATGATTGGTTAAAATCACCCTACCAACCGTTTTAAGCTTTCAAATTACTAATCATGTTTATCTGTATCTTGGCTGGAAAATAATTTGGGCTTTGTAGCAGTGTGCAGCACTGATTCTATTAGGCCATCTATAATAAGCTCCACCAGATTTAAAATTACTAATCATGTTTATCTGTATCTTGACTGGAAAATAATTTGGGCTTTGTAGCAGTGTGCAGCACTGATCCTATTAGCCCATCTATACTAAGCTCCACCAGATTTAAAATTAATAATAATTTTTAGCTGCATCTAGCCCGGAAAATAATTTTGGGGCTCCGAGATGCGCAAGACACATAAGTGCCATCTTGCTGCACTACCTGCAACATGACCCTCATATTGTCAGAATTCGAAGTAATCATGACTACTGGGTTGTCACACTCTTAGAACCCCCAAACTTTTTGATCAACCATTTCATTTTAATAAAGACCAAAAAAATGGTCATTTTTGAAATTATGAGCATTAGCAGTAGAGATGAGCGTTGTTCTACTCGAACTGTTCGCCAATCTCAAATTCGAGCTGTTTTGGGCGGTGTTCGAGCCGTTCGGCGAACACGAACGATTTGAGAAAAATTCGGCTGTTCGAGGTTATGTTCGATAACTGTTCGTGCACCAAAATCATAACTGGATTTTTTCTCAGTAATGATGAAAATTAATGTTAATACGCAGTTTGAGTGTACAGCGGGGTGGGGGGAGGGGCAGGGGATGGATCTCTGCAGGAATAATGAAGATCTCCATTTTTTTTCTCTTTCCCGCATTTGCAGTGGGGAGGTGCAGTCTGTCAGCCTATCAGCAGCGCACACACGGAGCGAACTGCTGTTTTTCACACAAGCAAGGGCATGTGTCATTGGCAGTGTATGTCACATGTCCTTGCCCTATAAGACCAAGCCATTTTCCCCGTCGCCACCATTTTCTCACTGCTGCAGCTGCGTGTTAGACGGCACCGCTGTTGCTGTGTGCGCTATACCTTGTTAATTTCAAGCCAATTTTCGCACAAATCTACAGATAGCTTGGGAGTAGGGAATAGTTGTGATTGCAGTCCTTTTAAGGACTAGGTTACAGCATTTCCTACGACTTTTATCAGGCAGGTCTGTGCTCTTAAATAGATAGATTGTGGGAGTAAAGACTAATTGTAATTGCAGTCCTTTTCAGGACTAGGTTACATCAGTTCCTACCAGTTTTTGCCAGGCAGGTCTGTGCCAGTGCTGTGCAAGTTTTTTTCACAGCATTTGGATGAATCTAGCAAAGCTAATCCTTTTTGGCCTATTGCAGAGTGTGTTAGTCAGTGGAGTAGCCTATCTGTGTTGCAAGATATACCACCTGTGTATAGAATACCAATTTTTTTACTGCACCTAGTGAAGTAAAATCTTTTGGGCATAGCATCATTCTATTAGTCCATCTATACTGACCTCCATCAGGTTGCAAATTGAATATATTTTTTTTCTGCATCTAGCTCTGAAAAAATATTTGGGCTTCTAGCAGTGTGTGGGACTTGTTCTATTAGTCCATCTATACTGACCTCCATCAGGTTGCAAACTGAATATAATTTTTTTCTGCATCTAGCTCTGAAAAAATATTTGGCCTTCTAGCAGTGTGTGGGACTTTCTCTATTAGTCCATCTATACTGACCTCCATCAGGATGCAAATTAAAAATAATTTTTATCTGCATCTAGATCTGAAAAAATATTTGGCCTTCTAGCAGTGTGTGGGACTTTCTCTATTAGTCCATCTATACTGACCTCCATCAGGTTGAAAATTAAAAATAATTTTTATCTGCATCTAGATCTGAAAATATATTTGGCCTTCTAGCAGTGTGTGGGACTTGTTCTATTAGTCCATCTATACTGACCTCCATCAGGTTGCAAATTAAAAATAATTTTTATCTGCATCTACCTCTGAAAAAATATTTGGGCTTCTAGCTGTGTGTGGGACTTGTTCTATTAGTCCATCTATACTGACCTCCATCAGGTTGCAAACTGAATATAATTTTTTTCTGCATCTAGCTCTGAAAAAATATTTGGCCTTCTAGCAGTGTGTGGGACTTTCTCTATTAGTCCATCTATACTGACCTCCATCAGGTTGCAAACTGAATATATTTTTTTTCTGCATCTAGCTCTGAAAAAATATTTGGCCTTCTAGCAGTGTGTGGGTCTTTCTCTATTAGTCCATCTATACTGACCTCCATCAGGTTGGAAACTGAATATATTTTTTTTCTGCATCTACCTCTGAAAAAATATTTGGGCTTCTAGCTGTGTGTGGGACTTGTTCTATTAGTCCATCTATACTGACCTCCATCAGGTTGCAAATCGAATATAATTTTTTTCTCCATCTAACCCAGCCAATAGTTTTGGCCTAATACCACAGTTTGGCCACTCAGCTCTGCTCGGTTCCCATCCATTGTTTTTTTGTGCAAACAACTCCAGAGTTGTGAATTAGTTAACCACCAAAATGAGTGGAAAAAGGCCTGCTGCTGGTGGAAAGGGGAATAGGTGTGTTGGGAAGGGGAAAAAAGGTTGTGTCTGTGGGGTAGGTGTTAAAGCAACGGTAACATCTGCAGAAGAAAGACCATCTTCCAGCCAAACTAAAATGTCTACTTCTTTTAGCGGACAATGTGATAAGATCCTTTTCTTACGGCCACGCCAATCGCTACAAATTCCAGATGAGGCACAAAAACAGCAGGTGCTTCAACGGATATCAAGTGCTCCTTTAAGTGGGTTCTCCTGCACATCAACTTCAACATCACAAATACTCCAGTCCTCAAAGGTGTCACCCCAATCGCACTTGCTTCCTCAGCTCCCAAATCTCCAGCTGCCCGTCTGAGTATGAGGTAGAACAGATGGTTGAGTCTGCAGAGCTGTTTACTCATACTATAGCCTGGGAATCAGAGGTCGACTCCAGCGCTTCTGTGAATCCAGACGAGGAAATGATCTGCACTGATGCCCAGAATCTTTATGAGTCGGATCCAGGACCAGACGCAGAAGGTTCTGACCATAATGTAGACCCTCATTCCCAAACTGTAACTCCTGTTGGTGGAGACAATGAGGAAGACGATGATGAGACTCAAATACCTGATTAGAGCGACAACTTTAGTTTTTCGTCAGGGCAGGAACAGGTTGGCTCTGAGGACGACGGGTGTGATAACGCACAGGGTGATGATGATGAGGTTGGAGATCCCACTTACTGTCAACCCACAGTCAGCCAAAAGATGAGGTCAGCAGAGGAGGTGGAGGAAGATGCTAGTGACGACGAGGTCAGGTTGCGCCTTCCTGGACAGAGACGTAGTACTGGAAGCACGTCCACAACTGCATCCTCAAACACAACTCTGCCTCTCACCACAAGTCGTGGTGGCTCTTCAGGTCGCATGGGTGATACTAAGCCTTGCATAGCCTGGGCATTTTTTCAGATCGATAAAGATGACCCAACTCGTGTTATCTGTAACATTTGTCAGCAAAAGCTAAGTAGAGGTCAAAAAATACATAGTTTGAGTACTTCATGCATGAACCGGCACATGGACATGAAGCATAAGTTGCAGTGGGAAGCTCAGTGTGCTGCAATGCTGCCTAGCCGGCCGGGCCAACCACCGTCTGCCATATCTTGTGCATCCGCGGCCTCTTCATCCTCTGTGACTGGGGGGACAGCAGTCACACCTGTTTTGGGGCGCAGACCTGCCACCTCTTTACCCGCAACAGCCAGCGTGATTGGCAGGTCATCATTTTCTTTGGAGGTGGTAACACCAGCTGGTGTTGAGCGCTGTCCGACATCGATAGCACCACCTTTGGATCAAGGCAACCTAACATGTCCGCCTGCATCTTCCTCACAGACCGGCAGTTTGCCGGGGACACCCTTATCAACCCCGTCTAAGCACAATAGCCAGCCCTCGGTCCCTCAGATGTGGACAAGTAAAAGACCATTTCCTCCTAGCCATGAGAAAGCTAAGAGGTTGAATTTCACCATCTGCAAGCTCTTGGCTACAGAAATGCTGCCTTTCCGCCTGGTGGACACAGAGGATTTTCGAGACCTTATGTCTGTCGCAGTGTCCCAGTACCAGATGCCCAGTCGGCACTACTTCTCAAAGAAAGGTGTGCCTGCGCTCCACCAGCATGTCGCACACAACATCACCGCTTCTTTGAGAAACTCTGTGTGTGACAGGGTGCATTTCACCACAGACACTTGGATGAGTAGGCATGGACAGGGGCGTTACATGTCGCTGACTGGGCACTGGGTAACTATGGTGACAGCAGGACAAGGGGCTGCTGTCCAAGTCTTGCCGTCCCCACGAGTTGTGCGTCAATCCTCTTTATGTCAAAGTTCCTCCACTGCTTCTGCCTCCTCAACCTCCTCTCGGTCTTCCACCTGCACCCAAAGCCTGTCTGGTCATGCCACAAGCTTTCTAACTGCGCAGAAGGGATCCTGCACACCTCCTTACTATGCTGGCAGTAGGGCTCAACGTCATCAGGCGGTTTTTACTTTGAAATGTCTGGGAAATGTGAGTCACACAGCTGAGGAGTTGTGGTCAGCTCTGGAGAACCAATTTCATGAATGGTTGTCTCCACTGGACCTGAAACCAGGGAAGACCGTGTGCGACAATGCTGCAAACCTGGGTGCGGCCCTTCGCCGGGGCAATGTCACACACGTGCCTTGTATGGCTCACGTGTTGAACCTGGTTGTCCAGCAATTTTTAGCCCACTATCCCAGACTAGATGGCCTTCTGCAGAGGGCACGGTCGCTGTGTGCTCACTTCCGCCGTTCGCATCCCGCAGCTCAGCGACTTACATCTCTACAGAAGTCGTTGGGCCTGCCACTCCACCGGCTAAAATGCGATGTGCCTACCCGGTGGAATTCAACTCTGCACATGTTGCAGCGACTGTGGCAGCACCGACAAGCCCTGGTGCAATACGTTCTGACGTATAGCCTGGGCCAATGAGATCCAGAGGTGGGGCAAATCACGCTGGAGGAGTGGTCTCAGATCAGGGACCTATGCACCCTTCTGCACAGTTTTGAAATGGCGACGAAGATGTTTAGTGCTGACGATGCCATTATCAGCATGACTATTCCGGTGATTTACATGCTGGAGCACATGTTAAACAGAATTCGGAGTCAGGTGGTGGCACAAGAGGAGGTGGAGGAAGTAGAGGAGGAGGAGTTGTATGCGGAAGGGCTAACATCTGCAAGGTCCAGACGGTCGGCAGCACCAAGGCGGCAGGCATGTGAGGGTGGGGGAGATGGTTTTACCAGGGCGCATGGTAGCAGCCAAACTAGTGAGGAAGGTGCAGGAGCCCAGGAAGAAGTGGAGGACGAACTGATGGAAGACTCATCGGATGAGGGAGACCTTGATCACATTTCTGTTGTGCGAGGTTGGGGGGAGAGGACAGAGGAAGGAAGCATGATTGTTACCTCACCATCAACACAACAGGGACTTGGTGCTCCTGGATGCGCAACACACATGAGTGCCTTCTTGCTGCACTACCTGCAACATGACCCTCGAATTGTGAGAATTAGAAATAATCCTGACTACTGGGTTGCCACACTGTTAGATCCCCGGTACAAAAGTAAATTTGCAGAAATTATTCCTGCCATAGAAAGGGATGCACGCATGCAGGAGTATCAGCAGAGACTGTTGCAGAATCTTACATGTGCTTTTCCACAAAACACCAGTGGTGCACGTAGTGAATCTCACAGTTCCAACTTGCCAACCGTGGGACCGTCAAGTGTTCAGCACTCAAACTGTAACAGAACCACAGTATCTGCTGGTAACATCAATTTTGCGGAATCATTTCACCACTTTTTTAGCCCATCCTTTGCAAGGCCACAGGAGACAAGAAGTCTGACACATAGTCAACGCCTAGAGACGATGGTACAGGAGTATCTCCAAGTAAACATTGAAGCCATGACTGTGTCACTGGACACTTGCTCTTTTTGGGCTTCCAATCTGGATAAATGGCCGGAGCTAGCCACTTACGCCTTGGAGATCTTGTCATGCCCCGCAGCCAGCGTTCTGTCTGAACGTGTGTTCAGCGCTGCTGGTGGTGTGCTGACAGATAAGCGCACGCGGCTCTCCACTGATAATGTAGACAGACTCACGTTCATAAAGATGAACAAATCATGGATCCGAAATGACTTTTCTACCCCTGTGTCATCCTGGGGAGAGTAAAAGCTTGATGATTGGTTAAAATCACCCTACCAACCGTTTTAAGCTTTCAAATTACTAATCATGTTTATCTGTATCTTGGCTGGAAAATAATTTGGGCTTTGTAGCAGTGTGCAGCACTGATTCTATTAGGCCATCTATAATAAGCTCCACCAGATTTAAAATTACTAATCATGTTTATCTGTATCTTGGCTGGAAAATAATTTGGGCTTTGTAGCAGTGTGCAGCACTGATCCTATTAGGCCATCTATACTAAGCTCCACCAGATTTAAAATTAATAATAATTTTTAGCTGCATCTAGCCCGGAAAATAATTTTGGGGCTCCGAGATGCGCAAGACACATAAGTGCCTTCTTGCTGCACTACCTGCAACATGACCCTCATATTGTCAGAATTCGAAGTAATCATGACTACTGGGTTGCCACACTCTTAGATCCCCCAAACTTTTCGATCAACCTTTTCATTTTAATAAAGACCCAAAAAATGGTCATTTTTGAAATTATAAGCATTAGCAGGTTATTAGAAACTGAAATCAAACAGTTTTCAACTCAAAACTTTATTCTAGGTGATGTTACATTTTCACATAGGACCCCTTGTTCGAAAGGAGCTTCTGAACTCTCTCGTCCATTGAATTTGTCAGGTTTTGGATGTTTTCTGCTTCAATTGTTTTGCATGAGGACAGAATACCCTCCCAGAGCTGTTGCTTAGATGTGAACTGCCTCCCGCCATCATAGACACTCCTTTTGATGATGCTCCAGAGGTTCTGAATGGGGTAGAGGTCAGGGGAGCATGGGGGTCACACCAAAAGTTTGTCCCCTTTTATGCCCATATCAGCCAGAGATGCAGATGTTTTATGTGCAGCATGAGATGGTGCATTATCATGCAAAAAAATGATCTTGCTGTGAAATACATGGTTCTTCTTCTTGAACCATGGCAGGAAGTGCTGTTTGAGAAAATCCACATACATTATGGAGTTCATCTTTAGCGCCTTCAGGGATCCTAAAGGGGCCAAAAATCTCTCTCCCCATGATTCCAGCCCAAAACATTACTCCACCTCCTCCTTGTTGGCGCTGTAGCCGTGTTTGCGTGGGGTGTCCATCAACCAGCCATCCTCCACTCCATCCATCTGGACCATGGAGCGCTGCACGGCACTCATCCGTGAACAAAACAGTTTTGAAATCAGTCTTCATGTAATGTTTGGCCCACTGGAGCCGTTTCTGCTTGTGTGAAGTGGATAGAGGAGGTCGACAGGATGGCATATGCACAGCTGCAAACCTCTGAAGGACCCTGCATCTTGTTGTTCGGGGGACGTTGGAGGCACCAGCAGCTTCAAAAACTTGTATGCTGCTATGACAAGGCTTTTTTGCCGCTGCTCTTTTAACCTGACGTAATTGCCTGTAGGAAAGAGTCCTCAATTTGCCCTTATCAGCACGCACACGTGTGTACTGTGAATCAGCTACATACTTCTTGATTGCCAAGACACTTCATCCTGATCATCGCACAATGTTGATTGTAGTCATGCCTTGACCTAAACACTCCACAATTTGTTGCTTCTCAGCAGCCGACACATCCTTTTTCTTTCCCATTTTGGCAGAAAATGTAGGCTGCTTAATAATGTGAGACAGCCTTCTTAAGTAGTCTTGCCTTTCATTGAACACACCTGCCAAACTAATTAGCACAGGTGTCTGCAATTGCTTACAGTGATATAAAGAGCCCTGACACACATCACCATCAATGAGTTTAACTGACAAACAAACAAATTCTTCCCTTATCACTCCTAAACACTTTTTGCATAATAATTTGGAACACAGTGTACATGTGCTTTTCCACAAAACACCAGTGGTTCACGTAGTGAATCTTACAGTTCTAACTTGCTAACCGTGGTCTGTATGGAGTTGTTCAATAAAGGGCCCAAAATTAAGATAACATAGATGGGAGAGGTCTCTATGAATAGGAATTCCTAAGTATTTGATACCCTGTGAGGGCCAGGCAAAGGGAAAGTTGGACTGGATGGAATCCTATATGGATTTGGGGAGGGAGACATCGAGGGCGTCAGACTTCGCTGCATTGATTTTAAAATTTGACCATGTAACAAAGTGATCTATTTCAGCCATAACAGCATGGATGGATATATGTGATTGAGTGATATATACTAGGACATCATCAGCAAATAGAGAGCACTTGTACTCGGTGCCTCCCACCTCAATCCACCTAATATTGGGGTTATGGCGAATTGATGAGAGCAGGTGCTCCGTCACTAGGATGTATAAGAGAGGGGACAGAGGACATCCCTGCCTTGTCCCATTGGTGATTGTGAAAGGTGATGAAAATGTTCTGATGCACCCCCTGGGCCTTGGGACACCCGGAGCCGGACCCTTTTTGGTGGATGCTGGTGGTTGTAGTCTTCGTGGCGGCGACCCGGTTCCGTGGCTCAGGGTGGTCAAACCAGTGGCGGAACTATTTATGTGGTTTTGATGTTTAAATGTCCGACTACGCCACCCGTGGATTGCGGTCAGAGTGAACCGCCGCTGCAGGGCAGACCGCTGAGGCTGGTGTTGTGGGTGCAGCAGAGCGTAGCATAACTCCCCACGGGAGGAGTATAGCCTCAGGGCAGTGTATGCGGAGGATGGGGTGATGGTGCAGGGCAGCAGCAGTAATGACACGGAGTCAGTGATGCAGTCCAGGGCCTTTACTCACAGTTCTTATTATCCAGACCACGTCTGCAGTTAATGGCTGCCCACGTTGTACTGTGCTCACCAGGTGAGGGGCTCAGACAACTCCCAGATAACTTTGGAGCGCTTCACAGGACCCCCTTTGTGTGTCCTTTGTCTGGCCTTTCTTACCAACCCTTCTGTCCGGCTGCCTCGGGCCTCCTCTTGGTAAACTTGGCGCCAGTTTCCCTGACCCTATGTGCTGCCCTCCTAGCGGGTGTAGCGAGGGGCTGCGCCACATAAAATGTCACAGCCTCCGGTTTCTAGCTGAGGGTCATTTCCTGCCTCCACTAGTTTCGGGGACCGGTCTCCCCCTTTGGCCTGACCCCTCCATGCAGGTTGATTAGGGCGTGCGGTGGCGACTCGCCCGTCCGCACCCCTGGGATCCCTTCGTTCCTCGAGCCTTCTCCGCTCCTCTTCCTTCCTTCTCCCTCTTCCAGGCCTGGGCCTCTGTTACTAGGCCCGCCTCCGGAGCAGAGCTCATGCAGAGCCCCTGCTCCCTGCCACTTCTGCTCAGACTTCTCTGCACTGAACTAAGATGGTGCCCACCTTTTATATTCCCTTCTCAATGCACCCAGGAACTGCTTCCTCCCTGCTCCTGCACTACAGGGTTCCCCTTCCTCAGTGTTCCCTCCCCCCACTCCAGCCAGGGACAGGGACTGTCGTGCCCATCTCAGGGGCATATTGGTCGCCCTGCCCCACGGCAATGTGGTGTAATGCATGCAGGTGTCGGGTCCTGATCCACACTCCATCCTTACCTGAGAGTGAGATATCACACCTCTGGGTGAGGTGCAATACCTCTGTAGCAACCGAGCCCTCAGGGTGCTACAGTTCCATTTATCTTCAGCCTAGGTGACGTATTGCGATACAGGGCCGTGATTTTGGCTATAAAAGGGTCCCCTAGACCCCTACCCCAAGCTTTTTAAGAGAATCATATATGGCGTGCCAGGAGACTCTATGGAATGCTTTCTCAGCATCCAACGAGAGTATCTAATTACAAATTTTTAACTGCATCTAGCCCAGGAAATACTTTGTGCGTAGTAGCAGTGTCTGCTAGTCAGCGGATTATCCCGGCTGTTAAGCAAGCTACACCACCTGTAGTTTGGACACTTAATTTTTTCAAAGGAAATGCTTCGGGACCACGGGATACTCAGTCAAGAGCATCAGGAGGCACCCCAAGGCATAGGGGCTGGGTCTGGCAGTAGGATGCCTTGCGGTGGACAGCCGAGCTCGATCCTTATAAAAGCTTTTTAACTGCAGCAGCTTTAGTGGACGCTACTGGAGCTGGAATTACGCGGCTGCTGGCATGAGACTTGCCCTCCAATAGATCCTTGTAAATGGATTTAAAGTGTATTCATTCAAATTAGAGAGACAATTTAAATTAAAAAGCTTAGAGCTGCCTCCACCACAGGGGGGCTCGCTCGACCCACCAGCGGACAGGCACCAGTATTGGGAGAGGGGGGCTGGCCGTCAGGGTTCACCGCGGCTCTGGCACAAACCCGGCGACACGGAGGTGGCACGGGCAGGAGCGGACTGAACGTGTCGGCTTCTCACTTTTTGGATTTTAGAAGGGCATGACATGCCTATATCTGTGTCTCCCCCTCCTTTTACTCCTCCACCTCTTTTCTTTTCTCATGACTATATGTACTTGTCACTTTTCCATGTGTTAGTTGTGTCTTCTGAGCAGTTTGTCAGCTTTTGGACACCTTTGAAGGTGTTTTCTATGTGTTTCTATGTGTTTTTGTTTGCCTGCCATTGGTTTTAACGGTGTTCGAAGGTGTTCGACGAACAGTTCGACGAACAGTTCGGCGAACACACGGGTGTTCAACGAACCGAACCGAACTCGAACACTACGGGGGTGGCTCAACACTATTTACGTTTCCTTGTGAAAGCCTGGAGCGAATGCAGTCTGTTTACTTCCTCTCGGTGCTAAGAGGATGTGTGTGTTATCTCTCTGAAGTTGGCTCAAGCTAAGTTATTTTTCCCCCGTGTCCTTCTTGTCTTTAGTTGTTAGAGGGGATCAGCTAATGCTCACCCCCCCCCTTCCTTATCCAAGGCCAAGCACTAGGGAAATACAGGGGTAGGTTTCTGTGCGGCGATTGGTGAAGAACCAATATAGGGATGGTAGGGGAGACAGGGTGATATCAGATCAGCCTAGGAGGTCTCAATTTCCCTCTTTCCCTAAAGTCTGGGCTCCTTTCCCCTTTTCCATTAGTGTTGCACTTAGTCTTCCCCACACCTTGCGTGACACATAATAGTTGGAAGAACAGGCTGTAGACCCATGTCCAAACAGGCTCTGACAACATGCAGACACTGCCCAAATATATTAACAAAGGAAGCAAGAAACCCTTGACCAGGTTAACCCTTTCCCTCAGGGTCACGGACCAACACTCCCATTGATCCACCTTCTGGGTGGCGATTTTAAGTCTGCCCTTTTAATTTTGCATTGGGTAGTCCCTTGGTCCAAATTCAATGCCTAGAATTTTTGTTGAGACCTGAGGCCCTGGAATGGTGTATAGGAGATCAAAGCTTGGATCTCTTCCTCCCAGCCAGAGACTCTCACACTTTTCCCAATTGATTATGGACCCGGATGCCTCTGTGTAGCGATCAACCTCAGACATGCCCCATTCTGCCTCCCCTCTCGAGGACACAAAAAGATAGACCTCATTGGCATATGCTATCACCCTCAGAGTGGCTTCTGGTTCTGCCCGGTCCACCCTGACTCCCACCTTAAAAGTAGATTGATCGCGAACACGTATAAAATTAGGCTCAATGGGCAGCCTTGACAACCATTCACAAGTGGGAAAGTTTCTGCCCCTCTATACAAAACTTCTATCCCTTTGATAAACCTCCCAGGCAGACCATACCTCAGAAGGACTGACCAGAGGTACTCGCGATTACCCCGGTCAAAAGCCTTTGCCTGGTCTAAGGACAGAAAGTACCTCTTCCAGAGACACCACCCTACTCTGCTCCACTACCTCTTGGATACTGAGCACAGCACTAAACATACTGCGACCTGAAACAGAGCAATACTGAGCCCTGGAAAGTAACAGAGGTACAAAATTCAGCACTAATTGGTCCGTATTGAGAAACGCTATGGGGTGCCAATGCTAAATATGGGAGGAGTCTTCACCTTTTGACAGGGCAATCAGGGCTCACCACCTCATTGATCTTTGCAGCATGTCCGAGGAGAGAAACTCATTAAACACCTCAGTCAAGAGGGGGGCCAAGGAGTCCCTAAAGGTCCTATAAAACTCGGATGTTAAGTCATCCGGCCCTGGTGATTTTTTGGTGACATCAATCGCCATTCTCACTTCCTCTTCCCTGATTGCCTTGGCAGAACATGAAGAGAGGGGTCATCCCCTGACTCATTTACGGTTTCAGCCAGGAAAGCAGACACATCCTGATCTGGATCCCTCTTTCCCTAGAGATGCGAGTCGAAAGAACTGACCACGTCCAAGATCCCTGATTTGATTCTGTTCAGGGAACCCATCTTGTCGATCAGCTCTGTAACAACTTTGCAACTCACTGACATCCTGCAGTTTCTGCCAGGGTCAAGTGAGTGGTACCTCCCAAAATCCCTCTCAAAAACTAAGGATGTGTTCCTATCATACTGACTAGTGATGAGCGAATATGAATTGTTAACCATTTTGGGCGAGCATGCTCGGGTGCTCGTCGGGTATTTGCGGCGTGCTCGGCATCGATGTAAGTGTCACCGTGGCTGCATGTGTCAGATCTGTTAAACACCTGTGACACATGCTGGGATTGCCTATTTGTTAGCCAATCCTTGCATGTGTCACAGGTGTTTAACAGATGTGACACATGCAGCCGCGGCGACACTTACATTGATGCCAATCATTCTGCAAATACTCGGCGAGCACACTGGGGTGCTCGCCGAAACGGTTAACAGTTCATACTCGCTCATCACTAATACTGACACCTCTTTACCCTGGAGATCTCTTCATGGTCACCCCCAGTTGAGATGAGCTGTTCGAGTTTCATCCTCAGATCCTGATACAAGTGGTACTTGTTTAGACCTCTAAGGCTCGAGAGCTGATGGAAGAATCTCGCCTTCTTTCTTTGAAGATCTTCCACCACTCTTCCTGCTACAGAGATTCAAAGTGGTACCTGGCTCTGAAGAAACACCTCAAAAGATTGTCTTACTTCCACTTATTCCAGAAGGGATTAATTTAATTTCCATAGGCCTTTTCCCATCTGGGGACTCTCTGCATCATTCAAGGAAAATAAAGTTGAAAAATGGTTGGAGAACTCCACCTCAATGATGAACATTGAGGAAGAGATGGCTTCCTCCTTTAAAAAAACTATCTATCCTAGACCTGCTGCTACCCCTATGAAAGGTGAAACCTCCATGACCTGGGGTGTGCCAGATGTGGACATCCACCAAGTAAGCTTCACTAGCTATACCATTTAGAGCTATGCTATCAAAAGCCAGCTAATCTCTGGATCCCTATCACGGAATCTAATTCCAGTGTTAAATCACCTCCAAAGACCACCTGCCGGTTTGTAAAAAATAGGGCTTAATCTTCAGGAAGAGACACTTACGGTCCCACTTAGACTGCAAGCCATAGATGTTAATGAGCCAAAATTCCTGCCCCCTCACGAAAACATCCAAGACCAGGCACCTCCCCATTTCTACCTCAGTTACTCGTCGGCATTCGATGGATGCAGCCTTAAAAAGGACCACCAGCCCGCTATACTGTTCGGCCGCAAGAGACTATTATGGCGGCCCTCTCCTCCACTCCCTCTTCACTTTGTATATGGTCCCTATGTCTGTTAATCTGGTTTCATGCGAAATTTAAATTTCAGCTTTAATTCAGGTGAAAAAATCAAAGGCTGTAAATCTAGATGCATCTGACTTTATACTGGAGGGCATCAGAAGGGAGCCGGTGAGACCTTCCTTAGTCAGGGAGGGGGAAGATTTTTTAACTCCCTTCTTTTATTCCTTTTTTTATCTTGGTACCTCCATTACCCTTTTTTTGGCTGCTCCCCATCATCCTCTTCCAAACTTTCATATTGGGAGGAATTGGAGAGATCAGCCACCTCCATCCTCCTCATCTCCTCGTTCACCTCTTCCTCCCCAGGGGCCTCAGACGCATAGGCTACCGTCTCCAGAGAGGGAACATATATTACCTCAGTTTCTCGCGGCTTTCCCTGCTCCCTGCCCCTTTGACACCTCTCTTGCCGCCTCTGGTAAGAGGGGTTCCTGAACTTTTCCTTCCTCACTCGCCCCTCCCCCGCTGCCACCCCTAACCTCAGCAGGAGTTGCACCGCTTGGAACTTCCTCATGGCTCCCTCCTGACTGGCCAGAGATGGCGTTAGAAAAGGAATGAGGACATCTTAGAGAAACTGGACTATTTGTACAATCTAAATGGGCTGCAAACAGCATATCATGATACTAATATTGACAAGGATATTAGAAAAACTAGAGAAAAATCAGTCAGAAAGGAGCGTAATTATCTTTAGCCACCACATGCAAAATCTTTCCTTTTTTGTGGGTCAACTTGCTGGTGCAAGTGCAATGCACTTGTCACTTTCATTTGCACCAAAGCAGTTGAAATTGATTAGACATGATCGTATCGATCTAATGCGAATCGTCTTCAAGTAAATTTTCTTGAAATTCCCAAGTCGTCTTGAATTCAAACATTTTATGATTCGATTTGTATGGATAAAAAAAAATGCTTTGTGTCATTTCACACATAGTTGAAGAGAATGCGGGCTTCCCCATAAACACTTGCAACTATCACATCACATGGTATCGTGCAGCCAATCGGGGGGACCGTCACAGGCACTATAAATGTGGGCAGGGAAAGCAGCGGCTATTTTAGAGTTTTACTAAATAAGCATAGGAGGCCAAAGGAGAACAGCTCATCGTTACACATAGGGATGGAAAAACCTAAATCAGTGTTGTGTACTACTGCAGCTCCAAAGAACATAGAAATTAGGAGGGATAGTCTCAAAGATTTAAATGAACTGGAGGTGCTGGACCTGAAGAGTCTGTGACTTTGGGTTGAATGATCCTTGATATACAGTATTCTTCACCCACCCCTCCCCACCAAAAATACAAGGGAACTTTAATTCCCTTCATTGCTGATTTTTGTACTACTCAATCCAAGGCTTGTCTGTCTTAAAATTTGTGCTTTCTGGCTTGTGAGAGAGACAAGCCATATGCAATATCATTTTTCTGCATTTATTTTGCATATTTTTTTGTAAAATTTTTAAATTTAGGCCAGGGTCCCACTAGCGTATGGCATCGGATGCAATATGCTAATGGCATTCGGCTACTGCTCTGCTGCGAGCGGGAGCCGAATGTTAGTGCTCCGTGCTCTGATCCTCTCACACAGAGAGGATCGCAGCACAGCTGTGGAGGGAATGGAAAAATCAATTTCTCCATCTCCTCTGTTTCTGGCATCAGCGGGAATCGCACTGCACTCAGGTCATATCCGAGTGCAGTTCGATTTTTCACACACACCCATAGGCTTATAAAAACGCCACTGAGCACACCATCATGGGATTAAATTGGTCTGAATGCAATCTGATTTTTTATTGGATTGCATCTGTCCGATTTAATAGCAAGTAAGAGTGATCCCTTAAATGTACAGTATCTCTCTATGCTTATGACTCGCACCCTGGGCCGTGGGGCACTCGAGACCGGACTTCAGGGCAATGTTGGGAGTAGTAGTGGCGACCCGGTCCCGTAGCTCAGGGTGGTCAGACCAGTGGTAGTCTATGATGTGCTGTAGGTAATGTCCAACTACGCCACCCGTGGATTGCGGCTATTATGAACCGCCCCTGCAAGGCAGACCGCTGAGGCTGATGGTGTTTGCAGCTGAGGTAGTGTTACTCCCCACGGGAAGAGTGCAGCCCCAGGGCAGTGTAGAGGACGGTGGGGGTGATGGTGCAGAGAGTCCCAGTGCCGTTAGTGCTGGAGGGGCAAGGAGTACACCGACAACGTACTGCAGTCCAATGGCTTTTACTCACAGTTCATATGCTCCGGGTCACTTCAGCGCCAGCAGTGACCACCCAAGCCGTGCAGTGTCCACCAGGTGAGGGACTCGGTCAACCCCCAGGCACTTCAGGTGTATGGTTCAGAGCTCCTTCCTATCCTTCCTTCGGCTCATGCCCCGCCAGTGACCAAGCTTTTGTCCAGCTCCCGCGGGTCTATGCGGGCAAACGTGGGCCCCGTTTCCCGCTACCCTCTATGGTATGCCTTCCTAGCAAGGTTTAGCAAGGGGTCGCACCAAGTGATGGTCGAGACCTCCGGTTCTTGGCTGAAGATTATTAGCTTCCACCAAATTGGGATCCGGTACCCTCTTCTTGCCTGACCCGTCACCCGATTCACGTTGGTCCTTAGGGTCCCTTTCACCTTCTTGTTCCTGAGCCCTTCTGTTTCTTGGCCACTTCTTTCCCTTTCCTGTTCCTTCTCTTCTCCTCTGTTCCTTCTCCTCTCAGGCCCTGGCCTTTTCTCTAGGCCTGCCTCTGAGCAGATCTCCTACAGAGCCTCTGCTCTCTGTCTTCTCCTCTCTCAGACTGTCTGTGTGAACTCAACCGAACTCCCCGATCTAAGATGGTGCCCACCTTTTATGCTTCCCTCTAGAACATGAGCCCAGGTGACCAGCAACCAATGGGCTCCTACCTACGCTCAGGAACCGTCCCCTCCTGCTCCTACATCACCGGGTTTTCCTCCCCCCTCCCCACTCCAGCCAGGGACAGATTCGGTCGTGCCTGCATTACTGTCTAATGGGAGCACCGTTGAGCTGTCCCCCGGAGATGGGGTGTGTGTGATGCATGCAGCCTACCGAGCCCTGGTCCATACTCCATCCTTACCCGGGAGTGGAATATCACACTTCTGGCAGAGGTGCAATACCTCTGTAGCGACCGAGCCCTCGGGGCGCTACACTTACAGTGGGTACGGAAAGTATTCAGACCCCTTTAAATTTTTCACTCTTTGTTTCATTGCAGCCATTTGGTAAATTCTAAAAAGTTGGGTTTTTTTCTCATTAAAGTACACTCTGCACCCCATCTTGACTGAAAAAAACCCAGAAATGTAGAAATTTTTGCAAATTTATTAAAAAAGAAAAACTGAAATATCATATGGTCATAAATAGTGAGACCCTTTGCTCAGTATTGAGTAGAAGCACCCTTTGAGCTAGTACAGCCATGAGTCTTCTTAGGAATGATGCAACAAGTTTTTCACACCTGGATTTGGGGATCCTCTGCTATTCTTCCTTGCAGATCCTCTCCAGTTCTGTCAGGTTGGATGGTGAACGTTGGTGGACAGCCATTTTCAGGTCTCTCCAGAGATGCTCAATTGGGTTTAGGTCAGGGCTCTGGCTGGGCCAGTTAAGTATGGTCACAGAGTTGTTCTGAAGCCACTCCTTTGTTATTTTAGCTGTGTGATTATGGTCATTGTCTTGTTGGAAGGTGAACATTTGGCCAAGTCTGAGATCCAGAGCACTCTGGAAGAGGTTTTCATCCAGGATATCTCTGTATTTGGCAGCATTCATGTTTACTTCAATTGCAACCAGTCATCCTGTCCCTACATCGGAAAAACACCCCAATAGTATGATGCTGCCACCACCATGTTTCACTGTTGGGATTGTATTGTGCAGGTGATGAGCACTGCCTGGTTTTCTCCACACATACTGCTTAGAATTATCACCAAAAAGTTCTATCTTCATCTCATCAGACCAGAGAATCTTATTTATCATAGTCTGGGAGTCCTTCATGTGTTTTTGAGCAAACTCTATGCGGGCTTTTATATGTCTTGCACTGAGGAGAGGCTTCCGTCGGGCCACTCTGCCATAAAGGCCTGACTGGTGGAGGGCTGCAGCTCAGCCACAGTGATCTTGGGGTTCTTCATTACCTCTCTCACCAAGGCTCTTCTCCCACGATTGCTCAGTTTGGCTGGACGGCCAGGTCTAGGAAGACTTCTGGTGATCCCAAACTTCTTCCATTTAAGGATTATGGAGGCCACTGTGCTCTTTGGAACCTTGAGTAATGCAGAAATTATTTTGTAACCTTGGCCAGATCTGTGCCTTGCCATAATTCTGTCTCTCAGCTTCTTGGACAGTTCCTTTGAGCTCATGATTCTCATTTGGTCTGACATGCACTGTGAGCTGTGAGGTCTTATATAGACAGGTGTGTGCCTTTCCAAATCAAGTCTGTGAGGCAGTGACAGGAATCATATGTGAGGGATGGTATGTTTCTCCTAGAATGTGCATAGAAGCATATTAAACTCGCAGGAGTGCATTGCAATCACAGAGATAGCTGTGATTGCAGTGCAGAATAAAAGTAAGTTTGGACTTGGTCAAACTGGTTGTCCAAGGCTGATCTAGTAAAACCCGGCATGGGCTTTTATTCTTGGACTGGACTATAAGAATGGCAATGGGGCGGTCCACTCCCTCCAACCCGGGTCTTACAGGTGGCTCATGGACTCAGATTCCTGTTTAAAACCTGCAGCAAATATTTGGGTGTGTCAGTTTCTGGTTTGCAAGCAGCAGAGCAAGAGGCTCTGCTCTGTACAGGCTTGTGTGAGGCTGAACACAGGCCTGTGAAGGCTCCTTATCTAACGCACCCTGAGTGACACAGCATGGCCGTCTCCCACGGCAACAGGGTTTTATGAACTGTGTGGACATCCCGGCTGCGATCCAGAGGACAGCTTTTGTTTTGAACTGTGAGTTTTGCTGAATAAAGCCATTTAAGTTGGACTTTCCTTGGATCATTGCCTCCTTTCTGCACAGTTTGAACACGGCCGCACTGCAGTATGATGGAGAATGCAGGCAGTGTGAACTGAGGCATACCCCAACGCCAGCTGCATGTCTGTTATTAGACCTGCCACCTTGCAGCCAAGGTCCGCAGACAAAATGGAGGAGCTACTAAAGCAGTTGGTATTCACCCAGCAGCAGCAACTGCAGTTTCAGCAGCAGGAGCAGCACCAGAATCTCCAGCGACAACAGCAGGAGCAGCACCAGAATCTCCAGCGGCAACAGCAGGAACAGCAAAAGCAACACCAGAATCTCCAGCGGCAACAGCAGGAGCGGGAACAGCTGCACAATCAGCAGCAGCTACTGTACCAGCAGCAGCAAAAGACTAATGAACTGATTCTGCAGCAGATTGCTGCCCTGCGAGAAACAGCCCCATCACCTGTCCCGATCCATTTTGAGGCCCCGGGACGAAGTAAGAGCATCGTTGAGGAAGATGGGTCCTGAGGATGACATGAAAGTCTTCCTCACAGTCTTTGAACACACAGTGGAGCGGAAGTGCCTGCCAGCCGATCAGTGGGCTGAAGTGGTGGCTCCGTTTCTGATCGGCGATGCTCAGAAGGCCTACTTTGACCTCAGTCGGGAGGATGCCCAGGACTTTGAGAAACCGAAAGGTGAGATCCTTGCCCGACTGGAGGTTATTACTTATGTGAGAGCCCAACGCGTGTACCAGTGGTCCTTTGCAGAGTCCCAACCCGCTAGGTCTCAGGCATATGACTTGTTACAGTTGGTCAAAAAGTGGCTCCAGCCAGAGCCCTTGAGCCCAGCCCAAATGGTAGAGAGTGTGGTGGTGGACTGGCTGGTGCGAACTCTGCCAGCGGTATACAGCCACCAAGGACTTTGTACGGGATTCTGCCCCAATGCGAATGGCACACCGGCCCCTGCAAGCCCCGGAGCCTGGGAAAGGGTCACGTCCCTCTGCTGGGAACAGTAAGAACTAAGTCCACACTGAGGGGGTACCCCGGAGTGAGGGTGGCAGGCGACCAGTTTCCCCTAACTCGGTCTCGAGGACTGGCGGTGCCACCACTATTAGATGCTGGCGATGCCAAGGGCCAGGACATATGACTGCCAACTGCCCCCTGACTGTTGAACCCATGGACCTCGGGTTTAACCGCAGGTTGTCTATATATGCTCGGACCGTCCGCACCGCAGACCCTGTCAGACCAACAGGGGAACTCCATCTGTGGCAAGTGCACATTAATAGACATCGAGAGGAGGCTCTGTTGGACTCAGGGAGCCTAGTTACACTCGTCCATGGGTCATTGATCTCTAGGTTGGAACCCACTGGGGGGAAAGTGGGGGTCATATGCATTCATGGTGAACTCCACGAGTATCCAACTGCGAAGGTTACCTTTTCCACTCCGTGCGGAGAGGTTAAACATGTGGTCGGAGTAGTAAAGAATCTTCCAATGAACTATTGTTTCTCAAGGTATTTATTGCTTTCCTTTGATCTGAGGACAGATTCTCTGAGGTGTCTCTAGTCGTTTTCAAACCTTTGATATCATGTGCCATGGTATTAAAGAAGGTGCTAATAGCCGGAAAAATGCCTAAAAATGGAGGATGTTGAGATGGTAACTTTAAGGTGCAACGTCTCCTACCTGGTGTTTCTTCTTGTTCTTGTTCTTGCAGGAGACTCAAAAGGTCACGAAACACTGGTTGCTCAGAATCAGGCAGTGCGTCCAGTGCCGAAGGTTGATAATATGTAGATCTAAATGTGGGAAACAGAGCGCACAATAGGGTGATACCCTATGGGGGGAGAGTAGGAGAGTGCTGGTTACACTCACCTGATGGAGTTGTGACAGGCACAACCCCTATGAAGGCATGAAGAAAACCAGCTGCTGCTGCCCCGTGGCTGGAAGATGAATCCTCCAGGAGATATTGGATCCAGTTGGATAAACACATAGGTGGGCTGCACTGCTGAAGTGAATCAATTCTTCAGAGATGATGATGATGATGATGATGATGGCATCCATTTTGGGCCTTTAAAAACCCATCCATTCTCATGCTGTACACATTTGGTTTTCTTACTTGAAAAAGACGCCGGTACGACGTTGAAACGCGTTGTTAATAAAAAGCCTTTTTCATCATCATCATCTCTGAAGAATTGATTCGCTTCAGCAGCGCAGCCCACCTACGTGTTTATCCAACTGGATCCAAGGTTGATAATAGATATATCTAAATGTTAAAGATCTACAGAATAGATAGATATCTTTAATCAAAGTGAATTTGTCCAAGCACAGTTTTGGGAAGAAAGACAGTCCTTTGCTTAGAACCGATTTCTCAGTCTCTGTAAGTACATAATTTGAGAGGTTAATTATTTGTAGATCATTTTTACCAGTAGTATTCAGTTCTTGTTGTTGCGTCTCCTGTTCCGAGTTGGCATGTATGGTGATTTCCTTACACCCAATAGATCCCTGGGTCTTTCTCCAATGGCGACCGCCTTATCGCGTCCTCCTTCGAGGTCGCTTTAATCTGTAGATAAAAAATCATCGCTATCTATCAGGTCTTCAGGATTGGGAACTGGAACTGGCTTTGGAATGGCTTGTTTCGAATGTTTGAGATCTTTAGGGGGTTTAGAGGGTTTTGGTCGTCTGTTACCTTGATGTATTTTTTGTTCCGCAGCTTCATATTGCACTATAGTAGGTTACAGTTCAGCAGTTCCATTTGTGGGTGCAATTGCATCTAACATTTTTATATACCTTTGTAGTATGCTGACCTTTCCTTTTGTTTCAATGTTCTCGTGTCAATAACTTCGCTGACACACTGCAACAAAATTTCAATGGAGGCCAGAAATGGCAGAATTTTCAGCGCAATTATATGTGATCCGTGTGACGGACAAACCACAGTTTTAACCCCTTTAAAGCTTGGGGCGTAATAGTACGCACCAGGCCATCACCCCCTGGTTCAGTGAGGGCTCCGGCACTGAGCCCGCACTGAATCGGGCACATGTCAGCTGATTCTTACAGCTGACATGTGTCCACAACAGCCACAGGTAGAATCGCGATCCACCCGTGGCTGTTAACCAGTTAAATGCTGCTGTCAATCTCTGACAACGGCATTTAACAGCGTCGCACGGGAAGTGCGTCACTTACCCCGCCCATCGGTGACGTCACATGATCGCGGGTCACTGATGGGTGGGCATGACAACCCTGGGTCTGCAGCAGACCCCAGTGGTTGTCGTGTACTGATCGCTATGATCGCCACCTAGTGGTCGGCGCTCATAGCACAGGAGCATTTCTGCTACATGGAAGTGATCTGCTCATCACCTCTATGTAGCAGAGACGATCGGTCAGTTGCTGCTTCTAGTCATCTATGGAGACTATAGAAGCAAGCGATAAGTGTAAAAAAAATGTTTTAAAAAATATTTAAAAAAAATAAAAAAATAAAAGTTTAAATCACTCCCCCTTTCGCCCCATTCAAAATAAAATAATAAAAAAAAACACATACACATATTTGGTATCTCTGCTTTCAGAATCGCCCAATCTATCAATATAAAAAAAGAATTAATCTGATCGGTAAACGGCGTAATGAGAAAAAAATTCTAAACGCCAGAATTACGTTTTTTGGTCGCCCCAACATTGCAATAAAATGCAATAACGGGCGATCAAAACATCGTATCTACCCCAAAATGGTATCAATAAAAACTTCAGCTCAGCATGCAAAAAACAAGCCCTCACCCGGCCACAGATCCCGAAAAATGGAGACGCTATGGGTCTTGGAAAATGGCGCCATTTTTTTTTTTTTTTAGCAAACTTTAGAATTTTTTTTCACTACTTAAATAAAAAAGAACCTATACATGTTTGGTCTCTACGAACTCGTAATTACCAGGAGAATAAGAATAGCAGGTCAGTTTTAGCATTCAGTGAACATGGTGAAAAAAATTAAAAAAATTTCACTGCACTTGGAATTTTTTTCCAGTTTTCCCATACACGATATGGTAAAACCAGTAATGTTGTTCAAAAGTACAGCTCGTCCCGCAAAAATAAGCCCTCACATGGCCATATTGACCAAAAAATAAAAACGCTATGGCTCTGGGAACAAGGGGAGCAAAAAACGAAAATGCAAAACGTAAAATCCCAGGGTCCTTAAGGGGTTAAATAGCTGGCCTGTAGGTAACTATTTTTAACAGTGACCTCGTATCAATAACTTCGCTGACACACTGCAACAAAATTTCAATGGAGTTCAGAAATGGCAGAATTTTCAGCGCAATTATATGTGATCCGTGTGACGGACAAAACACAGTTTTAAATAGATGGATTTTTAGAGCTGTAATATGGAAAGGACCTGGCTGTATTCTGCACTGCCAACAAGCAAATGGAGCAGAAATACCGTGTTCTCTGGATTGCTTTTTAAGCAAATAATCAGGATTAATTATGCAGTAATTGCATTGCCGTGATCAGAACGCTGTGGCATCATGCGGACAGGTGCCAGCATGATGCCACAGCTGTGACAGTGACCTAGTTTCCCACGCTGTCACTTGCGTGACAGCGCAGGAAACACAGGCTCTGATCTTGGTAATTGCATTGTCACGATCAGAGCGCTGTGGCATCATGCTGACAGGTGTCAGCATGATGCCACAGGTGTAACAGGTGACCCAGCGGTAAATAGCTTACCGTGGGTCATAGGCGCCGGCTGATGGTACTACTATCACCATCAGCCGGCGCCTCCTGCTATATAAAACAGTGGGCACAGGCGCTGCTGGATGAGAGCAGCAGTCTCCTATCTGCCAGCGTCTGTGCTCTACTGAGTGTAAAAAAAGAAATGTTAAAATTAATAAAAAAATATTAAAATAAAAATAAAACACATTATACTCACCTATACCTTTTCTCTTTATTAGCCCATGTCGCTATAGCAACGTTTCGGTCCAAAGACGTGGACCTTTTTCAAGCAATGTGACATGTGCACAAGAGGAATATTTAACCATATACAATTATCTATTCCAATTATAAAAATAAAGTGCAGTAGTGCCATGTAAAATTCCTAAAAGTGACACCATAAACATGATTCAGTACAATAATCAATGCAGTTTACAATACACCTCATAAATAATTACATACATAATTCATATCATAACAATAACATATACTTCAATTAATTGATCAAAACCCATCCAGGTGTCATTAATCAAATACATGCACATTCCATCACTTCATATCATCCAAATCTTGGCGTCTGGGAGAGGCACACTATGCATGTCAGGGCGCAGGTCGTACACAGACTGGACCTGGGAAACCGGAAGTAGCGGCAGCGCCATCTTAGACAAGGTCCATAGTATGGGCATCCATTGCGCCGGCGCTGCTTACGTCTGTGAGAGTGTGAAATGTGATAACAGCAGGAGAGCACTAGGACCCTGTGACTTTTGCCTGGCTGGGCTCAGAGGAGGGGCAGTGCTAGAAACTGTGTGTATTCTAAGAGCGTCTGATGTGTGAGAGTCTAGACAGGAAGTCTGTGAGAAGGAGCTGCAAGAAGATGCTGTCTTTACACTCTTCCGTGTGGAGTTTGTTTACCCCTTTTCTCTGTCTAAGGACAAGTTGTGAGCTGGGGAAGCTGTGTGGCTCTGTGAAGTTTTGTGGAAGTCCATGCTGAGTGGATTATAGACTTTGTGCTGAAGGAGTCACGTGTCGAGTGATTAAGGGACTGAGTAATCCATTTCTGTGACTGAGCATGTGGTTGGTGTACTGGATAACAGTGAGAGACTTCGGGAGGAAAGAAGGTTTCTGGTGCCATTTCCACTGAGAGGATATTGACAAGACTTTGTGAAGAGATCTTCCCAGACCTTAATCTGAGGATACAGGACTAAAGTCCCCGGCTTGTGGGCTCGGCATCGGCCGACAAGACAAGGAATTTTTTGCTGGTTTTGTGAACTTTGTTTTTGTTTTGGCGCCAAAGTTTTCCGGGACTAGCTGCAGTCACCATGACTCACAGGCATGTGATAGACTGCATCTGAGGTTAACGGTACCATAACTTTAAGATATCCGGGTATTCTGATAATAAGGGTATAAGAGCATTATTATTGTTCATAGTGGTAGGATTGTATGCAGTGTGCCATCTCAGGGGGTCCCCATATGCCGCCCTCACTAGTCTGACACTGTCTTTTAGGTAAAATTGTTCCAGATCTTTAGAATAATTCACATAAGCTGGAAACCTTGAGATTGGCACATTGATTTCAGCTCTTGCTGATTGTGTGTATTTAGTAGAGACAGTGTCCCAGGCAGAACCTGAGACTAATTCGTTCAATACTGAATTTTAGTCTAATCCGTGTTTTAGTAAAGAAAGTGTTGTTTATTTCTGTCTCTGTCTCAGTTTGTGACTCACTGGATCTCTCTCGGACCTCCGGTCATTGCATTTTTGGCATAGTCGGCAGGTTCCAGTGCTTGTCATGGACGGAGACGAGGGAAGTAATGACTCTGCCTCACCAGCAGCCCCCCCGCTGGTAGCGGAACCCCTGGCAGCCGCGACGACTGTGGGAGGATATGTGCCGGTAGGAGCTTTACTCCAGCACATGCCGAAATATGACGGGCGTAACATGCTGTTGCAGGATTGGGCTGAGAGGGTTCGGAGTGTGCTGCGGATGTGTAATCTGGCCCCCGCATTACGGGCAGAGTTGGCATTAAATGCACTAGAGGGCGACGCTAGGCGGATGGTGATGGTACGTCCAAAGTCAGAGAGGAGCACATTAGAGAAAATCTTGGAGCTGTTAGAGGGGAGTTCAGGAGGCCGGGCTCGTGTGGCCCAGATTTGTTCCTTGTTTTTCAATCGGCCCCAAAGGGAATGTGAGACTTTGATGCAGTACTCGAACACTTTACAGGAAACGTTGAATGAGGTTCAGCGAATAGACCCAGGGGCCATGGGGGCATTCCGAGAGCTAGACCGCTTACTCCGGGATCAGTTCATAATGGGGTTAGCCAATAGACTCCTTCGAGACAAACTGATGGAGATGTCCTGAGCTACCCCGGAATTATCCTTCTGGCAGATTTATCGGGCCGCGGTGGAAAGGGAGGAGGAGTCTACTATGGTGGCCGAGGGGGCAGTGGACAGTGCACAGCTGGAGGGAGGTCTGGCGCCAGTTTCAGGAGGGGGCAGACTGGTAAACGTTGTGCAGGCTCTGCGTGCCGAACTGAAGGAGTTAAAGCTGGAGGTGTCTAAACTCAGAGCTGGGCCGGTCCCTACTCCTACGGAAGGGCCACCAGCCCCGTCCTCTGGAATGGTGGTTCCACAGTCTGCCAGGTCGCCCCCCCTCGAATGTTCCAAGTTCTCGTCCACGAGGAGCAGTCACCTGCTGGAGGTGTGGGCGTCGAGGACACATCTCCTGGTACTGCCGGATGTCTGCAGCCCCGGAGCCTCCTTCGCCGGCGTTAAACTGCCAGCCGCTGCCATGAGAGGGCGAGCAGCAGCGGCCCACCCCCCACAAAGCCCTCGACGGGAAGAACAAGATTTGTTCGCATGCAGTCCAGTGCTGGAAGCAGAGTTTGAAGGGCGGAAGATGAGATGCTTGGTCGACACAGGATCCGAATGTACCATAATGCCCTTAGAGGTGTACGAAAGGCACTTCAGTCAACTCGTGGTTCCCGAGGACGGCCGAGTGATAAGGCTTACAGCCGCTAACAATGGCCAACTGAAGGTGAAGGGGATCGTGTGGATGCAACTGAAAATGTTTGGTCAAGAGCTGGGTCAGAAAGGGATAGTGCTGGTGGACCACCCTCCCAGAAGAGGGATGGAGGTGACGCTCGGAATGAACGTTCTGCGAGATTTAAATCATCAGATGTATGCCAGGGAGGGACCCCAATACTGGGCAAGTGCTACCCACCATCGACCCACCCAGAGAATGTTACACCGTCTAGTGCTGAGTTGCGATCTCCTGAAGAGTGCGGTCCATGGGGGTCGGGTGGGCCTGGTCCGAGTGCCATCACGGACCATGATCTCGCTAGCGCCCCGGCATGAAGAACTCTTAATGTTACCAGTGGGGGCTGCGCAGAGACTAACTGGGCTTGAAGTACTCATCGAGCCAGCCCCAGAGAAGTCCTCGTTCGCCAAGGCGCATGTGGCCCGGTCTCTGGCGATTGTGAAGAATGGACGGGTGCCAGTCAGATGTATCAACGTTTTAGATGAGGCTGTTACAATTCCTGCTGGGACCATTCTGGCTGAATTGTTCGTGCCAGCAGGGAAGGTGCCTGATAAGACAGTGTTTGAACTTCGCCCAGATGAACAGACTTCTTGGACATTCGCGGTTGAAGTAGGCCAGACCAAATCTCCTACCGAAGAATGGAATGGTCGTGTGATCATGGACCAGATGGGAGTGGATCGGGAGAAACTGACCCCCGTGCAGTTGGAGCAGCTGGAGAAGGTCTTGTGGGAACATCAAGAGACCTTTTTGCGACATGCGGAGGATTTCGGTTGTTCCCGGACGATTGAGCATGAGATTCCCACAGGGGATACTCCTCCTATTAGGGTACGTTATCGTCAAATCCCCCCAACACTCTATCAAGAAGTGAAGCGCATGGTGGCCAGTATGCTTGACAACCATGTGATCCGAGAAAGCCAGAGCCCATGGGCGGCCCCTGTGGTCTTGGTGCGAAAGAAGGATGGGACCCTTTGGTTTTGTGTGGACTATCGCAAATTGAATGCTCACACGGTGAGGGACGCATATCCATTACCTCGCATAGAAGAGTCTCTGTCGGCATTGGGTCGGGCCAAATATTTCTCGACGTTGGATTTAGCAAGTGGCTATTGGCAGGTACCAATGGCCGAAAAAGATCGAGCCAAGACGGCATTTGTCCTACCAATGGGGCTCTTTGAATTCAACCGGATGCCCTTCGGGCTCACTAACGCCCCGGGAACTTTTCAGCGCCTGATGGAACATTGCTTAGGTGATCTGAATTTTGAATCAGTCCTGATATACCTAGATGACATTGTGGTGTTCGGGGCCTCATTTGAAGACCATCTTGAGAAGTTACGTCAAGTTCTCCGGCGGCTCAGTTGTTATGGCCTAAAAATAAAACCAAAGAAGTGCCAACTGTTACAGAGTCAGATTGAGAATCTAGGTCAGGTGGTGACTCTGGACGGGGTTCTGCCCGCGACCAGTAAGGTCATGGTTGTGCAGGAATGGCCACCCCCTCGTACCCTGCGAGAGGCTCGGGCCTTCTTAGGTTTAGCGGGGTACTATCGGCTATTTGTACCTAAGTTTTCACAAGTAGTGAGTCCCCTGAATGAGCTCTTAAGAGGGACGGCACAAGGCCCCCAAAATCGCCCCATCCCATGGGGACCCCAGCAGCGAAAGGCATTTGAGGAGGTGAAGGCCGCCCTAACGAGTGCTCCGTTGTTAGCGTATGCCCGGTTCGATTCCCCTTTCCTGTTATATACCGATGGCAGTCTGCATGGGCTGGGGGCGGTACTAGCACAAGTGCAGGGTGGTCAGGAGCGAGTAATCGCCTATGGCAGCAGGTCTTTGAGAGACACTGAACGCAACCCAGCTAACTACAGTTCGTTTCGCCTAGAGCTACTGGCCCTGGTGTGGGCGATGACGGAACGCTTTGCCGAGTATTTAACGGGAGCTGAGGTGCTGGTCATGACTGATAATAACCCTCTGGCTCACCTACAAAACGCAAAGCTGGGAGTATTGGAGCAGCGGTGGGTCGCTCGTCTTGCTAAGTTTAACTATCGAATTAAGTTTCGATCTGGGCGGGAAAACGGAAATGCGGATGCACTCTCAAGGGTGCCCCTTGGGTCCTCGGGGGAAAATGTTGATGACCAGCTTGAGGACACTGAAACCCCTGACTTGGGGCAGGTACCTATCTTCCAAAGTGTGGTACATTCAAGTGGGGTGGCGTCAGGGATGCCGTGTGTTCTGGGGAAAACACCCTCGGATTGGGCGAAGGACCAGAACGATTGCTCTGACATTGCACTAGTGCGCAGTTGGGTACAAAAAGGGGTCTGGCCGCGTGCAGAGGAAAAGGCCCAGCTGTCCGTGGAAGGAGTGAAACTACTGCGACAGTGGGATAAGTTGTGCGTGGAACAGGGCCTCTTGTACCGTAAGGTGTACCTGCCATCTGAGCTGCAGCACTGGTACCAGCTAGTAATTCCTTTGGGAATGGGTCCGGTGGTCGCTCGCGAGGCACATGAGAAGGGGGCCCACTTTGGGAGTGAAAAGACACTCCAGTGGCTACAGCGAGTCCTCTATTGTCCTGAATTGGGGGAGATGGTGACAGAGGCGTGTCGGCAGTGTCGGGTCTGTGGTCTCAGTAAGAGCCCTGAGCAGCGGGCGCCCACGCAATCTATTAAGACTTCCGCTCCTTTAGAGCTGCTCATGATTGACTATGTCCTGATAGGATACTCAACGTCTGGGTATTCCTATTGCTTGGTAATGACAGACCACTTCACCAAGTATGCTGTAGCAGTGCCGACAAGAGATCAGACGGCGGAGTCGGCGGCTGAAGCCGTGTGTCGATATTTCATTCAGGTGTTTGGGTGTCTGCAAAGAATACACTCGGACCAAGGGGCATGTTTTCAGGGGGCATTGATGAAGGAGCTGTACCAGCTGTATGGTGTCGCACAGTCGAGAACGACACCTTACCATCCCCAAGGTAACGGAGCTTGTGAGCGCTTTAATCGGACTCTGTTGCAGATGTTGAGGACGTTGGAGGGTAAACAACAGGTACGCTGGCCTGAGTATCTTCCCGAATTGATGTGGGCCTACAATAATAGAGTGCACAGCACTACTGGATACTCACCACACATGTTGATGTTCCGAAGGCCAGAGCAGGACATTGAGGATTTGAGCATGCCAGATCCCTCCTCCAATCCCCCTCGGACCGCATCAGAATGGGTTCGGGAACACTGGCGGCGATTGAGGGTGGTGTATCAGGTGGTGGGTGATCGACTCAGTCAGGTGACCCATAAGGACACGCGCCCCATGCAAACCGAGCCTTTCTCCCCGGGGGATAGAGTGTTGGTGAGAATCAAACGACGGTTCAGAAAGCTGAGTGAATGGTGGGAGGCGACTCCGTACCTGTTAAAAAAATGACTGAGCCCTGAGATTCCAGTCTACGAGGTTGAACCAGTGGGGACAGGGGGACCATCCCGTAATCTTCATCGTAACATGCTACAACGGTGCTGGTTTAAAGATGCCGTCCCTGTTTCCCCGGAACCACAGACCGTGTCCCGAGGGGTGGGCATCCCTAATACTCTCGAATTTGATGGTGGGTCTGTCTCCGCCCCTGCTTACTTGCCCCCTGCTACCGATCTGTCCCCATGTGGAGAGAGTATTGAGAATGTGGTATGTCCTACAGAGAACGGGGAATCAGGTCAGTTACCTGATCCGTATGATGTGGCACAGGGCGCCACACCTCAGGAGGGAGCAGCCTCATTGGCTCCCATTGAAGAGACATCTGCTCCCTCGGGAGCCGAGCCTGTTGGGGTGGGTCTCAGGAGAACTACTCGAGCTACGGCGGGTATACCACCACAACGCTATGCACAAGACGACTTTGAGTGGGGAGGTGTGTCGAGGACGCCAACCTCTAGTGGGGTGGCATGTGAGAGTGTGAAATGTGATAACAGCAGGAGAGCACTAGGACTCTGTGACTTTTGCCTGGCTGAGCTCAGAGGAGGGGCAGTGCTATAAACTGTGTGTATTCTAAAAGCGTCTGATGTGTGAGTCTAGACAGGAAGTCTGTGAGAAGGAGCAGCAAGAAGACGCTGTCTTTACACTCTTCCGTGTATAGTTTGTTTACCCCTTTCTCTGTTTAAGGACAAGTGCTGAGCTGGGGAAGCTGTGTGGCTCTGTGGAGTTTTGTGGATGTCCATGCTGAGTGGATTATAGACTTTGTGCTGAAGGAGTCACGTGTCGAGTGATGAAGGGATTGAGTAATCCATTTCTGTGACTGAGCACGCGGTTGGTGTACTGGATAACAGTGAGAGACTTCGGGAGGAAAGAAGGTTTCTGGTGCCATTTCCACTAAGAGGATATTGACAAGACTTTGTGAAGAGATCTTGCCAGACCTTAATCTGAGGCTACAGGACTAAAGTCCCCGGCGTGTGGGCTCGGCATCGGTCGACAAGACAAGGAATTTTTTGCTGTTTTTGGGAACTTTGTTTTTGTTTTGGCGCCAAAGTTTTCCGGGACTAGCTGCAGCCACCGTGACTCATAGGCCTGTGATAGACTGCATCTGAGGTTAACGGTACCATAACTTTAAGATATCCGGGTATTCTGATAATAAGTGTGTAAGAGCAGTTGATATAGTTTCATGCATTATTATTGTTCATAGTGGTAGGATTGTATGCAGTGTGCCATCTCAGGGGGTCCCCATATGCCGCCCTCACTAGTCTGACACTGTCTTTTAGGTAAAATTGTTCCAGATCTTTAGAATAATTCACATAAGCTGGAAACCTTGAGATTGGCACATTGATTTCAGCTCTTGCTGATTGTGTGTATTTAGTAGAGACAGTGTCCCAGGCACAACCTGAGATTGATTCTTTTAATACTGAATTTTAGTCTAATCCCTGTTTTAGTAAAGAAAGTGTTGCTTATTTCTGTCTGTCTCAGTTTGTGACTCACTGGATCTCTCTCGGACCTCCGGTCATTGCACGTCACACACACCCAGCGCAGTCTTGGATGTAAAGAGGTCACTTCTCCAGTGCTCCGGTGATGTCAGAGCTAACGGCCCCATTTTCCTTATGGGTATAATGCCCACAACTCAAGCCAGCTAATATATTAATATACAGAGATTAGGCCAATAATTAGCTCTAGCTATTTTCTCATGGAGAGTTTAATTACACAAAATTTATAATACTGGGCATACACTGGGGGAATAGTAGCATAAGTAAGATAATACCCCCCATTTGCTGGGGTAGGTAAATCCAACATAGGAGGATGAGGGGAGCAACCACACCTCTCAGGGAAATGCTCAACCCCACTACCTCATAACGCTACACTCCTCTGCACCCATCTTTAATATTTCCATCATAACAACTCCATTATACAAATAAATTGGCCAATAGTTAGATTATCAATATATAAATTGTGAATTTGACCAGCACCACCGACATGTGTGCCTCTATATACCTTTCAAAAAATTATTACCACATGATGATATAAAGATGACCCATGTGCAGATTGTAAACTCATAATTTCATAATTCTCAACCTAGAAAGGAGAGAAAATGTTTTTTTACCACATATCACAGGAAATTGTCATACCACTTCAACAAAGTCAGAAACCAAAGAGATCAACGAGAACACACTAATAACCTGCTGCCTATTCTATTTTGTACTCCACATTAAGACCCTTAGGTCTCAATGTGTCCAACCTATTAATCCATTGTAATTTTTTAATTTTAAACATCCTACAACGATCACCTCCCCTCCTCATAACAGGCACATGATCAATAATTCTAAATTTAAGTTGTTTTTCATGATGGCCCGCTTCTACAAAGTGTTTGGACACTGGCAAGTCCATCTTTTTCTTCCGTAGAGTATATCTATGGTGATTTAATCTGGTTTTGTGGTCCCAAGTACTTTCTCCCACATATAATAAATTGCAGGGGCAATATAACAGATAGATCACAAACTTTGAATCACATGTCAGAAAATGGTTGATTTTGAAACTCTGATTAGTTCTAGGATGTATAAATGTATTACCTTTCAGTAAATTACCACAGTTAATACAATTAAGGCACGGATAACACCCAGTTCTTTTTGATCCAGTTAATGTAGTCTATTTAGCTACACCACAGGGACCTACATCAGCCCTTATTAACATATCCTTTAGACTTTTAGCTCTTTTGTACGCAAATAATGGGGGATTGTTGAAGAATGCAATACCAAGCAAACATCTACCTAGCATATTCCAATGTTTTTTAACAACTTTGGCAATCCCATCACTCTCCTCTGAGAAAGTAGAAATCAAAGGCAGCCTACTTGATGTTTTATTTGGAACATTGGCTAGTTGCAAAATTGAGTCACGATCACATTTCTGAGCTCTACATTCACAATCATACAATATTTTTTTACGATAATTCCTCTCCAAAAACTTTTTTTCTCATAACCAAAAGGTTTTCATTGAGAAAACTATCATCACTTACTATCCTCTTTGTACGTAGATATTGACTATAAGGTAAAGAGGCCTTCATTTTTTTAGGATGATGACTTTCATAAACAAGAAGATTATTTTTATCAGTTGGTTTATTATACCCTGTCATTACAAATTTGCCATCCTGAAATTCAGATAGTACATCTAGGAATTGGATCTCCTGCCTTGAATGATTCATGAAAAAGGTACAATTGCGCTACAGTCCGGGTCCAAAGGAGGAAGATGTCATCTATGTAGCACCACCATCTCAAAACATGTGAAAACATGTGAGAATGGTGGCGCTACATAGATAAGCTCCTCATCCAACATTGACATCATTAGATTAGCATAGGCAGGTGCCATATTGTCACCCATTGCAGTCCCGAGTTTTTGGATATAAAATTCATTCCCAAACAAAAAGTAATTATTTGAAAGAACAAGTTCAAGCAAATCCATAATAAATTCAACTGCCACAGCTTAACTCATTGCATGCGTGGGAAAATACTCACTGTGCATGCGCAGCCTCATTTGCCGGCTGTACGCTGAGCCAATGTATTGCCGGCGAATGAACAAAGCAGTCACACATAGTGGGACACTCGTTCTTTGGACATCGGAAAGGTGAGGATGAGGTTGGTTTATTATTTTACTTTTATTACAGGAGATCAAGGGCTTTGGGGATTAGCTGTAAGATGAGTATATGATGTTTTTTTATCTTTTATTTTTGCAGGTGCGGAGAACATTGGGGACAAGGTGTAGGTGAGTATAATGTGTTTTATTTTTATTTTAATATTTTTTTATTAATTTGAACATTTTTTTTTACACTTAGCAGAACACAGACGCCAGCGGATGGGAGACTACTGCTCCCATCCAGCGGCGCCAGTGCCCGCTGTTTTCTATGGCAGGAGGCACTGGCTGATGGTGGTAGTAGTACCTTCAGCTGGCGCCTATGAACCACGGTAAGCTATTTACCTTGGGTCACCTCTCACAGCTGTGGCATCATGCTGACACCTGTCGGCATGATGTCACAGTGCTCTGACCTTGATAATGCAATTACCGCGATCAGAGCCTGTGTTTCCTGTGCTGTCACGCAAGTGACAGCATGGGAAACCAGGTCACTTTGACAGCTGTGAGATCCTGCTGACACCTGTCAGCATGATGTCACAGCACTCTGATCGCGGTAATGCAATTACTTGCATGACAGCGCGAAAAACACCCAAACAGTTACACAGGTTTCCAGAGGAAGTCCGTGTTCGGGGTCCGGGACTGAACAATAGATGTTTGATACGGTCGCCGAACTTTTCTATTTGGGTTCGCCCAGCACTACCTAGGAGGTCTTTTCACTTTCCCTAGAGTCTGGGCTCCCTTTCCCTCTTCCCTTTGTGTTGCACTAAGTCTTTCCCACCCCTTGCATGACCGTGGGCCTCGCGTCATTTTAACCAAAAATGTTCCCTGGCTATTAATAACCACCTACAGCTGTTTGCGTAGCCTTTAATGGCTAAATTACAGGGGGACCCCAGAAAAAAATTGACGTAGTGTCCCCCTATAAAATCAAACCAGCAAAGGCTAAACAGACAGCTGCAGGCTGATATTAATAGCCAGGGAAGGGGCCATGGATTCTGCCCCCCCCCCCCCCGCGACTAATAACATCAGCTGTCAGTGGACCCAGAAACGGCGCATCATATCCGCCAAATGTGGTGCTTAGCCATGCTCTTCCTACTACCGTGTAGCGGTGGGGAGTGGGGTAATAGAGCTGGGATTCATGTCAGCCTTGTATTGGCGAATGATGTGAAGCTCAGGTTAGTAATGGAGAGGCGTCTATAAGTAAAGTTTACAGCGCTTTTTCAATTAGAATAAAGTATTTTATTGAAATAAAATGACACACTGTTTTAAATTTTGTTTATTATTCTGCCACTCCCCAAAGCACTCATCTCCTGAAAAAAACAAAAATATTTCACTGCGCAAGCGCTGTGACAGCAAATGCCGGTTGAGGAGGCTAGTAGTCCCATCAGCCGGGGCCTGTCAACCGCGGTAAGCTTTTTACCGCGGGTGACTGTAACAGCTGCGGGGATCACACTGACATTTGTCAGTATGGTCCCTGCAGTTCTGTGACCGGCGGTAGCTATATTACCGCGGTTCACTGTCACATCGGATGGGAGTTGTCTTGTAAGCCAAAGTGCAAAATCAGCTCAATTCTGAATCAGCTTGGAATGTCAGAAGTAATGGTGAGCGAGCACTAAAATGCTCGGGTACTCGTTGCTCGGGTCGAGCACATTTTAATGCTTGAGTCCTTGGTCCAAGCAACGAGCACAATGTAAGTCTATGGGAAACTCGAGCACTTTTCCGGCGCCCACACCCCCTCCCCCCCGCGGTCTGCAGAGAGCCTACAAATTGCCCAAATCAATGGGAACAGTGTTCAAATGACATGGGGACATCATGGGGAAGACTCCTGGAAGCATCTCTGACTCCCAGGTCACTGCTGTCAACAATGAGGTATTACGCCACTTTTACGGACTCACAATAAAACATGCAAAAACTAAACTAAAATGGATTTTCCTTGGAAAAATGTTAAGGAACAGCCTTTCCAGGGTAATTACTTGTATATAAGACAAAATAAATAAACAAAAACAAAAATGCTCCTCCACACCTTGGGCTATGTTCACATGTAGCGTTTTTGAAGCATTTTTGCACTTTTACATTGCTCTCAATGGTGAAAAATATATTCACCAGTAAATGTCATTTTAACATTTTACTACCTTATATTGCCACGTGGTGTGTGAGACATGATCAGACACATCCTATTTCATTTATGAAGGAGGGACTCTGAAAGTCACAAAGACTATTTTTATAGGGCCATCAGGTGACCCTTACTATTCTTAAAGGGCCAGCAGTCGGCTATGCTTTGTTGTTCCCATTATTAAAGAGTGGGTCTCTTGTACTGTTATTGCGTATGCAGTGACTGTAAGGGCTGCCAAAAATTTGAACGTACCCCAATACCCCTTTGAAAAGACATAGAGGAGGGCCTCAGTAAAAAAAATGTTCCCATTATAAAGGAGTGGGTCTCCTATAATGGTAATGCCCATGCAGTGACTGCAAGGGCTGCCAAAATTTGAGAAAAACCCCAATGACAATTTAAAGACACAAAGAGGTGGGCCTCAGTAACGAGTACGACATGTTAAAATTAGAAGGGAGTGGGTCCGCTATACAGTTATAGGGTATGCAGTGAGTACAAAGACTGCCAAAATTTGAGAAAAATCCCAATAACAATTTAAAGACACATAAAGGTACGCCTCAGTAATGACTACGACATGTTTCCATTAGAAAGGAGGGGGTGTGCTATCCACTTATAGAGTATTCAGTAAGTACAACGGCTGCCAAAATTTAGGAAAAACCCCAATAACAACTTATAGACACATAGAGGTGGACCACAGTAACGACATGTTCCCATTAGAAAGGAGCTGGCCTGCTATCCAGTTATAGGGTATGCAGAGAGTACAACGGCTGTCAAAATTTAGGAAAAAACCCAATAACAATTTAAAGACACATAGAGGTGGGCCACAGCAGCAACATGTTCACATTAGAAAGGAGTGGGTCTCCCATACTGTTCTTGCATATGAAGTAACTGCAACGGCTGCCAAAAATTTAAAGGCACTCCAATGCCCCTTGCAAGAGACATACAGGAGGGCCTCGTGAAAAAAATGTTCGCATTATTAGGAAATGGGTCTCCTATACTATGCAGTGAATGCAATGGCTGCCAAAAATTTGGAGAAACTCCAATGCCCCTTGTAAGAGACGTAGATATAGTGATATGGTAGATATGGTGGTAGAAGATGAGGAGAAGGAGGACGACAAGAGCAAATAGACAAAATCAGGAAGCATATACCCATGCCTGGGTGTGAAGACAGAGGTGCATGGGAATAGAGTTAGACCTCCCAAAAAAAGACATTGTATTTGAGTTTATGTTACGCTGCTATCATTCGGTGGTGTTGAGAAGTCTGGCCCAATCCAGCCCTTGTTCATTTTTATAAGAGTCAGCATGTCAGCATTTTCAGTTGACATGCGGATGTGCCTATCAGTTATAATTCCACCAGCAGCACTAAAAACCCGCTCTGACGAAACACTAGAGGCAGGGCTGGCCAGGACCTCCAAGGCGTAGAGAGACAGTTCATGCCAGGTGTCCAGCTTGGATACCCAATAATTGTGCGATGGGGGGTCTGAGAAAACTGTCCCAGAACTTTGACAGTGTTCCCCTGCTTCTGCTGGATTGGATTTGTGTCTCTCTCGTCTGTATTGCTAGGTTGTCCAACGAACTGTGACCTCTGCCGCCAACATTTTCAGATGGGAATTTTTTTAATAATTCCGCAACAAGGGCCTTCTTTTACTGCCCTATTTTATTAGGCCTGTCCGGCGAGGGAATAAGAAACAGAAAGTTCTCCTTGCAGTGTGGGTCTAGAAGTGTCACCAACCAGTAATGACTAGAGATGAGCGGTGTTCGACTAGAACTGTTCGCCAATCTCAAATTCAAGCTGTTTTGGGCAGTGTTCGAGCCGTTCGATGAACCCGAACGATTTGCAAAAAATTCGGCTGTTCGAGGTTATGTTCGATAACTGTTCGTGCACCTAAAGCGTGTCCTGCATGTCTGGCGCTATTTATAGCACCAATCATGCAGGGATTGTCTGCCACTCACTGTAGTGTCACGGCCATGGTGGTTGTGGCATTACAGTGATTGCCCAAATCGATGGGAACAGTGCTCACAGTGAAACATGAAAAGCCGGCAATTCAGCAGCGGCATACACCAGTACCCGACAATTTAGAACAGAAAGAATAGAGCTTCACACATAGATTAGATAGAAACATGTCAGTCACATATATAAGAAGTACAGTGACAGTGTTGATTACTGTACTTGTCATTTAGTGTAAAGGATTTATTTAAAAAAATAATAGTGTTTTCATGCACCGTCTCTTTAAAAAAGCCGGCCGGCATTTCAGCAGTGGTACCCGACAATTTAGAATAGAAGGAATAGAGAATCACACATAGATTAGATAGATAGAAACATGTCAGTCACATATATATGAAGTACAGTGACAGTGTTGATTACTGTACTTGTCATTTAGTGTTAAAATAAAGGATTTATTTTAAAAAAAATTGGCGTAGGGTTCTCCATAATTATAGGCTCTACCGGAGGTTAAGCAGACGACTGGGGCAGATGTTTGAAGCCTGGGAAGGGGTAATACCCAGGGAGCTTCCCAGGATACTAATATCAGCCCCCAGTTGAATACCTAGCCTTTGCTAGCTATTAAAATGGGGGACCCCCAAAAAAAATGACGTGGGGTCCGCCCTATTTTAATAGCTAGAAAAGGCTAGGCAGACAGCTGGGGGCTGATATTAATAGCCCAGGAAGAGTGCCATGAATATTGGCCCCCTCCCAGGCTAGAAACACCAGCCGTCAGCCATCCCAGAAATGGCGCATCCATAGGATGTGCCAATTCTGGCACTTAGCCTTGCTCTTCCCACTGCCCTGTAGCGGTGGCAGTGGGGTAATAGGGCTGGGGTTGATGTCAGCTTATAATGCCAGCTGACATCAAGTCCAGGTTAGTAATGGAGAGGCGTCTATAAGACACCCCCATTACTAACCCCATAGTCAAAGTTAAAAAAAAACACAAACACCCAGAATAAAGTCCTTTAATTGAAATAAAGACACAATTCTTTATTGTTCTAAATTAAACCATACTTACCATCACGCCCATTCCAGCTGAAGCCAATGTCTTCTGCAATAAAAATAAAACAATAAAGCAACATCATCCTTACCTTTCCATGGTTCCCACGACGGCTTCAGCTCTGCTACATTCACATGACAGGCTGGACCGCAGCAGAACCCTGCCATCCAGCTTGCCATGCCGCACACACTGAGAAGCGCAGGCATGCTTGCGCTCCTCAGTGTCTCGCTATGACAGCATCCAGATGAGCCGAGGTCATGTCCAATGAACTCGGCTCACCTCATGCACGTCATTGACAGCGTGAGAGAATTCTCACGCTGAAGCGCTGAGTGCAGGAGAACTTTCCCACGCTGTCAGTGACGTACATGAAGTGAGCTGAGTTCATTGGACATGAGCTCACCTCATGCACGTCACTGACAGCGTGGGAGAATTCTCACGCTGAAGCGCTGAGTGCAGGAGAATTTTCCCACGCTGTCAGTGACGTGCATGAGATGAGCCGAGTTCATTGGACATGAACTCGGCTCATCTGGATGCCGTCACAGCCAGACACTGAGGAGCGCAAGCATGCCTGCGCTTCTCAGTGTCTGCGGCATGACAGGCTGGATGGCAGCTTTCTGCAGCAATCCAGCCTGTCATCTCGATGTAGCAGAGCTGGAGCTGTCCTGGGAACTATCGAAAGGTAAGGATGATGTTGCTTTTTTATTTTTCTTTTATTGCAGGAGATCGTTGGCTTCAGCTGGAATGGTCGTGATGGTAAGTATGGTTTAATTTAGAACAATAAAGAATTGTGTGTTTATTTCAATTAAAGGACTTTATTCTGGGTGTTATGTTTTTTTTAAATACTTTACTAGAAATTCATGGCAGTCATGTCTAATATTGGCGTGACCCCATGAATTTCGGGCTTAGGGCCAGCTGATAATGCCAAGCTGGCCCTAACCCCTTTATTACCCAGTGAGCCACCGCACCAGGGCCCTGGATGAGTTGGGTACAGCGCCAGAAGATGGCGCTTCTATGAACGCGCCATTTTCCGGGGTGGCTGCGGACTGCAATTTGCAGCGGGGGGGGGGGCAGAAAGCTTGGGCCTCCCTGCGCTGCGGATTCCAGCCCCAGCTGCCTAGTTGTACCTGGCTGGACACAAAAATAGGGCGAAGCCCCACGTATTTTTTTTTTAATTATTTCATGAAATTCATGAAATAATTAAGAAAAAAAGGGCTTCCCTATATTGTTGTGTCCAACCAGGTACAAATAGGCAGCTGGTGGTTGGGGCTGGTTTCAGAGTCGGGAGGGAATTTTTCCTCAGGTGAAGATTGGCCAAATCATTTGGGGTTTTTGCCCTCCTCTGGATCAACTTTAGCAATTACAGAACTAGCAGGTCGAACTTGATGGACGCAAGTCTTTATTCGGCTTTACAAACTATGTTCCTGCCTGCTGTACCTGGCTGGACACAAATATAGTGCGAAGCCCCACTTCAATTTTTTTTTAATTATTTCAGGAAATTCATGAAATAATTAAAAAAAAATTGACGTGGGGCTTCGCACTATATTTGTGTCCAGTCAGGTACAGCAGGCAGGAACGGGCTGCCCCCAACCACTAGCTGCCTATTTGTACCTGGCCGGACACAACAATATAGGGAAGCCCTTTTTTTTATTATTATTTCATGAAATAATTAAAAAAAAATTGAAGTGGGGCTTCGCACTATATTTGTGTCCAGCCAGGTACAGCAGGCAGGAACGGGCTGCCCCCGACCACTAGCTGCCAATTTGTACCTGGCCGGACACAACAATATAGGAAAACCCTTTTTTCTTAATTATTTCATGAATTTCATGAAATTATTTAAAAAAAAAATACGTGGGGCTTAGCCCTATTTTTGTGTCCAGCCAGGTACAACTAGGCAGCTGGGGGCTGGAATCTGCTGCGCAGGGAGGCCCAAGCTTTCTGGGCCCCACCCGCTGCAAATTGCAGTCCGCAGCCACCCCGGAAAATGGCGCGTTCATAGAAGCGCCATCTTCTGGCGCTGTACCCAACTCATCCAGGGCCCTGGTGCGGTGGCTCACTGGGTAATAAAGGGGTTAGGGCCAGCTTGGCATTATCAGCTGGCCCTAAGCCCGAAATTCATGGGGTCACGCCAATATTAGACATGACCGCCATGAATTTCTAGTAAAGTATTTAAAAAAAACACAACACCCAGAATAAAGTCCTTTAATTGAAATAAACACACAATTCTTTATTGTTCTAAATTAAACCATACTTACCATCACGCCCATTCCAGCTGAAGCCAGCGATCTCCTGCAATAAAAGAAAAATAATAAAGCAACATCATCCTTACCTTTCGATGGTTCCCAGGACAGCTTCAGCTCTGCTACATTGAGATGACAGGCTGGACCGCAGCAGAAAGCTGCCATCCAGCCTGTCATCCCGCAGACACTGAGAAGCGCATGCTTGCGCTCCTCAGTGTCAGGCTGTGACGGCATCCAGATGAGCCGAGGTCATGTCCAATGAACTCAGCTCACCTCATGCACGTCACTGACAGCGTGGGAAAATTCTCCTGCGCTCAGCGCTTCAGCGTGAGAATTTTCCCACGCTGTCAGTGACGTGCATGAGGTGAGCTCATGTCCAATGAACTCAGCTCACCTCATGTACGTCACTGACAGCATGGGAAAATTCTCCTGCACTCAGCGCTTCAGCGTGAGAATTTTCCCACGCTCACAGTGACGTGCATGAGGTGAGCTGAGTTCATTGTCGACTCATCTGGATGTCGTCACAGCCAGACACTGAGGAGCGCAAGCATGCCTGCGCTTCTCAGTGTCTGCGGGATGACAGGCTGGATGGCAGCTTTCTGCTGCGGTCCAGCCTGTCATCTCGATGTAGCAGAGCTGGAGCTGTCCTGGGAACCATCGAAAGGTAAGGATGATGTTGCTTTATTATTTTTCTTTTATTGCAGGAGATCGTTGGCTTCAGCTGGAATGGGCGCGATGGTAAGTATGGTTTAATTTAGAACAATAAAGAATTGTGTGTTTATTTCAATTAAAGGACTTTATTCTGGGTGTTTGTGGTTTTTTTTAGCTTTGACTATGGGGTTAGTAATGGGGGTGTCTTATAGACGCCTCTCCATTACTAACCTGGGCTTGATGTCAGCTGGCATTATAAGCTGACATCAACCCCAACCCTATTACCCCACTGCCACCGCTACAGGGCAGTGGGAAGAGCGAGGCTAAGTGCCAGAATTGGTGCATCCTAAGGATGCGCCATTTCTGGGACGGCTGACGGCTGGTGTTTCTAGCCTGGGAGGGGGCCAATGTTCATGGCACCCTTCCTGGGCTATTAATATCAGCCTCCAGCTGTCTGCCTAGCCTTTGCTAGCTATTAAAATAGGGGGGACCGCACGTCATTTTTTGGGGGGGTCCCCCATTTTAATAGCTAGTAAAGGCTAGGTATTCAGCTGGGGGCTGATATTAGTAGCCTGGGAAGCTCCATGGGTATTACCCCCTTCCCAGGCTTCAAACATCTGCCCCAGCCGTCTGCTTAACCTCCGCTAGAGACTAAAATTACGGGGAACCCCACGCCAATTTTTTTTTTAATAAAGCCTTTATTTTAACACTAAATGACAAGTACAGTAACCAACACTGTCACTGTACTTCTTATATATGTGACTGACATGTTTCTATCTATCTAATCTATGTGTGATGCTCTATCTTTCTGTTTTAAATTGTCGGGTACCGCTGCTGAAATGCCGGCCGGCTTTATTAAAGAGACGGTGCATGAAAACACTAATATTTTTTTTAATAAATCCTTTACACTAAATGACAAGTACAGTAACCAACACTGTCACTGTACTTCTTATATATGTGACTGACATGTTTCTATCTATCTAATCTATGTGTGATGCTCTATTCCTTCTTGTCTAAATTGTCGGGCACCGGTGTATGCCGCTGCTGAATTGCCGGCCGGCTTTTTTAAAGAGAGCGTCTTCTGAGCAGCTTGTCAGCTTTTGGACACCTTTGAAGGTGTTTTCTATGTATTTCTATGTGTTTTTGTTTGCCTGCCATTGGTTTTAACGGTGTTCGACGGTGTTCTAAGGTGTTCGACGAACAGTTCGACGAACAGTTCCTCGAACATCCCGGTGTTCGACGAACCGAACCGAACCCGAACAGTACGGGGGTGGCTCAACGCTAGTAATGACTGTCACCCAAAATTTGAACAACTTGAAGGTCATGGGAAAGGCAGCATAACATAAACTCTGCCATGTGTGCCAGATTGCTAACAGTAATCATACATATGCTCATAAGGAAGTCCAATCAAATAAAGGGTTCCAAAACACTCAAAACCATATAAGTAGCAAACAGACCCATAAGTAAGTAAAAAAGGGTCCAGGAGACCAGAGTTATAGGTGAACCAAATGACATATTTTATTAGACATGATTACAGATAATTAAAAACATCATAGTACCATAGAAAGAGGAAAGCATTCCACAAAAAAACATCCAATTGAGTATCGTGTAACCAGATTATTGCACTAAAGAAAAAAGTAAGTAAATAGCAAATCAATTGCCATAAAGTGACATGTGCTGTGTTGCATCAGGGAAAAAGGAACAATTTGGACAAATGTCAATGATTTGTATGATAGTTCGGTTATACAGCCTAAGACTTGTGCTGAGGGAACAATATAAAGTGGCTAGTGCATATAATAGGTCAGGGCAAAATAAAAACAGTACCTATATCAACACTCAGCCTTGTACAGCCTGTTTCATATGATGTTATTCCCTATGGTTACACATTAGATACTCCTGGCAAATGCCCTCAGGTGTACATACAATCAGGACAGTAATGAGAGGAATGGATGCCTCGGCGCCCCAAAGCATGTTTTGTCCTTTCTTCGTCAGGGGGCATGTTTTATGGGCAGTGGAGAGTGGTTTAAATAGGGCACAAGAGCTGATCATAATATTAAGTTACCAATCCGGTGTGTGAAAACGCCACTAACAGGAAGTGTTCAATGCTGACGTCGGCCAATCATGGTGCATGCGCCACCGCAGGTCACTTCCCAAAGGACACTTCCGCTCAACGGCGGTGGAACGCAAGCACATCACCAGCAGCCCACAGGTCCAAAAGTGATCACGGCGGGCATGCGCACTGATGACGTACAGCTGCGATAAGAATACATTTAGACTGTAAAGGTGTCGCATAGAAGATCACGAATGCCTTAATGTATTCTGTAAATCAGAATTTGGTATAGGGAAAAGATCTCTATCCCTTATACACTAGATCTCTACATACAATATAAAGGCCAACTATATTATATCATGTGTAGGGCTATGAGGGTAAGTATATTGTTAAATTAAGATCAATAACCCATAGATCTCTCAGATGTATCAATGTAAAATATGACTATTGAATTACTCTTAAGTATACAACTATACACTGCTGTATAAGAATATAAATAAAAAACAAGCCCATATCATTGAGCCTTGTTCAGTGTTCCCTATGCTCATAGTTAGGTCCTATAAAAATGAATCATCCAAATATGAATTAGTTATATAAGTAAGGACAATAAATTGCAGTAGATAAGAGTTGATAATTCATATAGCAACTAGAACATGAACAGTTTGTACAGAGATTGAATGCAAGCAAGTGATCACTGTAAGTAAAAAAAATAATTAATCTATATAGTAAAGTGTAAATAGTTCTTATAATCATCTTCAATCAGGAAACCCCGCAGGGAGGAAGACCGGAGCAGAGGGCACGACCAGGATACCAGGAAGAGATCCCACCACGTGGACAGAACGATCGGTAAGTATTGTATTCCTGTTCCAAGCTAAAGTTCTCCACCACATTTCACGATGGCTCTAATGGTAGTACAACAACCAATCTAAAATCAAACCATCAAACAAAGATAATTAAAATCCCGCACACCAACCAATTAAAACCCATAAAACAGAAGAGAAGACCCATATGTTTCAGATTACAAAAAAGACCCAAATCCAGAGTTCTCATTTAAGCCGAACGGGGCTATAGTTTTGAGCCTATATATCCAGCGGCTCTCTATCTGTGAAAGAACCTTAAAGAGATCACCACCCCTAGAACCCAGTGATACCTGGTCAATGGCCATGATCTTCAACAGCCTCGCATCCTCGCGGAAATTGCGGAACTGTCTTGGAAGTGTTTTAAGTTTCACATCGTCGTCCACATCTTTGTACTTTTCGATGTCCCATATATGTTCCCTTACCCTAATACGCAATTCTCGAGTAGTAATGCCAATGTACATCTTTTCACAAGGGCACTCAGCCAAGTAAATAACCCCCTTAGAGAAGCATGTCAGGAACTGATTGATCACAAATTCTTTAGTCTTATCAGAATTCTGATTTTTTTTTTCCTTTTACAAGATTTTGACAAGCTTTGCAGCGTCCACAAGGACAGAATCCCTTGATATGATTGGTAAATGAGTCGATTTAAAGGCCAGGGAAAAAAACCTGGAGGGATAAGATTTCAAATTCGTTTCAGCATGGGGCATTGGTTGCGTATTTGGGCTTGCGTTCCAAGGACTTGGGTAGGGACAACTGAACGCTGCGCTGGGACAAGGACGTGGATGTGCTTGTGATTGTGCTAGTTGAGAGTGTGCAACGACACGTGCAGGGCAGGAGGCATCTTTGCATGCACCATGGACAGGGGATTGGTGTGCACGCACAACAGCAGAAGAAACAGTGGTGTTACCCGTATACACTGTTTCTGGACCCTGGGGTTCGGCCCACTTAGTCGGGTGCTTTGCTGCCATGTGCCTGATCATGCTGGTGGTGGTCAGGCTGCTAGTTTTGCTACCCCTGCTGATGCTGGCCTGGCAGGTGGTACAAATGGCCTTTTTGGGGTTATCTGTACAGTCTTTAAAATACAACCAGACTCAGGAAGCCCTAACAGCTGTACTGGCAACTTCTATCATGTTGGCGTTAAGGGAAACGCTTTCCCACCTTGTGTCTGCGGCCACCACACTGCTTCTTCCTGCCTGTTGTGATCCTATGGCTCCCTCCCACTGTGTGCTGTTGTCCTCGCTCTGCATGTCCTCCTGCCAGGTTGGGTCAGTTACTATATCATCCACCACCTCGTCTTCCACTTCTGCACACTGGTCCTCCTCCTAACTTTCTGGCAATTGTGTCTCATCATCATCCACCTCTTGCGACATTAATTGCACTTTCCCACCATTGCCTTAATGTGACAGTGGCTGCTCAAATATTTGGGTATCACTACACGCGTTCTCCTCTTGACTCATAGTAACATAGTAACTTAGTAACATAGTTTTTAAGGTTGAAGGAAGACTAAGTCCATCTAGTTCAACCCATAGCCTAACATGTTGATCCAGAGGAAGGCGAAAAAAAACCATGCGGCAGACACTAAGCTCCACATTGGGGAAAAAAATTCCTTCCTGACTCCATACGGCAACTAGAGTAGTTCCCTGGATCAACGCCCTATCAAGGAATCTAGTATATATAACCTGTAATATTATACTTTTCAAGAAAGGCATCCATGCCCTTCTTAAATTTTAGTAGCGAATCACTCATAACAACATCATGTGGCAGAGAGTTCCATAGTCTCACTGCTCTTACAGTAAAGAATCCGCGTCTTTGATTATGATTAAACCTTCTTTCTTCCAGACTCTGAAGATGCCCCCTTTTCCCCGTCTCAGGCCTCAGAGTAAAAAGATCAGTAGAAAGGTCTTTGTACTGTCCCCTCACATACTTGTACATAGTAATAAGATCACCCCTAAGCCTTCGTTTTTCCAAACTAAATAACCCATAGTGTAATAACCTGTCTTGGTATTGCAGATCTCCCAGTCCTCTAATAACCTTGGTCACTCTTCTCTGCACCCACTCTAGTTCAGCTATGTCTTTCTTATACACCGGAGACTAGAACTGTACACAGTATTCTAAGTGTGGTTGCACTAGTGACTTGTATAGAGGTAAAATTATGTTCTCCTCATGAGCATCTATGCCTCTTTTAATGCATCCCATTATTTTATTTGCCTTTGCAGCAGCTGCCTGACATTGGCCACCAAACGTGAGCTTGTCGTCCACCAATACACCCAGGTCTTTTTCAGTGACAGTTTTGCCCAGTGTTTTACAGTTAAGCATATAATTATACATTTTATTTCGTCTGCCCAAGTGCATTACCTTACATTTATCCCCATTAAAGCTCATTTGCAATTTATCAGCCCAAGCTTCTAGTTTACATAGATCCTCCTTGTAATATAAAATTGTCCTCCTCTGTATTGATTACCCTGCAGAGTTTAGTGTCATCTGAAAATATTCACATACTACTCTGCATGCCCCCTACAAGGTCATTAATATATATGTTAAAAAGAAGCGGGCCCAATACTGACCCCTGTAGTACCCCACTGTTAGCTGTGACCCAGTTGGAGTGTGTTCCATTAATAACCACCCTTTGTTTTCTATCACTGAGCCAGTTCTTAACCCACATACATATATTTTCCCCTATCCCCATTGTTCTCATTTTATGAATCAACCTTTTGTGTGGAACCGTATCAAAAGCTTTTGAAAAGTCCATATACACAACATCCACTGCATTTCCTTGGTCCAGTCCGGAACTTACCTCTTCATAAAAGCTGATCAGATTAGTTTGGCAGGAACGGTCCCTCGTAAACCCATGTTGATATTGGGTCATGAGGTTATTTTCCTTCAGATACTCTAGTATAGCATCTCTTAGGAAACCCTCCAGGATTTTACCCACAGTAGAGGTGAAGCTTACTGGCCTATAATTTCCAAGTTCAGTTTTTGTCCCCTTTTTGAATATTGGCACCACATTTGCTATACGCCAGTCCTGTGGTACAGACCCTGTTATTATGGAATTGTAATACAGGTACTTTAGATGCAGTGACACAGAAGCACAGAGCAGCCAATACAGGGTTAATAAACAGGGAACGTTTATGATAACAAGGTGAATCTCCATGCAGGGAGTAACAGGCGAAAATATGGGGAAATAGCAGTTATTAGTCTGTAACTGACAGTTTTCAGTTTAACTAGATGTAGCAGAGTCAAAACGGTAACAAACAACAGTTATTTCACTTAGCTGACTTGTATCCTCTACAAGGCAGTTGCCAGCTGGTGCTGGTGACGCTGTCTTCAGGCTTCCCCACCCAAACAATGCTCCGTCTTCTGGCGGCAGCGGCCGGTCTCCGGTTTTACCCGCTGAGCCATTAGTCCATAACAGTGCACCTCACGTGCTCATCTCCACGGACCCTGCGTCTCTTCTCCCTACAGTCAGCTTGACTCCTCCGGTCCACTGCACTCGGATCCCTTGCTCCAAGTCCTGTAGCCAGGAGCCTGGACCCTCTCACACTGCTCTGCTCCGCAGGACCCAGCTTCGCTTTCCCGAGCAAACGTCCTCTTCTCTCCCTCTCTCTCGTCACACCAGGAGTCCCTCTGTCACCTGATCTCCCAACTCTCCCTCTCGACACACCCCCTGCTTCCCTGTTACATGACTCCTCTGCTTGCAGTCTGTCTTCCCCCTGCAACAAGAGGTACGGCCCCGGCAGTTCCGGATCCCTTGCTCTGAAAGCACTCACACCCCGTTCTTCCCCCTTACACTCCTGCTCTCCTTTAACTCGCCATTCCATGGGCGAGAGTTCCTTCATCAAACGTTCACATTCTTGGACTTCCTGGACGATACGGTACTATATGTATTGATCTTGTTCGTAACGGTGAGGAGGCACTCCTGCTGTTGTCCGTTCTGTCCGATGGGGGGTGCAGGGTCACTCGGATTTCCAATCTCCGCCTGCCCAGTGGCTTCAACCGATGTTGTTCCCTCACCGCCTGCACTGGGGACTGCAGGTAATCGAGTGCTGGGGCTCGGAGGTAGAATCAACAACTCTTCTTCGTCCACATCGTGGCTTGGGGCAACTGTGACAGGTCCCTCTCTAGAAGCAGATGATTCTTCTCCACCCTTGTCATCTTTAGACAGACAGGGTCGCAGCATACTACGATGAACCACTCTGGTAGGGGCTCCTTCAGCCCCCTCGGGTTGAACTTCATACACAGGTCCTTCAGCGCCAATCGTGCGCTTCACTCGGTGCGTGGTCCGTTCCCACCACCTACTCAATTTGCCCCGGGACCGCCTGTCCCGAACCAACAACCGCTCCCTGGGCCTCAAAGCTGTCCCTCAAAGAGGCAATGTCTCATGATGTCTGAGCTCCTGAAACTTTTGTTGTACCAACCGTCGGAGGGTCTGCAGTCGATGCCGATGTTCTCGGATCCAGGAAGACACCCCCGTCTGTGGGTAGTCCTCCTCGGGGTCCAGCTCTAACTTGGTGATCTCTCGCCCCTTTCGTCTGAACTGCAAGGTATAAGGAGTGAACCCCGTCGTACTATTCATTCGGTTGTTGTAGACCCACACCAGCTCGGCCACAAACTCAGGCCATCGTACCTTCCGATCTTCCTCCAACGTGCGACGCATTTGGATCAGTGTCCGATTAAAGCGTTCACAGGCCCCATTTCCTTGATGGTGGTAAGGAGTAGTCCATGACTTCTCAATCTTGTACAACCGGTGCAGCTCTTCCATCACCTGGCCTTGGAAGCAGGCGCCTTGATCGGAATGAATCCTCTTTGGGCAGCCGTACACCCGAATGAAGTCTCGGCAGGTGGCCTGCGCAGCTGACTCGGCGGTCTGGTCTCTGGTCGGGGTCACTACTGCATGCAAACTTGGTGAAGTGGTCTGTCATTGACAGGCAATGTTCATACCCGACATGCGCCGGTCCAAGAGTCAAATAGTCGATCATCAGCACCTCCAAGGGGGCAGAAGTCACAATAGTTTGTATGGGGACCCGCTGCTCCGGGGGCTTTACCAGCTCACAGCTCCAACATCTTCGACAAGTGTCTTCTATTGTTGCTCGCAGTCGAGGATGATACACCAGCCTCTTTAACCACTGAAATGTCTTCTCTGGTTCGAAGTGAGCCCCTTGTTCATGAGCCTCCTTAGCCACTACTCCGACCAACTTCACTGGGATCACCACTTGCCAGGTGGTCCCGAACTCTCGCAGTAGCTGCACCCATCGGTACAGCAGCCCGTCTCGCAAACACATTCTCTCCCATTGTCCCAGCATTTTCAGTGCTCCAGAGGACAGGGTACTCCTCTCTTCTAGACTGGGGACTTGCCGCAAAGCCACCCATTGATGTAATTGAGCAACTTCTCTGTCAGTCTGTTGAAGTCGGATCCAGTCATCTCTTGGCCGTCCTAGCACTTGTTCTTCCGACGTCTCTCCAATCTGTCCCTGCACCGCAGCCAGCGGTCCCACGAAACTTCGGTAGCTAGCGGTCTCATCCGCCTCCAAATCTTCATCGCGGTCATGATCAGGCCGTTCATATGTCACTCTGGAGAGGGCGTCGGCGTGAGTATTCTCTGCCTTAGGCCGGTAGGCGATCTTATACCGGTACCTGGCCATGCGGGCCACCCACCGCTGCTCCAGGGCCCCCAATTTCGCATTCTCCTGGTGGGCCAGCGGGTTGTTATCTGTTCTCACCAGTACTTCGGACCCGGACAAATACTCCGCAAACTTCTCGGTCATTGCCCAAACTAGAGCCAGCAACTCTAATTTGAAAGAGCTATAATTATCTGGGTTCCTCTCGGAGTCATGAAGGAAGCGGCTGGCGTACGCAATCACGCGCTCTTTCCCCTCCTGTACTTGGGATAACACGGCTCCCAGACCATGTAGTCTCCCATCAGTGAGGATGATGAAGGGTTGGGAGAAATCTGCATAGGCAAGTATTGGGGCCTCGGTCAGGGCTATTTTTAGGGCACGGAAGGCCTCTTCCTGGCTGCTTCCCCACCGAATCGCCTGATTCTTGGAGCCCACCGGAACTCCCTTAAGTAGCTCCAGCAATGGGTTGACTATGCTGGTGAAGTTCTTCACGAATCTTCGATAGTACCCGGCAAGTCCCAGGAAGGCCCGAATGTCCTTCATTGTCTTCGGGGTAGGCCACTCCTGTACGGCGGCCACCTTTTCCTGGGTGGGCCTGACTCCTTCACCGGACACAGTATGACCGAGATATTTGATCTGTTTGCGGAACAGGTGGCACTTCAGGGGCTTCACCTTTAGGCCATGACTCTGTAGGCGACTCAGTACTTGCTCCAGTCACTGGAGGTGCTCCTCGAAGGTGGCGGCATAGACAGTTATGTCGTCAAGGTAAATCAGTGTCACCTCGAAGTTCAAATCGCCCAGGCACCTCTCCATCAGATGCTGGAATGTCCCGGGGGCGTTAGTCAGGCCGAAGGGCATCCGATTGAACTCAAACAGTCCCATGGGTAATATGAACGCCGTCTTCGCACGGTCGTGTTCGGCCACGGGCACCTGTCAGTACGCACTGGCCAACTCCAAGGAGGAGAAGTATCTTGCCTTCCCTAATGCCGACAGGGACTCTTCGATTCAGGGTAGTGGGTAAGAGTCTAGTACTGTACAGGCATTCAGTCGTCTATAGTCCACACAGAACCGCAGGGTCCCATCTTTCTTCTGGACCAGGACAATCGGGACTGCCCATGTACTCTGACTCTCCCATATCACACCATTCTGTAACATATGGGCTAGCATCTCCTTAACCTCTTTATACATCTGGGGAGGTATCTGCCGGTATCTATCCCACACTGGGGCAGCGCTCCCAGTAGGAATCTCGTGGGTAATGGCTTCAGTGCAACCAAAATCATCCTCATGGCGAGCAAAGACTTCCTGGTACCGCTCCAGCACATCCTGAACCTGCTGCACCTGTCGAGGTGTAAGTCCCGTTAATTCAGCCCGCATTCGTTCTGGGATTCTTCGTCCCCCGTTCGCACTAGCCCCTAGTGGGGTTCCGGTGGCACGGTGACCGCCAGAGTCCAGGGGTCTCCTCGTACAGCGGACAGCTGTACCACATCAGGTCGCACCAACTTCTCTGGCATTCCCAGAATCTGGGCTATTTCCGCCCTGGGATGGAGTGTGAGATCATCTTCGCCCAGATTAATACACCGCGCTATAATATTGCCACCCTGGACGGTAGCCAGTGTCCGAGCCACCAAGAGTCCGGGGGGGTACATTGTCCATCGATGTTGGTTCTATCTGAACTTCGACCCCCTCAAAAGGTGTGCAGGCCCGTTCGGGTAATGTGAGTACAGTTTGTCCAGGCGGTAAGGTGAGTGCCGTAGCCGCTGGCACTATTATTTTCCCCAGGATCTTCCCTTCACTCAACGTCTCCTGAGCCTGGGCAGCTCGGATTAGTTGTTGAAAGACCCTCCTTTGGGGAGTTCGCGGGTCCCACTGGTCTAGAGGAATCTCCTTCAGCTCACTAAGCAGGATTTGCCCTATCTCTTTCAGCACATTCATTCCGAGGGTCACCGGGGGTCCACTTCCGGTTCCCCCTGCAACCAGGACGACTCATTTTTTCCCCACATCTTTTCCACACACTCGTATCTTCATCCACACCACCCCTGCGACCGGGATGGGTAATTGATTAGCTGCCATGAGTCTAATTACTGGGCCCCATTCAGGCCGCCCTATCTCTGGAAATGGCGTTGAAAGTAGGGTTCTGTCATCGTAGTCTCCTGGGATCCCGTGTCAACAAGGCAGTGAACAGCCCGACCGCTTATTTAGGCCCAGAGAGTCGGGCTGCTGGAAACTAGGTCCTTGGGACTTCCTCTTTTTCTTTCCCCTTCCTCAGGCTCCGTGCTGTGTCCCCCGAACATGGAGCCCGCTAGTTTAATGGTTGTCGAGACAGGGGCCACCCTCGGCTAGCACAGCCCCTGGCGTAATGTCCTGCGCCTCCACACTTCCAGCAGGTCGTGTCTCTGTCTGTGTAGGGCTGCCTCCCTCTTCTATGGAACTCTCCTGCAGGGGGCGTCCTGAATTCAATTCTTTCCATAACTGGGGCAATCGATCTGGGTATCTCTGGTGTCGGGGCAGGGGTCTTCTTGAGACTGGACTATTCATCCCGCATCTCCTGTATCTCCTTCCGCATCTCTCCAGCCCATTCCGGTTCAGCTGCAGGCGGGGTTAGTACCTCATTACTCCGGACCATCCCTGCCAGGGCCGTCACCCCCATCTCCTGCTCTCTCACACATGTCTCCGCCCCCACTTCTAGAAAAGTCATACGTGGGTTGGCGCGCAGGCGCTCCCGCAAGGCCTGCTTCAGCAGCACATCCCTGAGGCTTGCCACAAACTGGTCCCTTAAGATCACGTCAGGGGGGCCCATTCCCAAATTCCCCATGTCGCCTTTTCTAGTGATTAAGGCATTAACATACTGTGTCACAGTCTCCTCCTCCTGCTGCACTTGGTGAAACAGTCATATCTAGAGATGAGCGATGTTCGAATCGAACTGCTCGCCAATCTCAAATTCGAGCTGTTTTGGGCGGTGTTCGAGCCGTTCGACAAACCCGAACAATTTGAAAAAAATCCAGCTGTTCGAGGTTATGTTCGATAACTGTTCGTGCACCCAAATCATAACTGGATTTTTTCACAGTAATGCTGATAATCAATGTTAATACACAGTTTGAGTGTACAGCGGAGCGGGGGAGGGGCGAGGGTCATGGGATGGATCTCTGCGGAAATAATGAAGATCTCCATTTCTTTTTCTCTTTCCCGCATTTACAGTGGGGAGGTGCAGTCTGTCAGCCTATCAGCAGCGCACACACGGAGCGAAGTGCTTTTTTTCACACAAGCAAGGGCATGTGTCATTGGCAATGTATGTCACATGTCCTTGCCCTATAAGACCCAACCATTTTCCTCGTCGCCACCATTTTCTCACTGCTGCAGCTGAGTGTTAGACGGCACTGCTGCTGCTGTTAGCGCTATATTGTGTAACTGAATTGCAAGCGAATTTTCTCTTAAATAGACAGAAAGGTTTAGGGAGTAGGGACTAGTTTGTAATTGCAGCCCTTTTGAGGGCTAGGTTACAGCAGTTCCTAGCACTTTTAGCAGGCAGGTCTGGGCTCTTAAATCGACAGATAGGTTGGGAGTAGTGACTAGTTGTAATTACAGCCCTTTTGAGGGCTAGGTTACATCAGTTCCTATCACTTTTTGACAGGCAGGTCTGTTTTAGTGCTGTGCAAGTGTTTTTCACAGCATTTGGCTAAATCTAGCTAAGCAAATCCTTTTGGGCCTCTTGCAGTGTGTGTTAGTCAGTGGAGTAGCCTATCTGTGTTGCAAGCTACACCACCTGTGTATGTAATACAAATTTTTTACTGCACATAGCCAAGTAAAATCTTTTGGGCCTGTAGCAGTGTCTGGTACTCAATCTATTAGACCATCTATACCAAGCTCCACCAGCTTTGAAATTAATAATAATTTTTAGCTGCATCTTGCCTGTAAAATAATTTTGGGCATATTAGCAGTGTGTGGTGCTCCTTCTATTAGGCCATCTATACTAAGCTCCACCAGCTTTCAAATTACTAATAATTTTTAGCTGCATCTTGCCCGGAAAATAATTTTGGGCCTAGTAGTAGTGTGTGGTACTCATTGTATTCAGCCATCTATACCAAGCTCCACCAGCTTTGAAATTAATAATAATTTTTAGCTGCATCTAGCCCGGAAAATAATTTTGGGCTTAGTAGCAGTGTGTGGTATTCATTGTATTAAGCCATCTATACCAAGCTCCACCAGCTTTGAAATTAATAATCATTTTTAGCTGCATCTAGCCCAGAAAATAATTTTGGGCTTAGTAGCAGTGTGTGGTACTCATTGTATTAGGCCATCTATACCAAGCTCCACCAGCTTTGAAACTAATAATAATTTTTAGCTGCATCTAGCCCGGAAAATAATTTTGGGCATAGTAGCAGTGTGTGTTACTCATTGTATTAGCCCATCTATACCAAGCTCTACCAGCTTTGAAATTAATAATAATTTTTAGCTGCATCTAGCCCGGAAAATAATTTTGGGCTAAGTAGCAGTGTGTGGTACTCATTGTATTAGGCCATCTATACCAAGCTCCACCAGCTTTGAAATTAATAATAATTTTTAGCTGCATCTAGCCCAGAAAATAATTTTGGGCCTAGTAGCAGTGTGTGGTACTCATTGTATTAGGCTATCTATACCAAGCTCCACCAGCTTTGAAATTAATAATAATTTTTAGCTGCATCTAGCCCTGAAAATAATTTTGGGCTTAGTACCAGTGTGTGGTACTCATTGTATTAGGCCATCTATACCAAGCTCCACCAGCTTTGAAATTAATAATAATTTTTAGCTGCATCTAGCCCGGAAAATAATTTTGGGCATAGTAGCAGTGTGTGGTACTCATTGTATTAGGCCATCTATACCAAGCTCCACCAGCTTTGAAATTAATAATAATTTTTAGCTGCATCTTGCCTGTAAAATAATTTTAGGCATATTAGCAGTGTGTGATATTCATTCTATTAGGCCATCTATACTAAGCTCCACCAGCTTTCAAATTCCTAATAATTTTTAGTTGCACCTTGCCTGGAAAATAATTTTGGGCATATTAGCAGTGTGTGGTACTCATTCTATTAGGCCATCTATACTAAGCTCCACCAGCTTTCAAATTCCTAATAATTTTTAGCTGCATCTTGCCTGGAAAATAATTTTGGGCCTATAGCAGTGTGTGGTACTCATTGTATTAGGCCATCTATACCAAGCTCCACCACCTGTGTATCTAATAAAATAGTTTTACTGCTTCTAACCCAGCCAATCCTTTTGGGCTAGTACCACAATTTGGCCACTCAGCTCTGCTCGGTTTCCATCCATCGTTTTTTGTGCAAACAACTCCAGAGTTGTCAATTAGTTAACCACCAAAATGAGTGGTAAAAGGCCTGCTGCTGGTGGAAAGGGGAATAGGCATGTTGGGAAGGGAAAAAAAGGTTGTGTCCGTGGGGTAGGTGTTAAAGCAACAGTAACATCTGCAGAAGAAAGACCATCTTCCAGCCAAACTAACATGTCTACTTCTTTTAGTGGACAATGTGATACAATCCCTTTCTTATGGCCACGCCCATCGCTACAAATTCCAGATGAGGCACAAAAACAGCAGGTGTTTCAATGGATATCAAGTGCTCCTTTAGGTGGGCTCTCCTCCACCTCAACTTCAACATCACAAATGCTCCAGTCCTCAGAGGTGTCACCCCAATCGCACTTGCATCCTCACAGCTCCCAAGTCTCCAGCTGCCCGTCTGAGTATGGGGTAGAACAGATGGTTGAGTCTGCAGAGCTGTTTACTCATACCATTGCCTGGGAATCAGAGGTTGGCTCCAGAGCTTCTGTGAATCCAGATGAGGAAATGATCTGCACTGATGCCCAGAATCTTTTTCAGTCGGATCCAGGACCAGATGAAGAAGGTTCTGAGCATAATGTAGACTCTCGTTCCCAAACTGTAACTCCTGTTGGTGGAGACAATGAGGAAGACGATGATGAGACTCAAATACCTGATTGGAGCGACAACTTGAGTTTTTTGTCAGGGCAGGAAGAGGTTGGCTCTGAGGACGACGGGTGTGAGAACACACAGGGTGATGATGACGAGGTTGCAGATCCCACTTACTGTCAACACACAGTCAGCCAGTCGATGAGGTCAGCAGAGGAGGTGGAGGAGGATGCTAGTGACGATGAGGTTAGGTTGCGCCTTCCTGGACAGAGACGTAGTACTGGAAGCACGTCAACAACTGCATCCTCAAACACAACTCTGCCTCTGACCACAAGTCTTGGTGGCTCTTCAGGTCGCATGGGTTCTAAGCCTTGCATAGCCTGGGCATTTTTTCAGATCGATAAGGATGACCCAACTCGTGTTATCTGTAACATTTGCCACCAAAAGCTAAGTAGAGGCCAAAAAATCCATAGTTTGAGTACTTCATGCATGAACCGTCACATGGATATGAAGCATAAGTTGCAGTGGGAAGTTCACTGTGCTATAATGCGGCCTAGCGGGCCAGGCCAACCACTGTCTTCCCCATCTTGTGCATCCGCGGACTCTTCATCCTCTGTGACTGGGGGGACAGCAGTCACACCTGTTTTGAGACGCAGACCTGCCACCTCTTTACCCGCAACAGCCAGTGTGATTGGCAGGTCATCATTTCATTTGGAAGTGGAAACACCAGCTGGTGTTGAGCGCTCTCCGACATCGAGAGCACCACGTTTGGATCAAGGCAACCTAACTTTTCCGCCTGCATCTTCCTCACAGACCGGCAGTTTGCCGGGGACACCCTACTCTAAGCACAACAGCCAGCCCTCGGTCCCTCAGATGTGGACAAGTAAAAGACCATTTCCTCCTAGCCATGAGAAAGCTAAGAGGTTGAATTTCACCATCTGCAAGCTCTTGGCTACAGAAATGCTGCCTTTCCGCCTGGTGGACACAGAGGATTTTCGAGACCTTATGTCCGTTGCAGTGCCCCAGTAACAGATACCCAGTCGGCACTACTTCTCTACTTCTCAAAGAAAGGTGTGCCTGTACTCCACCTGCATGTCGCACACAACATCACCGCTTCTTTGAGAAACTCTGTGTGTGACAGGGTGCATTTCACCACAGACACTTGGACCAGTAGGCATGGACAGGGGCATTACATGTCGCTGACTGGGCACTGGGTAGCTATGATGACAGCAGGACAAGGGGCTGCTGTCCAAGTTTTGCCGTCCCCACGAGTTGTGCGTCAGTCCTTTTTATCTCGAAGTTCCTCCACTGCTTCTTCCTCCTCAACCTCCTCTCGGTCCTCCACCTGCACCCAAAGCCTGTCTGGTCATGAAACCCGCTTTCTAACTGCACAGAAGGTATCCTGCACACCTCCTTACTATGTTGGCAGCAGGGCTCAACGTCATCAGGCGGTTTTTACTTTGAAATGTCTGGGAAATGTGAGTCACACAGCTGAGGAGTTGTGGTCAGCTCTGGAGAACCAGTTTCATGAATGGTTGTCTCCACTGGACCTGCAACCAGGGAAGGCCGTGTGCGACAATGCTGCAAAGCTGGGTGCGGCCCTTCGCCGGGGCAATGTCACACACGTGCCTTGTATGGGTCACGTGTTTAACCTGGTTGTCCAGCAATTTTTAGCTCACTATCCTGGACTAGATGGCGTTCTGCAGAGGGCACGGTCGCTGTGTGCTTACTTCCGCCGTTCGCATCCCGCAGCTCAGCGACTTACATCTCTACAGAAGTCATTGGGCCTGCCACTTCACCGGCTAAAATGCGATGTGCCAACACAGTGGAATTCAACTCTGCATATGTTGCAGCGAATGTGGCAGCACCGACAAGCCCTGGTGCAATACGTTCTGACTTATAGCATGGGCCAATGAGTTACAGAGGTGGGGCAAATCACGCTGGAGGAGTGGTCTCAGATCAGGGACCTATGCACTCTTCTGCACTGTTTTGAAATGGCGACGAAGATGTTTAGTGCTGACGATGCCATTATCAGCATGACTATTCCGGTGATTTACATGCTGGAGCACATGTTAGGCTGCGTGCCCATGATGCGTTTTTCAAGCGTTTCCGCTGCGGAATTTCCGCAGTGGAAACGCATCAAAAACGCTTGGTAATCCGCACCCCATGGTTCCCAATGGCATTCCGCAATGTCAATGCACATGCTGCGGATTTTTCTGCAGCATTTCTGCAGCGCTCATAAATCCGCGGATTATATGCGTTTCAATGTGCGGATGGTACCCAGTTCTGGAGGAGAGAAGACTCTCATCCAGACGTGTGTACCATTGTACCTGTAAAAAAAAAGAATAAAATAATAAAAGTTTATATTCACCTTCTCGCGGGCCGGCAGCGCTTCTCCTTCCAGGACCTGAGATGACGTCGCAGGCTGTCTCGCGAGAGCCCGGCAACCAGGAAGAAGCCAGGACGAGCGCGACAGCACACGCGGCGGGGCATCGGAGGTAAGTATAGGTTTATTTTTTTATTTTTACGGTCACACTATATAAACCCATGCCGTTTACATAGATTTATATAGTGTGACCTAGTTGTCAAGCACTTTCCAAGTGATGCTATCGCCTGGAAAGTGCTTGTCAGTCCACATGCGGAAACGCATGCGTTAACGCATGTGAATCGGCATATGAATCCGCATGTATTCTGCAGGAAAAACGCATGCACAATCTGCATGCGTTTTTTCTGGCAAGGGAGATGCAGAAACGCTGCAGAAATTTTCTGCTTCATTTCTGCATTGTGGGCACATAGCCTTAAACAGAATTCGGAGTCAGGTGGTGGGACAAGAGGAGGAGAAGGAAGTAGAGGAGGAGGAGTTGCATGCGGACGGGCTAACATCTGCAAGGTCCAGACAGTCGGCAGCACCAAGGCGGCAGGCCTGGGAGGGTGGGGGAGAGGGATTAACCAGGGCGCATGGTAGCAGCCAAACTAGTGAGGAAGGTGCAGGAGCCCAGGAAGAAGTGGAGGACGAACTGATGGAAGACTCATCAGATGAGGGAGACCTTGATCACATTTCTGTTGTGCGAGGTTGGGGGGAGAGGGCAGAGGAAGGAAGCATGATTCTTACCTCGCCACCAACACAACAGTGACTTGGTGCTCCTGGATGCGCAAGACACATGAGTGCCTTCTTGCTGCACTACCTGCAACATGACCCTCGAATTGTCAGAATTCGAAATAATCCTGACTACTGGGTAGCCACACTCTTAGATCCACGGTACAAAAGTAAATTTGCCGAAATAATTCCTGCCATAGAAAGGGATTCACGCATGCAGGAGTATCAGCAGAGACTGTTGCAAAATATTACATGTGCCTTTCCACAAAACACCAGTGGTGCACGTAGTGAATCTCACAGTTCTAACTTGCCAACCGTGGGACTGTCGAGTCTTCAGCAATCAAACAGTAACAGAAACACAGTATCTGCTGGTAACAGCAATTTTGCGGAATCCTTTCACCACTTTTTTAGCCCATCCTTTGCAAGGCCACAGGAGACAAGAAGTCAGACACATATTCAACGCCTAGAGACGATGGTACAGGAGTATCTCCAAGTGAACATCGAAGCCATGACTGTGTCACTGGACCCTTGCTCTTTTTGGTCTTGCAATCTGGATAAATGGCCGGAGCTCGCCACTCACGCCTTGGAGACCTTGTCATGCCCCGCAGCCAGCGTTCTCTCTGAACGTGTGTTCAGCGCTGCTGGTGGCGGCTGTCCACTAACAATGTAGACAGACTCACGTTCATAAAGATGAACAAATCATGGATCCGCAAGGACTTTTCTACCCCTGTGTAATCCTGGGGAGAGTAAAAGCTTGAGGATTTGTTAAAATCACCTCACCAACCGTTTTAAGCAACTCTGAGGAAATTGATGCCACTTAAGTCAATTACAGGTGGGTTGGGTCTCCCACCCCCCCTTTTAACCGTAAGAAACTACATACACTATGGCTTGGGGTAACACAGATGGTTCAGTCTGAAGAGCTGTTTACTCAGAGGTCTGCTCCAAAGCTTCAGTGTCTGCTAGTCAGCGTAGTAACCCAGCTGCAAAGCAAGCTGCACCGCCTGTGTATCTAATAATGATTTTTACTGCATCTAGCCTAGGCAGACTGTGGTGACCCCCAACCAAACCCAGATGCTCAGCCCCCTACCGCCCCCTTTTCATTGACAATACAATCATGTAACTCTTACAACTGGATGGGTGAGGATCGGTCACAGCTTTATTAACTGTTTATACTCATTACATTAGAAAGGCATTTTATTTCTAAAAAATCAGCTTGTTGCAGCATGCCCTGTGTCTCCAGTCTCCACAACGGCAAGTTGGCCAACAAGTGTAGCTCTCCAACATGTCCTTTCTATCTCCAGGCCACGGAGGATCCTGCGTACTCGTATGCAGGGCTCTGACCCCCATCCATCACTCTTAATGCTTGTTCCACTCCGTCCTGGAGTCCTGACAGGAATATGTCCAGTCCAATATCCATTAAGTGAACACAGTCGGGCCGTATGAGGCCTGCTTTATCTCCTTCCAGTTGTCCGCCTCTGTCTCTTATAAATTTTGGCATCCAAATATTTATTAGTCGCCTTGTCCGTTCGATGGCCGTGATGTCTCGGGTACCTTGCCATACCGCGCTTGGCACAATCTCTGACTATTTTAGTGAAAAATTCTCTGAAGCGTTCAGTGTCTAGTTTCATTATTGCCATTAGTTATGCGCTCTTGTGATAACCTAGTCGTTTCCCCCTGCCTGTTTAACTAAGATGACCGGACCTCTTGCCTCTCTCCCTACCTTGATTACCTCCATTAGTACCTGTGGCCATTGCAGGCCTCTAATGCCTCTCCAGTTGAAATATGTGTTATGAAACTCAAATTTCCTCCCGCCTAGGTGGACTTTTGCCCTTTTTTCTGCACAATATATATACGAGTGGCCTATCACCCACTATGTTGGCTTAGCGTCACCTGTAAAAGAAACAAACCACGTTAGGATAACAATTCCGGTCTTATGTATCTCGCCAAACACGTGGATCGCCATCTCCCTATCCTCTGAACTTCCGTTTGTGACAGTCCTACTCTTGCTGCTTCCGTGGCCGCGCCTATGCGGAATGAGTGTGTCCCATAATCTTTGGGGTGGTTCCCTGCCAATGTTATGCATTTATTAAATATAGCTTGGAACTGGTATCTTGATAATGGCATTCCATCAATGTGTGATAGGAAGAAATTACTTTGTGATCTGATGGTTATATATGTTTTTACTATTGTTACCCGACTCAGCGTATCATTTGAGGGTTGTAGAAGTACCCAAGTGCCCCTGCCCGCTGGAACCGTTTTCGATTTGCGTATGCGTAGACGTATTGCATTATTGGCTATGACTATGTCCTGGTGTAATAAGCCTCCACTGGTGTTAATTTTGGATTGAGGGACTAATTCGCTTACGCATAGCTCCCTGAAGAAGGCGATCGCAAATACAGTAGACAGTAATGTTGCTTCGAATTGTGAGTATCATGTTAATGGTGTTAGGGATATGATGTGAGAAATCAGTTTTAGTGACACGGGAGGGGACGTCTACACTCCTGACTTGGCTGACCCCTTTTCCACATGTCCCCAATTCAGTAGTTGGAAGTGAAATGCTACTCCGGTCAGACACCGCTGCGCTGACGCCCCTGATATGCCCCTCATCATTAGCTGGTGGAGAAATTCTATGGTGACTTGTAATCTGGCTTGTTCACATTGGTCAACCCGTCTGCCTGCTACTAGTCGTGTCCACTGTTCCCATGCCTTACCGTATGCTTGCCACATCGACGGGGCAACTGACGCTCTGATTAATGGCATCAACTATTCTCCACTAGATCCCATAGGGAGGCTGGGCAACTGTTGCCCGATGGGTGGGCGTTGGGGAGGAGCTCTGTGAAAATCTGCCAATTGAATTGTGATAAAGCGTTAGCAGCAGCGTTAGACCCCTCAGCATCGTGGCTAGCGCGGACCCATACATTGTGTTTTAGGCACAGGAATGCTAGCCAGCGTTGTAGGCCTAGCACTGGGAGAGACGACAATGCCATATTATTAATGAAGTGCGCTAGACTGGTGTTTTTTGTTATGAAGAGTATATTTTTGTTAGCCAGGCGCGCGCCCCATATTTCCATTGCTACCACTATTGGAAACAGTTCCAGGACTGTCTGTTTTTTTGTCAGCACTTGTTCTGCCCAATACGGAGGCCATAAGCTTGTGCACCATAGGTTATTTAGTATCGCTACATATACGCCTGATTCTGCCGCCCCGGTGAATAATCTTAGTTGAATGTTGGACTGTTCTGCTGACATAAATAACGTGCGACCGTTGAATGATTATAAGAAGGTTTTCCACACCTTTAAGTCCACCCGTAGCTGCCTGCTGATTCTGATCGTATGACTCGGTTTAGATGCCCCTTTTGTTGCGGGCGATAAATGAAGAGAAAAAACCCTTCCGACTGACATCACCCGGCTCGCAAACACGAGGAGACCTAGCAATGCTTGCATCTGCTGTAGTGTTACTTTCCATACTGCGCAAAAAAACTAGATCAGGTGTAATGTTTTGGTATTTTTTCCCATGGGAGGCGGAACAACCTTGCTGTGGTGTCGATTTCGATGCCTAAGAAAGATGTTTTTTAGTTGTGGGGCCTATGTTTTTGGTTGGGCATAATGGGACTCCAAACCGACGGGAGATGTTTGTGAATTCGTTGAGTAAGGGGCAGCGAAAGTGGATGACCAATCGCCACATGGCAAAAAAAGAAAGGAAAAAAATCAGCTCACCCACCTAGAAGATCAACAGCACGGAGCCAAGGAGTGCTACCAGACGAACATGAGGAACTAGGAAGATCCAGCTGAACAAATCTTCTAAAATCCACTTTTTATTGGGTCATACAAAAATATTTTAAAAGTCCACCTTGGAGAAGAACAGCAAACGCGTTTCGAACTAAAGGTTCTTAATCATTGCATAGCAAAAAAACAGCTAGGAAGTGGTATTTATATGTCATGTCCTGCTATGCACCTGTTCAAGGCTGAGTTAATCAGAAATTTAAACACACATACCATGTTAAAATCGTATAGCATAGAAACAATGCATATAAATGTAAATAATCCAAAAGAAAAAGAAAAGAAGAAAAAAGGAACATATATATAATAATAATCTATAAATGATTATTCATAATGATACATCAAATCATGTCTGATGTTTAAACCCGCTGGTACACGTGTATTTATAAATCCAAATCTCCACCTATCGCCACGGCCCACGGAGGGGACACCACAGTCAGTGAATCCTTACTTATCTAGGATAGAGTCTACCAATACTTTGGGCGTATTAGCCCAGCTGCGAAGCTAGCTGCACCGCCTGTGTATCTAATAATAATTTTTAACTGCATCTAGCCTAGGCTGACTGTGGAGCCCCCAATCAAACCCAGACGCTCTGCATCTAACCCAGCCAATCATTTGATAGTATTGCTAGTAGCAGAGTCGCATGGGCTCTAAACCTTGCATAGCCTGTGCATTTTTTCAGATCGATAAGGATGACCCAACTCGTGTTATCTTTAACATTTGTCACCAAAAGCTAAGTAGAGGCCAAAAAATCCATAGTTTGAGTATTTCATGCATGAACCGTCACACGGATATGAAGCATAAGTTGCAGTGCAAAGCTCACTGTGCTACAATGCGGCCTAGCAGGCCGGGACAACCATCATCTGCCCCACCTATGTCATTCTGGGGAGGCTAAAAGCTTGAGGATTTTGGAAAATCACCTCACCAACCATTTTAAGTAACTCTGGGACAATTGATGCCACTTAAGTGGTGTCTGTGCCACAATTTTGGGAAAAAATGGAGACTCTTTTTGGAGTCACCTTGCCGTGTTTTACATGATGTTGCCATCGTCAATTCCAGGTGGGTCGGGTCTCCCCCCCCCCCCTTTTAACCGTAAGAAGCTACCTTCACTATCGCTTGGGGTAACACAGATGGTTGAGTCGGAAGAGCAGTTTACTCATACTATAGCCTGGGAAACAGAGGTCTGCTCCAAAGCTTTAGTGTCTGCTAGTCAGCGGAGTAGCCACCGCCTGTAGATCTAATTACAATTGTTTTTTTCAAATTCAAGTTTTTTTTTATTTTTGTGTTGAAAAAGTACAAGAAAATACAATAAACATAGTAAAAGGGGTAGTGTAACTATAAATCTATGCATAACAACAGTACATTGGGGGGTACAGGGAGAGTTTTCCATCAATATCCAGATCAAGCATGTATTTTTCCATATGAAAGATAGAGAGAGAGGGAGCGGACCACAGCAGACCACCAATCAATAGAGTGCGATTATGATCATTGTTGTGCTGATATCACGGATAACTTTAGTTGGGGGCTAGATGGTAGGCGTCAGAGTTTTGCAAATCAATCCAATCCATCCAAATCACACAGTATCTATCAACATCAGCCGGTGAGATGGCAGTCAGATAATCCATCCTATTAAGGAGGAAGATCTCCGCAAACCATTCCTCCACAGTTGGTGGGTCTCTGCTTTTCCAGTGTCATGGAATGACATTCTTAGCCGCCTGTATTAGGTAGCCTATTGATGACCTTTTATAACTACGTTTACACTTTAGTAACATTGATAAAAGGAGGGCTCCTGGCGTATTAGGGATAGTCAAACCAGTTATTTTCTCAATCATGGGAACCACCTTTGCCCAAAATGCATTTATTATAGGGCATGCCCACCATATGTGTGACCTACTGTATCCTCACCCATCCCTTGTAGACTGTGAGCCCTCGCGGGCAGGGTCCTCGCTCCTCCTGTACCAGTCGCTGACTCGTTTTGTTAAGACTATGTAAATGTTTTTGCTATGCATGTAAAGTGCGATGGAATAAATGGCGCTATAATAATAAATAATAATAAATAATAATTGTCCCTTCCCCCTCCCCACATCTCCAACATCTATCTGAGACCACTGGATACCATCTATGAAGGACTGCTGGTACCCGGTACCATCTAGAGATAATTTTGAAGGAGGTTTCCTGAGCTTTGGACCCTATTGAGGTTTATGTGTTAGGAAGAAACTTTTATCCCATTGTGGGTCAGAGAAGGACTTCCCCAGTTCCCTTTCCCATGCACTGCAGAATCCTGGCCTATTGTCAGTTACCTGGGCAATGAGGAGATTATACAGTAGGGAGATGGAGTGTGTAGGGGGTGACAATGATAGGCTAAATTTTTCAAAGTTTGTGAGATCTCTATGAAGATGTGTGTGCTTCTTCACAGTTGAATAGAAGTGTTGTAATTGGTTATATTCAAAATTAGCCTTCGGGGAAGTGGCTCTTCTCTGTAACACGTCATTGAGGGGGAGCAGCGAAGTATTGGAGATGACATGAGAAATTAATATCGGATGGGATTTATTTGAACCGAGAAATCTATTTGCAGATAGTCCTGGTGGGAAATCTGGATTATCTGAAATCGGGAGCAAGGGGCCCTGGGGGTCGATTGAGGATAAGCTTTTTTTGGGGGATCTCAAAGCCAAAGCAGTGGCATAAGTACTATATGACATGAGGCCAAGAGAGGGGACAATGAAATGGGCGCACCATGGGAGAGTGGTAAGAGCTTCAGGACAAATGGATTGAGCTATTTTGACCCACAATTTCCCCTCCGAATGATGGAAGAAGTCCAGGATTCTAGCGTGTACTGCTGCCATGTAATACCTTCTACAATCCGGAAGGCTAAGGCCCCCCTTTTGTTTGTGTCTGATCATAACATCCCCCCGAATGCGTGGACGCCCACTTGCCCAGATAAATCTGCAAAAGCTACTGCATAGTCTTTTCCAAAAATTTGAGGGAATTACCACAGAAATGGCTTTGAAGAGGTATAAGAGTTTAGGTAGGACGTTCATTTTTAGTATATTTATTCTGCCGAACCAGGAAAAATCCTTCACCGGCCAAGAAGAAAGATCTCTATGGAGTTGTTCAATAAAGGGCCCAAAATTAAGATAAAATAGACGGGAGAGGTCTCTATGAATACGAATTCCTAAGTATTTGAAACCCTGTGAGGGCCAGGCAAAGGGAAAGTTGGACTGGATGGAATCCTGTATGGATTTGGGGAGGGAGACATCGAGGGCCTCAGACTTCGCTGCATTGATTTTAAAATTTGACCATGTACCAAAGTGATCTATTTCAGCCATAACAGCAGTGATAGATATATGTGGTTGAGTGATATATACTAGGACATCATCAGCAAATGCAGAGCACTTGTACTCGGTGCCTCCCACCTCAATCCCCCTAATACTGGGGTTATCGTAAATTGATGAGAGCAGGTGCTCCATCACTAGGATGTATAAGAGAGGGGACAGAGGACATCCGTGCCTTGTCCCATTGTGATTATGAAAGGTGATGATAATGTTCCATTTATCTTCAGCCTAGCTGACGGATTGCGATACAGGGCCATTATTTTGGCTATAAAAGGGTCCCCTACCCAAAGCTTTTTAAGAGAATAATATATGGCGTGCCAGGAGACTCTATGGAATGCTTTCTCAGCATCCAATGAGAGTATCTATTTACAAATGTTTAACTGCATCTAGCCCAAGCAATACTTTGGGCCTAGTAGCAGTGTCTGCTAGTCAACGGATTAACCCAGCTGTTAAGCAAGCTACACCACCTATAGTTTGGACACTTAATTTTTTCAAAGGAAATGGTTCGGGCCCCCGGGACACTCAGTGAAGAGCATTGGGGAGGCACCCCAAGGCACAGGGGCTCGGACTGGCAGTAGGACGCCTTGCGGTGGACCGCCAAGCTCGATCCTTATAAAAGCTTTTTAACTGCAACAGCTTTAGTGGACGCTACTGGAGCTGGAATTACCACGGCTGCTGGCATGAGACTTGCCCTCCAATAGATCCTTGTAAAAGGATTTAAAGTGTACTCATTCAAATTAGAGAGACAATTTAAATTAAAAAGATTAGACCTGCCTCCACCGCAGGGGGGCTCGCTCGACCCACCAGCGGACAGGCATCAGTATTGGGAGAGGGGGGCTGGCCATCAGGGTCCACCGCGGCTCTGGCACAAACCCGGCGACATGGAGGTCGCACGGGCAGGAACGGACTGGCCGTGTTGGCTTCGCACTTTTTTGGTTTTAGAAGGGCATGACATGCCTATATCTGTGTCTCCCCCTCCTTTTACTCCTCCACCTCTTTTCTTTTCGCGTGACTATATGTACTTGTCACTTTTCCATGTGTTAGTTGTGTCTTCTGAGCAGTTTGTCAGCTTTTAGACACCTTTGAAGTGTTTTCTATGTGTTTTCTATTTGTTTCTATGTGTTTTTGTTTGCCTGCCATTGGCTTTGACGGTGTTCGAAGGTGTTCGACGAAGGTTCTACGAACAGTTCGGTGAACATACGGCTGTTCGACAAACCGAACCGAACTCGAACAGTACGGGGGTGGCTCAACACTAGTCGTATCCTCAGCTCTCCTACATTGGTGGGATCCCCATGCATCTCCTCCAGTATCGACACCACTTTTTTACAGTATCCCGGTCATGGGTACATCACGGACTGTTGGGCCTCGCCGTCCAGGGCCAGCAAGGCTATTTCGGCTTGCATAGCTGGGGTCATCGGGTGCATACGTAACATACTCCTAAATCTCTCAGTCCGGTCCCACAGCATCATATTGTCCCCGGTGAACTTTGGGAGATTGCTGAGCATGGCCCCCAGCGGCAGGCTAGATTTAGGGGCTCCCAGGATGGACTGCTCTGCAGTGTCTGTGTCTAACGACTGCATCCTGCCGACTACGCCAAATGTAACACAGGTACTTTAGATACAGTGACACAGAAGCACAGAGCAGCCAATACAGGGTTAATAAACAGGGAAAGTTTATGATAACAAGGTGAATCTCCACGCAGGGAGTAACAGGGGAAAATATGGGGAAATAGCAGGTATTAGTCTGTAACTGACAGTTTTCAGTTTAACTAGATGTAGCAGAGTCAAACCGGTAACAAACAACAGTTTTTTCACTTAGCTAACTTGTGTCCTCTACAAGGCAGTTGCCAGCTGGTGCTGGTGATGCTGTCTTCAGGCTTCCCCGCCCAAATAATGCTCCGTCTTCTGGCGGTCTCCGGTTTTACCCGCTGAACCCCTAGTCCATAACAGTGCACCTCATGTGCTCAGCTCCACGGACCCTGCGTCTCTTCTCCCTACCGTCAGCTTGACTCCTCCGGTCCACTGCACTCAGATCCCTTGCTCCAAATCCTGTAGCCAGGAGCCTGGACCCTCTCACACTGCTCTGCTCCGCAGGACCCAGCTTCGCTTTCCCGCGCAAATGTCCTCTTCTCTCCCTCTCTCTCGTCACACCAGGAGTCCCTCTGTCACCTGACCTCCCAGCTCTCCCTCTCGACACACCCCCTGCTTCCCTGTCACATGACTCCTCTGCTTGCAGTCTGTCTTCCCCCTGCAACAAGAGGTACGGCCCCGTCAGTTCCGGATCCCTTGCTCTGAAAGCACTCACACCCCGGTCTTCCCCCTTAAAGAATCTTTAAAGATTAAAAATATTGGTCTATCTATGACGTTACTTAATTCCTGCAGTACTCGCGGGTGTATCCCATCCGGGCCCGGGGATTTGTCTACTTTAGTGATTTTTAGATGCTGCCGTACTTCCTGCTGGGTTAAGCAAGTGTCATTTAATGTAGAAATTTTGTTATCACTGATCATGTCTTCTGTCATGCTATTTTCTTGTGTAAATACTGTTGAAAAAAAATCATTTAGCATATTGGCTTTTTCCTCATCCTCATCTTCCATTTCACCCAGACTACTTTTAAGGGGACCAACACTATCATTTTTTTAGTTTTTTACTATTTTTTATGTAGTTTAAAGAATATTTTGGGATTATTTTTACCTTCTCTGGCAATGAGTCTCTCTGTCTCAATCTTTGCTGCCTTGATTTGTTTTTTACCGAATTTATTTAATTTTCTATATTTATTTAATGCCTCATCACTACCTACTTGCTTTAGTTTTCTAAATGCTTTCTTTTTATCACTTATTGTGCCCCTTACAGCTATATTTAGCCATACTGGTTTCCTCCTATTTCTAGCATGTTTATTCCCATAGGGTATATATTGTGCACAGGTTCAGGATGCTAATAAATGTCTCCCATTTGCTTTGTGTAGTTTTATGTCTCAGGATATCGTCACAGTATTTTGCACTAAGATCATTTGTCAACCGTTGGAAATTTGACTTCCTGAAGTTTAGTGTCCTTGTAACCCCTCTACTACACATCTTTTATTAAAGTATACATGAAAGCTTCTTATTTTGTGATCACTATTACCCAAGTGACCCCCAACTCATATATTTGATATGCGGTCTGGCCTGTTGGTTAATATTAGGTCTAGCAGTGCCCCCCTTCTTGTTGGGTCCTGAACCAGTTGTGAAAGGTAATTGTCTCTCATCGTTGTCAAAAACCTATTACCTTTACTTGAACTACAGGTTTCTGTTCCCCAATGTATTTCATGTTAGTTAAAGTCCCCAATAATAATGACTTCTACTTGAGTCGCTGCTTCATCTATTTGCTTTATGAGGATATTCTCCACTGCTTCCATTATTTTTGGAGGCTTATAACAAACTCCTATCATTAATTTATTATTTTTCCCCTTCCCCTTATCTCCACCCACAAGGACTCTACATTTTCATTAGATTCACATATATTTTCACCCAAGATGGGTTTTAAGGATGATTTTACGAGGGGTGTGGCCTGCAAGACAAGGTGGCAGCAGCTTAACTGCATAGCTCCAGCCAGCCAGGATTAAAACCAGCACAAAGCAACACACAGCATTGTCCTACAGCCTATTACCTAACACCCGGTGGCGGCAGAACACCCAGGGCCCATGATGACCATGGGAAGGTCCCAAAAAAGAGGATCCCCGGCGAGATTGGAGGCTTTCTTCCAGAGGGGACAAACAACAAGAACAGTGAGTAAGATGGCACCTGCTTCTCCTGCATCTTCTTCACACTCCTCTAGAGGCTCAGGGAGAGGGGAAGCAGAGAATGTGAAACACAGCAGCAGGGATAATGAGCCCACAGCACCAATGACAAGGGCAGATATGCAAGAATTTCTGGCTGCAATTCGCTCCTCCATGAGGGAGGATATGCAGGCAATGTTGCAGGAGATAAAAGGGGAGATTACTTCCATTGGGGATCGCACTTCCCACATTGAAAACAAGATGGAAGAGTATGCCAGAATGATCAATGCCTTGGTAGATGAAGATGAGGCACTCAGGGAAGAGATGTCTCGGGTCACTGATAAAGTTTATGACTTAGAAGATAGATCCAGACGTAACAATGTGAGGCTTAGGGGAATCACTGAAGAAGTGCCAGATAAGGATCTCTCTGAGACGCTTCTTGGTGGCTGTATTACCTGAGGTTGCCCCTAATGAATTACTGGTGGACAGGATTCATAGAACACCGAAGCCCAGACACGTAGATCCTACCCTGCCTAGAGATACCTTGGCACGTATTCATTTCTTCACTACGAAGGACATGTTCCTTAACCAACTAAGGAAAACCCCCAGGCTGCCTGAGGAATTTCAAAATCTGCAGGTCTTCCCAGATCTTTCTGCGGCTACCCTGGCAAAGAGAAGAGAATTTACCCATGTGTGCAGGGCATTGAGAGAGGCCGGCATACGGTATAGATGAGGATTCAACCCAGTAAAACTACTAATACTCCGTGACAGTGGCGTGGTAGCGTGTTTTACCCCTAAACAAGCGGAAGAGAAATTGGCATCCTGGAAGATTGTCTATGCTCCTAGACAACCTGCTAAAGGCAAGAAAATTGCACAGCAATGGGTATCGACCTAAAAGAGAGGCGAGGACGCTATTCTGGCTGAGATGGAGCTGTTAGAGGATCGCTGACCTTTTTTTTCCCTTTGTTCTTTTCTGAACTCTGAGCGCCTTTTGGCTTATTGACTGACGGTTCTCTGTTGTTCGGCGGAAGCCGTCTGGTTGGTGATCCTCTGGACTGTGAGAAATCTTGCTGAGTGACAGCGAGATTTGAAAATCTCACGGGACCCCGTGGTCAGATTTATGTCTGAAGAATTTACTTTTTTGACTGAAGTTTTCTCTATGGTTTTTTCTGCTGACTTTTTTCCGCTGTGTTTTTTCTTTCTTTTTACTGTTTTTTATCTGTTTTTTTTTTTCCAATTTAACTTGAGGTATATTTCCTCTATTGACGTAACTGCTGATCGTTCTAAGGACATATATGCTTTTTTCAGTGAATGGCTCATAAGGGGTGGTGTGGGGGGGGGGGGGGAAATTAGATTTTTGTATGCGGCTCATAACAATTTCCTCCTTTATGTGTAATTATGAGTATACAATTTCTCTCGTTGAATGTGAAAGGGTTAAATTCACCTGCCAAATGCTCTATGTTGTGGAGGGAGGTGAGGAAATCAAAGGCAGACATTGTGTGTCTGCAAGAGACGCATTTATTGGCAGCTGATAATCATAGATTGCATCAGGCACAATTCCCCCATATATTCTTTGCAAATGCCGAGACTAAGACAGCAGGAATCTGTATTATGATAAAAAATTCGGTGTCCTTCCAGATCATTAAGATGTGTACAGCCCCCATGGGTAGATACTTGGTGTTGGTGTGTACATTGAATGGGACCCCTCATACGATTTCAGCACTATACGCCCCAAATTCTGCACAGCTCCCATTTGTGCGAAAAGTCCTCTCTACCATTTCAACACTTAAACAAGGAGAGGTTATTGTATGCGGGAATTTTAACATGCCAATGGATGGTACTTTAGACTGCTCATCTAGATCAGGTCGCCCTCGGAGAGAATTGGGCAAGTTGGTCCATGAATTTGGTCTGCACGATTTTTGGAGATACTCTCACGCCAGTGAAAGGGACTATACTTTTCATTCTCTCCGACATGGGTCATATAGTAGGATTGACTTATTCCTAGTAGACAATAGAGCTCTCAATAGATGTATATCAGCAGAGGTTGGAACAATTACGTGGTCTGACCACGCACCGATCTACCTACGTGTACATCTTGCGCACCAATTCAACCTAACACCACACTGGAGACTAAACACCTCTCTATTATTGAATGACTCTATAATGACAAAAGCAACAGCAGAATTGACATCTTATTTTGAATTAAACGACAATAGCACAGTTTCTGACGAGACTTTATGGACAGCGCACAAAGCGGTGATACGGTGAGTCTTCTTACAACTGACTCGCCCCCTGGGCCGTGGGGCACGCGGATCCGGGCAATAGGGAAACGATGGGGGTAGTAGTGGCGGCCCGGTCCCGCGGCTCAGGGTGGTCAGGCCAATGGTAGTCTGCTATGTGCTGGTTGATAATGTCCGACTACGCCACCCGTGGATTGCGGTAATTAGGAACCGCCGCTGCATGCAGACCGCTGGGGCTGATGATGTGTGCAGCTGGGGTAGTGTGACTCCCCACGGGAAGAGTGCGGCCCCAGGGCAGTATAATGGATGGTGGGAGTGATGGTAGTGAGAGTCCCAGTGCTGATACTGCTGGAGGAGCAAGGAGCACACAGACAACAGGTTGCAGTCCAGGGTCTTTACTAGAACAGGTAAATTGACCCACAAACAGTCCCGGCTAGGAGGGGACCTGGATGTCTGAGAGCAACGGGGAAATTGGCCCTGGTCAGGGTGAGGGTGTAGGCCTACCGTGCTTTCTGCGCTCCTTCTGGCTATCTCCTCGTTATAGGGTAACAGCCCACGTTTCCGAGCTCTCCGTGTATCCTCACCTGCATGGCCTGCGACGTGGGTTCCTTTCTGCTCCCAGCCTTGTACGGCTTTACTGGTCCCTTCGGTTGTGGCAGGGCCTCCAGGCTTCTTAGGCCAAGGAATATACAGTCCCTTGCGGACTGGTTCTCTGCTGGGGGATATAGAATCTTCCCAGCCTCAGACACCAAAGTCTGGTAAAGTAAGTCTTTTATCTGCCAAGACAGGCTCTCGTCGCCTCTTGTCTCTGGCTTGTGGCTCTCCTCCTGCCACACTTCCTCTTAGGTGCAATACAACTTTCTGTCCCTGCTCTGCTCTGGGACAAATCTCAGTCCTGAGACAGGCCTTCAAGTTCTCTCTAACCCTGCCCCCAGCACCAGCTTTTATAGGGGCAGCCTGCTCCCCCTACTGGCCTGAGACAGGAAGTACTGCATGCTAATGTTCCCCTGACTAGAGAACCTCCCCCTTGCTCTCAGACACTGCTTTATTACATTTTGTGGCATCCAGGCCAGGGTGACACACAACAAGTGTCACAATTGAAAAGAAAAAGGGAGCAACACAGGACTGACCTCCTGACTGAGTTGAAAAAGCTAGAAATATTAAATAAAACCTCCCCCTCCCCGGCTACCACTGAGGCCATATATCAGCTCAGATTTAAACTGCGCTCTGATCTGCTGGCAGTATATGAATATAACCTCCGCAAGTTCCAACTTAGTCACCACGCTATGGGAGATAGGCCGGGAGCCGTTTTGGCCAGGCGGGTCAAGAAAAGGGCTGCTAAATCCAGAATAGATCATCTACGGGACTCAAAAGGGTTGATAGCCAGAAGTCCCAAGGACATAGCTGCAGTCTTTGCTGCATACTATAAATCTTTATATAACTTAAAAGATGATGTTGCTACCCCATAGCCACAACAGTCAGATATTGATCAATATTTGAGTGATTTGAAGCTCCCAAAGGTTTCCCGGGAACAGTTACAATTATTGAATGCCCCCTTCACAGAAGTAGAACTGAAAGATGTTATTGATTCATCCAAATGTCTTAAGACCCCTGGCCCAGACGGCATAGCTAACGAGTAGAGATGAACGTTGTTCTACTCGAACTGTTCGCCAATCTCAAATTCGAGCTGTTTTGGGCGGTGTTCGAGCCGGTCGGCGAACACGAACAATTTGAGAAAAATTCGGCTGTTCGAGGTTATGTTCGATAACTGTTCGTGCACCAAAATCATAACTGGATTTTTTCTCAGTAATGATGAAAATTAATGTTAATACGCAGTTTGAGTGTACAGCGGGGCGGGGGGAGGGGCAGGGGATGGATCTCTGCAGGAACAATGAAGATCTCCATTTTTTTTTCTCTTTCCCGCATTTGCAGTGGGGAGGTGCAATCTGTCAGCCTATCAGCAGCGCACACACGGAGCGAAGTGCTTTTTTTCACACAAGCAAGGGCATGTGTGATTGGCAGTGTATGTCACATGTCCTTGCCCTATAAGACCAAGCCATTTTCCCCGTCGCCACCATTTTCTCACTGCTGCAGCTGCGTGTTAGACGGCACCACTGTTGCTGTGTGCGCTATATCTTGTTAATTTCAAGCCAATTTTCGCACAAATATACAGATAGCTTGGGAGTAGGCAATAGTTGTGATTGCAGTCCTTTTAAGGACTAGGTTACAGCATTTCCTACGACTTTTATCAGGCAGGTCTGTGCTCTTAAATAGATAGATTGTGGGAGTAAAGACTAATTGTAATTGGAGTCCTTTTCAGGACTAGGTTACATCAGTTCCTATCAGTTTTTGCCAGGCAGGTCTGTGCCAGTGCTGTGCAAGTTTTTTTCACAGCATTTGGCTGAATCTAGCAAAGCTAATCCTTTTTGGCCTATTGCAGAGTGTGTTAGTCAGTGGAGTAGCCTATCTGTGTTGCAAGATATACCACCTGTGTATAGAATACCAATTTTTTTACTGCACCTAGTGAAGTAAAATCTTTTGGGCATAGCATCATTCTATTAGTACATCTATACTGACCTCCATCAGGTTGCAAACTGAATATAATTTTTTTCTGCATCTAGCTCTGAAAAAATATTTGGGCTTCTAGCAGTGTGTGGGACTTGGTCTATTAGTCCATCTATACTGACCTCCATCAGGTTGCAAATTAAAAATATTTTTTTTCTGCATCTAGCTCTGAAAAAATATTTGGGCTTCTAGCAGTGTGTGGGACTTGGTCTATTAGTCCATCTATACTGACCTCCATCAGGTTGCAAATTAAAAATAATTTTTTTCTGCATCTAGCTCTGAAAAAATATTTGGGCTTCTAGCAGTGTGTGGGACTTGGTCTATTAGTCCATCTATACTGACCTCCATCAGGTTGCAAATTAAAAATAATTTTTTTCTTCATTTAGCTCTGAAAAAATATTTGGGCTTCTAGCAGTGTGTGGGACTTGTTCTATTAGTCCTTCTATACTGACCTCCAGCAGGTTGCAAATTGAATATAATTTTTTTCTGCATCTAGCTCTGAAAAAATATTTGGGCTTCTAGCGGTGTGTGGGACTTGGTCTATTAGTCCATCTATACTGACCTCCATCAGGTTGCAAATTAAAAATAATTTTTTTCTGCATCTAACCCAGCCAATAGTTTTGGCCTAATACCACAGTTTGGCCACTCAGCTCTGCTCGGTTACCATCCATTGTTTTTTTGTGCAAACAACTCCAGAGTTGTGAATTAGTTAACCACCAAAATGAGTGGAAAAAGGCCTGCTGCTGGTGGAAAGGGGAATAGGCGTGTTGGGAAGGGGAAAAAAGGTTGTGTCCGTGGGGTAGGTGCAGAAGAAAGACCATCTTCCAGCCAAACTAAAATGTCTACTTCTTTTAGCGGACAATGTGATAAGATCCCTTTCTTACGGCCACGCCAATCGCTACAAATTCCAGATGAGGCACAAAAACAGCAGGTGTTTCAACGGATATCAAGTGCTCCTTTAAGTGGGCTCTCCTCCACATCAACTTCAACATCACAAATACTCCAGTCCTCAAAGGTGTCACCCAAATCGCACTTGCTTCCTCACAGCTCCCAAATCTCCAGCTGCCCGTCTGAGTATGAGGTAGAACAGATGGTTGAGTCTGCAGAGCTGTTTACTCATACTATAGCCTGGGAATCAGAGGTCGACTCCAGCGCTTCTGTGAATCCAGACGAGGAAATGATCTGCACTGATGCCCAGAATCTTTATGAGTCGGATCCAGGACCAGACGCAGAAGGTTCTGACCATAATGTAGACCCTCATTCCCAAACTGTAACTCCTGTTGGTGGAGACAATGAGGAAGACGATGATAAGACTCAAATACCTGATTGGAGCGACAACTTTAGTTTTTTGTCAGGGCAGGAACAGGATGGCTCTGAGGACGACGGGTGTGATAACGCACAGGGTGATGATGATGAGGTCGGAGATCCCACTTACTGTCAACCCACAGTCAGCCAAGAGATGAGGTCAGCAGAGGAGGTGGAGGAAGATTCTAGTGACGACGAGGTCAGGTTGCGCCTTCCTGGACAGAGACGTAGTGCTGGAAGCACGTCAACAACTGCATCCTCAAACACAACTCTGCCTCTCACCACAAGTCGTGGTGGCTCTTCAGGTCGCATGGGTGCTAAGCCTTGCATAGCCTGGGCATTTTTTCAGATCGATAAAGATGACCCAACTCGTGTTATCTGTAACATTTGTCAGCAAAAGCTAAGTAGAGGCCAAAAAATACATAGTTTGAGTACTTCATGCATGAACCGGCACATGGACATGAAGCATAAGTTGCAGTGGGAAGCTCAGTGTGCTACAATGCGGTCTAGCCGGCCGGGCCAACCACCGTCTGCCATATCTTGTGCATCCGCGGCCTCTTCATCCTCTGTGACTGGGGGGACAGCAGTCACACCTGTTTTGGGGCGCAGACCTGCCACCTCTTTACCCGCAACAGCCAGCGTGATTGGCAGGTCATCATTTTCTTTGGAGGTGGTAACACCAGCTGGTCTTGAGCGCTGTCCGACATCGATAGCACCACCTTTGGATCAAGGCAACCTAACATGTCCGCCTGCATCTTCCTCACAGACCGGCAGTTTGCCGGGGACACCCTTATCAACCCCGTCTAAGCACAATAGCCAGCCCTCGGTCCCTCAGATGTGGACAAGTAAAAGACCATTTCCTCCTAGCCATGAGAAAGCTAAGAGGTTGAATTTCACCATCTGCAAGCTCTTGGCTACAGAAATGCTGCCTTTCCGCCTGGTGGACACAGAGGATTTTCGAGACCTTATGTCCGTCGCAGTGCCCCAGTACCAGATGCCCAGTCGGCACTACTTCTCAAAGAAAGGTGTGCCTGCGCTCCACCAGCATGTCGCACACAACATCACCGCTTCTTTGAGAAACTCTGTGTGTGACAGGGTGCATTTCACCACAGATACTTGGACGAGTAGGCATGGACAGGGGCGTTACATGTCGCTGACTGGGCACTGGGTAACTATGGTGACAGCAGGACAAGGGGCTGCTGTCCAAGTCTTGCCGTCCCCACGAGTTGTGCGTCAATCCTCTTTATGTCATTTTTCCTCCACTGCTTCTGCCTCCTCAACCTCCTCTCGGTCTTCCACCTGCACCCAAAGGCTGTCTGGTCATGCCACAAGCTTTCTAACTGCGCAGAAGGGATCCTGCACACCTCCTTACTATGCTGGCAGTAGGGCTCAACGTCATCAGGCGGTTTTTACATTGAAATGTCTGGGAAATGTGAGTCACACAGCTGAGGAGTTGTGGTCAGCTCTGGAGAACCAATTTCATGAATGGTTGTCTCCACTGGACCTGAAACCAGGGAAGGCCGTGTGCGACAATGCTGCAAACCTGGGTGCGGCCCTTCGCCGGGGCAATGTCACACACGTGCCTTGTATGGCTCACGTGTTGAACCTGGTTGTCCAGCAATTTTTAGCCCACTATCCCAGACTAGATGGCCTTCTGCAGAGGGCACGGTCGCTGTGTGCTCACTTCCGCCGTTCGCATCCTGCAGCTCAGCGACTTACATCTCTACAGAAGTCGTTGGGCCTGCCACTTCACCGGCTAAAATGCGATGTGCCTACCCGGTGGAATTCAACTCTGCACATGTTGCAGCGACTGTGGCAGCACCGACAAGCCCTGGTGCAATACGTTCTGACGTATAGCCTGGGCCAACGAGATTCAGAGGTGGGGCAAATCACGCTGGAGGAGTGGTCTCAGATCAGGGACCTATGCACCCTTCTGCACAGTTTTGAAATGGCGACGAAGATGTTTAGTGCTGACGATGCCATTATCAGCATGACTATTCCGGTGATTTACATGCTGGAGCACATGTTAAACAGAATTCGGAGTCAGGTGGTGGCACAAGAGGAGGTGGAGGAAGTAGAGGAGGAGGAGTTGTATGCGGAAGGGCTAACATCTGCAAGGTCCAGACGGTCGGCAGCACCAAGGCGGCAGGCATGTGAGGGTGGGGGAGATGATTTTACCAGGGCGCATGGTAGCAGCCAAACTAGTGAGGAAGGTGCAGGAGCCCAGGAAGAAGTGGAGGACGAACTGATGGAAGACTCATCAGATGAGGGAGACCTTGATCACATTTCTGTTGTGCGAGGTTGGGGGGAGAGGACAGAGGAAGGAAGCATGATTGCTACCTCGCCACCAACACAACAGGGACTTGGTGCTCCTGGATGCGCAACACACATGAGTGCCTTCTTGCTGCACTACCTGCAACATGACCCTCGAATTGTGAGAATTAGAAATAATCCTGACTACTGGGTTGCCACACTGTTAGATCCCCGGTACAAAAGTAAATTTGCAGAAATTATTCCTGCCATAGAAAGGGATGCACGCATGCAGGAGTATCAGCAGAGACTGTTGCAGAATCTTACATGTGCTTTTCCACAAAATACCAGTGGTGCACGTAGTGAATCTCACAGTTCCAACTTGCCAACCGTGGGACCGTCAAGTGTTCAGCACTCAAACCGTAACAGAACCACAGTATCTGCTGGTAACATCAATTTTGCGGAATCATTTCACCACTTTTTTAGCCCATCCTTTGCAAGGCCACAGGAGACAAGAAGTCTGACACATAGTCAACGCCTAGAGACGATGGTACAGGAGTATCTCCAAGTAAACATTGAAGCCACGACTGTGTCACTGGACCCTTGCTCTTTTTGGGCTTCCAATCTGGATAAATGGCCGGAGCTAGCCACTTACGCCTTGGAGATCTTGTCATGCCCCGCAGCCAGCGTTCTGTCTGAACGTGTGTTCAGCGCTGCTGGTGGTGTGCTGACAGATAAGCGCACGCGGCTCTCCACTGATAATGTAGACAGACTCACGTTCATAAAGATGAACAAATCATGGATCCGAAACGACTTTTCTACCCCTGTGTCATCCTGGGGAGAGTAAAAGCTTGATGATTGGTTAAAATCACCCTACCAACCGTTTTAAGCTTTCAAATTACTAATCATGTTTATCTGTATCTTGACTGGAAAATAATTTGGGCTTTGTAGCAGTGTGCAGCACTGATCCTATTAGGCCATCTATAATAAGCTTCACCAGATTTAAAATTAAAAATAATTTTTAGCTGCATCTAGCCCGGAAAATAATTTTGGGGCTCCGAGATGCGCAAGACACATAAGTGCCTTCTTGCTGCACTACCTGCAGCATGACCCTCATATTGTCAGAATTCGAAGTAATCATGACTACTGGGTTGCCACACTCTTAGATCCCCCAAACTTTTCGATCAACCTTTTCATTTTAATAAAGACCAAAAAAATGGTCATTTTTGAAATTATAAGCATTAGCAGGTTGTTAGAAACTGAAATCAAACAGTTTTCAACTCAAAACTTTATTCTAGGTGATGTTACATTTTCACATAGGACCCCTTGTTCGAAAGGAGCTTCTGAACTCTCTCGTCCATTGAATTTGTCAGGTTTTGGATGGTTTCTGCTTCAATTGTTTTGCATGAGGACAGAATACCCTCCCAGAGCTGTTGCTTAGATGTGAACTGCCTCCCGCCATCATAGACACTCCTTTTAATGATGTTCCAAAGGTTCTGAATGGGGTAGAGGTCAGGGGAGCATGGGGGTCACACCATAAGTTTGTCCCCTTTTATGCCCATATCAGCCAGAGATGCAGATGTTTTATGTGCAGCATGAGATGGTGCATTATCATGCAGAAAAATGATCTTGCTGTGAAATACACGGTTCTTCTTCTTGAACCATGGCAGGAAGTGCTGTTTGAGAAAATCCACATACATTATGGAGTTCATCTTTAGCGCCTTCAGGGATCCTAAAGGGGCCGACAATCTCTCTCCCCATGATTCCAGCCCAAAACATTACTCCACCTCCTCCTTGTTGGCGCTGTAGCCGTGTTTGCGTGGGGTGTCCATCAACCAGCCATCCTCCACTCCATTCATCTGGACCATCGAGCGCTGCACGGCACTCATCCGTGAACAAAACAGTTTTGAAATCAGTCTTCATGTAATGTTTGGCCCACTGGAGCCGTTTCTGCTTGTGTGAAGTGGATAGAGGAGGTCGACAGGATGGCATATGCACAGCTGCAAACCTCTGAAGGACCCTGCATCTTGTTGTTCGGGGGACGTTGGAGGCACAAGCAGCTTCAAAAACTTGTCTGCTGCTATGACAAGGCTTTTTTGCCGCTGCTGTTTCAACCTGACGTAATTGCCTGTAGGAAAGAGTCCTCAATTTGCCCTTATCAGCACGCACATGTGTGTACTGTGAATCAGCTACATACTTCTTGATTGCCAAGACACTTCATCCTGATCATCGCACAATGTTGATTGTAGTCATGCCTTGACCTAAACACTCCACAATTTGTTGCTTCTCAGCAGCCGACACATCCTTTTTCTTTCCCATTTTGGCAGAAAATGTAGGCTGCTTAATAATGTGAGAGAGCCTTCTTAAGTAGTCTTGCCTTTCATTGGACACACCTGCCAAACTAATTAGCACAGGTGTCTGCAATTGCTTACAGTGATATAAAGAGCCCTGACACACATCACCATCAATGAGTTTAACTGACAAACAAACAAATTCTTCCCTTATCACTCCTAAACACTTTTTGCATAATAATTTGGAACGTGGTGTACATGTGCTTTTCCACAAAACACCAGTGGTTCACGTAGTGAATCTTACAGTTCTAACTTGCCAACCGTGGTCTGTATGGAATTGTTCAATAAAGGGCCCAAAATTAAGATAACATAGATGGGAGAGGTCTCTATGAATAGGAATTCCTAAGTATTTGATACCCTGTGAGGGCCAGGCAAAGGGAAAGTTGGACTGGATGGAATCCTATATGGATTTAGGGAGGGAGACATCGAGGGCCTCAGACTTCGCTGCATTGATTTTAAAATTTTACCATGTAACAAAGTGATCTATTTCAGCCATAACAGCAGGGATGGATATATGTGATTGAGTGATATATACTAGGACATCATCAGTAAATAGAGAGCACTTGTACTCGGTGCCTCCCACCTCAATCCACCTAATATTGGGGTTATGGCGAATTGATGAGAGCAGGTGCTCCGTCACTAGGATGTATAAGAGAGGGGACAGAGGACATCCCTGCCTTGTCCCATTGGTGATTGTGAAAGGTGATGAAAATGTTCTGACGCACCCCCTGGGCCTTGGGACACCCGGAGCCGGACCCTTTTTGGTGGATGCTGGTGGTTGTAGTCTTCGTGGCGGCGATCCGGTTCCGTGGCTCAGGGCGGTCAAACCAGTGGCGGAACTATTTATGTGGTTTTGATGTTTAAATGTCCGACTACGCCACCCGTGGATTGCGGTCAGAGTGAACCGCCGCTACAGGGCAGACCGCTAAGGCTGGTGTTGTGGGTGCAGCAGAGCGTGGCATAACTCCCATAACTCCCCACGGGAGGAGTATAGCCTCAGGGCAGTGTATGCGGAGGATGGGGGTGATGGTGCAGGGCAGCAGCAGTAACGACACGGAGTCAGTGATGCAGCTCAGGGCCTTTACTCACAGTTCTTATTATCCAGACCACGTCTGCAGGTAACGGCTGCCCACGTCGTACTGTGCTCACCAGGTGAGGGGCTCAGACAACTCCCAGATAACTTTGGAGCGCTTCACAGGACCCCCTTTGTCTGGCCTTTCTTACCAACACTTCTGTCCGGCTGCCTCGGGCCTCCTCTTGGTAAACTTGGCGCCAGTTTCCCTGACCCTATGTGGTGCCTTCCTAGCGGGTGGAGCAAGGGGCTGCGCCACATAAAATGTCAGAGCCTCCGGTTTCTAGCTGAGGGTCGTTTCCTGCCTCCACTAGTTCGGGGACCGGTCTCCCCCTTTGGCCTGACCCCTCCACGCAGGTGGATTCGGGCGTGCGGTGGCGACTCGCCCGTCCGCACCCCTGGGATCCCTTCATTCCTCGTTCCTGGAGCCTTCTCCGCTCCTCTTCCTTCCTTCTCCCTCTTGCAGGCCTGGGCCTCTGTTACTAGGCCCGCCTCCGGAGCAGAGCTCATGCAGAGCCCCTGCTCCCTGCCACTTCTGCTCAGACTTCTCTGCACTGAACTAAGATGGTGCCCACCTTTTATACTCCCTTCTCAATGGACCCAGGAACTGCTTCCTCCCTGCTCCTGCACTGCAGGGTTCCCCTTCCTCAGTGTTCCCTCCCCCCACTCCAGCCAGGGACAGGGACTGTCGTGCCCATCTCAGGGGCATATTGGTCGCCCTGCCCCACGGCAATGTGGTGTAATGCATGCAGGTGTCGGGTCCTGATCCACACTCCATCCTTATCTGAGAGTAAGATATCACACCTCTGGGTGAGGTGCAATACGTCTGTAGCAACCGAGCCCTCGGTGCTACAGTTCCATTTATCTTCAGCCTAGGTGACGTATTGTGATACAGGGCCGTGATTTTGGCTATAAAAGGGTCCCCTAGACCCCTACCCCAAGCTTTTTAAGAGAATCATATATGGCGTGCCAGGAGACTCTATGGAATGCTTTCTCAGCATCCAACGAGAGTATCTACTTACAAATTTTTAACTGCATCTAGCCCAGGAAATACTTTGTGCCTAGTAGCAGTGTCTGCTAGTCAAGCTACACCACCTGTAGTTTGGACACTTAATTTTTTCAAAGGAAATGCTTCGGGACCACGGGATACTTAGTGAAGAGCATCAGGAGGCACCCCAAGGCATAGGGGCTGGGACTGGCACTAGGATGCCTTGCGGTGGACAGCCGAGCTCGATCCTTATAAAAGCTTTTTAACTGCAGCAGCTTTAGTGGACGCTACTGGAGCTGGAATTACGCGGCTGCTGGCATGAGACTTGCCCTCCAATAGATCCTTGTAAATGGATTTAAAGTGTATTCATTCAAATTAGAGGGACAATTTAAATTAAAAAGCTTAGAGCTGCCTCCACCACAGGGGGGCTCTCTCGACCCACCAGCGGACAGGCACCAGTATTGGGAGAGGGGGGCTGGCCGTCAGGGCTCACCGCGGCTCTGGCACAAACCCGGCGACACGGAGGTGGCACGGGCAGGAGCGGACTGGCCGTCTCGGCTTCTCACTTTTTGGATTTTAGAAGGGCATGACATGCCTATATCTGTGTCTCCCCCTCCTTTTACTCCTCCACCTCTTTTCTTTTCGCATGACTATATGTACTTGTCACTTTTCCATGTGTTAGTTGTGTCTTCTGAGCAGTTTGTCAGCTTTTGGACACCTTTGAAGGTGTTTTCTATGTGTTTCTATGTGTTTTTGTTTGCCTGCCATTGGTTTTAACGGTGTTCGAAGGTGTTCGACGAACAGTTCGACGAACAGTTCGGCGAACACACGGGTGTTCGACGAACCGAACCGAACTCGAACACTACGGGGGTGGCTCAACACTACTAACGAGTACTATCGTGGTTTCCAAAAAATTCTTATCCCATACCTTATCAGGTTATACAATACCTAGAGAGACTCGGGAAAGGTAGCAGTACCTAATTTGGAGGCTACGATCGTCACATTGCCTAAACCTGGAAAGACCCCTGATTCTCCAGGTAATTTTAGACCAATAGCACTTTTGAATAGTGATGTAAAGATCTTTACCAAGATCTTGGCTGTTAGACTAAATTGTGTCATTCCTTCCCTGATATCCTCGGATCAAGTTGGTTTTGTAGCTGGTAGGGAAGCTAAAGATGGTACGAGGAGGATGTTGGATCTGATTAAAGTGGCAGAGTTGAGCGGCCTCCCAAGTGCACTCCTGTCGCCAGATGCTGAGAAAGCGTTTGATAGGGTGCACTGGGGATACCTTAAAAGTGTTTTGCTTAAATTTGGACTAAAAGGACCTGTTCTGTCTGCGATTAACGCATTGTACTCCACTCCTTCCGCTAAGGTTTTGACGTCTAGTTTCCTCTCTGAATCCTTCCCCATAACAAACGGGACACGGCAGGGCTGCCCCTTATCTCCAGTCATATTTGCTTTATGTATTGAGCCCTTGGCTGAAAAGATTAGAAATAACTCAGAGATTTCGGGCATCTCGGTGGGGGGGTCCTCCCACAAAATCGGTCTATATGCAGACGATGTGGTTATCCCATGCACTGATCTGGACAGGTCCTTCTCTGCCATTATGTCCGATCTCAAAATGTTTACAAACATCTCGTATTATAAACTGAATGCAGCTAAGACGGTTGTCCTGCCGATTCTTGTTCCGTTGTCACTTAGGCAAAGACTGGAAGGAGCATACCCTTTTCAGTGGGCGCAGGAAGGAATGACGTATTTGGGTATCACCTTAACCCTTTCAGAACAATTGGTGGAAGTAAATTTTACTAGACTGATAAATACGGTGCGGGAGGAGCTGGCGGTATTACAAAACGTTGTTGCATCGTGGATAGCCAGGATAAATATTTTTAAAATGAAGGTCCTTCCAAAAATGTTATACTATTTTAGGTGTATCCCAATTAAAATCCCTTCTAAAATCATAAATACCCTTCAAAGACTGGCTAATAATTATGTTTGGGACAATAGGAGACCGAGGGTGTCTAGTAGACTTCTGTATTATCCATATGACATATGAGCAAGTTCAGAGAAGAGCGACCAGAATGGTGACTGGTCTGCAAACCATGTCCTATGAGGAACGGTTGCAGGATTTGGGAATGTTTAGCTTGCAAAAAAGAAGACTGAGAGGAGACTTAAAAGCTGTCTACAAATATGTCAAGGGCTGTCACATTGTAGAAGGATCATCTTTATTCTCATTTGCACAAGGAAAGACTAGAAGCAATGGGATGAAACTAAATGGGAGAAGACACAGATTAGATATTAGAAAAAACTTTTTGACAGTTAGGGTGATTAATGAGTGGAACAGGCTGCCACGAGAGGTGGTGAGTTCCCCTTCAATGGACGTCTTCAAACAGAGGCTGGACAGACATCTGTCTGAGATGATCTAGTGAATCCTGCTTTGAGCAGGGGGTTGGACCAGATGACCCAGGAGGTCCCTTCCAACTCTACCATTCTATGATTCTATGATTCTATGATTCTATGATATGGGAGGGATGGGCATGCCCAATCTCATAGCCTACTATAGAGCAGCGGTCTTGACGGGAATCAGGGACTGGTGGAACATGGACAGCGGCCACAAATGCTTGCAAATAGAGTCCTTACTTGCCTGAAACCATTCTACCAGATTGATATTGGAGACAGAAGTAGTGAAGCGAAGCACTATGGTCGCCGTGTTACCAACATCGGAGGCTACTATGCATTGTTGGATGAATTTGGCATCCAAACTGCGGTTACTCCCCTGGAATGAGATCTCTTTACGAGCTCTAGAATATCATATTCCATATATTAACCTTCAACGTTGGGTGACAGCTGGAGTTCAATAGCAAGCAGACCTGTTGGAGGACAATGCAATAATTCCTTTTGATAAACTATTTATGAGATTCCCGGACCTACGGCCCTTGTTTTACCAGTATTTGCAAATAAGGCATTTACTCCACTCTACACAGACATCCCCCTTTTTTGTTCTACCTAAGGATAAAAGAGCTATGGGTTACTTTCTCCACTCTAAGACCGGTTCTAAGGGGATTTCTATACTTTATAGGGCTCTAAACTACCCAGATCTGAATGATAAATTGACAGATATGACTCGTTGGGAACGGGATCTAAGAATTTTGACGGACCCTCAGGACTGGCGGGATGGTTTGGATGAGGTCCAGCGAGTTTTGTCATGTTTAAACCACCTAGAGCAGCTTAAAAAGATGCACATGAGATGGTACTACTACTAGACACAGATAGTACACTTTGGGTCTGAATCATCATCTTTATGTTGGAGAGGATGCAATGGGGAAGGCTCGTTGGGCCACATGTGGTGGTTTTGTCCAAAACTTCAATCACTATGGGGGGCATTGGATAGTTTGATATGGGATGTACTGGGGACTCACCTAGAGATAACACCTAGTATGGGAATACTTCATATCGGATTAATGGATGTCCCCTGGGAAATTAGAGGAATTTTGTCACATATTCTGATCGCAGTTAGATCAGCTATCGCGGCTAAATGGAAAGGGGTGGGCATCCCTGCGGTGGGGGAGATAGTGACCAGACTGAACACGAACTGCCAATATGAAAGGGCTTTGGCACACACACTCAAGGCAAAGAAGAAAACTGATAAAATATGGGAACCTTAGTTAAGCAGCCCATTGTCTATAAATGAGGAACGTTGAGGAAGTGGGATATTTTGTGTGCCGTTCTGAGTTTGGGTGACGCGCGGGACGATTCTGGGAACCCCTCTCCCTACCTAGCACCTCCGATCTTGCAATAGTGTAAATATGAGCCATGCGACATTCACAGCACTTACGGATATAAATTATTTCTCACAACTATCTAATATATGGGGAATTTAATGTAATTAATCCATTCTTTTTTCTTTTGTTTTCTTTTATGTATATGTATTTTCCTTTTATTTTATTTTTATATTGTTCATTTTGTAAGTCCAGAGGTTGGGGCACAGTTTTGGGCATCTGTTGGCCCTATAGATTGTATGTTCTGATTTTTGTGCAAAATTCAATAAACACATTGCTTAAAAAAAAAAAAAGGATGATTTTACGTATAAACACACACCCCCCCTCACTTGTTTGTATGGTCATTTCTGAACAGGCTATAGCCCTGTAAATTAACTGCCCAGTTATGGCTCTCATCAAGCCATGTCTCAGATATCCCAACCATGTCATTCCAGCAAAATTAATTCTAATTCCACCATTTTGCTGGTGAGGCTTACTGTCAACCCACAGTCAGCCAAGAGATGAGGTCAGCAGAGGAGGTGGAGGAGGATGCTAGTGACGACGAGGTCAGGTTGCACCTTCCTGGAAAGAGACGTAGTACTGGAAGCACGTCAACAACTGCATCCTCAAACACAACTCTGCCTCTGACCACAAGTCGTGGTGGCTCTTCAGGTCACATGGATGCTAAGCCTTGCATAGCCTGGGCATTTTTTCAGATCGATAAAGATGACCCAACTCGTGTTATCTGTAACATTTGTCAGCAAAAGCTAAGTAGAGGCCAAAAAATACATAGGTTGAGTACTTCATGCATGAACCGACACATGGACATGAAGCATAAGTTGCAGTGGGAAGCTCACTGTGCTACAATGCAGCCTAGCCGGCCGGGCCAACCACCGTCTGCCACATCTTGTGCATCCGCGGCCTCTTCATCCTCTGTGACTGGGGGGACAGCAGTCACACCTGTTTTGGGACGCAGACCTGCCACCTCTTTACCCGCAACAGCCAGTGTGATTGGCAGGTCATCATTTTCTTTGGAGGTGGTAACACCAGCTGGTGTTGAGCGCTGTCTGACATCGATAGCACCACCTTTGGATCAAGGCAACCTAACATGTCCGCCTGCATCTTCCTCACAGACCGGCAGTTTGCCGGGGACACCCTTCTCAACCCCGTCTAAGCACAACAGCCAGCCCTCGGTCCCTCAGATGTGGACAAGTAAAAGACCATTTCCTCCTAGCCATGACAAAGCTAAGAGGTTGAATTTCACCATCTGCAAGCTCTTGGCTACAGAAATGCTTCCTTTCTGCCTGGTGGACACAGAGGATTTTCGAGACCTTATGTCTGTCGCAGTGCCCCAGTACCAGATGCCCAGTCGGCACTACTTCTCAAAGAAAGGTGTGCCTGCGCTCCACCAGCATGTCGCACACAACATCACCGCTTCTTTGAGAAACTGTGTGTGTGACAGGGTGCATTTCACCACAGACACTTGGACGAGTAGGCATGGACAGGGGTGTTACATGTCGCTGACTGGGCACTGGGTAACTATGGTGACAGCAGGACAAGGGGCTGCTGTCCAAGTCTTGCCGTCCCCACGAGTTGTGCGTCAATCCTCTTTATCTCAAAGTTCCTCCACTGCTTCTGCTTCCTCAACCTCCTCTCAGTCCTCCACCTGCACCCAAAGCCTGTCTGGTCATGCCACAAGCTTTCTAACTGCGCAGAAGGGATCCTGCACACTTCCTTACTATGCTGGCAGCAGGGCTCAACGTCATCAGGCAGTTTTTACTTTGAAATGTCTGGGAAATGTGAGTCACACAGCTGAGGAGTTTTGGTCAGCTCTGGAGAACCAGTTTCATGAATGGTTGTCTCCACTGGACCTGAAACCAGGGAAGGCCGTATGCAACAATGCTGCAAACCTGGGTGCGGCCCTTCGCCGGGGCAATGTCACACACGTGCCTTGTATGGCTCACGTGTTTAACCTGGTTGTCCAGCAATTTTTAACCAACTATCCCGGACTAGATGGCCTTCTGCAGAGGGCACGGTCGCTGTGTGCTCACTTCCGCCGTTCGCATCCCGCAGCTCAGCGACTTACATCTCTACAGAAGTCATTGGGCCTGCCACTTCACGGGCTAAAATGCGATGTGCAGACCCGGTGGAATTCAACTCTGCACATGTTGCAGCGACTGAGGCAGCACCGACAAGCCCTGGTGCAATACGTTCTGACGTATAGCCTGGGCCAACGAGATCCAGAGGTGGGGCAAATCACGCTGGAGGAGTGGTCTCAGATCAGGGACCTATGCACCCTTCTGCACAGTTTTGAAATGGCGACGAAGATGTTTAGTGCTGACGATGCCATTATCAGCATGACTATTCTGATGATTTACATGCTGGAGCACATGTTAAACAGAATTCGGAGTCAGGTGGTGGCACAAGAGGAGGTGGAGGAAGTAGAGGAGGAGGAGTTGTATGCGGAAGGGCTAACATCTGCAAGGTCCAGACGGTCGGCAGCACCAAGGCGGCAGGCATGTGAGGGTGGGGGAGATGGTTTTACCAGGGCGCATGGTAGCAGCCAAACTAATGAGGAAGGTGCAGGAGCCCAGGAAGAAGTGGAGGACGAACTGATGGAAAACTAATCAGATGAGGGAGACCTTGATCACATTTCTGTTGTGCGAGGTTGAGGGGAGAGGACAGAGGAAGGAAGCATGATTGTTACCTCGCCACCAGCACAACAGGGACTTGGTGCTCCTGGATGCGCAAGACACATGAGTGCCTTCTTGCTGTACTACCTGCAACATGACCCTCGAATTGTGAGAATTAGAAATAATCCTGACTACTGGGTTGCCACACTGTTAGATCCACGGTACAAAAGTAAATTTGCAGAAATTATTCCTGCCATAGAATGGGATGCACGCATGCAGGAGTATCAGCAGAGACTGTTGCAGAATCTTACATGTGCTTTTCCACAAAACACCAGTGGTGCACGTAGTGAATCTCACAGTTCCAACTTGCCAACCGTGGGACCGTCGAGTGTTCAACACTCAAACCGTAACAGAAACACAGTATCTGCTGGTAACATCAATTTTGCGGAATCATTTCACCACTTTTTTAGCCCATCCTTTGCAAGGCCACAGGAGACAAGAAGTCTGACACATAGTCAACGCCTAGAGACGATGGTACAGGAGGGTTATCAATAAGGGAACAACTAAAACATTAAACTTTAGGAGGGCGAAGTTTGATCAGCTGAAAGAAAACCTTCAACTTATAGACTGGGACAAAGTTCTTAATCAAGGAAATACGAATAGTAAATGGGAAACCTTCAAAAGAATTCTGAATACTCAGTGCGAGAGGTATATACCGTATGGGAATAAAAGGGCCAGAAATAAGAGGAAACCAATATGGTTGAATAAGAACGTAAAAGGGGGCGTTAAATAGCAAAAAAGAGGCATTCAAGAGATTAAAACAGGAAAACAGTAAGGAGGCACTAATGTGTTACAAGGAAAAAACGAGAACCTGCAAAAAACAAATAAAAATAGCAAAGGAGGAAACAGAGAGACGTATTGCTAGGGAAAGTAGATCAAATCCCAAACTGTTCTTTACGTATATAAATAGTAAAAGGATTAAATCGAATAATATTACACCGATAAAAAGTGATGAAGGCAAAATCATAGAGAAAGATGAGGATAAAGCTAATCTATTAAATATTTTTTTTTCGTCAACTTTCACAAAGGAAAAAGAACTAACAGGCGAAATAAGAAGTGACAAGCTTAATCCTCCACTAAGTATGACAAATCTAACCCAAGCTGGGGTACAGAAACGCCTCAGTAACATTAAAATAAACAAATCACCAGGACCTGATGGCATACACCCACGGGTACTAAGGGAACTAAGTAATGTGATAGACAGACCGTTATATCTTATATTTAAGGACTCTGTTGAGACTGGGTCTGTACCACTTGATTGGCGACAGGCGAATGTAGTGCCAATATTCAAAAAGGGAGCAAAAAGTAACACCGGAAACTATCGGCCGGTGAGTCTGACGTCCGTTGTGGGCAAAATTTTTGAAGGCTTTATTAATGAGGCAATCATGGAGCATCTTGATGCTAATAATCTATTAACCCCGAACCAACATGGATTCATGAGGAATCGCTCCTGCCAAACAAACCTGATTGACTTCTACGAGGAGGTTAGCTCTCGAGTAGATCAGGGGGAACCAGTGGATGCGTGTATCTCGACTTCTCAAAAGCGTTCGATAGCGTGCCACATAATAGGTTGGTATACCAAATGAGAATGATGGGGCTTGGGGGAAAATGTCTGCAAGTGGGTAGCTAACTGGCTAAAGGATAGAAGGCAGAGGGTGGTTATAAATGGAATATACTCAGATTGGGTAAGCGTCACTAGTGGGGTACCACAGGGGTCTGTACTAGGCCCAATGTTATTTAATATCTTTATTAACGACATAGTCAATGGGATAAATAGTAAAATATCAATATTTGCAGATGACACAAAGTTATGTAAAACAATTAATACAAAAGAGGATAGTGAAGACCTACAGAGGGATTTGGATAAGCTGGGTAGGTGGAGCATTAAATGGCAAATGAGGTTTAACGAGGAGAAATGTAAGGTCATACATATGGGAAGGAAAAATGGAAGTCACCAGTACTCACTGAATGGGAAATCATTGGGGAATTCAGAGATGGAGAAGGACTTGGGCATCTTGATTGATAGCAAACTAAATTGGAGTGCCCAAAGTCAGGCCGCTGCTGTAAGGGCAAACAGGGTAATGGGATGTATCAGAAGAGGTATAGCTGCAAAGGATGAGAACATTGTTCTTCCACTGTACAAAGCACTGGTCAGACCACACTTGGAATACTGTGCTCAGTTATGGGCCCCAATATATAGAAAGGATATAAATGAGCTTGAAAAGGTACAAAGGAGGGCAACAAAATTAATAAGGGGAATGGAGGGACTGCAATACCCAGAGAGGTTGGCAAAACTAGGACTATTCAGCCTGGAAAAGAGAAGGTTGAGGGGGGACATAATAAATGTGTACAAATATGTTAGGGGACAGTATAGAGACCTTGCCCGGGATTTGTTCAAAAGGAGGGATATTACGGTAACAAGAGGGCATTCACTAAGACTGGAAGAGAAAAGGTTTCAGCACCAGCATAGGAAGGGGTTCTTTACGGTAAGAGCAGTGAGAATATGGAATTCACTGAGTGAGGAGACGGTAATGTCGGATTCACTAAACCAGTTCAAGCGGGGACTGGATGCTTTTCTAGATACCAGGCAGATTTCTGCATATGCTTAAAAATAGAATAAAATAGTAGGTTGATACAGGGATTTATTCTGACTGCTGGTTTCAGAGTCGGGAGGGAATTTTTCCTCAGGTGAAGATTGGCTAAATCATTTGGGGTTTTTGCCCTCCTCTGGATCAACTTTAGCAATTACAGAACTAACAGGTCGAACTTGATGGACGCAAGTCTTTATTCGGCTTTACTAACTATGTAACTATGTAAACATTGAATCCATGACTGTGTCACTAGACCCTTGCTCTTTTTGGGCTTCCAATCTGGATAAATGGCCGGAGCTCGCCACTTACGCCTTGGAGATCATGTCATGCCCTGCAGCCAGCGTTCTGTCTGAACGTGTGTTCAGCGCTGCTGGTGGTGTGCTGACAGATAAGCGCACGCGGCTCTCCACTGATAATGTAGACAGACTCACGTCCATAAAGATGAACAAATCATGGATCCGAAACGACTTTTCTACCCCTGTGTCATCCTGGGGAGAGTAAAAGCTTGATGATTTGTTAAAATCACCTCACCAACCATTTTAAGCTTTAAAATTACTAATCATGTTTATCTGTATCTTGGCTGGAAAATAATTTGGGCTTTGTAGCAGTGTGCAGTACTGATTCTATTAGGCCATCTATACTAAGCTCCACCAGATTTAAAATTACTAATCATGTTTATCTGTATCTTGGCTGGAAAATAATTTGGGCTTTGTAGCAGTGTGCAGTACTGATTCTATTAGGCCATCTATACTAAACTCCACCAGCTTTCAAATTAATAATAATTTTTAGCTGCACCTAGCCTGGAAAATAATTTTGGGTCTCCTAGATGCGCAAGACACATGAGTGCCTTCTTGCTGTACTACCTGCAACATGGCCCTCAGATTGTCAGAATTCGAAGTAATCCTGACTACTGGGTTGCCACACTCTTAGATCCCCCACACTCTTAGATCAACCTTTTCATTTTAATAAAGAACAAAACAATGGTCATTTTTGAAATTATAAGCATTAGCAGGTTATTAGAAACTGAAATCAAACAGTTTTCAACTCAAAACTTTATTCTAGGTGATGTTACATTTGCACATAGGACCCCTTGTTCGAAAGGAGCTTCTGAACTGTCTCGTCCATTGAATTTGTCAGGCTTTGGATGATTTCTGCTTCAATTGTTTTGCATGAGGAGAGAATACCCTCCCAGAGCTGTTGCTTAGATGTGAACTGCCTCCTGCCATCATAGACACTCCTTTTGATGATGCTCCAGAGGTTCTGAATGGGGTTGAGGTCAGGGGAGCGTGGGGGTCACACCATAAGTTTGTCCCCTTTTATGCCCATATCAGCCAGAGATGCAGATGTGTTATGTGCAGCATGAGACGGTGCATTATCATGCATGAAAATGATCTTGCTGTGGAATACACGGTTCTTCTTCTTGAACCATGGCAGGAAGTGCTGTTTGAGAAACTCCACATACATTATGGAGTTCATCTAATACGCGGTTCTTCTTCTTGAACCATGGCAGGAAGTGCTGTTTGAGAAACTCCACATAGATTATGGAGTTCATCTTTACCCCTTCGGGGATCCTAAAGGGGCCGACAATCTCTCTCCCCATGATTCCAGCCCAAAACATTACTCCACCTCCTCCTTGTTGGCGCTGTAGCCGTGTTTGCGTGGGGTGTCCATCAACCAGCCATCCTCCACTCCATCCATCTGGACCATCGAGCGTTGCACGGCACTCATCAGTGAACAAAACAGTTTTGAAGTCAGTCTTCATGTATTGTTTGGCCCACTGGAGCCATTTCTGCTTGTGTGCAGTGGATAGAGGAGGTCGACAGGATGGCTTATGCACAGCTGCAAACCTCTTGTTGTTCGGGGGACGTTGGAGGCACCAGCAGCTTCAAAAACTTGTCTGCTGCTATGACAAGGCTTTTTTGCCGCTGCTCTTTTAACCTGACGTAATTGCCTGTAGGAAAGAGTCCTCAATTTTACTTTATCAGCACGCACACGTGTGTACTGTGAATCAGCTACATACTTCTTGATTGTGCGATGATCAGGATGAAGTGTCTTGGCAATGTTGATTGTAGTCATGCCTTGACCTAAACACTCCACAATTTGTTGCTTCTCAGCAGCCGACACATCCTTTTTCTTTCCCATTTTGGCAGAAAATGTAGGCTGCTTAATAATGTGGGACAGCCTTCTTAAGTAGTCTTGCCTTTCATTGGACACACCTGCCAAACTAATTAGCACAGGTGTCTGCAATTGCTTACAGTGATATAAAGAGCCCTGACACACATCACCATCAATGAGTTTAACTGACAAACAAACAAATTCTTCCCTTATCACTCCTAAACACTTTTCGCATAATAATTTTGAACACAGTGTACATGTGCTTTTCCACAAAACACCAGTGGTTCACGTAGTGAATCTTACAGTTCTAACTTGCCAACCGTGGTCTGTATGGAGTTGTTCAATAAAGGGCCCAAAATTAAGATAACATAGACGGGAGAGGTCTCTAGGAATAGGAATTCCTAAGTATTTGATACCCTGTGAGGGCCAGGCAAAGGGAAAGTTGGACTGGATGGAATCCTGTATGGATTTGGGGAGGGAGACATCGAGGGCCTCAGACTTTGCTGCATTGATTTTAAAATTTGACCATGTAACAAAGTGATCTATTTCAGCCATAACAGCAGGGATGGATATATGTGATTGAATGATATATACAAGGACATCATCAGCAAATGCAGAGCACTTTGTACTCGGTGCCTACCACCTCAATCCACCTAATATTGGGGTTATGGCGAATTGATGAGAGCAGGTGCTCCGTCACTAGGATGTATAAGAGAGGGGACAGAGGACATCCCTGCCTTGTCCCATTGGTGATTATGAATGGTGATGAAAATGTTCTGACACGCCCCCTGGGCCTTGGGACACCCGGAGCCGGACCCTTTTGGTGGATGCTTGTGGTTGTAGTCTCCGTGGCGGCGACCCAGTTCCGTGGCTCAGGGCGGTCAAACCAGTGGCGGAACTATTTATGTGGTTTTGATGTTTAAATGTCCGACTACGCCACCCGTGGATTGCGGTCAGAGTGAACCGCCGCTGCAGGGCAGACCGCTGAGGCTGGTGTTGTGGGTGCAGCAGAGCGTAGTATAACTCCCCACGGGAGGAGTATAGCCTCAGGGCAGTGTATGCGGAGGATGGGGGTGATGGTGCAGAGCAGCAGCAGTAACGACACAGAGTCAGTGATGCAGTCCAGGGCCTTTACTCACAGTTCTTATTATCCAGACCACTTCAGCAGGTAACGGCTGCCCATGTCGTACTCTGCTCACCAGGTGAGGGGCTCAGACAACTCCCAGATAACTTTGGAGCGCTTCACAGGACCCCCTTTGTGTGTCCTTTGTCTGGCCTTTCTTACCAATGCTTCTGTACGGCTGCCTCGGGCCTCCTCTTGGTAAACTTGGCGCCAGTTTCCCTGACCCTATGTGGTGCCTTCCTAGCGGGTGTAGCGAGGGCCTGCGCCACATAAAATGTCACAGCCTCCGGTTTCTAGCTGGGGGTCATTTTCCGCCTCCACTAGTTTCGGGGACCGGTCTCCCCCTTTGGCCTGACCCCTCCACGCAGGTGGATTCGGGCGTGAGGTGGCGACTCGCCCGTCCGCACCCCTGGGATCCCTTCATTCCTCATTCCTGGAGCCTTCTCCGCTCCTCTTCCTTCCTTCTCCCTCTTCCAGGCCTGGGCCTCTGTTACTAGGCCCACCTCCGGAGCAGAGCTCATGCTGAGCCCCTGCTCCCTGTCACTTCTGCTCAGACTTCTCTGCACTGAACTAAGATGGTGCCCACCTTTTATACTCCCTTCTCAATGCACCCAGGAACTGCTTCCTCCCTGCTCCTGCACTACAGGGTTCCCCTTCCTCGGTGTTCCCTCCCCCCACTCCAGTGAGGGACAGGGACTGTCGTGCCCATCTCAGGGGCATATTGGTCGCCCTGCCCCATGGCAATGTGGTGTAATGCATGCAGGTGTCGGGGTCCTGATCCACACTCCATCCTTACCTGAGAGTGAGATATCACACCTCTGGGTGAGGTGCAATACCTCTGTAGCAACCGAGCCCTCAGGGTGCTACAGTTCCATTTATCTTCAGCCTAGGTGACGTATTGCGATAAAGGGCCGTGATTTTGGCTATAAAAGGGTCCCCTAGACCCCTACCCCAAACTTTTTAAGAGAATAATATATGGCGTGCCAGGAGACTCTATGGAATGCTTTCTCAGCATCCAATGAGAGTATCTAATTACAAATTTTTAACTGCATCTAGCCCAGGAAATACTTTGTGCCTAGTAGCAGTGTCTGCTAGTCAGCGGATTATCCCAGCTGTTAAGCAAGCTACACCACCTGTAGTTTGGACACTTAATTTTTTCAAAGGAAATGCTTCGGGACCCCGGGATACTCAGTGAAGAGTATCAGGAGGCACCCCAAGGCATAGTGGCTGGGACTGGCGGTAGGACGCCTTGCGGTGGACCGCCGAGCTCGATCCTTATAAAAGCTTTTTAACTGCAGCAGCTTTAGTGGACGCTACTGGAGCTGGAATTATGCAGCTGCTGGCATGAGACTTGCCCTCCAATTGATCCTTGTAAAAGGATTTAAAGTGTATTCATTCAAATTAGAGAGACAATTTAAATTAAAAAGCTTAGACCTGCCTCCACCACAGGGGGGCTCGCTCGACCCACCAGCGGACAGTCTGGGTCCACCGCAGCTCTGGCACAAACCCGGCGACACGGAGGTCTCACGGGCAGGAACGGACTGGCCGTGTCGGCTTCGCACTTTTTCGGTTTTAGAAGGGCATGACATGCCTATATCTGTGTCTCCCCCTCCTTTTACTCCTCCACCTCTTTTCTTTTCGCATGACTATATGTACTTGTCACTTTTCCATGTGTTAGTTGTGTCTTCTGAGCAGTTTGTCAGCTTTTGGACACCTTTGAAGGTGTTTTCTATGTGTTTCTATGTGTTTTTGTTTGCCTGACATTGGTTTTAACGGTGTTCGAAGGTATTCGACGAACAGTTCGATGAACAGTTCGGCGAACATACGGGTGTTCGACGAACCGAACCGAACTCGAACACTATGGGGGTGGCTCAACACTAGTAAGGAGTATGTAACGTCACTGTTGATCCGATCATGGTAAATATTTATTGATATACGCATGAGGAAAAGGCTGGTCCTTGATCACTTTTGATAACTTCTGGGACTCCATACCGGCAAACAACTTCAGAAACCAGCTGCTTGGCGGTAGTCTTGGCAGTCATGTTTGGAACGGCGAATGCTTCTGGCCAACTGGAAAACATATCCACTGCCATTAAGCAGTATTCATATCGTTCTGCTTTAGGGAGAGTGATGTGATCAACTTGCAAGGTTTGGCAAGGTGTTTTGTCGGTACAGTCTGTAATCTACCTGGGTTGCTGGTTTGGCATATTGTGCAACCTTTGTCCTGTGCACTCAACACGGTGGAAATTCCTGGAGCCCAATAGAGTTTCTGTACCAGTAACAAAGCTTGATTCTTCCCTCGATGTACCGGTCCATGGGCCCAGGCCGCAACGGCTAAATACAGGAGTCGAGGCAAACAGTACAGTTGTTTCTTCTTCCATAGCCCATCTATCAACTTAGCAGCCGCCTCCTTCCATGACTGGCGTTCTTCTTTAGAGTGTAGAGAGTGTGGAGCGTAGCTTTGTGATTGGAGGGACCGGTTGATGCTCTTCTGCAGGTTGATCCTGGGTTAGCACGGAATTTAGCTGTTTGGCCTGTTGCCGCGTAAGAGCCATGGACATGGATGTCAGAAGAAGAGCTGCTCGCTTAGCATGGAGATCAGCAAGTGTATTACCTCTTGCTTCAGGGGCATCTGGCTGGTCGGGTTTGAGCTTTCACCTTTACGACAGCCAACTGTCTTGGTAGTTGCACCGCTTCCATCAATTGTCTGACGCTTTCAGCATTTTTCACAGGAGAACCTGCAGTCAGAGCTTTGAGCTCTGCTTCCTGTGCTGACATACTGGGAGGTAAGACTGCTGCCTCTACCAATGTATCTTCAGTTGTGACAGCATATCCAGTATGAAACCTGCCAGAGGTTTCAACATATCTGGATCCATCCATATATAATGTAAGTTCTGGGTCATCCAAGGGTACCTCCCCCACTAGAACAAGTGGAGTTGACTCCGCAGTAATTTGTTCCGGACAATCATGCAGTGGAGCCTCTTTCCCCTCTCCTTCAGGTGCTGGTAGCAGGGTGGCTGGGTTGATGGTGGTGCACCGGTGTAATTTCACATTTTCTGGCAACATCAACGAACACTGCAGCCGCAGGTGTCTCTGTGTAGACAGATGTTTAGGTTGCTGTGTGGCGTGAATCGCTCGTAGACAGGTAGACAGCTGGGGGAGGCTACCGGATCCAGATGCGCTGAGTAATACCTGACTGGTCACTGCTTTGTACAGTGTCTATGCTTGAGTACTCCGGCTGCATGTCCTCCTGTCTCAGAGACATACAAATGGAAAGACATTCCAAGGGCAGGGGATGTCATTATCCTTGACTTTAGTTGCTCAAAGGCTTGTTGCAGCTGTTCTTGGTGGTCATTGTTGTTTACATCTGCCAGAGTGTATTCTTTTAATGCATCATACAGGGGCGGCTGCATGAGACGTGAGACGTGAGGCGTCTGGGATCCATTGTCTGCAGTATGTACATAGTCCGAGGAACCGTTGCAGCTCTATGGAATCTTTTGGGAATGGTAGTGCGTAGATGACCGTCTTCCTTTCTTCTGTGAGATGTCTGGCACCCTGAGTAAAGCAATGGCCTAAGAAGACCACTTGACCAAGGCAAAACTGAAGCTTCGAGGCTGAGACTCGACAATTCAGTTTTGCCAGATGGATGCTTGAGAAGGCTAACACTGGCCCTGATGGACATTTGCTCCGTGTAAATGTAATATGTAATGTAATATGTAAATGCAAACAGAAACTAACAGTCTTTGTGTAGTGGAATGCTAATAAAAAAAAAAAAACACTTGCTAAATCAATTACTGTAAACCAGACAATGTATATGTGCATCTATTAGAAACTTAAGGATATAAAACCATCTAGAGAATTAGTTTACATAAACATATATAATGTTCTGTCATACACTGATCATGATGATCTTCCTCATACACATTCTGGGATTCTGGGTGTAGTGTGTATTGCGGCCTGTATTCCGGGTGTGGTAAGATGGCTACCACCAGAAAGAAGCATACTACAGGAAGGGTGCACCAAGATGGCCACCACCAAAGGGACATGTGGTCAGAGGCTGGAGGTGATGCAATGGGTGTAGCAACATGGCTGCTACAGGAAGGGTTGGAACTTTGGGCGGACATAGGTATAACAGATGAGGATGGGGCACTAGGAGTGGCTTGGGTAGTGGCAAGGGGTGTATCTCCTGGACAGGGGGGTGCACGTGACATGCAACACAATAATCTGCTGACAATGGATTCTGCTGGCCACAATTAGAATATTTCCAACAATTCATTACTCCGCCATTATCGGAGAGCAGTATCTTTGTAATACACATAACATAATGTCTTTCCCTTATTGTCTGTATTTTCTTCCTCCATTCATCTTTTTTTTCTTCTCTGCTCTGTATCAAGCCAAGGCCGTTTTGCTATGCTAGCAGCTGTAACTGGGCGCTTATCTGGCAGCGTGCATATTTCAGTTAACCATTTAAGTTCCTCCACATATCTACATACTTTTTCCTTCGGTCAACAAACTCAGCGCAACCTTTCCTTGCAGCATTTAACATCTTGACATTAAACACAATGACATTTAACATCTTAACATTTAACACAATGACATTACTCTTTTTGGTTTTCTTTACATGTATAACAAATTGACATGATAGCTGTCCTGCTCTTGTAGCTATCACCTCTCCTTCTCTTAACGGACCATGGTCACGGATGTAATCATTAGATGCAGCTTGTATTGTAGGTCCCAAAATACGACATACATATCTCTGCAGCTAGCCCCCACCAATGCTGCAGTTTCGCATTTGCTGCGTTTACAATGATCCCAACCTGCTGTTGTGGTATACTCCCCATGCCTATTCTCAGTATAGTAGAGAATTCTGAAGGACCATTCAGTAAAACAGACGCCACCTACTCATACTCGCGTCCATGTTCTATTTCCCCAGTTTGGGAGATGGTGAATAGGGAAGAGTTCAGAGGACCCTGGGTCCCTCTGAATGGATTATGATGGTAGGGGCAGGTAGGGGTAGTGATTTATAATACACCCCGTCAGCGTTAAGTAATGGGCAGATTGGTGCTACAACACCGGGTTTACATGCTCCACAATTATAGCACGTCTTGCGCCATCCTGGATTAGTGACCCAACACACATTACAGAGCTAACCGTCTGGGTTATATGATGGTGGCTGTCTCTCAGTGGGAAGTGCAGGGTATTTAATCTCATAAGGTATAAGTTGCTCGCTCAGTTTCCGGATTGAGGGGCTGGGGTACTGCTACATTTGTGTGGGTAGGGGATGCTTCTTTAGGGGCTTTAGATTCGGGTTGTGGACACATAAGTACTTCCTCCTGTACTTTTTCCCCATCAGCTTCATTTTGTAACACAAAACAAACAGTTTTTGTCACAGTGCTAGATAATTTACCTTTCTTGACATAAAAGTAATTGAAATAACCAGACTTCATCTTCTCCTCTATTTCAACATATCCTTCATCACAAATCTCATGTGCCACTTTCCTAAAGTTTTTAGCATCTTCCAACAATCCACAGCAGTCAGCTAATCTACCCCTTTGCTGCCGGATGCCTTCATCCCACAACACAGGCTGAAGCCTCCCCTCCACAGGAAAATTTACCACCTTAAACACTTTTGGCGCATTCTTAAAAGATCTTTTCCCTTCTCGACTGATCATGATATTCATCACATTCTCCTCCTCCTGCAGGGGAGACAAAATTCTTTCTGCTCCACGGAAACATTGATGATAATCACTACTGCCGCTTCACAACCAATAAAGATTCTTAATTCTTGTGCACAGCGGAGTCTGGCCAGAGCTCCCAGCTGTTCCACTACTACCTACTACCTACTAACTACTACCTACTACCTGCTAACTGCTAACTGCTACCTGCTAACTGCTACCTGCTACCTGCTAACTGCTACCTGCTAACTGCTACCTGCTACCTGCTACCTGCTAACTGCTACCTGCTAACTGCTACCTGCTAACTGCTACCTGCTACCTGATAACTCACCCCACCCGTCGGGGGAATCGTACAGATGGCTGATGAAAAGGGGGAGCACTTTTGCAGCTTCACAGCGCTCCGGACACTCGATATAAGTATATCTACTTGCGCGTCCTACTCAATATTCGATCACCTGCCGCGACTGAAACTAACAATGTCCAGTCTTTTCTAAGAATATTTGTTGGAAGTTAAAGAAGGAAAGATTCACACAATATTCACTTGTCAATCCGAGGTGATACTGCTTGGAAGTTAAATAATATCAGACCCCTAATGGGACTACACCCCTTATAGTCTCACCTTTGGCTATATCCAACCAGGACGTCCGGAGATACTGCAAACAACCACACACCATGTGGAAACCACGCCAAACAGTCAGTGTCACTAGTAAAGAACTTGTGCACTTACCGTGGCTTTTTGTGGGGGATGATCAGTCCCAATTCCAGTGGGGGAGGCTGAAAGCAAGTCTCTCTTTGTGGACGTCCAGAGGTGGAGGGGCGTCCCTGGTTATGGATCCGAGTAACAGCACGAACTGTTAAGGGAGGGCAATAACCCTTCACGGTTGACCAAGTGAGTGTCAAATTATTATGTTGATTGCAATCCACAGAAAACCAAACGGAAACAATGTTCTGTATTGGGAGGATTCAAAGAATCTCTGATCCCGTTTATTTTGCTTAGCATTTTATATTGTTTTGAGTATATCAAATAGCCAATCAACTCTACAGCCATACTACAATACTATAGGCTAACTGATGTTAGTACAATTATTACGGAAAACACATATATGGTCATATTATCATTGTTAGTTTGAAGCACTATGGAAATTTTGCAAGGTCAAACCTGGCATAAACAAGTTAGATAACAGAGTGTCTGACAAAATGTTCTCTTGAGAAAAGGTTAGTGTGAGATAAGTTCTATGGGAAGAGAAAGAAAGAATGTATGCTATGCAAGGAGTGATAATAACATGATTTTAAAGCGAGCAGACAAAATGGAGTTGCTCTAGCATGAGTATCAATATGTCCTCTACAGGATAATGTATCCCAATCTGCTCTCCTTCTTGGTATAATGTCCCCCATCCTGGTTCCCTTCCTGGGATAATGTGAGCAATCGTGGGATAATGTGCCACATACGGGTCCCCTTCCTGGGGTAATGAGCTTCATCCTGGTCCTCTTCCTGTGGTACTATATCCCATCCTGGGCCCCTTCCTGGGGTAATGTGCCCTTTTCTGAGCCCCCTCCTGTGGTAATCTGCCCCATGCAGAGACCCTTCCTATGGTAATGTATAACATTCTGGGCCCATTCATGTGGTAATGTGCCACGTCCTGGGCCCCTTCCTCGGGTAATGTAACCCATCTTTGGCACCTTCTTGGGAAAATGTATACCATCCTAATCTCCTTGCTTGGGTAATATACCCCCATAGCGTTGTTAGTGATGCAATGTGCATCACTAACAACCTTTTTTCATTAACATTGGCGTAATATAATGAGTATAAAGCATTTTAAATAGTTATATCCTACCTGCTTGTTTTAATCATAGGGGTATGATCCTGGTATTGTCAAGGGCGGTGGTGCATTCAGTCAGGGCTGGCACCACCCACGTATTTGAATTTTGCTCCTGGTTAGTGCTGATGTACGTGGGGTGCTTGCGCAGTTTTACATCGTCAGCCTCGGCTCCCTGCGCATGTGTGTCACCCAAGGCATGGATGCCACAAACATTAAGGCTGTGTCTGAGAGCAGGAGGGAGGTTCTGTGGTCAGGTACCATTAGCAAGCAGCACCTCCTGTCCCAGGCCTGTAGGGGGAGCAGGCTGCCCCTATAAAAACTGGAACTGAGGGCAGGGTTAGAGAGACCAGGACCCACTTCTGAAGCATCCAGAAGGGTTCCCAGAAGAGAGGGACAGGTCAGCGGCAGCTGAGGAGTCCAGGAGGCAAAGGAGGAACAGCAAGCCAGGGACAGAGGTGACGAGAGCCGGTCCTGGCTGAGAGAGAACTACACAAGCGGACACTGGGGTCCGAGGCTGTCAGGGTTGCAAGCCCGGCAGCAGATAACCAACCTGCAAGGGATTTCAGGTTCCTTGGCCTAAGAAGCCTGTAGGCTCCGCCACACAGAGGGACCGGTACAGCACAGAGAAGCAACAGGTACCTAAGGCCCGAGTCGCAAGCCATACAGGCGTAGTACACGGCTAGCTCAGGGACGTGGGCTATCACACCACTAAAGGGGGAGATAGTCAGCAAGGGCAGAGAGAGAACGGTAGGCCTACCCACTCACCCTGACCAGTGGGGCTCGCCCGAATGTCCTCAGACACCCAGGCCCATTCCTACCCTGTACTCCTGTTGGGTCAGTGATAATATCTGCAGTAAAAGACCCTGGACTGCATTATTGGACTCTGTGTGATTTCTGCTGTGCCTGCACCATCACCCCCAGCATCCTATTACACTGCCCTGAGGCTACACTCTTCCCGTGGGGAGTCTTCCCGTGGGGAGTTATCCTATCCCTGTGCTGCATATCTACATCAGCCTCAGCGGTCTGCCTTGCAGAGGCGGTCCTCCCTGACCGCAATCCACGGGTGGCGTAGTCGGACTTTCAAAACCTACAAATACACTGCCACAGCATTTGGTCTGACCACCCTGAGCCACGGGATCGGGTTGCCACTACTACTCCCAGCATTGCCCTGAAGCCCGGTTCCGAGTGCCCCACGGCCCAGGGGGCGAGTCACATGCGCAGTGAGGCTGTGTAGTTCCCAGCTTCACTGCGCATGCGCTGTGAGGAGCGGCTCTAGCCGCACACAGTGAAACTGGGAACTTCACTGCGCACACGCGGGGATCCGCTCGTCACAGCGCATGAAGCTGGGAATTACACAACAGCCTCTCTGCGCACGCGCAGGGAGCCGCGCAGCTCATAGTGCATGCACAGTTATGCTGGGCATTACACAACAGCCTCACTGCGCACGCGCAGGGAGCCGAGGCTGGCGATGTAAAACTGCTCAAGCGCCCCACTTATATCAGCGCTAGCCAGGAGCAAAATTCAAATACGTGGGCGGCGCCAGCCCTGACTGAATACGGTGCCGCCCCTGACAATACCAGGATCAATCCCCATGGCTAAAACAAGCAGGTAGGATGTACGGTAAGTATTTAAAATGCTTTATACTCATTACATTACCACAAATGTTAATGAAAAAAGCGTGTTAGTGATGCACATTGCATCACTAACAACGCTATGGGGGCATTGTATATAGTAGATAGGACATGACAGGTTCCCTTTAATTATAGGCTATTAATCTGCTGAAATAATGTTCTGCAAATAATACAGTTTCAACAGATGATATGGTTTTCAATGTATTAACAGGAGAATGCGTGCTATCAACAACCTCTTTTCTGTCTGATATTAAATATTTAATTTCTTAATCTTTTTGAGCCTTGTCCCAGATATTTTCCAAGGTAGATTTTTTTCTTCCACATGATCATTATTGTTTCCACAGTAACAAGATGCCTAAGAAGACTGAGGTCAATGATCAAGGCCTCTGGGAAGCTATGGCCTATAAATATTTCAGTTGTGTATATATTTTTTACACAAACTGATAGATGACTAACGCACCAAGAAAGGGAAGCAGGGTGACCTTAATCTGATTTTCCCACGAGTTACAGATGACAATATCAGATGTTAAACACCCAGAAGTGACATCTCAAATCTTTCTATCACAAGTGGTAAGATTTACGAGGTGCTGTGAGAAAAAACAGAAGGATATAAATTATCAGTCAGATTTTCCTTTCCTTTATATCTCATAATAATAGTGGGAGTTTGTATTTTATATCAATCTAATAACTAGTTGTTTACAGCAAGGGAGCTTCATGAAATGAACTCTACTTATTTGTGCTGTCAAATGTGCACTTTATTGAAAGGAGGTGCCAAGGTGCCAACAATAGTCAGATGTAAGCAGTGTGAGAGGGAGGAACACCATTGCTCGGCCATACTGCTTGATCATTGCATTTAAACTCCTATTCAAATGTTCAGTGGAGATAATCTGCAGAAGTCAGGAGTGGCCACAAACATTGTGACAAAACGATGGTTTTCCTCTCAGTCACACTGTTTACATGCATAAAAAACTAATCAAAATTTATGATAATGAGAAATAACCCAACAAAAATCATAAAAATAAATATAATTTTATTAATTAGAAAACATAAAAACTTAAGACAAAAAAATACAACAAGACCGCATAAAACCAGAAAAAAAGGTAGTGTGGTCAACGGTAAATCGCATTATGGCAAGGTACTATAATAAATAATGAACATAATAACTAAATCAAAAAAGAAGAAAAGTAGGAGGAAGGGGACGGAATTATCAACAGTATGATCAGGGAACAAAAAACATACTTTTCTGAAAAAATAGTTAAGATATACAGTGCCTACAAGTAGTATTCAACCCCCTGCAGATTTAGCTGGTTTGATAAGATGCAAATAAGTTAGAGCCTTCAAACTGCAAACGAGAGTAGGTTTTATGAACAGAAGCATAAATCTTACAAACCAAAAAGTTATGTTGCTCAGTTGAATTTTATTAAATTTTAAACATAAAAGTGTGGGTCAATTATTATACAACCCCTATGTTTAATATTTTGTGGAATAACCCTTGTTTGCAATTACAGCTAATAATCGTCTTTTATAAGACCTGATCAGGCCGGCACAGGTCAGTGGAGTTATCTTGGCCCACTCCTCCATGCAGATCTTCTCCAAGTTATCTAGGTTCTTTGGGTGTCTCATGTGGACTTTATTCTTGAGCTCCTTCCACAAGTTTTCAATTGGGTTAAGGTCAGGAGACTGACTAGGCCACTCCAACACCTTGACTTTTTCCCTCTTGAACCAGGCCTTGGTTTTCTTGGCTGTGTGCTTTGGGTCGTTGTCTTGTTGGAAGATGAAATTATGACCCATCTTAAGATCCTTGATGGAGGTGCGGAGGTTCTTGGCCAAAATCTCCAGGTAGGCCGTGCTATCCATCTTTCCATGGATGCGGACCAGATGGCCAGGCCCCTTGGCTGAGAAACAGCCCCACAGCATGATGCTGCCACCACCATGCTTGACTGTAGGGATGGTATTCTTGGGGTCGTATGCAGTGCCATCCAGTCTCCAAACGTCACGTGTGTGGTTAGCACCAAAGATCTCGATCTTGGTCTCATCAGACCATAGAACCTTGAACCAGTCTGTCTCAGAGTCCTCCAAGTGATCATGAGCAAACTGTAGACGAGCCTTGACATGACGCTTTGAAAGTAAAGGTACCATACAGGCTCGTCTGGAACGGAGACCATTGCGGTGGAGTACGTTACTTATGGTATTGACTGAAACCAATGTCCCCACTGCCATGAGATCTTCCCGGAGCTCCTTCCTTGTTGTCCTTGGGTTAGCCTTGACTCTTCGGACAAGCCTGGCCTCGGCACGGGAGGACACTTTCAAAGGCTGTCCAGGCCGTGGAAGGCTAACAGTAGTTCCATAAGCCTTCCACTTACTTTATGATGCTCCCAACAGTGGAGACAGATAGGCCCAACTCCTTGGAAAGGGTTTTGTACCCCTTGCCAGCCTTGTGACCCTCCACGATCTTGTCTCTGATGGCCTTGGAATGCTCCTTTGTCTTTCCCATGTTGACCATGTCTGAGTGCTGTTCACAAGTTTGGGGAGGGTCTTAAATAGTCAGAAAAGGCTGGCAAAAGAGATCTTTAATCCACACATGTGAAGCTCATTATTCTTGGTGCCTGAACTACTTCTTAATACTTTAGGGGGACCAAACAGAATTCTTGTGGTTTGAGGGGTTGAATAATAAATGACACTCTGAATTAACTTTTAACGTTTTTAAAAAAAAAAAAAAAATTTGCTGCAGTGCATTTCCCACTTCCAGGCTGATCTACAGTACAAATGTCACAATGCCAAGTTAATTCCGCATGTGTCAACCAGCTAAATCTGCAGGGGGTTGAATACTACTTGTAGGCTCTGTAAATCTAAATAGTTTGCTCATATTTGCGCATGAATACACCAAGTGCAATGTGAACAAAAATGGCATTGCACTCAAACCAATGTTATGGAATGAGGCAGGGTTCACCTGCGAGCTTTTCCTCAGCTGGAATAAGGCTGAGGAAAAAAATCGTAGCATGCTGCATAGGGCAGCGTATATCGGCCGAGACTCGCCAATGCGAGTAAATGGGTGTGAGAAAAAAAATGGATGGCACACAGATCATCCGTACACAGTCCGATTTTTTAAGCACAATTCTCAAAGAAAAAAAAAATAATATAAAGCTATAGACAGATCATAGAAAGAAATTAGATAAAATAGATAGATATATAATGTCACAATGTCCCCACATATTATAAACTTGCACATTTTAGTGCCTTTAATGTGGCACTAAATGGTGTTTAGCCTTATTTAACTTATTAAATAAATAAATAAATAAATAATTTTAAAAAATGATGTCCGGTTCTCCCTATTTTTGCTAACCAGCAAAGGTAAAGCAGACAGACAGCTGTGGGCTGATATTATCAGTCTGGGAAAGTTAATGGTTATTGGGCCCTTCCTAGGCTGAAAATACAAGGCCCCAGAAGTGGTTCATCACATTAGGTACTCCAATTCTGGAGTTTCTCCTTGGCTCTTCATGATTGCCCTGGTGCATTGGCAATTGGGGTAAAGGTAGTTGGGGTTGATGTTAGCTGTGAATTGTCCCAAAACACAGCTGGCATCAAACCCTGGTGTTAGTAATGGAGAGGTGTCTATCAGACACCCCCATTACTAATTAAATAAGTGAAAAGAAAGAAACACACACACAAAAATATTTTATTTTAAAAAACACTCCCTAACTTTTTCCTCATTCACCAATTTATTTAAAAAAAAAAAATAAAGTCATGCAGGTCCGACGTAGTCCAGGGAATCCAACGTAGTGCATAAATGGAAACCTGAAAGACAAAAAAAGAGAGAAATAAAAACAAGAGACTGTTCCTGATTCTCCAATTTATTAGAAAGCAAAGTTCCCTTGCAGGTCTGAAGTAGTACTGTGCTTTCCACAACACTCCTCGATTCCAATGATCAAAAGCCATGGAGCAGCCATTCCTGACTCCAACTGCGTTTCACGACTGGGAGACTGTGAATGTTAGAACCCTCCTGTTTGTTTTTTCTATCTCGTGGTTTGCGGTCACGTGACCATCTGCCTTTATATTCCAGCTCCGCCCTTCTGGCTGTGCTGGACTTCAGTGTTTTACTGTTTCTCTAGCCTGGTGCTTCTCTGCCTTTCTCTGTCAAGTTCCTTGGTCCTCTGGGACCACTAGTACTTTTTGTCAGTTTGTCTTTTTGTGTTCTGCAACAACTTCTGTTTAGGAGGTGTCCCATTTTTGTCCCAGTCCTTAGTTCTTTTAGGGATCCCTCCCTTACATCTATAGGTCTTCGTTCAGACTAGCCGAGGACTAAGGCGGGTCTGTTCACTAGGAACAAGCAGCCCGCTACATCGTAGGGATTCAGCTTAGTTTTACTGTAGGGACAGCTTTCCCCTTTCTTTCCTTAGTGCATGTTGCAGATCATAACAGTAAGTCCAGCCCAAAAAACTAAAAGGAAAGAAATTCGGAGATCAGTATGGTTTCCGTCCAGGATTTGGCTCAACGCCTGCAGAGATTGTCTCTGGAGGTGGCCGAACTTCAGCAACACGTGAGTAGCTGTTCTGGAGCGCATTTTGTCGAACCCAAGGTAGCACTGCCTGATGTTTTTTATGGTAAACAGCAAGATTTGTTTTCCTTTAAAAATGCTTGTTTGTTATATTTTCGTTTGAGACCAAGATCCTCTGGGAATGAATCACAGCGCATTGGTTTTATTATGTCACTTTTGCGCAATGAACCACAGGGGTGGGCCTTTTTATCTCCAGCCTAATGATCCGTGTTTAAGTTCTGTTGAAGAATTTTTTTCTGCTATGAGGCTATTATATGACGATCCTGATCGAATCTCATCTGCTGAATCAGAACTTAGACGTTTGAATCAGAAGTCAGATGATATTGAAAATTATTGCACACACTTCAGGAAATGGGCTTCAGAAGTTAAGTGGAATGATCCGGCGCTGAGATGTTTATTTCTTGCTGGTCTGAGTGAAAGGGTTAAGGATTTGCTAATTGCATTCCCTGCACCTGAGACTCTGCAGGATGCTATGCAGTTAGCTGTTCGTATAGACAGGAGACTGAGGTGCAGGCTCAATGAGGTAAAGACTCCTGTAATGTCAGGTCCTAGTCCCAAGAAAATCTGCTCTGATGGCGGAGAACCGATGGAGGTTGGGGCGATGTTGCTCTGCTCTCAGGAAAGAGACCGGAGATTCACCGAGGGATTATGTCTTTATTGTGGTAAAGCTGACCATTTGATTAAGTTTTGTGAGCGTCGTTTAAGCAAAGAAAAAAAAAGGTCAGTTATGCCCGTATAGCCTGTTTATGCTCTGCAGGAGTGTTTCTTTCTGGGAGTACTACTATACAGGGAGATTTGATTGAATTTCAGGTATTTGTGGATTGTGGTTCAACACTTAATGTGATTGATAAAGGGTTTTTGGAAAACCTTAAATTGAAATCCAAACCTTTGTCATCACCTATTTCTGTGGTTGCAATTGATAACACTCCTTTGAAATGTATTACTCACAAGACTGCTGCATTTCCCCTCACTATCAATGGAGTTCACCAAGAAATTCTGGACTTGGTTGTTTTGGATAATTTGCCCTCTCCAGTTGTTCTAGGATTGCCTTGGTTAAGATTGCACAATCCTTTATTGGACTGGTCTACTAATGTGATTAAGTCTTGGAGTCCGAAGTGCTATGATAAATATTGTAATGGTCGCATTGCGGCTGTGGAAAAAGGGGTATTACCGGTACCGATTCAAGATTTTTGGAGGTTTTTTTCGGAGGAGGAGTCGCAAGTTTTACCTCCTCATAGGGATTATGATTGCTCCATTCAGTTTGTTCCGGGTGCTACTCTTCCCAAAAGTCGCTTGTTTAATCTGACTATCCCTGAAAGAAAGCCCTTGGAGGAGTACATAGAGGCTAGCCTGGCTGTTGGTCACATTAAACCTTCTAAGTCACCTGTGGCAGTTGGATTCTTCTTTGTTAAAAAAAAGAATGGCGGTTTACGTCCATGTCTAGATTTTCGTGAAATTAATAAGATTACAGTACGCAATTCCTACCCATTGCCGTTAATTCCTGACTTGTTTAACCAGTTAGTGGGAGCCAAGTGGTTCTCCAAAATTGATCTCCGGGGGGCATACAATTTGTTGCATGTGAAGGACGGTGATGAATGGAAAACTGCTTTTAACACTCTGGTAGGTCATTTTGAGAATCTGGTGATGCCTTTTGGTCTTACCAATGCACCTGCATTTTTTCAGAACCTTATTAATGACATCCTGAGACCTTTGATTGGTAAGAATGTGGTTGTGTATTTGGATGACATTTTGATTTATTCACCAGATCTAGAGTCCCATTGGCAGAGTGTACATGAAGTTTTGCAGTTATTGAGTAATAATTCACTCTTTGCTAAGCTGGAGAAATGGGAGTTCGCTGTGCAGAAAATTCGTTTTTTGGGCTACATTGTCTCCAGCGAGGGCTTTGAGATGGACCCTGTGAAGGTTCAGGCTGTGCAGGAATGGCCTAGGCCTATTGGTTTGAAATCTATACAGAGATTTTGGGGTTTTGCCAATTATTACAGGAAATTCATTAAGAATTTTTCTGTAATCGTTAAACCTCTAACCGATCTCGCCAGGAAAGATGTGAATACGGCCCAGTGGACTACTGAGGCCATTGAAGGGTTTGAGTATCTCAAAGAGAGATTCAGTTTTGCCCCTATCCTAATGCAGCCTGATGAGACCAAGCCTTTTTTGGTCGAGGTCGATGCTTCATCGGTGGGGGTCGGAGCAGTTTTGTCTCAGGAGAACAAGGGTGGAGTACATGCTTGTGTCTTCTTTTCGAAAAAAATTTCGGAAACCGAACTGAATTATGATGTCGGAAATCGGGAGTTGCTGGCTATTAAACTTGCGTTTGAACATTGGCGTCATTTTTTGGAAGGCGCTAGATTTCCTATTCAGGTTTTCACAGATCATAAGAATTTGATCTATCTGGATGCTGCCAAGCGCTTGAATGCCCGTCAAGCTAGGTGGGCACATTTTTTTTCTCGGTTTCATTTTTCTGTTACCTATATCCCTGGTACTAAGAATGTTAAAGCCGATGCTTTATCTCGCAGCTTCTCTCCTATGGTCGGTGCCGAGGAGGAGGAGAGCATTTTATAGAAAGGAGTTGTGGTGGCGGCTTTGGACTCCGTTTTGGAGAATGGGATTCTGAAAGCTCAAGATGATGCTCCATCTAACACTCCCCATGGGAGATTGTTCGTGCCTATTGCCTTTAGGAGAGATTTGTTTGTGGAGTGACATGAGTCTCGGTTGGCAGGTTGTCCAGGAATTTTGGAGACTAAGAGACTTGACTCGCCCCCTGGGCCGTGGGGCACTCGGATCCGGGCAATAGGGAGCGATGGGAGTAGTAGTGGCAACCCGGTTCCGTGGCTCAGGGTGGTCAGGCCAGTGGTAGTCCGTTATGTGCTATTGATTATGTCCGACTACGCCACCCGTGGATTTGTGGTTATTAGGAACCGCCGCTGCATGCAGACCGCTGGGGCTGATGAGATGTGCAGCTATGGTAGTGTGACTCCCCACGGGAAGAGTGCGGCCCCAGGGCAGTATAGTGGATGGTGGGAGTGATGGTAGTGAGAGTCCCAGTGCTGGTAGTGCTGGAGGAGCAAGGAGCACACAGACAACAGGTTGCAGTCCAGGGTCTTTACTAGAACAGGTAAACTGACCCACAAACAGTCCCGGCTAGGAGGGGACCTGGATGTCTGAGAGCAACGGGGAAATTGGCCCTGGTCAGGGTGAGGGTGTAGGCCTACCGTGCTTTCTGCGCTCCTTCTGGCTATCTCCTCCTGATAGGGTAACAGCCCACATTTCCGAGCTTTCCGTGTATTCTCGCCTGTATGGCCTGCGACGTGGGTTCCTTTCTGCTCCCAGCCTTGTACGGCTTTACTGGTCCCTTCGGTTGTGGCAGGGCCTCCAGGCTTCTTAGGCCAAGGAATGTACAGTCCCTTGCGGACTGGTTCTCTGCTGGGGGATGTGGAATCCTTCCAGCCTCAGACACCAAAGTCTGGTAAAATTAAGTCTTTTCTCTGCCAAGACAGGCTCTCTTCGCCTCTTGTCTCTGGCTTGTGGCTCTCCTACTGCCACACTTCCTCTTAGGTGCAATCAACTTTCTGTCCCTGCTCCACTCTGGGACACGTCTCAGTGCTGAGACAGGCTTTCCAGTTCTCCCTAACCCTGCCCTCAGCACCAGCTTTTATAGGGGCAGCCTGCTCCCCCTACTGGCCTGAGACAGGAGGCATTGCATGCTAATGTTCCCCTGACTAGAGAACCTCCCCCTTGCTCTCAGACACAGCTTTAATTACACTTGTGGCATCCAGGTCAGGGTGACACATTCCCCCCTAGTGAAATTTAGTACTCCGGGACTAAACAGTAAACAAAGAATAACATGCATAACAATAAAACATTAATAGACAGACGACGCACAAATTGAGTTCTTAAGGTCACAGTGTGGTCTGTGACCGGGTGTCCATATCACCAGCGCAACGGGGAGCCTTAACCAGGTGGGGGTCTGTCCTACCCCAAGTCCTTTACAGTCTTAGTTCATTCCTGGGTTAGGCTCAGAATGCAATCCACACAAGGTCCCGGTTATAAAAAGTTCATAACCTTTGAGTCCTTACGGTAGCTGCAAGAAACTGAAACACAGAATTACCAAACATGCATGTAACTTGGCAAACAATTCAACATTTGGCAACAGGGTTATTTACAATCTTAGTACACTCTATATTCTCCAGCGAGCGGGTATCTGTCCCTTTGTGCTCCTGGTTGACCTCCTTAACCCACTGTCTGGTGGTGGACCAACCTGGCTTTCCCCACTAGCGTTAGGGGTACAGCTAACAGCTGGGTGTACAGGTAGGGCAGGCAGCTGCCTGCGGGTTCTTTGGCTTACCGCAGGCATGGCAGGCTCACTGTCAGCAGAGGGTTGACTCTCCTGGGCTGCTGGTACAGGCTCTTCTGCCTCTGGAACTGCTGGCTCCTCTTCACCTTCCGGCTCTGGTGTTGGTTGTTGCTGGGCCGGTTGCAGGAAATGCAGGACAGGTACCACTATGGCATCATTTATGCGAGTCCAGGACTGAGGGAACTCTGCGAGAACGGTGCTGATCATTTCTTCCTTGTCCTCTGCGGGTTCAAGGTCACTCTGATCCTCTTCTGCACTACGGAGTTGCTCGGGGCACCTTTTGAGGTGGTCTCTGGAGACGACACTAGTGGTTTCTCTTCCGTCCTTGGTGATTACACACACCTTTGGGTTGTCGTGGTCAGACTGCAGTACGGTGTAGGGTTCCCTTTCCCACTGGTCGTCCTACTTATGTAGCCTTCTTTTTCGCTTTAGGACTTGCTCACCAGGTTCTAGGGGACCAGCAGGGGCGTGTTGATTGAAGAGTCTTTCTTGCTTCTCTCTCACCTGGGCCAGGCTCTTCTCCACACTCTCCTGTACCTTCTTGTACTGCAGTTGCCTTTCCGTATCCCAGTCCGCATCTGGGGAGGTGTCCTCAGGTATTAGGACTCCCATCTCCAGGTCTACGGGCAGCTTACCTGGTCTAGCTCGCATCAGGTAAGCCGGGGTGCAGTTTGTAGCGTTCACCGGGATGTTGTTGTACATGTCTACCAGGTCCGGCAATTTTTCTGGCCACAGGCTGCGTTCCTCCAGGGGCAACGTCTTCAGGAGATCAATGACTATATTGTTCATCTTCTCACACATCCCGTTGGTTTGGGGGTGGTAAGGCGTTGTCCGTATTTTCTTACAGCCATAGAGGTTGCAGAACTCCTGGAAGATTTCAGCCTCGAACGCTGGACCCTGGTCTGTCAGGACCTGTTCCGGATACCCGTGTGGATGGCAGAAATATTGCTGGAAGGCTCTGGCCGCTGTTTGGGCTGTCAAGTCCTTTACCGGGACCACCACTAGAAAACGGGAATAGTGGTCCACGATTGTCAGGGCATAGATGTATCCAGACCGGCTTGGAGCCAATTTGACTTGGTCCAGAGCTACCAGCTCAAGAGGCTGCGTGGTGACGATGGGCCTCAAGGGTGTCTTCTGGCTGGTGCGGTCCTTCCTCCTCAGGTGACAAGGGCCACAGTCTCTGCACCCCTTTTCTACAGCTCCTCTCATGCCGACCCAAAAGAACCTTCCTCTTAGCAGGAACTCCAGTTTCTTCCAACCGAAGTGTCCCGCTCTGTCATGGTAAGCCCCCAGGACCATAGCTGCATCCCGCCTTGGGACCACGACTTGCCAGGTAAGCTCGTGCGTCCGGTGGTTGACAATCCTTCTGCACAACTTGCCATCGTAGAGCAACAGCTTGCTCTTCTCCTTCCATAGCTGCTTGGCTTCCTCTGGGGCATCTGGATCTAAGCGGGCGTCTTCCCGGGTCAGCAGATCTTTCACCAGGCGGACTGCAGGGTCACTATCTTGGGTCTCGGCCCAGCTGTGGTGAGGTAGGGGATTCATCATCACAGTTGTTAGATCCTCCTCCTTCACGCGGCGAGAGTGTTGAGCGGCTCCATACCAGTGAAAAGCGGGGAGTTCTACCTCCTCCAGCTCTTCTGGGTCTTCGTCACCTTCAGGTAAGTGAGGCATCCTTGATAGGGCGTCCGCGTTGGCGTTGGTTTTGCCTGCCCGGTACTTGATCACAAAGTCATAGTTGGAGAGACGGGCCATCCACCACTGTTCCAGGGCACCCAGTCTTGCATTGTCCAGGTGTGTCAACGGGTTGTTGTCCGTGTACACAGTGAACTTTGCGGAGGCCAGGTAATGCTTGAAGCGTTCCGTCACGGCCCACACCACCGCCAAGAATTCTAGCTTGAAGGAGCTGTAATTCTCCGGGTTCCTCTCGGTGGGCCTCAGCTTCCGGCTGGCGTATGCGATCACCAGTTCTCTGCCCTGTTGGTTCTGGGACAGTACGGCTCCCAGTCCCACATTACTGGCATCTGTGTGGAGAATGAAAGGCTGGCCGTAGTCAGGGTAGGCCAGGATCTCATCCCCCGTGAGGGCCATCTTCAACTGGCGGAAGGACTCCTCTTCCGGTTTATCCCACTTGAAGGGTGGCTTTTGACTTCTGGACTTAGACTGTCCGATCAGGAGGTCCTGCATAGGAACTGCCATCTTAGTGAACCCGGGGATGAACCTTCGGTAGTAGCCTACCAACCCGAGAAACTGTCTCACCTCTTTGATGTTCGAGGGGCTTGGCCAGCTCTTGATTGCCGTGACCTTGTCAGGGTCGGGAGCCACTCCTTCCGCGCTTACCACGTGCCCTAGGTACTGGACCTTTGGTTTCAGTACGTGACACTTCGATGGTTTCACCTTCAGGCCATAGCCTGCCAGGGCTTCGAACACCTCAGCCAGGTGCTTGAGATGGTCCTCGTAGGTCTTCGAATAGACGATCACGTCGTCCAGGTAGAGGAGGACCGTCTCGAAGTTTCGGTGCCCTAGACAGCATTCCATCAGCCGCTGGAAGGTCCCTGGTGCGTTGCAGAGCCCGAAAGGCATGCAGTTGAATTCGCTCAGTCCCATCGGGGTGGTGAAGGCGGTCTTCTCCTTGTCAGCCTCTGCCACAGGAACCTGCCAGTACCCGCTAGTAAGGTCCAAAGTAGAAAAGAAGTTAGCAGATTTTAGTGCGGCTAAAGACTCTTCTATTCTAGGCAGCGGATATGCATCTTTGTGGGTGATACGGTTGATTTGTCTATAGTCCACGCACATTCTCATGGTGCCGTCTTTCTTTTTGACCAGAACCAAGGGCGCTGCCCAGGGGCTACAGCTGTCTCTAATGACCCCAGCTTCTTTCATCTCTCTTAGCATGCCCTTTGCGTTCTGATAATGTGCAGGGGGTACAGGTATGTGTCTTTCCTTTATCGGTGGGTGGCTCCCTGTGGGGATGTGGTGTTCTATCCCTTTTACTCTGCCGAAGTCCAGCGGGTGCTTACTAAAGACTCGTACTCCTGTACCACCCGGTAGACTCCTTGTTTTTGGTGCAGGGGAGTGGAGTCAGCACCCACGTGGAGTTTCTGGCACCAGTCCTCTTTTTGTTTCTGGGAGCCATTACCCTCCGCCTGAGGAGATGGAGGCAAGGGTTCCACGGCCCTGATAGCTTGGTGTTCGACAACAAACAGTTTGGCGAGTGTAGCGTACCTGGGTAAGTGTACTTCCCTCTCCCCAATGTTGAGGATGCGGACGGGCACCCTCTCATGACGGACATCAACCACCCCCCGGGCTGTCAAAATGGTGGGCCTGCTGTCTGAGTACACGGGTTCTACCATGGCTTGGTAGTCTCTACCTCTCAACCCGATTGCAGTCCGACACCAGATCATCATTTCACTTTTGGGAGGCATGGAAATGGGGAATGGATCACTGAGTCTTACGCTACCGATCTCACCACCAGACAGTTCTACCTGCTGCCGTCTCATCAGGGCTTTTATCTCCTTGTTGAGGACCCTCTGTTGGCTGGAACTAGCATTCACCGCCACCTGTTGTAGAATTACAATTACCTCTGAAAGACAATTTTCAATTATGTTAGTACCCACATTTATTTTAGGGTGACTTTCATGATGGTCAATGTCCACAATAATCACTCCCTGTGCCGGCAGTTCAACTTTACCAATTTTAATGGTCATCTCCTTGAACCCCATCTGCGGCACGGGTAAGCCATTACTGGCGATGATGCTCAAGTTACTGTCTGGATACCGTGTGATATCAGCATCAGTCCAATACTGCTTAAAAAGTACATAAGGGATTGTGGTTACTTGCGACCCAGTATCCAGCAAGGCGCTCATGGGGATACCGTCCAGCACCACGGGTAAAACCGGACGCCCCCCGACGTACTTATCACGCCAATTATAAGGGCCAGGTGATCTTATGCCTGGGGGTCGGCCCTCTGCCCCAGGTTGGACCCGTTTAAATTACAGTACCTGGAAATGTGTCCGGGCTGGTTGCAACGACGGCAAATGGGCTGTCCATCCTCTGCGTAGCGGTCTGTGGGCCTCCCTCGGAACGACGGGATCCTCCTCTGTCGACGCCACGGGATATCCTCCGGACTTGAAGCCAGCTCGATGGGTCTTGACGGGTCCACTTGCAACGCCTGGACGGTCCTGGTCAATGCCGCAACGCTCCTGGTCAGCTCCTGGACTTGGTGGTGCAGGCCTTTCGACGGGGCTTGGTTCAGGGCCTGTGCATCAGCCTCCATGGAGTCCATAGAGGAGGGCGCCGCCTCCTGGTGGTAGGTGATAGCAGGGCGTCGGGGGTTTATAGCGCCACTGGTTGCAGATTCACGGAGCACCCTTATGGCCCTGTCCTTAAATTGGGCAAAGGTCAGGTCGGGGTTCTGAAAGAACATGAGGTGCAGTTGGGCCCTGTGGGCGCTAGACAGCAGACCCTCTATGAATTGTTCTGTTAGCAGTTTATCCGTTTCCTGCACACTGCCAGGGTCAGTTTGTTGAATAGCCCTCAAGGCTTCCTGCAGATTTAGGGCATAGTCTCTGATGCTGTCCTGTGCCCGCTGCCTACATCCATAGAACCTCATTTTAATCTCAGCGGAGGTACGTGTATCAAAGGTACCCCGCAGCCGGGCCAGAATACCCTTCACAGTCCTTTTCTCCTCAGTGGGCCATGACTTTACCTCCCTTTGGGCTGCGCCAGTTAACTGCCCTGTCAATATGCTGACCTTCTGCTCCTCTGTCAGGGGGTAAACCTGGAACAAACTGTACAGCCTTTCTTTAAAGTCAGTTAGGGCATGGGGCTCCCCTGAGTTTTTGGGCAGCCAGGCCGCTCCAGGGATGTAGGGCAGGGAAAAGGGCATCACCGCTGCTGCAGCTGCGTTGGTGGTAGTGGGCGCCTCTGTGTCCGACATCTTCCTCCCCCCGAGTTAAGCGTGGCCTACCTTCCGGCGATCCTCTTCTGTAGGCCGCAGCTCCGCTGCTGCTGCTATGGACGAGGACCTGGCGTCGCGTCCTGATGACGTCAGCGTCGCTCTCTCTCCCTTCCAGGACCTTGCGCAGCGTCGGAGCGTGGGGCGGAGCTTCGGATCTCGCGCGGTTTTGACGTCCACGCCCCTCTTCTTCCCGCACGGCGTCCTGAAGATGGCGTCCGATGGCGGGAAGCAGCTGCGGATGGCGGGAAATGACTCCGGACGGCGGGAAACGGTCCAAGATGGCGTCTAATGGCGGGAATCGGCTCTGGATGGCGGGAAACGACTCCACAGGTAAGTTACAAAAGTCTTTTTCAGGCACGCAGTACCCGATGGTTGCGGGCACGAAATCCTGCCGGCTACGCCAAAGCTGACTCGCCCCCTGGGCCGTGGGGCACTTGGATCCGGGCAATAGGGAGCGATGGGAGTAGTAGTGGCAACCCGGTTCCGTGGCTCAGGGTGGTCAGGCCAGTGGTAGTCCGTTATGTGCTATTGATTATGTCCGACTACGCCACCCGTGGATTTGCGGTTATTAGGAACCGCCGCTGCATGCAGACCGCTGGGGCTGATGAGATGTGCAGCTATGGTAGTGTGACTCCCCACGGGAAGAGTGCGGCCCCAGGGCAGTATAGTGGATGGTGGGAGTGATGGTAGTGAGAGTCCCAGTGCTGGAAGTGCTGGAGGAGCAAGGAGTACACAGACAACAGGTTGCAGTCCAGGGTCTTTACTAGAACAGGTAAACTGACCCACAAACAGTCCCGGCTAGGAGGGGACCTGGATGTCTGAAAGCAACGGGGAAATTAGCCCTGGTCAGGGTGAGGGTGTAGGCCTACTGTGCTTTCTGCGCTCCTTCTGGCTATCTCCTCCTGATAGGGTAACAGCCCACGTTTCCGAGCTTTCCGTGTATTCTCGCCTGTATGACCTGCGACGTGGGTTCCTTTCTGCTCCCAGCCTTGTACGGCTTTACTGGTCCCTTCGGTTGTGGCAGGGCCTCCAGGCTTCTTAGGCCAAGGAATGTGCAGTCCCTTGCAGACTGGTTCTCTGCTGGGGGATGTGGAATCCTTCCAGCCTCAGACACCAAAGTCTGGTAAAATTAAGTCTTTTCTCTGCCAAGACAGGCTCTCTTCGCCTCTTGTCTCTGGCTTGTGGCTCTCCTACTGCCACACTTCCTCTTAGGTGCAATCAACTTTCTGTCCCTGCTCCACTCTGGGACACGTCTCAGTGCTGAGACAGGCTTTCCAGTTCTCCCTAACCCTGCCCTCAGCACTAGCTTTTATAGGGGCAGCCTGCTCCCCCTACTGGCCTGAGAAAGGAGGCATTGCATGCTAATGTTCCCCTGACTAGAGAACCTCCCCCTTGCTCTCAGACACAGCTTTAATTACACTTGTGGCATCCAGGTCAGGGTGACACAGACTTATCAGTCGCAGTTTTTGGTGGCCTGGATGGCAGAAGGAAGTCATCAAGTGGGTGCATCAGTGTACTGTGTGTGCTAGGTCAAAGGCATCACATACTCCTGCTGCGGGGTTGCTTTGCGCTCTGGAGGTTCCTAGTGTGCCTTGGACGCATCTCACGATGGATTTTATTACTGATCTTCCTGTGTCCGAGGGTTTTACTGTCAGCTGGGTGGTCGTGGACCGTTTTTGTAAGATGTGTCATTTGGTTCCATTCATTAAGTTTCCCTCCGCCAAGACACTCACTAAGGCGTTTGTTAAGGAGATTGTCAAGCTCCATGGCGTTTTCACGGAAATTGTTTCTGATAGAGGGCCTCAGTTTGTGGCTTGCTTTTGGCATGCTTTTTGTGACAGGTTGGGAGTCCATTTGTCATTTTCGTCTGGTTATCATCCTGAGTCTAATGGACAGACTGAAAGAAAGAACCAGGATGTAGAACAGTTTTTGCGTTGTTATGTGGCGGACAATCAAGAGGTGTGGTCTGAGTTTCTGCCTCTCGCAGAATTTGCTCTTAACAATCATACATCCTCCTCTGCTGGGTATTCTCCTTTTTTTTGTTGTACTGGGAGACATCCGTCTTTTGGTTCGTTCTCCAAAATGGGGTCGGTGGTGCCGGAAGAGGAGAATTTTTCCGGTGATTTGGAGAGAGTTTGGACTAATGTACTGTATATATATATATATTTGCCAAAAATACAAAGGAAATGTGTCATCTTTATCTTTAGGTCTCTTAGAATGAGAAAATACATACTTTGTAAAACCGGCAGTTTACTTTGTGTCATGGCTGACTAGCCCAAATAAGGTCCTCACTCAGCAGCATTTCACTGATCCGATCAACATAAATGACAGCTCTCGCCTTACATACATACATACAGACCTGTCACTCTAGAGGAGTGAGGTGGGGAGAAGCCGCTGAAGACCTGCCTTAGACTAGTCAGCTTATCACTTAGTCCCAGGACGGCATATAAAAGTACACTGCTCAAAAAAATAAAGGGAACACTCAAATAATACATCCTAGATCTGAATAAATGAAATATTCTCATTGAATACTTTGTTCTGTACAAAGTTGAATGCGCTGACAACAAAATCACACAAAAATCATCAATGGAAATCAAATTTATTAACCAATGGAGGCCTGGATTTGGAGTCACCCCCAAAATTAAAGTGGAAAAACACACTACAGGCTGATCCAACTTTAATGTAAGGTCCTTAAAACAAGTCAAAATCAGGCTCGATATTGTGTGTGGCCTCCACGTGCCTGTATGACCTTCCTACAATGCCTGGGCATGCTCCTTGCGGATGGTCTCCTGTGGTATCTCCTCCCAGACCTGGACTAAAGCATCCGCCAACTCCTTGACAGTCTGTGGTGCAACGTGACGTTGGTGGATGGAGCGAGACATAATGTCCCAGATGTGCTCAATCGGATTCAGATCTGGGGAAGGGGCGGGTCAGTCCATAGCTTCAATGCCTTCATCTTGCAGGAACTGCTGACACACTCCAGCCACATGAGATCTGCCATTGTCCTGCATTAGGAGGAACCCAGGGCCAACCGCACCAGCATATGGTCTCACAAGGGGTCTGAGGATCTCATCTCGGTACCTAAAGGCAGTCATGCCACCTCTGGCGAGCACATGGAGGGCTGTGCGGCCCTCCAAAGAAATGCCACCCCACACCATTACTGACCCACTGCCAAACCGGTCATGCTGAAGGATGTTGCAGGCAGCAGATCGCTCTCCACGGTGTCTCCAGACTATGTCACGTCTGTCACATGTGCTCAGTGTGAAACTGCTTTCATCTGTGAAGAGCACAGGGCGCCAGTGGCGACTTTGCCAATCCTGGTGTTCTGTGGCAAATGCCAAGCGTCCTGCACGGTGTTGGGCTGTGAGCACAACCCCCTTCTGTGGACGTCGGGCCCTCACACCACCCTCATGGAGTCGGTTTCTAACCATTTGTGCAAACACATGCACATTTGTGGCCTGCTGGAAGGTCATTTTGCAGGGCTCTGGCAGTGCTCCTCCTGTTCCTCCTTGCACAAAGGAGGAGGTAACGGTCCTGCTGCTGGGTTGTTGCCCTCCTACGGCCCCCTCCACGTCTCCTGGTGTACTGGCCTGTCTCCTGGTAGTGCCTCCGGCCTCTAGACACTATGCTGACAGACACAGCAAACCTTCTTGCCACAGCTTGCATTGATGTGCCATCCTAGATGAGCTGCACTACCCGAGCAACTTCTGTGGGTGGTAGAGTCCGTCTCATGCTACCACGAGTGTGAAAGCACAACCAACATTCAAAAGTGACCAAAACATCAGCCAGAAAGCATTGGTACTGAGATGTGGTCTGTGGTCCCCATCTGCAGAACCACTCCTTTATTTAGTGTGTCTTGATAATTGCCAATAATTTCCATCTATTGTCTATTCCATTTGCACAACAGCATGTGAAGTTGATTGTGAATCAGTGTTGATTCCTAAGTGGACAGTTTGATTTCACAGAAGTTTGATTTACTTGGAGTTATATTCTGTTCTTTAAGTATAAATAAAGCAGCATCATTTCAGAGTAAGACATACACAGCAGTAATAACGCAGCCAGTCTCTGATTCAGGGCTCATACTCATCACCGTTAAAAAAATTGGTCCGATGTTGTTCCTGAAAAGTCGAATAAGTGTCATGAAAGTGTCATGTGTTTTTCATGAGAGTACAATGCGATTTTTCTCACCTAACATCCGAATGACATGTGAATGCAATCCGTATACACTGCGATTTTATAATGTGAACTTTTACATAGAGTAATTCTCTATGTCATTTAAAGCGCACCTGTCAGCAGGAATGTACTCACTAAACTACATACAATGTCTGGTGGGCAACATTACACTGAATAAAATGATACCTTGGTTGATGAAATTCGTCCTACGGTTCTTGTGTAATCTTTACTTTCAGTTTGGAGATAATGATATGCTCGTGCTTTGGAGCAGGACTGTGGGGGGCGCTCTGTCTGGTGCTCTGCTTACATATTCATCTGTATGCTCTTATGACAGCTCAGTGTGCCTTCCAAGATCTGCCTCCTATTTTACATAAAGCATCTAGTTGTGTGAGGCTAGGTAAAATAGGAGGCAGGTCAGTGAGGGCACAGTGAGCTGTCATAAGAGCATACAGCATACATGGAGTGTGAGGTGGCAGGAGCAGCACTCAGCATGAATACTGGTCAGTAATCTGACTCACTCTCTAGACCTCAGTCCAGAGCCTCTCATCTAGCCAAATCAGTTCTCATACTATGCACTGACTAGGGCCAACAGCCCAAAACACCGTGTCTGCAAATTGAGATTCTGGTTTGGCTTTTATCCTAAGTCATATTGCACGACTCGTTAAAGGGTTGATTGTGACTTGTAGGATTGCTGCTTCCAATAGGTGGCGCTGTAGAGTACAAGTCCTCTTTTTTTCCGAAGAGGCAATTTGCATATCTTCACATTCACACTTTGTTAATTCTGTACGCATTCTGCATGAGAATATGTTTTTGCTGGATGACATCTAGTGATATCTTATTGCTTGATTTCTTGTTCACACTTGATTTAGATATATATGTGTACACTGCACTTGCTTATTTGGCATTAAGTGTGTAAGTCCTCTTATACAGGTGTCCTTTTCTTGCACTCTATATACCCTGCATTGCACCGTATTTAAGGACAAGGAAAGGCTTTTTATATATTTTCCTTATTTGTATCTCATGCAATTTATCATTTTTGTGTGTTAATGAGGTCATTATGCATTGGCACTTTATTTGTATTCATTGATATATTCCTTTCTGATGGCAGCTCTGCCTCCTTTTTTATCATATGTCTTTTAATCATGTCTATTCATGTTTTTTAATATGTCTTGTCTTTTTTGGTGTCCCTAATAAAATCATGTTGTTGGTTCAAGATAATATATACTTCTCATATTTTTTCTAGTTTAAGCAGTTTTTGCTAGGTTTACACCGGTGTATGTCTGCTTAAAATATGCCCTACTAGGCACTAATCTCAACTACTCTAAATTTGGGGGATATTGCCTTCCTTTTTTTGGTTTAAAGTGTTATGGCATGCTGGTGTAGTAGAAGGCAATGACACCTCAGGAGAACTCTTGCAGGATGTGCCAGTGGTGAAGAGAGACTGACATCTGCTGGCCAGGCGAAATCAAGTGGAACCAAGCTGTGCTAGAAGATTTCAAGGGGGAGGAAATTCAGATGCCGGACCTGATCAAGTGACTTCCAGGTAGGATTTCCTGGATATAAAAGTCCAGTGCACCAAGCCACAGGGAGATTTGGCGCTAGGCTACAGAGCGGAGCAGACGTACTCCACAGGTACTGCGGAGCCCATCGTGACAGGCCTCAGACAGAAGCTTGTGACTCACCCCCTGGGCCTAGTGTGAACGCGTGTGGGTTACCCGGAGCCGGGTCTCTGGGGGTTGTAGTCTCCGTGGCGGCGACCCAGTCCCATGGCTCAGGGTGGTCAGGCCGATGGCGGTCTTTTATGGGGTTTTTGTGGTTTAATGTCCGACTACGCCACCCGTGGATGCGGTCAGTGCGGACCGCCTCTGCAAGGCTGACCGCTGGGGCTGATGGTGTATGCAGCTTAGATAGTGTGACTCCCCACGGGAAGAGTGCGGCCCCAGGGCAGTGTAGTTGATGGTGAGGGTGATAGTGCACGGGAGTCCCAGCACTAGTAGTGCTGGTGCGGCGATGAAGCAGGAACGACTCAGAGTCTTTGCAGTGCAGTTTAGGGTGTTTACTGGTGATATTAAGGCAGACCCTCTCGGGAGTACTGGCTAGCATAAGGGGCCTGGTCAGTCTGCGAGCAAACAGGAGTTCCCCTGGCCAGGTGGAGTTGTAGGCCTCCCCGTCTATCTGCACTCTTCCTGGCTACCTTGCTGTAAGCGGGTAGAAGTAGCCCACACGTCCCTGAGTATACCGTGTGGTGCTCACCCGTATGGCTGGTGACTTGGGGCCTTCTGTTAGCCTCCGCTCCTGGATGGCGGTGCTGGTCCCTTCCTTGTGACTGAACCTCTGGGCTTCTATGGCCAGAGGACCTGGAATCCCCTGCCGGCTGGTTTCTGCTGCTGGGTGGATATCAGTCCCCACAGCCTCGGACTCCAGTGTTCGGTTATCAGATTCTTCTGCCAGCGCGAGCTATATCTCTGCTTAGCTTCCAGCCCCTGGTCTTCTGCTCCTAGCTCCTACAGAGCTCCTGCTGTAACTTTCCCTCTCCAGGCTCTGACTCCCAGACTCTGACTGCACTAATCCCACCCCAGACCCAGTTTATAAGGGCAGATTCCTCCCCTCCCAGGTCTGGGCAGGAGATGTTGCATGCTTAAGGGGCTCCAGACCAGAGAAACCTCCCGCTTGCTCTCAGACGTAATATTTCTATTACTGTGGCAACCAGACCCCTGGGGTGCCACATTTGCATTGCCTAAGAGCTGGACGCCGCCTGATAAGGTCCGGGCCCCTCACAGAAGTGACCCGAGTTCTGCGCACGTTGGCCAGAGCCAGGATCTGCACACTGTAGTGAGTAAGTTCCCGGAGTCCGACACCTTTTGTCAAGAGCCGAGGCCTAGACCCCCTTACCCCAAGCCTGAGAGACTACCATCAAGGTCAAGCTGAGAAGAGCTGAGAGAGGACTGCCATAGCAAAGGCTGGGAGCAGTCTCCCAGCTCAGGGCAGACACTCTGACTGAACACTGGTACCGACCAGTTGTAGGTGGTTCCTGCTGCCTAAGGAAGATAGAGGAGAGACATTATTCTCTCACAGAAGAGTTTTCAATGCCAGTGTACTCTGAGGGGACATTTTTCCTCACATAATCTCCTTCACAAAAGGAGTGAAGCCTATTCCAGCCAGGAGAGAGAATGCTGTACATGGACTCTCCTGCTCTCTAGTTATCCTGATCGCTTCTAGCCAGGACCTGACCCACGTAGCTGCCACGCCACTGACTTTGTTTAAACCTACCGCCTTCGAGAGGGAACGGTGGGCTAAAAACGGTGAGTAAATCTACACTTTAGTGTGTTTCCACAGAGAGCCAATCTGTGAAGGTTCCTCCATCAGTGCAATATTTTTTGGACTGCGCACAGCATTTTCTGTACTAGCAAGTGAAGAGAACTCTTCTCCAGCCAACCTGAGAGGCCATAACAATGCTTGTCTCATGAGGAGAAAACCATTACTTTCATATGCACAATATACTGTGAACTTTGCCTGTAAGAAGAACCTCATTCAGTAACATTGTTATGTTTACAAGTTCCCCTGTGTGTCTGGCTGTTTGAGGTTGCACAAATATCACGGGCACTACAAAACCTGCACCTAGACACCACAGGAGTGCCCCGGGGGGTCCTATACCATCCACAAGTGCCACCTCCCGCTTTTGAAATTGTTGTGGACACGAGGGAAATGTTGAGCGGTCCAGCGAGCCTACTTCAGCTACCGTGACATCATTATCTGCTGCCAGTGAGACTACACATCCCAGCTGGCCCTTCTGCAACATCTGGCGCCTCCCCAGTGGCCCACCACAGTTGGGATTAGGACTTCAGATTGGGAGGTGTCCGGTTGGTGCATGGGATTCTAAAAGGGATCTGATTGACTATATCCGGAAGAGACTTGCGGCCTAGCGGGAAGAGCCTGTGACCCCCACTAGGGCCATATAGATAGAAAAATAACTCACGTGGAGACTACCATGACTGGGTGCATCATTTTTCTGCAAAGAACTTTACTGTTACTTATTAATAATAATAATAATAATAATAATAGTTTTTATTTTTATAGCGCCAACATATTCCGCAGCACTTTACAAATTTTAGGGGGGACATATACAGACAATACAGAATAAGCATATCTCATATCGAAAGGAGTGAGGGCCCTGCTCGCAAGCTTACAGTCTATGAGGAAATGGGGGAGACACAAAAGGTAAAAAGTACATATATTGTATAATGCAGCCTTGATATACTAAATAGGATAAATAATACATGGACTGGTCGCCAGCTTGTATGTGTACAATCCTGACAGAGGCTATTAAGTGCATGGTTGGTATGAACCTGAAGTTGAAGAAGATTTTAATATGGGGGAAAACTGGGAGGGACAGAGTGTGTTTAGGCGATACGCCAGTCTAAAGAAATGTGTTTTTAGGGTTCGCTTGAAACTGTGGGTATCGGGAATTGATCGAACTGTCCTGGGTAGTGCATTCCAAAGAATTGGTGTAGCACGCGAGAAATCTTGGAGATGGGAGTGGGAAGTTCGGATTATGGAGGATTTTAGTTTTAAGTCACTGGCAGAACAGAGGGCACGTGTAGGGTGGTAGACTGAGACAAGAGAGGAGATGCGGGGGGGTACTGAAGCATGGAGCGCTTTGTGGGTAAGCGTGATAAGTTTAAATTGAACTCTATATTGGATGGGCAACCAATGCAATGACTGGCACAGGGAAGAGGCATCGGTGTAGCGGTTGGTGAGGAATATGATCCTGGCTGCTGCGTTAAGGACGGATTGGAGAGGGGAGAGTTTAGTAAGAGGAAGACCGATTAGTAGAGCGTTGCAATAGTCAAGACGAGAATGAATAAGAGCTACAGTAAGAGTTTTTGCCGAGTCAAAGGTGAGAAAAGTCCTGATTCTTGAGATGTTTTTGAGGTGTAGATGACATGAACGAGCGAGTGATTTGATGTGAGGAGTGAAAGAAAGATTTGAATCAAAAATGACCCCAAGACAGCGGGCTTGTTGCTGGGGAGTAATGGTTGAGCCACAAATGGAAATGGCAATATCTGGCACAGGTAGGTTAGTGGAGGGAGGAAAGACGAGTAGTTCAGTTTTTGACAGATTTAGTTTTAGGTAGAGGGAGGACATAATGTTAGACACAGCAGAAAGACAATCACTGGTCTTTTGTAGTAATGCAGGGGTGATGTCCGGAGCAGAGGTGTATAATTGGGTGTCATCAGCATAGAGATGGTACTGAAAACCGAATCTGCTGATTGTTTGTCCAATAGGAGCGGTGTATAAGGAGAAAAGAAGGGGGCCTAGGACTGATCCTTGAGGAACCCCAACAGTAAGGGGAAGTAGGGAGGAGGAGGAGCCGGCAAAAGACACAGAGAAGGAGCGGAAAGAGTGATAGGAGGAGAACCAGGAGAGAACAGTGTCCTTGAGGCCAATAGTGCGGAGCATAGTGAAGAGGAGCTGGTGATCCACAGTGTGGAATGCTGCAGAGAGATCCAGAAGAATCAGCAGGGAGTAGTGACCATTAGATTTAGCTGTTAGTAAATCATTAGAGACTTTAGTGAGGGCAGTTTCAGTAGAATGTAAAGAGCGGAAACCAGATTGTAAAGGGTCAAGAAGAGAGTTGTCTGAGAGATAGCGGATGAGACGGGAGTGGACCAGGTGTTCCAGGTTCTGGTCAAGGGATGGTTTTTTAAGTAATGGTTGTATGATGGCATGTTTAAAAGAAGAGGGAAAGATACCAGATGAGAGGGAGAGGTTGAAAATTTTAGTTAGGTGAGTGGTGACAGCTGGAGCAAGGGACTGAAGGAGATGTGAGGGAATAGGGTCACTGGTGCAGGTGGTAGGGCGAGAAGAGGCAAGGAGCCTGATCACTTCATCTTCCGTGACTGGTTCGAAGTCAGAAAGTGAGCAAGATACAATGTGGCGGGGGAGAGCATGCATAACATTTGGGGATTGGGAGAAAATTTCTTGTAGGATATGGTCAAATTTTTCTTTTAAATAATTGGCCAGATCGTCAGCGCTGAGGTCGGTGGTCGGGGCCTGTGTTGTTTGATTGAGGAGAGAATGAAACATGTCAAAGAGTCGTTTAGGATTATTGGAAAGTGAGATGATGAGGTTGTTAAAGTAGGTTTGTTTGGAGAGGTGAAGGGCAGAGTTATATGTTTTCAGCATAAATTTATAATGGAGGAAATCTTCGGGCAGATTTGATTTTCTCCACAGCCGTTCAGCGCACCTGGAGTACCTCTGGAGAAGACGTGTTTTAGGTGTGTGCCAGGGTTGTCGCCATCTATGCTGAATTTTTCTGTGTGTAGGAGGTGCGGCTTCATCCAGGGCGCATAGCATTATTTTGTTATAATGCTTCAATGCAGAGTCGGGACATGAGAGGGAGGAGATTGGGCCAATGATAATTGCAACCTTTTTATAAATTTCTGGGTGTTAGTGGCACGTAAATTTCTATAAGTGTGGATGGTGGGAGTGTCTTGAGTAGAATTACAGTTCTTGACAGAGAATGAAAGAAGATTATGGTCAGAGAGTGGAAGGGGAGAGTTAGTAAAGTCATGTACTGAGCAAAGCCGGGAGAAGATCAGGTCCAATGTGTTCCCGTCTTCATGTGTAGGAGAATTAGCAAGCTGTGAAAGGCTGAAGGAGGAGGTTAGTGATAAAAGATGCGTGGCAGATGGGGAAAGAGAATCGCCAATTGGGATGTTAAAATCTCCCATGATTATCGTGGGGATGTCGCAGGATAGAAAATTTGGAAGCCAGGCAGCAAAGTGATCCAGGAATTGACGGGGGGGGGACCTGGAGGGCGATAGACAACCGCCACTCGCAGGGAGAAGGGCCGGTAGAGTCTGACTGTGTGGGCCTCAAAAGATGGGAAGATAAGGGAGGGTACAGGGGGGATAACCTGAAAAGTACATTTTGTTGAAAGAAGCAGACCAACACCTCCCCCTGATCTGTTCTCAGGTCGTGGGGTATGAGAGAAATGTAGGGCACCATAGGAGAGAGCTGCAGCGGCGGTGGTGTCCGACTGCTGGATCCAGGTTTCAGTGAAAGCCAGAAGGTTGAGGGAATTAGAGAAGAAAAAGTCATGGATGTAAGAGAGTTTATTATAAGCTGAGCGCGCATTCCAAAGGGCACAGTTGAATGAGACAGAAGATATGAAGGGAATATTAATGAGATTAGCAGGGTTTCTGAATGTAACAGGGAAAGAGTTAGTGTTATTATTACTGGAGGGTCCTGGGTTGGGAGAAATATCACCTGCGACTAATAGAAGGAAGATACAGAGAGTGAGCACATGGTTGAGTGATTTGTGAGAGCGTTTCCTGTGTTGTATGGTGGGAATGAATGGATCTGCGTGGTATAACATTGTGAAGAGAGCATGACAATTGTATATAGGAGAAGAGAGGAGAGAGGGGTTAATATGGATGAAGTGTGCCGAATTTGTGGGAGAACGGTGAATGTGGATGATTGTAGCAGCCAGGATATAAATGGCACAGATACAAATGGTGAGTACTGTTTGCCAAAAAGATGACCTGGAAGCAAGTTTGTTTAATTGTCTTGCATGTCTTACCTGTCTCCTGCCCTGTCCAACTGCCATTATCTAACTGCCGCGGCACTTTGATAAATTATGGCACTTCGATAAAGTATGCATAAATGCTATATGCATAAATGCCCCCGCATAAATGCTGCCCCTTGACTATGTCTCAATGTATAGGGACGTATCTGCTTAGATCTACACAGATTTAACTCGTTAGCAATCAATCAACTAGCTTAAGACAACAGGAGACCTTAAACTGCAGAAAAAAAAACAGACTGGCAACTCTACATGGATCATAAACTCTTAAAGTAAGTGTGATGACCTTAAAGTATCATGGATTAAACAACGTAGAGGAGTGAGAAATATATACCAGTGATATGCTGCAGAGCATTGCATGGAGTTACAAGGCAGTTTTCAGGATAGATCACACATAGGAGTGATTAAAATAATTCTTATTGTTATTGTTATTCCAAGTTACTGTTTGTTACCATTGTTACTAACCTCTTTCAGAATAATTGTTATACATATAAAGTGGTTATATCAACCCCTGACTGTTCCCGCCTCGTGGTCTCTGTGCATTGTATTCCGGCACCTGTACTACACTGGACCAAGCTGTTAGAGCACACTGCAACAGGCTGTTAAAGCATGCTACTCGAGCCTGATATGGCACACTGCACCAGTTGTTATGGTACTCTACACCAGGCAGTTATGGCAGTGTGCACCAGGCTGTTAGGGCACGCTGTATCAGGCTTTTAAAGCACGCTGCACCAGGCTGTTATTATTGGCAGCGGATTAATCTCTGTACTATCCAGACATTCAACAGTGAATACTCATATGTTTATTCAGGAACAAAGATATCACTGTTTACAACAGGTATTTTTTATAGCTTAGGATCTTAGCATTTTGTCTGTTAGCTTGCAAAGTTAATGTAAAAATGTGCTCCAGCTACACACACAGTGAACAGGAACTTCCTGTTTGTTTGTGTTTTTTTAACCCCATCACCCCAAAGTCTGTTTTCACTTTCCTCACCAGGCCAATCTTTTCAATTTTGAACAGCATAACTTTATGAGGTAATTACTCTGGAACACTTCAACTGATTCTGAGAATGTTTTTTTCGTGACATATTGTACTTCATGATGGTGATAAAATTTCTTTGATATGACACGCGTTTATTTGTAAAAAAAATTGGACATTTGGCGAAAATTTTGAAAATTTTGCCATTTTCAAATTTTTTATTTTTATGCTCTTAAATCAGAGAGTTATGTCACACAAAATAGTTAATATATAACATTTCCCACATGTCTAATTTAGATCAGCACAATTTTTGAAATATAATTTTTTTTTGTTAGGAAGTTAGAAGGGTTAAAAGTTGACCAGCAATTTCTCATTTTTACCACAAAATTTACAAAACCATTTTTTAGGGACCACATCACATTTGAAGTGACTTTGAGGTGTCTATATAACAGCAAATATCCAAAAGTGATACTGTTCTAAAAACTGAAGCCCTCAAGGTGTTGAAAACAAGAAGTTTATTAACCCTTCAGGTGCTTCACAGGAAATAATGGAATGTGGAAGGACAAAATAAACATTTAACTTTTTTTTTCACAAAAATTTTACCTTAGACCCAATTTTTTATACTTTCACAAGGGTAACGGGAGAAAATGGGCACCAAAATTTGTTGTGCAATTTCTTCTGAGCATGCCGCTACCCCATATAAGGGGAAAAACCTCTGTTTGGGGTACGGCAGGGCTCGGAAGGGAATGAGCGCGATTTCACTTTTTGAATGTAAAATTTGCTGGCATAATTAGCGGACTCCATGTCGCGTTTGGAGAGCCCCTGATGTTTCTAAACAGTGGAAACCCCCAACAAGTAACATCATTTTGGAAACTAGACTCTTAAGGAACTTGTCTAGATGTGTGATGAGCACCTTGAACCCCCAGGTGCTTCACAAAAGTTTATAATGTTGAGCAATAAAAATAAAAAAAATCTAATTTTGTAATAACGATTTTTTTAGCCCACAATTTTGAATTTTCACTAGGGTAACAGGAGAAATTGCACCATACAAGTTGTTTTGCAATTTCTACTGAGTATGCATATACCCAATATGTAGGGAAAAGCTACTGTTTGAATAATTTTCACAAGGGTAACTGGAGAAAATGGACCCCAAATTTTTTTGTGCAATTTCTCCTGAGCATGCAGATACCACATAAGGGTGAAAACTACTGTTTGGGCATATGGCAGAGCTCTGAAAGAAAGGAGTGAAGTTTTGGAATGCAGATTTTGATGGAATGGTCTACAGGTGTCATGTTGCATTTGGAGAGCCCCTAGTGTGCATAAACAGTGGAAATCTCCCACAAGTGACACTATTTTGTAAATTAGACCCCCCTCAAGGAATTTATCTAGGCATGTAGTGTGCACCTTGAATCCACAGGTGCTTCACTGAATTTTACCACATTGAGCTGTGAAAATGAAAAATATATATTTTTTCCCACAAAAATGTTGTTTTAGCCCCAAATTTTCTTTTTCACAGGGATAGCGGGAGAAAATGTACCCCAAAATTTGTTGTGCAATTTCTCGTGAGTACACAGATACCCCATATGTGGTCAAAAATGACTTTTGAGGCACAGTGCAAGTCTCAGAAGTCTAGAGTCCAGATTTTGCTGTACTGGTTTGAGGGTGCCATGTCACATTGGTAGAGCCCTTGAGGTGCCAGAAAAGCCAAACCCCCCATAAGTGACCCCATTTTGGAAACTACACCTCTCAATGAATTCATCTAAAGAAGTAGTGATCATATTGACAACACATGTGTGTCACAGCATTTTATACCATTGGGCAGTGAAGAAAAAATAATTACATTTTTACCATCAAAATTTTATTTTAGCCCCAGATTTTACATTTACACATTGGGAAATGAGTAAAAATGGCTCCAAAATATGTCCCACAATTTCTGCTGAATTTAGAAATACCCCATATGCAGCTGTGCACTACTGCTTAGCTAGACGGTGAGATTCAGGCGGTAAGGAGCGCTATTTGCCTCCTGGAGTGCAGATTTTCCTAGAATAGTTTGCAGACTCCATATACAGAGCCCCTAAGTGCAAAAAGAGCAGAATCTCCCCCTTATATGAACCCATTTTGGAAATTTCCCCCCTTTAGAAATTTATCTACAAGTGTAGTGTCGATTTTGACTCCATGGGTGTTTTCCAAAAACATGCCGCAGTGGATGTTTCTGAGTGAAAATTGCAAACTGCCATTGTAGTGACCAGTATGTTGTAGTGACCAGTATGTTGTAGTCATCAGTACATTGTAGTGAACAGCTCATGCTTCTGGAGACACACACCCATAAATTAGGCGGACTCTCATCGCTACAGAAATGCCAAACATGTGGATGCTAAATGTGGTTTAGACACACTTGGGGTCAGAAGGGAGGGGGCATTTAAATTTGGGAGTGCAGAATTTGCTGAATTTCTTTTGGGGGGTGACGAGCCATAGTGCTTTTCCAGAGCCTTTGTACTACCAGTAATATGCAAGCCCCCTATATTTCCATTGACAAATAATGGACCTGAGTAGGGACTTGCTTTTTTTTATGGATTGAGTTGAAGCCGTTATTGGGAACATTTTACATAACATTTTGGATCACATTTATCCAGCCTCTACGCACTTACCTTGAGGTTTCCATTTAAATCTCCGAGTGACATGACAGATGAAACTCCCGATTGATCCATTCACTATTATGAGGCAGCAGTGTTACTCTGGACTCCGTCTGGTCTCTGTTCAGCGGTGTCCTTCTTTTTAGAAGTGCACAAAACAGTGGCGGACTGCACTTTTATGCACACCTAAAAAGATGGACACCGATGGATCACAGGTCAGACGGCATTGACAGTGCCTCCATCTGCCTCACTGTAAGAAATCCGCGAGGGGTTCCGTCTGAATCACGTATTTCAGAGATTTACACGGAAACCCCGGTGTAACAAATCAACAGCAGGCTAAGATTTGGTTTTATTCATTTTTTACGCCGTTCCTTGTGCGGTATAAGTGATTAGACGACTTTATTCTTCAGGTCAGTGCAAGTACAGCATTATCAGATTGATATATCGGGTTTTTATGTTTGGCTGCCGTCACACATTAAAAGACGCTTTTTATTGCAAAAACAAGTTTTTGCATCCCTATATTTAGACAGGTATAATTTTTTCATATTTCGGCCGACAGTCATATGATGGCTTTTTTTTTTGTGGGACGACTTTACATTTTTATTGGTACCATTTTCAAGCACATAAAGTATTTCGATCGCTTTCTATTCCGATTTTTGGGAGACAAAATGAACAAAAACTGCAATTTAGGAATTGTTTTTTGGTAGGGCTTTTTATGCCATTCTGCGTGTGGTATAATTGATAAGGCAGATTTATTTTTCAGGTGAGAACGATTACTACGATACCACATTTCTATATTTTTTTTATGTTTTGTCGCTTTTACACAATAAAAACTATTTTATAGAAAAAATATATATTTTTGCATCGCTATATTCTGACAGCTATAATTTTTTATTTTTCTGCTGACAGAGTTGTATGGCAGCTTGTTTTTTGTGGGACAAGATGTTGTTTTCAGAGGTAAAAATATAGCAATGGGGTTTAAATAGGGTAACCACACAATCAGAACAGATTTAAAGCAAATAAAGTGGTGCAAGAGGCTAAAACATAACCTTTAATAAATAGAATAGGTAAAATTAGAGATACAAAAAGTCACTAGGACCTAAAAATCAGATAAGCACCTGCAAATGGTGGTACATAACCACACTAATTAGAAACTCGTTATATACAGGATTTTAACAGTATATTACCCAGATGTAACCCTCCTGTCCCCTAACCAAGACTAATGGCAGAGACTGATGGGGCTGTCAGGGGAATATCCCAGCGCTGATGAACCTTAACAGATACTCTATGGTTGTAGTGGGCGTTCACACTTCAAACATACTTATGGAACAACCTCACCGTAAACAGAGTCGGTTCTCGCCTTTTCCCTTAAGACTGCTCCCTGTAGTGGGGCATCAAAACCTCTTCAGCCTCCAGCTACATGTGGAACACCACTCCCAACGCGTTTCATCACCTCAGTAACTCATCGGGGGAGAAAGGGGTGTCATCTCACTCAGTGTGATCCTGGTGTCCGTCGCCAAGCCTATCCCAGAGGAGGCGCCATTTCCAGATAGGCTTGTAATCATTTTTATATCTGCCGCGCTCCCTAATCGCGTGGACTCATCACTTCCTGTTCCGGCAAAGTTACATCCGGTATGTGGAACGCAAGTGCCGGCCGTGACGCGCAAACATCACGTCCGGTGCACGCTTCATGAGACGAGCTCAGATGCAGACCAGGTGACGTAAATATGGGGAGTGAACACAATGTGTAGGAATAACCACATGATGCTGTGGGTGGGACCTGCCAGCTGGTACCCAACTTCACTCCAGCCAGGAGGTGTGTCCATCCGAAGACAACAAGGGACACATTTAAACAACGCTACAAAATACCCCAGTGGTTTATGGCCAAAAAGACTCCACAGGTCCAAAAAAGTCAGTGGCTCCTTGGCACAGTCTTAAAGAGCACACACATTGCCCAAAGAGAAGCACACCCACAGGGTATATCAGAGGCACAAATTGGCAAGGACCGCGCCTATAGTAAGGGAGAAAATTAGATGAAAAAGCATGGGAAGTGAAAATAACTAGTAGAGAGTAGAGGAGAAAAAAAGTAGCAACCAAAAGGTAGATAACAGGGTCTATCTGTCCCTAGTAATATACTAGCAAAAAAAGTCCCTACCTGTCAGTGGAGGTTGGCACCCTAGAACCTGCGCAATTGGTGCCCCCACTCCGCGACGGCTTTCCCTACTCTCCTCACCCTATAATTCCCTACGCTTCTAAAAAAGACCTATAGGACAATTGTTCATTCAGGCCGTGAGGGGCCATTGTCTGTAGCCTAAAGATCCACTTTGTCTCCCTTTGAAGAATCAGCTTATCCCAGTCACACACCCTCGGTGGGGTAGTTACTTTGTCAATCCCCATGAATCGCACTACATCAACACAGTTCGGATGGAAATTATTCACATGTCTCGCTAGGGGGGTGTCCCTTTTAAGGGCAATATCTCGTTGATGTTCCCCCACCCTTCTCCTCAATTCTTTTTTTGTTTTACCCACGTATTCGATACCGCACACACACTTGGCCTTGTAAACTACCCCCTTGGACCTGCAATTGATAAAGTGTCTTATAGCGAAGGTCTCTCCAGTCACATTACTTTTAAAATCCTTGCTTTGTACCATTACTTTACATGATACACATCCGCTACATCTTAAGCTGCCTCTGATGGGACTTTTTATCCAGTTACCTCCCTGATGGCCCATATAGTGGCTATGGACCAACCTGTCCCTCAAGGATCTGCCCCTTTTGAAGGTGCTCAAGGGCCTTGAATCGACCAGACTAATTATGTCCTCATCCATCTGGAGTATCAGCCAATGCTTCTGCAGTATCTTACGGACCGTGTGTGCCTTATTAGAGAACGTAGTGATAAGCCTGCATGTAGTGCTATCCTCAGTTGGTTTAGGAGGTGGATGTAGTAAAGAGGTGCGGTCTCTTGCCAATGTCTCACTGTAGGCCTCAGCCACTACTTTCCTTGGATATCCCCTCTCATAGAAACGCCAACATTGATCATCGGCCTGTGCTCTAAAGGTGGTATCATCGGAACAATTTCTCCGGATCCTCATAAACTGACCTTTAGGAATTCACTTCTTAAGGGGGGCCGGATGGTTGCTCTCCCACCTAAGAAGGGAATTCGAGGCAGTCATTTTCCTAATGGTCTTTGTCCCTATCGATCCATCAGCCCCTTTCTGGATAAGGATATCAAGGAATGGTTCATCCATGCCCAATTCAAACGTGAAGTGCAGATTCAAATTATTGTGGATCAATTTTAAGATGAAGTCCTCAAAGGATTTTTTATCTCCCTTCCACATCACCAGGACGTCGTCAATATAACGAATCCACAACAAAATGCTGTGCTCCCCTCCACAGGAGTATCACCAAAGACAACGGATTCCTCCCACCAGCCCAGGTCCAGATTGGCATATGATGGGGCACAGGGGCTCCCCATCACCGTGTCCCTGAGCTAGTGGAAGTAGTTACCGCTGAAAAGGAAGATATTCTTCGTCAGACAGAAATGAAGGTCTTCAAGGACAAACGTATTGTGTCTATTGAACTGTCTACCCCTTCCACTGAGAAAAAACCGAACTGCCTGGAAGCCCCTTTCATGAGGTATTGAGGAGTACAACGATTCAACATCAATACTAGCTAGTAGTACATCCGTGTCCACCATCATATTTTCCAGACTACGAAGAAGGTCATTGGTGTCGCCTATAAACGAGTTAAGGCTCATCACAAAAGGTCTGAGCACCTTGTCAAGGTATACTCCCAAATTTTGAGTTAAGTTGTTGACACCCGATACAATCGGGCATCCTTTGACTGGTCTCAGACCTTTGTGCACCTTTGGTAAGCTATAAAAGGTTGCTACCACTGGATGGTTTGGGCTGATAAAATCCCACTCCTGTTTACTGACATTTTACTGTATGTCCAGTTTCCTGTTCGGGTTCACAAGTCTAATAAAGCTTGTTGAAAGGCTGCAGCAAAGCCAATCAACGAGCTTTTAGCCTGTGGGCACTTCCAGAGCCATCACAGCCATGCCAAGCATTGACATAGCTGTGATTGGTCTGCGCAGCACGAGACCTGGCCTGTTTAAAGGCCGGATCATGAGTGCCGCCGCCATTATGCTCACGTTAGTGTAGGGATAGGATGCAGCTGGAGTGAGGGACAGATTCTGACTGTGCACTCTGCAAACACAACACTGTTTGTATTATGCAACCCTTATATGTGCTATTTCTGTGGTAAAAGTCACTGTGTGTACTCTGCAAACCCATCTGTAAGAGTACTTTTCTAAAAGCTGCTGTGTGTACTGTACCCCCTCCGCCTGTAGGAGTAATGTGCCTTTAAACGACTGTGTGTTCTCTGCCCTCTCTCTACCCTCTCCGCCTGTGGGAGTACTGCATGTTACACGCACGCCTCTAGGTTCAGATAGGGCGAGACAGGTTTCATGAATTAGTTGGAATCCTGGGGGAACCGTCACTCAGGGCGACCATAGGCCGCAGCTTCTCTCAGGCACACAATAGATTCAGTTGCTGACCAGACACATTTGACAAGACTCTTTTTTAACAATTTAACAGTGGAATTTAATCTGAGTCATGGCCAGTGCAATTCAGGGATATTACAGCCACAATCTTCATTACAGTACAGGTTAATAAAGCAGGCACAGTAACGTCAGTCTCTTCAGTAGCATAATTCAGCACAGATTAGATCTCTGAGCATCACACTTCTATGCATACACAACTACAGGCTTTTCCTTCACAAGGACTCAATAGTACACAGCATTATTTATCCTGCATGGAGCTGGAAGGGGGGAGGGTATGATGAGGCAGAAGATCCCTATGACATGATTCCTTCCAGTCCTTATCTTTCTGCCTGATAATACTCCATACTGTTAGCTCAGGGAGTCTATCTGACTTGTGTTTAGCTTCCCTCCTGACCTGAATTCTGTTCCCTTGCCTTCTGTGATATATAGATCACACAACACCTTTCTCTTCGGCTCCAGCCAGACAGTAAACAACTTCCCCACAATCCCCCTGGTGCTCTGCTAAACACTCCCTGTCTCCTGTGACTGTGTCTGTGACTCTAGTTGCTGGATGCTTCTGAAGCAAAGCACTACTTCTGCATGTCACATGCACCTTTAAGCTGCTGTGTGTACCATGCCCCCTTCGCTTGTGGGAGTACTGTGCCTTTAATCTGCTGTGTGTACCCTGCCCTCTTTGCCTGTGGGAGTACTGTCTTTTGAGCCGCTGTGTGTACTCTGAAATCCTGTCTGTGAGAGTATTTACTAAATACCGCTGTGTGTACTCTGCCCCCTTCGCCTGTGGGAGTACTGTCCCTTTAAGCTGCTGTGTGTACTCTGCCCCCTCTGCCTGTGGGAGTACTGTGCCTTTAAGCTGCTGTGTGTACTCTGCTTCCTCTACCTATGGAAGTACTATGCCTTTAAGCTGCTGTGTGTACTCTGACCCAATCAAGTGTACACTGCGCAACGCTATCAGTGGCAAGGTCCACATAACCACTGATACGTGTACCATTAAGCACGGCCAGGGACATCTCCCTAACTGCCCATGGGGTAAATGTAGTGGCAGCTGGGGCAGAGGCGGAAGACGTTTACCTCATGTCCTATCACCACCTAGTATTGATGGATGTTTATCTGTCCAGGTTCCCTCCTTTTCCTACTCTTCTTCTTCCACCACCTTCTCATTTGGTCACAGGGACACCTGCACCACCAAGTTGAGCACAGCCAGGTGGAAAGGAAAGCAGGCTGCTCTTAAACTCCTCTGTTTGGAGGACAAATCCCACAAAGAATTGTGGACTAATCCCACAAAGAACTGTGGACTGGGATCAAACAGCAGACAGATGAGTGGTTGCTGCAGGTGAACCTCTTGCCCAGCTTAGTGGTGTGCGAAAAAGGGCAAAATATCATAGCAGCTCTGGGTCTAACTGGCTTTACGCACTTCCGTTGCCTGGTGCATGTGCTCAACTTGGTGGCGCAGAGCTTCCTGAAAAACTACCCACAAATGTCGGAGCAGCTGCTGAAAGTGTGGGCAGTGTGTGCGCACTATCGGCGTTCTCTCCCTGCTGCTCGCCTGTCTATGTTGCAGCGTCACTTCTGCCTTCCCACTCAGTGGCTGATATGCGACATACCAATAAGAAACCAAACAATGTGAACTGAGGTCTAAGATGGTACACATGCAAGAAGTAGGAGCATGTTCACACTAGCAAAAAGAAGCAAAACCTACAAAATACAAAAAATATATCTCATACCCTACCATCATTATATATAAATGTAAAGCAAAGTTGCATATTAAATATAGGGTACTTAGTGAACTATTTTTGATCAAAAAAAGAGTATACAAGCCGTCCCAGACAGTGTAGGACCGTCCCAATTTAGGGTCACCTTGTCACTGGTGGAACGGCTTGTATACTTTTTTTTATCAAAAATAGTTCTCTAAGTACCCTATATTTAATATGCAACTTTGCTTTACATTTATATATAATGATGGTAGGGTATGAGATATATTTTTTGTCTTTTGTAGGTTTTGACATACCAACAAGGTGGAACTCCACCTTGTATATGCTGGAGAGACTGTGCGAACAGCAGCAGGAAATAACGGAGCTTCAGCTGCAGCATGCATGACTGAGTGGCACTGCAGAACAATACCACTTCACCAATGTGTGGGCCTCCATGTGGGACGTGTGTGCCGTGCTGCACTGCTTTGAATATTGCACAAATATGGCCAGCGCTGATGACACCATCATTAGCGTTAATATATTACTTATATGCCTGCAAGAAAAAAACAATTCAGACCATGATGGATGAGGTGGTGGCACAGGAGGCAGAAAAGCAGGAGGAGGAGCAGAGACAATTCACACCACTGTCAGGCTTGTCATCCACACATGCCTCGGAGGGCAGGTTACAGTCCCAACATCGGCCAGGTACCCAACTGTACAGGCAGGGGACAGTTTGAAAGGATGATGATGAGGAGGTGGAAGAGGAGGAACAACTGTTTTCACAGCAAGGTGGCACTCAAATCAGCTAACGGTCATCACTGGAGCGTGGCTGGGGGGATACAGAGTGCCCAGACTGTATACCTTCCACCGAGGACAGCTTGTTGTTGTCTCTGGGCAACCTGACACACATGAGTTAATACATGTTGCAGTGCCTGCGGAATGACTTCCGAGTTGCCCATATTGTAACCAGTGCAGATCACTGGGTGGCCACCCTGATAGATCCCCGCTACAAGGACAAGGTACCATCATTACTTCCGTCACTGGAGAGGGATCGCAAAATGTGTGAATACATGCACAAGCTGGTAGAAATACTACCCCACCTGACAGCGGGGGCTCAGTGGAACAACCAGGCAGAGGTAGAGGAAGAAGTCGCCAACGCAGCTGGGGCACTGCCATCACCTCGGAAGGCAGGGTTAGCATGTCAGAAATGTGGCAAAACATTATGAGCATGTCACAGCATCCGACACCACCATCTGATACGGTCCATATTAGCAGGAGACAGCAATACAACAACATGGTGGAAGACTACCTGTCCACACATCTACACGTAATAGCTGATGGGTCTGCTCCATTGTACTTCTGGATCTTCATATAGTATACATGGCGTATCTGCCTGTCCACATCCAAAATGGGTAACCTTACATTTACTAAAATGAACCAGGTGTGTATCCCACATGACTGTCCATACATTTTGATGACTAGACAACTACAGTGGGTATGGAAAGTATTCAGACCCCTTTAAATTTTTCACTCTTTGTTTCATTGCAGCCATTTGGTAAATTCTAAAAAGTTAATTTTTTCTCATTTAAGTACACTCTGCACCCCATCTTGACTGAAAAAAAACAGAAATGTAGAAATTTTTGCAAATTTATTAAAAAGAAAAGCTGAAATATCTCATGGTCATAAGTATTCAGACCCTTTGATTGAACACTCATATTTAAGTCACATGCTGTCCATTTCCTTGTGATCCTCCTTGAGTGTCATGGGTATGTCAGAGGTGACAGACAGTCGCCTTGCAGTGGTGTGCAGAAGATCTCCACATTTGGCAATGCAGACAGCGGCCTAGATAGGAGGCTGTGTTTAGGACCTAGCGACTACCTCTCATTAGTTTGGGTGTATAAATACCTGGTGTGTCTAGGTGGGCGTCGCCGGTTATACTCATTTCTACTTGCAACTTGGCTGATGCAGCATCACGTCCTCTCTGGAGTCTTGAGGCCATGTGCCCTGTTGGAGTTCTTCTAAAGCTGAGTTGTTGTTCCCCTGTGTTGTCTTCCCCTTTTTTCTTTAGAGTGCTAGCGGAGGTTGACTAGTGCTCATCTCCTTCCACCCCCAGCTATAGCCTTACGCCAGGGAAAGTAGGGCGAGGCACGTGATCGGCGACAGCTGCGGAGGCTGTATAGGGATGTTAGGGGGAGACAGGGTGACGCTAGTCCAGATTAGGAGGTCACCTCTTCCCCTTTCCCTAGTGTCTGGGCTCCCTTTACCTTTCCTCTCTGTGTTGCACTTACACCTGTGGTGACACTGAAATAGTTCTACTCCTTCATTGGAGTCCAGCTGTGTTTAATTAAACTGATAGGACTTGATTTGGAAAGGCACACACCTGTCTATATAAGACCTCACAGCTCACACTGCATGTCAGACCAAATGAGAATCATGAGCTCAGAGGAACTACTCAAGGAGCTCAGAGACAGAATTGTGGCAAGGCACAGATCTGGCCAAGGTTACAAAAGAATTTCTGCACTACTCAAGGCTCCTAAGCGCACAGTGGCCTCCATAATCCTTAAATGGAAGAAGTTTGGGAGCACCAGAAGTCTTCCTAGACCTGGCCGTGCAGCCAAACAGAGCAATCATGGGAGAAGATCCTTGGTGAGAGAGGTAAAGAAGTACCCCAAGATCACTGTGGCTGAGCTCCAGAGGTGCAGTAGAGAGATGGGAGAAAGTTCCACAAAGTCAACTATCACTACAGCCCTCCACCATATGGGGCCTTTATGGCAGAGTGGCACGACAGAAGTTCTACTCCGTGCAAGACATATGAAAGCCCGCATAGAGTTTGCTCAAAAACACATGAATGACTCCCAGAATATGAGAAATAAGATTCTCTGATCTGATGAGACAAAGATAGAACTTTTTGGTATAATTCTAAGCGGTATATGTGGAGAAAACCAGGCACTGCTCATCACTTGCCCAATACAATCCCAACAGTGAAACATGGTGGTGGCAGCATCATGCTATGGGGGTGTTTTTCAGCTGCAGGGACAGGACAACTGGTTACAATTGAAGGAAACATGAATGTGGCCAAGTACAAAGATATCCTGGATGAAAACCTCTTCCAGAGTGCTCTGGACATCAGACTTCACCTTTCAACAAGACATTGACCATAAGCACACTGCTAAAATAACAAAGGAGTGGCTTCAGAACAACTCTGTGATCATTCTTGACTGGCACAGCCAGAGCCCTGACCTAAACCAATTGAGCATTTCTGCAGAGACCTGAAAATGGCTGTCCCCCAACGTTCACCATCCAACCTGTAGGAACTAGAGAGGATCTGCAAGGAAAAATGGCAGAGGATCCCCAAATCCAGGTGTGAAAAACTTTTTGCATCATTCCCAAGAAGACTCATGACTGTACTAGCTCAAAAGGGTGCTTCTACTCAATACTGAGCAAAGGGTCTGAATACTTATTAATAAATTTGCAAAAATTTCTACATTTCTGTTTTTTTTCAGTCAAGATGGGGTGCAGAGTGTACTTTAATGAGAAAAAATTAACTTTTTAGAATTTACCAAATGGCTGCAATGAAACAAAGAGTGAAAAATTTAAAGGGGTCTGAATACTTTCCGTAACTACTGTATAACAGCCGCACCCAGCCAGTCTTCAACCCTAGTAGCCATTAGTTTAATTGGGGACCTCCTCCTCAAATAAAAAACCCAAAAATCTGTGTTGACTACCTCCTCCATCACCTCTCCCACCTATACCGACGCATCTACCCCCTCGGCCACCTCCTCCTCCACTTGGACCTGTTCCTCCTGGTTCAAGATTCTTATTTTTTATTTCTTCTATGCTTTGCATAGGGACAGGACACAGCTGAACTGAGGGACAGTATTAGGTTTTGCGTGTGCGCAATTTTACAAAAACACTGTCTATGTGTACTCTGCACCTGTGTCTTTGTGTAGCCGCTGTGTGTATTATTGAACTCATATCCGTGGGAGTAATGTGCTTTTAAGCCTTTGTGTGTATTCTTGAAACCATATCTGTGGAAGTAGTTTGCCAAATGTGCTGTGTGAATTATTGAACCCATATCTGTGGGAGTAATGTGCCTTTAAGCTACTTTGTGTATTCTTGAACCCATATCTGTGGGAGTAGTTTGCCAAAGCTGCTGTGTGCTCTGCAACCCTGCCTGTGGGCGTACTGTGGGCAATTGTCTGGGTGTGAAATTTGTTATCAGATTTTGTGGGGAAAATGTGTAAGCATGCTCTGTGGGTACAATTTTTAACTGGACTCCCGGAAGCAAGCCTTCCTGCAGACTGTTACGGGTCTGGGAGGTGTAACCTCTGAGCAACTATACAAAGGGTCAGTCCTTGTAAGGAAGCGGGTGGCTCCCAGCCAGGGAAGGCGGGCAGGTAGTCACGGCAAGTGACAGGGACAGTCTCTGGGTAGAAGGGCAGGAGGTCACGGCAAGTGACGGGGACAGTCTCTGGGTGGAAGGGCAGGAGGTCACGGCAAGTGACGGGGACAGTCTCTTGACAGGCGGATGGTCACGGCAAGTGACAGCAGGATAAAGAGACTCTAGATAGGCTAGCAGGCAGGTAGCAGGTGAGCGCTCCCAGGTGAGCGGGCAAGAGTCTCTGGACAGGCAGGTGGTCACAGCAAGTGACGGCAGAGCCTCCAGGTAGGCTAGCAGGCAGGTAGCAGGTGAGCGCTCCCAGGTGAGCGGGCGAGAGTCTCTGGACAGGCAGGTGGTCACGGCAAGTGACGGCAGAGCCTCCAGGTAGGCTAGCAGGCAGGTAGCAGGTGAGCGCTCCCAGGTGAGCGGGCGAGAGTCTCTGGACAGGCAGGTGGTCACGGCAAGTGACGGCAGAGCCTCCAGGTAGGCTTAGCAGTCAGGTAGCAGGTGAGCGCTCCCAGGTGAGCGGGCGGGCAGATCCATAGACAGACTGACAGGTGATGGAAGGCAGACTGTCTGCAGGAATGCAAGCAGATAGACTGGAGACAGGTAGGTATCAAGCAGAGATCCAGCAGGTAACTGGCAGGTATCTGGTAACGGGACCTGAGAGCGGAAGCAGAGTGAAGGCTTTGCAACAACATTGCTCGGGCACCTCCATTTTGGAGGAGGTGCCTTAAATATGGGAGGTCCAACGGCAATTGGCCGGGGACTCCTTAGGACGGCGCGCGCGGTCCCTTTAAGAGAGGGGGAGAGCGCGCGCGCGCGCCCTAAGCACACTGCCGGGGAAGGAGCGCATGCCGGAAGCAGCGGGGAGAGAAGCGCTGGAGGACGCTGCGCCAGAAGCGGGGAGGTGAGAGGGACGGCGTCTCTGCCTAGCAAGGGGCAGAGACGCCGATGCTACAGTACCCCCCCCTTAGGCCCCCTCTTTTTTAGACCAGAAAGAAATTTTTCAAGGAGAAGCGGGGCGTTGATGTTCTCCCTGGGTTCCCAAGTTCTCTCCTCAGGACCAAACCCCTTCCAATCTACCAGAAAAAAGGTCTTTCCTCTTACCCTCTTGGTGGCCAGAATACTCTCTACCTCAAAGACGTCTTCAGCGGAAACCGGAGCAGGGGGAGTACCTGGATTGTTGGAAAAAGAGTTAAAGACAACGGGTTTGAGGAGAGATACGTGGAAGGAGTTGGGAATCCGTAAGGTGGCCGGGAGTTTTAATTTGTAGGCCACTGGATTAATTTGCCTGAGGATTTCGAATGGGCCGATGAAGCGAGGACCTAACTTGTAGGAGGGTATCTTGAGCCGTACATGTTTGGAGGAGAGCCAAACCTTGTCTCCCGGACGGAATTGAGGCGAATCCAGACGTCTCTTATCAGCATATCTCTTCATCCGCTCGGAGGACTGAAGAAGTGCGGACCTAGTACTCTCCCAAATGGTAGAAAACTCGCTGACAAGAGACTGCGCAGCAGGGTTGTCCACAGAGGCGGAGACGGGAAACGGAATCCGGGGGTGCTGGCCAAAGACAATAAAGAACGGGGATTTGGAAGAGGATTCGCTCTCGTGGTTATTGTAAGAGAATTCGGCCCAAGGGAGGAGGTCCACCCAATCAGAATGGTGGGCATTAACAAAGTGCCGGAGATAGCTGGTAAGGATCTGATTGATCCGCTCCACTTGACCATTGGACTGAGGGTGGTAAGCGGAGGAGAAGTCCAGGGTGACATCCAGCAGTTTACATGTGGCTCTCCAGAAGCGTGAGGTGAACTGGACCCCTCGATCCGACACGATCGATGTGGAGGGGTAGGCCATGGAGACGGAAGATATGCCGGATAAAGTCCTTAGCCAGTTCAGATGCAGACGGAAGACCAGGCAGGGGAATGAAGTGGGCCATTTTAGAAAAGCGGTCGATCACCCAAATGACAGTACATCCGGCAGAGACAGGAAGATCGGTAATGAAGTCCATAGCGATGTGTTGCCACGGGGTAACAGGTATGGGAAGCGGCAGGAGATGACCAGCTGGTAAGTGTCTGGGAACTTTATTGCGGCCACAAGATGAACAGGCAGAGACGAAGTCTACCACATCCTTACGCAGGGTAGACCACCAGTAATGCCGGGAAATGAGTAGGAAGTAGAGATGAGCGTTGTTCTACTCGAACTGTTCGCCAATCTCAAATTCGAGCTGTTTTGGGCGGTGTTCGAGCCGGTCGGCGAACACGAACAATTTGAGAAAAATTCGGCTGTTCGAGGTTATGTTCGATAACTGTTCGTGCACCAAAATCATAACTGGATTTTTTCTCAGTAATGATGAAAATTAATGTTAATACGCAGTTTGAGTGTACAGCGGGGTGGGGGGAGGGGCAGGGGATGGATCTCTGCAGGAACAATGAAGATCTCCATTTTTTTTTTCTCTTTCCCGCATTTACAGTGGGGAGGTGCAATCTGTCAGCCTATCAGCAGCGCACACACGGAGCGAAGTGCTTTTTTTCACACAAGCAAGGGCATGTGTCATTGGCAGTGTATGTCACATGTCCTTGCCCTATAAGACCAAGCCATTTTCCCCGTCGCCACCATTTTCTCACTGCTGCAGCTGCATGTTAGACGGCACCGCTGTTGCTGTGTGCGCTATACCTTGTTAATTTCAAGCAAATTTTCGCACAAATCCACAGATAGCTTGGGAGTAGGGAATAGTTGTGATTGCAGTCCTTTTAAGGACTAGGTTACAGCATTTCGTACGACTTTTATCAGGCAGGTCTGTGCTCTTAAATAGATAGATTGTGGGAGTAAAGACTAATTGTAATTGGAGTCCTTTTCAGGACTAGGTTACATCAGTTCCTATCAGTTTTTGCCAGGCAGGTCTGTGCCAGTGCTGTGCAAGTTTTTTTCACAGCATTTGGCTGAATCTAGCAAAGCTAATCCTTTTTGGCCTATTGCAGAGTGTGTTAGTCAGTGGAGTAGCCTATCTGTGTTGCAAGATATACCACCTGTGTATAGAATACCAATTTTTTTACTGCACCTAGTGAAGTAAAATCTTTTGGGCATAGCATCATTCTATTAGTCCATCTATACTGACCTCCATCAGGTTGCAAATTGAATATAATTTTTTTCTGCATCTAGCTCTGAAAAAATATTGGGCTTCTAGCTGTGTGTGGGACTTGTTGTATTAGTCCATCTATACTGACCTCCATCAGGTTGCAAACTGCATATATTTTTTTCTTCATCTACCTCTGAAAAAATATTGGGCTTCTAGCTGTGTGTGGGACTTGTTCTATTAATCCATCTATACAGACCTCCATCAGGTTGCAAACTGAATATATTTTTTTCTGCATCTACCTCTGAAAAAATATTGGGCTTCTAGCTGTGTGTGGGACTTGTTGTATTAGTCCATCTATACTGACCTCCATCAGGTTGCAAACTGAATATATTTTTTTCTGCATCTACCTCTGAAAAAATATTGGGCTTCTAGCTGTGTGTGGGACTTGTTGTATTAGTCCATCTATACAGACCTCCATCAGGTTGCAAACTGAATATATTTTTTTCTGCATCTACCCTGAAAAAATATTGGGCTTCTAGCTGTGTGTGGGACTTGTTGTATTAGTCCATCTATACTGACCTCCATCAGGTTGCAAACTGAATATATTTTTTTCTGCATCTACCTCTGAAAAAATATTGGGCTTCTAGCTGTGTGTGGGACTTGTTCTATTAATCCATCTATACAGACCTCCATCAGGTTGCAAACTGAATATATTTTTTTCTGCATCTACCTCTGAAAAAATATTGGGCTTCTAGCTGTGTGTGGGACTTGTTGTATTAGTCCATCTATACTGACCTCCATCAGGTTGCAAACTGAATATATTTTTTTCTGCATCTACCTCTGAAAAAATATTGGGCTTCTAGCTGTGTGTGGGACTTGTTCTATTAATCCATCTATACAGACCTCCATCAGGTTGCAAACTGAATATATTTTTTTCTGCATCTACCTCTGAAAAAATATTGGGCTTCTAGCTGTGTGTGGGACTTGTTGTATTAGTCCATCTATACTGACCTCCATCAGGTTGCAAACTGAATATATTTTTTTCTGCATCTACCTCTGAAAAAATATTGGGCTTCTAGCTGTGTGTGGGACTTGTTCTATTAATCCATCTATACAGACCTCCATCAGGTTGCAAACTGAATATATTTTTTTCTGCATCTACCTCTGAAAAAATATTGGGCTTCTAGCTGTGTGTGGGACTTGTTGTAATAGTCCATCTATAATGACCTCCATCAGGTTGCAAACTGAATATATTTTTTTCTGCATCTACCTCTGAAAAAATATTGGGCTTCTAGCTGCGTATGGGACTTGTTGTATTAGTCCATCTATACTGACCTCCATCAGGTTGCAAACTGAATATATTTTTTTCTGCATCTACCTCTGAAAAAATATTGGGCTTCTAGCTGTGTGTGGGACTTGCTCTATTAATCCATCTATACAGACCTCCATCAGTTTGTAAACTGAATATATTATTTTCTGCATCTACCTCTGAAAAAATATTGGGCTTCTAGCTGTGTGTGGGACTTGTTGTATTAGTCCATCTATACTGACCTCCATCAGGTTGCAAACTGAATATATTTTTTTCTGCATTTACCTCTGAAAAAATATTGGGCTTCTAGCAGTGTGTGGGACTTGTTCTATTAATCCATCTATACAGACCTCCATCAGGTTGCAAACTGAATATATTTTTTTCTGCATCTAGCTCTGAAAAAATATTTGGCCTTCTAGCAGTGTGTGGGACTTTCTCTATTAGTCCATCTATACTGACCTCCATCAGGTTGCAAATTGAATATAATTTTTTTCTGCATCTAACCCAGCCAATAGTTTTGGCCTAATACCACAGTTTGGCCACTCAGCTCTGCTCGGTTCCCATCCATTGTTTTTTTGTGCAAACAACTCCAGAGTTGTTAATTAGTTAACCACCAAAATGAGTGTAAAAAGGCCTGCTGCTGGTGGAAAGGGGAATAGGCGTGTTGGGAAGGGGAAAAAAGGTTGTGTCCGTGGGGTAGGTGTTAAAGCAACAGTAACATCTGCAGAAGAAAGACCATCTTCCAGCCAAACTAAAATGTCTACTTCTTTTAGCGGACAATGTGATAAGATCCCTTTCTTACGGCCACGCCAATCGCTACAAATTCCAGATGAGGCACAAAAACAGCAGGTGCTTCAACGGATATCAAGTGCTCCTTTAAGTGGGCTCTCCTCCACATCAACTTCAACATCACAAATACTCCAGTCCTCAAAGGTGTCACCCAAATCGCACTTGCTTCCTCACAGCTCCCAAATCTCCAGCTGCCCGTCTGAGTATGAGGTAGAACAGATGGTTGAGTCTGCAGAGCTGTTTACTCATACTATAGCCTGGGAATCAGAGGTCGACTCCAGCGCTTCTGTGAATCCAGACGAGGAAATGATCTGCACTGATGCCCAGAATCTTTATGAGTCGGATCCAGGACCAGACGCAGAAGGTTCTGACCATAATGTAGACCCTCATTCCCAAACTGTAACTCCTGTTGGTGGAGACAATGAGGAAGACGATGATAAGACTCAAATACCTGATTGGAGCGACAACTTTAGTTTTTTGTCAGGGCAGGAACAGGTTGGCTCTGAGGACGACGGGTGTGATAACGCACAGGGTGATGATGATGAGGTCGGAGATCCCACTTACTGTCAACCCACAGTCAGCCAAGAGATGAGGTCAGCAGAGGAGGTGGAGGAAGATGCTAGTGACGACGAGGTCAGGTTGCGCCTTCCTGGACAGAGACGTAGTACTGGAAGCACGTCAACAACTGCATCCTCAAACACAACTCTGCCTCTCACCACAAGTCGTGGTGGCTCTTCAGGTCGCATGGGTGCTAAGCCTTGCATAGCCTGGGCATTTTTTCAGATCGATAAAGATGACCCAACTCGTGTTATCTGTAACATTTGTCAGCAAAAGCTAAGTAGAGGCCAAAAAATACATAGTTTAAGTACTTCATGCATGAACCGGCACATGGACATGAACCATAAGTTGCAGTGGGAAGCTCAGTGTGCTACAATGCGGTCTAGCCGGCCGGGCCAACCACCGTCTGCCATATCTTGTGCATCCGCGGCCTCTTCATCCTCTGTGACTGGGGGGACAGCAGTCACACCTGTTTTGGGGCGCAGACCTGCCACCTCTTTACCCGCAACAGCCAGCGTGATTGGCAGGTCATCATTTTCTTTGGAGGTGGTAACACCAGCTGGTCTTGAGCGCTGTCCGACATCGATAGCACCACCTTTGGATCAAGGCAACCTAACATGTCCGCCTGCATCTTCCTCACAGACCGGCAGTTTGCCGGGGACACCCTTATCAACCCCGTCTAAGCACAATAGCCAGCCCTCGGTCCCTCAGATGTGGACAAGTAAAAGACCATTTCCTCCTAGCCATGAGAAAGCTAAGAGGTTGAATTTCACCATCTGCAAGCTCTTGGCTACAGAAATGCTGCCTTTCCGCCTGGTGGACACAGAGGATTTTCGAGACCTTATGTCCGTCGCAGTGCCCCAGTACCAGATGCTCAGTCGGCACTACTTCTCAAAGAAAGGTGTGCCTGCGCTCCACCAGCATGTCGCACACAACATCACCGCTTCTTTGAGAAACTCTGTGTGTGACAGGGTGCATTTCACCACAGACACTTGGACGAGTAGGCATGGACAGGGGCGTTACATGTCGCTGACTGGGCACTGGGTAACTATAGTGACAGCAGGACAAGGGGCTGCTGTCCAAGTCTTGCCGTCCCCACGAGTTGTGCGTCAATCCTCTTTATGTCATTTTTCCTCCACTGCTTCTGCCTCCTCAACCTCCTCTCGGTCTTCCACCTGCACCCAAAGCCTGTCTGGTCATGCCACAAGCTTTCTAACTGCGCAGAAGGGATCCTGCACACCTCCTTACTATGCTGGCAGTAGGGCTCAACGTCATCAGGCGGTTTTTACATTGAAATGTCTGGGAAATGTGAGTCACACAGCTGAGGAGTTGTGGTCAGCTCTGGAGAACCAATTTCATGAATGGTTGTCTCCACTGGACCTGAAACCAGGGAAGGCCGTGTGCGACAATGCTGCAAACCTGGGTGCGGCCCTTCGCCGGGGCAATGTCACACACGTGCCTTGTATGGCTCACGTGTTGAACCTGGTTGTCCAGCAATTTTTAGCCCACTATCCCAGACTAGATGGCCTTCTGCAGAGGGCACGGTCGCTGTGTGCTCACTTCCGCCGTTCGCATCCCGCAGCTCAGCGACTTACATCTCTACAGAAGTCGTTGGGCCTGCCACTTCACCGGCTAAAATGCGATGTGCCTACCCGGTGGAATTCAACTCTGCACATGTTGCAGCGACTGTGGCAGCACCGACAAGCCCTGGTGCAATACGTTCTGACGTATAGCCTGGGCCAACGAGATTCAGAGGTGGGGCAAATCACGCTGGAGGAGTGGTCTCAGATCAGGGACCTATGCACCCTTCTGCACAGTTTTGAAATGGCGACGAAGATGTTTAGTGCTGACGATGCAATTATCAGCATGACTATTCCGGTGATTTACATGCTGGAGCACATGTTAAACAGAATTCGGAGTCAGGTGGTGGCACAAGAGGAGGTGGAGGAAGTAGAGGAGGAGGAGTTGTATGCGGAAGGGCTAACATCTGCAAGGTCCAGACGGTCGGCAGCACCAGGGCGGCAGGCATGTGAGGGTGGGGGAGATGATTTTACCAGGGCGCATGGTAGCAGCCAAACTAGTGAGGAAGGTGCAGGAGCCCAGGAAGAAGTGGAGGACGAACTGATGGAAGACTCATCAGATGAGGGAGACCTTGATCACATTTCTGTTGTGCGAGGTTGGGGGGAGAGGACAGAGGAAGGAAGCATGATTGTTACCTCGCCACCAACACAACAGGGACTTGGTGCTCCTGGATGCGCAACACACATGAGTGCCTTCTTGCTGCACTACCTGCAACATGACCCTCGAATTGTGAGAATTAGAAATAATCCTGACTACTGGGTTGCCACACTGTTAGATCCCCGGTACAAAAGTAAATTTGCAGAAATTATTCCTGCCATAGAAAGGGATGCACGCATGCAGGAGTATCAGCAGAGACTGTTGCAGAATCTTACATGTGCTTTTCCACAAAATACCAGTGGTGCACGTAGTGAATCTCACAGTTCCAACTTGCCAACCGTGGTCTGTATGGAATTGTTCAATAAAGGGCCCAAAATTAAGATAACATAGATGGGAGAGGTCTCTATGAATAGGAATTCCTAAGTATTTGATACCCTGTGAGGGCCAGGCAAAGGGAAAGTTGGACTGGATGGAATCCTATATGGATTTAGGGAGGGAGACATCGAGGGCCTCAGACTTCGCTGCATTGATTTTAAAATTTTACCATGTAACAAAGTGATCTATTTCAGCCATAACAGCAGGGATGGATATATGTGATTGAGTGATATATACTAGGACATCATCAGCAAATAGAGAGCACTTGTACTCGGTGCCTCCCACCTCAATCCACCTAATATTGGGGTTATGGCGAATTGATGAGAGCAGGTGCTCCGTCACTAGGATGTATAAGAGAGGGGACAGAGGACATCCCTTCCTTGTCCCATTGGTGATTGTGAAAGGTGATGAAAATGTTCTGACGCACCCCCTGGGCCTTGGGACACCCGGAGCCGGACCCTTTTTGGTGGATGCTGGTGGTTGTAGTCTTCGTGGCGGCGATCCGGTTCCGTGGCTCAGGGCGGTCAAACCAGTGGCGGAACTATTTATGTGGTTTTGATGTTTAAATGTCCGACTACGCCACCCGTGGATTGCGGTCAGAGTGAACCGCCGCTACAGGGCAGACCGCTAAGGCTGGTGTTGTGGGTGCAGCAGAGCGTAGCATAACTCCCCACGGGAGGAGTATAGCCTCAGGGCAGTGTATGCGGAGGATGGGGGTGATGGTGCAGGGCGGCAGCAGTAACGACACGGAGTCAGTGATGCAGTTCAGGGCCTTTACTCACAGTTCTTATTATCCAGACCACGTCTGCAGGTAACGGCTGCCCACGTCGTACTGTGCTCACCAGGTGAGGGGCTCAGACAACTCCCAGATAACTTTGGAGCGCTTCACAGGACCCCCTTTGTGTGTCCTTTGTCTGGCCTTTCTTACCAACACTTCTGTCCGGCTGCCTCGGGCCTCCTCTTGGTAAACTTGGCGCCAGTTTCCCTGACCCTATGTGGTGCCTTCCTAGCGGGTGGAGCAAGGGGCTGCGCCACATAAAATGTCAGAGCCTCCGGTTTCTAGCTGAGGGTCGTTTCCTGCCTCCACTAGTTCGGGGACCGGTCTCCCCCTTTGGCCTGACCCCTCCACGCAGGTGGATTCGGGCGTGCGGTGGCGACTCGCCCGTCCGCACCCCTGGGATCCCTTCATTCCTCGTTCCTGGAGCCTTCTCCGCTCCTCTTCCTTCCTTCTCCCTCTTGCAGGCCTGGGCCTCTGTTACTAGGCCCGCCTCCGGAGCAGAGCTCATGCAGAGCCCCTGCTCCCTGCCACTTCTGCTCAGACTTCTCTGCACTGAACTAAGATGGTGCCCACCTTTTATACTCCCTTCTCAATGCACCCAGGAACTGCTTCCTCCCTGCTCCTGCACTGCAGGGTTCCCCTTCCTCAGTGTTCCCTCCCCCCACTCCAGCCAGGGACAGGGACTGTCGTGCCCATCTCAGGGGCATATTGGTCGCCCTGCCCCACGGCAATGTGGTGTAATGCATGCAGGTGTCGGGTCCTGATCCACACTCCATCCTTATCTGAGAGTGAGATATCACACCTCTGGGTGAGGTGCAATTCGTCTGTAGCAACCGAGCCCTCGGTGCTACAGTTCCATTTATCTTCAGCCTAGGTGACGTATTGTGATACAGGGCCGTGATTTTGGCTATAAAAGGGTCCCCTAGACCCCTACCCCAAGCTTTTTAAGAGAATCATATATGGCGTGCCAGGAGACTCTATGGAATGCTTTCTCAGCATCCAACGAGAGTATCTACTTACAAATTTTTAACTGCATCTAGCCCAGGAAATACTTTGTGCCTAGTAGCAGTGTCTGCTAGTCAGCGGATTATCCCGGCTGTTAAGCAAGCTACACCACCTGTAGTTTGGACACTTAATTTTTTCAAAGGAAATGCTTCGGGACCACGGGATACTTAGTGAAGAGCATCAGGAGGCACCCCAAGGCATAGGGGCTGGGACTGGCACTAGGATGCCTTGCGGTGGACAGCCGAGCTCGATCCTTATAAAAGCTTTTTAACTGCAGCAGCTTTAGTGGACGCTACTGGAGCTGGAATTACGCGGCTGCTGGCATGAGACTTGCCCTCCAATAGATCCTTGTAAATGGATTTAAAGTGTATTCATTCAAATTAGAGGGACAATTTAAATTAAAAAGCTTAGAGCTGCCTCAACCACAGGGGGGCTCTCTCGACCCACCAGCGGACAGGCACCAGTATTGGGAGAGGGGGGCTGGCCGTCAGGGTTCACCGCGGCTCTGGCACAAACCCGGCGACACGGAGGTGGCACGGGCAGGAGCGGACTGGCCGTCTCGGCTTCTCACTTTTTGGATTTTAGAAGGGCATGACATGCCTATATCTGTGTCTCCCCCTCCTTTTACTCCTCCACCTCTTTTCTTTTCGCATGACTATATGTACTTGTCACTTTTCCATGTGTTAGTTGTGTCTTCTGAGCAGTTTGTCAGCTTTTGGACACCTTTGAAGGTGTTTTCTATGTGTTTCTATGTGTTTTGTTTGCCTGCCATTGGTTTTAACGGTGTTCGAAGGTGTTCGACGAACAGTTCGACGAACAGTTCGGTGAACACACGGGTGTTCGACGAACCGAACCGAACTCGAACACTACGGGGGTGGCTCAACACTACTGCTGTTACCACCTCCAAAGAAAATGATGACCTGCCAATCACGCTGGCTGTTGCGGGTAAAGAGTTGGCAGGTCTGCGCCCCAAAACAGGTGTGACTGCTGTCCCCCCAGTCACAGAGGATGAAGAGGCCGCGGATGCACAAGATATGGCAGACGGTGGTTGGCCCGGCCGGCTAGACCGCATTGTAGCACACTGAGCTTCCCACTGCAACTTATGCTTCATGTCCATGTGCCGGTTCATGCATGAAGTACTCAAACTATGTATTTTTTGGCCTCTACTTAGCTTTTGCTGACAAATGTTACAGATAACACGAGTTGGGTCATCTTTATCGATCTGAAAAAATGCCCAGGCTATGCAAGGCTTAGCACCCATGCGACCTGAAGAGCCACCACGACTTGTGGTGAGAGGCAGAGTTGTGTTTGAGGATGCAGTTGTTGACGTGCTTCCAGTACTACGTCTCTGTCCAGGAAGGCGCAACCTGACCTCGTCGTCACTAGCATCTTCCTCCACCTCCTCTGCTGACCTCATCTCTTGGCTGACTGTGGGTTGACAGTAAGTGGGATCTCCAACCTCATCATCATCACCCTGTGTGTAATCACACCCGTCGTCCTCAGAGCCAACCTGTTCCTGCCCTGACAAAAAACTAAAGTTGTTGCTCCAATCAGGTATTTGAGTCTTATCATCGTCTTCCTCATTGTCTCCACTAACAGGAGTTACAGTTTGGGAATGAGGGTCTACATTATGGTCAGAACCTTCTGCGTCTGGTCCTGGATCCGACTCATAAAGATTCTGGGCATCAGTGCAGATCATTTCCTCGTCTGGATTCACAGAAGCGCTGGAGTCGACCTCTGATTCCCAGGCTATAGTATGAGTAAACAGCTCTGCAGACTCAACCATCTATTCTACCTCATAATCAGACGGGCAGCTGGAGATTTGGGAGCTGTGAGGAAGCAAGTGCGATTTGGGTGACACCTTTGAGGACTGGAGTATTTGTGATGTTGAAGTTGATGTGGAGGAGAGCCCACTTAAAGGAGCACTTGATATCCGTTGAAGCACCTGCTGTTTTTGTGCCTCATCTGGAATTTGTAGCGATTGGCGTGGCCGTAAGAAAGGGATCTTATCACATTGTCCGCTAAAAGAAGTAGACATTTTAGTTTGGCTGGAAGATGGTCTTTCTTCTGCAGATGTTACTGTTGCTTTAACACCTACCCCACGGACACAACATTTTTTCCCCTTCCCAACACGCCTATTCCCCTTTCCACCAGCAGCAGGCCTTTTTCCACTCATTTTGGTGGTTAACTAATTCACAACTCTGGAGTTGTTTGCACAAAAAAACAATGGATGGTAACCGAGCAGAGCTGAGTGGCCAAACTGTGGTATTAGGCCAAAACTATTGGCTGGGTTAGATGCAGAAAAAAATATATTCAGTTTGCAACCTGATGGAGGTCAGTATAGATGGACTAATACAACAAGTCCCACACACAGCTAGAAGCCCAATATTTTTTCAGAGGTACTGTAGATGCAGATAAAAATTATTTTTAATTTGCAACCTGATGGAGGTCAGTATAGATGGACTAATAGAGAAAGTCCGACACACTGCTAGAAGGCCAAATATTTTTTCAGAGCTAGATGCAGAAAAAAATTATATTCAGTTTGCAACCTGATGGAGGTCAGTATAGATGGATTAATAGAACAAGGCCCACACACAGCTAGAAGCCCAATATTTTTTCAGAGGTAGATGCAGAAAAAAATATATTCAGTTTGCAACCTGATGGAGGTCAGTATAGATGGACTAATACAACAAGTCCCACACACAGCTAGAAGCCCAATATTTTTTCAGAGGTAGATGCAGAAAAAAATATATTCAGTTTGCAACCTGATGGAGGTCAGTATAGATGGACTAATACAACAAGTCCCACACACAGCTAGAAGCCCAAATATTTTTTCAGAGGTACTGTAGATGCACATAAAAATTAGTTTTAATTTGCAACCTGATGGAGGTCAGTATAGATGGACTAATAGAGAAAGTCCGACACACTGCTAGAAGGCCAAATATTTTTTCAGAGCTAGATGCAGAAAAAAATTATATTCAGTTTGCAACCTGATGGAGGTCAGTATAGATAGATTAATAGAACAAGACCCACACACAGCTAGAAGCCCAATATTTTTTCAGAGGTAGATGCAGAAAAAAATATATTCAGTTTGCAACCTGATGGAGGTCAGTATAGATGGACTAATACAACAAGTCCCACACACAGCTAGAAGCCCAAATATTTTTTCAGAGGTAGATGCAGAAAAAAATATATTCAGTTTGCAACCTGATGGAGGTCAGTATAGATGGACTAATACAACAAGTCCCACACACAGCTAGAAGCCCAAATATTTTTTCAGAGGTACTGTAGATGCAGATAAAAATTAGTTTTAATTTGCAACCTGATGGAGGTCAGTACAGATGGACTAATACAACAAGTCCCACACACAGCTAGAAGCCCAAATATTTTTTCAGAGGTACTGTAGATGCAGAAAAAATTAGTTTTAATTTGCAACCTGATGGAGGTCAGTATAGATGGACTAATAGAGAAAGTCCGACACACTGCTAGAAGGCCAAATATTTTTTCAGAGCTAGATGCAGAAAAAAATTATATTCAGTTTGCAACCTGATGGAGGTCAGTATAGATGGATTAATAGAACAAGACCCACACACAGCTAGAAGCCCAATATTTTTTCAGAGGTAGATGCAGAAAAAAATATATTCAGTTTGCAACCTGATGGAGGTCAGTATAGATGGACTAATACAACAAGTCCCACACACAGCTAGAAGCCCAATATTTTTTCAGAGGTAGATGCAGAAAAAAATATATTCAGTTTGCAACCTGATGGAGGTCAGTATAGATGGACTAATACAACAAGTCCCACACACAGCTAGAAGCCCAAATATTTTTTCAGAGGTAGATGCAGAAAAAAATATATTCAGTTTGCAACCTGATGGAGGTCAGTATAGATGGACTAATACAACAAGTCCCACACACAGCTGGAAGCCCAAATATTTTTTCAGAGGTACTGTAGATGCAGATAAAAATTAGTTTTAATTTGCAACCTGATGGAGGTCAGTATAGATGGACTAATACAACAAGTCCCACACACAGCTAGAAGCCCAAATATTTTTTCAGAGGTACTGTAGATGCAGATAAAAATTATTTTTAATTTGCAACCTGATGGAGGTCAGTATAGATGGACTAATAGAGAAAGTCCGACACACTGCTAGAAGGCCAAATATTTTTTCAGAGCTAGATGCAGAAAAAAATTATATTCAGTTTGCAACCTGATGGAGGTCAGTATAGATGGATTAATAGAACAAGACCCACACACAGCTAGAAGCCCAATATTTTTTCAGAGGTAGATGCAGAAAAAAATATATTCAGTTTGCAACCTGATGGAGGTCAGTATAGATGGACTAATACAACAAGTCCCACACACAGCTAGAAGCCCAATATTTTTTCAGAGGTAGATGCAGAAAAAAATATATTCAGTTTGCAACCTGATGGAGGTCAGTATAGATGGACTAATACAACAAGTCCCACACACAGCTAGAAGCCCAAATATTTTTTCAGAGGTAGATGCAGAAAATAATATATTCAGTTTGCAACCTGATGGAGGTCAGTATAGATGGACTAATACAACAAGTCCCACACACAGCTAGAAGCCCAAATATTTTTTCAGAGGTACTGTAGATGCAGATAAAAATTAGTTTTAATTTGCAACCTGATGGAGGTCAGTATAGATGGACTAATACAACAAGTCCCACACACTGCTAGAAGCCCAAATATTTTTTCAGAGGTACTGTAGATGCAGATAAAAATTATTTTTAATTTGCAACCTGATGGAGGTCAGTATAGATGGACTAATAGAGAAAGTCCGACACACTGCTAGAAGGCCAAATATTTTTTCAGAGCTAGATACAGAAAAAAATTATATTCAGTTTGCAACCTGATGGAGGTCAGTATAGATGGATTAATAGAACAAGACCCACACACAGCTAGAAGCCCAATATTTTTTCAGAGGTAGATGCAGAAAAAAATATATTCAGTTTGCAACCTGATGGAGGTCAGTATAGATGGACTAATACAACAAGTCCCACACACAGCTAGAAGCCCAAATATTTTTTCAGAGGTACTGTAGATGCAGATAAAAAATTAGTTTTAATTTGCAACCTGATGGAGGTCAGTATAGATGGACTAATAGAATGATGCTATGCCCAAAAGATTTTACTTCACTAGGTGCAGTAAAAAAATTGGTATTCTATACACAGGTGGTATATCTTGCAACACAGATAGGCTACTCCACTGACTAACACACTCTGCAGTAGGCCAAAAAGGATTAGCTTTGCTAGATTCAGCCAAATGCTGTGAAAAAAACTTGCACAGCACTGGCACAGACCTGCCTGGCAAAAACTGATAGGAACTGATGTAACCTAGTCCTGAAAAGGACTCCAATTACAATTAGTCTTTACTCCCACAATCTATCTATTTAAGAGCACAGACCTCCCTGATAAAAGTCGTAGGAAATGCTGTAACCTAGTCCTTAAAAGGACTGCAATCACAACTATTCCCTACTCCCAAGCTATCTGTATATTTGTGCGAAAATTGGCTTGAAATTAACAAGGTATAGCGCACACAGCAACAGCGGTGCCGTCTAACACGCAGCTGCAGCAGTGAGAAAATGGTGGCGACGGGGAAAATGGCTTGGTCTTATAGGGCAAGGACATGTGACATACACTGCCAAGGACACATGCCCTTGCTTGTGTGAAAAAAAGCACTTCGTTCCGTGTGTGCGCTGCTGATAGGCTGACAGATTGCACCTCCCCACTGCAAATGGGGGAAAGAGAAAAAAAAATGGAGATCTTCATTGTTCCTGCAGAGATCCATCCCCTGCCCCTCCCCCCACCCCGCTGTACACTCAAACTGCGTATTAACATTAATTTTCATCATTACTGAGAAAAAATCCAGTTATGATTTTGGTGCACGAACAGTTATCGAACATAACCTCGAACAGCCGAATTTTTATCAAATTGTTCGTGTTCGCCGAACGGCTCGAACACCGCCCAAAACAGCTCGAATTTGAGATTGGCGAACAGTTCGAGTAGAACAACGCTCATCTCTACATAGGACCCCTTGTTCGAAAGGAGCTTCTGAACTCTCTCGTCCATTGAATTTGTCAGGTTTTGGATGGTTTCTGCTTCAATTGTTTTGCATGAGGACAGAATACCCTCCCAGAGCTGTTGCTTAGATGTGAACTGCCTCCCGCCATCATAGACACTCCTTTTAATGATGCTCCAAAGGTTCTGAATGGGGTAGAGGTCAGGGGAGCATGGGGTCACACCATAAGTTTGTCCCCTTTTATGCCCATATCATCCAGAGATGCAGATGTTTTATGTGCAGCATGAGATGGTGCATTATCATGCAGAAAAATGATCTTGCTGTGAAATACACGGTTCTTCTTCTTGAACCATGGCAGGAAGTGCTGTTTGAGAAAATCCACATACATTATGGAGTTCATCTTTAGCGCCTTCAGGGATCCTAAAGGGGCCGACAATCTCTCTCCCCATGATTCCAGCCCAAAACATTACTCCACCTCCTCCTTGTTGGCGCTGTAGCCGTGTTTGCGTGGGGTGTCCATCAACCAGCCATCCTCCACTCCATCCATCTGGACCATCGAGCGCTGCACAGCACTCATCCGTGAACACAACAGTTTTGAAATCAGTCTTCATGTAATGTTTGGCCCACTGGAGCCGTTTCTGCTTGTGTGAAGTGGATAGAGGAGGTCGACAGGATGGCGTATGCACAGCTGCAAACCTCTGAAGGACCCTGCATCTTGTTGTTCGGGGAACGTTGGAGGCACAAGCAGCTTCAAAAACTTGTCTGCTGCTATGACAAGGCTTTTTTGCCGCTGCTCTTTTAACCTGACGTAATTGCCTGTAGGAAAGAGTCCTCAATTTGCCCTTATCAGCACGCACACGTGTGTACTGTGAATCAGCTACATACTTCTTGATTGCCAAGACACTTCATCCTGATCATCGCACAATGTTGATTGTAGTCATGCCTTGACCTAAACACTCCACAATTTGTTGCTTCTCAGCAGCCGACACATCTTTTTTCTTTCCCATTTTGGCAGAAAATGTAGGCTGCTTAATAATGTGAGACAGCCTTCTTAAGTAGTCTTGCCTTTCATTGGACACACCTGCCAAACTAATTAGCACAGGTGTCTGCAATTGCTTACAGTGATATAAAGAGCCCTGACACACATCACCATCAATGAGTTTAACTGACAAACAAACAAATTCTTCCCTTATCACTCCTAAACACTTTTTGCATAATAATTTGGAACACAGTGTACATGTGCTTTTCCACAAAACACCAGTGGTTCACGTAGAGAATCTTACAGTTCTAACTTGCCAACCGTGGTCTGTATGGAGTTGTTCAATAAAGGGCCCAAAATTAAGATAACATAGATGGGAGAGGTCTCTATGAATAGGAATTCCTAAGTATTTGATACCCTGTGAGGGCCAGGCAAAGGGAAAGTTGGACTGGATGGAATCCTATATGGATTTGGGGAGGGAGACATCGAGGGCCTCAGACTTCGCTGCATTGATTTTAAAATTTTACCATGTAACAAAGTGATCTATTTCAGCCATAACAGCATGGATGGATATATGTGATTGAGTGATATATACTAGGACATCATCAGCAAATAGAGAGCACTTGTACTCGGTGCCTCCCACCTCAATCCACCTAATATTGGGGTTATGGCGAATTGATGAGAGCAGGTGCTCCCTCACTAGGATGTATAAGAGAGGGGACAGAGAACATCCCTGCCTTGTCCCATTGGTGATTGTGAAAGGTGATGAAAATGTTCTGACGCGCCCCCTGGGCCTTGGGACACCCGGAGCCAGACCCTTTTTGGTGGATGCTGGTGGTTGTAGTCTCCGTGGCGGCAACCCGGTTCCGTGGCTCAGGGCGGTCAAACCAGTGGCGGAACTATTTATGTGGTTTTGATGTTTAAATGTCCGACTACGCCACCCGTGGATTGCGGTCAGAGTGAACCGCCGCTCCAGGGCAGACCGCTGAGGCTGGTGTTGTGGGTGCAGCAGAGCGTAGCATAACTCCCCACGGGAGGAGTATAGCCTCAGGGCAGTGTATGCGGAGGATGGGGGTGATGGTGCAGGGCAGCAGCAGTAATGACACGGAGTCAGTGATGCAGTCCAGGGCCTTTACTCACAGTTCTTATTATCCAGACCACGTCTGCAGGTAACGGCTGCCCACGTCGTACTGTGCTCACCAGGTGAGGGGCTCAGACAACTCGCAGATAACTTTGGAGTGCTTCACAGGACCCCCTTTGTGTGTCCTTTGTCTGGCCTTTCTTACCAACCCTTCTGTCCGGCTGCCTCGGGCCTCCTCTTGGTAAACTTGGCGTCAGTTTCCCTGACCCTATGTGGTGCCTTCCTAGCGGGTGTAGCGAGGGGCTGCGCCACATAAAATGTCACAGCCTCCTGTTTCTAGCTGAGGGTCGTTTCCTGCCTCCACTAATTTCGGGGACCGGTCTCCCCCTTTGGCCTGACCCCTCCACGCAGGTGGATTCGGGCGTGCGGTGGCGACTCGCCCGTCCGCACCCCTGAGATCCCTTCGTTCCTCGTTCCTGGAGCCTTCTCCGCTCCTCTTCCTTCCTTCTCCCTCTTCCAGGCCTGGGCCTCTGTTACTAGGCCCGCCTCCGGAGCAGAGCTCATGCAGAGCCCCTGCTCCCTGCCACTTCTGCTCAGACTTCTCTGCACTGAACTAAGATGGTGCCCACCTTTTATACTCCCTTCTCAATGCACCCAGGAACTGCTTCCTCCCTGCTCCTGCACTACAGGGTTCCCCTTCCTCAGTGTTCCCTCCCCCCACTCCAGCCAGGGACAGGGACTGTCGTGCCCATCTCAGGGGCATATTGGTCGCCCTGCCCCACGGCAATGTGGTGTAATGCATGCAGGTGTCGGGTCCTGATCCACACTACATCCTTACCTGAGAGTGAGATATCACACCTCTGGGTGAGGTGCAATACCTCTGTAGCAACCAAGCCCTCAGGGTGCTACAGTTCCATTTATCTTCAGCCTAGGTGACGTATTGCGATACAGGGCCTTGATTTTGGCTATAAAAGGGTCCCCTAGACCCCTACCCAAAACTTTTTAATAGAATCATATATGGCGTGCCAGGAGACTCTATGGAATGCTTTCTCAGCATCCAACGAGAGTATCTAATTACAAATTTTTAACTGCATCTAGCCCAGGAAATACTTTGTGCCTAGTAGCAGGGTCTGCTAGTCAGCGGATTATCCCGGCTGTTAAGCAAGCTACACCACCTGTAGTTTGGACACTTCATTTTTTCAAAGGAAATGCTTCGAGACCACGGGATACTCAGTGAAGAGCATCAGGAGGCACCCCAAGGCATAGGGGCTCGGACTGGCAGTAGGATGCCTTGCGGTGGACAGCCGAGCTCGATCTTTATAAAAGCTTTTTAACTGCAGCAGCTTTAGTGGACGCTACTGGAGCTGGAATTACGCGGCTGCTGGCATGAGACTTGCCCTCCAATAGATCCTTGTAAATGGATTTAAAGTGTATTTATTCAAATTAGAGAGACAATTTAAATTAAAAAGCTTAGAGCTGCCTCCACCACAGGGGGGCTCGCTCGACCCACTAGCGGACAGGCACCAGTATTGGGAGAGGGGGGCTGGCCATCAGGGTTCACCGCGGCTCTGGCACAAACCCGGCGACACGGAGGTGGCACGGGCAGGAGCGGACTGAACGTGTCGGCTTCTCACTTTTTGGATTTTAGAAGGGCATGACATGCCTATATCTGTGTCTCCCCCTCCTTTTACTCCTCCACCTCTTTTCTTTTCGCATGACTATATGTATTTGTCACTTTTCCATGTGTTAGTTGTGTCTTCTGAGCAGTTTGTCAGCTTTTGGACACCTTTGAAGGTGTTTTCTATGTGTTTCTATGTGTTTTTGTTTGCCTGCCATTGGTTTTAACGGTGTTCGAAGGTGTTCGACGAACAGTTCTACGAACAGTTCGGCGAACACACGGGTGTTCGACGAACCGAACCGAACTCGAACACTACGGGGGTGGCTCAACACTAGTAGGAAGGTCTTTTTTTGGCCGGCATGGCCAGCTAGTTTAGAAGAATGACCCCAGCGAAGAACCTTCTCACGGTCAGGAGGCGCCATGAACGTCTTGCCGGGTGGAAGACGAGTCAAATCCAAGGGGGCCACATTGATCACCTTGGAGGGGTCGATAATGTGCATAGGCTCCTCCTCTTGGTCGGAGGACAGGAAGGATCGGGACAAGGCATCAGCTTTGACATTCTTGTCCGCCGGGCGGAAATGAAGGATGAAATCGAAGCGGGCAAAAAACAAAGACCACCGGGCCTGACGTGGATTAAGTCTCTGGGCATTTTGGAGATATGCCAGGTTTTTGTGATCCGTGTAGATGATCACCGGGTATAGAGCCCCTTCAAGCAGGTAACGCCACTCCTCCAGCGCCAATTTAACGGCTAACAGTTCTCGGTCTCCTATGGAATAATTGCGCTCGGAAGAGGAGAAGATTTTAGAGAAAAAGCTGCAGGTTACCATTCTCCCAGATGAAGACTTTTGGGTGAGCACCGCTCCGGCTCCAGAGGAGGAAGCATCAACCTCCAGGTAGAACTGTTTGTTGCAGACCGGACGGTGAAACACAGGGGCAGAGGAGAAGGCTTGCTTCAGGGAAAGGAAGGCCTCCTCAGCTTCGGGTGGCCATACCTTGGGATTTGCTCCCTTATGGGTGAGCGCAGATATGGGCGCAGTCCGAGACGAGAAGTGAGGAATGAAGAGACGATAGTAATTAGCGAAGCCCAGGAATCACTGTATCGCCTTCAAGCCCTCCGGATGGGGGCACTTTAGGACAGCAGAGAGCTTCTCGGGATCCATTCGCAAGCCTGTCTGGGAGATAACATAGCCCAGGAATGGAAGAGAGGTCTGCTCAAAAAGGCACTTCTCGTATTTAGCATAGAGGTGGTTCTGCCTGAGCCTAAGCAGGACCTGACGAACATCCCTCCGGTGTGTGGGAAGATCCGGAGAGAAGACCAAGATGTCGTCCAGGTATACCACCACGCAGGAGTAAAGAAGGTCACGGAAGATGTCGTTGACCAGTTCTTGGAAGACGGCGGGAGCATTTCAGAGACCGAATGGCATCACACGGTACTCATAGTGTCAGTCCCGAGTATTAAATGCCGTTTTCCACTCGTCTCCCTGACGGATACGGACCAGGTTATATGCACCACGTAGATCCAGCTTGGAAAAGATCCTGGCGCCTTTAAGGCGATCAAATAACTCAGAGATGAGCGGAAGGGGGTATTTATTTTTAACCGTGATCTGATTGAGTCCTCTATAGTCAATAGAGGGGCGTAGCGAGCCATCCTTTTTTTTGACAAAGAAGAATCCAGCTCCAGCCGGGGAAGTAGACTTCCGGATGAATCCCCTGGCCAGATTCTCCTCTATGTACTCAGACATGGCCCGGGTTTCAGCCGCAGACAACGGATAAATATGCCCACGGGGTGGAGTGGCGCCAGGTACCAGGTCGATCGGGCAATCATATGGCCTATGAGGTGGCAATGTCTCTGCTTCCTTTTTACCGAAGACGTCAGCATAGGGCCAGTAAGGAGCCGGAAGACCGGGTAAATTAGCTGGGGTAGGTGGAGGACGAACCGGACGAACCGGAACCAGGCAAGTCTTATGGCAGGCCGGCCCCCACCGGAGTGCTTCACCGGAATGCCAGTTCAACACGGGTTCATGTGACTGGAGCCAAGGTAGTCCTAGCAATAGGGAGTGGGAGAGTCCGGGCAACACATGGAAGGAGATTACCTCAGAGTGGAGCATTCCTACCTGCAGGGTTATGGGTTCCGTGACGAGCAGGATGGTCACTGGAAGGAGTCTTCCATCCACGGAGGCGACTGACAAAGGTTCAGCCAGAGACTTGGTGGGAATACGGTATTTCTCAACCAGGGACTGGGAGATGAGGTTTCCAGCGGATCCAGAATCCAGGTGGGCGAGTTCAAAATGACGGTTCTCTCCCCAGGAGATGGATACAGACAAAGTCAGGGTTGGAGAGGACTTATTTTCGTCTAAGGCGACCTCTCCGAGCGGTCCTAGACACTGGAGTTTCCCGGCCTCTCCGGGCAGGAACGAATCAGGTGCTCCTTACTGCCACAATAGAAGCAGCTCCCCTCGGCTCGGCGTGACTCTTGGCGAGACTTGACCATCTTGGTCTGGTCGATCTGCATGGACTCGGGTGAGTGCACCCTGGGAGTGACAGAAGAGGAGACAGGTTTCTGGAAAGTAGGAGCTAGGCGGGGAAACCTTCTCTCACGGGTGGTCTCTTTGGTGCGTTCTTGAAACCGGATGTCAATCCGGGTAGCCAGCGACACCAGGTCATCCAGGGTGGTAGGAATGTCCCGACTGGCGAGCTCATCTTTAATCCGACCGTAAAGACCCTCCCAGAAGACAGACACCAGGGCCTCATTATCCCAGGCAAGCTCAGAAGCGAGGGTGCGGAACCGTATGGCATATTGGCCCACGGTGAGACTCCCTTGGCGGAGACGTAGCAAAGAGGAGGCAGATGAGGTCTTTCATCCCGGTTCATCGAAGACTCTCCAGAAAGCAGTGAGGAAAGACGACAAGTCGGACACCAGGGGGTCCCCTCTCTCCCACAGGGGGTTAAGCCATGCCAGTGCCTCCCCAGTGAGATGGGACATGATGAATGCCACTTTGGCCCGGTCGGAGATAAACTGGTGAACCAAGAGTTCAAAGTGCAGGGTGCACTGGTTTATGAAGCCCCGAGCTTGAGCGGGGTCGCCTCCGAAGCGAGGAGGTGCAGAAAGCCGGGGTCCGGGGCAGGATGCCATGGTATTGGTGGGCAGCGGCGCTGCCGGGGTGCGAGTCGTGACACTAGCGGTGGTTGCTGGTGGAGCAGACAGTGTGTCCAGGCGGGAGTTGACATTCTGCAGGTGGTTCAGGATGGACTCCTGCTGGGATCTCTGACGGGAGACTTCATGGTATAGGTCAGAGAGCGAGGGAGCTTGGGTGCCACCGGGTTCCATGGCCCGAGCAAACTGTTACGGGTCTGGCAGGTGTAACCTCTGAGCAACTATACAAAGGGGCAGTCCTTGTAAGGAAGCGGGTGGCTCCCAGGGAAGGCGGGCAGGTAGTCACGGCAAGTGACAGGGACAGTCTCTGGGTAGAAAGGCAGGAGGTCACGGCAAGTGACGGGGACAGTCTCTGGGTGGAAGGGCAGGAGGTCACGGCAAGTGACGGGGACAGTCTCTTGACAGGCGGATGGTCACGGCAAGTGACAGCAGGATAAAGAGACTCTAGATAGGCTAGCAGGCAGGTAGCAGGTGAGCGCTCCCAGGTGAGCGGGCAAGAGTCTCTGGACAGGCAGGTGGTCACAGCAAGTGACGGCAGAGCCTCCAGGTAGGCTGGCAGGCAGGTAGCAGGTGAGCGCTCCCAGGTGAGCGGGCGAGAGTCTCTGGACAGGCAGGTGATCACGGCAAGTGACAGCAGAGCCTCCAGGTAGGCTAGCAAGCAGGTAGCAGGTGAGCGATCCCAGGTAAGCGGGCGAAAGTCTCTGGACAGGCAGGTGGTCACGGCAAGTGACGGCAGAGCCTCCAGGTAGGCTAGCAGGCAGGTAGCAGGTGAGCCCTCCCAGGTGAGCGGGCGAGAGTCTATGGACAGGCAGGTGGTCACGGCAAGTGACGGCAGAGCCTCCAGGTAGGCTAGCAGGCAGGTAGCAGGTGAGCGCTCCCAGGTGAGCGGGCGGGCAGATCCATAGACAGACTGGCAGGTGATGGAAGGCAGACTGTCGGACCGCAGGAATGCAAGCAGATAGACTGGAAACAGGTAGGTATCAAGCAGAGATCCGGCAAGTAACTGGCAGGTATCTGGTAACGGGACCTGAGGGCTGAAGCAGAGTGAAGGCTTTGCAACAACATTGCTCGGGCACCTCCATTTTGGAGGAGGTGCCTTAAATATGGGAGGTCCAACGGCAATTGGCCGGGGACTCCTTAGGACGGCGAGCGCGGTCCCTTTAAGAGGGGGGGAGAGCGCGCGCGCGCCCTAAGCACACTGCCGGGGAAGGAGCGCGTGCCGGAAGCAGCGGGGAGAGAAGCGCTGGAGGACGCCGCGCCAGAAGCGGGGAGGTGAGAGGGACGGCGTCTCTGCCTAGCAAGGGGCAGAGACGCCGATGCTACACAGACCACCAGTTCAATTCAAGATCATACTACAATCCTTTCATATTCGGCATTTGGAACATATGCTATTGGAACAGACATTTTGGAACTGCCTCATGGTCTGTGAGTGAAATTTGTAAGCTGCTTCTGAGAGGGTACTCTGCCTCATGGTATGTGGGTGAAATTTGTAAGCTGCTTCTGAGAAGGTACTCTGCCCCATGGTCTGTGGGTGAAACTTGTAAGCTGCTTCTGTGGGAGTTCTCTGCCACATCATCTGTGGGTGAAATTTGTAAGCTGATTCTCAGAGGCTACTCCGCCCCATAGTCTGTGGGTTAAATGTGTAAGCTGCTTCTGAGGAAGTACTCTGCCACATGGTCTGCGGGTGAAATTTGTAAGCTGCTTCTCAGACGGTTCTCTGCAGGGCTGCCATCAGGAATTTCAGGGCCCCATACTGGCAATATTTTCGGGCCCCCTTGAGACTTCGCTCAGGTTCCGCCTGCATCCCTCAAACCTTCCACAGTGCCACTGCCCACTCTTGGAAAAACTCCACTTGTGCACCAATGTCTTCACCAGAAAAAGCCAAGCGCAGCGCGTGCAGGTACTGAGGGAATGAATGGATCAATGGTTAAGTAGCACATGAGCTCCATTCTAATGGGAATTAAAGTTCCACATTCTGACAATTAGCCGGGTCCCAGCAGTCATCCCCCAAAATTATCATTTCTCCCTAGGTCACATTCACACTTTCAGTATTTGGTCAGTATTTTATATCACTTGTTTGTAAGCCAAAGCCAGAAGTGGAATAATCAGAGAAAAAGTATAATAGAAACATGTAATCACTTCTGCATTTTTCACCCACTCCTGACTTTGGCTTACAAATACTGATGTAAAATACGGACCAAATGCTGAATGTGTGAACGTGGCCTTAGGATAGTCGATTAGTTGTTTTCACTGGAGAACCTCTCTAAGTATGTAATTGCTAGTCTAATAGTCACAGGACAGGGAGGGGTTAAACGTCCAAGTAATAAATCTCTATTGGAAATAAAGAATCATCCCCTTACTGTTATCAGAGAGAACAGGTGACCTCCATACACAACATAATCCACTATACCAAGACCAATAATACCACATGCAAGGAACAAATATCGCCACACCATGACCAAATCACATATTGCCACCACATAGTGACCAAATAATACCACATACAGGGAACAAATACCGACACACCATGGCCGGACCACATATTACCACCACATAGTGACGAAATAATACCACATGCAAGGAACAAATATCGCCAAACCATAACTAGATCACATATTACCACCAAATAGTGATCGAATAATACCACATGCAAGGAACAAATACCGCCTCACCATGACCAGACCACATAATGACTGAATAATACCACATGCAAGGGTCAAATATTGCAACAGTATAGCCGGACCACATATTATCACCACACAGTGACAAAATAATACCAGACAAAGGGGACAAATACCACCACACCATGGCCAGACTACATATTATCAGTATGTAGTGACCGAACAATACCACAAACAAGGAACAAATACAGACACACCATGACCTGACCACGTATTACCACATTCAAGGGTCAAATACTGCCACACCATGACCAGACCACATATTACCACATACAAGGGACAAATACCACTACACCATGACCACACCACATATTACCACCACATAGTGACCAAATAATACCACATAAGAGGGACAAATACCGCCACACCATGACCAGACCACATACACTGCTCAAAAAAATAAAGTGATCACTCAATTAACACATCCTAAATCTGAATGAATGAAATATTCTCATTTAATACTTTGTTCTGTACAAAGTTGAATGTGCTGACAACAAAATCACACAAAAATCATCAATGTAAATCAAATTTATTAACCAATGGAGGGCTGGATTTGGAGTCACCCCAAAATTAAAGTGGAAAAGCACACTACAGACTGATCCAACTTTGATGTAATATCCTTAAAACAAGTCAAAATGAGGCTCAGTATTGTGTGTGGCCTCCACATGCCAGTATGACCTCCCTACAACGCCTGGACATGCTCCTGATGAGGTTGCGGATGGTCTCCTGTGAGATATCCTCCCAGACCTGGATTAAAGCATCTGCCAACTACTGGATAGTCTGTGGTGCAACATGACATTGGTGGATGGAGCGAGACAAGATGTCCCAGATGTGCTCAATCGGATTCATGTCTGGGGAACGGGCGGGCCAGTCCATAGCTTCAATGCCTTCATCTTGCAGGAAATGCTGACACACTCTAGCCACATGAGGTCTGGCATTGTCCTGCATTAAGAGGAACCCAGGGCCAACCGCACCAGCATATGGTCTCAAGGGGTCTGAGGATCTCATCTCGGTACCTAATGGCAGTCAGGCTACCTCTGGCGAGCACATGGAGGGCTATGCGGGCCTCCAAAGAAATGCCACCCCACACCATTACTGACCCACTGCCAAACCGGTCATGCTGAAGGATGTTGCAGGCAGCAGATTGCTCTCCATGGCGTCTCCAGACTCTGTCATGTCTGTCACATGTGCTCAGTGTGAACCTGCTTTCATCTGTGAAGAGCACAGGGTGCCAGTGGCGACTTTGCCAATCCTGGTGTTCTGTGGCAAATGCCAAGCGTCCTGCACGGTGTTGGGCTGTGAGCACAAGCCCCATCTGTGGACGTCAGGCCCAAATACCACCCTCATGGAGTCGGTTTCTAACCATTTGTGCAAACACATGCACATTTGTGGCCTGCTGGAAGGTCATTTTGAAGGGCACTGGCAGTGCTCCTCCTGTTCCTCCTTGCACAAAGGCGGAAGTAGCGGTCCTGCTGCTGGGTTGTTGCCATCCTACGGCCCCCTCCACGTCTCCTGGTGTACTGGCCTGTCTCCTGGTAGTGCCTCCAGCCTCTGGACACTACGCTGACAGACACAGCAAACCTTCTTGCCACAGCTCGCATTGATGTGCCATCATGGATGAGCTGCACTACCTGAGCAACTTCTGTGGGTTGTACAGTCCGTCTCATGCTACCATGAGTGTGAAAGCACAACCAACATTCAAAAGTAACCAAACATCAGCTGAAAAGCATTGGTACTGAGATGTGGTCTGTGGTCCCCACCTGCAGAACCACTCCTTTATTGAGGGTGTGTTGATAATTGTCAATAATTTCCATCTATTGTCTATTCCATTTGCACAACAGCATGTGAAGTTGATTGTCAATCAGTGTTGTTTCCTAAGTGGACAGTTTGATTTCACAGAAGTTTGATTTACTTGGAGTTATATTCTGTTGATCAAGTGTTCCCTTTATTTTTTTTTAGCAGTGTATTACCACCACATAGTGACTGAATACTACCACATTTAAGGGACAAATATAACACACACAAGGACTGTACACTGGTGACACATGGACCCTACACTGATGGTAAAAACAAGGGCTGTGGAGTCGTAGTCGGTGTCCATTTTGGTGAATTCAGAGTCGGTATAAAATGGACCGACTATGACTGCTAAAATATATAATAAGTTGGGTACAGTAGTACAATGTAGAATGTGCTGTAAATGTTTCCAGAAGAATTTGGGAAAATTATGAAATGTCCTATAAATATCTGTTCTATTTCCTGGTCTTAGGATTTAAGCTTTTAGTTAAGATGAATCTGTGCTGCACTTTATGTACAGTACTTTATGTACTCAGTAGTGAGGCAGTTCTGTGGAATCGGAGTCAGGGAAACTGAGGAGTCGGAATCAGTGGTTTGGCTTACCGACTGAACAGACCTGGTAAAAATGGACACACAGATGACACCGGTAGCATTCTTTTCACTTATTTGTTTAAACACATACGTGTGAATGAGGCCTAACAGATACAACATTAATGGCCACCCTGTTCTGTCTTTTTTTTTCACATCATAAACACGTTCATGCAAATCAGACATAATTTGGACATGTCTCTGATTCTTTGATTTTTTTAAACCATTGATTGTGTGAATGCAGCCCTATGTTATAATATGTCCGTGTGCCATCTGCTAAAAAATGGACAGCACATGTACAAGAAAATTAGACAAGTGAATGGGACCTACGGTAAACAGAACCATAGCAACTACCAAAAGAATAAAATAACTTTTGCTGAATGAAAATACAGAAAAAGTGTTTAACCTCTTCATGCCATGGACAATTTCCATTTTTGTGCTTCCGTTTTTTCCCCCCAGAGCCATATTTTTTATTTTTCTGTCCACATAGATGAATAAGGTCTTGATTTTTGCAGGACGAGTTGTACTTTTGAATGACGCCATTCCTTTTACCACATAGTGCACTGGAAAACGGGAAAAAATTCCAAGTGGGGAGAAATTGTGAAAAAGAAATCAATTCTGGCATTACGATGATAGTGCTACCAAACATGTCCAGTTTTTTATTTTAGTGGTGAAAAAAGTCAGTTTCCAAATAAAAAATTTTGTGGGTTGTATCGCCATTTTCTGAGACCTGTAACATTTTCAATTTTCGTTCCATTGAGCTGTGCAATTGCTTATTTTTAGTGGGGCAAGACAATGTTTTTATTGGATAGATGTGAAGTTTTAATCACTTGTTTCAGCATTTTTGTGGAGTTTCAGCAATAAAAAAATGTATTTTTGATGTTCTTTAATTTTTTCTGTTTACGGTGTGTACTGATTGGGTTAATTGTTTTTATATTTTGATCGATCTGACTTTTCTGAACGCAGCTATACCAAATATGTTTGTGTTTTTTTAAATTTCCTTAGTTTCATTGGTGGTAAAAGAGGGTGATTTGTCAGGATTGTTAGTGGCAGATCCTGACTGTAATGCACAGCCATCACCTGCCAGGTATGCGGCGAACTTGCTGTGTGAGCCCACTCCATACACCCGCTTCCGACGTGCGCCGTACATGTGTGGTGCATGTCGTGGAAGGGTTAAACTTATATAGAAATTCACTTGTTTCCAGAAATCTGCAACACAGTGCTGGGAAATGCAAGTTGCAGAAATAAGGGGTGGGCATCCTGTTTTTTTTTTGTCATGGAAGGCTATTCTGTGTCACAATTTCAGCTGCTGACTCAGTTGAGATGGTATTAATTTGCTTGTCTGCTGCCTCCCTTGGATGTGGTACATGTTTATCAGGTTGCATCTCCGGAATAGAAACTTGATTTTCTGTTACACGTGTGTACTCTGCAACCTTACCTGTGGGTGATTTGAGATTGGATAGCTGAGAGTGCATCCAGTTCCTTCACTCTGTGTTCCCTCTTAATCATATCCCCAGTTCGAACAAGCAAGAATATAGAAGCAGAGTACAATTCCATTATCCCTATCTGAAGTATTAGGCGTGGTTGCCTGCTTTGACCACTAATTTTTTCAAGGAAAACACTTCGGGCCCCCGGGACCCTAAGGCAAGAGCATTGGGAGGCGTCCCAAGGCAGAAGGGCTGGGACTGGCAGTAGCTAGAATCACGGCAGACCACCAGCTGTATCCAGAATTAAACTACGAGCTTTTTATCTGTGGCTACTTTTATGCTACTGGAGGTGAAATTTTGGAGCTGTGGGGGAAATGTGAAAACATGCTCAGTGGGTGAAATTTGGAATACTATTCTGTGGGGTACTCTGGACCATGTTATTTGGGTGAAATTCTTAACTGAACTGCCGGTAGCTAGCCTCGATGTGGACCGCCAGCTTGTTCCAAGCTCATACTACCAGCTTTTCATCTGCGGCATTTGTAACATACACTACTGGAGTAGACATTTTTGAGCTATGGGGGTATTGTGCCCCATTGTCTGGGTGTGAAATTTTTAATCAGCTTTCTCAGGGAAATGTGAAAAAATGCTCTGTGGGTGAAATTTATTATCAGTTTCTGTAGGGGAAATGTGTAAACATGCTATGTGGGTGAAATTTTTAACTGGACTGCCGGTATTAAGCCTTGCTGCAGACCGTCAGCTTGAGCCAAGTTCAGACTACCAGCTTTTCATTGGCGGCATTTGTAAAATATGCTACGGGGGCATACATTTTTTGAGCTGTGGGGGTACTGTGCCCCATTGTCTGGGTGTGAAATTTTTAATCTGCTTTCTCAGGGAAATGTGAAAACATTGTCTATGGGAGAAATTTATTATCAGCTTCTGTGGGAGAACTGTGTAAACATGCTATGTGGGTGAAATTTGTCATCAGCTTCTGTGGGTGAAATGTGGAAATATGCTCTGTGGGTGAAATTTTTAATAAGATTCTATGTGGGTACTCTGTCCCATGCTCTGTGGTCGAAATTTGTTATTAGCTTCTGTGGTTGAAATGTAGAAACATACTCTGTGAGTGAAATTTGTTATTATCTTCTGTGGAATATATATGTGGAAACATGCTCTGGGGGTGAAATTTGTAAGCTGCTAATTTAGAGGTACTCTGCTCATGCTTTGTGGGTAAAATTTGTAAGCTGCTAATGTAGGGGTACTGTGTCCCATGCTCTGTGTGCGAAATTTGTAAGCTGTTAATGTAAGGGTACTGTGCCCCATGATCTGTGGGTGAAATTTGTAAGCTGCTGATGTAGGGGTACTGTGCCCCATGCTCTGTGGCTGAAATTTGTAAGCTGCTAATGTAGGGGTACTGTGCCCCATGCTCTGCGGGTGAAATTTTTAACTGGACTGGAAGCAGCAAGGCTTTGTCTCTGTGCGATCACTGTTCAAATTTTTATGTTATTCATTTACTTCCTATTTTACAATGATTGTTATGGTGAAAGAAACCATATAAGTCATTTTCCTATCCACATTTGTTTGCAGGGCAATTGTCCTGCTCTTACCCCGATTTAGCTTCCTTTTGCAGCCCCCTAGCCCTGACTATTAGCATTTTACAGTTATTTTAAAGCACAAAAGTTCGGGTCCCCAGTGACTTGTATTGGGATCACGTCTGGGGTCAAGTTCGAACCAAACTTTTTATTGTATGTTCAACAAACCCGAACATCCATGGGTTTGCTCATCTCTATACCTAACCCTCATTTTTTTAAGTGTGCTTTAAAAACACATCTCTTTAGAAAGGCCTATTGCCTCACTCCACTAATCTAACTCTTCCCTGTTCACCCTTTCTAAATTTCCTCAGAATCTGGTCTCTGCTATTCATCTGTGTCCACATCCTACATTCACCCAATAGCACTTGGACATATACCGGCTGATGACTGGCACATGCAGCTTTTTTGAAAACCCATATTTATTATAATGATGGCTGGACCATACATGACAAGCACTTTTTCCTATTGTATATCCCCATTTCCTTATAAATTGTAAGCTTATGAGCAGGATCCTCACTCCTCCTGTAATTGTGTTACTCAGTTATGTCTTTATTGTCTGTAAATATCCCTGCTTAATTATAAATTGTTGTGGAATATGTTGGCACTATGTAAGTAAAATTATTATTACAGAAGTCAGCACAGTGACCCCAGCACATTATGATGGACCCCACAGTCCCCCACACACACTATGATAGACTACACAGTCCTCCACACACAGTAGGATCGCACTGACCCAGTCCTCCCACACAGTATGAGGCCCCCACAACTCTTTATACAATATGATGGCCCCTGCACAGCCCTCCATACAGTATGATAGTCCTCCATGCAGTATAAAGGCCAAAACTCTCCTCCACAGAGTATGATGGCCCTCACACAACCCTCCACACAGTATGAAGGACTCCACAGTACCCGCTACACTGTATAATGGTCTGCACACAGAACAATCAAGTAGGATCCCAGCACTTACATGTGAAATAATTAGTCATTTATTATTGTCTCAATATATAAGTCATCAGATGTTTCAGCCCCGGGAGGCCAGGATTAGGGATGAGGGGGCCATTCATACCAGGATTGGGGTGATGGGGCCATGCACACCAGGATTGGGGATAAAGGGGCCATGCATACCAGGATTGGGGATAAGGGGGCCATGCATACCAGGATTGGGGGTGAGGGGGCCATGCATAAAAGGATTGGGGATGAGGAGGCCATGCATACCAGGAATGGGGATGAGGGCCATCTGCTGAATGCCCCTCATTACCAGCGCCCCTCTGATAACTCCTCCTGCCAGGGGAGAAAGGAATGGTAAATGGGCGTGGATTGGGGTGTGGCCAGGGGCACGGCCAAAATTTTCTGCGGCGCGCTACACAAGTTTCACAAGTTGGGAGGTATGCTGATTGTACTACATGATGGATAAGCATTTGCCAGTATTTCTTTCTCAGCATTGAGAACACTATTAATCTTGACCACTTCCCCAACAGCATTTGCTGAAATACAGCCTCATACCTGCAAGGATCCTACACCATCTTCATTATTGCTTGCAGACACAAAGATGCCCAGTCTCAGAATTTTTATACAGTATGTATATATACACTGTGCATCTTTGATAACATTCAATTTTCATTCTTTTTAGTTCCTTGCATCCTTTTTCTTACATCTTTTAGATACTGTATGTAGAATGTCTTCCTTAGTTTACAATTTTTTTTCCCATCTGCCTTGCCTCCGCTTTTTTCAGCTTTCAAATATTATTGCAGTCGTTCATTGAGAGAGACAAGTTCTCCCTAGTATGGAAGTAATATGTAGTTTACATTTTCCTGTCAGTGATGGCTTTGGAATCCATTGTAAAAATATATATATATGTATATATACAGTACAGACCAAAAGTTTGGACACACCTTCTCATTTAAAGATTTTTCTGTATTTTCTTGACTAGGAAAATTGTACATTCACACTGAAGGCATCAAAACTATGAATTAACGCATGTGGAATTATATACTTAACAAAAAAGTGTGAAACAACTGAAAATATGTCTTATATTCTAGGTTCTTCAAAGTAGCCACCTTTTGCTTTGATGACTGCTTTGCACACTCTTGGCATTCTCTTGTTGCAGGAGCAGGGAGGAAGCAGTTCCTGGGTGCATTGAGAAGGGAGTATAAAAGGTGGGCACCATCTTAGTTCAGTGCAGAGAAGTCTGAGCAGAAGTGGCAGGGAGCAGGGGCTCTGCATGAGCTCTGCTCCGGAGGCGGGCCTAGTAACAGAGGCCCAGGCCTGCAAGAGGGAGAAGGAAGGAAGAGGAGCGGAGAAGGCTCCAGGAACGAGGAATGAAGGGATCCCAGGGGTGCGGACGGGCGAGTCGCCACCGCACGCCCGAATCCACCTGCGTGGAGGGGTCAGGCCAAAGGGGGAGACCGGTCCCCGAACTAGTGGAGGCAGGAAACGACCCTCAGCTAGAAACCGGAGGCTCTGACATTTTATGTGGCGCAGCCCCTTGCTCCACCCGCTAGGAAGGCACCACATAGGGTCAGGGAAACTGGCGCCAAGTTTACCAAGAGGAGGCCCGAGGCAACCGGACAGAAGTGTTGGTAAGAAAGGCCAGACAAAGGACACATAAAGGGGGTCCTGTGAAGCGCTCCAAAGTTATCTGGGAGTTGTCTGAGCCCCTCACCTGGTGAGCACAGTACGACGTGGGCAGCCGTTACCTGCAGACGTGGTCTGGATAATAAGAACTGTGAGTAAAGGCCCTGAACTGCATCACTGACTCCGTGTCGTTACTGCTGCTGCCCTGCACCATCACCCCCATCCTCCGCATACACTGCCCTGAGGCTATACTCCTCCCGTGGGGAGTTATGCTACGCTCTGCTGCACCCACAACACCAGCCTTAGCGGTCTGCCCTGTAGCGGCGGTTCACTCTGACCGCAATCCACGGGTGGCGTAGTCGGACATTTAAACATCAAAACCACATAAATAGTTCCGCCACTGGTTTGACCGCCCTGAGCCACGGAACCGGATCGCCGCCACGAAGACTACAACCACCAGCATCCACCAAAAAGGGTCCGGCTCCGGGTGTCCCAAGGCCCAGGGGGTGCGTCAGAACATTTTCATCACCTTTCACAATCACCAATGGGACAAGGCAGTGATGTCCTCTGTCCCCTCTCTTATACATCCTAGTGACGGAGCACCTGCTCTCATCAATTCGCCATAACCCCAATATTAGGTGGATTGAGGTGGGAGGCACCGAGTACAAGTGCTCTCTATTTGCTGATGATGTCCTAGTATATATCACTCAATCACATATATCCATCCCTGCTGTTATGGCTGAAATAGATCACTTTGTTACATGGTAAAATTTTAAAATCAATGCAGCGAAGTCTGAGGCCCTCGATGTCTCCCTCCCTAAATCCATATAGGATTCCATCCAGTCCAACTTTCCCTTTGCCTGGCCCTCACAGGGTATCAAATACTTAGGAATTCCTATTCATAGAGACCTCTCCCATCTATGTTATCTTAATTTTGGGCCCTTTATTGAACAATTCCATACAGACCACGGTTGGCAAGTTAGAACTGTAAGATTCACTACGTGAACCACTGGTGTTTTGTGGAAAAGCACATGTACACCGCGTTCCAAATTATTATGCAAAAAGTGTTTAGGAGTGATAAGGGAAGAATTTGTTTGTTTGTCAGTTAAACTCATTGATGGTGATGTGTGTCAGGGCTCTTTATATCACTGTAAGCAATTGCAGACACCTGTGCTAATTAGTTTGGCAGGTGTGTCCAATGAAAGGCAAGACTACTTAAGAAGGCTCTCTCACATTATTAAGCAGCCTACATTTTCTGCCAAAATGGGAAAGAAAAAGGATGTGTCGGCTGCTGAGAAGCAACAAATTGTGGAGTGTTTAGGTCAAGGCATGACTACAATCAACATTGTGCGATGATCAGGATGAAGTGTCTTGGCAATCAAGAAGTATGTAGCTGATTCACAGTACACACGTGTGCGTGCTGATAAGGGCAAATTGAGGACTCTTTCCTACAGGCAATTACGTCAGGTTGAAAGAGCAGCGGCAAAAAAGCCTTGTCATAGCAGCAGACAAGTTTTTGAAGCTGCTTGTGCCTCCAACGTCCCCCGAACAACAAGATGCAGGGTCCTTCAGAGGTTTGCAGCTGTGCATACGCCATCCTGTCGACCTCCTCTATCCACTTCACACAAGCAGAAACGGCTCCAGTGGGCCAAACATTACATGAAGACTGATTTCAAAACTGTTTTGTTCACGGATGAGTGCCGTGCAGCGCTCGATGGTCCAGATGAATGGAGTGGAGGATGGCTGGTTGATGGACACCCCACGCAAACACGGCTACAGCGCCAACAAGGAGGAGGTGGAGTAATGTTTTGGGCTGGAATCATGGGGAGAGAGATTGTCGGCCCCTTTAGGATCCCTGAAGGCGCTAAAGATGAACTCCATAATGTATGTGGATTTTCTCAAACAGCACTTCCTGCCATGGTTCAAGAAGAAGAACCGTGTATTTCACAGCAAGATCATTTTTCTGCATGATAATGCACCATCTCATGCTGCACATAAAACATCTGCATCTCTGGCTGATATGGGCATAAAAGGGGACAAACTTATGGTGTGACCCCCATGCTCCCCTGACCTCTACCCCATTCAGAACCTTTGGAGCATCATTAAAAGGAGTGTCTATGATGGCGGGAGGCAGTTCACATCTAAGCAACAGCTCTGGGAGGGTATTCTGTCCTCATGCAAAACAATTGAAGCAGAAACCATCCAAAACCTGACAAATTCAATGGACGAGAGAGTTCAGAAGCTCCTTTCGAACAAGGGGTCCTATGTGAAAATGTAACATCACCTAGAATAAAGTTTTGAGTTGAAAACTGTTTGATTTCAGTTTCTAACAACCTGCTAATGCTTATAATTTCAAAAATGACCATTTTTTTGGTCTTTATTAAAATGAAAAGGTTGATCGAAAAGTTTGGGGGATCTAAGAGTGTGGCAACCCAGTAGTCATGATTACTTCGAATTCTGACAATATGAGGGTCATGCTGCAGGTAGTGCAGCAAGAAGGCACTTATGTGTCTTGCGCATCTCGGAGCCCCAAAATTATTTTCCGGGCTAGATGCAGCTAAAAATTATTTTTAATTTTAAATCTGGTGAAGCTTATTATAGATGGCCTAATAGGATCAGTGCTGCACACTGCTACAAAGCCCAAATTATTTTCCAGTCAAGATACAGATAAACATGATTAGTAATTTGAAAGCTTAAAACGGTTGGTAGGGTGATTTTAACCAATCATCAAGCTTTTACTCTCCCCAGGATGACACAGGGGTAGAAAAGTCGTTTCGGATCCATGATTTGTTCATCTTTATGAACGTGAGTCTGTCTACATTATCAGTGGAGAGCCGCGTGCGCTTATCTGTCAGCACACCACCAGCAGCGCTGAACACACGTTCAGACAGAACGCTGGCTGCGGGGCATGACAAGATCTCCAAGGCGTAAGTGGCTAGCTCCGGCCATTTATCCAGATTGGAAGCCCAAAAAGAGCAAGGGTCCAGTGACACAGTCGTGGCTTCAATGTTTACTTGGAGATACTCCTGTACCATCGTCTCTAGGCGTTGACTATGTGTCAGACTTCTTGTCTCCTGTGGCCTTGCAAAGGATGGGCTAAAAAAGTGGTGAAATGATTCCGCAAAATTGATGTTACCAGCAGATACTGTGGTTCTGTTACGGTTTGAGTGCTGAACACTTGACGGTCCCACGGTTGGCAAGTTGGAACTGTGAGATTCACTACGTGCACCACTGGTATTTTGTGGAAAAGCACATGTAAGATTCTGCAACAGTCTCTGCTGATACTCCTGCATGCGTGCATCCCTTTCTATGGCAGGAATAATTTCTGCAAATTTACTTTTGTACCGGGGATCTAACAGTGTGGCAACCCAGTAGTCAGGATTATTTCTAATTCTCACAATTCGAGGGTCATGTTGCAGGTAGTGCAGCAAGAAGGCACTCATGTGTGTTGCGCATCCAGGAGCACCAAGTCCCTGTTGTGTTGGTGGCGAGGTAACAATCATGCTTCCTTCCTCTGTCCTCTCCCCCCAACCTCGCACAACAGAAATGTGATCAAGGTCTCCCTCATCTGATGAGTCTTCCATCAGTTCGTCCTCCACTTCTTCCTGGGCTCCTGCACCTTCCTCACTAGTTTGGCTGCTACCATGCGCCCTGGTAAAATCATCTCCCCCACCCTCACATGCCTGCCGCCCTGGTGCTGCCGACCGTCTGGACCTTGCAGATGTTAGCCCTTCCGCATACAACTCCTCCTCCTCTACTTCCTCCACCTCCTCTTGTGCCACCACCTGACTCCGAATTCTGTTTAACATGTGCTCCAGCATGTAAATCACCGGAATAGTCATGCTGATAATGGCATCGTCAGCACTAAACATCTTCGTCGCCATTTCAAAACTGTGCAGAAGGGTGCATAGGTCCCTGATCTGAGACCACTCCTCCAGCGTGATTTGCCCCACCTCTGAATCTCGTTGGCCCAGGCTATACGTCAGAACGTATTGCACCAGGGCTTGTCGGTGCTGCCACAGTCGCTGCAACATGTGCAGAGTTGAATTCCACCGGGTAGGCACATCGCATTTTAGCCGGTGAAGTGGCAGGCCCAACGACTTCTGTAGAGATGTAAGTCGCTGAGCTGCGGGATGCGAACGGCGGAAGTGAGCACACAGCGACCGTGCCCTCTGCAGAAGGCCATCTAGTCTGGGATAGTGGGCTAAAAATTGCTGGACAACCAGGTTCAACACGTGAGCCATACAAGGCACGTGTGTGACATTGCCCCGGCGAAGGGCCGCACCCAGGTTTGCAGCATTGTCGCACACGGCCTTCCCTGGTTTCAGGTCCAGTGGAGACAACCATTCATGAAATTGGTTCTCCAGAGCTGACCACAACTCCTCAGCTGTGTGACTCACATTTCCCAGACATTTCAATGTAAAAACCGCCTGATGACGTTGAGCCCTACTGCCAGCATAGTAAGGAGGTGTGCAGGATCCCTTCTGCGCAGTTAGAAAGCTTGTGGCATGACCAGACAGGCTTTGGGTGCAGGTGGAAGACCGAGAGGAGGTTGAGGAGGCAGAAGCAGTGGAGGAAAAATGACATAAAGAGGATTGACGCACAACTCGTGGGGACGGCAAGACTTGGACAGCAGCCCCTTGTCCTGCTGTCACCATAGTTACCCAGTGCCCAGTCAGCGACATGTAACGCCCCTGTCCATGCCTACTCGTCCAAGTGTCTGTGGTGAAATGCACCCTGTCACACACAGAGTTTCTCAAAGAAGCGGTGATGTTGTGTGCGACATGCTGGTGGAGCGCAGGCACACCTTTCTTTGAGAAGTAGTGCCGACTGGGCATCTGGTACTGGGGCACTGCGACGGACATAAGGTCTCGAAAATCCTCTGTGTCCACCAGGCGGAAAGGCAGCATTTCTGTAGCCAAGAGCTTGCAGATGGTGAAATTCAACCTCTTAGCTTTCTCATGGCTAGGAGGAAATGGTCTTTTACTTGTCCACATCTGAGGGACCGAGGGCTGGCTATTGTGCTTAGACGGGGTTGATAAGGGTGTCCCCGGCAAACTGCCGGTCTGTGAGGAAGATGCAGGCGGACATGTTAGGTTGCCTTGATCCAAAGGTGGTGCTATCGATGTCGGACAGCGCTCAAGACCAGCTGGTGTTACCACCTCCAAAGAAAATGATGACCTGCCAATCACGCTGGCTGTTGCGGGTAAAGAGGTGGCAGGTCTGCGCCCCAAAACAGGTGTGACTGCTGTCCCCCCAGTCACAGAGGATGAAGAGGCCGCGGATGCACAAGATATGGCAGACGGTGGTTGGCCCGGCCGGCTAGACCGCATTGTAGCACACTGAGCTTCCCACTGCAACTTATGCTTCATGTCCATGTGCCGGTTCATGCATGAAGTACTCAAACTATGTATTTTTTGGCCTCTACTTAGCTTTTGCTGACAAATGTTACAGATAACACGAGTTGGGTCATCTTTATCGATCTGAAAAAATGCCCAGGCTATGCAAGGCTTAGCACCCATGCGACCTGAAGAGCCACCACGACTTGTGGTGAGAGGCAGAGTTGTGTTTGAGGATGCAGTTGTTGACGTGCTTCCAGTACTACGTCTCTGTCCAGGAAGGCGCAACCTGACCTCGTCGTCACTAGCATCTTCCTCCACCTCCTCTGCTGACCTCATCTCTTGGCTGACTGTGGGTTGACAGTAAGTGGGATCTCCGACCTCATCATCATCACCCTGTGCGTTATCACACCCGTCGTCCTCAGAGCCAACCTGTTCCTGCCCTGACAAAAAACTAAAGTTGTCGCTCCAATCAGGTATTTGAGTCTTATCATCGTCTTCCTCATTGTCTCCACCAACAGGAGTTACAGTTTGGGAATGAGGGTCTACATTATGGTCAGAACCTTCTGCGTCTGGTCCTGGATCCGACTCATAAAGATTCTGGGCATCAGTGCAGATCATTTCCTCGTCTGGATTCACAGAAGCGCTGGAGTCGACCTCTGATTCCCAGGCTATAGTATGAGTAAACAGCTCTGCAGACTCAACCATCTGTTCTACCTCATACTCAGACGGGCAGCTGGAGATTTGGGAGCTGTGAGGAAGCAAGTGCGATTTGGGTGACACCTTTGAGGACTGGAGTATTTGTGATGTTGAAGTTGATGTGGAGGAGAGCCCACTTAAAGGAGCACTTGATATCCATTGAAGCACCTGCTGTTTTTGTGCCTCATCTGGAATTTGTAGCGATTGGCGTGGCCGTAAGAAAGGGATCTTATCACATTGTCCGCTAAAAGAAGTAGACATTTTAGTTTGGCTGGAAGATGGTCTTTCTTCTGCACCTACCCCACGGACACAACCTTTTTTCCCCTTCCCAACACGCCTATTCCCCTTTCCACCAGCAGCAGGCCTTTTTCCACTCATTTTGGTGGTTAACTAATTCACAACTCTGGAGTTGTTTGCACAAAAAAACAATGGATGGTAACCGAGCAGAGCTGAGTGGCCAAACTGTGGTATTAGGCCAAAACTATTGGCTGGGTTAGATGCAGAAAAAAATTATTTTTAATTTGCAACCTGATGGAGGTCAGTATAGATGGACTAATAGACCAAGTCCCACACACCGCTAGAAGCCCAAATATTTTTTCAGAGCTAGATGCAGAAAATTTTTTTATTCAATTTGCAACCTGATGGAGGTCAGTATAGATGGACTAATAGACCAAGTCCCACACACTGCTAGAAGCCCAAATATTTTTTCAGAGCTAGATGCAGAAAAAAAATATTTTTAATTTGCAACCTGATGGAGGTCAGTATAGATGGACTAATAGACCAAGTCCCACACACCGCTAGAAGCCCAAATATTTTTTCAGAGCTAGATGCAGAAAAAAATTATTTTTAATTTGCAACCTGATGGAGGTCAGTATAGATGGACTAATAGACCAAGTCCCACACACCGCTAGAAGCCCAAATATTTTTTCAGAGCTAGATGCAGAAAAAAATTATATTCAATTTGCAACCTGCTGGAGGTCAGTATAGAAGGACTAATAGAACAAGTCCCACACACTGCTAGAAGCCCAAATATTTTTTCAGAGCTAAATGAAGAAAAAAATTATTTTTAGTTTGCAACCTGATGGAGGTCAGTATAGATAGACTAATAGACCAAGTCCCACACACTGCTAGAAGCCCAAATATTTTTTCAGAGCTAGATGCAGAAAAAAATTATTTTTAATTTGCAACCTGATGGAGGTCAGTATAGATGGACTAATAGACCAAGTCCCACACACTGCTAGAAGCCCAAATATTTTTTCAGAGCTAGATGCAGAAAAAAATTATTTTTAATTTGCAACCTGATGGAGGTCAGTATAGATGGACTAATAGACCAAGTCCCACACACCGCTAGAAGCCCAAATATTTTTTCAGAGCTAGATGCAGAAAAAAATTATATTCAATTTTCAACCTGCTGGACGTCAGTATAGAAGGACTAATAGAACAAGTCCCACACACTGCTAGAAGCCCAAATATTTTTTCAGAGCTAAATGAAGAAAAAAAATATTTTTAATTTGCAACCTGATGGAGGTCAGTATAGATGGACTAATAGACCAAGTCCCACACACTGCTAGAAGCCCAAATATTTTTTCAGAGCTAGATGCAGAAAAAAATTATTTTTAATTTGCAACCTGATGGAGGTCAGTATAGATGGACTAATAGACCAAGTCCCACACACCGCTAGAAGCCCAAATATTTTTTCAGAGCTAGATGCAGAAAATTTTTTTATTCAATTTGCAACCTGATGGAGGTCAGTATAGATGGACTAATAGACCAAGTCCCACACACTGCTAGAAGCCCAAATATTTTTTCAGAGCTAGATGCAGAAAAAAATTATTTTTAATTTGCAACCTGATGGAGGTCAGTATAGATGGACTAATTGACCAAGTCCCACACACCGCTAGAAGCCCAAATATTTTTTCAGAGCTAGATGCAGAAAATAATTATATTCAATTTGCAACCTGCTGGAGGTCAGTATAGAAGGACTAATAGAACAAGTCCCACACACTGCTAGAAGCCCAAATATTTTTTCAGAGCTAAATGAAGAAAAAAATTATTTTTAATTTGCAACCTGATGGAGGTCAGTATAGATGGACTAATAGACCAAGTCCCACACACTGCTAGAAGCCCAAATATTTTTTCAGAGCTAGATGCAGAAAAAAATTATATTCAGTTTGCAACCTGATGGAGGTCAGTATAGATGGACTAATAGAATGATGCTATGCCCAAAAGATTTTACTTCACTAGGTGCAGTAAAAAAATTGGTATTCTATACACAGGTGGTATATCTTGCAACACAGATAGGCTACTCCACTGACTAACACACTCTGCAATAGGCCAAAAAGGATTAGCTTTGCTAGATTCAGCCAAATGCTGTGAAAAAAACTTGCACAGCACTGGCACAGACCTGCCTGGCAAAAACTGATAGGAACTGATGTAACCTAGTCCTGAAAAGGACTCCAATTACAATTAGTCTTTACTCCCACAATCTATCTATTTAAGAGCACAGACCTGCCTGATAAAAGTCGTAGGAAATGCTGTAACCTAGTCCTTAAAAGGACTGCAATCACAACTATTCCCTACTCCCAAGCTATCTGTATATTTGTGCGAAAATTGGCTTGAAATTAACAAGGTATAGCGCACACAGCAACAGCGGTGCCGTCTAACACGCAGCTGCAGCAGTGGGAAAATGGTGGCGATGGGGAAAATGGCTTGGTCTTATAGGGCAAGGACATGTGACATACACTGCCAATCACACATGCCCTTGCTTGTGTGAAAAAAAGCACTTCGCTCCGTGTGTGCGCTGCTGATAGGCTGACAGATTGCACCTCCCCACTGCAAATGCGGGAAAGAGAAAAAAAAATGGAGATCTTCATTGTTCCTGCAGAGATCCATCCCCTGCCCCTCCCCCCGCCCCGCTGTACACTCAAACTGCGTATTAACATTAATTTTCATCATTACTGAGAAAAAATCCAGTTATGATTTTGGTGCACGAACAGTTATCGAACATAACCTCGAACAGCCGAATTTTTCTCAAATTGTTCGTGTTCGCCGACCGGCTCGAACACCGCCCAAAACAGCTCGAATTTGAGATTGGCGAACAGTTCGAGTAGAACAACGCTCATCTCTACTCAGAACTTCGAGAAGGCCTAGTTCAAGGTGAGACTGTGCTTACGATTCGTACTGGTGGGTTTGCTCGAGTGACAGTAGCGGTGATGAATACTACGAGACATGAAAAATAGACTGGGTCCAAAGACTGTGTTAGGTCACATCAAAACCGTTAAAACGGTATATCCATCCAGTGTGAGTCCCTCCCAGAGGTGCACAGTGAATTCAGTCTCCCCACTAAGGAAAAGGAGTTGCCCAGGGGAAGAAATTGCACGACGCACCTTGGAGTCCTGGGATCCCCCAGTACCACTGGAACACTTGTGTGCTGAAGATCGAGCGGTAGCAAAGCAGATGCTGAGAGAAGAGTGTCATGCATTCCCCAAAGATGACTCTGATATAGGCTGTATCCCGTCGTTGCAGTTGAAAATCAATTTGAAAGACACGACCCCAGTAACCAGAAGTTATATGTCTGTGCCGAAACCATTACACCGTGAAGTGAAAGAGTATTTAGAAGACCTAATCAACAGAGGTTGGGTCCAAAAGTCGAAGTCGTCGTATTCCACTCCTATTGTTTGTGTTAGGAAAAAGGACGGTACTTTGAAACTCTGCTGTGATTACCAGGAACTAAACCGAAAATGAGTACCTGTTCGGCACCCAATACCAAGGATCCAAGATATGCTGGATAGCCGATCAGGAAGTACCTTTTTCTCTGTCCTTGATCAGGGTAAAGCATACCATCAAGGGTTTGTTGAGAGTCCAGTAGACCTTTGACAACATTCATCACACCATGGGGATTATATGAGTGGGTCCGCATGCCGTTTGGGCTCAGTTCAACTCCAGCAGAATTCCAGAGGAGCATGGAGACATGTTAAGATGGACTGAGGGTCGATATCTGCCAGCCGCACTTGGATGATAATGTGGTACACAGCAAAACCTTCAGAGAGCATGTTGAATACGTGAGGACTGTACTCTAGCGGTATCAACAACACGGAGTTAAGTTGACCCCAAAGAAGTGTGAACTGTTCAAAAGGCAAGTCTGATTCCTAGGGAAAATTTGTCCGGAGAAGCATGGACCCAACAGAAATTGCTCTGGTACTCTGGTACTGAGACAAGCGGCCCTCTACTGTCAGGGAGTTGAGGCAGATATTGGGATTCCACTCCTACTATCGTACCTAGATTCGGAAAGTCTCCAGGATTGCCGCCCACTATATCATCTTGCAGGGACCACAAAGTCAATAACACCAATGGAGAAAAAGAAGAACAAGGGCAGGATCGGGCTGAAAGGAAACAACGCAGTTTTGTCTCGACAGCCCATTCTCTGGACAGCAGACCACCAGGAGGTATTGGAAGAACTAGTAGATTACCTGGTAAAACCACCCATTTCCTGATTTCAATTTACCATTTGTTCCTTATTGTGATGCTTCTCAAGTTGGACTGGGAGCAGCCCTGTATCAGCATGAAGATGGAAAATTGAGAGTCATCAGTTATGGTTCTAGAACCTTGACAGACGCCGAGAAGAATTACCATCTATATTCCGGAAAATTGGAGTTCCTGGCATTTAAATGGGCTATCTGTGAATGATTTAGAGATTATCTCTATTACAGCAAAGAGTTTGAGGTATACACTGACAACAATCCTTTGACCTATTTCCTCACTACAGCCAAACTGAATGCAACGGGTCATAGATGGGTCGCTGAACTAGCTGACTTTAAATTCAGTATCAAGTACAGGCCAGGAAAATGCAGTGCGGATGCTGACAGATTGTCGAGAATGCCACTAGAGCCTGAGAAGTTCTTGCAAGAATGCTCAGAGGAAGTCAGTCTGGAAGCAATTGAGAGCACTACCCAAGCAGTACAAGCTTATAAGGAGGAAGACACGCCATTGTGGTGTCCCTTGACGGTGGAAACCACCATAAGAGCAAGAGAACAAGATCACCCCCTGTCTATTCAACAACTAGCAAAAGGGAAAATCCATAGAGCAAAATGGGAAGATCAGATAATTGGTAGAATAATACTTTATGTGGCCCAAAATCGGTTTCCAAGTAAACGGGAGAGAGACAATGAGTCATCAGTAGTGTTGAGCATTCCGATACTTAAATATTGGGTATCGACCGATATTCGCGGTATCGGAGTTCCGATACTGAGTTCCGATACTTTTAGAATATTGAATACCGGAATCGGAAGCTCCCATAATGCCTGCGCTCTGCATTGTCTCTGAAGGATGACAAGCTGGATGGCTAAGAATAATGTAGAATGTATTACATGAAAAGCCGGCAATTTAGCAGCGGCATACACCGGTACCCGACAATTTAGAACAGAAATAATAGAGCATCACACATAGAATAGATAGATAGAAACATGTCAGTCACATATATAGGAAGTACAGTGACAGTGTTGCTTACTGTACTTGTCATTTAGTGTTAAAGGATTTATTTAAAAAAATAATAGTGTTTTCAAGCACAGTCTCTTTAAAAAAGCCGGCCGGCAATCCAGCATCGGTACCCGACAATTTATAACAGAAAGAATAGAGCATCACACATAGATTAGATAGATAGAAACATGTCAGTCACATATATAAGAATTACAGTGATAGTGTTGATTACTGTACTTGTCAATTAGTGTTAAAATAAAGGATTTATTTAAAAAAAATTGGCGTGGGGTTCCCCGTAATTTTAGTCTCTAGCGGAGGTTAAGCAGACGGCTGGGGCAGATGTTTGAAGCCTGGGAAGGGGATAACACCCACGGAGCTTCCCAGGCTACTAATATCAGCCCCCAGCTGAATACCTAGCCTTTACTAGCTTTTAAAATGTGGGACCCCCAAAAAAATGACGTGGGGTCCCCCCTATTTTAATAGCTAGCAAAGGCTAGGCAGACAGCTGGGGGCTGATATTAATAGCCCAGGAAGGGTGCCATGAATATTGGACCCCTCCCAGGCTAGAACCACCAGCCGTCAGCCACCCCAGAAATGGTGCATCCATAGGATGCGCCAATTCTGGCACTTAGCCTCGCTCTTCCCACTGCCCTGTAGCAGTGGCAGTGGGGTAATAGGGCTGGGGTTGATGTCAGCTTATAATGCCAGCTGACATCAAGCCCAGGTTAGTAAGGGAGAGGCGTCTATAAGACACCCCCATTACTAACCCCATAGTCAAAGTTAAAAAAACCACAAACACCCAGAATAAAGTCCTTTAATTGAAATAAAAAGTGCGCAATTTCTGGGGTGACTGACGGCTGGTGTTTCTAGCCTGGGAGGGGGCCAATATTCATGGCACACTTCCTGGGCTATTAATATCAGTCCCCAGCTGTCTGCCTAGCCTTTGCTAGCTATTAAAATAGGGGGGACACCACATCATTTTTTTGGGGTCCCCCATTTTAATAGCTAGTAAAGGCTAGGTATTCAGCTGGGGGCTGATATTAGTAGCCTGGGAAGCTCTGTGGGTATTACCCCATTCCCAGGCTTCAAACATCTGCCCCAGCCATCTGCTTAACCTCCGCTAGAGACTAATATTACGGGGAACCCCACACCAATTTTTTTTTTAATAAATCCTTTATTTTAACACTAAATGACAAGTACAGTAATCAACACTATCACTGTACTTCTTATATATGTGACTGACATGTTTCTATCTATCTAATCTATGTGTGATGCTCTATTCTTTCTGTTCTAAATTGTCGGGTACCGGTGTATGCCGCTGCTGAATTGCCGGCTTTTCATGTAATACATTCTACATTATTCTTAGTTGTTTTCCTTCATGTAGAATTAACCTACAAGGAAAGTAAGGGTTTATTTTCATTCCGATATTTGTGTCCCATTGACTTCGATCCAATCCGATATTTCCCGATATCGGAATGTATCGCTCAACACTAGTCATCAGCAGTATCTGTTTTAATTAAAGAATGGACAAAGCTCTGACTCAATAAAGACGGTATCCTGTATTGTAAAGGAGGACAAAACTGGTAGTTGGTACTACCCAGAGTATTCCGTAGGTTGGTCTTCAAAGAACTCCATGAAAACATGGGACACCTGGGAGTGGAAAGGACAACAAATTTGATCCTTGAACATTTCTTCTGGTCGTACATGCAGAGAGATATTGAAAGCTACGTGACCAGGGAATGTGGGTGTCTGAAAGATAAAGGTCCCAACACATCAACCCGGACATCTATGGGCAACATCCAAACTACGTATCCATTTGAGATGGTCTCAATAGACTTTTTACATTTCGAGACGTGCAAGGGTGGTTATAAATACATCTTGATGGTGATGGACCATTTCTCTCGATTTGCTCAAGCATATGCCACCACCAATAAATCGGGTCGATCAGCGGCAGAGATCTTCAATGATTTTGCTTTGAGGTTTGGGTTCCCTATGAGGTTACACCACGACCAAGGAAAAGAATTTGAGAACTAGCTCTTTGCCAAGCTAGGAAAGTACTGTAGAATTCAGAGATCCCACACAACGCCCAATCACCCAGAGGGTAATGGGCAAGTGGAAAGTTTTAACCTGACATTACTGTTGATGTTGCACACTTTAACAGCTGATGAGAAGAAAGACTGGAAGAGTTCTCTGTCAAAAGTGGTACATGCCTATAACTGTACAAAGAGCAATGCAACAGGTTACTCACCCTTTTTCCTATTGTATAGACGATCGCCAAGACTGCCATTCGACATCATGTTCGATACTCCTGTGTCAGAGACTTACAGAACGTATCTGGAGTACGTTTGGAAATGGGGGGAACAGATGGCAGAGGCATACAACATAGTGTACAAAGTGGTTACGCAAGGACAGAGCAAGAGTAAGGAGTACTATGATTGAAAATGTTATGGAGCAGAATTGGCACCGGGAAGCCGGGTGCTAGTCAAGAACGTACGTGAGAAAGTTGGTCCAGGAAAACTTCATTCATACTGGGAAGACAAGATGTATGTGGTCATTAGGAGGAAAGCTGATGACAGCTCAGTGTATGAAATCCGATTGGAAATGGGAGACAAGAAAACCAGAATAGTCCATCGGAATTTACTACTGCCCTGTGATTATCTCCCACCAAAACAAGACTTCCCAGAAACAAAAAATTATTTGACCATACGGGTCACAAATCAAAATAAGCTAAATCCGTTCAACGTCTCAGACAATAGTTCATACAAAACAATGACGTGCAAGAACATGATAATGTAAACATATAAAGTTTATTATAATCCAAAGTTAAAAGTTCACAGATAGATGAAAATTGTAATGCAGATGCCCGGGCTGAGTAGCGTGTGCGTGTATATGTAGTGATTCCACTGGACCGTGCCGGAGAGTGAATGCCTGGAGGGGCGTAACTAAGTATCCACCCGATCCGACCAGGGTCGCACGACGGCATACGACGCCAGTGCACCAAGGAGGAACCGATCAGAGGGACCAGGTGCTATTCCAGGACAGACCCCGGACACGGCTGTTGACCCACACAGGGGAATACAGGAACAGGCAGGTTAGGCTGGCACACAGACTGCTGGGTATAGGCAGACACGGCTGGTATGCAGACTGGCGGATGCTGGTAAGCACGACTGGTATGCAGGCAGGGAGGTACTGGCAGGTACGACAGGTTGGAGCACCGAGTGGATAGGACCCAGTACAGACTGGGACTCAGAAACAGAACCGCAGATGCGGTGGACAAACAGCAGAGTGAGGCCGCCCAGAGCGGTGAGCAAGAGCAGAACAAGACGAGGCCGCCTGGAGCGGTGAGCGAGAGAAGAGCTGGACAAGGCCGCCTAGAGCGGTGAGCGAGAGAGGAGCAGGACGAGACTACCGAAGCAGCAAGAAAAGGGTCAGAGCAGAGCGAGACTGCTGGAGCAGCGAGCAAAGGGTCAGAGCAGAGCGAGACTGCCGGAGCAGCGAGCAAAGGGTCAGAGCAGAGCGAGACTGCCGGAGCAGCGAGAAAATGGTCAGAGCAGAGCGAGACTGCCGGAGCAGCGAGCAAAGGGTCAGAGCAGAGAGAGACTGCCGGAGCAGCGAGCAAAGGGTTAGAGCAGAGCGAGACTGCCGGAGCAGCGAGCAAGGCAGAGCAGAGGGGACAGGGCTCTGTTCACACGGAACAGACTGGAAGTGAAAGGCAGAACCAGGTACACACAGGATACTTGCAATGAAGTAGCGAGTGGACTCTAAACTCACAAACGGGAGTACAGGGACAACGAGTAGGAGTAAGGTACGGGATCAGATTCTGCAGGAAAAGGGAAGGTACAGACATAGAGAAAAACAGGTAACAGGCTAGAAAAGTATTCAGACAAGAACAGACACAGCAACAAGATACAGGAGCGGGTCTAGGTATGCGGCCCCTAGAAGGCGGAACGAAAAGGCTAGGAGCGTGTTCAGACAGGAACAGGCAAGATACAGGAACGGGTCTAGGTATGCAGCCCCTAGAAGGCGGAAAGAACAGGCTAGGAGCATGTTCACACTGGCCTGGAAATACAGCCTCCAGGATAGGCAGAAGACAACAGGCTAGAAGATAGTTCAGACAGGACACAGTTTAGACACGGGAACTGATACCGCAAGGCAGGAAACATAGACAGGACCTGGCACATCAGTGACTAGAAGCCAACTTACATTACACAATACACAAGCATGGATTCCAGGGAGGAGCTGGGTTAAATACCAGGCGACAGACAGCAATAGGCTGAGGACGCACAAGGGGTGTGCCTGCAGCAGCTACAAGAAGCAGGAAGTGATCGGGCGCCGCCCATAAGCAGCAGAAACAGAGGCAAGCAGACAGCATGGAGGGAAGCCAGGCTAGCAGACTGGACTGGAGATCAAGTGCGCGCTCTTGCACAGTGGGAGATGGACCACTATGCAAGGACACCGCCAGGTATGTTACAAAAATATATTGGCGCAGATACAAAAGCAGTGGGCAAAAAAACTAAGTACTCAGGGCTACACTCCAACATATAGTATTAATTGGTAATAGAAAGTCACTTAAATAGGACACAGATAAATCCAACACATGATATGGAATAATATATAAGAAGTTGCTAGAATGGGACATATATAAATATGAACATGTGTAACATGTATCATAGCCAGATTAGTGGTATATAAACCATAAGACAGGCTCAAATGAGCCACTAAAGTGCACAGTGCATGGCTAAATACAAAAAGAATTGAGTCACCATTGAGCAGCAAGCTTAAATATAAGAGCAAGACTTACATGTGTATATAGCAGGAATGTATGCCCGGGTACTGTCACCCCTACGCGCGATTCGGCGCTGTGCCTTCTTCTGGGGGTAGTGACATACTGGAAATCGGTATTGTTTATATAGGGCCATTAGCCAATCAATGGATAGGATGCAGAAATAGGAGTAATATCTAACCAATCGCTGGTAGCGATGCATCCAGTAAGGGAACGCATATCCGTGTGTTAGCTCCGCCCCTCCGGAAGTTTGCATTGTTGTCACTGACAGCGCAGCGTTGAATACACATCCCGCGTCACGTGATGGCAGGGAGTACAAGACCCACCCTCGCACATCACGTGACCGCGAGTGTAAACACCGCCCCGTGTATAGTACATCCCCAAAATAGGGGGGCAGGAGATGTCACAGTGACACACGTAACTGGAAGGAGCGGAACCCGCCCCCGACACCACGTGACCACTGACCAAACACCGCCTCCAAAATCACACAGTGGTGTATTAACGTCACATTGTCAAATGAATAGTAGTGTGACGATTATGATATAATAGAGAGGGGATGATATATAATAGCAATATGATAGTTGAACATAGAACGGGCAGTACAAAGGTAATTAGTATATAAGATGCACGTTAATGATATCCACACTTAGTATATAAGCTGTATGTAGCAATGCATATATAACAAGACAATAAATACAAAAAGGATACATAATGCATGAAGGACATCAGAGTGTGCTAATACATACTAGTAAGACATATAGCATATTCATAATATAATTACAGAAGCATATATTTAGTTGTTATATTAAGGAACCTAGATCTAAAGAATGCTACTGTCCACAGGTGGCATGGTACCTTTGCCACCGCGGAGACCGGCATAAAAAATGTAAACAATAGTATATCTAGTATGATCAAATAAATTAATATACATACAAGGCAAATAGAATATATATGAATCATAGATATTAATGCATATAAAGCTATGTATACAAATCCGTGTTATTTAATTCATTATAAAATTGGCCTTTATTCCACAGTGTTTGTTCAGATGGTTCCAATAACTTAATATTTCGATGGTCGTCATACAATACTAAGCGTCAAGGTAGTCCTCATATATAATTCTTCATCAATTGGGAGGAGGGAAAAGAGGGGATGCGGTCCAAATAAATATACACATGGCTAAGAAGAGAAACAAATATATGTGAGACAAAAATAATTAAAATAATTCAAAACAAATTAAAAATACCGAAACGGAGAACAGACGGTCGGAGAGAGATGGCGATCACAGGAATGGTGAAAAATTCAGAGACTCATTGAGTCCCTGGGGGTGTAATGTTTGTAATGACCAGATCCATCTGGATTCCTTTTGTGCAAGGACACGACTAGTGCCACCACCACGTAATGTACTATATACATGGTCGATGCCCCTGACTCGAAAACCAGTTGGATCACAGGCGTGATACTTCTTAAAGTGCCTAGGAATAGTCTTTAATAATTCAATATTCTCCTCAGTTGCGGCCGCCATGATTGTTATGATCTGCTACAAGCACTAAGGAAAGAAAGGAGATCGGTCCCTATAATAGAACTAAGCTAGATCCCTGCGATGTAACGGGGAACCTGATCCTGCGATCAGACCCGCTAAAGTCCTCGGCTAGTCTGTACGAAGACCTATAGATGCAAGGGAGGGATCCCTACAAGAACTAGGGACTGGGATAAAGTTGGACACCTCCTAGCAGAAATTGTAGCAGAAAAGACAAACACACAACATAGAACATAAAGGTCCGAAGACCTAGCTAAACTGACTGAGAAAGTAACTAAGCACCAGGCTAACTAAAGAGTAGAAATTACAATGAAGTCCAGCAAGGCCAGGAGGGCGGAGCAGGACTAAATAGGCAAAAAAGGTCATGTGACCAGCAAGATAGAAAAAACCTAACAGGAGAGTTCTAACAGTACCCCCTCTTCTATGATGATCCTCCGGATCCCCTAGGCCCAGGCTTATCAGGAAACCTCTTGTGAAACGCTCTGACAAGTCTGGAAGCAGAAACATCATCCGCCCTCACCCATGAGTTATCCTCGGGTCCGAAACCCTTCCAAGCGACGAGATACTGCAAACTCCCTCTATACCGTCTAGAATTTAGGATGCGGGAAATTTCGTATTCCCCGTCCTCCACCACCGGAGGAACAGTGGCAGAGGCGTCTCCATCCGACACATAAGCTCTTTTCAACAGAGAAACATGAAACACCGGATTAATCTTCCAGGACGTAGGAACCTCCAACCTAACAGCAGATTGGTTAACTACCTGAAGCACCTTAAAGGGCCCTACAAACTTGGGACCCAATTTTTTAGAAGGAATCCTCAACCGCAGATTCTTAGAGGACAACCAAACCATGTCACCAATAGCAAACAAAACCTCTTGCCGTTTCCTATCAAAGTACCTCTTAGATTTTTTGTTAGCCTCCTGAAGATTACCACGCACATCCGTCCAAACTCTCTCCAAATCACCGGAAAAACTCTCCTCCTCAGGCACAGCCGATACCAATTTGGAGAATGACCCAAAAGACGGATGTCTCCCAGAACAACAAAAAAAAGGCGAACAACCAGCAGAAGAGGATGTATGGTTGTTAAGAGCAAACTCAGCAAGTGGCAGAAACTCAGACCACCCCTCCTGATTGTCTGCCACAAAACAACGCAAGAACTGCTCAACATCCTGATTCTTCCTTTCTGTCTGGCCATTAGACTCAGGATGATATCCGGATGAAAGCGACAAATGAACTCCCAACCTGTCACAAAAAGCACGCCAAAAACGAGCCACGAACTGAGGTCCCCTATCCGAAACAATGTCAGTAGGAACGCCATGTAGTCTGACAATTTCCTTGACAAAGGCCTTAGCGAGTGTCTTAACGCAGGGCAGTTTGATGAAAGGAACCAAGTGACACATCTTGCTAAAACGGTCCACGACCACCGAGATGACTGTGAAACCCTCAGAGGGGGGAAGGTCAGTAATAAAGTCCATAGCCAGATGTGTCCAAGGTGCACTAGGAACCTCCAGAGGGCAAAGCAACCCCGCTGCAGGAGTATGTGAACACTTAGATCTAGCACACACCGTACATTGACGCACCCACTTAATGACTTCCTTCTGCCATCCAGGCCACCAAAAACAGCGACCCACAAGTCTCTTGGTCTCAGAAATTCCTGGATGACCTGCCAACCGAGACTCATGACACTCAACAAACAAATCTCTCCTAAAGGTCCTAGGCACAAACAACCTCCCATGGGGAGTGTTAGATGGGGCATTCTCCTGTGCTTTAAGAATCTCATCTTCCAAAACGGAGTCCAATGCAGCAATCACAACACCTTTTTGTAAAATGCTCCCCTCCTCCTCAGCACCGACCATGGGAGAAAAGCTGCGAGACAAAGCATCAGCTTTAACATTCTTGGTACCCGGGATGTAAGTAACGGAAAAATTAAATCGCGAGAGAAAAAAGTGCCCACCTAGCCTGATGGGCATTCAAGCGCTTGGCAGCATCAAGATAGATCAGATTTTTATGATCAGTGAAAACCTGAATGGGAAATTCAGCACCTTCCAAGAGATGACGCCAGTGTTCAAATGCGAGTTTAATAGCCAGCAATTCCCGATTACCAATATCGTAATTAAGTTCAGTCTCAGAAAATTTTTTTGAAAAAAAAGCACAGGGATGTACTCCATCCTTGTTTTTCTGAGACAACACCGCACCGACCCCCACCGAAGAAGCATCAACCTCAACCAAAAACGGCTTAGTCACATCAGGCTGCATAAGGATGGGAGCAGAGCTGAACCTCTCCTTTAGAAACACAAAAGCTTCAATGGCCTCAGTAGTCCACTGAACCGCATTAGCACCTTTCCTGGTGAGATCGGTCAGTGGTTTGACAATAATAGAAAATTTTTTAATGAATTTTCTGTAATAATTCGCAAAATCCAAAAACTTCTGTATCGATTTCAAACCAATAGGCCTAGGCCATTCCTGAACCGCCTGAACCTTCACAGGGTCCATCTCAAAGCCCTCGCTGGAGATAATGTAGCCCAAAAAACTAATTCTCTGTACAGCGAACTCACATTTCTCCAGCTTAGCAAAAAGCGAATTGTCAATTAATAACTGTAATACCTCACGTACGCTCCGCCAATGAGACTCCAGATCCGGTGAATAAATCAAAATGTCATCCAAATACACAACCACATTTTTGCCAATCAAAGGTCTAAGGATGTCATTAATAAGATTCTGAAAAAATGCTGGAGCATTGGTAAGACCAAAAGGCATAACCAGGTCCTCAAAATGACCCACAGGAGTGTTAAAAGCAGTCTTCCATTCATCACCGTCCTTCATGCGCAACAAATTGTATGCCCCCCGGAGATCAATTTTAGAGAACCACTTGGCCCCCACTAACTGGTTAAACAAATCAGGAATCAATGGCAGTGGGTAAGGATTGCGTATAGTAATTTTATTAATCTCACGAAAATCCAAACAAGGACGTAAACCGCTGTCCTTTTTTTTAACAAAAAAAAATCCAACAGCCACAGGAGACTTGGAAGGCCTAATGTGACCGGCGGCCAAGCTTGTCTGTATGTATTCCTCCAAAGCCTTTCTCTCAGGAATAGTAAGATTAAATAAACGAATTTTAGGAAGAGTCGCTCCAGGGACAAGTTCAATGGTACAATCATAGTCTCTATGGGGAGGCAAAATTTGTGACTCCTCCTCAGAAAAAACTCTCCAAAAATCCTGAATAGGTACAGGTAATTCCCCTTTTTCCACCGCGGCAATACGTCCGTTACAACACTTGTCATAACACTTAGGGCTCCAGGACTTAATTTCATTGGTAGACCAATCCAGTACAGGATTGTGCAATTTTAACCAGGGTAACCCCAAAATTACTGGAGAAGGCAAATTATTTAATACCACCAAATCCAAATTTTCTTGGTGAATACCATTAATAGTGTGGGGAAATTCACAGACCTTGTGAGTAACACTCTTCAAGGGGGAGCCATCGACAGAAACCACAGCAATAGGGGATGACAAAGGTTTGGTTTTAATTTAAGTTTTTCCAAGAATCCCCCATCAATCACATTCAGAGTAGAACCACAATCCACAAATATCCGAAATTCAATTAATTCTTCCTGAGCAGCAGTCGTAGCAGAAAGAAATACTCCCTTAGTATTTAAACAGGCAATACGGGCGTAACTGACCTTTTTTTTTTCTTTGTTCATATGAAGCACACAGTTCTTAATAAAATGGTCAGATTTCCCGCAATAAAAGCACAAACCTTCAGAAGATCTGCGGTCTTTTTCCTGAGAGCGGGGTGCCATCGTCCCAATCTCCATCGGCTCTCCAAAGTCAGTACAGACCCTCTCAAGACTCGGAGCTGACATGGCAGAGGATTTACTCTCATTAACCCTTGCACGCAGTCTCCTGTCCACCCGTATAGCTAATTGCATTGCCTCCTGCAAGTTTCCAGGTGTGGGATAAGCAATCAGCAAATCCTTAACCCTTTCACCTAGCCCCACAAGAAACAAACTTTTCAAAGCTGAATCGTTCCACCCCACCTGGGCAGACCACCGACGGAAGTGAAAACAATATTTTCCCACATTACCTGATCCCTGCCTCAAACGTCTTAATTCAGTCTCAGCTGATGAGACACGATCAGGATCATCATACAACAAACCCAACGCAGAAAAAAAACTATCCACTGATCTAAAGCATGGATCACTAGGTTGGAGAGAAAAGGCCCATCCCTGAGGTTCTTTGCGCAAAAGTGACATTATGAACCCTATGCGCTGTGATTCATCACCAGAGGATCTGGTTCTCAAACGAAAATACAACAAACAAGCATTTTTAAAGGAAAAAAATTCTTCTTCATCACCAAAAAATAAATCAGGCAAACGTACCTTTGGCTCCACAAAATGTGCTCCAGAACAGCTACTCACGTGTTGTTGGAGCTCGGCCACCTCCAGAGAGAGTTCCTGCAGGCGTTGAGCCAAATCCTGAACTGACACCATGATGGAAACTGGAAGTCTTTCCTTAGAGATATTTTTGGGCTGGACTTACTGTTATGATCTGCTACAAGCACTAAGGAAAGAAAGGAGATCTGTCCCTACAATAGAACTCAGCTAGATCCCTACGATGTAACGGGGAACCTGATCCTGCGATCAGACAAGCTAAAGTCCTCAGCTAGTCTGTACGAAGACCTATAGATGCAAGGGAGGGATCCCTACAAGAACTAGGGACTGGGATAAAGTTGGACACCTCCTAGCAGAAATTGTAGCAGAAAAGACAAACACACAACATAGAACATAAAGGTCCGAAGACCTAGCTAAACTGACTGAGAAAGGTAACTAAGCAACAGGCTAACTAAAGAGTAGAAATTACAATGAAGTCCAGCAAGGCCAGGAGGGTGGAGCAGGACTAAATAGGCAAAAAAGGTCATGTGACCAGCAAGATAGAAAAAACCTAACAGGAGAGTTCTAACAATGATATCACGCACGTGCTCCCTGACTCTAATCTTAAGCATTCTGGTGGTAAGACCAATATAGATCAAAGAGCAGGGGCACGTAGCGTGATAGATTACGTTAGATGTACAAGTGATGGAATGTAGAATGGTAAATTCCTTCCCATTGGATGAGACAAACTTCTTGGCGCTAGCGATGTTTGGACATGAGATACATGAGCCACACGGAGTGCACACCCATGTTCGTTTTCTATCAATTGATCCAGTATCTCCAATTGTCCTCTGGATATTTGGGGTAAGATAACTCCTAACTAACTGATCTCGAAGGCTCGGACATCGACGAGCTGTAACTGATGGATAATTAGGTAAATATTGCCGCAACGTCGGATCTGTAAGCAAAATGGGCCAGTGTTTCTTCAGTATATCGTACATCCTATGCCACTGAGAGTGATACTGTGTCACCATCCTAACCCAATTTTCTTGTTTATGGTTTACATTGGGATACATAAGATTCTCACGATTACTATTCCTGGCTCGATTGTATGCATGCTTAATACTCCTTTTGCTGTACCCGCAGTCAAGAAATCTGCACCTTAACTCCTCGGCCCTCCTCTCAAAATCACTATCCGTAGAACAGATACGTCTAATGCGCAGAAATTGGCTAACAGGTACAGCATTGATAGTATGAGTTGGGTGGGACGAAGATGCATGCAACAAGGCGTTCACAGCCGTGTCCTTTCGAAATTAATCTGATTGTAGATAACCCAGACTGTCCCTCTTGATAAGGACATCCAGGAATTCAATATGGTGATAATGGAATTTATAAGTAAGTCTAATGTTCATAGTGTTGGAGTTTAGCCTCCGAAAAAAATCATCCAGTTCACTCGGTGTGCCTCGCCAGATCAGGAAAATGTCATCAATGTACCGGGCCCAGAGAATGACCCGGTCAATTGATGCATCCCGATCTGGCGAGAACAGGTCCCTTTACCACAGGCCCAGGAACAGGTTGGCATAGGAGGGCGCACAGGCCGCACCCTGGCTGTTCCCTGGAGCTGCAGAAAAAAGGACCCGTTAAAGCAAAAAAAAATTTTTGTAAGGACAAACTCCAACAGTTGAACAATGAAGTTCCTCTCATCCAATGTGAATTGGATCATAGAAAGGAAGTACCGGGCCACACCAAGTCCATCCTTGTGGTGTATGCTCGTATATAAAGACTCCACATCACATGTGACGAGGAGCATGTCCTCGTCAATGTGGGTGGAGTCAATCTTCCTAAGCAGGTCAGAGGTATCACGTAGAAAAAACGGTATTGTTTCTACCAGGGGCTTCAAGAAACTGTCAACATATTTGCATACATTTTCAGTCAAACCACTGATCCCAGAGATGATGGGTCTGCCCGGAGGTGTAGTCAAGTTTTTATGCGCCTTGGGCAATAAATAAAGAGTCGGGATCGATGGTTCCTTGATTAGTAAAATGTCACATATATTTTTGGTGATGATGTTTCTCTCTACCCCATCCAATAGAATTTTGGTAAGTTGTGCTTTGTAGGACACTAACGGATTGTACGTTAATTTCTTATAGCATTTATGGTCCCTGAGCAATTTATAGGCTTCATGTTCATACATAGAACGGGGCCATACTACAATGTTCCCACCCTTGTCGGCAGGCTTGAATATCACATCCTTAAGTGATTTTAGTTGTTTTAAACACATATGTTCAGGTCCAGATAAATTATCCTGATATATGGTTCTTGGTTAGTGTTTAGCCACCCCCGTAGTGTTCGAGTTCGGTTCGGTTCGTCGAACACCCGTGTGTTCGCCGAACTGTTCATCGAACTGTTCGTCGAACACCTTCGAACACCGTTAAAACCAATGGCAGGCAAACAAAAACACATAGAAACACATAGAAAACACCTTCAAAGGTGTCCAAAAGCTGACAAACTGCTTAGAAGACATAACTAACACATGGAAAAGTGACAAGTACATATAGTCATGCGAAAATAAAAGAGGTGGAGGAGTAAAAGGAGGGGGAGACACAGATATAGGCATGTCATGCCCTTCTAAAATCCAAAAAGTGAGAAGCCGACACGGCCAGTCCGCTCCTGCCCGTGCCACCTCCGTGTCGCCGGGTTTGTGCCAGAGCCGCGGTGAACCCTGACGGCCAGCCCCCCTCTCCCAATACTGGTGCCTGTCCGCTGGTGGGTCGAGCGAGCCCCCCTGTGGTGGAGGCAGCTCTAAGCTTTTTAATTTAAATTGTCTCTCTAATTTGAATGAATACACTTTAAATCCATTTACAAGGATCTATTGGAGGGCAAGTCTCATGCCAGCAGCCGCGGTAATTCCAGCTCCAGTAGCGTCCACTAAAGCTGCTGCAGTTAAAAAGCTTTTATAAGGATCGAGCTCGGCTGTCCACCGCAAGGCATCCTACTGCCAGTCCCAGCCCCTATGCCTTGGGGTGCCTCCTGATGCTCTTCACTAAGTATCCCATGGTCCCGAAGCATTTCCTTTGAAAAAATTAAGTGTCTAAACTACAGGTGGTGTAGCTTGCTTAACAGCCGGGATAATCCGCTGACTAGCAGACACTGCTACTAGGCACAAAGTATTTCCTGGGCTAGATGCAGTTAAAAATTTGTAATTAGATACTCTCGTTGGATGCTGAGAAAGCATTCCATAGAGTCTCCTGGCACGCCATATATGATTCTCTTAAAAAGCTTGGGGTAGGGGTCTAGGGGACCCTTTTATAGCCAAAATCACGGCCCTGTATCGCAATACGTCACCTAGGCTGAAGATAAATGGAACTGTAGCACCCTGAGGGCTCGGTTGCTACAGACGTATTGCACCTCACCCAGAGGTGTGATATCTCACTCTCAGGTAAGGATGGAGTGTGGATCAGGACCCGACACCTGCATGCATTACACCACATTGCCGTGGGGCAGGGCGACCAATATGCCCCTGAGATGGGCACGACAGTCCCTGTCCCTGGCTGGAGTGGGGGGAGGGAACACTGAGGAAGGGGAACCCTGTAGTGCAGGAGCAGGGAGGAAGCAGTTCCTGGGTGCATTGAGAAGGGAGTATAAAAGGTGGGCACCATCTTAGTTCAGTGCAGAGAAGTCTGAGCAGAAGTGGCAGGGAGCAGGGGCTCTGCATGAGCTCTGCTCCGGAGGCGGGCCTAGTAACAGAGGCCCAGGCCTGGAAGAGGGAGAAGGAAGGAAGAGGAGCGGAGAAGGCTCCAGGAACGAGGAATGAAGGGATCCCAGGGGTGCGGACGGGCGAGTCGCCACCGCACGCCCGAATCCACCTGCGTGGAGGGGTCAGGCCAAAGGGGGAGACCGGTCCCCGAACTAGTGGAGGCAGGAAACGACCCTCAGCTAGAAACCGGAGGCTCTGACATTTTATGTGGCGCAGCCCCTCGCTACACCCGCTAGGAAGGCACCACATAGGGTCAGGGAAACTGGCGCCAAGTTTACCAAGAGGAGGCCCGAGGCAGCCGGACAGAAGTGTTGGTAAGAAAGGCCAGACAAAGGACACACAAAGGGGGTCCTGTGAAGTGCTCCAAAGTTATCTGGGAGTTGTCTGAGCCCCTCACCTGGTGAGCACAGTACGACGTGGGCAGCCGTTACCTGCAGGCGTGGTCTGGATAATAAGAACTGTGAGTAAAGGCCCTGGACTGCATCACTGACTCCGTGTCGTTACTGCTGCTGCCCTGCACCATCACCCCCATCCTCCGCATACACTGCCCTGAGGCTATACTCCTCCCGTGGGGAGTTATGCTACGCTCTGCTGCACCCACAACACCAGCCTCAGCGGTCTGCCCTGTAGCGGCGGTTCACTCTGACCGCAATCCACGGGTGGCGTAGTCGGACATTTAAACATCAAAACCACATAAATAGTTCCGCCACTGGTTTGACCGCCCTGAGCCACGGAACCGGGTCGCCGTCACGAAGACTACAACCACCAGCATCCACCAAAAAGGGTCCGGCTCCGGGTGTCCCAAGGCCCAGGGGGTGCGTCAGAACATTTTCATCACCTTTTACAATCACCAATGGGACAAGGCAGGGATGTCCTCTCTCCCCTCTCTTATACATCCTAGTGATGGAGCACCTGCTCTCATCAATTCGCCATAACCCCAATATTAGGTGGATTGAGGTGGGAGGCACCGAGTACAAGTGCTCTCTATTTGCTGATGATGTCCTAGTATATATCACTCAATCACATATATCCATCCCTGCTGTTATGGCTGAAATAGATCACTTTGTTACATGGTAAAATTTTAAAATCAATGCAGCGAAGTCTGAGGCCCTCGATGTCTCCCTCCCCAAATCCATATAGGATTCCATCCAGTCCAACTTTCCCTTTGCCTGGCCCTCACAGGGTATCAAATACTTAGGAATTCCTATTCATAGAGACCTCTCCCATCTATGTTATCTTAATTTTGGGCCCTTTATTGAACAATTCCATACAGACCACGGTTGGCAAGTTAGAACTGTAAGATTCACTACGTGAACCACTGGTGTTTTGTGGAAAAGCACATGTGCACTGCGTTCCAAATTATTATGCAAAAAGTGTTTAGGAGTGATAAAGGAAGAATTTGTTTGTTTGTCAGTTAAACTCATTGATGGTGATGTGTGTCAGGGCTCTTTATATCACTGTAAGCAATTGCAGACACCTGTGCTAATTAGTTTGGCAGGTGTGTCCAATGAAAGGCAAGACTACTTAAGAAGGCTCTCTCACATTATTAAGCAGCCTACATTTTCTGCCAAAATGGGAAAGAAAAAGGATGTGTCGGCTGCTGAGAAGCAACGAATTGTGGAGTGTTTAGGTCAAGGCATGACTACAATCAACATTGTGCGATGATCAGGATGAAGTGTCTTGGCAATCAAGAAGTATGTAGCTGATTCACAGTACACACGTGTGCGTGCTGATAAGGGCAAATTGAGGACTCTTTCCTACAGGCAATTATGTCAGGTTAAAAGAGCAGCGGCAAGAAAGCCTTGTCATAGCAGCAGACAAGTTTTTGAAGCTGCTGGTGCCTCCAACGTCCCCCGAACAACAAGATGCAGGGTCCTTCAGAGGTTTGCAGCTGTGCATACGCCATCCTGTCGACCTCCTCTATCCACTTCACACAAGCAGAAACGGCTCCAGTGGGCCAAACATTACATGAAGACTGATTTCAAAACTGTTTTGTTCACGGATGAGTGCCGTGCAGCGCTCGATGGTCCAGATGGATGGAGTGGAGGATGGCTGGTTGATGGACACCCCACGCAAACACGGCTACAGCGCCAACAAGGAGGAGGTAGAGTAATGTTTTGGGCTGGAATCATGGGGAGAGAGATTGTCGGCCCCTTTAGGATCCCTGAAGGCGCTAAAGATGAACTCCATAATGTATGTGGATTTTCTCAAACAGCACTTCCTGCCATGGTTCAAGAAGAAGAACCGTGTATTTCACAGCAAGATCATTTTTCTGCATGATAATGCACCATCTCATGCTGCACATAAAACATCTGCATCTCTGGCTGATATGGGCATAAAAGGGGACAAACTTATGGTGTGACCCCCATGCTCCCCTGACCTCTACCCCATTCAGAACCTTTGGAGCATCATTAAAAGGAGTGTCTATGATGGCAGGAGGCAGTTCACATCTAAGCAACAGCTCTGGGAGGGTATTCTGTCCTCATGCAAAACAATTGAAGCAGAAACCATCCAAAACCTGACAAATTCAATGGACGAGAGAGTTCAGAAGCTCCTTTCGAACAACGGGTCCTATGTGAAAATGTAACATCACCTACAATAAAGTTTTGAGTTAAAAACTGTTTGATTTCAGTTTCTAACAACCTGCTAATGCTTATAATTTCAAAAATGACCATTTTTTTGGTCTTTATTAAAATGAAAAGGTTGATCGAAAAGTTTGGGGGATCTAAGAGTGTGGCAACCCAGTAGTCATGATTACTTCGAATTCTGACAATATGAGGGTCATGCTGCAGGTAGTGCAGCAAGAAGGCACTTATGTGTCTTGCACATCTCGGAGCCCCAAAATTATTTTCCGGGCTAGATGCAGCTAAAAATTATTTTTAATTTTAAATCTGGTGGAGCTTATTATAGATGGCCTAATAGGATCAGTGCTGCACACTGCTACAAAGCCCAAATTATTTTCCAGTCAAGATACAGATAAACATGATTAGTAATTTGAAAGCTTAAAACGGTTGGTAGGGTGATTTTAACCAATCATCAAGCTTTTACTCTCCCCAGGATGACACAGGGGTAGAAAAGTCGTTTCGGATCCATGATTTGTTCATCTTTATGAACGTGAGTCTGTCTACATTATCAGTGGAGAGCCGCGTGCGCTTATCTGTCAGCACACCACCAGAAGCGCTGAACACACGTTCAGACAGAACGCTGGCTGCGGGGCATGACAAGATCTCCAAGGCGTAAGTGGCTAGCTCCGGACATTTATCCAGATTGGAAGCCCAAAAGAGCAAGGGTCCAGTGACACAGTCGTGGCTTCAATGTTTACTTGGAGATACTCCTGTACCATCGTCTCTAGGCGTTGACTATGTGTCAGACTTCTTGTCTCCTGTGGCCTTGCAAAGGATGGGCTAAAAAAGTGGTGAAATGATTCCGCAAAATTGATGTTACCAGCAGATACTGTGGTTCTGTTACGGTTTGAGTGCTGAACACTTGACGGTCCCACGGTTGGCAAGTTGGAACTGTGAGATTCACTACGTGCACCACTGGTATTTTGTGGAAAAGCACATGTAAGATTCTGCAACAGTCTCTGCTGATACTCCTGCATGCGTGCATCCCTTTCTATGGCAGGAATAATTTCTGCAAATTTACTTTTGTACCGGGGATCTAACAGTGTGGCAACCCAGTAGTCAGGATTATTTCTAATTCTCACAATTCGAGGGTCATGTTGCAGGTAGTGCAGCAAGAAGGCACTCATGTGTGTTGCGCATCCAGGAGCACCAAGTCCCTGTTGTGTTGGTGGCGAGGTAACAATCATGCTTCCTTCCTCTGTCCTCTCCCCCCAACCTCGCACAACAGAAATGTGATCAAGGTCTCCCTCATCTGATGAGTCTTCCATCAGTTCGTCCTCCACTTCTTCCTGGGCTCCTGCACCTTCCTCACTGGTTTGGCTGCTACCATGCGCCCTGGTAAAACCATCTCCCCCACCCTCACATGCCTGCCGCCTTGGTGCTGCCGACCGTCTGGACCTTGCAGATGTTAGCCCTTCCGCATACAACTCCTCCTCCTCTACTTCCTCCACCTCCTCTTGTGCCACCACCTGACTCCGAATTCTGTTTAACATGTGCTCCAGCATGTAAATCACCGGAATAGTCATGCTGATAATGGCATCTTCAGCACTAAACATCTTCGTCGCCATTTCAAAACTGTGCAGAAGGGTGCATAGGTCCCTGATCTGAGACCACTCCTCCAGCGTGATTTGCCCCACCTCTGAATCTCGTTGGCCCAGGCTATACGTCAGAACGTATTGCACCAGGGCTTGTCGGTGCTGCCACAGTCGCTGCAACATGTGCAGAGTTGAATTCCACCGGGTAGGCACATCGCATTTTAGCCGGTGAAGTGGCAGGCCCAACGACTTCTGTAGAGATGTAAGTCGCTGAGCTGCGGGATGCGAACGGCGGAAGTGAGCACACAGCGACCGTGCCCTCTGCAGAAGGCCATCTAGTCTGGGATAGTGGGCTAAAAATTGCTGGACAACCAGGTTCAACACGTGAGCCATACAAGGCACGTGTGTGACATTGCCCCGGCGAAGGGCCGCACCCAGGTTTGCAGCATTGTCGCACACGGCCTTCCCTGGTTTCAGGTCCAGTGGAGACAACCATTCATGAAATTGGTTCTCCAGAGCTGACCACAACTCCTCAGCTGTGTGACTCACATTTCCCAGACATTTCAATGTAAAAACCGCCTGATGACGTTGAGCCCTACTGCCAGCATAGTAAGGAGGTGTGCAGGATCCCTTCTGCGCAGTTAGAAAGCTTGTGGCATGACCAGACAGGCTTTGGGTGCAGGTGGAAGACCGAGAGGAGGTTGAGGAGGCAGAAGCAGTGGAGGAACTTTGACATAAAGAGGATTGACGCACAACTCGTGGGGACGGCAAGACTTAGACAGCAGCCCCTTGTCCTGCTGTCACCATAGTTACCCAGTGCCCAGTCAGCGACATGTAACGCCCCTGTCCATGCCTACTCGTCCAAGTGTCTGTGGTGAAATGCACCCTGTCACACACAGAGTTTCTCAAAGAAGCGGTGATGTTGTGTGCGACATGCTGGTGGAGCGCAGGCACACCTTTCTTTGAGAAGTAGTGCCGACTGGGCATCTGGTACTGGGGCACTGCGACGGACATAAGGTCTCGAAAATCCTCTGTGTCCACCAGGCGGAAAGGCAGCATTTCTGTAGCCAAGAGCTTGCAGATGGTGAAATTCAACCTCTTAGCTTTCTCATGGCTAGGAGGAAATGGTCTTTTACTTGTCCACATCTGAGGGACCGAGGGCTGGCTATTGTACTTAGACGGGGTTGATAAGGGTGTCCCCGGCAAACTGCCGGTCTGTGAGGAAGATGCAGGCGGACATGTTAGGTTGCCTTGATCTAAAGGTGGTGCTATCGATGTCGGACAGCGCTCAACACCAGCTGGTGTTACCACCTCCAAAGAAAATGATGACCTGCCAATCACGCTGGCTGTTGCGGGTAAAGAGGTGGCAGGTCTGCGCCCCAAAACAGGTGTGACTGCTGTCCCCCCAGTCACAGAGGATGAAGAGGCCGCGGATGCACAAGATATGGCAGACGGTGGTTGGCCCGGCCGGCTAGGCCGCATTGTAGCACACTGAGCTTCCCACTGCAACTTATGCTTCATGTCCATGTGCCGGTTCATGCATGAAGTACTCAAACTATGTATTTTTTGGCCTCTACTTAGCTTTTGCTGACAAATGTTACAGATAACACGAGTTGGGTCATCTTTATCGATCTGAAAAAATGCCCAGGCTATGCAAGGCTTAGCACCCATGCGACCTGAAGAGCCACCACGACTTGTGGTGAGAGGCAGAGTTGTGTTTGAGGATGCAGTTGTTGACGTGCTTCCAGTACTACGTCTCTGTCCAGGAAGGCGCAACCTGACCTCGTCGTCACTAGCATCTTCCTCCACCTCCTCTGCTGACCTCATCTCTTGGCTGACTGTGGGTTGAGAGTAAGTGGGATCTCCAACCTCATCATCATCACCCTGTGTGTAATCACACCCGTCGTCCTCATAGCCAACCTGTTCCTGCCCTGACAAAAAACTAAAGTTGTCGCTCCAATCAGGTATTTGAGTCTTATCATCGTCTTCCTCATTGTCTCCACCAACAGGAGTTACAGTTTGGGAATGAGGGTCTACATTATGGTCAGAACCTTCTGCGCCTGGTCCTGGATCTGACTCATAAAGATTCTGGGCATCAGTGCAGATCATTTCCTCGTCTGGATTCACAGAAGCGCTGGAGTCGACCTCTGATTCCCAGGCTATAGTATGAGTAAACAGCTCTGCAGACTCAACCATCTGTTCTACCTCATACTCAGACGGGCAGCTGGAGATTTGGGAGCTGTGAGGAAGCAAGTGCGATTTGGGTGACACCTTTGAGGACTGGAGTATTTGTGATGCTGAAGTTGATGTGGAGGAGAGCCCACTTAAAGGAGCACTTGATATCCGTTGAAGCACCTGCTGTTTTTGTGCCTCATCTGGAATTTGTAGCGATTGGCGTGGCCGTAAGAAAGGGATCTTATCACATTGTCCGCTAAAAGAAGTAGACATTTTAGTTTGGCTGGAAGATGGTCTTTCTTCTGCAGATGTTACTGTTGCTTTAACACCTACCCCACGGACACAACCTTTTTTCCCCTTCCCAACATGCCTATTCCCCTTTCCACCAGCAGCAGGCCTTTTTCCACTCATTTTGGTGGTTAACTAATTCACAACTCTGGAGTTGTTTGCACAAAAAAACAATGGATGGTAACCGAGCAGAGCTGAGTGGCCAAACTGTGGTATTAGGCCAAAACTATTGGCTGGGTTAGATGCAGAAAAAAATTATATTCAATTTGCAACCTGATGGAGGTCAGTATAGATGGACTAATACAACAAGTCCCACACACAGCTAGAAGCCCAATATTTTTTCAGAGGTAGATGCAGAAAAAAATTATATTCAGTTTGCAACCTGATGGAGGTCAGTATAGATGGACTAATAGAGAAAGTCCGACACACTGCTAGAAGGCAAAATATTTTTTCAGAGCTAGATGCAGAAAAAAATTAGATTCAGTTTGCAACCTGATGGAGGTCAGTATAGATGGACTAATAGAGAAAGTCCCACACACTACTAGAAGGCCAAATATTTTTTCAGAGCTAGATGCATACAAAAAATTATTTTGAATTTGCAACCTGATGGAGGTCAGTATACGTGGACTAATAGAACAAGTCCCACACACTGCTAGAAGGCCAAATATTTTTTCAGAGCTAGATGCAGAAAAAAATTATATTCAGTTTGCAACCTGATGGAGGTCTGTATAGATGGATTAATAGAACAAGACCCACACACAGCTAGAAGCCCAATATTTTTTCAGAGGTAGATGCAGAAAAAAATATATTCAGTTTGCAACCTGATGGAGGTCAGTATAGATGGACTAATACAACAAGTCCCACACACAGCTAGAAGCCCAATATTTTTTCAGAGGTAGATGCAGAAAAAAATATATTCAGTTTGCAACCTGATGGAGGTCAGTATAGATGGACTAATACAACAAGTCCCACACACAGCTAGAAGCCCAATATTTTTTCAGAGGTAGATGCAGAAAAAAATATATTCAGTTTGCAACCTGATGGAGGTCAGTATAGATGGACTAATACAACAAGTCCCACACACAGCTAGAAGCCCAAATATTTTTTCAGAGGTACTGTAGATGTAGATAAAAATTATTTTTAATTTGCAACCTGATGGAGGTCAGTATAGATGGACTAATAGAGAAAGTCTGACACACTGCTAGAAGGCCAAATATTTTTTCAGAGCTAGATGCAGAAAAAAATTATATTCAGTTTGCAACCTGATGGAGGTCAGTATAGATGGATTAATAGAACAAGACCCACACACAGCTAGAAGCCCAATATTTTTTCAGAGGTAGATGCAGAAAAAAATATATTCAGTTTGCAACCTGATGGAGGTCAGTATAGATGGACTAATAGAATGATGCTATGCCCAAAAGATTTTACTTCACTAGGTGCAGTAAAAAAATTAGTATTCTATACACAGGTGGTATATCTTGCAACACAGATAGGCTACTCCACTGACTAACACACTCTGCAATAGGCCAAAAAGGATTAGCTTTGCTAGATTCAGCCAAATGCTGTGAAAAAAACTTGCACAGCACTGGCACAGACCTGCCTGGCAAAAACTGATAGGAACTGATGTAACCTAGTCCTGAAAAGGACTCCAATTACAATTAGTCTTTACTCCCACAACCTATCTATTTAAGAGCACAGACCTGCCTGATAAAAGTCGTAGGAAATGCTGTAACCTAGTCCTTAAAAGGACTGCAATCACAACTATTCCCTACTCCCAAGCTATCTGTATATTCGTGCGAAAATTGGCTTGAAATTAACAAGGTATAGCGCACACAGCAACAGCGGTGCCGTCTAACACGCAGCTGCAGCAGTGAGAAAATGGTGGCGACGGGGAAAATGGCTTGGTCTTATAGGGCAAGGACATGTGACATACACTGCCAATGACACATGCCCTTGCTTGTGTGAAAAAAAGCACTTCGCTCCGTGTGTGCGCTGCTGATAGGCTGACAGATTGCACCTCCCCACTGTAAATGCGGGAAAGAGAAAAAAAAATGGAGATCTTCATTGTTCCTGCAGAGATCCATCCCCTGCCCCTCCCCCCACCCCGCTGTACACTCAAACTGCGTATTAACATTAATTTTCATCATTACTGAGAAAAAATCCAGTTATGATTTTGGTGCATGAACACTTATCGAACATAACCTCGAACAGCCGAATTTTTCTCAAATTGTTCGTGTTCGCCGAACGGCTCGAACACCGCCCAAAACAGCTCGAATTTGAGATTGGCGAACAGTTCGAGTAGAACAACGCTCATCTCTATTCTTGGTATCTCTTCTAGATCTTTAGATACCATCTGTACGAAGATGTCGACATTCGGGCATGTCGACAAGGGCGGGAATTTCTTAGATTTAGGACAGATAGAAATTGGAATCTTACCTAATGAGGTTTGATTATGTTCAATCGCTAATTCTTCTAGTATGCACAGAGCCTGTTGCTCCTCAGGTAGTGGGAAGTTTTTATGAAGGTCTGTATTATGGAACAACTTCTTGAAGACCAAATTCCTGGCAAAGATATGGAGATCTGTCAAGGCTGTAAATTGGTCAAATTTAGTGCTAGGAGAGAATGTCAAACCCTTAGACAATAAATTTAGTTCAGTTTGAGAGAAAACGTAATTAGATAAATTAATTACCTTCGGTATTTGATCGCTCTGCAATTTCTTGTTACTAGTCGATTTCTGAGTCAGAGTATGTTTGACATTCTTTCCATATCTTGTTTTAATAGAATACCCAGAGGTATATGATGCATCAGAGGTCTCTCTCATCGACGAGGATGACGATACAGAAAAGGATCTCTGGGTGCGTTTGTGTGTCTGCGGCCGTCTCCATTTATAAACTTGGCCAAGCTGGTAATCCATATTATCTCGGCCAAGTTTTTTGGCCTTTATCTCCTTAATTTGTGATTCCCATTCACCAGAATATTTCTCCATTGCCAGATTAAAGTCAGCTATTACTTCACTTGTAGAATTAGTTTTGAGTTTGGAGTAAAGGTCCTCAAGTTCAATCTCAAGGTCCTTGATGGACATACTATTCAATTCAATTACAAATTCCATTGATTGATACGAGCCCTGTGAACAGACCTCCTCCCACCTCATTCTAATGGATTCATTCTCTACAGGGAATGATGGAAAGACTTGGATTCTCAACCCACGAGGGATCAATTTCTTTCTAATATAATTCTGTAGGAATGCTCGATTCCACCATATTTTAGTCCTCCTGTGTAGTAAGCATTTAATCTGGTCTTTAGTAACACCCATATCCCTCTGATCGCCACTCTCTGCAACCGTCAGCTCACCACCAAAGACCTGCGCCACTTGTACTTGCCAGACACTCTCTCTGGCTTTAAAGTCCATGGTACACCAAGGTCAAAATAGGAGTCTGTGAAAATACACAGCAAAGTAATGAAACAAAAAATGATTTGACTATACGGGTCACAAATCAAAATAAGCTAAATCCGTTCAACGTCTCAGACAATAGTTCATACAAAACAATGACGTGCAAGAACATGATAATGTAAACATATAAAGTTTATTATAATCCAAAGTTAAAAGTTCACAGATAGATGAAAATATATTGGCGCAGATACAAAAGCAGTGGGCAAAAAAACTAAGTACTCAGGGCTACACTCCAACATATAGTATTAATTGGTAATAGAAAGTCACTCAAATAGGACACAGATAAATCCAACACATGATATGGAATAATATATAAGAAGTTGCTAGAATGGGACATATATAAATATGAACATGTTTAACATGTATCATAGCCAGATTAGTGGTATATAAACCATAAGACAGGCTGAAATGAGCCACTAAAGTGCACAGTGCATGGCTAAATACAAAAAGAATTGAGTCACCATTGAGCAGCAAGCTTAAATATAAGAGCAAGACTTACATGTGCATATAGCAGGAATGTATGCCCGGGTACTGTCACCCCTACGCGCGTTTCGGCGCTGTGCCTTCTTCTGGGGGTAGTGACATACTTGAAATCAGTATTGTTTATATGGGGCCATTAGCCAATCAATGGATAGGATGCAGAAATAGGAGTAATATCTAACCAATCGCTGATAGCGATGCATCCAGTAAGGGAACGCATATCCGTGTGTTAGCTCCGCCCCTCCGGAAGTTTGCATTGTTGTCACTGACAACGCAGCGTTGAATACACATCCCGCGTCACGTGATGGCAGGGAGTACAAGACCCACCCTCGCACATCACGTGACCGCGAGTGTCAGCACCGCCCCGTGTATAGTACATCCCCAAAATAGGGGGGCCGGAGATGTCACAGTGACACACGTAACTGGAAGGAGCGGAACCCGCCCCCGACACCACGTGACCACTGACCAAACACCGCCTCCAAAATCACACAGTGGTGTATTAACGTCACATTCTCAAATGAATAGTAGTGTGACGATTATGATATAATAGAGAGGGGATGATATATAATAGCAATATGATAGTTGAACATAGAACGGGCAGTACAAAGGTAATTAGTATATAAGATGCACGTTAATGATATCCACACTTAGTATATAAGCTGTATGTAGCAATGCATATATAACAAGACAATAAATACAAAAAGGATACATAATGCATGAAGGACATCAGAGTCTGCTAATACACACTAGCTCTCCGCGGTGGCAAAGGTACCATGCCACCTGTGGACAGTAGCATTCTTTAGATCTAGGTTCCTTAATATAACAACTAAATATATGCTTCTGTAATTATATTATGAATATGCTATATGTCTTACTAGTATGTATTAGCAGACTCTGATGTCCTTCATGCATTATGTATCCTTTTTGTATTTATTGTCTTGTTATATATGCATTGCTACATACAGCTTATATACTAAGTGTGGATATCATTAACGTGCATCTTATATACTAATTACCTTTGTACTGCCCGTTCTATGTTCAACTATCATATTGCTATTATATATCATCCCCTCTCTATTATATCATAATCGTCACACTACTATTCATTTGAGAATGTGACGTTAATACACCACTGTGTGATTTTGGAGGCGGTGTTTGGTCAGTGGTCACTTGGTGTCGGGGGCGGGTTCCGCTCCTTCCAGTTACGTGTGTCACTGTGACATCTCCTGCCCCCCTATCTTGGGGATGTACTATACACGGGGCGGTGCTTACACTCGCGGTCACGTGATGTGCGAGGGTGGGTCTTGTACTCCCTGCCATCACGTGACGCGGGATGTGTATTCAACGCTGCGTTGTCAGTGACAACAATGCAAACTTCCGGAGGGGCGGAGCTAACACACGGATATGCGTTCCCTTACTGGATGCATCGCTATCAGCGATTGGTTAGATATTACTCCTGTTTCTGCATCCTATCCATTGATTGGCTATTGGCCCTATATAAACAATACCGATTTCCAGTATGTCACTACCCCCAGAAAAAGGCACAGCGCCGAAACGCGCGTAGGGGTGACAGTACCCGGGCATACATTCCTGCTATATACACATGTAAGTCTTGCTCTTATATTTAAGCTTGCTGCTCAATGGTCAGTATCAAAAAGGAATAGTCGGCACTCCGTATAGCTAGAGTGGTGCACGTGGAAAACAATGTCTGTAGGAAAAGAAAATCCCGGCACTCATGTGTTGATAATCAGTTGATTTATTCCACAACTCACACAAGACGTTTCAGCCTGTCCAAGGCTTTTTTCAATTGAAAAAAGCCTTGGACAGGCTGAAACGTCTTGTGTGAGTTGTGGAATAAATCAACTGATTATCAACACGTGAGTGCCGGGATTTTCTTTTCCTGCTGCTCAATGGTGACTCAATTCTTTTTGTATTTAGCCATGCACTGTGCACTTTAGTGGCTCATTTCAGCCTGTCTTATGGTTTATATACCACTAATCTGGCTATGATACATGTTACACATGTTCATATTTATATATGTCCCATTCTAGCAACTTCTTATATATTATTCCATATCATGTGTTGGATTTATCTGTGTCCTGTTTGAGTGACTTTCTATTACCAATTAATACTATATGTTGGAGTGTAGCCCTGAGTACTTCGTTTTTTTGCCCACTGCTTTTGTATCTGCGCCAATATATTTTCATCTATCTGTGAACTTTTAACTTTGGATTATAATAAACTTTATATGTTTACATCATCATGTTCTTGCACGTCATTGTTTTGTATGAACTATTGTCTGAGACGTTGAACGGATTTAGCTTATTTTGATTTGTGACCCGTATGGTCAAATCATTTTTTGTTTCATTACTTTGCTGTGTATTTTCACAGACTCCTATTTTGACCTTGGTGTACCATGGACTTTAAAGCCAGAGAGAGTGTCTGGCAAGTACAAGTGGCGCAGGTCTTTGGTGGTGAGCTGACGGTTGCAGAGAGTGGCGATCAGAGGGATATGGGTGTTACTAAAGACCAGATTAAACGCTTACTACACAGGAGGACTAAAATATGGTGGAATCGAGCATTACTACAGAATTATATTAGAAAGAAATTGATCCCTCGTGGGTTGAGAATCCAAGTCTTTCCATCATTCCCTGTAGAGAATGAATCCATTAGAATGAGGTGGGAGGAGGTCTGTTCACAGGGCTCGTATCAATTAATGGAACTTCTAATTGAAGTGAATAGTATGTCCATCAAGGACTTTGAGATTGAACTTGAGGACCTTTACTCCAAACTCAAAACTAATTCTACAAGTGAAGTAATAACTGACTTTAATCTGGCAATGGAGAAATATTCTGGTGAATGGGAATCACAAGTTAAGGAGATACAGGCCAAAAAACTTGGCCGAGATAATATGGATTACCAGCTTGGCCAAGTATATAAATTGAGACGGCCGCAGACACACAAACGCACCCAGAGATCCTTTTCTGTATCGTCGTCCTCGTCGATGGGAGAGACCTCTGATGCATCATATACCTCTGGGTATTCTATTAAAACAAGATATGGAAAGAATGTCAAACGTACTCTGACTCAGAAATCGACTGGCAACTAGAAATTGCAGACGATCAAATACCGAAGGTAATTAATTTATCTAATTACGTTTTCTCTCAAACTGAACTAAATTTATTGTCTAAGGGTTTGACATTCTCTCCTAGCACTAAATTTGACCAATTTACAGCCTTGACAGATCTCCATATCTTTGCCCGGAATTTGGTCTTCAAGAAGTTGTTCCATAATACAGACCTTCATAAAAACTTCCCACTACCTGAGGAGCAACAGGCTCTGTGCATACTAGAAGAATTAGCGATTGAACATAATCAAACCTCATTAGGTAAGATTCCAATTTCTACCTGTCCTAAATCTAAGAAATTCCCGCCCTTGTCGACATGCCCGAATGTCGACATCTTCGTACAGATGGTATCTAAAGATCTTGAAGAGATACCAACAACCATATATCAGGATAATTTATCTGGACCTGAACATATGTGTTTAAAACAACTAAAATCACTTAAGGATGGGATATTCAAGCCTGCCGACAAGGGTGGGAACATTGTAGGATGGCCCCGTTCTATGTATGAACATGAAGCCTATAAATTGCTCAGGGACCATAAATGCTATAAGAAATTAACGTACAATCCTTTTGTGTCCTACAAAGCACAACTTACCAAAATTCTATTGGATGGGGTAGAGAAAAACATCATCACCAAAAATATATGTGACATTTTACTAATCAAGGAACCATCGATCCCGACTCTTTATTTATTGCCCAAAGTGCATAAAAACTTGACTACACCTCCGGGCAGACCCATCATCTCTGGGATCGGTGGTTTGACTGAAAATGTATGCAAATATGTTGACAGTTTCTTGAAGCCCCTGGTAGAAACAATACCGTCTTTTCTACGTGATACCTCTGACCTGCTTAGGAAGATTGACTCCACCCACATTGACGAGGATATGCTCCTCGTCACATGTGATGTGGAGTCTTTATATACGAGCATACACCACAAGGATGGACTTGGTGCGGCCCGGTACTTCCTTTCTATGATCCAATTCACATTGGATGAGAGGAACTTCATTGTTCAACTGTTGGAGTTTGTCCTTACAAAAAATTTTTTTTGCTTTAACTGGTCCTTTCTTCTGCAGCTCCAGGGAACAGCCATGGGTGCGGCCTGTGCGCCCTCCTATGCCAACCTGTTCCTGGGCCTGTGGGAAAGGGACCTGTTCTCGCCAGATCGGGATGCATCAATTGACCGGGTCATTCTCTGGGCCCGGTACATTGATGACATTTTCCTGATCTGGCAAGGCACACCGAGTGAACTGGATGATTTTTTTCGGAGGCTAAACTCCAACACTATGAACATTAGACTTACTTATAAATTCCATTATCACCATATTGAATTCCTGGATGTCCTTATCAAGAGGGACAGTCTGGGTTATCTACAATCAGATTTATTTCGAAAGGACACGGCTGTGAACGCCTTGTTGCATGCATCTTCGTCCCACCCAACTCATACTATCAATGCTGTACCTGTTAGCCAATTTCTGCGCATTAGACGTATCTGTTCTATGGATAGTGATTTTGAGAGGAGGGCCGAGGAGTTAAGGTGCAGATTTCTTGACCGCGGGTACAGCAAAAGGAGTATTAAGCATGCATACAATCGAGCCAGGAATAGTAATCGTGAGAATCTTATGTATCCCAATGTAAACCATAAACAAGAAAATTGGGTTAGGATGGTGACACAGTATCACTCTCAGTGGCATAGGATGTACGATATACTGAAGAAACACTGGCCCATTTTGCTTGCAGATCTGACGTTGCGGCAATATTTACCTAATTATCCATCAGTTACGGCTCGTCGATGTCCGAGCCTTCGAGATCAGTTAGTTAGGAGTTATCTTACCCCAAATATCCAGAGGACAATTGGAGATACTGGATCAATTGATAGAAAACGAACATGGGGGTGCACTCCGTGTGGCTCATGTATCTCATGTCCAAACATTGCTAGCGCCAAGAAGTTTGTCTCATCCAATGGGAAGGAATTTACCATTCTACATTCCATCACTTGTACATCACTTGTACAACATCTAACGTCATCTATCACGCTACGTGCCCCTGCTCTTTGATCTATATTGGTCTTACCACCAGAATGCTTAAGATTAGAGTCAGGGAGCACGTTCGTGATATCATGGCGGCTGCAACTGAGGAGAATATTGAATTATTAAAGACTATTCCTAGGCACTTTAAGAAGTATCACGCCTGTGATCCAACTGGTTTTCGAGTCAGGGGCATCGACCATGTATATAGTATGAATTTTTCACCATTCCTGTGATCGCCATCTCTCTCCAACCATCTGTTCTCCGTTTCGGTATTTTTAATTTGTTTTTAATTGTTTTAATTCTTTTTGTCTCACATATATTTGTTTCTCTTCTTAGCCATGTGTATATTTATTTGGACCGCATCCCCTCTTTTCCCTCCTCCCAATTCATGAAGAATTATATATGAGGACTACCTTGACGCTTAGTATTGTATGACGACCATCGAAATATTAAGTTATTGGAACCATCTGTACAAACACTGTGGAATAAAGGCCAATTTTATAATGAATTGAATAACACGGATTTGTATACATAGCTTTATATGCATTAATATCTATGATTCATATATATTCTATTTGCCTTGTATGTATATTAATTTATTTGATCATACTAGATATACTATTGTTTACATTTTTTATACCGCTCTCCGCGGTGGCAAAGGTACCATGCCACCTGTGGACAGTAGCATTCTTTAAATCTAGGTTCCTTAATATAACAACTAAATATATGCTTCTGTAATTATATTATGAATATGCTATATGTCTTACTAGTATGTATTAGCACACTCTGATGTCCTTCATGCATTATGTATCCTTTTTGTATTTATTGTCTTGTTATATATGCATTGCTACATACAGCTTATATACTAAGTGTGGATATCATTAACGTGCATCTTATATACTAATTACCTTTGTACTGCCCGTTCTATTTTCAACTATCATATTGCTATTATATATCATCCCCTCTCTATTATATCATAATCGTCACACTACTATTCAGTGTGATCACTTCTGACTAGAGATGAGCGTTGTTCTACTCGAACTGTTCGCCAATCTCAAATTCGAGCTGTTTTGGGCGGTGTTCGAGCCGGTCGGCGAACACGAACAATTTGAGAAAAATTCGGCTGTTCGAGGTTATGTTCGATAACTGTTCGTGCACCAAAATCATAACTGGATTTTTTCTCAGTAATGATGAAAATTAATGTTAATACGCAGTTTGAGTGTACAGCGGGGCGGGGGGAGGGGCAGGGGATGGATCTCTGCAGGAACAATGAAGATCTCCATTTTTTTTTCTCTTTCCCGCATTTGCAGTGGGGAGGTGCAATCTGTCAGCCTATCAGCAGCGCACACACGGAGCGAAGTGCTTTTTTTCACACAAGCAAGGGCATGTGTGATTGGCAGTGTATGTCACATGTCCTTGCCCTATAAGACCAAGCCATTTTCCCCGTCGCCACCATTTTCTCACTGCTGCAGCTGCGTGTTAGACGGCACCGCTGTTGCTGTGTGCGCTATACCTTGTTAATTTCAAGCCAATTTTCGCACAAATATACAGATAGCTTGGGAGTAGGGAATAGTTGTGATTGCAGTCCTTTTAAGGACTAGGTTACAGCATTTCCTACGACTTTTATCAGGCAGGTCTGTGCTCTTAAATAGATAGATTGTGGGAGTAAAGACTAATTGTAATTGGAGTCCTTTTCAGGACTAGGTTACATCAGTTCCTATCAGTTTTTGCCAGGCAGGTCTGTGCCAGTGCTGTGCAAGTTTTTTTCACAGCATTTGGCTGAATCTAGCAAAGCTAATCCTTTTTGGCCTATTGCAGAGTGTGTTAGTCAGTGGAGTAGCCTATCTGTGTTGCAAGATATACCACCTGTGTATAGAATACCAATTTTTTTACTGCACCTAGTGAAGTAAAATCTTTTGGGCATAGCATCATTCTATTAGTCCATCTATACTGACCTCCATCAGGTTGCAAACTGAATATAATTTTTTTCTGCATCTAGCTCTGAAAAAATATTTGGGCTTCTAGCAGTGTGTGGGACTTGGACTATTAGTCCATCTATACTGACCTCCATCAGGTTGCAAATTAAAAATAATTTTTTTCTTCATTTAGCTCTGAAAAAATATTTGGGCTTCTAGCAGTGTGTGGGACTTGTTCTATTAGTCCTTCTATACTGACCTCCAGCAGGTTGCAAATTGAATATAATTTTTTTCTGCATCTAGCTCTGAAAAAATATTTGGGCTTCTAGCGGTGTGTGGGACTTGGTCTATTAGTCCATCTATACTGACCTCCATCAGGTTGCAAATTAAAAATAATTTTTTTCTGCATCTAGCTCTGAAAAAATATTTGGGCTTCTAGCAGTGTGTGGGACTTGGTCTATTAGTCCATCTATACTGACCTCCATCAGGTTGCAAATTGAATAAAAAAATTTTCTTCATTTAGCTCTGAAAAAATATTTGGGCTTCTAGCAGTGTGTGGGACTTGTTCTATTAGTCCTTCTATACTGACCTCCAGCAGGTTGCAAATTGAATATAATTTTTTTCTGCATCTAGCTCTGAAAAAATATTTGGGCTTCTAGCGGTGTGTGGGACTTGGTCTATTAGTCCATCTATACTGACCTCCATCAGGTTGCAAATTAAAAATAATTTTTTTCTGCATCTAGCTCTGAAAAAATATTTGGGCTTCTAGCAGTGTGTGGGACTTGGTCTAGTAGTCCATCTATACTGACCTCCATCAGGTTGCAAATTAAAAATAATTTTTTTCTGCATCTAGCTCTGAAAAAATATTTGGGCTTCTAGCAGTGTGTGGGACTTGGTCTATTAGTCCATCTATACTGACCTCCATCAGGTTGCAAATTGAATAAAAAAAATTTCTGCATCTAGCTCTGAAAAAATATTTGGGCTTCTAGCGGTGTGTGGGACTTGGTCTATTAGTCCATCTATACTGACCTCCATCAGGTTGCAAATTAAAAATAATTTTTTTCTGCATCTAGCTCTGAAAAAATATTTGGGCTTCTAGCAGTGTGTGGGACTTGGTCTATTAGTCCATCTATACTGACCTCCATCAGGTTGCAAATTAAAAATAATTTTTTTCTTCATTTAGCTCTGAAAAAATATTTGGGCTTCTAGCAGTGTGTGGGACTTGTTCTATTAGTCCTTCTATACTGACCTCCAGCAGGTTGCAAATTGAATATAATTTTTTTCTGCATCTAGCTCTGAAAAAAAATTTGGGCTTCTAGCGGTGTGTGGGACTTGGTCTATTAGTCCATCTATACTGACCTCCATCAGGTTGCAAATTAAAAATAATTTTTTTCTGCATCTAGCTCTGAAAAAATATTTGGGCTTCTAGCAGTGTGTGGGACTTGGTCTATTAGTCCATCTATACTGACCTCCATCAGGTTGCAAATTGAATAAAAAAATTTTCTGCATCTAGCTCTGAAAAAATATTTGGGCTTCTAGCGGTGTGTGGGACTTGGTCTATTAGTCCATCTATACTGACCTCCATCAGGTTGCAAATTAAAAATAATTTTTTTCTGCATCTAACCCAGCCAATAGTTTTGGCCTAATACCACAGTTTGGCCACTCAGCTCTGCTCGGTTACCATCCATTGTTTTTTTGTGCAAACAACTCCAGAGTTGTGAATTAGTTAACCACCAAAATGAGTGGAAAAAGGCCTGCTGCTGGTGGAAAGGGGAATAGGCGTGTTGGGAAGGGGAAAAAAGGTTGTGTCCGTGGGGTAGGTGCAGAAGAAAGACCATCTTCCAGCCAAACTAAAATGTCTACTTCTTTTAGCGGACAATGTGATAAGATCCCTTTCTTACGGCCACGCCAATCTCTACAAATTCCAGATGAGGCACAAAAACAGCAGGTGCTTCAACGGATATCAAGTGCTCCTTTAAGTGGGCTCTCCTCCACATCAACTTCAACATCACAAATACTCCAGTCCTCAAAGGTGTCACCCAAATCGCACTTGCTTCCTCACAGCTCCCAAATCTCCAGCTGCCCGTCTGAGTATGAGGTAGAACAGATGGTTGAGTCTGCAGAGCTGTTTACTCATACTATAGCCTGGGAATCAGAGGTCGACTCCAGCGCTTCTGTGAATCCAGACGAGGAAATGATCTGCACTGATGCCCAGAATCTTTATGAGTCGGATCCAGGACCAGACGCAGAAGGTTCTGACCATAATGTAGACCCTCATTCCCAAACTGTAACTCCTGTTGGTGGAGACAATGAGGAAGACGATGATAAGACTCAAATACCTGATTGGAGCGACAACTTTAGTTTTTTGTCAGGGCAGGAACAGGTTGGCTCTGAGGACGACGGGTGTGATAACGCACAGGGTGATGATGATGAGGTCGGAGATCCCACTTACTGTCAACCCACAGTCAGCCAAGAGATGAGGTCAGCAGAGGAGGTGGAGGAAGATGCTAGTGACGACGAGGTCAGGTTGCGCCTTCCTGGACAGAGACGTAGTACTGGAAGCACGTCAACAACTGCATCCTCAAACACAACTCTGCCTCTCACCACAAGTCGTGGTGGCTCTTCAGGTCGCATGGGTGCTAAGCCTTGCATAGCCTGGGCATTTTTTCAGATCGATAAAGATGACCCAACTCGTGTTATCTGTAACATTTGTCAGCAAAAGCTAAGTAGAGGCCAAAGAATACATAGTTTGAGTACTTCATGCATGAACCGGCACATGGACATGAAGCATAAGTTGCAGTGGGAAGCTCAGTGTGCTACAATGCGGCCTAGCCGGCCGGGCCAACCACCGTCTGCCATATCTTGTGCATCCGCGGCCTCTTCATCCTCTGTGACTGGGGGGACAGCAGTCACACCTGTTTTGGGGCGCAGACCTGCCACCTCTTTACCCGCAACAGCCAGCGTGATTGGCAGGTCATCATTTTCTTTGGAGGTGGTAACACCAGCTGGTCTTGAGCGCTGTCCGACATCGATAGCACCACCTTTGGATCAAGGCAACCTAACATGTCCGCCTGCATCTTCCTCACAGACCGGCAGTTTGCCGGGGACACCCTTATCAACCCCGTCTAAGCACAATAGCCAGCCCTCGGTCCCTCAGATGTGGACAAGTAAAAGACCATTTCCTCCTAGCCATGAGAAAGCTAAGAGGTTGAATTTCACCATCTGCAAGCTCTTGGCTACAGAAATGCTGCCTTTCCGCCTGGTGGACACAGAGGATTTTCGAGACCTTATGTCCGTCGCAGTGCCCCAGTACCAGATGCCCAGTCGGCACTACTTCTCAAAGAAAGGTGTGCCTGCGCTCCACCAGCATGTCGCACACAACATCACCGCTTCTTTGAGAAACTCTGTGTGTGACAGGGTGCATTTCACCACAGACACTTGGACGAGTAGGCATGGACAGGGGCGTTACTTGTCGCTGACTGGGCACTGGGTAACTATGGTGACAGCAGGACAAGGGGCTGCTGTCCAAGTCTTGCCGTCCCCACGAGTTGTGCGTCAATCCTCTTTATGTCAAAGTTCCTCCACTGCTTCTGCCTCCTCAACCTCCTCTCGGTCTTCCACCTGCACCCAAAGCCTGTCTGGTCATGCCACAAGCTTTCTAACTGCGCAGAAGGGATCCTGCACACCTCCTTACTATGCTGGCAGTAGGGCTCAACGTCATCAGGCGGTTTTTACATTGAAATGTCTGGGAAATGTGAGTCACACAGCTGAGGAGTTGTGGTCAGCTCTGGAGAACCAATTTCATGAATGGTTGTCTCCACTGGACCTGAAACCAGGGAAGGCCGTGTGCGACAATGCTGAAAACCTGGGTGCGGCCCTTCGCCGGGGCAATGTCACACACGTGCCTTGTATGGCTCACGTGTTGAACCTGGTTGTCCAGCAATTTTTAGCCCACTATCCCAGACTAGATGGCCTTCTGCAGAGGGCACGGTCGCTGTGTACTCACTTCCGCCGTTCGCATCCCGCAGCTCAGCGACTTACATCTCTACAGAAGTCGTTGGGCCTGCCACTTCACCGGCTAAAATGCGATGTGCCTACCCGGTGGAATTCAACTCTGCACATGTTGCAGCGACTGTGGCAGCACCGACAAGCCCTGGTGCAAAACGTTCTGACGTATAGCCTGGGCCAACGAGATTCAGAGGTGGGGCAAATCACGCTGGAGGAGTGGTCTCAGATCAGGGACCTATGCACCCTTCTGCACAGTTTTGAAATGGCGACGAAGATGTTTAGTGCTGACGATGCCATTATCAGCATGACTATTCCGGTGATTTACATGCTGGAGCACATGTTAAACAGAATTCGGAGTCAGGTGGTGGCACAAGAGGAGGTGGAGGAAGTAGAGGAGGAGGAGTTGTATGCGGAAGGGCTAACATCTGCAAGGTCCAGACGGTCGGCAGCACCAAGGTGGCAGGCATGTGAGGGTGGGGGAGATGATTTTACCAGGGCGCATGGTAGCAGCCAAACTAGTGAGGAAGGTGCAGGAGCCCAGGAAGAAGTGGAGGACGAACTGATGGAAGACTCATCAGATGAGGGAGACCTTGATCACATTTCTGTTGTGCGAGGTTGGGGGGAGAGGACAGAGGAAGGAAGCATGATTGTTACCTCGCCACCAACACAACAGGGACTTGGTGCTCCTGGATGCGCAACACACATGAGTGCCTTCTTGCTGCACTACCTGCAACATGACCCTCGAATTGTGAGAATTAGAAATAATCCTGACTACTGGGTTGCCACACTGTTAGATCCCCGGTACAAAAGTAAATTTGCAGAAATTATTCCTGCCATAGAAAGGGATGCACGCATGCAGGAGTATCAGCAGAGACTGTTGCAGAATCTTACATGTGCTTTTCCACAAAATACCAGTGGTGCACGTAGTGAATCTCACAGTTTCAACTTGCCAACCGTGGGACCGTCAAGTGTTCAGCACTCAAACCGTAACAGAACCACAGTATCTGCTGGTAACATCAATTTTGCGGAATCATTTCACCACTTTTTTAGCCCATCCTTTGCAAGGCCACAGGAGACAAGAAGTCTGACACATAGTCAACGCCTAGAGACGATGGTACAGGAGTATCTCCAAGTAAACATTGAAGCCACGACTGTGTCACTGGACCCTTGCTCTTTTTGGGCTTCCAATCTGGATAAATGGCCGGAGCTAGCCACTTACACCTTGGAGATCTTGTCATGCCCCGCAGCCAGCGTTCTGTCTGAACGTGTGTTCAGCGCTGCTGGTGGTGTGCTGACAGATAAGCGCACGCGGCTCTCCACTGATAATGTAGACAGACTCACGTTCATAAAGATGAACAAATCATGGATCCGAAACGACTTTTCTACCCCTGTGTCATCCTGGGGAGAGTAAAAGCTTGATGATTGGTTAAAATCACCCTACCAACCGTTTTAAGCTTTCAAATTACTAACCATGTTTATCTGTATCTTGACTGGAAAATAATTTGGGCTTTGTAGCAGTGTGCAGCACTGATCCTATTAGGCCATCTATAATAAGCTTCACCAGATTTAAAATTAAAAATAATTTTTAGCTGCATCTAGCCCGGAAAATAATTTTGGGGCTCCGAGATGCGCAAGACACATAAGTGCCTTCTTGCTGCACTACCTGCAGCATGACCCTCATATTGTCAGAATTCGAAGTAATCATGACTACTGGGTTGCCACACTCTTAGATCCCCCAAACTTTTCGATCAACCTTTTCATTTTAATAAAGACCAAAAAAATGGTCATTTTTGAAATTATAAGCATTAGCAGGTTGTTAGAAACTGAAATCAAACAGTTTTCAACTCAAAACTTTATTCTAGGTGATGTTACATTTTCACATAGGACCCCTTGTTCGAAAGGAGCTTCTGAACTCTCTCGTCCATTGAATTTGTCAGGTTTTGGATGGTTTCTGCTTCAATTGTTTTGCATGAGGACAGAATACCCTCCCAGAGCTGTTGCTTAGATGTGAACTGCCTCCCGCCATCATAGACACTCCTTTTAATGATGCTCCAAAGGTTCTGAATGGGGTAGAGGTCAGGGGAGCATGGGGGTCACACCATAAGTTTGTCCCCTTTTATGCCCATATCAGCCAGAGATGCAGATGTTTTATGTGCAGCATGAGATGGTGCATTATCATGCAGAAAAATGATCTTGCTGTGAAATACACGGTTCTTCTTCTTGAACCATGGCAGGAAGTGCTGTTTGAGAAAATCCACATACATTATGGAGTTCATCTTTAGCGCCTTCAGGGATCCTAAAGGGGCCGACAATCTCTCTCCCCATGATTCCAGCCCAAAACATTACTCCACCTCCTCCTTGTTGGCGCTGTAGCCGTGTTTGCGTGGGGTGTCCATCAACCAGCCATCCTCCACTCCATTCATCTGGACCATCGAGCGCTGCACGGCACTCATCCGTGAACAAAACAGTTTTGAAATCAGTCTTCATGTAATGTTTGGCCCACTGGAGCCGTTTCTGCTTGTGTGAAGTGGATAGAGGAGGTCGACAGGATGGCGTATGCACAGCTGCAAACCTCTGAAGGACCCTGCATCTTGTTGTTCGGGGGACGTTGGAGGCACAAGCAGCTTCAAAAACTTGTCTGCTGCTATGACAAGGCTTTTTTGCCGCTGCTCTTTCAACCTGACGTAATTGCCTGTAGGAAAGAGTCCTCAATTTGCCCTTATCAGCACGCACACGTGTGTACTGTGAATCAGCTACATACTTCTTGATTGCCAAGACACTTCATCCTGATCATCGCACAATGTTGATTGTAGTCATGCCTTGACCTAAACACTCCACAATTTGTTGCTTCTCAGCAGCCGACACATCCTTTTTCTTTCCCATTTTGGCAGAAAATGTAGGCTGCTTAATAATGTGAGAGAGCCTTCTTAAGTAGTCTTGCCTTTCATTGGACACACCTGCCAAACTAATTAGCACAGGTGTCTGCAATTGCTTACAGTGATATAAAGAGCCCTGACACACATCACCATCAATGAGTTTAACTGACAAACAAACAAATTCTTCCCTTATCACTCCTAAACACTTTTTGCATAATAATTTGGAACGCGGTGTACATGTGCTTTTCCACAAAACACCAGTGGTTCACGTAGTGAATCTTACAGTTCTAACTTGCCAACCGTGGTCTGTATGGAATTGTTCAATAAAGGGCCCAAAATTAAGATAACATAGATGGGAGAGGTCTCTATGAATAGGAATTCCTAAGTATTTGATACCCTGTGAGGGCCAGGCAAAGGGAAAGTTGGACTGGATGGAATCCTATATGGATTTAGGGAGGGAGACATCGAGGGCCTCAGACTTCGCTGCATTGATTTTAAAATTTTACCATGTAACAAAGTGATCTATTTCAGCCATAACAGCAGGGATGGATATATGTGATTGAGTGATATATACTAGGACATCATCAGCAAATAGAGAGCACTTGTACTCGGTGCCTCCCACCTCAATCCACCTAATATTGGGGTTATGGCGAATTGATGAGAGCAGGTGCTCCGTCACTAGGATGTATAAGAGAGGGGACAGAGGACATCCCTGCCTTGTCCCATTGGTGATTGTGAAAGGTGATGAAAATGTTCTGACGCACCCCCTGGGCCTTGGGACACCCGGAGCCGGACCCTTTTTGGTGGATGCTGGTGGTTGTAGTCTTCGTGGCGGCGATCCGGTTCCGTGGCTCAGGGCGGTCAAACCAGTGGCGGAACTATTTATGTGGTTTTGATGTTTAAATGTCCGACTACGCCACCCGTGGATTGCGGTCAGAGTGAACCGCCGCTACAGGGCAGACCGCTAAGGCTGGTGTTGTGGGTGCAGCAGAGCGTAGCATAACTCCCCACGGGAGGAGTATAGCCTCAGGGCAGTGTATGCGGAGGATGGGGGTGATGGTGCAGGGCAGCAGCAGTAACGACACGGAGTCAGTGATGCAGTTCAGGGCCTTTACTCACAGTTCTTATTATCCAGACCACGTCTGCAGGTAACGGCTGCCCACGTCGTACTGTGCTCACCAGGTGAGGGGCTCAGACAACTCCCAGATAACTTTGGAGCGCTTCACAGGACCCCCTTTGTGTGTCCTTTGTCTGGCCTTTCTTACCAACACTTCTGTCCGGCTGCCTCGGGCCTCCTCTTGGTAAACTTGGCGCCAGTTTCCCTGACCCTATGTGGTGCCTTCCTAGCGGGTGGAGCAAGGGGCTGCGCCACATAAAATGTCAGAGCCTCCGGTTTCTAGCTGAGGGTCGTTTCCTGCCTCCACTAGTTCAGGGACCGGTCTCCCCCTTTGGCCTGACCCCTCCACGCAGGTGGATTCGGGCGTGCGGTGGCGACTCGCCCGTCCGCACCCCTGGGATCCCTTCATTCCTCGTTCCTGGAGCCTTCTCCACTCCTCTTCCTTCCTTCTCCCTCTTGCAGGCCTGGGCCTCTGTTACTAGGCCCGCCTCCGGAGCAGAGCTCATGCAGAGCCCCTGCACCCTGCCACTTCTGCTCAGACTTCTCTGCACTGAACTAAGATGGTGCCCACCTTTTATACTCCCTTCTCAATGCACCCAGGAACTGCTTCCTCCCTGCTCCTGCACTGCAGGGTTCCCCTTCCTCAGTGTTCCCTCCCCCCACTCCAGCCAGGGACAGGGACTGTCGTGCCCATCTCAGGGGCATATTGGTCGCCCTGCCCCACGGCAATGTGGTGTAATGCATGCAGGTGTCGGGTCCTGATCCACACTCCATCCTTATCTGAGAGTGAGATATCACACCTCTGGGTGAGGTGCAATACGTCTGTAGCAACCGAGCCCTCGGTGCTACAGTTCCATTTATCTTCAGCCTAGGTGACGTATTGTGATACAGGGCCGTGATTTTGGCTATAAAAGGGTCCCCTAGACCCCTACCCCAAGCTTTTTCAGAGAATCATATATGGCGTGCCAGGAGACTCTATGGAATGCTTTCTCAGCATCCAACGAGAGTATCTACTTACAAATTTTTAACTGCATCTAGCCCAGGAAATACTTTGTGCCTAGTAGCAGTGTCTGCTAGTCAGCGGATTATCCCGGCTGTTAAGCAAGCTACACCACCTGTAGTTTGGACACTTAATTTTTTCAAAGGAAATGCTTCGGGACCACGGGATACTCAGTGAAGAGCATCAGGAGGCACCCCAAGGCATAGGGGCTGGGACTGGCACTAGGATGCCTTGCGGTGGACAGCCGAGCTCGATCCTTATAAAAGCTTTTTAACTGCAGCAGCTTTAGTGGACGCTACTGGAGCTGGAATTACGCGGCTGCTGGCATGAGACTTGCCCTCCAATAGATCCTTGTAAATGGATTTAAAGTGTATTCATTCAAATTAGAGGGACAATTTAAATTAAAAAGCTTAGAGCTGCCTCCACCACAGGGGGGCTCTCTCGACCCACCAGCGGACAGGCACCAGTATTGGGAGAGGGGGGCTGGCCGTCAGGGTTCACCGCGGCTCTGGCACAAACCCGGCGACACGGAGGTGGCACGGGCAGGAGCGGACTGGCCGTCTCGGCTTCTCACTTTTTGGATTTTAGAAGGGCATGACATGCCTATATCTGTGTCTCCCCCTCCTTTTACTCCTCCACCTCTTTTCTTTTCGCATGACTATATGTACTTGTCACTTTTCCATGTGTTAGTTGTGTCTTCTGAGCAGTTTGTCAGCTTTTGGACACCTTTGAAGGTGTTTTCTATGTGTTTCTATGTGTTTTTGTTTGCCTGCCATTGGTTTTAACAGTGTTCGAAGGTGTTCGACGAACAGTTCGGCGAACACACGGGTGTTCGACGAACCGAACCGAACTCGAACACTACGGGGGTGGCTCAACACTACTTCTGACCTGGGAGGGGACTGAGCCCAGTGGAAGAAAGGACAGACATGTTTTAGGAGAGTTGGGTGGAAGGATTGAAGGAAGAGGATGGAGACAGTGAGTATGGCCTTATGCAATACCAGTGGAACTACTGAATCCAGATTGGGAATTTGAGGACTGAGAGAACTGTTTTTTGTCCATTTACCTGGAATTGCTTATTATCATGGCTGTGATCAATAAAATATTGTTGCATCGTTAATCTGCCTAGGTGATTACCTACAACCCACAACCGCACATCTTTACAAGTGGTAGCAAGCGGTGGGATCACCTATCTCTGAAGAGCATACCAGGGAAAGTTACCGAGCGGTGACTTGGCAGAAGAGATGACGGAGGATGTACCGACTGAGTTGAGGAGGATGCTGGACGCGTTAGGAGAGCGGGCCACGGAGAGGGAGTGGGCGGCAGTGTTAAACAAATTTCTGGGTGTGCATGTAGCAATACCCCCACCCGCCCCAGTGCAGAGGACAATGAATAACAGGAGAGAGGGGCCTACATCTTTAAGGTACCCGGATATACCACAGTTCAATGAGGACACCTCGGATATTGATTAACATCTCCGGTTATTTGAGAACCTCTGCCTGCTGCATGAGGTGTCAGTCAGTGACTGGCTCAGATATTTGAGTGTTGACCTGACCGGAAAAGCAAGAAAAGCTTTTAATAACTTGTCTTCTGGGGATCAGCGATGTTACTCTACCATTCACAGTGCATTACAAAAGAGGTATGCCGTCACGCCGGAAACCTACCGGAGGAATTTTTGGGAGACTGACAAGCCCACTACACACACACATCGGGAGTTTGCCAACACACTACATATGGCATGCACTCGGTCAATAGAAGGACTGAGGGCTCAGGAAGTGGAACATGTAATGCATATAATCATGCTGGAACAATTTATGTCAAAGCTCCGAGGTAATTTGAAAAAATGGATGGCAGATAGAAAACCACTCAGCCTGGATGAGGCTGCAAGATTGGCTGATGATTGGTCTGCTAATCGACCAGGGCAACGTGGAAGTACATCCCCAGTGAGTCAGGAACAGGATTTTACATGGAGGCCATCAAGACCCATGGATCGGCCAGATAAGTAACGGCAGGGAGTTCAGACTTCACAAAGAGGGGGAGGTTGCCCAAGCCCCCAAGTACGGCCCATGTTGGGGCGAGGAAGGCTTAACTGTGGACGCATGGGACACTTTGCCAGGGAATGCTGGGAACGTTCTAGCCCACATCACAACCTAGGAAGAGGATTGGTGTGCCACTGGGCCAATGTCGTAACTCAAAGCCAAAGACCGGTTCTCACTGCTTCAGCCGAGAGGGAGCGGCACTATCTGCAGACTAACCCCCCACCTGTGGTGAGTAATACACACAATGCCATGACTGCCACAATGAAGGAATGTAATCTGGGGGAGGTAAATTACATCAGGGAGGAGGCCCAGGGACTTCAGGACACTGGATCTACCCTCATCCTGGTCAGCCCAGATACTGTCGCCCAGAGCTCTTTTTACCAGGCCGCCAAGTGACCTCCCCCCTAACTGGGTGTCAGCACTCTGGGGTTGGTCGCAATGGATACAAGTTTGGTTCTCATTGGGCACGTGTGGAGTTTCACAGGACAAACTGGGGAGCAGGGGGGGGGATATGGAGGACGCCTCAGAAAGGACAGACCCCTGATTCAGCGAACTAAATACAAAGTCCTTGTCTCTGGGCTTCACCCATCAGGAAGTTGGCAGGATCTGAAAGACCATATGAGAGAAGCTGGAGATGTCTATCACACTGACGTATACCAGGGTGGAATGGGGTCTGTGGAGTATATTCGCAAGGACGACATGGAATATGCTTTGAGGAAACTGGATGATACAAAGTTTTGTTCTCATAAAGGCGAGACCTCTTACATTCGTGTCCGTGCTGAAAAAGTGGGGAAGGTATGTGAGGAGCTGCCCATTTTCTAAAGACTATGATACTTTTCCAGCAACGGACCACCATTTTTGTTAATATTATTATTGTGCTTTATTAGTGATTTACTTGTTATGTTTTATATAGTTCTGCTAACTTGTCAGTATGTGCACTAGATTCACTTGTAAAATGTACAGCATTCCACTAATCTGTATCTCAGGAGTATCTAACCATTGTTCCAATAGCCAATAATCTCGATATGTGTGTGTAGATTGTAGACACAGTGGAGCCGTTCCCAAAGGGGGTCTTACATGCAGTCTCAGATGAAGGCTTCTGTTTAGTGAACAGTGAATGTTTAAGCGGGAGGGTGTGATCACTTCTGACCTGGGAGGGGACCGAGCCCAGTGGAAGAAAGAACAGACATGTTTTAGGAGAGTTGGGTAGAAGGATTGAAGGAAGAGGATGGAGACAGTGAGTATGGCCTTATACAAAGCCAGTGGAACTACTGAACACAGATTGGGAATTTGAGGACTGAGAGAACTGTTTTTTGGCCATTTACCTGGAATTGCTTATTACCAAGGCTGTGATCAATAAAATATTGTTGCATCGTTAATCTGCCTAGGTGATTACTTACAACCCACAACCGCACATCTTTACACTACTGTTCTACCGTTTATGAGGACTCTTGTCAAGTGTGTCTGGTCAGCAAGTGAAACAACCTACGTGTCTGTGCCTGAGGGTCAATACCCCTGTGTGCCTGAGAGAAGCTGCAGCACATGGTCTATGGTCTCCCTGAGTAACGGTTCCCCCAGGACTCCAAAGAATTCATGTAACCTGTCTCATCCCTATCTGAACCTAGCGGCGTGCATGTAACACACCTGTCCACGCACTCAATCAATCACACTCCAATCTTTCCACCATGGCCTAACCAAGGAGCTGTCTAAGGACACAAGGGAAAAAATTGTAGGCCTGCACAAGGCTAGGATGTGCTATAGGACAATAGGCAAGCAGCTTGATGAGAAAGCAACAACTGTTGGCACAATTATTAGAAAATAGAAGAAACACAAGATGACTGTCAATCTTCCTCGGTCTGGTGCTCCATGCAAGATCTCACCTCATGGGGTAAGGATTATTATAAGAAAGGTCATGAATCAGCCCAGAACTACACAGGAGGACCTAGTCAATGACCTGAAGAGAGCTGGGACCACAGTCTCAAACATTACCGTTAGTAACACACTATGCCGTCATGGATTAAAATCCTGCAAGGCATGCAAGGTCCCCCTGCTCACACCAGCACATGTCCAGGCCCATTTGAATGTTAAGAAATGATGACCATTTGGATGATCCAGAGGAGGCATGGGAGAATGTCATGTGGTCAAATGAGACCAAATAGAACTTTTTGGTATCAACTCCACTTATGATTAAATAACTCTCAAAAGAAATGCTGGCAAAAAAAATGTTTCAGGTTCCCTAGAAAAGGAGTGATTCCATAAGCATCTACTGTTTGAAAAGCAGATTTTTTTTTTGAGCATCAGAAAATGATGCATTAATAATATACCTTAAGGGCATGTGCACTCAGCCTCTTTATCAGATGGATTACACTCCGAAACAGTCTAGAAAAACTCATGCAAAATGCTCAAGGGAATGTATATATGCAGCGGCCTAAAATGATGAAAAAGTACTTTAGAAGTGACAAAAAACTAAACAAATAATTCTTCTGAAAAATAGACAGTGTTTCCTGAAGCATCTTCCTCCTGAAAAACTTGGCAGGTTCGCCAGCCTCAAACAGACATTGTTTTCCTATACCCTTTAGTTGGAATTTCAAAGCAAGTTTTTACATCAAACACAGGGGTAAATACACTCAGAAAGAAAAGTGTAAAAACTAATAATATCTCCTCTTATGTCTACAGATGAATTTTCAGATTTCCAGAGAGCATCCCTTGTTACCTAATTCAGAATACTGCATGGTCATCAATGGGTTATAATAATGATGGGAGGCCCTGTGCATCTTATTTACTGGAATATCTTCCCAGTTGCTATATGAGATAGAATGATTACAATAACTTCTGTGCAGTGATAGGATTTCCCTAGCAAACCTTTACAAATTAATTGTTCTAAGCAGGAAAAAAGAAAGTTTACTTAAGAGAGAAGGGTGGAGTATCCCTATTGTGCCATTAAACTGACTTTGCTGCTGGATAATGACTGATTTGGCATCTACCCTGTTTTTTGGCACTCCTCCGGTCCCCCAGCGCCATCTTGTGACAGTAGCTTCTGACTGACTGAAAGTCAGAAGTTACGTCACAAGCTCTTAATGCAAGCCACAACTAGGCTCTCATAGACTTATATTGAAAAGTGACCTCTGCACCGCTGCATGAAATACTGGAGCTGCCAGCAGGTCACTTTTCACCAGAGACCGAAGGGAGCATGCGTCGAAAACAGATGAAAACGCTGGAAGGTGAGTAACAGACTGGGGGCAGGGTCCTAACATTTGTCTAGAAAAGAAAACTGTAATTTTGTTAATTTACAAAACTGAGCCAAATTTATTACCAATATGCCACACTTGCTATGTTCAATATATGGGTCTAACTTATACTACTCAAGAGATAATAAGAGACCTCATACACAATATATATCTGTTGGATTAACAGTGCTTTAATTAATGGTTACAGCTACAGTGCTGCTCACCATTATTGACACCCCTTCATTTTTTTCACAGACTGTACAATATCTTCAGAAATAAATGGAAATGTACCCAAGTCATATCCTCAGGATTTTTTAATTAGTGGTTCAAAGTAATACAATAATAAAACATTGTTTTTCAACTTCCATGTTGCAATTTCAAATAAGAAACAATAAACAGCATGTGCAGCATTAAAGGCACCCCTAATTAATACTTGGTTGCACACCCTTTGGCATTGCTGACAGCCTCCAAACATTTCTTGTAGCCATCTATAAGCTTCTTGCACTTCTCAGATGGAATTTTCTCCCATTCTTCCTGTGCAGTTTGTTCAAGCTCTTGAATGTTTGCAGGGTTCTTTTTCCCAATGGCAGATTTCAGCTCACCCCAAAGATTTTCAATGAGATTGAGGTCAGGACTCATTGCTGGCCATTTTAAAACAGTCCATTTTTTATTTTCCAACCATTCCTGTGTACTTTTGAATGTGTGCTTTGGGCTATTGTCTTGCTGGAAGACCCATGATCTTCGACTCAAACCAAGTTTTCTTACACTGGGTAGGACATTTCACTCTAAAATCTCTTGATAATTCTCTGATTTCATGATTGTTGTGATACGGTCAAGGCCTCCAGTAACAAACGCAGCAAAGCAACCCCACAGCATTATGGATCCTCCACCATGCTTAACTGTTGATAAGCTGTTCTTCGCCTTATAAGCTTCATTACGCCATCTGTAAACAAATTATTGCTGTGCATTGCCAAAAAGCTCTATTTTTGTTTCACCTATCCACAGAAAATTTTCCCAGAAGGATTGTGGTTTGTCAAGGTACTCTTTGGCAAAGATCAGTCTTTCCTTTTTATGTCTTTTCTTCAGCAATGGCTTCTTCCTTGGCCTTCTCCCATAAAGCTCTGCTTGGTTTAGTGTGCGACATATGATACTTGTTGAAACCATGACCCCAGACTGTTCCAGGTTGGCGTTGAGGTCTTTGGATGTTTGACATTGGTGTTTTTTCAACCATTCGCACTGACCTTCGAAGATATCTCTTGTCAATTTGCTAATATTAGCAGTTCTGAGGTCATTAGAGAGCTCCTTTATCTTCGCCATTGTGACAAAGTAACAGGGCCTACCATGTGGCTTTTTAAAACACTGAAGTCATCATTCATTTGCTAATTCATGTCACATGGGCACAGACAATTAATCACAGGGGAGTCCCTTTTGTGATTTAACACAGGCGAATCAAAATGTGTTTCCATACTAAATTAATATAAAGGGTGCCAATACCAGTGACACAGCAAGCTTTAGGTTTTTCTATTTTTCCCTCCCATTGTTTTTTTGTTTTAAATTATTGTTAATCATTTGCTCTTTTGTATTTAACATGAGTACTCTATAACAAAAATCTGTTTCACTTGATTCATTTTTCTCAGGAGATATTCCACATTATGTACTTAAACTCAATGCATGCCAATAAAGATGAGCAGGACTGTATGTCTATCAACTCCTAAATACACAGGAGGACTCCTTTGGCAGTGCCTGATCTTGCTCAGAACAAAAGGATTGTCTGAAATCGGACATGTTGGATCTTCATTTCCTCATGCATTAATAAAACTTCCCCTATGTGTTAAGAAGTCCTAATTTGTTTTAATTGAATATATATATACAGTACAGTCCAAAAGTTTGGACACACCTTCTCATTTAAAGATTTTTCTGTATTTTCATGACTATGAAAATTGTACATTCACACTGAAGGCATCAAAACCATGAATTAACACATGTGGAATTATATACTTAACAAAAAAGAACCTAGAATATAAGACATATTTTCAGTTGTTTCACACTTTTTTGTTAAGTATATAATTCCACATGTGTTAATTCATAGTTTTGATGCCTTCAGTGTGAATGTACAATTTTCATAGTCATGAAAATACAGAAAAATCTTTAAATGAGAAGGTGTGTCCAAACTTTTGGTCTGTACTGTATATATATATATATATATACATATTGTGGTAGAGCGGCTTGCTTGGCTGTACACAGAGGCAGACACGGAACAATGTCTCTTTAAGGAGAGGATTGGTTTATTAAAAAGTCATAAACCAACCTAAAGTTCATAAATTAAACACAGCCCATTCGGCATAATGGCAAAGAAAAAATAAAAGCTACAGCACAGTCCATGTATCCGCCGGGGTCCGGCCACTCAGGGTTAACAATAGCCCATGGTCCAGGTTAGCACAAAAACACAAGCTCCTCTCTGTCAGCAGCTAGTTTCTGTAGACACTGAAACAACACCTGAGTAAAAAGCGAGACCACACCCTGGGGTGGAGATATGGTGAATGGCATCCCACCCTCACTATGGCCATTCACATTTAAACATGCCCTTTTAAATGTGGTTGATTAACCCTCTCTGCCCCTACCATGCAGGAGAAGACTTCCACGTTTCCCATCACTGAAACTAACAGCCTCAGTGAAACATATCTCCCCTCCAGCACTCAGCCAGTGACTTTGTCACATAGCCCCCCCCCCTCTGCCCAAAGCCGGGGGTGTTGGCACTTTCACTCATTAAACATGGAAGCTGGATAGGGCATCTGAATTACTATGTAGTTTCCCGAGCCTGTGCTGTACATGAAAATGAAAGTCCTGGAGTGCGAGAAACCACCTCGTCACGTGAGCATTCTTCCCCTTCCTTTCCCTCATCCATCTCAAGGGCTTATGATCTGATACTAGCCTGAACTTTCAGTCTAACAAATAGTATCTCAGGTTGTCAACTGCCACTTGTGGGCCAAGCATTCTTTTTCTACGATGGCGTAGTTCTTCTAACAGACAGAGAATTTCCTGCTTAAATACAGAATGGGGTGTTCCTCCCCATTCACTTCTTGGGACAACACAGCTCCCAACCCGTCCTTTGAGGTCTGGATCACAAACTCCTTATTGAAGTCCAGAGCAATCAAGGGTGAACTTTAATTCCTAGAACGCTCCCTCCACTTCAGCTGACCATTTGGCCATTGCTGTCTTCATCCCTTTGAGAAGGTCGTTCAGGGGTGCAGTTATTACGGTGAAATTCGGAACAAATCACCGATAGTACCCCCATAATTCTCAGAAATGCCCGAACCTGTTTCTTGAAGGCTGGTTGCAGCCAATTTTGGATTGCCTCCACCTTATTCACTTGCAGCTTGATTTCGCCTCTTCTGACGATGTAGCAAAAGTATTTCACCTCTTCTTTCCCCATGGCGCACTTCTTTGGGTTTATTGTAAACCCGGCCTTCCTCAGCGCAACAAGTACTGCTTGGACCTTCAGTAGGTGACTTCCCCAATCCGGGCTGAATATCACAATGTCGTCCAGGTGCGCGGCGACATCATGGGTGTGTCAGAGGTGACAGACAGTTGCCCTGCAGTTGGTTGTAGGAGATATCTATGTTTGGCATTACAGACATCTTCTTAGAGGCTGTCTCTAGGACCCAGCAGCTACCTCCCTCTGGCTAATTAACACCCTGCCTGGGTGTATAAATACCTGCTGTCTTTCAGAGGGAGGTGCTGGCAATATTCATTACTTCTTGCGAAAGCTTTAGCAAGAGTAGTACTTCGTCCTCTCTGGAGTTTGAGGACGTGAGAGCATTTGTCTGGAGTTTGTCTACAGCTAAGCAATTTTCCCAATTGTTCACCCCTGTTGTCTATAGTGTTTAGTGGAGATCAACTAGTGCTCATCTCCTCTCTTCCCTAGCCTTAGCCATACACCAGGGAAACACAGGGAGAGGCACGCGTGTGGCGTTTGTTGAAGCGCCAATAAGGGGATGTTAGGGGAGACAGGATGATGATAGATCAACCTAGGAGGTCTCCATTTCTCCCCTTTCCCTAGAGTCTGGGCTCCCTTTCCCTCTTCCCTTTGTGTTGCACTAAGGCTTTCCCACACCTTGCCTGACATTATCGCCAGCCAAGCACATTTTGAAAAGGAAAAAAAATGGACACTTTGGGTTTTTTTTTTCCCCTGTGTTTTTTTGGGCATGGACTTTTTTTTTCTTTCTCCCTTGGTATGGGTACTGTTGCAGAACTCGCAGAGCAGTTCCGCTGTCTGTTCCTGGAGGTAAATGACCTCCACTGTAAGGTTCAGCAGCAACATCAGCGGATACTGGTCGCTAATGTGGGGTCTCAGAATCAGATAAGGAGACGAATGGAAAGCAGCGGTCAATACCCCGGAAGGACATTTTGAGAGTCTGGTTATGCCTTTTGGTTTGACCAATGCACCTGCGGTATTCCATCATTTCATAAATTATATTTTCCATAATTTGGTGGGGAGGTTTGTGGTGGTCTATCCGGACGATATTTTGATTTACTCACCTGATTTTGAGACTCATTGGGGGCATGTTAAACAGGTGCTCCAGATATTAAGGGATAACAACCTTTATGCCAAACTGGAAAAATGTGTTTTCGATGATTAGGAGGTGCAGTTTTTGGGGTACCGCCGTCATTAACCCAGCAGAGTTTCGTCTTGAACTTCCTCGGGCCCTTAAGGTCCACAACGTGTTCCACAGGTCCTTACTCAAAAAGAATGTGGAACCTCTTGAGTCCTCACCTCTACCACCGCCCCCAGTAATGGTTGATGATAATCTGGAGTTCCAGATTTCGAGGATTGTAGATTCTCGTCTCCAACGTCGTTCTCTACAATACATGGTGCAAGGGAAAGGCTATGGTCCAGAGGCAAGGATGTGGGTTTTGTTACGGATCCGGGTGGTTGAACCTCTGTGCTGTGGTGCAAGGAGGGGCCAGAGGGGCGTGACTAAGTATCAACTCGGTCCGACCAAGGTCGCATGGCAGCTCAGTCGACTCCGTGAACCAGGGAGGAACTGAGGAGAGGGACCAGGTGCCACTCTGGGACCGACCTTGTATGGGAGCAGGTGACTCCCACGAGTCAGAAGGCAGGAACTGACCAGTACAGCAGATGAGCCTCGGCTGGCAGGCTGACGGGTGGTCCGGGTAGACAAGCAGGCTGACTGGCAGATAGTCAGGCGAGTGTTTCTGGTAGGCAAGCTGGCGGCACAACAGATAGCTGGCTGGTGCTTCTAGGTAAGCGGGCTGGCAGGCACGGCAGGTAACAGGCAGGTGCTTCGAGGTAATCGGGCAGGCAGGCACGGCAGGAAACAGGCAGGTGCTTCCAGGTAAGCAGGCGGGCAAGGCCCATAGACAGACTGGCGGACTGGACTGTAAATAGACTGTCGGGCTGAAGAGAAGACTGGCTAGGGGACTGAGCAGAAGATCAGACTGGTGAATAGAGATGAGCGTTGTTCTACTCGAACTGTTCGCCAATCTCAAATTCGAGCTGTTTTGGGCGGTGTTCGCGCCGGTCGGCGAACACGAACAATTTGAGAAAAATTCGGCTGTTCGAGGTTATGTTCGATAACTGTTCGTGCACCAAAATCATAACTGGATTTTTTCTCAGTAATGATGAAAATTAATGTTAATACGCAGTTTGAGTGTACAGCGGGGCGGGGGGAGGGGCAGGGGATGGATCTCTGCAGGAACAATGAAGATCTCCATTTTTTTTTCTCTTTCCCGCATTTGCAGTGGGGAGGTGCAATCTGTCAGCCTATCAGCAGCGCACACACGGAGCGAAGTGCTTTTTTTCACACAAGCAAGGGCATGTGTGATTGGCAGTGTATGTCACATGTCCTTGCCCTATAAGACCAAGCCATTTTCCCCGTCGCCACCATTTTCTCACTGCTGCAGCTGCGTGTTAGACGGCACCGCTGTTGCTGTGTGCGCTATACCTTGTTAATTTCAAGCCAATTTTCGCACAAATATACAGATAGCTTGGGAGTAGGGAATAGTTGTGATTGCAGTCCTTTTAAGGACTAGGTTACAGCATTTCCTACGACTTTTATCAGGCAGGTCTGTGCTCTTAAATAGATAGATTGTGGGAGTAAAGACTAATTGTAATTGGAGTCCTTTTCAGGACTAGGTTACATCAGTTCCTATCAGTTTTTGCCAGGCAGGTCTGTGCCAGTGCTGTGCAAGTTTTTTTCACAGCATTTGGCTGAATCTAGCAAAGCTAATCCTTTTTGGCCTATTGCAGAGTGTGTTAGTCAGTGGAGTAGCCTATCTGTGTTGCAAGATATACCACCTGTGTATAGAATACCAATTTTTTTACTGCACCTAGTGAAGTAAAATCTTTTGGGCATAGCATCATTCTATTAGTCCATCTATACTGACCTCCATCAGGTTGCAAACTGAATATAATTTTTTTCTGCATCTAGCTCTGAAAAAATATTTGGGCTTCTAGCAGTGTGTGGGACTTGGTCTACTAGTCCATCTATACTGACCTCCATCAGGTTGCAAATTAAAAATAATTTTTTTCTTCATTTAGCTCTGAAAAAATATTTGGGCTTCTAGCAGTGTGTGGGACTTGTTCTATTAGTCCTTCTATACTGACCTCCAGCAGGTTGCAAATTGAATATAATTTTTTTCTGCATCTAGCTCTGAAAAAATATTTGGGCTTCTAGCGGTGTGTGGGACTTGGTCTATTAGTCCATCTATACTGACTTCCATCAGGTTGCAAATTAAAAATAATTTTTTTCTGCATCTAGCTCTGAAAAAATATTTGGGCTTCTAGCAGTGTGTGGGACTTGGTCTATTAGTCCATCTATACTGACCTCCATCAGGTTGCAAATTAAAAATAATTTTTTTCTTCATTTATCTCTGAAAAAATATTTGGGCTTCTAGCAGCGTGTGGGACTTGTTCTATTAGTCCATCTATACTGACCTCCATCAGGTTGCAAATTAAAAATAATTTTTTTCTGCATCTAGCTCTGAAAAAATATTTGGGCTTCTAGCAGTGTGTGGGACTTGGTCTATTAGTCCATCTATACTGACCTCCATCAGGTTGCAAATTAAAAATAATTTTTTTCTGCATCTAGCTCTGAAAAAATATTTGGGCTTCTAGCAGTGTGTGGGACTTGGTCTATTAGTCCATCTATACTGACCTCCATCAGGTTGCAAATTGAATAAAAAAATTTTCTGCATCTAGCTCTGAAAAAATATTTGGGCTTCTAGCGGTGTGTGGGACTTGGTCTATTAGTCCATCTATACTGACCTCCATCAGGTTGCAAATTAAAAATAATTTTTTTCTGCATCTAGCTCTGAAAAAATATTTGGGCTTCTAGCAGTGTGTGGGACTTGGTCTATTAGTCCATCTATACTGACCTCCATCAGGTTGCAAATTAAAAATAATTTTCTTCTTCATTTAGCTCTGAAAAAATATTTGGGCTTCTAGCAGTGTGTGGGACTTGTTCTATTAGTCCTTCTATACTGACGTCCAGCAGGTTGCAAATTGAATATAATTTTTTTCTGCATCTAGCTCTGAAAAAATATTTGGGCTTCTAGCGGTGTGTGGGACTTGGTCTATTAGTCCATCTATACTGACCTCCATCAGGTTGCAAATTAAAAATAATTTTTTTCTGCATCTAGCTCTGAAAAAATATTTGGGCTTCTAGCAGTGTGTGGGACTTGGTCTATTAGTCCATCTATACTGACCTCCATCAGGTTGCAAATTAAAAATAATTTTTTTCTGCATCTAGCTCTGAAAAAATATTTGGGCTTCTAGCAGTGTGTGGGACTTGGTCTATTAGTCCATCTATACTGACCTCCATCAGGTTGCAAATTAAAAATAATTTTTTTCTTCATTTAGCTCTGAAAAAATATTTGGGCTTCTAGCAGTGTGTGGGACTTGTTCTATTAGTCCTTCTATACTGACCTCCAGCAGGTTGCAAATTGAATATAATTTTTTTCTGCATCTAGCTCTGAAAAAATATTTGGGCTTCTAGCGGTGTGTGGGACTTGGTCTATTAGTCCATCTATACTGACCTCCATCAGGTTGCAAATTAAAAATAATTTTTTTCTGCATCTAGCTCTGAAAAAATATTTGGGCTTCTAGCGGTGTGTGGGACTTGGTCTATTAGTCCATCTATACTGACCTCCATCAGGTTGCAAATTAAAAATAATTTTTTTCTGCATCTAGCTCTGAAAAAATATTTGGGCTTCTAGCAGTGTGTGGGACTTGGTCTATTAGTCCATCTATACTGACCTCCATCAGGTTGCAAATTGAATAAAAAAAATTTCTGCATCTAGCTCTGAAAAAATATTTGGGCTTCTAGCAGTGTGTGGGACTTGGTCTATTAGTCCATCTATACTGACCTCCATCAGGTTGCAAATTAAAAATAATTTTTTTCTGCATCTAACCCAGCCAATAGTTTTGGCCTAATACCACAGTTTGGCCACTCAGCTCTGCTCGGTTTCCATCCATTGTTTTTTTGTGCAAACAACTCCAGAGTTGTGAATTAGTTAACCACCAAAATGAGTGGAAAAAGGCCTGCTGCTGGTGGAAAGGGGAATAGGCGTGTTGGGAAGGGGAAAAAAGGTTGTGTCCGTGGGGTAGGTGCAGAAGAAAGACCATCTTCCAGCCAAACTAAAATGTCTACTTCTTTTAGCGGACAATGTGATAAGATCCCTTTCTTACGGCCACGCCAATCGCTACAAATTCCAGATGAGGCACAAAAACAGCAGGTGCTTCAACGGATATCAAGTGCTCCTTTAAGTGGGCTCTCCTCCACATCAACTTCAACATCACAAATACTCCAGTCCTCAAAGGTGTCACCCAAATCGCACTTGCTTCCTCACAGCTTCCAAATCTTCAGCTGCCCGTCTGAGTATGAGGTAGAACAGATGGTTGAGTCTGCAGAGCTGTTTACTCATACTATAGCCTGGGAATCAGAGGTCGACTCCAGCGCTTCTGTGAATCCAGACGAGGAAATGATCTGCACTGATGCCCAGAATCTTTATGAGTCGGATCCAGGACCAGACGCAGAAGGTTCTGACCATAATGTAGACCCTCATTCCCAAACTGTAACTCCTGTTGGTGGAGACAATGAGGAAGACGATGATAAGACTCAAATACCTGATTGGAGCGACAACTTTAGTTTTTAGTCAGGGCAGGAACAGGTTGGCTCTGAGGACGACGGGTGTGATAACGCACAGGGTGATGATGATGAGGTCGGAGATCCCACTTACTGTCAACCCACAGTCAGCCAAGAGATGAGGTCAGCAGAGGAGGTGGAGGAAGATGCTAGTGACGACGAGGTCAGGTTGCGCCTTCCTGGACAGAGACGTAGTACTGGAAGCACGTCAACAACTGCATCCTCAAACACAACTCTGCCTCTCACCACAAGTCGTGGTGGCTCTTCAGGTCGCATGGGTGCTAAGCCTTGCATAGCCTGGGCATTTTTTCAGATCGATAAAGATGACCCAACTCGTGTTATCTGTAACATTTGTCAGCAAAAGCTAAGTAGAGGCCAAAAAATACATAGTTTGAGTACTTCATGCATGAACCGGCACATGGACATGAACCATAAGTTGCAGTGGGAAGCTCAGTGTGCTACAATGCGGTCTAGCCGGCCGGGCCAACCACCGTCTGCCATATCTTGTGCATCCGCGGCCTCTTCATCCTCTGTGACTGGGGGGACAGCAGTCACACCTGTTTTGGGGCGCAGACCTGCCACCTCTTTACCCGCAACAGCCAGCGTGATTGGCAGGTCATCATTTTCTTTGGAGGTGGTAACACCAGCTGGTCTTGAGCGCTGTCCGACATCGATAGCACCACCTTTGGATCAAGGCAACCTAACATGTCCGCCTGCATCTTCCTCACAGACCGGCAGTTTGCCGGGGACACCCTTATCAACCCCGTCTAAGCACAATAGCCAGCCCTCGGTCCCTCAGATGTGGACAAGTAAAAGACCATTTCCTCCTAGCCATGAGAAAGCTAAGAGGTTGAATTTCACCATCTGCAAGCTCTTGGCTACAGAAATGCTGCCTTTCCGCCTGGTGGACACAGAGGATTTTCGAGACCTTATGTCCGTCGCAGTGCCCCAGTACCAGATGCCCAGTCGGCACTACTTCTCAAAGAAAGGTGTGCCTGCGCTCCACCAGCATGTCGCACACAACATCACCGCTTCTTTGAGAAACTCTGTGTGTGACAGGGTGCATTTCACCACAGACACTTGGACGAGTAGGCATGGACAGGGACGTTACATGTCGCTGACTGGGCACTGGGTAACTATGGTGACAGCAGGACAAGGGGCTGCTGTCCAAGTCTTGCCGTCCCCACGAGTTGTGCGTCAATCCTCTTTATGTCAAAGTTCCTCCACTGCTTCTGCCTCCTCAACCTCCTCTCGGTCTTCCACCTGCACCCAAAGCCTGTCTGGTCATGCCACAAGCTTTCTAACTGCGCAGAAGGGATCCTGCACACCTCCTTACTATGCTGGCAGTAGGGCTCAACGTCATCAGGCGGTTTTTACATTGAAATGTCTGGGAAATGTGAGTCACACAGCTGAGGAGTTGTGGTCAGCTCTGGAGAACCAATTTCATGAATGGTTGTCTCCACTGGACCTGAAACCAGGGAAGGCCGTGTGCGACAATGCTGCAAACCTGGGTGCGGCCCGTCGCCGGGGCAATGTCACACACGTGCCTTGTATGGCTCACGTGTTGAACCTGGTTGTCCAGCAATTTTTAGCCCACTATCCCAGACTAGATGGCCTTCTGCAGAGGGCACGGTCGCTGTGTGCTCACTTCCGCCGTTCGCATCCCGCAGCTCAGCGACTTACATCTCTACAGAAGTCGTTGGGCCTGCCACTTCACCGGATAAAATGCGATGTGCCTACCCGGTGGAATTCAACTCTGCACATGTTACAGCGACTGTGGCAGCACCGACAAGCCCTGGTGCAATACGTTCTGACGTATAGCCTGGGCCAACGAGATTCAGAGGTGGGGCAAATCACGCTGGAGGAGTGGTCTCAGATCAGGGACCTATGCACCCTTCTGCACAGTTTTGAAATGGCGACGAAGATGTTTAGTGCTGACGATGCCATTATCAGCATGACTATTCCGGTGATTTACATGCTGGAGCACATGTTAAACAGAATTCGGAGTCAGGTGGTGGCACAAGAGGAGGTGGAGGAAGTAGAGGAGGAGGAGTTGTATGCGGAAGGGCTAACATCTGCAAGGTCCAGACGGTCGGCAGCACCAGGGCGGCAGGCATGTGAGGGTGGGGGAGATGATTTTACCAGGGCGCATGGTAGCAGCCAAACTAGTGAGGAAGGTGCAGGAGCCCAGGAAGAAGTGGAGGACGAACTGATGGAAGACTCATCAGATGAGGGAGACCTTGATCACATTTCTGTTGTGCGAGGTTGGGGGGAGAGGACAGAGGAAGGAAGCATGATTGTTACCTCGCCACCAACACAACAGGGACTTGGTGCTCCTGGATGCGCAACACACATGAGTGCCTTCTTGCTGCACTACCTGCAACATGACCCTCGAATTGTGAGAATTAGAAATAATCCTGACTACTGGGTTGCCACACTGTTAGATCCCCGGTACAAAAGTAAATTTGCAGAAATTATTCCTGCCATAGAAAGGGATGCACGCATGCAGGAGTATCAGCAGAGACTGTTGCAGAATCTTACATGTGCTTTTCCACAAAATACCAGTGGTGCACGTAGTGAATCTCACAGTTCCAACTTGCCAACCGTGGTCTGTATGGAATTGTTCAATAAAGGGCCCAAAATTAAGATAACATAGATGGGAGAGGTCTCTATGAATAGGAATTCCTAAGTATTTGATACCCTGTGAGGGCCAGGCAAAGGGAAAGTTGGACTGGATGGAATCCTATATGGATTTAGGGAGGGAGACATCGAGGGCCTCAGACTTCGCTGCATTGATTTTAAAATTTTACCATGTAACAAAGTGATCTATTTCAGCCATAACAGCAGGGATGGATATATGTGATTGAGTGATATATACTAGGACATCATCAGCAAATAGAGAGCACTTGTACTCGGTGCCTCCCACCTCAATCCACCTAATATTGGGGTTATGGCGAATTGATGAGAGCAGGTGCTCCGTCACTAGGATGTATAAGAGAGGGGACAGAGGACATCCCTGCCTTGTCCCATTGGTGATTGTGAAAGGTGATGAAAATGTTCTGACGCACCTCCTGGGCCTTGGGACACCCGGAGCCGGACCCTTTTTGGTGGATGCTGGTGGTTGTAGTCTTCGTGGCGGCGATCCGGTTCCGTGGCTCAGGGCGGTCAAACCAGTGGCGGAACTATTTATGTGGTTTTGATGTTTAAATGTCCGACTACGCCACCCGTGGATTGCGGTCAGAGTGAACCGCCGCTACAGGGCAGACCGCTAAGGCTGGTGTTGTGGGTGCAGCAGAGCGTAGCATAACTCCCCACGGGAGGAGTATAGCCTCAGGGCAGTGTATGCGGAGGATGGGGGTGATGGTGCAGGGCAGCAGCAGTAACGACACGGAGTCAGTGATGCAGTTCAGGGCCTTTACTCACAGTTCTTATTATCCAGACCATGTCTGCAGGTAACGGCTGCCCACGTCGTACTGTGCTCACCAGGTGAGGGGCTCAGACAACTCCCAGATAACTTTGGAGCGCTTCACAGGACCCCCTTTGTGTGTCCTTTGTCTGGCCTTTCTTACCAACACGTCTGTCCGGCTGCCTCGGGCCTCCTCTTGGTAAACTTGGCGCCAGTTTCCCTGACCCTATGTGGTGCCTTCCTAGCGGGTGGAGCAAGGGGCTGCGCCACATAAAATGTCAGAGCCTCCGGTTTCTAGCTGAGGGTCGTTTCCTGCCTCCACTAGTTCGGGGACCGGTCTCCCCCTTTGGCCTGACCCCTCCACGCAGGTGGATTCGGGCGTGCGGTGGCGACTCGCCCGTCCGCACCCCTGGGATCCCTTCATTCCTCGTTCCTGGAGCCTTCTCCGCTCCTCTTCCTTCCTTCTCCCTCTTGCAGGCCTGGGCCTCTGTTACTAGGCCCGCCTCCGGAGCAGAGCTCATGCAGAGCCCCTGCTCCCTGCCACTTCTGCTCAGACTTCTCTGCACTGAACTAAGATGGTGCCCACCTTTTATACTCCCTTCTCAATGCACCCAGGAACTGCTTCCTCCCTGCTCCTGCACTGCAGGGTTCCCCTTCCTCAGTGTTCCCTCCCCCCACTCCAGCCAGGGACAGGGACTGTCGTGCCCATCTCAGGGGCATATTGGTCGCCCTGCCCCACGGCAATGTGGTGTAATGCATGCAGGTGTCGGGTCCTGATCCACACTCCATCCTTATCTGAGAGTGAGATATCACACCTCTGGGTGAGGTGCAATACGTCTGTAGCAACCGAGCCCTCGGTGCTACAGTTCCATTTATCTTCAGCCTAGGTGACGTATTGTGATACAGGGCCGTGATTTTGGCTATAAAAGGGTCCCCTAGACCCCTACCCCAAGCTTTTTAAGAGAATCATATATGGCGTGCCAGGAGACTCTATGGAATGCTTTCTCAGCATCCAACGAGAGTATCTACTTACAAATTTTTAACTGCATCTAGCCCAGGAAATACTTTGTGCCTAGTAGCAGTGTCTGCTAGTCAGCGGATTATCCCGGCTGTTAAGCAAGCTACACCACCTGTAGTTTGGACACTTAATTTTTTCAAAGGAAATGCTTCGGGACCACGGGATACTTAGTGAAGAGCATCAGGAGGCACCCCAAGGCATAGGGGCTGGGACTGGCACTAGGATGCCTTGCGGTGGACAGCCGAGCTCGATCCTTATAAAAGCTTTTTAACTGCAGCAGCTTTAGTGGACGCTACTGGAGCTGGAATTACGCGGCTGCTGGCATGAGACTTGCCCTCCAATAGATCCTTGTAAATGGATTTAAAGTGTATTCATTCAAATTAGAGGGACAATTTAAATTAAAAAGCTTAGAGCTGCCTCCACCACAGGGGGGCTCTCTCGACCCACCAGCGGACAGGCACCAGTATTGGGAGAGGGGGGCTGGCCGTCAGGGTTCACCGCGGCTCTGGCACAAACCCGGCGACACGGAGGTGGCACGGGCAGGAGCGGACTGGCCGTCTCGGCTTCTCACTTTTTGGATTTTAGAAGGGCATGACATGCCTATATCTGTGTCTCCCCCTCCTTTTACTCCTCCACCTCTTTTCTTTTCGCATGACTATATGTACTTGTCACTTTTCCATGTGTTAGTTGTGTCTTCTGAGCAGTTTGTCAGCTTTTGGACACCTTTGAAGGTGTTTTCTATGTGTTTCTATGTGTTTTTGTTTGCCTGCCATTGGTTTTAACGGTGTTCGAAGGTGTTCGACGAACAGTTCGACGAACAGTTCGGCGAACACACGGGTGTTCGACGAACCGAACCGAACTCGAACACTACGGGGGTGGCTCAACACTACTGGTGAACAGGACTGACTTGCAGAGGACCTGGGGGCTGAAGCAAAGTAAGAATAACAAAGCAACAACCTTGCACGAGCACCTCCATATTGGATCATGTTGGATCAACATGTTAGGCTATGGGTTGAACTAGATGGACTTAGTCTTCCTTCAATCTTAAAACTATGTTACTATGTTATAGAGAAAGCCCTCCGGTGATTGGCCGGGGACTTTTTAGGACGGCGCGCGCGGCCCCTTTAAGAGGGAGGGAGCACGCGCGCGCCCTAAGCACAGAGCCAGGGAAGTTGCGTGCACCAGCAGCAGCTGCAGGGAGGCTGGAAGACGCTGAAGCAGGACCACAGCGGTAAGGGGACAGCGTCTCTGCCGTCAGGGGGCAGAGACGCCGATGCTACAGTACCCCCCCCCCTTTACACCCCCTCTTTTTCAGGCCAGCAAGACATTTTTTAAGAAGAAGAGGGGCATGGATGTTCTCCCCTGGGTTCCCAAGACCTCTCCTCCGGGCCAAACCCCTTCCAATCCACCAGAAAAAAGGTTTCTCCTCTTACCCTTTTAGTGGCCAAAATGTTCTCTACCTCATAGACATCCTCAGAGGAATCTGGAGTTGGAGTGGTATCTTGATCGTCAGAAAAAGAATTAAGAATAACTGGTTTGAGGAGAGATACGTGGAAGGAGTTGGGAATCCGTAAGGTGGCCGGGAGTTTTAGCTTGTAAGCCACGAGATTGATTTGCTTGAGAACCTCAAACGGACCGATGAACCGCGGACCCAACGATGGAATTTTAAGCCGAACATGTTTGGAAGAGAGCCAGACCCTGTCTCCCGGACGAAAAAGAGGCAGATCCAGACGTCTCTTATCGGCATGTCTCTTCATCCGTTCAGAGGACTGAACAAGTGCGGATCTAGTGTTTTCCCAAATAGTAGAAAATTTGCTGACCAGAGACTCCGCGGCAGGATTGTCCACTGAAGCGGAGACAGGAAACGGGATCCAGGGGTGTTGACTGTAGACCACAAAGAACGGGGATTTGGAAGAAAACTCACTCTCATGGTTGTCATAGGAGAACTCGGCCCAAGGTAGGAGCTCAACCCAATCATTATGGTGAGCATTGACGAAATGCCGGAGAAAGCTGGTAAGGACCTGGTTGATACGTTCCACTTGACCATTGGACTGAGAATGATAAGCAGAGGAGAAATCCAGGGTGACATCCAACAGCTTACACGTAGCTCTCCAGAAGCGCAAAGTGAACTGGACCCCTCGATCAGACACAATGTGGAGGGGTAGGACGTGGACACGAAAGATGTGAAGGATGAAGTCCTTAGCCAGCACAGATGCGGATGGGAGACCAGGCAGAGGGATGAAGTGGGCCATTTTAGAAAATCGGTCAGTGACCACCCAAATGACGGTACAACCAGCAGAAACAGGGAGATCTGTAATAAAGTCCATAGCAATGTGTTGCCACGGGGCGGTAGGTATGGGTAGAGGCAGGAGACGGCCGGCGGGCAGATGCCTGGGAACTTTGTTACGGGCACAGGAGGAACAAGCCGAGATGAAATCCGCAACATCCTTGTGTAGCGAAGGCCACCAGTAATGCCGGGCAATGAGAAGAAAGGTTTTCCTCTGGCCAGCATGGCCGGCAAGTTTGGATGAATGACCCCAAGAGAAGAACCTTCTTACGATCCGGAACCGCTACAAGAGTCTTACCGGGTAGAAGACAAGACAGGTCAAAAGGGGCCACGGTCATTACTCTGGAGGGGTCGATGATATGCAGAGGCTCCTCCTCTTGGTCGGAGGACAGGAATGAGCGGGATAGAGCGTCGGCTTTAACGTTCTTGTCAGCAGGGCGGTAATGTAGAGAAAAGCAGAATTGGGCAAAGAGCAGAGACCACCGGGCCTGACGTGGATTGAGTCTCTGGGCGTTTTGTAGATAGGCCAGGTTTTTGTGATCTGTGTAGATGATCACCGGGTGCAGAGCCCCTTCCAGCAGGTAGCGCCACTCCTCCAGCGCCAATTTGATGGCAAGCAGCTCACGATCTCCTATGGAGTAGTTGCGCTCAGACGAGGAGAAGAGCTTGGAGAAAAAGCAGCAGGTTACCATTCTCCCGGACGGGGATTTCTGGGTGAGCATCGCTCCGGCTCCGGAGGAGGAAGCATCAACCTCCAGGAAGAACTGCTTGTTGCAATCAGGGCGGTGCAGCACAGGGGCGGAGGAGAAAGCTTGTTTTAGGGAGATGAAGGCCTCCTCCGCTTCGGAAGTCCATTCCTTGGAATTTGCTCCCTTACAGGTGAGAGCGGAGATGGGAGCGGTCCGGGAGGAGAAATGAGGAATGAAGAGGCGGCAATAATTTGCGAGGCCCAGGAATCTCTGAATCACCTTCAACCCCTCCAGTCGAGGGCATTTTAAAACGGCAGAAACCTTCTCGGGATCCATCCGAAGACCAGTCTCGAAGATAATATATCCTAAGAATGGAAGGGAAGTCTGCTCGAAGAGACATTTTTCAAATTTTGCGTAGAGACGATTCTGCCGGAGCCTAAGCAGAACCTGACGAACATTCCTCCGGTGTGAGGGCAGTTCCGGAGAGAAGACCAAGATATCGTCCAGGTACACCACTGCACAAGAATACAAGAGGTCACGGAAAATGTCGTTAACTAGCTCCTGGAAGGTGGCTGGGGCATTACAGAGACCAAAGGGCATCACGCGGTATTCATAGTGACCATCCCGAGTGTTGAATGCCATCTTCCACTCATCTCCCTGGGGGATCGGTACCAAATTGTACGCCCCATGTAGATCGAGCTTGGTGAAGACCCTGGCGCCTCTAAGGCGGTCGAACATCTCCAAGATGAGAGGCAGGGGGTACTTATTTTTGATGGTAATTTGGTTAAGCCCCCTAAAATTGATACACGGCCATAGCGAGCCATCTTTCTTTTTAATGAAGAAGAATCCTGCTCCAGCCAGGGAAGTAGATTTCTGAATGAATCCCCTAGCAAGATTCTCCTCAATGTACTCAGACATGGCCTGGGTTTCAGCCAGCGACAAGGGGTAGATACACCCACGGGGAGGCGAATCGCCAGGTACCAGGTCTATGGGGCAATCATACGGCCTATGAGGTGGTAGTGTCTCAGCTTCCTTCTTGTCGAAGACGTCCGCATAGGACCAGTAGGGTACCGGCAGACCGAATAGATTAGCCAGGGTAGATGGAGGTCGAGCCGGGCGAACCGGAACCAGGCAGGTCTCATGGCAATCCTGCCCCCAAAGGACCACCTCACCGGATCACCAATTCAGAACGGGTTCATGTTTCTGTAGCCAGGGTAGACCTAGCAAAAGGGAGTGAGAGAGTCCGGATAGCACATGGAAGGAGATCCTCTCCGAGTGCAGCATTCCCACCTGAAGGGTTACAGGCTCTGTGACGAGCAAGATGGTCACCGGAAGGAGTCTTCCATCCACGCAAGCCACTGCCAGTGGTTCAGCCAGACGGTTGGTGGGAATCTGATACTTCTCCACAAGGGACTGAGTAATGAGATTCCCAGCGGCTCCGGAATCCAGGTGGGCGGTTTCAAAGAAGCGGGTCTCTCCATAGGAAATAGAAATGGATAGAGTCAAGGATGGAGAGGGTTTACTCTTGTCTAGGACGACCTCTCCGAGCGGTCCTAGACACTGGAGTTTCCCGGTTTCACCGGACAGGAACGGATCAGATGATCCTTACTACCACAGTAGAAACAGCTCCCCTCGGCTCGGCATGTTTCTTGGCGGGATTTGACCATCTTGGTCTGGTCGATCTGCATGGGTTCAAGCGAGCGTGCCCGGGGAGTTGCTGGTTGGGAAGCAGGTTTCTGGAAAACAGGAGCGAGACAAGGAAATCTTCTCTCCCGGCTAGTCTCCTTAGCTCGTTCCAGGAAACGGATGTCAATCCGGGTAGCTAGTGACACCAGGTCATCCATGGTGGTAGGAATGTCCCGGCCGGCTAGCTCGTCCTTGATCCATCCGGAAAGACCCTCCCAGAAGGTGGACACCAGGGCCTCATTGTTCCAGGAAAGCTCAGATGCAAGGGTACAGAACTGTATGGCATACTGGCCCATGGTGAGACTCCCTTGGCGGAGACGGAGCAATGAGGAGGCAGTAGAAGTCCTTCGTCCGGGCTCATCGAAGACCTTCCAGAAGGCAGTGGGGAAAGCCGGAAGATCGGACACCAGGGGATCACCTCTCTCCCATAAAGGGTTTAGCCATGTCAATGCTTCCCCGGTGAGGTGAGACATGATGAACACCACCTTGGCCTGGTCAGAGGGAAACTGATGTGCCAGGAGTTCAAAGTGCAACATGCACTGGTTCAGAAAACCCCGACATAAGACGGGGTCACCCCCAAAACGAAGAGGCGCAAAGAGCCCGGATCCAGAGCTGGATGCCATGACACCAGTAGGCAGAGGCGCCGCCGGAGCGGGTACCGCTCGGCTCGAGGTGGACACAGGTGGGACGGACAGCGTGTCCAGGTGGGAGTTGACAGACTGCAGGTAGGTCAGGATGGTTTCCTGTTGGGATCTCTGATGAGAAACCTCCTGGTACAGGTCAGCAAGCGAAGGAGCCTGGGGGTCACGGGGTTTCATGGTCCGTGCAAACTGTCACGGATCCGGGTGGTGGAACCTCTGTGTTGTGGTGCAAGGAGGGGCCAGAGGGGCATGACTAAGTGTCAACTCGGTCCGACCAAGGTCGCACGGCGGCTCAGTCGACTCCGTGAACCAGGGAGGAACTGAGCAGAGGGACCAGGTGCCACTCTGGGACTGACCTTGTATGAGAGCAGGTGACTCCCACGGGTCAGAAGTCAGGAACTGACCGGTACAGCGGATGAGCTTTGGCTGGTAGGCTGACGGGTGGTCCGGGTAGACAAGCAGGCTGATTAGGCAGATAGTCAGGCGACTGTTCCTGGTAGACTAGCTGGCGGCACAACAGATAGCTGGCAGGTGCTTCCAGGTAAGCGGGCTGGCAAGCACGGCAGGTAACAGGCGGGTGCTTCCAGGTAAGTGGGCAGGCAGGCACGGCAGGTAACAGGCAGGTTCTTCCAGGTGAGCAGGCGGGCAGAGCCCATAGACAGACTGGCGGACTGGACTGTAGACAGACTGTCGGGCTGAAGAGAAGACAGGCTAGTGGACTGAGCAGAAGATCAGACTGGCGAACAGGACTAACTTGCAAAGGACCTGGGGGCTGAAGCAAAGTAAGAATCACAAAGCAACAACCTTGCACGGGAACCTCCATATTGGAGGAGGTGCCTCTTATAGGGAAAGCCCTCCGGTGATTGGCCGGGGACTTTTTAGGACGGCGCGCGCTGCCCCTTTAAGAGGGAGGGAGCATGCGTGCCCTAAGCACAGAGCAAGGGAAGCTGCATGCACCAGCAGCAGCTGCAGGGAGGCTGGAAGACACTGGAGCAGGACCGCGGCGGTAAGGGGGACAGGATTCAGCATCAGAGGTGAACACTCCCAGGTTGGTTCGCTCATTCCACACCTTTTATCCTGAGAAACCCGGTCCTGAGTGTCCAGAGGCCACTCGTGGAGGAGGGGGTACTGTCACGGGTGTGTTAGAGGTGACAGATAGTCGCCCTGCAGTTGGTTGCAGGAGATCTCTACGTTTGGCATTACAGACATCTTCTTAGAGGGTTAAACCAAAAAAGGGGGGGACAAAGTCCTCTGATCTACAATGTATAATCACAGTAATTGAACCCTAAACGAATCTATAAGTTATTATAATAATATTGTAATTTAGCTAAAGGTTCAAGTAGATATCAAAAGATTAAAAAAATAAATCAGAGAGCTCTTTGTCAGAAAAAAACGCGGGATCGGTTTTTGCACAAAGTCAATTTTATTGAAGAAATATATTCATACACATAGAAAATCCACATATGGTGAGAAAAGACAAATTGCTAAAATATATTTGCAGCAGTAGTGTGTAATAAAGACCCATGGGAACACAGAGGATTCCCAGCCCTCAATCAGAGTTGGCAGAAATTCACCCCCCGCAAAAAGGCATAACAGCCTCCGAGACAGCAAGGATTTAGAATATTAAATAGGAGTCAAAATGCGCTTGACAATAAACACTAAAGAGATATAGCACGGCATAATAAAATATCAGTAAAGGAATGCAGTACCTGGAGACATATTAGCGTTGTGAGGGGAGGGCTGGAGATCCACACAGGCGCCTCGACGCGCGTTTCTCCTTCCGGCTTCGTCAGGAGGCGTAGCACAGATTAAGAATGGACACTATAAATATCGCAGGGTCCGGGTGGCTGGCAAATCGGCGCATTGCTCGTCATGTTGCTCCTCCCCTAGGGGACGCGGCCAGCCGACACGCGCCGGGGGAAGACGGGAAGGAGGACAACGTCATCGCTCCCGTCGTCCCGGCAACGCGTCCAGCCTGCAGCGCCACAGGGGACAAACAGTGCATGAGCGGGATGCGTCTGCACCATTGAGATAAAGAAGCAATCAAGGTTCGATAGTTATGGAAATTAAGGGGGTCAAGTTGTACGGTTGAATAGTGAGGATATAATATCCTCGAGGGGTGAAATATACTGCTGACATGAGCACAATATCCTAAGATCAGCAGACAGATAAGTCTACTGTTTCCGGTGCTAACAATAACCCTCAAAACCCAGACTTATTGAGAGCAGATAGTATAAATCGGCCCAAAAATGCTATTATAAGAAATTACAAGTGATACCTTATAATAGGGCTGTATAGTGGACATGTACATCAAGATAAGGCTGTATAACAAACATATATATTGCCTTTTAAATACCACAAATACAGCCCTATAGATTTTTTATATAATAACAGGTCACAGCGTAGGTTTCAGCCTGGAAAGACCATAAATATAGCCCACCGTACTTAAAGAATGGTAGCAACCTCCTGTCACTACTGACAAAGTAGTTCCATGAATAATGATTAATCAATAGGAGGACAATACAGTTAAAATACATAGTCAAGTATACAGACATCAAGGTTATACTACAATGTTGACAGTCTTGACAGTCCTCCTTGAAGATGTTCACAAAAAATATATAATAGTCAGCCAATCAGCATGCTGCTTCAGTGGTAGAAAGCTCCGTCAGATCAGTGCAATCATTCCGCAATCCCGTAATAGAGAATGAGTGGTAGCGCCGCTCCTCACCGCCCAAGACCAAACAAAAATGAGGCTCAAAAGTACCTCAAAACTACAAAATATAAGAAAATATAAATGTTAGTAAACATAACGACAATAAAAACACAAAAGGTAGTGTCCAAGGTTAAAAACAAAGATATTAAAGAAAAGGCTTGAAACTGATGGTCTCATTAAGACCATTAGGGGATAGTGTATCCAAGATGACCATCCAGCGAGTTTCTTTCTGGAGTAACTTTTGTTTCAAATTCCCCCCTCTAATACCCATATATACGTGATCAATACCACAGACAGTCAGGCCCTTTGGATTACAGTTGTGACATTCAAAAAAGGCAGGGGGCAGAGACGCCGATGCTACAAGATTCAGCATCAGAGGTGAACACTCCCAGGTTGGTTCGCTCATTCTACACCTTTTATCCTGAGAAACCCGGTCCTGAGTGTCCAGAGGCCACTCGTGGAGGAGGGGGTACTATCACGGGTGTGTTAGAGCTGACAGATAGTCACCCCGCAGTTGGTTGCAGGAGATCTCTACGTTTGGCATTACAGACATCTTCTTAGAGGGTGTCTCTAGGACCCAGCAGCTACCTCCCTCTGGTTAATTAACACCCTGCCTGGGTATATAAATACCTGCTGTGTTTCAGAGGGAGGTGCCGGCATTATTCATTACTACTTGAGAAAGCTTTAGCAAGAGCAGTACTTCGTCCTCTCTGGAGCTTGAGGACATGTGCGCATTTGTCTGGAGTTTGTCTAAATCTAAGCAATTTCCCACTGTTTGTTCACCCCTGTTGTCTATAGTGTTTAGTGGAGATGGACTAGTGCTCATCTCCTCCCTTCCCTAGCCTTAGCCATACGCCAGGGAAAGACAAGGCGAGGCACGCGTGCGGCGATTGGTGAAGAGCCAATACAGGGACGTTAGGAGAGACAGGGCGATGCTAGATCAACCTAGGAGGTCTCCACTTCCCCCTTTCCCTAGAATCTGGGCTCCCTTTCCCTCCTCCCTTTGTGTTGCACTAAGTCTTTTCCACACCTTGCGTGACAGACGTACTTCTTGTGCGGGGCTAGGACCCAGTCCATGGCCCTCTGAAAGGTAGCTGGGGCTCCCTGCAGACCAGACGGCATTCTGGTGTACTGAATGCACCTGTCGGGAATACAGAGGGCCGTCTTCTCCTTGGCCCCTGATTACAGGAGAATTTGCCAGGTCCAGGGTGGTGATATATCTGACTGGCCCTAGCCTTTCAATAAGTTCATCTACCTAGGGCATCGGATATGCGTCAAATTCAGACACTTCATTTAGCTTTCTGTAGTTGTTACAGAACCGCCATTCTCTGTCCTGCTTCGGCACAAGAACAATGGGGATGTACCAGCTGCTCTTTGATTCCTCAATGACATTCAGGTTCAACATTCTCCACGACTCCTTGGAGATCACCTCGCGGCGGGCTTTAGGGATTCAATATGGCCTCTGGTTCAACCGTACATGTGGTTCCGTCAGAATCTCATGTTCCACAACCTGTGTACACCCTGGCAACTCTGAAAACAGGTCTAGGTTTTGCTGAAGCAGCGATCGGCACTGTTGCTTCTGGGCCGGTGATAGTGTCTCTGCTATTGTGACATCCTTGGCCCTGGCTTCAGCATGTGCCCCCAGGCACGTAGTTTCCACCGGTTCCCCGTCTTGCCATGGTTTGAGTAGGTTAATGTGGTATACCTAGTATGGCTTCCTTCTTCCCAGTTGGTGGACCTTGTAGTTGATGTCACTCAACTTTTCGACCACCTCGTTTGGCCCTTGCCACTTGGCCAGGAATTTACTTTCCAATGTCGGGATTGACACCAACACACAGTTTCCAGGGCTAAACTGTCTCAGTTTTGCCAACTGGTTGTAGAACCTTGCTTGGCCCTGTTGGGATTGGAAGAGGCTCTCCCTCACAATCACCTTCTCGATCCGGTCCTGCATTTGGGCTACATGCTTGATAACGCTCTTGTGGAGTTTCACTTCGGCTTCTCATGTTTCCTTTGCAATATCCAGAAGTACGCGAGGATGCCGTCCATATAGCAGCCTAAAGGGGGAGAATCCCCGTAGAGGCCTGGGGAAATTCCCTAACCGAGAACAGCAGGTAGGGGAGTAGGCAATCCCAGTTTCGGCCATCCTTTTCCACCACATTCTTCAACATGGCTTCAGGGTCTTGTTAAACCTCTCCGTCTGCGGATGGTACACGAAGGTCCTGAGTTGTGTAATTTGGAGAGCTTTACACAACTCTCTCATCACTTTTGACATGAAAGGAATTCCTTGGACTGTCAGGATCTCCTTTGGCAGGCCCAACCTGGAGAAAATATGTACTAGCTCCCAGGCTATCTCCTGGCAGAGGAGTTTCTCAGTGGTACCGCCTCCGGGTACTGTGTCGCATAGTCCATCACCTCTAAAATGTACTAGCACCCCCTGGTGGACTTAACCAGGGGCCCAACGAGGCCCATGGCAATCTGGTCGAATGGGACCTCAATAATGGGCAATGACACTAGGGGACTGCGAAAGTGGGTTACTGGAGAAGTTAGTTAACAGGTAGGGCAGGATCGGCAGAAATTAATGCCATCGGTGACATCCTGGCCAATTGAAATTCTGCAGGACCCGCTCTTGTGTTTTTTCTACTCCCAGATGCCCACCCAAGACATGACAATAAGCCAGATCTAATACTCTACGCCTATAGGGACCCGGCACAAATAACTGCTCTACCACTTCCCCTCTTGGTTTAGTGACCCGATAAAGCAGCACGTCACTTATGGTTAAATATGGGAACCTGGTGTCATCTCCCGGCTCTTGAGCAACCCCATTTATTACCGATACATTATCAAATGCATTCTCCAATGTAATATCCTGCATTTGGGCAGCATCATAATTTTCCTCAAACACCCTTAAATCTGTAAGCTCGGCCTCCGGGATCACTATCTCATCCTCGTCACCAGCAAGGACACATAGGGGGAACTCATCTGCCTCTGATTGCGATGGTGATCCATCATAGTGTAACTGGCTCCTGTTTGAGACACTTGATACCCCTGCTTTCCGCCACAAGTCCCAGAACATTCTAAAGTCCCACCCTATTATTACCGGGTGAAGAAGGTCCTTAACCACCCCGACTTCATGGGACTCAGCCCCACAGTCAGTTTGTATACTCACTCTGGAAATAGGGTAATCCTTGGCATCCCCGTGAATGCATCGTACACCTACATTTTTCCCGGGGATCAAGTGGTGTAGGAGTGTGGCCCATATCAGAGTCACCAAACTCTCTGAGTCCAAGAGTCCTGCCACCAGTACCGCATTTATGGACACTGGACATGACTGTGGCCCCTCACTGAGCTGATAGTCTACAGTGCAGGTGGGGTAGGCATAGTAAGAACACCGGCATCCCAGGCTACAGTCCATCTGCTCTGTGGTCAGGGGGCAACGGAGGGCTACATGGCCTGGGCCGTGACATCTCCAACTTATAATTTTTCCCACAGGGACCATATGCATTACCTCCCCCACCCCTTTGGACCTTGGACACCCTACCCCTTTTTGAGCCTCTGCCCCCTGGTGAGTCCCCCAGTATGGAGTGGGCTGCTTCCCCAAGGCACCCTCGGCCCTTTAATACCTCTCAATCAGACCAACCAGTTCATCAACGTTGCGGGGATCAACCTGGGCAACCCAAGTCTGTAGTGGCCTTTGCAGGGAATGCACGAACCGGTCCATAACCACGGGATCTATCATCTGCACAGGGGTAGAGGACTACAGCTGCAATCATTTTTGGACCAGGTGTAGTAAATCAAACATTTGGGAGCGAGGGGGTTTCTCATGTTGATACGCCCAGCGGTGGACCCGCTGCATCCTGAAAGTCATAGTCACCCCCAAGCGTGCCAAAATTTCAGTTTTTAAATTTCCATACTTCTTGGCGTCTTGCAAGGCCAAGTCATATTAAGCCTTCTAGGGCTCCCCCATCAACTATGGTGCCAGCACCTCTGCCCATTGCTCTGGCGGAAGTTTCTCCCTCTCGGCAACCCTCTCAAATACCATCACAAAGGCTTCTATGTCGTCACCCGGGTCATTTTCTGCAGAGCTCCCCTTACTGCATTCCGGATGGAAAAGTCATCCATTGACCTTAGAGTTGAAGCTGTTGCTGTGCCACAAGTTGCCTCAGTAAGCAAATCAATTTGCTGCTGCTGCTGTCGGCGCTGATCCTGTTGTTACTGCTACTGGAGCTGGAGCTGCTGCATAAGTATCTTAGTGGTCTCCTGTTGCGCCATCTGTTGCTGCTGTAGCTGCTGCTGCTGTAATTGCATCAGATGCTTAATTAGGTCCTCCATTTTGTCTGGCGTCGCTTGCTAGCTTATGGAAGACTTCACCCAGGACATGCAGCACCTCTTGCAGCAGTCAGACGTGTTCACTGGGAACACTGCCTGCAATTCTAACACCACCTGTGGTACAGCGACTTGCTCATGTGTACACAGAGGTAGACATGGAACACTGTCTCTTTTTGGATATGATTGGTTTATTAAAAAGTCATAAACCAACCTAAAGTTCATAAAGTAAACACAGCCCATTCGGCATAATGGCAAGGCAAAAATAAAAGATACAGCAGAGTCCGTATATCGGCCAGGGTCCGGCCACTCAGGGTTAACAATAGTACACGGTCCAGGTTAGCACAAAAACACAAGTTACTTTTGTACATGCATTGTGGGGGATGAATGGTACAGCCGGGATAGGACTTATCACTGGAGCCAACAAAGTTGTCTTTACCTGGGCTCTTTGATCTTTCCCGATGCATGCGCATTGCAGTACTTTGCTCTGCCCTGGTCAAGGCAGAGAAGTATGACAATGCAGGAGCACAGGGAACACTGCATAGATAACATAGGATGCGTCATCCACATGAAGCACAGAAGGAGGACAGCACCAAAAGAAAAAGGGAGGCAGAGGACCAGGACAGCGACGCCCATCAGACCGGACCACCCAGCTGGTGAATATAATAAAAGTGTTTTTATTTTGTTGCAGGCCGTATCTGGGGCATACATACAGCATATTAAAATGAGGGCTGAAAGGTGGTGGTCAATCATGCTTTGGGGTTGTGTTGTATGGGTAAAGGGAAGAATGGATTCAATGAAATTTCAATTTCAATGAAAGTTGAAAGAAGGATGGCTTCTACAAATGTATAATGATCCTAAACACACGTCAAAATCCAGAGTAGACTACCTCAAAAGGCGCAAACTGAAGGTTTTACAATGGCCCTCACAGTCCCCTAATCTGAACATCATTGAAAATCTAAGGCTAGACCTCAAAATAGCAGTGTATGCAAGATGACCCAGGAATCTCACAGAACAGAAAGAATTTTCCAAGGAAGAAATGATGAAAATCACTCAAACAAGAATTGAAAGACTCTTGGCTGGCTACAAAAAGCGTTTAGAAGTTGTGGTACTTTCAAAAGAGGGTGCTGCTAGGTATTAACCATGCAGGGTGCCCAAACTTTTGCAGTGGCCCATTTTCCTTTTTGTAATTTTTAAAATGTAAAAGATGACAATATTTTTTTGCCTAAAATACAAAGGAAATGTATCGTCTTTAAATTTTAGGCCTTTTAGAGATCATTTCATCTTCAACTTGCTTAACTGTTGACAATAACAGTAATTTTTACCAGGGGTGCCCAAACTTTTAGATGCCACTGTACAGTATAAGCCCCCATATAACCTCTTAAATTCAGTATGAGACCCCACATGGCCTTCTATATACACAATGAGTCCCCACATAGCCATACTGCATATAGGGGGCTGTGTGTGGGCTCATATGGTATATAGGGGGATGACAGCATACTTAATTCTGCTCAGTATTAAGTGATACATTTAATATTAATATAAATAATTACAATACATATGTTAATATTAGTATTGACCAGAATTTATTTCAGCCACAACAGTCACGGTCTCTCAGATGGCTCCTCGGGAAAATGAATTCGCCATCCCTGGCCTAAGGCATTTTTAAGTGGAGCTTGACCTACCCGCCCATATAATTGTAGGTTTTCAGCCCGGTAGAGGCATCATGTTAGGTTTAGGGTCGAAACAAAGGAGCACGCCTTGTTGCTGTTGGGATGACATGAAATGTCCAATTTGTGCTCTAAATACCTTCTTAACATAATATCCTTTCTACAGCAATAATGCAGTTTCAATTTGATATATTCAATCTTTACATGTTTATCGCTTGAGCGCAACTTTAATTTGTTAGTAATATAGAGTGGCTCCCTTAGTGTGCACCTGCATAGGTCACTCATGGTCATGTCTCATGGGCGATAATGTTACTGATGTCATCGCCCATGAGAGAATATAGAGAATGATGTCGGAACTGCTGGGATTATTTTTTAATAAAAAAAGGGTAAACCAGGGAATGTGTGGGGGAGTCTTTTTTCAAATAAACTTTTTTTCCTGTGTGTGTATTTTTTTATTTTAACATAGTGGACTAGTAATGGGGGTGTTTGATAGAAGCCTCTACATTACTAACCCCTGGGCTTGATAGCAGTTGAAATTACACAGCTGACATCAACCCCAAAAACTATTACCCCAATTGTCACCACAACAAGGCAATCAAGAAGAGCCGAGGTTAAGTATCAAAATTGGTGAATCTAATGGATGCACCATTTCTGGGGTGGCTGGAGATCCCATGTCATTTTTTTTGTGTCCCCCTATTTTTAATAACCAACAAAGGCAAAGCAGACAGGTGGGGGCTGATATTAATGGATTGGGAAGATCCATGGATATTGGTCCCTTCCCTGCATAATAAGACAAGCTCACAGCTGTCTGCTTTCCCTTGGTTGGTTATTAAAAATAAACATAGTTTTTTCATTTATTTATTTATTAACAAGTACAGTAAAATACACAAACAAGGCACTGCTCCACTCCTCTACGTGGACCTCCGCCTCCTGGTTCAAGATTTTTTTCTTTTGTATTATTATATGCTATTTCAAGTCATTTTCCTATCCACCTTTGTTTACAGGGCAACGGTCCTGCTCTTACCCCATTTTGCTTCCTTTTTCAGCCCCCTAGCCCTGACTACGACCATTTTACAGCCATTTTACAGCACCAAAGTTCGGGTCCCCATTGATTTTTATGGGGTTCGCGTCCAGGGTCAAGTTTGGGTCAAGTTCTGGTACCCGAACTGAACTTTGGACTAAAGTTCAGAAAAACCCAATGAACTCGAACTTACACGGGTCCACTCATCTCTAGTCCTGGCAATGCAGCATCCGACTCTATGGCTGCCAAATGGAAAAATGATGCGTTAGATTGTGATGCCCACACTTTGTCATTTCTATACCATTTAGCTAAATTAGGTAACTTGCGTTTTTTATTGCATTTTTTTTTATATGCGTTTTTATCCCATTTTTTTCAGCTGTAATTTTTGCCTCCTTTTGGAATGTCATATTTGAGATAAAACTGATAATTACTCAGCTGTGATAAAACTTTATTGATAATGTCTTGTGCATTTTTTTACCTGTAGTTTTATATCATCTCATTCAATTCTAAGAAGAAAATCTGTAAATAAAAAACATGTTTACCGCAAGAGAAATTGACATATCTGTATTTCTGATTTCAACAACGCATTGCAGGTAAGTTTACGCTGCATAAAAAAAGAGCAAGAAGGCATGAGATTTCTATAAATCCCATTTACATTGCTAGAATTGTAATATGCTCTGTTTTTTTGTGCAGCAAAAAATAAAAGCAGCATGAAAAATTCACCAAATACTCATCGTTGAAACTTATCCTAAGGGCTCAAACTCACCTGCGTTGAAAAAATCGGTCCGATGTTGTTCGTGAAAAGTCGGTCGAGTGTCATGCGAGTACAATGCGATTTTTCTTACCTAGCATCCATATGACATCTGCATGACATGGGTATGCAATCCGTGTGCAATGCATTTTTAACATCAGCTTTTACTTACAGGAATTCTCTATGTGATTTCAAGCTAGTTTACTAAGAAACCAATCTTAGATACAGATTATAGATAGATAAATAGATATGGGATAGATTGATAGATAGATGTCATTGAGATATATAATTAGTGCAGTGCGTGAGTAGTTTGCTGTGCATGTATTTAGCTAATAATTCAATAAATGAAAGAAAAAAATGTCGTAAGTCCCCCTAATGTTTATAGCCTTGGAAGGGGGTAATAAACATTGAGCTTCCAATACTATTAATATCAGCTCACAGCTGTCTACTTAGCCTTTACTGGTTATTAAAATGGGGGGCCCCTCCAAAATAAATGATGTGGGGTCTCACCTATAATTAATAACCAACAAAGGCTGGGGGCGAATATTACTAGGCTAAGAAGATGCCATGGATATTGGCCCCTCCCAGACTAAGAACCTCAGCCCTCAGCAGCCCCAGAAATGGCACATCCATAAGGGTTGGGTTGGGGCTGGGGTTGATGTCAGCTGTTTTGTGGCCTCTGACATCAAGCCCAGGGGTTAGTAATGGAGAGGCATATATAAGACGCCCCCATTACTAACCCCATAGTGATATTGTAAAAAAATATACAGTCAGAATAAAGTCCTTTAATTGAAATAAAGACACAAACTCCTTTGTTTTAAATAGAAAAATATTTAGATTTGAGAGTCCTCAGTGGTTGATACCATCTTTTCAGTTAGCCATTAAAAGGTAACAAATTGCAAGCTTTTGAAACTTCTCAGTTTTCTTCACTACTACTATGCCTGATGAAGAAACCTGAGTAGTTTCAAAAGCTTACAATTTGTTACCATCTTTTCAATTAGCCATTAAAAGGTATCGACCACTGAGGACTCTCAAATCTAAATATTTTTCTATCTATTGGCTAACACGGTACAAAAATATATTTTCCTTATTTTAAATAAACACTTCTTCCCCCTAGTTTCAGCAACAACAACAGGAGCAGCAATAGCAGCACTTTCAGCCACAGCAGCAGCAGCAGAACCAGGCTAGTTTCAGCCTGATTCTACAACAAATTGCAGCCATGTGAGAGACACCCCCAACCTCCGATCTGTCCCACAGCCCAGGACAAAGTCAGGTCAGCGCTCTTAGGAAGATAAGTCCAAAGGACCACTTGGAAAGCTTCCTCACAGTGTTAGAAAGAAACGCAGTGCAGGAAAATCTGCCAGCCAACCAGTGGGCTTAAGTGGTGGTCCCATTCCTGATGGGGGATGCCCACAAGGCATATTTTGACTTCAGCCAAGAGGATGCCCAGGATTATGGGAAACTCAGAAGTGAGATCCTTGCTCAGATGGGGGTTAATATGTATGTACGGGCGCAAAGAGTGTACCAATAGTACTTAGTGGAGGCCAGATCTGCTAGGTCTCAGGCATATGACTTACTGCATCTAGTAAAAAAGTGGCTTCAGCCTGAGACATTAAGCCCAGCCCAGATGGTAGACAGAGTAGTAGTCGACCAGTTGGTGGTGCGATCTTTGCCAGTAGCCATACAAGGCTGGATGGGGTAAGGGGACCCAGGAAATTTAGATCAGGTGGTTCGCCTGATAGAATATTATATGGCCACCAAGAACTTGGTTCGGGACTCTTGGGTATCATGCCGAACCCTTCAAGCCAAGGAGCCTGGAAAAGAGACACGACCCACTGCTGAGGTCAGCCAGAGCGGAGCCCATAATGAGGGTGTTCTCCAAAATGAGGGTGGTAGGAGACCAGCTTCTCCTAAACCATGGACTATCAGGTACTGGAGGTGCCAAGGGCCAAGACATGTGGCTGCCAACTGCCCCCTGACTGCTGAACCTATGGACTGTGGGTTTACTCACCGGGTATCAATGTATGGCCAGACCGTCTACACCGCAGACGCCGTTGTCCCTGCTGGTGAACCCCATCTGTGCCAGGTGCACATCAACGGACACCGCGCGGAGGCTCTCTTGGACTCAGGGAGCCTAGTGACACTCATCCATGGGTCAATGATCTCTGGGGTAGAACCCACTTGGGGGAAAGTTGGAGTCACTTGTATACACAGCAAACTCCGGGAGTATCCGACAGCAGAGCTTACCTGTCATGGGTGTATCAGAGGTGACAGACAGTCGTCCTGCAGTTGGTTGCAGGAGATATCTACGTTTGGCATTACAGACATCTTCTTAGATGGGAGGCTGTCTATAGGACCTAGCGGCTACCTCCCTCTGGTAATTAGCTCCCTGGCCTCGGTGTATATATACCTTGTGTGTCTGAGAGGGAGGTGACGACTATATTCATTTCTACTTTTGAAGGCTTAGCAAGAGCAGTACGGAGTTGTCTAAAGCTAAGCATTCTCCCCCTTTTTGTCTACCCTTGTTGTCTATAGAGTTTAGTGGAGATCGTCTAGTGCTCATCTCCTCCCATCCCTAGCCTTATCCATATGCCAGGGAAAGACAGGACGAGGCACACATGCGGCGATTGCTGAAGAGGCAATATAGGGACTGTAGTTGAGACTGGGTGACACTAGACCAGACTAGGAGGTCTCCACTTCCCCCTTTCCTTAGTGTCTGCACTCCCTTTCCCTCTTCCCTCTGTGTTGCACTAAGTCTTTCCCACACCTGGAGTGACATTACCTTTTCCACTTCATTCAGGGAGGTTAAACATGTGATGGGATTAGAAAGACCCTTCCTTACAGGACTGTTTTGGGAATAGACTTGCCCCTGTTCTGGTCCCTGTAGGAGAGTAAAATTAACCCTCCCAGGGTAAAGGTTGTTTGTCCGGGCGTGGAACCCAAAGATCTCGAGTCGGGGATACCTGCCCTAGGGGTCACGCTCATAAGGAAAAAGTGTAAACCCGTGTTGGCACGAGTGGTCGAGGAGACCACATCAATCCTGTAGCTGGAAGTATCCCAGGGTATTTTTGGAACAGCTTAGTTCCAAGATCCCACACTGACCCAAGCATGGGAAAGAGTGATAGAGGTAAATGGGGTGGCTCAGCAACCAAGGGCAGAGGCGGTTTTTCCGTGTATGGCGGTCAACCAGGAGTTGCTATATCAGTTTGACAAAATCCAGGACGAAGTAGTGAAAGAGATTGCAGTGCCCTGATCGTACCACCAGGTGGTGCTTGAGATGGCCCAAAAGCATATGTTGGGTAATCATCTAGGAGTTAAAAAGATGCAAGAGCATACTCTACAATGGTTCTTTTAGTCCGGGATTTATGCAGAGGTTCAGAGGTTTTGTGAGTCAACCCAGAGTGTCAGCTGACCACATCTACCTCAAGTTTCTGTAGTCCATTGGTTCCTCTACTTATTATAGAGGTATCTTTGTAACAGATTGCTATGGATCTTATGCAACCCATTGTAAAGTCAGCCCGTGGCCACCAACACATATTAGTGTTAGTAGACTGTGCTACTCATTACACGGAGGCAATTCCGCTTCGTCACACCTCGGCTAAACGTATTGCCCGGGAGTTGTTTGCTATGTTCTGCCGCTTTGGGCTATCAAAGGAGAGCTTTATGGATCAGGGGGCTCCTTTTATGTCGAAGGTGTCAAAGAAATTGTGTAAACTGCTCCAGATAAAACAATTGCACATGTCGGTGTACTACCCATAGACAGATGGTCTAGTGGAAAGATTTAACAAAACCTTTAAATCTATGCTAAAAAAGTGGTCTCCAAAGATGGGAAGGATTGGGATATGTTTCTGCCCTATTTAATGTTTACCGTCCGAGAAGTACTGCAGTCTTCAACGGGGTTCTCTCTTTTCGAGCCATTATATTGCAGACATCCCAGGAGGTCTGCTGGACATAGCCAAAGAGACATGGGAACAGGAGCCTATTCCCCATAAAAGTATAATAAAACACGTTACGTGTATGCAGTACCATATCGCGGCTGTGATCCCTATTAGAAACTTACACTGGCAGAGAAAAACTATAGCGTAGTGGAGAAGGAGTGCTTAGCCATTAAATGGATTTTGGAGTTCTTACGCTATTTTTTACTAGAGCAACAGTTTTGCTTGGTAACGGACCATTCTCCCCTGGTCTGGATAAGAAATGCCAAGGAGAGTAATGTTCGAGTCACAAGATGGTACTTGTCGTTACAAAACTTTAGCTTCTCAGTGGAACATCGAGCTGTAAAGTCATTAGGAAACGCGGATGCCCTGTCAAGGGCATCCTGTATGTTAACAAGTGTTGAACTCCCCCAAGTTTGAACAGGGGGGTTATTTTAGGCTGTGTGGGTCGTTATTAGTGTTGAGCCACCCCCGTAGTGTTCGAGTTCGGTTCGGTTCGTCGAACACCCGTGTGTTCGCCGAACTGTTCGTCGAACTGTTCGTCGAACACCTTCGAACACCGTTAAAACCAATGGCAGGCAAACAAAAACACATAGAAACACATAGAAAACACCTTCAAAGGTGTCCAAAAGCTGACAAACTGCTCAGAAGACACAACTAACACATGGAAAAGTGACAAGTACATATAGTCATGCGAAAAGAAAAGAGGTGGAGGAGTAAAAGGAGGGGGAGACACAGATATAGGCATGTCATGCCCTTCTAAAATCCAAAAAGTGAGAAGCCGAGACGGCCAGTCCGCTCCTGCCCGTGCCACCTCCGTGTCGCCGGGTTTGTGCCAGAGCCGCGGTGAACCCTGACGGCCAGCCCCCCTCTCCCAATACTGGTGCCTGTCCGCTGGTGGGTCAAGAGAGCCCCCCTGTGGTGGAGGCAGCTCTAAGCTTTTTAATTTAAATTGTCCCTCTAATTTGAATGAATACACTTTAAATCCATTTACAAGGATCTATTGGAGGGCAAGTCTCATGCCAGCAGCCGCGTAATTCCAGCTCCAGTAGCGTCCACTAAAGCTGCTGCAGTTAAAAAGCTTTTATAAGGATCGAGCTCGGCTGTCCACCGCAAGGCATCCTAGTGCCAGTCCCAGCCCCTATGCCTTGGGGTGCCTCCTGATGCTCTTCACTGAGTATCCCGTGGTCCCGAAGCATTTCCTTTGAAAAAATTAAGTGTCCAAACTACAGGTGGTGTAGCTTGCTTAACAGCCGGGATAATCCGCTGACTAGCAGACACTGCTACTAGGCACAAAGTATTTCCTGGGCTAGATGCAGTTAAAAATTTGTAAGTAGATACTCTCGTTGGATGCTGAGAAAGCATTCCATAGAGTCTCCTGGCATGCCATATATGATTCTCTTAAAAAGCTTGGGGTAGGGGTCTAGGGGACCCTTTTATAGCCAAAATCATGGCCCTGTATCACAATACGTCACCTAGGCTGAAGATAAAGAGAACTGTAGCACCGAGGGCTCGGTTGCTACAGACGTATTGCACCTCACCCAGAGGTGTGATATCTCACTCTCAGATAAGGATGGAGTGTGGATCAGGACCCGACACCTGCATGCATTACACCACATTGCCGTGGGGCAGGGCGACCAATATGCCCCTGAGATGGGCACGACAGTCCCTGTCCCTGGCTGGAGTGGGGGGAGGGAACACTGAGGAAGGGAAACCCTGCAGTGCAGGAGCAGGGAGGAAGCAGTTCCTGGGTGCATTGAGAAGGGAGTATAAAAGGTGGGCACCATCTTAGTTCAGTGCAGAGAAGTCTGAGCAGAAGTGGCAGGGAGCAGGGGCTCTGCATGAGCTCTGCTCCGGAGGCGGGCCTAGTAACAGAGACCCAGGCCTGCAAGAGGGAGAAGGAAGGAAGAGGAGCGGAGAAGGCTCCAGGAACAAGGAATGAAGGGATCCCAGGGGTGCGGACGGGCGAGTCGCCACCGCACGCCCGAATCCACCTGCGTGGAGGGGTCAGGCCAAAGGGGGAGACCGGTCCCCGAACTAGTGGAGGCAGGAAACGACCCTCAGCTAGAAACCGGAGGCTCTAACATTTTATGTGGCGCAGCCCCTTGCTCCACCCGCTAGGAAGGCACCACATAGGGTCAGGGAAACTGGCGCCAAGTTTACCAAGAGGAGGCCCGAGGCAGCCGGACAGAAGTGTTGGTAAGAAAGGCCAGACAAAGGACACACAAAGGGGGTCCTGTGAAGCGCTCCAAAGTTATCTGGGAGTTGTCTGAGCCCCTCACCTGGTGAGCACAGTACGACGTGGGCAGCCGTTACCTGCAGACGTGGTCTGGATAATAAGAACTGTGAGTAAAGGCCCTGAACTGCATCACTGACTCCGTGTCGTTACTGCTGCTGCCCTGCACCATCACCCCATCCTCCGCATACACTGCCCTGAGGCTATACTCCTCCCGTGGGGAGTTATGCTACGCTCTGCTGCACCCACAACACCAGCCTTAGCGGTCTGCCCTGTAGCGGCGGTTCACTCTGACCGCAATCCACGGGTGGCGTAGTCGGACATTTAAACATCAAAACCACATAAATAGTTCCGCCACTGGTTTGACCGCCCTGAGCCACGGAACCGGATCGCCGCCACGAAGACTACAAACACCAGCATCCACCAAAAAGGGTCCGGCTCCGGGTGTCCCAAGGCCCAGGGGGTGCGTCAGAACATTTTCATCACCTTTCACAATCACCAATGGGACAAGGCAGGGATGTCCTCTGTCCCCTCTCTTATACATCCTAGTGACGGAGCACCTGCTCTCATCAATTCGCCATAACCCCAATATTAGGTGGATTGAGGTGGGAGGCACCGAGTACAAGTGCTCTCTATTTGCTGATGATGTCCTAGTATATATCACTCAATCACATATATCCATCCCTGCTGTTATGGCTGAAATAGATCACTTTGTTACATGGTAAAATTTTAAAATCAATGCAGCGAAGTCTGAGGCCCTCGATGTCTCCCTCCCTAAATCCATATAGGATTCCATCCAGTCCAACTTTCCCTTTGCCTGGCCCTCACAGGGTATCAAATACTTAGGAATTCCTATTCATAGAGACCTCTCCCATCTATGTTATCTTAATTTTGGGCCCTTTATTGAACAATTCCATACAGACCACGGTTGGCAAGTTAGAACTGTAAGATTCACTACGTGAACCACTGGTGTTTTGTGGAAAAGCACATGTACACCGCGTTCCAAATTATTATGCAAAAAGTGTTTAGGAGTGATAAGGGAAGAATTTGTTTGTCAGTTAAACTCATTGATGGTGATGTGTGTCAGGGCTCTTTATATCACTGTAAGCAATTGCAGACCCCTGTGCTAATTAGTTTGGCAGGTGTGTCCAATGAAAGGCAAGACTACTTAAGAAGGCTCTCTCACATTATTAAGCAGCCTACATTTTCTGCCAAAATGGGAAAGAAAAAGGATGTGTCGGCTGCTGAGAAGCAACAAATTGTGGAGTGTTTAGGTCAAGGCATGACTACAATCAACATTGTGCGATGATCAGGATGAAGTGTCTTGGCAATCAAGAAGTATGTAGCTGATTCACAGTACACACGTGTGCGTGCTGATAAGGGCAAATTGAGGACTCTTTCCTACAGGCAATTACGTCAGGTTGAAAGAGCAGCGGCAAAAAAGCCTTGTCATAGCAGCAGACAAGTTTTTGAAGCTGCTTGTGCCTCCACCGTCCCCCGAACAACAAGATGCAGGGTCCTTCAGAGGTTTGCAGCTGTGCATACGCCATCCTGTCGACCTCCTCTATCCACTTCACACAAGCAGAAACGGCTCCAGTGGGCCAAACATTACATGAAGACTGATTTCAAAACTGTTTAGTTCACGGATGAGTGCCGTGCAGCGCTCGATGGTCCAGATGAATGGAGTGGAGGATGGCTGGTTGATGGACACCCCACGCAAACACGGCTACAGCGCCAACAAGGAGGAGGTGGAGTAATGTTTTGGGCTGGAATCATGGGGAGAGAGATTGTCGGCCCCTTTAGGATCCCTGAAGGCGCTAAAGATGAACTCCATAATGTATGTGGATTTTCTCAAACAGCACTTCCTGCCATGGTTCAAGAAGAAGAACCGTGTATTTCACAGCAAGATCATTTTTCTGCATGATAATGCACCATCTCATGCTGCACATAAAACATCTGCATCTCTGGCTGATATGGGCATAAAAGGGGACAAACTTATGGTGTGACCCCCATGCTCCCCTGACCTCTACCCCATTCAGAACCTTTGGAGCATCATTAAAAGGAGTGTCTATGATGGCGGGAGGCAGTTCACATCTAAGCAACAGCTCTGGGAGGGTATTCTGTCCTCATGCAAAACAATTGAAGCAGAAACCATCCAAAACCTGACAAATTCAATGGACGAGAGAGTTCAGAAGCTCCTTTCGAACAAGGGGTCCTATGTGAAAATGTAACATCACCTAGAATAAAGTTTTGAGTTGAAAACTGTTTGATTTCAGTTTCTAACAACCTGCTAATGCTTATAATTTCAAAAATGACCATTTTTTTGGTCTTTATTAAAATGAAAAGGTTGATCGAAAAGTTTGTGGGATCTAAGAGTGTGGCAACCCAGTAGTCATGATTACTTCGAATTCTGACAATATGAGGGTCATGCTGCAGGTAGTGCAGCAAGAAGGCACTTATGTGTCTTGCGCATCTCGGAGCCCCAAAATTATTTTCCGGGCTAGATGCAGCTAAAAATTATTTTTAATTTTAAATCTGGTGAAGCTTATTATAGATGGCCTAATAGGATCAGTGCTGCACACTGCTACAAAGCCCAAATTATTTTCCAGTCAAGATACAGATAAACATGATTAGTAATTTGAAAGCTTAAAACGGTTGGTAGGGTGATTTTAACCAATCATCAAGCTTTTACTCTCCCCAGGATGACACAGGGGTAGAAAAGTCATTTCGGATCCATGATTTGTTCATCTTTATGAACGTGAGTCTGTCTACATTATCAGTGGAGAGCCGCGTGCGCTTATCTGTCAGCACACCACCAGAAGCGCTGAACACACATTCAGACAGAACGCTGGCTGCGGGGCATGACAAGATCTCCAAGGCGTAAGTGGCTAGCTCCGGCCATTTATCCAGATTGGAAGCCCAAAAAGAGCAAGGGTCCAG